>NC_139167.1:81454199-84371998 GCF_965202585.1 Thalia democratica
ACATATCTATAACATTTAGTAAAACTTATTTGTAATCTATTTAGCACGTAACACCTTTTTAAACAGAAGAAAATAATTAATAGAATATTATTTTAATTGTACAGGTTTTACTTAAACTTTTTAAAGGTTTTAATATTTTTTGAAATAATTTTATACCATATACAATAAATATTTTTTAAAATTGACAAAGTTAGATTTTAATTTCAAATGCTAGTTTTTCTTAATTTACATACTTTTATTACAATAAATTTCAAAGATTGTAATAACAAGTGTATAAAAAACGTAACGGAATAAAACTTTGCTAAAATATAACCAAAGGTAAGAAAATGATATAAAACTAAGCAGTCAAAAGATTTTCAAAAATGTTGTTTTTTTATAAATGTCTAAATAATACAGAATAAAAATACTTTTTATGTTTCGCTTAATACATATAAAAAAAACTTACACAAATTCAATAAAGATGTCAAACAATTGGGTCATAAAAACTTAAAGTTGTTACATTAGTTTACAAACTATAGATTAAATTTGTTTTATACTTTATTTTATTTGTACGTTAAACACTTAATAATTATAATTAAATAATTGTTCTGGTGTAGTTTATTTAAAACTTTAGTAAAACTTGTAACGTAAAACAATTGAAATAGTTAGTATAGTCGCTTACATATAAAATGTGTACTAAGAAAATACTTCAATTCTAATAGTCTTTTTTAGTCGATTATCGATTTGTAATTACGCTGTTTTCAAAAGTGTTCTAATTTTAAGTCTTTATGCACTTAAATATCTTAAAAAGGATAAAAAATGTAAATTAATCACATTATTAATAGTTTATACAAGGACATATTAAAAATATTAACTTACGGCCTATCTTATATTAAAAATTTTAAAAGCATATTAAAACGTTACGTTATACTTTTGTTACTCAATGAATTTTATGTTCTAATTGTTTTATTGCTTTAAAACTCATAACATTGATTGAAGCTTGTTAATTAAAACGTTGTTAACAAATAAAATGTAAAAAAAGTACGAATGTAAATCGGCTTTACATGTTCAAGAAATTTGATAAACGACACTACATAACTTTACAATTATCTATTATTTCTCCCTACTTTAAAACTTAGTAGTAATCGTATTAAAAACAACAACCTTTTTTGAAATTTACGCCTTAAAAAGTATGTGTATCAATGTAGCACGTAGTAAAAATGAAAATAGACCAACTTTAACAACAAAAGTATGTTGATACACATTTAAAAAGTTTGATTTATAATATTATGACTTTGTCAAACTTACACATGAAATTTTAATTACTTATGCTAACCTAACTATTCAAATAAAACTTGAAAATATTTGATTTTTAAATAAGATAGTCATTTAATCATTTCTTTTTAAAAATTTACTCAATTTAAAAAAAAAAACATGCACTATGACTATTACTATGAATCTACATAACAAGTGAAATTAGTTAAAGTACATGAAGTAATTCTAATTTCAATTTTTTTTTTTTGTAAGCAAAGCTACTGTTATTACTTAAAATAGAATTTAAATATAATGAACAAATATTACTAATTATTTTTATTGATTTCATATAATAGTGTCAAAATATCTTGTACTTTTTTTTTCGTTAAGTATAAAAGGCTTGTATTTGACTTACAAAAAACAAAAACTACTTGAAAAATTTTATTTTTTAATTCGCAAATTTGAATTTTTCAAGCTTATTTTAAATTTATATTTTGATCAAGTTAATAAACTAGATGCCTAGAAAACACTGTTGTGATCGAATGTGTAAAGACAACATACAGAAAACTATTTTATCTATTTAAATTTAAGATCAAGAAAATAGTTTTTATAGTACTTTTTGTTAATTTTAATTATTTTTAAAGTCTCAATTTGAATTCTAAATGTTTTAACAAATACTTGGTTAAATGTTAAGTAATAAACATTGCATGGATATAGAAAAAAATAAAAACAAATACTATCTTATGAAGTGTGCTTGTTGTACTTTTATATAATTCATATACCATGTTAAAATTTAAAAGATTAAATGTTACGAATACTAATATTTAATTAAAAAAAATTGTTACTAACATCGTGTAACTATTTTTTTTCGCAAAAACTAATTTTTATATCGGCATTATTTTACTCAAAGTAATAACACAGTTTTATACATTATAAAGCAATTAAACTAAATGCTTTTGATTTATAGTAGCTAATATAAAAATATAGCTGGAACTTTGTTTTATAAAAAAATGTTTATGAAAGGTTTGCCTAAAATTTAATAACTGTGGTTTAATTAGTGCTAAGTACCGGTTAGCAACTGGTTACTTGAAAACTTTTATTAAACAAAAGCGTAAATAAAGTAGTTAATCATGTTTTTTAAACTGGTTAACGTTGGTTTTATATAAGCTTTAAAATATCATTTTTTGTTTTATTTTCTAGCATATATAAAATCGTTTTAAATGTTTCATAAAATAACACTGATAATAACAACTATACAATTATGTTTATCATTTTTAGTTTTCTTTTAACTTTTTTGTAATTTAAGTTTTCTTTAATATTATAGTCTCTTAGTCTAGTTGTTTTACCGTATACCATTATCAACACTATTTAAACATAAGTATAGCTTATGGTTACTCGTCTTTCTACTATACTTTTTTTGAATTTATAATTTTTTAAATTAATAAATAACTTTCAATAAAATTAGAAATAATTTTTACGAAAAATACAAAGTTTGAACAGAAACTGTTTAATAGCTAATATTACAATAACTTAGTTAAGGTAAATTTGTATTAAAAAGTGTAAAAAAATTGAGAGTTTACGTGATTTTTGTTAATCAATCATTTATAAAGTAATTTTAAATTACTTAAAATAAAGCTTTGAAAAAAAAAAAAATGAACACTGTTTAAAAACAACCACATCTAAAAGTTGTTACTAGCACCAAAGTTCTTAAAATATTTTTATTACTTTAGCTTTAAATCTAGTTTAGTTACCATTTTTAGACAAAAAATAATATAATTAAATTTATAAGCTGTCATTTTATTTTAAGAAAAAACCACAAAACTGTTTGCTAAAATGAAAGATTGAAATTAATACATTATATAAGTTTTCAAAAATTCAAATATTGTTTAAGTGGACTAATAACCGTAAATGTTTCCATTCAAAATATTTTTGTGTAAGAACAAATTTTTGAGGAATTTAACGACTTAAAGTATTAAAAAAATATAAAAACACTATAACTGCGATGTATTTTTTTGCAAATAATTTTCAGAATTTATGAAAACTTCAATGGTAAACTTTTTTTTTAATGGTATACTCAATCTGTTTTTTTTTAATATCTATAGTTCTTTTTTTTGTGTTTATTAACACCTTCTATTTTTTGAATTGTTTTTATAAAAGCAAAAACAAAAAAAAAATTTAAATTTTTTAATAAATTTAATTAGTATTGTTAAGTAAAGTTTAATTTCTAAAAGTATAATTACACTTAAACGACTAGAAGCGTTAGTATTTGAAATTTATGGAAAATATATGGTATAAAAATTTCAGTTATCAATTTTTAAATAGCAAGACTAAAACAGCTGTCTTTAAATTTAAAACTAAGTGGTCTCATTACATCGCTACTGCTTAAAAAAAGCTAACAAAACCTAGGAGCTAAAACTTCTAATAAATACCAATAGTTTTTAAATTTATTATATTGTTAAGCTAGGTTGAAAACACGAAACCAAAGTAAGACGATAAAATTTTTAGACTATTTTAAACCTACTTGTTTGTGCTTTATTATTAAAAAGCTCATATTGTCCTCATTAAGAAATAACTGCCAAATTTAGGCTGCTTCAACGTTTTTTAACCTGTATACCTCTACATTTTCATCTTTCTTAAAGATACTAATAAAATGTTTTTATATTTACTTACTTCAGATTTAGCACCTTATGCAAGGTAAAAATCGTAGTATAAAGACACTTGTAAAACAATGTCAAACCATTTTAAAGAGTAAATAATATTTTATAAGGTAAAGTAAAGTATTAAAAAACCATCAGATTTAAGCACAACTATAAACTTTTTATGCAGTTTCTACGATAACTTTATACGTATATTTCAAACCACTAGTAATAAAATAACCATTGCATTAGTTTGACTAATAGTTTATGAAAATTTGAGTTTCATTAAACCAAAAAAACTTTAAAAGTTGCTCATTATGTAGTTAATAGTGCAATAAATCAAAATATACATCTTTGACTACTGTTGGCTATAAGACCTGTCAAATACAGACCTCAGGTTTAATTTAAATTATAAAAGATTTTCTTCCAATTGATTACATTCTAGGCATTAACCATGAAGTTTTAATACTTTAATCTTAATAAAATATTCCATTAATTAGCAGGTTTTTGAAAAGTGTGGGAAACATTAAAGGCTTTAAATTACTTTAAACAAACTAATCTTTAAATCTGGCTTAAACTTTTAAATTAATTCATTATAAAATTATAAAGCAATAAAATTTACACTGTTTAAATCTTTAGAAAAGACTTTTAAAAAGCAATTGATGTATTATTTTTAATTAATCCAGTTACATAAATAACATTTAATCTTTAACCTTGTAAAGGTGAGCCAAAGTATTATGAGCGAGAAGAAAGATAACAATTCTAATTACTACATCTAAAAACTTGATTAATTTTTTGAATGGTAATGCCTTACTAGGTGTGATTTTTTCGCGTATAAACAAACTTAGTTATTTAAAAACTGTTTGTAAACAAATTTATTTGTTTTAAAACAAGTCTTCGATGGCTGATTAAGATAGCTTTCTTGAAAACTATTTGTCGCCTCAACTTAATTGATATTGAAACTAAAACAATATATATGATAAATCGTACGTATTAAGCCTAATAATTGTACAATGTTTAGTTAGGTTGTTTAAAAACGTTATACAAGTAGCCTATTTTTCAAAATATGTAATAATGTTTGCAACAAACTTATATTTTTAACAAAAAATATGTTAAGACTACATTATTAGACATAAGCAATTAAGAAACGAACAAAAAGTATGTTTTTATGGTAATTTATAAACTACAACTAAACTTATAAATAAATTCAAAAACTAGTCTAAATAAATTTAAAACAAAAAAAAATACTTAGTTTATGTAGATACCTACGAGTAACAACTCTGTAGGAATATTAGATAAACAAGTGCTTTAATCTTGCGTTATTTGATTACTCATAAGTTAAAAGTTTGTTATCATTTTCTCAGGCAGTTTTAATCATTTTTAAAAATTTAACTTTGATTTTTTGCATACTGAACACAAACTTGCTTCATAATTTAAAAATTTTTTACGTCAATTAAAACTTACGACATTTTTACACTTCTACGAAAAGTAAAAGAACTATACATTTTCACAACTGTTTAAGTTTTAATTTAAAATTATAGTGTTCTTACTTTAGTTTGTAATTTTTTTTTAAGTAGCAAGAAGCATAACTTAACTTAAAAAGCAAATTAAATAATATTACTTTTAAGTCTAGTTAAAATATTAGTAAGTAGTTTTTTTTTTCTTTTTGAAGAAAGCTAACTAGTAATATGTGGCAAAAAATCTTTTAAAAACTAGTTTTTTAAATTATTTATCCAAACTATTAATAAAAACAATGTTTACTATAAACAGTAGTAGTACAATAACCAAATATTTTAACTATTGAGTACTTTTTAGGTATGTGTAACAATTACTCTATAAAATATTCCTTTTTTTTATAAACAACAAATTTAGAAAACAAGTTTAAAAACAGAAAAAACTCACTAACCTTTTTGTATTTTATGCCAACAGTAATGCTAGCAGTCGTGAAAAGTATTTAAATGAATTTCAACAAAAAAACCACAAAACTTTTTGCTAAAACGCAAGATTGAAATTAATACATTTAATAAATTTTCAAAAAATTAAATATTGTTTAAGTGGACTAATAACCGTAAATGTTTACATTCAAAATATTTTGGTGTTAGAACAGTTTTTAGAAAAAAAATCCGAGAATATAACGACTTAAAGTTTTTGAAAATATAAAAACACTGTAACTACGGTGCATTTCTTTGCAAAAAGTTTTTAAAATTTATAAAAATTATAATGGTAAACTTTTTTTTAATGGTATACTCAATTTTTTTTTTTTAATATCTGAAGTTTTTTTTTTGTGTTTATTTACATCCACTATTTTTTGAATCTATTTTTATAAAAGCAAAAACAAAAACAAAAAAAAAACATTTTAAATTTTTAAATAAATTTAATTAGTGTTGTTATGTAAGATTTAATCAACATTTAGCCAAAAAGTTTTGTTGATTAAATACCGGCATTAGTAATGTTATACAATTTATCTTATACAAGCTTAATAAACTGTTTTAATGAATATTATTTTAGAAAGCTTAAAACTAATAAGTAATTTCAAAAAATTATCGGACATGTAAAAAAGAAGACTCTTCTAACTATATAAATGTAAGATAAAAGTAAAATTACTTTAAGTAAAACAAAGCTTCCTAAAGTTTTATAATCGTTTTTAAATCGTATTACTTTCATAACACTGTTTAAAATATACCGATTTAAAAACTTATCTAGTCTTTTTATTTATAAAGGTTTTTGAATTTAAAAATAAATTTTTATGACTTGATTAACTTCTATACCTTGTTAAAAAAACTAAAAATTTGTTATTTATAAAGAAAAAATAAGGAATATTTTACAGATTAATTGTTAAACATAATGAAAGGTACCCCAAAATTAAAATATTGGTTTTTTATACAACTACTGTTTATAATAAAGAACTTTTTTATTAGTTGTTTAAATAAATCATTTGATAAATAGATTTTTAAAGAATTGTTGCCTCATATTAATAATCAATAATCCTAAAAAAAAAAGAAGTAATTTTACACAACTTTCTATTTTTTTAACTAAACTTTAAAGGAATAATGTATTGTTTTTCTTTTGTTAAATGATACTTTTTACTACTTTAGAACTATAACTTACTTTTAAATAGTTTATAAAGACCATAACTTAAAGTTAAAAATTAAACACTTGTAAAAGTATAAAGTTCTTTAATATTTTGTAGAAATGTAAACATATTGTTAACTTTTAACTAACGTATAATCTGTCAAATTACAAAGCAAATTTGTGTTCAAGTACTATATTTAAATTTTAGAGTGATTAAAACTGTATGAGTAAATGAAAACAAACTTTAAACATATGAGTAATAAGATAACGCAAGATTAAAGCACTTGTTAATCTAATATGCCTACAGAGTTTTTAGTCGTTAGTATCTACATATTAAAAGCAATTATTTTTCTTTTTTTATACTTATTTTGACTATTTCTTGAATTTATTAAACAAATTAGCTGCAGTTTAGAATTATTTAAAAAGAAATATTTTCTTTTAAATTATTATGTCTAATAATTTAGTCTGAACACATTTTGATTAAAAACATAAGTTTGTTGCAAGCATTATTACTTATTTTAAAAGATAGGCTATTTGTATAATTTTCTGAACAATCTAACTAAACATTGTACACTAATTAAATTAAATATGTACGATATATCTTTTAAAAAGCTTTAGTTTCATTATCAATTAAGTTGATTGGACAAACAATTTTTAAGAAAATGCTATCTTAATTAATCTTCAAATACTTATTTTAAAACAAAAAAAAACTTGTTTACAAACAGTTTTTAAATAACTAAGCTTGTTTTCATGCGAAGAATTCACACCTAGAAAGGTAGTACCATTCAGAAAATTAATGTAGTGTTTTGATGTAATTAGGATTGTTATCTTTCTACATGCTTATAAAACTTTGACTCACGTTTACTACGGTAACGGATTAAATGTTATTTATGTTATCAGATTAATTTAAAATTTTACGGTAGTTACTTTCAAAAGCCTATTTTAAAGATTTAAGCAGTACAAACTTTTTTCTAGATAATCTTACAATAAATTTATACAAAAGTTTAAGCAAATTTTTAAGATTAGTTTGTTTAAAATAGTTTTAAACATTTAGATTTTTCTATACTTTACTAAAACTAATAACTGTTAAAACATCTTATTTAGATTAAAGTATTATTATTTCCTGGTTAACGCCTAGAATATAACCAACTAAATAAATCTTTAATAAATTAAATCAAACCTGAGGTCTGTATTTGACAGATCACGTAACATTATTAGTCAAAACTTACATTTTGATTTATCGCAACTTTTGAACACATAATGAGTACACTTTAAAGTTTGTTTGATTTAATGAAATGTTAGTTTTAATAAACAATCAATCAAACTAAAACAATAATTAATACTAAAATATTTTAAATACGTATAAAACTATCATAGGAAGCTGTATAAAAGTTTTATAGTTATGCTTAAATCTATTTATCTAAATGTATACTTTTATTTAACTATACTTTATGGAATTTTACTGCTAATTCAGAGTTGCAAAGGTTCGTATAAAAGCTTCATAAGTTTAAATTAAATACTTTTTTATAGATTTAACCTTTTTTATCATCTTTGTAAATTTAAGTAATGTTCTTTTTCTGTGTAAAATACACTATTTAATCTTAAAACAATTTGGTATATAACACCTCTACAACTTTCTAAATAAACTTCTGACCTTTTGGTTTAAGTTAGCTCATTTTCATCTTAATTACTAATTTTCTCTGATTTTAGTTTTTCTGTATAAAATATTTCGTTATTCAATTTAGATTCACAATATTGTCAAAATTTTTACATTTTTTACAAAAAACTAATTTAGGTTTGTACTAAAATTGTTTTAAATAGAATTGAATGATAGGATTAGTTATTAAGATTTCGCTTTCTGTTTGAATAACCTTTTTAATTTTTTCAAGTTAAAACATGTTTATGTATCTAAGAAATTTTAGATATCTATTTAAGTCTGTGTTTTTTTTCTTAAGAGTGTTTTTAAAGCTAAAACACAAAGTAGTTTATTAATGACAAACATGTGCAAACCCTCTGAAAGAAGCCTAGACACGCCTCTGGTTTATAACGTAACCAAAGTTTTAATCTGCATATAAAACCGTGAGAACATTATTGAAATATATATATATAGCTTTGTAATGGTTAAAAATAAGTATATAATTCTATAATAAAATATTACTACATGTGTAAATATTTTTGACACTATAGAAAAACCGAAAATTTTTTTAATTTTTTAATGGTTTTATTAAGCTACCACAAAGTTTTTAGGCACAGAAATGTATTTAAAATTTAGAAAATAGTAATATGCACACTGATATCTGTTTAGTAGAATACTTGATTGAGTTATATCCGTTTAAAATTTACTGATCTATCTTTAATTTAAATACAATAACAGAATGAAACAACTAGCTAAGTTTGACTTTTAACCTCTTAAACAACATTTTAGTATTAAATTTTTTAAAAGTTTTCTTGCAGATCAATTAAGTTTATACCTACACAGTTTATCAAAATTTTTGATTATTTTAAAAAGGTAATACTAAAAATGTTTTGATTTGTGTGTGCAATAACAAACTGAATGTCTGTATATCTTATTGAGATATAGATAAATTAATTTTATTTATTAAATAAATGTTTAAGAAAGTTATAAAAATGATAAGAAATATCCTAAATTAGTCTTTATCTATACTGGCAAGAAAGCTTATTAAAGCTAACAAGCTAGATGTTTTTTAACATGTTAAATTCAACCTTCAATACCAACTATCTAAGACTTAAAGCATTTGTACATTACAAATAAGATTTTTATTCTGTTTTGATAAAAGAGTTGATAATAAATTATTCATGTAAATATACTCAATGAAGCTTGTTCAATTAACTATAACTTTAAATTTACCATTTAACTCAAATAAAAATACATCAACATATTTATATCGTTTTGGTAACATGTCTACTTTAGTGAGATTAATATTTATCAATCTTATTGATAAATTTCTAAACTTCATATAAATTCTAAATTAGCAGTTATTCTAGTAAGATTTAAAGTTAGATAAATTATAAATAAACATTTTGATCGCAAAATAAAAAAACATTTGTAAGATGAAACTAAAATTATGTATATTTTTAAATTTTATTTCAATTCGGAAAGTAAATTCGAATGTTGTTAATGTGTTTTTGTTTAATCAAATACTAGCGGTTGTTTAACGAAATAAAATATGGTTTAAATCTTAGAAAAAACATAAGAAACTTTTTTTAAAGAAAAAAAATGTTTTAACAAAATTAAATTTTTGCAATTTTTTTACTCAAACAATATAAATTTCAGTATACTAACTGTAAATAAGATTTAAATAAAATACTTAGGTTTAATAGCGAAAGGACTGTAATTAAAGATTATTAAATTCAAAAGACCAATGATTTAAAGTAAATTTAGTCATGTTTACCGCACAATAACAGCACGAAGATTAAGCTAATTTATTAAAAATTGTGACATAAGTTATGCCTTAGAATTTAAGTAGATAATATTAAACTACTGCTAATGTTTAAATAATCAATTTGTGATTTTCCAATTGTCATAACACAAAATGAAATTACATTTAACTTAAAGTTTAAAGTTTAAATTTCAAAATTAATTTTTTAATTTCGCTCAAGTATTTTACACATTTAGCTTTAAAATAAAGTTTATACTTATATTTTTGAATATCCTTTTAAATATTTTTTTTTATACGATTTTTTATTTAAACACTTGAAAAAAAAATATTATGATAAAAATGAAACTTACGCGAATATTTATTATTAAAGATAGAATAAAAACTAATACTTCAATTCGTTTTTTTAAACACTACTTTAAGGAATTAACATTAATCTAACGCTTTCAAGTATTTCAAAAAAATTAAATCTTAGTTTTATCTAATAACTTGAACTTTTACTATAATTTAAATAAATGCAAGTTGTTATTGTAGTTAGTTTATTAGATATGTATGTATAAAGTATAAGTTTGTTAAAAAAAGAATAGTAAATATTTTTATCCTCTATGATATAAAAAAAAACACTCTTACTTTAATGTAATGTTTTCATATGAACAAAATAAACCTATTTTAAATTGTACGAAAAAGTTGTTTTTAATCAATAAAGCATCTAAATGTTTTATAACCTTAAAGTTGATCCAGATGTGTACTTTATTCTGAAAAAAATCCTTAAAAATATCAATTAAAAAAATATATCTTTAGTTATTGTTAAATTTACAGTTATAATATGAATAGTTTAAAGTATTACTATTTTAGACTTGCTTTTTAAGTTATTTAAAATTTTGTGAATAAGTAATTATAACGAAGTAATAGTATTTCGTTTAGGCTTAGGTTGAAGCTTGGCATAACAATAACACAAACATAATTTTATTTATTTTATGTTAAATATTTGAGTTTTATTTAGAAATTATTATTTGAGGTTAATTTTTGTTATCAATTAATTACTTTGTATACATTGTTTTAACAAGAACTAAATTAATAAATGAAATTACAAAAACATCATGATAATATATCAACTAATCTTAATTAGTTACAAATTGAGTTGTGATAACTTAATCTTTAAGAAATCTGTTAGTGTAGTTTCGTAATGCTGTTTTAACCTTTTTTAAAGCTAAATTACATGTTGACACTTTTAATTAGAATTATCATACAAAAGTTTCTGGTAAAATTTTATTATAAGGATTTTTTTATTTCTAAATTTGTTTCTAAAATGACTATCTATTTTTAATAAAGGTTATCACACTGCACATAGAATTTTTATTTGGGTTACTTTAAAAAGTTACTTAATACGATTTTTTTTTGTTTAGTAGAAATTACAACTTTTATTGTTATAAGTTAATTGTAGCTTTCTAAAGACTTTTAGTTGAGACAACTCAAAACAGAATAAAGTTATAAGTTTTAACGGAAAAGCAGAATATTTTTATTTATTAGATTTAATTAAAAGTGAAATTTTAGCTAAATTTATTCATATAGTCATCTGAATAAAATTAGCTGTTTTAGTTATCGTACTGGAAAAACAAGTGGTTTATTTCTAAAACTAATTTGCTTACTCATTAGTTAAGCTCATTTTCAATTTAACTTGCAATTTAACGCATTTGGAGATAGTGGCAACTTGTACATAGACTATTTTTGAGATTTTGTTACTTTGTCGCTGTAGTCATAAAGTTTATGCATTTTAAGCTTGCAAATTTATTTATCTTAAAAGTTATAGATTATAAATTGTGTAAATTCCAATCGAATGTATGTTTAATTCGAAACTAATATTTAAATTTAAATATATTTCAAATAAATAAAAGTAGTCTACATGATTCAACTAACTGTTTTAAATACACAACTCCTAATTTTGTAACCATAACGGTTAGTTAATACTACACAAAAACTTAGAAACCATAAAATAGTGTTTGTTTTAATACAATACAAAAAAACTTATAATTAAATATAACAACTTTAACAGAAAAATATATTAAATCAAACGGGTCATTTTTTTTTTTGAGAAACATCAAAATAAAGTTGTAACAAATCAAAAATAACAAGTAAAAGCTTTTTTTTTTTATTAAAGCTAGACTGTTTTTCTAGGTCATATGTTAAAACTTAAAAAAAATATTTTTGTATAAACAGTCATATATTGATTTTAGTCAAAGTATACATACAAGTATTATCACTGCTTACTTTTGACATATAAATCAAGTAATACATTAGCTGCACTTTTAAAATGTTGAAAACATTTGAGAAATACTATTTTAAACAAATGTTTGAAAATATCATGTTTACATTAGTTTACATGTCATTTTCAAAAAATCCTGTTTATACGTAAATTAACATTTTTACTAATCAGATTATTTAAGTTGTAAACTTTGTTATTAAACCGTTGTTTAAGTTAAAGATGTAGTTTATAAATAATCTTATTTAATTAGGAGAATAATCTAAAATCCAAAATACTTTGTTAAGATATAAAAAGCACTATTTGTGGATAAAACAGTTAATCGCAAGTACATCCGATTTTCACTCATGCAAAGTTTCACACCGTACTAGTTGTAATTTGTGCTGGTAAATACCCGCATAACAACTTTAACACTGTGAGAGAAACCTTTTTCTTTGCAACTTGCCGTTTTATAACCTCTAAAATACCAGCTTATTATGTTACTCTGAAGTTTAACTAAAAAACTTATAATTTTCGCTCTAGATTTGAACTTGTTGGCTAAGTATACTTCTTGATTATTAAGTGATAAAGTATGTGTTTAACTTTAGACTTAAAAGGTGTTAAAAGGTGATATAGTTCTATCTTTGACGTTACTTAATTTATAAGCATTATAAAACTTTATAAATTGCAGAAAATTAAAATAGTTATAACGTTTTAAAACAGTGTATATTAAAGTAGTTTTTGTTTACAGGTATCATAGCTTGCTTGTTTTAACGTTTTAAAAACTTTTATTTCTGTTTCAGTTTTAACTACTTATTTAACTGTAAGATTTTCGAAGTATAAAGTTATTTTGTTCTTATTTTTGATTATATTTTTTTAGTTATGTACTTAATTTATAACTTAACAACGTATTAAAAACAAATACAAAAATTTTATTTAAAAAAAGTTATTTATTAGTGCTAAATACTATACTTTAACTTTACATATGAATGTTTGATAAAATCTAAGAGCTACTTATCAATTGAAATAAAAGTACATTTAATGATTTTGTTTGTTGTTTTAAAATGTAAGATACATATACAACTAGAGGTGAATTATTTTATATATCTAGTAACTTTTTTTTCAAGTTCAGATTAGCAATAGTTAAAATTATTTTTTGTTTTAACGACTAATTTTATTTTTTAAGTTCTAATTTTAAAAGGTAACTTAATTTTACCTCTTATTTTGATTGATGTAAAAAACGTTTAAAACAAAACAGTTAATATTTTAACACGATTCCTGTTATGATTAATCGTTATAACGTGAGTAGGATTTTCAAATCTATATAAATATGTTTCAAATAAATCGTGTAATAAATGACACTTTTGAACAATTTTTTAACACATAAATAATTAAAGTAAATGCCTGCAGTTTATAGTAAATTGTTTACATCCGTTCTTTGCAACATCGTGCTTAAAAAAGCTGTCAATCTAACTTTAGAAAGCATAACATTCATTTGAAAAAAAGTTTGAATTAAATGGATAATAATTACTTATTTACTATACAAACGTTAACAAAGTTTAGTTTGTATATTTATATATATTAATTTTAATATGAGAAGCATAAACAATAAAAAATTCGAAAATCGTTTCTACTAAGTCAAGTATGTTATACAAACTAACATTTACTAAATTTTGCAGAATGTAATGGATCTATCACAAGTAAAATTAAAAACTCTAATTCTGTATATTCTTTTAAGTTTAAGTGTCTGTCGCTCTATTAAAAATGAAGATGATAAGAAAATAGACTTGCCGTGTCGACACGTAAATCATGTTAAATGTTAGTAATTTTAATTTTACTATATTTCAAAATAGTTATTATACCTTACCATGTGCAAAGCTTTTCTAAAAAAAGTTATATTTTATTATACTTAGATAAAACTAACAAGTTTATTTACTTCAAAAGTATAAAACTTCAACCTTCAAACAAGTCATACCTCATATAAAATAAATCTTACAGTTGTCACATCTTCGATTTCGGGAAAGTCCCAACAAAAGCATTCGCCAAACAGGAGGGCAGATTCTTGTTGCGGGGGAAAACTCTTCAATTCTACCACCCACCAGTGCTGTCCAGATGGTAAAGTGGTGAGTAAGGTGGACCACATTTGCTGCATGGACGGAAACCATGTCCCCATACACACCATCTGGTATGTTGACTATTATTTCAAATGAGTATAAAGAAAGACCAATAATGTTTGTTTGTTTAATATGCATTAAAAAAAATAATTAGTTGTTAAAAAATATTTTTTATTTTAAATGAGTATAAAGAAAGACCAATGACGTTTCTTTGTTAGAAAAGCATTGTAAATAAATTTGATACGTTTAAATAAAATTAATTTTTCAGTGTATAAAAAATAAACTAAACTTAAAATATATTATCACATCTTAATTTTGTTCGATTTTAGCATAAAAAAGAATAAAGCCTAAAAATCAGTAGTTTTATACAAATTTTAAATTAGGTATCGCATTAGATGGATTTTTTGTTCTCATACTTAAGTCGTTTTATTAATTAAACACCATATTAATAAAAAATACCATAGTATTTATATAATAAACTTATAAACAACAGGTTAAAACATTAAGGGGTTAATAAACCATCTTAAAGGACAACAAACTTTTTACTAATATGCTCAATTATTACAAGTTATGAAGTATGGTGAGAAAAACCACACTATTTATTGTTTATGTACTAGAGAAGCTACACCTATTTTCTTGACACACAAGCATTTTTAACACAACTAACCTATTAAAACTACAAAACGTTTATAAGCGAACAGACCACCGCAAAGTTCTTCGGTTTTAAACTACTTTAAATGTTTTCAAGTGTGATTAACTACATAATTGCACATTATACGAAGTTTGACATTTTAAATGAGATAATATTTGTGATATAACAGTATTCGCGATCTGAATATTAATTAGGCCTAATTTCCTTATGAAACTTGTTTGATACAAGTATTGTGATTAAATAATCTGTTATTTTAAATACGTTTATTGCTGAAATTTATAATAAAAAAAAACAAACAATTTTAAATGCAATATAGGGCTAACTTAAATGATTTTGATAAGTTGATTTAACTTTTTACTGTTTGGTTTTATAAACGCTCACATAGCATCAACAAAGCTAAATTGTTTTTATTTTTATTCTAAGTATATTACTTAAATGTTTGTTGCAAGCTAGTAAAGTTTATTTAACACAAGAACAAATTTTTCGCCATATATTTCCTAATTTTAGATAAACCGAAAAACTGACAAACAGTTTGTGTTTTACAAATTAACAACACTTTTTTTATTTAACAAAAAATTATACAAACAGTTTGTGCTATCCAACTTCCATGTGGGTGCGATACCAAATAAAAAAGCTACATATGTTGGAAAAACAAATTAACTTTCTTATACTGGAAGCTGATGACCTTTTGAATGATTTGAAAAGGTATTTTTGACTTTTATTTCAAACTAAAATTTAGGAGTAGCAAGCTAATTCTAAGTTTTTAACTAGTTCTAACAAGTCTATTAAAATTTAATGATATAATTTTTAACAACAAAAGGATTTAAAAAACGGTTAATAAATATCTACAGTTAAGTTTGGATTAAAATGTAAATATTTGTTTAGTACTCAATATCATTTAGAAGCTTAACTTAAGTTTTACTTAATAGCTGTATTAAAATGTAAATTTTCATAATCAAAATGTTAAGCTTTAAATAAATAAAAAAGAAATTGTAATAAAATTGCTATATAAATACTTTAATATATAAACTAGAAATAAACTGGTAAAAAGATGAAATTTATCAAATATAGTTTTTGTTCAGTATAGCTTTGTACATCTAATTAATTTTACAGTTTTTCCTTTCAATAATGAGAACTAGACAATTATTTTTGTTAACAAAAAGCGGTTAGTAAATATATATATATATATATATATATATATACAATAAAGCTCGTACAAAACAATTTTAGTTCAGTAAATGATTACACCCTTTATGCTTAAAATATTTTCATCCGACAACTATAATTATTGCATAACAAGTTTGTGTTTGAACTCGATAAATGACATTAAGTTGATAGCTGTTAATGAGATTAAATCATAATTTATGTACTAAATGACATGAATTTAGTAAAAAAACAACACAGCTTTTTTTTTGAACCTTTTTTATACAGTTTCAAAAGAGTTAAAAGATTACAATAACTGTTTTCTCTAATGAATAGACATTCTTGAAACTAACTTCGTTTTGTTTTGTTTGTGATAAAATTCTTAAAACGACCTACTTTTTAATTTTTATCAGCGAACTTTAAAACCGAGCACTTTTTAATGTTTTTTTAAATATTGTAATCTATAATATTTTAACATAGTGTTCATTTGAATTTAACAACACTTATTTAATTTAAAATATATTTTAATAGTTTTACGTTTCGATAAACATTTTTTTATATTTTAAATTGTTTAAGAGAAAACTGATCAATATATACTAACTTAGAACAAAAATATTAAAAAAAAAAAGAAAATTATACGAATATGATATTTTATTGAAAATAAAAACTACTTAAAAGCATGATTTTTTTTTAATTAAATGTAAAAACAAACTACATATAAATCTGTATACTTTTTTTCTCGTTACTATGTTTACATAAAGTATTTCTAAATGTAGTTTTTAACTTTCTATAATAAATATTTATTGTATATCTCACAGAAACACAGTAATCGTAGAAGAAGAAATAGAATTGTTGGATATTAAAGCAGAAGTTTTGTACGGAAAATTAGTTGAAATACTTGGCGGAAATGTCGATCATGCAGAAGTTGAATATATTATAAAACTAGTAAGTTTGTTTGAAAATAAAAAAAAATTAACTGGTTAAATAAATACATTTTAAAATGTTTCGAATAATATAAAGTATTAACAATTCTGTTATTTGACATTATGTTGTTTACACTTGTATAAAAATAATTAAAATTTACAAAAAATTATTTCATTTTAAAATTATTACTTACCTATTTAAACTAGTATAAAAACATTTTGACTACTACAAAACTTGTCAGCTAAAACTATAGATATTGATTTTCTATAGTATCAATAGTAAGTTTGAACAATACAAAACATAGTGTATATTTGTCTAACTTATCATTGTAAATGAGTTTACACTTTATTAAAATTAGTTAAACAACCTAACTATTTAACTAATACAGATATAGATAGTTAACACTCTAGTTTGGTTACATGTTAATTAAAATTCGGACAATACAAATTCCGACGATTTAAATTTTAACAAAATGTATAAGAGACCATATCTCAAAAAGTAATATATACACGGAAAAAACAAAAAAATACATACGTAGGTTTAATTATTATCTAAAATTTTTTTTTATTTTTTGAAAAATTTCAAATACTTTTTGAGACAACTAAAAATAACTTCAAATAGTTGTATATAAAACTTATTTTAACCATATCCAAAAATATACTTAATTTTTTTCAAAAAAAAAAAAGCTTTTAGGTATAAATAGGACCTAAATACATATTTTTTTATTCAAACATTCATTACTTTTTGAGTTGTGTACTTTTATAATTTAAATTGTCGGAATTTGAATTGTCGTGCACACTTATAGTTTAAGCTTTACTAAAGCGATGGTTTTTGAAATTGAATGCTTTTGCTATATTTTTAAATACTTTACACATTGATTACTATAAAATTAGAACCCTTTATTTTCCTTTACGCAAAAGTACTGTAAGAGTAGGGATAAGCAACGTAAGGCCCGCTAGCCTAAGGGTAGGAATGCTTTGCCTCCGATGTAATTTTTAGATTGAGTACTATAAGTTTAAAGCAACTAAAATTACTTTTTTAGGGTGTGCTTTTAATTTGAGTTTACTACAATAAAGTATTTATTAACACCAGTTTTATTAATTATTTGCTTTTTAATATTTTTTAAGTATTTTTATAGTATATTATTTAAAATAAAGCAGATCGCTAAGAAATTTCGAAAAAGGCGCCTACCCTAATTGAAAAATCAACATTCTTTTTCTGCATAATTGTAATCAGTTTAATGTAAATTATACATCAAAGTGCCTCCAAGCTACGAAAAAATACTGTTTATATCTGATTACTGTAACACTTATGTCACTTAAAAAGTTTAATATTTAGTTTAAGTTTTACTTCAAGGTATTTTTTTGTAATAACACATAATCTTTGTTGTTAATTCACTTCGAAATTATTTGAGTATAAAACACTTTTTTAGGTTTAAATAAAGCCGAATAATTATCAAAATCCTTAAAACTTAGGATTTGTTAACTTTTGGTGTTCTAGAGTTGTTGAAAACTTTTATAAATTAAAATCAATAAAAACGTGTTGTAAGGAAAATTACATACTCTTTATAATTTTTGCTTAGTATAAATTATTAATCCTCATATAATATTGAAAATTATTGTTTTCATTTTTAGGTTAGCTTTTTAAACGAAAGCGAAGAAAACGCAAAAGATGCTGAAAATGAAGAAGAACAGTTTATTAATGAATCAAGTGGTAGAACTAAGAAGCTAAGTTCATTAATTTCTAGTGACAATGATTTGTTCCAAATTCCAGAATTGCACGTTCGGTTAAGACAGTTACAAAATAATGCGCTGATAGCCAAACAAATCACAAAACTAGTAAGTTTGATATTATTCTACACTTATTTAAGATTAAGAGTCTTTATTTATCAGGGTAACTCATTATTTGTAAACCTTTTGACTATTGTTTAACTAGTCAAGCCTTTCTATAACAAATATTTAAAAAAATAACTGATATAAGAACAATTACTATATTTAAATTATTATCATAATAGAAAAAAAAAACTATTTTATAAATTAAAGTTAGTACTAACTACATTTTTTATAAAAATGAGTAAAGCAAAAGTTTATTACAAATTTGTATTTTATTATTTTAATATAAAATTGCAAAAACAGATAACACAAGAAATTCAAGTGAGTTTGAAAGACGAAAGAGACATGAAAAAGACGAGGCAAATCATCATGGAAAGGGAAAAGCTCATCAAAGTCATACAGGAGAAATACAAGGTCGTTCAAAACTACATGGCTAATTCGAAATCGGCCAAATTAGTCGTTTCAGCTTTGCGCAGTGACGCCAAACTGATCGAACATATTTACTCCATGCTTGATGGCGTGTCGGTTTTTGTTGGTGACTTGGAGAAGGCTTTGAAAGAAGAAAAAACAAACCAAAGTTCAAGTCAATTAAAAACTGTAAGCTTAAAGAATAATTCAACATTAAACTCTGTAATTGTAAGTTTCGGAAACTACAGTCGTGAAACAACATACAAAAAAGAATCAGTTTCTTATCTTACAACGAAAATTGCTAACAACAAAAACACTTACAAAAATTTTTCCCGGACTGTTTGTAGTTTTTCGAAATGGGATGAGTTTATAAAGAATATTGAAAAAAGAACTGCGTTTGCCTTCGAAGACTTGAAAAACTTAAATCAAATACAACAACATAAAGAGTCGATCAAGAGCAAATTAGAAGAAATCTACTATAAAACTTTAAATGTTAGCTAACTTTAATAAGATATACTTACTATTGAACATTGACGAAGCAAGCTTTGTTTTAATACAAATGCTTTCTGTAAAGTTTTAAACTAAGTTATTTGTTTTGATACTTTACGCTATTGTATTTTTGATATAGTTAAAAATTGCTTTTCTTTTTCTTTTTCGAGTTTTTGTCTTCTATCTCTTTTTAATTAAATTGATTTTTATATAAATGTTATTTAAGTAACTATATAGTTTATTAATGTTTATCTAAGCACTTTAGAAGTACTTTTTGCTGAAACATAAAAATAAACTTGTCTTGTGTCTAGTATTATGCAAGTTATCAATTGTTATTATTATTGGAATTGCTTAAAAGCGTTTAGCAAGTTTAAATTTTTGAGACACAAAAACTATCAAAAGTTTATTTGAAAAGTTAGATGTAGTAGTCTCAGCTTTAATGATTTTTTTTTTTATATTAGATGGTTTTTATCCGTTTTAAATTTATTACTTTATCAATTTTAAATATTTAGCTTTATTGATTTTCATAATTACAAAAACTTATTTATTATACTAATCTTTGTTTTTAAACACCTGATTTAACTATTTTTATGTTAGAAAAATTCGTATTATTTCACTGTGAATCTTATTTTAATTCTTTATTTTGATGTAAAATGTTTTTCTTTTGAATTAATTTGTCTTTATCATTTGAAAGTTAAAAAAAAAAAAACTATTTTACCTCTGATGTTAAGTAAAGCACATAATAATTTTTTTATCTTTTAACATCATCTTTATTCAGTTATTTTCAGCCATTTTTACCAAAATAAAAACCGTATATCAATTTTAGTTGCTTAAAGTTCTGTATACTTTGTTGATAGTATAGATGTAAAACTTCAAACGTGTTTCAAACAGTCATTTTACTTACTAACAGTTTATTTAACAATACTTAGTACATCAAACAAAATTTTTGGTTAACTATTTTTACTTAATAGCAGTAATATCTTAATAGTTGCGTTTAGTCTGTTTAGTCAAACTTTATGGATTTTCTTTTGTTATAAAACCTTAAAACTGTCTTAAAAAGAACTATTACTTTTAATAAATACAGTAAAACAATAAATAGACAGAACAAAATAAGTTTCTTAAATAAAATAAATTAAGTTACTAAAAAAATTAGTAGTTGTGGTCAACGTTTTGTGTTAATCAGTAAACGAAAAAGAATTAAAAAAAGGATTGACTTGATAACATTTACCTACATCTATTTTTAGTATTTTTTAAAGAATTAATAAAATAATTTAAAATTTTAATCCTGTTATCCACTTCAAACTTTCATCATTTTGAACTTAATTGCTTGTCAATTTAAAAGGACGTACTTTTGAAAAAAATGTTTTGCAAGTTTTTTTACTATTAAACCGCAAAAATAATCTATGAAGTGACTAGCACTCAACTGCACTAGTTTAAATACTTTTAAATGATGTAAAACATTTAAAAGTAATAAATTGTTGTTAAACTACGAATTTAAGGGTTATAAAAAGTAGTTAGAAGATTGAAAGCAACAGTTTGCTTTTTGATATGTTTTATCACATTTATTCTATAATTACCTTTTAAAGATATTATAAAAACATTATGAAACTATATATTAGTTCATAGAAATTGTTCCAGCCTAAGTTAAACAAATAAAACTTTGACTCACCTATGCTACGGCAACGGATTAAATTTTATTTATGTAATCAGATTAATTTAAAATTACACGGCCATTACTTTTTAAAAGCCTCCTCTAAAGATTTAAACAGTGTAAAATTTTATTGCTAAATAATCTTATAATGAATTAATTTAAAAGTTTAAGTCAGATTTTAAGATTAGTTTCTTTAAAGTAATTTAAGCCTTTAAAATTTTCCACACTTTAAAAAATCTGATAATTTAAGAAATATTTTATTTAGATTAAAGTATTAAAACTTCATTGTTACCGCCTAGAATGTAATCAACTGGAAAAAAGCCTTTAGAAATCAAATCAAACCTGAGGTCTTTATTTGATAGGTCTTGTAACCAATAATAGTCAAAACTTACATTTTGATTTATCGCATCTTTTGAATATATAATGAGCACACCTCAAAGTTTATTTGGTTTAATAGAACTCAAGTTTTCATAAACCATCAATCAAACTAATGCAATGGTTTTTTTATTACTAATGGTTTTAAATATACGTATAAAGTTAACGAGCATAAAGTTAATTTTATAGGCAAATTTATAATTTTTTCAAAAAACATAAAACTTTAATGTCAATTATTTTCCTTATCTTAAAAGCTATCTTAAAAGTTTTTTTTTTATCTTAGAGAACGCACCTTCGTCTTTAATTTAAGAAAAAAAAATTGGTTTGGGGTTTGAATTATTTCATGGGGTCCCTCCAAAAATAAAGGTTTTTTTTTTTGTTTTTTCTATTAAAATTGCTTTATAACCAAAAATAGTAAAAAAAAAAATTTTTTTTTTGATTTCCCTTAGTTTGCATGTTATTTAAACTCTTAAATAGTTATTTTATAAATAATGTTAATATCTTTTACGATTTGGCCCCAAAACAAAATTATGTATATTACACTATCATTTGCCTAGGCCATTTCCTAGATAAAAAATTGATAAAAGGAAAAAAAAAAATTAATAAGAATGTGAATTACAACAAATGTAATTAAATTATTATAGTTTAATAAAATTTGTTGTAATTCACATTCTTATTAATTGTTTTTTTCCTTTTATCAATTTTTTATCTAGGAAATGGCCAAGGCAAATGATAGTGTAATATACACAATTTTGTTTTGGGGCCAAATCGTAAAAGATATTAACATTATTTATAAAATAACTATTTAAGAGTTTAAATAACATGCAAACTAAGGGAAATCAAAAAAAAAAAAATTTTTTTAATTATTTTTGGTTATAAAGCAATTTTAATAGAAAAAACAAAAAAAAAACCTTTATTTTTGGAGGGACCCCATGAAATAATTCAAACCCCAAACGAGATTTTTTTTTCTTAAATTAAAGACGAAGGTGCGTTCTCTAGGATAAAAAAAAATTTTTTTAGATAGCTTTTAAGATAAGGAAAATAATTGACATTAAAGTTTTATGTTTTTTGAAAAATTTATAAATTTGCCTATAAAATTAACTTTATGCTCGTATAAAG
This sequence comes from Thalia democratica, assembly GCF_965202585.1. NCBI lineage: Eukaryota > Metazoa > Chordata > Thaliacea > Salpida > Salpidae > Thalia > Thalia democratica. The sequence goes on from NC_139167.1 coordinate 81,477,485, forward strand.
TTATCCTAGGAACTTCATAAAAAGTTTATAGTTGTATTTAAATCTAATTGTTTTTAGTATTTAACTTTACCTTATAAAACAATATTTATTTAATACCCTTTAAAATGGTTTAAAATGGTTTTACAAGCGTCTTTATACTACTGTGTACTTTGCATAAGATACTATACTTGATGTAAGTCAATTAAAAACATTTTTTTAGCTTCTTTAAAAAAGAAGAAATTGTAAAGGTATACAGGTTAAAAAATATTGAACAGCCTAAATTTGGCAATTATTTTTTATGAGGACAATATGAACTTTTTAATAATAAAGCACAAATAAGTAAGTTTAAAAGAATTTAACAATTTCATTGTTTTACTTGGATATCGTGTTTTTAACATAACTAAACAGTATAATAAATTTAAAAAATATTGGTAGTTATTATAAATTTTAGCTCTTAGGTTTTGTTAGCTTTTATTAAGCAGTAGCAATGTAATGCAAACCTTAATTTTAAATTTAAAAACAGTTGTTTTTACCTTGCTATTAAAAGTTTATTAACTGAAAATTTTATATTAAAAAAGTTTCCATGAACTTAAAATACTAATGCTTCTGGTCATTTGAGTGTAATTATATTTTTAAAAACTAAATTTTACATTCAACACTTTTTAAGTTAAAAAAAAAAGTTTGAATTTTTTTTTCTTTTTGATTTTACAATAATAGATTTAAAAAATAGTGGATGATAATAAACACAAAAAAAAATTTAAATATAAAAAAAAAACAAATTGAGTACACTGTTAAATAAAAGGTTTACCATTGAAATTTATATAAATTTTAAAAAAATTTTGCAACGAAATGCACCGTAGTTTTAGTGTTTTTCTATTTTCAAAAACTTTAAGTCGTTAAATTCCTCGGAAATGTTTCTTTCTAAAAACTGTTCTAACAAAAAAATATTTTGAATGGAAACATTTACGCTTAAACACTATTTAAGTTTTCGAAAATTTATTAAATATTTTAATTTCAATCTTGCGTTTTAGCAAACAGCTTTGTGTTTTTTTAAGAAAGTCCACTTTAATACTTTTTACGAGTGCTAGCATTACAGTTGACATTTAAATACAAAAAGGTTAGTTAGTTTTTTCTCGAAACACAATGACAGCTTTTAAATGATTTTATTTTACTTTTTGTGTAAAAATTGTAGTTAAACTAGATTTTCTTTACAAAAAAAAACTAATGTAATAAAATAATTGTTAGAACTTTCATCCTAGTAACAACTTTTAGATGTAGTAGCTTTTAAACTGTGTTCAGCCGGCAATTTTTTTTTGTTTTTTCAATTTTATGCTTTATTTTAAGTAATTATAAATTACTTTTTAAATAGTTGATCAACAAAAATCACATGAACTCTCTATTCTTTACACTTTTTTAATACAAATTTACCTTAACTAAGTCATTGTAAGATTAACTTTTAAACAGTTTCTGTTCAAATTTAGTATTTTTCGTAAAAATTGTTTCTAGTTTTATTTAAAGTTATTTATTACCCTTTAAGAATAATAAATGCAAAAAATGTATTGTAGAAAGACGAGTAATTATAAACTATACTTATGTTTAAATGGTGTTGATAATGTCATATGGTAAAACAACTAGACTAAGAGACTATAATATTAAAGAAAACTTAGATTACAAAAAAAATATAGAAAACAAAAACATTGATAACATAATTGTATAATTGTTATTATTGGTGTTACTTTATGAAAAATTTAAAACTGTTTTATATATGCTGAAAAAAAAAATTAAAGCTTAAATAAAACCAACTTGAACCAGTTTAAAAAACTTGATTAATCACTTTTTTTAAACTTTTGTTACTATATTTAAAAATTCCAGTAACTAGTTGCTAACCGGTACTTAGCACTAATTAAAACCACATTTATTAAATGTAAGGCAAACCTTTCATACACTTTTGTTTATAAAACAAAGTTTCAGCTGTAATTTCTTATCAGCTACTATAAATCAAAAGCATTTAGTTTAATTACTTTATACTATATAAAACGTTGTTATCTTTAAATAAAACAATTCCGATAAAAAAATATTTTTTGCTAAGTAGAATAATTGCACGATGTTAGTAGCAATTTCTTTTAATTAAATATTAGTATTCGTAACATTTAACCTTATAAATTTTAACATGGTCTATTATTTATATAAAATTACTGCAAGAACACTTAATAAGATAGTGTTTGTTTTTGAAAATATGATAATTATTCGTAGTATAATGTATCCGTAAAATTATATTTAAAATAACTTTTTGATCTAAAAAACTATGAACGAATAGATTTGAAAATCAAGTACACGATTTAGAGTCTACTTTTAGTTTAAAATTAAGTTTAAGATAAAAACAGTATTAAACAGTATAAAACATCGAAAAGATACTGCAAAGCTACTTCCAGGATTTGTGGCAACCCTTTTTTTAATAATAGTCAAGCCACTAAGGCCAAATAGTACGAAATATGAGTTTTATTATCAATTTTTACTTAGCTTGAATCAAAAAACAAAAAAAAGATTTAACTAATTCTTTATTTAAATTATATTTATATGTGAATAGGTGCCACACAGATTTTTTTCCAAGTGTTAATATTTCGTTTTTTTTGGCCTTATTCCGGAATAAGGAGTTCTGGAATAAGGCCAAATAGTATTAAATATTAACAGTTAGAAAAAAAGTTATATAGAATTTATGCACATATAAATATGAATATAAAAAAAAAAAACTTTTTTTTTTTATTTTGAGCTAAGTAAAATTTGATAACAAACCCTTTTTTTTTTAAGGGGCCCCACACTAAAAGTCAAACCCTAACCCAATTGATTTTGTTTTAGTTAAAAGCAAAGGACCGTTCTCTAGAATACAAAAAAAAAAAGCTATTAAGATTAGGAAAATAATTGGATCCAAAGTTTGAACATTTTTAAAAAATCTTGAAAAATGTTATCTAGCCAATTTAACAGTCGTTAAGTTTAAAACTTAAAATTAACCAAAACATACATCTAAAAGTAATTTTAATTACATAAAACTTGGGCCCATATTAAAGCAAATGTGTTTCCCCTAATATTTGCTGAATCAACAATTACAAATATATTTTTAAAAGTTCTTTTAAATGTTTATACCCTTAACCCTAACTCACCTTACCCAACATATTTCTTTTTTTTATTTATACCCTTAACCCTAACCCACCTTACTCGAACATATTAAAATCTAATAAAAACATAATATTTTTTATTATTGTTTTATGCTGACTCAGCAAATATTAGGGGATCTCCGCCACATCAAAAAAATAAAATTATAATAAATCAAAATAAACTGCAAATAACTATCTTCATACTTTAAAATATAATATTGAAAAAATTCATATACTTATAATTTTTTGAAAACAAACTAAGCATAAAATATTGTAAGCCTAAAAACAATTCAAAATATAGCATAAAAGTAAAACAAAATTAAGTTTTTTAAATAAAAAAATACTAAAATGTAAATAAGGTAAAAAGTAGGATTGGCAGAAGTCTATAAATGTTAATGTTTGAACAAAAATAAAATTGTTGTAAGTTTTATCTTATACTTGTACGCTTTAGTAATTGTGTTGAAAATTTATCATAAAAATATGGCATCAATGGACCAAAATTGGTAAACATTATTTTAAAAAAAATTGCAAAGTTTTTTAAAATGCATTATCAAATGTGCTCATTTATAAGTGCAACTACAATAAACCATTGCTAAACTTTGTAAATCGATTAAAAGTTTTCATTGTCAAAATTCGAAAAAAAAAAGTTCATAAGTTGATACTATAAATATGTTTGTAATTATAATAACTTTGAATAATTTTTATTAAGCTAATTCTATATACTTTATTCAACAATTGTAACAAACATTTAGTTAGTTTTCATATATTTAAATATAGATTTTTTGTTCATTTTTTTGATTCTATACTTAATTTAAAATACAATATTTAAATAAGTTATTTTGATCCTAAATTCGAAGTTTTAGTCGCTTAATTTAAAAAGTTTCTTCGAAGCGTTTTTTAAATAAATTAAGTATTTTACCGTAATATACTTTTTTAAGTTGCTAGATACTTTTTTAATGTAATTTTCTAAACATTATTTTTACATTTTTTAATCCTTAAATTATTGCTTAAATTTAAAATTGTTTTAATTATCAAAAGAGAAGACAGAATTATTATTCATTGAAAACTATATTTAATTAAAAGCTGAGTAAACAAAAGTTTACGATTAATAAACTTGACTAACCGTATTACCAGGGAAATTCAAACTAACAATATTTTTAAAGAAAACATACATGATTGACACGAATAGTTTAACATTGTTTTATAATCAATGCTTTCCTTTTAAATGCTACAATGCGCAAAAACAATTTCTATTAAGAAAAAAAACCTTAAAACCTATACAAAACTGAAGTTAAAATTAATTTTAAGCTTACTAAATTCTTTGTTTATCAACGTTTATAAAACTTTACAGTAATCATTTTTAAACCAGTGCTTAGGAACACTAGAAGAAACACAGTGATTAACTGTAAGCCAAACATTAATAACACTTGAGCTAATTAAATAAAAACCATATTGTAAATTCTTGGTGAAACTTTTATTTAATAAATACTGCAATAAATAAAAAGAGTTTAACTTCGTTGACTTTTTGACTCCAAAAAAATATTTATTTTCTTTTAAACGTTGAAAATACAGTCGTTTAAAAGTTTAGTTTTTACTGAAGAAAGTAAAATCATGTTTTAGGTAGAAATACAAATGTAAAAAAATTAATTTTTTTTTAGAAACTGACCTTTCAAAATTGAACTTTTTTGATAGTACTATAACAGAAACTAACATAAATTTAGTTTATAACTATTATCAATAAAACTTGATCATATTCTTATTTTTGCTAATTTAAACTTAAGTTGAACTCTCTTTATTTTTGAATTAAGATTAAATCTAAAGGCTTATGTATAATTGCGCTTTTTAATTTTTTTAGATAATTTATGTCTGAAGTTAGTCACCCAGTTTTATTGCCAAAGTTGTTACAAACTGAAGGTTTTGTTATTTAAAACATTTGTAGTCCTCTTAACAAAAAGATATGTTACTATAACTAAACTTAATGTATGGCTATTAAATTTTAGCTTAAACACAGTCTTGAAATGTTTAGAGTTTTTGAATAGTACGGAGGCGTTAATACTTGTATTTTTATTGTGCCCAGAAAACTTTTTACGAACAAAAGAGTACAAAACGAACTAATATGTCTATTTTAGAAAAACTAAGAAATAGACTAGAAAAGCCGTTAAATGAAATATTTAAGTAAGTTGTACAAACAAAAAACAGTAATAGTAACAAAAATATCTGGAATTATAAACAAAAGGAAACCCATCGCGAGTGTTAGTTAAGTGCAATATATTCGAAATCAATAAGACAAATAAAAGTAAAACATTTTGTCTTGCATGAAGAAACCAAAAAAAAAATAAAAGAAGTATTAAATATTGCTGTATAATTAAAGTCCTTTTCCTTATTTTTATCAATTTTAATTATCTCCTCCTTATTTTTAAAGCTAATTATTTCAAATGAAGACGTCAACTCTAAAAGTTTTAATGATAGCTTTTCGACGTTTGGAGTCATTTTTTTTGTTTTCTCGCAGAACCTCTTTAATTATTGTCATTTGATCCTTAAATTTAGACGTCAAGTCTTCTATTTTCGACGACATCTCACCGATTTTTGATGCCCAGTTTCTATCTATAAATGGAACCTCTTGAGAACTTTCATCTGCTGGTTAACTTTTGATGATATGTTTTGAACTTTCGACGTCAACTTTGAAAATTTGAATGATATACCCTTGTCATCTTACTTCATGTTCGTAATTTTTGACGTCAACTCTGTAAGCTCTGACGTAATTTCAGTACATTGTGACGTCTCTTCGTCAAGATTACAGCTTTCATTCGCCATTTTGTATTCATTCATTTTTTCTATGCATACCCGCTTATTTCTTACTTCACATTCTTTTACAATTACATCACTTTTGTTCTTCTGCAAACTAGGCTGCCTAGTACAACTAAAAAAATACTGTTTAGTTTGGTGTTTACATAGTGATGAAAATTAATTGCACTCGTTTGTGGGCACAATATCTGTGCTGCGTAATTTCTTGCGTTAAAATCGAAATTGTACTTCCCAAAATTATTCTTTGGTTAATTGTTTTTTTATAACATATTTAACTGTTGTTTAGATTATTAAGTTTATTATTTAAAGAATTAGTTTATCAATTTATTCTGATTACATAAGTAATAATTATTAAGAACCAATTAAGAACTAAACAAGGTTTTAGTCTTAAAATTTTTAGAGGTGATGGTGTTTTAGCAGAATTATTTAACTTTACAATAAAAAAAACTAATAAACTTCGATAAATTTAGCTACTAATTAGTATTAGTTCAGATAAAATGGATAACAAATATTTTGTCATTGAATAAACATGGTTAAAATATCATATTAAATGATTAATAAACTAACTTCATTGATTCGTTCCCATTCACAAGACACTTAGTTGACAAACGACTATCTGTCATTTCTATCTTTTACCAATTTTTCCTCAGCTTCTGCATACATATCCACTGGTAAAGACGGCATTGTTTACGGTTTAACAAAACTACTAAACAGTACAACCTGTTGTAAATCAGTACAATAACAGAAAATAAATTAACTTTTTATGCCATAAACTGAAATATCATATTTGTATGGTGGTATTTGTATAACAATCATTGTTTTTTTTACTTGCTTCTTAAACAAAAACAATAGCTTAAGGCATTTAGCTAACTAAAACACTTATAGTTTTTTAACACAATGATTCAAAGCAAGAAACTAATTAATATTATACCTATGAAAAATGTGTGTTAAAGTTTTTTTATACTACAGTTTGACAAAAAATGTTTTTTTTTTACTTATTTATGTTTATAATTTATTTTGGGTTAAAGTTTTAAATAGTGAACAAAATAGTTAATTACTAATAGCTTAAATCGAATAAAAACTTTAAATGTTGAATAATAAACTAAAGTTTTCATAGCAAAGTTTTTTAGAATTATTTTAGATAATTTGACACAACCTAATGAACAGTGTTCATATGACACAACCTTGAAAAACTTAATTAACTTAAATAAAGTGTCACACAATGACACATTCTACAACAAAACAAAAATTGCACACCGAATACCATTTGTTCTAGGTAGGTTGTTATTAAAATGGAATCTCTAAAATGAGTCTTACAATTTCTATGTAGACTCTAAACTTAACACACTACTTTACTACTGCTATAGTATCTTAAATAAATTAAATTCAGAAAGTTGTAACAGTACATTAAAATTTATTTAAAACTGTTTTGTGTTCAGGGAGAAAATCAGAATGAGAATCATGCAAACACTGATGCAATTTTAATACAGTTTAATTAAGGATAAAATAAACAGTAAAATATTTAAAAAATAAACACTCAAAAACAAAACCTAAAAAAATATACGTTAAAATTGTTGAATAAAGTATAAAATATTGACTGAACAAATATTATCCAAAGTTAATACAATAAAAAATATATTTAAAGTACCAACTTATGAACAAATATTATGATATTTTTCAGTTTTAAAATAGTTTTCAAACTTTTTATCGATTTACCAAGTGTAGCAATAATTTATTGTAGTTGCACTTATAAAAGAGCACATTTGATTATGTATATCAGAAAACTTTTCAAACATTTTTTTGATATTAATTTTTACCAATTTCGGTCCATAGTTGCCAAATTTTAAGAAAACACTTTAACACAATTACTAAAGCGTTTACTTATTAGTTAAAACATAAAAGTATTAATTTTTGTGAAGAAACTACTATTTCTAGATCTTTGCCAATCCTGAACTTTACTTTTTTCTTTAGGATACTTTTTCTAATTTCGAGGTTTAATTTTGGTATTTTATATATATTTTGAATTATGAAGGTTTATAATTCTATGCTTGGTTAGTTTTCAAAAACTTACAAACCTATAAAACTTTGTCAGTATTAAATTTTTTATGAGTATGAAAACAATTGGTCGCAATTTATTTTTAGATATATTAGATAATTGTTTGTTTTAATTTCTAGGCTGTAAAATTACCCATAATATATATTTTCGTGAACATTAAGTATTAAAATAGCTGGTAAAGTTGGTTACAAAAAAGAAAATAATAAATTTTGTTATTGTAATGTGGTTCCTATTGAAACTGAACTTTATTATTTTAAAGCCTCTAGCATAACTAATATCTTATAAGATAAAATATTTCAAAACTATGTTTAGTAAATTTTAAATATATTGTCAGAGACAAAATTTTCAAAAGGATATGCTATGAATTTAAAATGTTTACAGTTTTTAATTTTAATAGAGTTTTAATAGATATCATTTTAATCTTCCAAACTTGGTTTTATTTTTGACAATAAAAAATAGCTGTTTGCTTCTAATTTTTCATACTGTAATTTAAGAAGAAATAACTAAGGATCTATCTCACATAATGTTTTTATGTGAAGTGATAATACAAAAATCAGGGTGGCCACTAAAACAAAAATTCTCAAAAAACCTGGAACTTGAAGATTTAGGCTGAAAAAAAAGATTTTAAAAAACTTTGATAACAAATCTTGAATTTTAAATATCTTTTACATGTTAAGTAAAAAAATTTTGATTTGACAACATAAAATCTTAGTACAGGTAATATTTATCGTCATTTAAAAAATTTTTTTTATTAAAAGACACATGTAATGTTGCTTTTTAGTATCTTTTCAATTTTTTCGTCTTATTTAACACAGTTTTTTTACCTTAAACTAAGCTTTTAACTAAAAATACACCAAAACATAAAATTTCAAAAACCTGAAAGTCAAAAACCAGATGGCTAAACTTAAAAATTTTTGAATAAAATGTAAAGTATTTTCAAACTAATTTTTTGGTAACATTATAGCCATTTTAAGCATATAATCTATTTTTATGCTAAAGGCTGTTTTTAGTAGTTGAAATATTGAAAAGGTTATACAGTGTTTGTTGTAGTAATAAAAAATCTTATTTAAAATGTAAATTTTATACTGTATGTTAATAATTTGTTTCTTATCTAAAGTCAATCAATTTATTTGAAAATATTTTATTTTTAGTTTCTGTTTTTTTTTTTAGTAATAGGTTTATCCATGTAACCTTTTAGCTTAGTTTAAAAAATTCAAAGTTTGTATTGAACTGTCACCTTTATATGCAATTGAAAGCTTTTGAAAAATAAATAACTTTTTGACTAAAAGTACGCTGGAGTTTGATTTTATATAGAAAAATTTTTAGGTCAGTGAAAAAATTAAAACTCAAACTTTTTTTTCAAAAGCTAAGGCTGGTTTGGATATAATCTTTAGTGTCTCGCCAGTTTTAATATTTTCAAAAGTTTAAAAAAAAATATTTTATATCAAGTTACTTTTTGGTCAAAATCACCTTTACCATGTTTCTTTATAGTTCAAGCCTGACTTTGCTAGTCTTAAACAACTCTGGTTTTTTGATCTATCGGGTGGAATTTTTGGTTACACGAGGGTTACTCTACGCTCAGGATATTTTGAACTTTTGAAAACATCAGGAAGACTCAGGACAGCTCTGGATATTTCACGGGGCTACCACGCACTCTCAGGGTTGTCAGGGTAATTTAGGGTATTTTGAAATTTTAGCAAATCTCACGGTAATTCAGGATGTTTTAACTTTTTTTTAAACTCAGGTTGACTCAGGACAGTTTTGATTTTTTTTAAGATTCTCAGGATAGTTTTATGAGTTTTAAAAAACCTCAGAACATATTTTTTCTAAATATTTTAGAATGAGGTTTAGTTGATCCAGTTTCAATATTTAGTTGTTCTATATAACTAATGTTGTTTAAGAACATTTTTTTTATTGATTTTGAAATGCTTATTCAATTTTTTAGCATAGTGGCTAGTTCTTCACTATTTTTAGAGACAGGGTTACCACAAAACTGTGAATTCATGAACCCTTGAAAAACTTGGAATTTGACAACTTAAGTTAAAAAAACTTTGCAGACCCTGGAATTTGAGATATTTTATTATAAAACCAGGAAAACACTTTGAAATTTAAACAAAAGTCACTAAAAAACCTAAAATTTTAAACAATTTTTATATATAAAGTTGTGAATTTTTTATTTGACCCAAAAAATCTATAATACAGGTAAAAAATTTTTGTCATCAAAAACTCTTTAAAAAAAATCTTATTTAAAGTTCTTTTTAGTGTTTAATACTGTTTTACACAGTTTTTTATCTTAAATTTAATTAAAAAAAAAAGTACTATAAATCGTGGACTTTTAAACCCGGGAAGAAATTTTTACAATGTGGAGAAAATTTGTTAATCCTGGAAACCCTGTAGAAAAATTATTTTAGCTTCTGTATTAAATCTAAACTTATTATTTACCATACACATTAGTATCCACAAACTAATTTTTTATTATTTTAAATTGAAAAGACTTCTGACACTTTAGGACTATAAGTCTTACTTTTTTAAAAAGTGTTTAAAATAATAAAAGTATTTAATTAATAGTTATTTTTTTAATTTTTTTTTATGAAATTTGTTTAATAAAATTATTTAGAGAGTATCTAATAAAAAATGTCTTTTTTAAATCCCAAAAATGTAGAAGAAAAAAAAGTAAGTATTACTTTTGTAATTTATATTTTATATTCTAAACTATTTTGTTTTAAACCATTAGACATGAGTAGGAGCCAAACAATCTAATTAACTTATATAAATTTATTTATGCTAAAATGTTCAATGTTTAATTTATTTGCGTTAAAGCACAACTTAGCTAATTTTTATTAAATATATTTAATTGTGATTAATGATACTGACTTTTATCTCTATGGCGCCGCGTTCTTATACTATCATTTAGTTTTATTAATTAAACTAGTTTGTTTTTAATATTTAAAAACTTAATTTACTTCAAGTTAAATGAAAACTGTAATACTCATAAGTTGTTATAAGAAAAACAAAGTCAAAATTTCTAAACAAAGTAAGTAGATCTTTTGAAGAAGTTAGATCTAGATGAAATTTCTGTTTTGCTTATTTGCGCTAAACCAAACAACTAGTTATAAGTTTAATAGATTTATGTCTAGAAAAGTAAGACACTTTTTAACTTTTGTACAATTTTAATACTAACAAAATATAATAACTGTTGTACTTATAAAAATGTTTAGGTGGAGCTTGAAGACCAATTAAAAAGTCTTCACAAAGTAAAAGAAGTTTATGATTTAGTAAGTGTTAATATTTAAGTATATGTTATATTATAAAATGTTTTATTTTATTTTAAATTATAAGTTTATATATAAAAATTGAATTAAAATTGTATTAATTAATGAGTATTTAATAGTTGAAATAGAAAATTAAAATTTTAGTAATAACAAGTATTAATTTGATACTAACAAAAAATAATTACTGTTGTTTATATATAAAAATTTTAGGAGGAGAAAGTACATGACCTTCAAATCCAAATAAAAATCCTGGAAAAGAAAAAACAGGTAAAAAGCATTACTTTCGATAAAACTACCTTTTGTAGGTTGATATCAATATTAACAATAAATCGTTTTTTAGACATTATAAAATATGGTTATTTACAACTCATTTATAAAATAGGCATAGTATTTCGTGTGCAGCAAGTTTCAATACTTTTTAGTAATTTAGCATAAGTTTATATGTTTTTCTTATATTAAACAATTTCTTGATGAACACCATAGATAGACAAAATCTTAATTCATTTTTAAACATTATTTTAGTTTTTATAACGCAGGCAAGGCGCACACTGGTTGAAAAAATTGCGCAGACCAACAGGTTGCTCCTCTTCGTCTATTTCTTGGTGGTCTTCGTCCCGACCTTCATTGCCCACCAGAGCTACTTTTCTGTGAACCCGATCGTTTCTAATAATGTCATCTTTTACGTTCTAACCACCGTTGAATACGTCCGTGACGTGATCCTGATGGTATTATTTGCTGCTATGTTACTAATTATTATGTATTGTTTTTTTGATTCTTATGAACGCAATAGAGCCCGAAGTTTATACTATCAGGTGGTTCCGGTGGATTACTCATACAAACGTGTTTGAGTGTTTAATAAGTTTGGGTTGTGCAAGTTTATGTTTGTTGTTTTGTTTAAATGTATTCGAATTAGTAGCATATAAAATATAAGAATAAATGAATAACTTCATGGAAGTTTTTGTGCGCGTCTAAAAGATTGCTTTGGAGTTGTTTTGTTTGTATTTGTCTTTGAGTTTTGGAAACTTTTAGTACATATTGTACTTAAAAATTTACTTAACAATAATTAATTAACTCTGGAAGATTTTATTATCGTTTATTTTAATTGGCCGCGCGACCACAAAACGCCGGTGTACCCACGATTTAAACTTTAAAAGACTTTTGGTATTCTACACGAGAAAGAGGTGGTAAAATTTTTAAATTGGCGGGCTGGAGCGTTTGAATTAAATTTAATTGCAAAAGTTAATTGATATTCCGTTTTATTTCAAGAAAATTCCAATTCTATGAAAACTTGTTAATACTTTAAATAGGGTAAGTTCAAAATCTCCCGTAAAACACACTAACAACCTTTTTGTGCTCTTCATTTCAAGTCGTAGAATATCTTAATTGAAATAAGCGTTTCCCTCTCACTACACGGAGGTAACCAATGCTGTACAAACCAGTTGCTATTTTCAAAGAATTCACAGGTTTTTTTTTTTGTAAAAGTAGTTTTTTAAGCTGGATACCTTATGAATAGTCTTCTAAAACTAAAAGTTCTTGTCATAGTCTTATCAAATTTGATAAGACTAGTCAAGGTACCCAAAACAACGTTACTCTGCTGTAAACTGATTACTTATTATTTACATAACATAACTAATTATTTATATAGTATTATAAATTATTTATTAAATTAAAAAAAGAAGTTCTTTGTGTACTAGATCTGAGAACTAAATATTTGAAAGTAAGTTTTTTGTCTTTTAATAAACTAAAATAATAAATATATACTAAAGTTAACTTGATTAGCTAGGAATTGAACTATTATTACTTATCAAAATGAACCGCAACCAACTGTTCTGTATAATCTATACTCTTATTAGATGTTATATTGGCCAAATTTCTATAAGGTTGAAAAACTTATTAAACTAACCAAGCTTAATTAAAGATGACCCCTTTATAACAAATCAAAATTCAAAACAATCATAGTATTTTTTTATGTTGATACTTTAAATGTATTTATAGATGTGGTAATTTTAAGTACAGTTAGTTATGCTATAGTATAGTCCAAGGTACATTTTTGCATGAAGGGAATTTTTTTATGAAGACTTTTTCACTAGGCATCAATTTTGCACAAGGGGTGAATTTTGAACAAAGTCATTTTTGAGCGAAGGGTCAATTTTGCATAAAGACACTCTCGCGCGGATTGAAAGTTTTTTAAAGTAGTTTTTTTACTATAAATATTAACCCTTACCCTCGGTCGGTTTATTTTAATTTTTTTTATCACTGTTACCCCTAACCCTCACCCTTGGTGGATTTTCATTTTAACTTATCTTTTTTATTATTTATTTTCTGGTTATTTTATTTACATTTCATATTCTTTTTCTTTTTTTTTAAGCAAAAATGACCCTCCGTGCAAAAGTGACTTCGTGTAAAATAAACTCTTCGTGCAAAATGTACACTTTATGCGAAAGTGTCTTCGTGCATATTTTACCCGTTTTCACTTAACTTATAATTTTTCACTTATATTTTGATTTTTATAGATCAAATAATATGTATGTTTAAAATAGACTATTCATTTATGCCTAATTTTTGTATAGTAGTTTAAGTGGAACCTAGTTTTATTCTGACTTATGATAGAAAGTTATGGTTCATTACTACGCTTACATAATAAAACATTAGAATTTTACTTTACTAAACCTTGGCAGTAAGTACAAGGTATTGCCTGTAGTAAATTCCGAACCAAACGCCCTAAAGTTGCCTAAAAACTTATTCTAGAAAACTATTCGTCATATGAAAAGGAAGAATCTTTTAAATAGATAATCTGAAACACATTTAAATTAATTAAAAAAAAACAGAGCTTCCTAAAAGTTTACAATCGTTTTTAAACCGTAATAATTTTATAATAATTCTTAAAGTAAAACGATTGTAAATCTTATCGAGTACAGTTTTATTAAGATGTTTGAATTTGAAAAAAAAATATTATGGTATTGTTAAAAACTTACTTAACCATATATAAAAAAAAATAACAGTTTTTGTTTTTGTTTTAGTTTCAATTAAAAAGTAAAAGAATTTTTTTACAGTGTAAATGTTACACATACCTTAAAAGTATTACAAAATTAAAATACTTGTTTATTGTACAACTACTGTTTATAATAAAAAACTTTTTTATCAAAAGTTTAAATAAATATTTTGAAAAGTTAATTTTTAAAAGATTTTTTTTTGCCTCATACTACTAGTCAATTTTCTTAAAAAAGAAAAAAGAAGTAACTTTTAGATTTTAACTAGACTTAAGAGAAATACTAATTAATTAACTTTTTTAGTTAAGTTAAATTTTCTACTACTTCAAAAAATAATTAATTTTAAAATAATTTAAGAAGACTTTAACTTAAACTTAAAACATAAACACTTGTCAAAATTTATAGCTCTTTAATTTTTTGTAAAATTATAAAAAAATTGTAAATTTTTAACCAACGTATAAAACTTTTAAATAACAAAGCAAATTTGTGTTCAAGTTACCACTATATTTAAATTGATTGAAACTCCAAGAGAAAATGAAAACAAACTTTCAACCTGTAATAATCTGATATCGCAAGAACATAGCACTTGTTAATTTAGACTCCTACAGAGTTTTTATTCGTAAGTATCTACATATACTAAGCAATTATTTTTATTGTTTTATTTTTGTTTTTACTATTTATTGAATTCATTTTAAAATTTAGCTGCAGTTTTTAAATTACCATTGAAACATTTTATTTATTTATTTATTTTTATGACTTATAATTTAGTCTGAATAATTACGATTAAAAATCTAAGTTTGTTTACACATTTTTACATATTTTAAAAACTAGCCTACTTGTATAACATTTTTAAAACAATCCAACCAAACATTGTACACTTATTAAATTTAGTATGTACGATATATCTTTTAAATGACTTTAGTTTCAATATCAATTAAGTTGATTGGACAAACAGTTTTTAAAAAATGCTATCTTTATTGATTTTCAAAAACTTATTTTAAAAACAAATAAACTTGTTTACAAATAGTTTTTAAACAACAAAATTTCTTTTCATGCGAAGAAATCACACCTAGTAAGGTAATACCATTAAAAAAATTTATCTAATGTTTAGGCGTAATTAGGACTGTTATCTTTCTACTTGCTTATAAACTTCTACTCACGTTTACTTCAGTTACGGTTTAATTGTTATTCATGTAATCAGATGTGTTTAAAACTTTATGGCAAATGATTTTTAAAAGCCTATTTTTAAAATTTTAATAGTTAAAACTTTCATTGCAACTTAATCTTATAATAAATTTATATAAAAGTTTAAACAAGTTTTTAAGATTGGTTTGTTTAAAGTAGTTTTAAACCTTTATATTTTTCCATGCTTTTACGAAAACTAATAACTGTTAAAACATCTTATTTAGATTAAAATATTATTACTTCCTGGTTAACGCCTAGAATATAACCAACTAAATAAATCTTTAATAAATTAAATCAAACCTGAAGTCTGTATTTGACAGATCACGTAACCAGTATTAGTCAAAACTTACATTTTAATTTATCGCACCTTTTGAACACATAATGAGCAAACTTAAAAGTTTGTTTGGTTTATAAAAATGCTAGTTTTAATAAGCAATCTATATTGCTAATACAATGAACTTTACATTACTAAAGTATTTTAAATACGTGTAAAACTATCGTAGGAAGCTGTATAAAAGGTTTATAGCTATGCTTAGATCTATTTATCTAAATATATATTATCATTTAACTACACTTAATGGAATTTTACTGCTAATTCTGAGTTGCAAAGGTTCGTATTAATGTTTCATAAAATTAAATTAAATACTTTTTTGTGTATTAAACCTTCTTTATTATCTTTGTAAAATTAGGTGATGTTCTTCTTTTAAGTAGTATACATTATTTAAACTAAACGCAATTTGGTATATGAAACTTTTACAACTTTGTAAATAAACTTCTGAGTTTTTTGTTTAACTTAGCTCAATTTTTTGATCACTACTATATATAAAAAACATAATCCGAAAAAAAATACAAATATAGAAAAATAACAACAAAAATCAAATCAGCTTAACTTATATAATTGAAAACAATCTTTAAACCATTTTTTTTAATAATAATGTATTAAAACGAGCTACTGTTGTACAATAGATATCATAAAACACGCTTAAAATATTTAAAATAGTTATATTTTATATGATTTCCTACTAGTAATTATCTAAACTGTTCTAAAATCTTTGTTTTTGATCTACTTTACATTTTTTATTACATTGCAGACTACAAGGCTTCATCTTTTAAAAGGAATTTTGTTATCTAAACCTCATCAAATAAAATCTTGCCTTACAGTCAACTAATGTGGTTTTAGTTAGTGCTAAGTAGTGGTTGGAAAAAATTCGAACAAAATTTGAATAGAAGATATTTAAAAAATTTATAATACATTCAAGCACTTTTAAACTTTTAGTATCTAAATATCTTTAATATTTCGCCTGAAATATACTGAATTAAATCATTAAAAATACGTATATATACCACTGAATGTAGAAAAATTAGAATGATTAAATGAAAAAAAAGCTTTTTAAATTAATACAAATCTGTCTTGTAAAAAGCGGATTACATTAAAATTATTTGAAGTAAATCTACCTCGTTAATAAATTATAAAGAATGGAAATAGCTTTTTTATTGTAGATAAAAGTATTCATTTTATTGTAAAACTTTTATAAAACAACATTTTAAAATATTTTAAATTTTGAACGCTTCTTCTTCTTTATGTATTTTTATTAAAAGAAATTCTGTAAAATACAATAGCTTAAGTAGCACTATCACACTTTTTTTTACACTTTATACTTTACTTATACATTACTTTTATAAAGTACTGTTTTCCAAGTACATTCGCGTATTTTTTTCTGGCTTGTCTCCTGTGCTATCCCTGGATAACACTGTATTAAACGAAAAAAAAAACGAAAGAACATGGTTTTATTTCAAAATATTTCACAAAAAATTCTTATCTTTACGTTAATCTTTAGTTATAAATAAAGTAAATATAAAGTTTATAATTTTAGATATAAAGTAAAGTTTAGTTTATACATTTAAAAAAAACTCCATCAAAAATGACGTTGTGCTCTAATTTTTTTATTATAAAATAATTATAAACTGCTCAAAAATTTTATAGTTCTCAAAGCTTCACAGCAATAAAGACAAAAAATTTTATTCAAAATTCATTCAAAAGTTTTAAATCAAAGGTGGTTAAAAAACAGTTCTAAATGATTTTACAATTTTATTGGTTTTATTTTTCACCTAAAAAAATTGACTTGAACTCACATAGTCTTTTATTATTAAAACATTAGAAAAACGTTAGTTATACAGTTTTTTTTTTAAGTTGCAAAATACTTGTTCACTTATGCATTTATGTTGTAAAAAAACTAATTATTATTTGTTAAAATTTTATTTTTAGCTAAATCATAGTAACTGAAACTGTTTGACTGAGTAATTTATTTACATAACATTGAGTTTTATTTTTTATTTCTAACGCATCTTAATTACTAGTTTACTTCGAATTTAGTTATTATGTATAAAATGTTTCGTTATTCAATTTAGATTCACAATATTGGCAAAACTTTTATAGTGTCTTCAAAAAAATATTTTAGGTTTATATTAAATTGTTTTGAAAAGAATTGAATTATTGGATTAGTTATTAAGATTCTGCATTCTGTTTGAATATAATTTTGAAGTTTTTTAAGTTTGAACACTTTTATGTATTTGGGATTTTTAGATATTTATAAAGTTTTCTTAAGTCTGTTTTTTAAAGCTAAAGCACAAAATAGTTTATTAATGAACAAAAAAATGTGCAACTCCTCTGAAGAAGCCTAGACACGCCCCTGGTTTATAACCTAATCAAAGTTTTAATTTGCATATAAAACCGTGAGAACATTATTGAATATATATACAGCTTTGTAATGGTTAAATATATGTATATAATTCTATAATATAATATTACCGTTTGTATAAATATTTTTGACACTATAGAGAAACCGAGAAATTCTTTAATGTTTCAATGGTTTTATTAAGCTACCACATAATTTTTAGGCACATAAATGTGTTTAAAATTTAGAAAATAGTAATATGCACACTGATATTTGTTTAGTAGAATAATTTATTCAGTTTTCTTAAGTCTGTTTTTTTAAAGCTAAAGCACAAAATAGTTTATTAATGAACAAAAAAATGTGCAACTCCTCTGAAGAAGCCTAGTTACGCCCCTGGTTTATAACCTAATCAAAGTTTTAATTTGCATATAAAACCGTGAGAACATTATTGAATATATATACAGCTTTGTAATGGTTAAATATAAGTATATAATTCTATAATATAATATTACCGTTTGTATAAATATTTTTGACACTATAGAGAAACCGAGAAATTCTTTAATGTTTCAATGGTTTTATTAAGCTACCACATAATTTTTAGGCACATAAATGTGTTTAAAATTTAGAAAATAGTAATATGCACACTGATATTTGTTTAGTAGAATACTAGATTGAGTTATATCCATTTAAAATTTACCTTTGTTTAGTTTAAATGCAATAAAAGAATGAAACAACTAGCTAAGTTTGATTTTTATCCTGTTAAACAACATTTTATTATAAAATTTTTAAAAAGTTTTTTTGCAGATCAATTAAGTTTATTCCTACCCAGTTTATCAAAATTTATGATTATTTTAAAAAGACTATACTAAAAATGTTTTAATTTGTGTGTGCAATAACAAATGGAATGTTTGTATATTTTTATTGAGATTAGATAAACTGTTTTTTTTATTAAGTAAATGTTTAAGAAAGTAATAAAAACGATAATAAATATCCTTAATTAGTCGTTATCTATACTGGCAAGAAAGCTTATTAAAGCTAACAAGCTATATATTTTTTAACATGTTAAATTTAACCTTTAATACCAACTATCTAAGACTTAAAGCATTTTTTTATTACAAATAAGTTTCTTAATATGTTTTGAAAAAAAAAAGTG
Source organism: Thalia democratica (assembly GCF_965202585.1). Classification (NCBI taxonomy): domain Eukaryota; kingdom Metazoa; phylum Chordata; class Thaliacea; order Salpida; family Salpidae; genus Thalia; species Thalia democratica. The sequence goes on from NC_139167.1 coordinate 81,496,752, forward strand.
GATAATAAATAATTCATGTAAATATACTCAATGAAGCTTGTTCAATTAACTATAACTTTAAATTTACCATTTTACTCGAATAAAAATACATCAAAATATTTCTATCATTTTGGTAACATGTCTACTTTAGTGAGATTAATATTTATCAATCTTATTGATATAATTCTAAATTTCATATAAATTCTAAATTAGCAGTTATTCTAGTAAGATTTAAAGTTAGATAAATTATAAATAAACATTTTGATCGCAAAATGAAAAAAAATTGTAAGATGAAACTAAAATTATGTATATTTTTAAATTTTATTTCAATTCGGGAAGTAAATTCGAATGTTGTTAATGTTTTTTTTAATTAATCAAATACTAGCGGTTGTTTAAAGAAATAGAATATGTTTTAAATCTTAGAAAAAATCTAAGAAACTTGTTTTAAAGAAAAAAAATGCTTTAACAAAATTAAACTTTTGCATTTTTTTTACTCAAAAAATATAGGTTATAGTGAACTAACTGTAAATAAGATTTTAATAAAATACTTAGGTTTAATAGCGAGAGGACTGTAGTTTAAGATTATAAAACTCAAATTACCAATGATTTAAAACAAATTTAGTCATGTTTACCGCACAATAAATGCACGTAGATCAAACTAGATAATATTAAACCACTGCTATTGTTTAAATAATCAATTTGTTATTTTCAGATTGTCAGAACACAAAGTGAAATTACATTTAACTTTAAGTTTAAAGTTTAAATTTTAAAATTAATTTAATGTATTTCAAAATTAAATTAAATCTTAGTTTTGTCTAATAATTTGAACTTTAACTATAATTTAAATAAATGCAAATTGTTATTTTAGTTGGTTTATTAGATATGTATGTATAAAATATAAGTTTTTTAAAAAGAAGAAAAGTAAAAATTTTTTATCCTCGTGAAATTAAAAAAAAAACTTTTATTAAAGTGTAATGTTTTCATATGAACAAAATAAACCTATTTTAAGTTGAACGAAAAAGTTGTTTTTAATTAATAAAGCATTTAAATATTTTATAACCTTAAAGTTGATCCAGATGTGTACTTTATTCTGAAAAAATTCTTAAAAACATCAAATTAAAAAAAAATAGTTATTGTTAACTTCGCAGTTATAATATAAATAGTTTAAAGTATTGCTTTTTTAGACTTTCTATGTTAGTTCTTTAAAATTTTGTGAATAAACAATTATCACGAAGTAATAGTATTTTGTGTAGGCTTAAGTTAAAACTTGGCATAACAATAACATAAACATAATGTTATCTATTTTTTGTTTTATATTTGAGGTTTTAATTAGAATTTATTATTTGAGGTTAATTTTTGTTATCAAGTAAATACTTTGCATACATTGTTTTAAAAAGAACTAAATTAATAAAAGAAGTTACAAAAATATCATGATAAAATATCATCTAATCTTAATTACTTACAATTTGAGTTGTGATAACTTAATCTTTATTAAATCTGTTAGTTTAGTTTCGCAATGCTGTTTCAACCTTTTTTAAAGCTTAATTACATGTTGACACTTATAATTAGAATTATCATACAAAATTTTCTGGTATTATTTTAGTTTCAAGAATTTTTTTATTTCTAGGTTTGCTTATAAAATGACTATCTATTTTAAAAAAAAAGGATATCACACTGCACATAATAATTTTATTTGGGTTACTTTTAAAAAGTTACTTAATACGCTTTTTTTTTTGTTTAGTAGAAATTTCAATTTTTATTGATATAAGTTAATTGTAGCTTTCTAAAGACTTTTAGTTGAGACAACTCAAAACAGCATAAATTTTTAAGTTTTAACGGAAAAGCAGAATATTTTTATATATTAGATTTAATTAAAAATGAAATTATAGTTAAATTTACTCATATAGTCATCTGAATAAAATTAGCTGTTCTAGTTGTCATAGTAGAAAAACAAGTGGTCTACTTCTAAAACTAATTTGCCTACTCATTAGTTAAGCTCATTTTCAATTTATGATGCATTTTAATGCATTTGGAGATAGTAGTAACTTGTACACAGACTAGTTTGTAATTTTGTCACTTTGTCGCTGTAGTCACTACGTTTATGCATTTTAAGCTCGCAAGTTTATTTATTTTAAAAAGTTTCAGATTATAAATGTTGTAACTTCCAGTCGACTGTATGTTTAATTCGAAACTAATATTCAAATTTAAATATAATGCAAAAAAAAGTAGTCTACATGAATTCAATTAAATGTTTTAAATACATAACTCCTTATTTTGTACCCATAACGATTAATTAAAATAATATTAAAACCTAGAAACCATAAAATAGTGTTTTTTTTAAAACAATACAAAAGAACTTATAAGAAAATATAACAGTTTCAATAAAAATATATATTTGATTAAATTGGTCAATTTATTTCTAGAAACATTAAATTAAAGTTTATACAAAACTAAAAAGACAAGTAACTGTTTTTTTTTAATAAAGTTAGACTGTCTTTCTAGTTCATATGTTAAACTTTAAAAACATATTTTATTACAAACAGTCATATATTTATTTTAGTCTAAGTATACAAACACGTATTAGCACTGCTTACTTTAGACAGATAAATCAAGTGATTCATAAGCTGTATTTTTAAAATGTTGAAAATATTTGAGAGTTACTATTTTTAACAAATGTTTTAAAATATCACGTTTACATTAGTTTACATGTCATTTTCACAAAATCCTGTTTATACGTGAATTAATATTTTTACTAATCAGATAATTGTAGTTGTTATATTTTTTTCTTAAACTGCTGTTTAAGTTAAAGATATAACTTAAAAATAATTTTATTTATTAAGTAGAATAATTTAAATTCAAAAATATTTTGTTAAGATATCAAAAAATAACACTTTTCGTGAAATACCGGAACAAATTTTTAACAACCACAAATAATTGAAAACAGTTAATCGCAAGTACATCCGATTTTCACTCATGCAAAGTTTAACATCGTACTAGTTGTAATTTGTGCTGGTAAATACCCGCATAACAACTTTAACACTGTGAGAGAAACCTTTTTCCTTGCAACTTGCCGTTTTAAAACCTCTAAAATACCAGCTTATTATGTTATTCTGTAGCTTAACTTAAAGTTCGAATAAAAAACTTATAAGTTTCACTCTAGACTTGATTTTGTTGGTTAAGCAGACTTCTTGTTTCTTAAGTGATAAAGTATTTGTTTAATTTAAACTTAAAAGGTGTTATAAGTGATACAATTCTATCTTTGACGGTCCTAAATTAATAAGTAGTATAAAATTTTGTATATTGCAGAAACACATAATTTAAATGTTTCAAAAAAGTGTTTATTAATGTAGTCGTTGTTTATAGTATTTATAGCTTGCTTGTTTTAACGTTTTAAAAAGACTATTGTTTTTGTTAAAGTTTTGACTTCTTTTTTAACTGTAAGATTTTTGTAGTTATAATTTTTTTTTCTTTTATTACGCTTTAAACTTACAATTTTATGATCGTAATATACACAAAAAAATTAAATCTTACTTATAAGGGGTAAATACTATACTTAAACTTTACATATTTATGTGTGTTAAAACCTAAGAGCTACTTATCAATTGAAAAAAAGTACATTTAATGATTTTGTTTGTTATTTAAAAATATAAAAAAAAATACATCTAGCTAAAGCTAAATTATTTAATGTTTTTAGAAATTTTTCAAATTGAGATTAATATAAAATAAAACTGTTTAAGGTTTAATGGACTATTTTTATGTTTTAAACAAATAAGTTTACTTGATCTGTTAATTTGATTGATTTAAAAAAATTCAAAACAAAACAGTGAACATTCTAACATGTTTCTTATTCATTTATGATTAATCGTTATAACGTGAGTAAATTTCTAAAATCTATATAACTATATTTAAAATAAACCGTATCATAAATGAAACTTTTGAATAATTTTTTTAAAACGTAGTAACTTAACTAAATGCCTGCAGTTTATAGTAAATTGTTTACATACGTTCTTTGCAACATCGTGCTTAAGAATAGCTGTCATTCTTACTTTAGAAAGCATAACTCTCATTTGAAAAATAAGTCTAATTAAACTGATAATAGTAACTTATTTACTATGTAAACGTTAACAAACTTTAGTTTGTATTTATATTAAACTACATATTTAATATTAAATTAATTATCGAGAATATTTCCATTAAGTCAATTGTGTTTTACATACAAACAAGAGATGTATTTTGCAGAAAATTATGGATTTTTCACAAGTAAAATTTAGAACTCTAGTTTTGTATCTTCTTTTAAGTACAAATTTCTGTCAATCAAACATAAATGAAGAAAATAAGAAAATAGATTTGCCGTGTCGACACGTAAATCATATTAAATGTTAGTAATTATTACATTACTATATTTTATAAAAATTGTTGTACCTTAACATATTTAAAGCTTTAGTAAGAAAGGTTAAAGTTTGTTTATTACTTAGATAAAACTAACAATTTTATTTACTTCAAAAGTATAAAACTTCAACCTTTCAAACAAGTCATACCTCATATTTTATTTACAAGTTTACAGTATTTACAGTTGTCACCTCTTCGATTTCGGGAAAGTCCCCACAAAAGCATTCGCCAAACAGGAGGGCAGATTCTTGTTGCGGGGGAAAACCCTTCAATTCGACCACCCACCAGTGCTGTCCAGATGGTAAAGTGGTGAGTAAGGTGGACCACATTTGCTGCATGGACGGAAACCACGTCCCAATACATACAATATGGTTAGTTGACTAATGTTTTTATTTTAAATAAGTATAAATAATACTAAAAAGTTTTTTTTTTGTTGAATAAGCACAAAAGAAAAAAACTATGTGTTACATTATAAGAACTAGTTACAAAATTAAAAAAGAAGCCAAAGAACGATATTTTACTTGTATCTTAATTTTGTTTGATATAAGTAGTATAACAATAAAAGTCTATAAAATCAGAAGTTTTATGCATACTTAAATTTAGGTATCGAAATAGATGACTTTTTTGTTGAACACTCAAGTCGTGCTATTAATGAAGCACTCACTATATTAATTAAAAATACCATAATTTTGCTGTTTTTTTATTTTGGTCTTACAATTTTTAAAAATCATTTGGTTTATAACCAGCGTTCATGGTCTTACAAAAAATTAGTAAACCATTTAAATTCAGTCATTAAGACAAACCAGTTTACAGGACATCAAACTTTTTTAAATGATAAGCTTACAGTTATCATGTATGGTGAGAAAAACCACACTACTTATTGTTTATGTACTAGCAGAAGCTACACCTTATTTCTTGACACATGAGCATTTTTGACACAACTAACCTATTAAAATTACAAAACATTTATAAGCAAACGGGCCACCGCAAAGTTGCTAGTTTTTAAATCACTTTAGCTGTTTTTAAGTGTGATTAACTACATAATTGATCATTACGCGAAGTTTGACATATAAAACGAGATAATGTTTGTGATAAAACTGTATTCCTGATCTAGATTTGAATTAGGCCTAATTTTCTTATAAAACTTGTTTGATACAAGTGTTGTGATTAAATTTTCTCTTTTTGAACTCGTTTATTTCTGAAATTTATAATAAAAAAAAAACAAATAAGCTTTAACATAAAATAAGGGCTAACTTAAATAATTTTCTTCATAAGTTAAGCTAATTATTCACTGTTTGGTTTTAACGCTCACATAGAATCAACAAAGCTAAATTGTTTTTATTTTTAAATTGTCATGTAGACTACTTTAATGTTTGTTAAAAATTAGAAAAGTTTACTTAATACAGGAACATTTTCTGCATTAAATATATCTCAAATTTAGATAAATTAAAAAACTGACAAACAGTTTGTATGTTACAAATTAACAACATTTTTTTTCGTATCTAATAAAATATTTTACAAACAGTTTGTATTTTACAAATAAACAACACTTGTTTGTATTAAATAAAACATTTTACAAATTAACAACACAGTTTTGTTTTTAATAAAACATTTAATAAACAGTTTGTGCCATCCAACTTCAATGTGGGTGCAATATCAAATAAAAAAATTACAAATGTTGGAAAAACAAATAAACTTTCTTATACTGGAAGCTGATGATGTATTGAATGATTTGAATAGGTATTATTTGACTATTGCTTCAAACTAAAAGTTAAATAGTAGCAACCTTATTCTAAGTTTTTAACTAGTTCTAACAAGTCTATCAAAATTTAATGATATAATTTTAACAACGAAAGGATTTAAAAAACGGTTAATAAATATCAACAGTTAAGTTTGTATCAAAATGTAAATATTTGTTAAGTATTCAATATTATTTAAAAGCTTAACTTAAGTTTTACTTAATAGCTGTTTTAAAATGTAAATTTTCATACTGAAAATGTTAAGCTTTTAGTAAATAAAAAAGAAATTGTAATAAAACTGCAATATAAACACTTTAATATATAAACACAAATAAACTATTATAAACTATGAAATTTATCAAATACAGTTTTTGTTCAGCATAGCTTTGTATATCTGATTAATTTTACAGTTTTTGTTTTAAATAATCAGAACAAATCAATTATTTTTGTTAATAAACAGCGATAAGTAGATATGTAAAACGTTAAACTCATACAAAACAACTTTATTTCAGTAAATGATAAAATCTTTTACGCTTGAAATATTTTCATCCAATTATTTTATTTATTGCGTAACAAATTTACGCGTAAACTCGACAAATGACATTAAGTTGATAGCTGTTAATGAGATTAAATCATAATTTAGAAACTAAATGACATGCGTTTAGTAAAAAATCAAACATAACTTTTTTTAAACTTTTGAATCTGTTTATGTAGTTTAGAAAAATTAAAAAGTTACAATAACTATTTTTGTAATGTGTTACCATATTTGAATCTTGTATTTTTCTTATTAAAGCCTATCGTAATGTTTTTTATCAAATTACTATTTTATCAAAGTTTATTTATTGCGTAACAAGTTTACGCGTAAACTTGAAAAATGACATAAAGTTGATAGCTGTTAATGAGATTAAATGATAATTTATGTACTAAATAGCATGAATTTAGTAAAGAAACAACTTAACTTTTTTTTATCCTTTTTTATACAGTTTCTAAAAATTAAAAAAAATTACAATAACTATTTTTACTCTAAAGAATAGACATTTTTGAAACAAACTTCGTTTTGTTTTGTTGTGATAAAAATTTTTTAAAACGACTACTTTTTAATTTTTATCAGCGAACTTTAAAAATTAGGTACTTTTTATTAACTAGAAAATTTAATATTTTTTTAAATATTTTAATCTATAATACTTTAACATTGTGTTTATTTGAATTTAACAACACTTATTTATTTTAAAATAATTTTTAATAATTTTACGTTTCGATAAATATTTTTTATATTTTAAATTGTTTAAGAGAAAACTGATCAATATATACTACCTTAGAACAAAAATTAGTTATAAATAAAAAAAAATATATACGAATATGATATTTTATTGAAAATTAAAACTACTTGAGTGCGTGATTTTTTTTAATTAAATGTAAAAATAAACTACATATAAATATGTATACTTTTTTTCTCGCTACTATGTTTACATTAAGTATTTTATAAATGTAGTTTTTAAATATCTAAAAAAGATTTTATTGTAAATCTCGCAGAAACACAATTATCGTAGAAGAAGAAGTAGAATTGTTAGATATCAAAGCTGAAGTTTTGTACGGTAAATTAGTTGAAATACTTGGCGGAAATGTCGATCATGCAGAAGTTGAATATATTATAAAATTAGTAAGTTTGTTTGAAAACAGGATAAAATAACTAGTGAAAAAAAAACATTATAAAATATTTTAAATAATATAAAATATTATCAGTTCTGTTATTTGTCATTATGTTGTTTACACTTTTATAAAAAAACAAAAAAAAAATTATAAAAATTTATTTTGATTTACTTACTTACCTAATTAAATTAGTCTAAAAATATTTTGATTACTACAAAACTTGTTATCTAAAACAATAGATATCGATTTCATATAGTATCAATGAAAATTTGAACAATACAAAATTTGTTGTATAATTTTCTAACTTATCATTTAGTTTTTATGAGTTTGCCATTTATTAAAGTTGATAAAACAACCTAACTATCTAACTAATACAGATTTAGATAGTTAACACTCTAGTTTGGTTACATGACAGTTAAAATTTGGACAATTCAAATTCCGACGATTCTAATTTTTAACAAAATATACCATGTCTCAAAAAGTAGTATAGACAGAGTAAGAATAATAAAATAATAAAATACGTATGTAAGTCTCATTATTATCTAAAAGCCTTTTTTTATTTTTTGCAAAATTTCAAATAATTTTTGAGACAATTAAAAATAACTTAAAATAATTGTAGCTAAAACTTATTTTAGCCATATCCAAAAATATATTTAATTTTTTTCAAAAAAGAAAAAAGTAGCTTGTAGGTATAAATAAGACCTTAACACATGTTTTTTATTCAAACATACATTATTTTTTGAGTTGTGTCCTTTTGAAGTTTAAATTGTCGGAATTTGAATTGTCGTGCACACTTATAGTTTAAGCTTTTCTAAAGCGATAGTTTTTGAAATCAAATGCTTTTGCTATATTTGTAAATACTATACACATTGATTACTATAAAATTAGAACCCTTTACTTTTCTTTAAGCAAAAGTACTGTAAAAGTAGGGATAAGCAACGTAAGGCCCGCTAGCCTAAGGGTAGGAATGCTTTGCCTCCGATGTAATTTTTAGATTGAGTACTATAAGTTTAAAGCAACTAAAATTATTTTTTAGGGTGTGCTTTTAATTTGAGTTTACAACAAAAAAGTATTGAGTAACACCACTTTTATTAATTATTTGCTTTTTAATATTTTTTACATAATAATTTATTCATAATAAAGCAGATCGCTAACAAATTTAAAAAAAAGCTGTCTACCCTAATTGAAGAACTAACATTCTTTTACTGCATAATTGTAATTAGTTTAATGTAAATTATACACAAAAGTGCCTCCAAGCTACGAAAAAATACTGTTTATATCTGATTACTGTAACAATTATGTCACTTAAAAAGTTTAAGATTATGTTTAAGTTCTACTTAAAGGTTTTATTTTGTAATAACACATAGTCTTTGTTGTATATTCACTTATAAATTATTTGAGTATAAAAGTCTATTTTAGGTTTAAATAAAACCGCATAGTTATCACAGTCGTTAAAACTTAGAATTTGTTGACTTTTGATGTTCTGAAACTATTTTAAAACTTTTATAAATAAAAAATCAATATAAACATGTTGCAATAAAAATTACTTACTTTTTATAAGTTTTCTTAATATAAACCTATAATCTTTATACAATATTGAAAGTTATTTTTTTCAATTTACAGGTTAGCTTTTTAAACGAAAGCGAAGAAAACGCAAAAGACGCTGAAAATGAAGAAGAACAGTTTATTAATGAATCAAGTGGTAGAACTAAGAAATTAAGTTCCTTTATTTCAAGTGACAACGTTTTGTTTAAAATTCCAGAATTGCACGTTCGGTTAAGACAGTTACAAAATAATGCGCTGATAGCCAAACAAATAACAAAACTAGTGAGTTTTATATTATTCTACACTTATTTAAGATTAAGAGTCTTAATTTATCAGGGTAACTCATTATTTGTAAACCTTTTGACTATTGTTTAACTAGTCAAGCCTTTCTATAAAAAATATTTAAAAAATAACTGATATAAGAACAATTACAATTTTAAAATTGTTATTATGATAGAAAAAAAAACTATTTTATAAGCAAAAGTTTGTACTAAATACATGTTTTAATAAAATTAGTAAAGAAAAAGTTTATTACAAGTTTGTATTAAATTTTTTGTAATATAAAATTACAAAAACAGATAACACAAGAGATTCAAGTGAGTTTGAAAGACGAAAGAGACGTGAAAAAAACGCGGCAAATCATCATGGAAAGGGAAAAGCTCATCAAAGTCATACAGGATAAATACAAGGTCGTTCAAAACTACATAGCTAATTCGAAATCAGCCAAATTGGTCGTTTCAGCTTTGCGCAGTGACGCCAAACTGATCGAACATATTTACTCCATGCTTGATGGCGTGTCGGTTTTTGTTGGTGACTTGGAGAAAGCTTTAAAAGAAGAAAAAATAAATCAAAGTTCCAATCAGTTAAAAACTGTAAGCTTAAAGAATAGTTCAACATTAACATCTATACTAGTAAGTTTCGGAAACTACAGTCGTGAAACAACATACAAAAAAGAATCAGTTTCTTATCTTACAACAAAACTTGCCAAAAACAAAAACACTTACAAAAAATTTTCCCGGACTGTTTGTAGTTTTTCGAAATGGGACGAGTTTATAAAAGATATTGAAAAAAGAACTCAGCTTGCTTTCGAAGACTTAAAAAACTTAAATCAAGTACAACAAGATAAAGAGTCGATCAAGAGCAAATTAGAGGAACTTTACTATGAAACTTAACTTTTATATACCTAATTTTAAGTATTGATTGTGCAACTTATTTAAAAAAAATGATGTTTTTTGTCATGTTTAGAACTTGTTTGTTTGTTTATATTTATTTATGCCTTTTTATTAAATGAATAATAAGTTGTATTAATCACCGTTTAGAACTCTAGTTTTTACTTATGATATGCAAATGTTTAGTGTTTGATCTCTTTTATATTCTGTTGATCATTTTTACCTTGAAGATAGTTTAGTTAACTAAATGGTTTAGTAAAAACATCATTTAGCTCTTTATAATTTCTTTATAGTTTTTAATTTTACGCAAGTTTACATTAATTGCTGAAACTAACGATTTACTAGTGATTTGAGTATATTTCAAAAAAAAACAGTATTTTACATTGAACTTAAATCACTATTAAATTATTTTTCTGCAGCTTTTTAAATTAAATGATTTTGTGATAATATTAATGTAATTGTTCCAAAACGTAAACAAATTTATACCTTTTTGAAACAAAAGCTATAAAAATTTTATTTGTAAAGTTATTGTTAACTTTAATTTATATGTTTAAAACTACTTAATTTTAAATAATTTTCATTATTCTTACACTTTTAACTCTATCAAATTAAGATTATAGTTTCTATAATATTCTGGACACGACAAAACTCAACGAATTTCAATCTTTTTGCTATTTTTTTGTTAACAATTTTTAACACCTCATTAAGATAATTGTTTTATTCTTCATTTTTAATATAAAAATATTTTGTAAATCACTGTGATACTTGCTTTAGTTTTTTTAATTAATTGCAAAATATTTTTGTTATTTTTCTTTCTTAATAGCGTTTTTAAAGTTATTTGACATTATAGGCCTAAAATGTAAATAAAAAAACTGTTCAAAGCATTTTTTAAATTAAATAAATTAGTTATATTATGTTTTAACATCGTTATCTATTTAGCTTTTGTCAACCAGTATATAAATCAACAATATAAATTTGCCTGGCCAAATAGTATTTTAAAACTTAGCATTTTTTTGATAAGATAGGGGCTAAATTTATATTATGTTTTAAACAGTCTTTGTTAATATTTATAATAGTATAATATAACGTTGACAAAACATGTTTTTCGATAGAAGTTTGGTTTTTTAAATTGATCAGTGTTCTTGGTAAACGATCAGTATTCTAGTAATATCATTTCTTTGATTAAACTTTAATCTTCAAAGTTTCGTGTTGTCTTTAAACCTTTTCAACTGTTTCAAAATCTTTTGATAAATGTATAAAACACATTGCAATAAGTCGTGGTTCATTCATTAAAAAAATATTTAAGTTCGTAAACTTTTAAGTTGATAAAGTCAAAGTTTTGGCTAGTCAGTAAATAAGCAATTGACTTGATATTTATTATTAATAAGTTATTTTAATTATGTTTAAATAAAAAAATTACAAAAGTTTAAACTTAATATTCTTTAAACCACTTCCAATTTCTTATCGTTCAGAACTTAATTGGATATCATTTCACAAAGACATTCCATAACAATCTTAATCCGAAATGGTTTTGCAAGTTTCTTTACCATTAAACCGCAATAACAAACTATAAAGTAACTAGCACCATATTGCCCTAGCTTCAAATTTTTTTTGATGATGTAAAAGAATTAAAAATTAAAAGAGAATAATATGTGTTACACCATGAAAGTTACTTGTTAAAAAAGTGAAAGTTAAATTGAAAGCATCAGTTTGTTTCGTGAATTTTTTATAAAAAACTTACTTATATTACTCGTTTTGACACCATAATGAAAGCATTAAGAAAAAATTGCATTACGAGATTTTAGCTTAAGTTAGAATAACTATTTTTTGAGTTTTAATGTAGCAAAAATGTTTAAATGATTTTCATGACTGATTTAATAGGTTAAAAGTCACTTTAGAATACTTACGTTTAGTTTGTCTGTAGTTTTGATATATTTTTTAAGCTGAAAGTTACCTAAATGATACGAAACAGAAGCTTTATACACAAAAAAGAATTATTTAATAAATCACATTATTTAAGTATTAATGAGATAAATAATAAATTGCTGTTTTTTAATACAATTTTCTGAAGTTAGTAGTTTCAACGTCAAAATAATAATTGTTCCTTTTCTATCAAACAAAAATATTTCACAAAATTGATATATTTGTAAATATTTTAAAATTTTAAAAATTATCATCTCTGTTTATAAAAATCTTGTTGAAACTATTTGGTTGTAATTTTTGAAAAAGTTATCTTTAATCAAAAGTTTGTTTCTAAAATGTTTTTTTTTTGACATTTCGTCAACACTTAGTTTTCTACAAATGTTTACTTCAAAATAATTTTTTGTTTTTTAATTATATTTTACATTTACTTTCATTTAAGTTTTTGTTCTGTAAATTTTCTTGGAACTATAGAAAAGAACTATAATATACCTAAAAACGTTATAGGTTTTGCTTAAATTGTTACTTTTAAGCTTAAAACTTCATAGATTTATAAAATCTATACTCGTGCAAAATCAAATAACAAATTAACATTCTTTTTATATTGACTTTATAATACTAGTGTCTTTTAATTATAAATAAAAGTTAGTTTTTTTTTATTTTGACTAAACTTTATCGATTTTCTTGTTATATTAAAAACTATTTTTAAAATTTAAACAAAGTTTTAAACCTAGTTTAAAACTGATGTATAAGTTTTTTGATAGATATAATTTCACAAAGTTAAAACTAAAAACTGACTTTAGAAAATTATTCGACTTGTTAAAAAGTAGACATGTTTTACTATATAAATCTAAGATAAAAATAGAATAAGTTAAAACAACATAAAACTTTCTAAAATTTAATTATTGTTTTTAAAACGTAAAACATTCATACCTTTAATTAAATTAAAACGATTGTAAATCTTGATTAGTTCTTCTTTATATATTAAGAATTTTGAATTTAAATAAATTTTTCTTAAGGCTTAGTTGAAGAATTCCTTTATAGTTAAATCAAATCACGCTTTATTTGTTTATACGAAACATTTTAAAGGAATATTTAAGAATCAAATATTAGACATATATGAAAACTACTCTAAAATTAAAACATTTGTTTATTATACTACCACTGTTTATAATAATTTTTTTATTAATAGTAATTTTAATTAATAACTTAAAGTCAGTTTTAGAACTAATTTGTTTTCAATACATTATGGTTCAATTTTTATTTAATAAATAACTTAAAATAACTTTCTGTTTTTTCAACAAGGCTTAAAATGAATACTATTTACTTAACCTTTTAATTTAAACTATGCTTTTTAAAATCAATTTACTTTAAAGTAGTATTAGAAGACTTTAACTTAAACTTAAAACTTAAACACATGTAAAAATATACATTTCTATATATTTTTCTAGAAATGTTAAAATGTTGCAAAGCTTTGCCAAACGTTAAAATTTATAAATTACTAAGCAAATTTGTGTTCAAGTTACCACTATCTTCAAAATAATTAAAACTGCATGACAAAATGAAAACGAATTTTATATGTAATCAGATTAAATAAGATTAAAGCACTTGTTTTTCTAGTATGCCAACAGGTTTTTGTTCATAAATATCTAGTTATAAAATACTTTTTTGTTTTTTAATAATTTTTACTGTTTCTTAAATATATTCAAAAATGTAGTTGCAGTTTAAAAATTACCATTAAAGCATTTAAAACTTTTTCTAAGTTGTTTACGTCTAATAATTTAGTTTTAACACTCTGTGGTTTAAATATAAGTTTGTTGCATTCATTATTATATTTTATAAAAACTGGCTGATTGTATAAATTTCTTAAAGATTCTAGATAAACAAAGTATAATAATAAGGTTTAAAATGTTCGTTATATATATCCTTTATATATTGTTTTAGTTTCAATAGCAATTAAGTTAATTCAAAAATAACAAAAGAAATGTTATCTTAATTAATTTTAAATACTTATTTTAAAACAAACAAATTTGTTTACAAACAGATTTTTAAAATCGAGTTTGTTTATACGCAAAAAAATCACACATAGTTAGGTAGTACCATTCAAAAATTAATTTTGTGTTTAGATGTAATTAGGATTGTTATTTTTCTACTCGCTAATAAAACTATGACTCACCTACGCTACGGTAACGGATTAAATTTTATCTATGTAATCAGATGTGTTCAAATTTTAACGGTATTTACTTTTTTAAAAGCCTTCTCTGAAGTCTTAAACAGTGTAAACGTTTACTTTTAGACAATCTTAAAATAATTTTTTAATAAAGTTTAAGCAAGTTTTTAAGGTTTGTTTGTTTAAAGTAGTTTTAAACTTTTAGATTTTCCATGGCTTTTACGAAGACAAATAACTGTTAAAACATCTTATTTAGAGTGAAGTATTATTACTTCCTGGTTAACGTCTAGAATATAACCAACTAAATAAATTTTTAATAAATTAAATCAAACCTGAGGTCTGTATTTGACAGATCGCGTAACCAATATTAGTCAAAACTTACATTTTGATTTATGGCACCTTTTGAACACATAATGAGCACACTTTAAAATTTGTTTGGTTTAATGGTATACTAGTTTTAATGAACAATCAATGAAGCTAATACAATGATTAATACTAAAGTATTTTATCTACGTATAAAACTATCGTAGGAAGCTGTATAAATACATTATAGTTATGCTTAGATCTATTTATCTCAATATATATTATTATGTTATTTAACTAAACTTTATGGAATTTTACTGCTAATTCTGAGTTGCAAAATTTCGTATTAATGTTTTATAAGTTTAAATTAAATACTTTTTTCAGAGATGCTAAATCGCAGAGCACAAAATCCCCGTAGTAGAATAAAAAATAAAAAGCATGGCAATAGAATTAAAATTTCTTATGAAACCAAAAGCTGTATTTTACAAGTTGAGAACATAAAAGTTTCATATATTCAATTACACCAACATATTTAAAAGCATATTGTTTTTATAAGTATGAATGCCTTAAATGTAAGTTTATGTTTTTTATTTTCATAAGGTTAATTTTATTCACTTTATTGTTAATTTAATCATAACTACCTTTTAACCTTGTAGTAGTAGGTAATGTTTGGTTAGAAAAATTAAAGAAAAGTATCTTCCACTTATTTAAATGGTTAATAAACTAAAAACATTGTAGCTTTGGAACTAATCGATGTTAAATTAATTTATTATTTGATTTTTTTTCCAAAAATTAGATGCAATAGACAAATTATTTTTTCTTATATCCTACTTTTATCAAATTATTTGAATTTTTAAACTTAAAAATAAAGTTTGATTATTATAATTTTTTAAGATTCATTATAAATTATTTTATTAAGACATAGATTTCACTTAAAAGTAATTTAAATATAATTTATTATTTTTGTTTACAAACTTGAAACTACTATTTGCTTAGATTAAATCTATTTAAAATTTTTAATGTGACAAATTTATTGAGTCTTTTTTTATTATAATTAGGTAGTTTATCTAAAAAAAATATTATACTTGAAAGTTTTAGTGTACAACTCAAGGTTTTTAAAACTAGTTTTGTAAATTAAGCAGAGTTGAAACAAGGTCAGGAAAAGTCAAAAAATTCAGGAAAAGCAGAAAAAAAAGATAAATAACAAGAATAGTAAGGTTTTTTTTTTAAACAGTCAGGAAGTTTGACTAAATATTAAAAAATACCAGATTTTGTCAGTTTAAATTCACTGAATTCCTTATATTCAAAAACAAGTCTTTGAATGGTAAAAAATTAATTTAAATTCTTCAAAGTGTGATTAAAATTGAAAAAATTTCCAAGAATTTTACAAAATTACTTAATGCCTTCATCTGGTAAAATTAAATGAATATCCTTTATAAAACTGCAAAATGTTTCTATTAAAATTTTTTTAAACTATCCTACTAGAACAAACAGTTTTTGTAAGCAGTTTGATAATCTGTAGCATTTTTTAGTAAAACAATGATAATACACATAAGTTTGTTTATCTAGCATATGTTAGAATTGAATTGTTTTTTGTTTAAGTAAATAAATTATTTCATTCTAATTAAACACTAGGTTTAGTGTTTTGGGTAATAAGTTTATGTTTATAATTTACCTCATTATAATTTTTTCAAAATTGTTTAAATTTTTAAAATAAATTATAAAAGAGGTGAACTTCATGGTTAAGTTTAATTATTTATAGTTTATTGTAGAATAGTTGTTTTTTAATATTTTTTACATAAATAAGGGTAAAATATTTACTACTAATTTTATAAATATTGATAAACTGAAATATAAAATTGAAGGCTTTATTAATTCCAAGTGTTTGAATATGTATTATATTATTTGTTTAAATTGATAATTTGATTTAGAAAAGTCAGGAAAATTGTAATAAAAAGTCAGGAAATTGTTTAAAGAGTGGATAATAACTATAGGGTTGCTATTTTACCTAGAAATTAAAAATTCTGTACTTTGACAATTAAGGCAACTAAAACCTTAGCAAAGCTGAAATTAGATATAATTTAAAAAAAACCTACATTTTTTAACAATAAACCTAAAAAACCTGAAATTCTTAACAAGTTTACATAGTTCAGTAATAAAGTTTAACTTGATTCAAAAATCTATCATATAAATAAGTTTTTTTTTATCAGCAAAAAAAACTTTTTTTCATAAAACGCATTTCAATAAACTTAAGTATTTTTCAATGGCTTATGCTATCAGGGTTGCCACTTTACCTGGAAATCTGTTTTTACCTGGAAACCTGATACTTAACAACTAAGGCAAAAAAAACCTGGAATTTGAGAAATTTTTAACCAAAGACTTAGAAAAACATTCAGTTTTTAACAATTTCAGCATGTTAAGTAGTACAATTTTAACTTGACACAAAAAAACTATCATATTTTCAATTAAAATTTTTTAGTTATAATACACATTTTAATTAACTTTATAGTACATATACAATGTTTTTTTATTATTTAACACAGTTTTTTATATTACACATAACTTTAAACTGAAAATAAACCAAAATACATGTAATTTTAAAAGCCTTGTAGAGATTTGAAAAACCAGGAAAAATTTATAAACATGAGTGGCAACCTTGTACTATTCCAAACAGTTTATTACAATAAATTTAACTTTAAACTAAAGCTAGACTCTAAAATGTGTATTTTTGAAGATTTTTTGAAATCATGTAAAAAATTTAAATAAAAATCAGGTGGCTATTCTCAGGGTTGCCACATAGTCAGGAAATCAGGAAAAACTAAGAAAAATGACAAAAGTCAGGAAAATTCAGGTCAAAATGGGGGGTTTTTGAAAAAATTCAGGAAAAAGTCAGGAAAAAAATTTATAAAAACCTCAGATATTGTCAGTTCAAATTTATTTATTTCCTTTTATTTCAAAGCCTTCGATTAGTGAAAAATTAATTAAAAATACTTTAAAGTCAGACAAATAGTTATTAAGTTACACACTAAACACATTACTTTAGCAGTTACATTTTCGTAGGTAACAACCGTTGAAATTATTTTAGATGAAATTCCAGACCAAGAAGATTTACAAACTTTAGATTTTCCACCACCTAAAAAGATGAGGTACCAGAAATCTTGGGAATCTGTTTATGAGTTAAAAGGTTTTTTTATCTCTAACAATTTGTAGTATTTAAGAATACACATTTGAGTATTTCAATTTTGAATTCAACAACAATTTTTTTTTAATACTGAGCTTTTTTATTAAATATTATAAAGGAAAGTTCTCATGTTTTTATAGAATTAAATTAATTTTTCCATTGTAATTTTTGAAAAAAAAATAATTTTTAAATAGTTTTTAAAGTATTTTTTGTAATTTTATTTCAATAATGCACGAAAAATTTTATCATCTAAAGTCAAAAATTCCAATTCACTTTTTACCTAAAAATTAACATTTTGTTTTAATAATTTAATAATTAACAATACTTTAGCATGACATTTTTTTTACTTTAGTACTAACCTTTGACTACTTTATTTAAATAAATATACTTTAAATACATTTTATAATAACAACACACAAATTAAACTATTAATTTTATTATAAAATTAAAACCAAAATTTGTTAGTATAAAACAAAGTTCGCTTCATAGACAAAAATTGAATTTCTAATTTTATTATTTAAGTAAAATGGTTCATAGAGGCCATAAGGCGGTGAGATGGGCAAATTATTTATTTACAACAATTTTTTGGTTTTACACCTTACAAATTATCATGATTTTTGTTTGTTAAACAAAAAAAAAATTTTTAATTTTTGTCATAAAATACATTTATTTGAATATTAAAAACATTTTTCTGACAAATGGTTTGTGGTAATATCAAGAATTCTTTATAAAATTTTTTAGTATATTGCTTTCAAATACAAAATGAAAATTTTTATTTACTATTTTATAAATGCTAAGAAGATTAGCTTTGACTGATTTAATTACTAGACAGATCTACTTAGTTTTTTTATTTCAAAAAAGAGTTATTTCACTGCATTGATTAAATTTATATATAAATTTTTGATAAAAGTTGTGATATAAATAACAATTTTATTATAAGCAAATTTATTATCCCATTTGTAAGCTTAGATTTATAAGATAGATTTAACTAAAGCTTTTATTAATTGAGAATAAATAAATTTAAAAAAAAATTGTTATTTATTGATCTTGTAGTGAAACAAAACTTTGAAAAGCACGTTTTAAAAGTAAATACATACTTAATTAGCTCAAGTTGAACTGTGATGCTTACATCAGGCTAGCCACTTTACCTGGAAGCCTATAATTTGTCAAATTAACCCAAAAAAAAAACCAGGAATGTTTGTATTTTTGAAAAAAAATCGGAAAAACTTCAAATTAAAAAAAAACCTGGAAATTTTAACATTTTAAGCATTGTCAGTAGTTAAATTTTCGATTTGACACAAAAATTTATAATATAAATAATATTTTTTTTCTTCATCTAAAAATTTTTTATCTACCAACACATTTATTGTAAGTTTAAAGTATCTTTTTAATGTTGTCATACTATTTAACACAGTATCTTACTTTGAACCTAATTTTCGACCAAATAAAGATTAAAATTGTGAACTTTTAAAATTCTGTAAGAATTTTGGAATACTTTGAAAAAAATTTGAAAATACAAGGCAACACTATTACATCTATTAAACTGTTTAGTTTATTGTGAAACGTTTTTGTTAAATCATTGAAATCTCAATTGTTCACTTATTAATAAAATAAATATTAGATACACAACTTATTTATAAACAAATATAAATAGTGTTTAATGTTTTATTAGTTATATCTGTTATGTCAACTATGTGTAATGCTGTTTTACTTATTAGATTGGATTGCTCCAACAAATTGTGAAACTAAAGCTTATTGCAAGTGGTGCAATGTAGAACTACAAGCAAAAAAGAGCAACTTAAAAGTTCATTCTTATTCTGACCGACATAAACGCGCATCTCCAGTCACAAATAACCACAACTCAATAAATCAGTTTAGGATGGAAAAATCTTTTAAACAGCAATTCAACAATTTCCTTAAAGAAAACGTACGCCAGACAGAAGTCCGGTTAGCATTGCAACAAGCTCTTCACGGGAACTTGCTAGCAGGCGAACACCAGATAGATGTCATGAAGACACTTGGGACAGCTCACGAATCAGCAACGCTTAAAAGGAGGAAAGCAAAAATGATTCTGTGCAATACTCTCGCACCAATTTGCAGAAGACTAATCATAACTGATTTTATGGTGAAGCATTGTTCTTTCTATCTGGATGAGAGTACAGATACTGCTGGACAAAGTTTTCTAGGTAAGAAAATTACTTTTAAGCTTTGTTAATTTAATTAAGTTTAAATTTGTTATTTATTTACATACATTCTGTTGAATATAAAAATATTTTAATACAAAAAGCTTATTAAATTTAAATTTCAAACATGAAATAAGCTTTAAACACATTGTTCTTTGTTTTATTTTTTTAATATAGATTAATTCTTGTAACACGTTAGCTGTAAAAGAAAATATTTTGTTATGCAATGAGTTGGACATTGTTAGATTACTCAGATGTAAGTAGGTTTAATGACAGTTAAAGGAAAAAGTTTTTATTTTACAGAATTTAATAGGTTAATAAATTAAATTTTACATAAAATTAAAGTTAGAATTACTATGATTTTTTTTAATAATTATACAGTAAACTCGTTCTAGTAAACTAAGTCAGTTTCATTTCTAACATATATTTGATTTTTGTGTTGACTTTTATTTAATAGTTTAAGAAATATGTCAAAATATTGTTGATTTTATTTTTCTAATAAGGAGAATGATTTAATTATTATAATATTTATTAAACAGCAAAAATTTTAATTAATAAAGAAAATAATGAATAAATTAGCAATTTGTTGCTTTAACGAGCAGGGTTGCCACTTCACCTAGAAACCAGGAAAAACATGGAGTTAAAATTTTAGGCATAAAAATACCTGGAATTTTGTACATAAATCTTTAAAAGACGTTGAAAAACCTGATATTTTCAATAATTTTTACTTGTATAGTAATAAAATTTGGATTTGAATAGAAAATTATACCCTATTTTTCAAAGTTTTTAGTCATCATCAATTTTTTTTTATTAATGAACCATTTATAAAGCAGCTTTAGTGTACCTTTTCCATGTTTTTATACTCTTTAATACAGTTTTAACATTAAACTTAACTATTAACTTTAAACAGACCTTAATATGTGTAATTTTAAAAACGTGGAAGAAATTTAGAAAACCTGGAAAAAATTTTAAAAATACCGAGTGGTTAACCGGAAGCAGTTTATGTTCAAATGATTATAACAGTTTTCCTTTTATATACAGCGGTTGTAATTACAATTAAAGCTATACTTTCTTAAACTTTTGTTCTACTACCTTCAGTTGTTTAACTAGAACAAAGTGGTAGTCCTTTAGTTTCACAGATTTTATGTACTTAAAAGTTCGACTACATTTGGTATTTTTTAACTTTCTTAGATATCTATTTAAAAAAGCATGAGTAGTAGTTACCAACAGATAATTTTAAAACATTTATATTTTTTTTTATTCCAAAGTATACAGATTATAAGTTCTTTTCATTCAAAATTTTACAGTTATTAAACTTATAACAAAAAAAATTAGAAAGCTTTATGTTTGAATCACAGGTGTTAGTATTTGTTATCTAAGCAAAATAAAGAAAACTTCAGTATCTACATTTTTACACCTCGAAGACCTTGGAAGAGACAAATCAGCGTTATCTATTGCTAACGCATTCAAAAGAGTCTTAAAGATGTATAATGTTCAGTTAAAAAATGTAGTTTCAATATGTAAGTATATATGAACTGTTACTGTTTTTTTCATTTTTGTATTCTAGTTATGTATTTATTAAATATGTACTACTAACGTGTTTTTAATTTTAAATTTAGATATTAATAGTAAGTTAATTTTTGTTTATTTTAGCTATTCTCTGTGTATTCTTGCTAACTTTTATAAACTAGTTTTAATATCTTACAATGATCTATCTTTATTAATAGACTTAATTTGATTTTATTCAATTGTTTAAGAAAAGTATAAATTTAATCACAAACTGGTCTTATAATTTAAGAAAAATATTTTTTTTTTTTTTTTAACTTAGTAAATATATTTTTAGGTACAGACGGAGCTGCTTCCATGACAGGAGTTAAGAATGGAGTAGGACAAATTCTGAAAAAAGATAATCCCAGGCTTATAACAATATCTTGTACAAATCATGCTTTGCAAAATGCATGTTTAAATGCAACCAAAGCTACAATACCTAATGAAGTAAGTATTAAAACTATTTTATATAAATTATTAATTCAATTGTTGAATGAGAATTTTAGTAAGCTGCATTTTTTCAAGTTACAAAGTTGTTTTTTTATATTTATTTATGATATTTTATTATATTTTAATATGTTGTATTAAAAAAAAACCATTGTTGTTGAATAAAAGTGTGTATACTTTTAAATTAAATAAGGTTGAGGAGCTTATTAAGAAAACGTTCAACTACTTCAAGTTATCTAACACAAGAAGAAGTGACTTTGAAAATTTAGGTGTGTGTATGACGGGTGAATTCCGTTAAAATTTAAAGCCTTAAGCAAAACTAGATGGATATCACACTTTCCATGCATTGAAAGAATTTTATTGAATTGGGAAGTACTCAAAGCTTTTTTTAATGAAGTAGGTATTAAACTATTACTATAAACTTCAAGACGCTTTAATAATTAGAAAAATTATTAGTATAAAACTTAAAACAATCCTGTTTTAAATTATTTAGCATTTTTACAATTATATTTTTACAAATATCTATAAATTTAAAATTCAATCTGCCCTGAAACTTAGTAATCATATGTTTACTAAGGTAACATTTTATTAAATCAAATATATAATCAGAAGATATATAATAAATGTTTAAAAGCACAAATTAATTAACATAGATTTAATAAGAATATATATCTTTTTAAACAAAACTTTCTTTGTTAATGAGCCTTGTTTTATAAGTATTAGTGTTTATTAACTATAATGATGTTTGTTATCGAAATTTTTATTCTTACCTATAACATTTGTTTGTATATTAGCCAGAAAGAAGAAGAAACGATTTACATGCTGAAAGTATTCGAAAAATGCTAAATAGCAATAGATTAAATTTTGTTTTTAAATTTATGGGCAAAATTTTAGAGAAAGTTAGTTTCTAAGACCTATTATCTGCTTAATAATGAATTA
This sequence comes from Thalia democratica, assembly GCF_965202585.1. NCBI lineage: Eukaryota > Metazoa > Chordata > Thaliacea > Salpida > Salpidae > Thalia > Thalia democratica. Next base: position 81,519,914 of record NC_139167.1, read on the forward strand.
ACACCCTAAGCACTATAACATAACTAATTTCAATCATTCTAATTTGATTTTAAATGTTTATTTTTAATTACTTATTTTGTAGTCATGTCAAGTTTAGCTGTAAGTATTAAATGTAAAGCAAGACTAAATTTTTACAGTGTAATAATTAATTATTTTTATTCATCAGGTAAATTCTGTTAATATTCTTCTACAAAAAAGTAAAGTAGAACCTTTTAAGTTTGGATTAGCAATAACAAAACTTATACAGCATCTAAAAGACCTCATTTACCAACCAAATTCAAGTAAGCTTAATTTAGATCACAAGGCAACTAAGAATAATTTTTAATTTTAGGCTATTAATAATAAAGTTTCGTTTGATTTTATATCTACAACATTTTGGCGTAAATAAACATTATTTTTTAATTAGTAACGCAAACAAACGCCTAATAACGTTCTTATAACAAAACATTACTAACATTTTGTTAAAGGTTTAGTAGATTCAAATTTAGATTGGATTTTATACAGAGTAAACGATATAAGTAATTATTATCAATATTTTATTTTTTTATTAAATTAATTGTTAAATTATTATTTTACTATATAAACTAAGTTGTAGTTACTAAAGTTTACATTTTTTTTGTAGCTAACCTTTTGGAAGAACCTATCTTTCATGTAGAAGTAAACGAAGTTTATGCAAATTTATCCATTAGTAAGAAGGCAGAGGTTAAACTAATTAAAATTCACGTTGTTTAGTCAATTGGGTTTATTAACAACTAAACTTAATTGATTTTTTTTAAATAGGATTTCTTTAATGAGAATAATTTCTGAAATTGTTTTTACTTTACTTGAAAAAATTTTAAGTCAAAATACAAGTTATTATAATAACTGTGTTTTTTTTTTACATAATCGTTTTTTTTTTTTTTCAGTAAATTCTCATACTTTACTTAAGTAATTTACTTAATGTTGTGTATTACACGTGAAAAAATTTCTGTTAATGACACGCTACGGTTCTAATCTGTAACTAATTTTCCTATAATTCCAACATTTTTATAATTAATTGTTTTAATACAGGTAAATAATATTTTTCAAAGTTTTGTTGTAGTGTTTATAATTGAATTGGAAAAAAGAATGCTGCAAAATCTTGAATTTATGGCTCAGTATGAAGTTGTAAACGATGTTAGTTGGTATTAAATATATCTTCAAAAAATAAAATAACTTATTTAAATATCATTAAAACTTATAATTTTTTAAAGGCCTTAAATAGACGGATGCCGGATATTGAGAAGTTTTTAGAACATCCAAAAATTAAAAAATTGTTTGAAGGAAACCACAGAGATACTATCCTACTTCAATACAAAAGTTTGCATGGACGTCATCAAACAAGTATCGGTTAGCTAAAGGAAAATAACAATAGTAACCTACTACTTAAATATAAATTAAAATTTTCAGTGTTAATGTTAAACAAGTTTTGTAATTTAGTAAACATTGTAAATCTACCGAAAACTAAGTTCTGATAAAATAAAAACATGATTTATTATTGTAAGAGTACACTTACAATTGATTATGTACATAAAAAGTTATCAGTTTATTCTTAACAGATAAATCAACAAACGTTAACTTTTGGAGCAGTGTTCGCGTTGAATACCAAGAACTTAAGGAGTTAATGATGAAACTACAAACGATACCTTTTAGTAACGCGCAAATCGAGCGAGACTTTTCCTTGATGAATATCTCGAAAAACAATAGACAATCTAATATGGGCCATATTTTGTTAAACTCCTTAATGATTATTAGGTAAGTAAAAATTTAATGTATTTGGATTTATGTCTTTTTATTTTAAACTATTTATTTCATAGAAATGAAATTTTAATGTGTAATTTAAACTGTAAAGTTTTTAATCATTATTTAGATTATTTAATTTTAGTTAAAGTTGGGTATGCAACTCGATGACCGAGAGGTCTTTTTGTGTACCCGGATCCTTGAAACAAGAAATTTTTGAATTTTGTTTTGTTATTATTCAACAAACCTTATCATTTTGATTTTTACTTTTAAAAAACATATTTTATTATAGGAGACATAAAGGCCCTATTAATAACTTGTTTTTTTTAATGTAATCCAATTAAATTAATACTTTGTATTACAACGATTTGTTTTATATAATTTTTTTTCTTTTATTTTAAATATAAGGGAAGAATAAATGCATAATAAGAATTGAAACATTTTTTTGCTAAATTTATCGGTATATTATCAGTAAAATTCAATAATATATATCACTAGTAAAAGTTACTAGAACTTTTTTAACAAATTTTAGTTTAGGTAGTTTTTTAAATTTTTTATTCTAATTAAAACTATTTGTACAAGGTTAAAAAGCTTGGCGTTTGCTTATTATTTAAATATTATATAGGTTGTTGTCTTTTTAGATAAAGTAAAGTATAGTGTTAATCTGTTTGTTGAATATTTTTATCATAAATATAATATTGGTAAAGTACAAAATTATAACTCAATGTATGGTTTATAAATTACTCTTTTTCATTCAAAGGTTCAATTCAAACATTAGTAATAAAAAATTCCTACAATTACTTTTTACATTCTTAAGCCAATTATTACCCAAAATTATAATAAATTCTATTTTTCTCAGATCAACCTGCAAAAGAATGGAGTTATGCTGTGACAAATTTCCACTTTCAGATACATTGATAGAAGAAGTTGGTAAGTCTAGTTTGTACAAACCAAGAAGCCAAGATTTCAATGAAATCTTGACAAACGAAGAGTACAGCAAATTTAAACCTTCAAATTTGACAATGTTTGCAGCAAACAATGTAATATAAAATTTCAACAAAATTTTTGCGTGTTAAAAAGCAGTTAATTTTTTTCAAAAAAAAAAATGCTTTTCATTTAAAGTCAATTCACTATTTTAAAAACACTTTTACTTGAGTGACTGTTAAAGCATTCTACTGTTTAAATTTGTTGTGACTGTATTTTATTCAAAAATTTCAAATTTGTTTATTTACAAAGTTTTGTACATTAATTGCTAAAATTTCTTAGACTATTTGTACTTTTTTACATTTTTTGTAGTAACAATAATAAGTTCAACAATTTTTTATCATATGAGTATTATGCTAAATTTCTTTTGCCTAACAAACTTTAAAATTTCTCATTTTCTTAGTTTTTATTAAGTATTTTTTAATACTTAAAATTGTTATTTTAAATTTCCGTATTAACTTTTGTATTTTTTAAAATTTTTATTTAAAATTTTAGGTTTTTAAACAAAACATTTTTACTTCAAATCAGCTTTTTTTTTAAACAATTTTCTTTATTTACCAATATAGATTTTTTTTTTAATTGCCATAACTGCTAGTTATTGCAATACAAATTAGTTTAAGTCATAGTGCTGTAAACTGCCCTTATGTTATGCACTTGTTCTTTTATTAATAAACATATAAAATTAATCCAAGCTCTTTATATATATATCAAAAAAGTATGTAGAGTATATAGCTTGTATTAGTATAATATTTTGTAGTGTCGAAGGTTTGTATAATTTTTTTAATTACAATGTATCCTAGTTTTTATTTTTTCACAAACTTTGAAACTTGAATTAAATGAATAAACCTAGAAGTACATAAGCAACTTACAAAAATAAATTACTTTTTAGTTAACTATACTTACAAATTAAACATTGAAAATGGTTTAAAACTTAAAGATAAATGAAATAAGTAATACTAGTAACCTTTTAGATTTTTTTTCTCTTAAATAAAGTTTTATTTTATGAAACAAATTAAAGTAGTTTAACATGAATTCCTTTAAATGTACAATTTCAGTCTTTGCTTTATATCATAGTCATTATTATCTAATAAAATATCTTTTCACTAAGTTAACATTTTTAGCTGCGAATATTCTTACTGCAAAAGCTTTAGTATAATTAGATTGTTATAAAACTTATAGCAGAAAATATTTTTAATTTAGTTTAAAAAAGTAAATTAAGCTTAAATCTTTAACAAACCAGTTAAACTGACCTTATTTTTTTTTCATTTAATAAAAGTTTAAGGTATATAAACAAATAAATTTTTGATAAAAATTTTCATAAGAAAAAAAATTGTTAAAATAAGTAAGTAAATTGTAAATTAAACACTTATGTAGTTTTTCAGTTTAATAAAATTTTTGCAGGAACAAAAAAAAATTTTGACTTTAAGAAATATAATACAAGACGTGAAAGTTAGTTAAAACTTAAAAAATTAACATGCATTATTAAAGTTTTAAAATTAAGTGAATTACTCAAGCGTACGATTTTGGCTTATAAATTTCTTTTTTCTTCTAGCTCTCTCACTTTTGCGCTAAAACTTTGCGTCTATTTGTAAAGTTCTTAAATGAAGAGAATAACTCGAGCGCGCTCCAGCGTACCACTCACTTTTCACTTTAGTTTCTTTTATTTCTCCAAATTTCTCTCAATTTACTATAGAGCTTTAAAGCGCGTGTTTACAATTAAAACAGCTGTATTTAACTGCCATCTTGATTATACCATGTCTGACTTTTTTATGTATTAAACCTTCTTTATCATCTTTGTAAATTTAAGTGATGTTCTTTTTCTGTGTAGTATAAATTATTTAAACTAAACGGAATTTGTTATATGTCACTTTTACAATTTTCTAAATAAACTTCCGAACTTTTAGTTTAAGTTAGCTCAATTTCATTTTTGATCACTAGTATACACAGTTGCCAGAATTTTTCTGCTATTTTTGCCCTCATTCAACTTGTATTGGAAAATTGACATATACAGATTTTTAACCGTTAAGTATCGCCCAAGAGCTAAGTTTGGCTTTTTTTGAATTTCAGTAAATGAATTAGTCTACAACTAAAACACTATACTATAGTGATATTCTTATTAACTTTCAGTTTACGGAAAATAACTTCTTTATACTAAAATACTAAAAGAATAATTCTTGCAAACTTATAGTACAAATTCCGGTATCATTCTTTAGCTGATTTGAAAGTTGCTTGCAGTTTTTTGTTCATACTTAAAATTTTCAAATGCAGAAGTCTATCAGTTAGGTTCGTGTTTTTTGAGTTCGCACAGTCGCTTAAATTTGCAAAATTTGAGTTCGCACTGCTGTTTAAGTTTGGATTTTAAATTTAAAATATTTACTTAGTATGTAACTTTTTCAATTTTAAGTTAAGTAAATTTGAGTTTAACATAAGCTTCAAAATATTATTTTTAATTGTGTAATTTTTTTCTAATGTATTTAAATAAATATATAAAAACTTTAGAAAAAACAAAACGTAAAACTTTTAAATGTACTTTAGGTTCTAATCAAGGAAATAAATTTAATTCAAAACTGAAATTTTATATTTCTGTAAACTCAGTCTCAAAATAACAGTAATAAACACTTTTTTTTAAAGAAAAGTAAATTATAAGATTGTTTTTCAATTTTTACTAAAAGACGATTATTTTAAAAATTTTTAAATGAAATTGTACTTAATGTTTAGACTATGATTTTTTTTAAAATTTACAGTATCTTCAAAATATGTAACCTTTTTGTAATAAATGTTGGTTTAAATTTTAACGATAACAATGGATAAAAGCATTTTTTATTATTAATAGATTAATTTATAAAATACAGTAATTAAGTATTGAACTCTAATATTTATATAGCTTTAGACTTTTACACTGAACACAAAGTGAAATTTAGTAAGTGTATTTAAAAAAAAGGTTATTTATCAGTTTTATAATAAATATTATAAAAAAAAAACTCTTTAGTTTATTTAGTTTGCATAAATTCCTACAGTGAACAGGATTTTTTGATAACCTTAGAAAAACAAATGATATCATTTCTAATAATTGAACGTGTACAAATACGGTGCATTTACCTATAGGATACAGAAAACTTTTAAATGTAAAAAAATCATTAGTTTAAAGTTTAGTTTTTAAAGCTAATTTAAGTTTTTTTTCCAATATTTGAAATATATAAGTTATTTGTTGAATAAATTTGTGATAAATTAGCTAAAAAGAATATATTAAAAACTAAAGCTTTATCATAGTCAACATATAAAAATTACAAACAATAAAAACAAATAAACACAAAAGCAATTGCAGAAATTATAAATTGCAGAAATTTTAAATAGTTCACTGTCTAAAATCCAGCAAAACTATTTACATAACTAAAAAACACCTTAAAAAACATCTTATAAACAGTAAAACTTATTTTACAATAACTTTACAATATAAAACACCTAGAAGAACTTATTTCAAATTTTATGCTGGTCTTTTAATCTTTTTTGTTCATCATAATAATGAAAAACAAATGGATTAAAGCTATTAGAATTAAATTGCTTCTATAAGTACTTCTTAAAACTAAATTATAAAAATAATAGGTAACAATTTAAGCTTCATAATTAACTGTTTTATGTCATTATTTTAGGTATTAATTTGAAAAATTAATAAGAAATAGTTCAAAAAACATCATATAATCTACTGTGAAATTAAAAAGACTAATCAAATAGATTTAAGATATTTTCTACACTATTTATTCTTAAAAGGTAGTTTTCACATAAAAAGTAGAGCTTACTTTTGTAGTTTCAAAATTTCATTTCTATAAAAGCTTTTGTGATAAAACAATTATGAAAAACTTTAAATTTGGTATAAAGAAAATTGATAAAAAGATACAGCTTAAAGTGCATTTTAAGATCAAAAATACTGAATATCAAAATGTTCTATTAAAAACAAAACTTCCAAGGTACGAGGTAAAAATTTCACTTAGTTTTAAGCATCTGAACGAAAATATCGGTTTAATAAAAACACAAATTAAATTTAAAAATATTTTGAAATGTTACATAAGCTTGGTTTATACAACTAATTTGTTTAAGCATTTCTAAAAAACTAGTAAATCAGTAAATCAACAAGACAAATAAGTTTTAACAAAATCAACAATTCATAAGTTGACACGCTGAATAAAAAACTGTTTACTATTTCTAAAATTTTTAATAAAGTTAGTATACTAAATTAGTAAATTTTTACATTTAAAGTAAAAAATAGACTAAATAGACTATAACTAAATAAACTCTTTTTTAATTAAAATAATCAGAAAAAAACATCAGTAATAATATTGTAGATTGTAAAGTTGGCTTAAAACATAAAGAAACTCTAAAGCAATTAAAACAAATTGCTTTAAACAGTAACTGTTTTTATTTTTAAGCCACGTAATTATTTATTTCTGATTGAAAAATAACACTAAAATGAAACAAAACTACACAAAGGAGGAACTTTCTATTGAAACCATTATTTTTTAACATACATCACTTTAAAAAGTTAGTTGCTACTATATATAACTTTTAAAATGTTTGTTCTTTTAATAAACATGACTATAAATAATAACCAGAAATTTATGTTTTTGTTCAAAATTAAATAAATTTAAAAGATCTAATAAAACAAAAAATATTTTTTGAACACATTTTAATTAAAAAACAAGTAGTTTATATAATTACTAAAGTTGTTTTAAAAAACAGTTGGTGATAAAACTATTAGTTCTATAACTTCAAAAAACACAAGAACAACATTTTGTGAACATATTTAACACAACTAAATTTACTTAAGTGCAAAATTTGTTACATAAAACTGTTAGTAGTAAAATAATAAATATACACTGAACTAATTAAAAATTAAAAGAGTTATATTTTTTTTTATTAATCTGAAAAAACATTTAGAACAAATTACTTCAAGTTACCCTAGCAGTGAAGTATGTTTTTTTACATGTATAATAATTAAAATTGCAAACAATTAGGAAATGAATAAACTGGCATATAACAAACATTTATTTATTTATAGTTACAGAACATATACCTTTATATATATTTATTTAAAACTAATTTAAACTTTTCTTCTAGTTCAAATGTTTATCTAAATCATTTAATTTTTTATCTTTGTAAATTTGAAAATTTTAAATATTTTAAAAGTTATTGTGCTCTCAATTTTAAACAGTTATATTTCAAAATTTGTTTAATAAATTAAATAAACAGTAAATAAAAACAACATAAAATTTAGTTAAAAATCTACAAAGTAAGATCGAGCCATACATTGTTTTAAAATTCTTTAGAATCTATTAAACTTCAATTCAACTGATACAGTATTCATGAAGTGATACTTAAGTTAACCAAAAATAAAAATTACAGTTCTTTTGATCAGAAAGTTGTATTACATGACACAAAGCAAGAGCAAATTATAACAAAAATAAAGCACTTTGAGTATTTTTAATCTCTAATGTTTACTTAAACTTGGATTAGCATTCTAATAAAAATCTTTATACAAAAGTTTTAAAATTTGTTGATTTTTGAGTAAATTTATATCTAAGTTTAATTGATAATTTTATGTTTTTCTTCATTGCAAAAAAAAAATAATTCAAGGTTTTTTGCTTAAGAACATAAAAGAAGTTGTGTAAATTAGTTAAAACTTTTAAATATAACTACAAAAGCTTTGTTTTACATATGTTTGTATTTGAAACTTTTTATAGAGAAGTGAAATTTCAAAAACTTGTTTATCACTCAAAAATATTTTTTTAAATATTTGAAAATCCATTGTAGTTAAAAATAATATTATTATACATTTTAAAACAAAGAGTTAGAAAAACAATATAGATACTATGAAGTGGAAAAATTGGAATCATACTTTTATTTAAGTTGAAAAAAAAACTTTAGAAAGGTAAAATTTTTTTTTTAACTAACTTAAAGACCAAAGTATCTTTTTAATTAGGGAAGATGGTCTAAAAATAAATAAATAGATAAATTACAAACACTGATGAGTTATATAGAATAAATGAAATATTAAAACAAAAACTAACTTAAAGAGATGAGTGCTCCTGGGACAATTAAAATCCTACTTGTTTTACAACTTTGACAGACACTATCAAATTGAAAAATTCTCTTGAAATCTTAACTAACTTTTTGCGGTTGGCTTTACTATAATCAGTGCTTCAAGTGATATAAATTCCTGTTTAGTCAAAAAAAATTTCTAAAATAGGTTGAACTAGAACAAACACATTAAATACTAAACAAAAAATATAATTAAAAGTAGAAAGCTATAAAATTTATTCAAGTATAAAACATTAAAAATTGATTAATTTGTACTAATATTTCAATTAAAAAATTAAACAAAAAATAAAAAACAACTTTCATACAAATACACTTTATCAAACTTACTAGAAATAATTACTAGATTACTAGAAATAATTGTATATTTACTGATAATACTTTTATCATGTTTATAAAATGTTCGAATATAATTTAATTAGATTTAAATTGCTTTTATATGCAAAAAAATGTACGTGTAGTATATTATTCTTAATTATTTTTAATAATATATTTTAAATTAAACCAAAAACTTAATAGTAAACATTCTTATTAAATGAAAACTGTGGACTTAAATACTTTGGAAGAAACAATATCTCAGTAAAAAAAAAATTATAAAAGTATTGAATATATAAATATCTCATTTGTGGCCTGTGAATAAAATTAAATTATGTAAGCTTAAATGTAGCAAATTTTTCCTTTTTAAAAAAAGAAAAATAAGTTTAAAAAACCTAAATTTTATATCAAAATTAAGGCCAACATCAACTGCTAAAAAATACTTTAGAAGCTTTTATATAAAAACTTTTTTAGGTTTTTCTATTTCTTTGGTTTAGTGTTAAAAATGTCAGAATTCTTTAAAAAATTGAAATAAAACAATCATTAGGAAATTAACTAATTTTAGGTCTATACAAGCAACATCCTGATGCCTATTTGCACTTTTTTTTTTTGAAAAAATATCAAATAAAAAAAATAAAGTTAAAAATTTTAAGTTTTTAAATAACTTATTGTATTTTTCAATACTATTTCAACAAAGTTTAAGAAAAATGCTAAAAAAGTTTCTCTAAATTAGTCTTACAGAAATTTTTCTCTAACATTCTGCAAGAAAATTTTGTCAAAACTATTAAGAATTCGGAGTAGTTTTCAAACTGTATAGGCAAAAACTAGTTGGATATAAACTTACATAACTTTTAAATACTTCAAGCAAAAAATCAACAAAACCAATTTTTAAACAAACAAAATCAAACTTTGTTAAACTATGTTTAAAACTTTGTAGAACTTTTTTTTAGCAAGATTATTTTATTATAACCAATGGCCGCTTTAACCCGTTTTCAGCTTACTGTGTTCCGGTAAAGTTTATACAAAATGATAATATTTTAGAAAACAAACATGCATAATCTAGCCCATTTATGAAAAAAATAATGAATAAAACCTGTTATTGAAGTTTTAATCATGAATATCTATGAAAACTACATGCTAATAGTAGAGCAGTATGAAAATTAATTTAGTTATTTTTAAAATCAAGAAATGCAAACAAATTTTAATAAAATTATCAAGGGCATAGGAGGGTTAACACTTATTTCACATTTTGATCTTATTTTATTGAGTTTTTAAGCTACAAGATGGTTTTTACTGGTTTTAATAATAAAAAAAATTTTGAGATATATAAGGTCAAAGTGGGAGGCAACAATAGGTTCCTTTAGGGAGGGGCAAACTAAAACAGCAAAAAAAAAGACTACTTCACTAAAAATCTATATTCTCCTACGTTTTTTGAGATAAATACCTCAAACTTTCAGGATATTTTGTTTAAAGTACTTCAAAACTTTTTCAGAAAGAATGTTTTAAAAATTAAAAAAATAAAATTATAAAAAAATAAAATAAAAAAAACAGCTTTTTTTTGTTTTTTTGTCACAAATTACCTATTTTTATTTGTTTAAATTCTCTTCCGACACAACTTTTTAAAAATTGCAAGGAGCATATTCTGAAAGTTTGTGGCATTTATCTCAAAAAACGTAGAAGAACATAGATTTTTAGTGATGTAGTCTTTTTTTGCTGTTTTACTTTGCCCCTCCCAAAAGGAACCTATTGTTGCTGTCCAATATGACCTGCTATATCTCAAAAAGTAATTTTATTTTTCTAAATTGGTAAAAAGCAACTTGGAGCTAAGTTAAAATTCAGTATTATAAGACTAAATTGTAAAAATGGTGATCTACATCCCTATGCCCTTAATATGTTTTTAATTGTTATTCAAAATTTTTGGTAGGATGATTAATTAAAACTAATTTTTTTTCAAATGTTGGCTAGTATTAGCATGGTATTTAAGACTTAAATCTCTTCTTAAAATATCTACACCATTACGTGGTATGAACTAGAAACATCAGGCATAATCCAGCCTATTAGTAAAATCATATTCTATATTTAATAGATAAGTCTTATTTATGTAAAGCAATAATCAACTACTTTACCTTTAAACTCAGGAACAGATTTCCATTTAGAAGTGTATTTTTGTTTATTCTTCCTAGTAGGTGCCTCAATTTTGACATTTTAATTTTTAACCAGCTGTGACAAATAAATTTTTTAGTGCTTTATATTAAATAGGCTGTTATAAAGTTAACTATCATAAAATAACAAATAATATTTTTTTAGTATTTTGGATTAAATAAATATTGGAAATCATAATTGTACATATTTTTTTAGTAATATTGTTACTTTTTTTAAATTAATCAATTTAAAGTTCTTGACTTAAGTGCCTATTTCAATATTTTGTTTTTAATTTTATTTTACTTCCATTTATTTGGTCAAACTTTTTTTTTCAAATTTGTTAACAACAACTGAGGATCTCCTATATGCAAATATAGGAGTAAAACATTGTTTTGTTAGTAATAAGCTATTAAAAAAATATTATTTTTTTTCTTTACTTAATACTTAATAAAAATTCATTAGTTAGTTAGATAGATGTTTTTCCTACTTTTTAAACAACTTACAAATGTATACTTTGCTTTTAACTATTCTAACTACTAAGTTAATGTAATTATAATTTATCTGAGTTAATAATAATCAGAATTGCCACTCTTTGAGACAAAATAGTCAGTCTGTGTTACCTCAGACTAGTTAGAGTTTATAATTAAATAGAAACAAAACGTTTTTGTTATAAAAATTTTGATTAAAAATAATACTAATTAAGTTTAAATACAAAAAGATACCTAAATAATTACAGTAGAATTTAAAAAATCAATATTTGTAAGAAATAAGAAATAATTAAGGCATACAAACTGGTATGAGATACTTAAAGGATATCAGCACTAGCATGAGATTTCAAAAGAAGTTCATACTAGCCTAAGAGTGCCACACACAGTATGTATCTGAAACTTTTTTTTAACTGAATAGATCTTAAAAGTTAATTGAAACTGGTTTTAGTTGTATAAAATATCTTAGTATAGACTTGATGGATGATACTATAAAAAAAACTAATCTACTGATGTTAAATTTTTACATGATACAAACAAACTATAAAACTGAAACATTAATTCTTAGCACAAAAATTTTATCTAAAGTCCACCACAAAAATTAAAGTACATTTTCATTGACTATTTGAATGCTTTAAAAGCCATAACTTTACTTGTTTGCTCATATATTGTAGGATATGGGAAATGTGAGCTGAAAACTTTTTTAATGAAGCAAATCTATCAAATTTTATAATGATTATTTTATTAAAACTGTTCTTAATGATTCTTTTTTATAACAATTAGATGATTAAGATCAATTATTTAACTATTATTTTGTTATACTTATTACACAAAATTTATTTTTAATTTTTTTAGGATTATTTTACATAATACTTGATTAATTGTTTTTAGTGAATAAAAGACATTGTTTAGTTTTGATTTAAAATCAGCTGTTTTTAGAAAAATTTCTACACTTCTAAACTTAAGCTATAAAATCATAACTTCTAGAATTCTTGTAAAACATAATTTATCAAAACCAAAATTGTAACAAAAATATTTATCAAATAACAGAAGAACTTATTTAAGAAATCAAAGAAGAGCTAAAAAGAGTAAATAAAATGATAAATATTAAAAAGAAAACATTATATAACTGTTAAGTTCTAAAATAATAGATAAAGTGTTTTTTACTAGTCTAAAGTCATTTAGATAATTCTTGAATAATTAATAAGTATACAGTTAAAATATTTAGTTGTTACAAAAGGAGAGTCTTCAAAGATATTTTTAATAAGAGTTAGCTTATAAAACTGGACTAATTTAATAACACAGGTTAACCAATTTCATCATTTTAATGGTTAACACAATTATGCACATTTGTAGGCTACTTTTTATATGGCTACTATACAAACAGTCCTAGACTTTATAATGCAAGACATAATTAAATTAAAATTTGCAGATAGATTGTTACAAGAAATCTTATTTACCAATTTCATTAAGACTAAATCTGTTGTTTTTTTTAGTAAAGAGTGACCAGCAAAAATGTGCAAAAATTAAGTCAAAGAGACATTTCTAAAAACTAAAAAAAAATGTTAAACCTTATTTTTGTTTTTGAAAAAATTATAAACTTATGTTTGAATAAATAGTAATTTGAATATAGTAATGTTTTGGTTATAAACTATATTACTTGAATGAAATCATAAAATTTGAAATTTAAATAAGGCATTTAAAAATTCATTATAACATTCAAACATATAAAATAGAATACAAAAATTTAAATAAAAAGAAAACTTTTTGATAAAAATCTTTAATTATTCTAAGACTTTAATCACAATTTATTATTTTATTTCTAGGATATTTTAATTTTTTATGGTAGACAACCATCAGATTTACTCCACCCTCCTCTATTTTGCTTCTTAACATTAAATTGAACACTTTGTAAATTTAAAAATTTGTATTTTTAGTGTAATTAAGGATTTGGCAATGTTTCATAAACAACTCACTAAGCTTACTATTTTGCTGAAAGTCTTATTTCGTCTTATTTTCGTAAAACAATATAAAAAAGTTTAAATAAGTTTAAATTAACATTTAAATAAGTTATTTAATTTTCTATCTGAAAAAAGAAAATATATATAACTAATTGAAATTTTAAAACATATTAAAAATTGGCTTTTTAATACTGATGATTTTTTTTATAAAAGTTATGAGCATGAGCATTTTTTAAATATTTCCAAGTTTACTTTATTTGAAGAGCAGTGTTCCTTTAGAACCTTTTACAATGATTTAACTTGTCACAGTTTAAATTTATTATTTTAAACCTTACAACTTGTAGTTACAAGCATTGTTACTACAGTTTATAAACTTTGATAAATTATTTTTCAAAATGTTCCCCTTTACGTTTACGTGACGCCCCTTGAGGCCGTTCTGCTACAAAAATAAAAATTTCGGTTAAAAGAGGTTTATGCTAAGCTAACAGCTATTGTGGAAAATAGCTCATTTTTTAACCAATTTTCCGCGTTTCAGCTACATTTGGCTTCTCTGCTAGTATATACAAAAAACATAATCCAAAACAAACAAATATAAGTCAAATAACAACAACAATCAAGTCAGCTTAACTTAAATAACTTAAAAAAATCTTTAAATCATCTTTTTTTAATAATAATGTACTAAAACGAGCTACTTTTGTACAATAGATATCATAAAAATCGCTTAAAATATTTAGAATAGTATTGTGATATCAGTACTTTTTTATGATTTCCTACTAATAATTATCTAAACTGTTGTATAATCTTTTTTTTTTTTTTTTTGAGCTACTTTACAATTTATTTTACATTGCAGACTACAAAGCTTTATCTTTAAAAAGTAGTTTTGTTTTATAAACAAAATCGAATAAAAGACTTGCCTTACAGTCAACTAATGTGGTTTTAGTTAGTGCTAAGTACTGGTTAGAAAAAATCGAATAAAATTTAAACAGAAAATATTTAAACAATATAGTACATTTAGGCACTTTTGAACTTTTATCATTGAATATCCTTAATATTTCGCCTGAAATATACAATCATTTAAAACACGTATATATACCGCTGAATGTAGAAAAATTAGAATGATTAAATGAAAAAAAAGCATTTGAAATAAATACAAATCTGTCTTTTAAAAAGCGGATTAAATTGAAAACTAGTTGAAGTAAATCTACCTAGCTAATAAATTATATTGAATGAAAAGTATATTTTTTTTGTAGATATAAGTATTAATCTTATTATAAAACTTTTATAAAAAAACATTTTAAAATTTTTTAAATTTTAAACGCTTCTTCTTCATTAAGTAATTTTATTTAAAAAATCCTGTAAAATACAATAGCTTAAAAAATAGAAGCACTATCACACTTTTCTTTACAATTTTCAAAGAGAGTCGCGTATTTTTTCTGTCTTCTTGTCTCCTGTGTTTTCCCTGAAAAACACTGTAATAAACTTAAAATAAAAACGAAGGAACAGAAGTTTTATTTTAAAATATTTCACAAAAAATTGTTATCTTTACGCTAATTTTTTGATAGAAAGTTAAGTTTAGTTTATACTTTCTAAAAAACTTCATGAAAATGACGTAGTTTTATGAGTTTTTTGTAAAATAAAACTATAAACTTCTCAAAAATTTTATAGTTTTCAAAGTTTTACAACTATAAAGACAACTATGTTTCATTCAAAATTCTAAATTCATTCAAAATTTTCTAATCAAAAGTGTTTTAAAAAACAGTTTTAAATGATTTTCAAACTCGATAGGTTTAACTATTAACTTAAGAAAATTGTTGACTAAAAATCACATATTGATTTATCATAACAACAATAGAAAAACGATTGTTTTACAGATAATTTTTTTTATTAAGCTACAAAATAATTGTTCACTTATGCATTTGTTTTGTTAAAAAAATAGTTATTTTTTGATTTAAATTAGATTTTAGCTAAATCATCGTAATTGAAACTGTTTGAGTAAGTAATTTGTTTACATAACATTATATATGTTTTTTTTTATTCTTAACGCGTCTTAATTACTAATTTTCTTGGATTTTAGTTATTCTGTATAAAATATTTCGTTATTCAATTTAGATTCACAATATTCTCGAAATTTTTACATTTTTTACAAAAAACTAATTTAGGTTTATACCAAAATTGTTTTAAATAGAATTGAATAATTGGATTAGTTATTAAGATTTTGCTTTCTGTTTAAATATCCTTTTTAAGTTTCTTAAATTAAAACATATTTATGTATCTAAGAAATTTTAGATATCTATTTAAGTCTGTGTTTTTTTTTCTTAAGAGTGTTTTTAAAGCTAAAACACAAAGTAGTTTATTAATGACAAACATGTGCAAACCCTCTGAAAGAAGCCTAGGCACGCCTTTGGTTTATAACGTAACCAAAGTTTTAATCTGCATATAAAACCAAATATATATATATATATATAGCTTTGTAATGGTTAATAATAAGTATATAATTCTATAATAAAATATTACTATCTGTATAAATATTTTTGACACTATAGAAAAACCGAAAATTTCTTTAATGTATCAATGGTTTTATTAAGCTACCACAATTTTTTTAGGCACAGAAATGTGTTTAAAGTTAAGAAAATAGTAATATGCACACTGATACCTGTTTAGTAGAATACTTGATTGAGTTATATCCGTTTAAAATTTACTGATCTGTCTTTAATTAAAATACAAAAAAAGATGAAACAACTAGCTAAATTTGATTTTTAACCTCTTGACTAACATTTTAGTATTAAATTTTTAAAAGTTTTCTTGCAGATCAATTAAATTTATACCTACACAGTTTATCAAAACTTATGATTATTTTAAAAAGACTATACTTAAAATGTTTTAATTTGTGTGTGCAATAACAAATTGAATGTTTGTATATTTTTATTGAGATATAGATAAACTATTTTTTTTATTAAATAAATATTTAAGAAAGTAATAAAAATTATAAAAAATGTCCTAAATTAGTCTTTATATATACTGGCAAGAAAGCTTATTAAATCTAACAAGCTAGATATTTTTCAACTTGTTAAATTTAACATTTAATACCAACTATCTAAGACTTAAAGCATTTGTACATTACAAATAAGTTTCTTAATCTGTTTTGATAAAAGAGTTGATAATAAATAATTCATGTAAATACACTAAATGAAGCTTGTTCAATTAACTATAACTTTAAATTTACCATTTAACTCAAAAAAAAAAAATACATCAAAATATTTATATCGTTTTGGTAACATGTCTACTTTAGTGAGATTGATATTTATCAATCTTATTGATATATTTCTAAACTTCATATGAATTCTAAATTAGCAGTTATTTTAGTAAGATTTAAAGTTAGATAAATTATAAATAAACATTTTGATCGCAAAATAAGAAAAAAAATTGTAAGATGAAACTAAAATTATGTATATTTTTAAATTTTATTTCAATTCGGAAAGTAAATTTGAATGTTGTTAATGTGTTTTGTTTAATCAAATACTAGCGGTTGTTTTTAGAAATAGAATATGTTTTAAATCTTAGAAAAAATTTAAGACACTTGTTTTAAAGAAAAAAAAATGTTTTAACAAAATTAAACTTTTGCAATTTTTTTACTTAAAAAATATAAGTTATAGTGTACTAACTGTAAATAAGATTTTAATAAAATACTTAGGTTTAATAGCGAGAGGACTGTAGTTTAAGATTATAAAACTCAAATTACCACTGATTTAAAATAAATTTAGTCATGTTTACCGCACAGTATCTGCACGTAGATCAAACTTATTTATAACAAATTGTGACATAAGTTATGCCTTAGAATTTAAGTACATAATATTAAACTACTGCTAATGCTTAAATAATCAATTTGTTATTTTCCGACTGTCATAACACAAAGTGAAATTACATTTAATTTAAAGTTAAAAGTTTAAATTTCAAAATTTATATTTTAATTTAGCTTTAGAATAAAGTTTAGACTTTTATATTTGAATATCCTTTTTTTTATTTAAATACTTGAAAAAAAATAAGATTTTAAAAATTAAACTTATGCGAATATTTATTATTAAAGATAGAATAAAAACTTATACTTCAATCCGTTTTTTTCAACACTACTTTAACGAATTAACATTAATCTAACGCTTTCAAGTATTTCAAAATTAAATTAAATCTTAGTTTTGTGTAATAATAAGATTTTTCACTACAATTTAAATAAATGCAAGTTCTTATTGTAGTTAGTTTATTAGATATGTATGTATAAAATGTAAGTTTGTTAAAAAAAAGAATAGTAAATATTTTTTATCCTCTATGAAATATAAAAAAAACACTCTTATTTTAGTGTAATGTTTTCATATGAACAAAATAAACCTATTTTAAATTGAACGAAAAAGTTGTTTTTAATCAATAAAGCATTTAAATGTTTATAACTCTAAAGTTGATCAAGATGTGTACTTTATTCTGAAAAAGTTCTTAAAAACATCAAATAAAAAAAATATATATTTTTAGTTATTGTTAACTTTGCAGTTATAATATGAATAGTTTAAAGTATTACGTTTTTAGACTTGCTTTGTTAGTTCTTTAAAATTTTATGAAAAAGTAATTATCAAGAAGTAATAGTATTTTGTGTAGGCTTAGGTTGAAGCTTGGCATAATAACACAAACATAATATAATTAATTTTATGTTTTATATTCGAGGTTTTATTTAGAATTTATTATTAGAGATTAATTTTTGTTATTAAGTAAATACTTTGTATAAATTGTTTTAACAAGAACTAAATTAATAAAAGAAATTACAACAATATCATGATATTATATCAACTTATCTTAATTACTTACAAATTGAGTTGTGATAACTTAATCTTTATTAAATCTGTTAGTCTAGTTTCGTAATGCTGTTTTAACTTTTTTTAAAGCTAAATTACATGTTGACACTTTTAATTATAATTATCACACAAAAGTTTCTGGTATTATTTTAGTTTTAGGGATTTTTTTATTTCTAAGTTTGCTTCTATCTAGTTTTAAAAAATGGTTATCACACTGCACATAATATTTTTATTTGGGTTACTTTTAAAAAATTACTCAATACGCTTTTTTATTGTTTAGTAGAAATTTAAATTTTTATTGATATAAGTTAATTTTAGCTTTCTAAAGACTTTTAGTTGAGACAAGTCAAAACAGCATAAATTTTTAAGTTTTAACGGAAAAGCAGAATATTTTTATTTGTTAGATTTTTATGAAATTAAAATATAACTAAATTTACTCAAATAGTCATCTGAGTAAATTAAGCTCTTCTAGTTAGCATACTGGAAAAACAAGTGGTTTATTTCTATAACTAATTTGCCTACTCATTAGTTAAGCTCATTTTCAATTTATAATGCATTTTAATGCATTTGGAGATAGTGGTAACTTGTACACAGACTAGTTTTATAATTTAGTTACTTTGTCGCTGTAGTCACAACGTTTATGTAATTTAAGCTTGTAAATTATTTTTGTTAAACTGTTTAAAATTATAAAGATCGTAATTTCCTTTCGAGTAAATGTTTAATTCGAAACTAATATTTAAATTTCAATAAAATTGTCAAACAATTAAAGCTATTCTACGTTACTTAAACAAACTGTTTCAAATGCAAAACTCCTTGTTTTGTAACCATAACGATTAGTTAAAATTATATTAAAACTTAGAAACCATAAAATTTCGTTTGTTTTAATAATATACAAAAACCTTATAAATAAACATAACAGTTTTAATAGAAAAATATATTAGATTAAATTGATCAATTTGTTTTTATAAACTTTAAACTGAGGTTAATACAAAACAAAGATAACAAGTTACTATTTTTATTTAAAGCTAGACTGTCTTACTAGCTCATAAGTAAAAACTTAAAAAAATACTTTTGCATAAACTGTCATATATTGATTTTAGTATAAGTATACAAACAATTATTAATACTGTTGCTTTAGACAGATAAATCAAGTAATTCATAAGCTGTATTTTTAAAATGTTGAAAACATTTGAGAAATACTTTTTAAACAAATGTTTCAAAATATCATGTTTACATTAGTTTACATGTCATTTTATCAAAATCCTGTTTACACGTGAATTAACATATTTATTAATCAGATTAATTAAGTTGTAAAACTTTGTTCTTAAACCGTTGTTTATGTTAAATATGTAATTTATATATTATCTTATTTATTAAGTAGAAAAATTTATGATCCAAAATAATTTGTAAAGATATAAAAAACACTTTCTGTGAATTGAAAACTGGAGCAAAGTTTTAATCACCACAAATAATTAAAAACCCTTAATCGCAAGTACATCCGATTTTCACTCATACAAAGTTTCACACCGGACTAGTTGTAATTTGTACTGGTTAATACCCGCATAACAACTTTAACACTGTGAGAGAAACCTTTTTCCTTGCAACTTGCCGTTTTATAAGCTCTAAAATACCAGCTTATTATGTTATTCTGTAGCTTAACTAAAGTTCGGTTAAAAGACTTATAACTTTCACTCTAGACTTGAACTTGTTGTTCTAGCAGACTTCTTGGTTATTAAGTGATAAAGTATGTGTTTAACTTAAACTAAAAAAGTGTTATCAGTTGTATTGTTCTATATTTTACGTTACTCGTTTTATAAATATTTTAAAACTCTATAAATTGCAGAAAAGTAACATAGTTTAAATGTTTTAAAACAGTGTATATTAAGTTAGTTTTTGTTTACAGGAATCATAGCTTGCTTGTTTTAACGTTTTAAAAAACTTTTATTTCTGTTTCAGTTTTAACTATTTTTTTAACTGTAATGTTTTTAAAGTATAAAGTTATTTTGTTCTTATTTTTGATTATTATTTTTTAGTTATGTACTTAATTTATAACTTAACAACGTATTGAAAACATATACAAAAATTAAAAAAAAAAATCACTTTTTAGTGCTAAGTACTTAAACTTTACATATGTATGTGTGTTAAAATCTAAAAGCTACTTATCAATTGAATTAAAAGTACATTTAAAAAGTTTGTTTGTTATTTATAATGTAAAATACGTTTTAATCTAGAGCTAAATTATTTTATACTACTTTTTTTCAAGTTTAGATTAGCAATAATTAAAATTACTTTTGGTTTAACGACTAATTTTCTTTTTTAATTCTAATTTTAAGAGGTAACTTAATTTTATCTCTTATTTTCATTGACCTTAAAAACGTTCAAAACAAAACAGTTATTATTTTAACACGATTCCTGTTATGATTAATCGTTATAACGTGAGTAAAATCTTTAAATGTATATAACTATGTTTCAAATAAATCGTGTAATAAATGACACTTTAAACAATTTTTTTAACACATACATAATTAAACTAAATACCTGCAGTTTATAGTAAATTGTTTACATACGTTCTTTGCAATTTCCTGCTTAAGAATATTTGTCTTTTTAACTTTAGAAAGCATAACATTCATTTAAAAACAAGTGTAATTAAGCTGATAATAGTAACTAATTTACTATACCAACGTTAACAAAGTTTAGTTTGCATATATATATATTAATTTTAATATGAGAAGAAAAAATAAAAAAAATCGAGAATTGTTTCTACTAAGTCATATATATTAAACAAACTAACATTTACTAAATTTTGCAGAATGTAATGGATCTATCACAAGTAAAATTAAAAACTCTAATTCTGTATATTCTTTTAAATTTAAGTGTCTGTCTATCGAACAAAAATGAAGAAGATAAGAAAATAGACCTACCGTGTCGACACGTAAATCATATTAAATGTTAGTATTTTTAACTTTACTATATTTTGGAATAGTTGTTATACCTTTAAATATTAAAAGCTTTTGTAAAGGAGTTATTTTTTTATTATCTAGAAAAAACTAACAATTTTATTTACTTTAAAAGTATAAAACTTCAACCTTTCAAACAAGTCATACCTCATCCGTCAATTAAATTTTACAGTTGCCACATCTTCGATTTCGGGTAAGTCCCCACAAAAGCATTCACCAAACAGGATGGCAGATTCTTGTTGCGGGGGAAAACCCTTCAATTCTACCACCCACCAGTGCTGTCCAGATGGTAAAGTGGTGAGTAAGGTGGACCACATTTGCTGCATGGACGGAAACCACGTCCCCATACACACCATCTGGTATGTTGACTATTATTTCAAATGAGTATAAAGAAAGACCAATAATGTTTGTTTGTTTAATATGCATTAAATATAATAAATAGTTGTTAAAAAATATTTTTTATTTTAAATGAGTATAAAGAAAGACCAATGACGTTTCTTTGTTAAAAAAGCATTGTAAATAAATTTGATACGTTTAAATAAAATTAATTTTTCAGTGTATAAAAAATAAACTAAAATTTAAAATATATTATCACATCTTAATTTTGTTCGATTTTAGCATAAAAAAGAATAAAGCCTAAAAATCAGTAGTTTTATACAAATTTTAATTTAGGTATCGCATTAGATGGATTTTTTGTTCTCATACTTAAGTCGTGTTATTAATTAAACACCATATTAATAAAAAATACCATAGTATTTATATAATAAACTTATAAACAACAGGTTAAAACATTAAGGGGTTAATAAACCATCTTAAAGGACAACAAACTTTTTACTAATATGCTCAATTATTACAAGTTATGAAGTATGGTGAGAAAAACCACACTATTTATTGTTTATGTACTAGAGAAGTTTCACCTATTTTCTTGACACACAAGCATTTTTAACACAACTAACCTATTAAAACTACAAAACGTTTATAAGCGAACAGACCACCGCAAAGTTCTTCGGTTTTAAACTACTTTAACTGTTTTTAAGTATGATTAACTACATAATTGCACATTATACGAAGTTTGACATTTTAAATGAGATAATATTTGTGATATAACAGTATTCGCGATCTGAATATTAATTAGGCCTAATTTCCTTATGAAACTTGTTTGATACAAGTATTGTGATTAAATAATCTGTTATTTTAAATACGTTTATTGCTGAAATTTATAATAAAAAAAAACAAACAATTTTAAATGCAATATAGGGCTAACTTAAATGATTTTGATAAGTTGATTTAACTTTTTACTGTTTGGTTTTATAAACGCTCACATAGCATCAACAAAGCTAAATTGTTTTTATTTTTATTCTAAGTATATTACTTAAATGTTTGTTGCAAGCTAGTAAAGTTTATTTTACACAAGAACAAATTTTTCGCCATATATTTCTTAATTTTAGATAAACCAAAAAACTGACAAACAGTTTGTGTTTTACAAATTAACAACACTTTTTTTATTTAACAAAAAATTATACAAACAGTTTGTGCTATCCAACTTCCATGTGGGTGCGATACCAAATAAAAAAGCTACATATGTTGGAAAAACAAATTAACTTTCTTATACTGGAAGCTGATGATCTTTTGAATGATTTGAAAAGGTATTTTTGACTTTTATTTCAAACTAAAATTTAGGAGTAGCAAGCTAATTCTAAGTTTTTAACTAGTTCTAACAAGTCTATTAAAATTTAATGATATAATTTTTAACAACAAAAGGATTTAAAAAACGGTTAATAAATATCTACAGTTAAGTTTGGATTAAAATGTAAATATTTGTTTAGTACTCAATATCATTTAGAAGCTTAACTTTAGTTTTACTTAATAGCTGTATTAAAATGTAAATTTTCATAATCAAAATGTTAAGCTTTAAGTAAATAAAAAAGAAATTGTAATAAAATTGCTATATAAATACTTTAATATATAAACTAGAAATAAACTGGTAAAAAGATGGAATTTATCAAATATAGTTTTTGTTCAGTATAGCTTTGTACATCTAATTAATTTTACAGTTTTTCCTTTCAATAATGGCACTAGACAATTATTTTTGTTAACAAAAAGCGGTTAGTATATATATATATATATATATATATATATATATACAATAAAGCTCGTACAAAACAATTTTAGTTCAGTAAATGATTACACCCTTTATGCTTAAAATATTTTCATCCGACAACTATAATTATTGCATAACAAGTTTGTGTTTGAACTCGATAAATGACATTAAGTTGATAGCTGTTAATGAGATTAAATCATAATTTATGTACTAAATGACATGAATTTAGTAAAAAAACAACACAGCTTTTTTTTTGAACCTTTTTTATACAGTTTCAAAAGAGTTAAAAGATTACAATAACTGTTTTCTCTAATGAATAGACATTCTTGAAACTAACTTCGTTTTGTTTTGTTTGTGATAAAATTCTTAAAACGACCTACTTTTTAATTTTTATCAGCGAACTTTAAAACCAAGCACTTTTTAATGTTTTTTTAAATTTTGTAATCTATAATATTTTAACATGGTGTTCATTTGAATTTAACAACACTTATTTAATTTAAAATATATTTTAATAGTTTTACGTTTCGATAAACATTTTTTTATATTTTAAATTGTTTAAGAGAAAACTGATCAATATATACTAACTTAGAACAAAAATATTTAAAAAAAAAAGAAAATTATACGAATATGATATTTTATTGAAAATAAAAACTACTTAAGTGCATGATTTTTTTTAATTAAATGTAAAAATAAACTACATATAAATCTGTATACTTTTTTTCTCGTTACTATGTTTACATAAAGTATTTCTAAATGTAGTTTTTAACTTTCTATAATAAATATTTATTGTATATCTCACAGAAACACAGTAATCGTAGAAGAAGAAATAGAATTGTTGGATATTAAAGTAGAAGTTTTGTACGGAAAATTAGTTGAAATACTTGGCGGAAATGTCGATCATGCAGAAGTTGAATATATTATAAAACTAGTAAGTTTGTTTGAAAACAAAAAAAATTAACTGGTTAAATAAATACATTTTAAAATGTTTCGAATAATATAAAGTATTAACAATTCTGTTATTTGACATTATGTTGTTTACACTTGTATAAAAATAATTAAAATTTACAAAAAATTATTTCATTTTAAAATTATTACTTACCTATTTAAACTAGTATAAAAACATTTTGACTACTACAAAACTTGTCAGCTAAAACTATAGATATTGATTTTCTATACTATCAATAGTAAGTTTGAACAATACAAAACATAGTGTATATTTGTCTAACTTATCATTGTAAATGAGTTTACACTTTATTAAAATTAGTTAAACAACCTAACTATTTAACTAATACAGATATAGATAGTTAACACTCTAGTTTGGTTACATGTTAATTAAAATTCGGACAATACAAATTCCGACGATTTAAATTTTAACAAAATGTATAAGAGACCATATCTCAAAAAGTAATATATACACAGAAAAAACAAAAAAATACATACGTAGGTTTAATTATTATCTAAAATTTTTTTTTATTTTTTGAAAAATTTCAAATACTTTTTGAGACAACTAAAAATAACTTCAAATAATTGTATATAAAACTTATTTTAACCATATCCAAAAATATACTTAATTTTTTTCAAAAAAAAAAAAGCTTTTAGGTATAAATAAGACCTAAATACATATTTTTTTATTCAAACATTCATTACTTTTTGAGTTGTGTACTTTTATAATTTAAATTGTCGGAATTTGAATTGTCGTGCACACTTATAGTTTAAGCTTTACTAAAGCGATGGTTTTTGAAATTGAATGCTTTTGCTATATTTTTAAATACTTTACACATTGATTACTATAAAATTAGAACCCTTTATTTTCCTTTACGCAAAAGTACTGTAAGAGTAGGGATAAGCAACGTAAGGCCCGCTAGCCTAAGGGTAGGAATGCTTTGCCTCCGATGTAATTTTTAGATTGAGTACTATAAGTTTAAAGCAACTAAATTTACTTTTTTAGGGTGTGCTTTTAATTTGAGTTTACTACAATAAAGTATTTATTAACACCAGTTTTATTAATTATTTGCTTTTTAATATTTTTTAAGTATTTTTATAGTATATTATTTAAAATAAAGCAGATCGCTAAGAAATTTCGAAAAAGGCGCCTACCCTAATTGAAAAATCAACATTCTTTTTCTGCATAATTGTAATCAGTTTAATGTAAATTATACATCAAAGTGCCTCCAAGCTACGAAAAAATACTGTTTATATCTGATTACTGTAACACTTACGTCACTTAAAAAGTTTGACATTTAGTTTAAGTTCTACTTCGAGGTATTTTTTTGTAATAACACATAATCTTTGTTGTTAATTCACTTCGAAATTATTTGAGTATAAAACACTTTTTTAGGTTTAAATAAAGCCGAATAATTATCAAAATCCTTAAAACTTAGGATTTGTTAACTTTTGGTGTTCTAGAGTTGTTGAAAACTTTTATAAATTAAAATCAATAAAAACGTGTTGTAAGGAAAATTACATACTCTTTATAATTTTTGCTTAGTATAAATAATTAATCCTCATATAATATTGAAAATTATTGTTTTCATTTTTAGGTTAGCTTTTTAAACGAAAGCGAAGAAAACGCAAAAGATGCTGAAATTGAAGAAGAACAGTTTATTAATGAATCAAGTGGTAGAACTAAGAAGCTAAGTTCATTAATTTCTAGTGACAATGTTTTGTTCCAAATTCCAGAATTGCACGTTCGGTTAAGACAGTTACAAAATAATGCGCTGATAGCCAAACAAATCACAAAACTAGTAAGTTTGATATTATTCTACACTTATTTAAGATTAAGAGTCTTTATTTATCAGGGTAACTCATTATTTGTAAACCTTTTGACTATTGTTTAACTAGTCAAGCCTTTCTATAACAAATATTTAAAAAAATAACTGATATAAGAACAATTACTATATTTAAATTATTATCATAATATAAAAAAAAAATTATTTTATAAATTAAAGTTAGTACTAACTACATTTTTTATAAAAATGAGTAAAGCAAAAGTTTATTACAAATTTGTATTTTATTTTTTTAATATAAAATTGCAAAAACAGATAACACAAGAGATTCAAGTGAGTTTGAAAGACGAAAGAGACATGAAAAAAACGCGGCAAATCATCATGGAAAGGGAAAAGCTTATCAAAGTCATACAGGAGAAATACAAGGTAGTTCAAAACTACATGGCTAATTCGAAATCAGCCAAATTAGTCGTTTCAGCTTTGCGCAGTGACGCCAAACTGATCGAACATATTTACTCCATGCTTGATGGCGTGTCGGTTTTTGTTGGTGACTTGGAGAAGGCTTTGAAAGAAGAAAAAACAAACCAAAGTTCAAGTCAATTAAAAACTGTAAGCTTAAAGAATAATTCAACATTAAACTCTGTAATTGTAAGTTTCGGAAACTACAGTCGTGAAACAACATACAAAAAAGAATCAGTTTCTTATCTTACAACGAAAATTGCTAACAACAAAAACACTTACAAAAATTTTTCCCGGACTGTTTGTAGTTTTTCGAAATGGGATGAGTTTATAAAGAATATTGAAAAAAGAACTGCGTTTGCCTTCGAAGACTTGAAAAACTTAAATCAAATACAACAACATAAAGAGTCGATCAAGAGCAAATTAGAAGAAATCTACTATAAAACTTTAAATGTTAGCTAACTTTAATAAGATATACTTACTATTGAACATTGACGAAGCAAGCTTTGTTTTAATACAAATGCTTTCTGTAAAGTTTTAAACTAAGTTATTTGTTTTGATACTTTACGCTATTGTATTTTTGATATAGTTAAAAATTGCTTTTCTTTTTCTTTTTCGAGTTTTTGTCTTCTATCTCTTTTTAATTAAATTGATTTTTATATAAAAGTTATTTAAGTAACTATATAGTTTATTAATGTTTATCTAAGCACTTTAGAAGTACTTTTTGCTGAAACATAAAAATAAACTTGTCTTGTGTCTAGTATTATGCAAGTTATCAATTGTTATTATTATTGGAATTGCTTAAAAGCGTTTAGCAAGTTTAAATTTTTGAGACACAAAAACTATCAAAAGTTTATTTGTAAAGTTAGATGTAGTAGTCTCAGCTTTAATGATTTTTTTTTTATATTAGATGGTTTTTATCCGTTTTAAACTTATTACTTTATCAATTTTAAATATTTAGCTTTATTGATTTTCATAATTACAAAAACTTATTTATTACACTAATCTTTGTTTTTAAACACCTGATTTAACTATTTTTATGTTAGAAAAATATTTGTATTATTTCACTGTGAATCTTATTTTAATTCTTTATTTTGATGTAAAATGTTTTTCTTTTGAATTAATTTGTCTTTATCATTTGAAAATTAAAAAAAAAACTATTGTACCTCTGATGTTAAGTAAAGCACATAATCATTTTTTATTTTTTAACATTGTCTTTATTCAGTTACTTTTAGCCAATATACCAAAATAAAAACCGTATATCAATTTTAGTTGCTTAAAGTTCTGTATACTTTGTTCATAGTATAGATGTAAAACTTCAAACGTGTTTCAAACAGTCATTTTACTTACTAACAGTTTCTTTAACAATACTTAGTACATCAAACAAAATTTTTGGTAAACTATTTTTACTTAATAGCAGTAATATCTTAATAGTTGCGTTTAGTCTGTTTAGTCAAAGTTTATGGATTTTCTTTTGTTATAAAACCTTAAAACTGTCTTTAAAAGAACTTTTACTTTTAATGAATACAGTAAAACAATAAATAGACCGTACAAAATAAGTTTCTTAAATAAAATAAATAAGTTACTAAAAAAATTAGTAGTTGTGGTCAACGTTTTGTGTTAGTCAGTAAACGAAAAAGAATTAAAAAAAGGATTGACTTAATAACATTTATCTACATCTATTTTTAGTGTTTTTTAAAGAATGAATAAAATAATTTTAATTTTAATCCTATTTTCCACTTCAAACTTTCATCATTTTGAACTTAATTGCTTGTCAATTTAAAAGGACGTACTTTTGAAAAAAACGTTTTGCAAGTTTTTTTACTATTAAACCGCAAAAATAATCTATGAAGTGACTAGCATCCAACTGCACTAATTTAAATACTTTTAAATGATGTAAAACATTTAAAAATAATAAATTGTTGTTAAACTACGAATTTATGGGTTATAAAAAGTAGTTAGAAGATTGAAAGCAACAGTTTGCTTTTTGATATGTTTTATCACACTTATTCTATAATTACTTTTTAAAGATATTGTAAAAACATTATGAAACTATATATTAGTTCATAGAAATTGTTCCAGCCTAAGTTAAACAAATAAAACTTTGACTCACCTATGCTACGGCAACGGATTAAGTTTTATTTATGTAATCAGATTAATTTAAAATTTTACGGCAATTACTTTTTAAAAGCCTATTTCAAAGATTTAAACAGTGTAAGCTTTTATTGCTTTATAATTTTATAATGAATTAATTTAAAAGTTTAAGCCGTATTTAAAGATTAGTTTGTTTAAAGTAATTTAAAGCCTTCAAATTTTCCACACTTTTTAAAAATCTGATTATTTGTGAACTATTCTATCTAGATTAAATCAACTTTATGGTTAACGCCTAGAATATAATCAACTGGAAATTAAAATCTTTTAGAAATCAGATTAAACCTTAGGTCTGTGTTTGACAGGTCTTGTAACCAATAATAGTCAAAACTTACATTTTGATTTATTGCACTTTTGAATACATAATGAGCACACCTCAAAGTTTATTTGGTTTAATAGAACTCAAGTTTTCATAAACCATCAATTAAACTAATGCAATGGTTTTTTTATTACTAATGGTTTTAAATATACGTATAAAGTTAACGAGCATAAAGTTAATTTTATAGGCAAATTTATAAATTTTTCAAAAAACATAAAACTTTAATGTCAATTATTTTCCTTATCTTAAAAGCTATCTAAAAATTTTTTTTTTATCTTAGAGAACGCACCTTCGTCTTTAATTTAAGAAAAAAAAAATTGGTTTGGGGTTTGAATTATTTCATGGGGTCCCTCCAAAAATAAAGTTTTTTTTTTGTTTTTTCTATTAAAATTGCTTTATAACCAAAAATAATTAAAAAATTTTTTTTTTTTTGATTTCCCTTAGTTTGCATGTTATTTAAACTCTTAAATAGTTATTTTATAAATAATGTTAATATCTTTTACGATTTAGCCCCAAAACAAAATTATGTATATTACACTATCATTTGCCTTGGCCATTTCCTAGATAAAAAATTGATAAAAGGAAAATAAACAATTAATAAGAATGTGAATTACAACAAATGTAATTAAATTATTATAGTTTAATAAAATTTGTTGTAATTCACAGCCTTATTAATTGTTTTTTTCCTTTTATCAATTTTTTTCTAGGAAATGGCCAAGGCAAATGATAGTGTAATATACATAATTTTGTTTTGGGGCCAAATCGTAAAAGATATTAACATTATTTAAAAAATAACTATTTAAGAGTTTAAATAACATGCAAACTAAGGGAAATCAAAAAAAAAATTTTTTTTTTAATTATTTTTGGTTTCATAAAAAAAACAAAAAAAAAACTTTATTTTTGAAGGGACCCCATGAAATAATTCAAACCCCAAACCAAATTTTTTATCTTAAATTAAAGACGAAGGTGCGTTCTCTAAAATAAAAAAAAAAGTTTTTTAGATAGCTTTTAAGATAAGGAAAATAATTGACATTAAAGTTTTATGTTTTTTGAAAAATTTATAACTTTGCCTATAAAATTAACTTTATGCTCGTATAAAGTTATCCTAGGAACTTCATAAAAAGTTTATAGTTGTATTTAAATCTAATTGTTTTTAGTATTTAACTTTACCTTATAAAACAATATTTATTTAATACCCTTTAAAATGGTTTAAAATGGTTTTACAAGCGTCTTTATACTACTGTGTACTTTGCATAAGATACTATACTTGATGTAAGTCAATTAAAAACATTTTTTTAGCTTCTTTAAAAAAGAAAAAATTGTAAAAATATACAGGTTAAAAACATTGAACAGCCTAAATTTGTCAATTATATTTTATGAGGACAATATGAACTTTTTAATAATAAAGCACAAATAAGTAAGTTTAAAAGAGTTCAACATCTTACTTGGGTATCGTGTTTTTAACCTAACCAAACAGTATATTAAATTTAAAAAATATTGGAAGTTATTATACATTTTAGCTCTTAGGTTTTGTTAGCTTTTATTAAGTAGTAGCAATGTAATGCAAACGTTAATTTTAAATTTAAAAACAGTTGTTTTAACCTTGCTATTAAAAGTTTATTAACTGAAAATTTTATATTAAAAAAGTTTCAATAAACTTAAAATACTAATGCTTCTGGACGTTTGAGTGTAATTATATTTTTAAAAACTAAATTTAACATTCAACACCATTTAAGTTAAAAAAAAAGTTTGAATTTTTTTTTTGTTTTTGGTTTTACAATAATAGATTCAAAAAATAGTGGATGATAATAAACACAAAAAAAAATTAAATATTAAAAAAAAAAAATTGAGTACACTGTTAAAAAAAAGGTTTACCATTGAAATTTTTATAAATTAAAAAAAAAATTTTGCAACGAAATGCACCGTAGTTTTAGTGTTTTTTTATTTTCAAAAACTTTAAGTCGTTAAATTCCTCGGAATTGTTTCTTTCTAAAAACTGTTCTAACAAAAAAATATTTTGAATGGAAACATTTACGCTTAAACACTATTTAAGTTTTCGAAAATTTATTAAATATTTTAATTTCAATCTTGCGTTTTAGCAAACAGCTTTGTGGTTTTTTTTAAGAAAATCCACTTTAATACTTTTTACGAGTGCTAGCATTACAGTTGAAATTTAAGTACAAAAAGGTTAGTTAGTTTTTTCTCGAAACACAATGACAGCTTTTAAAATTTTTTAATTTACTTTTTTTTTAAAAATTGTAGTTAAACTAGATTTTTTTTACAAAAAAAAAAACTAATGTAATAAAAATATTTTAAGAACTTTGATCCTAGTAACAACTTTTAGATGTAGTAGCTTTCAAACTGTGTTCAGCCGGCAATATTTTTTTGTTTTTTCAATTTTTTGCTTTATTTTAAGTAATTAAAAATTACTTTTTAAATAGTTGATCAACAAAAATCACATGAACTCTCTATTCTTTACACTTTTTTAATACAAATTTACCTTAACTAAGTCATTGTAAGATTAACTATTAAACAGTTTCTGTTCAAATTTAGTATTTTTCGTAAAAATTGTTTCTAGTTTTATTTAAAGTTATTTATTACCCTTTAAGAATAATAAATGCAAAAAATGTATTGTAGAAAGACGAGTAATTATAAACTATACTTATGTTTAAATGGTGTTGATAATGGTATATGGTAAAACAACTAGACTAATAGATTATAATATTAAAGAAAACTTAGATTACAAAAAAAAAATATAGAAAACAAAAACATTGATAACATAATTGTAAAATTGTTATTATTGGTGTTACTTTATGAAAAATTTAAAACTGTTTTATATATGCTGAAAAAAAAAATTTAAAGCATAAATAAAACCAACTTGAACCAGTTTAAAAAACTTGATTAATCACTTTTTTTAAACTTTTGTTCCTATATATAAAAATTCCAGTAACTAGTTGCTAACCGGTACTTAGCACTAATTAAAACCACATTTATTAAATGTAAGGCAAACCTTTCATACACTTTTGTTTATAAAACAAAGTTTCAGCTGTAATTTCTTATCAGCTATTATAAATCAAAAGCATTTAGTTTAATTACTTTTTACTGTATAAAAAGTTGTTATCTTTAAATAAAACAATTCCGATAAAAAATCATTTTTGCTAAGTAGAATAATTGCACGATGTTAGTAGCAATTTCTTTTAATTAAATATTAGTATTCGTAACATTTAATTTTATAAATTTTAACATGGTCTATTATTTATATGAAATTACTGCAAGAACACTTCATAAGATAGTGTTTGTTTTTGAAAATATGATAACTATTCGTAGTATAATGTATCCGTAAAATTATATTTAAAATAACTTTTTGATCTAAAAAACTATGAACGAATAGATTTGAAAATCAAGTACACGATTTAGAGTCTACTTTCAGTTTAAAATTAAGTTTAAGATAAAAACAGTATTAAACAGTATAAAACATCGAAAAGATACTGCAAAGCTACTTCCAGGATTTGTGGCAACCCTTTTTTTAATAATAGTCTAGCCACTAAGGCCAAATAGTACGAAATATGAGTTTTATTATCAATTTTTACTTAGCTCGAATCAAAAAACAAAAAAAAGGTTTAACTAATTCTTTATTTAAATTATATTTATATGTGAATAGGTGCCACACAGATTTTTTTCCAAGTGTTAATATTTCGTTTTTTTTTTGGCCTTATTCCGGAATAAGGAGTTCTGGAATAAGGCCAAATAGTATTAAATATTAACAGTTGGAAAAAAAAAGTTATATAGAATTTATGTTATATAGAATTAATAATTTTTTTTTTTATTTTGAGCTAAGTAGAAGTTGATAACAAACAATTTTTTTTTAGGGGCCCCACACTAAAAGTCAAACCCTAACCCAATTGATTTTGTTTTAGTTAAAAGCAAAGGACCGTTCTCTAGAATACAAAAAAAATAGCTATTAAGATTAGGAAAATAATTGGATCCAAAGTTTGAACATTTTTAAAAAAATCTTGAAAAATGTTATCTAGCCAATTTAACAGTCGTTAAGTTTAAAACTTAAAATTAACCAAAACATATATCTAAAAGTAATTTTAATTACATAAAACTTGGGTCCGATATTAAAGCAAATGTTTTTCCCCTAATATTTGCTGAATCAACAATTACAAATATATTTTTAAAAGTTCTTTTAAATATTTATACCCTTAACCCTAACTCACCTTACCCAACATATTTCTTTTTTTTTATTTATACCCTTAACCCTAACCCACCTTACTCGAACACATTAAAAACTAATAAAAACATAATATTTTTTATTATTGTTTTATGCTATCTCAGCAAATATTAGGGGATCTCCGCCACATCAAAAAAAAAAAGTTATAATAAATCAAAATAAACTGCAAATAACTATCTTCATACTTTAAAAAATAATATTAAAAAAATTCATATACTTATAATTTTTTGAAAACAAACTAAGCATAAAACATTGTAAGCCTAAAAACAATTCAAAATATAGCAAAAAAGTAAAACAAAATTAAGTTTTTCAAATAAAAAAAAACTAAAATGTAAATAAGGTAAAAAGCAGGATTGGCAGAAGTCTATAATTGTTAAATTTTGAACAAAAATAAAATTGTTGTAAGTTTTATTTTATACTTGTACGCTTTAGTAATTGTGTTGAAAATTTATCATAAAAATATGGCAGCAATGGACCAAAATTGGTAAACATTATTTAAAAAAAAATTGCAAAGTTTTTTAAAATGCATTATCAAATGTGCTCATTTATAAGTGCAACTACAATAAACCATTGCTAAACTTTGTAAATCGATTAAAAGTTTTCATTGTCAAAATTCGAAAAAAAAAATGTTCAAAAGTTGATACTATAAATATGTTTGTAATTATAATAACTTTGAATAATTTTTGTTAAGCTAATTCTATATACTTTATTCAACAATTGTAACAAACATTTAGTTAGTTTTCATAAATTTAAATATAGATTTTTTGTTCATTTTTTTGATTCTATACTTAATTTAAAATACAATATTTAAATAAGTTATTTTGATCCTAAATTCGAAGTTTTAGTCGCTTAATTTAAAAAGTTTCTTCGAAGCGTTTTTTAAATAAATTAAGTATTTTACCGTAATATACTTTTTTAATTTGCTAGATACTTTTTTAATGTAATTTTCTAAACATTATTTTTACATGTTTAAATCCTTAAATTATTACTTAAATTTAAAATTGTTTTAATTATCAAAAGAGAAGACAGAATTATTTTTTATTGAAAACTATATTTAATTAAAAGCTGAGTAAACAAAAGTTTACGATTAATAAACTTGACTAATCGTATTACCAGGAAAATTCAAACTAACAATATTTTTAAAGAAAACATACATGATTGACAAGAATAGTTTAACATTATTTTATAATCAATGCTTTCCTTTTAAATGCTACAATGCGCAAAAACAATTTCTATTAAGAAAAAAAACCTTAAAACCTATACAAAACTGAAGTTAAAATTAATTTTAAGCTTACTAAATTCTTTGTTTATCAACGTTTATAAAACTTTACAGTAATCATTTTTAAACCAGTGCTTAGGAACACTAGAAGAAACACAGTGATTAACTGTAAGCCAAACATTAATAACACTTGAGCTAATTAAATAAAAACCATATTGTAAATTCTTGGTGAAACTTTTATTTAATAAATACTGCAATAAATAAAAAGAGTTTAACTTCGTTGACTTTATGACTCCAAAAAAATATTTATTTTCTTTTAAACGTTGCAAAAACAGTCGTTTAAAAGTTTAGTTTTTACTGAAGAAAGTAAAAACATGTTTTAGGTAGAAATACAAATGTAAGAAAATTAATTTTTTTTTAGAAACTGACCTTTCAAAATTGAACTTTTTTGATAGTACTATAACAGAAGCTAACATAAATTTAGTTTATAACTATTATCAATAAAATTTGATCATATTTTTATTTTTGCTAATTTAAACTTAAGTTGAACTCTCTTTATTTTTGAATTAAGATTAAATCTAAAGGCTTATGTATAATTGCGTTTTTTAATTTTTTAGATAATTTATGTCTGAAGTTAGTCACCCAGTTTTATTGCCAAAGTTGTTACAAACTGAAGGTTTTGTTATTTAAAACATTTGTAGTCTTCTTAACAAAAAGATATGCTACTATAACTAAACTTAATGTATGGCTATTAAATTTTAGCTTAAACACAGTCTTGAAATGTTTAGAGTTTTTGAATAGTACGAAGGCGTTAATACTTGTATTTTTATTGTGCCCAGAAAACTTTTTACGAACAAAAGAGTACAAAACGAACTAATATGTCTATTTTAGAAAAACTAAGAAATAGACTAGAAAAGCCGTTAAATGAAAAATTTAAGTAAGTTGTACAAACAAAAAACAGTAATAGTAACAAAAGTATCTGGAATTATAAACAAGGGAAACCCATCGCGAGTGTTAGTTAAGTGCAATATATTCGAAATCAATAAGACAAATAAAAGTAAAATATTTTGTTATGCATGAAGAAACCAAAACAAAATAAAAGAAGTATTAAATATTGCTGCGTAATTGAAGTCTTTTTCCTTATTTTTATCAATTTTAATTATCTCCTTCTTATTTTTAAGCTAATTATTTCAAATGAAGACGTCAACTCTAAAAGTTTTAATGATGGCTTTTCGACGTTTGGAGTCATTTTTTTGTTTTCTCGCAGAACCTCTTTAATTATTGTCATTTGATCCTTAAATTTAGACGTCAAGTTTTCTATTTTCGACGACAATTCATCGAGTTTTGAGGTCAAACTTTTATCTTTTAATTGAACGTCTTAAAATTGTGTCGTCTGCAGCTAATTTTCGACATATTCATTTTAAGTGTTGACGTCAAATCTTCTATTTTCGACGACATCTCACCGATTTGTGATGTCCAGTTTCTATCTATAAATGGAACCTCTTGAGAATTTTCATCTGCTGGTTAACTTTTGATGATAAGTTTTGAACTTTCGACGTCAATTTGAAACTTTGAATAATATACCCTTGTCATCTGACACCATGTCCGTAATTTTTGACGTCAACTCTGTAAGCTCTGACGTAATTTCAGTATATTGTGACGTCACTTCGTCAAGATTGCAGCTTTCGTTCGCCATTTTGTATTCGTTCATTTTTTCTACGCACACCCGCTTATTTTTTACTTCACATTCTTTTACAATATCATCACTTTTGTTGTTCTGCAAACTAGGCTGCAAGATAGAACTCAAAAAAGAAATGTTGCTCAGTTTGGTGTTTACGTAGTGATGAAAATTAATTGCATTCGTTTGTGGGCACAATATCTGTGTTGCGTAATTTCTTGCGTTAAAATCGAAATTTTACTTCCCAAAATTATTCTTTGGTCAATTGTTTCCTTTATGAAAAAATTAGCTGTTGATTAAGTTATTAAGTTTATTATTTAAAGAATTAGTTTATCAATTTAATTTGATTAAATAAGTAATAAATGTTAAGAACCATTAAAAAAACTAAACAAGGTTTTAGTCTTAAAACTTGTAGAGGTGATGGTGTTTTAGCGAAAGTATTTAACTTACACAATAAAAATAAATAATAAGTTTCGATAAATTTAGTTACTAATTAATATTAGTTCAGATAAAATGGATAACAAATACTTTGTCATTGAATTAATATGTTAAAAAAATCAAATTAAATGATTAATAAACAAACTTCAATGATTCCTTCCCATTCACAAGACACTTAGTTGACAAACGACTATCTGTCATTTCTATCTTTTACCAATTTTTCCTCAGCTTCTGCATACATATCCGCTGGTAAAGACGGCATTGTTTACGGTTTAACAAAACTACTAAACAGTACAACCTGTTGTAAATCAGTACAATAACAGAAAATAAATTAACTTTTTATGCCATAAACTGAAATATCATATTTGTATGGTGGTATTTGTATAACAATCATTGTTTTTTTACTTGCTTCTTAAACAAAAACAATAAATTAAGGCATTTAGCTAACTAAAACACTTATAGTTTTTTAACGAAATGATTCAAAGTAAGAAACTAATTAATATTATAACTATGAAAAATGTGTGTTTAAGTTTTTTTATAATACAGTTTGATAAAAAATGATTTTTTTTACTTATTTATGTTTATAATTTATTTGGGGTTAAAGTTTTAAATAGTGAACAAAATAGTTAATTACTCATAGCTTAAATCGAATAAAAACTTTAAATGTTGAATAATAAACTAAAGTTTTCATAGCAAAGTTTTTTAGAATTATTTTAGATAATTTGACACAACCTAATGAACAGTGTTCATATGACACAACCTTGAAAAACTTAATTAACTTAAATAAAGTGTCACACAATGACACATTCTACAACAAAACAAAAATTGCACACCGAATACCATTTGTTCTAGGTAGGTT
This sequence comes from Thalia democratica, assembly GCF_965202585.1. Classification (NCBI taxonomy): domain Eukaryota; kingdom Metazoa; phylum Chordata; class Thaliacea; order Salpida; family Salpidae; genus Thalia; species Thalia democratica. The sequence goes on from NC_139167.1 coordinate 81,557,625, forward strand.
GTTATTAAAATGGAATCTCTAAAATGAGTCTTACAATTTCTATGTAGATTCTAAACTTAACACACTACTTTACTACTGCTATAAAATCTTAAATAAATTAAATTCAGAAAGTTGTAACAGTACATTAAAATTTATTTAAAACTGTTTTGTGTTCAGGGAGAAAATCAGAATAAGAATCATGCAAACACTGATGCAATTTTGATACAGTTTAATTAAGGATAAAATATACAGTAAAATATTTAAAAAATAAACACTCAAAAATAAAACCTAAAAAAATATACGTTAAAATTTTTGAATAAATTATACAATATTGACTGAACAAATATTATCCAAAGTTAATACAATAAAAAATATATTTAAAGTACCAATTTATGAACAAATATTATGATATTTTTCAGTTTTAAAATAGTTTTCAAACTTTTTATCGATTTACCAAGTGTAGCAATAATTTATTGTAGTTGCACTTATAAAAGAGCACATTTGATTATGTATATCAGAAAACTTTTCAAACATTTTTTATGATACTAATTTTTACCAATTTCGGTCCATAGTTGCCAAATTTTAAGAAAACACTTAAACACAATTACTAAAGCGTTTACTTATAAGTTAAAACATAAAAGTATTAATTTTTTGTGAAGAAACTACTATTTCTAGATCTTTGCCAATCCTGAACTTTACTTTTTTCTTTAGGATACTTTTTCTAATTTCGAGGTTTAATTTTGGTATTTTATATATATTTTGAATTATGAAGGTTTATAATTCTATGCTTGGTTAGTTTTCAAAAACTTACAAACCTATAAAACTTTGTCAGTATTAAATTTTTTATGAGTATGAAAACAATTGGTCGCAATTTATTTTTAGATATATTAGATAATTGTTTGTTTTAATTTCTAGGCTGTAAAATTACCCATAATATATATTTTCGTGAACATTAAGTATTAAAGTAGCTGGTAAAGTTGGTTACAAAAAGAAAAATAACAAATTTTGTTATTGTTATGTTGTTCCTATTGAAACTCAACTTTATTATTTTAAAGCCCCTAGCATAACTAATATCTTATCAGATAAAATGTTTTTAAAAATTGTGTTTATTAAGTTTTAATTATATTGTTAGAGACAACATTTTCAAAAGGATATGCTATGAATTTAAAATGTTTACAGTTTTTAATTTTTATAATAAAGTTTCAATAGATATCATTTTAATCTTCAAAACTTGGCTTTATTTTTGACAATAAAAAATAGCTGTTTGCTTCTAACTTTTCATACTGTAATTTAAGAAGAAATAACTAAGGTTCAACTTCACATAATGCTTTTATGTGAAGTAATATTACAAAAATCAGGGTGGCCACTAAAACAAAAATCCTCAAAAAACCTGGAATTTGAAGATTTAGGCTGAAAAATAAGATTTAAAAAAACTTTGATAACAAACCTTGAATTTTAAATAAATTTTACATGTTAATTAGAAAAAATTTGATTTGACAACAAAAAATCTGAGTTCAGGTAATATTTTATTGTCATTTTAAACATTTTTTTATTAAAAGACACATTTGATGTTGCTCTTTAGTATCTTTTTAATGTTTTCATCTTATTAAACACAGTTTTTTACCTTAAACTAAGCTTTTAACTAAAGATACACAAAAACATAAAATTTCAAAAACCTGAAAGTCAAAAACCAAATGGCTAAACTTAAAAATTTTGAATAAAATTTAAAGTATTTTCATCTAATTTTATGGTAACTTTAAAGCCATTTTAAGCATATAATTTATTTTAAGGCTAAAAGTTGTTTTTAGTAGTTGAAATATTGAAAAGGTTATACAGTGTTTGTTGTAGTAATAAAATTTTTTAATTAAAATGTAAGTTTTATACTGTATGTTAATAAATTTTTTCTCATCTAAAGTCAATCAATTTATTTGGAAATATTTTTTTTAGTTTCTGTTTTTTTTTAGTAATAGGTTCATCCATGTAACCTTTTAGCCTGATTTAAAATATTCAAAGTTTGTATTGAACTGCCACCTTTATTTGCAATTGAAAGCTTTTGAAAAATAAAGAACTTTTTTACTAAAAGTACACAGGAGTTTGATTTGGTTTTAATATAATCTTTAGTGTCTCGCCAGTTTTAATGTTTTAAAGAGTTTAAAAAATTAATGTTTTATATCAAGTTACTTTTTGGTCAAAATCACCTTAACCATGTTTCTTTATAATTCAAGCCTGACTTTGCTAGTCTGAAACAACTCTGGTTTATTGATCTATCGGGTGGACATTTTGGTTACACGAGGTTTACTCTACGCTCAGGATATTTTGAACTTTTGAAAATATCAGGATGACTCAGGACAGCTCTGGATATTTCACAGGGTTCTCAGGGTTCTCAGCACTCTCAGGGTTCTCAGGGTAATTCAGGGTGATTTGAAATTTTAGGAAATCTTGTGGTAGTTCAGGATATTTCAACTTTTTTTAAACTCAGGATGACTCTAGACAGTTTTGATTTGTTTTTAAGATTCTCAGGATAGTTTTATGAGTTTTAAAAACCTCAGGACACATTTTTTCTAAATATTTTAGAATGAGGTTCAGTTAATCAAGTTTTAATTTAGTTATTCTATATAACTAATGTTGTTTAAGAACATGTTTTTTTATTGATTTTGAAACGCTTATTCAAGTTTTTAGCATAGTGGCTAGTTCTTTACTATTATTAGAAACAGGGTTGTCACAAAACTATGAATTCATGAACCCTTGATAAACTTGGAATTTGACAACTTAAGTTAAAAAAACTTTGCAGACCCTGGAATTTGAGATATTGTAATATAAAACCAGGAAAACACTTTGAAATTTAAACAAGAGTCACTAAAAACCTAAAATTTTAAAAAATTTTTATATATAAAGTTGTAAATTTTTTATTTGACCCAAAAAATCTATAATACAGGTAAAAAATTTTTGTCATCACAAAATCTTTTTTAAAGTTCTTTTTAATGTTTAATACTGTTTTACACAGTTTTTTATCTTAAATTTAATTAAAGAAAAAAGTACTCTAAATCGTGAACTTTTAAACCCGGGAAGAAATTTTTACAATGTGGAGAAAATTTTTTAACCCTGGCAACCCTGTAAAAAAATTATTTTAGCTTCTGTATTAAATCTAAATTTATTATTTACCATACACATTAGTATCCACAAACTAATTTTTTATTGTTTTAAATTGAATTGACTTCTGACACTTTAGGACTATAAGTCTTACTTTTTTAAAAAGTTTTTAAAATAATAGAAGTATTCAATTAATAACTATTTTTTTAATTTTTTTTTTATGAAATTTGTTTAATAAAATTATTTAGAGAGTATCTAATAAAATATGTCTTTTTTAAATCCCAAAAATGTAGAAGAAAAAAAAGTAAGTATTACTTTTGTAATTTATATTTTATATTCTAAACAATTTTGTTTTAAACCATTAGACATGTGTAGGAGCCAAAGAATTTAATTAACTTATATAAATTTATTTATGCTAAAATGTTCAATGTTTTATTTATTTGCGTTTAAGCACAACTTAAGTTAATTTTTATTAAATATATTTAATTTTGATTAATGATACTGACTCTTATCTCTATGGCGCCGCGTTCTTATACTATCATTTAGTTTTATTAATTAAACTAGTTTGTTTTTAATATTTAAAAACTTAATTTACTTCAAGTTAAATGAAAACTGTAATACTCATAAATTGTTATAAGAAAAACAAAGTCAAAATTTCTAAACAAAGTAAGTAGATCTTTTGAAGAAGTTAGATCTAGATGAAATTTCTGTTTTGCTTATTTTTGCTAAACCAAACAACTATTTATAAGTTTAATAGATTTATGTCTAGAAAAGTAAGACACTTTTAAACTTAAGTACAATTTTAATACTAACAAAATATAATAACTGTTGTTTACATAAAAATATTTAGGTGGAGCTTGAAGACCAAATAATAAGTCTTAACAAAATAAAAGAAGTTTATGATTTAGTAAGTGTTAATATTTAAGTATATACTATATTATAAAATGTTTTTTTTTTTTTATTATAAATTATAAATTTGTATATAAAAATTGAAATAAAGTTGTATTAATTAATAAGTATTTAATAGTTAAAAGAATAAATTAAAATTTTAGTAATAACAAGTAATAACACTGGTTGAAAAAATTGCGCAGACCAACCGGTTGCTTCTCTTCGTCTATTTCTTGGCGGTCTTCGTCACGATCTTCATTGCCCACCAGAGCTACTTTTCTGTGAACCCGATCATTCCTTATAAGGTCATCTTTTACGTTCTAACCACCGTTGAATACGTCCGTGACGTGATCCTGATGGTATTTTTTGCTGCTATGATTCTATTTATTATGTATTGTTTTTTCGATTCTTATGAACGCAAAAGAGCCCGAAGTTTATACTATCAGGTGGCTCCGGTGGATTACTCATACAAACGTGTTTGAGTGTTTAATAAATTTGGGTTGTACAAGTTTATGTTTGTTGTTTTGTTTAAATGTATTCGAATTAGTAGCGTATAAAAGATAAGAATGAATAACTTCATGGAAGTTTTTGTGCGCGTCTAAAAGATTGCTTTGGAGTTGTTTTGTCTTTGAGTTTTGGAAACTTTTAGTACATATTGTACTTAAAAATTTACTTAACAATAATTAAATCAACTCAGGAACTGGAACATTTTATTATCGTTTATGAACATTTCAATTTATTTTAATTGGCCGCGCGACCACAAAACGCCGGTGTACCCATGATTTAAATTTTAAAAAATTTTCGGTATTCTACACGAGAAAGAGGTGGTAAAATTTTTAAATTGGCGGGCTGGAGCGTTTGAATTAAATTTAATTGCAAAAGTTAATTGATATTCCGTTTTATTTCAAGAAAATTCCAATTCTATGAAAACTTGTTAATACTTTAAATAGGGTAAGTTCAAAATCTCCCGTAAAACACACTAACAACCTTTTTGTGCTCTTCATTTCAAGTCCTAGAATATCTTAATTGAAATAAGCGTTTCCCTCCCACTACACGGAGGTAACCAATGCTGTACAAACCAGTTGCTATTTTCAAAGAATTCACAGGTTTTTTTTTTGTAAAAGTAGTTTTTTAAGCTGGATACCTTATGAATAGTCTTCTAAAACTAAAAGTTCTTGTCATAGTCTTATCAAATTTGATAAGACTAGTCAAGGTACCCAGAACAATAACGTTACTCTGCTGAAAACTGATTACTTATTATTTACATAACATAACTAATTATTTGTTTAGTATTATAAATTAGTTATTAAAATAAAAAAGAGGTTCTTTGTGTACTAGGTCTGAGAATTAAATATTTGAAAGTAAGTTTTTTGTCTTTTAATAAACTAAAATAATAAATATATACTGAAGTTAACTTGATTAGCTAGGAATTGAACTATTATTACTTATCAAAATGAACCGCAACCAACTGTTCTGTATAATCTATACTCTTATTAGATGTTATATTGGCCAAATTTCTATAAGGTTGAAAAACTTATTAAACTAACCAAGCTTAATTAAAGATGACCCCTTTATAACAAATCAAAATTCTAAACAATCATAGTATTTTTTTATGTTGATACTTTAAATGTATTTATAGATGTGGTAATTTTAAGTACAGTTAGTTATGCTATAGTATAGTCCAAGGTACATTTTTGCATGAAGGGAATTTTTTTATGAAGACTTTTTCACTAGGCATCAATTTTGCACAAGGGGTGAATTTTGAACAAAGTCATTTTTGAGCGAAGGGTCAATTTTGCATAAAGACACTCTCGCGCGGATTGAAAGTTTTTTAAAGTAGTTTTTTTACTATAACTATTAACCCTTACCCTCGGTCGGTTTATTTTAATTTTTTTTATCACTGTTACCCCTAACCCTCACCCTTGGTGGATTTTTATTTTAACTTATCTTTTTTATTATTTGTTTTCTGGTTATTTTATTTACATTTCATATTCTTTTTCTTTTTTTTTTTAAGCAAAAATGACCCTCCGTGCAAAAGTGACTTCGTGTAAAATAAACTCTTCGTGCAAAATGTACACTTTATGCAAAAGTGTCTTCGTGCATATTTTACCCGTTTTCACTTAACTTATAATTTTTCACTTATATTTTGATTTTTATAGATCAAATAATATGTATGTTTAAAATCGACTATTCATTTGTGCCTAATTTTTGTATAGTAGTTTAAGTGGAACCTAGTTTTATTCCGACTTATGATAGAAAGTTATGGTTCAATACTACGCTCACATAATAAAACATTAGAATTTTACTATACTAAACCTTAGCAGTAAGCACAAGGTATTGCCTGTAGTAAATTCCGAACCAAACGCCCTAAAGTTGCCTAAAAACTTATTCCAGAAAACTATTCGTCATATGAAAAGGAAGAATCTTTTAAATAGATAATCTGAAACACATTTAAAATAATTAAAAAAAACAAAGCTTCCTAAAAGTTTATAATCGTTTTTAAACCGTAATAATTTTATAATAATTCTAAAAGTAAAACGATTGTAAATCTTATCGAGTACAGTTTTATTAAGATGTTTGAATTTGAAAAAAAAAATATTATGGTATTGTTAAAAACTTACTTAACCATATATAAAAAAAATAACAGTTTTTGTTTTTGTTTTAGTTTCAATTAAAAAGTAAAAGAAATTTTTTACAGTGTAAATGTTACACATACCTTAAAAGTATTACAAAATTAAAATACTTGTTTATTGTACAACTACTGTTTGTAATAAAGAACTTTTTTATTAATAATTTAAATAGATATTTTGAAAAGTCAATTTTTTAAAAGATTTTTTTTGCCTCATACTACTAGTCAATTTTCTTAAAAAAGAAAAAAGAAGTAACTTTTAGATTTTAACTAGACTTAAGAGGAATACTAAATAATTAACTTTTTTAGTTAAGTTAAATTTTCTACTACTTTAAAAAATAATTAATTTTAAAATAATTTAAGAAGACTTTAACTTTAACTTAAAACATAAACACTTGTCAAAATTTATAGCTCTTTAACTTTTTGTAAAATTTAAAAAAAAATTGTAAATTTTTAACCAACGTATAAAACTTTTAAATAACAAAGCAAATTTGTGTTCAAGTTACCACTATATTTAAATTGATTGAAACTCCAAGAGAAAATGAAAACAAACTTTCAACCTGTAATAATCTGATATCGCAAGAACAAAGCACTTGTTAATTTAGACTCCTACAGAGTTTTTATTCGTAAGTATCTACATATACTAAGCAATTATTTTTATTGTTTTATTTTTGTTTTTACTATTTATTGAATTCATTTTAAAATTTAGCTGCAGTTTTTAAATTACCATTGAAACATTTTATTTATTTTTTTATTTTTATGACTTATAATTTAGTCTGAATAATTACGATTAAAAATATAAGTTTGTTTACACATTTTTACATATTTTAAAAACTAGCCTACTTGTATAACATTTTTAAAACAATCCAACCAAACATTGTACACTTATTAAATTTAATATGTACGATATATCTTTTAAATGACTTTAGTTTCAATATCAATTAAGTTGATTGGACAAACAGTTTTTAAAAAATGCTATCTTTATTGATTTTCAAAAACTTATTTTAAAAACAAATAAATTTGTTTACAAATAGTTTTTAAACAACAAAATTTCTTTTCATGCGAAGAAATCACAGCTAGTAAGGTAATACCATTAAAAAAATTTATCTAATGTTTAGGTGTAATTAGGACTGTTATCTTTCAACTTGCTTATAAACTTCTACTCACGTCTACTTCAGTTACGGTTTAATTGTTATTCATGTAATCAGATGTGTTTAAAACTTTATGGCAAATGATTTTTAAAAGCCTATTTTTAAAATTTTAATAGTTAAAACTTTCATTGCAACTTAATCTTATAATAAATTTATATAAAAGTTTAAACAAATTTTTAAGATTGGTTTGTTTAAAGTAGTTTTAAACCTTTATATTTTTCCATGCTTTTACGAAAACTAATAACTGTTAAAACATCTTATTTAGATTAAAGTATTATTACTTCCTGGTTAACGCCTAGAATATAACGAACTAAATAAATCTTTAATAAATTAAATCAAACCTGAGGTCTGTATTTGACAGATCACGTAACATTATTAGTCAAAACTTACATTTTGATTTATCGCAAATTTTGAACACATAATGAGTACACTTTAAAGTTTGTTTGGTTTAATGAAATGTTAGTTTTAATAAACAATCAATCAAACTAAAACAATAATTAATACTAAAATATTTTAAATACGTATAAAACTATCATAGGAAGCTGTATAAAAGTTTTATAGTTATGCTTTAATCCATTTATCTAAATGTATACTTTTATTTAACTATACTTTATGGAATTTTACTTCTAATTCAGAGTTGCAAAGGTTCGTATTAAAGGTTCATAAGTTTAAATTAAATACTTTTTTATGGATTTAACCTTTTTTATCATCTTTGTAAATTTAAGTAATGTTCTTTTTCTGTGTAAAATACATTATTTAAACTTAACACAATTTGGTATATAACACCTCTACAACTTGTTAAATAAACTTCTGACCTTTTGGTTTAACTTAGCTCATTTTCATCTTTGATCACTACTATATATAAAAAAATAATCCGAAAAAAAAAACAAATACAAGTCAAATAACAACAACAATCAAATCAGCTTAACTTAAATAACTTAAAACAATCTTTGAGCCATCTTTTTTAGATAATAATGTATTAAAACGAGCTTCTTTTGTACATTTGGTATCATAAAACATTTATAATAGTTGTTTTTCTTATGATTTCCTACTAGTAATTATTTAAACTGTTGTAAAATCTTCGTTTACGATTTATATTACATTGCAGACTACAAGGTTTTATATTTTAAAAGGAATTTGTTTTATAAACAAAATCAAATAAAAGACTTGCCTTACAGTCGATTAATTTGGTTACAATTAGTGCTAAGTACTGGTTGGAAAATATTAGAAAAAAATTAAACAGAAAGTATTTAAACAATATGAGGTACATTTAAGCACTTTTGAACTTTTAGTATTTAAACATCCTTAATATTTTGCCAGAAATATACTTAATTAAATCATATAAAATACGTATATATACCGCTGAATGTAAAAAAATTAGAATGATTAAAAAAATATAAGTCTGTCGTGAAAAAATAGGATTAAATTGAAAACTAGTTGAAGTAAACCTACCTAGTTAATAAATTATGTGGAATGAAAAATGTATCTTTTTTTTTTAGTTAAAAGTATTAATTTTATTGTAAAATCTTATAAATTTTAAAGACTTCTTTTTCAATAAGTAATTTTATCTAAAAAATCCTTTAAAATAGAATAGCTTAAAATATTGTAGCACTATAACACTTTTCTTTACAATTTTCAAATTACAGTCGCGTATTATATCTGGCTTCTTATCTCCTGTGCTATCCCTAGAAAACACTGTAATAAACTTAAAAAAAAACGAAAGAACAGAAGTCTTATTTTAAAATATTTCACAAAAAGGTCTATTCTTTACGTTAATTTTTTGATATAAAGTTAAGTTTAGTTCGTGCATTTTAAAAAACTTCATCAAAATGACGTAGTTTTGTAAGTTTTTTGTAAAATAAAACTACAAACAACTCAAGAACTTATAGTTCTCAACGTTTTACAACTATAAAGACAACTATGTTTCATTCTTAATTTAAATTTCATTCAAAATATCTAATCAAAAGTGTTTTAAAAAACAGTTTTGAGTGATTTTGCAACTCGAAAGGTTTAACTGTTAACTTTAGAAAATTGTTGACTAAAAATCACATATTGATTTATTATTACAACAATAGAAAAACGGTTTTACAGTTAATTTTATTTTATTAAGTCGCAAAATAATTGTTCACTTATGCAATTATTTTGTAAAAAAATAATTATGTTTAGATTTAAATTAGATTTTAGCTAAATTATAGGAACTGAAACTGTTTGACTAAGTAATTGGTTTACATAACATTGAATATGTTTATTTTTATTTTTAACGCATCTTAATTACTAATTTACTTCAATTTTAGTTATTATGTATAAAATATTTCGTTATTCAATTTAACTTCACAATACATATTGACAAAACTTTTACATTGTCTACAAAATAAAATTACCTAATAAATACCAAAATTGTTTTAAAAGAACTGAATAATTGGATTAGTTATTAAGAATTAGCATTCTGTTTGAATAAAATTTTGAAGTTTTTTAAGTTAAAACATTTTTATGCATCTTAGAAATTTTAGATATTTATGTAGTTTTTTTATGTGTGCTTTTAAAGCTAACACACTAAATAGTTAATAAATGAAAAAAAAAATGTGCAACTCCTCTGAAGAAGCATAGACACGCCCCTGATTTATAACCTAATCAAAGTTTTAATTTGCATATAAAACCGTGAGAACATTATTAAAATATACATCTTAAGCTTTTTAATGGTTAAAAATAAGTATATAATTCTATAATATAATATTACTTTCTGTATAAATATTTTTGACACTATAGAGAAACCGAGAACTTCTTTAATGTTTCAATGGTTTTATTAAGCTACCACAACATTTTTAGCCACAGAAATGTGTTTAAAATTTGGAAAATAGCAATATGCACACTGATATGTGTTTAGTAGAATACTTGATTGAGTTAAATCCGTTTAAAATTTACTGATATATCTTTAATTTAAAGACAGTAAAAGAATAAAACAACTAGCTAAGTTTGATTTTTAACCTCTTAAACAACATTTTAGTATTAAATTTATTAAAAGTTTTCTTGCAGATCAATTAAGTTTATACCTACACAGTTTATAAAAATTTATGACTATTTCAAAAAGACTATACTTAAAATGTTTTAATTTGTGTGTGCAATAACAAATTGAATGTTTGTATATTTTTATTAAGATATAGATAAACTAATGTTTTTTATTAAATAAATGTTTAAGAAAGTAATAAAAATGATTTGAAATATCCTAAATTAGTCTTTATCTATACTGGCAAGAAAGCTTATTAAAGTTAACAAACTAGATATTTTTTAACATGTAAAATTTAACATTTAATACCAACTATCTACGACTTGAAGCATTTGTACATTACAAATAAGTTTCTTAATCAGTTTTGATAAAAGAGTTGATAATAAATATTTCATGTAAATATACTCATTGAAGCTTGTTCAATTAACTATAACTTTAAATTTACAATTTAACTCAAATAAAAATACATCAAAGTATTTATATCGTTTTGGTAACATGTCTACTTTAGTGAGATTAATATTTATCAATCTTATTAATATATTTCTAAACTTCATATAAATTCTAAATTAGCAGTTATTCTAGTAAGATTTAAAGTTAGATAAATTATAAATAAACATTTTGATCGCAAAAAAAAAAGAAAATTTGTAAGATAAAAGTAAAATTATGTATATTTTTAACTTTTATTTCAATTCGGAAAGTAAATTCGAATGTTGTTAATGTGTTTTTGTTTAATCAAATACTAGCGGTTGTTTAAAGAAATAGAATATGTTTTAAATATTAGAAAAATATAAGGAATTTGTTTTAAAGAAAAAGAAATGTTTTAACAAAATTAAACTTTTGCAATTTTTTTACTCAAAAAATATAAGTTATAGTGTACTAACTGTAAATAAAATTTTAATAAAATACTTAGGTTTAATAGCGAGAGGACTGTAATTAAAGATTATAAAACTTAAAAGACCAATGATTTAAAATAAATTTAGTTATGTTTACCGCACAAATACTGTATCTAGATCAAATTTATTTGTTACAGGTATTGACATAAGTTATGCCTTAGAATTTAAGTAGATAATATTGAACTACTGTTAATGTTTAAATAATCAATTTGTTATTTTCCAGTTGTCATAACACAAAGTGAAATTAAATTTAACTTAAATTTTAAGGTCTAAATTTCAAAATTAATCTTTTAATTTCGCTCAAGTATTTTACACATTTAGCTTTAAAATAGAGTTTAAACTTATATATTTGAATATCCATGTAAATAAATTTTTCTTATACAATTTTTTATTTAAGTACTTGAAAAAAAAATTCATGTTAAAAATTAAACTTACGCGAATATTTATTATTATTATTATTAAAGATAGAATAAAAACTAATACTTTAATTCGTTTTTTTAAACACTACTTTAACGAATTAACATTAATCTAACAAATTCAAGAATTTCAAAATTAAATTGAATCTTAGTTTTGTCTAATAATTAGAAATTTCACTGTAATTAATATAAATGCAAGTTGTTATTGTAGTAAGTTTATTATTATATGTGTGTATAAAATATAAGTTTGTTAAAAGAAGAGTAGTAAATATTTTTTATCCTCTATGAAATAAAAAAAACACCCTTATTTTAGTGTAATATTTTTATATAAACAAAATAAACCTGTTTCAAATTGAACGAAAAAGTTGATTTTAATCAATGAAACATTTAAATGTTTTAAAACCTTAAAGTTGATTGATGTGTACTTTATTCTGAAAAAATTCTTTAAAACATCAAATTAAAAATAAAAATATTATTAGTTATTTTTAACTGTGCAGTTATAATATGAATAGTTTAAAGAATTTCTTTTTTAGACTTGCTTTGTTAGTTCTTTAAAATTTTGTGAAATAGTAATTATCACGAAGTAATAGTATTTTGAGTAGGCCTAGGTTGAAGCTTGGCATAACAATAACACAAACATAATGTATTTAATTTCATGTTTTATATCTGAGGTTTTATTTAGAAATTATTATTTGAGGTTAATTTTTGTTATCAAGTAAATACTCTGTATGCATTGTTTTAACAAGAACTAAAAACTAATAAAAGAAACTACAAAAATATCATTATAATACATCAATTAATCTTAAGTACTTACAAATTGAGTTCTGATAACTTAATCTTTATTAAGTCTGTTAGTCTAGTTTCGTAATGCTGTTTTAAAATTTTTTAAATCTAAATTGCATGTTCACACTTTTAATTAGAATTATCATACAAAAAATTCTGGTATTATTTTAGTTTTAAGGATTTTTTTATTTCTAAGTTTGCTTCTAAAATGACTATCTATTTTTAAAAAAAGGTTATCACACTGCACATAATACTTTTATTTGCGTTACTTTTAAAAAGTTACTTAATACGCTTTTTTTTTGTTTAGTAGAAATTTCAATTTTTATTGATATAAGTTAATTGTAGCTTTCTAAAGACTTTTAGTTGAGACAACTCAAAACATTATAAATTTTTAAGTTTTAACGGAAAAGCAGAATATTTTTATTTATTTGATTTAATTAAAAATGAAATTATAGCTAAATTTACTTATAAAGTCATCTGAATAAAATAAGCTGTTTTAGTTATCGTACTAGAAAAACAAGTGATTTACTTTTAAAACTAATTTGCCTTCTCATTAGTTAAGCTCATTTTTAATTTATGATGCAATTTAATGCATTTGGAGATAGCGGTAACTTGTACACAGACTAGTTTTGTAATTTTGTCGCTGTAGTCACAAAGTTTATGCATTTTAAGCTCGCAAATTTAAAGTCACTACGTTTATAAAGTCACTACGTTTATATAATTTAAGCTTGTAAACTTATTTTCGTTAAACAGTTTTAAAATATAAATATTGTAACTTCCAATCGACTGTATTTTTGATATAAAACTAATATTCAAATTTAAATATAATATAAGTAAAATTAGTCTACATGACTTCAACTAAATGTTTTAAATACACAAATGCTTATTTTGTAACCATAACGATTAGTTAAAATTATACTAAAACTTAGAAAACATAAAATATTGTTTAATTTAATACATTAAAAAGAATTTGTAACTAAATATAACCGTTTAATAGAAAAATATATTAGATTAAATTGGTCAATTTATTTTTAGAAACATTAAATTAAAGTTAATACAAAACAAAAAAGACAAGTAAATGTTTTTTTTTATTAAAGCTAGACTGTCTTTCTATTTCATATGTTAAAACTTAAAAAATACTTTTGTATAAACAGCCATATATTGGTTTGAGTCTAAGTATACAAACAAGTACTAAAACTTTTTACTTAAGACATATAAATCGAGAGACTCATAAGTTATATTTTAAAAATTTGAAAACATTTGAGAAATACTACTTTAAACAAAAGTTTAAAAATATCACGTTTAAGCATGTGAACATTAGTTTACATGTCATTTCAAAAAAATCCTGTTTATACGTTAATTAAAATTTTTACCTAATCAGATTAATTTAGTTGTTAAACTTTGTTCTTAAACCGTTGTTTAAGTTTAAGATGTAATTTAAAAATAAATGTATTTATTAGTCAGAATAATTTAAAACCTAAAATACTTTGTTAAGACATAATAAGACATTTATTATGAATATAAAACCGGAGAAAAGTCTTAACAACCACAACCAATTAAAAACCGTTAATCGCAAGTACATCCGATTTTCACTCATGCAAAGTTTCACATCGTACTAGTTGTAATTTGTGCTGGTAAATACTCGCATAACAACTTTAACACTGTGAGAGAAACCTTTTTCCTTGCAACTTGCCGTTTTATAAGCTCTAAATACCAATTTATTATGTTATTCTGTAGCTTGACTAAAGTTTGGATAAAAACTTATGTTAAGTATGTGTTTAATTTTAGACTTAAAAGGTGTTTTAAGTGATATAACTATATCTTTTACGTTACTCAATTTATAAGTAGTATAAAACTTTATTTAGTGCAGAAACACATAAATATAATTCATCAAAAGAGTGTTTATTAATGTTTTCGTTGTTTGTAGGATTCATAGCTTGCTTATTTTAACGTTTTACAGGACTTTCTTTTGTTTAAGTTTTGAGTATTTTATAATTATAAAATTTTTGTTGTATAAATATTTTTTTTTTGTTTTCTTTGATTCTTCTTTAAACTTATAATTTATGAACGTATAAAAAAAATACATTAATAGAGTTTTAAAACTTGTTTATTAGTGCTAAATACTTTACCTACAATATACATATTTATGTATTTTTAAATCAAAGAGTTGCTTAACAATTGAAAAAAAAGTACTTTTAAAGTGTTTGTTTTTTAATTGAAAATGTAAAATATATATAAATCACATCGAGAGTGAAATTACTTTATACTTTTAAAAACTTTTTGAAGTTTAGATTAACAAAAAAATAAAATTATTTATGGTTTAAGCGACTAACGTTATATTTAAACAAACAAGTCTATTCTATCTCTTAAAATGATTTGTCTAAAAATCATTTAAACAAAAGAGTTAATATTTTAACACGATTCCTGTTATGATTAATCGTTAAAACGTGAGTAAGATTTTTAAATCTATATAACTATGTTTCAAATAAATCGTGTCATAAATGACACTTATGACTAACTTTTGACAAAATAAATAACTAAACTAAACGCCTGTAGTTTATAGTAAATTGTTAACATCCGTTCTTTGCAACATCGTGCTTAAAAATAGCTGTCAATCTAACTTGAGAAAGCATTACTTTAATTTAAAAAACAAGTTTAATTAAACTGATAATAGTAACCTATTTACAATGTAGCCGTTAAAGAACTTTCGTTTGTATTTATATTAAACTACAATTTTAATATTAAATTTATTATCGAGAATCTTTTATATTAAGTCAAGTATGTTATACATAGAAACAAGAGATATGTTTTTGCAGAAAGTTATGGATTTTTCACAAGTAAAATTTAGAACTCTAATTTTGTATCTTCTTTTAAGTACAAATTTCTGTCAATCAAACAAAAATGAAGAAGATAAGAAAATAGATTTACCGTGTAGACACGTAAATCATATTAAATGTTAGTAATTATTACATTATTTTATTTGATAAAGATTATTGTACCTTAACATATTTCAAGTTTAATAATAAAAGTTAAAGTTTATTGTTACTTAAATAAAACTAACAGTTTTATTTACTTCAAAAGTATAAAACTTCAACCTTTCAAACAAGTCATACCTCATCCGCAAATTAAATTTTACAGTTGTCACATCTTCGGTTTCGGGAAAATCCCCACAAAAGCACTCGCCAAATAGGATGGCAGATTCTTGTTGCGGGGGAAAACCCTTCAATTCTACCACCCACCAGTGCTGTCCAGATGGTAAAGTGGTGAGTAAGGTGGACCACATTTGCTGCATGGACGGAAACCATGTCCCAATACACACCATATGGTTAGTTGACTGATATTTTTATTTCAAATTAGTATAAAGTGTAATATTTTTTTTTAAATTTTGTAAAGCATAAAAAAAAAATATTATATGATAATTTATTATAACTAGTTACAAGATAAAAAAAGCCATACAACGATATCTTACTCCCGTCTTAATCTTGTTCAATATTAGATTTTTGAACATTGAAGTCTACAAAATCAATAATTCTACAAATACTTTAAACTAGGTATCGCAATAGATGACTTATTTGTTGAACACTTATATCGTGTTAATAATAAATCACTCTATTAAATTTAGCTGTTTTTATTATTTTGTATATGTCATTTATAAACAACATTTAGTCAATAACTAGCGAATATGGTGTTACAAAAAATTTTGTAAACAAGCTAAATTCAAACATTAGTGGTACAAACCATCTTAAATGACAACAAACTTTTAACTAATAAGCTTAATTATTACAAGTTATCAAGTATGGTGAGGAGAACCACTCTATTTATTGTTTATGTACTAGCAGAAGCTACACCTTTTTTCTTGACGCATAAGCATTTTTGACACAACTAACCTATTAAAATTACAAAACGTTTATAAGCGAACAGACCACCGCAAAGTTGCTCGTTTTCAAACTAGTTGAGATGTTTTTAAGTGTGATAAACTACATAATTGAACATTTTGCGAAGTTTGACATTTTAAACAAGATGATATTTGTGATAAAACCGTATTCGTGATCTAAATTTGAATTAGGCCTAGTTTTCTTATAAAACTTGTTTAATACAAGTTTTGTGATTAAATCGTCTGTTGTTTTGAATTCTTTTATTGCTGAAATTTATAATAAAAAAAAAGACAAATAAGCTTTAACGTAAAATAAGGACTTAAATGATTTTGAAAAGTTAAGTCAACTATTTACTGCTCGGTTTTATTAACGCTCACAATTATAATAGCATTAACAAAACTAAATTGTTCTCATCTTTAACTTGTCATGTGTACTACATTAATGATGTTAAAGTTAGTTTTGTTTATTTAATACAGGGACAACTTTTGCACTAAGTATTTCTAAATTTTAGTGAAGTCAACAACTTACAAACATTTTTTTTATTTAATAAATCAATTTACAAACAGTTTGTGCCATCCAACTTCCATGTGGGTGCAATACCAAATAAAAAAGTTACATATGTTGGAAAAACAAATTAAATTTCTTATACTAGAAGCTGATGATGTTTTGAATGATTTGAATAGGTATTTTTTGACTGCTGTTTCAAATTAAAAGTTAAGAAGTAGCAACCTAATTCTAATT
Organism: Thalia democratica; assembly: GCF_965202585.1. Classification (NCBI taxonomy): domain Eukaryota; kingdom Metazoa; phylum Chordata; class Thaliacea; order Salpida; family Salpidae; genus Thalia; species Thalia democratica. The sequence goes on from NC_139167.1 coordinate 81,575,074, forward strand.
TTCAACTAGTTATAACAAGTATCATGAAATTTTAATAAAATATTTCCTAACAACATAAGTATTTAAAAAGCAGTTAATAAGTATCAACAGAGTAATTTAAATTAAAACTTGAGTATTCATTAAGTATACAATAATAATGTAAAGCCTTACGTAAATTTTCCTTAATAGATACGGTAAAATTTGAGTTTTAAACTTTCAGTAAACAAAAAAGAAATTGTAATAAAATCGCAATATAAATCTTTTAAAATACTTTAAATAATTTCTAAATAAACTGGAAAAAAATTACATTTATTAAATATTGTTTAGTTTTCACGAATGTCTAATTAACTTTACGGTATTTTAATCTTAAATCTTAATAGTTACAACAAGTCAATTATTTTTGTTAATAAATACCGGTTAGTTAATATATAACAACAAAACTCATACAAAACACTTTAAATTTAGTCAATGATTACATCATTTACGCTTGAAATATTTTCATCCGATATTTAAATTTATTGCATATAAAGTTTACGCGTAAACTTGACAAATGACATTAAGTTGATAGTTGTTAATGAGATTAAATCATAATTTATATACTAAATGACTTGCGTTTAATAAAAAAACAAACACAACTTTTTTTTTAAATTTTGAATCTTTTATGTAGTTTAGAAAAAATAAAAAGTTACAATAACTATTTTTGTAATGGATTAACAAATTTAAAATTTGTATTTTTTTTAAGGCCTATCGTACTGTTTAACTAAAATCAATTTTGTTTTAAATTGTTTGTAGTAAACAATCTTTGTTTATAAATTTAATAACACATAACATTTTGTTTAAAATATTTTGTATAGTTTAATTAGTTTAAGAAAAAACTATTCTTGAATAACTCATATTTCTAGACAAGTGATCAATGTACACTTTTCAAGAACAAAAATTTGTTATATTTAATCAATTTTTTATGACTATTCTCTTTTTATGAAATTAACGACTACTCCTGTATGTATGTGTTTTTTAACAAAGTAATTAAATAACATAAAAATTTATATATTTGTTTTTTTCTACAACGTTAATCATATATATTTTTTAAATAAAGCTTTTAATTTTTTATGATAAGTATTTATTTTAAACCTCACAGAAACAAAGTTATTGTAGAAGAAGAAGTAGAATTGTTGGATATCAAAGCTGAAGTTTTGTACGGAAAATTAGTTGAAATACTTGGCGGAAATGTCGATCATGCAGAAGTTGAATACATTATAAAATTAGTAAGTTTGTTTGAAAACACAAAAATTTGATTTATGCAAAACTTGTTAGCTAATAATACAGATATCAAGTTTACATAGTATCAATAATTAGTTTGAACAATACCAAATTTAGTGTATAAGTGTTAAACTTATCCTTTAGCTTTATTGAGTTTTCCATTTATTAAAGTTAGGTTATTTAGCTAAGATAAATTTAATACTTAACACTCTAGTTTAAGCTTTTCTAAAGTAATAATTCTTTTAAATTAATAATTTAAACAGTAAAATCTGTATTATTTCTAAAATAATATACACGTTGATCACTTTTAATTAGAATTTGTCAATTTTTTTCACTAAGCAAAAATACTGTAAGATTAGGGATAGGAAATAGGGTGTATCTGATGGCCCAACTTTGAAATTTTTATTAACAAAAGTTTTTAAAGTAAGGGAATAACAGTAGACAGCACAAAAAGATTTGCTTCCTAACTTTAAGCCTGCTGGAGCAAACTTATTTTGAAAACTTTGTTTTATAACGTTGTGTTTAAAAAGGGGAAAAAATACTTTTTCACTAAAATTTATTTTCTCTTACAATTTTTGAGAAAATTACCTGGAACAGTTAAGAAATTTTCCTTGCAATATTTAGAAAATTCCGTATAAGTAGAACTTTAAAGAAGAAATAAATAAATTATAAAAGAAACAAGAAATTAAACTGTTTTTTTTTTTGTTATTTTTGGATAAATGTTTATTATTATTTTTTTAAACCTTTTTTATACAGATTTTTTTCAAATATAGCAAGGAACATCACCTAACCGTTCCAAGTAATTATCTCAAAAAACGTAGGAGAAAAAATATTTTTAATAAAATAGTCTTTATTCCCTTTTTAAAATATACGATATAAAGCAAATTTTTTAAAAGTAATTTGCTGCGGCAGGTTTAAAGCTAGGAAGCTTATTGTTTTTAAATCAAAAATTTAACCAAGCAAAATTCTAAAATTTTTGTTTTTGAGGGTCAACAGATGCACCCTAATAGGCAACGTAAAGCCCGCTAGTCTAAGGACAACAATTTTTGGCCAGCGATTTTATATTTAGATTGAGAAATATATATTTAGAGCTACTAAAACCAAACTAATTTCGAATGCATTTTTAATTTGATTTCACTACGACAAAGTGCTTTTTACACCAATGATATTGAATTTTTGGTTTTTAAGATTTTGAAAGTATTTTATGATACTTTTTTTTTCAAAATAATGCAACTCGATAAGACATTTTTGAACAAATCTAGTCCGCCGACTAGATAAAAGCTGCCTACCCAAATTTAAATATCAACAGATTTTTACTGCAGAAATTTTATCAATTTCACGTAAGATATACATCATAGAGCCTTCAAGCTATGAAAAAATACTGTTTATTTCTGAATACTGTAACACTTACATCATTTAAAAAGTTTAAGATTTAGTTTAAGTTCTAGTTGAAGGTAAACTTTTTGTAATAACACATAATAATTATTTTCAATCCACCTATCAAAATTTTAAATACAAAACCTTGTTTAGGTTTAACTAAAGCCATATAATTATAACAATTCTAAAAACTTAGGATTTGTAAATTTTTGATGTTCTAAATCTGTTGTAAAACTTTTACAAATTAGAAATCGATAAAAATTTGTTGTATTAAGATTACATACTGATTATAACTATTGCTTAATATAAATAATTAATCTTCATACAATATTAAAAAATATTATTTCTAATTTAAAGGTTACTTTTTTAAACGAAAGCGAAGAAAATTCCAAAGAAGCTGAAAACGAAGAACTAGAATTTATTAATGAATCAAGTGGTAGAACTAAGAAATTAAATTCGTTAATTTCAAGTGACAATGTTTTGTTCAATATTCCAGAATTGCACGTTCGGTTAAGACAATTACAAAATAATGCAATGATAGCCAAACAAATAACTAAACTAGTGAGTTTGATCTATGTTAAAAAATTTAATTTTTCATGATAACTTAATATATTTCGGCCTTTTTGACTATTTTTTATCTAGAGTAGCATTTCTATAACACCTATAATACAAGGAATTCTTTTAACTTTTATTGTATAAGACTAAAAATAACATTAATATCTGTTAAATTATACAGTTAGTATAACCGAAAGCTAACCTTAACCAAGAAAGCTTTACAAACTATGATAAGTTTAGACAGTTAGTACTTACTTTCAAAAACGTTCTTTACATTATTTATTATTAATACTCATTTCTCAGCTTTATTTACCCTTTTTTTAATAACCTTTTATAATGTATTCCTTACAAGCAACCTTCGTCTAATTTTTGTTAGTTGTGCAACAAGTGTTTAGCATACATAATAAATAAAAAGTCATTCGATTTTATTTAAAAAACTAACGATTATCTTTATAAAGAATGTTTAAAAGATATGTTAAGCTATAAAAATCACTTAAACAAATATAAAAGTTATAATATAAAGACAATATATGTAAACTAAATATACAACATATATACTATTATGTTTTAATAAAAAATTATAAAAATAAGTATGCTTCTGTAATTTAATAAAATTAAGACAAAATAAAGGAAAGTACAGAAGATTATTAAAAATAGCTATTTTATTAACAAAAGTTGCTACTAAGTAGGTTTTTTTTATCAAATTGAGTACAGAAAAACTTAAATACAAACTTGTGTTTTATTTTATAATTATAAAAAACAAAAACAGATAACACAAGAGGTTCAAGTGAGTTTGAAAGACGAAAGAGACATGAAAAAAACGCGGCAAATCATCATGGAAAGGGAAAAGCTCATCAAAGTCATACAGGAGAAATACAAGGTCGTCCAAAACTACATGGCTAATTCGAAATCGGCCAGATTAGTCGTTTCGGCTTTGCGCAGTGACGCCAAACTGATCGAACATATTTACTCCATGCTTGATGGCGTGTCGGTTTTTGTTGATAATTTAGAGAAGGCTTTAAGAGAAGAAAAAATAAACCAAAGTTCCAGTCAAATAAAAACTGTAAGTTTAAAGAATAATTCAGCATTAAACTCTGTAATTGTAAGTTTCGGAAACTACAGTCGTAAAACAGAATACAAAAAAGAATCAGTTTCTTATCTTACAACGAAAATTGCTAACAACAAAAGCACTTACAAAAAATTTTCCCGGAGTGTTTGTAGTTTCTCGAAATGGGTGGAGTTCATAAAGAATATTAAAAAAAGAACTGCGCTTGCTTTCGAAGACTTGAAAAACTTAAATCAAATACAGCAAGATAAAGAGTTGATCAAGAGTAAATTAGAAGAAATTTACTATAAAACTTAACTTCTATGAAACATACCTACATTTTTCTTTTTTTTGCAATTTTTTACTATGAATATATTTTTCTAGTAACTAATATATTAGTTCGAATTCTTTTTTTATCTTTTTTTTATTAAATGAACAACTAGTTTCATAAACTATTATTTAGAACTATAGTTTTTACTTATTATATGCAAAACATTGTCTTCGATCTCTATATATTTGTTTTACTTTACTAGGGTTCAAGTAACTCTATAGTTAAAGAATTTTTCCTGAATTTATTGAATGTATTTGTTTGTAAAACATAAAAATAAACCAAGTTAATTTATAGTTTCACGCAAGGCACAAAGATATTTTTACAGTTTTTGCTCTTAAGCGTAAAGCATTATTATATTTCTGAGACACAAAAACTTTTAAAGCTTATTCGTAAAATTTGATTTTAGTTTTAATTTTGATATTTAAATTTACTTATTGTCATAGAAATTTTAATCATTTAAAACCTTTAGTTTTATCAAAATAAAACTAAGTGAATTTCTTAAACTTTCTAAATTTGAACAATTTCAAGAATTTTATTCCTTTGTTTTTCCTGTTTCAAGATTTTTGAACACCAGTTTTAATTAACTGATTAACTTTACTTCAAAATATTTTTTTTTTTATTTCACTGTAAAACTTAATATTATTTATCGGTTTTATTTTTCTTTATTATAGTTTTTTTTTTATCTTTTAATTTTTTTTAAGTTATTGTGACTTTGTTGTTTAAAAACTTAAATAAAAAAAATGGTTTTATATTTATTTTTTAATAAAAGTAGTAAGTCTTTTTGGTTAATTTTAACTTTGTTCCTTAATAAGTTTTTGTCAACCAACTGATATCAGAAAAATAAATTTATAAACCGAATTTAGTCGCTTAATAATTTTTTATGTTTTCTTGATAATTATTTATTACATTTTTATTTTTTTTTGAACTGTCTTTGTGAGTACTTATAGTAACTTTAAAGAAAAATTTTTCAATTATATTTAATTTTCTATATAACTTTTATATAATTTTTAATTATATTATATATAATTTAGGTTATTTGAACTGATAAGAATTTTAAGCAAACTATCATTTTACTGATTAATCAATAGTATTATGTAATTGCGTTGTATAAACTTCAAGTATCAAAGTTTTGTGTTGTCTGTAAACATTTTTCAACTGTTGCGAAATCTTTTACTAAATGTAGCAAACACATTGAAATATATTGTGGTAGATGCTCATTAAACAACTCATTAATTGATTCATCAAAAATTGACATGGTAATTAAAAATTATGAATTATACTAAACACTTTTAAATAGAAAAGTGACAAAAGTTTCTAATAAATTATTCTGTTAAACCACATCAAACTCTTATCTTTCAGAACCTAATTGATTGTTAATTAATAAGACATTCCTTATAAGAAATCTTAATTTCAACATGTTTTTCAAGTTTCTTACCACCAAACCATAATAAAAAAGTATAAAGTTACAATCACAACACTGCCCTAATTTAGGATACTTTTTGATGATGTAAACAAGCAAAACTTTAAAGCAAGAATGCGTTATACTACGAAGTTTATTTATTAGAAAAGTGGTAAACAAGTTTAAAGCAACAGTTTGCTTTTTAAGTATTTTATATCAAACTTGTTTTTAAAACAATTTTTTATCACCGTTATGAAGCACTATAAACATAAAGTATTCAAATAAAATTAATTCTACCTAATTTATAGAGGTCTTATTTTGCTTTTTAAAAGTAAAAAAAAAAAAACGTTTTAACGAATTTTATAACTGATATAATAGGTTTATAACTACTTTAAAATTCATTAATATTGTTTGACTATAGTTTTGATATATTTTGTTAAGCTGAAACTGATATTAATGAAATAAATAATAAAGTACAGAAGCTTTCGCATTCGTGAGGAAAAAACAATTGTTTAAGAAATGGTCCTCAGTAATATATAGATTTTTCAATTAAATTTTACTAAGTTATCAGTTAAAAGTCAAATTATATATTTTTCCTTTTTTACTTAGCAAAAGTATAAAAAAAATATTCTACTTGTTAATAGTCAGAGAAGTATCAATTTTATTAAAAAGAAATCTAATTGAAACTGCATTTTTATTATAGTTTCTTTAATTTACGCTTTCTTTAAATACGAAGCTTCGTGTTGCCAAAAACTTGTTTAAAGAATATTTGATTTGTTGTTGATAGATATTTTTATATCAATGTTTTATTTAGATTTTTTTGTTTTACAGATTTATGTTAACATTTATTTTATTAAAGTTTTTGTTCTTAAACTTTCGACGAATTTCAAAAAGTGTTAATATGTATTTAAAAAAGTTATGGTAGATTTTCAAGCAGAATCTATCAAAAAATGTTTAAATTTTTTTTATTTGAATAAATTTTATGATACATGTATTTTTCATTATGGACGAACTTAAAAGTTTTTTTATTGATTTCTATTAACTATATTGATTTTTTTTTCGATCTATTAAATTGTATGTTGTTATGTTTACAATTTAAGTTTTTCATTAAAAGTAAAAAAAAACTTGCCGTACAAATACCTTTTCCATTTTAATTCAGAGCAAAGAAATAGAAATAATTATTTTAATAAAAAAGTTATTTGTAAACGTAAACATTTAAAACCATATCAAATGCACTTTATCAGTTTTTTTTTTCATATTTTAAATTGAATGTATTGCTGTGAATCTATACATTACTTTATTTAAAACCATTTCAATCTTTTTGTTTACAGTTCAAGAAAAATAAAAGTGAAAATAGGCTATTTTTTAAGAGATTACAATTAACAAATTAAAAAAAAGTTTTGTACAAACTGAGTATAAACAAAAAATTGAACTTATATTTTAATCTCATTTGTAAGTAACATGAGAATATGGTTAAAAATAATAGCTTTAACTCGGATTTATAATTCGATATTATAAATAATTGAAATTTAACTTGAAAAACAAAAGGTTTATAGTTTGCCCAAAAGAGTCTAGTAACTAAATACGTAAACAATAATATTAAGTTAAAAATGTGGCTGGTAAAAATTTGAAAACAAGGTATTAAAAACTAATTCAAGTTATTTGAAATTAAATAAAAACTTAAAACTAAAAAAAAAACTTAAACTTGTTGCTTGAAAGCGATTTCTTTTTCATTATAATTTGTCATGTTATACAAAAATTGACTATACTTTTAAAAAGTTTTAAAAGCTATCAATTCATTTAGGTTTTATCCTACTCTGTAAACCAAGTTTTAGAGGTCAAGTATAAAACAGTTTCAATTAAAACCAATAATGCGTTTATTGGTATTAACATTTATTTCTATCTGTGGATCATTTCTTATAAATCCATTAAGTATTTTGAGTTTTGGTTACTTATGGCGCCAAAAATAATTATTAATGGATTTCGTGAGAAAACTGAATGTTTAGAAAATATTATCACTGTGTAGCATATTCAAGTGGTTACGTTTGTAAAAAATTGTTTGGTTAAATGTTGATCAAATATCGGCGTTAGTGATGCTTTGCAAGTTATTATGTACAAGCTTAAAGAAATATTTATTAACAACTCATAAAAAACACCATTTTACAAAGCTTGAAACAAGAAACTTAGTTTAGAAAATTGTTTGACTTCTTAAAAAAAGACTTGTATAACTGAATAAATCTAAGATAAAAGCAAAATAAGTTTAAATAAAACTTCCTCAAATTTTAATATCGTTTTTTAACCGAATAGCTTCTTGACCTAGCTTATAATCAAACAATTGTAAATCTTATTTAGAACAATTTTATTTACTGAGACTTTATAATTTAAAAAAGTTTTTCTTATGGATTTGTTAAAGAATTATTAATGGTTTTTAAAAAGAATTTATCCAATTATTTGTTAATAAAAATATTTTAAAGGAAAATTCACAGAGTTAGTGTTACAATGTAGGAAAATTACTCCAAAATTAAAATACTTGTTTATTATACAACCACTGTTTATCATTGACATTATTCATTAGTAGTTTGAATTGATATGTTAAAAGTAGGTTTAAAAAAAAAAATTACTCCTTATATTAAAAGTCAATTTTTCTAATAAAAAAGTAACTTAAGATAATTTTCTGTTTTTTTAACAAGGCTTAAAAGGAATACTATTTAAAATTTTTAAATCAATTGACTTTAGAGCAGTTTTTAAAGACTATAACTTAAACTTAAAACTTAAACACATGTAAAAATATACAGTTCTATTTTTTTTTGTAGAAATGTTAATATCTTGTTAAGTTTTGCCTTAGGTATAAAGCTTATAAATTACTAAGCAAATTTGTGTTCAAATTACCACTATCTTCGAAAAGATTAAAACTGCATGACAAAATGAAAACCAACTTAATGAGTATACAGATTACACAAGATTAATGCACTTGTTTTCTAGTCTGCCAACAGATATTTATTCGTAAGTATCTACTTATAAAATATTTTATTTGTTTTATACAAACGTCGAGTGTTTATTAAATTTTTATCAAAATAAAGTTGCAGTTTAAAAATTACCATTAAAGCATTTAAAACTTTTTTTAAATTGCTTATGTTTAATGATTTAGTTTTAGCACACTGTGGTTGAAAAATAATAATTCATTATTAGTTTTTCTAAAAACTAGGCTAAATGTATAAATTTGTTTAAAGATTTTAGCTAAATATAGTAAAATATTTAGATTAAAATAAACGTTAAAAAATATTTTTTATATGTTGTTATAGTTTTAATATCAATTAAGTTGGTGCAACAAAAAAATTATCTTAATTAATCTTCAAATACTTATTTTAAAACAAGTAAGCTTGTTTACAAACAGCTTTTTAAATAACCAAGCGTTTCTTTTACACGAAAAATCACACTTAGTAAGGTAGTACCATTCAAAAAATTAATCTAGTGTTTAGGTGTAATTAGGATTGTTACCTTTTTATAGCTTATAAAACTTTGACTCACTCACACTACGATAACGAATTAAACATTATCTGTGTAGTCAGATAATTTAAAAAATTTAAGTTGTTTACTTTTAAAAAGCCTTCTCTAAAGATTTAAACAGTGTAAAGTTTTGTTGAGGATAAACTTTATAATATACTTATATTAAACTTCAAGAAGGATTTTAAGATTAGTTTGTTTAAAGTAGTTTTAAATCTATAAACTCTTACATGCTTTTAAAAAAACTAATAACTGTTAAAACATCTTATTTAAATTAAAGTTTTATTACTTCCTGGTTAACGCCTAGAATATAACCAACTAGATAAATTATTTATAAATTAGTTCAAAACTTGGGTATATACTTGACAGATAATATAACCAAATTTATATATTTTAATTTATCGCACCCTTAACACATGTTAATGATACAATAAATTTTGTTTGGTTTATTGGAATGCAAGTTTTAATAAACAATCAATCAAACTAATACGATGGTTTTTACATTACTAAAGTATTCTATTAGCCGTAGGAAATTGTTCAGAAGGTTATTGTATATGATACCTAGTTATTCAATTATATATTATTTTTTAACTATACTTTTTGCATCTATAGTTTTTAAATACTCTTTAATAGGTTTTAATATGATTTTACGAGCATCTTTTTACTATAAAGTTTCTTTTGCATATGTCAATATTTTTGATGTAAATGAATATAAAAGTAATATTTTTTTGCTTTTATAGAACGATAAATATACAGAGATTTACGGCTTACAAAATATTGAAGCACTTTAATATTGGCAATTTTAAGGTTTAAGATATTAAAAAAGGAAACTGCTGAAATATCATAACAAAAACGGTTAAGTAAGTTTATAAAAGTTTTAAAATTTCCTCGTTTTTGATGTATTATTTATTTTAAAATTAACTAAACAGCACAACAAAGTTTAATATAACTTGGAGATATTAGAAATTTTAGCACTTAGGCTTTGTTTTTTTTTATATAAGCAGTAGCGATGTAATGTAATCGTTTAATTTTATATCCAAAATTAGTTGCTTTAACCTTGCTATTTAAAAATTTTATTCATTTAAAAATTTTATTTGTTTAATATTTCAAATTTTGAAAATGTTTCCTAAATTAAAAATACTAATACTTCTTGTCGTACATAGTAATTATACTTTTATAAATTGAGTATTACATTTTAACACTAGTGAAATTTAGTAATAAAGTATAAATAAGTTTCTTTATCTTTGCATTATTGTTATAAAAAACTTTTTTTTTAAACATAAGATGTTACACAAATAGAACTTCAAAGAACTTAATAAACTTTCAAAAAAGAGTTTAACATTGAAATTTCAATATATTTGTATACAAAAAGTATATCATGATATATGGTTTTTTTTATTTTCAAATACTTTAAGTCGTTAAATTCCTAAGAACAAAAACTTCCTTGAAATTTTTCTAAAACAAAAATAATTTTAATGAAATCTTTTACAATTATAATTCCATTTAGATATTATTTGTAATTTTAACCTATCGTTTTAACAAACAATTTTGCGGTATTTAAACGAGATTCATTTAAATACTTTTTATATACAACTTTTAATCTTGTTGGTGGATTTAAATACAAGAAACTTATTATAATTTAAACAAATAAAAATTAGCCTCTAGATGTTTTAGTATTATTCTTTGCTTAAAAATTCTGATTAAAACTGAGCTTTTTTATGTAAATCAAAACTTAAAACATTACAAAACTTCGAGAATGTTGATACAACTTTAAATAACTGTAATAAGAATAATGAGTAACCTTTTAGTTATGGTAATTTTTAAATTGTGTTAAGCTGAAAAATATTATACTTCTTTTCATTTTTAAGTTACAAAACTTTTTTTATATTAATTTAGTATTTTTATATCGATAGTTATTAAAAAATCAGAAAAAACGAAATTTTTTACACCTTTGTAATACAGATTTACCGTAACTAAGTTATTTTAAATTCAACTATTTAGCAGTTTCTATTGGATATTAGTAATTTGAGTAAAAATTATGTCGATTTCTAAATTACAGTTGTTTATTGACTATTATAAATATTAATAACAAAAAAGAATTTATTTGCAAAATGAGTAAATAAAATCTATACTAATACTTTAACTGTGTTAATTTCACTTTATTGTAAACCAGCTACACTAAAAAACAATAAAATTAAGAAAAACATTATAGATATAAGAAAACAAAACGAAAAAAATAACAATAATGTACAGTTATAATTATAGTTGTAGTTTTATAAAGCATTTATTATAATTATTATGTTTTTCTTTATAAAAGATAAAAATACTTAAAAGCTTATACTGAACAACGTTAAGCAAAGTACATTATTAATAGTAATTAAACTAATATCCTTGTATAACCATTAGCTGTTTATTATAACAAGCTAGCTTCCCGAGTTCACACCAATAACATTATCAAATGGAGTAATCTTTTATAAAATAAGATAAACTTATAGTCTGTATTTTTTATATAGTTTGTTGTAGTTTTTATGACTTTTAGATTACTAAATTTTATAATTACGTACAAAACTATCATAGAAAACCATGCAAAATTTTATAGTTTTGCTTAAGTCTAATCACATGTTTTTATTTAAACCATGATATTAAATAATGCTTAATAAATAATATTAAAAATGATAAATAATATCTTACGAGCGTCTTTTGTTTGTTTGTTTGTTTTTAGGACATTAAAGAAGGTAAGTGACGTAATTTAAATATAAAAACATTGCATAGTTTTTTTTCGAAAACAGAGTATGAGCAATTTAAAATAAAAACAATATTGAAACATCTTAAATTTCGTATAAAATTTTTGTTTTATTTTATAAGTAGCTTAAAAATTTTGGCTTAAGTGACATCAACAAAAAGTTAACATCAACACGTTTATAATATATAGGACGAGTTTAAAAAGTTTGTATAAACTTATGCAGTTAAGTAAGTTTAGAAGAGTTTACAACTATGTTAACATAGTTGGGTAACATGATTTTATTGCATCTCAAAAAATATTACTCAGGGTTTAAAGTTAAAAGCTAACAGTTTTTGTTAACTATGTTCGTTTTAGCGATGTAATACGTAAATTTCAATGTATGAAATATTACATTTAAAGTTAAATTCTGTAGTTTAAACTGTTCCTATCAAAAAGTTGTTTAACTGCAAATTTTATATGATAAAAAACGTTTCAATAAAACTAAAGCTACTAACTTTCAAGTCGTGTACAAGCAGTTACAAATATAAAATAGTAAAGTTTACAAATGTACACTATTCATTTTTATTATAAAAGTAACAAAACCTTTATGTTTTGGGTCTTGTTGTCTTAACAAACAAAAAAGTTTCTAAAAATTAATTAGTTTTAGAATGTTATATAAAAAAATACAGTTCTTATAATAAAAAATACATACTTAAACATATGTTTTGACATTAGACTAAATTGAAAAAAGGAATTTCCGAAATGTTACAAGAGCATTAATTTAACTTTTTCTAATTATATAGTTTAAAAATTCTTTGCAGTTGGAGTAAAAGTTTATTTGTAAAAAAAACTAAACTACTTTAAAAAATTAAGATGTTACTCTTAGCTCTAAAAGCAAAAAATATTTTTTAAGTATAACAGACATAATAAATTTAAATTCCGAAAAACTTTTTAATGAAACTATAATACAGTTTAGTTACTAAATTAAATCTGGTAAAATCAAGTTTTATCTTATGAAATGTTTTGAAGACTGTTGCAACTCACTTAATCAAAAAAAAAAGTCCTAATTAACCCAAAAGTTTAAAATATAAATCAAGAACTTCTAATTAGACTTGACTGACAAATAAATAGTTAAGATGTGAAAAGGGTTTATATTTTAAATTAGAAACTTGAGAAAAGTAAAGTAATCAGACTAGCATGAAACTTAAAAAGAAGTTTAGTTTAGTCAAAACTTCGGATAAAACTAATTTTTTTAGCAATAAATTTTATAAAAAAGTACAAAATGGTATATAAATATTTTAATTACCTTTAATTCTTACAATTTTTTTTAAAATTTATTTAAATCAGGCTCTTCTCTATGCTAATTCGTTTTTGGCATAAATCAAGCTTGTTTAGTAATTTTCTATATTTAGTAAAAGTGTTATAATGACTAAAGTTACACGAATGTATACTTATTTGACGAAATATACTTAAATTTAAAACTTCTTTTAACTTTATTACTTACGCTTATGGTTTCTTATTAAATTGTTCATATCTTAACACCATTTTACTCTCAGTGGAGCAGTTTCAATAATATTTTTCGGAAAGCGACAGGATGCAAAGTGCTTTTAGACTAAACATCTTTTTGAGAGATTTTGTTGGCATTATATTTGCAACTAATTATTTAAAATTATTTTATAACAGCTCAATGGCTTTTTAAAAGTAGTGGGTCAACTTTGTTCAAAAAAAGTTTTCTTCAATTTTCCTTGCAGGCTGCACTGTGTAGCAATAAGTCTTCATGAATTGGCAACTCTCTAGGAAAATTTTAATAGTCAATAAAAATAATTTATAAACAGATAAACATATATAAAAACCAATAATAAAGCAAAAATATATAAATTTTATTAAATTTAGAGCTCTAATGTAAGTTGAGTTTCTACAAAAAGAACTCATTTTTTTGTTTTTTAGAAAGTTTTCTGCAGAAAAGTAATGGCAATCGTTTTAAAATAAGAAAAATTTCAAATAATATTTCTTGACTTAAAATTTAAAACACAAAAATTTAATTGTTTTACCTTCTTTGAGAATTTGTTTTACAAAATTTTATAGCTTAATGGTACAGCTAAATTAAACAACGTTTTGATTAGCTGTGATTTATTTGGTCAGTAGGTGCTATAGCCCACAGAAAAATTTAGATATTTTTTTTTTGTCATCGCAACATATCTCAAAAAATACGTATTATTTTTTACTATGTTTCTAAATATTATTTAGTAAATCAACTTTTTTGGTTTGTGAGTTTGTATTTTATATCAACTTATTATTATTTTTAAATTAAGGCCGTTTTTGGTTTTTTTAGTTTTGGTCTTTAGTTAGGGTTCATTTTTATTATCACTGACTATTAGAGATATTTTTGTTATAACAAAAAGATTCATTTTAATCTTTTTTTTAAATATAGAGCAAGAACCAAAAAACTAAAAAAGGGTCTGTAGTTCTGTAAGTATTTTTAGTTATTTAACTGCTGTTTGTGGTTTTTAAAATAATTTTTTATTAGTTAGTGAATTTCTTTCTTACCATTTATTGAAACTAACATTTGAATTTCTTAAGTTGATGATGAAGAGCAACAAATTAATTGAAAAGTTTTAGAAGTATTTTAGGGTAGATTTTTGAAAATTCTTGTAAATGGGAACCGGAGCTTTTTTAATCAGAGGAGGCTCTATGAAAAAAATGAGAAAACCCTGACATCAAGTGAATAAAAGTATCTTGTGTTTTTTTCAACTTTTTTTACTCTAAAATTACATCCTATAATCAGATTCTTTATCATTAAGTTTAGATCAGTCTACAAAATTTGAGAAACATATTTCAAAGAAAATTGAAGATAGTTAAAAAAAAAAACTTCTTTATTGTCAATAAACTTGTCTTCTATAATCAACATATTGAGCTCTCAAATTTTGTACATACTTTTTTTACTTTGAAAATTTTC
The DNA here is from genome assembly GCF_965202585.1 of Thalia democratica. Taxonomy (NCBI): domain Eukaryota; kingdom Metazoa; phylum Chordata; class Thaliacea; order Salpida; family Salpidae; genus Thalia; species Thalia democratica. Next base: position 81,590,202 of record NC_139167.1, read on the forward strand.
TTTAAAAATGTTTTAGATTTTGAAAATATTATCAGCTTGTAAATAATTGATTAACACTAACACCCTGATGTTAAGACATTTTTGGTATAATGTTTAATCTTGTTACAAAAAATTCAAGATATATAGAAATTTAAAAAACCTGAAGTTTTATATGAATAAGTGAACCCACGTACACAGAATATCTACAAAAATAAAAATTTAAAATAGCCATCAGACCAGAAAAAAAAATTACTTAGAACAACATTCATAATTTAAGACCAAAAAATGGTGGTTATGTTAACTCAAACTTATAATTGTAAATTTCAACAAAACTAATTTATAAACACTTTGATAAAATACTCTTCAAAATAACTAGAAAACCTTGAACTATAAAAAAAACTATTTTAAAAAGAGAGAAAGATGTTTAAGTGGAAAAACTGTAGAACGCAAACAATAGAAAAAATTTTATTTTGCATACAGGAGGTTTATTTTTTATTACGTTCATAAAGGTTATCTATTTCTGAAGTAATTAGCAGCAGGGTTGCCAAATACTCAGGGAATTCAGGGAATCTCAGGGAATCTTTAAATTGTAGAAAATCTTAAAAAATTCAGGGAAATTCAGGGTAGTTTTGGTTTTTTCTAAAATTCTTAGGGAAAATTTAAAATTTTTATAAAATCTTAGGGAAATTTTTTCCTAGATCTATAATGAGATTCAGTTAATCAAGTTTTAATATTTTGTTCAAAAAAGTTAATTTATTTGTTAGTTTTATTTTGTTAATTTTAAGTGTTCATTTAGAAATTTTTAAGCCATTTGGCTAGATTTAAATATTCTTTGATTTAAAATTTTAAATTTTTAGTAAATTATAAAAATTTTAAGGAATTTAAAAAAAAAATCAGGGAAGTTTAGGGTTAGTCAGGGAAACTTGTGATCACTCAAGAAAGATTTTTTGACTCAAAGAGTGGCAAACCTGTAGCAGCAGCTGTTTGTTTATTTATTAAATTATAAATAGATTTTGATATACAAGTGTACACAGTTTTTGAGCCAAAATAGTTTGTATAAATGTACGTAGCAAAATAATTATAGAAATACTTTTTTATTATTAGAAAACTATCTTCTGCTCATTTTTTAGATTTTTATTTTCTCAAAATTATCTAATCTAAATCAATTTCATGTTTAAACAAACCTGTTGAAGAATTTTTTAAACTCTCTTGAGAGACCAAAAACTGCCCTGGGTAATCCTGATTTTTTTTAATATTTAAATTTACTTTTGATAACTAATAAAAATTATATTAAAACAAGTTATTTTACAAAATAAACTATAAAAGAATAAAAAGAATAAAACATTTTAACTATATAAATTTTTTCGTATTAATTTTAAAGAAAAAAAAATCCTGTAATTTAAAAAAAAATCTTAAAACTATCCTGAGTTTTTACTATAAGTCATATCCATGTTGAGTCAGAAAAAATAAAGATTAAGTATCCTGAGTTATTCTGAGCTGTTATAAGATTGAAAAATTTATATAGCTATTTATTCATTTATGATATTTTTTATTCTATTTATTTAGTTATACAAAATTACAATAGTTACGAATAGCTTTTTTTGCAGTTTTTAAAAATGTCCAAAATTTAGATACAATTATTTTTCTTATCTTTAAAGCTAATTTAATTTTTTTTTACTCTGTAAAAGGTTTCTATGTTTTTAATTAAAAAAATATCTGATTGGGCTCTGAATTTTTGAGTAGAGTCTTTTTTTAAATTTTTATTTTTCAATTTTTTTACTTACTTTTTTTTTCTCAAAAAAATAAAATATTTTTTTTTAACTTACGTATTAAACTAAATGTATTAGTAAGGATTTTTTTTTTATTTCAAATTTTTATTCTTATAAGACACGATTTGTTTTTTGTTTCCAAAATGTTCAAATTTATCATAATCAAAAATATATAATTTTTGGAAATATTCATAGTGTGCTTGTTCAAATAAGTTTCATACTAAGGAAATATTAATGTTTCTAATTTTTTACTTTTTTATTATATGACCTATGCAACTTTGACATAAATTCATAGCATAGTTTACACTATTTGAGGGACTTCTAGTTCATGTGCAATGAATTTATGTAAAACTTGCATAGATCATATAATATAATAACTAAAAAATCGGTAAATCAATACTTATTTGACATAAAACTTAATTAAATAAGCATATTAAAATTCCTTTTATTCAAAGTTTTATATTTTTTAGTAAAGCTATGATAAATTTGAACATTTTGTGACTAAAAAATTAAGGAAAAACTTCATATTTTTCATAAAAATATTTTAAGAAAATAAAACAAAAAATTAGATAATAAGTTTAGTTTAATAACTAAGTAAAAAAGTAATATAATATTATTAAATTTTTTGAGAGAGCTAGAAAAAGAAAAAAAAAATTTAAAAACGTCTAAGTTTTAAAGTAGTTCCACTAAATAATTAAAACCCTAATTAGATTGTTTTTTTTTAAATATAAGGCAAAAGGGCTTTCTTTAGAGTAAAAAAATTCAAGTTAGCTTAAAGATAAAAGAAATGTTTAGATCTAAAGTTATAGACATTTTTTTTAAATTGCAAAGAAGCTATTCGAGCCAAAGTAACCCTCGTTATAAAATAATTATATATGAAACTCAGTATCAACCTTTGCTGTGGGCTTTGAGAGTTTTAAATAATGGTAATATTTTGACCAAAATTAAAACTTAATAAGTTTTATAACAATTCTAGTGGTAAAAACTAAACTAAAAAGTTATTTTCAACACTTTACTGTTGAATGTTAAAGAATTGTTTTAAAGCCAAACTTTGTATTATTATGAACCTTCAATTCTTTTGAAAAATCAATAAATCAACTCTAAGCTTTAACAAACGAAAATCCCAAGCTAAATTAGAGTACTAAAAAGTTTTTATTTTTAAAGCAGGCAGTTATAAAATCAAATAAATTTAATGTAAATAAATGACGACATAGTATTTACTTTAACAATTTAAAACTTTAAAGCTAAACACGCATTAAATACTAAAGTAAAGAACACAAGATTTTTTTTTCTGTTATATAAAAGTAAATTAAGAAAAGCACTACATAATCATACATTTATACTTTATGTTTAAAGTTTTTAAAGCACTTGTTTTTAAAGCGATAAAAGTTGTTGTGTGTCAAATGTAGTGCATGTGCGAAGACGTTAATTTTACAAACCAAACTAATGACATTTATTTAAAAAAAAGAACTAATTTGAGTAAAACAATAAAATGTTTTTTTTTGTTCGTTGATATTTAAATATAATTTTTACTGAATTTGATACCTAAATGATAGAACTTAAATTTAATATGATTTTTTTTAGTTTGGGTTTATTGGGTTAGTGCTAGAGCCCATAAAAATAGGGAACTTTTAGTTGTAATTTTCAAGATATTAAATTTTTTTTTGAAAGCTATTAATTAAAAAGTTATCAAACGAAAAAAAACTTTTTGAATACATAAGTTGTTTATTTTCTTAAGACTAATTTAATCCTTAAACAAACTTTTTAAATGTCATGAAGTATCATTTTTTTCTTTCTATAAATAAAATAGTGATATGATCGATAAGTTAATTATTATTATTTTTTTATTTATGTTATATGTTTTTGAACTTACATCACATAAATATTTTACTGCTCTATTCTAAACTTGGACTTTTTTAATAAGATTAATTAAAGGTTTTGGCAAACTTATAATTACTTAAAGAAACAGGGCTTCTGTTAAATAGTACATTGAACAAAAGAAATGAAAACGACAAAAGGTACAGTTTAACAGTCTCGTTTAAATGTTTTCTTAAAATAAGTTAAATAAAAATAACTTTGTTTTTACCTTTAATAAATAGATGAAATAAAATAAAACTCAATGATTCATAATCTTTCTGAGTAAAACTATTATTTCAATAACATAAACGACAACTTTTTTAATTTATTTTTATTACTATAATTTCAAATGAATTCTCTGATTGTCGTTCTAAGCTTTTTTATTTTGTTTTTGTGTCAAATACCGATTTCGATCTCACAACGTTCGAATCGTCACCAGAACACCTCTATTTAAAATAAACTAAAATAATAAGATTCAACAAACAAGTAAAATCTGTAATATAGGTTGCTACATTTGTCTTGCTGAGGACGAAGATCGCCTTATAAGTCCCTGCAAATGCGCTGGTTCGTTTTAAACTGAATACTTAAATATTTTATACATCATATCAACTTAAAACTTTAAATGGTTTTAAAATGAATAAAAAATTTTCCACCACCTAAATTAAGTTACCTAAAATATTAACGGCAAAAACTTAAAAAAAACAACTATTTTTTAAATTAATTTTAGGAGGAAACAAATATGTCCACGAACACTGCCTAATTGAATGGATTGAGAGGAAAAGGAAATTAAAAAAAGAAGAACATTTGGAACCGACATGCGATATTTGCAAAACAAAGTTTTATGTCAACTATTTAAAATAACTTATAAATTTATCTTTTGAAATTCACATCTGCAAAACTAGAGTGAAATGATCATTGCCAGTAAATTAATTTGATTTTGGGAAACTTAGTAAAAGTATTTGAAATAAAATCATGTTTTGAGTAACTTATTTTTGTTAAAAATGAGGTACTAAATTGTAAATATCATAGAAAAGCTATTCGAAATTTTTAGCACTTTAATCAATTCTAAATTTTATTTTAGACACAAAATATTTCTTTACTTTTATAATAATTTTTTATCTCAAAATTTAAATTACAGAAAGCACAGTGCTTTTTAAAATTACTACATTTTATCGATATTGACAAAACACTAATAATGAAACATTCAGCAACAATATTTTTTTACATCGAAGGTTCGCTGTGACTTACGAAAAATCAATGCCAACCGTCGCACAAGTACTCAACGTGTTTTTCAACGACTTGTCAAAGAAAAGCAATTATTTCAGAAACATTTATTTGGTTTTTGCAGGACTTAATATTGTCTACAGTGTTCTTGACCTCACTCCAGCAATTTACCAGAAATTCACCTACCCAGAAATTACCTTTCTATGGTCGGAAAAAGTAATTCTCGCTATATATTTCATTGGCTGGTTTTTAACCTTCAGGTAAGTACTGCTCGTTTTACAAGTTTCAAGAAGATTTTGTTTGTTTGCTCAAACAAAGTTATTTTTTTAAATATTTCAAAACTGTAATTGAAACAAAATGATGGTCATTCTGCTTTCAGGTTTGTGTGGGAAATAGGAAGCGCAGCTAAAAAATGTTGGACATCATGTGTTTATTGGCAAGTCTGTTGTGTGGACAATTTTGTTGAAGAAAACAGAAAAAAAGAATAAATTTGTCGTAATTTTTTGTTGAATATTATAATAAAAAGAAAAAAATATTTTATCTCAGTTTGTATAGATTTAAAATATTAGTTTTTTTAAAATTTGAATTGTTAAAGTGCTTAAGTACGGTTAAAATAAAGTTTTTAAGTTTTAGTAAACTTTATTTTTTGGTAACTCCTTAAAAAAAGGACTAAGTTTTTGTGCTTAATAAAATTTATTAAAACTACTTTTAATTTTTAAAGGTAAACTAAGTGCCTTTGGGTTTGTTTTCTTAAACTGAAAATAAATAAACACTTTAAGGTTAAACTAAAGACCACAGAAAAGTATTTTTTTGACGTTTTTGTATTTTAAATTTATTAAATATACTCTAAATATAAAAAACTTTATTGTTTATGTAGATGTGTATCTTAACTAAATATTATTCTGTTACTAAAGTCGATGTTGTTTAATTCTTAAGTTTGTTAGAAATAAAAAAATCGATGAATAGATTTACTTGATAACTAATTGTTTAAAAAATGTATGTTCTGTGTGCATAAAAACAAAAAACACTATATTAAACTTATATTTTAAACAATATAAAGTAGACAATAGTTGAAAATACTCTTTTTCTTGAAATAAAAAAAATTAAACGTTTTGAGTATGTCATGAAGTTACTTGTTATTGTCAAAGTTTTTAAAGGCTTAACTATAAGAAATTTCTAATTACAAGCATAAGATGATTGTAAATTGATCAACACCGACAAAAAATTGCTATTAAAAGTAATTTTGGTATACACTCTCTGAATAACTAAAATAAAAATAAGTTATTATGTACCTTTCAGTGTACGCCTAACCATTAAAAACTATGTACAGTGCTTCCTCGCTAATCCGGTCCTCGCTAATCCGGTTCCTCGCTAATCCGGCCGGTTTTAGTCGAGAAGTCAACTTATTTACTTTAGTGTTTTTAGCGTTTAATTTCATTTTATTTCGAAAAAGTATTCAATTTACGTTTTATAAGTATGCAAGCAATATATTATTACGTCATAATAAAGTATCATTTGTATAACATTAAGTTTTTTATCATACTTTTCCCGCTCAGTTGTAATAAACTTGTTTATTATTCATTTGCAATTTTTCTGTCTTTGCTAAGCAAGTTACACTTTAATATAGTACTACAATCAACATATCTGGTTAAAACATGGATAAGACAGCAAAGAAACGAAAACGCGTTCAACTAACAATTGAAAACAAGTTAAAAATTTGCGGAATGGCAAACTATAATGTGCCTAAAGCTGTTATAATGAGCCAGTTTAACATTGGTAAGTCAACTTTAAATGACATATTGAGAGGCGAAGAAAAGTTCAAAAAGTTTAAAGCCGAAAAGGAGGAGCTGGGACTAATTGGAGCTGCTAAAACGGCAAAAAAAGTAGAAGGAGGCGTCTTTGACAAGCTAGACAGCACCCTTTACATTTGGTTTCGCCAGGAACGTGAAAAGGGTTGTCAAATAACTGGCCCAATACTATTAGAAAAAGCCTCCGACTTCCATCGTTTAATTTACGGTGAACACTCAAGGCCCTTTTCAGCAAGTACGGGGTTTCAATGGAGGTTTTGCAGGAGATTTGGCTTACGTAATCTTAAAATATGTGGCGAAAATTAAGTGCAGATAGTTCAGCTGCTAATAAACTCATAAATGAGTTTTCTGTCATAACTGAGAGCTATTCTGAACACCAAAAGTCTAAAGTTGTCAACACCGTTTCATCTGCTTGGGGTATGGTAAAGTCTTCTTCCATTAGAAACTCATGGAAGAAATTAATGCCGTTACATAAAAGCTCTTCCGTGCAAAACATAGATTCTTTAGAAAAACTCAAGACAACGAGTTTGTACAGCAATTTGCGAGATTAAATATCACATTTACAGAAGACGATATTCAAAGATGGATGAGTTGCAATGGTCCTGGATATGAGCATATGGACGAGCAAGGAATTGTTGAACTGGTTACTGAAGATAACGAAAAAGAGACTGTTGAAGTTGTTGAAGATGAACTTGGTGTTTCACAGCCTTCTAAGTGTCCATTTTCTCATGCTGAATTCATGCAGAAAATGGACGATTACTTAGCTTATTATCGTTGCCAACCAGAAGCCACACCTGAAGATGTGTCAAAACTCATCCAATTTCGTGAGTTTTCTGCTAAGAAACGAGAAAGCACTGTAAAACAATCTTCTATTCTTTCTTTTTCAAAAAAAATCTTAATTTAGTTAAAGTGTTAATAGTGTAGCTTTTTTTCCATTAATTTTGAACTTATGAAATTTTGTTTCGTTTAGTTTTGTCTGTTTTAATTCTTTTTTATTTGAATAAAGTAAAATAAATTAAATTAACAGAAATTTTATAGTACGTTTTGTTATATACATTCATAATATAACTAAGGTAGATAATTTGTAAAAAAAGCGATATTTTGTTCTTATCCGGCCAAAGGCAAATCCGGCCGTATTTTCAAGAAAATCTTGCCCATCTTGGCCGGATAAGCGAGGAAGCACTGTATATATAATTTGTTACTAGTATGTTTTATCACTAAACTGGATTTTTTAGAAAAAACTCTTAACTTAAAGTTTCAAAACTATTTTAAACTGATTGTATAATTTAATAATTAAAGGAAGATTTTTTGTATGAACAAACTAAGTTTAAAAAAACTTTTGGTTTTTTTAATAAAGCTTAAACCAAGTTTAGACATTCCAGAGGTTTTATTTACTACAAAACAGATCTACTTCCAGTTACTTTTTACTCATTTTCACAAGTGTAGTCTCATTCCATAGTTAATTTAAAAATCTAAGATATACTACTTTGAATAAAAATAACATTTATATTTTTGTACGCATTTATTTTATACTAAGCAAAACAAAATAAATTCCAACAAAATTAGTTTTTAAATGAAAACGAAACAACATTTCAAATAACAAAAAGTTTGAAAATTTAAAGCAGTACTGTAAAAAAACTCATGTCTTTAGAAAATTATACTCATAATGTAGCTACAAGCTTTATCAATTTGTAAAGCAAAGCAACTACTACAATTAAAAGAAAATATAATTTACAGCTACCCCATTCAAATACCGTGTAACCAGAAAACAAAATAGTTATTACTTTGTATTATAAGCTTAACTTTTATTATGTTATTAAATTTAATAAAAACAGTGGACTAATAAATTTTCTTATTGAACAGTAGAACTATTTCCAACAAAACCTTAAAAATTTGATTACTTTCAACAACTTGCAATATGAACTTTTACCCTGCTGAATCAATAAGGTATTTGAAATATAGTTTAGTTTCCTATAAACAAACGATCATAACTATTTCTAATAAAACCTGAAGACATTGACTACTTTTAACAACTTATATCGTGAACCTTCATAAAATAATATTATAATAACTTAACATGTATAATTTTTAATGAAAAAGGGAAACTACTGTGGCAGACTTAAATATTTTTATTTTGCTTTAAGAGCTAAGAGTAGTATCTTAATATTTTAAAGTAGTTTAATTTTTTTTAAAATAAACTTTTACTTCGACTGCAAAGAAATTTAAAACTATACAATAAGAAAAAGTTAAATTAATGCTCTTGTAACATTTAGGAAATTCCTTTTTTTAATTCAGTCTAATGTCAAAAAATATGTTTAAGTATGTATTTTTTATTATAAGAACTATATTTTTTTATATAACATTCTAAAACTAATTTATTTTTAGAAACCTTCTTGTTTTTTAAGACAACAAGACCTAAAATATAAACGTTTTGATACTATTATACTAAAAATGAATAGTGTACATTAGTAAACTTTACTATTTTTTATTTGTAACTGCTTGTACACGACTTGTAAAATTAGTACTTTTAGTTTTATAGAAACATATATAATATATAATATATATTTTAGTTTATTATATAAAATTTTCAGTTAAATAAACATTTTAAAAAGTGCAGTTTAAACTAGTTATTTTAACTTTAAATTTAAAATTTCATACATTGAAGTTTACATATTACATCGCTAAAACAAAAACTGTTAGCTTTAAAAATCTTAAATTATATTTTCTTGAATGTATTAAAATCATGTTACCCATCTATGTTAACATAGTTGTAAACGCTTCTAAACTTACTTAGCTGCATAAATTTATACAAACTTTTTGAACTCGTTCACTAGATTATAAACGTGTTGATGTTAACTTTTTTCTACAAATAAATGTTTGGTCGCTTAAGCCACATTTTTTAGTTATTTATAAAATAAAACAAAAATTTATTGGAAAGTTAAGCTGTTTCAATATTGTCTTTATTTTAAATTGCTCATACTCTGTTTACAAAAAGAAACTACGCAATGTTTTTATATTTAACTTACATCACTTAACTTTTTTATTGTCCTAAAAATAAACAAAACAAAGACGCTCGTAAGATATTAGTTGTCATTTTTGATAGTATTTATTAAGCACTATTTTAATAAAAACATATGATTAGACTTAAACAAAACTATAAAATTTTACATGGTTTTCTACGATAGTTTTACACATAACTTAAAAATTTAGTAACTAAAAAATCAAAAAAAAAAAAAAAACTATATAAAAAAATACAGACTATAAGTCTATCTCATTTTATAAAAGATTACTTTATTTAAGAATGTTAAAGGTGTGAACTCGGGAATTTAGCATGTTATGATAAACTTCTAATGGTTATAATAGATTATAAGTTTGCACTTATATATAGAAAATTTAAAATACTTCAAACTATTTTGGTTGAGCTACCCTTTAAAATTTATTTTTTAATTAAACTTGTCACAAAATTATAATATACAAAATTTTGTATTTGCCGTGAGGGTTACAAAATAATTGATATTGAAAAATAATTTAATTACTAATCTAATTATACAAAAAATATTTTGATAAGTAATTTTAAAATAACTTTCTTAAATACATCTAAACACAAAAGTATGTTTTTGAATAGTAGAACTTTATAAAGTTTAGTTTCTTTTATTACAACTACTTATAATTATTTGAATTTTTTTTTAACAAACTAACTAGTTATAGAACAAAAAAAGTTGAAATTTCATGAAACGTTTAAACCAAGTTAAAGAACTAGTGTAGGTTTTAGTAAGTTTAAATAATTTGTGCTAAGCTCATTTTTTAAAGCGTAGTTGATTGAGACAAAAAAAAAATTGTCTAAAGTCCTTAATAGATTATGTGTTTAAAGTTACTACAGTATTTTATTAAGCTTAATGTCTACTGTACATAGTTTAGTAGTAAAGCACTGCTGCTAAGTATTATAAATTAAAAATACTCAGCCTGTAGTTCAAATATATGTTAAACAAAGTTGCTTTCTAACCATTAACAGTTGTTACTTAATTTAACTTAATAGTTAATTAAGAACTAATTAACAGTATGAGACATTTACGGTCTTTTTTTTTTGATAATTTAAAATTTAGTTTTAGTCAAATAAAAATTTGTATAAATAGGATAAAATGGTTGTACGATACATAGACCTTGTATGATGTTTATTATAAAAATTACTTTGTTTAGTCTAGTTCTCATAACATAAGACAAAAACTAATTTAATTATACAGTATAAACATGTTGTTATAAAACTGTAATTAAATAAGAAACTAATACAAAACCGAAAAAAATAAAGCATTTGATACTTATAAAGCACCTTATTTTTTTTAAGAAACAAGCATAACTAAAACTTAGCGCAATATGGTTACACTAGTGTTAACAATTATTAAACAACTTAAATTAATTTTAAATTAAAATAACTTGTACAATTAAGAGACAACTAGTAACTAATTCTAACTAAACTAACTTTTAATTTTCTTGTAAAAAGTACACTTATTGTATCAACTATATACAAACTTATAAAATTAATTAAGTGCTAAGTATTTAAATTTTTTGTTAAAATAATTAAGTTTAATGTTATATATACCTTTTTTTTCCATATACTCATTTAACCTTGAAAAACTTTTCATACATAATGTAAAAATTTTATAATATTCGTATTTATTGTTTTCCTATTATTAAGAATATTTATAATATATAGTATGCTTATAGTATCATTACCTAAGAAAATTTACACCATCATAATATTTTTAAATATTAAATGGTACGAAACTACTGAAAAATAATTAAAAGTAGTTGCTTTAAGCATCATGCTTTTGTTCGATTTAACCAATTTTATTTTTTAACGATGTTTAGTATTAGTTTTTAACTTAAGTTATAAAATATTTTATTAAGTATATAGCGATAAAATTTTTTGCATTTGACTTATAGTAGCTTATAATAAATTACAGGTTAATCCACAATTTACAGCTTGAACTTTATTTTATAAACAAACTTATGAAAGATTTGCCTTGCACTCAATAATTATTGTTTAATTAGTGCTAAGTACTGGCTAGCACTAGTTACTGGAAAACTTTCATAGAACAAAAGCGTAAATAAAGTAATTAATCATGTTTTTAAACTTATTTAACTACATATAACAAAGTTTATAAAGCAATATTAATAACAAGGTTATGTACAAAAATGTAATTTTTTTTTTCCTTTATGAAGAAAATCCTAATAGTTATAGTAAATGCTTTACAAATTTCCTTTATAAGTCTAACTGTACAATATTGTTATTTATTTCGTTTTATTTTCTTAGATTTTTTATGTTTTTCTTAATTTTGTAGTTTTTTACTGTGGTTTGTTTACCATAAAGTATTATTAACATAATTTAAATATTAGTATAGTTTTTAATTACTTATTTTTACTAATTTTTTTTTGTTATTAATATTTATGATAGTCAATAAATAATTGTAATATAGAAATTAACATAATTTTTATGCAAAGTATTAAATTCCAATAGAAACTGCTAAAAAGTTGAATTTAAATTAATTTAGTTACGATAAAACTGTCTTGATATGAAAGTATTAAATTAATATAAAAAAAGTTTTTAAATTTAAAAATGAAAGAAAGTGTAATAGTTGTCAGCTTAACACTGTTTAAGTTTATTACATTTAGTAGGTTATTAGTTATATCAACACTTAGAAATTTATGTAATATTTTTAGCTTTGATTTAAACAAAAAATCACAGTTTAAATTACAATTGTTAAGCAAAGAATAATGCTAAAACATCTATATGCTAAATTTCTTTCAAGTAAATTATAATAAACTTCTTGTGTTTAAATACCACCAGCAAGATCAGAAGTTGTATATAGTAAGTATTTTAATGGATCTCGTTTAAATACCGCAAAAGTTTTTGCTAAAACGCCAGATTGAAATTACCAAATTTAACAAGTTGTTCTAATGTTTAATAATATCTAAGTTTAAACACAAAGTATAAAAGGAAATATAAACGTAAATGTTTTCATTAGAAATATTTTTGGGTTAAAACAATTTCAAGGAAATTTTTGTTCTTAAGAATTTAACGACTTTAAGTATTTAAAAACACATAAACCAAATAACGGTGATATAATTTGTAAACAAGTTTATTAAAACTTGAATACTAAACCAATTTTTGAAAGTTTATTAAGTTCTCTGAAGTTCTATCTGTGTAACATCTTATATTTTATGAAAACAAATTTTTTATAACAACAAGGCAAAAAAAAAAAGAAACTTATTTATACTTTATTACTAAATTTAACTAGTGTTGAGATGTAAAATTCAATTTATAAAAGTATATTTACTCTTATACGACAAGAAGTATTAGTATTTTATTTTTTGGAAACATTTTTTAAATTTAAACTTTTATTTAACACAATTTTTAAATAGCGAGGTTAAAGCAACTGAATTTAGAATTGAAATAAAACGTTAAAATGTTATCGCTACTGCTTATAAAAAAGTACAAAGCCTAAATGCTAAACTTTCTAATATCTCCCAGTTATACTAAATTTTGCTATACTGTTTAGCTAGTCTTAATTATCCATCGAAAACAATGAAATTTTGAAAACTTTCTAAACTTACTTAACCGTTTTTGTTATGATATTTCAGCAGTTTCCTTTTTTAATATCTTATACCTTAAAATTGCTAATATTAAAGTGCTTCAATATTTTGTAAGCTGTAAATCTCTGTGTATTTAACGTTCTAAAAAAGCAAAAATATTACTTTAATAACTATTTACATCAGACAAAATAGCATATGCAAAAGAAACTTTATAGTATAAAGGTGCTCGTAAAAACATATCAAAACTTTCAAAGAGTATATAATAAGTATTATCCCTTAAAGTATAATTAAATAATAATATATAATTTGATGATTAAATTTAAACATTACTAAAAACTTTTTATACAGTTTCTACAATATTTTTATACGTAGATAGAATACTTCAGTAATGTGCAAATCTTTGTATTAGTTAGATTGATTGTTTATTAAAACTAGCACAATATTAAACCAAAAAAACTTTAAAATTCGCTCATTATGTGTTCATATGGTGCGATAAATCAAAATGTAAGTTTTGACTACTATTGGTTACGTGATCTGTCAAACACAGATCTCAGATTTGAATTAAGTTATTAAAGATTTTTTAGTTGGTTATATTCTAGGCGTTAACCAGGAAGTAATAATACTTTAACCTAAATAAGATGTTTTAAAGGTTATTAGTTTTCGTAAAAGCATGGAAAAATCTAAAGGTTTAAAATTACTTAAAACAAACAAATATTAATAACTGGCTTAAAAGTCTATATAAATTTAATGTGAGTTTAAATAACAATAAAATGTGTACTGTTTAAATCTTTAAAATAGGTTTTAAACACATCTGATTACCAATATAATAATTAATCCGTTACCGTATTAAACGTGAGTAGAAGTTTATAAGCAAGTAGAAAGATAACAATCCTAATTACACCTATACACTAGGTAAAAAACTTGAATGGTACTACCTTACTGGGTGTGATTTTTTCGCATAAAAGAAATTTTGTTGTTTAAAAACTGTTAGTAAACAAACTTAATTGTTTTGAAATAAGTATTTGAAGATCAATAAAGATAGCATTTCTTAAAAATTGTTTGTCCAATCAACTTAATTGATATGGAAACTAAAGCCATTTAAAAGATATATCGTACATATTAAACTTAATTATTGTACTTTGTTTAGTTGGATTGTTTTAAAGCTTTATACAAGTTGCCTAGTTTTTAAAATATGTAATAAGGCGTGCAACAAACTTATATTTTTAATCAAAATGTGTTCAGACTAAATTATTAGACATAAGAATTTAAAAGTAAATAAGTATTTGAATAATAATTTATAAACTGTAATAAACTTTCAGATGAATTAAATAAACAGTAAAAATAAATATAATACAATAAAAATAATTGCTTATCATTTGTAATTACTTACGAAAAAAAAACTCTGTAGGAGTATTAGATTAACAAGTGCTTTATTTTTGCGTTATCAGATTATTACTGGTTAAAAGTTTGTATTCATTTTCTAATGGAGTTTTAATCACTTTAAATATAGTGGTAACTTGTACACGAATTTGCTTTGTTATTTAAAAGTTTTATACGTTAGTTAATTTGGATTTTTTTTTATACAGGAAGAAAAGTGTAAATAAAGTCATCAATCAAGTTTTTTAAACTGGTTAACGTTGGTTTTATATAAGCTTTAAAGTTTTTTATTTTTTTTATAGCGTATATAAAATAGTTTTAATTTTTTATTAAGTAACTCTACTAATAACAACTATTTAATTATGTTCATCAATTTATTGTTTTCTGTTAACATTTCTGTGATTTAAGTTTTCTTTAATATTATAATTTATTAATTATAATACTAATAATAATTATAATTTATACTTTTTTTTTTTCGTAGAAAAAATTTAGTTTAATTAAAATTTTTAGGCAAAAAATGTTATAAAAACATTTAAAAGCTGTCATTTTGTTTCGAAAAAACCTCACTATGCTTTTTTTATTTAAATGACACCAGTAATTCCAAAAGTCGTAAAAAATATTTAACTGGATTTCATTAAAAAAGCAACAAAGCTGTTTGCTAAAACGCAAAATTGAAATTATTACATTTATTAAATTTTCAAAAACTTAAATATTGTTTAAGTGGACTAATAACCGTAAATGTTTACATTCAAAATATTTTGGTATTAAAACATTTTTTAGAAAGAAAAAAATCCGAGGAATTTAACGACTCAAAGTTTTTCAAGATATAAAAACACTATAACTACGATGTATTTCTTTGCGAATAATTTTTAAAGTTTATAAAAATTCAATGGTAAGCTTTTTATTAACGGTATACTCAATCGACTTTTTTTTTAATCTATAGTTCTTTTTATTGTTTCTTAAAACCTTTAATTTTTTGAATTGTTTTTTATAAAAGCAAAAACAAAAACAAAAAAAAAAACTTTTCAAACTTTTTTAGTAAATTTAAATATTGTTGTTATGTAAAATTTAGTTTCTAAAAATATAATTACACTTAAACGACCAGAAGCGTTAGTATCTAAAGTTTATAGAAACTTTTTGAATACAAAACTTTCAGTTAATAACTTTTTAAATATTAAGGTTGAAACAACTGTTTTTAAGTTTAAAATTAAAATTTTGCATTAAATCGCAACTGCTTAATAAAAGCTAAAAAATCTAAGAGCTAAAATTTATAAAAACTACCAATATTTTTAAAATTTATTGTACTGTTTAGTTAGGTTAAAAACACAAAACACAAGTAAAACGATGAAATTGTTAAACTCTATTAAACTTACTTATTTTTGCTTCATTATTAAAGAGCTCATATTGTCCTCATAAGAAAATAGTTGCTAAATTTAGGCTGCTTCAATGGTTTTTAACCTGTTTATCTCTACACTTTCTTCTTTTTTAAAGAAGCTAAAACATTGTTTTTAACTGACTTACACTAAATATAGTATCTTATGCAAAGTAAAAAGTAGTATAAGGACGCTTGTAAAACCATGTTAAACCTTTTTAAAGAGTATTAAATAAGTATTGTTTTATAAGGTAAAGTTAAATACTAAAAAGTAATTAGATTTAAGTACAACTATAAATTTTTTATGCAGTTCCCGTGATTACTTTATACATATATTTAAAACCATTAGTAATACAAAAACAGTTGCATCATTTTTATTGACCGTTTATTAACACTTAAATTTTATTAAACCAAACAAACTTTAAGGTATGCTCATTATGTGTTCAAAAGTGCAATAAATCAAAGTATACAACTTTGACTACTATTGTTTACAAGGCCTGTCAAATACAGACCTCAGGTTTAAACTGATTTTTAAAGATTTATTTAGTTGATTATATTCTAGGCGTTAACCATGAAGTTTTAATACTTTAATTTAAATAGAATATTTCATAAAAAAATAGGTTTTTAAAAAGTTTGGAAAAATTTAAAGGCTTTAAAATACTTTAAACAAACTAATCTTTGAATACGGCTTAAACTTTTAAATTAATTCATTTAAGATTACATAGCAATAAAAGCTTACACTGTTTAAACCTTTAGAGGAGACTTTTAAAAAGTAACGGCCGTAAAACTTTAAATTCATCTTATTACATAGATATAATTTAATCCGTTGCCGTAACATAGGTGAGTTAAAGTTTTATTTGTTTAAATTAGGCTGGAACAATTTCTATAAAGTAATATATAGTTTTTATGATATCTTTAAAAAGTAATTATACAAAAGTGTTATACAAAATATTACAAAGCAAACTGTTCCTTTCAATCTACTAGCCACTTTTTATAACCCATAAATTTCGTGGTCCAACAAATATTAATTGCTTTTAAATATTTTACATCATCTGAAACCAATTTAAATTAGGGCAGTTAGGTGCTAGTCACTTTAAAGATTATTTTTGCGGTTTAATGGTAAAGAAACTTGCAAAACATTTTTCTTTCAAAAAAACGTCTTTTTAAATTGACAAGCAATTAAGTTCAAAATGATAAAAGTTTGAAGTGGATAACAGGATTAAAATTAAAATTATTTTATTCATTCATTAAAAAATACTAAAAATAGATGTAGATAAATGTTATCAAGTCAACCCTTTTTTATTTCTTTTTTGTTTACAGAATGTTGACTATGTATACTATCCTATTAATTAACTTATTTATTTTTTTTAAGAAACTTATATTGTTCGTATTATTGTTTAACTGTGTTTATTAAAAGTTATAGTTCTTTTAAAGACAGTTTCAACCTTTTATACAATAGGAAATCCATAAACTTTGACGAAACAGACTAAACGTAACTTTTAATATATTACTGCTATTAAGTAAAAATAATTTTACCAAGAACTTTGTTTGGTGTACTAAGTATTGTTAAAGAAACTATAAGGAGTTACAAGGACTGTTTAAAACACGTTTAAAGTTTTACATCTATACTATCAACAAAGTATACAGAACTTTAAGCAACTGAATTTGATTTACGGAATTTTTTTTATTTATTGGCTGAAAATAACTGAATAAAAACGATGTTAAAAAACACAAATTTACTATGTGCCCTACTTAACATCAGAAGTAAAATAGGTTTTATTTGAATTTTCAAGTGATAAAATTAAATTAATTCAAAAAAAACATTAAAAAAAAAAATACTATAACATCAGAATAGAGAATTCAAGTAAGTTTCACAGTGAAATAATACAAATTTTTCTAACATAAAAATAGTTAAATCAGGTGTTTAAAATCAAAGATTAGTAAAGTAAATAAACTTTTGAAATTATGAAAATTAATTAAACTAAGTATTTAAATTTGATAAAGTAATAAGTTTTAAACGGATAAAAATTATCTAATATAAAAAAAGTTAATCATTAAAGCCGAAACTACTACATCTAACTTTACGAATAAACTTTTGATAGTTTTTGTGTCTCAAAAATTTAAACTTGCTAAAAGTTTTTAAGCAGTTTCAGTAAAAATAGTTAATAACTTGCATACTAGAAATTAGCCAAGTTCATTTTTTTTAGCATAAAGTACTTCTAAAGTAATTAGATAAACAATAATAAACTATGTAGTTACTTAAATAACTTTTGTAAAAAAACAATTAAATGGAGATAGAAAACATAAACGTTGCATATCTTAAGTAAAAACCGTAGTTTTTAATTATCGTTTATAAAACAATTTTTAATTATACGAAAAAGTACGATGACGTAAAGTATCAAAACAAATAACTTAGTTTTAAAATTTACAGAAAACATTTGTATTAAAACAAAACTTGCTTTATTAATGTTTAATAGTAGATATATCTAATAAAATTTAGCTAAAATTTTAAGTTTTATAGTAAATTATTTCTAGTTTGCTCTTGATCGACTCTTTATCTTGTTGTATTTGATTTAAGTTTTTCAAGTCTTCGAAAGCAAGCGCAGTTCTTTTTTCAAAATTTTTTATAAACTCCTCCCATTTCGAAAAACTACAAACAGTCCGGGAAAAATTTTTGTAGGTGTTTTTGTTGATGGCAATTTTTGTTTTAAGATAAGATACTGACTGCTTGTTGTAGCTTGTTTCTCTGTTGTAGTTTCCAAAACTTACAAGTACAGAGTTTAACGTTGAATTATTCTTTAAGTTACAGTTTTTAACTGTCTGGTACTTTGTTTTGACTTTTCTTCTTTCAAAGCCTTCTCTAAGTCATCAACAAAAACCGACACGCCATCAAGCATCGAGTAAATATGTTCGATCAGTTTGGTGTCACTGCGCAAAGCTGAAACGACCAATTTGGCCGATTTCGAATTAGCCATGTAGTTTTGAACGACCTTATATTTCTCCTGTATGAGTTTGATGAGCTTTTCCCTTTCCATGATGATTTTCTGCGTCTTTTTCATGTCTCTTTTGTCTTTCAAACTCATTTGAACCTCTTGTGTTATCTGTTTTTGTAATATTTTATTGAATACTTTATGCTATATGTGTGGAACAAAATGTATAATTTGTGGGTACTATAGTTTTAGGGTAGTTGTTTGATAAAGTTATATATAAGAATTGCTACTAAAAATTCTATTAAATTAATAAGTTTATTCATATATTTCAAAGCTTATTTATATATTTTTTTAATATAGTTTAAGCTTTTTCAAAACTTGACGTCTGTTTAAATGGAAATTGAAGAATTTTTTAAATTGTAATTTATGTACGGAATATTTTTACAACAAAAAAGAGATTTTAAAAAAGAAAACACAAAAAATTACTAGTACAAAAGAAAAAATGTCTGATAATATTCATAATACTATGATACTTTACAGCTTAATAGTGTTGCTTAGAATTTGTTTATTAATCTGGTAGGATTTTAGTAATATAAAATAGTTCTTTTGTAACAGTTTTGATAAAAAGGTTTCAGCTACATTAAAAACTATTGATTTTATTAAGAAGCTTAAAAACAGACTGTTACATAAAAAACATTAAATTGTATAATGTTAACTTAGTGTAGAATAATACCAAACTCACAAGTTTTGTTATTTGTTTGGCTATCAGCGCATTATTTTGTAACTGTCTTAACCGAACGTGTAGTTCTGGAATTTTGAACCAAACATCGTCAGTTGAAATTAACGAGCTGATTTTCTTAGTTCTACCACTTGATTCACTAATAAATTCTAATTCTTCGTTTTCAGCTTCTATGGCATTTTCTTCGCTTTCGTTTAAAAAAGTTATCTAAAAATAAAGAAAATAGAGTAAGTTAAATATGATTTTATAAAAGTCTTATTTACATAAAATATTTAGTTCTTAGTAAAAAATGTTTAAGTTGACGCAAACTTGTAAAAATTTAATCATGTTTTTAAAACATCAAACGTTTTAGTTACCAAATTTTAGCAGTTGACAAGACTGTTATCAATAGGTGTGTTTTGCTTAAAACACTTTTTGTACTCATAATAGTTCATCGTGAAATAGCAATAAAACTTTTGTAATATTACAGAGTGTTATCACACTGAAGTAAACATTAAGTAAAGAATCCAACATTTTAAATGTCAGCATTATAACAATTTTTGATGTTGGTTTTACACTGTTTGGGTTGAAGAAATAATATAAAAAATGTATGCAAAGTGAAAACTTTGGTATAATACTTTATAAATAAGTAATAAGTTTTTTGTTATCTTAAGTAATTTTAATATCAGCTAATACTTGGTATACATGTTTTGTTTATTAAACAAACATCTATTCTTTTATTTCATTCGACTGTTAAACTTACTAATTTTATAATATATTCAACTTCTGCATGATCGACATTTCCGCCAAGTATTTCAACTAATTTTCCGTACAAAACTTCTGCTTTGATATCCAATAATTCTACTTCTTCTTCTACGATAACTGTGTTTCTGCGAGTTTTACAATAAATTCTATACTTAGTTAAGTTTTTATACAAAATAAATATAGCAAATAGGCGTTTTGAAAGAAATATTAATTTGTATAAACTTTAATTTATTTTGGCAGTAGTTTTAAATCAAACACAGACTGTTTAATGTATGTAATTTTGTAAAAGATAAAGACCATATAATAAACAAAGGCTTTATAAGTTCTTTTGTTTATAGAATAAAGTATATTAAACACTAATAAAGGTAAATTTATTAAGAATGAAGCATTTTTGAGCTCTAAAAACAATAGTAAATATTTTACTAAACCTAAAATGAAAGTATAAAAAAGAACATGTTCGATCTGATTTTAAAATTTAGTTTTACTAAACCATTTTGCACGTATTAAAAACTGTTTTGGTATAAAAAAGCCATAATTTTTGCAGTTTCATAAAATAAAACTTTAGTATGTGACTATAAAAGATAGTTATGTTAAGTTTTGTTTACTTAATTCTGTAAAGTATACAAAGATACTAAATGTTTTATAGATCACGAGTAATAAGTATATACGTAATATAAAACAAAACTTTTAAGCTGCAATGATTCAGCTTTTTTAGATTATAACAAGTTATTTATTATACAAGAATGATAGTTTATCTTTACAATATTAAGTGGATACATATTAAGTTAATTTTCTATCAAATGATTGTAAAAGTGTTAAAAATTAAATCTGTAATGGAAAATAAAGACTTTTTTTTTTGTATTGAAAGCTTTTTAGAACTAACAAAACTAACTGAAAATGATTTGTTTTATGTATTTCTTATATATTTTTTTAATATTTTATTAACAAACTGGTATTCTGTTTACAGATTTTACTATTGAAATTTTTTTTTATTCAACTGCTTTGAACTTGTATTTACAGATATATAAGAAAGACAGTAGAAAGATTTAATGTTTTTGTTTTAATATACGACATAACAGAAAACTAAACAAGACTTGAATTTTTTTGATAAAAAAAATATAAATAATATTGGTTTATTAAAACAATAAAAATTTTAGTTTATGTCCAATAACAAAAGTTTTTTATATACTTTTTTTTGTAGCGCGAAAAACAATTAACAATCAAATATGTTCAGTTGTAATTCACAACAACTGTTTTGTTATAAGATATACCAAAATGGTTGATTTATATGAAAAAAAATAAATAATAACACTAAAAATACATAAGTAATTTAATTGAGTTTTATAGCACTAACAAGTAAACACATGAAAACAAAAAGTTGTTCATAAAAGAAGTATTATTTTTTTTACAACAAACAACATAAAAAAAGTTATAAACTTGTATAGTAGAATAGTATATAAAAATATTTATACAAATTTTAGTACAATTAAAATTAAATAGTTACTAATTGCTAATTTTTAATGTTTTTTAAACTGTATAAAACCGATTTGAACACAATTAAAACAAATTTATATTTTTCCTCTACTAAACGCATGTTTCTGTATATGAAGTACGTTTTAATCTGATTAACAACTATCAACTTAATGTCACTTGTCGAGATAACGCGTAAATTTATTTTGCAATGAATATAATTATCAGGTAAATAGATTAAAGCCTAAATAGTGTCTTTATTTCTAATGTAAAGGTTAATTGTGATGGTTATACCTTTTATATATGTTCATACCTGCAAGTTTAAAACAAAAATTAACTTACTTTTTCAAATTATTAAAAGTATAACATTAATTTTTTTATTTAGTTAAGTATACAAAGCTACGCTATACAATAACAGTATTATTATTTTTTTTTAATACTTGCCAGTTTATTTAGAAACTACTTAAGTATATTTAAAATTCTAAGTTGCAGTTTTGTTACTAAAACTTGAAAAATTTCTTTTGTATAACTTTAAGCGTAAAAATTTCATTTTAAAAAAATAATTTCAAGAAAAACCTACGCAAAGCTTAATATTAATATCGCATAATCAACAAACAATTTAGTTTAGTTTGAATTGCTTTTTTGGTAATACGAACCGTTTTTAAAAGACTTTGTAACAAAAAGCTTTCGTTAAAAATATATAAAACATGTTAGTTTTAATTAAAAACTTAGAATAAGGTTAGCTACACCTTACCTTTTAGTATAAAAACAATTTTTCAAAAATACCTATTCAAATCATTCAAAACATCATCAGCTTCCAGTATAAGAAAGTTTATTTGTTTTTCCAACATATTTAACTTTTTTATTTGGTATTTAACCAACATTGAAGTTGGATGGCACAAACTGTTTGTAAAATGTTTTATTAAATACAAAAAGTGTTGTTTATTAGTAACATACACGTTTAAAAGCTGTTACTGCATTAATATAACACAATCTAATTCTTAAGAAACACTGAAAGAATATAATTTCCCAATAAAAAAATATAAATAAAAAAGCTTCTTTATTTAAACAAAAAGTTATGAAAATTGTTTTTTACAATAAATACAAAACAAAAGTTTCTATAAGTTAGTAGTATTTAGTACTAATAGTTAATAGTACTAACAATGTTCATAATTAAACTAATTATAAAAAAACATTTAAACTACTTGATGACAAGAAAAGAAAATACTTTAACTCTGTTAATAATGATGCAATTTTTAATATTACGAAAAAATAAATAAATAAAAACAAACCAAGCTTCTTGAATTCATTATATTTAATCTATAGATTGTGTTAACATTTATTTTGGTCAGCAAAAAAATCCAAGTCTAGATTAATTTAGTTGTTAAATTTGTACTAAAAGTATATGGTTTTCAAATTTAATCTTCTGAGTTTCGAAAAGTAGAAAATGAAATTAGACTTATCACAAATAAAGATCACGAATACAGTTTAATCACAAACATTATGTTGTTTAAAATGTCAAACCTCGCAAAATACTCAATTAGGTTTAATTAATCACACTAAAGACAGCTAAAGTAGTTTGAAAACGAGCAACTTTGCGGTGGTCCGTTTGCTTCTAACGTTTTGTAATTTTAATAGGTTAGTTGTGTTGAAAATGCTCATGTGTCAAGAAAAAAGGTGTAGCTTCTGCTAGTACATAAACAATAAATAGTGTGGTTTTTCTCACTATATTTGCTAACTTGTAATAATTAAGCTTATTATAAAGATAACTTGTTGACCTGTAAACTAGTTTGTTAAGCTCTTAATGTCTTAATTTAGCTTGTTTACTAATTATTTTGTAACTCCATATGCGCTATTTAATAACTAATTGTTATTTGTAAATTTATTATGTAAAAACATAAAAATATTTAAAAGTATGATATTTTTAATTAATATAATGCTTCCTTAACAAACCGGCTTAAGTTTAAGAACAAAAAAGTCATCTATCGCGACACCTTAATTGAAGTTTATGTAATTTTATGAATTTATAGACCATTAATTTTAAAACTCTTAAACCAAACAAGATTAGGACTTAAGTAAAATGTTTTTGATTATATGTAAACATAACGGAATTTCTTTTCATGCTTATTAAACAAGCAAACACTGTTTGCCACGCTTTATACTCATTGGAAATAAAAAATATTATTTAACAACTTACCATATGGTGTGTATGGGGACATGGTTTCCGTCCATGCAGCAAATGTGGTCCACCTTACTAACCACTTTACCATCTGGACAGCACTGGTGGGTGGTAGAATTGAAGGGTTTTCCCCCGCAACAAGAATCTGCCATCCTGTTTGGCGAATGCTTTTGTGGGGTTTTTCCAAAAATCGAAGATGTCACAACTGTAAATACTGTAAACTTGTAAATAAAATATGAGGTATTACTTGTTTGAAAGGTTGAAGTTATATACTTTTGAAGTAAACAAAATTGTTAGTTTTATCTAAGTAATAAATAAAACTTAACTTTTTTTAGAAAACCTTTGCATATGCTAAGGAACAATAACTATTTTAAAATATAGTAAAATTGAACTTACTAACATTTTATATGGTTTACGTGTCGACATGGTAAGTCTATTTTTTCATCATCTTCATTTTTGTTCGATTGACAGACACTTGAACTTAAAAGAAGATACAGAATTGAAATATTAAATTTTATATTTAAAAAGTCCATTACTTTCTGTAAAATATAATAAATGTTTGTATGTATAGTTAAGGTAGTAGAAAAGATTCTCGAAAATTATATTTTTATAGTCCTTCTTTTATTTAAATTATTGTTTAACATACAAACTAAAGTTTGTTAACGTTTGATAGTAAATAACTTATTATTATCAGTTTAACTACACTTGTTTTTTAAATGAATGTTATGCTTTCTTATGTTAGATTGACAGCTATTCTTAAGCACGATGTTGTAAAGAACGTATGTAAACAATTTACTATAAACTGCAGGCATTTAGTTTAGTTATTTATGTTTTTAAAATATTCCTTTTTTTGTTTTAAATGTTTTTTAGATCAATCAAATTATCAGATAAAATAGACTTATTTCTATGAATTAGAACTTAAAGTATATGCTAGTCGCATAAAGCATCTTTATTATTAATCTGAATTTTAAAAAATTATAAAAACATAAAATAATTTATCTCTAGATGTATATGTGTTTTATGTTTCACAATAACAAACAAACTCATTAAATGTACTTTTATTTCAAAAAATAAATAGCTTTTAGGTTTTTACACACATACATATGTAAAGTTAAGCATAGTATTTAGAATTAATAAGTAATTAAAATACTTAAATTGGTTATAACTTAATTACATAACTAATAAAAAAATTACCAAAAAAAAAAAAACAACAAAATACTTTATACTGCAAAATCTTATGATTAAAAAATCTTTTTAAAACGTTAAAATAAGCCAACTACGAATCCTATAAACAACAACTATCTTATAAAAACACTTTAAAATGTTTTAACTATGTGTTTCTGCAATATATAAAGTTTTATACTCCTTATAATATTAATAACGTAAATAATAGAATTATATCATTTATGATACCTTTTAACTATAAAGTTAAACACTTAAGAACAAAATACTTAGCTTAACCAACAAGTTCAAATCTAGAGTGAAATTCATAAGTTTTTTATCCAAACTTTAGTTAAGCTTCAGAATAACATAATAAATTGGTATTTTAGAGCTTATAAAACGGCAAGTTGCAAGGAAAAAGTTTTCTCTCACAGTGTTAAAGTTGTTATTGCTAGTGCTCACTGTACTAGTGCACAAATTACTACTAGCACGGTGTGAAACTTTGCATGAGGCAAAATCGGATGTATTTGCGATTAAAAATTTCCAATTATTTGTGGTTGTTATGACTTTGCTCTGGTTTTACGTTCACAATAACTTTTATTGTACATCTTAAAAAATAATTTTGGGATACAAATATTTTTAAAGTAAATGTTTTGCATAAACTGTAGTTTAAAATATTCAATAACCTACTGTGATTAGTATAAATAATAATTTACGTATAAACTAATTTTCATATGCTTAAACGTGATATCATTCAACATTTTCTTACAATAGAATTTCTAAAATGTTTTTTTAATTTTTCAATTATTGTTTTTGAAAAACTTGATTTGTTTTTTAAAGTAAACAGTATTTATATCTTTTGTAAACCTAGATTGAAATCATTAAACGACTGTTTCTACAAAAGTATTTTTAATGTTTTTACATATGAGCTAGTAAGACAATCTAGATTTTATAAAAAAACACTTACTTGTCGTTTTTGCTTTAGATTAACTTTAAGTTGATGTTTCTAGAAGTAATTTGATCTATTTACTCATATATATTTGTCTATTAAAACTGTTGTATTTAGAATTAATTAGTTTTAGTTATAAGTTTTTTCGTATTGTATTAAAACAAGCACTATTTTATTGTTTATAAGTTTAATATAATTTTAATTAATTGTCATGGTTAAAGAATAAGGAGTTGGGTATACAAAACATTGAATTGAAGTCATGTAGAAACTTTACTTATTATTTATGAACTTTACTTATTTAACAAATTTTTGATAATTGAATATTAAATTCGAATTTAACATACATATGATTGAAAGTTATAATATTTATAACCGGAAAATGTTTATTAAAATAAGTTTACAAGTTTAAATTACATAAACGTAGTGACTACAGCGACAAAGTGACAAAATTACAAAACTAGTCTGTGTACAAGTTACCACTATCTCCAAATGCGTTAAAATGCATCATAAATTGAAAATGAGCTTAACTAATGAGTAGGCAAATTAGTTTTAGAAGTAAACAACTTGTTTTCCAGTATGGTAACTAAAACAGCTAATTTTATTTAAATGACTATATGAGTAAATTTAGCTATAATTTCATTTTTAATTAAATCTAATAAATAAAAATACTCTGCTTTTCCGTTAATACTTAAAAATTTATAATGTTTTGAGTTGTCGTAACTAAAAGTCTTTATTAAGCTACAATTAACTTATACCAATAAAAATTGAAATTTCTACTAAACATAGAAAAAAGCGTATTAAGTAACTCTTTAAAAGTAACGCAAATAAAAATATTATGTGCAGTGTGATAACCTTTTTTTTTTTATATAGATAGTCATTTTAGAAGCAAATTTAGAAATAAAAAATCCTTAAAACTAAAATAATACCAGGAACTTTTGTATGATAATTCTAAATAAAAGTGTCAACATGTAACTTAGCTTTAAAAAAGGTTAAAACAGCATTACGAAACTAGACTAACAGATTTTATAAAGATTAAGTTATCACAACTCAATTTGTAACTAATTAAGATTAGTTAATATATTAAAATGATATTTTTGTAATTTCTTTTATTAATTTAGTTCTTGTTAAAACAATGTATACAAAGAATTTACTTGATAACAAAAATTAATCTCTAATAATAAATTCTAAATAAATCTAAAATTCAAAACATAAAGTTAATTACATTATGTTTTTGTTATCATTATGTCAAGCTTAAACCTAAGTCTACACAAAATACTATTACTTCGTGATAATTACTTTTTCACAAAATTTTAAAGAACTATCAAAGCAAGTCTAAAAAAGTAATACTTTAAACTATTTATATTATAACCGCCAAGTTAACAATAACAATTTTTTTTTTTGATGTTTTAAAGAATTTTTTCAGGATAAATTACACATCTGGATCAACTTTAAGGTTATAAAACATTTAAATGCTTTATTGATTAAAAACATTTTTTTCGTTATATTAAAATAGGTTTATTTTGTTCATATAAAAACATCAAACTAAAATAAGAGTCTTTTTTTGTTACATAGAGGATAAAAAATATTTACTATTCTTCTTTTAACAAACTTAAATTTTATACATACATATCTAATAATCTAACTACAATAACAACTTGCATTTATTTAAATTATAGTAAAAGTTTTAATTATTTGACAAAACTAAGATTTAATCTAATTTTGAAATACTTGGAAGCATCAGATTGATGTTAATTAAAGTGGTGTTTATAAAAACGAATTGAAATATTAGTTTTTGTTCTACCTTTAATAATAAATATTCGCGTAAGTTTAATTTTTGAAATAACATTTTTTTTAAAAGTATTTAAATAAAAAATCGTATAAGAAAAATATATTTAAAATGATATTCAAATATAAAAGTTCAAATTTTATTTTAAAGCTAAATGTGTAAAATACTTAAGCTAAATTAAAAGATTAATTTTAAAATTTAAACTTTAAACTTCAAATAAAATGTAATTTCACTTTGTGTTATGACTATCGGAAAATAACAAATTGATTATTTAAACATTAGCAGTAGTTTAATATTATCTACTTAAATTCTAAGGCATAACTTATGTCACAATTTTTAATAAATAAGTTTGATCTACGTGCAGTATTTATGCGGTAAACATGACTAAATATATTTTAAATCATTGGTCTTTTGAGTTTTATAATCTTTAATTACAGTCCTTTTGCTATTAAACCTAAGTATTTTGTTTAAATCTTATTTACAGTTAGTACACTAAAACTTATATTTTTTGATTAAAAAAATTGCAAAAGTATAATTTTGTTAAAACATTTTTTTTTCTTTAAAAAATGTGTTTTTTTATTTTTTCTAAGGTTTTAAACATGTTCTATTTCGTTAAACAACCGCTAGTATTTGATTAAACAAAAACACATTAACAACATTCGAATTTACTTTCCGAATTGAAATAAAATTTAAAAATATACATAATTTTAGTTTCATCGTACAAATATTTTTATTTTGCAATCAAATTGTTTATTTATAATATATCTAACTTTAAATCTTACTAGGATAACTGCTAATTTATAATTTATATGAAGTTTAGAATTATATCAATAAGATTGATAAATATTAATCTCACTAAAGTAGACATGTTATCAAAACGATAAAAATATTTTGATGTATTTTTATTTGAGTTAAATGGTAAATTTAAAGTTATAGTTAATTGAAGTATATTTACATAAATTATTTATTATCAACTCTTTTATCAAAACAGATTAAGAAACTTATTTGTAATGAACAAATGCTTTAAGTCTTAGAGAGTTGGTATTAAAGGTTAAATTTAACATGTTAAAAAGTATCTAGCTTGTTAGCTTTAATAAGCTTTCTTGCCAGTATAGATAAAGACTAATTTAGAACATTTCTTGTCATTTTTATTACTTTCTTATACGTTTATTTAATAAAAATAATTTGTTTATCTATATCTCAATAAAAATATACAAACATTCAATTTGTTATTGCGCACACAATTTAAAACATTTTTAGTATAGTCTTTTTAAAATAGTCATAAATTTTGATAAACTGTGTAGGTATAAACTTAATTGATCTGCAAGAAAACTTTTAATAAATTTAATACTAAAATGTTGTTTAAGAGATTAAAAATCAAACTTAGCTAGTTGTTTCATTCTTTTACTGTCTTTAAATTAAAAATAGATCAGTAGATTTTAAACGGATATAATCAATCAAGTATTCTACTAAACACATATCAGTGTGCATATAACTATTTTGTAAATTTTAAATACATTTCTGTGCCTAAAAATTTTGTGGTAGCTTAATAAAACCATTGAAACATTAAAGAAGTTCTCGGTTTTTCTATAGTGTCAAAAATATTTATACAGATAGTAATATTATATTATAGAATTATATACTTATTTTTAACCATTAAAAAGCTTAAGATGTATATTTCTATAATGTTCTCACGGTTTTATATGCAAATTAAAACTTAGATTAGGTTATAAACCAGGGGCGTGTCTATGCTTCTTCAGAGGAGTTGCACATTTTTTTGTTCATTTATTAACTATTTAGTGTGTTAGCTTTAAAGACACACATAAAAAAACTACATAAATATCTAAAATTTCTAAGATGCACAAAAATGTTTTAACTTAAAAAACTTTAAAATTATATTGAAACAGAATGCTAAATCTTTATAACTAATCCAATTATTCAATTCTTTTAAAACAATTTTGGTATTTATTAGGTAATTTTATTTTGTAGACAATGTAAAAGTTTTTTTAATATGTATTGTGAATCTAAATTGAATAACGAAATTTTTTATACATAATAACTAAAATTGAAGTAAATTAGTAATTAAGATTTGTAAAAATAAAAATAACCATATTCAATGTTATGTAAACAAATTACTTAGTCAAACAGTTTCAGTTCCTATAATTTAGCTAAAATCTAATTTAAATCTAAATATAATTATTTTTATAGAAAATAATTGCATAAGTGAGCAATTATTTTGCGACTTAATAAAATAAAATTAACTGTAAAACCGTTTTTCTATTGTTGTGATAATTAATCAATAAGTGATTTTTAGTCAACAATTTTCTTAAGTTAACAGTTAAACCTATCGAGTTGTAAAATCATTTTAAAACTGATTTTTTAAACACTTTTGATTATATATTTTGAATGAAATTTAAATTATGAATGAAACATACTTGTCTTTATAGTTGTAAAACGTTGAGAACTATAAGTTCTTGAGTTGTTTGTAGTTTTATTTTACGAAAAACTTACAAAACTACGTCATTTTGATGAAGTTTTTTAAAATGTATGAACTAAACTTAACTTTATATCAAAAGATTAACGTAAAGAATACACCTTTTTGTGAAATATTTTAAAATAAAACATTCTGTTCTTTTGTTTTTTTTTGAAGTTTATTACAGTGTTTTCCAGGAATAGCACAGGAGATAAGAAGCAAGAAATAATACGCGACTCTAATTTGAAAATTGTAAAGAAAAGTGTTATAGTGCTACAATTTTTTAAGCTATTCTATTTTACAGGATTTATTAAATAAAATTACTTAATGAAAAAGAAGCGTTTAAAATTTAAAAGATTTTAAAATGTTTTTTATAAAAGTTTTACAATAAATTTAATACTTTTATTTACAATAAAAAAGGTATATTTTTCATTCTATATAATTTATTAACTAGGTATATTTACTTTAACTAGTTTTCATTTTAATCCACTTTTTACAAGACAGATTTATGTTTATTTAATCATTCTAATTTTTCTACATTCAGCGGTATATATACGTATTTTAAATGATTTAACTCAGTATATTTCCGGCGAAATATTAAGAATATTTAAATACTAAAAGTTCAAAAGTGCTTAAATGTATTTCATATTGTTTAAATATTTTCTATTTAAATTTTGTTCGAATTTTTTCCGATCAGTACTTAGCACTATCTAAAACCACATTAGTTGACTGTAAGGCAAGTCTTTTATTCGATTTCGTTTATAAAACAAAATTTCTATTAAAAGATAAAGCTTTGTAGTCTGCAATGTAATAAAGTTGTAAAGCAGCTAAAAAAATATTTTACAACAGTTTAGATAATTATTAGTAGGAAATCATAAAAAAATACTGATATCACATTACTATTCTAAATATTTTATGCGTGTTTTATGATATCTATTGTACAAAAGTAGCTCGTTTTAATACATTATTATTTAAAAAAAGATGGTTTAAAGATTGTTTTAAGTTGTTTAAGTTAAGCTGACTTGATTGTTGTTGTTATTTGACTTATATCTGTATTTTTTTTCAGATTATGTTTTTTATATATAGTAGTGATCAAAAATGAAATTGAGCTAAGCTAAACAAAAAGTTTAGATGTTTTTTAAGAAAATTGTAAAAGTGTCATATACCAAATAGCGTTTAGGTAAAATAATATATATTACACAGAAAAAAATATCACTTTAATTTACAAAGATGATAAGAAAGGTTTAACACATAAAAAGTATTTAATTTAAACTTATGAAACATTAATACGAACCTTTGCAACTCAGAATTAGCAGTAAAATTCCATAAAAGTAGTTAAATAATAATATATATTTAGATAAATAGATCTAAACATAACTATATACCTTTAATACAGCTTCCTACAAAAGTTTTATACGTAGATAAAATATTTTAGTAATAATCATTGTATTTATTAGATTAATTGTTTATCAAAACTAGCATACAATTCAACCAAACAAATTTTAAA
Organism: Thalia democratica; assembly: GCF_965202585.1. Lineage (NCBI taxonomy): Eukaryota > Metazoa > Chordata > Thaliacea > Salpida > Salpidae > Thalia > Thalia democratica. Next base: position 81,622,117 of record NC_139167.1, read on the forward strand.
GTGTGCTCATTATGCGTTCAAGATGTGCGATAAATCAAAATGTAAGTTTTGATTAATATTGGTTACGTGATCTGTCAAATACAGATCTAACCTTTAATTTAATTTATTAAAGAATTATTTAGTTGGTTATATTTTAGGGGTTAACCAGGAAGTAATAACACTTTAATCTAAATAAGATTTTTTAACAGTTACTAGTTTTCGTAAAAGCATGGAAAAATCTATAGGTTTTAAACTACTTTAAAGAAACCAATCTTAAAAACTTGCTTAGACTTTTATATAAATTTATTGTTAGATTATCTACCAATAAAAGTTTGTACTGCTTAAGTCTTTAAAATAGGCTTTCAAAAGCAGTTTCCATAAAATTTTATACACATTTGATTACAAAAATAGTATTTAAACCGTAAATGTAGTTGATTTGAGTCAAAGTATTATAAGCAAGTAGAAGGATAACAATTCTAATTAAATCTAAGCACTAGATAAAAAAATTTGATTGATCCTACCTTACTAGGTGTGATTTTATCGCGTATAAACAAACTAATTTATTTAAAACTGTTTGTAAACAAATTTATTTGTTTCAAAATAAGTGTTTAAAGATTAATTAAGATAGCTTTTCGTGAAAACTATTTGTCGCCTCAACTTAATTAATATTGAAACTAAAGCCATTTAAAAGATATATCCCTCATATTAAACTTAATTGTTGTACTTTGTTTAGCTGGATTGTTTATAAATGTTGTACAAGTAACCTACTTTTAAAATAATACCTATATTTTTAATCAAAATGTGTTCAGACTAAATTGTTAGACATAAGAATTTAAAAGAAAATAAATATTTAAATGGTAATTTATAAACTGGAACTAAATTTTCAAATGAGTTCAATAAATAGTGAAAAATAAATATAAAACAACAAAAATTATTGCTTAGCATATGTAGATACTTACGAATAAAAACTCTGTAGGAATATTAGATTAAAAAGTGCTCTAATCTTGTTTTAATCTGATTATTATAGGTTAAAATTTAGTTTTCATACTTTCATTGAGTATTAATCACTTTAAATATAGTGATAACTTAAACAAAAATTTGCTTTTTAATTTAAAAAAACTTATACGTTAGTTAAAGATTGTCAATCTTTTTACAATTTTACAAAAAATTAAAGAACTTTAAATTTGACAACTGATTAAATTTTAAGTTTAAGTTAAAACCTTCTTAGATTATTCTAAAATTAATTATTTTTTAAAGTAGTAAAAAGTACAATTTAACTGAAAAAGTTTATTATTTAGTTATTCTCTTAAGTTTAGTTAAAAAATAAAAAGTTGTATTGAGTTACTTCTTTTTTCTTTTTTAAGAAAACTGACTAGTAGTATGAGGCAAAAAAAAAATCATTAAAAAAATCGACTTTTCGAAATATTTATTTAAATTACTAATAAAAAGCTTTTTTATTATAAACAGTAGTTGTACAATAAACAAGTATTTTAATTTTGTAGTACTTTTAAAGTATGTGTAACATTTACACAGTAAAATATTACTTTTACTTTTTAATACAAATAAAGCTATGTTTTTTCTATACGGTAAAGTAATTTTTTAATCAAGACCTAAGATTTCTTTTTAAGTTCAAACATCTTATAAATAAAACTGTACTAGATAAGATTGCACGCGTTTCACTTTAAGCATTGTTATGAAGTTATTACGGTTTAAAAACGATTATTAACTTTTAGGAACCTTTTTTTTATTTTAAATCATTTTAAATCTTTTTCATATTATGTATTTAAAGATTAATGATTTAAGAACAAAGTTTTTGATTTTTTTTTAATTTTTCCAATTTCATTTTAGTAAGGTTTTAAAAAAGCATTGTAAAAAAAAATATTTTAGAAAATAATAAATGCATGTCAAAAGAAAACGTATTAGTATAACTTTGAACAACTTTCTGCACAATTTTACTCTTAAAATGTTATATAAAATTACGGAACTGTAACCCACATATAATTTTAGGATTGGTTATAGTGTTCTTTGAAACTAAACTATAACTTATAAATAATAAATAATATTATTAATTCAACTAAAACTTTAAACTAAACGATTAAATAACTCTTTTAAAATTCTGCAAAACAATGTTTTTATTTTTATTTTTTGGTGTAACCAAAAAATTAACTTATTTTCTTAAATATTTAAAAGTAATTTAGATTAAAAAAATACCATCACTCAAAATTATTAATTTGTTATATATTGTAAACCTTAACGATTAAACTAATTTTTTGGCTTAAATTGAACCCATCTATTTATGATTAAAAAATATAAAATGAAAAAACATACTATTATTACAATATAAAAACACAGACAGCTTGTAACTAGTTAACTTAAACATTGGTTACTAAAAGTTGTAGAAAAAGTCTTTTTTGATAGAAGTAGTACAAAGTTCATATGAAAAAAATCCAGTTGCACATTTTTTAACACTTTTAAAACCAATTTAAAACATAAAATCTAGTTTAAACTTATATTATGTTCAATTTGTATTGTGTTATTAGACTAAAACTTATTTATCCTGAAACATTATTGAAATCATCCTGAAACATTTTTTCAATATTACATGTAAGTAACGTTTATCTTTAATATTTTTTCTTTTGCTATATATATTGAAATCTTTCAAATAACAAAAATAAGTACAAAATTTGAAATTAAAGAGTCTAGCTTGAATTAATTTTTTGATTTAAAAACAAGGTTTTTGACTATTAATTTTATCTTTTTACCATAATGTTATTTAAGTAACTATACATTTAAAAAATAATTATAAAACAACTAATGCATGTCAGAAGAAACATGTCGTTAATACTTTGCAAATTTTTTTACACAAGTTTACTGTGAAAATGTTCTATAAAAGTATTAAACTGAAAAATCAAATAATTATTTTTAAATGTTGCTAAACAGTATTTAGATTTCAAATTTGTTTTTTGAGGTGACCAAAAAGTTAATTATTTTTTAAAACACTTATAACTAATTGATATTGAATTAACCACAGTAATCAAAACTGTATACTTTTTATTAACAAAATATAAACTAAAAAGCAGTTTATTTTACATTCGAATTGTGACCATTTGTATACATTTTTGAATAAAGTTTGTAAAATATAAAATCATAAACAGCTATTATGTAGTTAGATCTAACCTTAGTTGACTAAAAATTGTAACAGAAGTACTTTATTTTGCAAAAAACACAAAGTTTACTTTGAAAAACTTCCAGTTGTACACTATTTAACCATTTGAAATTGAAAATTTATTTTTACTGTTATGATTTTTTTTTACAAGGGCTTAAAAATCTTCAGATGAGATGATTAAAACCATGGTTGTAAACAAATTATAAGATTACTGAGTACTGAATAAATGTTGTTTTTTGCAAATTGAAATTATTTAGAATATATTTTTTTATAAGCTCATTAGCATAAAGAAAAATTTGCTACTACACGAGCAACTACACGAGCGTTAAATTAGTTGGTTAGCAATTTTTTGCAATTTAAAAAAAATTTCCAAACTTTAGATCCAATTAATTTCCTTATCTTTAAAGCTAACTAAAGTTTTTTTATTCTAGAGAACGCTCCTCTACTTCTGAATAAAAATAACATCCTTTTGATTGGGGTTTGATTGTTTGAGTAGGCCCCTTAGCAAAATCTTGATTTTGGATATTTTTACTCCAACCGATGTATTTTTTAAAAATATTTACTTTTTATTCTCACTTTGCTGTGCTTTTAAGGGTCGGTGTTTTTTACTATAAATTTATAATATTTTTATATTATATACAAGTTCGCCGTTTGTAAAATTCAAAGACCCTCAATTTAGTAATGTACATTGTAGGTTAGAAGAAAAACAAATCTTTTTTTAAACACTTAGTTATAACTATTTAAAATTGTCTACGTTTTTTTTTTATCTTAACTGTTTTCATGGAAGACATGACCCATGCACGTCTTACTAAAATTATTATTATTTGAACATGAAATTCCTCATAAATAAATTATTAGGGATTTCATGTTCAAATAAATTAAAGTTTACTTGTCCAGGACCAGTCTTGGTCAATGCAGTTAATTTAATTTATGTGCATTTTTTTATCTTAGACAATAAATGTAACTGTATTCGTGAAGTATGACTTAATAAGCGAAAGGTTTTTTGTAGGATTTTTTAGGAAAAAACTTTTTGAGCTTATTTTTGCCGTTTAAAAAACATAATTAGGTTAGAACTTTTGTTAAATTTTGACTTTTTATTAACCTATTTATTTTTAAACCGTTAAATACAAAAAATTTAATTTAACCGTTTTAAGCTTGAGTAGTTAAGCAAAAACTATATCTAATATATTTCTGCACAACATACAAAGCTAGCAGCAGTAAAAATATAAAGCTTTGGTTGATTTTTTAAATTTGTTGTAAATATATGAAGAAATAACTGTACAAATAAATTTATTTATGTTGAAAAGTTCTCTAAAATAAGTTTTTAGTTTTAAGTTTTCCAAAACAACATTCATTAAAAAAATAGCAATTAATACTTTTAAGCTAGTACATAATAAATTGTATAACATTACTTAAGCCAGTATTTAGTCAATATTCAACCAAAAAAAATTGTTATAAACGTAACCAATTCAATATGCTTTAATATTTTCTAAACATACAGTTTTCTCGCGAAATTCAACAAGCTATTCTTTAGATTTTATGGTGCCAACGATAACAAAACTTGAAAATATTTAAAGGAATTGTAACGTAAGTTCAAGGTATAAAAGTCAATTTTAACACAAATTAAAGGATTATTTGTATAAATTGACTAGTATTCTACAAACGCTTAGATCAAAAAAATAAAGCCTTTATAGCTTTTTAAAAATTTAAAGGGATTCATTATAACGGCAAAAAAAAATACTCTATACTACAGGTTTACGTTTATTATATATTTTCTCTTAAGGGAGGTGTTATAATTATTCTTTTGTTATTTTTAAACTTAAAATAAATAAAAAATAACATTTAAGTAATATAAAATACATTAATATTCTTACAATTTTATAAATACAACTTTTGTTACAAAGTTCTTTCTGGTATCTGTCACTAGCTATAAATTAATTTATTAACTTTAAGGGAAGCTTTTATTTATTTGTTTCATAAACAAAATTAAACAATAATAAAAACCTAAACCTACAATATAAACTAATAGATGAAAATTTACTTTGTTTATTTATGTTTTAATTGCAATGAAGTCTTTTATACAATTCTAATTTTAATACATAGTATTATCGATAGACAAGTTCTTTAAGTATCGATATATTTTACTCTTACAGAAAATAACCATATGTGTGTGTCGAAAGTTTCGTTTGCTGCTTTTAAATTATTCAACTTTATCATTATTCATGTCTTTTAAATTGTAAGACAACACTAAAGTATAATAATTAACTGGTTGATGGAATTTTATATAAAAACAAAAGTGTAAACAAAGTGAATTATCAAGTTTTTTAAACTGGTTAACGTTGGTTTTATATAAGCTTATAAGTTTTTTTTTTGCGTTTTTCTTTAGCATAAATAAAATCGTTTTAAGTGTTTCATAAAATAACACTAAAAATAACAACTATAAAATTGTTTTTATCAATTGTCTTGTTTTTTATTAACTTTTTTGTAATTTAAGTTTTCTTTTATATTAAAGTCTCTTAGTCTAGTTATTTTACCGTATACTATAATCAAAAACTATTAAACATAACTATGGTTTATAACTACTCGTTTTTCTACTATACTTTTTTTGCATTTACATTTTAAAAAGACTAATAATTAACTTTAGAAATCATTTTTCTTAAAATATTAAATTTGAACAGAAACTGTCTAATAGTTTAGCTTACAATAACTTAGTTAAGGTAAATTTGTATTCAAAAAAGTGTAAAGAATAGAGAGTTAATGTGATTTTTGTTAGTCACTCATCTATAAAGTATTTTTAATTACTTAAAATAAAGCTTTAAATAAAAAAAACTAATATAAAAATAACTAAAATTTTCCGGCTGATCACAGTTTAAAAGCTACCACATCTTAAAATTATTACTAGCATCAAAGTTCTAGAAATATTTTTATTACTTTATTTCTGTTTTTTTTTAAATATAAATCTATTTTACTTGGAATTTTTAGACAAAAAATAATATAAAAACCTTTATTAGCTGTCATTGTGTTTTGAGAAAAAACTCATTAAGGTTTTTGTATTTGAATGACACCAGTAATTCCAAAAGTCGTAAAAAGTATTTAACTGGATTTCTTTAAAAAACCACAAATCTGTTTGCTAAAACGCCAGATTAAAATTAATACATCGTAAAAAATTTTGAAAATTTCAATATTGTTTAAGTGGAATAATAACCGTAAATGTTTCTATTCAAAATAAATTAGTGTTAGACCAGTTTTTGGAAAGAAAAAACTTCTGAAGAATTTAACGACTTAAAGTTTTCGAAAATATAAAGATACTATAACTACAAGGTATTTCTTTGCAAACAATTTTTAAAATTCATAAAAATTTCAATGGTATGCTTTTTTTTACGGTATACTCAATATGTTTTTTTTATATCTTTAGTTCTTTTTATTTGTGTTTACTAACAATTTTTATTTTTTGAATCGGGTTTATAAAAGCACAAACAAACTAAAATATTAAACATTTTTAATAAATTTAGTTATTGTCGTATGTAAAGTTTAATTTCTTAAAGTATCCAAAAGCGTTAGTATTAAATGCTTTTTAATATATTGGAAACTTTTTAATATATAACTTTCAGTTAATAAGTTTTCAAATAGCAACGTTAAAACAACTGTTTGTAAACTTAAAACTAAGTATTTTATTACATCGTACTCCTTTAAAAAATTAACAAGTTTAAGAGCTAAAACTTTTAATAACTACCAATAGTTAAAAATCAATTTTAAACTTATTATACTGTTATGCTAGGTTTAAAACACGATACCCAAGTAAGATGTTGAAATTTTCAAACTCTTTTAAACTTACTTATTTGTGCTTTATTATTGAAAAGTTCATATTGTCCTCATAAAAACATAATTGCCAAATTTAGGCCGCTTCAATGTATTTTAACCTATAAATCTCTACATTTTTTTCTTTCTTAAAGATGCTAAAACAAAGTTTTTTTATTTTTGCTTTCATCAAATATAGTATTTTTTGCAAAATAAAGATAGTAATATTAAGACGCTTGTAAAATCATGTCAAACCATTTTAAATTTAAAATTATTATAAGTATTAAATAAATAATATTTTGTAACGTAAAGTTGAATACTAATAAATTATTAGAATTATGTACAACAATAAAGTTTTTAAGCAATTCCTACCATATTTGTATACTTATATTAAAAATCTTTTATAATATAAAAATTATTGTATTAGTTTAATTGGTAGTTTATGAAAACTTAAGTTTTATCAAATCAAACACAAGTTGAAGTGTGCTCATTTTGTATTCAAAAGGTGCAATAAATCAAATTATACAACTTTAACTACTATTGGTTATAAGACCTAAAAATACAGACCTCAGGTTTAATTTAATTTCTAAAATTTTTTTATTCTCAGTTGATTACGTTCTAGGCGTTAACCATAAAGTTTTAATACTTTAATCTAAATAAAATATATCATAAATAATCAGGTTTTTATAAAATGTGGAAAATTTTAAAGGCTTTAATTTACTTTAAACAAACTAATCTTAAAATCTGGCTTAAACTTTGAAATTAATTCATTATAAGATTATATAGCAATAAACATTTAAGCTAGTTAAATCTTTGGAGAAGGGTTTTTAAAAGTAATTGCCGTAAAACTTTAAATTAATCTGATTACATAGATAATATTTAACCCGTTACCGTAGCATAGGTGAGTCAAAGTATCATAAGCCAGTAGAAAGGTAACAATCCTAATTACATCTAGACACTAGATTAGTTTTTTGATTGGTACTACCTTACTAAATGTATTTTTTTTGCATGAAAACAAGCTTAGATATTAAAAACTGTTTGTAAACAAGTTTATTTGTTTTAAAATAAGTATTTAAAAATTGATTATGATAGCTTTTCTTGAAAACTGTTTGTTGCCTCAATTTAATTGTTATTGACACTAAATCAATATGTAGGATATATCGTACATATAAAACCTACTTATTGTACATTATTTAGTTGGATTTCTCAAAAAAATATACGAGTAGCCTAGTTATTTAAATATGTAATGCTGTATGCAAAAAACTTATATTTTTAATCATAATATGTTAAGACTAAATTATTAGACATAAGCAATTAAAAAACGAATAAAAAGTAAGTTGTTATGGTAATTTATAAACTACAACTAAATTTTTGAATAAATTTAAAAACTAGTCTAAATAAATTTAAAAAAAAAAAAACTTAGTATATGTATATACCTACGAGTAACAACTCTGTAGGCATTGATTAACAAGTGCTTTAATCGTGCGTTAAATGATTACTCTTAAGCTGAAAGTTTGTTTTCATTCTCTCATGCAGTTTTAATCAATTTTAAGAATTCGTTTTTTTTCGCTTATTGAACAAAAATTTGTTTCATAATTTAAAAGTTTTTTACATTAGTTAGTATTTACAATATTTTTACACTTCCACAAAAAAATTAAACAGCTATATATTGTACAATTATTTAAGTTTTAAGATTAAGTTATAGTCTTTTTACATTACTTAAAAATGATTTTTTAAATAGCTAGAAGTATAACTTAACTTAAAAAGAAAATAAAATAGTTAAAAAAATAGAAAGTAGATAAAAAATTTTTAAAGATGTAAAATTTTTGTTATAAAGGGATTAATTATAATGGTAATAAATTTACTCTTAAATATAGGTTTAAGTTTGTACTTGTCTTTTAAGGAAGTTTTTATAAGTTAAATCTTTAGTGATTTTTGAACTTGAAATAAATAAAAAAAATAATTAATATTTTACACTTTTTATTAATGAAATATTTATTATAAACTTCTTTTTGGTATTTATCACTAGCTATAACTAAATTTATTAACTTTAAGGAAAGCTTTTATTTACTTGTTTTATAAACAAAACTAAACAAAAATAAAAAAACTAAACCTATAATAACAATAAAAAGATAAAAGAAAGTATGAATCTAATTTACACTGTTTATCTATATTTAAATTCCAATTAAGTCATCTATAAAAATCAAAATTTAATATAAAGTTATATCAATAACTTAATTATATCAGTATTGGTACTCTCACAGATAAAAGTAAAAGGTGTAAGTCGGAAGTTTGTTTTTGAATTATTCAAGTTTGAATTTTGAAATTATCAATCATTAATAACTTCTAAGTTTAAAAGTAACACTAAAGTATAATAACTTTCTATAAAAGATTATTTTTATTTTAAAGTCAAAATTTAACTTAAAGTAAAAAGAATATCAAAAATGTTATTACCAATAATAGAAAAATACCTGTTTAAAATACTAAAAACATTTTCAGACTTTTCAAATTTCTTAAACTAAAAAGTAAAACTTTTTAAAAATAAAATAAAAAATACTTAAGTTTAAGAATAAAGTCTTTATCAAAAAACTATTAAAAATATAATTTTTTTTAAATAGAATTTGCTTAAGTACAAATTTTTTGAAGCTTTGAAATTTAAAGGCTAAAAGTAACAACTAAAGCAAAATTTGCTTAAACCTTTTAGGTAATTTTTGTTACTTTTTCAAAAAACATAGTAAAAACAGAGGGATAAAACTTAATGAAGATAAGTGTAAACATATAAATTTGAAAAGACATATAACTTTCTTTGCAAATAAACATTAAAAGAAAATTATGTGTTAACAACAAATTAAAATATTTGTAAACAACTTTTTGAAAATAAAACTTTTTATGAAAGGTATTGTTTTGTAGAAATATGAATGCAAGTGTTTTAAAATTTAAAAACATCAATTAAAAGAAAATTGATTTAGTAACTTTGTTAAACTACTTTGCAATATAAAAAAATAAAAACAAAATTTGACGATTTTAACTACTATAAATTCAGCAAAGCAACTTAACACGTTTTCTAATACAATTTTGTTTTTTTCACGTATAGAACTCCGTTTTGTATCATCTAAGTCAGTATTATAAAAATTATTAAAAGTAAATTCAAGCAAAAAATAAGTTTGTATAGTTGAAATATCTTTTAGTGTTCTTAACTTGTTATATTAGTTATAAAAGTCTGTAAAAAATTCTTGTTGCTTTTAAAAAGCAAAGGAAGTCTTTTTAAACTTAGGCTGTAATAGTTTCTCTCAATATATATTTTCATATTGATTTCATAATACCTTTAAAACTATTTTTTTTAATTTCAAAAAAATATTACAAAGCAAACTATTGCTTTCAAGTCATTAACCACTGTTTATATTCCATAAATTTCGAAATCTGGCAAAAAGTTTTTGCTTTTAAATACTTTACATCATCTGAAAGTATTTTAAAATAGGGTGGTTAGGTGCTAGTCACTTTAAAGATTGTTATTGCGGTTTTATGGTAAAGAAGCTTGCAAAACATTTTTCTTTCAAAAAAACGTCTTTTTAAATTGACAAGCAATTGATTTCAAAATGATGAAAGTTTGAAGTGGATAACAGGATTAGAAATTAAAATTGTTTTATTCATTTTTTAAAAAATAATAAAAATAGATGTGGATAAATGTTATCAAGTAAATCCTTTTTTTAATCCTTTTTTGCTCACAAAAAGTTGACTATGTATACTAAACTATTTATTAATTTATTTGTTTTATTTAGGAAACTTATATTGTTCGTATTATTGTTATACTGTGTTTAAAAAAAATTATAGTTCCTTAAAGACAGTTTAAAACTTTTATATAATAGGAAATCCATAAACTTTGACTAAACACACTAAACGTAAATATTAAGATATTACTGCTATTAAGTAAAAATTATTTTACCAAGAACTTTGTTTGGTGTACTAAGTATTGTTAAAGAAACTATAAGTAGTTACAAGGACTGTTCAAAACACGTTTAAAGTTTTACATCGATAGTATCAACAAAGTATACAGAACTTTAAGCAACTGAATTTGATTTACGGAATTTTTTTTATATATTGGCTGAAAATAACTGAATAAAAACGATGTTAAAAAACACAAATTTATTATGTGCCCTACTTAACATCAGAAGTAAAATAGGTTTTATTTGAATTTTTAAGTGATAAAATCAAATTAATTCAAAGAAAACGTTAAAAAAGAAAAATACTATAACATCAGAATAAAGAATTCAAGTAAGTTTCACAGTGAAATAATACAAATTTTTCTAACATAAAAATAGTTAAATCAGGTGTTTAAAATTAAAGATTAGTAAAGTAAATAAACTTTTGAAATTATGAAAATTAATTAAACTAAGTATTTAAATTTGATAAAGTGATAAGTTTTAAACGGATAAAAATTATCTTATATAAAAAAAGTTAATCATTAAAGCCGAAACTACTACATCTAACTTTACGAATAAACTTTTGATATTTTTTGTGTCTGAAAAATTTAAACTTGCTAAAAGTTTTTAAGCAGTTTCAGTAAAAATAATTGATAACTTGCATACTAGAAATTAGCCAAGTTCATTTTTTTTTAGCATAAAGTACTTCTAAAGTAATTAGATAAACAATAATAAACTATGTAGTTACTTAAATAACTTTTGTAAAAAAAACAATTTAATTAAATGGAGATAGAAGACATAAACGTTGCATATCTTAAGTAATAACCGTAGTTTTAAGTTATCGTTTATAAAACAATTTTTAATTATACGAAAAAGTACGATGACGTAAAGTATCAAAACAAATAACTTAGTTTTAAAATTTACAGAAACCATTTGTATTAAAACAAAACTTGCTTTATTAATGTTTAATAGTAGATATATCTAATAAAATTTAGCTAAAATTTTAAGTTTTATAGTAAATTATTTCTAGTTTGCTCTTGATCGACTCTTTATCTTGTTGTATTTGATTTAAGTTTTTCAAGTCTTCGAAAGCAAGCGCAGTTCTTTTTTCAATATTCTTTATAAACTCCTCCCATTTCGAAAAACTACAAACAGTCCGGGAAAAATTTTTGTAAGTGTTTTTGTTGCTGGCAATTTTTGTTTTAAGATAAGATACTGACTGCTTGTTGTAGCTTGTTTCTCTGCTGTAGTTTCCGGAACTTACAATTACAGAGTTTAACGTTGAATTATTCTTTAAGCTTACAGTTTTTAACTGTCTGGTACTTTGTTTTGACTTTTCTTCTTTCAAAGCCTTCTCTAAGTCACCAACAAAAACCGACACGCCATCAAGCATCGAGTAAATATGTTCGATCAGTTTGGTGTCACTGCGCAAAGCTGAAACGACCAATTTGGCCGATTTCGAATTAGCCATGTAGTTTTGAACGACCTTATATTTCTCCTGTATGACTTTGATGAGCTTTTCCCTTTCCATGATGATTTTCTGCGTCTTTTTCATGTCTCTTTCGTCTTTCAAACTCATTTGAACCTCTTGTGTTATCTGTTTTTGTAATATCTCATAGTAATACTTTATGCTATATGTGTAAAACAAAATGTATAATTTGTGGGTACTATAGTTTTAGGGTAGTTGTTTAATAAAGTTATATATAAGAATTACTACTAAAAATTCTATTAATTTAATAAGTTTATTCATATATTTCAAAGCTTATTTATATATTTTTTTAATATAGTTTAAGCTTTTTCAAAACTTGACGTCTGTTTAGATGGAAATTGAAGAATTTTTTAAATTGTAATTTATGTACGGAATATTTTTTACAACAAAAAAGAGATTTTAAAAAAGAAAACACCAAAAATTACTAGTACAAAAGAAAAAATGTCTGATAATATTCATAATACTATGATACTTTACAGCTTAATAGTGTTGCTTAGAATTTGTTTATTAATCTGGTAGGATTTTAGTAATATAAAATAGTTCTTTTGTAACAGTTTTGATAAAAAGGTTTCAGCTACATTAAAAAGTATTGATTTTATTAAGAAGCTTAAAAACAGACTGTTACATAAAAAACATTAAATTGTATAATCTTAACTTAGTGTAGAATATTACCAAACTCACAAGTTTTTTTATTTGTTTGGCTATCAGCGCATTATTTTGTAACTGTCTTAACCGAACGTGTAGTTCTGGAATTTTGAACCAAACATCGTCAGTTGAAATTAACGAGCTGATTTTCTTAGTTCTACCACTTGATTCACTAATAAATTCTAATTCTTCGTTTTCAGCTTCTATGGCATTTTCTTCGCTTTCGTTTAAAAAAGTTACCTAAAAATAAAGAAAATAGAGTAAGTTAAATATGATTTTATAAAAGTCTTATTTACATAAAATATTTGGTTCTTAGTAAAAAATGTTTAAGTTGACGCAAACTTGTAAAAGTTTAATCATGTTTTTAAAACATCAAACGTTTTAGTTACCAAATTTTAGCAGTTGACAAGACTGTTATCAATAGGTATGTTTTGCTTAAAACACCCTTTGTACTCATAATAGTTCATCGTGAAATAGCAATAAAACTTTTGTAATATTACAGAGTGTTATCACACTGAATTAAACATTAAGTAAAGAATCCAACATTTTAAATGTCAGCATTATAACAATTTTTGATGTTGGTTTTACACTGTTTGGGTTGAAGAAATAATAAAAAAAATGTATGCAAAGTGAAAATTTTGGTATAATACTTTATAAATAAGTAATAAGTTTTTTGTTATCTTAAGTAATTTTAATATCAGCTAATACTCGGTATACATGTTTTGTTTATTAAACAAACATCTATTCTTTTATTTCATTCGACTGTTAAACTTACTAGTTTTACAATATATTCAACTTCTGCATGATCGACATTTCCGCCAAGTATTTCAACTAATTTTCCGTACAAAACTTCTGCTTTGATATCTAACAACTCTACTTCTTCTTTTACGATAACTGTGTTTCTGCGAGTTTTACAATAAATTCTATACTTAGTTAAGTTTTTATACTAAATAAATATAGCAAATAAGCGTTTTAAAGGAATATTAATTTGTATAAACTTTAATTTATTTTGGCAGTAGTTTTAAATCAAACACAGACTGTTTAATGTATGTAATTTTGTCAAAGATAAAGACCATATAATAAACAAAGGCTTTATAAATTCTTTTGTTTATAGAATAAAGTATATTAAACACCAATAAAGGTAAATTTATTTAGGATGAAACATTTTTTAGCTCTTAAAACAATAGTAAATATTTTACTAAACCTAAAATGGAAGTATAAAAAAGAACATGTTCGATCTGATTTTAAAATACAGTTTTACTAAACCATTTTACACGTATTTAAAACTGTTTTGGTATAAAAAAGCCAAAATTTTTGCAGTTTCATAAAATAAAACTTTAGTATGTGACTATAAAAGATAGTTATGTTAAGTTTTGTTTACTTAATTCTGTAAAGTATACAAAGATACTAAATGTTTTATAGAACACGAGTAATAAGTATATACGTAATATAAAACAAAACTTTTAAGCTGCAAGGATTCAGCTTTTTTAGATTATAACAAGTTACTTATTATACAAGAATGATAGTTTATCTTTACATAATTAAGTGGATACATATTAAGTTAATTTTCTATCAAATGATTGTAAAAGTGTTACAAATTAAATCTGTAATGGAAAATAAAGACTTTTTTTTTGTGTTGAAAGCTTTTTAGAACTAACAAAACTAACTGAAAATGATTTGTTTTATGTATTTCTTATATATTTTTTTAATATTTTGTTAACAAACTGGTATTCTGTTTACAGATTTTACTATTGAAAAATTTTTTTATTTAACTGCTTTGAACTTGTATTTACCGATATATAAGAAAGACAGTAGAAAGATTTAATGTTTTTGTTTTAATATAAGACATAACAGAAAACTAAACAAGACTTGAATTTTTTTAATAAAAAAAATATAAATAATATTGAATTATTAAAACAATTAAAACTTTAGTTTATGTCCAATAATAAAAGTTTTTTATATACTTTTTTTTGTAGCGCGAAAAACAATTAACAATCAAATATGTTCAGTTGTAATTCACAACAACTGTTTTGTTATAAGATATACCAAAATGGTTGATTTATATGAAAAAAAATAAATAATAACACTAAAAATACATAAGTAATTTAATTAAGTTTTATAGCACTAACAAGTAAGTACATGAAAACAAAAAGTTGTTCATAAAAGAAGTTTAATTTTTTTACAACAAACAACATAAAAAAAGTTATAAACTTGTATAGTAGAATAGTATATAAAAATATTTATACAAATTTTAGTACAATTAAAAATAAATAGTTACTAATTGCTAATTTTTAATGTTTTTTAAACTGTCTAAAACCGATTTGAACACAATTAAAACAAATTTATATTTTTCCTCTACTAAACGCATGTTTCTGTATATGAAGTACGTTTTAATCTGATTAACAACTATCAACTTAATGTCACTTGTCGAGATGACGCGTAAATTTATTTTGCAATGAATATAATTATCAGGTAAATAGATTAAAGCCTAAATAGTGTCTTTATTTCTAATGTAAAGGTTAATTGTGGTCGTTATACCTTTTAAATATGTTCATACCTGCAAGTTTAAAACAAAAATTAACTTACTTTTTCAAATTATTAAAAGTATAACATTAACTTATTTACTTAGTTAAGTATACAAAGCTACGCTATACAATAACAGTATTATTTTTTTTTTTTAATACTTGCCAGTTTATTTAGAAACTACTTAAGTTTATTTAAAATTCTAAATTGCAGTTTTATTACTAAAACTTGAAAAATTTCTTTTGTATAACTTTAAGCGTAAAAATTTCATTTAAAAAAAAATAATTTCAAGTAAAACCTACGCAAAGCTTAATATTAATATTGCATAATCAACAAACATTTTAGTTTAGTTTGAATTGCTTTTTTGGTAAAACGAACCGTTTTTAAAAGACTTTGTAACAAAAAGCTTTCGTTAAAAATATATAAAACATGTTAGTTTTAATTAAAAACTTAGAATAAGGTTAGCTACACTATACCTTATAGTATAAAAACAATTTTTCAAAAATACCTATTCAAATCATTCAAAACATCATCAGCTTCCAGTATAAGAAAGTTTATTTGTTTTTCCAACATAACTAACTTTTTTATTTGGTATTTAACCCACATTGAAGTTGGATGGCACAAACTGTTTGTAAAATGTTTTATTAAATACAAAAAGTGTTTTTTATTAGTAACATACAAGTTTAAAAGCTGTTACTGCATTTATATAACACAATCTAATTCTTAAGAAACACTGAAAGAATATAATTTCCCAATAAAAAAAATATATATAAAAAAGCTTCTTTATTTAAACAAAAAGTTATGAAAATTGTTTTTTACAATAAATACAAAACAAAAGTTTCTATAAGTTAATAGTATTTAGTACTAACAATATTCATAATTAAACTAATTATAAAAAAACATTTAAACTACTTGATGACAAGAAAAGAAAATACTTTAACTCTGTTAATAATGATGCAATTTTTAATATTACGAAAAAATAAATAAATAAAAACAAACCAAGCTTCTTGAATTCATTATATTTAATCTATAGATTGTGTTAACATTTTTTTGGTCAGCAAAAAAATCCAAGTCTAGATTAATTTAGTTGTTAAATTTGTACTAAAAGTATATAGTTTTCAAATTTAATCTTCTGAGTTTCGAAAAGTAGAAAATAAAATTAGACTTATCACAAATAAAGATCACGAATACAGTTTAATCACAAACATTATCTTGTTTAAAATGTCAAACCTCGCAAAATACTCAATTAGGTTTAATTAATCACACTAAAGACAGCTAAAGTAGTTTGAAAACGAGCAACTATGCGGTGGTCCGTTTGCTTCTAACGTTTTGTAATTTTAATAGGTTAGTTGTGTTAAAAATTCTTATGTGTCAAGAAAAAAGGTGTAGCTTCTGCTAGTATATAAACAATAAATAGTGTGGTTTTTCTCACCATATTTGATAACTTGTAATAATTAAGCTTATTATATAGATAACTTGTTGACCTGTAAACTAGTTTGTTAAGCTCTTAATGTCTTAATTTAGCTTGTTTACTAATTATTTTGTAACTCCATATGCGCTATTTAATAACTAATTGTTATTTGTAAATTTATTATGTAAAAACATAAAAATATTTAAAAGTATGATATTTTTAATTAATATAATGCTTCCTTAACAAACCGGCTTAAGTTTAAGAACAAAAAAGTCATCTATCGCGACACCTTAATTGAAGTTTATGTAATTTTATGAATTTATAGACCATTAATTTTAAAACTGTTAAACCAAACAAGATTAGGACGTAAGTAAAATGTTTTTGATTATATGTAAACATAACGGAATTTCTTTTCATGCTTATTAAACAAGCAAACACTGTTTGCCACGCTTTATACTCATTGGGAATAAAAAATATTATTTAACAACTTACCATATGGTGTGTATGGGGACATGGTTTCCGTCCATGCAGCAAATGTGGTCCACCTTACTAACCACTTTACCGTCTGGACAGCACTGGTGAGTGGTAGAATTGAAGGGTTTTCCCCCGCAACAAGAATCTGCCATCCTGTTTGGCGAATGCTTTTGTGAGGTTTTTCCCAAAATCGAAGATGTCACAACTGTAAATACTGTAAACTTGTAAATAAAATATGAGGTATGACTTGTTTGAAAGGTTGAAATTTTATACTTTTGAAGTAAACAAAATTGTTAGTTTTATCTAAGTAATAAATAAAATTTAACTTTTTTTAAAAAAAAACCTTTGCATATGCTAAGGAACAATAACTATTTTAAAATATAGTAAAATTTAACTTACTAACATTTTATATGGTTTACGTGTCGACATGGTAAGTCTATTTTTTCATCATCTTCATTTTTGTTCGATTGACAGACACTTAAACTTAAAAGAAGATACAGAATTGAAATATTAAATTTTATATTTAAAAAGTCCATTACTTTCTGTAAAATATAATAAATGTTTGTATGTATAGTTAACGTAGTAGAAAAGATTCTCGAAAATTATACTTTTATAGTCCTTCTTTTATTTAAATTATTGTTTAACATACAAACTAAAGTTTGTTAACGTTTGATAGTAAATAACTTATTATTATCAGTTTAACTACACTTGTTTTTTAAATAAAAGTTATGTTTTTTAAGTTAGATTGACAGCTATTCTTAAGCACGATGTTGTAAAGAACGTATTTAAACAATTGACTATAGACTGCAGGCATTTAGTTAAGTTACTTATGTTTTTAAAATATTCCTTTTTTTGTTTTAAATGTTTTTTAGATCAATCAAATTATCAGATAAAATAGACTTATTTCTATGAATTAGAACTTAAAGTATATGCTAGTTGCATAAAGCATCTTCATTATTAATCTGAATTTTAAAAAAATTAAAAAAACATAAAATAATTTATCTCTAGATGTATATGTGTTTTATGTTTTACAATAACAAACAAACTCATTAAATGTACTTTTATTTCAAAAAATAAATAGCTTTTAGGTTTTTACACACATACATATGTAAAGTTAAGCTTAGTATTTAGAATTAGTAAGTAATTTAAATACTTAAATTGGTTATAACTTAATTACATAACTAATAAAAAAATTACCAAAAAAAAAAACAACAAAATACTTTATACTGCAAAATCTTATGATTAAAAAATCTTTTTAAAACGTTAAAATAAGCCAACTACGAATCCTATAAACAACAACTATCTTATAAAAACACTTTAAAACGTTTTAACTATGTGTTTCTGCAATATATAAAGTTTTATACTACTTATATTATTAATAACGTAAATAATAGAATAATATCATTTATGATACCTTTTAACTATAAAGTTAAACACTTAAGAACAAAAAACTTAGCTTAACCAACAAGTTCAAATCTAGAGTGAAATTCATAAGTTTTTTATCCAAACTTTAGTTAAGCAACAGAACAACATAATAAGCTGGTATTTTAGAGCTTATAAAACTGCAAGTTGCAAGGAAAAAGGTTTCTCTCACAGTGTTAAAGTAGTTATGCGGGTATTTACCAGCACAAATTATAACTAGTACGATGTGAAACTTTGCATGAGGGAAAATCGGATGTATTTGCGATTAAAAATTTCCAATTATTTGTGGTTGTTATGACTTTGCTCTGGTTTTACGTTCACAATAACTTTTATTGTACTTCTTAAAAAATAATTTTGGGATACAAATATTTTTAAAGTAAATGTTTTGCATAAACTGTAGTTTAAAATATTCAATTACCTACTGTGATTAGTATAAATAATAATTTACGTATAAACTAATTTTCATATGCTTAAACGTGATATCATTCAACATTTTCTTAGAATAGAATTTCTTAAAATTTTTTTTAATTTTTCAATTATTGTTTTTGAAAAACTTGATTTGTTTTTTAAGTAAACAGTATTTATATATTTTGTAAACCTAGATTGAAATCATTAAACGACTGTTTCTACAAAAGTATTTTTAATGTTTTTACATATGAGCTAGTAAGACAATCTAGATTTAATAAAAACACACTTACTTGTCGTTTTTGCTTTAGATTAACTTTAAGTTGATGTTTCTAGAAGTAATTTGATCTATTTACTCATATATAATTGTCTATTAAAACTGTTGTATTTGGAATTAATTAGTTTTAGTTATAAGTTTTTTCGTATTGTATGAAAACAAGCACTGTTTTATTGTTTATAAGTTTAGTATAATTTTAATTAATTGTCATGGTTAAAGAAAAAAGAGTTGGGTATACAAAACATTTAATTGAAGTCATGTAGAAACTTTACTTATTATTTATGAACTTTACTTATTTAACAAATTTTTGATAATTAAATACTAAATTCGAATTTAACATACATACGTTTGAAAGTTATAAATTAGGAAAATGTTTAACAAAATAAGTTTACAAGTTTAAATTAAACAAACGTAGTGACTACAGCGACAAAGTGACAAAATTACAAAACTAGTCTGTGTACAAGTTACCACTATCTCCAAATGCGTTAAAATGCATCATAAATTGAAAATGATCTTAACTAATGAGTAGGAAAATTAGTTTTAGAAGTAAACAACTTGTTTTCCAGTATGGTAACTAAAACAGCTAATTTTATTTAAATGACTATATGAGTAAGTTTAGCTATAATTTCATTTTTAATTAAATCTAATAAATAAAAATACTCTGCTTTTCCGTTAATACTTAAAAATTTATAATGTTTTGAGTTGTCTCAACTAAAAGTCTTTTTTAAGCTACAATTAACTTATATCAATAAAAATTGAAATTTCTACTAAACATAAAAAAAAGCGTATTAAGTAACTCTTTAAAAGTAACGCAATTAAACATATTATGTGCAGTGTGATAACCTTTTTTTTTTAAATAGATAGTCATTTTAGAATCAAACTTAGAAATAAAAGATCCTTAAAACTAAAATAATACCAGGAACTTTTGTATGATAATTCTAAATAAAAGTGTCAACATGTAACTTAGCTTTAAAAAAGGTTAAAACAGCATTACGAAACTAGACTAACAGATTTAATAAAAATTAAGTTATCACAACTCAATTTGTAATAAATTAAGATTAGTTGATATATTAAAATGATATTTTTGTAATTTCTTTTATTAATTTAGTTCTTGTTAAAACAATGTATACAAAGAATTTACTTGATAACAAAAATTAACCCAAAATAATAATTTCTAAATAAAACCTCAAATATAAAACAGAAATTAATTACATTATGTTTGTGTTATTGTTATGCCAAGCTTAAACCTAAGCCTACACAAAATACTATTACTTCGTGATAATTACTTTTTCACAAAATTTTAAAGAACTAACAAAGCAAGTCTAAAAAAGTAATAATTTACACTATTCATATTATAACTGCAAAATTAACAATAACTAAAAATATTATTTTTTCAATTTGATGTTTCAAAGAATTTTTTCAGAATAAAGTACACATCTGGATCAAATTTATAAAACATTTAGATGCTTTATTGATTAAAAACAACTTTTCCGTTCAATTTAAAATAGGTTTATTTTGTTCATATGAAAATATTACACTAAAATAAGAGTGTTTTTTTATTTGATAGAGGATAAAAAATATTTACTATTCTTTTTTTAATAAACTTATATTTTATTAACAAACATTTTATTTTTATACATACATATCTAATAAACTAGCTACAATAACAACTTGCATTTAATAAATTATAGTGAAAGTTCTAATTATTAGACAAAACTTAAATTTAATTTAATTTTGAAATACTTGAAAGCGTTAGATTAATGTTAATTCGTTAAGGTAGTGTTTAAAAAAACGAATTGAAGTATTATAATAAATATTCGCGTAAGTTTAATTTTTAACATAAAATTTTTTTTCAAGTATTAGATAAAAAATCTTATAGGAAAAATTTATTTAAAAGGACATTCAATTATATAAGTTAAAAGTTTATTTTAAAGCTAAATGTGTAAAATACTTGAGCGAAATTAAAAGATTAATTTTGAAATTTAAACCTTAAACTTTAAGTTAAATTTAATTTCATTTTGTGTTATGAAAACTGGAAAATCACAAATTGATTATTTAAACAATAGCAGTAGTTTAATATTATCTAGTTTGATCTACGTGCAGTTATTGTGCGGTAAACATGACTAAATTTATTTTAAATCATTTGTCTTTTGAGTTTTATATTCTTTAATTACAGTCCTCTCGCTATTATACCTAAGTATTTTATTAAAATTTTATTTACAGTTAGTACACTATTGCTTATATTTTTTGAGTAAAAAAAATGCAAAAGTTTAATTTTGTTAAAACATTTTTTTTTTCTTTAAAACAAATTTCTTATATTTTTTCTAAAATTTACAACATATTGTATTCCGTTAAACAACCGCTAGTATTTGATTAAACAAAAACACATTAACAACATTCGAATTTACTTTACGAATTGAAATAAAATTTAAAAATATACATAATTTTACTTTCATCTTACATTTTTTTTTTGCGATAAAAATGTTTATTTATAATTTATCTAACTTTAAATCTTACTAGAATAACTGCTAATTTAGAAATATATTAATAAAATTGATAAATATTAATCTCACTAAAGTAGACATATTACCAAAACGGTATAAATATTTTGATGTATTTTTATTTGAGTTAAATGGTAAATTTAAAGTTATAGTTAATTAAACAAGCTTCATTGAGTATATTTAAATGAATAATTTATTATCAACTCTTTTATCAAAACAGGTTAAGAAACTTTATTGTAATGTACAAATGCTTTAAGTCTTAGATAGTTGGTATTAAATGTTAAATTTAACATGTTAAAAAATATCTAGCTTGTTTGCTTTAATAAGCTTTCTTGCCAGTATAGATAAAAAATAATTTAGGACATTTCTTGTCATTTTTGTTACTTTCTTAAACATTTATTTAATAAAAAAATTAGTTTATCTATATATCAATAAAAATATACAAACTTTAAATTTGTTATTGCACACACAATTTAAAACATTATTAGTATAGTCTTTTTGAAATAGTCATAAATGTTGATAAACTGTGTAGGTATAAACTTAATTGATCTGCCAGAAATTTTTAAAACAATTTAATACTAAAATGTTGTTTAAGAGGTTAAAATCAAACTTAGCTAGTTGTTTCATTCTTTTATTGTCTTTAAATTAAAGATAGATCAGTAAATTTTAAACGGATATAACTCAATCAAGTATTCTACTAAACACATATCAGTGTTCATATTACTATTTTCTAAATTTTAAGCACATTTCTGTGCCTAAAAATGTTGTGGTAGCTTAATAAAACCATTGAAACATTAAAGAAGTTCTCGGTTTCTCTATAGTGTCAAAAATATTTATACAGATAATAATATTATATTATAGAATTATATACTTATTTTTAACCATCAAAAAGCTTAAGATGTATATTTTAATAATGTTCTCACGGTTTTATATGCAAATTAAAACTTTGATTAGGTTATAAACTAGGGTCGTGTCTATGATTCTTCAGAGGAGTTGCACATTTTTTTGTTCACTAATAAACTATTTTGTGTTTTAGCTTTAAAAACACACATAAAAAAACTACATAAATATCTAAAATTTCTAAGATGCATAAAAATGTTTTAACTTAAAAAACTTCAAAATTATATTCAAACAGAATGCTAAATCTTTATAACTAATCCAATTATTCAATTCTTTTAAAACAATTTTGGTATTTATTAGGTAATTTTATTTTGTAGACAATGTAAAAGTTTTTTTAATATGTATTGTGAATCTAAATTGAATAACGAAATTTTTTATACATAATAACTAAAATTGAAGTAAATTAGTAATTAAGATTTGTAAAAATAAAAATAACCATATTCAATGTTATGTAAACAAATTACTTAGTCAAACAGTTTCAGTTCCTATAATTTAGCTAAAATCTAATTTAAATCTAAATATAATTATTTTTATAGAAAATAATTGCATAAGTGAGCAATTATTTTGCGACTTAATAAAATAAAATTAACTGTAAAACCGTTTTTCTATTGTTGTAATAATAAATCAGTATGTGATTTTTAGTCAACAATTTTCTGAAGTTAACAGTTAAACCTTTCGAGTTGTAAAATCATTTGAAACTGTTTTTTAAAAAACTTTTGATTAGTTATTTTGAATGAAAGTTAAATTATGAATGAAACATAGCTGTCTTTATAGTTGTAAAATGTTGAAAACTATAAGTTCTTGAGTTGTATATAGTTTTATTTTACAAAAAACTTACAAAACTACGTCATTTTGATGAAGTTTTTTAAAATGTATGAACAAAACTTAACTTTATATCAAAAAATTAACGTAAAGAATACACCTTTTTGTGAAATATTTTAAAATAAAACGTTCTGTTCTTTTGTTTTTTTGAAGTTTATTACAGTGTTTTCCAGGAATAGCACAGGAGAAAAAAAGCCAGAAATAATACGCGACTGTAACTTGAAAATTGTAAAGAAAAGTGTTATAGTGCTACAATTTTTTAAGCTATTCTATTTTACAGGATTTTTTAAATAAAATTACTTAATGAAAAAGAAGCGTTAAAAATTTAAAAGATTTTAAAATGTTTTTTTATAAAAGTTTTACAATAAAATTAATACTTTTATCTACAATAAAAAAGATACATTTTTCATTCCACATTATTTATTAACTAGGTAGATTTAATTCAACTAGTTTTCAATTTAATCCACCTTTTACAAGACAGATTTATATTTATTTAATCATTCTAATTTTTCTACTTACAACGGTATATAAACGTATTTTGAATGATTTAAATCAACTTGTTTCAGGCGAAATATTAAGGATATTTAAATACTAAAAGTTCAAAAGTGCTTAAATGTATTTCATATTGTTTAAACATTTTCTGTTTAAATTTTGTTCGAATTTTTTCGAACCAGTACTTAGCACTAACTGAAATCACATTAGTTTGACTGTAAGGCAAGTCTTTTATTCGATTTTATTAATAAAACAAAATTCCTTTTAAAAGATAAAGCTTTGTAGTCTGCAATGTAATAAAAACTGTAAAGTAGCTCAAAAAAAAAAAAACAGATTTTACAACAGTCTAGATATATTAGTAGAAAATCATAAAAAAATACTGATACTACAATACTATTTTAAATATTTTAAGCGTGTTTTATGATATCTATTGTACAAAAGTAGTTCGTTTTAGTACATTATTTTTTAAAAAAAGATGGTTTAAAGATTGTTTTAAGTTACTTAAGTTAAGCTGACTTGATTATTGTTCTTATTTGACTTACATCTTTTTTTTTCAGATTATATTTTATATATATAGTAGTGATCAAAAAAGAAATTGAAATAAGTTAAACCAAAAGTTGAGAAGTTTATTTCGAAAATTGTAAAAGTATCATATACCAAATTGCATTTAGTTTAAGTAAAGTATATTACACAGAAAAAGAAGATAACTTAAATTTACAAAGATAGTAAAAAATATTTAATACATAAAAAAGTATTTAATTTAAACTTATGAAACATTAATACGAACCTTTGCAACTCAGAATTAGCAGTAAAATTCCACAAAAGTAGTTAAATAATAATATATATTTAGATAAATAGATCTAAACATAACTATAAACCTTTTATACAGCTTCCTACGGTAGTTTTATACGAAGATAAAATACTTTAGTAATAATCATTGTATTAGCTTTATTAAACGTTTATTAAAACTAGCACTTCATTAAACCAAACAAAATTTAAAGTTCGCTCATTAGGTGTTTGAAAGGTGCGATAAATCAAAACGTAAGTTTTGACTACTATTGGTTACGTGATCTGTCAAATACAGACCTCAGGTTTGATTTGATTTATTAAAGATTTATTTAGTTGGTTATGTTCTAGGCGTTAACAAGGAAGTAATAATACTTTAATCTAAATAAGACGTTTTAACAGTTATTAGTTTTCGTAAAAGCATGGAAAAATCTAAAGGTTTAAAACTGCTTTAAACAAACAAATCTTTAAAAATTGCTTAAACTTTTTTTAAAAATTATTTTAAGATTGTCTAACAGTAAAAGTTTACACTGTTTAAGTCTTCAGAGAAGGCTTTTAAAGAAGTAAATGCCGTAAAAACTTGAACACATCTGATTACATAGATAAAATTTAATCCGTTACCGTAGCATAGGTGAGTCAAAGTTTGATAAGCAAGTAGATAGATAACAACCCTAATTACATCTAAACAGTTAATTAATGTTTTGAATGGTACTACCTTACTAAGTGTGATTTTTTCGCGTATAAACAAACTTTAATATAAAAAAAGCTGTTTGTAAACAAATTTATTTGTTTTAAAATAAGTATTTGAAATTAATTAAGATAGCATTTCTTTTGTTATTTTTTGCATCAACTTAATTGCTATTGAAACTAAAACAATATAAAAAGGATATATATAACGAACATTTTAAACCTTATTATTGTACTTTGTTTAGCTAGAATCTTTAAAAAATTTATACAATCAGCCAGTTTTTATAAAATCTAATAATGAATGCAACAAACGTATACTATAATATAAGTATGAATAAAAAATCTGTTAGCATAATAGAAAAACAAGTGCTTTAATCTTGTGTAATCTGATTACTCATTAAGTCAGTTTTTATTTTGTCATGCAGTTTTAATCACTTTGAAGATAGTGGTAACTTGAACACAAATTTGCTATATTATTTATGAGCTTTCACGTTTAACTTTACAACATTTAAACATTTCTAGGAAAATATATAGAATTGTATATTTTTACATGTGTTTAAGTTTTAAGTTTAAGTTATAGTCTTCTAATACTGCTTTAAAGTTAGTGGATTTTAAAACTATAATTTAAATTAAAAGGTTAAGTAAATAGTATTCATTTTTAGCCTTGTTGAAAAATCAGAAAGTTATTTTAAGTTATTTGTTAAATAAAAATTGACCCATAATATATTGAAAACAAATTAATTTTAAAACTTACTCTAAGTTATGAATAAAAATTACTATTTAAAAAAATGTTTATGATAAACAGTGGTAGTATTATAAACAAATATTTTAATTTTAGAGTAGTTTTCATATATGTCTAACATTTGATTCTTAAATATTCCTTTAAAATGTTTCGTATAAACAAAAAAAGCGTGATTTTTTTTAACTATAAAGGAATTCTTCAACTAGGCCTTAAGAAAAATTTGTTTAAATTCAAAATTCTTAATATATAAAGAAGAACTAATCAAGATTTACAATCGTTTTAATTTAATCAAAGGTATGAATGTTTTACGTTTTAATAACAATAATTAAATTTTAGGAAGTTTTATTTTGTTTTAACTTATTTTATTTTTATCATAGATTTATATAGTAAAACATGTCTACTTTTTAACAAGTCGAATAATTTTCTAAAGTCAGTTTTTAGTTTTAACTTTGTGAAATTTTATTTATCAAAAAACTTATACATCAATTTTAAACTAGGTTTAAAACTTTGTTTAGATTTAAAAAAAAAGTTTTTAATATACCAAAAAAATCGATTGAGTTTAGTCAAATTAAAAAAAAAACTAACTCTTATTTATAATTAAAAGCCACTAGTATTAAAAAATCTATATAAAAAAGAATGTTAAATTGTTTTGTGATTTCGCATGAGTGTAAATTTTATAAATCAATGAAGTTTTAAGCGTAAAAGTAACAATTTAAGCAAAACCTATAACGTTTTTTAGGTATATTATAGTCTTTTTCTATAGTTCCAAGAAAATTTACGGAACAAAAACTTAAATGAAAGTAAATGTAAAACATAACTTAAAAACAAAAAAATATTTTGAAGTAAACGTTTTTTGAAAACTAAGTGTTGACGAAATATGAAAAAAAATATCATTTTAGAAACAAACTTTTAATTAAAGATGACGTTTTATAAAATTACAATCGAAATATAGTTTCAACAAATTTTTTTATAAACAGAGATGATAATTATTACAATGCTAACAAATATATCAATTTTGTGAAATACTTTTGTTTGGTAAAAAAGGAACAACTATTATTTGACGTTGAAACTACTAACTTTAGAAAATTGTATTAAAAAACTGCAATTTATTATTTATCTCTTAAATATTTAAAGAATGTGATTATTTAAATAATTCTTTTTTTTTTTTTGTGTATTAAAGCTTCTGTTTCGTATCATTTAGGTCAGTTTCAGCTTAAAAAATATATCAAAAATACAGACAAACTAAACGTAAGTATCTAAAAGTGACTTTTAACCTATTAAATCAGTCATGAAAATCAGTTAAACGTTTTTGCTACATTAAAACTCAAAAAATAGATTATTTAACTTCTGCTAAAATAATATTCTCGTAATGAAATTTTTTCTTAATGCTTCATAATGGTGTCAAAGCGAGTTGTATAAGTAATTTTTTTATAAAAAATTCACAAAACAAACTATTGCTTTCAATTTAACTTTCACTTTTTTAACAGCTAAACTTCATGGTGTAACACATATTGTTCTCTTTTAATTTTTAGTTTTTTTTACATCATCAAAAAATTTTGAAGTTAGGGCAGTATGGTGCTAGTTACTTTATAGTTTGTTATTGCGGTTCGTCGGTAAAAAAAAACTTGCAAAACAACTTTAGTTTAAGATTGTTATGGAATGTCTTTGTGAAATGATATCCAACTAAGTTCTGAACTATAAGAAATTGGAAGTGGTTTCAAGAATATTAAATTCAAACTTATGTATTTTTTTTATTCGAACATAATTAAAATAACTTATTAATAATAAATATCAAGTCAATTGCTTATTTACTGACTAGCCAAAACTTTGACTTTATCAACTTAAAAGTTTATGAATTTAAATGTAAATTTAAAATATAAAAAAGACTGTTAAAAACAAAATATAAATTTAGCCTAAATCTTATCAAGAAAAATGCTAAGTTTTAAAATACTATTTGGCCCGGCAAATTTTTATTTTTGATATATATATATTGGTCGACAAAAGCTATACAAATAACGATGTTAAAACATAATAAATTTTATTTATTTCATTAAAAAAAATGCTTTAAACAGTTTTTTTATTTAAATTTTAAGTTATAAAGTCAAATTAACTTAAAAAACACTAATAAGAATAAAAATAACAAAGATATTTTACAAATAAAAAAAATAAAAAAACTAAAGCAAGTATCACAGTGATTTACAAAATATTTTTAAATTATAAATAAAGAATTAAACAATTATCTTAATGAGGTGTTAAAAATTGTTCACAAAAAATTAGCAAAAAGATTAAAATTCTTTGAGTTTTGTCGTGTCCAGAATAATGTAGAAACTATAATCTTAATTTGATAAAGTAAAAAGTGTAAAAATAATCAAAATTATACAAAACTAAGAATTTTTAACATATACATTAAAGTTAGAAATAACTTCACAAATAAAATTTTGATAGCTTTTGTTTTAAAAAGATTGCAATTTAGTACACGTTTTTTTGAGCAATTACAGTAATATAATAACAAAATCATTTAATTTAAAAAGCTGCAGATAGACAATTTAATAGTGGTTTAAGTTTAATGTACAACTACTGTAGTTTTGAAATATACTCGGATCACTAGTAAGTTGTTGATTTTAGCGATTAATGTAAACTTGCGTAAAATTAAAAACTATAAAGAAATTATAACGAGCTAAATAAGATTTTTGCTAAACCATTTAGTTAACTAAACTATCTTCAAGGTAAAAAATATCAACAGAATATAAAAGAGATCGAACACTAAACATTTGCATATCATAAGTAAAAACTAGAGTTCTAAACGGTGATTAATACAACTAATTATTCATTTAATGAAAAAGCATAAAAAATATGAACAAACAAACAAGTTCTAAACATGACAAAAAACATTCATTTTTGTAAATAAGTTGCACAATCAATACTTAAAATTAGGTATAAAAAAATTAAGTTTTATAGTAAAGTTCCTCTAATTTGCTTTTGATCGACTCTTTATCTTGTTCTATTTGATTCAAGTTTTTCAAGTCTTCAAAGGCAAACGCAGTTCTTTTTTCAATATTCTTTATAAACTCCTCCCATTTCGAGAAACTACACACATTTCGGGATGATTTTTTGTAAGTGTTTTTGTAGTTAGCAATTTTCGTTATAAGATAAGATACTGACTGCTTGTTGTAGCTTGTTTCTCTGCTGTAGTTTCCAAAACTTACAAGTACACTTTTTTAATACGTAAACTTCGTAGTACAACACATATTGCCTGCTTTAAAGTTTTATTTACTTACATCATCTAACTGTATTTCAAATTAGGGCAGTCTTGTGATAGTCACTTTATACTTTTTTATTATGGTTTGATGGTAAGAAACTTGAAAAACAATTTGAAATTAAGATTTCTTATAAGGAATTTCATATCAAAGTGACCACCAATTAGGTTCTGAAAGATAAGAGCTTGAAGTGGTTTAGTAAAACAGCTTAATAGAAACTTTTGTCATTTTTCTATTTAAAAATATTTAATATAACTCATAATTAATAATTATAAAGTCAATTTTTGATGAATCAATTAATTAGTTGTTTAATGAGCATCAACCACCACTTAATCTAATGTTTTTGCTACATGAAATAAAAGTTTTCGCAATAGTTGAGAAATGTTTACAGACAACACAAAACTTTGATACTTTAAGTTTATACAACGCAATTACATAAGTTTGCGTAAACAAATGAATAAGTTATTAATCAGTAAAATATAAGTTTGCCTAAAATTCTTATCATTTTAAGTAACCGAAATTAAATACAATTTAAAATTATATAAAAATTATAAAAAAGTTAAGTATAATTAAAAATGTTTTTGTCAAGGTTACTATAAGTAATAAAGTGTAATAAATAATTATCAAGAAAACATAAAAAGTTATTAAGCAACTAACTTCGGTTTACAAATTTATTTTTCTGATATCAGTTGGCTGACATAAAATGATTAAGTAACAATGTCAAAATTATACAAAAAGACTAACTACTTTTATCAAAAAATAAATATAAAAGCAATTTTTGTTATTTAAGTTTTTGAACAACAAAGTCACAATAACTTAATACAAGTTTAAAAGATAAAATAACTAAAATAAATATACAGAAATTGATAAATAATAATAAGTTTCACAGTGTTTTAAAAGGATTGTTCTAATTTGAAAAAAATGTAAACAGTTAATTAAAACTGGTGTTCAAAAATCTCACAGCAGGATAAATAAAGATATTAAATTTTTAAAGTTGTTTTCAAACTCAGAAAGTTTTAGAAATTCATATAGTTTTGTTTTGATAAAACTAAAGTTGTTAAACGATTAAAAATTCTCTGAAATTTTATCAACATCAAAACTAAAACTAAAATCAAATTTTACGAATAAGCTTTAATGTTTTTTGCGTCTTAAATATAAAATAATGCTTTACGCTCAAGAGCAATAACTGTAAAAGTATTTTTTACCTTGCGTAATACTATAAATTAACTTGGTTTATTTTTATGTTTTACCAACAAACAAACTTAATAAGTTCATGGAAAATTATTAGACTATGAAGTTACTTGAACCTTTGTTAAAGTAAAAAAAAAATTGATAGAGATCGAAGACAATGTTTTGCATATTATAAGTAAAACATATAATTCTAAATGAAATTTTATGAAATTAGTTGTTCTTTTAATAAAAAAGTATAAAAAAAAGAATTTAAACTAATACATTAGTTACTAGAAAAATATATTCATAACAAAAAATTGCAAAAACACAAAAATGTAGGTATGCACAGAGATGGTAAAATGCTAATAGTTACTATGGTCATTCAGCATTGAAGCGTATAAACTTTGGTTTGTTTTAAGTTAGTAATTTCACGCTCGAGTAAACAAAGCAAAGCTTTTTAACATGTCTGGGTATGCATTAAAGAAGTTAAGTTTTATAGTAAATTACCTCTAATTTACTCTTGATCGACTTTTTATCTTGTTGTATTTGATTTAAGTTTTTCAAGTCTTCGAAAGCAAACGCAGTTCTTTTTTCAATATTCTTTATAAACTCATCCCATTTCGAAAAACTACAAACAGTCCGGAAAAAATTTTTGTAAGTGTTTATGTTTTTGGCAAGCTTTTTAGTAAGATAAGAAACTGATTCTTTGTTGTATGTTGTTTCACGACTGTAGTTTCCGAAACTTACAAGTACAGAGTTTAATGTTGAATTATTCTTTAAACTTACAGTTTTGAACTGACTGGAACTTTGTTTTGAATTTTCTTCTTTCAAAGCCTTCTCCAAGTCATTAACAAAAACCGACACGCCATCAAGCATCGAGTAAATATGCTCGATCAGTTTGGCGTCACTGCGCAAAGCTGAAGCGACTAATTTGGCCGATTTCGAATTAGCCATGTAGTTTTGGACGACCTTGTATTTCTTCTGTATGACTTTGATGAGCTTTTCCCTTTCCATGATGATTTGCCGCGTTTTTTTCATGTCTCTTTCGTCTTTCAAACTCACTTGAATCTCTTGTGTTATCTGTTTTAAATTATTCAGTTGTAGTGCATTTTAATGTATTTATGGAAAAAAAATGTACAATGTGTAGCTACTATCAATTTTATGGTCGTTGATTTTAAAAAGTATTTATACTTAAGTTTTTCTTAAAAACTTTATAGTTATTTTTTAATTTTTACTTGTGTTACGTTATTTCTATTTTTTTATAATTCAGTTTAATTTTTTGAAAATCTTAATGTAGACACGCGTCTATTTAAATAAAAAGTTAAAGAACTTTTTTGTAACTTTTAATAGAAATATTTTTGAACCAAGAGAATCAAGGTTTTCTAATAACAAACAAACTAAATAATAGTAGTACTAAAACAGGAACATTTCTAATAATGATTTTATTATTAAAATACTTTAAGCTTTATAGTATTGCTCATAATTTAATATGAATCTTATAGAACGTTAGTTAAGGTAACTTGTTCAAAACAGTTTTAATAAAAATGTTTTTGCTATTTAGAAAAAATATTAATACTATTAAGAAGGCTTAAAACTGAAAAATTTATAATAAAATATTGAACTCTAAAAATTTAATTAAATGTATAATAGTGTCAAACTCACTAGTTTTGTTATTTGTTTAGCTATCAGCGCATTATTTTGTAACTGTCTTAACCGAACGTGCAATTCAGGAATATTGAACAAAACATTGTCACTAGAAATTAATGAACTTAATTTCTTAGTTCTACCACTTGATTCATTAATAAACTGTTCTTCTTCACTATCAGCATCTTTTGCGTTTTCTTCGCTTTCGTTTAAAAAGCTTACCTTAAAGGTTGACAGTAACCATTTTGAACGATATAATAACCTTAAATCTGTTTATACTTAAATGACAATTATATACATTATGTGTTAAAAATGTGTTAGAAATAATTCTAAACATAATTGTTTTAATAGTATCAAAGGCAATTGAGATGCTTATAAAAGCATGTGTTTTAGCCGAAAAATTTATTTTAATTAACTCTTTTAAGTTAAAAACACAACTTATGCAGTACTAAATCAAGTTTTTAACCCTTAATTGTCAGCTACATAACTACTTTTGTATTAAGGTGCGTTTTAAGCTATTAAAGTTAATAGATGTATGATATACTAATTAACTGTTAAACTTACTAATTTTATAATATATTCAACTTCTGCATGATCGACATTTCCGCCAAGTATTTCAACTAATTTTCCGTACAAAACTTCTGCTTTGATGTCCAACAATTCTACTTCTTCTTCTACAATAACTGTGTTTCTGCCACAAAACACAAAAAATAATGTTTAGTAATAGATAAATTTTATAATGTATTTCGATTCAATTTACTTTAGCGTTACTTGAAAAAAGAATAGT
Source organism: Thalia democratica (assembly GCF_965202585.1). Taxonomy (NCBI): domain Eukaryota; kingdom Metazoa; phylum Chordata; class Thaliacea; order Salpida; family Salpidae; genus Thalia; species Thalia democratica. The sequence continues at coordinate 81,655,414 of NC_139167.1, forward strand.
TACTAGTTTTTTGTAAGTAAACAACTTTATTAAAAATTAAGTATGTATAACTTATTGTTGTTATAAGATAATGTAAATTACCAATTCTCTATATATATGTTTATATATATATGAATTAACTAATGATAATTCTTTCAAAAGTTCTATAAAAAAAGACAAACATTTAATTAAACTTAAACTTACTTTTAAAATATGTTTTATAAACAATTTAAAGGTAACACATACTTTTTTAGTAATAAAACTTTGTAGTTTTCACACATAAACTAAGCTCATGTTTATGCAAAAAAAATAAACATTTAGTAAATACTTTTAAATTTAATAAAGTTAAGAAAACTACTAAAAATTTTATTAATCATAAATAATAATATTAAAATAATTCAAACAAAAAGCTATGCAGTATAAGCTGTTTTGAATTTAGGCCAGTTACTTATATCAAATTAAAAAAATGCATCGAAAGCTTTTTTAAAATTGAAAATGTTTTTATTAAATGATTTTTATAAATATGTTTTTTGATCTGTTTCTAAATATTTTTACAAAAAAAGTTTTCTTTTTTTACTGCTTTAAAATTTTCCTTTAAACTGCTTAAACATAAATAATAAGGTTTGTAGCTTAAATTTTGAAACTGAAAACAAATCAAAAAACTCTTGAAACTATTCGTATAAAAAATACATACATGTAATTATAATTAACAAACAGAGTTTAAATTTTCTATAAAAATATATTATTCTAATTTATACAGTAATTTAATTAGTAGGTTTTATTTCCTTTACAACAAAAAAGTAAAATAACTATCATATATTTTGAGTTTTAAAACTCAAGAAATATTATTTTTCCTTAAAGTTTAAAGTATTTCAGACATGTTGTCATTCTTAATCTAATAAATACGCTAGAAAAGTTGACTACTTTAAAATAAAGTGCTTTCAAACTTAAAAATACACAGTATACTAAAAAGTTTACAAATAATACTTGGTGTCGTCAGTCGCTTATAAAAACAAAAATATAGTTCATTTTGAGATTTTTATTAGTAAAAGGATAAAACAAAGTCATAATTTACTCGATCGTCTATAGAAAGTAATATTCGACTTTTAAAACTGTTTAGTAACTAAAAAACTTAGTTTTCATAACAATTAAACTTTCTTTAAACTTATTTAAACGTATGTCATTTAGTATATAAATTATGATTTAATCTCATTAACAACTATCAACTTAATGTCATTTTTCAAGTTTACGCGTAATCTTATTAAGAAATATATCAAATAATTTGATAAAAAATGTTGTTGCGTAATTGCTTAGATTATTTACTTTTTTCGTATTTCATTAAGTTTTAGTGTTTTTAAATGTACTCACTATTTTTTTAAAAACTAAATAATTGAATTTTTCAGATTATTAAAATATTAATGTTTAAAAACGTTTAATTTAGTCAAGTAGACGAAGCTACGCTAAACAACAACAACTTTTAGTTGATTTCATCTTTAAGATACTTCTCAGATTGTTTGAAACAATACTTTATTTTCATTTTTAAAATCATGGTGCAATTCTTTTAATAAATCTAGCTTAATTTTTTATACATAATTATTAAATTGAGCCAAAAATTGTATTTGAAACAAAGTTACTAAGTAAAACTTACTTTAAGCCAAATATTGATATCACGTAGTTGATATCTATTTTCACTAAAACTTAAATTATTTTGTTATTACATACTAAACTTTTTAAAAATAATACTTTCATAATTTTATTTATAACTAAGTTTTATTACATTTGTTAAAATTAGTAAAACTTGGAATAAGGTTGCTACACCTAAACTTTTAGTATAAAAACAATTTTTCAAAATTACCTTTTTAAATCATTCAAAACATCATCAGCTTCCAGTATAAGAAAATTAATTTGTTTTTCCAACATATGTAATTTTTTTATTTGGTATTGCACCCACATTGAAGTTGGATGGCACAAACTGTTTGTAAAATGTTTTATCAAATAAAAAAAGTGTTGTTTATTTGTAACATACAGACTGTTTGTAAGTTTTTGACATATCTAAAATCGAGAAATACTTAATGTAAAAGTTGTTCCTGCGTAAACAAACAAAACTAGCTTTTAAAAATATTAAATTAGTCTACAAGATCATTTAAAAATAATAACAATTTAGCTTTGTTAATGCTATTATAATTGTGAGCGTTAATAAACCTAACAGTGAATAATCGGTTCAACTTTTCAAAATCATTTAAGTTAGTCCTTATTCACATTAAAACTTGTTTCGTTTTTTTATTATAAATTTCAGCAATAAACGAATTTAAAAAAACAGATAATTTAGTCACATTACTTGTGTCAAACAAGTTTTATAAGGAAATTAGGTCCAATTAAAATCTAGATCATGAATGCAGTTTTATCACAAATATCATCTCGTTTTAAATGTCAAATCTCGCATAATGCTCAATTATTTAGTTAATCACACTTAAAAACAAGCAGGTTTGAAAACGATCAACTTTGCGGTGGTTTGTATGCTTCTAAACGTTTTGTAATTCTAATAGGTTAGTTGTGTCAAAAATGCTTATGTGTCAAGAAAAAAGGTGTGACTTCTGCTGGTACATAAACAATAAATAGTGCGGTTTTTCTCACAATACTTGATAACTTGTAATAATTAAGCTTATTAATAAACAATTTGGTTTGTAAAACCCTTAATGTCTAAAATTAGCTCGTAACAATTTTTTTACACCAAATTTTTAACAAATTTTTATTAACTAAGTGTTGTTTATAAACTTATTATATAAAACGTGAAAACAGCTAAAACTATTGCATTTTTTATTAGTATGGTGCTTAATTAATAACACGACTTAAGTATGAGAACAAAAAGTTCATCTACTGCGATACCTAAATTAAAGTTTGTATAAAACTACTGATTTTATATACTTCCTTTTTGTTATGCTAAAATCGAACAAAATTAAGATGTGAGTAAAATATTTAAAAATTAAAGTTTATTTTTTAAACACCGAACAATAAACTTTATTTAAACGTAACAAAACTTTTTGTAATATTTTTTTAACAAAAAACGTCATTGGTCTTACTTTATACTCATTTAAAATAAAAAAAAAAATATTAAACAACTTTTTTATGCTTATTAAACAAACAAACATTATTGGTCTTTCATTATACTTATTTCAAATAAAAAAATTAGTCAACATACCAGATAGTGTGTATGGGGACGTGGTTTCCGTCCATGCAGCAAATGTGGTCCACCTTACTCACCACTTTACCATCTGGACAGCACTGGTGGGTGGTAGAATTGAAGGGTTTTCCCCCGCAACAAGAATCTGCCCTCCTGTTTGGTGAATGCTTCTGTGGGGAATTTCCCGAAGTCGAAGATGTGACAACTGTAAGTATTAATCAATCAACATATGAGGTATCACTTCTTTGAAAGGTTGAAGTTTTACACTTTTGAAGTAAATAAAATTGTTAGTTTTATCTAAGTAATAAATTAACTTTAACCTTTTTTATAAAAGCTTTAAATATGTTTAGTAAAATAATTTTTATAAAATATAGTAATGTAATAATTACTAACATTTGATATGATTTACGTGTCGACACGGTAAATTTATTTTCTTATCTTCTTCATTTTTGTTAGATTGACAGAAACTTGTACTTAAAAGAAGATACAAAATTAGAGTTCTAAATTTTACTTGTGAAAAATCCATTATTTTCTGCAAAACATAACTCTTATTTGTATGTGTAAGATACTTGATTTAATAGAAAATATTCTCATTAATTAATTTAATATTGAAATAGTAGTTTAATATAAATACAAACAAAAGTTCTTTAACGGTTACATAGTAAATAAGTTGCTATTATCAGTTTAATTACACTTGTTTTTCAAATGAAAATCTTGCTTTCTAAAGTAAAAATGACAGCTATTCTTTAGCACGATGTTGTAAAGAACGTATGTAAACAATTTATTATAAACTGCAGGCATTTAGTTAAGTCACTTACGTTTTAAAAAAATTATTCAAAAGTGTCATTTATGACACGATTTATTTGAAATATACTTATATAGGTTTAAAAATCTTACTCACGTTATAACGATTAATCATAATAAGAATCGTGTTAAAATATTAACTGTTTTGTTTTGAATGTTTTTTAGATTAATCAAAATAAGAGATAAATTTAAGTTATCTCTTAAAATTTGAAATTTAAAAAGTAAATTAGTCGTTTAAACCAAAAATAGTTTTAATTATTGCTAATCTGAACTTGTAAAAAATATCTAAAAATATAAAACATTTTAGCTCTAGATTTAAATGTATTTTACATTTTAAAATAACTAAAAAACTCATTTAATGTACTTTTATTTCGATTGATAAACAGCTCTTAGGTTTTAACACTCATAAATATGTAACATAAAGGTATAATATTTAAAACTAATAAGTGAGATTTTTTTTTTGTGTATATTAAGTTCATAAAATTGCAAATTTAAAGAGTAAAAAAAGAAAAAAAAAAACATAACTACAAAAAATCTTACAGTTAAAAAAGAATTCAAAACTTTAACAAAAACAATAGTCTTTTAAAACGTTAAAACAAGCAAGCTATGAATCCTATAAAAAACAATTTCTTTAATAATCACTCTTTTGAATTATATTAACTATGTGTTTCTGCAATATATAAAATGTTATACTATTTACAAATTAAGCTATGTAAAAGATAGAATTATATCACTTATGACACCCTTTAGTTCTAAAGTTAAACACATACTTTATCACTTAAGAACCAAGACGTCTGCTTCAACAAAAGATTCAAGTCTAAAGTGAAGTTTATAAGCTTTTTATCCGAACTTTAGTTAAGCTACAGAATAACATAGTAAGCTGGTATTTTAGATCTTATAAAACGGCAAGTTGCAAGGAAAAAGGTTTCTCTCACAGTGTTAAAGTTGTTATGCGGGTATTTACCAGCACAAATTACAACTAGTACTGTGTGAAACTTTGCATGAGTAAAAATTGGATGTACTTGCGACTAACTGTTTTCAATTATTTGTGGTTGTTAAGACTTTGCTTTGGTTTTAAACTCTCAATTTTTTTTTCAGTCTTAAAAAATAAGTTTATTATTTTATTTTAAAAATGTTTTTTTTTTGTTACAATTTTCAAAGTATATCTTTTAAATAAACCATTATTTAAGAAACATATTTTACAACTTAATTTATGTGACTAGTAAAAATTTCAATTTACGTATAAACAAGATTTTGTAAAAATTACATAGAAATTAATCCTCACATGCAAAAACGTGATATCATTATACATTTCTTTAGAAAAGAATTTCTCAAATGTTTTTAAAATATTTTAAATACATTTTTTGAATTATTTGGTTAACTTTTTTAAAGTAAACAGTGTTTATATTTGTTTGTAAACTTAGACTAGAATCATTTTACAATTTTTACTACAAATTATTTTTAAATGTATTTATATATGATCTAGTAAGATAATTTAGTTTTATTAAAAACAATTAAAAAATATATAATTTTAGAAATTTTTTTTAAGAACTTTAAATTTCAATATAATTTTAATCAACTGTTATGATTAAAGAATAAGAAGTTAGGTATTTAAAAATTTTATTCTAAGTAATGTTGAGTAACTTTACTGATTTAGAATATTTGATGATATTTGGATATTAGTTTCAATTTAAACAAGTTTTCAATAGGAACTAAAAAGACTGATACTCTATAGCTGTTTAACAAAATTAATTTACAAGCTTAAATTACATAAACGTAGTGACTATAGCGACAAATTGACAAAATTACAAAACTAGTCTGTGTACAAATTACCACTATCTCCAAATGCCTTAAATTGCAACTTAAATTGAAAATGAGCTTAACTAATGAGTAGGCAAATTAGTTTTAGAAATAAATGACTTGTTTTTCCAGTATGGTTACTAGAACAGCTAATTTAATTCAGATGACTGTATGAGTAAATCTAGTTATACTTTCATTTAATCTAACCTAAAAACTCTTGCTTTGCCGTTAAGACTTCAATATTGGTGCAGTTTAGAGTTGTATCAATTAAAAATTTTTTAGAACGTTATAACAAGTTTATTATTAGTAAAAATTTTAATTTTTCATTAATAAAAATTAAAAGCATATTAAGTAACTTTTTAATACTAACCTAAACAAAACTATAATAAAAAAAATAAAGTTGTGTGCAGTGTGTCAAATTTAAAAAAAAAATTGAATATAAATTTATAAGTAAAACTAAAGATCATTTAGTTTGTCATCACAAACAGGAAAAAAGATAAACTCTTTAAAACCCGAATTTTACAAGAAATTTTTGCATTTTTATTATAGTTTAAAATTTCAAAGTCTAGTTTAGCTTTCAAAAGGTTAACCGGACTTAAATTACGAAATTAGACTAACTGATCTAATAAAGATAAAGTTAGCACCACTCAATTAATACTGTAACTAATATTGAAGGATACCATATTATCACTTTGGTGTAATTAGATTTATTAATTTTGTGCTAGGTAAAACAATGTAAACGGAGTATTTGATTGACATCATGAAATTGATAAAAATAAAAGTATGCTTTTTTATGCAAAATTTTGATTAAAGTCTACAAAAATATTACTACTTCGTAGTATTTATTTTTTTAAAAAAATTTTAATTAAAACAGCGTAGCAAGTTTAAAAAAAGTTAAAAACTTTTAAGGTTTGTTGTTAAAAATAATTAATTTTAAAGATTTTATGCCGAATAAGATTTTAAAACACAAATAGTCAAATATTAGATATTGAATTTTAAATATTTTAACTTTGTTTTAAAACTAAAATTGTAAAATACTACAGCAAGATTAAACACTAATAAAAAATAATTACTTTTTGTATTATAAATAACATATATAGAGCAAACTGAAGGTATAACTTTCAGCAGTAGTTTTATGTTATCTAGCTAAATCCTAAGGCATAATTTATATCATAATCTGTTATGACTTAATGTTGATCTGAATGCAGAATTTATAAAGTAAACATGACTAAGTTTATTATAAATAATTGGTGTTATGATTTTATAGTCTTAAAGTCGGTTGTTACCGAAATTAAACCTAAGTAATATAATCAGTTGCTAATTTACTGTAAGTAACTTAGAGTTTCTAACACTTCATTAGAAAAATACAAAATATTAACTACCTTAAACAAAATAAAGTTTAAATATCTTTGATTTAAGTATTTCAAATTTTATCAATAAAAAGCTTACAAAATAGATTTATTAAATTGAACTTCTAGAATTATTCTATTTCGTAAAACAACCGCGAGTATTAGTTTGAATAAAAAAAGTTACTTAAACTAAAAATTTTTACTTTTGAATTTAAATTTAGTATTGAAATATACGACATTTTGGTTTCAAATATTCAGTTAAAACTTTGATTTGGCAATTAAAACGTTTATTTTTACTTTAACTACCTTTTCAATCATATTATAATACACATTAACCAAGATTGTTAATGAATACTAGAAGTATAACCGTATGGTTGATAAATATTAGTCTCTCTAAAATAAACATATTGCTAACACGACAAAAAAGATATGTTGATTAGTTTAATTTGATCTAAATCGAAATTTAAAGATATATTTATTGAATAGTTACTTTAAGTAAATTAGCATAAATTACTTTATTATCAAATCTTTAATCAAAACAGATAAAGAAACTAGTTTTTACTGTACAAGTGCTTTAAGTTTTATAACGTTGGTATTAAATTTTAAATTTAAAATGTTCAAGATGTAAATTATTTTAGCATTAATTACCTATCTTGTCAGTAAAGATGAAAACATAGTTTTCAATACTTAATTTTTGTTTTTCTAACTTTGAAAAATACACATTTAAAGATCAGATTGTGTAAAACATCTATCAATTTATGACAAATTTCAACTTTTTGAAACACAACAATAAACAGAAAGTAAATAAACATTTTCATTCGATTTAACAAACTTAAATAAAATTACAATCAAAGTACAAGTTTAAGATGTAACCGCAAACTTATATAAAAAACAAGTTATCTGTTAAAATGTTGTATTTTTTGAACTTACAATTTGCAACGTTAAACGTTAACAAATATTATTAAATAAATTTGTATAATAATGCTTTGATTTATTGTCAAATTTTGATGACTTAAACATACTAAATTATAACTTATAAATTGAGTACGTACTAGATTTATTAACTTTTTTATTAAAGTTTTTAAAGTTTTGTTTTTTAAGCTTATCTAATATAACCCTAAGGTTTTTTTTTTAATTGCTTGGTTACTTATTTGAATTTGTCAGTAAAGAGTTGTTAATAAAGTTTTATAATACCTATTTTGATTAATATTTACACAATTAATTCTAACTTTCCTATTCAAAAGTTGAAAAAATATTTCTTTAGTTTCCTTTTTTTTATAGTCAAAACTCTAAATTTTAAATGGAATTAAATTCAACTAGATATCTACTAACGCTTTTTAGGCTGCAAACAAGTATATATTATCTTACTTAAAATACATTTCACTGCTTAACGTTTTGCGTTAGTTTAACAAAATCATTAAGACATTTTAAAAATTGTCGGTTTTCTTAAAGTGTCTAAAATATTTAAATATATTGAATTTTTTCTAACCACTACACACATACATGTATTATAACCACTGACCGATGGCTCGGTCGTAGTTAGGTTAGGTAATTGCTTATTGTTGCTTTTCGCCTTAGTTTGCGACCGCGTCATGCGTTTTATGTCGTCCATCGATAAGCGTTTGGACGACATGAAATCTTAGTTAAAATATATATATTTAATATTAAAACGTTCTAATATATATTCTAATATATATTCTAATATAATTATAAAACGTTCTAATGGAACGATCAATAACTTTAATGTATTGAGCTTATTTATAATCTAGTATCTAGAAAACAACTTTAAGTGAATGGTGAATTTATATACATTCAAAAACAAAACACGACAATGTGATAAAGTAACGTGATGAAGTTCTACCACAACTGACTCGAGGTTTTCTTAAGCTTAGTGACTGTACGCTGGTTACAATTTACAAAACTCAAACAATTCTACTATCCTTTGCAGAGCTTCTATTCCCTTTGGCCAATCCGTCAACAACCCCAACAACCACAAAAAACATCCTTTTAACACACTAAGAAAAACTTATTTATTTTTTTACTCTCTTCTCTACTTACTACGTCACGCACAAGTCTTTCTGTAATTTTCCACTTAAAACTTTGACTCCTTTGATGTAAATTCCACTTAACTTATTTTTGACTCCTTCATTGTACTTCTCGAAACAAAGTAGTAAACTACTACTTGTTATAATGTATGTTTTGTTCAATTTACAGTGTTGGTTTGAACTATAATCTATGTTTAGCTTTAAGTCTTGCAGCTGATAAAATTTAAAATATTATTTATATAATTGTATACATATAGGTGTGAACAATTCTAATTCAAGGCTTTTTAAGCCTAAATTGACAAGTTCTAGGATTCCAGGTTTTCAAAAACTCTAAAACTAAGAAATAAATCTAATTTAATTTAAAAAATAAAAAAACTCAAGTTTTTGAAAATTATTTTTTATCTGCTTAAATAAAAGGACTTAAAAGCTGGATACTATTAATTTAATTTGAGAAAACACATTTAAAGCCAAAAATATAGCCTGAAATGTGAGAAAAAATTCAAAATCAGCTTAAGTTTTGCAAAAAAAAATCGGTGAACCTGAATTATTCATAGAAAAAAATCAAAAGTTCAGGTTAGCTTACAGTTGTGGCAACTTTGTACAAACTTTTACAAGCTGTTTTCCATTTTTTTATTCACTACTTTAAATTAAAATAAACACACTTATATAAATAAAATTATTTTTAATTGCATTTTTATAAAAAGATGAAACATTAGAAAAATACATTAAGTGTGAAACTACTTAAACGTTAAGAATATTTCTTAGTACATGTATACAAAGTGAGTCGCTGTCTAAATTGCACGAGCATATAAAATTGCACGACAGGACAAAGTTGCACGAGTGACAAAATTTCACGAAAGGTCACTTTTGCGCAAAGTCACTTTTGCACGGAGACAATTTTGCACGGATATATATATATATATATCTATAACTGTTACCCTTAACCCTTCCCTCGTTAGTACCTTTTTTTTCATTATTTTATTCTAATTATATTTTAAATTAAAATTTTTATTAATTATTTATTTTTTATTATTAATATCACTGTTACCTCTAAACTAATATATGCTAGTATCAATTAATAGCTTTTATATTATACTCTATAAGTGAATTTAATGGTATATAATTTCATAAACATTATTTAGTAAAATAAGCTTTAATTTATTTAAATTTTGTATGTATGTACTTGAATTTTATTAAATGGTTTTTGATTAAATTTAGAAAACAACACATTTTTCTTTAAAATTTTAGTAATTTCAGTTAAGTTTTGTTTCTTGTTTTTGAAAATTTTAATTGAATAAGACTAAAAATATTGAAATACACAAATTTATAATTTTGATATGATTTTTATCTATTAAAAACAGTAAGTACACTCAAAAATTTTCAACAATAGTCTTTTGAAATATATAAGTGTAACTTGAAGGTTCTATTTGTTAGTTTTATTGTTTTTTTTTTAACAAATACTTTTTATACCTGTTTTAAAATTGTAAAGATACAAGTTTTTGTGCAATCTAATGATTCTGTGAAGTAAATATTGCAACAATATTTTTTGTTAAACAATTGTACACAAAAGACTGTAGTATAAATAAGTTCGGAAAACAATAGTTTAAACTTGAAGAAACAGGCAGCAAACGTTTGGCTGGCAGCAAACATGTCATTACAAAAAAGTTGCAAAAAATAATATCGATTGCCATTAGGGTTTAAAACAAACTAACGCTTGTAAAGCATTCATTGTCAGTTGGCACATTAATTGACTAACTTTTTATATTTATAATCAGTTGAATGATAAAGAGACAACAACTACTGTATAAGTTACAACCAAACACTTACACGAAATAAGTTTTTATAATACATGTTAAAAAAAAAAATTGTAGCTGTACACTCAGCCATATTTTATTTCGCTAATTTTTAAATTAGAATTTTATTTACAAATTAAGAAACTCAAAAATACAGTTTAATTGTTTACAGCAAAATTTAAAATCTTCATAATTAGAAAAAAAAGAAATTTTTAATAGTTAAAACATATTTATTATTCATACTGAGTTTCAAACTCAACTGATTTATTATGTGTTTTGGTTTTGAGAAAACAAATAGAAAGATCTCAACTGCTGGAGGAGAAGTAATATATTTATTAGTTCAATAATTTATTTTACAAACTAAGTTTCGGTCAAAGACCTTAACTACAACTGATTTATAAAGAAAAACTATTTTAACTTAAAACTGTAAAAAACTTCAACCTTTTAGAAAGAGAGTTGAACTAAATGTAGTTGTTCAATTTAGCGTTTTGTTGTTTCTTTTTTTTTATTGTAGATTTGTTTTACTTTAATAAAACCTAAAGCTCAATGTTTTCTAAAATAAGCTATAATATAATACAATTTTTACTGATAACTATTTTTATTGTCTATAAAATTTCACAACCTTTTACCTATAAGTTATTAGTCAATAAAACATTTCAAATCCTACCAATGAATGAAAATTTAAACTAAAAGTCTAAATTTAAAGTTTGTAATCATTCTAGGTTTTATATCGTTTCAAAAATTTACAAACTATAAGGTATTTATACTTTAATTAATTTTAGATCAAATTTTTCAAAACATAAAGAAAGTTGACGAAAAATAGAAAGTATATATAACAACTTATGCACAAACAATCATTTTTTTTATACTACTTTTTATAACTTTACATAAAATTAAACGAAGAAGTTGTTATTTGTTTATCAGTATTGTAGCTGGAAGAGTTTATTAAGTTGAAGCCTTCTTAAAGAATATACAAATCAAATAACTACTTTTACTTATATTTGTCAAACTTTTTTTTCTTAATGGACAACACTTTTGACATAAGCTTCCCTAGTCTGTCTAAAATCTATAATGGCCTTTCAGTAAAAGTACATTTTAGTTATACTTATTATTTCACATTTCTGTTACTTACTTTACTTACATTTAACTATTAAGGATTTAGTAACTTGAACCACATTGGAAAAGAAGTGAGTTATCTTAAATAGGTTATTTATACTGCTTTATATATATTTGGAAAGTATTATTTTTTTTTCTTAGTGTTTATCTTGTTTAAGTTATACTGATCTTACTTTATATGTAAAACAGTTATTTCAATTAGAATTAAAATAATTGCTGAAAACCATTTAGTATTATAACTTAAATAACTCTGCTACCTTTTTTTCAACAAAGCATTCATTGTTATTAATAGATTCTTGTTTATGAATTTAGGTACCTCAGTTTTCTTCAAATCTTTTTACATATAAAAATCAGAAATTTTGGTTTCAAAGTCAGGTAAAGTAGAAAATTAAACATTTTTATTCATTTTATAAAATTATACAATCATACAGAAACTGCTTTAGGAGACTTAGGGTTGTAACTAACTGCGTCTACCTAAACTACTTTCAAAGTAGAAAAAATTTAGGAGAGTTGCTAGTTTTAAATGTTTAACTTAAGGTTATTTTAAAATACATCTACCTAAAAAGTTTCTAAATTTAAAAAAAAAGGATTGTCTATAACTTTATAGGATTTCAAAAACTTCTGTATTATATAAGTAAGTAAGTGAAGTAAAATTTCTAATAATTAAATATTATAAAAAAGTCAGGGCTCCTCTAAAATTAATTTCATAAGTATACCTGTAATAGCATAGATTCAAAAATATTTTCATATTCTTATATAAATTACATTTTTTCACTTGAAAGGTTGTAAAGTTTTCAGACTTTTAGCAATTTTTAGAATCAATTGAGAGATAAAAGTGGAAATAAAAATTTTCCTAAAACTCTGCTTTTTTTTTCAGAAAATTTATAAAAATGTTATTATGTTACCTTAATTTTAAATGAAAATGAATTAAATATAGTATTTTGATTTTGCAAAACTATTCTACTCATTAAATAAAAAAATCCAGGTACAAAGTTTTTCAAGATCTTATAATATCAATATTATTAAGTACTAATGTAATTTAAAGACTAATACAAAGATTTTTATTGTAGTTTTGTATCATCTTTTCAAAAGTAAAAACAATAAACTTAGTTTTAAAAGTTCAATCTTTTACAAAGTTTACAAAATATTATTTTGTTGAAATATTAGATAATGTATTTACAAGTCCTTACACTACTCAAGGTTTTAATTAACTAATAATATTCAAATAAAAGAAACTGTTAGCTCCTAATTTTAAAAGTAGAAGAAATCTCCTGTAAATTTGAATTAGCTAAGTTATCATGTTACTATTTAATCAATTGTTACTGATTTAGAAAGATGGTTATAGTTTTTAATTTAAAACACGTTGATTTCTATAATTTCTTTCAAACTATATAAATGAGACTCAATTTTTAGAACAAGATATATTTCATGCTTCTTTCATCAGTTGTTTACTAAGCAATAAAAATAAAGTTTGAAATTTAACTTATATAGTGCAAATGCAATCAACGTAATTAATAATAATTAAGCAAAGAGTAATTAACAATACATAAGTACTTATAATTACAATGCAACTAAAAAATATAATAATAAAACAGAGCAACAACTTATAAAACAATTTAAGAAAACAACGAAACAGTATAATCAAAATCTTTATGTTTACATAACTTAGGTTTTCTTAATAAAATACAAATAGCCTCAAGTTTAATTAAATCCGAAATGTGAAAACATTTTTTAACAATTTTAAATCTTTTTAAATTATAATTACTAGCGCAATCAAGGTTATTTACTAAGTGTTCAGAAATAGCAGATCTTTTTGAAGCATTTATTACTCTAATAGATTTAATTTTCTCATTACTCTTACAAAATTCGTCAATACTTTTTGGAATATGTTCTTTTATTCTTTTGCCAAATTGTCTTGAGGTCATCCCGACATAACTGGCTTCACAGAAGCAGTTAAACTGGTAAACTACCATACTTTGTTTAAATTCTGCTATCGGATCTTTTCCTCCAGGTCTGAACATTGGTTTCGATATAAAAATAACAATTGGCTTAGCCGAATGATACGTCCTACTTACTAATTTACAAATCTCTCTTTCTAACACTCCTGAGTTCTTATTGACATAAGGCAATACTAAAGGAATCAAGCATTTCTCAGGTCCTACTGGCTTTATTTTGTTCAAACTACTAAGATGTAAATTAATAGTTTTATTAACAAGTTCTTGTGGATAACCATTTTTATTTAATATCAATTTTATCTGTTTTATTTCATCATCAATTAATTCTCTTGAACAGATCTTATGTGCTCGATGGCAAAGCGTTCTTATTAAATTTGTTTTTCTCTTCATGCTACAGAATGAATGGAAGCTTAAGTAGTTACCAGTGAAAGTTTTCTTTCTAAAAACGGTTGTCAAAAATTGATTCTTGTTTCGTTTTACTAAAACATCAAGAAAAGCTAGTTCATCATTGTTTTCCTTTTCTGAAGTAAATTTTATTGAAGAATGTGTTTTGTTCAACACATCAAAAAGTTCATCTATGTCTTTCTCGTCTTTTCCAAGTACAAAACAATCGTCGACGTATCTATAATAAGTTACTTTGTATTTAGAGACCACCTTTCTTTCTATAAAGCCCATAAATATGTTTGCCAAAGTTGGCCCTAACGGGGAGCCCATGGCTATTCCATCATGTTGGGAATACATTTGTGAATTAAATGTAAATTGTACACCACTAGTGGATAATTTTAAAAGTTCACGAAAATTGTTTTTGCTTATTCTGGGTGTCTCAAGTCTATACAAAGTGTCAACACAAATATCCAATACTTCGTCTAGCGGTACATTTGTGAATAAGCTCTTGACATCAAAGGATGCCATAAAAGTGTTATTTGAATTAATCTTTTTTATTTGATCAGCAAAAAAAAATAAGTCTTTTAGCATATATGAAGAGAAATATTCCAATACCGGATAAAGTTGGTCATTTAGAAATTTTGCTAACTTATGTTGAGCAGAGTTCACCATGGATAGGATTGGTCTTAAAGGAACATCTTTCTTATGTATCTTTGGTAAGCCATACAATCTTGGAGTAATGGAACCAACAGGTTTGATCGAATTATAGATGTCTTCATTAATTTCTTTGGTAAAAAGTAGATTTTTAAGAATTTTAACAATTTCATTCTCAACTTTGTTAACATTATCAAACTTATTTGCTGGACCAAGAAGCGTAAATTTGGTTGTGTCCTCAATAATCTCAAGCATTTTACATATATAATCTGTTTTATCCAAAACTACACAACCATTACCTTTGTCAGGTTTAGAAATTATCACAGAATCATCCTTTTTCAAGTTTTTAATAACATTTCTTATCTCAGATATATTTAATTAATCACTTTTATCTGGCTTAAGCTTGCAATAATTATGTGCTAATGCAGTAAGGTTAACCTTCGTTGCTATCTCTTCTGAATTTGATATAGGTTTCAATTTACTAAGCTGTTTGTAGAACTTTTCAAAACCCAAGAAAACTGATTCTTTGTCAGGTTGTCTTGTCGGTAGGGAGAAATTAAGGCCTAAACTCAGGGCAAAACTTTCTTCTTTAGATAATTCTCTTTTAGGTAAATTAAATACGCTACACTTGGCAAGTTTTCCATACTTTAAAGCTATCAGTTTTTGTAGTTTGTTTTGGTTTTGTATGCTTAACTTATTCTTGTTTTTAGTGGTAACAGAGTTTATATATTCCAAAAAATTCTTAAAGTCCTCAGATTTAAAAATCTTGAAAAAGAAATATATCTTGTTCTAAAAATTGAGTCTCATTTATATAGTTTGAAAGAAATTATTCTAATGTCAAACAATGATTTCTATAATGTAAAAAAAGTTATTTAATTAAAACAGTATTTAAGAAAATTTCTACTTAAATTTAGTTAAATATTCAAAGACTTTTTGAACAGTTAATGGTGTTTGTTTTTCTTATTTTTTTAACTCATCTTTCAATAAAACTTAACAGTAAATTTTATTTCGTAACATCAGTACTAGAAATTTCTCTACTGTATAAATTATTCAAAATACAAAATAAATTTTAAAGCAGTATGTTGTTAAACGTAGTTTTACTAAGGTATAACATTTTAATCATAAACCTGTTTTGTTATCATGTTATAAAAGGAGCTTGAATTTTATCAAAATCAGATTTTAAGCAAATAACTTCCCTGGTCCTGTTTAACATATTTTGAGAAAATGGCCATTTTAGTAGTTTTTATATCAGTTTAATATTTTTTGGTTAACACTTAACACTGTACATGAACTTATGAAGCACAATCAAGAAAAATGAGGTTATGTTGTGTTTTTTTTAATTTATAGTAAAATATAAAAAGTTTTACTAATAATGATTATTATTTTCAAATTTTATTTCTGTTAGAAAATTGTTAAAAAAACTGGAATTCTAGAGCAAACTTGAGCTTGAAACAATTTTACATGTAAATTAATGAATATTTAATCAAATAAGAATAATAAATTATAAAGATAAAAATAACTATGTATCATTAAATCTTTTTATTAAAATACTTATTTGAAGTAGCATTCAGTACCACGCTGTTATACTGTTTTAGGCAGTTTTTTACTTAAATTTAAGTTTATATTACTATAGACCTAAAAATATTCTTTAAAAACCTCGAATGTTCTTTCAAAAAACTTTTAAATTCCTGCATTGACATTATTTAGAACATGCCAACAATTTAAATAAGTAGACAGGTATAATATAGTGAAGTTTTAGTTTTAAAAATTAAAAAAAGCATTTTAGACTTTTCTTTATTTTCAATTTTAAGTCATACTAATTAATTTTACCTTATCTACCCTCAATTAGTTTCTCGAGTTCATAAAAAAATATTGTTCATATTTTCCAAAAGATTCCTAATTTATACAAAAGTTAAGCATTTGAGGTTTTAATAAGAAAAATCTTTTGGTAAGAACTACCATAAAATAATATTTGAAAAGTCGCGTTAGCTAAAAATCATAAGGAAATTTATATATTAAACTAGTCATACAGATACTGTCATATCAATGCTTAGGATTGTCACTATTTTAACTAGCTAATGAATTTTATTATAAACTGTCAGAAAAAAAAATTCTAATGGCTTAAAAAGTCTTCTGTAACTTTAAATTTTGATATAATCTCAGATCAATTATTAACTTTCTGTATGTCAACTAAAAAATGGCTACAGATATTTAAAAGTACTTACACTAAATATATTTGTGAAGTATGTAAATATAAGTTATCTATAGAAATTTTTTTACTTTGTATCCAATACAACTTTTCTAAAATTCTAAACTAATAATTATAATTAGTTTATTAACTTTGAATCTATTGACTTAATTTGTCAGTAATTAAGCGTTATCACCAGAAACCTATAAGAGACTATAGATAAAACTTTTTGAACAATCTAGTAATTTTCCTTACATATAAATATCTCTTGAAGTGCTAAAACTATTCACAAAGAAAATTTTTAGATGAACATATTACTGGTTTTAGTTCCACGTTATTCTTTATGTAAAGCTTGTGGTGAAAGTGAGCGCTGCGTACACATAACTTTGTTAAAAATGTTTTGTTATAAAAGCATTTTAATTAGATTTTACCTATTTAACTTAAATCTCAATTTTATATATATATGACTTAATTATTTAGATAAAAGACAAGAATGCAACTGTATCAGTGTAGTATAGTAAAATTATCTATTTGTTTGACTAGCATTTCTAAACCCTAATAAAGCTTACACTATTAAGATAATATGTTAATATTGTTGTTACTAAGTGTTAACTTGATGTAAAAAAAAGCAGAAAATAAGTGTAAAAATTTAGTTTTTTTATTTTACAGTTACAAACTTTTTATTCTTCATACGAGGATTTTCAATACTTTTTGTTTAAAGGCCTTCTTAAAAAAATTATTAAAATGTTTTTTGCTTTATTATCAACTTAAAACTTATTCCCTCCTTAGGCCCCTTTGCTGCACATGGCCCCAAGGGGGCCACTTGGTCTACTTTGGGAAATTCTGCTCTATACCCTACATTTTTATTAAGGAAAAAACGTAGAACAATTTTAAAATTTATACAATTTTAGGTAATCAGTATGCCAGAACTTATAAAGACATAGTTTTTTCATTGTATAATTATTACCATAATGTAAGTTTATGAAATTTTTTACCACTATTTTAAAAGTTATTAGTTTTGTTTTACTTAAAACTGCATAAAACTGTTTATAGTTTTGATATTTTTTGAGAAATTTAGTTTAATGAAAGGTTGACTACCTAAAATAGCAAATTTGATGTATAAATTACTATAAATAACAGAACTATAATCAGTTTTATCTTGTCATGTTAGTTAACTATCACTCTTCAGAGAATTTGCTCTAAAACATTTTCTTTTATGTCAAACTTAAGTCAAAAGACCCATAAAATTAATGACAAAGTTGTTCATGTTCTCAAGTCTCAAAGTAAATCAGTTCATTGCTTGTCAAATCTTTATATAAATGTTTTAATATATTTAAAAAAAGATGTTTTATGACATTTAATGTTTAGTATTATGAAACTGTTTTAGTATAAAATGGCAAGAAATATCCAAACAATTTACAGTTATTATCATATTACATATACAATTAATATTAATTCTAAATTAACTTTATGATATAAACTCTCGATAATAACTAACAGTTTTCATTTTTTATATTTTCATAGTTTTAATTACTTCCATATTAAATCTTAATTTTAAATATGTTAAATACTTAATTAAAGCCTGTAAAAAGTACCAATAAAAAATACCTAACATATTTATGTAAAAATTTTTCTTTTTAGTCTTGTTACTTGATTTGGTGTGCTTACTATTTGAAATTAACATAATTTATTTAAAATTTCAAAAATTGTATATTTTATTTAATTTATGTTATTTTAATTAAAAAGTGGGTATTTTTAGAAAAACTTTAGATAATGTAAAGTGTAAATTTACTTTGACCCTTAGACTACTTTACTAATAAGTTTTTTTTCAAGCTTGATCAGTTTTGTAAAAGTAAAAGAAAAACTTTTGAATACGTTGACCAAAAAAAGAGTATTTTTATTTTAGTAAATATTATTATAAAGAATTTTTTTTTTTTAGTAATGCAACTAGATATAAAACTAAAGTTATTAATTTTACTTTTTAATAAATAGTCAACCATACTGAAAAAAAAATAGTAAAAAGATTAGTTATTAATTTCTAGTTCAGCTATTCTATAAGCACATTTAAGGTTATCGTTGAATGTAAATGTGATTGTACAGCAAGCTAATGCAATCGATTTAATTAATTTAATGATCACTTTTTCTTTATTACTTTAATACATCTTATACTTGATTTTTTAACCATCATATCTTCCGCATTAAACATTGAACCTTCTTTACTGACTTATTGATTCTCAAATAGAATAATGGATCTTTATTTTTGAATATTTAAAGTTTCACATTTAACAATAGATCTTCTTTATCACAGTTTCCATATTAAAAAATTCCAGGTGTAAGAACTCCTAGTTATATTTATCACATTAGAGTAGCTAAACTCCTGTTTTATGCATTTTTAATGCTAATTTTTGTCCCTCAGCAAATATGCAAATTAGACAGACTAATTACATATACTAGCAAATTTAACTAGATGTTCTGTATAGAACTTGAATCTGCACTAGACGCTCTGGTAAACTTAATTTGGAGTTTGAATAAATATTATAAACATTTACATTCAGGAGTTTCAGATCAACTTCAAAAAAAGAATCTCTGGTATGTTTGAGGAAGGTTTTAAATAATACCCTAAAAGTGATTCTTTTATATTTAAGAAACTTACACTTAATCAGGGGTTAGCCGGCAATCGGTGCTGGCGGTACAAATTTCAAGTTTAAAATCTTTGCGGGTTGCAGTTTTAGATTAATAAACTTTAATACTTTAGTTTTAACCAAACACCTAAGAGCATTGTTTTAGTTTTACTCAAATTCTTAATTAGTTAAAGTGATATTGAGTTATACACGGATGTATATAATTTTAAATACTTATTAAACTGAAAGTTACTTTGATTAGTATACTAAAGTCTTCATATAACTAATCAAAATTATAAAAACTAAATACAATATTATGTGTAAAACTTAAATTGTTCTTACTATTTTACAAAAAACTTCCCAAAAAGAGCCATAAATCTTATTTGAAACAAAATTTTTGATTTATAACTACTTTTATAACCCAAAGTCAATGAACTTGTATATAGTGTTTATAACTTACTAACTGAATATATGTTACAGTATTAATAATAAATTTACTATGTACCAACCAATTTACACACGTGAAGAACCTAAACCTCAGTACAATCACTACACAAAGTATGACCCCTCTGCAACAAACAAGAAGAACAAAGATGTTCACGATGAAGCCGCAGCAAATTCGCAACATTTGAATGGAAACCTTCAGCCAAACAGTGCAGAACAAGATAAAAAACTTGTAAATGAATTAAATTCTCATTTAGAAATTAAGCACCAAAAACAAAAAACCATGAACAAACCTCTTGCTGATGCCATTAAAATCAGACAAGACGCTGAAATTGATGAAGAAGAATCTGATGTTGAAACTGATGCTGATACTGAAATTGAACCTGATGTTGAAACTGACTATGAAACTGATGTTGATGAGGTTTTCCACACGAGTGACAAATCTGACGTTTCAAAAGACGCAGGCGAGAAAGTTGAAAGTTTAGACTTCCGAACCGAGTATGAAGGAGCTTCACCTACCTTCATGAAAGTCGAATACAATGAAGACATTGCTGTGAATGACGTCTATGACAGAGGCCATCTTTGCTTTAAATCCTCGGAGCTGCCCAAACACCTCCAAGACGGATCAGCTGACAATTTCGTTCGTTTCAAAAATTACGCTGTTGATACAAAAAAACGAAGAAAGTAAAAGTATCTTCATTTGTACAC
Source organism: Thalia democratica (assembly GCF_965202585.1). NCBI lineage: Eukaryota > Metazoa > Chordata > Thaliacea > Salpida > Salpidae > Thalia > Thalia democratica. The sequence continues at coordinate 81,676,435 of NC_139167.1, forward strand.
CGGTCGTTATAGGTAAATTACAAAAAGTTGTTTTTGTTAAACTAAAGATTTTAAAAATAACTAACAAGTACGTTTTACAGATTATTTTTTATCTGTTTGATAATATTTTAAACAGCGTTGTTCTAAAACTTATAAATATAAATTAGATTTGATAAATTTTATTTTAAACTTATGTTTAGGTATACATGCTCTTATAAGTTTACTTCATTAGACTTACAACTTGCTATGTTGTGATCTTACTACTTTCTATTTCACAAACTAAATTTATAAACTTTAAGTTTTACACACAGGTTATGCAATCGCAGCTGCATCATTTTTCTGCATCTACATGTTTTGTGCAATTATAAAATACCTGAAGAAAAAACACCAAAGATACAGTTTGACCTACCAAAAGTTTGTTTTAGTTTTTGATTTTTATTATATTTATATTTTTAATATATGTTTTAAATAATATACAAGCAAAAGATTATAACTTAGAGATTACCCAATAAAAAAAATGTATATTATATTTGTACACAATTGGTTTGAATAAAAACTGAGATTTTATTAGCTACTTTTTTCTTTGTAAAATATTCTTTTATCGAAAATATAATACTTAAAATATTTTCTTTTTCTATGCTGCAAGAAAAACAACAGTATATACCAGTGGCGTAGCGTGGTATTTTGGTCAGGGGGTGCGCAAATTTTTTTCAAAAAATTCCCTAATTTAAAACTTTTGGGCGGAAAATTTTTCAGGGTCAATTTTCTCGGAAGTTTAAAAAATTACTAAAAATCTATCTTTTACTTCATTTTTTAAGCAATCTTCTTCAAATTTTAGAAAATGTTTCTTAAATTACAAGAAAAATATGTTACATATAGATTTAGATAATTAAAATAAATAAAAATTTTATAACAAAAATTTAAAAAAAGTGTCTTTTTCTTCAAAAAAATATATTTTTACTACAAATTTTTAAATTCACAAGTAAGGTTTTTCTGTTATCGTATAAAGATTAAACTGTTAAAGTTTTAAGAAGATTGCTTGAAAAATGTAAGAGGAGATAGATTTTAAACAAACTAGCCTTTTTTCGCTGTTTTAGTTTTTCCTTCCAATAGGTCACCTATTATGCGGCCCGACTTTGACTGGTCATATCTCAAAAAATAATTCGAATTTTTTTAAAACAAAAAAAAAAGAATCTTTAAGCTTAGAAAAAACTCTATAAAATAAAATAAAGTTGTAAAAAACATGGCTTAACCCCCCTATGGCCTTATACTACAAATAAATAGTCAACTAAGTATAACAATTAATACCTCAAAGCATTTTTCTCTGTGCAATTTCTAAATAATGTTCAATATCTATTTTATATCAACTAAAAAGAATTGTATTAAACTCAAAATAACTCATACTTTTAGTTTGTTGAAGTTTTTATTATACGATCATTATCTTTTATATAAAAATGTTAAATCTTTAGTATAAAAATTGAAAATATTAAATTTTTTGTAAGAGAAATCTAAAATTAAAATTATAAATTTTTTCCTTATGGAGTTTTTCATCAACATCGGTGCGCATTTGCAATTACGCACCGAGTCAGTATACTGGGTAATTTCCCTAACTTGTCACTAATTGATATTCGAAATTTCGTTTTACTTTTCGAATAGTAGAAAAAACATAGTTAAAAAAAGGCAAATTAAGCAAAAAAATATACAATAAAGGATAAACATATTGAATTTTTTGTTTTTACTTATTTTTTTTTGGGTGGCACGCATGCGCCAGCGTCCCTTCCCACGCTACGCCCCTGGTATATACAATTGGTAGCTTAATAAAAAACACTTAATATCTATTTTAAAATGTAAAAAATTAAATTATCTGCTTAACTTTGCCGTTTGGTTTTGTAATTTTAGTTGTTATAGATTTAGCTTATATAATGCAAAAATCAAAAATCTACAACAAATCAATTAATAAGATTTTTAAATATTTGTAAAACTGTTAGATAAATTTTAAACTACTAATGTTACTTTACAGCAAATTGGACAACTCAAATGAGGAAATCAACAGAATGAACACCATTGTTTAAAAGTATTAAAAAGTAGAAAATTTAGAAACGGTTTTTAAAAGTCGTTATACATGACAATAAACTATTAGATATTTAATAAGTTTTGTATGGTTCTTATATAAATTAAATGCTAAACTGAATTAGTATTCTAATTGCATATAAAATTATTGTTTGAGACTTGTATATATATACAAAAGTAAGATTATTACAAAGTATACTAACATAAAAACAAAACTACACTGAATTGCATTTCTATATCAGTTTACTAATATATAGATTTATATATTATATAATGGTTCCTTGATAACTATAAGTACACTTTATTTAGTTGAAACGAACGTAGAGTGCAGTTGGTTATGATAGTAGGATATACAGAAAAAAAAACAAGTGTTTATTTTTAAATGTTGTTTGAATAAAATATTTTAATTTATATTCGAAATTATCTAGTATTTTAATTTATTTTCAGACAAACACTGTTGATTTAATACAGTATTAATTATTGTAAAAAGTTTAAGTATAATTTGTTAATTTATGAAAACCTTAAATTTTTTATAATAAAATAAAACTTCAAACCTACGAAAATTTATGAGGAAGCTAATCTTCTATTTTATAAAACGGTTTTTGTTCTTGACAAGACGTTTAACTGTATCGGTTTTGTATGACTCAATAACTGAAAGGTTTTTTCATACACCAAATCTTTGTACTAAACTCTTTGAGCGCTTTTTTGTCGTTCAGTGAAACAGTTGATCATTAGTTCAAAATTAAGTATTTCTATTAAGACTTCCTTTGACAAAGTTTGTCATGTTTTCATCTGTTGTGTGTTAATAAATAGATAACGTCGGAGTCACTTTTTTAGGAGGTGATACTATTGTATGATAAAAGTATTACACGAAGCACCACTTTTGCCTGAAGCATCAATTTAGCGTTAAGTCAATTTTGCACGAAGTCGCTTTTGCATTAACACTTCTGCACGACGTCAGTCTAGCACGCGCTTAAACTTAGGTTGAGCTAAGGTCCATGATCAAACTTTAACACATTACCTAACCCTAATATTAAACCTAAATAAGACCTTAACTTTAACTCTGACCCTAATTTCGTGCAAAATAAAAGCGTCCCTAAATAAAAAAACATAACAAACAGAGATAATTTTTTTATCTAAATGTGAGTGTAGTTAAATTTTCAAAATCAGCTGTTCTGGTATCTTTAAGTATCGTTATTTTGTTGGAACTTTAATGAAATGACTTTGATTAAAAGTACTTCAATTTTTAACCGGTTTATTTCGATAACATATTCTATATATAAACAGTTACCAGCTGTTTCAGTTACTTTGTTTACCCTTTCCTACCTGTTTTAAGCTAAAGGAAGAAAAATATTTGGTAAGAAAATGTTGATTAATATTAGTTATACTTTATAAGTTACCTTTTCAGTAAGTTTATAATGTAGCTTTAAAGACTATAGTTTAAATTAGATATAGTTTTTTTGCTTGTTAAAAAGCTTAAGTAATTTTTTTAAGGTTTTATTTATTTTGGGAAAGTTCAGGTTAGTTAGGGTTTAATATAGGTAACCATGCATTCAGTAGTAAATCTTAATAAGGGTTACTAAAACCGCGCCGAATTGCCCTCTTTGGGTCATAGGCAGTAAATGGCCACATGGGGTCATGAGGTCATAAATTAAAATGAGCACTAGATATCTGGTGATAATGATGAATAGCGAAAAAAGACACAATCGTAATGGCAATTTTGGAACTCAAACTCAAGATATTATGGAAAAAATTTAGGCGGCCACAAGCCATAAAAAGGGGAGCCATAGGCCATATTTTGAAACTTACACTAGATATTATGGAGTTGTTAACAATGAGCAAGATAAAAAGTCTTAAGAATTTTAAATGGTTTTTTTTTGAGAATATTGTTTTAAGTTTTATTAAGGGGGGTTGTTAAAAGAAAATTAGGAAACCCTTATCTAGTCGAAACCCTTAGACTAAATGTTAGTTTTTATCATTTATTTTTGATAATTTCTTACTACTTACTCATATGCAAGAAAACTGGTGGAAATTTTCCATTAAACACTACTGCAAATACAAAGTCACTTTTTAACTACTTGAAAAAATATTCGTTTAAGGTAAATCATTTATTTTATCGTTGCAGTACTATTTATGTAAAAGTTAAACAAAATTTAAGAGGAAAAACAGCGGGATCAGATTATAATATTAATTGTTTGTAACTATTGTAAAAATAAAGTATAACTATTACAATATTTTAATAGAATGTTTAAACGAACTTGAGACCTTTATTAGTAAAGCAAATTTAGTTAAAACATATAGTCCAATTTTTAACTAGCTACTAACTAAACCGAGTATTAAGTCGTACATTAAAATATTTAAATAGATACTTAAGTGTTTAAAGAAGGTTATAAATCTAAATTATATTATTTCTTTTTAATTTACCGTACTGTATAAATTTATTTTTTATGTAAAAATTTATAAATCGTGTCAATTAGTTAATCTTATATATCTAAGCACTACTGTGATGTTATAGTTGTAGCTCTTTACAAATGTGATGTGGTAGTTGTAATTTTTCACTACTGTGATTTGATAATTGTGATTCTCACTACTTTAATGAGACAGTTGTAGCTATCCACTATTTTGAAGTGGTAATTGTAGTTGTTCACTAGTGTAGTGTGACAGTTTTTACATTTCATTACTGTGATGTGGTAGTTGCAACTTCTCATCACTGTGATGAGATAGTTGTAACTTCTCATAACTGTGATGTGATAGTTGTAATTAACATTACTGTGATATGACAGTTGTAACTTCTCATCACTGTGATGTGATAGTTGTAACTTCTCATTACTGTGATGTGATAGTTGTAATTTCTCATTACTGTGATGTGATAGTTGTAACTTCTCATTACTGTGATGTGATAGTTGTAACTTCTCATTACTATGATGTGATAGTTGTAACTTCTCTTCACAGTGATGTGATAGTTGTAACTTCTCTTCACTGTGATGTGATATTTGTAACATTTCTTCACAGTGATGTGATATTTGTAACTTCTCATCACTGTGATGAGATAGTTGTAACTTCTCATAACTGTGATGTGATAGTTGTAATTAACATTACTGTGATATGACAGTTGTAACTTCTCATCACTGTGATGTGATAGTTGTAACTTCTCATTACTGTGATGTGATAGTTGTAACTTCTCATTACTATGATGTGATAGTTGTAACTTCTCTTCACAGTGATGTGATAGTTGTAACTTCTCATCACTGTGATGTGATATTTGTAACTTCTCATTATTGTGATGTGATAGTTACAACTTTTCATAACTGTAATCTGATAGTTGTAATTAACATTACTGTGATATGACAGTTGTAACTTCTCATCACTGTGATGTGATAGTTGTAACTTCTTATCATTGTGATGTGATAGTTATAAATTCTCATCACTGTGATGTGATAGTTGAAATTTCTCATCACTGTGATAGTTTTAACTTCTCATCATTTTGATGTGATAGTTATAACTTATCATCATTGTGATGTGATAGTTGTAACTTCTCATTACTGTAATATGATATTTGTAGCTCCTTACTACTGTAATGTGATAAATGTGTTTACTCTCTACACCAGTGGTTCCCAACCTTTTTGATACCTCGCACCCCTAAAGTCTCTTAATTTGATCTTGCATACCTAACACTATATGCTATAATTATTTATTAATAACTTGATTATAAAATCATGGACTTCATTAATTAATAATTTTTATTTTTATGATAGTGTACTATATTAACAAAAATAAAATACTTAGAATCTTAAAATCATAACAAACTATATTCGAACAAGTCTTATCTATTTCTATAAGGTAGAAAACATCAAAATTCACTCTTTCCTCTGCAACGATAAACGTTTTCTGAAGGTCAAGCAAGTGAGTTTGGAGCTCATCACTTGTAATTCTACCTGCTCAGTTTTAAACTAACTAAAAAATTAATTACTTTTCAATATATTTGCAAATACAAAAAAAAGTTTGTATGCTTACAACATAAATAGAAAAAAATAAATTGAAAAAGGTAAACGGTTTAAGTTCCAAAAAGGAATGAATAGATATAAAGTTGATGCGTTGAATACTTTGGCTGATCTATAAAAATTGGTTTCACCAAAGCTAAAAACAAGTTTTCTTAAATGGTATAACATACAGTAATTGCTGTGAACTTTACAATTTACTGATGTTAAATCTTAAAGCACCACATTCTGCACAACTAAGCTTTATAAAAGATTACGTTATAAATGTAATAGACTTAAAAGAACCTGTTCTTAACAGCTAATAAAAAACTGCTGAAGATACAAATTTCTATCTAAGTATTTTAATTAAAATAGATGCTTGCTCATTAACTGTTTTAAACAATTATTGGCCAATTAAGAAATTAAAATATTTAAAGAATAGATGTTTAAAATTCACAAGTGTAAAACTCTAAAAAGCTTTACTGAAATGTTAATTCTAAACTAACAGTTATTAAATGAAATTAGTTTAAATAATTTACTTCTAGAAATTCGCTCTTGCTATAAGACGTATTAATAAAATTTATTAATTCAGAAAATTAGCGCCAACTTTTTTTTATAACAAAATGTACCTTTTAACTTTATAAACTTTATCAAAGAGTTAAAATATCCTTATTTATCATACAAAAATTAAAAGCCATCTCGCACCCCCTGGTATTCTGCCTCGCACCCCTGGTTGGGAACCCCTGCTCTACACTCTGTTTTGGTACCCGTTAAAGCAACAAAATTTACAATTAGACATGTATTAATGATTGTTTTGAATAAATTTCAAATAGTTTTACATCAATAGAGTTTCGCTAGACTTGTTTTTTAACTTCAGTATACTTTGTACGGAGTGCTAATTTTATCTTAAAACTTTAATAAAAATATTTGTTTTATAATTTTGCGATGTTATGAAAAATTCTGGACGTCGTAAAGAACAGTATAACTTAAGTTGCTTATTAATTTAAATAAGTTTCTTAAACAATTCAAAAAACCTACTAGAAACATTTTTGTTAAATATTACAACTAACATAGTGTAGGTTGTTATTATTTTCATTTTAAAAAACTTCAATAACTTATATTTCAATTTTATTTGAAAAATACTAAATTATAAAAAAAAACCGTTATTTGTTTGTAGTGCTAAAAGTTATTTAATTTACTTGAATTTTTTTCTAAGGAATTGATATTTAAATTTTAGATTATCACAGATATTATATTTTTTAGGCATTAAGTAACTAAGCTGCGGTCATACCTTTAAGCATGTACTTCTATTTCTATATTTTTTCTTTGATTTATTTATGAAGCTCAATGATGGTAATAATATTAAGGCCATAGGGGGGGGGGGGGTAAACCATGTTTTTTACAAGTTGATCTTAATTTATAGAGTTTTTTCTAAGCTTTAAGATGCTTTTTATTGTTATAAAAGATTCAAATTATTTTTGAGATATGACCAGTCAAAGTCCAGCGGCATAATAGGTTCCCTATGGAAAGGGAAAACTAAAACAGCGAAAAAAGACTATTTCTTTTAAAATCTATCTACTCCTACATTTTTCAAGCAATCTTTTTCAAACTTTTACAGTCTAATCTTTATAAAATGGCAAAAAAAAATTATTCTGGAATTAAAAAAAAAATTGTAAAAATATATTTTTCTGAAAAAAAAAACCTTTTTTTTTATAATTTTTGTGATAAAGTTTTTATTTTTCAAAATTATTTAAATTATAAATTAAAGTGTTTTTCTTTTAATATAAGGAACGTTTCCTGAGAATTTGAAGAAGATTGCTTGAAAAATGAAGAAGAAGATAGATTTTTAGTGAATTTTGAAATTTTCGAGAAAATTGACCCCAAAAAGTTTGCTGTCCATACGTTTGTATTGGAAAACTTTTTACAAAAAATTAAATATCTCAAAAGTTAAATGATATTTTTGAATTATTTAAAAACTGGCTTGTAGTTTGTACTTAAAGCTTTTATATAAAAGCCGAAGTTAATTTTTGTAAAAAAAAATTTGGACACCCCTATGGCCTTAACTTACGAATTTTTCCGTTTTAATTGAATTAGTTTTAATTTTTAGTATTTTATTTTTTGGTAAAAGTCAGTTTTTTAAGCAAGATTAATAGTAATATCTTAAGATTAGTAATCTAAGTTTATTTTCTTGCGCCAATAAATATTAATCATGTACATATTAATTAAAGTTGGTTATTATCAATTTTAAAATGTTTTAAGATTTCGAGCTGACTAAAATGGTTTTTATATCTTCAACATACAGCACAAAATACATTCTAAATTACTTGTAAAACAAATATTTATATTTCTAACAATTATAAACTTTTTTCTTTTATATATGAGTTAGTTTACTATCGTTATAAGTTATATTAACTAGAAAATAAACTTCACACATTTTTTATTGCTGTTAACTTTTTAATATTTTTTAGTACCTCTGTAATATTTTAATGACAAACATTAGGTAACAGTAAATTATATATAACTTAAAAGACATGAAGTTTCAAAGATAGACCAATTAGGGAGAAAAGCTACAAAATTTTTGGTAATTGTAAACCATAGGAATAAACTTCAAATGATTTTTTGCAAAGATAAATTTAAACTAGTTTACTCTTTTCTAAATATTAACTCTTTTGAAAATTCAGTTAAGTATTTTTTAGATTTTAAACATTTATTATTTTTTTTAATTACAATATACCATATCTAAGAATACTGGTGTGTAAAGAGTTTTCATTACTTTATAGTTTTGTGAAACAATTTATTTTAGAACTATAACCAGCTGTAAAATAAAAAAAACATTCTCTAAGCTTTCTGAATATAATTTCCAATTTCGAAAACAACATTGTTTAATCGAAGGAGTTAATTTTTTTCCAATACGTATATTTTCTACGTACTTCAATACGTCTTTCAAATCTAATTTTTGTAAGTTGTTATAAACGTTGTTTGTCGCTTATCTTATTGTTTTTTTTTGTAGGTATGCTTATCCTAGTTAAAATAAAAATTTGTTTTAAATATGTAATTCAGACTCTTAATCTAACTCTAGCTGATTTATCTTAATTTCAATTAGTTTTATTAACTGAGTATTTTCTAGTGATGTACCAGACTCACTATCCGGGTCCGGATCCAGCCGGATATTGCCATTTTTGTCTGATATCCGGATCCGGCCGGACCCTGATATGAAAAAAAAGTCCGGATTCGGTTCCGGCCGGATCCTAATTTGAAAAAAAAAGTCCGGATCCGGGTCCGGCCGGATTCTAATTTGAAAAAAAAGTCCGGATCCGGTTCCGGCCGGACCCGAAATTGTGAGTCCGGTACATCACAAGTATTTTTTGATAAAACTTTGTTATTATTATTATATTGTTTATTGTGCAATGTTGGACTCAGGCATCAAAACCTGAGCCTCTTAAACAGAACATACAAAAAGAGAAAAAAGAAAATAAACTTACATTCAACACTTTAAGATAAATTATATATATATTAGTATAATTTAAATGAAAGCACAAAGTTAAACACAATATGGTATACAAATAAACTAAATTTAATTCAATTCAAAAAATTCAAACTTATATATTAATTAGTACACACAATAAAGAAGTTTGTCTAAAATCATCGCTTATAAAACAAAATTCATAATTACAAAATAAATAAGTAAACTAATAGTTCGTAGGGAAAAGAGTATTATTTTTATTTGTTTATAGTGAAAAATTAGTGAATTTTACTGGTATTTATCGTACTTAAATCAAATCTTTTTAGCTTTAAACGAAATTGTTCAACCCCCTCACAAGATACTATATTCTGAGGTAGTCTGTTCCACATAGCTTTTGCTCTGTAAAAAAATGCGCCTTGCCACTGACTGTTTTGAAAATCATGTTTACATTTTATTTTCAAAATATTACCTCTTAGTTGATAAATATTTTGGGAAAAACTAAAAAACTGGTTAAAAAAACTTTTATATTTGCCATTGATAATTTTGTAAAGAGTTAATAGATCAAATTCCCATCTTCTATATTCCAGCGATTCCAAGCCAAATTTAATCATTCTATCATTATATGATGTGTAAGATATGTTGCAAAGACTACAAATATGACGGGTAAAACTCCTTTGCACAGATTCAATTTTATTAATATCCTTTTTTAAATGGGGTGACCAAATTTCGGTACTAAACAGAAGTTTAGGGCGTACGTATGTTTTAATTAATTTTGTCATAATTGAAGCAGAATTAGTTTTAAAAATTTTTAATATTTGATAACATATAGTTTTTGCAACCTTATATAAATAGTTGATATGTTCATTCCATTTTAAATCTTTGGAAATATAAATTCGAAAATCTTTAAAAACTTTAACTTCTGGTAAAATGATGTTATTGATTAAGAGGTCAGTTGTAGAAGGTTTTTTTTTGTTAATGGTTAGAATTTTACATTTGCTAGGATTTAATTCTAGCTTTCTTGTTTTTAACCATATGTAAATATTATCTAATGATAGTTGTAATGAAGTATTTGACTGACTAAAGATTTTGGCATCATCTGCAAATAAGCTTAACTCACTTTTAATATCAATGTTTGAACAAATATCATTAATATAAACTAAAAAGAGAAGGGGACCAACTACACCACCTTGTGGTACTCTACTGTAGATTGTTAAAGAGTCAGAAAGCGTATTAGTGATGAGTACTCTTTGTGATCTATTATTTAAAAAGTTATCAAACCAATCAATTAAGATTTCATGTAGCCCATACTGATTTAAAATCTTTAATAATCTTTTGTGTGATACTGAATCAAAGGCAGTTTGAATATCCGTATAAAATACTTTAGTAAATTCATTTTTGAGATAAGGAATTAACCAAGAATGTAAGCATGTTAACAGTTGAATGGTTAATGAGCGGTTTGGGACAAAACCAAACTGTTTGTTAGTTAATAATTTGTTATCAAAGAGGTGATTGAGAACTTTTACAGATACAATACGTTCATAAATTCTTGAAAAGCCACTTGTTAGAGATATTGGTCTTTAATTTAACGCATCGTGTATATTACCTTTCTTGTGCACAGGAATAATAAAAGATGTTTTATATTGTTTAGGAATATCAGATAGTTCTAGAGAGCAATTAAATATTAATGATAGTGGAAAAATTATTGATTAGATAACATGCTTGATATAATAGGGTGGAATGTTTTCTGGCGTTCTTATGATTTTATCTTTTAGGTGGTTAATTGAATTTATAATGTCTTCATAGGTCATGAAAGAATTTTGTATTTCACTACAATTCTTTTGGAGTAGCTTTAAAATATGTTTACTTATTTGACTTTTTTTTTTTAAAGTATCAGTTAACACCTTTTTTTTAACAAAATAGAAATAGACTTAATTAAAAGTTAACTTCTCTAGTACAATGCAAAAACTAATAAAGAAGTTAAATGAAAGTTAAAACATAAATGGTTAAAAAAACCTAACAAAACTAATAACTTAATTTTAACTTATTTATATAATAATAATGATAATAATAATAATATTAGATTTCATATGCTAATTATGAAATAAATTTGAACTATAACTTCTATGAATCTTTTTTTTTTGAATTTAGGCTATAAACATTTCAGAACTTTGATAAGTATTGGTTTAAATATTGTATGCAACAAATGAAAATAAATTGTCTATGATCAGTTTAAACAAACTTATTTACAAAAGTAATATTTTTTAAATAGTTTTCACCCGATTAACAAGATTGCAAATTAAGAAAAAAACAAGTTAAAGCAACGAAAAATGTTATATAAATTGTTTTTTGTATTAGATTAGGCGTAATACTGAAAATAAAACATTCTTTATACTCATTTTGTGCTAAACATTTTCTTCACATCCATTTATTCTAGCCTAAAATTTCCTACACTTGTTTATACTATAAGTATTCAGTAATAATGAGTGAAAATTTTAGATTGTTATGAAACAAATAGTAATAGTGCAAATCGATCTTTATAGTTTGTAAGCATTGCTTTTCAAAAAGAAAATTTCATAGAGAAATACTCAGATTACTAGAAAGGAAAAACAACATTTCCAAGCAATTACTTGTTTTTATATTCTTGTTTTAATTGAAGTTTATACTTTTTATTCTTCTTTTAAATACTTTGTTGTTTATAGCGACATTTACTTTTAGTATACATTATAGTAGCTTAATTTTTTTATATTTCTACTTAATTTTAAACTTATAACGTTATTTAAGTTTTACTTAAATTATAAACAAGGTTAAGTTTAATATAGTAGACCTTTGAGTAATACAAAAGAAAACCAAATTAAGCATAATTAGTTTTTCTAAATACGTTTTCAGTTTGAAGGTATGTGTTAGAGATGATTTGCTCTTTTTATATTAATGCACTATATTCTTTTTAAATAAAATTTTATTATTTATCCAAGGATCTCCTTCGATTTCATTTAAAAGATGAAAAACATATTTTTGACAACAAAACTTTAAATTTGAGTTGATTGTACTTTATTTTTAAGTTCAGAACTTTTATTTTGATTTCTGCAGAAACCCTTTTCACTCCGCTAAAATGTCGCCCCTTGCTACAGTGACGCTGTACCTTTCTGACACCTACCCATTCACTTGTATCTAATGCTGAAACTTTCTTTTAATCATCGATTTCTGTCAATCATTTCAATTTCAATCGTCATCGTCAGTTGTTTTGATGTTACTTATTGTACAAGAATAATTACTCCTGTGTAGTTTTATCACGCATCCGAATGAACATAGTTGACTTGAGCACGAATTCTAACTTTATACAAAAAATGGTATTTTTTCTAACTTCTTTTAGTTCTGCTATAGTTTTTTTTTAGTTCGCATTACTTTATTTGTATTTTTTTTTTGTATAGCTAAGTTGTTTGTTTAGGTAAAACTATAATTCTAAAAGGTTTTCTTCTTTTCATTGTTCTGCTATCATGTATTACTTAATAAAAAGTTACTATTCTTTAGAATAGATGCTTAAAGGTTATGGATCTGAATTTATGCTATGTGATAAGAATTTTATTTTTTTAAAGATTCTTGTATTTTTTTTTAATTCGTTTATTAACGGAACAGTATTTTATTAAATTAACGTATACAAAATAAAACATATTATTATTAATTTAAAATTAGTTAAAAATTTTATAACTAAATTTGGGGAATTAACTTTTTCATAAAAAACACTTGTTTTTTACAAAGTTTTATATGTAAAAATTATTCAAATAGTTATTTTTAAACTAGTTAAAAGTAACCATTCAGTTGTATTAGTAAATTAACTATAATCAATTTACAAGTAAAAGTTTTTTAAAACTATATAAATGATCAGTTTTAGTTTGCGAAAGTTTTAACTTTAAAGTAACGTTTTGAACCTTAGTTAGTATATATAAAGCTATGAAAATGCAAAAAAAATTAGAGAAATTCCCTAAATGTATAATTTTATGTTTACATGTTGCCAATAAATATATATAGCTTATAAAATATAATACTGTTTTGTTTTACGTTGATTTATGCTAGTTTTTCGTTTAGCAGAAGTAGTTAGTTTTGAAGTTAATACATTTTATGTTTTCATTCAAACAAATTTATATTTCAGAATTATTTTTAAAAAATGCACTGTTTATTATTTTAGTTAACCTAAAAAAATATTATTTTGTTTTAATACTATACTTTAAACTACATTATAAACATGTTTATTTAACTGCTTCACTTTATGTTTTACTTTAATATTAATGTATTTCTTATGTTAAAAAAAAATGTGTCATAAAAATATAAACTTTAAAAATTGTATTAAAATCTTAAATATTTTTAAAATAAATTCTACTCATTGAAAACTTTTTAAAAATCAAAACCTTTGTACACAGCATATGTTGTTTATTACAAAAAATTATACTTTTTTTATTAATAAATTCAGATATTTTTAAACTTATAAATAACTTTTTAGTTGTAGTGCACTTTCCAATAATTCTTCTGGTAAAAACTCTACTTATATTAACTTAAAATGTTATTCTACTTGGTGAAAATTATTACAAGAGTTTCTGTCAAATTTTTTAAACACTGCTGATAACTTCGGCAGACTTGTAACTTTTTTGAAACTACCCTTTATTTTTCACTTTTACAAATATATTTAGAACAGCTTAACCATTAATTTGAAAGTAAAGTTTGTTTGTGGTGTACACTCCTACAAAGTTTAAGAAACTTAATTTTAATCATAGTTTAACTTGTTAGTAAAAACACTCTAATTTTAGTATATTTTGTAAAAAAAATTATTAAACTGTTAGTGTTTGTAGCCTTATTTATGGTAGTTAGGGTCTAAATATAATTGTTCTTTTCAAAAATGGTATATATGATTATACAACTTACAAAACTGTTCTATATTTTGTTAAAAAAAGCCTAAAAATTAACTATTAAATACAGTATTACATATATACAACTTTAAGAGTAGAAACTAAAATTGTTTGTCAGTACTTGTAAATAGATAACAAATCAAGCTGATGTTATACAAATGTAGAAGTATACAAACACTGTTCATATGTTATTGTCAAAAAATAAACAAAAGTAATTTTACAGACATTTGTATAAGTCTGTTTGTTTTTCTTCAAATTCTGAAAAAAAGTTCAAAAAATCAAAAATAATCCAAGTTCAAGGTATTTAAAAAAAGTTTCATTTTGGAAATATAAAAAAGTTAGAAACATAAACTAAACTACATTAATATAGTTTGTAATTAAAAAAAATTATAGTTTTATTAAGTACCATTATAGTGCTTTACTTCTTTAAAATATTCAAACTAATCTAGTTTGTAAGTGGATATCATTTTTGGGTAGTGAGTTAATTAAAAAATGACTGAAAAAATGAAAAATCTTATATAAAATAACACAACTTACAATCATACTTAGTTAATAATTTTACAATTTGGTTGTCTTAAAAATACAAGAAAAAGTGTTTTAGTCAGTTTTGATAAACAATATGAAATCAAAAAGTTATTTTCAAACGCTTATAATGAATACTTGAAACATTCACCAACTTAGAAGTGTTCAATACTTTTATGCTTAGTGTTACTAATGATGTCTATATTCTGCATGAAAGTAAAAAGTTTTATGTGTTTTTTGTGTTTTTCAATAAAATTGTCTATTATTGTAAGCGTAAACAATGCTTAGCTTATCAGGATCTCCAGGATTTAACGACTTTTAACGTTACATCTTATAAACCAATACATATGTATGAAAATAGCAAAAATAACTGGTAATATTTTCACTAAAGATAAAAGCCTTTTTTTTGGCTTCATTGAGCTTGCGTTATTTAGTAGAACATACAAGCAGTTTTTAGGATGACATAAAAAACTCATTAAGTTAAAATAACATTAGCATAATTTTTAAATGGTAATAAAATAAAATAGTTTAATTTAAAGTTTTCACGTGGTTTTGTATACAAATATACATGAAATAATTACTAGTTTTATTTTATGATTTAAAATTGTTTTAAAAGTATATAAATTTTCATTCTAACTTTAATTTAAGGCTGTTATATAGCATTGAACTAAAAATTGTATAGCATTATTTTGATAGCAAAAAAACAACATATTAATACTTTTATAGTTATAGTACTTTGGTAATTTAATTTGAAACTTTTAACAATTTAACGATTATAATTTATTTATTTTGTAAGACTTACTACTAATATTAACTTAGTTATAATAGTTGGTAGATTTTTTTCAAAGGTGATCAGTGATATTATAATGTTTTTATATAAAAACAATCGATTTATAATGTTTCAAAAAGTTTATTTAATCAGTTAAAGTTAGTATTCATTTTTATATAAATAACTAAAAAGAACAGATTTTTCATTTAGTTTTTCGTTTAAGATGCTTTTTTATAGTAAACATATTTTTATCAGTAAAGTTACTTTTAATAGACAACAGTTTTAAAAAATTTTTTTTTCCTCATTTTTTGTCTATAATGCCAACTATAAGTTTTAAAACTTATTTAAGCTTTAAACTTCTGTTAAAATAATATAATTTTATTATTTGTTAAGTAGCTGTTTTGCTACTACATTATTTGACGAATGTTTGACAATTGATTGATTCTTTTAGTATATTTTTATTGAACTTTATTGAAATAGTTATGTACTTTGACAGCGGTTCTTAACCTTTTGTTTTTATTCTTTTTTTTTTTATTTTTTCTGCAAGGTAGTTACCAGATATACCCCAATTATCCTTTATACTTTATTAAATTTTAAGAAAAACAACAAGATTGGTACTTTAAGATTTAGACAAGATAAAACTTCAACTATAATAAATTTACAAAATGTAGAAATAATGGAAAAAGTAATAAAATATATTCGTTAAAAATTATTAAATTACTTGTTTGATTTTATTACTTTAGTTGTACCAGTTAAAGAATAAACACAAATTAAGCAGACATATTTTAAGAAAAATCATTTATGCAGATATCCTTTTGTGTACCACAAACTATGAACTTGAAATTTTTAACATTTGAAAAAGTTTCAAAGTATTTTTTACTTGGTTAAGCTTAAAGTAATGTGTAACAAAAATGGCGAAAAATATTTTAGTTATTATTAGAACAGTTAGTTTATGATCATTAAGAAAATAATTTAAAGTATTGTTAGAAAATGTTTATAAAGTACTTTATAGTATTAATTTATATTGATACATAATATAAATTAGTTCCCACAAAAATACTGACTTACATCTTGTACTTTCAACGTATTGTTATAAATCTAAGTCAGTGTTTAGTAACTAAGTATATTTGGAAAAGTAAAACAATCGGTTTTCAAAAATATTAGTTTTAAATTGTATATATCTATTCACGATGTTATTTTTATAGGGTATTTTTTTTTAAACAATTGTTTATTAGAGTTTACCTTGTAAATGAAAAAAATTGAACTGAGTCATAAGTACTAAAAATCGTTTATTAAGTCTTTTTGGTCCCTGAAGATAAGACTATTTCTTCTAAAATCTATTAAGTCAATAAACAACAACTTTGAAGTGTATAAAAACCTGATTTACATAAACCTAACGATAAATAAAATAAACTTTAATCAACAGCGTTACCTTAAATACACTAAACTTTTATACTGTTCTTTCAATAAAACAACATAAATTTTGTTGGTTTTCACAGTTATTGTTACAATATTTTTTGACTCTTTTTACTAGTGAAAACAAATTACAAATAAGGATATTAGTTTTAAGTATTAACAACATTACTTTTATAACTTACCAATTTTCTTTTTGCATTTTTCAAATAAGTTTTATTTTGAGAGAAAAGAAGAGTTAAACTTTTTTATTTATTTAAGACTTATTTAAAAAAATTGCAGATGAGAAATGGAATTTTATAAGTAAGACATTAGCTTTAAACGTTTATGGTTACCTGTTAAATTAATAATATTTAAAAATACTTGGTAACTTGCATTTGGTGTTAACAGAGTTTAAATACAATTTTAAACTCTAAAAGAAGTTATATTTAAAAGTTTATATATCTTAACGTACTAAATCTCAGAAATGATCTAGATTAAAAGAAGCTTAAATATCAAGAATAATAAATTATTTCACATAAAAGTAAAAACACATATTGCGCTGCTAGTCCTTGTGAAAAACTTGCTGGCAAATAATACATTGTGGTGAGGTTCTGAAAATAACAGTTTTGATAGATACATTATTTATAAAATGTTTTTGTAAAAAGTTATTCAACTGACTTTTTAAGACATTCGCAAAAGTGCGTCTTCATTTTTTAATTTAACGTCTGTGAAAACTTTAGAAAACTAATAAAACATTCTAGTTCTGGGTTCATAGAAGATAGTTTCCTTTTAAATAATTAACAGAGTAAAAAGAAATTAAGTAATACTGCACTGACTGCCCTTTTGTAATACAAAATAAAAACTTAATTTTGGTTTTAATTAAAATTTTAATTTGATAAAGTTGTTTTGTAAACTATTCTTGTTTTAAGTAACGTTTTGTGCTATTTGTTGTTTGAAAATTTTTGTGTAAGCCTTGTGTAAAACATGTTTTATTCTTTTGCTCAAAATTAAAATAAACATATGCTTTTCATTTGAATTTGATAAAACAATATACGAAAACAACTCACTACGTTTTAAAGTAGGGGTTAGTATTTTCCGTTAGCAAGATAAAGCCCGACAACAGATTTCTCCGGCCAGTGATTTTTCAGCTTAAACATATTTTGCGAGAGTAAAATAAGTTGAGCTACTGTTTAAAAACAATTTTAAAAACTGCTGTAAATAATTTGTTTACAGTACATAAGTGAGAGGTGGGCAACGTAATGCCTGCGGGACGACTCAACCGACCATTGTGGTTACTACTTTTTTTATCTTAAAAGTTTTGTAAACCACATAAACAAAAAAAAAATTAAATCAATATTTTGGTAAGTGTAACATTCAAAACAAATTTAGCACAAGACTTTAACATTAAATCTGCTATGGGCAGTGTTAATTATGAAAGTCTTACAACTATAGTAGCCTTGTCTTAACTGAAAAAAACAAGAGTAAAGATACACCAGAAATTGTTCTTTTTTCTAAACTGTAACATTAACATTTAACACCGGAATATGTTTTACCAGCTTAATTGTATGAATTCTTGAGTGAAAAAATTCTTGAAAATGTTTCACTCGAGATCTTTATCACGCATTTCAGATTGAGAAATTGTGGTTTAAATTAATATCTGCAGCTTTTAAAAAAATTTGCCATTCTAATATAAAAAAAAAACTGAGATATAACTAGTATAACAATGTAAATTCAAAGTAATTCATAAGTATATGAGCAAACAATAGTACATTGTATTAAATACACTTCTATAAACTATTCTTAATAAAAACAAAGTATTTTAAAATTTTCATGAAAAAAAAAACTTCAGTAATGTTAAAACTATTGTCAAAGCCTTTTTTTAAGTAATATTTAAAAAAATAAGTTTATCAATTTGTTTTTTTTTTTCAAAAAATTATAAAAAGACACACAAATTGAAAAAAAGTTGGTTTTAATAATATTAATAACATTCTTTCTTCTTTTTTGCTGCGATGATCGTTTACAGGTGATATAAAACGAGTCAACTTTTTTTGATTGTCAAAATAACGTTCACCACTCAATAAATGCAATTTGATAGTTAATAAAAATAAGTTTAAGTAAAGTAAAGTAACGGATACAATAAACAAAGTACACAAGTTTACAAAAACGTTAAACTCTTTCTTTATATGCAGTTTGAAAATTTAATAACACATTTTCATTTATAACTATTTCATTAGAATTCGTTTTATATAAAGAACATATAAACAAGTTTATACATGTTTTATTACTGTAACTTTTAAAAACACAAAATTAAGATAATTTACAAAATAATTGTTTCATAATACATTTTTCATATAACTTGATAGTGTTTAAAATAATCTTAGTATTTGTTTTAAATGTTAATTTTAGTTTAAATTAATTGTTCATAGAACTTAGTGTACGAAGAAACCTTTCCGTTATTATATAGTACTTAGATATAGTCTTACGCATTATACAGACCTTAAAATCTAAAACCTTTAACTATTTGTTTTGATGTTGATTTGTTCTGATTAACAAATATGTATATTTTTTTAGACTCTCACCAAATTACCTTTATACTATTGTAGTTTCAAGTATGTGAAAAATTAATTAAGTTACAAGATAGTCTTTGATCAACAAAAAAACTTTATTTTAAAAATATAAACACTAACAAAGTAATTGTCCACTAAACATTGTGTTCAAAATGATAATTCATCTTTTATTTTAATCAAATGTTGTACTTGCAAACATTTTTTTTATATTTAAGACTTTCTAAAAATTTACTATACTATAAACAGAACTTTTGCGTTTTTACTATATTTTAATGTTTTAAGTTAAGTTTAAAAAAAAAACTATTTATATTGGTATATTTTAGCTTACACTCTGTATAAAAATAAACAGTTATTATTATGATGAATAATTCAAAACAAATATAATTTATTGTTTGCAGGTAAAATGAATTACAGGACATACTAAGAAAATATATTTATACAAAAAAAAAACGGCTTACGGTCTTATAAGAAAGATTATGATTTTAAAAATAAATTGATAAAAATTTAAACTAAAAAGAATTCAACAACCTTCTAAACATACAATCTAAAAAATCTACTTATTATAGTCATATCTAAATAACTATTTATTTTTTGCAAGTTGAAAATAATGATTTGTAGATATTAATTAGTCCTACGGATTTATTTTATGTTAAAAAAATATATCACTTTTTAAATTGAGCTTGTATAAATTTCTAAGAATTCAGTCTAAAAGTTGAATATTCGTGCACCAAAGTGAAATTATTTGTGAGAATATTTTCACATAGATGTGTATCACACAACTTGAGTTATAACAAATAAGATTTATACAGAGTTTAAAATCTAACCTACTAGTAAAAAAATGTGACATATTACAAATAGAAAAATAAAAATTTTTTAACACAGTTGTTATTATAAAAAAATATAATAAGTAATTTTGTAAAAATTTCCTAAAAGACATAATTTTAAAGACTATCTCAATTTAAATGATTCTAACTTAAAGTTGTAATTAGACCCATGTTCTTTATACTAGAAAATAATAGTTAAATCGTTTTGATAGTTTTGTGAATTTCTTTCAAAAAGGTCAATTAAATTAAGTTTGTTTTTATATACATTTAATAATGTTATAACTAAATACTTTTTTGTCGTAGTCATTGCATTCAATTGGTAATTTTGATACAGACGGCTAGTTCATAATTTTTTAAATGTGTAAGTTCTTCTTTATCTAAAAAAGTAATTATTCTTTACACTAACTAACAGAGTAAATTAACAGCTTGTTTCAGTTTAGAAACTTGATTTAACCAACTTATAAGTATTAAGATTTAAATAATTACATTATGTATTTTGAAACAGTTAGATAACAGTTTGTATAAAACTATTATTTTATTTATTTTTTGTTTACTAAACTTGATCGATGTTCTTATCATACTTTTAAAATCAGCACATTAATATTAAAATAAAAAACAACTGGCTATGTACAAGTGATAAAACTTTTTTTCTTTGCTTATTCTCTCTATTTGTAATAAGCGCTAGTCAATATCTCATCCATAAAAATTTCAGTAAGTTTTGACCACCTAATAAGTGCAAATTGTAATTTCAAAACTAATGAGGTTAAATCAAAAAATAAATAAGGTAAACAAATATTTTCAAATTTTCATAAACGCTCAAACTTTTGTAAAGGAGCAATGCAAACAACATAGTAGAATTTAAACGATTACTGTATATACTTAACTTTAAATTTCTCACTTGTTTTTGTCACATAAGACATACTTATATTTTTTTAAATTTTATTGAAATTTTTATTGTTATTAAGTTTTATATAAGAAGTTCTAAGAATTGTAAGATACTCTTTCAATTATATGTTTTAATACATATTTTATTACACCTTATACTTAATTTTTTTTAAGTATATTGTTATATTAAAAGCTAAAGGTCTGTTTTTATGATTAAAAACAAAAACAAATATTGTTTAAATGACAAATTACTTTATAAAATTATCGAGCTCGCAGAAAATAAGTTGTAAACAGCTCTACAGATTCCGTAAAAGATTAACTAAAAATAACAACAATGAAAAATTATGTATTTGTCTATAAGATATAATTACTATAAACTTACACTTGCGAGTTAAGCTTTCAAAATCTAGGAATCTACATGACATTATAAAAAAATCAAAAAATTTAGAACTTTAGCTTTGTTCTTGAACAACAACTTGTTAATACAAAGTTTTTTAAATTTTATATATTATAATTAAGGTGAAAAAAACAAGTTTCAAACTATCAAAGTCGTTTTTTAAAATTTATAAGTAGTTATACTTGTAAAAATATGTAATCGTTATAGAATTTAAGATCAAAACATGTTATTTATTTTACAAAAAATGGTTATGTTTATTATAGTAACACCTCAGTTTTTTCACAATATATTCAGCACTTTTTCTACACGAGCTTAAAATAATTTGTTTTAGAATGCTTGTTAAAGGTTAAATTTTGTTGAAAAATTAAATTACATTAAAAAAATTGGAATTGAATGACTTATTAATAGGTAAAACATTAAACTTATTTTCAAATTTATATTTTTTAAAACTTATAGTTAAAAGCTAAAAAAACTTTAAAATTAATGTTTTAATTTTAGATATATGTTAAGTAAAAATTAAAGTAAATTTATTTATTTTAGTCCAATTAAAATCATATCAAAATTTTGTCTTTTATATATTTCCATACAAAACAACCAACTAAACTTTAATTTAAATACAAAACTGATTCTCTGAATATTTTAAATGCTTCAGTGGGCTTGTGGTATTTAGTATATCCTATGAGCAGTAAGAAAATGACATAAAAAGGTCATTTATAGTTCAGTTTAAAATTTCACGTCATTTATAATTGATAAAAAACTTTAAATATTTGCAAGTTTTTACACACTTTTGTATCTAAAAAAATAAATATTTGTTTTATATACAATACCTAACAGTATTATTATCTTAACTTATTTGAATTGTGTATAAACTAATATTGTAATTTTCAATGAAGTCTTATTTATAGGTTGCAAGATTTTATAAACATCAATTAAAATAAGAAAACCAAATTTAAAATAATAATATATGTTTTTTTCTTTTAATAGTTTTTTTAAACATATTATGATTGATCTTACTTATCATTTAACAGATTAATGTGAAATGTTGAATTTAAACAGAGACAAAACTATAAATCATCGTTTAAATTAGAAGATCACACTCTATATACTATTGAATACAGTTTTGTTTGAAATGATATCAAAACAAAAGTCTTTCTGTAATTTTCCACTTAAAACTTTGACTCCTTTGATGTAAATTCCACTTAACTTATCTTTGACTCCTTCATTGTACTTCTCGAAACAAAGTAGTAAACTACTACTTGTTATAATGTATGTTTTGTTCAATTTACAGTGTTGGTTTGAACTATAATCTATGTTTAGCTTTAAGTCTTGCAGCTGATAAAATTTAAAATATTATTTATATAATTGTATACATATAGGTGTGAACAATTCTAATTCAAGGCTTTTTAAGCCTAAATTGACAAGTTCTAGGATTCCAGGTTTTCAAAAACTCTAAAACTAAGAAATAAATCTAATTTAATTTAAAAAATAAAAAAACTCAAGTTTTTGAAAATTATTTTTTATCTGCTTAAATAAAAGGACTTAAAAGCTGGATACTATTAATTTAATTTGAGAAAACACATTTAAAGCCAAAAATATAGCCTGAAATGTGAGAAAAAATTCAAAATCAGCTTAAGTTTTGCAAAAAAAAATCGGTGAACCTGAATTATTCATAGAAAAAAATCAAAAGTTCAGATTAGCTTACAGTTGTGGCAACTTTGTACAAACTTTTACAAGCTGTTTTCCATTTTTTTATTCACTACTTTAAATTAAAATAAACACACTTATATAAATAAAATTATTTTTAATTGCATTTTTATAAAAAGATGAAACATTAGAAAAATACATTAAGTGTGAAACTACTTAAACGTTAAGAATATTTCTTAGTACATGTATACAAAGTGAGTCGCTGTCTAAATTGCACGAGCATATAAAATTGCACGACAGGACAAAGTTGCACGAGTGCACAAAATTTCACGAAGGGTCACTTTTGCGCAAAGTCACTTTTGCACGGAGACAATTTTGCACGGGTTTTTATATATATAACTTTAACTGTTACCCTTAACCCTTCCCTCGTTAGTACCTTTTTTTTCATTATTTTATTCTAATTATATTTTAAATTAAAATTTTTATTAATTATTTATTTTTTATTATTAATATCACTGTTACCTCTAAACTAATATATGCTAGTATCAATTAATAGCTTTTATATTATACTCTATAAGTGAATTTAATGGTATATAATTTCATAAACATTATTTAGTAAAATAAGCTTTAATTTATTTAAATTTTGTATGTATGTACTTGAATTTTATTAAATGGTTTTTGATTAAATTTAGAAAACAACACATTTTTCTTTAAAATTTTAGTAATTTCAGTTAAGTTTTGTTTCTTGTTTTTGAAAATTTTAATTGAATAAGACTAAAAATATTGAAATACACAAATTTATAATTTTGATATGATTTTTATCTATTAAAAACAGTAAGTACACTCAAAAATTTTCAACAATAGTCTTTTGAAATATATAAGTGTAACTTGAAGGTTCTATTTGTTAGTTTTATTGTTTTTTTTTTTAACAAATACTTTTTATACCTGTTTTAAAATTGTAAAGATACAAGTTTTTGTGCAATCTAATGATTCTGTGAAGTAAATATTGCAACAATATTTTTTGTTAAACAATTGTACACAAAAGACTGTAGTATAAATAAGTTCGGAAAACAATAGTTTAAACTTGAAGAAACAGGCAGCAAACGTTTGGCTGGCAGCAAACATGTCATTACAAAAAAGTTGCAAAAAATAATATCGATTGCCATTAGGGTTTAAAACAAACTAACGCTTGTAAAGCATTCATTGTCAGTTGGCACATTGATTGACTAACTTTTTATATTTATAATCAGTTGAATGATAAAGAGACAACAACTACTGTATAAGTTACAACCAAACACTTACACGAAATAAGTTTTTATAATACATGTTAAAAAAAAAAATTGTAGCTGTACACTCAGCCATATTTTATTTCGCTAATTTTTAAATTAGAATTTTATTTACAAATTAAGAAACTCAAAAATACAGTTTAATTGTTTGCAGCAAAATTTAAAATCTTCATAATTAGAAAAAAAAGAAATTTTTAATAGTTAAAACATATTTATTATTCATACTGAGTTTCAAACTCAACTGATTTATTATGTGTTTTGGTTTTGAGAAAACAAATAGAAAGATCTCAACTGCTGGAGGAGAAGTAATATATTTATTAGTTCAATAATTTATTTTACAAACTAAGTTTCGGTCAAAGACCTTAACTACAACTGATTTATAAAGAAAAACTATTTTAACTTAAAACTGTAAAAAACTTCAACCTTTTAGAAAGAGAGTTGA
Source organism: Thalia democratica (assembly GCF_965202585.1). Lineage (NCBI taxonomy): Eukaryota > Metazoa > Chordata > Thaliacea > Salpida > Salpidae > Thalia > Thalia democratica. Next base: position 81,701,553 of record NC_139167.1, read on the forward strand.
ACTAAATGTAGTTGTTCAATTTAGCGTTTTGTTGTTTGTTTTTTTTTATTGTAGATTTGTTTTACTTTAATAAAACCTAAAGCTCAATGTTTTCTAAAATAAGCTATAATATAATACAATTTTTACTGATAACTATTTTTATTGTCTATAAAATTTCACAACCTTTTACCTATAAGTTATTAGTCAATAAAACATTTCAAATCCTACCAATGAATGAAAATTTAAACTAAAAGTCTAAATTTAAAGTTTGTAATCATTCTAGGTTTTATATCGTTTCAAAAATTTACAAACTATAAGGTATTTATACTTTAATTAATTTTAGATCAAATTTTTCAAAACATAAAGAAAGTTGACGAAAAATAGAAAGTATATATAACAACTTATGCACAAACAATCATTTTTTTTATACTACTTTTTATAACTTTACATAAAATTAAACGAAGAAGTTGTTATTTGTTTATCAGTATTGTAGCTGGAAGAGTTTATTAAGTTGAAGCCTTCTTAAAGAATATACAAATCAAATAACTACTTTTACTTATATTTGTCAAATTTTTTTTTCTTAATGGACAACACTTTTGACATAAGCTTCCCTAGTCTGTCTAAAATCTATAATGGCCTTTCAGTAAAAGTACATTTTAGTTATACTTATTATTTCACATTTCTGTTACTTACTTTACTTACATTTAACTATTAAGGATTTAGGAACTTGAACCACATTGGAAAAGAAGTGAGTTATCTTAAATAGGTTATTTATACTGCTTTATATATATTTGGAAAGTATTATTTTTTTTTTCTTAGTGTTTATCTTGTTTAAGTTATACTGATCTTACTTTATATGTAAAACAGTTATTTCAATTAGAATTAAAATAATTGCTGAAAACCATTTAGTATTATAACTTAAATAACTCTGCTACCTTTTTTTCAACAAAGCATTCATTGTTATTAATAGATTCTTGTTTATGAATTTAGGTACCTCAGTTTTCTTCAAATCTTTTTACATATAAAAATCAGAAATTTTGGTTTCAAAGTCAGGTAAAGTAGAAAATTAAACATTTTTATTCTTTTTATAAAATTATACAATCATACAGAAACTGCTTTAGGAGACTTAGGGTTGTAACTAACTGCGTCTACCTAAACTACTTTCAAAGTAGAAAAAATTTAGGAGAGTTGCTAGTTTTAAATGTTTAACTTAAGGTTATTTTAAAATACATCTACCTAAAAAGTTTCTAAATTTAAAAAAAAAGGATTGTCTATAACTTTATAGGATTTCAAAAACTTCTGTATTATATAAGTAAGTAAGTGAAGTAAAATTTCTAATAATTAAATATTATAAAAAAGTCAGGGCTCCTCTAAAATTAATTTCATAAGTATACCTGTAATAGCATAGATTCAAAAATATTTTCATATTCTTATATAAATTACATTTTTTCACTTGAAAGGTTGTAAAGTTTTCAGACTTTTAGCAATTTTTAGAATCAATTGAGAGATAAAAGTGGAAATAAAAATTTTCCTAAAACTCTGCTTTTTTTTCAGAAAATTTATAAAAATGTTATTATGTTACCTTAATTTTAAATGAAAATGAATTAAATATAGTATTTTGATTTTGCAAAACTATTCTACTCATTAAATAAAAAAATCCAGGTACAAAGTTTTTCAAGATCTTATAATATCAATATTATTAAGTACTAATGTAATTAAAAGACTAATACAAAGATTTTTATTGTAGTTTTGTATCATCTTTTCAAAAGTAAATAACAATAAACTTAGTTTTAAAAGTTCAATCTTTTACAAAGTTTACAAAATATTATTTTGTTGAAATATTAGATAATGTATTTACAAGTCCTTACACTACTCAAGGTTTTAATTAACTAATAATATTCAAATAAAAGAAACTGTTAGCTCCTAATTTTAAAAGTAGAAGAAATCTCCTGTAAATTTGAATTAGCTAAGTTATCATGTTACTATTTAATCAATTGTTACTGATTTAGAAAGATGGTTATAGTTTTTAATTTAAAACACGTTGATTTCTATAATTTCTTTCAAACTATATAAATGAGACTCAATTTTTAGAACAAGATATATTTCATGCTTCTTTCATCAGTTGTTTACTAAGCAATAAAAATAAAGTTTGAAATTTAACTTATATAGTGCAAATGCAATCAACGTAATTAATAATAATAAAGCAAAGAGTAATTAACAATACATAAGTACTTATAATTACAATGCAACTAAAAAATATAATAATAAAACAGAGCAACAACTTATAAAACAATTTAAGAAAACAACGAAACAGTATAATCAAAATCTTTATGTTTACATAACTTAGGTTTTCTTAATAAAATACAAATAGCCTCAAGTTTAATTAAATCCGAAATGTGAAAACATTTTTTAACAATTTTAAATCTTTTTAAATTATAATTACTAGCACAATCAAGGTTATTTACTAAGTGTTCAGAAATAGCAGATCTTTTTGAAGCATTTATTACTCTAATAGATTTAATTTTCTCATTACTCTTACAAAATTCGTCAATACTTTTTGGAATATGTTCTTTTATTCTTTTGCCAAATTGTCTTGAGGTCATCCCGACATAACTGGCTTCACAGAAGCAGTTAAACTGGTAAACTACCATACTTTGTTTAAATTCTGCTATCGGATCTTTTCCTCCAGGTCTGAACATTGGTTTCGATATAAAAATAACAATTGGCTTAGCCGAATGATACGTCCTACTTACTAATTTACAAATCTCTCTTTCTAACACTCCTGAGTTCTTATTGACATAAGGCAATACTAAAGGAATCAAGCATTTCTCAGGTCCTACTGGCTTTATTTTGTTCAAACTACTAAGATGTAAATTAATAGTTTTATTAACAAGTTCTTGTGGATAACCATTTTTATTTAATATCAATTTTATCTGTTTTATTTCATCATCAATTAATTCTCTTGAACAGATCTTATGTGCTCGATGGCAAAGCGTTCTTATTAAATTTGTTTTTCTCTTCATGCTACAGAATGAATGGAAGCTTAAGTAGTTACCAGTGAAAGTTTTCTTTCTAAAAACGGTTGTCAAAAATTGATTCTTGTTTCGTTTTACTAAAACATCAAGAAAAGCTAGTTCATCATTGTTTTCCTTTTCTGAAGTAAATTTTATTGAAGAATGTGTTTTGTTCAACACATCAAAAAGTTCATCTATGTCTTTCTCGTCTTTTCCAAGTACAAAACAATCGTCGACGTATCTATAATAAGTTACTTTGTATTTAGAGACCACCTTTCTTTCTATAAAGCCCATAAATATGTTTGCCAAAGTTGGCCCTAACGGGGAGCCCATGGCTATTCCATCATGTTGGGAATACATTTGTGAATTAAATGTAAATTGTACACCACTAGTGGATAATTTTAAAAGTTCACGAAAATTGTTTTTGCTTATTCTGGGTGTCTCAAGTCTATACAAAGTGTCAACACAAATATCCAATACTTCGTCTAGCGGTACATTTGTGAATAAGCTCTTGACATCAAAGGATGCCATAAAAGTGTTATTTGAATTAATCTTTTTTATTTGATCAGCAAAAGAAAATGAGTCTTTTAGCATATATGAAGAGAAATATTCCAATACCGGATAAAGTTGGTCATTTAGAAATTTTGCTAACTTATGTTGAGCAGAGTTCACCATGGATAGGATTGGTCTTAAAGGAACATCTTTCTTATGTATCTTTGGTAAGCCATACAATCTTGGAGTAATGGAACCAACAGGTTTGATCGAATTATAGATGTCTTCATTAATTTCTTTGGTAAAAAGTAGATTTTTAAGAATTTTAACAATTTCATTCTCAACTTTGTTAACATTATCAAACTTATTTGCTGGACCAAGAAGCGTAAATTTGGTTGTGTCCTCAATAATCTCAAGCATTTTACATATATAATCTGTTTTATCCAAAACTACACAACCATTACCTTTGTCAGGTTTAGAAATTATCACAGAATCATCCTTTTTCAAGTTTTTAATAACATTTCTTATCTCAGATATATTTAATTAATCACTTTTATCTGGCTTAAGCTTGCAATAATTATGTGCTAATGCAGTAAGGTTAACCTTCGTTGCTATCTCTTCTGAATTTGATATAGGTTTCAATTTACTAAGCTGTTTGTAGAACTTTTCAAAACCCAAGAAAACTGATTCTTTGTCAGGTTGTCTTGTCGGTAGGGAGAAATTAAGGCCTAAACTCAGGGCAAAACTTTCTTCTTTAGATAATTCTCTTTTAGATAAATTAAATACGCTACACTTGGCAAGTTTTCCATACTTTAAAGCTATCAGTTTTTGTAGTTTGTTTTGGTTTTGTATGCTTAACTTATTCTTGTTTTTAGTGGTAACAGAGTTTATATATTCCAAAAAATTCTTAAAGTCCTCAGATTTAAAAATCTTGAAAAAGAAATATATCTTGTTCTAAAAATTGAGTCTCATTTATATAGTTTGAAAGAAATTATTCTAATGTCAAACAATGATTTCTATAATGTAAAAAAAGTTATTTAATTAAAACAGTATTTAAGAAAATTTCTACTTAAATTTAGTTAAATATTCAAAGACTTTTTGAACAGTTAATGGTGTTTGTTTTTCTTATTTTTTTAACTCATCTTTCAATAAAACTTAACAGTAAATTTTATTTCGTAACATCAGTACTAGAAATTTCTCTACTGTATAAATTATTCAAAATACAAAATAAATTTTAAAGCAGTATGTTGTTAAACGTAGTTTTACTAAGGTATAACATTTTAATCATAAGCCTGTTTTGTTATCATGTTATAAAAGGAGCTTGAATTTTATCAAAATCAGATTTTAAGCAAATAACTTCCCTGGTCCTGTTTAACATATTTTGAGAAAATGGCCATTTTAGTAGTTTTTATATCAGTTTAACATTTTTTGGTTAACACTTAACACTGTACATGAACTTATGAAGCACAATCAAGAAAAATGAGGTTATGTTGTGTTTTTTTTAATTTATAGTAAAATATAAAAAGTTTTACTAATAATGATTATTATTTTCAAATTTTATTTCTGTTAGAAAATTGTTAAAAAAACTGGAATTCTAGAGCAAACTTGAGCTTGAAACAATTTTACATGTAAATTAATGAATATTTAATCAAATAAGAAAAATAAATTATAAAGATAAAAATAACTATGTATCATTAAATCTTTTTATTAAAATACTTATTTGAAGTAGCATTCAGTACCACGCTGTTATACTGTTTTAGGCAGTTTTTTACTTAAATTTAAGTTTATATTACTATAGACCTAAAAATATTCTTTAAAAACCTCGAATGTTCTTTCAAAAAACTTTTAAATTCCTGCATTGACATTATTTAGAACATGTCAACAATTTAAATAAGTAGACAGGTATAATATAGTGAAGTTTTAGTTTTAAAAATTAAAAAAAGCATTTTAAACTTTTCTTTATTTTCAATTTTAAGTCATACTAATTAATTTTACCTTATCTACCCTCAATTAGTTTCTCGAGTTCATAAAAAAATATTGTTCATATTTTCCAAAAGATTCTTAATTTATACAAAAGTTAAGCATTTGAGGTTTTAATAAGAAAAATCTTTTGGTAAGAACTACCATAAAATAATATTTGAAAAGTCGCGTTAGCTAAAAATCATAAGGAAATTTATATATTAAACTAGTCATACAGATACTGTCATATCAATGCTTAGGATTGTCACTATTTTAACTAGCTAATGAATTTTATTATAAACTGTCAGAAAAAAAAATTCTAATGGCTTAAAAAGTCTTCTGTAACTTTAAATTTTGATATAATCTCAGATCAATTATTAACTTTCTGTATGTCAACTAAAAAATGGCTACAGATATTTAAAAGTACTTACACTAAATATATTTGTGAAGTATGTAAATATAAGTTATCTATAGAATTTTTTTTACTTTGTATCCAATACAACTTTTCTAAAATTCTAAACTAATAATTATAATTAGTTTATTAACTTTGAATCTATTGACTTAATTTGTCAGTAATTAAGCGTTATCACCAGAAACCTATAAGAGACTATAGATAAAACTTTTTGAACAATCTAGTAATTTTCCTTACATATAAATATCTCTTGAAAGTGCTAAAACTATTCACAAAGAAAATTTTTAGATGAACATATTACTGGTTTTAGTTCCACGTTATTCTTTATGTAAAGCTTGTGGTGAAAGTGAGCGCTGCGTACACATAACTTTGTTAAAAATGTTTTGTTATAAAAGCATTTTAATTAGATTTTACCTATTTAACTTAAATCTCAATTTTATATATATATGACTTAATTATTTAGATAAAAGACAAGAATGCAACTGTATCAGTGTAGTATAGTAAAATTATCTATTTGTTTGACTAGTATTTCTAAACCCTAATAAAGCTTACACTATTAAGATAATATGTTAATATTGTTGTTACTAAGTGTTAAGTTGATGTAAAAAAAAGCAGAAAATAAGTGTAAAAATTTAGTTTTTTTATTTTGTTTTAGTTAAACAGTTACAAACTTTTTATTCTTCATACGAGGATTTTCAATACTTTTTGTTTAAAGGCCTTTTTAAAAAAAATTATTAAAATGTTTTTTGCTTTATTATCAACTTAAAACTTATTCCCTCCTTAGGCCCCTTTGCTGCACATGGCCCCAAGGGGGCCACTTGGTCTACTTTGGGAAATTCTGCTCTATACCCTACATTTTTATTAAGGAAAAAACGTAGAACAATTTTAAAATTTATACAATTTTAGGTAATCAGTATGCCAGAACTTATAAAGACTTAGTTTTTTCATTGTATAATTATTACCATAATGTAAGTTTATGAAATTTTTTACCACTATTTTAAAAGTTATTAGTTTTGTTTTACTTAAAACTGCATAAAACTGTTTATAGTTTTGATATTTTTTGAGAAATTTAGTTTAATGAAAGGTTGACTACCTAAAATAGCAAATTTGATGTATAAATTACTATAAATAACAGAACTATAATCAGTTTTATCTTGTCATGTTAGTTAACTATCACTCTTCAGAGAATTTGCTCTAAAACATTTTCTTTTATGTCAAACTTAAGTCAATAGACCCATAAAATTAATGACAAAGTTGTTCATGTTCTCAAGTCTCAAAGTAAATCAGTTCATTGCTTGTCAAATCTTTATATAAATGTTTTAATATATTTAAAAAAAGATGTTTTATGACATTTAATGTTTAGTATTATGAAACTGTTTTAGTATAAAATCGCAAGAAATATCCAAACAATTTACAGTTATTATCATATTACATATACAATTAATATTAATTCTAAATTAACTTTATGATATAAACTCTCGATAATAACTAACAGCTTTCATTTTTTATATTTTCATAGTTTTAATTACTTCCATATTAAATCTTAATTTTAAATATGTTAAATACTTAATTAAAGCCTGTAAAAAGTACCAATAAAAAATACCTAACATATTTATGTAAAAATTTTTCTTTTTAGTCTTGTTACTTGATTTGGTGTGCTTACTATTTGAAATTAACATAATTTATTTAAAATTTCAAAAATTGTATATTTTATTTAATTTATGTTATTTTAATTAAAAAGTGGGTATTTTTAGAAAAACTTTAGATAATGTAAAGTGTAAATTTACTTTGACCCTTAGACTACTTTACTAATAAGTTTTTTTTAAGCTTGATCAGTTTTGTAAAAGTAAAAGAAAAACTTTTGAATACGTTGACCAAAAAAAGAGTATTTTTATTTTAGTAAATATTATTATAAAGAATTTTTTTTTTTAGTAATGCAACTAGATATAAAACTAAAGTTATTAATTTTACTTTTTAATAAATAGTCAACCATACTGAAAAAAAAATAGTAAAAAGATTAGTTATTAATTTCTAGTTCAGCTATTCTATAAGCACATTTAAGGTTATCGTTGAATGTAAATGTGATTGTACAGCAAGCTAATGCAATCGATTTAATTAATTTAATGATCACTTTTTCTTTATTACTTTAATACATCTTATACTTGATTTTTTAACCATCATATCTTCCGCATTAAACATTGAACCTTCTTTACTGACTTATTGATTCTCAAATAGAATAATGGATCTTTATTTTTGAATATTTAAAGTTTCACATTTAACAATAGATCTTCTTTATCACAGTTTCCATATTAAAAAATTCCAGGTGTAAGAACTCCTAGTTATATTTATCACATTAGAGTAGCTAAACTCCTGTTTTATGCATTTTTAATGCTAATTTTTGTCCCTCAGCAAATATGCAAATTAGACAGACTAATTACATATACTAGCAAATTTAACTAGATGTTCTGTATAGAACTTGAATCTGCACTAGACGCTCTGGTAAACTTAATTTGGAGTTTGAATAAATATTATAAACATTTACATTCAGGAGTTTCAGATCAACTTCAAAAAAAGAATCTCTGGTATGTTTGAGGAAGGTTTTAAATAATACCCTAAAAGTGATTCTTTTATATTTAAGAAACTTACACTTAATCAGGGGTTAGCCGGCAATCGGTGCTGGCGGTACAAATTTCAAGTTTAAAATCTTTGCGGGTTGCAGTTTTAGATTAATAAACTTTAATACTTTAGTTTTAACCAAACACCTAAGAGCATTGTTTTAGTTTTACTCAAATTCTTAATTAGTTAAAGTGATATTGAGTTATACACGGATGTATATAATTTTAAATACTTATTAAACTGAAAGTTACTTTGATTAGTATACTAAAGTCTTCATATAACTAATCAAAATTATAAAAACTAAATACAATATTATGTGTGAAACTTAAATTGTTCTTACTATTTTACAAAAAACTTCCCAAAAAGAGCCATAAATCTTATTTGAAACAAAATTTTTGATTTATAACTACTTTTATAACCCAAAGTCAATGAACTTGTATATAGTGTTTATAACTTACTAACTGAATATATGTTACAGTATTAATAATAAATTTACTATGTACCAACCAATTTACACACGTGAAGAACCTAAACCTCAGTACAATCACTACACAAAGTATGACCCCTCTGCAACAAACAAGAAGAACAAAGATGTTTACGATGAAGCCGCAGCAAATTCGCAACATTTGAATGGAAACCTTCAGCCAAACAGTGCAGAACAAGATAAAAAACTTGTAAATGAATTAAATTCTCATTTAGAAATTAAGCACCAAAAACAAAAAACCATGAACAAACCTCTTGCTGATGCCATTAAAATCAGACAAGACGCTGAAATTGATGAAGAAGAATCTGATGTTGAAACTGATGCTGATACTGAAATTGAACCTGATGTTGAAACTGACTATGAAACTGATGTTGATGAGGTTTTCCACACGAGTGACAAATCTGACGTTTCAAAAGACGCAGGCGAGAAAGTTGAAAGTTTAGACTTCCGAACCGAGTGTGAAGGAGATTCACCTACCTTCATGAAAGTCGAATACAATGAAGATATTGCTGTGAATGACGTCTATGACAGAGGCCATCTTTGCTTTAAATCCTCGGAGCTGCCCAAACACCTCCAAGACGAATCAGCTGACAATTTCGTTCGTTTCAAAAATTACGCTGTTGATACAAAAAAACGAAGAAAGTAAAAGTATCTTCATTTGTACACCGGTCGTTATAGGTAAATTACAAAAAGTTGTTTTTGTTAAACTAAAGATTTTAAAAATAACTAACAAGTACGTTTTACAGATTATTTTTTATCTGTTTGATAATATTTTAAACAGCGTTGTTCTAAAACTTATAAATATAAATTAGATTTGATAAATTTTATTTTAAACTTATGTTTAGGTATACATGCTCTTATAAGTTTACTTCATTAGACTTACAACTTGCTATGTTGTGATCTTACTACTTTCTATTTCACAAACTAAATTTATAAACTTTAAGTTTTACACACAGGTTATGCAATCGCAGCTGCATCATTTTTCTGCATCTACATGTTTTGTGCAATTATAAAATACCTGAAGAAAAAACACCAAAGATACAGTTTGACCTACCAAAAGTTTGTTTTAGTTTTTGATTTTTATTATATTCATATTTTTAATATATGTTTTAAATAATATACAAGCAAAAGATTATAACTTAGAGATTACCCAATAAAAAAAATGTATATTATATTTGTACACAATTGGTTTGAATAAAAACTGAGATTTTATTAGCTACTTTTTTCTTTGTAAAATATTCTTTTATCGAAAATATAATACTTAAAATATTTTCTTTTTCTATGCTGCAAGAAAAACAACAGTATATACCAGTGGCGTAGCGTGGTATTTTGGTCAGGGGGTGCGCAAATTTTTTTCAAAAAATTCCCTAATTTAAAACTTTTGGGCGGCAAATTTTTCAGGGTCAATTTTCTCGGAAGTTTAAAAAATTACTAAAAATCTATCTTTTACTTCATTTTTTAAGCAATCTTCTTCAAATTTTAGAAAATGTTTCTTAAATTACAAGAAAAATATGTTACATATAGATTTAGATAATTAAAATAAATAAAAATTTTATAACAAAAATTTAAAAAAAGTGTCTTTTTCTTCAAAAAAATATATTTTTACTACAAATTTTTAAATTCACAAGTAAGGTTTTTCTGTTATCGTATAAAGATTAAACTGTTAAAGTTTTAAGAAGATTGCTTGAAAAATGTAAGAGGAGATAGATTTTAAACAAACTAGCCTTTTTTCGCTGTTTTAGTTTTTCCTTCCAATAGGTCACCTATTATGCGGCCCGACTTTGACTGGTCATATCTCAAAAAATAATTCGAATTTTTTTAAAACAAAAAAAAAGAATCTTTAAGCTTAGAAAAAACTCTATAAAATAAAATAAAGTTGTAAAAAACATGGCTTAACCCCCCTATGGCCTTATACTACAAATAAATAGTCAACTAAGTATAACAATTAATACCTCAAAGCATTTTTCTCTGTGCAATTTCTAAATAATGTTCAATATCTATTTTATATCAACTAAAAAGAATTGTATTAAACTCAAAATAACTCATACTTTTAGTTTGTTGAAGTTTTTATTATACGATCATTATCTTTTATATAAAAATGTTAAATCTTTAGTATAAAAATTGAAAATATTAAATTTTTTGTAAGAGAAATCTAAAATTAAAATTATAAATTTTTTCCTTATGGAGTTTTTCATCAACATCGGTGCGCATTTGCAATTACGCACCGAGTCAGTATACTGGGTAATTTCCCTAACTTGTCACTAATTGATATTCGAAATTTCGTTTTACTTTTCGAATAGTAGAAAAAACATAGTTAAAAAAAGGCAAATTAAGCAAAAAAATATACAATAAAGGATAAACATATTGAATTTTTTGTTTTTACTTATTTTTTTTTGGGTGGCACGCATGCGCCAGCGTCCCTTCCCACGCTACGCCCCTGGTATATACAATTGGTAGCTTAATAAAAAACACTTAATATCTATTTTAAAATGTAAAAAATTAAATTATCTGCTTAACTTTGCCGTTTGGTTTTGTAATTTTAGTTGTTATAGATTTAGCTTATATAATGCAAAAATCAAAAATCTACAACAAATCAATTAATAAGATTTTTAAATATTTGTAAAACTGTTAGATAAATTTTAAACTACTAATGTTACTTTACAGCAAATTGGACAACTCAAATGAGGAAATCAACAGAATGAACACCATTGTTTAAAAGTATTAAAAAGTAGAAAATTTAGAAACGGTTTTTAAAAGTCGTTATACATGACAATAAACTATTAGATATTTAATAAGTTTTGTATGGTTCTTATATAAATTAAATGCTAAACTGAATTAGTATTCTAATTGCATATAAAATTATTGTTTGAGACTTGTATATATATACAAAAGTAAGATTATTACAAAGTATACTAACATAAAAACAAAACTACACTGAATTGCATTTCTATATCAGTTTACTAATATATAGATTTATATATTATATAATGGTTCCTTGATAACTATAAGTACACTTTATTTAGTTGAAACGAACGTAGAGTGCAGTTGGTTATGATAGTAGGATATACAGAAAAAAAAACAAGTGTTTATTTTTAAATGTTGTTTGAATAAAATATTTTAATTTATATTCGAAATTATCTAGTATTTTAATTTATTTTCAGACAAACACTGTTGATTTAATACAGTATTAATTATTGTAAAAAGTTTAAGTATAATTTGTTAATTTATGAAAACCTTAAATTTTTTATAATAAAATAAAACTTCAAACCTACGAAAATTTATGAGGAAGCTAATCTTCTATTTTATAAAACGGTTTTTGTTCTTGACAAGACGTTTAACTGTATCGGTTTTGTATGACTCAATAACTGAAAGGTTTTTTCATACACCAAATCTTTGTACTAAACTCTTTGAGCGCTTTTTTGTCGTTCAGTGAAACAGTTGATCATTAGTTCAAAATTAAGTATTTCTATTAAGACTTCCTTTGACAAAGTTTGTCATGTTTTCATCTGTTGTGTGTTAATAAATAGATAACGTCGGAGTCACTTTTTTAGGAGGTGATACTATTGTATGATAAAAGTATTACACGAAGCACCACTTTTGCCTGAAGCATCAATTTAGCGTTAAGTCAATTTTGCACGAAGTCGCTTTTGCATTAACACTTCTGCACGACGTCAGTCTAGCACGCGCTTAAACTTAGGTTGAGCTAAGGTCCATGATCAAACTTTAACACATTACCTAACCCTAATATTAAACCTAAATAAGACCTTAACTTTAACTCTGACCCTAATTTCGTGCAAAATAAAAGCGTCCCTAAATAAAAAAACATAACAAACAGAGATAATTTTTTTATCTAAATGTGAGTGTAGTTAAATTTTCAAAATCAGCTGTTCTGGTATCTTTAAGTATCGTTATTTTGTTGGAACTTTAATGAAATGACTTTGATTAAAAGTACTTCAATTTTTAACCGGTTTATTTCGATAACATATTCTATATATAAACAGTTACCAGCTGTTTCAGTTACTTTGTTTACCCTTTCCTACCTGTTTTAAGCTAAAGGAAGAAAAATATTTGGTAAGAAAATGTTGATTAATATTAGTTATACTTTATAAGTTACCTTTTCAGTAAGTTTATAATGTAGCTTTAAAGACTATAGTTTAAATTAGATATAGTTTTTTTGCTTGTTAAAAAGCTTAAGTAATTTTTTTAAGGTTTTATTTATTTTGGGAAAGTTCAGGTTAGTTAGGGTTTAATATAGGTAACCATGCATTCAGTAGTAAATCTTAATAAGGGTTACTAAAACCGCGCCGAATTGCCCTCTTTGGGTCATAGGCAGTAAATGGCCACATGGGGTCATGAGGTCATAAATTAAAATGAGCACTAGATATCTGGTGATAATGATGAATAGCGAAAAAAGACACAATCGTAATGGCAATTTTGGAACTCAAACTCAAGATATTATGGAAAAAATTTAGGCGGCCACAAGCCATAAAAAGGGGAGCCATAGGCCATATTTTGAAACTTACACTAGATATTATGGAGTTGTTAACAATGAGCAAGATAAAAAGTCTTAAGAGTTTTAAATGGTTTTTTTTTGAGAATATTGTTTTAAGTTTTATTAAGGGGGGTTGTTAAACGAAAATTAGGAAACCCTTATCTAGTCGAAACCCTTAGACTAAATGTTAGTTTTTATCATTTATTTTTGATAATTTCTTACTACTTACTCATATGCAAGAAAACTGGTGGAAATTTTCCATTAAACACTACTGCAAATACAAAGTCACTTTTTAACTACTTGAAAAAATATTCGTTTAAGGTAAATCATTTATTTTATCGTTGCAGTACTATTTATGTAAAAGTTAAACAAAATTTAAGAGGAAAAACAGCGGGATCAGATTATAATATTAATTGTTTGTAACTATTGTAAAAATAAAGTATAACTATTACAATATTTTAATAGAATGTTTAAACGAACTTGAGACCTTTATTAGTAAAGCAAATTTAGTTAAAACATATAGTCCAATTTTTAACTAGCTACTAACTAAACCGAGTATTAAGTCGTACATTAAAATATTTAAATAGATACTTAAGTGTTTAAAGAAGGTTATAAATCTAAATTATATTATTTCTTTTTAATTTACCGTACTGTATAAATTTATTTTTTATGTAAAAATTTATAAATCGTGTCAATTAGTTAATCTTATATATCTAAGCACTACTGTGATGTTATAGTTGTAGCTCTTTACAAATGTGATGTGGTAGTTGTAATTTTTCACTACTGTGATTTGATAATTGTGATTCTCACTACTTTAATGAGACAGTTGTAGCTATCCACTATTTTGAAGTGGTAATTGTAGTTGTTCACTAGTGTAGTGTGACAGTTTTTACATTTCATTACTGTGATGTGGTAGTTGCAACTTCTCATCACTGTGATGAGATAGTTGTAACTTCTCATAACTGTGATGTGATAGTTGTAATTAACATTACTGTGATATGACAGTTGTAACTTCTCATCACTGTGATGTGATAGTTGTAACTTCTCATTACTGTGATGTGATAGTTGTAATTTCTCATTACTGTGATGTGATAGTTGTAACTTCTCATTACTGTGATGTGATAGTTGTAACTTCTCATTACTATGATGTGATAGTTGTAACTTCTCTTCACAGTGATGTGATAGTTGTAACTTCTCTTCACTGTGATGTGATATTTGTAACATTTCTTCACAGTGATGTGATATTTGTAACTTCTCATCACTGTGATGAGATAGTTGTAACTTCTCATAACTGTGATGTGATAGTTGTAATTAACATTACTGTGATATGACAGTTGTAACTTCTCATCACTGTGATGTGATAGTTGTAACTTCTCATTACTGTGATGTGATAGTTGTAACTTCTCATTACTATGATGTGATAGTTGTAACTTCTCTTCACAGTGATGTGATAGTTGTAACTTCTCATCACTGTGATGTGATATTTGTAACTTCTCATTATTGTGATGTGATAGTTACAACTTTTCATAACTGTGATCTGATAGTTGTAATTAACATTACTGTGATATGACAGTTGTAACTTCTCATCACTGTGATGTGATAGTTGTAACTTCTTATCATTGTGATGTGATAGTTATAAATTCTCATCACTGTGATGTGATAGTTGTAACCTCTCATTACTGTGATGTGATAGTTGTAACTTCTTATCATTGTGATGTGATAGTTATAAATTCTCATCACTGTGATGTGATAGTTGAAATTTCTCATCACTGTGATAGTTTTAACTTCTCATCATTTTGATGTGATAGTTATAACTTATCATCATTGTGATGTGATAGTTGTAACTTCTCATTACTGTAATATGATATTTGTAGCTCCTTACTACTGTAATGTGATAAATGTGTTTACTCTCTACACCAGTGGTTCCCAACCTTTTTGATACCTCGCACCCCTAAAGTCTCTTAATTTGATCTTGCATACCTAACACTATATGCTATAATTATTTATTAATAACTTGATTATAAAATCATGGACTTCATTAATTAATAATTTTTATTTTTATGATAGTGTACTATATTAACAAAAATAAAATACTTAGAATCTTAAAATCATAACAAACTATATTCGAACAAGTCTTATCTATTTCTATAAGGTAGAAAACATCAAAATTCACTCTTTCCTCTGCAACGATAAACGTTTTCTGAAGGTCAAGCAAGTGAGTTTGGAGCTCATCACTTGTAATTCTACCTGCTCAGTTTTAAACTAACTAAAAAATTAATTACTTTTCAATATATTTGCAAATACAAAAAAAAGTTTGTATGCTTACAACATAAATAGAAAAAAATAAATTGAAAAAGGTAAACGGTTTAAGTTCCAAAAAGGAATGAATAGATATAAAGTTGATGCGTTGAATACTTTGGCTGATCTATAAAAATTGGTTTCACCAAAGCTAAAAACAAGTTTTCTTAAATGGTATAACATACAGTAATTGCTGTGAACTTTACAATTTACTGATGTTAAATCTTAAAGCACCACATTCTGCACAACTAAGCTTTATAAAAGATTACGTTATAAATGTAATAGACTTAAAAGAACCTGTTCTTAACAGCTAATAAAAAACTGCTGAAGATACAAATTTCTATCTAAGTATTTTAATTAAAATAGATGCTTGCTCATTAACTGTTTTAAACAATTATTGGCCAATTAAGAAATTAAAATATTTAAAGAATAGATGTTTAAAATTCACAAGTGTAAAACTCTAAAAAGCTTTACTGAAATGTTAATTCTAAACTAACAGTTATTAAATGAAATTAGTTTAAATAATTTACTTCTAGAAATTCGCTCTTGCTATAAGACGTATTAATAAAATTTATTAATTCAGAAAATTAGCGCCAACTTTTTTTTATAACAAAATGTACCTTTTAACTTTATAAACTTTATCAAAGAGTTAAAATATCCTTATTTATCATACAAAAATTAAAAGCCATCTCGCACCCCCTGGTATTCTGCCTCGCACCCCTGGTTGGGAACCCCTGCTCTACACTCTGTTTTGGTACCCGTTAAAGCAACAAAATTTACAATTAGACATGTATTAATGATTGTTTTGAATAAATTTCAAATAGTTTTACATCAATAGAGTTTCGCTAGACTTGTTTTTTAACTTCAGTATACTTTGTACGGAGTGCTAATTTTATCTTAAAACTTTAATAAAAATATTTGTTTTATAATTTTGCGATGTTATGAAAAATTCTGGACGTCGTAAAGAACAGTATAACTTAAGTTGCTTATTAATTTAAATAAGTTTCTTAAACAATTCAAAAAACCTACTAGAAACATTTTTGTTAAATATTACAACTAACATAGTGTAGGTTGTTATTATTTTCATTTTAAAAAACTTCAATAACTTATATTTCAATTTTATTTGAAAAATACTAAATTATAAAAAAAAACCGTTATTTGTTTGTAGTGCTAAAAGTTATTTAATTTACTTGAATTTTTTTCTAAGGAATTGATATTTAAATTTTAGATTATCACAGATATTATATTTTTTAGGCATTAAGTAACTAAGCTGCGGTCATACCTTTAAGCATGTACTTCTATTTCTATATTTTTTCTTTGATTTATTTATGAAGCTCAATGATGGTAATAATATTAAGGCCATAGGGGGGGGGGGTAAACCATGTTTTTTACAAGTTGATCTTAATTTATAGAGTTTTTTCTAAGCTTTAAGATGCTTTTTATTGTTATAAAAGATTCAAATTATTTTTGAGATATGACCAGTCAAAGTCCAGCGGCATAATAGGTTCCCTATGGAAAGGGAAAACTAAAACAGCGAAAAAAGACTATTTCTTTTAAAATCTATCTACTCCTACATTTTTCAAGCAATCTTTTTCAAACTTTTACAGTCTAATCTTTATAAAATGGCAAAAAAAAATTATTCTGGAATTAAAAAAAAAATTGTAAAAATATATTTTTCTGAAAAAAAAAACCTTTTTTTTTATAATTTTTGTGATAAAGTTTTTATTTTTCAAAATTATTTAAATTATAAATTAAAGTGTTTTTCTTTTAATATAAGGAACGTTTCCTGAGAATTTGAAGAAGATTGCTTGAAAAATGAAGAAGAAGATAGATTTTTAGTGAATTTTGAAATTTTCGAGAAAATTGACCCCAAAAAGTTTGCTGTCCATACGTTTGTATTGGAAAACTTTTTACAAAAAATTAAATATCTCAAAAGTTAAATGATATTTTTGAATTATTTAAAAACTGGCTTGTAGTTTGTACTTAAAGCTTTTATATAAAAGCCGAAGTTAATTTTTGTAAAAAAAATTTTGGACACCCCTATGGCCTTAACTTACGAATTTTTCCGTTTTAATTGAATTAGTTTTAATTTTTAGTATTTTATTTTTTGGTAAAAGTCAGTTTTTTAAGCAAGATTAATAGTAATATCTTAAGATTAGTAATCTAAGTTTATTTTCTTGCGCCAATAAATATTAATCATGTACATATTAATTAAAGTTGGTTATTATCAATTTTAAAATGTTTTAAGATTTCGAGCTGACTAAAATGGTTTTTATATCTTCAACATACAGCACAAAATACATTCTAAATTACTTGTAAAACAAATATTTATATTTCTAACAATTATAAACTTTTTTCTTTTATATATGAGTTAGTTTACTATCGTTATAAGTTATATTAACTAGAAAATAAACTTCACACATTTTTTATTGCTGTTAACTTTTTAATATTTTTTAGTACCTCTGTAATATTTTAATGACAAACATTAGGTAACAGTAAATTATATATAACTTAAAAGACATGAAGTTTCAAAGATAGACCAATTAGGGAGAAAAGCTACAAAATTTTTGGTAATTGTAAACCATAGGAATAAACTTCAAATGATTTTTTGCAAAGATAAATTTAAACTAGTTTACTCTTTTCTAAATATTAACTCTTTTGAAAATTCAGTTAAGTATTTTTTAGATTTTAAACATTTATTATTTTTTTTAATTACAATATACCATATCTAAGAATACTGGTGTGTAAAGAGTTTTCATTACTTTATAGTTTTGTGAAACAATTTATTTTAGAACTATAACCATCTGTAAAATAAAAAAAACATTCTCTAAGCTTTCTGAATATAATTTCCAATTTCGAAAACAACATTGTTTAATCGAAGGAGTTAATTTTTTTCCAATACGTATATTTTCTACGTACTTCAATACGTCTTTCAAATCTAATTTTTGTAAGTTGTTATAAACGTTGTTTGTCGCTTATCTTATTGTTTTTTTTTGTAGGTATGCTTATCCTAGTTAAAATAAAAATTTGTTTTAAATATGTAATTCAGACTCTTAATCTAACTCTAGCTGATTTATCTTAATTTCAATTAGTTTTATTAACTGAGTATTTTCTAGTGATGTACCAGACTCACTATCCGGGTCCGGATCCAGCCGGATATTGCCATTTTTGTCTGATATCCGGATCCGGCCGGACCCTGATATGAAAAAAAAGTCCGGATTCGGTTCCGGCCGGATCCTAATTTGAAAAAAAAAGTCCGGATCCGGGTCCGGCCGGATTCTAATTTGAAAAAAAAGTCCGGATCCGGTTCCGGCCGGACCCGAAATTGTGAGTCCGGTACATCACAAGTATTTTTTGATAAAACTTTGTTATTATTATTATATTGTTTATTGTGCAATGTTGGACTCAGGCATCAAAACCTGAGCCTCTTAAACAGAACATACAAAAAGAGAAAAAAG
The DNA here is from genome assembly GCF_965202585.1 of Thalia democratica. Lineage (NCBI taxonomy): Eukaryota > Metazoa > Chordata > Thaliacea > Salpida > Salpidae > Thalia > Thalia democratica. The sequence continues at coordinate 81,720,757 of NC_139167.1, forward strand.
AAAATAAACTTACATTCAACACTTTAAGATAAATTATATATATATTAGTATAATTTAAATGAAAGCACAAAGTTAAACACAATATGGTATACAAATAAACTAAATTTAATTCAATTCAAAAAATTCAAACTTATATATTAATTAGTACACACAATAAAGAAGTTTGTCTAAAATCATCGCTTATAAAACAAAATTCATAATTACAAAATAAATAAGTAAACTAATAGTTCGTAGGGAAAAGAGTATTATTTTTATTTGTTTATAGTGAAAAATTAGTGAATTTTACTGGTATTTATCGTACTTAAATCAAATCTTTTTAGCTTTAAACGAAATTGTTCAACCCCCTCACAAGATACTATATTCTGAGGTAGTCTGTTCCACATAGCTTTTGCTCTGTAAAAAAATGCGCCTTGCCACTGACTGTTTTGAAAATCATGTTTACATTTTATTTTCAAAATATTACCTCTTAGTTGATAAATATTTTGGGAAAAACTAAAAAACTGGTTAAAAAAACTTTTATATTTGCCATTGATAATTTTGTAAAGAGTTAATAGATCAAATTCCCATCTTCTATATTCCAGCGATTCCAAGCCAAATTTAATCATTCTATCATTATATGATGTGTAAGATATGTTGCAAAGACTACAAATATGACGGGTAAAACTCCTTTGCACAGATTCAATTTTATTAATATCCTTTTTTAAATGGGGTGACCAAATTTCGGTACTAAACAGAAGTTTAGGGCGTACGTATGTTTTAATTAATTTTGTCATAATTGAAGCAGAATTAGTTTTAAAAATTTTTAATATTTGATAACATATAGTTTTTGCAACCTTATATAAATAGTTGATATGTTCATTCCATTTTAAATCTTTGGAAATATAAATTCGAAAATCTTTAAAAACTTTAACTTCTGGTAAAATGATGTTATTGATTAAGAGGTCAGTTGTAGAAGGTTTTTTTTTGTTAATGGTTAGAATTTTACATTTGCTAGGATTTAATTCTAGCTTTCTTGTTTTTAACCATATGTAAATATTATCTAATGATAGTTGTAATGAAGTATTTGACTGACTAAAGATTTTGGCATCATCTGCAAATAAGCTTAACTCACTTTTAATATCAATGTTTGAACAAATATCATTAATATAAACTAAAAAGAGAAGGGGACCAACTACACCACCTTGTGGTACTCTACTGTAGATTGTTAAAGAGTCAGAAAGCGTATTAGTGATGAGTACTCTTTGTGATCTATTATTTAAAAAGTTATCAAACCAATCAATTAAGATTTCATGTAGCCCATACTGATTTAAAATCTTTAATAATCTTTTGTGTGATACTGAATCAAAGGCAGTTTGAATATCCGTATAAAATACTTTAGTAAATTCATTTTTGAGATAAGGAATTAACCAAGAATGTAAGCATGTTAACAGTTGAATGGTTAATGAGCGGTTTGGGACAAAACCAAACTGTTTGTTAGTTAATAATTTGTTATCAAAGAGGTGATTGAGAACTTTTACAGATACAATACGTTCATAAATTCTTGAAAAGCCACTTGTTAGAGATATTGGTCTTTAATTTAACGCATCGTGTATATTACCTTTCTTGTGCACAGGAATAATAAAAGATGTTTTATATTGTTTAGGAATATCAGATAGTTCTAGAGAGCAATTAAATATTAATGATAGTGGAAAAATTATTGATTAGATAACATGCTTGATATAATAGGGTGGAATGTTTTCTGGCGTTCTTATGATTTTATCTTTTAGGTGGTTAATTGAATTTATAATGTCTTCATAGGTCATGAAAGAATTTTGTATTTCACTACAATTCTTTTGGAGTAGCTTTAAAATATGTTTACTTATTTGACTTTTTTTTTTTAAAGTATCAGTTAACACCTTTTTTTTAACAAAATAGAAATAGACTTAATTAAAAGTTAACTTCTCTAGTACAATGCAAAAACTAATAAAGAAGTTAAATGAAAGTTAAAACATAAATGGTTAAAAAAACCTAACAAAACTAATAACTTAATTTTAACTTATTTATATAATAATAATGATAATAATAATAATATTAGATTTCATATGCTAATTATGAAATAAATTTGAACTATAACTTCTATGAATCTTTTTTTTTTGAATTTAGGCTATAAACATTTCAGAACTTTGATAAGTATTGGTTTAAATATTGTATGCAACAAATGAAAATAAATTGTCTATGATCAGTTTAAACAAACTTATTTACAAAAGTAATATTTTTTAAATAGTTTTCACCCGATTAACAAGATTGCAAATTAAGAAAAAAACAAGTTAAAGCAACGAATAATGTTATATAAATTGTTTTTTGTATTAGATTAGGCGTAATACTGAAAATAAAACATTCTTTATACTCATTTTGTGCTAAACATTTTCTTCACATCCATTTATTCTAGCCTAAAATTTCCTACACTTGTTTATACTATAAGTATTCAGTAATAATGAGTGAAAATTTTAGATTGTTATGAAACAAATAGTAATAGTGCAAATCGATCTTTATAGTTTGTAAGCATTGCTTTTCAAAAAGAAAATTTCATAGAGAAATACTCAGATTACTAGAAAGGAAAAACAACATTTCCAAGCAATTACTTGTTTTTATATTCTTGTTTTAATTGAAGTTTATACTTTTTATTCTTCTTTTAAATACTTTGTTGTTTATAGCGACATTTACTTTTAGTATACATTATAGTAGCTTATTTTTTTTATATTTCTACTTAATTTTAAACTTATAACGTTATTTAAGTTTTACTTAAATTATAAACAAGGTTAAGTTTAATATAGTAGACCTTTGAGTAATACAAAAGAAAACCAAATTAAGCATAATTAGTTTTTCTAAATACGTTTTCAGTTTGAAGGTATGTGTTAGAGATGATTTGCTCTTTTTATATTAATGCACTATATTCTTTTTAAATAAAATTTTATTATTTATCCAAGGATCTCCTTCGATTTCATTTAAAAGATGAAAAACATATTTTTGACAACAAAACTTTAAATTTGAGTTGATTGTACTTTATTTTTAAGTTCAGAACTTTTATTTTGATTTCTGCAGAAACCCTTTTCACTCCGCTAAAATGTCGCCCCTTGCTACAGTGACGCTGTACCTTTCTGACACCTACCCATTCACTTGTATCTAATGCTGAAACTTTCTTTTAATCATCGATTTCTGTCAATCATTTCAATTTCAATCGTCATCGTCAGTTGTTTTGATGTTACTTATTGTACAAGAATAATTACTCCTGTGTAGTTTTATCACGCATCCGAATGAACATAGTTGACTTGAGCACGAATTCTAACTTTATACAAAAAATGGTATTTTTTCTAACTTCTTTTAGTTCTGCTATAGTTTTTTTTTAGTTCGCATTACTTTATTTGTATTTTTTTTTTGTATAGCTAAGTTGTTTGTTTAGGTAAAACTATAATTCTAAAAGGTTTTCTTCTTTTCATTGTTCTGCTATCATGTATTACTTAATAAAAAGTTACTATTCTTTAGAATAGATGCTTAAAGGTTATGGATCTGAATTTATGCTATGTGATAAGAATTTTATTTTTTTAAAGATTCTTGTATTTTTTTTAAATTCGTTTATTAACGGAACAGTATTTTATTAAATTAACGTATACAAAATAAAACATATTATTATTAATTTAAAATTAGTTAAAAATTTTATAACTAAATTTGGGGAATTAACTTTTTCATAAAAAACACTTGTTTTTTACAAAGTTTTATATGTAAAAATTATTCAAATAGTTATTTTTAAACTAGTTAAAAGTAACCATTCAGTTGTATTAGTAAATTAACTATAATCAATTTACAAGTAAAAGTTTTTTAAAACTATATAAATGATCAGTTTTAGTTTGCGAAAGTTTTAACTTTAAAGTAACGTTTTGAACCTTAGTTAGTATATATAAAGCTATGAAAATGCAAAAAAAATTAGAGAAATTCCCTAAATGTATAATTTTATGTTTACATGTTGCCAATAAATATATATAGCTTATAAAATATAATACTGTTTTGTTTTACGTTGATTTATGCTAGTTTTTCGTTTAGCAGAAGTAGTTAGTTTTGAAGTTAATACATTTTATGTTTTCATTCAAACAAATTTATATTTCAGAATTATTTTTAAAAAATGCACTGTTTATTATTTTAGTTAACCTAAAAAAATATTATTTTGTTTTAATACTATACTTTAAACTACATTATAAACATGTTTATTTAACTGCTTCACTTTATGTTTTACTTTAATATTAATGTATTTCTTATGTTAAAAAAAAATGTGTCATAAAAATATAAACTTTAAAAATTGTATTAAAATCTTAAATATTTTTAAAATAAATTCTACTCATTGAAAACTTTTTAAAAATCAAAACCTTTGTACACAGCATATGTTGTTTATTACAAAAAATTATACTTTTTTTATTAATAAATTCAGATATTTTTAAACTTATAAATAACTTTTTAGTTGTAGTGCACTTTCCAATAATTCTTCTGGTAAAAACTCTACTTATATTAACTTAAAATGTTATTCTACTTGGTGAAAATTATTACAAGAGTTTCTGTCAAATTTTTTAAACACTGCTGATAACTTCGGCAGACTTGTAACTTTTTTGAAACTACCCTTTATTTTTCACTTTTACAAATATATTTAGAACAGCTTAACCATTAATTTGAAAGTAAAGTTTGTTTGTGGTGTACACTCCTACAAAGTTTAAGAAACTTAATTTTAATCATAGTTTAACTTGTTAGTAAAAACACTCTAATTTTAGTATATTTTGTAAAAAAAATTATTAAACTGTTAGTGTTTGTAGCCTTATTTATGGTAGTTAGGGTCTAAATATAATTGTTCTTTTCAAAAATGGTATATATGATTATACAACTTACAAAACTGTTCTATATTTTGTTAAAAAAAGCCTAAAAATTAACTATTAAATACAGTATTACATATATACAACTTTAAGAGTAGAAACTAAAATTGTTTGTCAGTACTTGTAAATAGATAACAAATCAAGCTGATGTTATACAAATGTAGAAGTATACAAACACTGTTCATATGTTATTGTCAAAAAATAAACAAAAGTAATTTTACAGACATTTGTATAAGTCTGTTTGTTTTTCTTCAAATTCTGAAAAAAAGTTCAAAAAATCAAAAATAATCCAAGTTCAAGGTATTTAAAAAAAGTTTCATTTTGGAAATATAAAAAAGTTAGAAACATAAACTAAACTACATTAATATAGTTTGTAATTAAAAAAAATTATAGTTTTATTAAGTACCATTATAGTGCTTTACTTCTTTAAAATATTCAAACTAATCTAGTTTGTAAGTGGATATCATTTTTGGGTAGTGAGTTAATTAAAAAATGACTGAAAAAATGAAAAATCTTATATAAAATAACACAACTTACAATCATACTTAGTTAATAATTTTACAATTTGGTTGTCTTAAAAATACAAGAAAAAGTGTTTTAGTCAGTTTTGATAAACAATATGAAATCAAAAAGTTATTTTCAAACGCTTATAATGAATACTTGAAACATTCACCAACTTAGAAGTGTTCAATACTTTTATGCTTAGTGTTACTAATGATGTCTATATTCTGCATGAAAGTAAAAAGTTTTATGTGTTTTTTGTGTTTTTCAATAAAATTGTCTATTATTGTAAGCGTAAACAATGCTTAGCTTATCAGGATCTCCAGGATTTAACGACTTTTAACGTTACATCTTATAAACCAATACATATGTATGAAAATAGCAAAAATAACTGGTAATATTTTCACTAAAGATAAAAGCCTTTTTTTTGGCTTCATTGAGCTTGCGTTATTTAGTAGAACATACAAGCAGTTTTTAGGATGACATAAAAAACTCATTAAGTTAAAATAACATTAGCATAATTTTTAAATGGTAATAAAATAAAATAGTTTAATTTAAAGTTTTCACGTGGTTTTGTATACAAATATACATGAAATAATTACTAGTTTTATTTTATGATTTAAAATTGTTTTAAAAGTATATAAATTTTCATTCTAACTTTAATTTAAGGCTGTTATATAGCATTGAACTAAAAATTGTATAGCATTATTTTGATAGCAAAAAAACAACATATTAATACTTTTATAGTTATAGTACTTTGGTAATTTAATTTGAAACTTTTAACAATTTAACGATTATAATTTATTTATTTTGTAAGACTTACTACTAATATTAACTTAGTTATAATAGTTGGTAGATTTTTTTCAAAGGTGATCAGTGATATTATAATGTTTTTATATAAAAACAATCGATTTATAATGTTTCAAAAAGTTTATTTAATCAGTTAAAGTTAGTATTCATTTTTATATAAATAACTAAAAAGAACAGATTTTTCATTTAGTTTTTCGTTTAAGATGCTTTTTTATAGTAAACATATTTTTATCAGTAAAGTTACTTTTAATAGACAACAGTTTTAAAAAATTTTTTTTTCCTCATTTTTTGTCTATAATGCCAACTATAAGTTTTAAAACTTATTTAAGCTTTAAACTTCTGTTAAAATAATATAATTTTATTATTTGTTAAGTAGCTGTTTTGCTACTACATTATTTGACGAATGTTTGACAATTGATTGATTCTTTTAGTATATTTTTATTGAACTTTATTGAAATAGTTATGTACTTTGACAGCGGTTCTTAACCTTTTGTTTTTATTCTTTTTTTTTTTTATTTTTTCTGCAAGGTAGTTACCAGATATACCCCAATTATCCTTTATACTTTATTAAATTTTAAGAAAAACAACAAGATTGGTACTTTAAGATTTAGACAAGATAAAACTTCAACTATAATAAATTTACAAAATGTAGAAATAATGGAAAAAGTAATAAAATATATTCGTTAAAAATTATTAAATTACTTGTTTGATTTTATTACTTTAGTTGTACCAGTTAAAGAATAAACACAAATTAAGCAGACATATTTTAAGAAAAATCATTTATGCAGATATCCTTTTGTGTACCACAAACTATGAACTTGAAATTTTTAACATTTGAAAAAGTTTCAAAGTATTTTTTACTTGGTTAAGCTTAAAGTAATGTGTAACAAAAATGGCGAAAAATATTTTAGTTATTATTAGAACAGTTAGTTTATGATCATTAAGAAAATAATTTAAAGTATTGTTAGAAAATGTTTATAAAGTACTTTATAGTATTAATTTATATTGATACATAATATAAATTAGTTCCCACAAAAATACTGACTTACATCTTGTACTTTCAACGTATTGTTATAAATCTAAGTCAGTGTTTAGTAACTAAGTATATTTGGAAAAGTAAAACAATCGGTTTTCAAAAATATTAGTTTTAAATTGTATATATCTATTCACGATGTTATTTTTATAGGGTATTTTTTTTTAAACAATTGTTTATTAGAGTTTACCTTGTAAATGAAAAAAATTGAACTGAGTCATAAGTACTAAAAATCGTTTATTAAGTCTTTTTGGTCCCTGAAGATAAGACTATTTCTTCTAAAATCTATTAAGTCAATAAACAACAACTTTGAAGTGTATAAAAACCTGATTTACATAAACCTAACGATAAATAAAATAAACTTTAATCAACAGCGTTACCTTAAATACACTAAACTTTTATACTGTTCTTTCAATAAAACAACATAAATTTTGTTGGTTTTCACAGTTATTGTTACAATATTTTTTGACTCTTTTTACTAGTGAAAACAAATTACAAATAAGGATATTAGTTTTAAGTATTAACAACATTACTTTTATAACTTACCAATTTTCTTTTTGCATTTTTCAAATAAGTTTTATTTTGAGAGAAAAGAAGAGTTAAACTTTTTTATTTATTTAAGACTTATTTAAAAAAATTGCAGATGAGAAATGGAATTTTATAAGTAAGACATTAGCTTTAAACGTTTATGGTTACCTGTTAAATTAATAATATTTAAAAATACTTGGTAACTTGCATTTGGTGTTAACAGAGTTTAAATACAATTTTAAACTCTAAAAGAAGTTATATTTAAAAGTTTATATATCTTAACGTACTAAATCTCAGAAATGATCTAGATTAAAAGAAGCTTAAATATCAAGAATAATAAATTATTTCACATAAAAGTAAAAACACATATTGCGCTGCTAGTCCTTGTGAAAAACTTGCTGGCAAATAATACATTGTGGTGAGGTTCTGAAAATAACAGTTTTGATAGATACATTATTTATAAAATGTTTTTGTAAAAAGTTATTCAACTGACTTTTTAAGACATTCGCAAAAGTGCGTCTTCATTTTTTAATTTAACGTCTGTGAAAACTTTAGAAAACTAATAAAACATTCTAGTTCTGGGTTCATAGAAGATAGTTTCCTTTTAAATAATTAACAGAGTAAAAAGAAATTAAGTAATACTGCACTGACTGCCCTTTTGTAATACAAAATAAAAACTTAATTTTGGTTTTAATTAAAATTTTAATTTGATAAAGTTGTTTTGTAAACTATTCTTGTTTTAAGTAACGTTTTGTGCTATTTGTTGTTTGAAAATTTTTGTGTAAGCCTTGTGTAAAACATGTTTTATTCTTTTGCTCAAAATTAAAATAAACATATGCTTTTCATTTGAATTTGATAAAACAATATACGAAAACAACTCACTACGTTTTAAAGTAGGGGTTAGTATTTTCCGTTAGCAAGATAAAGCCCGACAACAGATTTCTCCGGCCAGTGATTTTTCAGCTTAAACATATTTTGCGAGAGTAAAATAAGTTGAGCTACTGTTTAAAAACAATTTTAAAAACTGCTGTAAATAATTTGTTTACAGTACATAAGTGAGAGGTGGGCAACGTAATGCCTGCGGGACGACTCAACCGACCATTGTGGTTACTACTTTTTTTATCTTAAAAGTTTTGTAAACCACATAAACAAAAAAAAAATTAAATCAATATTTTGGTAAGTGTAACATTCAAAACAAATTTAGCACAAGACTTTAACATTAAATCTGCTATGGGCAGTGTTAATTATGAAAGTCTTACAACTATAGTAGCCTTGTCTTAACTGAAAAAAACAAGAGTAAAGATACACCAGAAATTGTTCTTTTTTCTAAACTGTAACATTAACATTTAACACCGGAATATGTTTTACCAGCTTAATTGTATGAATTCTTGAGTGAAAAAATTCTTGAAAATGTTTCACTCGAGATCTTTATCACGCATTTCAGATTGAGAAATTGTGGTTTAAATTAATATCTGCAGCTTTTAAAAAAATTTGCCATTCTAATATAAAAAAAAAACTGAGATATAACTAGTATAACAATGTAAATTCAAAGTAATTCATAAGTATATGAGCAAACAATAGTACATTGTATTAAATACACTTCTATAAACTATTCTTAATAAAAACAAAGTATTTTAAAATTTTCATGAAAAAAAAAACTTCAGTAATGTTAAAACTATTGTCAAAGCCTTTTTTTAAGTAATATTTAAAAAAATAAGTTTATCAATTTGTTTTTTTTTTTCAAAAAATTATAAAAAGACACACAAATTGAAAAAAAGTTGGTTTTAATAATATTAATAACATTCTTTCTTCTTTTTTGCTGCGATGATCGTTTACAGGTGATATAAAACGAGTCAACTTTTTTTGATTGTCAAAATAACGTTCACCACTCAATAAATGCAATTTGATAGTTAATAAAAATAAGTTTAAGTAAAGTAAAGTAACGGATACAATAAACAAAGTACACAAGTTTACAAAAACGTTAAACTCTTTCTTTATATGCAGTTTGAAAATTTAATAACACATTTTCATTTATAACTATTTCATTAGAATTCGTTTTATATAAAGAACATATAAACAAGTTTATACATGTTTTATTACTGTAACTTTTAAAAACACAAAATTAAGATAATTTACAAAATAATTGTTTCATAATACATTTTTCATATAACTTGATAGTGTTTAAAATAATCTTAGTATTTGTTTTAAATGTTAATTTTAGTTTAAATTAATTGTTCATAGAACTTAGTGTACGAAGAAACCTTTCCGTTATTATATAGTACTTAGATATAGTCTTACGCATTATACAGACCTTAAAATCTAAAACCTTTAACTATTTGTTTTGATGTTGATTTGTTCTGATTAACAAATATGTATATTTTTTTAGACTCTCACCAAATTACCTTTATACTATTGTAGTTTCAAGTATGTGAAAAATTAATTAAGTTACAAGATAGTCTTTGATCAACAAAAAAACTTTATTTTAAAAATATAAACACTAACAAAGTAATTGTCCACTAAACATTGTGTTCAAAATGATAATTCATCTTTTATTTTAATCAAATGTTGTACTTGCAAACATTTTTTTTATATTTAAGACTTTCTAAAAATTTACTATACTATAAACAGAACTTTTGCGTTTTTACTATATTTTAATGTTTTAAGTTAAGTTTAAAAAAAAACTATTTATATTGGTATATTTTAGCTTACACTCTGTATAAAAATAAACAGTTATTATTATGATGAATAATTCAAAACAAATATAATTTATTGTTTGCAGGTAAAATGAATTACAGGACATACTAAGAAAATATATTTATACAAAAAAAAAACGGCTTACGGTCTTATAAGAAAGATTATGATTTTAAAAATAAATTGATAAAAATTTAAACTAAAAAGAATTCAACAACCTTCTAAACATACAATCTAAAAAATCTACTTATTATAGTCATATCTAAATAACTATTTATTTTTTGCAAGTTGAAAATAATGATTTGTAGATATTAATTAGTCCTACGGATTTATTTTATGTTAAAAAAATATATCACTTTTTAAATTGAGCTTGTATAAATTTCTAAGAATTCAGTCTAAAAGTTGAATATTCGTGCACCAAAGTGAAATTATTTGTGAGAATATTTTCACATAGATGTGTATCACACAACTTGAGTTATAACAAATAAGATTTATACAGAGTTTAAAATCTAACCTACTAGTAAAAAAATGTGACATATTACAAATAGAAAAATAAAAATTTTTTAACACAGTTGTTATTATAAAAAAATATAATAAGTAATTTTGTAAAAATTTCCTAAAAGACATAATTTTAAAGACTATCTCAATTTAAATGATTCTAACTTAAAGTTGTAATTAGACCCATGTTCTTTATACTAGAAAATAATAGTTAAATCGTTTTGATAGTTTTGTGAATTTCTTTCAAAAAGGTCAATTAAATTAAGTTTGTTTTTATATACATTTAATAATGTTATAACTAAATACTTTTTTGTCGTAGTCATTGCATTCAGTTGGTAATTTTGATACAGACGGCTAGTTCATAATTTTTTAAATGTGTAAGTTCTTCTTTATCTAAAAAAGTAATTATTCTTTACACTAACTAACAGAGTAAATTAACAGCTTGTTTCAGTTTAGAAACTTGATTTAACCAACTTATAAGTATTAAGATTTAAATAATTACATTATGTATTTTGAAACAGTTAGATAACAGTTTGTATAAAACTATTATTTTATTTATTTTTTGTTTACTAAACTTGATCGATGTTCTTATCATACTTTTAAAATCAGCACATTAATATTAAAATAAAAAACAACTGGCTATGTACAAGTGATAAAACTTTTTTTCTTTGCTTATTCTCTCTATTTGTAATAAGCGCTAGTCAATATCTCATCCATAAAAATTTCAGTAAGTTTTGACCACCTAATAAGTGCAAATTGTAATTTCAAAACTAATGAGGTTAAATCAAAAAATAAATAAGGTAAACAAATATTTTCAAATTTTCATAAACGCTCAAACTTTTGTAAAGGAGCAATGCAAACAACATAGTAGAATTTAAACGATTACTGTATATACTTAACTTTAAATTTCTCACTTGTTTTTGTCACATAAGACATACTTATATTTTTTTAAATTTTATTGAAATTTTTATTGTTATTAAGTTTTATATAAGAAGTTCTAAGAATTGTAAGATACTCTTTCAATTATATGTTTTAATACATATTTTATTACACCTTATACTTAATTTTTTTTAAGTATATTGTTATATTAAAAGCTAAAGGTCTGTTTTTATGATTAAAAACAAAAACAAATATTGTTTAAATGACAAATTACTTTATAAAATTATCGAGCTCGCAGAAAATAAGTTGTAAACAGCTCTACAGATTCCGTAAAAGATTAACTAAAAATAACAACAATGAAAAATTATGTATTTGTCTATAAGATATAATTACTATAAACTTACACTTGCGAGTTAAGCTTTCAAAATCTAGGAATCTACATGACATTATAAAAAAATCAAAAAATTTAGAACTTTAGCTTTGTTCTTGAACAACAACTTGTTAATACAAAGTTTTTTAAATTTTATATATTATAATTAAGGTGAAAAAAACAAGTTTCAAACTATCAAAGTCGTTTTTTAAAATTTATAAGTAGTTATACTTGTAAAAATATGTAATCGTTATAGAATTTAAGATCAAAACATGTTATTTATTTTACAAAAAATGGTTATGTTTATTATAGTAACACCTCAGTTTTTTCACAATATATTCAGCACTTTTTCTACACGAGCTTAAAATAATTTGTTTTAGAATGCTTGTTAAAGGTTAAATTTTGTTGAAAAATTAAATTACATTAAAAAAATTGGAATTGAATGACTTATTAATAGGTAAAACATTAAACTTATTTTCAAATTTATATTTTTTAAAACTTATAGTTAAAAGCTAAAAAAACTTTAAAATTAATGTTTTAATTTTAGATATATGTTAAGTAAAAATTAAAGTAAATTTATTTATTTTAGTCCAATTAAAATCATATCAAAATTTTGTCTTTTATATATTTCCATACAAAACAACCAACTAAACTTTAATTTAAATACAAAACTGATTCTCTGAATATTTTAAATGCTTCAGTGGGCTTGTGGTATTTAGTATATCCTATGAGCAGTAAGAAAATGACATAAAAAGGTCATTTATAGTTCAGTTTAAAATTTCACGTCATTTATAATTGATAAAAAACTTTAAATATTTGCAAGTTTTTACACACTTTTGTATCTAAAAAAATAAATATTTGTTTTATATACAATACCTAACAGTATTATTATCTTAACTTATTTGAATTGTGTATAAACTAATATTGTAATTTTCAATGAAGTCTTATTTATAGGTTGCAAGATTTTATAAACATCAATTAAAATAAGAAAACCAAATTTAAAATAATAATATATGTTTTTTTCTTTTAATAGTTTTTTTAAACATATTATGATTGATCTTACTTATCATTTAACAGATTAATGTGAAATGTTGAATTTAAACAGAGACAAAACTATAAATCATCGTTTAAATTAGAAGATCACACTCTATATACTATTGAATACAGTTTTGTTTGAAATGATATCAAAACACCCACAAAAACATATAATTAAGATTGTCTTTTTAGACGATTTTTTTATAACTAAGTTTAAATCAACAATAATAGAAACACATAACCATCTCTTGCTAACAAATCAAAGTTTTCTTTTTACGCATAGATGTTTCAATGGTATATGACGTATTTTGTTTTATATTTATGTAAAAACATATGATGGTAATAAAGAGATTTGAAAAAATTTAATAATCATAACAAATTGAAATCACTCAAACTTAAGTAAACAGTAGTTTCTTTTTACATTACTTAAAGTATACTTCGCTTAACCGTTTAAAAAAAAAAAATAAAAAGTTTTTATGTTTTTGTTACTACACTTAAATGTTTTCATTACAAGTAATGCATAAAACTTCACTTATTTTTTTGAGCTAACTAAGTAACCTAGCATTAAAATTTTTAAGTATCATGTAGCTTAGTTTACTAATTAATTAGAAATTGTTTTAATCTCAAGTTACTATTAAAAGTGTTTTAAATTATAATTTCTGTTGTTATTGTCATTTAAACTGATTTATTTAGTAATTTAGCCACACTTAATTTGGTGTAATGGGTGGTAATTGTCTCAATCAAATTATTTAAACCAATAAGTTTAGTAATTTATTTTGAAAATAGCTGGAAAAGATACATTAATGTTTCATAAATGATTTTTTCTAGATACTTTTCTAAGTATAATTTTATTTAGTTTTAAGTTAGTTGTTATTAAGTTGTTATTGACAAGCATCATTTTCTCTAAAAGTTCAAAGTTTTTTTTTAGTATACTTTAATAGGCAAGGGCTGGTTTTGTTATTAAATTCGTTTAAGATTTATACTACTTTAAAAAAATTTAATTATAGTTTGTTGATATCAAATACTCATTGCATTGTACATTTATACAAAATTAAAACTTTTTAAGTCATTTAAATTAAATAAGTAAGTTTTTTCTTTATTTTATTTGGTTCTACCCAAAACAATAGTAAAAAGTGTCAGACTTTTTAAATTATTCAGATAGAAAGTTTTTATCTCAATAATATATTCTATATCGTTTAAAAAATTATTTTAGAGAACTCAAACAACAATCATTTATTTACGTAGCGCGATAAAATTCAAAACATTTACTTTATAGATTGAATCATAAACATATTTAATTTCTTTGATAAATTACAAATATCAAACAATCATAAGCCCGAAAATATTAGTAGACTACTTGTTTGATTTCATTATTCATAAAGATATAACGGGAATTAATAAGCGACTGTTTTGAATAGCCACCGAGCCAACTATAATATAATAATGTATAATTACAAAAACAAAGATATTTCTTCTATGTTATTAACATTTTATTGGATAATCATTTACGTCATTGAATATTGATAAAAAACTTTATATGTTTGTAAGTTTTTACATACTTTTGTATCGAATAAAATAGATATTTGTTTTGTTAACGTTACCTAACAATGTTATTATCTTAACTTGATTAATTTTTGTATAAACTAACACTATAATTTTTATTTAAGTCTTATTTATAGGTTGCAAGAATTTTAAAACAGCAGTAAAATGATAAAATTAAAAATAGTTTTTTTTATTATTTATTTTTTTATTCGAAAATCATATGATTGATCTTACTTATCATTTCACTGATTGATGTAAAATGTTGAATTTAAACAGAGACAAAAATATAAACCATCGTTTTAATTAGATCCTACTCTATAAACTATTGAGCACAGCTTTTTTTAAAATGATATCAAAACACTCACACAAATATTCAGTTAAGGTTTTTTATTAGTTATTATAACTTAGTTTAAAACAACGGTAAAAGAAATACGTAACTATGCTTTGCTAACAAATAAAGTTTTTCCTTCTACGTATATATACTTTATGACATATGTCATATTTTGTTTAATTTTTATGTATAAACAATTAACAGTTAGAGGGAGACTTAAAAAGATTCTACAAATTTAACAAATTGAAATCAATCAAATTAAAGTTATTAGTAGTACCTTTTTACATTACTTAAAGTATACATCATATAACCGTTTTAAAGAAAATTTGATAATAAAAAGGTTTTAAAATTTGTTATCCGACTTAAATAATTTTAATATAAACCATGCATAAAACATTTTTGAGCTAATTAAGTAACATAGCATAAAAACTTTTAAATACTAGGTAGCTTATTTTTTTAATTACGTAGAACTTGTTTTAATTTTAAATTATTATTCAAAGTGTTTTTAAATTATAAGTTGTGTTATTAGTATCATTTAAACTGATTAGTTAAGTAATTTAGCCAAACTTAATTTAGTGTAATGGGTAGTAATTGTCTCAACCAAATTAGTTAAACCAGTTAAAATTAGTCATTCATGTTGAAGATGGCGAATATAGAAACATTGATGTTTCATAGATGCTTTTTGTTTCGAAACTTTTTTAAGTAGAATTTTATTTTATTTTTAGTTACTTGTTATTAAGTTATTATTAACAGACATTAGGTTCTATACAGGTTCAAACTTTTTTTTGTTTACTTTAGCAGGCAAGGGAAAATTTAATTATTAAATTATTTCAATGATTATTCTACTTTTATAATAAATAAAAATACTTATGTGAGTATCAAATATTCATTATACTACCTATTTTGTAAAATAAAAATTCTTTAGTTTTTTTTAATAATTTAGTGAGTTGATTCGCTTATTTTTTATAGATGATATCACAAACTACCCGAGTAAATTAACAGCTTGTACTAGTTTAAAAACATTATCTAACCAACTTAGAAATATTACGATTTTATTAATTAAATAATGCATTTTAAAAGCAGTTAGAAAACAAATTATATAAAACTATTAACTTTTTTTTTCACTTAACTTAATCAATGGTCTTATCATACTTGAAAAATAACAAACAAGTAAATTTAAAAGTTAAGTTAAAAAAAAACTAGCTTGTACTATTGATATTTTTTTTCTTTGCATATTTTCTTTTATAGGTAAAAAGCGCTAGTTAATACGTCTTCCATCAAAATTTCAATAAATTTTGACAAGTTTAAACGTGCAAACTTATTTTTCTTAAATTAATGAGCTTGTATATAAAATCAATTATTCGGAAAATTTTCTCAAACGGATACAGACACTCAAACTTTTGTAAAAGAAATATATAAATAGTGTAACAGTATATACTTAATCCTAATTCACCTACATAAATCTTGTTTTTGTAATATAAGTATATTAACGTTCATACACGTAATTTTTAAGTATTTTAGTTTTTTTTCATGAATTTAAACATTTTACAATATACTCTTTTAGTTGTATATTTTAATATGTAATTTATTAAAGTTAAAATAACTTTAATTATATAAAAAGAAAAACAGCGTAATTTTTTTATTATGGACTTTAAAAAAACTTAAGTTGTTTTATTTAAAGTATTAAAAATAAGTTTTGAAATAAGAAAATTATTGAATAATGTCGTAAGTATTTATACTTAAAAAACATATATTCATTATAAAAGTATATATCAAAACTATTAGAATAGTTTTTCAAATTATTTAAGTACATTTAAGTACCAAAGTGACAAAGTTACTTTAAATTTAATACTAAACATGTTTTCTACAAAAGCTTATAATTATTTGTTTTTGCATGCTTGTTTTAGCTTGTTTTTTTTTTGAAAATTTCATTTCTTCAATTAATGTTAAAGAGTAGCAATATCAATTCATAAGTTTTATTAGTGAATACATTTTTCACTTCTATTAAATATTTTGTAAACATAAATAAACATAAATAGAAACAAGGTCAAATGTTGTACTTCGCCGATTCCTTGTTTATTATATGTCATAATGAAAACAAACCTTCTGAGAAAATAAAGGTGTATATATATCTAATTATAAATGTAAATCTAGTATATTAATTAATTTGTATGACTTATAATAGTCAAAAGATAAAAAAAAGTTATAAAGCTATAAAGACTTTAAAATTAATAGTTTAACTTTAAATATATGTTAAATAAAAATAAATGAAAGTTATGTATTTTACTGTGATTAAACATATATATAATTCTCTTTTAGGTATTCCCATATAAAACAACCAACTAAATTTCAATTTAAATACAAAACTTATTCTCTGAATGTTTTAAATGCTTCATTGGGTTTGCGGTATTTATTAAACTTTATGAACAGTTAGTAAATGACATAAAAAGGTCATTGAGAGTTCAGTTTAAAATTTTACGTCATTGAGTTTTATAAAAAACTTTTCATGTTTGCAAGTTTTTATATTATTTTCTACCTTTTAAAGGATAAACTTGTTTTAGTGACGTTACCTAAAAATATAGTTATTTTAAGTTGTTTTAATAGTAAAATATTTTTATGTAATTCAAAATTAGGTCTAGTTAATAAGCTTCAAGCTTTTTTAAACAGAAAACAATATCATTAAATAGTAGTTAAAGTAATTTTTATTGTTAAATAGTTTTATTTATATAAAAATCATATGATTGTACTTATTTTTGGTTTTACAGATTGTTTTAAAATGTTAAAATGAAAATATTCTAAAAGTATAAATCCTCTTATATATTAGATTACACTTTTTAGTTATGTACACTATTGAATACAATTTTGTTTAAAATGATATTAAAACACTCACATTAATATTTAGTTGAGATTGTTATTTAAACGTATTTATTTTAACTTAGTTGGAAACAATGGCAATAAAATAGGTAACCATTTATGCTAACTAAGTTTTTATTTTTACGCATACATGTTCTAATGACGTATGCAATTATTATACTTTATACTTATGATAGTTAACAATTGATAGTTATTGATAGCCTATAAAAAATCTACAAATTTAAAAGTTAAAATCAATCAAACTTAAGTGAACAGTAATATCTTTTTACATTATTTAAAGTTTACATTACATAAACAGTTTTACACTATAGTATTTTATAAAGAAAATTTGTTAATAAAAAGGTTTTATGTTTTCGTTACTACACTTAGTTTTTTTATTTACAAATAATGCATAAAACTAAACTTACTTTTTTTAAGCTTATTAAGTAACGTAGCATTAAAACTTTCACATATTATGTAGCTTAGTTTACTAATGAATTAGAACTTGTTTTAATTTTAAGTTACTATTAAAAGTCTTTTTTAAATTATAAATTCTTTTATTATTGTCATTTAAACTGATTAGTTAAGTAATTTAGCCAAACTTAATTTGATGTAATAGGTAGTAATTGTCTCAACCAAATTATTTAAATCAGTAAAAATTTGTCTTTAGTTAGAAGAGAAACATTAATGTTTCATAAATGATTTTGTCTAGATACTTTTTTAAGTAAAATTTTATTTTGTTTTAAGTAATTTGTTATTAAGTTGTTATTGACAGACATCTGTTTATCTAATGGTTCAAAGTTTATTTTTGTTTTTTCTTTCGTATAATTTAATAGGCAAGTCCTGGTTTTATGATTAAATTTGTTTAAGATTTATACAACTTTTAAAAGAAATAGTTACAGATTGTGGATATCAAGTACTCATTGTTTAGTACATTTATACAAAATTAAAACTTTTTAAGTAATTTTATTTGAATTGGTAAGTTTTTTCTTTATTTTATTTGGTTCTACCCAAAACAATAGTAAAAAGTGTCAGACTTTTTAAATTATTCAGATAGAAAGTTTTTATCTCAATAATATATTCTATATCGTTTAAAAATTATTTTAGAGAACTCAAACAACAAACATTTATTTACGTAGCGCGACAAAATTCAAAACATTTACTTTATAGATTGAATCATAAACATATTTAATTTCTTTGATAAATTACAAATATCAAACAATCATAAGCCCGAAAATATTAGTAGACTACTTGATTGATTTTATTTATCATAAACATATAACGGGAATTAATAAGCGACTGTGTTGAATAGCGACCGAGCCAACTATAATATAATAATGTATAATTACAAAAACAAAGATATTTCTTCTATGTTATTAACATTTTATTGGATAATCATTTACGTCATTGAGTATTGATAAAAAACTTTACATGTTTGTAAGTTTTTACATACTTTTGTATCTAACAAAATAGATATTTGTTTTATTAACGTTACCTAACAATGTTATTATCTTAACTTGTTTAAATTTTGTATAAACTATGGTATAATTTTTATTTAAGTCTTATTTATAGGTTGCAAGTATTTTAAAACAGCAGTAAAATGATAAAATCAAAGTTAAAAATAGTTTTTTAGTTTTTATTTTTTTTTTATTTGAAAATCATATGATTGATCTTACTTATCATTTCACTGATTGATGTAAAATGTTGAATTTAAACAGAGACAAAAATATAAACCATCGTTTAAATTAGATCCTACTCTTTAAACTATTTAGCGCAGCATTTTTTGAAAATGATATAAAAACACACACACAAATATTCAATTAAGGTTTTTTATTAGTTATTACAACTTAGTTTAAAACAACGGTAAAAGAAATACGTAACTATGTTTTGCCTACAAATAAAGTTTTTCCTTCTACGCATGTATACTTTATCACATATGTCATATTTTGTTTTATATTTATTTATAAACAATTAACAGTTAGTAGGAGACTTAAAAAGATTCTACAAATTTAATAAATTGCAATCAATCAAATTAAAGTGAATAGTAGTATCTTTTTACATTACTTAAAGTATACATCATATAACCGTTTAAAAAAAAATTGATAATAAAAAGGTTTTAAAATTTGTTATCCAACTTAAATATTTTTAATATAAACCATGCATAAAACTATTGAACATTTTTGAGCTAATTAAGTAACATAGCATAAAAACTTTAACATACTGGGTAGCTTAGTTTTTTAATTACGTAGAACTTGTTTTAACTTTAAATTTTTATTCAAAGTGTTTTAAAATTATGAGTTGTGTTATTAGTATCATTTAAACTGATTAGTTAAGTAATTTAGCCAAACTTAATTTAGTGTAATAAGTAGTAATTGTCTCAACCAAATTAGTTAAACCAGTTAAAATTAGTCATTCATGTTGAAGATGGCGAATATAGAAACATTGATGTTTCATAGATGCTTTTTATTTCGATACTTTTTTAAGTAGATTTATTTTTAGTTACTTGTTATTAAGTTGTTATTAACAGACATTAGGTTCTATACAGGTTCAAACTTTTTTTTGTTTACTTTAGCAGGCAAGGGAAAATTTAATTATTAAATTATTTCAATAGCTATTCTACTTTTATAATAATTAAAAATACTTTTGTGAGTATCAAATAGTCATTATACTACCTATTTTGTAAAATTAAAATTCTTTATTTTTTTTTAAATAATTTAGTGAGTTTTTTCGCTTTTTTTTATGGATGATATCACAAACTACCCGAGTAAATTAACAGCTTGTACTAGTTTAAAAACATTATCTTACCAACTTAAAAATATAAAGATTTTATTAATCAAATAATGTATTTTAAAAACAGTTAGAAAACAGTTTATATAAAACTATTAACTTTTTCTCTCACTTCACTTAATCAATGGTCTTATTATACTTGAAAAGTAACAAATAAGTAAATTAAAAAGTTAAGTTAAATAACAACTAGGTTGTACTACTGATATTTTTTTTCTTTGCATATTCTCTTTTATAGGTAAAAAGCGCTAGTTAATACGTCTTCCATCAAAATTTCAATAAATTTTGACAACTTTAAACGTGCAATCTTATTTTTTTAAATTAATGAGCTCGTATATAAAATCAATTATTTGGAAAATATTCTTAAACGAATACAGATGCTCAAACTTTTGTAAAATAGATATATGTAATGTTATGATAATGTAACAGTATATACTTAATCCTAAATCACTTACATAAATCTTGTTTTTGTAATATAAGTATACTTACGTTCATACACGTAATTTTTAAGTATTTTAGTTTTATATCATGAATTTAAACAGTTTACAATATACTCTTTTAGTTGTATATTTTTATATGTATTATGTTAAGTTAAATTAACTTTAATTAAATTAAAAGAAAAACAGCGTAATTTTTGAACTTTTGTAAAATAGATATATGTAATGTTATGATAATGTAACAGTATATTTTTAATCTTAAATCACTTACATAAATCTTGTTTTTGTAATATAAGTATATTTACGTTCATACACGTAATTTTTAAGTATTTTAGTTTTATATCATGAATTTAAACAGTTTACAATATACTCTTTTAGTTGTATATTTTTTTATGTATTACGTTTAGTTAAGGTAACTTTAATTATATTAAAAGAAAAACAGCGTAATTTTTTATTATAGACTTTAAAAAAATTTAAGTTGTTTTATTTAAAGTGTTAAAAATTAGTTTTAAAGTAACAAAATTATTGAATAAGGTCATAAATATTTATACTTGTAAAAACATGTTATCATTATAGAGGTATATATCAAAGTTATTAAAATAATTTAAAGTTATTCAAATTTTTAAAGTACATCAAAGTAACAAAGTGACAAAGTCACTTTAAATTTAATACTATGCATATTTTCTACAAAAGTTTATAATTATTTGTTTTAGCATGCTTGTTTTAGCTTGTTTTTTTCGAAATTTTATTTCTTCAATTAGTGTTAAAAAGTAGCAATATCAATTTATATGTTTTATTAGTAAAAACATCTTTCATTTCTAAAAAATGTTTTATAAACATAAATAAACTATTACTTTTAGTTTATACGTGATTTCTGCTAGAAACGATGTCAAATGTCGTATTTCGCCGATTCCCTGTTTATTATATGTCATAATGAAAACAAACCTTTTGAGAAAATAAAGGTCTATATATCTAAATATAAATATAAAATCTAGTATGTTAATGGGTTTGAATGAATAATAATAGTTAAAATAAAAAATATATACTGCTGCAAAGATTTTAAAATTAATAGTTTAATTTTAAATATATGTTAACTAAAACTTTTTAAAAAATCTATATATTTTAGTGCGATTAAACGTATATATAATTTTCTTTTTAATATTTACATATGAAACAACCAACTAAAATTTCATTTCAATAACAAAACTGGTTCTCTGAATATTTTAAATACTTTATTGGGCTTGTGGTATTTAGTATATCCTATGAGCAGTTAGTAAATGACATAAAAAGGTCAGTTAGAGTTTAGTTCAAAATTTTACATCGTTGAGTATTGATAAAAAACTTTACATGTTTGTAAGCTTTTATATACTTTTCTACCTTATAAAGGATAAATTTGTTTTAGTGACGTTATCTGACAATATAGTTATTCTAACGTATTTGAATAGTAAAAACATATTTATATAATTAAAAATGAAGGCTAATTAATAAGTTTTAAGGTTTTTTAAACGGCAAACAAAAGCATTAAATGACAGTTAAAATAATATTATTTTTTATGTAATATATTTTCTTGATATAAAAATCATATGATTGTTCTTACTTATGGGTTTTACAGATGGTTTTAAAATGTTAAAATTAAAAAAACTTGAAAGTGTAAATCCTCATATGAATTAGATCACACTATATAGTTATATATACTATTGAATACAGCTTTGTTTATAATTATATTTAAAGACCCGGTTAATTTTTGATTAAGATTGTTTTTGAAACGTATTTATAATAAGTTATTTTAAAACAATGGTAATAAAATAGGCTACCATTTTATGCTAACATATCAAGTTTTTCCTTTTACGCGTACATGGTCTAATGACATAAGTAATTATTTTATATTTATGTATAAACAAATGACAATTAGTGAGAGCCTAAAAAAAATTATAAAAATTTAACAAACTTAAATCAATCAACTTAAGTGAACAGTAATAATTTTTTACATTATATAAAGTATACTTTACTTAAAAAGTTTTACGCTATAGTATTATATAAAAAAATTTGTTAAAAAAAAGGTTTTATTTTTATGTTACAACATTTAAATATTTTTAAAGATAATGCATAAAACTTAACTTACTATTTCTAAGCTAATTAAGTAACGTAGCATTAAAACTTTTACATACTATGTAGCTTAGTTTACTAAAAAATTAGAATTTGTTTTAATTATAGTTTACTATTAAAAGTGTTTTAAATTTATAAGCTCTGTTATCACTGTCATTTAAACTGATTAGTTAAGTAGTTTAGCCAAACTTAATTTGATGTAATGGGTAGTAATTGTCTCGACCAAATTATTTAAACCAGTAAAAATATATCATTTATTTTGAAGATGGCTAGAAGAGACACATTAATATTACATAGACGATTTTTTCTAGATATTTTATTAAGTATAATTTTATTTTGTTTTTAGTTCGTTGTTATTGACAAACATCATTTTCTTTAAAGGTTCAAGGCTTATTTTTTCATATACTTTAGTAGGCAAGTGCTGGTTTTTTTATTAGATTTATTTAAGATTTATACTACTTTTAAAAAATATAATAGAAGTTTATAGATATCAAATAGTCTTGCATTGTACATTTATATAAAATTAAAACTTCTTAAGTTTTTCAAATTAAGTTAGTGAGCTTATTCTTTATTTTATTTGGTTCTACCCGAAACAACTACAAAAAGTATCAAACTTCTAAAACTATTCAGTTAGGAAGTTCTTATCTATTTAATGTATTCTATATCGATTTAGAAACTTATTTTAGATAACTCAAACAACACTCATATATTTACGTAGCTAGACAGAATTCCAAACATATATTTAATAAATTAAGTCTTATATACTTTATTAAACTACAAATATCAAACAAACATATTCCTCAAAATATTAGTATCCTATTTGTTCGATTTTATTTATCAGAAATTTATAACGGGAATTGATAAGCGACTGTTTTGAAAAGCAACCAATATATAAATGTATATCTAATAAATAAAAGATTATCCTTCTATGTTATTACCAATTTATGGGATAATAAAACTTTAAAATTTGTTAATTTTATGATTGAGCATGAATCTATGAGTAAATATTTTCTGATTGTAAAAAGCTGATAAGATACACACAATCCGTAAACTGTTATTTTTATAATTTATATCTGATTCGAGAAGAATAATTTGATCAATTCTATTTAATTCTAAAATTAACATAAATTTAGGACCTTTTTAATATAATAGATATTTTATTTTACTACCATCGAGATTTTTAGATTTTACTACTAAATAGTATCACGGTTTAGTTTAAGTATTGTTAAGTAAATATTGTTATTAAACACGATAAGTATAAAAATAATCCAAATTTAGAGTGCTATCCATAAAAAATGTTAGTTTAAAGCTTTACTTTTGTTTCTAAAAAAGCTTGTTTCTTAGAAAAAACTGTTATAACTAGTTGTCTTAAACTAAATCATAAGTTATAGAGATATGGCCACATTCCACGAATATCATAGATAACAATCAATCAAATTAAATCGTACACTAGTAAATTTTCACGCGACTCAAAATATGCTTTTATTAAGCCCTTTTTCTCTTTTTCTAACAATTTTCTTTCAGAAAGCAAAGTAAAACGTTTTTTTCAGTTTTAAAAACTTTTAACATAGTTTTTAGCCAAATTTTGTTTAATAAATTATTAGTTTATTTTTTTAACTATCTAGTTAGCTTAAATTTTTTTTTTCTTATGATAAGATTATTTTAACTAAATTAAAGCTTTGTTTTAGTTAAAAATGGTACCTAAAGAATTCCATAAAGTCAATATTAATTAAAGTATCTTATTAACTTGATTTAGTACGTTTAAATTTTTTAACTTCATGATTCGTAGTAGCTAAAATTAGTTATTTGTGAGATTTGTATTTAAATAAAACTTTTGTTTTATTTTTTCATCATAACATTTTGTTCTAATTAGAGTTGATTGGTTTTTTTTGCTTAAGTAAATTAAAAATGATAAATAGTAGTTTTTCTGTAAATCAAATTTTTAACAAACAGTATACATATATATTACATAGATAGTGCTAGTTTTAGTTTTATATTAAACTTACAGTATTTCTTCTGCCTGAACAAAGGTTAGCTGTTAAATCACAATATTTTAGTGTCGATTAAGCTTTGTTGCATAATTCTATAGGTATTTAGTATATTTTTAGCAATTTTAGGTTATAATTACTCTAAAAATACAAATAAATTTATAAAATTTTAAATTATGCTGATTTAGCTTAGAAAAGCAATTTAAGGAATTAAAATGGTTGTGATTAATAAAACTTTCATTAATAAATTTTATATACAAATAAATTTATCAAAATAAGTTAGTAGAGCTTAAACTACATTTAAATTTTAAAATGCCTTTTTTGTTCACATTTTTTTTCACAATGAGAGAATTGTGTTACGCATTATTTATTACCACTTATATTTAAAAGAAATATTTTAGCTAATTTAGAGGCTTACTTTAATGCATTGTAAAAGTAGGTTAATGATTCAATAAAAATTTTTTGAAAAGTAACTATTGTACTTTCTTATCTTATAAAACTTGAGTTGTAGTTTTACGATTAGTTGATCAATTTATTTAAGAAATATCTTCTATTAAGCTACTATGTAAAGTATTTTCTGCAAATAAAAAAATTTAACAACTTATGTAAATAATCTGTTAATTATTACTACACATGATAGGCATCGATTGTTTACTGCTGCGGGTTGCTAGTTAAATAAGTATTTATTTTATGGTCTTCAAAGTGTAAATAAATTTCATAGTGTTATTTGAAACTTATAATACCATTATATTTTTAATATTATTACATATAAATGACATTTACTGTCATCTCAAATAATGTTGTAAAACTATAATCTATATTAATTTTCCAAATTTTGTATGTATGTACCACAAACAAGTTCAACTTCAAAATATGTATTTTACTGAAGGCATTGAAAATTCGGTTTATAAAAAATTTACATATTGTTTTGTTTTTCAGTACAAAAACTTTTCTAACAGATTGTAAATACTAAAAGCAGAAAGTTTATTTTTTATTGCCTAAACAGATATATATTGTATAAAACTTGATTAAAATTATAAAAATAAAACTAATTATATAAACATTATATAACTAATAGTAAATTTTAAAAGATGCTGTAATTAATATTGTAGGATATTACCTTAATAAAACTGGTTAGTCTAGCTTTTTATTTATAAGTATATAGATCTACCAGTTTTTAATATTCTTTTTCTAAATACTACTAACGAAATAAAATTAATTTAGATGTTCGAAAGTTTTTAAAATACATATTTAAAATTTATCATATAAGCTTATTTTTCATGAGCTCTTCTTATAAGTTTCTTTAGTTTATGTTTTTTTCTAAGAACTTGGATAAAAAATATGGTTGTTTAATACTTTTACTATTTTATGATTGTAATAGAGAACAGACTATACTTGAAAAATATAAATTACAGTTGAAAAATAAAAGTGTAAATAATTCATCATAAAAGTAATACAATTTAAGCATTTAACAAAGTTTCTTCGTTAAGGTAAAAAATAAGGGAATTATTAAAAATATAAATATTAATGCTAGAATTTTTTTATAGCCTCTAATTTTTAACGAGATTGAAGAATCATTTATATTGGTAAGGTTATGAAAATAGTATTATTCTTACTTAGATTTAAGTTAATTATTTTAAATATAAAAATCTAAAAATGTGTTATTTTCGCACATTAAAATATATCTGTTAATAAAAACAGCTTATATACTAAACAAACTGGTTTAAATTTTCCGATTAATATTTTTAAATAAAAATGTTTTAGTAAAAGCTTAAACGTTATTACAAAATATTAATAGATTAGCTTGATAAAACAACTGTTTTAACTCAAATGGATTTTTACGAAGAAAAACCATCTTGTATTATTATGGACTTCACGGTCAAGACAATTGGAAAAGAAATATACAAAATTCTTACTACTGAAACAACTAACAGCAGTTATTGTTTAGTTAACAGTTTCGATACAAAATACTTTAATTTGACTAAAAAACATTTGTTCTACCCAAGCGATATCCTAAAAAACGTACAAGTTTTTCGGCCAGTAACCAACATCGAAAACTTGGAGAGAAAAATGGTGTTCATGCACCTTGAAAAAAGACACAACACTAAGTTTTTTTGTTTTGTGCTAGACTTCGGATTTACCACCGAAGCATTATTGTCTGCGTTTGACCTAGTCGACCTATTTATCAAACCAGGCGATAAATTCGTGGTTATCAGCCACAAAATTACTACTGCTCACCCAAAGTTTGAATCAAGGTGCTTCTTTGGAAAGAATTACTTGTACATTGAGTATGGTGCGCATGGAATCAACCAGTCTTCTTTTATGCACATCGTTCGCAACTTGCCTTTCTACAAAGATGCGAAATCTTTCAACTGTTTCTTCTAAAGTTCTTTTTACGAGAAATTTTCTAACCGTCCTGAGTGTACTAATGAATGCAAAGCTTAGTAATTCAGTCTTATAAATAATTCTTTCTCTTCAAGTTCACTTGCTATGTTTTCTTCTTCTCTCAGAACGTGAATTTAATTTTAGATCATTTTATGTCATAACATCTTAACCACCTTAGATGAGTACCGTTTTTTTATTACAGCTCAGCTAAACAAAAACTATATGTGAAAGGGATTGTGATTTCAAACAATTATTGTTGGCGTTAAATGAGAAGTTTCAATTTTTCTAAAACCTTACAGTTTTATGAAGCGGAGCTGACTACACGACTACAAAATCTACAAACTAAGTTTCAAAATTTTTCATTAAAGAATATTTGCTTATACTGAACAATTTTATTTAAGAAATTTTTTTTTTTTGCTTTAAACCTAATAATTTGTTTTACCAAATAAGTCTTTAAAAAATAATGCAAGCAGCTTACTTAAACTATTGTTTAAAAAAACATTTTTTTGAAACATTTTGATTTAATTACAACATTGATAGAATACTTATGTTAACCTTTTATCTAATCACTTAGTAACATTTTCCCAATAAACTACGAGTTTTTGACTTAAATGTTTTTAATAATATTATGTTTTGAATTACAATTTTTGTGGATTAATTTAAACTTTTTAATTATTTTTAGTCAGTGTTATCTAAACCTAATAAATAATCAGATAAATAAATTTAGTGTATTTTTTAAAGCTTAATTGAAATCACTAGTTCTAACTAGTAAAACAGTTTACGTTTTTTAACAGCCTTCTATATTAATTTTGTTTACTGTATAGTGCTTATCTAAACGGTTAATTTGATTAAAATAACTTTAACTCTGTTATGTTCATATTGATCTTTTTTTACAGTTCTGTGCTTGATTAAAACAATTTAAACAGAGTTCACTTTTTTTTTTTGATTATTTCAAAAGAATGTTAATACTTTCTACATGCTTTTTTATTAATTATTTTTTAAAGTTTAAACTTACCGTCAAAGGCTTTGTTAATTTAAATTATGTAAGAAAATAATGAACGATAATATTTAAACCTTACAAATTATTTTCGATAATTAAATTTTTCTTTTTTCAAAGAATAATTAACTGTGGTATTTAGCTGGTTTTTAAACAAAGTAGAATTCTAAAATTTTAACTTGTTTAAATTATATATAAAAAAAATTGTTATCTAAGCCACTAGTTAAAGATATACAAATTTCAAAAAAAAAATTAAACATTGATGCTTCACCGCTTGCCTCAAAGAATTCTTTACCACAATAACTGTTGTTACAGAATTGAAATTTAAATAGCACAAATACTATTATTAGTTAAATACGAATTTTATCTTTATAAAAAAAAAGTTTTATGTAACTAATTAAAAAAAAAGAAATTTAGATAAATTTTTTTTCATAGATTACCATGACGAAAAGCTTAGACTTAAATAAAATATAATTAGCTTCTAATATTAAAAAAGTAAAATAGTGAAAATTAGTCATAAGAGTTTTCAAACTAATATACTTTAAGTAAATTTAAGAACGCCAAGCTCATAATTTTTTAGCTTTACTTATCTAACTTGTCAAAAATTTTAAGGTAATTTAAATAAATTTAGTTTTTTTTTAATTTTTTTTTAAATTTTTATATATTAAAATCCTGATCACTTTTAAAAACTTTTGAATACTATAAAGTGAAATTTTTTTTTTCGAAAAAAAAAAAATTAAACGATATATAGAAATAGTTTAACTTAAGAATAATTGTTAGTATAAAAAGTTAGTAAACTAGAGTCAATTAAAATTGTCGTAAAAGTATAAACGATCTTCTGTGTAAGAATATATATTAAAATCAAGCATTTGAACTATTTCAAGTTGAATTTAAAATTTCATACTATTTAAAAGATTTATTTTTGTTTTTAACTTTATAGTAAATAGTTAGATAGATACAAAAGTAAGGTAAGTAAATATATAAGTAATTTTAACTAAAGTTATATTTTATATTTTTGTGCGTAATATACATTTTTTTGTGGTCGTATCAAAAAATACAACAAAAGTTACAATAGAAACATTAAATTTGATCTATGTAAATGTTCTTAACTTTTAGAAATGTGGCTTTACACTCTTTAAAAAACTTTATCTTTTTCAAATCAAACAATACCTGATATCTTCTTATTATATTTAAATTAATTTGTATTCTAGACTAGACTTACTAAATTAAAAATTACTGTTGTTAGATAAAACTATAAATAACAAAATATTTTTTTGCATTTACTTGCTATCATGTACTATTAAAATGAAAATTACTCTTGATTAAATTACTATAATTAATGATCAAATTTTGCTGTGTGTACAGCATACTAAGTGTTTAATTTTTTTAATTTTTTTTTTAAATCGTTAATAAACTCAACAATATTATAGTAAAATAATGTTAACAATAAAACATTTTTATAAGCAACTAGAAATTTTATAATTCAAATTATAAATTAACGTTTTCATTGAAAACAACGGTCTTTTACATTAGATTTTTTTTTGTGGCGAAAAGCAAATAAGTTACTTATAAACAAATTGAAATTGAAAGTTAAAATTATAAACTTAACTATTTTAGTAAAGTAAGTATAATTATTTTACAACTACACGTTTTTATAAATCATTTAAATGTTTTTCCTAATTTAATAACGTTTTAATTAAGGTGTAATTGTATTCTTGAACCTTACTTAGTATATTCATAACTATAAAAAGCTAAAAACATATTTTATAGAGGAGTTCCCTAAAAGTGTAACTATTTTTTTAAATAAATAAGTTATCTATCTATCTAAGTTATTGTCTATCAAAATATATTTTTTATTTAATATATTGTAATATTGTTTTACATTGATTTTTGTAAGTGTTATGTTTAGCAAAAGTAACCAGTTTGAAATAAAAAATATGTCATGTTTATATTCGAACAAATTCATATTTCAGAGTTATTTAAAAATAATGCACTTTTTTTTTAAATTTTAGATATACCTAAAAACTTCTTTTTTTTGATGCTTACTTTAAAATAAATTATAAACATGTTTATTTAATTTATTCACTCTATTTTTAATTGTAATGATTATGTTTTTTTTTTATTTTATAAATTTAAGAAAAATATGTCACATAAAAAATTAAAAGTTATGAGAATTTTTTGAATTTTTTGAAAACTAAGAATGTTTTAAGGTAAATTCTATTCATAAAAAAACTTGTATTTAAATATAAACCTTATAAACAACACATGTTAATTCCGAAAATCTTTTCTGTTAAAAAATTAAAAACTACATTCGTATTTTGGTGAAACTACTTGTTTCTTCTGCTTGAAACCTTGTCCTGTAATTACTTTAAATGATGTTTTGGTTAGTAAAAATGATAAGGAAATAATCTTGAATTTCTTTTAATATATTTAAATAACTGTTGAAAAATTTAAGCTGATTAGTAACTTTTTGAAAAAAAATATTACTTGATATTATTCGAATGTTTTAAGCAAATCTTAAAAAAAAATTTTAAATTAAATCCTGCTAGTAGTAAACACGGTTACTAGATTTAAGGAAATTCAAGGAATTTTATATTTTAATTTTAATGTTTTACGATTATAAATGTTAGTTATAGTTTGATTTCTTAGTAGTAAAACATTATTTTTTTATTCAAGTATATATGTCAATAGTATAATAAGGTTTTAAAAATCTTGAGTTAAATAAAAACCTACTTAGAAAGTGTTAATGTTTAAAGAAAAGAAAAAGTTTCGCAGACACTTGCGAAAAAAAAATCAGTATTTACTAATGTTACGCCTGTGAATAAGTTAATAAAGTGATACATTAAGCTCAGTTTAATGCTTACATTGTAAAAAACCTTTCTAAAAATTTAAAATAGTTAGAAATTTAGTGTAATAGTATATTAACTAAATTAAACAAAAAACTAATTGAACTTCTTAAGTTTCTTTGTTGTGTTTTAACCATTTCAGGATTATTAGATTATTATTTAAAACATTTAAACTAGTCTGTTTTGTAAATCTATGTAAGTTTTTTTTTGATGTTTTGTTTAGTAACAAAAAAATGTATAAAAAATGATAAATTGTGAATAACATAGCAAAAACTACAATCATATTCAGCTAATACTTATACAGTATGTGTTTAATAAATTCAAAACATGAAACTTTTATTCAATTTTGTATATTAAATATGGAAGTAACAATTTATCATCTATCGTTTATAATAAGCATTTAAAAACATTAAGTAACTCGAAAGTCTTGAATGGCACTACTTAGACTTAAATGAACGTGTCAATGATCCTCAATGAAAACTTTACTGATTATTCCTGTCTAATATTATTAATTTAAAGTAATAATTAAGTTTATTATTAAACGATGGTGCTGATTAAAAAGACAAATATAAAAATGTACTCGTTTAAAAGCAGAGTATTTGAAAGGTTTAAGTAAAAAAAGAAGTATAGAAACATTAATACTATTGTGGATACCTTATTGAGCGTTCAGTTTAGTATATTGCTGTAAACATTTTGTTTAACAATGAATTTTTTCAACATAAGCATTAGAGTTTAACAAACCTGGATAAACAGAAAAATTCAGATACAAAAACTAAAAGGAATTAAGTTTTTATTCCAAAAAAGAAAACTATTTTAAATACATAAATAAATACTAAATGGGTATTATGTTATATCTATTGACTAACAAAAATTTTTAGTCGCAATAAAAAACAATTAGAATTGTGACATTGATGTGATACAAATAAAAAATTAATCAAAGCAATCTAATTTCTAACAAGCATATTTTCCTAAAAATAAGTGTATCCATTTGTTATTTGTTATTAAAATTCAACCTACAAACACGCAAACTTAAATTGGTTTTGAAAACATGAAAGAACAAACTTTCTTTTTTTTTTTGGTTCTCTCTTTTTTTAATAAAAAGTTAGTACATGCTTTGTTGAAATGTCAAAATAGCGATCACCATCTAACAAATGCAATTCGATACTTAAAATGATAAGCTTGAGTGGTAAAAAATTACAAATAAAGTATATAAAAGTGTTAAACTTTTTTTTTAATGCAATTTAAACAAATTACTGAAATATATTGACTTGTAACTCCTTTTAAAGATTTTAATTTTGGTTGTTCGCTTAATAGTTTTTTTTATGACAGTTAAACTTTTTATTATAATTTAACGTCATACTAGGTAAAAAATCCTTAAATTATCTATTCTGTAATTGGAACTTATGTGTTACGCTATATTTCAATATTTTAATTTAGATTTCAAAGGAATACTATTTGTTTTGGTAAATTTTAGTTATTTTTTGCATAAAAAAAAACACCTTTTTATTATTGTGTGAGTAGAAGTACTTATATTTACTTCATTTATTATTTATAAGTGAAATATGTTCAAGTTATCATACAAAATAGATTTGTTTAAAAATATAAACGAAAATGTAAATCTTTGTAAAAAATGCTACCCTCGGTCCTATTAATTAAATGTTAATAGTAGAAATAAATAAAACAATATTATTTAAAAAACAGTTAAAAACTTTACTTAAAATTTCATTATAATTTTTTTTGTTACAGTCATATCTAAGAAAATACTTTAAGTTTTTAAAACTAAATGGAAAATCATTTGTAGGTATATATTAGACCTACAGACGTATTTGTGTTTAAAAATAAATATATACCACTTTTTGAATTGTTGCCCTTTAAGCTTTTATTAGAACTTCAATTGTCAAAATTTTAACTGCATTGAACCCAGTGAAGTTATTTGTGAGAAGAATTTCACGTAGATGCTTATCATACAGCTTAAGTTATAGTAAATTGACATAAGATTAATACAGCATGTAAAAAAATTTAACCCTTAGGTACAAACTAAAAAACATTTGTCATATGTCAGATTGAAAAATAAAGAACATTTTTGATACTGTGGTTAATTAAAAATTATGATAAGTTAATTTAATTTTTTTAGGGTTTAAAAAAATATTATCTTAAAGGTTATTTTCATTAAAACATTTTAAAATAAGAACTTAAGATTATGAAATATTCTATATAACAAAAATAACAATTTAATGTTTTTAATAATGCTGTGAACTTCTTTTAGAAAGTAAAAGATACTAATTTATTTATATATTTCATAATATTGTACAATAAAATTTTAATCAAACATACTTTAGCTATTATGAAACAAAAAGTGAGTCCATAAAGATCTAAAAAATGTAAGTTACTCTTTCTCCCTTAAAATGTAAATAATATGTACAATTATACGCTAATATTACAAACTAATATAGTTAATCAACGGCTTGTATTAAAAAGTTTGTTGAAAAAAATCTTTTAACAAACTTAGAAATATTAACCCATGAATAATTAAATATATTATTATGAAGCTTTTTGAAAATAGTATATATAAAACATTCATAGTTTAAATATTTTTATTCACTAAACTTTATCAATATTGTTATCATACTTTTAAATCAACGCATAAGTAAAAAGTTACAAAATAACTGGCTTTGTACTTGTAAGAATATTTTTTTCTTTTTCTCTGCAAAGTTTTCTTTTATAGGTAAAAGCGCTAGTTATCACCTTGTTTATCGAAATGTCAAAGAACTTTTACAACCTTTTAAGCAAATTGTAACTTTTTAAATAATGAGCTAAAATAAAAAAAATAACTAGTTAAAAAAATATTCTCAAGTGTACATAAACGCTCAAGCTTCGTAAGAAAGCAATGTAAATTTCATAAGAGTACATACTTGAATATAAATGACCAACAGAAAGCTTGTTTTGTTACAAATAAAATAAGTGTTTATGCATGTATTTTTTTTTAATTATTAGTTTTAAATAAAAACATTTAAAAAATTTGAAACATACTCTTATAGTTGTTTTGTTTTTTCATTCATTTTTTTTTCAACTTAAAAAATTTCGACTATATTGTTATAGTTAAAGCTAGAGACCTAATTAAATAATCTTTAAAAATAATAATAATATCACTTTAAACAAGTAGTTTATAAACTTACAGCAATCGCTGTTAAAAAAATTAAAAAAATTCTACAGACTGTGAGAAAATATTAACGTAAAAACAAAAATCATACAAAATTGTATATTTATTTATAAGGTGTTCTTACTGTTAACGTATATTTCTAAGTAAAGTATAACATATAATATTTTATCTAACATTTTAAAATAGATAAAAGTATATGAAACTAAAGCTTTGATCTAGAACAGGGGTTGGCAGGTAGTTGGTGCTCGTAGGACAAGTTTCAAGTTTCCAAAATCTTCGCGGGCCGCAGTTTTAGTTTTAGTGGCTTTAAAATAATCTTTTGGTATTTTTTAGTTTTATTCACACTAAAGAAAATTTTACTTTTATCAAATTTACTATTTTATGTAACTTTTAGACAGACATAAAACGACTATTTAAATTGTAAATATACACTGGAATAAAGTCTCAATTGACTAATATACTTAAGTTTTAACAAACTACGTACTGTATTAAAACACGTAATAATTTAAAATTGAAATTTTTATTATTTTACTTACAATCAAGTTCTCTAAAAAAACCGAACTTGTAAAATATTTTTAAAATACTTTTATACATTTTTTATGTAGTGATCCACTTTTATACTTTTAAAATATTAACTTTTGAATTTTTTGTATTGAATAGTTTTAACTCTTTAAAAAGTAAGTTATCATTTAACTTAATACTTTTTTTTTTCTTTTTTTATGTTAAAAATACTAAATTAATTTTTATAATAATTATTATTCAAAACCTTTCATAAATTAGTTTATTAATAATAGATAAGTTTCTACATGGTTGCTACTTAGAAAGCAAAAATTACTGGGTTATATTTAACCAGTCTAAGTTTATTAAAAGTTAAAACAGCTAAAAAATTTAACACCTAACAAAATATCATCATTACAAAAAAGTAAATAATATTTAGGTAGACTAGAAAAAAATAGAATTAATAAACTACACTGTAGTAATAAAACCTATTATGAAAATTCGTAGATTTATTCAAAGTGTTTGAAATAAAAGTTTTAAACCCATCTGAGTTTTAAAAAATGTCTTAAACAGGTTTAACATAGTCAGAGTTTTTCAAATTTTTAATCCAGCCTATTAGTTTGCAACCCTGTTTAGAATAAAATATTTAAGGTCTTATTCAAAAAAGTATATATCAAAAACAAGTATTTTAATTATTTGCATCTTAGCTTGAAATTTCATAGTAACTAAATGCATTTCTTAATCTATATATTTTTAATAAAGATACAAACTAAAGTTCTAGGACATGTATGCGTAAATGACTTTTTTATTTTTAATGGTTAAGTCAAAAAACGTAAAATATATGATTTATGGGGTTGTAATGAAATAAACATTATATTTTATAATTTTTTAAGAGTGCGAATAAGTATGAGATTTTTTGTAAAAATAAACATTCTATAAGCTTTCTTAAATTTTGTTTTTTAATTTACAAAACAACATTGTTTATTCGAAGGTGTTAATTTCTTTCTAATGAATACGAAGAAAAAAAAAACTTCTTTGCTTTTGATATAAAATAGAAAACGTTTTAAAAGTTTTTGGCATTCGGCAGTAATTGGTATCTTAATATGTTGTGCTATAAACACGTTAGATTTAATAATTAATATTTCTACTTAAGTCCTAAGATATATACTAGTATTCTGAGATTATTTGTGTTGACCTGTAGTTTAAGTATAGTGTGATGTAGTTATAATGTATATTTGTACTTTTTTAGTTCATGTAAATAAAAGATAAGTTTTGTTTCGCTTGTTGTATTAATCTT
Organism: Thalia democratica; assembly: GCF_965202585.1. Lineage (NCBI taxonomy): Eukaryota > Metazoa > Chordata > Thaliacea > Salpida > Salpidae > Thalia > Thalia democratica. Next base: position 81,757,218 of record NC_139167.1, read on the forward strand.
CTATACTTTACTTTCCCTATTACCCTTAGAACTTCTGTATTGAGATAGGGTCAAACAATATTTTTGAGCGACAGTTTTTGATTTTGCAAAAGATTTATCTCGTTTTTAAACACTTCTTACTAAAACTAAAACAAATCCAACTCATATAATTAAATGTGAATTTTACACCATGAACAAAAATAAAAGTACTGTACGCTCTAGTTTAGGGGTGGGCAACGTACGGCCCGCGGGCCGGATCCGGCCCGCAGAGTGAAAATGACCGGCCCCCAAACCATTTTTAATTTTAAATGGAATCCGGCCCGCAGACAACATTGATCCGGCCCGCAAGTGGATGATCCGGCCCGCTAAGCATTTTCACAATTTATATAAAATTCGGCTAGCCAATTTAATTATTACAAAACTTGTACAAAACCTTTTTTGAACTATTTCATTAAACAAAACTGTAAGACTTTGACCCTAAAAACGTTTGTTAAAATGGCTTATTATTTTGTGGTGATAAAACACTATTTTGTTATAGTATCTTGTTATGTTTCAAGTCAGTTGAAGTAATAATTTCTCAAATTATCCAAAAGCAATTGTTTGCTGAACTAACTTTGATGATCTTAACTACCATAATGTTGTCATAAAAAATAGACGTGTCAAAAATTGCTGCCTTTTCCAGATAAGTATTAAGTTGTTTTTTAAATAATAAAAAAAAGTAAAAAAAACTTTTTAAACATCGAAAACGTTTTTAAGTCAAACTGCTCAAATTTAAATTTTTGTCAAATGTTTTAAGTTTAGACTACCATTAGCACTTTTTCTGCTATTGTTTTTTCATTAAGGACTTTTTGATAAATTATATGGTTAAGTTTAGTGATGACCAATTGATGACAATAGTTTTACTTGATAATAAGTTTGGTCGTCGTTTTGCAGACTTTTAACAATTAAGTGAAGAATTCGATATTATTTCATCACCGTCGACGTTTGACACCGAAAATGTACTTAGTAATATTGTTAGAACTGTTGAACTTCAATGTGGCAGTACACAAAAAGAAAAGTTCAAAACTGAAAAATTGAAAATTTTATGACTTACTTAACAAGTAAAAGTTTGTTTATTTAAAAAAGATGACAATGAAGTTTTTTGTTCTGTTTGAGTCTACATAATTTTGCAAACAAACATTCTTAACCATGTATATAAACAAAAGTAAGCAGCGTTCAAATTTTACTGATACCAATTTGCAGTCATTACTGAGAATATCTACTTTAAATAAACTTCCAGATTTTAAACAACTTGTTAAAAACTTTTATGATCCAAAAATGTCTCATTGATTTCTTTTTAGTGTAATTATTCTTGCTAAATTCTTTAAACTTAACATTTAAAGTTTAATGTGACAGTTTTATGTTTTAGTTTTTCGTTTAGTAATATTTTCACTAGTGTAATCGATCTCAATCTAAAAGTCTGCTAAAATAACATATTTGTTATGCTGGAAATATATATTATTTTCTTTTTTGTTTTCGTTATTTTATGTTAGTTCTCTTATTAAAGTATTTTAGGTACACTGTTTGATTAATATTTTTAAAGTACAGAATTTAGTTAAATTTAGTAAGCTAATTATAACTATTTGATATTTTGAAAGTAAAAGTGTTAAAATTACAAGCCAAAGTAATTTGTTATCTAGGCTGAACTGTTTTGTAAATAAGTAATAAGAAAATTTGAAATAAAACATATAATTTTTGTTGCTTTTATAAGATTTTTAGCGAAATTTTATGTATTATTTATCGAGCCAAAGTTTGTCAACTTCTAAAGATGACCATGGAACTAGTTGTGTTGTTCGATACTTTATACATTTAAAAACAAACATTTCCGACCATAAACATTAACAAGGATAAGCTATCTTCAAACCTAATCAGTATTTCAGTGCACTTGCAGATTTTCCAAAACTTTTATGCAACTAGATTTAAAAAACTCTAATACATGATCAACCTTTAGTATTTCATCGAGATCTTTTATTTATTCTTTTTGCTTTTTATGGTAAAACTGTTTATTATATTAGAATTATTATTTTTTTTTTCTTTTATACATGCAGAAAAATGTAATGAATCTTCTTTAGCTTAATCAAATTAAAAAACAGTAGTTTAATATTGTATTGTTTGTTAATTTTTGAAAAAATATTATCAATATAAACTCCAGATAAGGATTTCCAAAATTAATAAATTTTGAATAGTTAGCAATTTTTTTATGATTTAGCTTGAAATGTTAGGCTCGAGTAACTTTTAGTAACCAAATTATAATTTTTTTAGAACTAACTAGTATTAATTCGGTCCAGAGTTATAATATATGTAGAATTATGAATACTTAACTAAATTTAACATAAAAGTTCATACTTGAGAATCTTGGTAAATAATGTATTTATTCAAAATTCTGAAATACCCGATCTGAAAGCATCTAACCGGATCCAAATCTTTTTGAAATTAGCTTCCATTCGGATCCAGATCTTTATCTAAAATTAGTACTTAGCAGGATCCGGATAATATGGTTAATATGGGATCCGGATCTAAAAAAGGATTCAGCTAATTCCAAAAGATCACTAACTTGAAATGATCCGGCCCGCTGAGAACTATACTTTTCTTGATCCGGCCCGTCAACTATTTACGTTGCCCACCCCTACTCTAGTTCCTAACCCTGATTCTAATGTAGAAAATTGTTAAGAGAAAAACTAAAACTCTAAAAACATTGTAAATTGGACAGGTAGATGATAAAATTCACAGAAATTTATCAAATGAGTATTAAAAAGCAGTGATGGTGTTTAACATAGAACATGAAAATAGTGTTTTTGCCAAAACTCAAATGCAAAAACTGGGTAGCTGTCAAATTTGAACGAGCGTACAAAATTACACGAGGGCACAACATTGAACGAAGATACACGAAGAAGCTTTAGCACGACGATAAAAAATTGTAGGAAGGGTCTGTTTTGAACAATGGAACATTTTTGCACGGGTTAAATTTTTTTTTAATTTTTCATTAGTTTTATTTTTTTTTTAAATTTTTATTTTTTACTATCACTGTTACCCCTAAACCTTATCCTCGGTCGGTAGCTTTTTTTTTTCTTTTAATTAATTTATTTTATTTGTTCATTTTTCTTTTTTTTTTCTAAAAACTTTTATAAGTTATTTTTTGTTTTTATTTTTACTATAACTGTTGTCTTTCCTAACCCTTACCCTTGGTCATTAACTTTTTTTTCTATTTTGTTTTCTTATTAATTTATCTTTTAGGTTTTTTATATTTTTTTTGTTTTTTTTTTACTCTCGTGCAAAATTGACAATTGATGCAAATTTATCTTCATGAAATTTTATCTTCGTGGAATTCAGTCCCCTCATAAAATTTAGTAACCACGTACAAATTTTTAATAGTTCAATTTTGATCCGTTCCCACAAAAAAACATATACTGCTTTGTGGAATTAACGCTAAAATAAGCACCTTCTTTCTCTTCTTTATTTTATGAAAACGATTTTATAATAATATCTGAATTTGTTTTAATTTTTTGTCCTTTTTAGGTATTATAAAAATATTATGAAAACAAAGATTTTATACATGTTAATAAGAATTGATTAATAAAGTACGAAATGTAAATTTTTGTTTTAAGCAATGATGAAACAAGTTTAAGCAGAACTAAAATACACATTACGATTTGTGTACGTGTTGTCATTTTAACAAACGCACATAGCTAGTACAAAAAATTGCTTCACTAACTTGAGGTATGTTAAACCCAATGGTGTAACTGATTTCTACAATAATTAATTAAAAGTTCTTGACTTTTTTGTACAAGAAGACATATTACCACGAGTTTATTTATAAATTTTTAAAACAACACATTGTTTCGCTCTAGGTGAAGGTTGGTAGTTGTTAGTTAAATCTAAATAAACTATTTAAACAAGTAAATGAAAAATGTTGTAGATCGAAATAAAAAAACAGCCTCCGGGTCAGATCCGGCTTACTAAAGTTTACAAAACTTAAACTAAAAACAGCTTCGAAAGGTAAACCTGCAGCCCGCGAGCATGGAAGTCTAGCCCGCAATGAAATTTAAACCTATCAGGGTTTCCAAAAGTGGACTATGATCTGCAAAGGGGGATGTGACGAGTAAAGTGGCCATAAGGCAATAACCTAAACTTAACACTAAATATTATCGAGTTGATGGTAAAGTGCAAAAAAATGGTCTTAAAAAGGTTAGTATAGAAGTTTATAGTATGTATTACAGGAAAATATGAAATTTACACTAGACTAGGGATTCCAAAAGTGAACCTTTCTTTGAACTTAGGGAGTCATAAGCTGCAATGGGGGTAGAACAATTAGGGTGTATTTTGAATTTTAGACTTGATATTTGGAGGTGATGATGAAAAACATAACAAAAACTTTTAAAATATTTTTTTGAAAATTGTTAGTTGAGGGGCTTCTGTTCTTTTATAACATTCAAAGTTTACTTATATTTTAAAGTTTTGAAAACTCTGCTTTACATGCTCCAGAACTTGAAATGAAGAACAAAAATAAATAATTAGGTTCAGTTGAATAAAGATTTGAAACTTACACTAGAAACAGTAAAAAGTATCATGTACAAATAGTACTTTGTCAAAATAAATTTGATATTTGAGTGATCTCCATTAACTAAATAGAAGTTCAAATGGTTTAGCCCGCCAAGAGAAAACTTTTCAAAACTTTTCCGCCGACTATAAATGTAAACGACCTCCAAGTTATCTCTCTTTTTTCTTACCTCACGGTAAATACAACACTCCCTTCAGCAGAGCCCTTCAGCAACAGTTCTTTGCTATCCTGACCGCTGAAAATTGTGATCAGGTTGCAGAATGGCGAGTATTCCATACAACTAAAAAGGTGATTAGAAAAAAGAAAATTAAAAGCTTCATTTCTTGAACAGACAAACACGAAATATTAACTTACTCTATGTCGAATTACAAACATTTGTTTTAGATTTACTATACCAGGTCAAAATTGATCTCAAAATCGACTTTCAAAAAATATAAGTCTTGTGTTAAGAAAAATACTAATCAACAATTAAAATTAATGAAAAGTGCAATAATGTAGAAATCTTTGTATATCATGGCGCATATATTGCGTCTAACATATCAATGGAAACTAATATTGTTTGTTGATTAAGACTATGTTACACGTTAGCTTGACTGTCGTGAGTTGAGATCATTTAAGTTTACCTGACCGCACAAAATCGACTTTGTATCTTATCAGCTATCAGTAAATTAACACCATCTATCAACAATGACTTCGTCGTATTTCAAAACCAAGTTGCAAAATAAGACTAACAATGAAGAAGACGTACTGGTAAAACCACTTCGTACACTATCAGGAGCCAACACATTTTAGTATTTTACAATAACCTATTAAAAACAAATAGTCACGTAAAAATTAGCAAATGTAACATAGGTATACATTAAAGGATTTTGTAAAAAGTATTTCATCAATTACGGGGAAAAAAAGTATTTTAATTGAATAAAGAATTGACCTTGATCGAAGTTAATCCCAGCAAAAAAAACTTATACAATATTTGAATGGATTAGAACAAATATGAGTGTCACATGATAAAAATTGAAATAAAATTAATATTATCCTATTTAAGCTAACTGGCTATATTTCAAAAGAAAAAGAATTGATCTGATTAAAATTTGATTTCTTAAGTAAAAATAAAATCCCGAAATTGAATGAACTGACAATAAATCGATTAGAATCTATTTGGGTGAGAAAAAAATTTAAATGAATGGGAATCGATTACGTAGCAGATAAACAAATATGAGATAATTTTAATTGGTTAAATGGATAAAAACAAAACAAATTATACTGATAAAGTCTGTCCTGGACGAAAATAACTTCGAATGAATTGATTGAATTACAAATAAGTACTTAAATTTGTTGGAATTGAATAGGAGTATTCGCATTTGAATTTAATTTGGTACTAATTTTTTCCAGAGATATTTGATCAAATAACAAAATAATCAGGTTTAGATGGTTGAAGTCAAATGGGAAATGAGCTTAAGTTGGAATAAGTGTGTCCCTATTTTATAATTTGTTTTTTTTTCTTGAAGCATGCTTTGAACAAAAAACTTGTATTAGTTATGATGTTTTCATCAGAAGTAAAATAAATAATCAGCTCTTGAATGTTCATAGTGTAAAAGGATAATACTGAACAGTGTTAAGGAATGCTGAATTTTAAAACTCTAAATATTTATTTTAGAAAAGTAATATAAAAAATTCATTCTATTTGGAGTTTTATCCTTGCGTACATTTATATATCTATTGTAAAACAGCAAGTAAATAAATTAATTTAGCTTATATTGCTAAATTGTTTTACATGCTGAACCATATTGATTCGTATACAAATATTGGTATATCTGCAAGCCCAAACTTAACTTAATCCTATTAATGTATAATTAAAAATTTATTTTATCAAACAATGGGAAAATGTAAATATACAATATACATTTAAACATAATCATTTAGAAATAAAAAACAATCAAATATTTTTGACATTTATTTAAACAAAAATTTCTAATTAAAAAATGTTATGAAGTTGAGAATTCAGTTGTCTTGATTCCTCAGTCCGACTTGTTCCACCACAGCTTCTAGTTGTTTGGATCCGCAACCTGTTTAAAGAAAATTAGTAAGTTGACAGAAGTTGTGAGTAAATTTTTTATTTGAAAGTGTAAAACTCTATTTTGGTTTTGAGCTATAAGTATAAAGGTCAGAATTGGTAATGTACACATTTCATAAGTTAATAAATAAAAGAAAAGTTACTAAAAAAGTTTACTCTTATTCAAATTAAAGTTATATTTATAGGTATAAAGCTACTAAATTAAAAAACTTAGTATGTTTAACAAGAAAAGACAAACAAAAAATACTAAAATGACAACTTTGCTAAAAATGATTTTTTAGATACATTTTTATGGGTCTAAAAAAAAAAGTTGACTATTTAAATTTCTTTCAAAAGTACTAGTTAAAACTAATAATTATTACCCTAAGCGATAACAATCATATTTAAATGATTTTAGCAACAATAAATACAATAACATTTGTTAAAAAACTTTTTGATATCAGTTTTTCATAATTATATTCTACTTTACATATGTCTTATACTATTTTAAAGAAAATTAATTGTTAAACTTACATTTTTTTGGACACCAGACATCATATCGGCGTTCGATTGGTTCACCAACTCCATGTATTCACTCAATTTGGATGGATCAATTACCTAAAAGTTCATAACATTATAAAACAAATTGTTAATTTTCAAAACTTTCAAAATAAAATTGTGTATTAATTTTTTTCAATACAAGTGTAAACTCTTTTTTGATTTTGAGCTATAAGTATAGAGGTCAAAGTTGGTAATGTACATAACTTAAAAATTTATCTCAATAAAAAAAAGTGAGTAAAGTGACTCTTAGTTTAATTTATAGTTAAGGTTCTAGATCTAGATATAGAGCTACTGAATTAGAAAACTTAGTACTTTTAATACCAAAATGACAACTTTGTTCAAAATAGTTTTTTAGATACATTTTTTATAGGTTACAAGAAAACTCATTTTATTTTTTTATGTTTATATGGCCATATCTCAAAATTAAAACTTAGAACGAATAAAATAAATGTAAATAATTGTTAGTTTAATAAAAAAATCTACAACTTCTACTTTAAATTATATTTATTATACTTAAAGCTAGTATATACTTTGACTAATATTATAAAAACATATTAGAAACATATTAATAAAAAATATTGAAAACTTCAATTGTAAGTTATTTAATGAGCAATATATAAAGTTACCTGTTGATTTGAAGGTGCAAACTCAGGAGTGAAATTTTCATTTGGAGAGACTGTTGATATATCTTGATATTCCTATAATTTAAAGTTTTGTTATTAATATTTACTTTTAACTCGAAAAAACTAAAAATTAAAATCTTCTTAAACGTTTAGAATTATAATTTTAGGTCTTTTTTTAATAAGAAAACCAAGCAAAGCTTTAGTTTAAAACTAATTATTATTACCCTTAAAGTTTAAGAAAACATTATATCTAAATGATTCTCAGCAACATTGTATATAAAAAATTCAATATAAAAAACTATAAAAACATATTTTTTTGAGCAATATCATATATCTTAAAATTATATTTACTAGAATTAATTGTGAAACTTACATGATTTTGGACACCAGCCATCATATCAGCATTCATTTGTTTCACCAACTCGATATATTCAGCCAATTTTGATGGATCAATTATCTAGAATAAAATAAAATTTACACTGAATAATTATATCCTACATCTTTTAAAAATATAAATTGTAGTAGTTTAATTAAAATTTTTACTAATGTACTTAAGTACTATTATTTACAACTATATTATTTAACTTACAACAGAGTCTTGGGCATTGTTTTGAAACAAGTCGTATGCACTTCCAGGAACTGGGCTTGCTTGACTCACAGCAAACAACAAAACCAAAGCTAAAACTACCTTCATTATTTTAATATTAGTATCTGAAAATAATATGAAGTCTTTATATTTAACATTTAAATTGTATATTTTATAAATTGTTTCAAAACATATTAACCATTGTATTTAAAATTAAAAAAATTTAAACATGTTATTAATTTAAAATTATTTTTTGCAAAAAAAACAATATACTAAAAGTTTTTAGCTTGAGAGTTTATAATAAAACTTTAAATATATAACTATTTTTTTATTTTAACCTCTTTGAATTAGAAACAACAAACCTTATCCAATTTTTTTATGCGTAAAGCCTATCTATAAACTTAAATATAGATATCTTAAACTATAGTTCATTTTGAAACAAAAAAATCTTAACTGAACACTATTTTTTTTTAATAAAAATTTAAATTTAAAAGCAGTATTTAAAAGTATATCCTCTTCTTTGAATTTAAGTTCTGAACTATATTGAATTTACTTTTTTACTAATTTTCATTTATAAACTTTAATATAGACTTTCTTAAGTATACTAATTTTTCAAACTAGTAAAAAAAACTGAGCTTAACCCAAAGCTATTTAAAAAAGAAAAAAAAATTGTAAACTTATAAATCAACACTAAACCTATTTTAATTCTAAGACTTAACCTGATGCTTTTTATTATCTGCTTAAAATGTTTTAATGAAAAAATATAATTATGTTACTATAAAAAATGATAACTATACTCATGTTATTATAAAACAATTGATACCTTGTCTACCTGTTAATTATCACTAACACTCATTGCTTGACAAAATCATTAATACTGATTATATACATTTACAACAAATATTTTCTTATTGCTTTTGTTATAGTCAAACCATTATCAAAAAATTTAAAAACAGTTAATATTAATTCCTTATCAAAACAGTAATTAATTACAGAATCTTAATTTTAAATATTTTAATTTTAATTCACTAAATTTTCTATAATTTATTTTATGATTGTTGATTAATTTTTAATTAATTTTTTTTATGATAATCACTTGAAACTTTTTTTGTATATCAATTGTACCCTATATAAATATTTGCATTACAGTGAAGTGAAAATATATAAACCAATGACAGGCAGTAGTTAAACTATGACAAATAAACACTACTGTTATCTTATTTTTGTAAGTGAAAATCACAATAATTAATTGAGGTTGTCATTTATTGAACAAAAAATAATTTAAAAAAATGTAGTGGTTTTAACTTAAAATTAGAAAAAAAAATTCTCACTGCTCATTTACATTGATCAATCCTAAAAATTAAATAAAAACTGTTGATCAAACATCCAACTTAACTATTAATTGTGACTGTGTTAACTGTTAACTGTGACTCGCATTTTCATGCATTTACAAGTTTGCCTCACTTTTCACACACTAGGTAGCGATTTTTACTTTCTTTTCAGCTGTTTACTTTTTTTTTTCTGAAGAAAAATTGCGTCAGGGAAAAAAAAATTCTCTTGCTCTTAGACTTTTTTTTTCCACTTTTATTATAAGGTTTCACCTTAAAAAGTATTAGAAAACTTTTTGAACAACAAAACTTTCCAGTAATTAATTTTTACCGATTAAAAAAAGTCCATAAAAAGTACACTAAATTTGTCACTTAAATGTTTATTGTTTTTTTCATGATTATTAAGAATACAAAACTTTAAAATAAAAATATGGTTGTTTACCTATAACTATTGTAAAACATATAAACAAATAAGACTTTTTTATTAATGAGAGTAATGAAACATTTAATAAAGCTTAAAAGTTTTTAAAGCCTCACAACTTGTTATAAAAAGGAATGCTTATTTAAATTTTTAGGGATATTATTGAAAATTCATATTAGCCATTTTTTGGAATTTTTTGAAATTTTAAAGTTACAAAATAAAGTACAGTGAATTAAAATATGTAAGAACATATAAATTGTTAAATAAGTTCATTTATAAATCAATATTTTTTACGCAATGAACAATTTAAGGTATAAAACTAAAAACTAAAAAATTAAAATAAAAACTAAAAATACTTTCAATAATCTAAATTGTATATAATTTAAACAATAAGTAGTTGTAACCTCAACTAAAAAGAAATTAAAGTTTGTTATTTTATTTTACGAAAAATATTATTTGCGATTCAGTTAACAAAAGTTAACAAAAAATTAAAAACTAGCTGGTAAAAGGCTATTGCACTAATATATTTAATAACAGTTTAATGCTCTGTAGCAAAGTTTTAGGCTTTAATTATTAAAATTTAAGTTTTATTTAATTTTAAGAAATACAAAAAAAAAAGGTTTTGTAATTATGTTCTTGTTCTAGTAGTTCAGCTAGAAGGTTTAATAATTTAACTATTTTTAACTTCTAATAATATTCTATTTAGCGTTTATTTAGAGTTAACAGAGTATGGTCATTTATAAGTGATAGTAAACAAAAATAAACATAAAGTAAAAATATAAAATAAGTAAAACAGAACAGACAACTAATATTTAAAAGAAATATTTGTTTAATCATGTAAAAATATTCTGACTACTTTGTTAATTGTAGATCTTATTTTTCTGAAAAAAAAAAGTTTAATTAAATTTAAACTTAATTTAGGTTGTTTTTTTAAATTAATTTTTATATTTTACTTAAATATATTTTTAGTATTTAATTTTTTTTTCTACCTACTGTGATTAATTAAAAAAAAATTCAACTAACTTGCAATTAATTTTTGTTTATACTTAGCTATATTTAAGTTTAAAAAACTTAACCATACAAAATAACTTTGCATAAAAAACTTTCCGTTCATTTTTTTACACCAACTAATAAAATTTATTTGAAGAAAATATAAACTGTTTATTTTTTAAAACTAGCAAAACTTATAAAAGTTTGTTTTTATTGTGAAAAAATTAGAAAAAACTAATTACTATTTAAATATTTTTGGTTTAAAAGTTGTACACTCAATTTTAAATTTTAAATGATTGTCAAAAACTAAAAATAAAAAGGGCATTAAAAAAGATATGAAAATAACGATTGAATAGCTTTCGTAAAGTATATTGTTTTAAATTTATATAGTTTTTTTTTTTGGTTTTTTCAAAAAAAAAACTTTTTACGCTTCAAAGTTTTTTTTTTTTTTTTGTCTTTTTAACATTATTTCAAACAATGTTTTAATAATTTGATATATAAAAACAGAATTCCTCAGAAATTAAGGTTTCAGTTTTTATTATTATTATTATTAATTATTACTTAAACCATTTAAAAAAATTTCTTGGTGTATATATTTTAGTTTAATAAATTTTTGTTTCTTTTATATTGTAACTTGAAAAAAAATTAAACAAGATCTAAATTTAAGCAATAAACTAGGCAGTAAAACTTTTATACTGCATTTAAATTTTAAAGTAATTTAAACATGTCAATTTCTCAAAGTTTTAATCACTGTGTTTCATTTTATACATTTAGCTTAACTTGTTTTATGTCTTTTGTTATATTAACATAAAATTAACTTAATTATTGATTACTGGCTACTAAAAATTAATTTATAAGAATATTGATAAGACAAAAATTACTTTAAAATTATAAAACAATATTTTTGCTAATATATTTCGAAGAATATTTAACTAATGGTTAAAACATTTTTCTTTTATTTTTCGTAATTATAGTAATAGGTGTTTACGAAAATATTTCTTCTTTTATCAAAAGTGTTTGCAATAATAATAAGTAAACGAGAAGATTTTATATTTTAATTTTTTTTTAGTCTAATAATAAGTATTTTTTGTTTAGATAAAAAACCAAAAAATTAAAAAAAAAAGAAATTAAGTATCCAGTCCAGTGTTTATAGTTAAAAAAAATATTTTTTTCGGTTAAATTAACAACTGTGATGACTAAAAAACTTTTCAATGCCTTATAAGGAAAAGCATGAGAGTAAAAGCTAAAAAAAAGACTTCCTTTTTTAAGTAAAAAGTGAAGAGTAATAAAGAAATAAAACATTGTCACCTAGTGTGTGAATAACAATGATGAAACGTTATGTATATAAAAAGGCGCGAGTCACAGTTGATTGCTAACAGTTTAGTTGTATGTTTAATTAACATAATAGCATTGTTTTATGGTTTGTTGATTGTGAATGAGCATTGTGGTAATTAATAATTCTCAAATTAAAATCACTTGAACTTTAAAAATTCTTCTTTTAAATTAATTACAAAATTATTAAGTTGTAGTGCTTAATACTTATAAAAATAAGATAAAAATATAGCTTGTTTATCAAGGTTTCAACTATTTTTTCATTCAGTCTACATTAGTTTACTGTTTAAGCAGAACTTTAGGATATAAAATTTAAAAACAGCTAAGTCCACAGTGTATATTACAGAATAATTAAAGAAAGTTATGAAAATTAAACTTAATAATAATCTGAAAAAAAAGCATTAAATAGGTAGAAAGTTGAAATAATGAGCAAAAACTTAAATATTTTAGATTATGTAATAGATGTTTTTCAATTAAGGATAATTAATCTTTAGTAATGCAATATCAATAATTAAAATAACAATAAAATTGTTGATAGCTAATGTAATTAACTAATATTAAAAAAATTGTAAACAATTAATTATGTATTACATATTCTCTAAAAGCTTTGGTTTAGTTTTTTCTATATATACACTTCAACCATTGTTTTTTTTTTAATTTCCTGAAATTATATTTTTAAGTAAAAGTTTTTAGACTGAAATGCACTAATTTTAGTATTAAGCATAGATAATTTAAATTTGGAAATTTTTATCAAAAATATTAAAGTTTTTACTTTTATAAAATACTGTTGTGTTAAGTTTAGTTCAGTTAGTTTACAGCTATTTTCATTTAAGTTTATGTATTTCAAATTTTAAAAATAAGAAATAATCAAAAGCTAACTGAATAAAGTTACACTTTTAAAAATCAGTAGTAAAAAGTAAACTTTTAATTCCTTATTAACTATTTCTCTAAACCTTAAGATAAAAAACTAAGTATCAGAAATTTAATGCAATATCAAAGCCGTTCTTTTAGAAAATGTTGAAAATTTCTAAGCTTTTGTCTACAAAATTCTAGTATTATATGAAACAGTTATTTTACTAAAGGAAACAGTCTACATGAGAAAAAAAAATATATAAACACTTTATATTTTTTCAGTTACTAATATAAGAATAATGAAGGTAGTATTAGCTTTGGTTTTGTTGTTTGCTGTGGGTCAAGCAAGCCCAGTTCCTGGAAGTGCATACGACTTGTTTCAAAACAATGCCCAAGACTCTGTTGTAAGTAAAAAATAAATGTTTGTAATTTCTTATACCCAAATATTATTATTAAAATTTAAATTAAGTCATTAATTTGTAAAATATATAAAAGATTAAAAATCATTATTAAAATTTAAGCTGATTTATTTGGTCTTAAAATTTACATTTAATGGAAAATATAAATATTTTACCTAAATAATGTTATGCTATATAATTTTAGATAATTGATCCATCAAAATTGGCTGAGTATATCGAGTTGGTGAAACAAATGAATGCTGATATGATGGCTGGTGTCCAAAACCATGTAAGTTTTTAAACTAATTTTCTTTGAAAATGTACAAGACATATACAAATTGTTAATTGTAATTTCTGCAATTAATTATTTTTGAAATAATCTTAGAATTGTATAAAGAAGGATACTGGTAAGAAAACTTAATTGAAAAAATTGTTGAAATATTATGTTATTTATTAGCTGCTGCCAAAATTATTAAGATATGCTGTTATCAGAAGGTTAAAGGGAAATAGTTATTTGTTTCAAATTATAGTTTTGCGTATTTTCATTGATAAAAAAGGTCAAACATTTTTTTCCTTATTCAGGTTTTCCCAAATTTTTTTCAAAAGGTCCCTATTAAGGATATTTAAAAGGCTATGGCCTCCTCCAACATGATTTCTCTGAAAAACTATTAAAAAAAATTTTAATAACTTAATTTTAAATTTTAGCAAAGTCAAGATGAATCAACAGTTTCTCCAAATGAAAACTTCACTCCCGAGTTTGCACCTACAAATCAACAGGTAACTATATTTATTTTACTTTAATTTATTTATAACTAAAATATTTCATCTTTTTTACTAGTTAAAGCTAAAATAAGGCTGATCAACAGTCATTTAAATCATTCAAGGCACAACATAAAGGCACTTGCATTTTTATTACAAAAAAAAATCAATTTTATCTATTTTATGTATTCTAATTTGATTTTTTAATAGCCACTTATGTGTTTTAAAAAATTTTGAGTTAGTTAATTTTTAATTTTATGTAAAAAATAAAAATAAATGTCAAAATACATTTTAATGATGTTCTTAATTTTGTCGTTTTTACTTGTCCATGTTAAACCAACTAAATTCTCTGATTTTGTACCTCAATATCTAAAATTGAAGTTAAGTTTTAACTTAGAGTAAAAATAATTTGATATCTAATATTATTTTTAGTGAGACCAATTTGTAATACATGTACATTACCGACTTTGCCCGTCATACTTATAACTTAAAACCTAAATAAAGTTTTATACTTGCATAAAAAGATTTTTAATCACAGCTTCTGTCAACTAATTAATTTATTTTAAACAGATTGTGGATCCCAACCAGAGTTGGTAAAATGCTAATAGTTACTATGGTAATTCAGCAATGAAGCGTATAAACTTTGGTTTGTTTTAAGTTAGTAATTTCACGCTCGAGTAAACAAAGCAGAGCTTTTTAACATGTCTGATCCCAACAATCTAAAAGCTATGATGGAACAAGTCAAGCTGATGAACCAAGACAACTGATTTCTCAACTTCATTTTACTTAAATAATTGAATTGTTTTTGTAAATAAAAATGAAAAACATACTAATGTTCTTGTTTTATATTAATAATTTTAAAATTTTTTTTTGGTTATTCTACAGTTTTGAATTATTTAATCACTAATCATACTAAAAAGTAAAGATTTTAAACTTATATTTAGCGGTTTAAGTTTATTGGCTAGTAGATATAAAAAGATTAACTTACAACTTTAAATAATTAAGCCTTTAAGTAATTTAGATATAATAGTTTAAGTAATATAATTATTCACTTTTAAATTTAAAATCTTATCAATTTATCTATGTTAATTAATATTATCGTTTTGCGTTCAAAAAATTTATAAGTTGATCATGTAACCTTGTTTGAAATGGAAGTAACCTTTTTCGCTTTTGAAATTTTTATTTACTTAATACTTCTAAAAACCACAAAAGATTATTACAAAGACACTTTTAGTTCCTATTCGATCAAGTTCTTTACAACTTTATGTCCACTTTATTATGCATACGCCTAATGATAGGTCAACTGCTAATACCTACTACTTGTTAACTAGTTGACGATTTAGGCAACGTAATAGTTGATCAAGTGTTGTACCTACTAGCTACCATCCTACTTATTAGTTGCCCGACTGGTTGAACTACAAGTTGTCCTATTAACTAGACTAATAATTTCGAAAATACTAGAACTATTGATTACCCAACATTAACCTACTAATAGCCACGTTTTTTGGACTACTAGTTTCACAATTGCTAATATCTCAACTACGTGATTACTAGCTGACCAACTACTTAGCCTACTAGTTGACTAAATACTAGGCTTACTATTCGATCTACTACTCGGTGTACATCCAGTAAAAGCTGCTGTTTTAGTACGTCACTAAAGCAAATTTATAAACGGTAGCAAAAAAACAAGTGTTAATATATGAGTAGCTGTACAAACTAACATTCTTCAAGTAGTATCTCGAAAATTTGTAAAATTAGTAGTCCAAGTACTTACGCAACTAATAGGCCGAGCAGTCGGGTAACTGTTACTCAAAGTAGTTGGGCAACTACTAGTCCAACTAGTTGTATACTAATAAGAAAATGTGCAGGATTACTCAATTTTTTAAGTAACCATAAAGTTCAGCATCCCTTGATTCTTAAAGCAACTTCAATGTGCAATATCCCTTCATTCCTTAAAAAAAATTATTGTGCAGCTACTTCATCTGCCTACATAGTAGAAAGTGGTGGACATTGCGTTGATGTTTTAGATTCGAACTATTAGATACATGTTGTACGGACACGGTTAAAAATTTACAGTTAAAAAGCTTAAATTCGAGCTCTATAATTAAAAAAACGATGTAGCTGTAAGGAAATTAGTGTACTGGTAAGGGGAACAAGTCTAAATTGCGCGAAAACAAAATTGCACGAGGTTACTAAATTGCACGTGGGGACTAAATTGCACGAGAACAAAATTGCACGAGTGTACAAAATTGCACGAAGACTAGTTTGCACGCAGGCACAAAATTGCACGTGGGGACAAAATTGCACGAAGACTAATTTGCACGGAAGCTCAATTTTGCATGAGTTACAATTTTGCACGGAAGGTCAATTTTGCACGACAGACAGTTTTGCACGGAGGGTCAATTTTGCACAAAATAGTACTAACTTAAAATAACTAGGTAAAAAATATATTAAAACCTTTATATTTTATAAAAAAAAATAAAATAAGCATGTATTAGTGTAGTTAATTTTAAGTTATTTAGGTTTATATTAATTTTATTCATTTTTTAATTTATTTAGCTTTTTTTTAATTAAAACTAAATTATTGTGTTTAAAAACTAAAAAAAAATTAAAAAAATTTTAATAAAAATATCCCTTATTAAAGAAGAACATGTATTGATGTAAACTTAAATTAAATTAAAGTTATACTAAACTTTAATATAAAATAAAACAAGATTAAAAAATAATAAATAATATTTACATGGGTAGGTGTTAAAATTGCACGAGCGTACAAAATTGCACGAGGGGACAAAATTGCACGAAGATATTTTTGCACAGAAAAAAACGAGCATGCAAAACAGTGAATCAATTAAATAAATTTAGAAAGGAGAAAATCCGTCTGATGAAATTTTTTTTGTGCATTGCGTAGAAAGTTCTGTTATGGCTGTGTACTTCCATAAATTATACTTAAAATTTTTTTTTTAAAAACTTTTAAATAATTTTAAATATCATTATTTTCTATTTCTCTAAACTTTATCTTAGTTTCATTACCACGCGTTTTACTCTAATTATATCTTAAGTTTCTCCTGCTCTGTTTTATCTCTTTATCTAACCCAGACTTGCGCAAAAGCACTGATAGAAGCAATTTTTTTCTTACTTTTTTAGAATAAAAAGGAGATACAAGCTTTTGACTAAAATAAACCAAACATAATAGTACAACAGCTAGAATTACTTAATTTCTATTTTTAACAAAAAAAATTATTAGTATAAACAAAACTCTTTTTGGTAGTTATATTTTAATAACGGTTTGAATCTAATTTTATAATCTAGTTTTATATATATTTTTATAAACTTTTTTTTGATTGATTGTTGTTTATTATTTAATTTGTTCATTTAGAATTTTTTAATTATTAGTATCTTTTTTAAACTTTTCTAATTACTTATTTCATTTATTTTAACTTTTTTTAATAATTTTATTAACTTTTGTTTTGGACTTTTATTTTATGTATTTATTATTTAATTTATTAATTTTTATAAATCTATTTTATTTTTTGATTTTTTCAAAATTTTTTTATTACTTAGTTATTTGATTTTTTAAATTCTGACTTCTTTATTATTTAGTAAAATCTATTTAACATTTGATACTTATTTTTTTCTTAAAAATAACTTTTTTAAATTTAAAATTATCATTTTTTTTATTTTTCTAGTAACTATTATTTTCTTTTATTAATTTATTTTTTTTAACTAAATATTTATTTACTTTTTTATTTTTAATTGTTTTTTTTTAACTTTTACTTAATATGGTTTTTTGTCGTATTTTTCTTTTATTTAGCTATTAATTTTTTAAATTTTTTTTTAAGTATATCATACACATTTTTTCGTGCAAAAGAATTCTCTCGTGCAATTTTGTCCCCTCGTGCAAAAATGTCTACGCGCAATTTTGACCCGTCCCTGGGTAGGAAACAAAACTCGTGCAAAATTGACCCTCCGTGCTAAATTGTCACTCATGCAAAATTGACCCTTCGTGCATAAGTGTCTGCGTGCATCTTTGTCTGCTCGTGCAAAAATGTACCCTCGTGCAAAAGTGTCTTCGTGCAAAAGTGAACCTTCGTGCAATTTTGTCTACGTGCAATTTTATCTTCGTACAATTGTGTGCTCTCGTGCAAATCAGTCTTCGTGCAAAAGTATCTTCGTGCAACTTTGTGTTTTCGTGCAATTTTGTCCCCTCGTGCAATTTTGTACGCTCGCGCAATATAGACAGCTACCCACTGGTAAGATTAATTAGACCTTCAACTTATCAGTATTAATTTACCATTATCGATCACTATTTACAAACAACAATTTTACAAATTATCTCACTGAACTGCAAGTAAGAACATACGACTATTCTGCAGCATATTTTGTTCAATTAAGTGTAAGTAAAATAAAATATACTATGTTATGTAGGCATTTCGAAAAAATATGCAGCATTGTATGAGTTCTTAAGTAACTTTAGTTTACGGCATCCCTAACATATTAAGTAACTTAAATTTGCAGCATCGCTGAAGTCATCAAATAATTGTACAGCATTTTTTCGACTTACCTTTATCCTATTTAATATATTTTTGAAATTCATTTGATTTTGCCAAAATTTTAACATAGAACTAAAAAAGGTAACAGATTGGCTTATAGGGAAACAAACTTAGGCTAAATCTTAATAAAACCAGAAGCATAATTTTATATTAATCGAAAAATAGCTTTAGGAAAAATAAAGATCCTAATAAAAAATAGGTAAACCAGTTATATCAAACACAAATAGCTACAAATATTTGGGAATAACTATAGACAGAAATTTAAAATGGTCAGAACACATAGAAACTATAAAAACAAATTTACAAAATACATTGGGTATATTATATAAAACCAGACACTTTTTAAATGAAAAAGCATTATATTTGATCTTTAATTTTTTGCTTATGAGCAATGTTAGATATGGCTTGTTGTGTTGGTAAGAGCAAATAGAAAATGTTTAAATGGTATTAATATTCTCATAAACAGAGCACTTACATATATAAATTATAAGAAATATGATGACAGTGTAAAAGAATTAAAAACTCAGAAAAAAATATTAGATGTTGAAAGTCTGTATCTATGCGAATTAGGTCTGTTAATGTAAAAGTTTAACAACAATTTGTTACCAGATAACTTCAAAAATTACTAAGAAGTGTAAAAATTGTCCATAATTATCATATCCAGGTCTTCAAAATCAATTTTTTTCCTACCGGGATTCAACTGCAAAAAAAGTCATAATCACGATCCTTCCAAGGTAGTAGGTTATGGACTAAGCTACCATTATGTTTAAAAAGTATAAGCCATTTTGGAAAGTTCTAGGATAAACTTAAAAGTTATTTTTTAAATAGTGATTCTCAAGGTCATTAGTGATCATTCATATCGCCTAAAAACTTTGTTTAAGGAGTTAATAATATTTGTCATTTAATATCCAATTTTCTCTTTATTATTTTATATTTTTGTTGGAAAGTAGATTTGTTTGATTACATTAGTTTAGTCTAGACTTGAGCATTTTCTGTCTACTTTATTTTTAAGATTATTCTTTAAGATTATTGTTTTGATTTAAGCTCAGATTATTTACAAACTTTTGTTTTTTTTTCTGCTTACAATTTTTTTTTATATATTATTATTATTTTTATTTATTTAGTTTTTTTTTGGATGCAAATTAATAAATAATAGTTATAGATGTTTATATTTTAGCAGAAAAAAATGTATAAAAAGTAAGCTAAAATAACTGTTTTAAATAAATTTTGTTAAAGAATCTCTTTTTGAGCAAATTAAAAATAAGTTCTTCTTTTTTATGTTTGCAAATGTTGTTTTCTTCTTATTATTACAATTAAGACTTAGACAAGTGTTAAAAAAAAAAAAAATTTCTAAGGGAAATAAATTTGTTTTTGTTAATATCATTATTCTTAAAATTATTTTTTTCTTATTGAAAGCATACGTTTTACAGTATTTATCTTCATATTTTCATTTATAGAAGTTAAGTTCAGTTATTGTGAAATTCACTTCTTTAAAATTCTTAAAAAATTTTACAATAGTTTTTTTAACTATTCAAATGTGAAATATTTTTATATTTTCAACTTAAACTATAAATATAAAATAAAAATTTCCTCTTCAGCACAAAATACTTTTGTAAAAATAATTTAGCGTATTACATTTTACTTTATTTTTAGAGGTTGTAACTTATAACTTAAATATCCGCACGTTTGCTATTAGTATTGTTTATCTCCTTCTAGAAATCCCACTGTTTTTAAGATTATGTTTATTTTTTTGTTCTTTTGTTACTAAACAACATTCATAGTAAATTATTAAAAACAAAATTCAGTTTTACTTTATTTTAAAGTCCTTTCGCCCCTTTACTAGTTGTTGCCCCCGACTTACTAAAATCGCCGTAGGGGGGCGGTACCGCCCATTTTGGAAACCGCTTTACACTATCATTTGACAAATTAAAAAAAATTCTATGTGCTTTACTGTGCTTACTTCGAGAAAAACTTGGTTTAAGTTTTGATTTGACAAAAAGTTTATTAAACTTATGAATTAATATTCTTTTATTATAGTGATATATATACGATCTTGTAACATTTGTTTTCAAGAATAATAGTATAAAAAAATTATATATTTTTTCAAACATTAATTACACAACAACTAACATCAAAAGCTTTAAAAATCATAAAAAGAGTCTAATATTTGATCAAAATATTGTACATAAACTTTTAAATTAAATGCTAAGGAGCTGGACTCTAATAGTCTAACTTGAAAGTAAAAAGAATATAAACTTAACGAAAGTTTAGTAATCATAGTTTTTAAATAGGCAATAGAGTTTATAAGAAGAACCAAGTAAATTTTTAAAAGTTAAATTAGTTGTTGATTTTTTCATATTAGGATGGATTTTTGAGAATTTTATTTAATTGTTTTAATTTTTTTTTTCACTAGCATTGTTTTAATCAGATTTAAAAAAAAACTCTTGTATATATACTTATTATAGTCTTTTAAATTTATTTTTCCGGTGGCAGATGGGTCACACTTGACTAACTGATCTATCTGGAGCAGGAAATAGTGGACATATAGTTGATGTTTGAGCTTAAGACTTATCGAGACGTGTTGTGTAGAGACTGACAACACATTACTGTTAAATAACTATATTTAAAGCATAAACATATAGTACATAAGTTGTTGAATAACCGTTGGACTGATTAGAAGGTATAAAATTTCAATTTACAATCGATTTTATTTGATTTACATCAATTACTATATAAAAATCTCATTAAACTGCAAGTAAAAACATTCGATTATTCAGCCCGATATTTTAAAAATTTAAGTATTCAAATATCATTTTTCACTCTTTTCTGAAGGCAATTAAAGGCACTGTGCAGCATTATTAGAGTTTTTAAGTTACTTTAGTGTTCAACATCCCTTTATTCATAAAGTAACCCATGTGAAGCCTCCCTTGTTTCCTTAATTAAATTAATTGTGCATTATTTTTGACTTGCCTTTTATTTTAAATATCTTTGAATTTTGTTCTAATTTGGCCTTTTGAAGGGTGCTGGCTAATTTCTAAAACTTTAAATAGCAGTTTAAGACGCTGTTATCTTCGAACATATTTTAAAAAGTTATGATCTCTCATTTTTAAAACGAAAAACGTGAAAGTTGTGGTCATTTGCACACTAAACTTTAAAAAAAATTACGAAAGGTACACCAAGTTCGAGTAAAATAAATTGTGGGCTTGTTTTTTGATCAACAAACTATAACTATATTACAATCAAAACAGTTCAACAACTATAATTAAAACACAATGAATTAGTTTTTTTTTAGTTTTTGAATTATAAAAGTTAACATTTAAAAGAAGCATATTTTTTATATTAAACATATTGTTGACGTGTCAACTACAAAAAAATCGCAATGTATTAATTTAATTTTTAATTTTAAACCTTCTTTTGAACTCCTAGTAAAAAGTACTACTGTAAAGATAGTAAATAGTAAAATCTATTGTTATTTAGAAATAATCTAAGCAATATGTTCTTTTATTTTAAGTTATATTTTAGAACTGAAAAAGGTTTGAAAAAGAAAACAAACAACAATTTTTACATACTTTGAAATGTTTTACCTAGCTACGTATGTATTTATATTTTACGAACTCTTTTAAGTTGAACAGTTTGGAACTAATACACAAACATTATTTGACAAAAACTTAAACTAATCATAATCTTTGTATATCTAAAACCTATAAGTATAACTAGCAAAAACTCCCTAAACGTAACTTAAAACTGCATTGTATACCAAAGAAATCCGAGTCTAAAATAAATAAAAAAATTATAACAAAAACTAATTACTAAAATACTATGTGAGCAACTAAGCTCTGTTTGAAATGTAAATAAGTAGTTTGACCGCTAAAAAAGTAAAGTTCCAATTTATCAAACTAAAACTTACTTTCTTGTAACGTTATTACTTTACTCTTTTAATAACTTAATTTAAAAAATATATATATATTAAAAGGATTTTTTTTTTGTCAAACTAAAACAATATAAAATTTACTGAATTACTGAAATTTACATCACAAATTTTTATAAGTTAGTTTTTAATGTAAAGCATATGTACTTTTTTTTACCGTTAGATATATATAAAAATCTCAAAAGAAAAAATTTTTGATATATTTTTAATTTTTTTTTTGACATATAAGATAATAAAATAATTTTTTAAACTAAAAGTTTAGAAAATAAAACTAAAATAAATAATATAAAATGAAACTAACTAAATGTGAAATAAAATCTAACTAAATTATATAAAATGTTAAATATAAAACTTTTTTTTTTAGAACAAATTACATTTAAAATAGTAGTCTACATAAATAAATTCAGACTTTTAAAAGTTTATCAAAAAAATTAAAACACTTTTATTATTTTTGTTTGCATGTTTTTATTTCAGGTTAACAAAAATCCTATTCATACAATGGTAGCTTTAACTTCAAAAGAGATGTGTACTTCAAGTAGTTCACGGTCAATTTATACTTCAAAAACTGAAATGTTTGTTTTACCATTAGTGTCTTATACTTTAACTGCTTCACTAACCAACAAAAAGTTCAAGTTTGTTTTAATCTCAATGTTTTTTCTGTTAGTCATAGTTTCTTGTTCATTAAAGTTTAAACCTCAAATATTCTAAAGTTTAAACGCTATATTGAAGTTAAAAACATTTACAACAAAGACAACTTTATGAAAATGAAAAAAAAAAGCATTAGTTTATATATTGTAGACTAAAGTAATTACTTCAAACTTTGCCAAACGACCTTCGCAAAGTATTATGCTGAAAAATTCAATTTTTGTTTTATATCTTCTGTCTGTTTTTGTTAGAGGTCAACAAAATTGCCTCGGCCAATGTAGGGTGGTTTGCGATGATCAAGATCCAACGTACAACCATCTAAATGGCGTGTAGAGAGGTAAGCAAGGAGTCAAAGGACAGAAAGGAGAAATCGGATTGCCAGGACTCAAAGGTAGTTCGAATAATCATTTGATGAAAAACATTATTGAAAAATTTGGAAGATTAGAAAAAAAAGTTACCGAGCAATCTCTGCTAATCGAAGAGTTGTCAAGTTTGTTTTTTGTGAACGTTTTCAACTTTAACTACTTATTAGAGTTTTTAAAATATTTAGCCCACTGGTTGAAGCATGAAATATCTAGCAGAGTTAAATTTGGAAAAGTTAAACTTCATAATGTATTACCATAAAATAAAATAATATAGTTTTATTTAATTTTACTTTACAAATAATAATTGTGCTCTCTTATGATGTTGAAAGCTTGTTTAATTGTATAAAGTAACTTAATACTTTAAAATAGCTTGTGAGGTTGTGCAAATAGAAAATTCGTCAATCAACACAACTTCTAAATTGTTACGTCACAACGAAGTTTTAGCATACAAATGCGCTAAAGGTTATGAAGCGTCTGGCAAATCTGTGAGAAAATGTTTACGGGGTAAATTGACACCTGTGATGTCATTTCAACCTTTTGTCTGCAAGTGTTAGTTAATAATTAAGTTTTTTGTTTGGCTTCTGTTTGTGTTTTTCTGTAAATTATTAGCAAAACGTAATTGTTATTAAGTATATAAATAACTTAACAATCTGAAATAACGATTATGACTTTTATTTTTAAGTTTTTTTTGTTTATAAACATAGTTATTTTCAAATATAAATTTTATTTTTTGTCACGTAAAGTTATTCATTTTTACAACTAATCGAATTAATCTTATTATGATTAAACTTGTACCTGAACAAACATTTTTTTTTAAACATTTGTTGACGATTTACTTTGAAAAAAATAACAAAACAAAAAACTAGCTGTTTGCTCTGAAAATCTATGTCAAAATAATGGAACATGCCAACTTGATTTCGAAAATGAAGAACACTACATTTGTGAATGCAAACTACCTTATTATGGAAATAACTGCGAAAAAAGTTAGTTGCCGTTCCGTCAATTCTTTTAGAATTCTACTAATGTTTTTTGTTTAAATTTGTATTTTTAGAATCCTTAACAGCTTGCATATATATAACTTACAAACACGATTTTCAATGTACAAAGTAAAACTAACAATACGAAAATTTTTTTATCAGTTTTGAAACTATCTGACTTGCTTTTTATTTTTAAGCTCACTGTGAAGACTCTGTTCCCTGTTCAAACCGTGAAAAATGCAGGGCAACCACAACTGGTGTTGGATATAGTTGTTCATGTTTACCAAAATATTTCGGCAGTACCTGTCAATTCGTTTTTTTGTTTAATTATTTTTTGTTACTAACAGCTTTATCGTTTATTGCATTGTCTTAATACCAGTTTTATAACATATAAAAATAAAACTATTGTTTCTATGTACGAAAAGTTAGTAGTTTCAATATTTTTAGTCTTGTAAGCGTGTTTATACAAAATATCAAATTGAGATATTTATTTTCGTTGTTATTTTTAATAAAGTCTTTGAAATTGTACTAACAAAAATTTTTTAAACTTTTCAGAATATTGTAACGATGCAAACCCTTGCTTGAATGGTGGCACGTGTACGTTGGTAGAAGATGATTATCAGTGCCATTGCAAATACGGGTACAGTGGATTAAATTGTGAAAACTTGAAAGGTCTTTAAGTTTTACCATTTTTTGTAAAATGACAACTTTAAAAAGTTTTTGAGTACAGTAGTATCTATTAAATTTATAAACTAAATTTGTAGTTGAATGTTAAACTTGATTAACATGTATAAATGAAGTTTTAGTTTAGTCTAAAAATTAACATACATAACTAAAAAATTTTCCTCCTACACATTAAATAGAATTTTTTAGATAAAATGTTCTACAGACTATGATAAAAAATTGAGTGTAATTTTTTTTGCATATATTATAAAATAAACTATCCAACAATTGCATTAAACAAACATAAAATGTTATATCTATAAGCACATTAAGTAAAAACTTTTACAAAATATTTAGTTTAAAAAATATTCAATTTCAAAGACAACTGCTTTCGTTTCGCACTGTCCTTATCACAACAAAATTATGATGCTTCTGAGCTCTATTGCGAAAGCCAAGGTGGAGAGATCGTTTCAAACTTGTTCGGAAATATTGGTGTTAATTATCATGCGTTAGTTGTTTATGATTAATTAATGTTTTAAAGCTTACTTTAAAAATTGCAATAACAAGCCGTTTAAGTGTGCTTTTATAGGACATTCGAAATACTTACAAAGTTATTTTAACGTTTTAAAACCAAGTGTCTTGAAACACTGTGTTGTGCATTAATTGTTTACACAAGAAACGAAATTTTATAAAGAAACAAATTGGGCAGATAATTTAATGTCAATGTTTTTCAAACATGAACATTCACAAACTAACTTTCACAAATACATCTGATAAAAAAAATAAACATTTTGAAGTCAAAAACGGCTGATTTAATTAGAGTAAAAATTGATATTTTTATTTTTTTGGTGTAGTAGAATTGAATAAAATTTGAAAACATTTTATTAAGTTCGATCAAAAAGATTATAACATTAGTTTAATGCGTTAAATATAACTCAATTTAATTTTCAAATCAATTTTAACCATTTATTAAGCGGTTGAAAACCAAGCATACTTTTCAGCGATCTTGATAATTTTAATATGTACTGGGTTGGAATATCAGATGCCAAAACTGAGGGGGCTTGGAAGTACACCGACGGCCAAGACGCCAGTGACATCATGTTTTCATGGTATCCCGGTGAACCAAATAATTCGGGAGGTGATGAGCATTGCGCTTACAAGCATCCAAATGGACTTATTGATCACAATTGTTATAAGCACAATCACTATGCTCTGTGTCAGTTTTCAAATGGAAACTGTTAAAGTTTAGTTTTTTTGTGTAAATTTTTGTTTTTTTCCTTTTAATTTGTAGATTTCATTTAAAACTAATGTATCAATAGCAGTATTAAATTTCTATAACTTCTTTATATAATTTTTGTTAATATGTTTGTTTTTCTACAAGTATATCATTAACTTACATAAAATGTTTAACACATAGTACTATCCAAAATGATTGTTATAAAGTTTTTTTTTTTTTAAACAGTTTTTTGCATATATTACGGTTTACAGTTTTTTTGAGTTCTTTTTGTTTTTACTTCATTTCTTAAAGTTCGATTTTTTAAGCAAAATTTTTTCTTCTTAAACCTGCATAACGTAAAATAAATTAGTTACAGTATACTACCGCTTAAGTACGCACTTTTTTTGGTACGCACCTCGCCTTAAGTACGCACTTACCTAGAAAGACAAAAAAATCTAAATTTTCCTAGACTTAGAATTTTTCTAAAGACTTGTTCTATAGAGTCAATTTCTGACGCTTTCCATCCATTTTTCTAAACTTTTAAAAATTTCTAAGCTTTTTGTATTCAAAAACTTTCAGAACACCTGCAAAAGAAAGGCTAATTTCAATGTGACATAATACAAAACTACTTAATCCTAAAAACTAGTTACAATTTTTATAAAGTCAAAATAAACATATAAAAAGAAGCAACAACAAAAAACTAAAGTTAAAAAAAAAATGATGAGCATCTTATCTTTGTGCACTTATACTACTATAAATGTTTCTACTGATATAAACTTTTCTACAAAAAAGTCCTGAAACGTTTTTCTTTCAAATAAAAAAAAATCAACCAATTTTTAGCTAATGGAAAATGATAATAAATGTAATAACTAAACTAAACTTAGCTTGACTAGCATTATGTAGAAACTTTTTATAGAAGAAATAAATATTAAAACATTTTGCAGAATAGTATTATGTATCGAGTGATATTTAAAATAAAAAGACTTGTTTATTTGGCTTAATTTTTTGGTGGCTAGTTGTAAAAAAGAAAACAAACAACTAAATTTCATATTATACTATGTCGTCAAAAAGTACGCACTACCCGTACTAAGTACGCACTTTTTGGTCGGGTTCAATTTGCGTACTTAAGCGGTAGTCTACTGTAATTGTTTTTATTAACTTTATATTCTACAAATTACTCATTATTGTACTATTTAAAAGCATGTTTATAAGAAAATGTTTATTTTTTAGCTCGTGATGCAAAAATAATTTTTATTTCTACACTTTACGTTGATAGTATCGTAAATAAAAAAAAATTTACACACTAAAAACTTTAAACTATAATTAATCAAAAATAACAATTACACTAAGTGTTTATTTTTAAACCGACTATATAAAGTTTATTTTTGTAAAAAACTTAATGTGTTGAAAATGTGTTTGATGACTATTATATTCAAAAACATATTCAAAACAATGCATATAACTAAATGTAAAAGTTATTTGTTTTGTATTTAAAAAATGTGTTTGCAAAACTTCGTCGTACTAAACTGTAATAATTTTTTTTTTTCGGATATTAACAGTAGGAAAACGTATAATATTTTTATAAACATTATTTTTAAACTGTTATACAAACAATGCACAAAAATAGATGTTGTACAGTTTTACAGTAAAATAAGATTTCTTATAAAAGGAACATAATGATCTACATATTTTGTGTTTGTTGTTATAAAATTTGCAAAAAAGCCCACTTTAAGTTTTGCTCTAAAAATATTTTTACTAACTGCCCGCAGAAACTTATAAAGTATAAAAAAAAACTGTTTTTAAATTAAAAACAGTCTCTTACAAGAATAAATAGCTTTTCTATTCAAAATAAACTCTTATCATCTTTGATATATACATAATAATGGTTTGGTGGTATTATTACAAAAACAAAATTTGTTTATAAGCATGTATCAACATTTGTTTTTACATTTATTAAACATTTATAAGCTACAGTTGTTTAAAGTTTCAGTTTTAATATCATAATAAATATTAAATACTGTTGTTTTTTTTACACAGTATAAGTTTCTACTGATTAGCCCTTTATATTTTATAGATTATTTAAATAAAAAATAGAAATTAAGCATTAAAACGAAAATATTTTAGAAAAAAATTATGTTTTTAGTTATGCTGACATAGTTCATTTGGTATTTTAATAAGTAAAAGTTAGATGTAGATCTTTTCATGCTTTACATCAGAGAAAGGTTATTTCAGTTTTTTATCTAGATAATAAATTTTATATTCTAAGTAGTAGAAATATATGAAAATATAAGTTATATAGATTTCCGTTGCATTATTTCCGTGTTTTTTTGTTGTACAGTAATAATTAGGTTAATATATATATAACAAAGTTAAAAGTTAAAACTATATTAAAAATTATTCTTCGAAAAAAGAGGTTGATTTACGCTAAATGTCATAAACAAAGAGTTTAGAATATATTTCTTAGAATATAAAAACCGCCTGCGTTCGGTAAATCTAATGTTTAAATGCGGTATTTTTTTTGAGAGAATTAGCTTTTGTCTCGGCAAAAAAATTATTTTCGCGGAAGCTTCCTATAATGTAATTAAATAATCTTTGAAAAAACTCCCATTGCGGAAATGCGTCACATATTTTAAACAGACGGAAAAAAAAAAGGCAAACCTCAGAAATTTTACAATCATTTTATACTTTGTGAATAAGACAGCTAGAGGACACTGTCGTTACATAACTTTAATACTTTTAACTATAATAATATTTCGCAGTCAATTTGTTAAACTTTTTAGGGAAGAGCATGAACAAAGTTAAGTTTATAATAAATTAGCTTAAATAGATTCTATATTAAACAATTTTTGTTGAACTATTTTACTTTATTTTAACACATACAAAACATATACTATAATCTAAAATTTGATAAAAAATTATATAAGATGAATGTATAATAAAAAATCTGCTTTAAAAGTTTTTTTGTTTTTATTAAAAACTACAGCTTGGTACAAAGAACAACTGTAAGTCATTTTTGTTAATACATATATTTTGATATTTTTGTATAAAAACTTGTAATGTGATAAAATTTGAAAATTATATACAATTGTTTTAATCAAAAATTAATTTGTGCGAAAAATATCGTTTAGTGAAAAATATTGTTTTTAAACATGTAATTTTTACTTAATAATAAAGATGTGTATTTATATGTACTGTTTCTCCAATTAGCTCATATGTATCTATAATCATAATTCTAGTCAACTGAAATCAGATTTAAAGGTATTTATAGTTTGGTTGACAACGATTTAGACTTTAGAACAGTTTTAACTGATGCTTGATAACTACTGTTATAAATTATTTCAATAAACTCATTATAGAATGTTTTAAACATATGCTTATATATTTCTTTTCTCACTTATATTTAAGCTATTTAAGTTAAAATCATAAGGATTGTGAAAACATAAAATATCACTATATGACTAAAAACAACATTGTTTCAATCAATTTTGTCCATAACTTTGTAAGACAGGGCTGGATAGCGTCTATAGCCACTGACAAGATATTGTAAAATATCTACATACTTCTAGTTTGCATCCCATTAAAAATATTATTTTGCTTGCGGTTTGAAAATTTACTTTTTGCAGCCCTCATTTGGCTGACTGGCTACAGTTTCCTGACTCCTTTTCTATATGAACATTAACTACAAGCCGTATATAACTTTTTATACAATCTATTTTAAATATTATTATAAATTTCAAATTTATTCTATATATAAACTTTTACACAGTAGCAAAACAAAAAGCTATAACTGTTTTTAGAAAGTATTTTAACTAAATTATAAAACATTATTGTAATCTCATTTAAATTAGTTTATTTTAATGTCAATTATTTGATATTCAAATGAATACTGTTTTTCACTTACCTCAAAAAATATAAACATGTCCAAACTAATAACCTAATAACGAAAACAACTTCAATAAACACCTTAACTGTAGTAGCCACAGTTTTAAAAATAAAATTAAACTGTCTCGTTTCTTTAATGAATTCCATCAATAATATGACTACATTTTTGTGATTTCCTCAAGTGTTTGATCCGTGAATTTGAGGTACAGATGTTCGTTTCGAACGCTTTTGTAAAAGTCAAAACATTCTTGATTTACAATCAAGTCTATAACTTTATCACCTTTAATGACACGAAAAAACATCAAGTCCGGCTCGAAATGCCGATACGATCCAACTCCGTCAAAATGTGAATTATTTGCTGCTTACATCTTGAAATGTAGTACTTTGTCATAGAACCAACTGTTCTTATATTCATTTTTAACTAGTTACGGACTTTGGCGGAGTAATGATCAAAGAGGTAATTACACACTTCCGTGATGTAAAAGGATTAATTAAAATTGTTCCGCAAAAATGCTTAAAATATGCATCGCATTAAAAAATACAAGTTTAAAATTGTACTAATTAATTAAACGTTAAGTTGACCAAAAAAAATTTTAAATCAGTTTCTTGAGACGTCTTCAGGTTCGTACCCTAACTTTAGAATTTTGTCAAAATATGGCAATTTAAATGCATTGTGTCAAAGCTGAAGCTGTATTAAACACTTTCCAATTTTTATTTTAGTGCTTGCACATAAACTAACGAAGTTACAGCTGTTTAAAATTTGTTGTTTTATAGTTGATATAAACAACTTATCTATTATTAAAATGATTTTAATCCATTGATGGAAATTAAATACAGTCTGAATCTATTTAAACGTTCAATAAAGTTTCACTATTGCATGGTATAAATCAGGGGGCGGCAAACTGCGGCCCGCGAAGGTTAAATCTGCGACCCGCGAGCAGGTTATTTTTTTGAATGGAATGCGGCCCGAAAAACAAAGCTTTGCGGCCTGCGAGCATGTAAATGTGGCCCGCTGAGCAAAATTATATTTTAAGTTAAGTTTGTTTGATTAGTTTAGTTCTAAATTCCTGTATAACATTTTTAAACAATTAAAAAACTCTACTGATTTATCTTAAAAATGTGAAAAACACAGGTCAGCATTCCGCCAGGTTTTGTTTCTCAATTTCATAATAACTTTCTTTATACAACAGCAAATTATTTTCTACAAAAAGAGTGTAAAAAGTGATTTTTAGTATGATTGTTATATAATACCTATTTGGTAAAAACTTTGTTTTTCATTTTGTACAGAAGTAATGCACAGTAATTAACTAAAATGTTATTTCTTTACAGTTTAGTTTTTTTTCACACGTTTTTTATACCGAAGTTTCTATTACAGATGTTCTATTACTAAATGTTATAATCTAGTGTGCACAAAATAATTTAGAATAATATAATAATGGTAATAAAGAAAAAATAATAAATAAATATAAATAAATAAATAATAACATTAATAATAGTAATAGTAATAATAATAAAGAGACGAAGAAGAAGAGCTAAGGTTAATTTTATTTAGGTTTTGAAACTTTTGACTTTTTAGAAGTTTTCTTAGCATTTTAAACTAATTCCTATGCACACTAATGATCAAAGATGCTCATGTTTGAAACCGCTTTCCATTTAATACTTAAAGAGATAAAATTTAGTTTATGCATAATTTTCTAACGTTATGTTTTTTACATGTAATATCTAAGTGTGTACAGACACATTTAAAACAATATATATGACATAAATTTAAAAAAAGTTTTTCTTAGGTACACTTTTTGATTTTTCAAACAATGTTTTATGGCAAAATAAGTTAACTTTTATGCGTTGCATACTAATATAAACATTAGAGTTTTTTAAACTACCTATTTAATACAAACTAGATTGAAAAATAGTAATTTATTAAGTTTGTACATTTTTCAAATTCGACCAAATAAACTAATAAAAAATCCCACACTTAGACTAAGACTATTTGAAGACTTCAAATTACGGCCAATTTAGTCATTTTTTAGTTTTTCGCTTAAATTGCTTTTTGTATGTTAAAATATCAGGCTAGTTTTGGTCACACTTTTTTGCTTTAAAGAGTGGTAGATTAGATCTATGATGAATGTTTTGTTCAATGCACAGTGTTGGTTTGAATTAAAATATATTTTAATTTTTTAGTCTTGTAGCTGATATAATTTGAATTATTTTTGTAGTAAATGTATACATATAAGTGTGAACAATTTGAGTTGCCAAAAAATATCGGAAAAGCTTTGAATTTGACATTTTATACTTAAAACCTCTGTAAAAGTCTTGAATTTGAAATTATCAAAAAAACCTGGAATTTTAATTAATTTTTACATGTAAAGTAATGAGATTTCGATTTGACGCCAAAAATCTACCATATAAGTATTTTTAATTAAAAAACACATTTAAAGTAGCTTAACAGTATCTATTGAATTTTTTTATATTTTTTAAGACAGTTTTTTTTACCTTTAACTTAATTATATACTGAAAATAGAAGCAAAAAAATGTACTTTTAAAAACTTTATATTGGTGCATCGCACTTTTGCTTTTAAAATGTATTTATCTATTGTTGTGACTGGAACTAAACCTAGATTTTCTTCCAAAATGTCAAAATTAGTAATACCACCTGTAATAAAAATTCTAAAATGAGCAATATCTGTCGTATCAGTTTCCACATCTTAACAGATTGATTTAAGTCCTAATTTGCTTTAGTCGGCTTTATAATCTTCAGACATTTCTTAAACGTGGCTTCTTGTTGATATTGAAGAAACAAACAAAATTTTTTTACTAACCCATACACAAATTATTCAAATAAGTTTTTAACTCTGAACGGTATTTTTTTTTTTTTTGTAATTACTTTTGCTATTTTATAATTTGCCTTAACAGTTTTTTCTGATCACTCTGTAGTTACTAAAAATAATCATGTGCGTTGTTGAAACTGACTTAAGCGATTTGTTTTTTTTCTTGTTTCTCTCAATAACTCCAAACTAACGTAACATAGTTCTTATAGATCCTCTTAAAATTCATATTTGCTCTTTTGAAAGGCATATTTTTTTATTGCAGATAAAGAGTTGCTATAATGCTCAATAAAAATAAGTTTTTCTAATTCATTAATAGCTGAATTATATTAAGTTTTTTGTTCATATAATTAATTCACCGTTATTTAACTTCGGTATGAATTAATTTTAAACAGGGTTGCCAAACAAACAGGCTAGTTTAATTTTTTTTTTCAATTCTGACTAGGTTAAAGCTGTTTAAGAACTTTTTATAAAACTCAGGTGTATCTGAAACTTTTATTTCAAAAACTTTGAAGAAATCTTCGATTTCTCAGAATAGTTTTTATGACTGTAATAAAGTTTACTAATTGTATTTTTTTTATCTATTTACATATAGTGCTTTTTTATTATAATGATATTTTAGTTATGTATTTAAGCTTGATTAGCAAAAAGTTTTTAGCTATTTTAACTTTTAATAAATTTAAAATATAATTTAAACATTTTTGCTTTTAAAGTGGCAATCGTGTAAAAGACTAATTAATTAGTAATAAGGTATTTTTTTGAAGTATTCCAGCATTAAAAAACTTGATTTAGCTTATCTACAGTATAAATTATTTTATTAATAGGTATTAATTTTATTCAATTAACAATTATTCAATTTTCTAAAGAATGAAAACTATTTAAGACGCAAAAACTACTTTCAAAAGTAAACATTTTTTTTTAAATATAAAAAGATGGCTCATTATATAAAAAATATATAATAGTGACCCATAAATTTTTTTCAAGCTCGGTTTTTATAGAGAGTTAGGTTGTAAGTTAATTAATAAAGAAATGTTATTAAGTTTGAAATACTAAGTTTTTAAGAAAGTACATATTTTATTATGACTTAATTATTTTAAAAAATTTTAATTTATTGCAATAGATTTTTATATATTAAATAGGCATTTTATGTGTAGCTAAAAGTAATTTAAAGTAATAAAGTGAATAAAGTAAAACTATGTCTAGTGTGACCAAAACTAAAGCCAAAAAATTAATTAAATATCACTAAAACTAAAACTGTGGCCCGCGAAGATTTTAAAAAATTGAAATTTGGCCCTCGAGCACCAAGTGCCTGCTGACCCCTGGTATAAATGATGAGTTAGCAGCCAAGTATAACTTCGTATATACAAACACGTGTATACTCGTCATCACGTTCGTACCTCTAACATTTGAACTTTGTCAAAATATGAAAGTTATAAACTCATGCTTAATTACTATTGCTTAGTAAATTATTTTTCAATAAAATTACAATAACATTTTTCTTAAAGTTACATAATAAAATAAAACTGTAGTAAACTTCTGAATTAAAAAAACATGTTAGAATTAAGGTTTTTACAAGTTAAAATACTTTTGTATTGTGATATGATTTTTATTTGTTAAAATATTTTTAGTCGCATTTTCTAAGCCCTCATTATCCTTCAACCACAACTATTTTAATGAAAATAGTACAATTAAAGTTGATAATTGTAAAATATAGCAGCTATTCAAAATTCGAAAATTTTGCAGATATATATTTCATAAAACTACTTAAACTGTTAACATAGCAAAACTTCACAGTTACATTTTACTACAATGAACTGTCTTTAATCAAAAGTTTACTTAGAAAATGCATTTGGTTTGCCATTATATTAGTTTAAAAAAATAAATTAAGTTAAGATTCATCAAACTGAAATATTTCTCAGCTGTTTCATTATCTTCCAAATTTTTAACTGTAAAAACAAAATATAAATAAAAAATAATAATAAAACCGCAGTAACTATAGAACGCTGAACTTATTTACTTACATCTGTTTGTAATTAAATTACGGTTTTTTAAATGGTATGTCAATAAAGCAGTAAAATTTAAATTCATTAAATTTGAAAACTTGTTAAGTAAGAAGCAATGTTCTTAAGGTTACTTAATCCTTTCCTTACACGATCAATCTTTGTTACTTTTGATTTTTTTTTTTTGAAATAATCTATAATAAAAGACAATAAAGAAATATCATAGAATAAATTTTTAGTATTTATTACTATTGACATCTAAAAAGTGGTAATTTCTCTATAAAACGTTAAGTACAGTAATAGTTAAGTTTAACATTTGAAGTTAATCTCCATTTAAACGGAAAAGAAAAAGTTTAGGTTGTAGCTAACAGTTTGTAATTTGTCCGCATTTATGTCCGGTTAATTTGTTAGCTTAACTATCAAAATCCAAATTATCTTAATAAAAAAGTAGGACTAATATCTAATTATTTTGCAATTCTTTATAAAAATTAATTTTTTGTTCCTAATTAGTAATTAGTGTTTTTTGTAAGCTTAATTTTAAACAAAAATAATATTTTATTTAAAATAGTAAATTTAAGGTAAACAATAAAATTTATAATTTAAAATATCTAAATGCTTAAATTATAATTATTTTGAAATCTTTGTTAATAAAAATTAGTTTAAAAGACAACTTTTATGATTCAGCAGTTGTATATAAATAGAACAAAAGTTTTTGTAAAATATTTATAAATTTATGTTGCATTAGGAATAGCTTATTCTTTATTTACTTTTCGTATAATTTATTAGAAATTTCGTGTACTTGTTAAATTTATTGTATATATATATATAACTTTCTTTTGTTAAATTATGTTTAAACATTTTACTAAAAAAAGATAATCATTTTTTTAAATAACAGACCAGTAGATATACAATCGAACACACGGTATATCTGAACAAAGTTTGAAATGATGTTGCTAATATATTTTATAATTTTGAAAAGCTTAGCTTGTACCTCAACAGTTATCGAGCCAACACCACCGGTAAGTTTTTTTCAACTGATTATTTACTTTACCACTTTATTACTTTAAACTATTATTAGTTAAAAAACTTACTTAAAATTTGTTTAGACGTACTTATATTGTAAATAAACTTAAATTTTCATTACGCATTTTTATTTACTTTAAAACTTAAAAAAAACACCTTATTTTTAAATAAACAAACTAGTAAAGTTCTATTTATAAGTAAAGTAAGCAAAGTATGCACAAGTATATAAGATCGTTTTTGTTCAATTTATTATTATGAGAGTAAAGAAACTAAATATATATTATTTTATTTACTTAAACAATGACATGATATGTTTTAAGTAGTGATGTACCGGACTCACTATCCGGGTCCGGGTCCGGCCGGATATTGCCATTTTTGTTTGATATCCGGATCATGCCGGATTTTAATTTGAAAAAAAAGTCCGGATCCGGTTCCGGCCGGATTCTAATTTGAAAAAAAAGTCCGGGTCCGGTTCCAGCCGGATTCTAATTTGAAAAAAAAAGTCCGGGTCCGGTTCCGGCCGGATCCTAACAGAGATCCGGCCGGACCCGGATCTACTTAGTAAAAAAGAGCATTCTCAAAAGTATTTTTTCAAAAACAAACCCCGTATAAATTGTTAAGAGTCATTTTCGTCAGTTGAAATTAAACACCTACCGTGATTGGCTCATTTTGTACACGTGACTAATTTAAATTTGTTAACATTTAAACTATGAAATAAACATTTCATGAATTGCAACTCTTTACGTATGTTGTAAAATTGAAAACTTTGGAATGAATACTTGCATTTTTTATTGTTTAAAGTTGAGCTCAGAGAATATTTAGAGTAATACGGTTGAATGTATGAGCCAATGAGAATCATATGACGAAATGTTTCAAACTAAATACTGATGCAACAAAACATAAGAACATGACAGGCAATTTATATGTAAGCAGTTAGTTAGTTTGGTGTGTAGCTTAAAGCAACAAAATATCTTGAACGTTTTTGTGAATGCTTATTGTAAGTAGTGTTTTGTTTTAAAAGTGAATATTTCAACAGGTGTTTAATTCTTTAAATATTTAAGCCAGGTTTTTAGTCTAATAGTTTATTAAAAAATTTACAGTTTCATGTTTACTAAAATATTTATTTAATTTTTAGTTTTTTGTTTAAAGTCTTTTGATATAGATTTAAATAGCTTCCAGTTTTTACAGTGTTACCAAAGTAATTAATAATTTTGTATATGCTAGTATTTCTTGTTGTGTTTTATATAAAAGGTTTATCACTCAAAACTGTCGTGTCTGATTATAGAAAGTAGTCTCAGTTAGAATTGAGTAGATATTTATTAAATAAGGTAGGATTTAATTATAATGGGTAGTACTAATAAGTTAAGTGCACCACAATCA
The DNA here is from genome assembly GCF_965202585.1 of Thalia democratica. Classification (NCBI taxonomy): domain Eukaryota; kingdom Metazoa; phylum Chordata; class Thaliacea; order Salpida; family Salpidae; genus Thalia; species Thalia democratica. Next base: position 81,795,151 of record NC_139167.1, read on the forward strand.
GTCCACAACTTTACTACCAAATTATCAACCTTTGCTAGCTGTTCTACTGATTATTAGATTAAAGTATTTTTTTCTGTTTTTAAAAACCTCATTCTGACTCAGGCTTGTTTATACTCACTCTAGCTGGTTTTATTGACTTAAACAGTGGCAACCCTGCTAGTTTGAAAATTTTTGGAAATTTTAGAAAATTTTGAACTGCCTCAGGCTAGTTTAGTTTTTTATAAAAACTCAGGCTAGTTTTCTTTTAGACTTTGAATGAGTTTGAGCTGATCCAATTTTCAATATTTTGTAATTTTCTAGTGTATTTTGTTCAAGAACTTGATTTCAGATTTTTAACTGTAAATAACACCTAAATTTGGAAACCTTGTGGCTAGCTGTTCTACTTATTATTAGATTAAAGTTCTTTTTTTTTTCAGTTTTTAAAAACCTCATTCTGACTCAAGCTAGTTTATTCTAGTGATGTACCGGACTCACTATCCGGGTCCGGCCGGATATTGCATTTTTTGTCTAATATCCGGATCCGGCCGGATTCTTATTTGAAAAAAAAGTCCGGATCCGGTTCCGGCCGGACTCTAATTTGAAAAAAAAGTCCGGGTCCGGTTCCGGCCGGATTCTAATTTGAAAAAAAAGTCCGGATCCGGGTCCGGCCGGACCCGAAATTGTGGGTCCGGTACATCACTAGTTTTAAGACAAAAAGTCTTATGTGTTATTACTAATACTTGTACATATGACGTAAATTTATTATGAACTTATATAGATATATTACATCTTTATTTACGAAACTTAGTTTAACTTGCTTTTTTAATATACTTTATTACAAAAGCAAATCAGAAATTATTCAAAAAAACTAGTTGAAGCTACACATACTGTTTTGTGTTTTCCCTTGTTTCTCATCTGCTTGTTAAAATAGTTTCGGGTTATTTGAGTATTTTTAAGTTATATAAACTCACGGTTAACTGCAACTACTTCGTAGAAGTTTAAAAACTATAGTAAAAATTTATCTAAGTTACATAACAACAACAATAATAACTTTATTTAAACTTATTGTCAGAGGATTTTCAAAACGCATACTTAAAGGTTAAATTTAAAATAAGTTTCGCTGTTGTGATTGTAGTTGCTTTAACTATAACTACAATATTTCAGCCGCGTGTTGTAGGCCCTCATAATCCTTCCATCAAAAGGACTTTAATGGAAAAAACAATTAAAGTTGAAAACTGCAAAATACTGAAGCTGCCATTAAAGCAGCACATTATGAAAATTTATGTAAATGTTAGATTAGCAATTAGTAAAAACGCAGAAGTAAGTGTTTGGTTTTTTCTAGCTTTTACTTATTGTTTTCAAATATGATACTTGTTTAAACTTTTAATCTTTTAATTTGTCAAGCTTGATAAACTTGGAAGTTCAAAATATAAGAATACCATTTTAAAGCTGCATATAAGTGGAATGAAAAATGTGGTTTAGTTAAGCAATTTATATAATGTTTTCTTTATTTAAGAAAACTTCAAGTATAAAATAAGTTATATAATATAAACTTTTAAACAAACAAAAAACATTTAAAAACCTTAATTTTACTTCAGCTACACGAGATTGCTGCTCATGAATTCAATGATTTAAGGAAAGATTATTTTGAAATACCGAATGTGCAACAGAATAAGCATTATGACGTAAAACTCGTCATTGTTGGGTGGGACGGAAGTGTGACGATTAAAACTGGAAAAAATATTATGTGCAATGTTAGTTTGTTTTTATGTGTATGTAGGATAAACTAATTTAATATGTTTATACTATCAGTAGAATTTTATTTCAAATCATTTTCTAAATTTAAATACAGGTAGATTTTTATGTCGATAACAAAAACAAATTAACTCTTTCAAAATAATCAACTAAAACTTAAATTTAACTTTTTTGACATTTTTTTGTGCTACAAAACAAATATTGTACAGACTACTACGGAACTGACGAACCAAACGTTCGAAAAAAAACATGGTAACTATACTATACAGTTTAGAAACAACCAAATGGAGATCGAAAAAAACTACATTGATAAAATATACATGATTCAAGTTAAAGTTAGAGGATTTAATATGGAACAACCAAAAGTTAGTTTGTCGTTTGTTTTATAGTTAATTAATCAAAAGTAATACACTTCTTTGAATTAATTATTAAAAATACATCTTTTTGAAGTTATGCTTACTTAGCTTAAACATGGGTTTTCCAACTTTATTTTAAATGCCCTCTTTAAAAAAATTAAAAAAGCTTTGGCTTTCTCTAAAACGTTTACTGAAAAAACTACCATTAAAAACAGCTAAAGCATTAGTTTTTTTTGCTTCTCATCTGCAACTCCTGAATATCTATCGTAAGTTTCAAATATTTACTTCTTGCTCATGCACCCTTTTTTTTGGTCCCTTTGCTGCTCTTGGCTTCCTAAATAACTGTCATGGCCCGCTTTGGGAAACCCCGCTTTTAACTATATCATACGCAAGAAACTTTTTTTTCAGCATAAAAGCATCTAAAGTTTTAAAATTTTATTAATTAATATTTAATCAAAAATAAAACATTTTGATTATTTGCTAGTCTAACCATTATTCTCATACTTTTGCAGCATTACATTGTGAAGTACAATAATATTCCAAGTGTGTTAGAGTTTGACTTTTTAAAGAAATCTGAACCATACGAAGTTGTCATTTATGTGTTTGCGTGGACTGGGATCCTAGTCGAAACACACAGACGGCAAATTGGAGAAAATAGAGAAATAGTCAAACCAATTCATATTTATGTAAGAAGGAACTATTGAATTTTTGAAATAAATGTGTTAGAATAAGTAAATTCATTTAATTTATATTGATTTGTTATCATTAGTTATTTTAAGATCTTTATTTTTGTCTTAAAATAGTTTTTATATTAATATTTATGATTGTGTTTTCTTGTTTTTACTCTAAATTGTATTTTACAAACTTAGCTTTATTTTATTAAACAAAAATAATTAAAAAGAAGTAGCTGTATAATTTTTAAAAATAGTTTATGTTGAAAATTATCTAAAGAATAATTATTCAAGTTTTAAATACTTTCCTTTACATTTTTTCATTCTTATGAATAAATCTACTATATTAAATTTCACTGAAAAGTTCTTTATCAAGCATAAAGAGAAATTATATAGTAACTTTGTTGTTTTGATTATAGCGTTTACTAGTTTTCTTAGTATTAGTTGCTTTGAGTATTCATATATAATATTTGTTGTTCTAATAAAAAGAAAATTGACTTACTTTGTTATAAATGTTAGTATTGCTTGTGAATAATTAAAAAGAAAACATTAATGTCGATATTTTTGCAGTTTTTATTTTTAAACTTGTTATTAACTCCTTTAAAAATTAAAATTGATGTGTTTTAGACTATAATGTCAAAAGAAATTTTTTTATTGTAATTAAATTTATTGGTCTTATTTTTTCTTTAACAAGTTTGTAAAATTATCAACAAGCTATAAGTTTGTTTAGTTTGACCATTACAACAATATATTGATTACTGGGTATCAGCAACTTAAATTTTTTGTAAACTGGTTATGTATTATTTGTGAGAACAAAATTGAAATTATTTAATACAAAATGGTATATTTGTTAGTTTTATGTATCTTTTTGAAAGTTTAGATGAATTTATAATAAGCAGCAATGTTTAAAATTCATTTTGAAACCAAATGTTTCTAAGGAAGCGACGATTAAGTTACTACTCAATTTTCATAAATCCTAAAGTTATACTATAAAACTGTTTTGTCTTTTAGTATTAGTGGTTTAAAATTAGTTAAGGATTGTAAATAGTCAAAAACAATTAGTTATTTAATATATTTATTATTAATTATTGACAATTTGAACGAGTTAAATAAAATTTATACTTAACTTATGATAATTGACTTTTTAAGAATTTTGTGTTTAAAACTTCGTTTTAAAATTAAAGCTAATAATATATTTTAACTTCCTAAAAATAAAAATCTGTGTTTAAGTACATTATTTCGTAAATAGATTTTATTATAATTTTTATTTTATCGTTAAAAGTTGTCCAAATAATAAATAGAAGTATAAAAAAAAGTTAACAGTTCATAAAAATATAGATATATAATTACCTAAAGTAGAATTAAACACTTAACATATAGTTAGGTTCAAGGAAATTACTACAGAATAAATAGGTGTAAGAAAAATATTAAATGTGAATGTTATAATTTTGTTAAAACTACTTAGCACATCAATAGATAAAGCTTAGCAGTAAAATACAGAACAAACAACAGCTAGAATAGACGTTTTTAATCTTAACTACTAAAGAATTAGTAAAAAAAATTTAAAAGTAATTTCAAAATCAGCATATGGTGCATTCATATACATAATTTCAACTGTTTTGTATTTATTTTATGTTGTAGTTAGTGTTTCTTAACTGTTTTTTAATTATAAACCATTTAAAAACCAAATACAAAGTACTTTAAAGTTTTAAAATTATTTATTTAAATCAGATTAGAGAGCATTTAGTTTATTTTTTCATTTAGTAGTTCTTAAGTACTTTTCTAGAAATATTGACTAGATCAAAAAATAATTATTTTTTAATATATGAATAATTTTAGTTATAATCCTGATTAATATTTAACTACATAACAAGTTTCAATAACCTTAAACTGCATTTTGTGTGTTTATTACCCTTTAAGTTTCTATAAAACTATTTTAGGTATTTGAGGGAAGAAAAGTTTTCTTTATCTATATTTAGATTTGTGATCATGTTAAAACTATTTTTTGTGTAAGTTACTTCAATTATTTTGTATGTTAAAAAGCATACTTTTCTATTTAGTAACAAAATAAAAAGTGTTTATTCATTTATAATAATACTATATAATTTTTTCATATAATTCTATTTAGTACTTTTTTAAGTCATTAAGTACAATAAAGAGTTGCATTGTGCTTGCAAAGAAATAATAAACTATGCAGTTATGTTTATTAAATTTGTTGATAAGTTTTTTTAATTTAAGACTTAAAAATTTATAGTTTACAAGAAGCTATTTAATTTTTTTGTTACAACTTGGCCAGGGTTACCATTCACTTTCGACAAACTGATTTTAATTATAGTTAAAAAACTCACTCATGCGTTTCTTTATATCTCATGTCATTTTATATTTTGATTTAGAAGACATTATTAAAATTTATATGTCTGCAAACGTTTAGTTTTGATACTTAATCAGCAAAATACTATTACAATGACAACTTAAAGCTTTAAACTATTTTGATTCAAACAAAGGTTTCTTAATCAATCAAACTAAATAAAACACCGATTATTTTTTTATGTGTATTATATCGTAATAATAAAAATTATGAGTGATAGCTCGTAAGAACTTTAAAAAGCATGTGGTGTCGATAGTCGAAAGGTTCCTTTGTACACCAGGTCCTTAGACCAAACTTGTTGAGCGTTTTTTTATCGTTTAATAAACAATAACTTAAAAATAACACAAAATATATGAGTTTCTTTAAAAACCAGCATGAAATTCATCATTGTTGCATTTTGTCAATAATATCTTTGCTGATCGACTAAGTACCTTACGTACAATGACTTTTGCTTGCACACATAGATAACCTAACAAGGTTTGAAATATTACTGGTCAAATTATATCTTTTTATTTTAATAAATGCTTTCACTAGCAGGCCCATATATTTTTTTCAAGAATATTTCGTCTTGTAATACTAAAGAATAGTGAGTAACTTATTAAAGTTTTAAAAACAAAATTATATTCACATCAAGTACAAAAAAATTATTATTTAGTTTGTTTATAAGTCAAGTATGCTGTAATTTAGGTAAATATACCTCTGCTTACATTCCTTTTAAAGATTAAAAAGCGGAATAAAAATTATTAGTTAAAGTTGTAGATAAATATTTAAAAAATTTTTACTAAACTTATATAACTTGTAAAATTTCTTCAAGTGTTGTAAACAAGTATTGGATTTGTTTTATGAGTTGTTTATTGTTTGATAAATCTATCATGCTGGTTTTAAATAAGTTTTATAAATTTAGACTTAAATTTAATATAAAAGTACGATATATAAGTTCCATTTTAATATTTATGAAAAAAATTATATAAATAATTTTAATATACAAGCATAATGTAGAGTTTTTGAACAAAATCTTATATTTCACTAAATAAAGGTTCAAACTAAGATAAAGCACAAAGTCTAACTTAATTGTAATTAATTGTAACTTCTTCATAGACCGTTTTAAATCATTCTAGCGTCTTAACACCTTTCTGTGTGTAGTGTAGGTTAAACTTAAGCATAAAAAATTTTTAAACAAAAATTTTTCTATTTTTCCTAATAACTTGAACATTTTTTTCAGTTTCAGCAAAATCTTAAAATTAACAACATGACTTTAAATAAAGACGATTGTGTTTTTTCTACAAAGGAAATAAAAGACTTGTTTAAGAATAAAAAGAGTGAAGAAATTGCCAATGATATAACGAGGTGCCTGTCTCTCATATTAGAACAAAAAGATTTAAAATCCGCTGACGTATTTAGTTCAGTTCTGTCATTTAAGCTATCCAATAGTGAAACTGGCTCTGACAGTGACAAGATAAAAAGTTATTGTAGTTTTATTGTTTGTGTTTCTCTAGCAGTGTTGAATGTTTCTCCTTTCATCGAAATCGTGCGAAAAAGCTTACATAAGATGATAGGTTTTGAACCCAACAGCTGTTTAGCTTTTTTATTTCGCAGTATTGTTTCAAATATCTTTTTTGGAAATGTTAAAACGAATTTAGAAATGCGAAAGATTCCAGAAAAGAATTTTATGTTGTATCTTTTAAAAGACATTATGGAACTACATGATAAAGTAAATTTAAAAATGCATTACAAAGATAGAACGCAATATTTAGACGCATTCAAATCAGGGCTGCAAGAAATTATCAGCACAACAAAAGTTATAGACAGTTTCAAAGAAAATTCTTTTGTTAAAAATTCAAAAAGTACAGAAAGATACGTCTACTACGTAATTGATTTGTACAGAAAGTTTCAGTTCAAAACTTAGATTGATTACAAAAAAGAAAAATACACTTTTGCTCTTCTTTTAGAAGTTCTTCAATCAACGTTTTCCCTTTTAAAATTCAATAGAGCTGAAATTGTTTCAAAACTTATAAAGTATTGGCCTAAATGTTACTTCTACCATGTTGATGTTATCGCAGTTTTTATGAAGCTTTGTGAAGCCCTTAACACCGACGAACAGAAATCTCTTGAAAATCAATTAATTGAAAAGTTTGATGAATTGTTTATTTATTCTCAACCTGCTGTTTTTGTTAAGGCATACATTGAGTCTCAAGATCTAAGCATAGACTTTGTTGGTTTTACTAACTGCACGGGAAAATATAAAGATGCTTATGAAAACAATTTGTCGTTGGCTTCTTTGCAACAGAAAACATATGCGGAAGCACGCACTGCTAGGCAAAATGTAGTAAAGAATGCAAATGAAAAACAGAAGGGCAGAAAAAGAAAAGCTTCTGGTGAGACTGATTCCTCTCAAAAGGAATGCAGAACAAAGAAAGTAGAGCGAAGCTCAAAAAAGAGAAAAAGTTTACTAAAAAGCTTCAAAAGCGCCTCTGGTTCTGCAGCTGTAGAGACTGATCCACTGGCTGAATCAAACACACTGGAGAAAATTCCAAAGCAGAAGACAGTGCTGACAAAAATGAGTCGGTGGAACCTGATAAGAAAAATTCAACATCGAAACCGGAATATGTGTGAGGAAGAAAAAGTTAAACAAAAGAAACAACTGTTCGGCAATATTTTACAAATATGTTAAGTTCGAGTTTCAATGTCAAAAATAAACATTTTGTTTTATTTTTTTAGTCTTAAGCAATTATAAATATGTTATAGGTTTTAGTTCTTGTTTAGAGCCTTTTTAACGAAATGAACTAACAAATTGAGTAAAATATTAAATTATATTCGAGTCGGCCCCTCTGGCAAAACTCGTTTAGCTAAAAAAATATATCTTGTTTGCGTCGTGTCTTGAAGTATTTAGGTTTTCTAAATGAATACAAATATTTTTTTTTACAAATCTGTTTTTGATAACATCTACTTCTGTTGTAATGTAAATTCTTTTGCTTGGTGGTTTAATGAAAAATTTTCTGACAAATTTCGTTAAAGTGTTTATATTCTAAACTTACAAACTGATTCTTAACAAACAAAATTCTGTCGACAATTGATTTTAAGCTAAAATTTTATTTTGTGCGTTAATAATAAAAATCTGGTTATCTTGTTTTGACTTTATATCGTACACATTTTATAATTAGCGTTAAAAAGTATTTGAGCATAAACATTGTTTTTACTATATTGGACCATAATAAATACGCTTTATGATGTAAAGTATTTACATATGTTATAGTCCATATTAAGACAAATAAGTTTTACTAGTAGTTCCTTAATTTATAAAATTTCCACCTTAAGTCGCTTATGAAAAACCCTTTACAGTCTTAATGTAAAGAAAATTTTTATCTTTAATTTAACCCTGTTATTTGGTTCAATTTAACAAATCTAAATGCTTAACTCATGTAAATATAAAAAGGTTAAAGAGGTTTAAAAAACATTATAAAAATAATTCTCTAAAGAAGTAGTGCTCCTAAAATAATCATTTCGAGAGAATGTTTCAGATTTGAGTTATAGAGTATCCGTGGCATGCAAAGATTTATTTTAAAAGCCCAGCCCGTAAATAAAAATTTCTAGCAAATCTTTCGCTTGGACTGGAAAAACTGCCCACCCTAAAACATAATGCTAATTATCATATTCATACTTTTCTAATTATATAAAAATAACTGTATAATTAATGGAGCTTACTTTTCTTATCAAACTTAGACAAAAAACATCTTAAACGATTTGTTTTGCTTTGTAGATATCACATTTTTGGTTTAGAGTGAATAAAAACATCAACAATTTTTTTTTGACCTCAACGTTTATTTAAGTTTTTTTTTTGTTTATTCTATAGAAAATAACTAAGTTTCGTAAAAAAAATAATGGAGCTTACAATTTTTATTAAATTTACACAAAAAGTATCTAAAACGATTCGTCTTGCTTTGTAGATTTCACATTTTTGGTTTAGATAAAAAAAAAACATTTTTAGTTTTGAACCGATGCTTATTGAAAAAGAAACACCAAAACTAAATACGCAAGCTTATGGAAATGGAAAGTCAGCCCTACTAACAAAATATTAAGTGAATTATTGTTATAAATTTCTATTTTTTAGCATTTTTCATAGCCTTGTACAACAACGTCATAATTAGCTTAAGTTTTATATCAATCTTTAAAACTTTTTTTACAACTCATTTAACTTTTGATAAAGAATCACGTTGATTCGAAAAACTTCAAGTTTTCTAAAGCTTTTGAAAATAAAATACTCTTTTTTTAAGTTGCAAGTGGTATTTATATATAATTATACTTTTTTGCTAAGTAAAACACTTTTTCAACCTATGTAAAACTGATCATACTTGCCAGAATTTGACTTAATTAAAGCTGTAAAAACGAGAGAGTTGTTAAGCACGCGCTGTAGTAAACAAAATAAAAAAGATTTAAAAAGTGAGAGAATTCAGCAATACAGTATTATGGATTTTTCAACTATATTTTTAATTATTTTTAATCGGTTTAAAACATTTATATAACTTTTTGTGTATTAAACATTTCTCTATTGCTAGTTGTAATTGCTTATACTTGATCAAAAATTGTTGAACTTTAATTAAAAAACGTACTCAATAAGAATTTAAATACTTTAAACGAAATATTTTTATGAAATAGAAAAACATACATTTTTTATGGTAACTTAACATTTTAATTTAAGGTTGCTTGGGTTAAAATGAAAAATAAGTTATTCAATTTTATTTGAAATTTACCTCTTTATAAAGCCACTTATTTTACTAAGCGCAATTTTTATCAATTGTTGACCATACAAAATAACTTTTTATATATTATTATATTAGATAAATTTAAAAGGTGCTTAAATTGAATTATTTTTACAAAACAACTTATTTTATTTAACCAGAATAAATAGTATTTTTATTCAAATTTTAGTCATGAAATAAACTTTTAAAATATAAAAAATATCTTACAAACTTAGATATGAGGAGTTAATGCTTCTAATTAAAAATTTATCATACCTATAAACCTAAAACCAATGTATTTTTTATTTTATTTATTAAAGGTTTTCAAATAATTCACAAAGCCTTTTTTTAGTGAGCGAAAACTGTAATTTATCAGATTTAAACTAAAAAAAAATGCTTTTATTAAATAAAATAAAACAATTGAAAAACTTTTTAAAGAAACAACTTATTAGTAAAAACAAAATAGATATTTATGACTTTTGATTAATCAATTGTTCTGCATGCTATTGATGAAAAAAAGTAAAACACACTATTTACTTATTAATATATTCAATTTGAAGTAATAATTTGAAACTATAAACAGATATAACTAAAAAAGATTCTTAAACAACATTTCAAACGTTAGCCACTTTTTGCATTGTGTTCGATTGGTTCAATAAAACTTGCTTGTTTTTTGCACGTTCGTGTCTATAAGTTTGACAGTGTTTCATCAGAGTATGCTTTTTCGGCCTAACCTCAATTTTGCACCACTTGCAATAAGCCTTGTTACCATTTTGGCTTGGAGCAATCCAGTCTATGAAAAAAAATTACATCACTTATACGTGTTTGTAATCTAACAAACTGACTGAATAAACAATTTAATTCATAATGATTTTGTACCAATTATTTTATAATTTTTTTTTGACACATCGCCCTAGATAATTTTTTACAAAGTGTACAACTTATAATAATCAGTGAATCTGTAAAAAAAACTTAAAATGGAAAATTGGAATTAAAAATAAAGAAAAGCTATAAAATTTGAATGCAACACCTAATTAGAATTATAAAGTATTAATAGTTTAGGGTCCACGACAATTCAATTAAAAAAAAATTAAAGGATCACAAATTGAAAAGTAGTATATATTTGAAAAAAAAAAAAAATATATATGTATGTTGGTCTTATTAATATCTACAAGCCGTTTTTTCTTTTTGTAAAACATTAAATAATATTTTAGATATGGTAAAATATTTTTAATGTATACTTATTTATGTTATTTATTTTATAAAAATATCTTATATTTTACAAAAAAAAGGCTTGTAGATACCAATAAGAACTATATACGTATTTTATTTTTTTTTTTAACTATATAACTTTTTGAGTAATGATCTGTTAACTATATTTTTTTTAAAAATGAGTTGTCATGTAGCCAATACTTTGATAATACATACTTCTGCAAGTTATTAACATGTTAACATTATGAGTTTAAACCTTTGTTACATTATGTTCAATATGGATAAAATTAATAAAAATTAAATTTGGTCACAAACAGTTAACAGTAAAGATTACCTTTTAACTCCGGCACAGATTCCCAAGATTTCAGATAGGTCCTGTAATCCTGCGTTTTAGGTTGATAATTATCTAAAATAATTTCAACTGAAGATACCTACAAGGTGTTAAAGTATTATTAGAACATGTTACGTCTAGAATGCATAATCATTACAACTTTATTTAAAATGATAGAGTACAAAGCACAAAATAAATTTGTTAAATTCAAAGGTTGGTAGTAAACAACTTTTGTGTTTTAAAAAGTCCTATATATATTATTTATACACAATATTGCTTATATCATACTTAAAATTTAGTACATGTACTCAGCAAAAAATAACAAGTGATAAGTAGTGTTATCTCATAACCATAAAAAATAATCAAAAAACAGTTTGTGTTTTATTTTACTTTTCAAAATCATAGTTTGCAATTATAAATTTACATTTAAAAATACATAAAAAAAGTAATTTTAGTTAAAACTATGAGAACATTCATTGAACTATTTATTAATGCAATACGGGAGTAGGAATGAGTCATAATCTTTAAAAAACAATTGTTTTTAATTAGTATAATTTTAAGTTTGCAAAAAGATGATCTTAGTTTTACCTTTTTTAGAAAATAAAAACAATTTTTGATATTTGAATGGTCAAAGTCGAGTATATTAGGTTGCTTATAAAAGGGTAAAACTATAAAATATTGTTTTCCACTTAAACCCATATTTCTTATGATCTTTAAGCAATCAAAACAAATGTAATAGAGTTTAAAGAAACATATATTTAAAGTTTCTGTTATTAAAATTTTTTAATGAAAACTTAATTTAAAGTTTTTGTTTAATCATACAAGCATCACTCTCTAAAAAAATTAGGCCATAAGCTTTAAGAATTAAATGAAGACGGTTTTTAAGTGATATCTTTATTTGACATTTTAGTTTGCCCTTTCTATACAATTCAACAGTACTCTCTAATTTAAACAGCCAAAATCTCTACAATTATTTTAGATCTATTTTCAGTAAACAATATTTTTATCAAACATCAATCAAATATGTTTAATTCCCTCGTTGTTTATGTTTTTACATAAGTACACTTTTTTATTAGTTTAGATATGTGGTAATTTCCAAATCATATGGAAAGGTATAAAGTTATAGCTTATCTAATAAACTACTGTAATCATATAGTATTTATAGTAAATATACTAAAACCCTAATCCTTCGTTTAAATTAAAAAACCAAAATGACAGCTACATAATTTATTTACTAAAAAATAACAAAATATTTAAAAAATTATTTAGTGTTATAAGTGTATTTAAAAATAATCATAAACTTTGAGTATAAAAATAGAAAGAGAAACTAAGTGACTATCAGAATACTTTAGTTTTAAAAAAAAAAAATATAAAAAGTATACATGATATCATTCAAAATACAACTTTTTATTTTATTTTTACTAAGTAACTAAAAAGATGTTTTAAAGACAAAACGGCAAAGTAAGTTCTGAATTCTGTTTAATATGCTAAAATGAAACCATCACTTAACTACACCACTCAATTTTTTTAAAGTACATTCTAAAGTTTAAATGTTTTGTTCTATTTTTGATAAAGATAACTATACCATTTTTCATTTATCTACAAAACCTCATGAAATTAAAACAAAATTACATTGAATTGGGTTTTGAGCTTTTCAAAAACAATAGTTGTATTGGTTAATTTTCAGGCTATTTTAGTTAAGTTTTTGATTTCGAATCTAAGTAGCCAAGGCAACTTTAATCATAGTTTTTATACTAAATAGGGTATTCACCTAAACTAGATGTTTCAATAGTTAGATAAACGATTCCTAAAGCAACTGATTACTGAATAAGTTAGTACTAACCAAGGTTCAACTGCTACCAATGTAAAGTGTTTAAAACGGGAATGGGTCTAATATGCACGAAGAGACTTTTTTACACGAAGGTTCATTTTAGCACCAGAATTTAAAAAAAAAAGAAGAAAAAAAAACATTTACCCACCAAGGGTAAGGTTTAGGGGTAACAGTGATAGAAAAAAAGGGTAGCTGCTGTCTAATTTTCACAAGCGTACAAAATTGCACGGGTTAAATTTTTAAGCTATTAAGCATTTTAGTAACAGGTATTAGCAGTTTAGTATTAGCGTTTACTGATAAAAATTTTAATCCCGGAACAATTATCAGAATTAAAAATTACAGTCAAAAAAATAATCGAGAATCAAACCTCGCACTGCCCCTCCTCGGTTTCAGTCCTCTGGTCCAACTGTGATTTGTTGCCGAGGCAAATCTCGCGCTTGTAAGTTTGGTTCTTGCGCGCCAAGCTCTCCCTTTCCGACGACTTTTGCCAGTTTATTTTGGGGGTGCGCCCTGTGAATGTACATTTGTATAGTAAACACTTTAGACAACCGACTACACCTCAAAAAATTACTTTATATTCTGAAGAAAATATTCTATTACATAATTTTAGCTATCATATAAGGGATAATGTTTATTAAAAAAACATATTTTTGACTATCGAACAAATTATTTTTAACTTTTAAAAACAAGTCTGATCCCCAATTTTTATGTTAATCACTTTGACTATCACAGAAAAGTTTTAAAAAAATTAGCTTTTGACTTTTTATGTTAAGAAACTTTTTTTTTTTTCATTAAAAATTCTACTTACAGGGTGGCCACTGGTTTTTCAAAAACTTTTTTAAGCTGGCTGAATATTGAACTGAATTAATACTTCCAGGTTTAAAATAGTACTTGTTTTTAGGTCTACTTCTAGTTTAAAATTAAGTTAAAGGTAGAAACCATTTTAAGTGTTATAAAAACATTGAAAAAATACAGTGAAGTTATTTCAAATGTGTATTAATTTGTAAAAAAATTGTTTTAATTACAAAAAAAAAATTATGATACCAAAAATTTTTTATCCAGATGACAGATATTTTGTGTCAATTCAAAATTTTACAACTTAAAATGTAAAAATTTTTAAAAGTTACATGTTTTTCTAGTTTTTTTGGTCAAATTTTTCAAACTACAAGTCTTTGCAGGATTTTGGACCACCAAATTATTGTTAATCAAAAAAAATAACAAAATGTTTACTTTTTACAGCAGATTTTGTTGAGTTGTTGTCTAAGTCAGTTGAATTTTCATCTTTAGAATTCAAGTCATGAGGTTCTGGCATTTCAGGATCAATTTCTTCCATTATTTCTTCATTTGAGTTTAAATTGTTGTTTTTTGAATCATCATTTACAATTTCTTTTAGTAAAAACAATAAACTTTTCTTAAAAACAGCAAATATAGTTTTTAGTTTATCATTATTATTCAGTAGAATATTTAGCTAATAAAAACCAACTTTTTATAGACTCAACAGATTTTCATAGAAAAAACTTAAAAAATATTACTAGCAGAATTTTTTTTCTAAATTTAAAAAATCTAATTTTAGTTTTAACAGCCATTTCTAAAATCTAAATCCGAAAATATTCTTGTTTAACAAAAACAAATTCTTAAAAATAACAAAAACTAATAAATTTTTAAATGACAATTTACACATACATAAGTATTAAAAAAATATGACACTTTTGTATTAAACATTTATTCAGAATATAAAAGTGGTTTTTTATTTGATTTAAAATGTACATATGTTTACCTTTAGTATTTAAGTCACTTTGGTTATTTGGTAGAATTTCTTGAGAAGTTTGTTGATTACCTCTATGTTCTGTAAAAAACTTAGGTCCAGTTTTCACACGGCCTGTAAAGTTATTCAGCTTTTAGACTAAAATAATAATAATCTGAAAAGTATACATACAAAGTTTCATTATAACTTTTATAGTAAGTGTTAACAGAGGAAAATCACAATATAAAGTTGATTTGTAAAATAAGTTAAGCACTTTGACTATAACATAGACACTAAAAAACATATTTGAGTTCTTATGTAAACGAATAAGTTCTTTTTTATATGAAAATTCTCAAACAAAAATAAAGTACATATTTACTTTTTCTAGAAGATTCTGTTGAAATGTCGTCTAACTTAGTTAAATTTTTATCCTTAGAATGCTTTTCACGTTTAATTTCTTCCATTTTTTCTTCATTTAAGTTAAGAATGACGTGTTTTGAATGCACATTTGCAACTTCTGTAAAATGAAAACTTTAAGACAAAAATATGCATAATTAGTTTTTATTCTTTCTATTTGTTTGAAACCAGATATTAACAAAATGCATTTCATGACCTAAACCAATTCGTACAGATACATGCAAAAATATAAAAAGCCTATTTTTTTAGTATACTTTAGAATAAAAAAGTAAACTTGGGTACTAAAAAAGCTAATTTAGCTTAAAACTAAATCTAAAAACAACTAGTTTATCAAAAACAATTTTTTTAAAGGAAAATGAAACACTTAATAAAAATCTAACTAGGCATACTAAAAAAGTATTTTTTAAATAATTCTTATATTTCAGTTATTTAGTTAAAGGATAACAACATACAAGTTTAAGTGGAACTTCAAATTACCTAAAATATTTACCTTTAGTGTTTGAGTAAGTTTGACTATTTGATCGAATTTTATCAGAACTTTGTTCATCATCTCTATTTTCTACAGGAAACTTAGCTTTAGTTTTCTCAGTATCTGAAGATAAATTCTTTGAACTATTAAAACTTATTAAAACTAATTGATAATTATGAGGAAAAATATTTAAATTAAATATTATTTTAATATATATAGTAAGTGTTGCGATATGAAACCTACAAACATTAATAATGATAGTTAACAGGCTTTTGAGAAATACTTTTCATGTAGAACAGAAGTTTTACTGAATTTTTATTATTAATTTTATTTGAAATATTGAAATATTTACTAATACTTGCTATGCAGAACAAGACAGTTCTTTTTTATAAGCTAACATACAAGTTTCTTTGTGATTTCTAGTTGGGACTTGTCTTGAACTATTATCACTCATGTTTGAGTTTTCACCAATGTTTGAGTCTTTACCATTGATAAACTCATCTGTTTCAATTTGCATCGATTCAACATCAACTATTTTTGGATTTAAACTTGAGCTTCCAATTTCTAGGTCTGCAAATGTTTTAATTTAATTTTAAATAAAACAAGTACTAGTAAATTTGAAACTTACCAGTCCTATTCTCAGTAGAACTGTCAATTAAAAATTGCAACTGAGAGTTTTTAAGAGTCACATCATTTTCCTTTGATGAACTTTTATTAAAGTCATACAAATGTTTGACTAATGGGCTGTTGGAGATGGTTTTAATTAATGAAACTGTTAGTCAAAGTAAGTATTGTTTAATTAACTGTAAAAGAACTAACTAAATTAAAAGACTTTATAAAAAAGCTGTCTTCTTCTAAGTAGACTGTAATTATTTAAATTTATGCAAATTTTTATGTAACAAAATTGAATGATTATGAACGAGTAAAACATTTTTTTGGAATTTTTTCCTTATTAGTTTAAACTTGTCAATAATTAAAAATAAGCATTTCCATCGTTCTTTGCGGAAAATTTCATGCTAAAAAACACCAAAAAAATTAATAAAACGATGAAAAATAAGCAAAATTGAGCTTTGAAACTTCAAAGCTTTGAATTTGAACTATTTGGTTTTTCTAATACCTTTCAAACTTGTAGGTTTTTGCACTTGAAAGCCGATGAGCATATGTTTGACCAACTTTGAAGTCTTCTACTTGCCATAATTTGGAAAAATGTCACATTTCAACACAATTGTCAACTTCTGCTAGAAGCTTCTTGTATCAACAATGGGTAATTTCCCAGTTTTGTGATTTTTGTTTCTTTTCAGAGATTTTCAACGCAAATTTGGAGAAATAACTAGAAATTTCAAACGAACAATGTTTAAGCGTTGACTAAGTAATCGACGGTTTTCAAAGTGAGAGTTACTATAAAAGAAATGTTAAGCATATTAATTCTCAATATGAACTACTATATTTTTTTAGAAGTATGGACATGGACAACTCGAGCAATTCATCTGAAGAAAATGAGAGCATATATCGGCTATAAATTACTTTTGATCCTTTAAAGCAGAAGAGTAAAAGATGACTATTGCGTGCTAACTGATGCAACCATTCGAGAGGTACATAACAAGACACGTGACCTGAGCAAACTCATTCGTAAGGCCAACAAGTGTTTGTCGAGCCCGCAGTTAAACTGGAAAACAAAAGCAGCTCTCGGTTGCTGTCGAACGCTAGTTTGCGTCTTTCTACTGTGCTTAAAATTGCAAAGTAACATGTTACAAGAGAGAGAGAGAGAGAGAGTATGAAGATAAGATACTAGTGTCTTTCAAATTGATTGACAGCAAATTTATGCTTAGATATAAGACATTAGAAAACATATAATATACATTAACAATCGTGAAGACTTAAACCTTGGCTTAAATGGCACTACAAAAACTGTTATTTAAAACAACTCAAATATAACCTCAAGTTAGAACGTTAAATGTTTGTATCTATTAGTTTAAGTAAGATACACCTTATCCATTACTTATTATGTACATACAATTAATCTTATTTAAAACAAAATTAATAATTTACAATCCAAAAGATATGTCCATATACAACTAATGTGTAAGTAAAAATTACTAAGTTTATATTGTATGCTTAGTGAGGTCATGACGTAATAATTGTAAGTAGGTGAAAACAAAAAATATTACAAAATTACCTGAAAATTTGTGGACAAAAACGGAATTTTGTAAGTGTCTAATTTAAAAGATGTCCAAACTTTATTTATACAATTTAAGACTTAAATACTTACTTATGTAAATGGAGAGTTTTAGCTTAGTTTCTGTCTAAGTGGCATAAACCTTCCACATACTTAAACCTTAGATATACTACTTACAAAAGTATATTGTTTTGTACCATTAAGAATGCAATGTACCAATATTAATAACATATTTTGCACAACTATAACTTTTCTCTTTCAAGCCTAACGACGCTTAAATCTCAGTAAGTAATCAACTAGTGTAACTCAAACAAATGATGCAGGAACTTTTCTTGTATCATTTGAGAGCCTTAAGTAATTCATAGAGTAACTTGCACCAAAGTAATGTAAATTGGGATTAATTAAGTAATTATTTTCCAATAATGAGTAAAACGTTAAGAACCGCTAGTCTGAAGTATTATTAAATACTAAACCAAGAATTTATTTGCAGTTTATGAGACTTTTTGAATTTTGTAATTTGAATTGCAATAGAATGATACTGTAATATATGCAATAGATAGAAGACTTTTATAGGTAAACTAACTGATATTGAGCATATCATAATTCGTTAAACTTGAGGTTTAAATTAAACTTTATGTTTATTATGATTAGTATACTTTTATCAACAAAATGCGGTTAATCCAATTTTAATGAATCTCGTTTGTAATTTAACTTAAATTTCAGGTATATTTTGTGTACTCGATTATGGAGCATATCATATTTCGTTAAACTTGAGGTCTAAATTAAACTTTATGTTAATTATGATTAGTACACTTTATTCAACAAAATGCGGTTAATGCAATTTTAATGAATCTCGTTTGTAATTTAATTAAAATTTCAAGTATATTTTGTGTACTCGATTATGGAGCATATCATAATTCGTTAAACTTGAGGTCTAAGTTAAACTTTATGTTTATTATGATTAGTATACTTTTATCAACAAAATGCGGTTAATCCAATTTTAATGAATCTCGTTTGTAATTTAATTTAAATTTCAGGTATATTTTGTGTACTCGATTATGGAGCATATCATAATTCGTTAAACTTGAGGTCTAAATTAAACTTTATGTTTATTATGATTAGTATACTTTTATCAACAAAATGCGGTTAATGCAATTTTAATGAATCTCGTTTGTAATTTAATTAAAATTTCAAGTATATTTTGTGTACTCGATTATGGAGCATATCATAATTCGTTAAATTTGAGGTCTAAAATAAACTTTATGTTTATCATGATTAGTATACATTTATCAACAAAATGCGGTTAATGCAATTTTAATGAATCTCGTTTGTAATTTAATTTAAATTTCAGGTATATTTTGTGTACTCGATTATGGAGCATATCATAATTCGTTAAACTTGAGGTCTGAATTAAACTTTATGTTTATTATGATTAGTATACTTTTATCAACAAAATGCGGTTAATGCAATTTTAATGAATCTCGTTTGTAGTTTAATTTAAATTTCAGGTATATTTTGTGTACTCGATTATGGAGCATATCATAATTCGTTAAACTTGAGGTCTAAATTAAACTTTATGTTTATTATGATTAGTATACTTTTATCAACAAAATGCGGTTAATCCAATTTTAATGAATCTCGTTTGTAATTTAATTAAAATTTCAGGTATATTTTGTGTACTCGATTATGGAGCATATCATAATTCGTTAAACTTGAGGTCTAAATTAAACTTTATGTTTATTATGATTAGTATACATTTATCAACAAAATGCGGTTAATGCAATTTTAATGAATCTCGTTTGTAATTTAATTTAAATTTCAGGTATATTTTGTGTACTCGATTATGGAGCATATCATAATTCGTTAAACTTGAGGTCTAAATTAAACTTTATGTTTATTATGATTAGTATACTTTTATCAACAAAATGCGGTTAATGCAATTTTAATGAATCTCGTTTGTAATTTAATTAAAATTTCAAGTATATTTTGTGTACTCGATTATGGAGCATATCATAATTCGTTAAATTTGAGGTCTAAAATAAACTTTATGTTTATCATGATTAGTATACATTTATCAACAAAATGCGGTTAATGCAATTTAATGAATCTCGTTTGTAATTTAATTTAAATTTCAGGTATATTTTGTGTACTCGATTATGGAGCATATCATAATTCGTTAAACTTGAGGTCTAAATTAAACTTTATGTTTATCATGATTAGTATACATTTATCAACAAAATGCGGTTAATGCAATTTAATGAATCTCGTTTGTAATTTAATTTAAATTTCAGGTATATTTTGTGTACTCGATTATGGAGCATATCATAATTCGTTAAACTTGAGGTCTAAATTAAACTTTATGTTTATTATGATTAGTATACTTTTATCAACAAAATGCGGTTAATCCAATTTTAATGAATCTCGTTTGTAATTTAATTAAAATTTCAAGTATATTTTGTGTACTCGATTATGGAGCATATCATAATTCGTTAAATTTGAGGTCTAAAATAAACTTTATGTTAATCATGATTAGTATACATTTATCAACAAAATGCGGTTAATGCAATTTTAATGAATCTCGTTTGTAATTTAATTTAAATTTCAGGTATATTTTGTGTACTCGATTATGGAGCATATCATAATTCGTTAAACTTGAGGTCTGAATTAAACTTTATGTTTATTATGATTAGTATACTTTTATCAACAAAATGCGGTTAATGCAATTTTAATGAATCTCGTTTGTAGTTTAATTAAAATTCCAGGTATATTTTGTGTACTCGATTATGGAGCATATCATAATTCGTTAAACTTGAGGTCTAAATTAAACTTTATGTTTATCATGATTAGTATACTTTTATCAACAAAATGCGGTTAATGCAATTTTAATGAATCTCGTTTGTAATTTAATGAAAATTTCAAGTATATTTTGTGTACTCGATTATGGAGCATATCATAATTCGTTAAACTTGAGGTCTAAATTAAACTTTATGTTTATCATGATTAGTATACTTTTATCAACAAAATACGGTTAATGCAATTTTAATGAATCTCGTTTGTAATTTAATTAAAATTTCAAGTATATTTTGTGTACTCGATTATGGAGCATATCATAATTCGTTAAACTTGAGGTCTAAATTAAACTTTATGTTTATTATGATTAGTATACTTTTATCAACAAAATGCGGTTAATCCAATTTTAATGAATCTCGTTTGTAATTTAATTAAGATTTCAAGTATATTTTGTGTACTCGATTATGGAGCATATCATAATTCGTTAAATTTGAGGTCTAAAATAAACTTTATGTTTATCATGATTAGTATACATTTATCAACAAAATGCGGTTAATGCAATTTTAATGAATCTCGTTTGTAATTTAATTTAAATTTCAGGTATATTTTGTGTACTCGATTATGGAGCATATCATAATTCGTTAAACTTGAGGTCTGAATTAAACTTTATGTTTATTATGATTAGTATACTTTTATCAACAAAATGCGGTTAATGCAATTTTAATGAATCTCGTTTGTAGTTTAATTAAAATTCCAGGTATATTTTGTGTACTCGATTATGGAGCATATCATAATTCGTTAAACTTGAGGTCTAAATTAAACTTTATGTTTATCATGATTAGTATACTTTTATCAACAAAATGCGGTTAATGCAATTTTAATGAATCTCGTTTGTAATTTAATGAAAATTTCAAGTATATTTTGTGTACTCGATTATGGAGCATATCATAATTCGTTAAACTTGAGGTCTAAATTAAACTTTATGTTTATCATGATTAGTATACTTTTATCAACAAAATACGGTTAATGCAATTTTAATGAATCTCGTTTGTAATTTAATTTAAATTTCAGGTATATTTTGTGTACTCGATTATGGAGCATATCATAATTCGTTAAACTTGAGGTCTGAATTAAACTTTATGTTTATTATGATTAGTATACTTTTATCAACAAAATGCGGTTAATGCAATTTTAATGAATCTCGTTTGTAATATTGTAATGTTTTTTTAATAAAAATATACTATTCATCACAAATATAAAGTTTAATTTAGACCTCAAGTTAAACGAACTATGAGTTACCCCATAATCGAGTATCACAAAATATACATGAAATTTAAATTAAATTACAAACGAGATTCATTCAAACTGCTTAAAGCACGTTTTTTAATAAAAATTAACTATTCATTACAAATATAAAGTTTAATTTAGACCTCAACTTAAACGAATTACGAGAAGCTAAATAATCAAGCATCAAGATAAAATATACCTGAAATTTGAGTTAAATTACAAACGAGATTCATTTAAACTGATTTAAGCACATTTTTGATAAAGTTGTGCTAATCATTATAAATATAAATTTAAAGTTTAATTTAGACCTTAAGTTAAACGAACTATGAGTTACCCAATAATCAAGTATCACAAAATATACTTAAAATTTTAATTAAATTACAAACGAGATTCATTAAAACTGCTTAAAGCACGTTTTTTAATAAAATTATACTATTCATTATAAATATAAAGTTTAATTTAGACCTCAAGTTAAACGAACTATGAGTTACCTCAAAATCAAGCTTTCTCGATATAAAAAATATTACCTTGAATTTTCTTTAAATTTAAAACTTTGCAGAAAAACTATAAAAAAGTTTTTCAAAACCGTACAAACAAAAACAAAGTGTAGTTTTATTTTTCTAAAATCATTTGTTGAACTTATAGCATAGTTTGCATAAATACTTAAAAATTAGATAAATTATAAAAAATAAATAAATTTTACCAATTAAGAAAGAAATCTACTATGTCACTAATATTTAATAATAAGGAGAATGATACAAGGTCTTTTAGTGTTTTTGTTTTTATGTTACTAAATAAAAAATAATCGTCTAAAAGTATTAGAATAAAAACATTTTTTATTTACTTAGATCTTTAAAACTAGTTAAAGTTTATAGTAAAACAATTTTAAAGACCACAGTAAGAAACAAAACTAAATAGTTAAAAAATAGTGAACATTACAACTAGAAAAACGAACAAGTGGTCTGTTTAACTCATAAGCCAACTGACCTGGTTGGTTTGCGAATTGCTTGTCTACATATGGGTGACTTGGTGTGAAGTGTTGACCACGGTTCGGGTTTTGCGTATACGCATTGGTTATTAAAGAAGGTTGATCATTTTTTTTTGGTTGAAAATGAGTCTTGCTGTTTTGGAGCTGATTGTTACCGGGGAAGTGATTGGTACCAATCAATTGCTGGTTGACCATCATTTGTGGAATCTGTGTCGTGGTCTTTTGTGGATTTTGTCCCATGTTCATTTGAGGGATCTGCCCCATGTTCATTTGAAGGTTATGTGCCATGAGTGATTTGAAGTACTGTTGTTGTGCTGTAAAAACTTCCGCTGGTGTTGAAACTCCTTGATGTTGGGGGTTGAAACCGATTAGTTGACCCTTAAAGTGTGAGGAAATATTTTTTTCTTTATAAAGTAAACAAACTGTTTAACAAACTATTGTTAATTTAAAAAAATTGCGTCCGCAGCAAAAGTTTGTAACTTATCAAGAGAACGTAACTAAACGAGAGGTAGCAAAAATACCTACTACACTAGCTGTTTTAATACACTAGCTTATAAGTTATTTGATTAAATGAATTTAAAGACTTTTCCTCTTTTTTTGTTACAAAAACAACTCACTTAAGTTGTTGTATATGTAAGTAAAAATTGTTTACGTGTAAACGAAGTATACTTTTCTTGCCAACCTCAGATTAAACGTGTCTCGTATGGTATTAGAGAAACACGTTTCTTTAATGCTATGTAAGATAAGTTTAATTTTAGGTAGGCAGGGAACAAAGGCATTTATTGAGTTTAAATGAACTTTTATGTCATTAATATCATGAGGAGTTAAACGTAGTACCTTGTCTGATTTAACGTTTTTCATGTTAGATTTCAGAACTTTTATTGAAAATTTAGTTAACTTTTAAAATTTATTGTACACTTGTGCAAAATCTAATATTTATCTAGTCGTCAAGAAACGTAATTTTACAAAGTCTGAACAAGTATTGAAACGAGTTAGCAATTAAATTAACTCTCAAAAAATGAATTTTGTCAGCTTAACACATCAATAAATTTACAATGTTGAAAATTCAAATTTATATCTTTTTATGAGAATTCTAAAAAGCTAAACTAACATTCTGTTACGGAAATATAACCGCAAGAACGCATTTTTACAATTAAACCGTTTATAATATCTCTTATACAAGCTACTGTTGTACACAGAAAGATTTTAAAATAACTAAAGGTACTAAACAATTTCACCTAAAAGAATTTGCTAAATTTTTATCATCAAAAACTGCTGATTGCTGGACTCGAACTCGCTACCTTCGGCTCACGAGTCGAGTTGACTATCGCTAAACCACTTAACCTCTTGTGATATGCCTTCAATGCTGGTATATGAAGTTAATAAATGCTATATGCTTTGAATTTTACAAAAAAAAACAAAGACGTATCAATTACTAGAGGAGAAATATTATTCTTTATTATTTGAAGACTTTATTATGCAAACTATGTTTCGGTAAAAGACGTCGTAAGTGCGTAAATGATATAGAGTATGTACATTATTTTTATTTAAAATTGTTTTTATAACGCTTACGTGAATTTTAATGTTTAAAGAATTTCCATTCAAAAGCTGCATAAGCAGAGTAAATGTACTTATTAAAGGCAGTTTTGATTTTTGTTGCTTAAATCTAAATGAAAACCAGCATTTCTGTTTTTGTTTTGATATTTTGTTGAACCAGCCAGTAATGAAAATGATATGGGTATAAATAAAATGTGCCAAAATATCTAATTTTTTAAAACCATCTATGCCAGGAATTCTAATTTACCTGCCTGGACTTTTATGTCAAATAAATTCACGTGGTTGCTTATAATGCTGACAAAATTTAAAATTATTGATTGTAATGTCTAATTAAGCAGAAGTATAATAAAGAATTTAAGGCTGAACTACATTAATCCCAGGCATTTCTACAGTTAAGAGACAATGTTAAACCTTCATTTTTGTTAGACGAAATGTTTGCTCATTTGAAATGATCAACAGTGTTAAGATTAACCGAGAAAAAATATACCTTAAAAAGCTTAAACTAAAAAGATGTGATTTAAAACACACGTAAGTAAGGATATTAATGTCTTTCAAATTAATTAACAGCAAATTTATGCTTAGATATAAGACATTAGAAAGCATTGTATATGATATACATAAAAAAACCCTGTAGACCAAAACCTTGACTTAGATGGCACTCAAAAATTTTTATTAAAATATAACTAAAAATAATAACCTCAAACTATAACGGTATTTGATTTATTTAATTAAAATTTTGTACCTACCATTGTTTATACATTTTAACACACACAGTGGTAAATAAAGTTATACAAAATGGTTAAATCTAATAGAGACCTTTAAACTCATAAAGGCCCTGAATGGTATGTTTATTTGAACTGTAATTATTACTTGAAAGAAATATTTTAATGTTTTAAATTTATAGATAAATACATATGTTGTTTGTGATATAAAACTAGAATCGATCATATAAACCAGCGCAACAATATGATAATTAATGATTAAGTATTGTTAAGAGTTGATTATAATTTAATAATTAGATTCATTTATATGCAGCAGTAAAATATTTAAGAGCTAATTGCCATATATGTTTGTATCTGTTAGTTTAATCAATATGCACATTATCCAATACGTGTACATATAGTTAGTGTTATTCATTACTATATAAGTTACTTTATTCAACTTAAAAATATAGAGCAATTAAATAGTTTTTAAAACATACCATACATATACAACTAAGGTGTAAGTAAAATTTATACTAAACTAAGTTTATACTGTAGGAGACTACAAAGTGATGACGTAATAATTGTAAATAAGAAAAAATGAAAAATATTACAAAATGACTTGAAAAATTGTGGACAAAAACAGTCTGATTTATTAGAGTTTAATTTAAAAGAGGCCTAAACTTTTTTCTACAAATTAAGACGTAAATACTTACTTATGTAAATGGAAAATTTTAGCTTAGTTTCTGTCTAAGTGGCACAAACCTTCCACATACAGTGTTCCTTAGATATAATACTTACAAAAGTATATGGTTCTGTACCATTAAGAATGCAATGTACCAACATTAATTACATACTTTGCACAACCATTGTTTTTTCTCTTCCAAGCCTAACGACTCTTAAATCTCAGTAAGTAATCTACTAGTGTAACACAAACAAATGATGAGCTATTTATATATTATAAGTAACTATTTTCCAATAATGGGCAAAACATGAAAAATAAGTTAAGAACCGCTGGTTTAAAGTATAATTAAATACTAAACTAAGAATTTATTTGCAGTTTATGAGACTTGGTAACTTGAATTAATATAACTTTTTGAATATAATTATAGAATGATACTGATAAAGTAAACTACAACGTAAAACTGTTGTGCTACTTTTGAATAATTCGAATTACTTATACGTATATACTATTAAACATTTTACTTTTAAATTAAACATATCTGTTAATAAAACTAAAACTCTGTTCAGTCTTTACTTAAACTTGAGCTATAAGTAGAATTAAATTACTTAACAACATACAATACGAACAAAACAATAAAGCTAAGGCAACATAAATTAGATAGAAGACTTTTATAGGTAAACTAACTGGTATGTACAACTAGTAAATTTGTGAGGCAAAATACAATAGAATGATATTAATAAACCAAATTACAATAAGTGAAGTGTTATATATAGAATAATAAATTGATTGTCTACTCCAAAACTGTACCGTTTGGAGTACTACATCAATTTTATATACTATAAAACAGAAAACTTTACTGTAATTCAGTTGTATTTAATATAAACATACATCTTGATACTAACAAGTATATAAGAGAAAAATAACATACTAAAAGAACTTGCGTAACTACTCGTACATCAAACAAAAAACTAAATAGGTGCCGACCAGCATAAGGACCTGGCCTAAAGGACGGCTTTCGTTATTTGTGCAAAAGTCCCGAGAGCAAGAGTTCCTCCGGAGGAGGAACTCGCAGCGGAAGGGACTTTTGCACAAATAACGAAAGCTGTCCGCTACCACTTTAACTCAAAACCGAACTACTTCTTAGAGCTCAGTACCACACTTTTATCTGGTTTGGCTGTCAGGCTTACTAACTGGGCTCCAAGCGTAATTAGGTTTTTAAGAAAAAATGGTTGGGAGTAAAAGTGAAAAATTTTTCGCCGGCGGAGCCGGCGAAATGCCTTAAAAAATAATTTTAATTATCAATCTCAAAAATTTCCCGCTCAATTTTCACTTTAGGGGATTCCCCCCATTTGTGAAATTTTGTGTGGGAGGCCTTAATAATTAGTGCGTACCTATGCGGGTGCGTACTTCTTAAATCGCGTCCCTTATAGAAATACATTCTTACTAAGTAAACCATACTGTTTCATGTGAATAACAATTTATTTTTTGTTCAAAATTTGTTAACTACTTGCATCTTAAGTTGTTCTAAGGTCCGGCTGCAGTTATAACGTCGCTTCTGATTGGCTAATATATTACAATTTTGATTGATTTAATTTTTATTGGAGTAGTAAAACTTGTTTTTCATTTTATTTTTATGTATTTTGGTAATTTTTTTTTAATATTATGCTGTATCATCACTTCACCTCATAATGTTATGAATGAAAACATATACAAGGCCTTACAACTGCAGCCGACCCACTTAAAATGTGGCTTAACTTACCTTATCTAATTATTAACATATTTAAATTTAAACAATCACTGTCTAAAACTATATTGCTTAACCAATAAAATACAGTACCACTTGAGTTACTACACAATGTTACAAAATATGCAAAAGGAATATTAGTGATTTTATAATTTAAACAGTTTTTGACAGAGTTTATTTAAATAGTTAACATGCTTGTATACTTTATAAAAAACAAACTTTTATTAATTATCAAAATACTCTTTGCTTAGAGTCTTTACTGTGACACTATCTAATAGTATGAATATTGAAACTACTAAAAAACACTTGGAAATAATGCTGCACAATACATAGTATCAAGTTTGAGATAAAATAAACACCTATGTTAGTTTATAATGTCACAATAGAAATTCCAGACAAAGACTATTTTGAAGTATTATTGTTATTCCAGAAAACTAAGTCTAACATGTCTATATAACAATCATATGTAGTCAGATAAAAGTCTGGTTTTGTCAGCTAGTCACAGTTTATTTATCATAACTCTGTTAAACACTAAAGGATTATCAACAATTGTTTCTAAATGTTAATATTTTTTTCTTTTATTTGCTTTTGAATGCACTTTATAACCACTCTAAGTAACAAACCAGACTCTTATACAGTTTAGCATTGTCAATTATTACACTGTACTACATAATTCTAAAAACATTTAACAGTTCTAAACATGTTTTGAACAGTTTTTGTTCAAAAAATATAGCTAACATGCTTGTATATTATATCTAAATCTAACTATTAATCGTTTAAATAATCTTTCATAGGAATTTTTTTATATCATAAGTATCTGTTTTATATAGCATTTCATTAACTAACATAAAACATTTGGTTTAATCTTACACATAGTATCAAGTTGAAGATGAAACAAATACTTATGATACAATATTTTATAATGTCACGCAATTAAAATTCCAGACAAAGACTATTTTGAAATATTATTAATATTCCTTAAAACTAAGTCTATCATGTCTATACAACATTGTCTTTTTATAAACACCATATATAGTCAGACAGCAGTCTGGTTTTTGTCAGCTAGTAACAGTTTTTATCACAATTCTGTCAACTATAATAATTACTTAATGATTATCAATCTTATAGTATGTTTAAACATTGAACTTTATTACCACTTTTAATTATAATCACTATAATTAACTGAAACAAACCAGACTTTTATCTAACTTGGTTATATAAACATACAAAAACACCAACTAAACATAAGTCAGTTGATCATGCTGTCTAAATGTTGTTTGTGTTCTTATATGTTTATATGTAATGAAATATGTCACTTATACAGAAACATTTTACACTATTGCTTTAATTGACTAGTGGATAAAAACATAATAATAAAACATTTACTTAAAAAATTTATAACAATATGAATACCAAGGCTGCCAGTAATTGATTCAAAAATTGTACCCTTGTAAAATTCAACTTAATTTAGATATAATTAGAAACTAAGCAGCAAAAGCTGTTAATGCATTATGTACTTTACTTGATATCAATTGAGTTTGAGCACTAAATTATATTAATGATTCTTTATGTTTACAAAAACAAAAATTAATCAAGTCAGTAATTTATAAGTATTTAAAATTGAGTGTTACTGAAACATTAAGTGCTTGGCAACCTTGAAAAATAATCTTGTATGACATTTATCTATCTTAATTAAATAAGAAACTAACCTCACTAAGAGCTGCAATAGTCCAAGAACTGACTTGGTTCACCAAAATGGTTAGCAGTATTGATTAGGAATTAGAAAGATGATTGATCTAGCATCTAAATATAGATGCCCATTTTGTTTCTGCTCAACATAAGACTTTTTAGTGAGTTTATGAATATAGAGTGAATCAAACAAATGAAATTTTTTCAAAATAAAGGTAAAGACTTTTCTTTAAAGTTGTGAACAAAAAGATAAAAATACACATTATTTTCATAATAAACTAGAAGACTGTTGATTAAAGACAATTTTTCAACAAACAGGTAAACACCTTTCTGTGGAGTTGTGAACAAAAAGAAAAAAAAACAAGATTACCACAATAAAGTAGAAGTCTTTTGATTTAAGACAGTTTTTCAAAATACAGGTAAACACTTTTCTGTGGAGTTGTGAGCAAAAAGAAAAAAAACATGATTATCACAATAAAGTAGAAGACTGTAGATTTAAACCACTTTGACAACATACAGGTAATGACTTTTCTTTGAAATTGTGAACAAAAAGATAATTAATACCCTTGAATATCATAATAAAGTAGAAGACTCTTGATTTAAATAACTTTGACAACATGCAGATAATGTAGATTTGTTTTGTTTTCTTTTTTATTCAAGCATAAACAGTTCAAGTTTAAATTTTATTGATTTTTTTCATACTATGTCATTGTTTTTGAATTGTATGTGCTTGTACTTTGAGTACTTTTTATTACTTAAAGCAACATATAAAAGATAAACTCTAAAAATACATATGTAAAGAAAGTTAAAGTAAAAATTTGATGGCCTACCACTTTCAAGAAAACTTTTATGAAATGAATTGCAATTTTTTAGAAATTTCTGCAAACAGATTTTTTGTATAATTACGTAATAAATAAAAACTTTGTGCAAAAAATTCACTTGGTGACATTCACGAGGCCTCTCTTCTCTCAATTTGACAGTTTTAAGCTAATTTTCAACTTTTGGCTCTAACTTTTCTAAACCTTGTTTTTTTCAAAAATAAATTTCACCATCGTTTTCAGCACAAAATTCTGCTTTAAAAGACACCAAACACTTTATTAAAACGATGAAAAATAAGCAAAATGGATCTTTAAAACTTCAAAGCTTTGATTTTAAACTACATGGTTGTTTCAAATACCTTTCAAACTTGTATCTGTTTACATGATATGAGTTTTAAACAATTAGCAGGTATTAGTACTCCAACTATGTTCAAAACAAATATCTCTGCTATATTTTAAATTCCAGCTTTAAATTTTTGTATCAGCTAAAGGTTTATATTTGTAACTGTTCATTAACTGCTTTAAAAAATCTGTATAAGTGAATTTAAATGTTTCAACTCTAACTTTGATTTAGTACAATAACCTTAAACTTGAGATTAATAGTTTAGTTTGTGTATATTACTGAACAAACTTATTAATTTGTTAATTTGATTTTAAAATAGTGCTTCACTATAGTTATAGAGATATTATTAGTAATAAACACCTTAACAAACATTTACAAAGACATTGAGGCTTAGCTTAACTTTACACACTATGTTTAAAATATAGCAAAAAACTAATGAATCTATTGAAGAACTTTAAATAGATTGAAAAAAGCGTTTAAAGAACAAATTATGTTGATATATTCTACAAACAAAAGTAGCTTTTATCTAAAAACCATACTAAATGGAGTCATGATAATTACAATTAGTTTTATACAAGCTAGTTTAAAACTTACATTTCATACTTCAAAGTTAACATTAATGCATTTGAGTAACAAATTTTTGTTTTAAACATTGATTAAACCATAAGTTTTTCAATACTTTCAATTTGATTTACTTATGTATGTTTTATCTTTTTATATACCTTGCATTTTTTTCATATGACTTTTTTTGTTTTGTTTTTAACAAGTGAAGATCATTTATATCTTAATATAGTTTAATAAAATTGTTTTGTTTATAATAAACTGTGAAAACAAAATATAATGGTCTACTTAAAGCTACTTAAATTGAGAACAAAATTAACTTGAAGCAAATTACAATATCATTAAAAATATGCAAATTTTTAACCAAAAAAATTGAATGATAAATGAACAAGTACAACTTTTTTTGAAATTTTTTGTCTTTTTTTTTTAAACTTGCCAATGCTTAAAAATAAACATTTCCATCGTTTTCGGCGGAAAATTTCATGCTAAAAAACCATAAAAAATTTATCAAAACGATGAAAAATAAGCAAAATGGATCTTTAAAACTTCAAAGCTTTGATTTTACACTACATGGTTGTTTCAAATACCTTCCAAACTTGTATCTGTTTACATGATATGAGTTTTAAACAATTAGCAGGTATTAGTACTCCATTTATGTTCAAAACAAATATCTCTGCTATAAATTTTTAAAAGTTACATGTTTTTCTAGTTTTTTTGGTCAAATTTTTCAAACTACAAGTCTTTGCAGGATTTTGGACCACCAAATTATTGTTAATCAAAAAAAATAACCAAAATATTTACTTTTTACAGCAGATTTTGTTGAGTTGTTGTCTAAGTCTGTTGAATTTTCATCTTTAGAATTCAAGTCATGAGGTTCTGGCCTTTCAGGATCAATTTCTTCCATTATTTCTTCATTTGAGTTTAAATTGTTGTTTTTCGAATCATCATTTACAATTTCTTTTAGTAAAAATAATAAACTTTTCTTAAAAACAGCAAATATAGTTTTTAGTTTTATCATTATTATTCAGTA
The DNA here is from genome assembly GCF_965202585.1 of Thalia democratica. Taxonomy (NCBI): domain Eukaryota; kingdom Metazoa; phylum Chordata; class Thaliacea; order Salpida; family Salpidae; genus Thalia; species Thalia democratica. Next base: position 81,827,389 of record NC_139167.1, read on the forward strand.
GAATATTTAGCTAATAAAAACCAACTTTTTATAGACTCAACAGATTTTCATAGAAAAAACTTAAAAAATATTACTAGCAGAATTTTTTTTCTAAATTTAAAAAATCTAATTTTAGTTTTAACAGCCATTTCTAAAATCTAAATCCGAAAATATTCTTGTTTAACAAAAACAAATTCTTAAAAATAACAAAAACTAATAAATTTTTAAATGACAATTTACACACACATAAGTATTAAAAAAATATGACACTTTTGTATTAAACATTTATTCAGAATATAAAAGTGGTTTTTTATTTGATTTAAAATGTACATATGTTTACCTTTAGTATTTAAGTCACTTTGGTTATTTGGTAGAATTTCTTGAGAGGTTTGTTGATTACCTCTATGTTCTGTAAAAAACTTAGGTCCAGTTTTCACACGGCCTGTAAAGTTATTCAGCTTTTAGACTAAAATAATAACAATCTGAAAAGTATACATACAAAGTTTCATTATAACTTTTATAGTAAGTGTTTAACAGAGGAAAATCACAATATAAAGTTGATTTGTAAAATAAGTTAAGCACTTTGACTATAACATAGACACTAAAAAACATATTTGAGTTCTTATGTAAACGAATAAGTTCTTTTTTATATGAAAATTCTCAAACAAAAAAAAAGTACATATTTACTTTTTCTAGAAGATTCTGTTGAAATGTCGTCTAACTTAGTTAAATTTTTACAAACGAGATTCATTTAAACTGATTTAAGCACATTTTTGATAAAGTTGTGCTAATCATTATAAATATAAATTTAAAGTTTAATTTAGACCTTAAGTTAAACGAACTATGAGTTACCCAATAATCAAGTATCACAAAATATACTTAAAATTTTAATTAAATTACAAACGAGATTCATTAAAACTGCTTAAAGCACGTTTTTTAATAAAATTATACTATTCATTATAAATATAAAGTTTAATTTAGACCTCAAGTTAAACGAACTATAAGTTACCTCATAATCAAGCTTTCTCGATATAAAAAATATTACCTTGAATTTTCTTTAAATTTAAAACTTTGCAGAAAAACTATAAAAAAGTTTTTCAAAACCGTACAAACAAAAACAAAGTGTAGTTTTATTTTTCTAAAAACATTTGTTGAACTTATAGCATAGTTTGCATAAATACTTAAAAATTAGATAAATTATAAAAAATAAATAAATTTTACCAATTAAGAAAGAAATCTACTATGTCACTAATATTTAATAATAAGGAGAATGATACAAGGTCTTTTAGTGTTTTTGTTTTTATGTTACTAAATAAAAAATAATCGTCTAAAAGTATTAGAATAAAAACATTTTTTATTTACTTAGATCTTTAAAACTAGTTAAAGTTTATAGTAAAACAATTTTAAAGACCACAGTAAGAAACAAAACTAAATAGTTAAAAAATAGTGAACATTACAACTAGGAAAACGAACAAGTGGTCTGTTTAACTCATAAGCCAACTGACCTGGTTGGTTTGCGAATTGCTTGTCTACATATGGGTGACTTGGTGTGAAGTGTTGACCACGGTTCGGGTTTTGCGTATACGCATTGGTTATTAAAGAAGGTTGATCATTTTTTTTTGGTTGAAAATGAGTCTTGCTGTTTTGGAGCTGATTGTTACCGGGGAAGTGATTGGTACCAATCAATTGCTGGTTGACCATCATTTGTGGAATCTGTGTCGTGGTCTTTTGTGGATTTTGTCCCATGTTCATTTGAGGGATCTGCCCCATGTTCATTTGAAGGTTATGTGCCATGAGTGATTTGAAGTACTGTTGTTGTGCTGTAAAAACTTCCGCTGGTGTTGAAACTCCTTGATGTTGGGGGTTGAAACCGGTTAGTTGACCCTTAAAGTGTGAGGAAATATTTTTTTCTTTATAAAGTAAACAAACTGTTTAACAAACTATTGTTAATTTAAAAAAATTGCGTCCGCAGCAAAAGTTTGTAACTTATCAAGAGAACGTAACTAAACGAGAGGTAGCAAAAATACCTACTACACTAGCTGTTTTAATACACTAGCTTATAAGTTATTTGATTAAATGAATTTAAAGACTTTTCCTCTTTTTTTGTTACAAAAACAACTCACTTAAGTTGTTGTATATGTAAGTAAAAATTGTTTACGTGTAAACGAAGTATACTTTTCTTGCCAACCTCAGATTAAACGTGTCTCGTATGGTATTAGAGAAACACGTTTCTTTAATGCTATGTAAGATAAGTTTAATTTTAGGTAGGCAGGGAACAAAGGCATTTATTGAGTTTAAATGAACTTTTATGTCATTAATATCATGAGGAGTTAAACGTAGTACCTTGTCTGATTTAACGTTTTTCATGTTAGATTTCAGAACTTTTATTGAAAATTTAGTTAACTTTTAAAATTTATTGTACACTTGTGCAAAATCTAATATTTATCTAGTCGTCAAGAAACGTAATTTTACAAAGTCTGAACAAGTATTGAAACGAGTTAGCAATTAAATTAACTCTCAAAAAATGAATTTTGTCAGCTTAACACATCAATAAATTTACAATGTTGAAAATTCAAATTTATATCTTTTTATGAGAATTCTAAAAAGCTAAACTAACATTCTGTTACGGAAATATAACCGCAAGAACGCATTTTTACAATTAAACCGTTTATAATATCTCTTATACAAGCTACTGTTGTACACAGAAAGATTTTAAAATAACTAAAGGTACTAAACAATTTCACCTAAAAGAATTTGCTAAATTTTTATCATCAAAAACTGCTGATTGCTGGACTCGAACTCGCTACCTTCGGCTCACGAGTCGAGTTGACTATCGCTAAACCACTTAACCTCTTGTGATATGCCTTCAATGCTGGTATATGAAGTTAATAAATGCTATATGCTTTGAATTTTACAAAAAAAAACAAAGACGTATCAATTACTAGAGGAGAAATATTATTCTTTATTATTTGAAGACTTTATTATGCAAACTATGTTTCGGTAAAAGACGTCGTAAGTGCGTAAATGATATAGAGTATGTACATTATTTTTATTTAAAATTGTTTTTATAACGCTTACGTGAATTTTAATGTTTAAAGAATTTCCATTCAAAAGCTGCATAAGCAGAGTAAATGTACTTATTAAAGGCAGTTTTGATTTTTGTTGCTTAAATCTAAATGAAAACCAGCATTTCTGTTTTTGTTTTGATATTTTGTTGAACCAGCCAGTAATGAAAATGATATGGGTATAAATAAAATGTGCCAAAATATCTAATTTTTTAAAACCATCTATGCCAGGAATTCTAATTTACCTGCCTGGACTTTTATGTCAAATAAATTCACGTGGTTGCTTATAATGCTGACAAAATTTAAAATTATTGATTGTAATGTCTAATTAAGCAGAAGTATAATAAAGAATTTAAGGCTGAACTACATTAATCCCAGGCATTTCTACAGTTAAGAGACAATGTTAAACCTTCATTTTTGTTAGACGAAATGTTTGCTCATTTGAAATGATCAACAGTGTTAAGATTAACCGAGAAAAAATATACCTTAAAAAGCTTAAACTAAAAAGATGTGATTTAAAACACACGTAAGTAAGGATATTAATGTCTTTCAAATTAATTAACAGCAAATTTATGCTTAGATATAAGACATTAGAAAGCATTGTATATGATATACATAAAAAAACCCTGTAGACCAAAACCTTGACTTAGATGGCACTCAAAAATTTTTATTAAAATATAACTAAAAATAATAACCTCAAACTATAACGGTATTTGATTTATTTAATTAAAATTTTGTACCTACCATTGTTTATACATTTTAACACACACAGTGGTAAATAAAGTTATACAAAATGGTTAAATCTAATAGAGACCTTTAAACTCATAAAGGCCCTGAATGGTATGTTTATTTGAACTGTAATTATTACTTGAAAGAAATATTTTAATGTTTTAAATTTATAGATAAATACATATGTTGTTTGTGATATAAAACTAGAATCGATCATATAAACCAGCGCAACAATATGATAATTAATGATTAAGTATTGTTAAGAGTTGATTATAATTTAATAATTAGATTCATTTATATGCAGCAGTAAAATATTTAAGAGCTAATTGCCATATATGTTTGTATCTGTTAGTTTAATCAATATGCACATTATCCAATACGTGTACATATAGTTAGTGTTATTCATTACTATATAAGTTACTTTATTCAACTTAAAAATATAGAGCAATTAAATAGTTTTTAAAACATACCATACATATACAACTAAGGTGTAAGTAAAATTTATACTAAACTAAGTTTATACTGTAGGAGACTACAAAGTGATGACGTAATAATTGTAAATAAGAAAAAATGAAAAATATTACAAAATGACTTGAAAAATTGTGGACAAAAACAGTCTGATTTATTAGAGTTTAATTTAAAAGAGGCCTAAACTTTTTTCTACAAATTAAGACGTAAATACTTACTTATGTAAATGGAAAATTTTAGCTTAGTTTCTGTCTAAGTGGCACAAACCTTCCACATACAGTGTTCCTTAGATATAATACTTACAAAAGTATATGGTTCTGTACCATTAAGAATGCAATGTACCAACATTAATTACATACTTTGCACAACCATTGTTTTTTCTCTTCCAAGCCTAACGACTCTTAAATCTCAGTAAGTAATCTACTAGTGTAACACAAACAAATGATGAGCTATTTATATATTATAAGTAACTATTTTCCAATAATGGGCAAAACATGAAAAATAAGTTAAGAACCGCTGGTTTAAAGTATAATTAAATACTAAACTAAGAATTTATTTGCAGTTTATGAGACTTGGTAACTTGAATTAATATAACTTTTTGAATATAATTATAGAATGATACTGATAAAGTAAACTACAACGTAAAACTGTTGTGCTACTTTTGAATAATTCGAATTACTTATACGTATATACTATTAAACATTTTACTTTTAAATTAAACATATCTGTTAATAAAACTAAAACTCTGTTCAGTCTTTACTTAAACTTGAGCTATAAGTAGAATTAAATTACTTAACAACATACAATACGAACAAAACAATAAAGCTAAGGCAACATAAATTAGATAGAAGACTTTTATAGGTAAACTAACTGGTATGTACAACTAGTAAATTTGTGAGGCAAAATACAATAGAATGATATTAATAAACCAAATTACAATAAGTGAAGTGTTATATATAGAATAATAAATTGATTGTCTACTCCAAAACTGTACCGTTTGGAGTACTACATCAATTTTATATACTATAAAACAGAAAACTTTACTGTAATTCAGTTGTATTTAATATAAACATACATCTTGATACTAACAAGTATATAAGAGAAAAATAACATACTAAAAGAACTTGCGTAACTACTCGTACATCAAACAAAAAACTAAATAGGTGCCGACCAGCATAAGGACCTGGCCTAAAGGACGGCTTTCGTTATTTGTGCAAAAGTCCCGAGAGCAAGAGTTCCTCCGGAGGAGGAACTCGCAGCGGAAGGGACTTTTGCACAAATAACGAAAGCTGTCCGCTACCACTTTAACTCAAAACCGAACTACTTCTTAGAGCTCAGTACCACACTTTTATCTGGTTTGGCTGTCAGGCTTACTAACTGGGCTCCAAGCGTAATTAGGTTTTTAAGAAAAAATGGTTGGGAGTAAAAGTGAAAAATTTTTCGCCGGCGGAGCCGGCGAAATGCCTTAAAAAATAATTTTAATTATCAATCTCAAAAATTTCCCGCTCAATTTTCACTTTAGGGGATTCCCCCCATTTGTGAAATTTTGTGTGGGAGGCCTTAATAATTAGTGCGTACCTATGCGGGTGCGTACTTCTTAAATCGCGTCCCTTATAGAAATACATTCTTACTAAGTAAACCATACTGTTTCATGTGAATAACAATTTATTTTTTGTTCAAAATTTGTTAACTACTTGCATCTTAAGTTGTTCTAAGGTCCGGCTGCAGTTATAACGTCGCTTCTGATTGGCTAATATATTACAATTTTGATTGATTTAATTTTTATTGGAGTAGTAAAACTTGTTTTTCATTTTATTTTTATGTATTTTGGTAATTTTTTTTTAATATTATGCTGTATCATCACTTCACCTCATAATGTTATGAATGAAAACATATACAAGGCCTTACAACTGCAGCCGACCCACTTAAAATGTGGCTTAACTTACCTTATCTAATTATTAACATATTTAAATTTAAACAATCACTGTCTAAAACTATATTGCTTAACCAATAAAATACAGTACCACTTGAGTTACTACACAATGTTACAAAATATGCAAAAGGAATATTAGTGATTTTATAATTTAAACAGTTTTTGACAGAGTTTATTTAAATAGTTAACATGCTTGTATACTTTATAAAAAACAAACTTTTATTAATTATCAAAATACTCTTTGCTTAGAGTCTTTACTGTGACACTATCTAATAGTATGAATATTGAAACTACTAAAAAACACTTGGAAATAATGCTGCACAATACATAGTATCAAGTTTGAGATAAAATAAACACCTATGTTAGTTTATAATGTCACAATAGAAATTCCAGACAAAGACTATTTTGAAGTATTATTGTTATTCCAGAAAACTAAGTCTAACATGTCTATATAACAATCATATGTAGTCAGATAAAAGTCTGGTTTTGTCAGCTAGTCACAGTTTATTTATCATAACTCTGTTAAACACTAAAGGATTATCAACAATTGTTTCTAAATGTTAATATTTTTTTCTTTTATTTGCTTTTGAATGCACTTTATAACCACTCTAAGTAACAAACCAGACTCTTATACAGTTTAGCATTGTCAATTATTACACTGTACTACATAATTCTAAAAACATTTAACAGTTCTAAACATGTTTTGAACAGTTTTTGTTCAAAAAATATAGCTAACATGCTTGTATATTATATCTAAATCTAACTATTAATCGTTTAAATAATCTTTCATAGGAATTTTTTTATATCATAAGTATCTGTTTTATATAGCATTTCATTAACTAACATAAAACATTTGGTTTAATCTTACACATAGTATCAAGTTGAAGATGAAACAAATACTTATGATACAATATTTTATAATGTCACGCAATTAAAATTCCAGACAAAGACTATTTTGAAATATTATTAATATTCCTTAAAACTAAGTCTATCATGTCTATACAACATTGTCTTTTTATAAACACCATATATAGTCAGACAGCAGTCTGGTTTTTGTCAGCTAGTAACAGTTTTTATCACAATTCTGTCAACTATAATAATTACTTAATGATTATCAATCTTATAGTATGTTTAAACATTGAACTTTATTACCACTTTTAATTATAATCACTATAATTAACTGAAACAAACCAGACTTTTATCTAACTTGGTTATATAAACATACAAAAACACCAACTAAACATAAGTCAGTTGATCATGCTGTCTAAATGTTGTTTGTGTTCTTATATGTTTATATGTAATGAAATATGTCACTTATACAGAAACATTTTACACTATTGCTTTAATTGACTAGTGGATAAAAACATAATAATAAAACATTTACTTAAAAAATTTATAACAATATGAATACCAAGGCTGCCAGTAATTGATTCAAAAATTGTACCCTTGTAAAATTCAACTTAATTTAGATATAATTAGAAACTAAGCAGCAAAAGCTGTTAATGCATTATGTACTTTACTTGATATCAATTGAGTTTGAGCACTAAATTATATTAATGATTCTTTATGTTTACAAAAACAAAAATTAATCAAGTCAGTAATTTATAAGTATTTAAAATTGAGTGTTACTGAAACATTAAGTGCTTGGCAACCTTGAAAAATAATCTTGTATGACATTTATCTATCTTAATTAAATAAGAAACTAACCTCACTAAGAGCTGCAATAGTCCAAGAACTGACTTGGTTCACCAAAATGGTTAGCAGTATTGATTAGGAATTAGAAAGATGATTGATCTAGCATCTAAATATAGATGCCCATTTTGTTTCTGCTCAACATAAGACTTTTTAGTGAGTTTATGAATATAGAGTGAATCAAACAAATGAAATTTTTTCAAAATAAAGGTAAAGACTTTTCTTTAAAGTTGTGAACAAAAAGATAAAAATACACATTATTTTCATAATAAACTAGAAGACTGTTGATTAAAGACAATTTTTCAACAAACAGGTAAACACCTTTCTGTGGAGTTGTGAACAAAAAGAAAAAAAAACAAGATTACCACAATAAAGTAGAAGTCTTTTGATTTAAGACAGTTTTTCAAAATACAGGTAAACACTTTTCTGTGGAGTTGTGAGCAAAAAGAAAAAAAACATGATTATCACAATAAAGTAGAAGACTGTAGATTTAAACCACTTTGACAACATACAGGTAATGACTTTTCTTTGAAATTGTGAACAAAAAGATAATTAATACCCTTGAATATCATAATAAAGTAGAAGACTCTTGATTTAAATAACTTTGACAACATGCAGATAATGTAGATTTGTTTTGTTTTCTTTTTTATTCAAGCATAAACAGTTCAAGTTTAAATTTTATTGATTTTTTTCATACTATGTCATTGTTTTTGAATTGTATGTGCTTGTACTTTGAGTACTTTTTATTACTTAAAGCAACATATAAAAGATAAACTCTAAAAATACATATGTAAAGAAAGTTAAAGTAAAAATTTGATGGCCTACCACTTTCAAGAAAACTTTTATGAAATGAATTGCAATTTTTTAGAAATTTCTGCAAACAGATTTTTTGTATAATTACGTAATAAATAAAAACTTTGTGCAAAAAATTCACTTGGTGACATTCACGAGGCCTCTCTTCTCTCAATTTGACAGTTTTAAGCTAATTTTCAACTTTTGGCTCTAACTTTTCTAAACCTTGTTTTTTTCAAAAATAAATTTCACCATCGTTTTCAGCACAAAATTCTGCTTTAAAAGACACCAAACACTTTATTAAAACGATGAAAAATAAGCAAAATGGATCTTTAAAACTTCAAAGCTTTGATTTTAAACTACATGGTTGTTTCAAATACCTTTCAAACTTGTATCTGTTTACATGATATGAGTTTTAAACAATTAGCAGGTATTAGTACTCCAACTATGTTCAAAACAAATATCTCTGCTATATTTTAAATTCCAGCTTTAAATTTTTGTATCAGCTAAAGGTTTATATTTGTAACTGTTCATTAACTGCTTTAAAAAATCTGTATAAGTGAATTTAAATGTTTCAACTCTAACTTTGATTTAGTACAATAACCTTAAACTTGAGATTAATAGTTTAGTTTGTGTATATTACTGAACAAACTTATTAATTTGTTAATTTGATTTTAAAATAGTGCTTCACTATAGTTATAGAGATATTATTAGTAATAAACACCTTAACAAACATTTACAAAGACATTGAGGCTTAGCTTAACTTTACACACTATGTTTAAAATATAGCAAAAAACTAATGAATCTATTGAAGAACTTTAAATAGATTGAAAAAAGCGTTTAAAGAACAAATTATGTTGATATATTCTACAAACAAAAGTAGCTTTTATCTAAAAACCATACTAAATGGAGTCATGATAATTACAATTAGTTTTATACAAGCTAGTTTAAAACTTACATTTCATACTTCAAAGTTAACATTAATGCATTTGAGTAACAAATTTTTGTTTTAAACATTGATTAAACCATAAGTTTTTCAATACTTTCAATTTGATTTACTTATGTATGTTTTATCTTTTTATATACCTTGCATTTTTTTCATATGACTTTTTTTGTTTTGTTTTTAACAAGTGAAGATCATTTATATCTTAATATAGTTTAATAAAATTGTTTTGTTTATAATAAACTGTGAAAACAAAATATAATGGTCTACTTAAAGCTACTTAAATTGAGAACAAAATTAACTTGAAGCAAATTACAATATCATTAAAAATATGCAAATTTTTAACCAAAAAAATTGAATGATAAATGAACAAGTACAACTTTTTTTGAAATTTTTTGTCTTTTTTTTTTAAACTTGCCAATGCTTAAAAATAAACATTTCCATCGTTTTCGGCGGAAAATTTCATGCTAAAAAACCATAAAAAATTTATCAAAACGATGAAAAATAAGCAAAATGGATCTTTAAAACTTCAAAGCTTTGATTTTACACTACATGGTTGTTTCAAATACCTTCCAAACTTGTATCTGTTTACATGATATGAGTTTTAAACAATTAGCAGGTATTAGTACTCCATTTATGTTCAAAACAAATATCTCTGCTATAAATTTTTAAAAGTTACATGTTTTTCTAGTTTTTTTGGTCAAATTTTTCAAACTACAAGTCTTTGCAGGATTTTGGACCACCAAATTATTGTTAATCAAAAAAAATAACCAAAATATTTACTTTTTACAGCAGATTTTGTTGAGTTGTTGTCTAAGTCTGTTGAATTTTCATCTTTAGAATTCAAGTCATGAGGTTCTGGCCTTTCAGGATCAATTTCTTCCATTATTTCTTCATTTGAGTTTAAATTGTTGTTTTTCGAATCATCATTTACAATTTCTTTTAGTAAAAATAATAAACTTTTCTTAAAAACAGCAAATATAGTTTTTAGTTTTATCATTATTATTCAGTAGAATATTTAGCTAATAAAAACCAACTTTTTATAGACTCAACAGATTTTCATAGAAAAAACTTAAAAAATATTACTAGCAGAATTTTTTTTCTAAATTTAAAAAATCTAATTTTAGTTTTAACAGCCATTTCTAAAATCTAAATCCGAAAATATTCTTGTTTAACAAAAACAAATTCTTAAAAATAACAAAAACTAATAAATTTTTAAATGACAATTTACACACACATAAGTATTAAAAAAATATGACACTTTTGTATTAAACATTTATTCAGAATATAAAAGTGGTTTTTTATTTGATTTAAAATGTACATATGTTTACCTTTAGTATTTAAGTCACTTTGGTTATTTGGTAGAATTTCTTGAGAGGTTTGTTGATTACCTCTATGTTCTGTAAAAAACTTAGGTCCAGTTTTCACACGGCCTGTAAAGTTATTCAGCTTTTAGACTAAAATAATAACAATCTGAAAAGTATACATACAAAGTTTCATTATAACTTTTATAGTAAGTGTTTAACAGAGGAAAATCACAATATAAAGTTGATTTGTAAAATAAGTTAAGCACTTTGACTATAACATAGACACTAAAAAACATATTTGAGTTCTTATGTAAACGAATAAGTTCTTTTTTATATGAAAATTCTCAAACAAAAAAAAAGTACATATTTACTTTTTCTAGAAGATTCTGTTGAAATGTCGTCTAACTTAGTTAAATTTTTACAAACGAGATTCATTTAAACTGATTTAAGCACATTTTTGATAAAGTTGTGCTAATCATTATAAATATAAATTTAAAGTTTAATTTAGACCTTAAGTTAAACGAACTATGAGTTACCCAATAATCAAGTATCACAAAATATACTTAAAATTTTAATTAAATTACAAACGAGATTCATTAAAACTGCTTAAAGCACGTTTTTTAATAAAATTATACTATTCATTATAAATATAAAGTTTAATTTAGACCTCAAGTTAAACGAACTATAAGTTACCTCATAATCAAGCTTTCTCGATATAAAAAATATTACCTTGAATTTTCTTTAAATTTAAAACTTTGCAGAAAAACTATAAAAAAGTTTTTCAAAACCGTACAAACAAAAACAAAGTGTAGTTTTATTTTTCTAAAAACATTTGTTGAACTTATAGCATAGTTTGCATAAATACTTAAAAATTAGATAAATTATAAAAAATAAATAAATTTTACCAATTAAGAAAGAAATCTACTATGTCACTAATATTTAATAATAAGGAGAATGATACAAGGTCTTTTAGTGTTTTTGTTTTTATGTTACTAAATAAAAAATAATCGTCTAAAAGTATTAGAATAAAAACATTTTTTATTTACTTAGATCTTTAAAACTAGTTAAAGTTTATAGTAAAACAATTTTAAAGACCACAGTAAGAAACAAAACTAAATAGTTAAAAAATAGTGAACATTACAACTAGGAAAACGAACAAGTGGTCTGTTTAACTCATAAGCCAACTGACCTGGTTGGTTTGCGAATTGCTTGTCTACATATGGGTGACTTGGTGTGAAGTGTTGACCACGGTTCGGGTTTTGCGTATACGCATTGGTTATTAAAGAAGGTTGATCATTTTTTTTTGGTTGAAAATGAGTCTTGCTGTTTTGGAGCTGATTGTTACCGGGGAAGTGATTGGTACCAATCAATTGCTGGTTGACCATCATTTGTGGAATCTGTGTCGTGGTCTTTTGTGGATTTTGTCCCATGTTCATTTGAGGGATCTGCCCCATGTTCATTTGAAGGTTATGTGCCATGAGTGATTTGAAGTACTGTTGTTGTGCTGTAAAAACTTCCGCTGGTGTTGAAACTCCTTGATGTTGGGGGTTGAAACCGGTTAGTTGACCCTTAAAGTGTGAGGAAATATTTTTTTCTTTATAAAGTAAACAAACTGTTTAACAAACTATTGTTAATTTAAAAAAATTGCGTCCGCAGCAAAAGTTTGTAACTTATCAAGAGAACGTAACTAAACGAGAGGTAGCAAAAATACCTACTACACTAGCTGTTTTAATACACTAGCTTATAAGTTATTTGATTAAATGAATTTAAAGACTTTTCCTCTTTTTTTGTTACAAAAACAACTCACTTAAGTTGTTGTATATGTAAGTAAAAATTGTTTACGTGTAAACGAAGTATACTTTTCTTGCCAACCTCAGATTAAACGTGTCTCGTATGGTATTAGAGAAACACGTTTCTTTAATGCTATGTAAGATAAGTTTAATTTTAGGTAGGCAGGGAACAAAGGCATTTATTGAGTTTAAATGAACTTTTATGTCATTAATATCATGAGGAGTTAAACGTAGTACCTTGTCTGATTTAACGTTTTTCATGTTAGATTTCAGAACTTTTATTGAAAATTTTGTTAACTTTTAAAATTTATTGTACACTTGTGCAAAATCTAATATTTATCTAGTCGTCAAGAAACGTAATTTTACAAAGTCTGAACAAGTATTGAAACGAGTTAGCAATTAAATTAACTCTCAAAAAATGAATTTTGTCAGCTTAACACATCAATAAATTTACAATGTTGAAAATTCAAATTTATATCTTTTTATGAGAATTCTAAAAAGCTAAACTAACATTCTGTTACGGAAATATAACCGCAAGAACGCATTTTTACAATTAAACCGTTTATAATATCTCTTATACAAGCTACTGTTGTACACAGAAAGATTTTAAAATAACTAAAGGTACTAAACAATTTCACCTAAAAGAATTTGCTAAATTTTTATCATCAAAAACTGCTGATTGCTGGACTCGAACTCGCTACCTTCGGCTCACGAGTCGAGTTGACTATCGCTAAACCACTTAACCTCTTGTGATATGCCTTCAATGCTGGTATATGAAGTTAATAAATGCTATATGCTTTGAATTTTACAAAAAAAAACAAAGACGTATCAATTACTAGAGGAGAAATATTATTCTTTATTATTTGAAGACTTTATTATGCAAACTATGTTTCGGTAAAAGACGTCGTAAGTGCGTAAATGATATAGAGTATGTACATTATTTTTATTTAAAATTGTTTTTATAACGCTTACGTGAATTTTAATGTTTAAAGAATTTCCATTCAAAAGCTGCATAAGCAGAGTAAATGTACTTATTAAAGGCAGTTTTGATTTTTGTTGCTTAAATCTAAATGAAAACCAGCATTTCTGTTTTTGTTTTGATATTTTGTTGAACCAGCCAGTAATGAAAATGATATGGGTATAAATAAAATGTGCCAAAATATCTAATTTTTTAAAACCATCTATGCCAGGAATTCTAATTTACCTGCCTGGACTTTTATGTCAAATAAATTCACGTGGTTGCTTATAATGCTGACAAAATTTAAAATTATTGATTGTAATGTCTAATTAAGCAGAAGTATAATAAAGAATTTAAGGCTGAACTACATTAATCCCAGGCATTTCTACAGTTAAGAGACAATGTTAAACCTTCATTTTTGTTAGACGAAATGTTTGCTCATTTGAAATGATCAACAGTGTTAAGATTAACCGAGAAAAAATATACCTTAAAAAGCTTAAACTAAAAAGATGTGATTTAAAACACACGTAAGTAAGGATATTAATGTCTTTCAAATTAATTAACAGCAAATTTATGCTTAGATATAAGACATTAGAAAGCATTGTATATGATATACATAAAAAAACCCTGTAGACCAAAACCTTGACTTAGATGGCACTCAAAAATTTTTATTAAAATATAACTAAAAATAATAACCTCAAACTATAACGGTATTTGATTTATTTAATTAAAATTTTGTACCTACCATTGTTTATACATTTTAACACACACAGTGGTAAATAAAGTTATACAAAATGGTTAAATCTAATAGAGACCTTTAAACTCATAAAGGCCCTGAATGGTATGTTTATTTGAACTGTAATTATTACTTGAAAGAAATATTTTAATGTTTTAAATTTATAGATAAATACATATGTTGTTTGTGATATAAAACTAGAATCGATCATATAAACCAGCGCAACAATATGATAATTAATGATTAAGTATTGTTAAGAGTTGATTATAATTTAATAATTAGATTCATTTATATGCAGCAGTAAAATATTTAAGAGCTAATTGCCATATATGTTTGTATCTGTTAGTTTAATCAATATGCACATTATCCAATACGTGTACATATAGTTAGTGTTATTCATTACTATATAAGTTACTTTATTCAACTTAAAAATATAGAGCAATTAAATAGTTTTTAAAACATACCATACATATACAACTAAGGTGTAAGTAAAATTTATACTAAACTAAGTTTATACTGTAGGAGACTACAAAGTGATGACGTAATAATTGTAAATAAGAAAAAATGAAAAATATTACAAAATGACTTGAAAAATTGTGGACAAAAACAGTCTGATTTATTAGAGTTTAATTTAAAAGAGGCCTAAACTTTTTTCTACAAATTAAGACGTAAATACTTACTTATGTAAATGGAAAATTTTAGCTTAGTTTCTGTCTAAGTGGCACAAACCTTCCACATACAGTGTTCCTTAGATATAATACTTACAAAAGTATATGGTTCTGTACCATTAAGAATGCAATGTACCAACATTAATTACATACTTTGCACAACCATTGTTTTTTCTCTTCCAAGCCTAACGACTCTTAAATCTCAGTAAGTAATCTACTAGTGTAACACAAACAAATGATGAGCTATTTATATATTATAAGTAACTATTTTCCAATAATGGGCAAAACATGAAAAATAAGTTAAGAACCGCTGGTTTAAAGTATAATTAAATACTAAACTAAGAATTTATTTGCAGTTTATGAGACTTGGTAACTTGAATTAATATAACTTTTTGAATATAATTATAGAATGATACTGATAAAGTAAACTACAACGTAAAACTGTTGTGCTACTTTTGAATAATTCGAATTACTTATACGTATATACTATTAAACATTTTACTTTTAAATTAAACATATCTGTTAATAAAACTAAAACTCTGTTCAGTCTTTACTTAAACTTGAGCTATAAGTAGAATTAAATTACTTAACAACATACAATACGAACAAAACAATAAAGCTAAGGCAACATAAATTAGATAGAAGACTTTTATAGGTAAACTAACTGGTATGTACAACTAGTAAATTTGTGAGGCAAAATACAATAGAATGATATTAATAAACCAAATTACAATAAGTGAAGTGTTATATATAGAATAATAAATTGATTGTCTACTCCAAAACTGTACCGTTTGGAGTACTACATCAATTTTATATACTATAAAACAGAAAACTTTACTGTAATTCAGTTGTATTTAATATAAACATACATCTTGATACTAACAAGTATATAAGAGAAAAATAACATACTAAAAGAACTTGCGTAACTACTCGTACATCAAACAAAAAACTAAATAGGTGCCGACCAGCATAAGGACCTGGCCTAAAGGACGGCTTTCGTTATTTGTGCAAAAGTCCCGAGAGCAAGAGTTCCTCCGGAGGAGGAACTCGCAGCGGAAGGGACTTTTGCACAAATAACGAAAGCTGTCCGCTACCACTTTAACTCAAAACCGAACTACTTCTTAGAGCTCAGTACCACACTTTTATCTGGTTTGGCTGTCAGGCTTACTAACTGGGCTCCAAGCGTAATTAGGTTTTTAAGAAAAAATGGTTGGGAGTAAAAGTGAAAAATTTTTCGCCGGCGGAGCCGGCGAAATGCCTTAAAAAATAATTTTAATTATCAATCTCAAAAATTTCCCGCTCAATTTTCACTTTAGGGGATTCCCCCCATTTGTGAAATTTTGTGTGGGAGGCCTTAATAATTAGTGCGTACCTATGCGGGTGCGTACTTCTTAAATCGCGTCCCTTATAGAAATACATTCTTACTAAGTAAACCATACTGTTTCATGTGAATAACAATTTATTTTTTGTTCAAAATTTGTTAACTACTTGCATCTTAAGTTGTTCTAAGGTCCGGCTGCAGTTATAACGTCGCTTCTGATTGGCTAATATATTACAATTTTGATTGATTTAATTTTTATTGGAGTAGTAAAACTTGTTTTTCATTTTATTTTTATGTATTTTGGTAATTTTTTTTTAATATTATGCTGTATCATCACTTCACCTCATAATGTTATGAATGAAAACATATACAAGGCCTTACAACTGCAGCCGACCCACTTAAAATGTGGCTTAACTTACCTTATCTAATTATTAACATATTTAAATTTAAACAATCACTGTCTAAAACTATATTGCTTAACCAATAAAATACAGTACCACTTGAGTTACTACACAATGTTACAAAATATGCAAAAGGAATATTAGTGATTTTATAATTTAAACAGTTTTTGACAGAGTTTATTTAAATAGTTAACATGCTTGTATACTTTATAAAAAACAAACTTTTATTAATTATCAAAATACTCTTTGCTTAGAGTCTTTACTGTGACACTATCTAATAGTATGAATATTGAAACTACTAAAAAACACTTGGAAATAATGCTGCACAATACATAGTATCAAGTTTGAGATAAAATAAACACCTATGTTAGTTTATAATGTCACAATAGAAATTCCAGACAAAGACTATTTTGAAGTATTATTGTTATTCCAGAAAACTAAGTCTAACATGTCTATATAACAATCATATGTAGTCAGATAAAAGTCTGGTTTTGTCAGCTAGTCACAGTTTATTTATCATAACTCTGTTAAACACTAAAGGATTATCAACAATTGTTTCTAAATGTTAATATTTTTTTCTTTTATTTGCTTTTGAATGCACTTTATAACCACTCTAAGTAACAAACCAGACTCTTATACAGTTTAGCATTGTCAATTATTACACTGTACTACATAATTCTAAAAACATTTAACAGTTCTAAACATGTTTTGAACAGTTTTTGTTCAAAAAATATAGCTAACATGCTTGTATATTATATCTAAATCTAACTATTAATCGTTTAAATAATCTTTCATAGGAATTTTTTTATATCATAAGTATCTGTTTTATATAGCATTTCATTAACTAACATAAAACATTTGGTTTAATCTTACACATAGTATCAAGTTGAAGATGAAACAAATACTTATGATACAATATTTTATAATGTCACGCAATTAAAATTCCAGACAAAGACTATTTTGAAATATTATTAATATTCCTTAAAACTAAGTCTATCATGTCTATACAACATTGTCTTTTTATAAACACCATATATAGTCAGACAGCAGTCTGGTTTTTGTCAGCTAGTAACAGTTTTTATCACAATTCTGTCAACTATAATAATTACTTAATGATTATCAATCTTATAGTATGTTTAAACATTGAACTTTATTACCACTTTTAATTATAATCACTATAATTAACTGAAACAAACCAGACTTTTATCTAACTTGGTTATATAAACATACAAAAACACCAACTAAACATAAGTCAGTTGATCATGCTGTCTAAATGTTGTTTGTGTTCTTATATGTTTATATGTAATGAAATATGTCACTTATACAGAAACATTTTACACTATTGCTTTAATTGACTAGTGGATAAAAACATAATAATAAAACATTTACTTAAAAAATTTATAACAATATGAATACCAAGGCTGCCAGTAATTGATTCAAAAATTGTACCCTTGTAAAATTCAACTTAATTTAGATATAATTAGAAACTAAGCAGCAAAAGCTGTTAATGCATTATGTACTTTACTTGATATCAATTGAGTTTGAGCACTAAATTATATTAATGATTCTTTATGTTTACAAAAACAAAAATTAATCAAGTCAGTAATTTATAAGTATTTAAAATTGAGTGTTACTGAAACATTAAGTGCTTGGCAACCTTGAAAAATAATCTTGTATGACATTTATCTATCTTAATTAAATAAGAAACTAACCTCACTAAGAGCTGCAATAGTCCAAGAACTGACTTGGTTCACCAAAATGGTTAGCAGTATTGATTAGGAATTAGAAAGATGATTGATCTAGCATCTAAATATAGATGCCCATTTTGTTTCTGCTCAACATAAGACTTTTTAGTGAGTTTATGAATATAGAGTGAATCAAACAAATGAAATTTTTTCAAAATAAAGGTAAAGACTTTTCTTTAAAGTTGTGAACAAAAAGATAAAAATACACATTATTTTCATAATAAACTAGAAGACTGTTGATTAAAGACAATTTTTCAACAAACAGGTAAACACCTTTCTGTGGAGTTGTGAACAAAAAGAAAAAAAAACAAGATTACCACAATAAAGTAGAAGTCTTTTGATTTAAGACAGTTTTTCAAAATACAGGTAAACACTTTTCTGTGGAGTTGTGAGCAAAAAGAAAAAAAACATGATTATCACAATAAAGTAGAAGACTGTAGATTTAAACCACTTTGACAACATACAGGTAATGACTTTTCTTTGAAATTGTGAACAAAAAGATAATTAATACCCTTGAATATCATAATAAAGTAGAAGACTCTTGATTTAAATAACTTTGACAACATGCAGATAATGTAGATTTGTTTTGTTTTCTTTTTTATTCAAGCATAAACAGTTCAAGTTTAAATTTTATTGATTTTTTTCATACTATGTCATTGTTTTTGAATTGTATGTGCTTGTACTTTGAGTACTTTTTATTACTTAAAGCAACATATAAAAGATAAACTCTAAAAATACATATGTAAAGAAAGTTAAAGTAAAAATTTGATGGCCTACCACTTTCAAGAAAACTTTTATGAAATGAATTGCAATTTTTTAGAAATTTCTGCAAACAGATTTTTTGTATAATTACGTAATAAATAAAAACTTTGTGCAAAAAATTCACTTGGTGACATTCACGAGGCCTCTCTTCTCTCAATTTGACAGTTTTAAGCTAATTTTCAACTTTTGGCTCTAACTTTTCTAAACCTTGTTTTTTTCAAAAATAAATTTCACCATCGTTTTCAGCACAAAATTCTGCTTTAAAAGACACCAAACACTTTATTAAAACGATGAAAAATAAGCAAAATGGATCTTTAAAACTTCAAAGCTTTGATTTTAAACTACATGGTTGTTTCAAATACCTTTCAAACTTGTATCTGTTTACATGATATGAGTTTTAAACAATTAGCAGGTATTAGTACTCCAACTATGTTCAAAACAAATATCTCTGCTATATTTTAAATTCCAGCTTTAAATTTTTGTATCAGCTAAAGGTTTATATTTGTAACTGTTCATTAACTGCTTTAAAAAATCTGTATAAGTGAATTTAAATGTTTCAACTCTAACTTTGATTTAGTACAATAACCTTAAACTTGAGATTAATAGTTTAGTTTGTGTATATTACTGAACAAACTTATTAATTTGTTAATTTGATTTTAAAATAGTGCTTCACTATAGTTATAGAGATATTATTAGTAATAAACACCTTAACAAACATTTACAAAGACATTGAGGCTTAGCTTAACTTTACACACTATGTTTAAAATATAGCAAAAAACTAATGAATCTATTGAAGAACTTTAAATAGATTGAAAAAAGCGTTTAAAGAACAAATTATGTTGATATATTCTACAAACAAAAGTAGCTTTTATCTAAAAACCATACTAAATGGAGTCATGATAATTACAATTAGTTTTATACAAGCTAGTTTAAAACTTACATTTCATACTTCAAAGTTAACATTAATGCATTTGAGTAACAAATTTTTGTTTTAAACATTGATTAAACCATAAGTTTTTCAATACTTTCAATTTGATTTACTTATGTATGTTTTATCTTTTTATATACCTTGCATTTTTTTCATATGACTTTTTTTGTTTTGTTTTTAACAAGTGAAGATCATTTATATCTTAATATAGTTTAATAAAATTGTTTTGTTTATAATAAACTGTGAAAACAAAATATAATGGTCTACTTAAAGCTACTTAAATTGAGAACAAAATTAACTTGAAGCAAATTACAATATCATTAAAAATATGCAAATTTTTAACCAAAAAAATTGAATGATAAATGAACAAGTACAACTTTTTTTGAAATTTTTTGTCTTTTTTTTTTAAACTTGCCAATGCTTAAAAATAAACATTTCCATCGTTTTCGGCGGAAAATTTCATGCTAAAAAACCATAAAAAATTTATCAAAACGATGAAAAATAAGCAAAATGGATCTTTAAAACTTCAAAGCTTTGATTTTACACTACATGGTTGTTTCAAATACCTTCCAAACTTGTATCTGTTTACATGATATGAGTTTTAAACAATTAGCAGGTATTAGTACTCCATTTATGTTCAAAACAAATATCTCTGCTATAAATTTTTAAAAGTTACATGTTTTTCTAGTTTTTTTGGTCAAATTTTTCAAACTACAAGTCTTTGCAGGATTTTGGACCACCAAATTATTGTTAATCAAAAAAAATAACCAAAATATTTACTTTTTACAGCAGATTTTGTTGAGTTGTTGTCTAAGTCTGTTGAATTTTCATCTTTAGAATTCAAGTCATGAGGTTCTGGCCTTTCAGGATCAATTTCTTCCATTATTTCTTCATTTGAGTTTAAATTGTTGTTTTTCGAATCATCATTTACAATTTCTTTTAGTAAAAATAATAAACTTTTCTTAAAAACAGCAAATATAGTTTTTAGTTTTATCATTATTATTCAGTAGAATATTTAGCTAATAAAAACCAACTTTTTATAGACTCAACAGATTTTCATAGAAAAAACTTAAAAAATATTACTAGCAGAATTTTTTTTCTAAATTTAAAAAATCTAATTTTAGTTTTAACAGCCATTTCTAAAATCTAAATCCGAAAATATTCTTGTTTAACAAAAACAAATTCTTAAAAATAACAAAAACTAATAAATTTTTAAATGACAATTTACACACACATAAGTATTAAAAAAATATGACACTTTTGTATTAAACATTTATTCAGAATATAAAAGTGGTTTTTTATTTGATTTAAAATGTACATATGTTTACCTTTAGTATTTAAGTCACTTTGGTTATTTGGTAGAATTTCTTGAGAGGTTTGTTGATTACCTCTATGTTCTGTAAAAAACTTAGGTCCAGTTTTCACACGGCCTGTAAAGTTATTCAGCTTTTAGACTAAAATAATAACAATCTGAAAAGTATACATACAAAGTTTCATTATAACTTTTATAGTAAGTGTTTAACAGAGGAAAATCACAATATAAAGTTGATTTGTAAAATAAGTTAAGCACTTTGACTATAACATAGACACTAAAAAACATATTTGAGTTCTTATGTAAACGAATAAGTTCTTTTTTATATGAAAATTCTCAAACAAAAAAAAAGTACATATTTACTTTTTCTAGAAGATTCTGTTGAAATGTCGTCTAACTTAGTTAAATTTTTACAAACGAGATTCATTTAAACTGATTTAAGCACATTTTTGATAAAGTTGTGCTAATCATTATAAATATAAATTTAAAGTTTAATTTAGACCTTAAGTTAAACGAACTATGAGTTACCCAATAATCAAGTATCACAAAATATACTTAAAATTTTAATTAAATTACAAACGAGATTCATTAAAACTGCTTAAAGCACGTTTTTTAATAAAATTATACTATTCATTATAAATATAAAGTTTAATTTAGACCTCAAGTTAAACGAACTATAAGTTACCTCATAATCAAGCTTTCTCGATATAAAAAATATTACCTTGAATTTTCTTTAAATTTAAAACTTTGCAGAAAAACTATAAAAAAGTTTTTCAAAACCGTACAAACAAAAACAAAGTGTAGTTTTATTTTTCTAAAAACATTTGTTGAACTTATAGCATAGTTTGCATAAATACTTAAAAATTAGATAAATTATAAAAAATAAATAAATTTTACCAATTAAGAAAGAAATCTACTATGTCACTAATATTTAATAATAAGGAGAATGATACAAGGTCTTTTAGTGTTTTTGTTTTTATGTTACTAAATAAAAAATAATCGTCTAAAAGTATTAGAATAAAAACATTTTTTATTTACTTAGATCTTTAAAACTAGTTAAAGTTTATAGTAAAACAATTTTAAAGACCACAGTAAGAAACAAAACTAAATAGTTAAAAAATAGTGAACATTACAACTAGGAAAACGAACAAGTGGTCTGTTTAACTCATAAGCCAACTGACCTGGTTGGTTTGCGAATTGCTTGTCTACATATGGGTGACTTGGTGTGAAGTGTTGACCACGGTTCGGGTTTTGCGTATACGCATTGGTTATTAAAGAAGGTTGATCATTTTTTTTTGGTTGAAAATGAGTCTTGCTGTTTTGGAGCTGATTGTTACCGGGGAAGTGATTGGTACCAATCAATTGCTGGTTGACCATCATTTGTGGAATCTGTGTCGTGGTCTTTTGTGGATTTTGTCCCATGTTCATTTGAGGGATCTGCCCCATGTTCATTTGAAGGTTATGTGCCATGAGTGATTTGAAGTACTGTTGTTGTGCTGTAAAAACTTCCGCTGGTGTTGAAACTCCTTGATGTTGGGGGTTGAAACCGGTTAGTTGACCCTTAAAGTGTGAGGAAATATTTTTTTCTTTATAAAGTAAACAAACTGTTTAACAAACTATTGTTAATTTAAAAAAATTGCGTCCGCAGCAAAAGTTTGTAACTTATCAAGAGAACGTAACTAAACGAGAGGTAGCAAAAATACCTACTACACTAGCTGTTTTAATACACTAGCTTATAAGTTATTTGATTAAATGAATTTAAAGACTTTTCCTCTTTTTTTGTTACAAAAACAACTCACTTAAGTTGTTGTATATGTAAGTAAAAATTGTTTACGTGTAAACGAAGTATACTTTTCTTGCCAACCTCAGATTAAACGTGTCTCGTATGGTATTAGAGAAACACGTTTCTTTAATGCTATGTAAGATAAGTTTAATTTTAGGTAGGCAGGGAACAAAGGCATTTATTGAGTTTAAATGAACTTTTATGTCATTAATATCATGAGGAGTTAAACGTAGTACCTTGTCTGATTTAACGTTTTTCATGTTAGATTTCAGAACTTTTATTGAAAATTTTGTTAACTTTTAAAATTTATTGTACACTTGTGCAAAATCTAATATTTATCTAGTCGTCAAGAAACGTAATTTTACAAAGTCTGAACAAGTATTGAAACGAGTTAGCAATTAAATTAACTCTCAAAAAATGAATTTTGTCAGCTTAACACATCAATAAATTTACAATGTTGAAAATTCAAATTTATATCTTTTTATGAGAATTCTAAAAAGCTAAACTAACATTCTGTTACGGAAATATAACCGCAAGAACGCATTTTTACAATTAAACCGTTTATAATATCTCTTATACAAGCTACTGTTGTACACAGAAAGATTTTAAAATAACTAAAGGTACTAAACAATTTCACCTAAAAGAATTTGCTAAATTTTTATCATCAAAAACTGCTGATTGCTGGACTCGAACTCGCTACCTTCGGCTCACGAGTCGAGTTGACTATCGCTAAACCACTTAACCTCTTGTGATATGCCTTCAATGCTGGTATATGAAGTTAATAAATGCTATATGCTTTGAATTTTACAAAAAAAAACAAAGACGTATCAATTACTAGAGGAGAAATATTATTCTTTATTATTTGAAGACTTTATTATGCAAACTATGTTTCGGTAAAAGACGTCGTAAGTGCGTAAATGATATAGAGTATGTACATTATTTTTATTTAAAATTGTTTTTTTTTACACATAACGCTTACGTGAATTTTAATGTTTAAAGAATTTCCATTCAAAAGCTGCATAAGCAGAGTAAATGTACTTATTAAAGGCAGTTTTGATTTTTGTTGTAAATGAAAACCAGCATTTCTGTTTTTGTTTTGATATTTTGTTGAACCAGCCAGTAATGAAAATGATATGGGTATAAATAAAATGTGCCAAAATATCTAATTTTTTAAAACCATCTATGCCAGGAATTCTAATTTACCTGCCTGGACTTTTATGTCAAATAAATTCACGTGGTTGCTTATAATGCTGACAAAATTTAAAATTATTGATTGTAATGTCTAATTAAGCAGAAGTATAATAAAGAATTTAAGGCTGAACTACATTAATCCCAGGCATTTCTACAGTTAAGAGACAATGTTAAACCTTCATTTTTGTTAGACGAAATGTTTGCTCATTTGAAATGATCAACAGTGTTAAGATTAACCGAGAAAAAATATACCTTAAAAAGCTTAAACTAAAAAGATGTGATTTAAAACACACGTAAGTAAGGATATTAATGTCTTTCAAATTAATTAACAGCAAATTTATGCTTAGATATAAGACATTAGAAAGCATTGTATATGATATACATAAAAAAACCCTGTAGACCAAAACCTTGACTTAGATGGCACTCAAAAATTTTTATTAAAATATAACTAAAAATAATAACCTCAAACTATAACGGTATTTGATTTATTTAATTAAAATTTTGTACCTACCATTGTTTATACATTTTAACACACACAGTGGTAAATAAAGTTATACAAAATGGTTAAATCTAATAGAGACCTTTAAACTCATAAAGGCCCTGAATGGTATGTTTATTTGAACTGTAATTATTACTTGAAAGAAATATTTTAATGTTTTAAATTTATAGATAAATACATATGTTGTTTGTGATATAAAACTAGAATCGATCATATAAACCAGCGCAACAATATGATAATTAATGATTAAGTATTGTTAAGAGTTGATTATAATTTAATAATTAGATTCATTTATATGCAGCAGTAAAATATTTAAGAGCTAATTGCCATATATGTTTGTATCTGTTAGTTTAATCAATATGCACATTATCCAATACGTGTACATATAGTTAGTGTTATTCATTACTATATAAGTTACTTTATTCAACTTAAAAATATAGAGCAATTAAATAGTTTTTAAAACATACCATACATATACAACTAAGGTGTAAGTAAAATTTATACTAAACTAAGTTTATACTGTAGGAGACTACAAAGTGATGACGTAATAATTGTAAATAAGAAAAAATGAAAAATATTACAAAATGACTTGAAAAATTGTGGACAAAAACAGTCTGATTTATTAGAGTTTAATTTAAAAGAGGCCTAAACTTTTTTCTACAAATTAAGACGTAAATACTTACTTATGTAAATGGAAAATTTTAGCTTAGTTTCTGTCTAAGTGGCACAAACCTTCCACATACAGTGTTCCTTAGATATAATACTTACAAAAGTATATGGTTCTGTACCATTAAGAATGCAATGTACCAACATTAATTACATACTTTGCACAACCATTGTTTTTTCTCTTCCAAGCCTAACGACTCTTAAATCTCAGTAAGTAATCTACTAGTGTAACACAAACAAATGATGAGCTATTTATATATTATAAGTAACTATTTTCCAATAATGGGCAAAACATGAAAAATAAGTTAAGAACCGCTGGTTTAAAGTATAATTAAATACTAAACTAAGAATTTATTTGCAGTTTATGAGACTTGGTAACTTGAATTAATATAACTTTTTGAATATAATTATAGAATGATACTGATAAAGTAAACTACAACGTAAAACTGTTGTGCTACTTTTGAATAATTCGAATTACTTATACGTATATACTATTAAACATTTTACTTTTAAATTAAACATATCTGTTAATAAAACTAAAACTCTGTTCAGTCTTTACTTAAACTTGAGCTATAAGTAGAATTAAATTACTTAACAACATACAATACGAACAAAACAATAAAGCTAAGGCAACATAAATTAGATAGAAGACTTTTATAGGTAAACTAACTGGTATGTACAACTAGTAAATTTGTGAGGCAAAATACAATAGAATGATATTAATAAACCAAATTACAATAAGTGAAGTGTTATATATAGAATAATAAATTGATTGTCTACTCCAAAACTGTACCGTTTGGAGTACTACATCAATTTTATATACTATAAAACAGAAAACTTTACTGTAATTCAGTTGTATTTAATATAAACATACATCTTGATACTAACAAGTATATAAGAGAAAAATAACATACTAAAAGAACTTGCGTAACTACTCGTACATCAAACAAAAAACTAAATAGGTGCCGACCAGCATAAGGACCTGGCCTAAAGGACGGCTTTCGTTATTTGTGCAAAAGTCCCGAGAGCAAGAGTTCCTCCGGAGGAGGAACTCGCAGCGGAAGGGACTTTTGCACAAATAACGAAAGCTGTCCGCTACCACTTTAACTCAAAACCGAACTACTTCTTAGAGCTCAGTACCACACTTTTATCTGGTTTGGCTGTCAGGCTTACTAACTGGGCTCCAAGCGTAATTAGGTTTTTAAGAAAAAATGGTTGGGAGTAAAAGTGAAAAATTTTTCGCCGGCGGAGCCGGCGAAATGCCTTAAAAAATAATTTTAATTATCAATCTCAAAAATTTCCCGCTCAATTTTCACTTTAGGGGATTCCCCCCATTTGTGAAATTTTGTGTGGGAGGCCTTAATAATTAGTGCGTACCTATGCGGGTGCGTACTTCTTAAATCGCGTCCCTTATAGAAATACATTCTTACTAAGTAAACCATACTGTTTCATGTGAATAACAATTTATTTTTTGTTCAAAATTTGTTAACTACTTGCATCTTAAGTTGTTCTAAGGTCCGGCTGCAGTTATAACGTCGCTTCTGATTGGCTAATATATTACAATTTTGATTGATTTAATTTTTATTGGAGTAGTAAAACTTGTTTTTCATTTTATTTTTATGTATTTTGGTAATTTTTTTTTAATATTATGCTGTATCATCACTTCACCTCATAATGTTATGAATGAAAACATATACAAGGCCTTACAACTGCAGCCGACCCACTTAAAATGTGGCTTAACTTACCTTATCTAATTATTAACATATTTAAATTTAAACAATCACTGTCTAAAACTATATTGCTTAACCAATAAAATACAGTACCACTTGAGTTACTACACAATGTTACAAAATATGCAAAAGGAATATTAGTGATTTTATAATTTAAACAGTTTTTGACAGAGTTTATTTAAATAGTTAACATGCTTGTATACTTTATAAAAAACAAACTTTTATTAATTATCAAAATACTCTTTGCTTAGAGTCTTTACTGTGACACTATCTAATAGTATGAATATTGAAACTACTAAAAAACACTTGGAAATAATGCTGCACAATACATAGTATCAAGTTTGAGATAAAATAAACACCTATGTTAGTTTATAATGTCACAATAGAAATTCCAGACAAAGACTATTTTGAAGTATTATTGTTATTCCAGAAAACTAAGTCTAACATGTCTATATAACAATCATATGTAGTCAGATAAAAGTCTGGTTTTGTCAGCTAGTCACAGTTTATTTATCATAACTCTGTTAAACACTAAAGGATTATCAACAATTGTTTCTAAATGTTAATATTTTTTTCTTTTATTTGCTTTTGAATGCACTTTATAACCACTCTAAGTAACAAACCAGACTCTTATAC
This sequence comes from Thalia democratica, assembly GCF_965202585.1. NCBI lineage: Eukaryota > Metazoa > Chordata > Thaliacea > Salpida > Salpidae > Thalia > Thalia democratica. Next base: position 81,855,423 of record NC_139167.1, read on the forward strand.
AGTTTAGCATTGTCAATTATTACACTGTACTACATAATTCTAAAAACATTTAACAGTTCTAAACATGTTTTGAACAGTTTTTGTTCAAAAAATATAGCTAACATGCTTGTATATTATATCTAAATCTAACTATTAATCGTTTAAATAATCTTTCATAGGAATTTTTTTATATCATAAGTATCTGTTTTATATAGCATTTCATTAACTAACATAAAACATTTGGTTTAATCTTACACATAGTATCAAGTTGAAGATGAAACAAATACTTATGATACAATATTTTATAATGTCACGCAATTAAAATTCCAGACAAAGACTATTTTGAAATATTATTAATATTCCTTAAAACTAAGTCTATCATGTCTATACAACATTGTCTTTTTATAAACACCATATATAGTCAGACAGCAGTCTGGTTTTTGTCAGCTAGTAACAGTTTTTATCACAATTCTGTCAACTATAATAATTACTTAATGATTATCAATCTTATAGTATGTTTAAACATTGAACTTTATTACCACTTTTAATTATAATCACTATAATTAACTGAAACAAACCAGACTTTTATCTAACTTGGTTATATAAACATACAAAAACACCAACTAAACATAAGTCAGTTGATCATGCTGTCTAAATGTTGTTTGTGTTCTTATATGTTTATATGTAATGAAATATGTCACTTATACAGAAACATTTTACACTATTGCTTTAATTGACTAGTGGATAAAAACATAATAATAAAACATTTACTTAAAAAATTTATAACAATATGAATACCAAGGCTGCCAGTAATTGATTCAAAAATTGTACCCTTGTAAAATTCAACTTAATTTAGATATAATTAGAAACTAAGCAGCAAAAGCTGTTAATGCATTATGTACTTTACTTGATATCAATTGAGTTTGAGCACTAAATTATATTAATGATTCTTTATGTTTACAAAAACAAAAATTAATCAAGTCAGTAATTTATAAGTATTTAAAATTGAGTGTTACTGAAACATTAAGTGCTTGGCAACCTTGAAAAATAATCTTGTATGACATTTATCTATCTTAATTAAATAAGAAACTAACCTCACTAAGAGCTGCAATAGTCCAAGAACTGACTTGGTTCACCAAAATGGTTAGCAGTATTGATTAGGAATTAGAAAGATGATTGATCTAGCATCTAAATATAGATGCCCATTTTGTTTCTGCTCAACATAAGACTTTTTAGTGAGTTTATGAATATAGAGTGAATCAAACAAATGAAATTTTTTCAAAATAAAGGTAAAGACTTTTCTTTAAAGTTGTGAACAAAAAGATAAAAATACACATTATTTTCATAATAAACTAGAAGACTGTTGATTAAAGACAATTTTTCAACAAACAGGTAAACACCTTTCTGTGGAGTTGTGAACAAAAAGAAAAAAAAACAAGATTACCACAATAAAGTAGAAGTCTTTTGATTTAAGACAGTTTTTCAAAATACAGGTAAACACTTTTCTGTGGAGTTGTGAGCAAAAAGAAAAAAAACATGATTATCACAATAAAGTAGAAGACTGTAGATTTAAACCACTTTGACAACATACAGGTAATGACTTTTCTTTGAAATTGTGAACAAAAAGATAATTAATACCCTTGAATATCATAATAAAGTAGAAGACTCTTGATTTAAATAACTTTGACAACATGCAGATAATGTAGATTTGTTTTGTTTTCTTTTTTATTCAAGCATAAACAGTTCAAGTTTAAATTTTATTGATTTTTTTCATACTATGTCATTGTTTTTGAATTGTATGTGCTTGTACTTTGAGTACTTTTTATTACTTAAAGCAACATATAAAAGATAAACTCTAAAAATACATATGTAAAGAAAGTTAAAGTAAAAATTTGATGGCCTACCACTTTCAAGAAAACTTTTATGAAATGAATTGCAATTTTTTAGAAATTTCTGCAAACAGATTTTTTGTATAATTACGTAATAAATAAAAACTTTGTGCAAAAAATTCACTTGGTGACATTCACGAGGCCTCTCTTCTCTCAATTTGACAGTTTTAAGCTAATTTTCAACTTTTGGCTCTAACTTTTCTAAACCTTGTTTTTTTCAAAAATAAATTTCACCATCGTTTTCAGCACAAAATTCTGCTTTAAAAGACACCAAACACTTTATTAAAACGATGAAAAATAAGCAAAATGGATCTTTAAAACTTCAAAGCTTTGATTTTAAACTACATGGTTGTTTCAAATACCTTTCAAACTTGTATCTGTTTACATGATATGAGTTTTAAACAATTAGCAGGTATTAGTACTCCAACTATGTTCAAAACAAATATCTCTGCTATATTTTAAATTCCAGCTTTAAATTTTTGTATCAGCTAAAGGTTTATATTTGTAACTGTTCATTAACTGCTTTAAAAAATCTGTATAAGTGAATTTAAATGTTTCAACTCTAACTTTGATTTAGTACAATAACCTTAAACTTGAGATTAATAGTTTAGTTTGTGTATATTACTGAACAAACTTATTAATTTGTTAATTTGATTTTAAAATAGTGCTTCACTATAGTTATAGAGATATTATTAGTAATAAACACCTTAACAAACATTTACAAAGACATTGAGGCTTAGCTTAACTTTACACACTATGTTTAAAATATAGCAAAAAACTAATGAATCTATTGAAGAACTTTAAATAGATTGAAAAAAGCGTTTAAAGAACAAATTATGTTGATATATTCTACAAACAAAAGTAGCTTTTATCTAAAAACCATACTAAATGGAGTCATGATAATTACAATTAGTTTTATACAAGCTAGTTTAAAACTTACATTTCATACTTCAAAGTTAACATTAATGCATTTGAGTAACAAATTTTTGTTTTAAACATTGATTAAACCATAAGTTTTTCAATACTTTCAATTTGATTTACTTATGTATGTTTTATCTTTTTATATACCTTGCATTTTTTTCATATGACTTTTTTTGTTTTGTTTTTAACAAGTGAAGATCATTTATATCTTAATATAGTTTAATAAAATTGTTTTGTTTATAATAAACTGTGAAAACAAAATATAATGGTCTACTTAAAGCTACTTAAATTGAGAACAAAATTAACTTGAAGCAAATTACAATATCATTAAAAATATGCAAATTTTTAACCAAAAAAATTGAATGATAAATGAACAAGTACAACTTTTTTTGAAATTTTTTGTCTTTTTTTTTTAAACTTGCCAATGCTTAAAAATAAACATTTCCATCGTTTTCGGCGGAAAATTTCATGCTAAAAAACCATAAAAAATTTATCAAAACGATGAAAAATAAGCAAAATGGATCTTTAAAACTTCAAAGCTTTGATTTTACACTACATGGTTGTTTCAAATACCTTCCAAACTTGTATCTGTTTACATGATATGAGTTTTAAACAATTAGCAGGTATTAGTACTCCATTTATGTTCAAAACAAATATCTCTGCTATAAATTTTTAAAAGTTACATGTTTTTCTAGTTTTTTTGGTCAAATTTTTCAAACTACAAGTCTTTGCAGGATTTTGGACCACCAAATTATTGTTAATCAAAAAAAATAACCAAAATATTTACTTTTTACAGCAGATTTTGTTGAGTTGTTGTCTAAGTCTGTTGAATTTTCATCTTTAGAATTCAAGTCATGAGGTTCTGGCCTTTCAGGATCAATTTCTTCCATTATTTCTTCATTTGAGTTTAAATTGTTGTTTTTCGAATCATCATTTACAATTTCTTTTAGTAAAAATAATAAACTTTTCTTAAAAACAGCAAATATAGTTTTTAGTTTTATCATTATTATTCAGTAGAATATTTAGCTAATAAAAACCAACTTTTTATAGACTCAACAGATTTTCATAGAAAAAACTTAAAAAATATTACTAGCAGAATTTTTTTTCTAAATTTAAAAAATCTAATTTTAGTTTTAACAGCCATTTCTAAAATCTAAATCCGAAAATATTCTTGTTTAACAAAAACAAATTCTTAAAAATAACAAAAACTAATAAATTTTTAAATGACAATTTACACACACATAAGTATTAAAAAAATATGACACTTTTGTATTAAACATTTATTCAGAATATAAAAGTGGTTTTTTATTTGATTTAAAATGTACATATGTTTACCTTTAGTATTTAAGTCACTTTGGTTATTTGGTAGAATTTCTTGAGAGGTTTGTTGATTACCTCTATGTTCTGTAAAAAACTTAGGTCCAGTTTTCACACGGCCTGTAAAGTTATTCAGCTTTTAGACTAAAATAATAACAATCTGAAAAGTATACATACAAAGTTTCATTATAACTTTTATAGTAAGTGTTTAACAGAGGAAAATCACAATATAAAGTTGATTTGTAAAATAAGTTAAGCACTTTGACTATAACATAGACACTAAAAAACATATTTGAGTTCTTATGTAAACGAATAAGTTCTTTTTTATATGAAAATTCTCAAACAAAAAAAAAGTACATATTTACTTTTTCTAGAAGATTCTGTTGAAATGTCGTCTAACTTAGTTAAATTTTTACAAACGAGATTCATTTAAACTGATTTAAGCACATTTTTGATAAAGTTGTGCTAATCATTATAAATATAAATTTAAAGTTTAATTTAGACCTTAAGTTAAACGAACTATGAGTTACCCAATAATCAAGTATCACAAAATATACTTAAAATTTTAATTAAATTACAAACGAGATTCATTAAAACTGCTTAAAGCACGTTTTTTAATAAAATTATACTATTCATTATAAATATAAAGTTTAATTTAGACCTCAAGTTAAACGAACTATAAGTTACCTCATAATCAAGCTTTCTCGATATAAAAAATATTACCTTGAATTTTCTTTAAATTTAAAACTTTGCAGAAAAACTATAAAAAAGTTTTTCAAAACCGTACAAACAAAAACAAAGTGTAGTTTTATTTTTCTAAAAACATTTGTTGAACTTATAGCATAGTTTGCATAAATACTTAAAAATTAGATAAATTATAAAAAATAAATAAATTTTACCAATTAAGAAAGAAATCTACTATGTCACTAATATTTAATAATAAGGAGAATGATACAAGGTCTTTTAGTGTTTTTGTTTTTATGTTACTAAATAAAAAATAATCGTCTAAAAGTATTAGAATAAAAACATTTTTTATTTACTTAGATCTTTAAAACTAGTTAAAGTTTATAGTAAAACAATTTTAAAGACCACAGTAAGAAACAAAACTAAATAGTTAAAAAATAGTGAACATTACAACTAGGAAAACGAACAAGTGGTCTGTTTAACTCATAAGCCAACTGACCTGGTTGGTTTGCGAATTGCTTGTCTACATATGGGTGACTTGGTGTGAAGTGTTGACCACGGTTCGGGTTTTGCGTATACGCATTGGTTATTAAAGAAGGTTGATCATTTTTTTTTGGTTGAAAATGAGTCTTGCTGTTTTGGAGCTGATTGTTACCGGGGAAGTGATTGGTACCAATCAATTGCTGGTTGACCATCATTTGTGGAATCTGTGTCGTGGTCTTTTGTGGATTTTGTCCCATGTTCATTTGAGGGATCTGCCCCATGTTCATTTGAAGGTTATGTGCCATGAGTGATTTGAAGTACTGTTGTTGTGCTGTAAAAACTTCCGCTGGTGTTGAAACTCCTTGATGTTGGGGGTTGAAACCGGTTAGTTGACCCTTAAAGTGTGAGGAAATATTTTTTTCTTTATAAAGTAAACAAACTGTTTAACAAACTATTGTTAATTTAAAAAAATTGCGTCCGCAGCAAAAGTTTGTAACTTATCAAGAGAACGTAACTAAACGAGAGGTAGCAAAAATACCTACTACACTAGCTGTTTTAATACACTAGCTTATAAGTTATTTGATTAAATGAATTTAAAGACTTTTCCTCTTTTTTTGTTACAAAAACAACTCACTTAAGTTGTTGTATATGTAAGTAAAAATTGTTTACGTGTAAACGAAGTATACTTTTCTTGCCAACCTCAGATTAAACGTGTCTCGTATGGTATTAGAGAAACACGTTTCTTTAATGCTATGTAAGATAAGTTTAATTTTAGGTAGGCAGGGAACAAAGGCATTTATTGAGTTTAAATGAACTTTTATGTCATTAATATCATGAGGAGTTAAACGTAGTACCTTGTCTGATTTAACGTTTTTCATGTTAGATTTCAGAACTTTTATTGAAAATTTTGTTAACTTTTAAAATTTATTGTACACTTGTGCAAAATCTAATATTTATCTAGTCGTCAAGAAACGTAATTTTACAAAGTCTGAACAAGTATTGAAACGAGTTAGCAATTAAATTAACTCTCAAAAAATGAATTTTGTCAGCTTAACACATCAATAAATTTACAATGTTGAAAATTCAAATTTATATCTTTTTATGAGAATTCTAAAAAGCTAAACTAACATTCTGTTACGGAAATATAACCGCAAGAACGCATTTTTACAATTAAACCGTTTATAATATCTCTTATACAAGCTACTGTTGTACACAGAAAGATTTTAAAATAACTAAAGGTACTAAACAATTTCACCTAAAAGAATTTGCTAAATTTTTATCATCAAAAACTGCTGATTGCTGGACTCGAACTCGCTACCTTCGGCTCACGAGTCGAGTTGACTATCGCTAAACCACTTAACCTCTTGTGATATGCCTTCAATGCTGGTATATGAAGTTAATAAATGCTATATGCTTTGAATTTTACAAAAAAAAACAAAGACGTATCAATTACTAGAGGAGAAATATTATTCTTTATTATTTGAAGACTTTATTATGCAAACTATGTTTCGGTAAAAGACGTCGTAAGTGCGTAAATGATATAGAGTATGTACATTATTTTTATTTAAAATTGTTTTTTTTTACACATAACGCTTACGTGAATTTTAATGTTTAAAGAATTTCCATTCAAAAGCTGCATAAGCAGAGTAAATGTACTTATTAAAGGCAGTTTTGATTTTTGTTGCTTAAATCTAAATGAAAACCAGCATTTCTGTTTTTGTTTTGATATTTTGTTGAACCAGCCAGTAATGAAAATGATATGGGTATAAATAAAATGTGCCAAAATATAAAACCATCTATGCCAGGAATTCTAATTTACCTGCCTGGACTTTTATGTCAAATAAATTCACGTGGTTGCTTATAATGCTGACAAAATTTAAAATTATTGATTGTAATGTCTAATTAAGCAGAAGTATAATAAAGAATTTAAGGCTGAACTACATTAATCCCAGGCATTTCTACAGTTAAGAGACAATGTTAAACCTTCATTTTTGTTAGACGAAATGTTTGCTTATTTGAAATGATCAACAGTATTAAGATTAACCGAGAAAAAATATACCTTAAAAAGCTTAAACTAAAAAGATGTGATTTAAAACACACGTAAGTAAGGATATTAATGTCTTTCAAATTAATTAACAGCAAATTTATGCTTAGATATAAGACATTAGAAAGCATTGTATATGATATACATAAAAAAACCCTGTAGACCAAAACCTTGACTTAGATGGCACTCAAAAATTTTTATTAAAATATAACTAAAAATAATAACCTCAAACTATAACGGTATTTGATTTATTTAATCAAAATTTTGTACCTACCATTGTTTATACATTTTAACACACAGTGGTAAATAAAGTTATACAAAATGGTTAAATCTAATAGAGACCTTTAAACTCATAAAGGCCCTGAATGGTATGTTTATTTGAACTGTAATTATTACTTGAAAGAAATATTTTAATGTTTTAAATTTATAGATAAATACATATGTTGTTTGTGATATAAAACTAGAATCGATCATATAAACCAGCGCAACAATATGATAATTAATGATTAAGTATTGTTAAGAGTTGATTATAATTTAATAATTAGATTCATTTATATGCAGCAGTAAAATATTTAAGAGCTAATTGCCATATATGTTTGTATCTGTTAGTTTAATCAATATGCACATTATCCAATACGTGTACATATAGTTAGTGTTATTCATTACTATATAAGTTACTTTATTCAACTTAAAAATATAGAGCAATTAAATAGTTTTTAAAACATACCATACATATACAACTAAGGTGTAAGTAAAATTTATACTAAACTAAGTTTATACTGTAGGAGACTACAAAGTGATGACGTAATAATTGTAAATAAGAAAAAATGAAAAATATTACAAAATGACTTGAAAAATTGTGGACAAAAACAGTCTGATTTATTAGAGTTTAATTTAAAAGAGGCCTAAACTTTTTTCTACAAATTAAGACGTAAATACTTACTTATGTAAATGGAAAATTTTAGCTTAGTTTCTGTCTAAGTGGCACAAACCTTCCACATACAGTGTTCCTTAGATATAATACTTACAAAAGTATATGGTTCTGTACCATTAAGAATGCAATGTACCAACATTAATTACATACTTTGCACAACCATTGTTTTTTCTCTTCCAAGCCTAACGACTCTTAAATCTCAGTAAGTAATCTACTAGTGTAACACAAACAAATGATGAGCTATTTATATATTATAAGTAACTATTTTCCAATAATGGGCAAAACATGAAAAATAAGTTAAGAACCGCTGGTTTAAAGTATAATTAAATACTAAACTAAGAATTTATTTGCAGTTTATGAGACTTGGTAACTTGAATTAATATAACTTTTTGAATATAATTATAGAATGATACTGATAAAGTAAACTACAACGTAAAACTGTTGTGCTACTTTTGAATAATTCGAATTACTTATACGTATATACTATTAAACATTTTACTTTTAAATTAAACATATCTGTTAATAAAACTAAAACTCTGTTCAGTCTTTACTTAAACTTGAGCTATAAGTAGAATTAAATTACTTAACAACATACAATACGAACAAAACAATAAAGCTAAGGCAACATAAATTAGATAGAAGACTTTTATAGGTAAACTAACTGGTATGTACAACTAGTAAATTTGTGAGGCAAAATACAATAGAATGATATTAATAAACCAAATTACAATAAGTGAAGTGTTATATATAGAATAATAAATTGATTGTCTACTCCAAAACTGTACCGTTTGGAGTACTACATCAATTTTATATACTATAAAACAGAAAACTTTACTGTAATTCAGTTGTATTTAATATAAACATACATCTTGATACTAACAAGTATATAAGAGAAAAATAACATACTAAAAGAACTTGCGTAACTACTCGTACATCAAACAAAAAACTAATTAGGTGCCGACCAGCATAAGGACCTGGCCTAAAGGACGGCTTTCGTTATTTGTGCAAAAGTCCCGAGAGCAAGAGTTCCTCCGGAGGAGGAACTCGCAGCGGAAGGGACTTTTGCACAAATAACGAAAGCTGTCCGCTACCACTTTAACTCAAAACCGAACTACTTCTTAGAGCTCAGTACCACACTTTTATCTGGTTTGGCTGTCAGGCTTACTAACTGGGCTCCAAGCGTAATTAGGTTTTTAAGAAAAAATGGTTGGGAGTAAAAGTGAAAAATTTTTCGCCGGCGGAGCCGGCGAAATGCCTTAAAAAATAATTTTAATTATCAATCTCAAAAATTTCCCGCTCAATTTTCACTTTAGGGGATTCCCCCCATTTGTGAAATTTTGTGTGGGAGGCCTTAATAATTAGTGCGTACCTATGCGGGTGCGTACTTCTTAAATCGCGTCCCTTATAGAAATACATTCTTACTAAGTAAACCATACTGTTTCATGTGAATAACAATTTATTTTTTGTTCAAAATTTGTTAACTACTTGCATCTTAAGTTGTTCTAAGGTCCGGCTGCAGTTATAACGTCGCTTCTGATTGGCTAATATATTACAATTTTGATTGATTTAATTTTTATTGGAGTAGTAAAACTTGTTTTTCATTTTATTTTTATGTATTTTGGTAATTTTTTTTAATATTATGCTGTATCATCACTTCACCTCATAATGTTATGAATGAAAACATATACAAGGCCTTACAACTGCAGCCGACCCACTTAAAATGTGGCTTAACTTACCTTATCTAATTATTAACATATTTAAATTTAAACAATCACTGTCTAAAACTATATTGCTTAACCAATAAAATACAGTACCACTTGAGTTACTACACAATGTTACAAAATATGCAAAAGGAATATTAGTGATTTTATAATTTAAACAGTTTTTGACAGAGTTTATTTAAATAGTTAACATGCTTGTATACTTTATAAAAAACAAACTTTTATTAATTATCAAAATACTCTTTGCTTAGAGTCTTTACTGTGACACTATCTAATAGTATGAATATTGAAACTACTAAAAAACACTTGGAAATAATGCTGCACAATACATAGTATCAAGTTTGAGATAAAATAAACACCTATGTTAGTTTATAATGTCACAATAGAAATTCCAGACAAAGACTATTTTGAAGTATTATTGTTATTCCAGAAAACTAAGTCTAACATGTCTATATAACAATCATATGTAGTCAGATAAAAGTCTGGTTTTGTCAGCTAGTCACAGTTTATTTATCATAACTCTGTTAAACACTAAAGGATTATCAACAATTGTTTCTAAATGTTAATATTTTTTTCTTTTATTTGCTTTTGAATGCACTTTATAACCACTCTAAGTAACAAACCAGACTCTTATACAGTTTAGCATTGTCAATTATTACACTGTACTACATAATTCTAAAAACATTTAACAGTTCTAAACATGTTTTGAACAGTTTTTGTTCAAAAAATATAGCTAACATGCTTGTATATTATATCTAAATCTAACTATTAATCGTTTAAATAATCTTTCATAGGAATTTTTTTATATCATAAGTATCTGTTTTATATAGCATTTCATTAACTAACATAAAACATTTGGTTTAATCTTACACATAGTATCAAGTTGAAGATGAAACAAATACTTATGATACAATATTTTATAATGTCACGCAATTAAAATTCCAGACAAAGACTATTTTGAAATATTATTAATATTCCTTAAAACTAAGTCTATCATGTCTATACAACATTGTCTTTTTATAAACACCATATATAGTCAGACAGCAGTCTGGTTTTTGTCAGCTAGTAACAGTTTTTATCACAATTCTGTCAACTATAATAATTACTTAATGATTATCAATCTTATAGTATGTTTAAACATTGAACTTTATTACCACTTTTAATTATAATCACTATAATTAACTGAAACAAACCAGACTTTTATCTAACTTGGTTATATAAACATACAAAAACACCAACTAAACATAAGTCAGTTGATCATGCTGTCTAAATGTTGTTTGTGTTCTTATATGTTTATATGTAATGAAATATGTCACTTATACAGAAACATTTTACACTATTGCTTTAATTGACTAGTGGATAAAAACATAATAATAAAACATTTACTTAAAAAATTTATAACAATATGAATACCAAGGCTGCCAGTAATTGATTCAAAAATTGTACCCTTGTAAAATTCAACTTAATTTAGATATAATTAGAAACTAAGCAGCAAAAGCTGTTAATGCATTATGTACTTTACTTGATATCAATTGAGTTTGAGCACTAAATTATATTAATGATTCTTTATGTTTACAAAAACAAAAATTAATCAAGTCAGTAATTTATAAGTATTTAAAATTGAGTGTTACTGAAACATTAAGTGCTTGGCAACCTTGAAAAATAATCTTGTATGACATTTATCTATCTTAATTAAATAAGAAACTAACCTCACTAAGAGCTGCAATAGTCCAAGAACTGACTTGGTTCACCAAAATGGTTAGCAGTATTGATTAGGAATTAGAAAGATGATTGATCTAGCATCTAAATATAGATGCCCATTTTGTTTCTGCTCAACATAAGACTTTTTAGTGAGTTTATGAATATAGAGTGAATCAAACAAATGAAATTTTTTCAAAATAAAGGTAAAGACTTTTCTTTAAAGTTGTGAACAAAAAGATAAAAATACACATTATTTTCATAATAAACTAGAAGACTGTTGATTAAAGACAATTTTTCAACAAACAGGTAAACACCTTTCTGTGGAGTTGTGAACAAAAAGAAAAAAAAACAAGATTACCACAATAAAGTAGAAGTCTTTTGATTTAAGACAGTTTTTCAAAATACAGGTAAACACTTTTCTGTGGAGTTGTGAGCAAAAAGAAAAAAAACATGATTATCACAATAAAGTAGAAGACTGTAGATTTAAACCACTTTGACAACATACAGGTAATGACTTTTCTTTGAAATTGTGAACAAAAAGATAATTAATACCCTTGAATATCATAATAAAGTAGAAGACTCTTGATTTAAATAACTTTGACAACATGCAGATAATGTAGATTTGTTTTGTTTTCTTTTTTATTCAAGCATAAACAGTTCAAGTTTAAATTTTATTGATTTTTTTCATACTATGTCATTGTTTTTGAATTGTATGTGCTTGTACTTTGAGTACTTTTTATTACTTAAAGCAACATATAAAAGATAAACTCTAAAAATACATATGTAAAGAAAGTTAAAGTAAAAATTTGATGGCCTACCACTTTCAAGAAAACTTTTATGAAATGAATTGCAATTTTTTAGAAATTTCTGCAAACAGATTTTTTGTATAATTACGTAATAAATAAAAACTTTGTGCAAAAAATTCACTTGGTGACATTCACGAGGCCTCTCTTCTCTCAATTTGACAGTTTTAAGCTAATTTTCAACTTTTGGCTCTAACTTTTCTAAACCTTGTTTTTTTCAAAAATAAATTTCACCATCGTTTTCAGCACAAAATTCTGCTTTAAAAGACACCAAACACTTTATTAAAACGATGAAAAATAAGCAAAATGGATCTTTAAAACTTCAAAGCTTTGATTTTAAACTACATGGTTGTTTCAAATACCTTTCAAACTTGTATCTGTTTACATGATATGAGTTTTAAACAATTAGCAGGTATTAGTACTCCAACTATGTTCAAAACAAATATCTCTGCTATATTTTAAATTCCAGCTTTAAATTTTTGTATCAGCTAAAGGTTTATATTTGTAACTGTTCATTAACTGCTTTAAAAAATCTGTATAAGTGAATTTAAATGTTTCAACTCTAACTTTGATTTAGTACAATAACCTTAAACTTGAGATTAATAGTTTAGTTTGTGTATATTACTGAACAAACTTATTAATTTGTTAATTTGATTTTAAAATAGTGCTTCACTATAGTTATAGAGATATTATTAGTAATAAACACCTTAACAAACATTTACAAAGACATTGAGGCTTAGCTTAACTTTACACACTATGTTTAAAATATAGCAAAAAACTAATGAATCTATTGAAGAACTTTAAATAGATTGAAAAAAGCGTTTAAAGAACAAATTATGTTGATATATTCTACAAACAAAAGTAGCTTTTATCTAAAAACCATACTAAATGGAGTCATGATAATTACAATTAGTTTTATACAAGCTAGTTTAAAACTTACATTTCATACTTCAAAGTTAACATTAATGCATTTGAGTAACAAATTTTTGTTTTAAACATTGATTAAACCATAAGTTTTTCAATACTTTCAATTTGATTTACTTATGTATGTTTTATCTTTTTATATACCTTGCATTTTTTTCATATGACTTTTTTTGTTTTGTTTTTAACAAGTGAAGATCATTTATATCTTAATATAGTTTAATAAAATTGTTTTGTTTATAATAAACTGTGAAAACAAAATATAATGGTCTACTTAAAGCTACTTAAATTGAGAACAAAATTAACTTGAAGCAAATTACAATATCATTAAAAATATGCAAATTTTTAACCAAAAAAATTGAATGATAAATGAACAAGTACAACTTTTTTTGAAATTTTTTGTCTTTTTTTTTTAAACTTGCCAATGCTTAAAAATAAACATTTCCATCGTTTTCGGCGGAAAATTTCATGCTAAAAAACCATAAAAAATTTATCAAAACGATGAAAAATAAGCAAAATGGATCTTTAAAACTTCAAAGCTTTGATTTTACACTACATGGTTGTTTCAAATACCTTCCAAACTTGTATCTGTTTACATGATATGAGTTTTAAACAATTAGCAGGTATTAGTACTCCATTTATGTTCAAAACAAATATCTCTGCTATAAATTTTTAAAAGTTACATGTTTTTCTAGTTTTTTTGGTCAAATTTTTCAAACTACAAGTCTTTGCAGGATTTTGGACCACCAAATTATTGTTAATCAAAAAAAATAACCAAAATATTTACTTTTTACAGCAGATTTTGTTGAGTTGTTGTCTAAGTCTGTTGAATTTTCATCTTTAGAATTCAAGTCATGAGGTTCTGGCCTTTCAGGATCAATTTCTTCCATTATTTCTTCATTTGAGTTTAAATTGTTGTTTTTCGAATCATCATTTACAATTTCTTTTAGTAAAAATAATAAACTTTTCTTAAAAACAGCAAATATAGTTTTTAGTTTTATCATTATTATTCAGTAGAATATTTAGCTAATAAAAACCAACTTTTTATAGACTCAACAGATTTTCATAGAAAAAACTTAAAAAATATTACTAGCAGAATTTTTTTTCTAAATTTAAAAAATCTAATTTTAGTTTTAACAGCCATTTCTAAAATCTAAATCCGAAAATATTCTTGTTTAACAAAAACAAATTCTTAAAAATAACAAAAACTAATAAATTTTTAAATGACAATTTACACACACATAAGTATTAAAAAAATATGACACTTTTGTATTAAACATTTATTCAGAATATAAAAGTGGTTTTTTATTTGATTTAAAATGTACATATGTTTACCTTTAGTATTTAAGTCACTTTGGTTATTTGGTAGAATTTCTTGAGAGGTTTGTTGATTACCTCTATGTTCTGTAAAAAACTTAGGTCCAGTTTTCACACGGCCTGTAAAGTTATTCAGCTTTTAGACTAAAATAATAACAATCTGAAAAGTATACATACAAAGTTTCATTATAACTTTTATAGTAAGTGTTTAACAGAGGAAAATCACAATATAAAGTTGATTTGTAAAATAAGTTAAGCACTTTGACTATAACATAGACACTAAAAAACATATTTGAGTTCTTATGTAAACGAATAAGTTCTTTTTTATATGAAAATTCTCAAACAAAAAAAAAGTACATATTTACTTTTTCTAGAAGATTCTGTTGAAATGTCGTCTAACTTAGTTAAATTTTTACAAACGAGATTCATTTAAACTGATTTAAGCACATTTTTGATAAAGTTGTGCTAATCATTATAAATATAAATTTAAAGTTTAATTTAGACCTTAAGTTAAACGAACTATGAGTTACCCAATAATCAAGTATCACAAAATATACTTAAAATTTTAATTAAATTACAAACGAGATTCATTAAAACTGCTTAAAGCACGTTTTTTAATAAAATTATACTATTCATTATAAATATAAAGTTTAATTTAGACCTCAAGTTAAACGAACTATAAGTTACCTCATAATCAAGCTTTCTCGATATAAAAAATATTACCTTGAATTTTCTTTAAATTTAAAACTTTGCAGAAAAACTATAAAAAAGTTTTTCAAAACCGTACAAACAAAAACAAAGTGTAGTTTTATTTTTCTAAAAACATTTGTTGAACTTATAGCATAGTTTGCATAAATACTTAAAAATTAGATAAATTATAAAAAATAAATAAATTTTACCAATTAAGAAAGAAATCTACTATGTCACTAATATTTAATAATAAGGAGAATGATACAAGGTCTTTTAGTGTTTTTGTTTTTATGTTACTAAATAAAAAATAATCGTCTAAAAGTATTAGAATAAAAACATTTTTTATTTACTTAGATCTTTAAAACTAGTTAAAGTTTATAGTAAAACAATTTTAAAGACCACAGTAAGAAACAAAACTAAATAGTTAAAAAATAGTGAACATTACAACTAGGAAAACGAACAAGTGGTCTGTTTAACTCATAAGCCAACTGACCTGGTTGGTTTGCGAATTGCTTGTCTACATATGGGTGACTTGGTGTGAAGTGTTGACCACGGTTCGGGTTTTGCGTATACGCATTGGTTATTAAAGAAGGTTGATCATTTTTTTTTGGTTGAAAATGAGTCTTGCTGTTTTGGAGCTGATTGTTACCGGGGAAGTGATTGGTACCAATCAATTGCTGGTTGACCATCATTTGTGGAATCTGTGTCGTGGTCTTTTGTGGATTTTGTCCCATGTTCATTTGAGGGATCTGCCCCATGTTCATTTGAAGGTTATGTGCCATGAGTGATTTGAAGTACTGTTGTTGTGCTGTAAAAACTTCCGCTGGTGTTGAAACTCCTTGATGTTGGGGGTTGAAACCGGTTAGTTGACCCTTAAAGTGTGAGGAAATATTTTTTTCTTTATAAAGTAAACAAACTGTTTAACAAACTATTGTTAATTTAAAAAAATTGCGTCCGCAGCAAAAGTTTGTAACTTATCAAGAGAACGTAACTAAACGAGAGGTAGCAAAAATACCTACTACACTAGCTGTTTTAATACACTAGCTTATAAGTTATTTGATTAAATGAATTTAAAGACTTTTCCTCTTTTTTTGTTACAAAAACAACTCACTTAAGTTGTTGTATATGTAAGTAAAAATTGTTTACGTGTAAACGAAGTATACTTTTCTTGCCAACCTCAGATTAAACGTGTCTCGTATGGTATTAGAGAAACACGTTTCTTTAATGCTATGTAAGATAAGTTTAATTTTAGGTAGGCAGGGAACAAAGGCATTTATTGAGTTTAAATGAACTTTTATGTCATTAATATCATGAGGAGTTAAACGTAGTACCTTGTCTGATTTAACGTTTTTCATGTTAGATTTCAGAACTTTTATTGAAAATTTTGTTAACTTTTAAAATTTATTGTACACTTGTGCAAAATCTAATATTTATCTAGTCGTCAAGAAACGTAATTTTACAAAGTCTGAACAAGTATTGAAACGAGTTAGCAATTAAATTAACTCTCAAAAAATGAATTTTGTCAGCTTAACACATCAATAAATTTACAATGTTGAAAATTCAAATTTATATCTTTTTATGAGAATTCTAAAAAGCTAAACTAACATTCTGTTACGGAAATATAACCGCAAGAACGCATTTTTACAATTAAACCGTTTATAATATCTCTTATACAAGCTACTGTTGTACACAGAAAGATTTTAAAATAACTAAAGGTACTAAACAATTTCACCTAAAAGAATTTGCTAAATTTTTATCATCAAAAACTGCTGATTGCTGGACTCGAACTCGCTACCTTCGGCTCACGAGTCGAGTTGACTATCGCTAAACCACTTAACCTCTTGTGATATGCCTTCAATGCTGGTATATGAAGTTAATAAATGCTATATGCTTTGAATTTTACAAAAAAAAACAAAGACGTATCAATTACTAGAGGAGAAATATTATTCTTTATTATTTGAAGACTTTATTATGCAAACTATGTTTCGGTAAAAGACGTCGTAAGTGCGTAAATGATATAGAGTATGTACATTATTTTTATTTAAAATTGTTTTTTTTTACACATAACGCTTACGTGAATTTTAATGTTTAAAGAATTTCCATTCAAAAGCTGCATAAGCAGAGTAAATGTACTTATTAAAGGCAGTTTTGATTTTTGTTGCTTAAATCTAAATGAAAACCAGCATTTCTGTTTTTGTTTTGATATTTTGTTGAACCAGCCAGTAATGAAAATGATATGGGTATAAATAAAATGTGCCAAAATATAAAACCATCTATGCCAGGAATTCTAATTTACCTGCCTGGACTTTTATGTCAAATAAATTCACGTGGTTGCTTATAATGCTGACAAAATTTAAAATTATTGATTGTAATGTCTAATTAAGCAGAAGTATAATAAAGAATTTAAGGCTGAACTACATTAATCCCAGGCATTTCTACAGTTAAGAGACAATGTTAAACCTTCATTTTTGTTAGACGAAATGTTTGCTTATTTGAAATGATCAACAGTATTAAGATTAACCGAGAAAAAATATACCTTAAAAAGCTTAAACTAAAAAGATGTGATTTAAAACACACGTAAGTAAGGATATTAATGTCTTTCAAATTAATTAACAGCAAATTTATGCTTAGATATAAGACATTAGAAAGCATTGTATATGATATACATAAAAAAACCCTGTAGACCAAAACCTTGACTTAGATGGCACTCAAAAATTTTTATTAAAATATAACTAAAAATAATAACCTCAAACTATAACGGTATTTGATTTATTTAATCAAAATTTTGTACCTACCATTGTTTATACATTTTAACACACAGTGGTAAATAAAGTTATACAAAATGGTTAAATCTAATAGAGACCTTTAAACTCATAAAGGCCCTGAATGGTATGTTTATTTGAACTGTAATTATTACTTGAAAGAAATATTTTAATGTTTTAAATTTATAGATAAATACATATGTTGTTTGTGATATAAAACTAGAATCGATCATATAAACCAGCGCAACAATATGATAATTAATGATTAAGTATTGTTAAGAGTTGATTATAATTTAATAATTAGATTCATTTATATGCAGCAGTAAAATATTTAAGAGCTAATTGCCATATATGTTTGTATCTGTTAGTTTAATCAATATGCACATTATCCAATACGTGTACATATAGTTAGTGTTATTCATTACTATATAAGTTACTTTATTCAACTTAAAAATATAGAGCAATTAAATAGTTTTTAAAACATACCATACATATACAACTAAGGTGTAAGTAAAATTTATACTAAACTAAGTTTATACTGTAGGAGACTACAAAGTGATGACGTAATAATTGTAAATAAGAAAAAATGAAAAATATTACAAAATGACTTGAAAAATTGTGGACAAAAACAGTCTGATTTATTAGAGTTTAATTTAAAAGAGGCCTAAACTTTTTTCTACAAATTAAGACGTAAATACTTACTTATGTAAATGGAAAATTTTAGCTTAGTTTCTGTCTAAGTGGCACAAACCTTCCACATACAGTGTTCCTTAGATATAATACTTACAAAAGTATATGGTTCTGTACCATTAAGAATGCAATGTACCAACATTAATTACATACTTTGCACAACCATTGTTTTTTCTCTTCCAAGCCTAACGACTCTTAAATCTCAGTAAGTAATCTACTAGTGTAACACAAACAAATGATGAGCTATTTATATATTATAAGTAACTATTTTCCAATAATGGGCAAAACATGAAAAATAAGTTAAGAACCGCTGGTTTAAAGTATAATTAAATACTAAACTAAGAATTTATTTGCAGTTTATGAGACTTGGTAACTTGAATTAATATAACTTTTTGAATATAATTATAGAATGATACTGATAAAGTAAACTACAACGTAAAACTGTTGTGCTACTTTTGAATAATTCGAATTACTTATACGTATATACTATTAAACATTTTACTTTTAAATTAAACATATCTGTTAATAAAACTAAAACTCTGTTCAGTCTTTACTTAAACTTGAGCTATAAGTAGAATTAAATTACTTAACAACATACAATACGAACAAAACAATAAAGCTAAGGCAACATAAATTAGATAGAAGACTTTTATAGGTAAACTAACTGGTATGTACAACTAGTAAATTTGTGAGGCAAAATACAATAGAATGATATTAATAAACCAAATTACAATAAGTGAAGTGTTATATATAGAATAATAAATTGATTGTCTACTCCAAAACTGTACCGTTTGGAGTACTACATCAATTTTATATACTATAAAACAGAAAACTTTACTGTAATTCAGTTGTATTTAATATAAACATACATCTTGATACTAACAAGTATATAAGAGAAAAATAACATACTAAAAGAACTTGCGTAACTACTCGTACATCAAACAAAAAACTAATTAGGTGCCGACCAGCATAAGGACCTGGCCTAAAGGACGGCTTTCGTTATTTGTGCAAAAGTCCCGAGAGCAAGAGTTCCTCCGGAGGAGGAACTCGCAGCGGAAGGGACTTTTGCACAAATAACGAAAGCTGTCCGCTACCACTTTAACTCAAAACCGAACTACTTCTTAGAGCTCAGTACCACACTTTTATCTGGTTTGGCTGTCAGGCTTACTAACTGGGCTCCAAGCGTAATTAGGTTTTTAAGAAAAAATGGTTGGGAGTAAAAGTGAAAAATTTTTCGCCGGCGGAGCCGGCGAAATGCCTTAAAAAATAATTTTAATTATCAATCTCAAAAATTTCCCGCTCAATTTTCACTTTAGGGGATTCCCCCCATTTGTGAAATTTTGTGTGGGAGGCCTTAATAATTAGTGCGTACCTATGCGGGTGCGTACTTCTTAAATCGCGTCCCTTATAGAAATACATTCTTACTAAGTAAACCATACTTCTTCATGTGAATAACAATTTATTTTTTGTTCAAAATTTGTTAACTACTTGCATCTTAAGTTGTTCTAAGGTCCGGCTGCAGTTATAACGTCGCTTCTGATTGGCTAATATATTACAATTTTGATTGATTTAATTTTTATTGGAGTAGTAAAACTTGTTTTTCATTTTATTTTTATGTATTTTGGTAATTTTTTTTTAATATTATGCTGTATCATCACTTCACCTCATAATGTTATGAATGAAAACATATACAAGGCCTTACAACTGCAGCCGACCCACTTAAAATGTGGCTTAACTTACCTTATCTAATTATTAACATATTTAAATTTAAACAATCACTGTCTAAAACTATATTGCTTAACCAATAAAATACAGTACCACTTGAGTTACTACACAATGTTACAAAATATGCAAAAGGAATATTAGTGATTTTATAATTTAAACAGTTTTTGACAGAGTTTATTTAAATAGTTAACATGCTTGTATACTTTATAAAAAACAAACTTTTATTAATTATCAAAATACTCTTTGCTTAGAGTCTTTACTGTGACACTATCTAATAGTATGAATATTGAAACTACTAAAAAACACTTGGAAATAATGCTGCACAATACATAGTATCAAGTTTGAGATAAAATAAACACCTATGTTAGTTTATAATGTCACAATAGAAATTCCAGACAAAGACTATTTTGAAGTATTATTGTTATTCCAGAAAACTAAGTCTAACATGTCTATATAACAATCATATGTAGTCAGATAAAAGTCTGGTTTTGTCAGCTAGTCACAGTTTATTTATCATAACTCTGTTAAACACTAAAGGATTATCAACAATTGTTTCTAAATGTTAATATTTTTTTCTTTTATTTGCTTTTGAATGCACTTTATAACCACTCTAAGTAACAAACCAGACTCTTATACAGTTTAGCATTGTCAATTATTACACTGTACTACATAATTCTAAAAACATTTAACAGTTCTAAACATGTTTTGAACAGTTTTTGTTCAAAAAATATAGCTAACATGCTTGTATATTATATCTAAATCTAACTATTAATCGTTTAAATAATCTTTCATAGGAATTTTTTTATATCATAAGTATCTGTTTTATATAGCATTTCATTAACTAACATAAAACATTTGGTTTAATCTTACACATAGTATCAAGTTGAAGATGAAACAAATACTTATGATACAATATTTTATAATGTCACGCAATTAAAATTCCAGACAAAGACTATTTTGAAATATTATTAATATTCCTTAAAACTAAGTCTATCATGTCTATACAACATTGTCTTTTTATAAACACCATATATAGTCAGACAGCAGTCTGGTTTTTGTCAGCTAGTAACAGTTTTTATCACAATTCTGTCAACTATAATAATTACTTAATGATTATCAATCTTATAGTATGTTTAAACATTGAACTTTATTACCACTTTTAATTATAATCACTATAACTAACTGAAACAAACCAGACTTTTATCTAACTTGGTTATATAAACATACAAAAACACCAACTAAACATAAGTCAGTTGATCATGCTGTCTAAATGTTGTTTGTGTTCTTATATGTTTATATGTAATGAAATATGTCACTTATACAGAAACATTTTACACTATTGCTTTAATTGACTAGTGGATAAAAACATAATAATAAAACATTTATTTAAAAAATTAATAACAATATGAATACCAAGGCTGCCAGTAATTGATTCAAAAATTGTACCCTTGTAAAATTCAACTTAATTTAGATATAATTAGAAACTAAGCAGCAAAAGCTGTTAATGCATTATGTACTTTACTTGATATCAATTGAGTTTGAGCACTAAATTATATTAATGATTCTTTATGTTTACAAAAACAAAAATTAATCAAGTCAGTAATTTATAAGTATTTAAAATTGAGTGTTACTGAAACATTAAGTGCTTGGCAACCTTGAAAAATAATCTTGTATGACATTTATCTATCTTAATTAAATAAGAAACTAACCTCACTAAGAGCTGCAATAGTCCAAGAACTGACTTGGTTCACCAAAATGGTTAGCAGTATTGATTAGGAATTAGAAAGATGATTGATCTAGCATCTAAATATAGATGCCCATTTTGTTTCTGCTCAACATAAGACTTTTTAGTGAGTTTATGAATATAGAGTGAATCAAACAAATGAAATTTTTTCAAAATAAAGGTAAAGACTTTTCTTTAAAGTTGTGAACAAAAAGATAAAAATACACATTATTTTCATAATAAACTAGAAGACTGTTGATTAAAGACAATTTTTCAACAAACAGGTAAACACCTTTCTGTGGAGTTGTGAACAAAAAGAAAAAAAAACAAGATTACCACAATAAAGTAGAAGTCTTTTGATTTAAGACAGTTTTTCAAAATACAGGTAAACACTTTTCTGTGGAGTTGTGAGCAAAAAGAAAAAAAACATGATTATCACAATAAAGTAGAAGACTGTAGATTTAAACCACTTTGACAACATACAGGTAATGACTTTTCTTTGAAATTGTGAACAAAAAGATAATTAATACCCTTGAATATCATAATAAAGTAGAAGACTCTTGATTTAAATAACTTTGACAACATGCAGATAATGTAGATTTGTTTTGTTTTCTTTTTTATTCAAGCATAAACAGTTCAAGTTTAAATTTTATTGATTTTTTTCATACTATGTCATTGTTTTTGAATTGTATGTGCTTGTACTTTGAGTACTTTTTATTACTTAAAGCAACATATAAAAGATAAACTCTAAAAATACATATGTAAAGAAAGTTAAAGTAAAAATTTGATGGCCTACCACTTTCAAGAAAACTTTTATGAAATGAATTGCAATTTTTTGGAAATTTCTGCAAACAGATTTTTTGTATAATTACGTAATAAATAAAAACTTTGTGCAAAAAATTCACTTGGTGACATTCACGAGGCCTCTCTTCTCTCAATTTGACAGTTTTAAGCTAATTTTCAACTTTTGGCTCTAACTTTTCTAAACCTTGTTTTTTTCAAAAATAAATTTCACCATCGTTTTCAGCACAAAATTCTGCTTTAAAAGACACCAAACACTTTATTAAAACGATGAAAAATAAGCAAAATGGATCTTTAAAACTTCAAAGCTTTGATTTTACACTACATGGTTGTTTCAAATACCTTCCAAACTTGTATCTGTTTACATGATATGAGTTTTAAACAATTAGCAGGTATTAGTACTCCATTTATGTTCAAAACAAATATCTCTGCTATATTTTAAATTCCAGCTTTAAATTTTTGTATCAGCTAAAGGTTTATATTTGTAACTGTTCATTAACTGCTTTAAAAAATCTGTATAAGTGAATTTAAATGTTTTAACTCTAACTTTGATTTAGTACAATAACCTTAAACTTGAGATTAATAGTTTAGTTTGTGTATATTACTGTACAAACTTATTAATTTGTTAATTTGATTTTAAAATAGTGCTTCACTATAGTTATAGAGATATTATTAGTAATAAACACCTTAACAAACATTTACAAAGACATTGAGGCTTAGCTTAACTTTACACACTATGTTTAAAATATAGCAAAAAACTAATGAATCTATTGAAGAACTTTAAATAGATTGAAAAAAGCGTTTAAAGAACAAATTATATTGATATATTCTACAAACAAAAGTAGCTTTTATCTAAAAACCATACTAAATGGAGTCATGATAATTACAATTAGTTTTATATAAGCTAGTTTAAAACTTACATTTCATACTTCAAAGTTAACATTAATGCATTTGAGTAACAAATTTTTGTTTTAAACATTGATTAAACCATAAGTTTTTCAATACTTTCAATTTGATTTACTTATGTATGTTTTATCTTTTTATATACCTTGCATTTTTTTCATATGACTTTTTTTGTTTTGTTTTTAACAAGTGAAGATCATTTATATCTTAATATAGTTTAATAAAATTGTTTTGTTTATAATAAACTGTGAAAACAAAATATAATGGTCTACTTAAAGCTACTTAAATTGAGAACAAAATTAACTTGAAGCAAATTACAATATCATTAAAAATATGCAAATTTTTAACCAAAAAAATTGAATGATAAATGAACAAGTACAACTTTTTTTGAAATTTTTTGTCTTTTTTTTTTAAACTTGCCAATGCTTAAAAATAAACATTTCCATCGTTTTCGGCGGAAAATTTCATGCTAAAAAACCATAAAAAATTTATCAAAACGATGAAAAATAAGCAAAATGGATCTTTAAAACTTCAAAGCTTTGATTTTACACTACATGGTTGTTTCAAATACCTTCCAAACTTGTATCTGTTTACATGATATGAGTTTTAAACAATTAGCACTCACTGTGAAGACTCAGTTTCCCTGTTCGAATATTGTAACGATGCCAATCCTTGCTTAAATGGTGGCACGTGTACATTGGTAGAAGATAGTTATCATTGTCATTGCAAATATGGGTACAGTGGATTGAATTGTGAAAACTTGAAAGGTGTTTAAGTTTTACCATTTTTTGTAAAACTACAACTTTAAAAAGTTTTTGAGTACATTAGTATCTATTAAATTTATAAACTAAATTTGTAGTTGAACGTTAAACTTGATTTACATGTATTAGTTTAGTCTAAAAAAAATAACATCAATAAGTTAAATATTTTCCTTTTACAAATTAAAAAGAACTTCTTAGCTGAAATGTTTTACAGACTATTATAAAAAAGTGAGTGTAATTTTTTTTGATTATATTATAAAATAAACTATCCAACAATTTTATTATAAGAAAAAAAATATGTTATATCCATAAGCACATTAAGTCATTACTTTTGCAAAATATTTAGTTTAAAAAATATTCAATTTCAAAGACAACTGCTTTCGTTTCGCCCTGTCCTCATCACAACAAAATTACGGTGCTTCTAAGTTCTATTGCGAAAGCCAAGGTGGAGAGATCGTTTCAAACTTGTTTGGAAATATTGGCGTCAATTATCATGCGTTAGTTGTTTATGATTAATAAATGTTTTAAAGCTTACTTAAAAAATTGCAATTAGAAGCCGTTTAAGTGTGTTTTTATAGGACATTCGAAATTCTTACAAAAACATTTTAACGTTTTAAAACCAAGTGTCTTAAAACATTGTGCTGTGCACTAATTGTTTACACAAGAAACGAAATTTTACAAAGAAACAAATTGGGCAGAAAATTTAATGTCAAATTTTTTAAACATTAACATTAACAAACTAACTTTTTACAATTAATTTGATTAAAACAAATAAACATTTTGTAGTCAAAATCGGCTAATTAAACTATAGATATATATATTATGATTTTGTTGGTGTAATTGAATTGAATAAAATTAAAAAACATTTCATTAAGTTCGATCAAAAAGATCATAACTTTATCCGTTAAAAATAACTCGATTTTCAAATCAATTTTCACCATTTTTAAGCGGTTGAAAAGAAAGCATACTTTTTAGCGATCTTGAGAATTTTAATTGGTACTGGGTTGGAATATCGGACGCCACAACTGAGGGGGCTTGGAAGTACACAGACGGCCAAGACGCCAGTGACATCATGTTTTCATGGTATCCCGGTGAACCAAGTAATTCGGGAGATGATGAGCATTGCGCTTACAAGCATCCAAGTGGACTTATTGATCACAATTGTTATAAGCACAACCACTATGCTCTGTGTCAGTTTTCAAATGGAAACTGTTAAAGTTTAGTTTTTTTGTGTAAATTTTTGTTTTTTTCCTTTTAATTTGTAGATTTCATTTAAAACTAATGTATCAATAGCAGTATTAAATTTCTATAACTTCTTTATATAATTTTTGTTAATATGTTTGATTTTCTACAAGTATATCATTAACTTACATAAAATGTTTAACACATAGTACTATCCAAAATGATTGTTATAAAGTTTTTTTTTTTTAAACAGTTTTTTGCATATATTACGGTTTACAGTTTTTTTGAGTTCTTTTTGTTTTTACTTCATTTCTTAAAGTTCGATTTTTTAAGCAAAATTTTTTCTTTTTAAACCTGCATAACGTAAAATAAATTAGTTAATTGTTTTTATTAACTTTATATTCTACAAATTACTCATTATTGTACTATTTAAAAGCATGTTTATAAGAAAATGTTTATTTTTTAGCTCGTGATGCAAAAATAATTTTTATTTCTACACTTTACGTTGATAGTATCGTAAATAAAAAAAAATTTACACACTAAAAACTTTAAACTATAATTAATCAAAAATAACAATTACACTAAGTGTTTATTTTTAAACCGACTATATAAAGTTTATTTTTGTAAAAAACTTAATGTGTTGAAAATGTGTTTGATGACTATTATATTCAAAAACATATTCAAAACAATGCATATAACTAAATGTAAAAGTTATTTGTTTTGTATTTAAAAAATGTGTTTGCAAAACTTCGTCGTACTAAACTGTAATAATTTTTTTTTTCGGATATTAACAGTAGGAAAACGTATAATATTTTTATAAACATTATTTTTAAACTGTTATACAAACAATGCACAAAAATAGATGTTGTACAGTTTTACAGTAAAATAAGATTTCTTATAAAAGGAACATAATGATCTACATATTTTGTGTTTGTTGTTATAAAATTTGCAAAAAAGCCCACTTTAAGTTTTGCTCTAAAAATATTTTTACTAACTGCCCGCAGAAACTTATAAAGTATAAAAAAAAACTGTTTTTAAATTAAAAACAGTCTTTTACAAGAATAAATAGCTTTTCTATTCAAAATAAACTCTTATCATCTTTGATATATACATAATAATGGTTTGGTGGTATTATTACAAAAACAAAATTTGTTTATAAGCATGTATCAACATTTGTTTTTACATTTATTAAACATTTATAAGCTACAGTTGTTTAAAGTTTCAGTTTTAATATCATAATAAATATTAAATACTGTTGTTTTTTTTACACAGTATAAGTTTCTACTGATTAGCCCTTTATATTTTATAGATTATTTAAATAAAAAATAGAAATTAAGCATTAAAACGAAAATATTTTAGAAAAAAATTATGTTTTTAGTTATGCTGACATAGTTCATTTGGTATTTTAATAAGTAAAAGTTAGATGTAGATCTTTTCATGCTTTACATCAGAGAAAGGTTATTTTAGTTTTTTATCTAGATAATAAATTTTATATTCTAAGTAGTAGAAATATATGAAAATATAAGTTATATAGATTTCCGTTGCATTATTTCCGTGTTTTTTTGTTGTACAGTAATAATTAGGTTAATATATATATAACAAAGTTAAAAGTTAAAACTATATTAAAAAATATTCTTCGAAAAAAGAGGTTGATTTACGCTAAATGTCATAAACAAAGAGTTTAGAATATATTTCTTAGAATATAAAAACCGCCTGCGTTCGGTAAATCTAATGTTTAAATGCGGTATTTTTTTTTGAGAGAATTAGCTTTTGTCTCGGCAAAAAAATTATTTTCGCGGAAGCTTCCTATAATGTAATTAAATAATCTTTGAAAAAACTCCCATTGCGGAAATGCGTCACATATTTTAAACAGACGGAAAAAAAAAAGGCAAACCTCAGAAATTTTACAATCATTTTATACTTTGTGAATAAGACAGCTAGAGGACACTGTCGTTACATAACTTTAATACTTTTAACTATAATAATATTTCGCAGTCAATTTGTTAAACTTTTTAGGGAAGAGCATGAACAAAGTTAAGTTTATAAAAAATTAGCTTAAATAGATTCTATATTAAACAATTTCTGTTGAACTATTTTACTTTATTTTAACACATACAAAACATATACTATAATCTAAAATTTGATAAAAAATTATATAAGATGAATGTATAATAAAAAATCTGCTTTAAAAGTTTTTTTGTTTTTATTAAAAACTACAGCTTGGTACAAAGAACAACTGTAAGTCATTTTTGTTAATACATATATTTTGATATTTTTGTATAAAAACTTGTAATGTGATAAAATTTGAAAATTATATACAATTGTTTTAATCAAAAATTAATTTGTGCGAAAAATATCGTTAAGTGAAAAATATTGTTTTTAAACATGTAATTTTTACTTAATAATAAAGATGTGTATTTATATGTACTGTTTCTCCAATTAGCTCATATGTATCTATAATCATAATTCTAGTCAACTGAAATCAGATTTAAAGGTATTTATAGTTTGGTTGACAACGATTTAGACTTTAGAACAGTTTTAACTGATGCTTGATAACTACTGTTATAAATTATTTCAATAAACTCATTATAGAATGTTTTAAACATATGCTTATATATTTCTTTTCTCACTTATATTTAAGCTATTTAAGTTAAAATCATAAGGATTGTGAAAACATAAAATATCACTATATGACTAAAAACAACATTGTTTCAATCAATTTTGTCCATAACTTTGTAAGACAGGGCTGGATAGCGTCTATAGCCACTGACAAGATATTGTAAAATATCTACATACTTCTAGTTTGCATCCCATTAAAAATATTATTTTGCTTGCGGTTTGAAAATTTACTTTTTGCAGCCCTCATTTGGCTGACTGGCTACAGTTTCCTGACTCCTTTTCTATATGAACATTAACTACAAGCCGTATATAACTTTTTATACAATCTATTTTAAATATTATTATAAATTTCAAATTTATTCTATATATAAACTTTTACACAGTAGCAAAACAAAAAGCTATAACTGTTTTTGGAAAGTATTTTAACTAAATTATAAAACATTATTGTAATCTCATTTAAATTAGTTTATTTTAATGTCAATTATTTGATATTCAAATGAATACTGTTTTTCACTTACCTCAAAAAATATAAACATGTCCAAACTAATAACCTAATAACGAAAACAACTTCAATAAACACCTTAACTGTAGTAGCCACAGTTTTAAAAATAAAATTAAACTGTCTCGTTTCTTTAATGAATTCCGTCAATAATATGACTACATTTTTGTGATTTCCTCAAGTGTTTGATCCGTGAATTTGAGGTACAGATGTTCGTTTCGAACGCTTTTGTAAAAGTCAAAACATTCTTGATTTACAATCAAGTCTATAACTTTTACACCTGTAATGACACGAAAAAACATCAAGTCCGGCTCGAAATGCCGATACGATCCAACTCCGTCAAAATGTGAATTATTTGCTGCTTACATCTTGAAATGTAGTACTTTGTCATAGAACCAACTGTTCTTATATTCATTTTTAACTAGTTACGGACTTTGGCGGAGTAATGATCAAAGAGGTAATTACACACTTCCGTGATGTAAAAGGATTAATTAAAATTGTTCCGCAAAAATGCTTAAAATATGCATCGCATTAAAAAATACAAGTTTAAAATTGTACTAATTAATTAAACGTTAAGTTGACCAAAAAAAATTTTAAATCAGTTTCTTGAGACGTCTTCAGGTTCGTACCCTAACTTTAGAATTTTGTCAAAATATGGCAATTTAAATGCATTGTGTCAAAGCTGAAGCTGTATTAAACACTTTCCAATTTTTATTTTAGTGCTTGCACATAAACTAACGAAGTTACAGCTGTTTAAAACTTGTTGTTTTATAGTTGATATAAACAACTTATCTATTATTAAAATGATTTTAATCCATTGATGGAAATTAAATACAGTCTGAATCTATTTAAACGTTCAATAAAGTTTCACTATTGCATGGTATAAATCAGGGGGCGGCAAACTGCGGCCCGCGAAGGTTAAATCTGCGACCCGCGAGCAGGTTATTTTTTTGAATGGAATGCGGCCCGAAAAACAAAGCTTTGCGGCCTGCGAGCATGTAAATGTGGCCCGCTGAGAAAAATTATATTTTAAGTTAAGTTTGTTTGATTAGTTTAGTTCTAAATTCCTGTATAACATTTTTAAACAATTAAAAAACTCTACTGATTTATCTTAAAAATGTGAAAAACACAGGTCAGCATTCCGCCAGGTTTTGTTTCTCAATTTCATAATAACTTTCTTTATACAACAGCAAACTATTTTCTACAAAAAGAGTGTAAAAAGTGATTTTTAGTATGATTGTTATATAATACCTATTTGGTAAAAACTTTGTTTTTCATTTTGTACAGAAGTAATGCACAGTAATTAACTAAAATGTTATTTCTTTACAGTTTAGTTTTTTTTCACACGTTTTTTATACCGAAGTTTCTATTACAGATGTTCTATTACTAAATGTTATAATCTAGTGTGCACAAAATAATTTAGAATAATATAATAATGGTAATAAAGAAAAAATAATAAATAAATATAAATAAATAAATAATAACATTAATAATATTAATAGTAATAATAATAAAGAGACGAAGAAGAAGAGCTAAGGTTAATTTTATTTAGGTTTTGAAACTTTTGACTTTTTAGAAGTTTTCTTAGCATTTTAAACTAATTCCTATGCACACTAATGATCAAAGATGCTCATATTTGAAACCGCTTTCCATTTAATACTTAAAGAGATAAAATTTAGTTTATGCATAATTTTCTAACGTTATGTTTTTTACATGTAATATCTAAGTGTGTACAGACACATTTAAAACAATATATATGACATAAATTTAAAAAAAGTTTTTCTTAGGTACACTTTTTGATTTTTCAAACAATGTTTTATGGCAAAATAAGTTAACTTTTATGCGTTGCATACTAATATAAACATTAGAGTTTTTTAAACTACCTATTTAATACAAACTAGATTGAAAAATAGTAATTTATTAAGTTTGTACATTTTTCAAATTCGACCAAATAAACTAATAAAAAATCCCACACTTAGACTAAGACTATTTGAAGACTTCAAATTACGGCCAATTTAGTCATTTTTTAGTTTTTCGCTTAAATTGCTTTTTGTATGTTAAAATATCAGGCTAGTTTTGGTCACACTTTTTTGCTTTAAAGAGTGGTAGATTAGATCTATGATGAATGTTTTGTTCAATGCACAGTGTTGGTTTGAATTAAAATATATTTTAATTTTTTAGTCTTGTAGCTGATATAATTTGAATTATTTTTGTAGTAAATGTATACATATAAGTGTGAACAATTAAAGTTGCCAAAAAATATCGGAAAAGCTTTAAATTTGACATTTTATACTTAAAACCTCTGTAAAAGTCTTGAATTTGAAATTATCAAAAAAACCTGGAATTTTAATTAATTTTTACATGTAAAGTAATGAGATTTCGATTTGACGCCAAAAATCTACCATACAAGTATTTTTAATTAAAAAACACATTTAAAGTAGCTTAACAGTATCTATTGAATTTTTTTATATTTTTTAAGACAGTTTTTTTTACCTTTAACTTAATTATATACTGAAAATAGAAGCAAAAAAATGTACTTTTAAAAACTTTATATTGGTGCATCGCACTTTTGCTTTTAAAATGTATTTATCTATTGTTGTGACTGGAACTAAACCTAGATTTTCTTCCAAAATGTCAAAATTAGTAATACCACCTGTAATAAAAATTCTAAAATGAGCAATATCTGTCGTATCAGTTTCCACATCTTAACAGATTGATTTAAGTCCTAATTTGCTTTAGTCGGCTTTATAATCTTCAGACATTTCTTAAACGTGGCTTCTTGTTGATATTGAAGAAACAAACAAAATTTTTTTACTAACCCATACACAAATTATTCAAATAAGTTTTTAACTCTGAACGGTATCTTTTTTTTTTTTGTATTTACTTTTGCTATTTTATAATTTGCCTTAACAGTTTTTTCTGATCACTCTGTAGTTACTAAAAATAATCATGTGCGTTGTTGAAACTGACTTAAGCGATTTGTTTTTTTTCTTGTTTCTCTCAATAACTCCAAACTAACGTAACATAGTTCTTATAGATCCTCTTAAAACTCATATTTGCTCTTTTGAAAGGCATTTTTTTTTATTGCAGATAAAGAGTTGCTATAATGCTCAATAAAAATAAGTTTTTCTAAATCATTAATAGCTGAATTATATTAAGTTTTTTGTTCATATAATTAATTCACCGTTATTTAACTTCGGTATGAATTAATTTTAAACAGGGTTGCCAAACAAACAGGCTAGTTTAATTTTTTTTTTCAATTCTGACTAGGTTAAAGCTGTTTAAGAACTTTTTATAAAACTCAGGTGTATCTGAAACTTTTATTTCAAAAACTTTGAAGAAATCTTCGATTTCTCAGAATAGTTTTTATGACTGTAATAAAGTTTACTAATTGTATTTTTTTTATCTATTTACATATAGTGCTTTTTTATTATAATGATATTTTAGTTATGTATTTAAGCTTGATTAGCAAAAAGTTTTTAGCTATTTTAACTTTTAATAAATTTAAAATATAATTTAAACATTTTTGCTTTTAAAGTGGCAATCGTGTAAAAGACTAATTAATTAGTAATAAGGTATTTTTTTGAAGTATTCCAGCATTAAAAAACTTGATTTAGCTTATCTACAGTATAAATTATTTTATTAATAGGTATTAATTTTATTCAATTAACAATTATTCAATTTTCTAAAGAATGAAAGCTATTTAAGACGCAAAAACTACTTTCAAAAGTAAACATTTTTTTTTAAATATAAAAAGATGGCTCATTATATAAAAAATATATAATAGTGACCCATAAATTTTTTTCAAGCTCGGTTTTTATAGAGAGTTAGGTTGTAAGTTAATTAATAAAGAAATGTTATTAAGTTTGAAATACTAAGTTTTTAAGAAAGTACATATTTTATTATGACTTAATTATTTTAAAAAATTTTAATTTATTGCAATAGATTTTTATATATTAAATAGGCATTTTATGTGTAGCTAAAAGTAATTTAAAGTAATAAAGTGAATAAAGTAAAACTATGTCTAGTGTGACCAAAACTAAAGCCAAAAAATTAATTAAATATCACTAAAACTAAAACTGTGGCCCGCGAAGATTTTAAAAAATTGAAATTTGGCCCTCGAGCACCAAGTGCCTGCTGACCCCTGGTATAAATGATGAGTTAGCAGCCAAGTATAACTTCGTATATACAAACACGTGTATACTCGTCATCACGTTCGTACCTCTAACATTTGAACTTTGTCAAAATATGAAAGTTATAAACTCATGCTTAATTACTATTGCTTAGTAAATTATTTTTCAATAAAATTACAATAACATTTTTCTTAAAGTTACATAATAAAATAAAACTGTAGTAAACTTCTGAATTAAAAAAACATGTTAGAATTAAGGTTTTTACAAGTTAAAATACTTTTGTATTGTGATATGATTTTTATTTGTTAAAATATTTTTAGTCGCATTTTCTAAGCCCTCATTATCCTTCAACCACAACTATTTTAATGAAAATAGTACAATTAAAGTTGATAATTGTAAAATATAGCAGCTATTCAAAATTCGAAAATTTTGCAGATATATATTTCATAAAACTACTTAAACTGTTAACATAGCAAAACTTCACAGTTACATTTTACTACAATGAACTGTCTTTAATCAAAAGTTTACTTAGAAAATGCATTTGGTTTGCCATTATATTAGTTTAAAAAAATAAATTAAGTTAAGATTCATCAAACTGAAATATTTCTCAGCTGTTTCATTATCTTCCAAATTTTTAACTGTAAAAACAAAATATAAATAAAAAATAATAATAAAACCGCAGTAACTATAGAACGCTGAACTTATTTACTTACATCTGTTTGTAATTAAATTACGGTTTTTTAAATGGTATGTCAATAAAGCAGTAAAATTTAAATTCATTAAATTTGAAAACTTGTTAAGTAAGAAGCAATGTTCTTAAGGTTACTTAATCTTTTCCTTACACGATCAATCTTTGTTACTTTTGATTTTTTTTTTGAAATAATCTATAATAAAAGACAATAAAGAAATATCATAGAATAAATTTTTAGTATTTATTACTATTGACATCTAAAAAGTGGTAATTTCTCTATAAAACGTTAAGTACAGTAATAGTTAAGTTTAACATTTGAAGTTAATCTCCATTTAAACGGAAAAGAAAAAAGTTTAGGTTGTAGCTAACAGTTTGTAATTTGTCCGCATTTATGTCCGGTTAATTTGTTAGCTTAACTATCAAAATCCAAATTATCTTAATAAAAAAGTAGGACTAATATCTAATTATTTTGCAATTCTTTATAAAAATTAATTTTTTGTTCCTAATTAGTAATTAGTGTTTTTTGTAAGCTTAATTTTAAACAAAAATAATATTTTATTTAAAATAGTAAATTTAAGGTAAACAATAAAATTTATAATTTAAAATATCTAAATGCTTAAATTATAATTATTTTGAAATCTTTGTTAATAAAAATTAGTTTAAAAGACAACTTTTATGATTCAGCAGTTGTATATAAATAGAACAAAAGTTTTTGTAAAATATTTATAAATTTATGTTGCATTAGGAATAGCTTATTCTTTATTTACTTTTCGTATAATTTATTAGAAATTTCGTGTACTTGTTAAATTTATTGTATATATATATATAACTTTCTTTTGTTAAATTATGTTTAAACATTTTACTAAAAAAAGATAATCATTTTTTTAAATAACAGACCAGTAGATATACAATCGAACACACGGTATATCTGAACAAAGTTTGAAATGATGTTGCTAATATATTTTATAATTTTGAAAAGCTTAGCTTATACCTCAACAGTTATCGAGCCAACACCACCGGTAAGTTTTTTTCAACTGATTATTTACTTTACCACTTTATTACTTTAAACTATTATTAGTTAAAAAACTTACTTAAAATTTGTTTAGACGTACTTATATTGTAAATAAACTTAAATTTTCATTACGCATTTTTATTTACTTTAAAACTTAAAAAAAACACCTTATTTTTAAATAAACAAACTAGTAAAGTTCTATTTATAAGTAAAGTAAGCAAAGTATGCACAAGTATATAAGATCGTTTTTGTTCAATTTATTATTATGAGAGTAAAGAAACTAAATATATATTTTTTTATTTACTTAAACAATGACATGATATGTTTTAAGTAGTGATGTACCGGACTCACTATCCGGGTCCGGGTCCGGCCGGATATTGCCATTTTTGTTTGATATCCGGATCATGCCGGATTTTAATTTGAAAAAAAAGTCCGGATCCGGTTCCGGCCGGATTCTAATTTGAAAAAAAAGTCCGGGTCCGGTTCCAGCCGGATTCTAATTTGAAAAAAAAAGTCCGGGTCCGGTTCCGGCCGGATCCTAACAGAGATCCGGCCGGACCCGGATCTACTTAGTAAAAAAGAGCATTCTCAAAAGTATTTTTTCAAAAACAAACCCCGTATAAATTGTTAAGAGTCATTTTCGTCAGTTAAAATTAAACACCTACCGTGATTGGCTCATTTTGTACACGTGACTAATTTAAATTTGTTAACATTTAAACTATGAAATAAACATTTCATGAATTGCAACTCTTTACGTATGTTGTAAAATTGAAAACTTTGGAATGAATACTTGCATTTTTTATTGTTTAAAGTTGAGCTCAGAGAATATTTAGAGTAATACGGTTGAATGTATGAGCCAATGAGAATCATATGACGAAATGTTTCAAACTAAATACTGATGCAACAAAACATAAGAACATGACAGGCAATTTATATGTAAGCAGTTAGTTAGTTTGGTGTGTAGCTTAAAGCAACAAAATATCTTGAACGTTTTTGTGAATGCTTATTGTAAGTAGTGTTTTGTTTTAAAAGTGGATATTTCAACAGGTGTTTAATTCTTTAAATATTTAAGCCAGGTTTTTAGTCTAATAGTTTATTAAAAAATTTACAGTTTCATGTTTACTAAAATATTTATTTAATTTTTAGTTTTTTGTTTAAAGTCTTTTGATATAGATTTAAATAGCTTCCAGTTTTTACAGTGTTACCAAAGTAATTAATAATTTTGTATATGCTAGTATTTCTTGTTGTGTTTTATATAAAAGGTTTATCACTCAAAACTGTCGTGTCTGATTATAGAAAGTAGTCTCAGTTAGAATTGAGTAGATATTTATTAAATAAGGTAGGATTTAATTATAATGGGTAGTACTAATAAGTTAAGTGCACCACAATCAGTCCACAACTTTACTACCAAATTATCAACCTTTGCTAGCTGTTCTACTGATTATTAGATTAAAGTATTTTTTTCTGTTTTTAAAAACCTCATTCTGACTCAGGCTTGTTTATACTCACTCTAGCTGGTTTTATTGACTTAAACAGTGGCAACCCTGCTAGTTTGAAAATTTTTGGAAATTTTAGAAAATTTTGAACTGCCTCAGGCTAGTTTAGTTTTTTATAAAAACTCAGGCTAGTTTTCTTTTAGACTTTGAATGAGTTTCAGCTGATCCAATTTTCAATATTTTGTAATTTTCTAGTGTATTTTGTTCAAGAACTTGATTTCAGATTTTTAACTGTAAATAACACCTAAATTTGGAAACCTTGTGGCTAGCTGTTCTACTTATTATTAGATTAAAGTTCTTTTTTTTTTTCAGTTTTTAAAAACCTCATTCTGACTCAAGCTAGTTTATTCTAGTGATGTACCGGACTCACTATCCGGGTCCGGCCGGATATTGCAATTTTTGTCTAATATCCGGATCCGGCCGGATTCTTATTTGAAAAAAAAGTCCGGATCCGGTTCCGGCCGGACTCTAATTTGAAAAAAAAGTCCGGGTCCGGTTCCGGCCGGATTCTAATTTGAAAAAAAAGTCCGGATCCGGGTCCGGCCGGACCCGAAATTGTGGGTCCGGTACATCACTAGTTTTAAGACAAAAAGTCTTATGTGTTATTACTAATACTTGTACATATGACGTAAATTTATTATGAACTTATATAGATATATTACATCTTTATTTACGAAACTTAGTTTAACTTGCTTTTTTAATATACTTTATTACAAAAGCAAATCAGAAATTATTCAAAAAAACTAGTTGAAGCTACACATACTGTTTTGTGTTTTCCCTTGTTTCTCATCTGCTTGTTAAAATAGTTTCGGGTTATTTGAGTACTTTTAAGTTATATAAACTCACGGTTAACTGCAACTACTTCGTAGAAGTTTAAAAACTATAGTAAAAATTTATCTAAGTTACATAACAACAACAATAATAACTTTATTTAAACTTATTGTCAGAGGATTTTCAAAACGCATACTTAAAGGTTAAATTTAAAATAAGTTTCGCTGTTGTGATTGTAGTTGCTTTAACTATAACTACAATATTTCAGCCGCGTGTTGTAGGCCCTCATAATCCTTCCATCAAAAGGACTTTAATGGAAAAAACAATTAAAGTTGAAAACTGCAAAATACTGAAGCTGCCATTAAAGCAGCACATTATGAAAATTTATGTAAATGTTAGATTAGCAATTAGTAAAAACGCAGAAGTAAGTGTTTGGTTTTTTCTAGCTTTTACTTATTGTTTTCAAATATGATACTTGTTTAAACTTTTAATCTTTTAATTTGTCAAGCTTGATAAACTTGGAAGTTCAAAATATAAGAATACCATTTTAAAGCTGCATATAAGTGGAATGAAAAATGTGGTTTAGTTAAGCAATTTATATAATGTTTTCTTTATTTAAGAAAACTTCAAGTATAAAATAAGTTATATAATATAAACTTTTAAACAAACAAAAAACATTTAAAAACCTTAATTTTACTTCAGCTACACGAGATTGCTGCTCATGAATTCAATGATTTAAGGAAAGATTATTTTGAAATACCGAATGTGCAACAGAATAAGCATTATGACGTAAAACTCGTCATTGTTGGGTGGGACGGAAGTGTGACGATTAAAACTGGAAAAAATATTATGTGCAATGTTAGTTTGTTTTTATGTGTATGTAGGATAAACTAATTTAATATGTTTATACTATCAGTAGAATTTTATTTCAAATCATTTTCTAAATTTAAATACAGGTAGATTTTTATGTCGATAACAAAAACAAATTAACTCTTTCAAAATAATCAACTAAAACTTAAATTTAACTTTTTTGACATTTTTTTGTGCTACAAAACAAATATTGTACAGACTACTACGGAACTGACGAACCAAACGTTCGAAAAAAAACATGGTAACTATACTATACAGTTTAGAAACAACCAAATGGAGATCGAAAAAAACTACATTGATAAAATATACATGATTCAAGTTAAAGTTAGAGGATTTAATATGGAACAACCAAAAGTTAGTTTGTCGTTTGTTTTATAGTTAATTAATCAAAAGTAATACACTTCTTTGAATTAATTATTAAAAATACATCTTTTTGAAGTTATGCTTACTTACCTTAAACATGGGTTTTCCAACTTTATTTTAAATGCCCTCTTTAAAAAAATTAAAAAAGCTTTGGCTTTCTCTAAAACGTTTACTGAAAAAACTACCATTAAAAACAGCTAAAGCATTAGTTTTTTTTGCTTCTCATCTGCAACTCCTGAATATCTATCGTAAGTTTCAAATATTTACTTCTTGCTCATGCACCCTTTTTTTTGGTCCCTTTGCTGCTCTTGGCTTCCTAAATAACTGTCATGGCCCGCTTTGGGAAACCCCGCTTTTAACTATATCATACGCAAGAAACTTTTTTTTCAGCATAAAAGCATCTAAAGTTTTAAAATTTTATTAATTAATATTTAATCAAAAATAAAACATTTTGATTATTTGCTAGTCTAACCATTATTCTCATACTTTTGCAGCATTACATTGTGAAGTACAATAATATTCCAAGTGTGTTAGAGTTTGACTTTTTAAAGAAATCTGAACCATACGAAGTTGTCATTTATGTGTTTGCGTGGACTGGGATCCTAGTCGAAACACACAGACGGCAAATTGGAGAAAATAGAGAAATAGTCAAACCAATTCATATTTATGTAAGAAGGAACTATTGAATTTTTGAAATAAATGTGTTAGAATAAGTAAATTCATTTAATTTATATTGATTTGTTATCATTAGTTATTTTAAGATCTTTATTTTTGTCTTAAAATAGTTTTTATATTAATATTTATGATTGTGTTTTCTTGTTTTTACTCTAAATTGTATTTTACAAACTTAGCTTTATTTTATTAAACAAAAATAATTAAAAAGAAGTAGCTGTATAATTTTTAAAAATAGTTTATGTTGAAAATTATCTAAAGAATAATTATTCAAGTTTTAAATACTTTCCTTTACATTTTTTCATTCTTATGAATAAATCTACTATATTAAATTTCACTGAAAAGTTCTTTATCAAGCATAAAGAGAAATTATATAGTAACTTTGTTGTTTTGATTATAGCGTTTACTAGTTTTCTTAGTATTAGTTGCTTTGAGTATTCATATATAATATTTGTTGTTCTAATAAAAAGAAAATTGACTTACTTTGTTATAAATGTTAGTATTGCTTGTGAATAATTAAAAAGAAAACATTAATGTCGATATTTTTGCAGTTTTTGTTTTTAAACTTGTTATTAACTCCTTTAAAAATTAAAATTGATGTGTTTTAGACTATAATGTCAAAAGAAATTTTTTTATTGTAATTAAATTTATTGGTCTTATTTTTTCTTTAACAAGTTTGTAAAATTATCAACAAGCTATAAGTTTGTTTAGTTTGACCATTACAACAATATATTGATTACTGGGTATCAGCAACTTAAATTTTTTGTAAACTGGTTATGTATTATTTGTGAGAACAAAATTGAAATTATTTAATACAAAATGGTATATTTGTTAGTTTTATGTATCTTTTTGAAAGTTTAGATGAATTTATAATAAGCAGCAATGTTTAAAATTCATTTTGAAACCAAATGTTTCTAAGGAAGCGACGATTAAGTTACTACTCAATTTTCATAAATCCTAAAGTTATACTATAAAACTGTTTTGTCTTTTAGTATTAGTGGTTTAAAATTAGTTAAGGATTGTAAATAGTCAAAAACAATTAGTTATTTAATATATTTATTATTAATTATTGACGATTTGAACGAGTTAAATAAAATTTATACTTAACTTATGATAATTGACTTTTTAAGAATTTTGTGTTTAAAACTTCGTTTTAAAATTAAAGCTAATAATATATTTTAACTTCCTAAAAATAAAAATCTGTGTTTAAGTACATTATTTCGTAAATAGATTTTATTATAATTTTTATTTTATCGTTAAAAGTTGTCCAAATAATAAATAGAAGTATAAAAAAAAGTTAACAGTTCATAAAAATATAGATATATAATTACCTAAAGTAGAATTAAACACTTAACATATAGTTAGGTTCAAGGAAATTACTACAGAATAAATAGGTGTAAGAAAAATATTAAATGTGAATGTTATAATTTTGTTAAAACTACTTAGCACATCAATAGATAAAGCTTAGCAGTAAAATACAGAACAAACAACAGCTAGAATAGACGTTTTTAATCTTAACTACTAAAGAATTAGTAAAAAAAATTTAAAAGTAATTTGAAAATCAGCATATGGTGCATTCATATACATAATTTCAACTGTTTTGTATTTATTTTATGTTGTAGTTAGTGTTTCTTAACTGTTTTTTAATTATAAACCATTTAAAAACCAAATACAAAGTACTTTAAAGTTTTAAAATTATTTATTTAAATCAGATTAGAGAGCATTTAGTTTATTTTTTCATTTAGTAGTTCTTAAGTACTTTTCTAGAAATATTGACTAGATCAAAAAATAATTATTTTTTAATATATGAATAATTTTAGTTATAATCCTGATTAATATTTAACTACATAACAAGTTTCAATAACCTTAAACTGCATTTTGTGTGTTTATTACCCTTTAAGTTTCTATAAAACTATTTTAGGTATTTGAGGGAAGAAAAGTTTTCTTTATCTATATTTAGATTTGTGATCATGTTAAAACTATTTTTTGTGTAAGTTACTTCAATTATTTTGTATGTTAAAAAGCATACTTTTCTATTTAGTAACAAAATAAAAAGTGTTTATTCATTTATAATAATACTATATAATTTTTTCATATAATTCTATTTAGTACTTTTTTAAGTCATTAAGTACAATAAAGAGTTGCATTGTGCTTGCAAAGAAATATTAAACTATGCAATTATGTTTATTAAATTTGTTGATAAGTTTTTTTAATTTAAGACTTAAAAATTTATAGTTTACAAGAAGCTATTTAATTTTTTTGTTACAACTTGGCCAGGGTTACCATTCACTTTCGACAAACTGATTTTAATTATAGTTAAAAAACTCACTCATGCGTTTCTTTATATCTCATGTCATTTTATATTTTGATTTAGAAGACATTATTAAAATTTATATGTCTGCAAACGTTTAGTTTTGATACTTAATCAGCAAAATACTATTACAATGACAACTTAAAGCTTTAAACTATTTTGATTCAAACAAAGGTTTCTTAATCAATCAAACTAAATAAAACACCGATTATTTTTTTATGTGTATTATATCGTAATAATAAAAATTATGAGTGATAGCTCGTAAGAACTTTAATAAGCATGTGGTGTCGATAATCGAAAGGTTCCTTTGTACACCAGGTCCTTAGAACAAACATTTTAAGCGTTTTTTTATCGTTTAATAAACAATAACTTAAAAATAACACAAAATATATGAGTTTCTTTAAAAACCAGCATGAAATTCATCATTGTTGCATTTTGTCAATAATATCTTTGCTGATCGACTAAGTACCTTACGTACAATGACTTTTGCTTGCACACATAGATAACCTAACAAGGTTTGAAATATTACTGGTCAAATTATATCTTTTTATTTTAATAAATGCTTTCACTAGCAGGCCCATATATTTTTTTCAAGAATATTTCGTCTTGTAATACTAAAGAATAGTGAGTAACTTATTAAAGTTTTAAAAACAAAATTATATTCACATCAAGTACAAAAAAATTATTATTTAGTTTGTTTATAAGTCAAGTATGCTGTAATTTAGGTAAATATACCTCTGCTTACATTCCTTTTAAAGATTAAAAAGCGGAATAAAAATTATTAGTTAAAGTTGTAGATAAATATTTAAAAAATTTTTACTAAACTTATATAACTTGTAAAATTTCTTCAAGTGTTGTAAACAAGTATTGGATTTGTTTTATGAGTTGTTTATTGTTTGATAAATCTATCATGCTGGTTTTAAATAAGTTTTATAAATTTAGACTTAAATTTAATATAAAAGTACGATATATAAGTTCCATTTTAATATTTATGAAAAAAATTATATAAATAATTTTAATATACAAGCATAATGTAGAGTTTTTGAACAAAATCTTTTATTTCACTAAATAAAGGTTCAAACTAAGATAAAGCACAAAGTCTAACTTAATTGTAATTAATTGTAACTTCTTCATAGACCGTTTTAAATCATTCTAGCGTCTTAACACTTTTCTGTGTGTAGTGTAGGTTAAACTTAAGCATAAAAAATTTTTAAACAAAAATTTTTCTATTTTTCCTAATAACTTGAACATTTTTTTCAGTTTCAGCAAAATCTTAAAATTAACAACATGACTTTAAATAAAGACGATTGTGTTTTTTCTACAAAGGAAATAAAAGACTTGTTTAAGAATAAAAAGAGTGAAGAAATTGCCAATGATATCTTTTTTGATAATGATAATTGACAACTGATCATACTTGCCAGATTTGACTTAGTTAAAGCTGTAAAACGAGAGAGTTGTTAAGCACGTCTGTAGTAAACAAAAGAAAAAAGGTTTAAAAAGTGAGAGAATTCAGCAATACAGTACATATTATGGATTTATCAACTATATTTTTCATTATTTTCAATCGGTTTAAAATGTTTATATAACTTTTTTTGTATTATCAATTTCTCTATTACTAGTTGTGATTGCTTTTACTAGATTAAAAATTGTTGAAATTTTAATTAAAAAACGTACTTAATAACAATTGAAATATTTTAACGAAAAACTTCTATGAAAAGAAAAATATACATTTTTTTTATGGTAACTTAAGCTTTTAACTTAAGGTTGCTTGGTTAAATGAAAAAAAAAATCAATTTTATTTAAAATTTTCCTCTTTATAAAGCCACTTATTCTACTAAGCGCGATTGTTAACAATTGTGGACCATACTAGAATAATTTTTATGTATCATTATGTAAGATAAATTTAAAAGCTGCTTAAATTGATTTATTTTTACAAAATAGTTTATATTTTCTAAACAAGAATAAATAAGTGTTTGCATTTAAATTTTAGTCATAAAAAAAACTTTTAAGGATAGAAAACTATTATTTTACAAACTTACATATGAGGGGTTAATGCTTATAATTAAAAAAATATCATATTTATGAATTTAAAACCAATGTATTTTTTCATTTTATTTATTATAGGTTTTCAAATATTTCACAAAGCCTTTTTTAGTGAGCGAAAACTGTAATTTATCACATTTAAACTAAAAAAAAATCCTTTTCATTAAATGAAATAAAACAATTGAAAATTTTTTTAAAGAAACAGTTAATTAGTAAAAGCCAAACTTTTATTTATGAATTTTGCTTAAACAATTGTTCTGCATGCTATTGATAAAAATAGTAAAACACGCTATTTATTTGATAATATATTCAATTTGAAGTAATAATTTGAAACTATAAACAGATATAACTAAAAAAGATTCTTAAACAACATTTCAAACGTTAGCCACTTTTTGCATTTTGTTCGATTGGTTCAATAAAACTTGCTTGTTTTTTGCACGTTCGTGTCTATAAGTTTGACAGTGTTTCATCAGAGTATGCTTTTTCGGCCTAACCTCAATTTTGCACCATTTGCAATAAGCCTTAGTACCATTTTGTCTTGGAGCAATCCAATCTATGAAAAAATTACATCACTTATACGTGTTTGTAGTCTAACAAACTGACTGAATAAACAATTTAATTCATAATGATTTTGTACCAATTATTTTATAATTTTTTTTTGACACATCGCCCTAGATAAGTTTTTACAAAGTGTACATTTTATAATAATCAGTGAATCTGTAAAAAAAACTTAAAATGGAAAATTGGAATTAAAAATGAAGAAAAGCTATAAAATTTGAATGCAACACCTAATTAGAATTATAAAGTATTAATAGTTTAGGGTCCACGACAATTCAATTTAAAAAAAAATTAAAGGATCACAAATTGAAAAGTAGTATATATTTGAAAAAAAAAATATATACATGTATGTTGGTCTTATTAATATCTACAAGCCGTTTTTTCTTTTTGTAAAACATTAAATAATATTTTAGATATGGTAAAATATTTTTAATGTATACTTATTTATGTTATTTATTTTATATCTTAAAAAATATCTTATATTTTACAAAAAAAGGCTTGTAGATACCAATAAGAACTATATACGTATTTTA
Organism: Thalia democratica; assembly: GCF_965202585.1. Taxonomy (NCBI): domain Eukaryota; kingdom Metazoa; phylum Chordata; class Thaliacea; order Salpida; family Salpidae; genus Thalia; species Thalia democratica. The sequence continues at coordinate 81,899,945 of NC_139167.1, forward strand.
TTTTTTTTTTTAACTATATAACTTTTTGAGTAATGATCTGTTAACTATTTTTTTTAAATATGAGTTGTCATGTAGCCAATACTTTGATAATACAAACTTCTGCAAGTTATTAACATGTTAACATTATAAGTTTTAACCTTTGTTACATTATGCTGAACACGGATAAAATCAATAAAATTTAAATTTAATTACAAACAGTTAACAGTAAAGATTACCTTTTAACTCCGGCACAGATTCCCAAGATTTCAGATAGGTCCTGTAATCCTGCGTTTTAGGTTGATAATTATCTAAAATAATTTCAACTGAAGATACCTACAAGGTGTTAAAGTATTATTAGAACATGTTACGTCTAGAAAGCATAATCATTACAACTTTATTTAAAATGATAGAGTACAAAGCACAAAATAAATTTGTTAAATTCAAAGGTTGGTAGTAAACAACTTTTGTGTTTTAAAAAGTCCTATATATATTATTTATACACAATATTGCTTATATCATACTTAAAATTTAGTACATGTACTCAGCAAAAAATAACAAGTGATAAGTAGTGTTATCTCATAACCATAAAAAATAATCAAAAAACAGTTTGTGTTTTATTTTACTTTTCAAACTCATAGTTTGCAATTATAAATTTACATTTAAAAATACATAAAAAAAGTAATTTTAGTTAAAACTATGAGAACATTCATCGAACTATTTATTAATGCAATACGGGAGTAGGAATGAGTCATAATCTTTAAAAAACAATTGTTTTTAATTAGTATAATTTTAAGTTTGCAAAAAGATGATCTTAGTTTTACCTTTTTTAGAAAATAAAAACAATTTTTGATATTTGAATGGTCAAAGTCGAGTATATTAGGTTGCTTATAAAAGGGTAAAACTATAAAATATAGTTTTCCACTTAAACCCATATTTCTTATGATCTTTAAGCAATCAAAACAAATGTAATAGAGTTTAAAGAAACATATATTTAAAGTTTCTGTTATTAAAATTTTTTAATGAAAACTTGATTTAAAGTTTTTGTTTAATCATACAAGCATCACTCTCTAAAAAAATTAGGCCATAAGCTTTAAGAACTAAATGAAGACGGTTTTTAAGTGATATCTTTATTTGACATTTTAGTTTGCCCTTTCTATACAATTCAACAGTACTCTCTAATTTAAACAGCCAAAATCTCTACAATTATTTTAGATCTATTTTCAGTAAACAATATTGTTATCAAACATCAATCAAATATGTTTAATTCCCTCGTTGTTTATGTTTTTACATAAGTACACTTTTTTATTAGTTTAGGTATGTGGTAATTTCCAAATCATATGGAAAGGTATAAAGTTATAGCTTATCTAATAAACTACTGTAATCATATAATATTTATAGTAAATATACTAAAACCCTAATCATTCGTATAAATTAAAAAACCAAAATGACAGCTACATAATTTATTTACTAAAAAATAACAAAATATTTAAAAAATTATTTAGTGTTATAAGTGCATTTAAAAATAATCATAAACTTTGAGTATAAAAATAGAAACTAAGTGACTATCAGAATACTTTAGTTTTAAAAAATAAATTATAAAAAGTATACATGATATCATGCAAAATACAACTTTTTATTTTATTTTTACTAAGTAACTAAAAAGATGTTTTAAAGACAAAACGGCAAAGTAAGTTCTGAATTCTGTTTAATATGCTAAAATGAAACCATCACTTAACTACACCACTCAATTTTTTTAAAGTACATTCTAAGGTTTAAATGTTTTGTTCTATTTTTGATAAAAATAACTATACCATTTTTTATTTATCTACAAAAACCTCATGAAATTAAAACAAAATTACATTGAATTGGATTTTGAGCTTTTCAAAAACAATAGTTGTATTGGTTAATTTTCAGGCTATTTTAGTTAAGTTTTTGATTTCGAATCTAAGTAGCCAAGGCAACTTCAATCATAATTTTTATACTAAATAGGGTATTCACCTAAACTAGATGTTTCAATAGTTAGATAAACGATTCCTAAAGCAACTGATTACTGAATAAGTTAGTACTAACCAAGGTTCAACTGCTACCAATGTAAAGTGTTTAAAACGGGAATTGGTCTAATATGCACGAAGAGACTTTTTTACACGAAGGTTCATTTTAGCACCAGAATTTTAAAAAAAAAGAAGAAAAAAAAACATTTACCCATCAAGGGTAAGGTTTAGGGGTAACAGTGATAGAAAAAAAGGGTAGCTGTAGGGGTAGGGAGTACTTGGGTGATGTTTGCTAGACACATGAGGAGTCTTGATTTGGATGTGGTTTGGTCTAATTAAGAAGAATTAAAAAAAAAATTTAAAAAATTCCTAAAAGAAAAAATTGCACCCCAAAAAACTGATCTGGACCCCAAAAATCACATAACTTTTGATTTTTCGACTTAAATAGTAATAAAGTCACTCATGCATGTCCTAGACTTATATATTATATCTTAAATGAAAGCTAATAATTATAGACATACCTTTAATGACATTTCAACTGCTTTTGATATATTATGACGTCATAATTGTACAAAATATGCAAATTTTGTCTGGTTTAACTGTTTCTTCCCAAGAATCAGTTAAACCTGTTCAGCTTTGACAAAATACAACTTTGATCATGACAGATTCTGTTAGCAAAAACTTAACCATTGGGGAGGAAGTTTCTAAAGTTTTTAAATCAACTGTTCCACCACCAACTCATTTGTTGTGCAAATCCCATCCAGTGGAGGCCTTTGATCGTTCTAACTTGACAGTATTGGCTGAAATAGAATCAAAGTTAGATTTTCGAAAAAAGCTTCAAGCTTTAAATCCATCGGTTAAACCATTTTTGCGAGGAAAAAAAAGTATAACTGAGTGTGCAATTTCATCAATATTAAGTTTGGTCAGTCATGAAAAGTCAGCGCACAGTACAAATCAAGCAGATCTCTTTGACTACATTTTAAACAGAGAAAACCAAGTTAATCGCCTTGCAATCTATCACGAACGCAGGTTTACCAAACTTGGGTATTCTGCCTCATCTATTTTGCAAAGCCTTCCGTTTATTCGCATGCTTATAAATAAAACGCACCTAAGCAACCAGCATGTGGAAGTCGTCAAACGACTGCTTGACTCTGAATTTCTAATGACTGAACTTGAGGCACTTTCTTACTTTACTCACAAGGTAACACTACCATTTTTACACTTTGTTGAGGTTAGCTCTTAACAAGACCTTCTCAAAGTATTTCCTAAACTATACGAAGATCTCAGCAATGGAATAAAGAACACTTTGGATGCCTATGTTGTACATTATCCACATATTAAAGTGTTAAACCCAACTTCTGAGATATGTTGTAAAATTCTTAAGAAGATGTGTCTCCATGCCGCTCAAGTTTTTGATCGCCAAACAGGTAGAGAATATGGTTTTGAAAAGTTTTGTTTGTCAAATCCACCACGTGCTACTGAGCTCAACCTATTAAGTAATGAAGAACTGGTTGGACTCCCAACAAACAACTTCGAATCTGAAAGAAACCTTGCTGGTTTTGGAAGGCGAGCAGCAGTGGCAAAGTTTAGAAACCAACAATTCACAGCAAAAGGGATAAGAAATGACTGTACATTACTTATATATGATTCTTTTCAAACTTTAAATGAAAAAAAAATTAATAAAGTTGTTAAATTTCTGAATGAGATTGAGCAAAGGTGGGTAGCAGATCAAAAAAATTTAAAGCTCAAACATATAAATGAAAAAATTGAAAAAGGGAAAAAAAGGGATCAATATGTGCAGAAACGTCTCAAACTGTGTAAAAGTTGGGGTGGGCCTGTAGTGAGCGTGGAAGAGCTGCGTTCTATTTTAAAATCTCATCCTGATCGAAATGAAGTTATTGTTCGTAATGAGTTAATTTACTTTAGAGAGTCTCACAAATCTGAAGTGTTATACAATCCTGAACTTTTTAAAGTTAATGGTAATACTCACGAAGAAAGACTTCTAAACTTATGTGCTATTGTTGCAGAAATGATGAGTGCTCTCTATGTTCTTTACCAACAAACACTGATGCATTTTTAAATGTAGGGGGTTCTTAGCCCAATATACAGAAAGAAAAAAATGAAGATACTATGGAAGGGAATTTTTATGTCACATTAATTAGTGAAGGGTCATCAGACACATAGTATATTGCTATGTGTGAAGGTAAAAATGATGATGGGACTTATAAGATGGACCACCTCATGAGAGTTCAAGAGAGAAGAAATTCGAAGTGGAAACACCCACCTAAACGTGATTTGCTAAACTTGCATTTAGATTCTATTCTTGATTATAAAGTTGATGGGAAATGGGATGTTTCTAATGAAAGATCTATTACTTTTTCACTGAGAAACCATGTCCAAATAGATTTAATAGTAGAACAAATTTCTTTTACATAAAGTTAAAAAGTAGTTTTTATGTATTTTTATGAGTATTATGTACATATAGTCAGTTGGATTTTTATCAATCATTTGACAGTTATTTTATACTAGTATTTTTAAAAGTATCAGTCATTTTGCAGTAACCTTAAGTGTTAATACTAAATGATACAGTGCAATGTTCGTTTTTTTATGCAATGTTCTTTATTTCTTTATTATACAAGTCTCTATTTGTTTTGCAATCATTAACTTAATGTTTAATGCCATACAACATTATGTTGCCTATAATAAATTATAACTTTTTTGTAATTCGTTATGTTGTTGTAATGCAAATTGAATAACATTCTTAGGTTATTTTTAAATACTTATAGCTAAATGAATTATGACATCAAATATCCCATTAATATACATACAACATCATATTTTTAACAATTGGCAAGTTTAAGAAAAAAAATTAAAATTTTGAAAAAAAGTTATACTTGTTCGTATTTATTCGATTTCGTTGCATATAAATTTGCATAATTTATAATGACTACAGCTGGTTAGGTCTTTAGATAAAAATACTTTTTATAGAGTTTATTAATGTTATTCAAAAGTTTATTAAAGATTATTTATTTTGCTTAACAGTTTTGATGCGTATCAAAACAGTTTGTACAGTTAAGCTAAACATTGGTGTCTGTATAAGTATCTATTCTCATTGCAATAAAATGTTCTTATAAATACTAGAGTTAAGCATTGTTTTACAAGTAAGTACTACACTAGTCAATAAGTTGTTTAAACTAGTTTTCAGTAACTTTCAATGTAAATTTTAGCTGTTAGCTTAAGGTTTTAGTAAGATATCATAAAACTAACTGGTTAGTTTTATCATTATGATTTAAATGACAAGCATGAAATAGTTTTTGTATAAAAAAGTTAAATCTTTACTTTAGTGAAACTTGACAAATAATACTATAATAACTGTGATAAAGTAAAATATTTTTTTTTAAAACTATACTTACCAATATGTATTTACTTTTGAATGATAACAGTTCAACTATCATGATAAATTTTAGCTTAGCCTATATGTAAGTGCCATGATAAGTAAAATGTGTTGGTTTTTCCATCAGGAACAGCATGTAATTTCAAAAACACAATACTATGGTCACTTGTGTTACAAATTTAAGAGTTCATTAAAAGATTTTGTTGGAGCTAAATTAATTCAACTGTTCTGCAGCTCACAAGTATTTATTCAAATAACTTGAGTTTATAGTGAACAATAGTATTCACAAGTACTAAAAATTTACATTATCAAGTTATTTGACTATAAATAGAAAAACAGTCAAATCATATAGATAAGTTTTTTAGTGTACATATCAAATAAAAGCTCTTTTTCTGTCAAGTGTTAAGTAGTTAAACTATAAACTTGATGAAATGTTTTTATTGTATGATATAACTTACATTAAACTTTTAAATTAAGAACTAGAGCTAAATTTAAGTCATGTAAAAATAAACTGCTGTACAAACAAAAACGACAAAATTAAAAGATTAAAAATTTTTATTCACATGCCTTTACAACTGAGGGTACCTTTAATGCTAGAGTGAAGTATTACTTTTTAAAAAAGTACAAAAACCAACAAGTTTCTATAAAATGTTAGTAAGGAAAAATTTACTAATCAGTCACAAGTTTACTGAATTAAAACCACACCTTTGTTTTAATCGCTTATATTTACTCACGTAAGTTGTGTTGTGTTTAAGCAGTCAATGAATAGATAAACATATTTAAACTAAAGAAAAGGTTTTAAATAATAGCAGAGATTTTCGTTATGAACATAGTTCGATTACTAGTATCTGCTAATTGTTTCTAAATCCTTTCATGCAAAAAGATACAAGTTTTAAAAAGCAAACAGTTTAAATTCAAAGCTTTGAAGTTTTTAAGTTCTATTTTGCTTATTTTTCATCCTTTTTGTAAAGTGTTTGGTGTTTTTTGAAGCAGAATTCGGTGCTCGACATGATGGTAAAATTTATTTTTGAAAAAAACAAGGTTTGAAAAAAATACAGGGAAAAGTTTAAAATTAGCTTAAAACGTTCAAAGCGAGAGAAGAGAGACCTCGTGAATGTCACCAAGCGAATTTTTTGCACCAAGTTTTTATTTGTTACGTAATTATTAAAATTTCTGTTTGCAGAAATTTTTAATGAAATAGCAATCATTTGTAAAATGTTTTCTTACAGGTAGCAGCTCTTGTCATTTTTTACTTTAACTTTACTTTCATAAACTATTTTAGAGTTTAACTTTTTACATGTCTTTTTTTAAGTAATAAAAGGTACTAAAAGCAGATACACAAAATCAATTACTTGGTTTGAAAAAAAATCAGCATTGTCTTTAACAGTTGAAACTTAAACTGTCTATGCTTCAAGAAAATGTACATAAAAGAAATCAACAATGTCTGTATGTTTTTAAAGTATCTTGAATTAACAGTCTTCTACTCTAACCATGTGATTCATTATCTTTTATTCATGATTTCAGAGAAAAGTCTTTATCTTTATGTTGAAAAAGAGTCTCAAATTAACAGTGTGCTACATTGTATTAGTAATCATGTCTTTCTATTCAATCATAGTTGCACTGAAAAGTTTTATATTAAGCACAAACAAATTGGGCATCTCTATTTCAATTTCACAGCAATCATCTATATCAATCCTTCTAGCCACTAACCTTCTTGTGGAAATTTAGATATCAGGTCTGTTGTTGGTTTACTGCTCTTAGTGAGGTAAGTGCTTTATATGTTATACAAAATATTTAATAATAAGATAGTTAACTTCATATAAGATTATTTTTCAAGGTTGCCAACATTTAATTTATAGTAGTGCTCAGGTGTTATTAAATACTTGAAAATTAGTTGTTTCATTAAATATTGTCATTATTTTTTAAAATAAAGAATATCATTAGTATAAATTAGTGCTCAAAATCAATAGGTATTAAGTATAAGTACATAACACATTAACACCTTATGCTGCTTAGTTTCTAATTTTATCCAAGTTTAGATGAAATTTGGTTTAAAAGAGTACAGTTTTTTTAAATTAAAGAGTGGCAGCCCTGGCACTTATAAATGCATGTCATACAACTAAGAATTAAATACAATGAACATTTTACACTATAAAATATCTTATAGAGTTTCTAAAGTGTGCAAAAGTAAACAACAGCTGTTACTATTAAACTTCATTAGCTTTTCTATATGTCAAAACTTATTTGTTATAAATCTTTACAAAGAAATTACAATGTAAACGTTCAATTATCGTTTTAGAGGTAAAAATCAAGCTGTTATTTTGTTTAGTGAATGTTACAAGCTTGAAAATTAAGTAGTTAATTTTAAATCTTTGCACACTTTTAAAGACACATTGTTATTAGTTGTTTAAGTAAATATTTTATTACTATGTTTTTATCCACTAAGCTGTTAAAGCTATAGTGTAAATTGTTTGTGATAAGTCACTTATTTTTTTACATGTGAACACATAGGAGCACAAAAAACATTCAGGCAGCTTGATCAACTGCCTGATGTTTAGTGTTTTTATATGTTTATATAACTAAGTTAGATAAGAGTATGGTTTGTTTCAGTCACTTGTAGTGATTATAGTTAACAGTAATAATAAAATTCAAAGTTTAAGTGTATTAATACTTTGAAAACCATTATAACTGATAGAGTTATGATAAGAAAACTGTAACTAGCTGACAAAAACCAGACTGTTATCTGACTATGTATGATCTTGAAAAAAAGACTATGTTGTACAGATATGTTAAACTTAATTTTTTAGAGTACTTCAAAATAGTCTTTGTTTGGAATTTAAACAGTGACACTAAAAAATAGTATATCACAAGCATTTATTTTTTCTTCAAGTTGATGCTATGTGTAGCATTAAATAAAGTGTCTTTCTAGTTTAATCTCAACAAACAAGAAATTCCATACAAAATAAATACTTATGATATACTATTAGATAACGTAACCACAAAAATTCTAAAGAAAGACTATTTAAACAATTAATAAATAATATGCAAGTGTGCTAACCATTTTTTTCTAAACAAAAAACACTGTCAAAATCTGTTAGAAAGAAATAGAATTTTCTGTTAAATATTTTTATAACTATATTGTATAGCAATTCTATGTTGTTGTTTAATAGCTACTTAAGAAGAGTTTTTGACAGTGGTAGTTTATATTTAAGTATGTTAGTTGCAAGTATAGAAATTGAATAAGGTAAGTTAAGCTAAAATGTGTATATTTTAATTGGGTCGGCTGCAGTTGTAAGGTTTTGTATGTGTTTTCATTCATAACATTATGCAAACGCGTAAAGTGATAATTCAGCAGAATATTAAAAGCATGTACACCCTTAACCACCTAACCAAAATTTTAATATAAAACCTTTCCCTAACCTAAGTAAACAAGTAATATATTAGCCAATCAGAAGCGACGTTAGAACTGCAGCCGGACCTTAGAACTATTTAAGATGCAAGTAGTTAAGGATTTTAAAAATGAACGAAAATGATTTGACATCAGGTAGTATGGTTACAATGCGTTAAAGTGATTTTTAATGTCTGTAAGGTACGCGATCTAAGAAATACGCACACGCATAAGGTACGCACTAAATTATTAAGGCCCCCCACACAAATTTTCACATTAGGGGGAATTCCCTAAATCGAAAATGGGCGTGAAAATTTTTGAGATTGATAAAAAAAATTATTTTGAAGGCATTTTTCACTTTTACTCCCAACCATTTTTTCTTAAAAACCTAATTACGCTTGGAGCCCAGTTAGTAAGCCTGACAGCCAAACCAGATAAAAGTGTGGTACTGAGCTCTAAGAAGTAGTTGGGTTTTGAGTTAAAGTGGTAGCGGACAGCTTTCGTTATTGGTGCAAAAGTCCCTTCCGCTGCGAGTTCTCTTCGAGAACTCTTGCTCCAGGGACTTTTGCACAAATAACGAAAGCCGTCCTTTAGGCCGCGTCCTTATGCTGGTCGGCACCTAATTAGTTTTTTGTTTGATGTACGAGTAGTTACGCAAGTTCTTTTAGTATGTTATTTTTCTCTTATACACTTGTGAGTATCCATATGTATGATTGATATTAAAAACATCTGAATTACAGTAAAGTTACATGTTTTATAGTATATAACATTGATGTAGTACTCCAAATGGTATAGTTTTGGAGTAGACAATCAATTTATTATTCTATATATAACACTTCACTTATTGTAATTTGATTTGTTAACATTATTCTATTGTAATTTGTCTTATAAATTTACTAGTTGTACATACCAGTTAGTTTACCTATAAAAGTCTTCTATCTAATTAATGTTGTTATTTAAACAAGCCTTAGCTTATTTGTTTTGTTTGTACTGTGTGTCCTTAAGTAATTTAACTCTATTTATAGCTCAAAGTAAAGACTGAACTGAGTTTTAGTGTTATTAACAGATATGTTTAATTTAAAAGTGAAATTTATAATAGTATATACCTATAAGTAATTCGAATACTAAAAAGTAACACAACAGTTTTATGTTGTAGTTTACTTTATCAGTATCATTCTATTTCAATTCGAAAAGTTATATTAATTCAAGTTACCAAGTCTCATAAACAGCAAATAAATTCTTAGTTTAGTGTTTAATTATACTTTAGACCAGCTTTTTTCATGTTTTACCCCTTATTGGAAAATAATAACTTAACTAATCCCAATTTACACTACTTAAGTGCCGGATACTCTATGAATCAGTTCCTGCATCATTTGTTTGAGTTACACTAGTAGATTACTTACTGAGATTTAAGCGTCGTTAGGCTTCAAAATGAAAAACAATGGTTAAACTAAGCTAAAATTTTCAATTTACATAAGTAAGTATTTACGTCTTAAATTGTATAACTAATGTCTGGACATCTTTTAAATTAGACACTTTCAAAATACCGTTTATGTCCACAATTTTTCAGGTAATTTTGTAATATTTTTTATTTTTGCATATTTACAATTATTACGTCATTACTCTGTAGTCTCATACAGGGGTAGGTGTCAGAAAAGCACAGCGTCACTTTAGCACGGGGTGACACTTTAGCACGGTGTGACACTTTAGAACGGGGTGACACTTTAGCACGGTGTGACACTTAAGCACGGGGTGACACTTTAGCACGGTGTGACACTTTAGCACGGTGTGACACTTTAGCACGGTGTGACACTTTAGCACGGCGTCACTTTAGCACGGAGTGGCACTTTAGCACGGAGTGACACTTTAGCACGGCGTCACTTTAGCACGGAGTGTCACTTTAGCACGGGATGACACTTTAGCACGGCGTCACTTTAGCACGGAGTGTCACTTTAGCACGGGATGACACTTTAGCACGGCGTCTCTTTAGCACGCGGTGACACTTTAGCACGGCGTCACTTTAGCACGGAGTGTCACTTTAGCACGGTTTCACTTTAGCACGGGGTGATACTTTAGCACGGAGTGTAACTTTATCACTGATTGATTCTTTTGCACAAAATGATTCTTAAGCACGTAGTGACACTTAAGCGCCATCGATAGTTTTAAGTAACTTAATCAAATACGTGTAAAGTTTGTATTTAATAAAACGTTTAAAAATTAATTTATATAATTAATTAATGCTGTTAATTATGCAATTTAGGCACTTTGAAGTGTGATTTCAAGAAAGAGTGTGTCTTCCAAAATTATTTTTAATAAAAATATTATTTAAGTAAGATGTAAATTGTAAGACAAAGTTTGGCAGTCTTTTCGAACTATATTTAGAAAAATCATTTGTAGGTAGCAAAACGTTAGAAAACATCTTTAGTGGCCTGTATTTTTTAAGATAAACTATACTTAATAACAAAAATAAGTACTGAAAAACAAGAAGTTAGTAAATTAAATGGTAACTAGTTTTAAAAATCCTTAATTATATAAATGCACTTATACTGTATTCTTTTTTACTTCTGTTAATAATATAGTAATACTTTACTTACATTTTATTTAATTACTTTGCTCAGCTGACATGTTTAAAATAACTTTATTTATGTAAAATAATAATAAAAAATTTATGCATAGCACTAAATTTTATTATAAAAACGAACACAAACGAAATTTACAAATATATACATTTAATCTATATCAAAATTGTATTGAATACCGCGTAGGTATTCAAGTATATTATTATTTTCATTAAAACTTGACACCAGATAAAACAGACGCTCATCTGCTTGTCTGAACCTTATTCTTTTGGGATCTGGTTTTATCCCTGCCAGAAGGTGTTCTAGTCCCATATCCCGAGAAATCTGAGTCGTTTTCAGAATATTTATAAAACTCCACAGATTTGGATGGTTTCCATTTAATACTGCGTACAAAGCTCGATGCGCTGCTTCAGCAATATTGTTCGTTCGATCACTTTTTGTAAGTACTTGTTCGTACTGACTCCACAAAGGAATTGGAAACAATGGCTCACCTCTAGCACCTTTAAGTTTAATTTTTTTTAACCTTACTTTAACCTTTAACCTTACTAAGCTTACTTTTAAACTTGGTTATCTTTTAACTTGGTTTACTTTAAAAGTACAAAAACTCATAATCTAAATAAAATAAAAACTCTATATCTAAAGGATATTGACTGGTATAAGCTAAAACTTACACTAAAATGTAATTTAATTATATGAAAATACAAAATAATAAACACTATATCAAAATATAAGCTCTACGTCTAAAGGATATTGACTGGTATAAGTTAAAGCCTATACTAAAATAAAATTTTGTTTTGTAAAAACAATAAAAATCATGCACTTTTTGGAAATAAAGCTGTTAGTCCAAAAGGTATTGATACTAATTTAAACAAATTGAAATCCGTACTAAAATGAACTTTACTTACATTGCAGCTCTTTTCAATGACTTTTCTTTTGGTAATGAGCCTTTGATTGATAGTGGAATTCCATTTATTGCCGAACTCACAAGTCCTTTTGGACTTGCACTAGGAACTAGTACTAAAGTTTAAAATAACATTTACGTAACAAACAAAACATACATTTTTAAACCTATACTAGCTTGTTCAAAACATAAACAAACAAAACATAAACTCTTTTACACTTTCTTTAAACACAAGAATTTGTATTGTTACTTTTACTTTCACAGCTTAAACGTATAAGTAAACTATGTGTTTAAATAAAAGAAACATTTATTTTGAACTAATCACTAATACTTATAATAATGTTAATGTTGAACTGCTAACTTCATGAACTAAGTGTAAAAATTAATCCTATAATAAACAAGCCTTATACTTTCTATTATGTTCAAAACATTTTGAATTTTTTAACTATATAATCTAAAAACGAAAAAAGCTATATCAAATATAAGGATATGAGAAACACAATGTCTAAATCTATAGTATTATTAACAAAATGGTTTACAACTAATTATAACTTATTTAATAAAAAAATTGCAGAATACTAACATGCTTTAGTTTTTAATTTGATCTTTAACACTTGAGGCGGTGGAACTCATTCAAACTATAAAATAAACACACCAAGGATGAACTTTTAAAACATTATGCTAAAACTTAAATGCTTTTAAACTTTGTGTGTGCTCAAAATAATATAAATAAAAACATTTTTAAACTTAAAATTTAAAAAAACTGACACTTACCAAAATATGTTAATACTATAAATAATGCATTAAATTTCGTTGAAATCTTAGATTAATCTAAAGTTTATTTAGTTTTAATAACTCTTTACGTCTGTGATGTAACTTAAGCAAGAAAATAAATTGTACAAAAGAACTAAAATTGAAACATTTAACATAATAATTTAAGTGGTTTCTTATTTTATTTTTCAAGTCCACAGTCAGACTTGTCAAAGTTTCTTTATTATATTTTACCTTTAAATGACTTTTAAATAGTTATTAATGTAGAAAGTAGAATGATCAAATTAAGTTTGTTTACTTATATTTATGTTGTTAAATTTTTAAGACCTTACATTTAAATTATGTTCAAATTTTTTTTTAATAAAAAGCTTAAAATAAATAAATACTGCAACGGCTTTGCGTCGATTAGCGGGGAAAATTACTTTTCTTTTTATTGGGTTCATTTTATTGTACTGTTTTGGCAGTAACTTGTTGCCGTTGTTGTGAGCTCATTTTGGCTGTGCTTTTGCACAGTTAAGCCATTATTATCTTGCTCAGTTGTTCAAGAATTTAGTTTAAACGAAAATTTTGTGTTCTGTTTCTTTGATTCGGTATTTCGATTAGTTGGCATTCATGTTCTTTAGTTTTTTATCATCTTTATGTTTTGCAGTTTATTAATTGTAAATACACCATTTCCTTGACTCGATTTTATTACAACTAGTCTAAATTTAAATAGTTAAGTGTTTTTTAAATCCTTTTTAATAAACAATAGTTCGTTTAGCACCTATAAAATATTAAGTTAATAGTAAAAGTTTAATTCGGATTTAATACATCGACTTTATTAACATGTCAACTTAATTTAAAAGTAACTTAAGAAACTATCTACGACCTATCTTATAATAACGTGTTAAGTCAGTTAAACGCTAAACCCGCATGTATAAAAGTAACAATATCGGCAGATGGTAAAATGCAAACATGAGTACAAACACTTTTGAAACAATCGGCTTAAAATAATCAAATAAAAATTTTACTGATCAAACTTCAAATTGTACTATTTCTTAAAATTTAAAAGAATAGAAAACCTAAATAGACAGAGAAAGTTGCAAAATAGTTTTATTTACTCTTGTTGCAGTCTATATACAAATTTTACACATTTATACTTTTATTTAACGTATTTACTAATATACTAGTATTTATTAGTTGCTAGATACTTTTGTTGCTAGGTTTAAACAAGTAGTTTTACGTTTAAAATAGTAAAATAGATAGTAAATATTTAAATACGTTAGTTAAAATATCTTAATAAAATGATTTGATAGAATTCTTAAAATTATTTTTGTATTGTTATTATTAAGTTGAGGTTTGCCATAGAGTAACTAGTGTAATTCTATATTAAATACAAAGTTTTAGTTGAAGCTTTAACTTGAAAGATATTAAAAGCTTGTAGTATTATGTTGCATAGTTTATTTTTATATTTTTCAACATAACATATAAGCATAAACAAATGTGTCATTCCATGCTAAAATGATGCCGTGCGAAAGTGTTACTCCGTGCTGAAGTGACGCCGTGCTAAAGTGTCATCCCGTGCTAAAGTGTCACCCCGTGCTTAAGTGACGCCGTGCTAAAGTGTCACCCCGTGCTAAAGTGACGCCGTGCTAAAGTGTCACTCCGTGCTAAAGTGTCACACCGTGCTAAAGTGTCACCCCGTGCTAAAGTGACACTCCGTGCTTAAGTGACGCCGTGCTAAAGTGTCACCCCGTGCTAAAGTGCCACACCGTGCTAAAGTGTCACCCCGTGCTGAAGTGCCACACCGTGCTAAAGTGCCACACCGTGCTAAAGTGTCACACCGTGCTAAAGTGTCACCCCGTGCTAAAGTGTCACACCGTGCTGAAGTGCCACACCGTGCTAAAGTGCCACACCGTGCTAAAGTGTCACTCCGTGCTAAAGTGTCACCCCGTGCTAAAGTGTCACACCGTGCTAAAGTGTCACCCCGTGCTAAAGTGCCACACCGTGCTAAAGTGTCACCCCGTGCTAAAGTGCCACACCGTGCTAAAGTGCCACACCGTGCTAAAGTGTCACCCCGTGCTAAAGTGCCACACCGTGCTAAAGTGCCACACCGTGCTAAAGTGTCACACCGTGCTAAAGTGTCACCCCGTGCTAAAGTGTCACACCGTGCTAAAGTGTCACACCGTGCTAAAGTGTCACACCGTGCTAAAGTGTCACCCGTGCTTTTCTGACCCGTTCCCTCATACAGTATAAACTTAGTAATTAGTAATTTTTACTTACACATTAGTTGTATATGGACATATCTTTTGGATTATAAATTATTAAATTTGTTTCAAGTAAGACTAATTGTATGTACATAATAAGTATTGGATAAGGTGTATCTTAATTAAACTAACAGATACAAACATATATGGCAACTAGATCTTAAATATTTTACTGTTGCGTATAAAGGAATTTAATTTTTAAATTACAATCAAATCTTAATATTTAATTATCATATTGTTGCGCTGGTTTATGTGATTGTTTCTAGTTTCATATCACAAACAACATGTGTATTTAACTATAAATTTAAAAGATTAAACTGTTTTATCAAGTAAATCAAGTAAATTTTTCAATAATAAACGTCTTAAGTTGTCCACACAAAGTTCTACAAATTGTATGCATTGTCATAAAAACGAAAGGTCTTTTTTTGTCTATTTAATTTTGGTGTTTGTTTTCGACTCATTATTAAATATTACAACATTTGAATTGAAAGTAAAGTTTTATGTTTTATAGTATGTATCCTGTGTTTTGCGTACTACAAATGATACAATTTTGTAGTAGACAATTCTGGTATTATTCTATAAATAACAATTCAGCTTACTTTTTAATTATGTTTATCAATATCATTGTATTGTAACTCAACTAATTATGTTACTACATAATATTCAAAACTAAGTGTGTCTCGTAAATAAATTACCAGTTAAGTATTCAATCATATCTTAGGTTTTTTGCTTATAAAGGTCAATTAAAAGTTATTTATGGCATTACTCTAGTTTAATCACAGTTAGACATAACAATTTATAATACTTGTTAACATTGAATTGTATATTATTAATTGAATTATATGGGTTTATTAGAAAGTAAAGACTTTAGATTGTATTGGATTTATTGATCTAAGCAAATAAAGTATTGTGCAAGTTGAACTAATCACAATCTGAAAATTATAAGACTAAAAGCTAAATAGTATTGTTTTATTCATGAAAAATGTTAACGCACTTGTTCTAACAATTCTGATTTTTTATCCTTCACATAAAGTTTTTGGTTCTTTTTTTGCACAAAATTTTGTGGCCGAAAAGATCGAGACATTAGTTTTTGAGTATAGGCAAGTTAAAAAAATAGTTAAATGTTCATTTTTATTGAATTTTGATGCTTGAAAATTTGCATAAACTTTCATGTTTACAGTTCAGTCTAGTTTCCAGATAAAGCTTGGTTCTATCTATTAGTTAAACTCGCTGTTGTTAATATAAATGCAATTGTCTCGAAATTTTTATGGAGTTGAATATTTAAACTAATGGAAGTTTACAAAAACAAACCTAAAAATTATAAATAAATTAAAAACTTGTTGAAGTATTGTGTTAAAATAATCAACTTGTTTGAGTTTTGTTTGTTGAATAAATAAAGTAAAAGTGTTTGTATATTTCAATAAATATATTTGTTCGTTGACCTCGAATGTAAGTAGTTCATTAAAAATTTATCAAAGATTTTTTACTTTGCCTAACAGTTTCATTGGTGTTTTGATATATTTTAATATAGTTTGGAAACTAGTGTGTGGATAAACATTTTTTCACACACTTATTACAAAAGGTTCTATTTAATATCTATTTGTTTATACAAATTCTATTTGTTATGAACATAGTTTGAATACTAGTATTTGCTAATTGTTTCTAACTCACAACATGCAAACAGATACAAGTTTGAAAGGTATTTGAAACAACAAAGGGGCTAAACCAAAACAAATTAAGATTTTAAACTTAATAGTACTTAATAAAAACTCAAAAAAATACGCTTACAGATAAAAACTTTTACTTTTCATACCAGAACTTGGTACAAGATAAACATAACTAACAAAACCAAATACAAAAACCCGTAACGAAGACCAAATGATATCAAGGACAGATATAAAAGTTTTATAAACGTATTAGCTATGTATAAATCATTTAGTCTTCCGAATAACTACCACGATCAAAACGTTTCCAACAACTAACAACAATTCGACTGAAGTTAAAAAAACGAAACCTCCAATTTAGAAAGAATCTGACAAAGATTAAGTTGAAATAACTAAAAAATCTCATTAAAAATTCAAATTAAATTAAAGGTTTTAAAAGGGAAGTTAGTAAAAGTTATTATTAACACGTCAGAAAAAAAAAACAAACTATTAAGTTGCTTATGTTTTAGAATTTGTTCGAAATATAGTCCAAAAAGTCTGAAATGACTATTGGAAAAAAGTTGTGAGTTAATAAAAAGTTAATAAAAAAGTAAATAAAAGTTAATAAAAAGTTAATCAAACGTAAAACAATTTCATTCAAAACGTTATACTTGCTTTAAAAAACTTTAATTCTACCTAGTTGCTTACTAAATATAAACATAGTTATTTAATTGCATATTATTTTAAGCTTAAAAAATGATAAATCTTATGTAAACAACGAAAAAAAAGCAGTTGGTCTAGCCTTTATTATCTGTGCAATATCCAATGTTAAAGTAAAAATGGATACTAAATCAGCTCAATTTAACATATACTTTTACTCAAATGTATACTTGCATTTGAAAATGCTGCACAATAAAAAAGTACTCAAACAAAACTTCAACCACCTTTAAAAGATGTAAAGAAGAAAATGTTTTTTGAAGTAGAATTTCGTGCTCGACATGAAAGTAAAATTTAGTTTTGCAAAAAAAAACAAGGTTTAAAAAAACAAGTTAGAAGTTCAAAACTAGGTTAAAGTTTTAAAAATAAATGAAGAGAGACCACGTGATAAAACAAAATTTCTGCTTAAATTCGCCATAAGAAAGTATTGTGAATATTAAATGTTAAAAACCTTATTTTTTATCGTTTTGATAATTTTTTTGGTGTTTTTTCGCATGAATTTTTCCGCCAGAAACCATGGAAATGTTTATTTTTAAGTATTGGCAAGTTTAAAAAGAAAAGAAAATAAATTCTAAAAATAAGTTTTAGTTGTTCATTATCATTCAATTTTATAGCATAAAATTTTGCATAAATTTCAATGACTACAGTTGGTTTTGTCTTTAGACAAAAACTACATTTTTATAAAGTATATTAATGTAATTAGTTGTTTAACAGTTTATAAAATAATTTCTACTTTGACTCATAGTTTCATTAGTATTTTGATACGTGTTAATATAGTTTGTAAAGTTAAACTTTAGTGTCCTAAAAAATGTTTACTCACATATTTATTGCAACTTACGGTTCTCTTTACTACCTGTTTGAAGTGTTTTTTTATAAACAATTACTACACAAATCAACAAGCTTTATAAACTAGATTTAAATAACTATCAATGCAAATAATAGCTGTTAGCT
The DNA here is from genome assembly GCF_965202585.1 of Thalia democratica. Lineage (NCBI taxonomy): Eukaryota > Metazoa > Chordata > Thaliacea > Salpida > Salpidae > Thalia > Thalia democratica. Next base: position 81,918,505 of record NC_139167.1, read on the forward strand.
TAAATATTAAGTAAGATAACATTAGATTAAATTGTTAGTTTTATCATTGTTTTTTTAAATGACAAACATAAAATAGTTTTTGTGTATAAAAAGATATAATTATACTTTTGTTAAACTAGAAAAACAATACTGAAATAACTATGATATAAGGAAATAACTTTAGTTAAAAACTATATACAGCAACAAGTTCACACATATTAACTTTTGAAGAATGATAAAATTTTAAGGATTATGATAGATTTTAGCTTAGTTTTTATGTAAGTTAGATGATAAGTAAAATGTGCAGGTTTTTGTATATAGTTTAAACAACACAGTATTATGAATTGATGATAGTTCATCTTTCTAAGTTTTCAACAGGTCATTGTGTTACAATATTAAGAGTTTATTAAAAGACCCACTCAAAACTAAACAAGTGTCTAACTACTTTTGAATAACTTGAATTTATTACTGTTTTGAACAGATTATCTAAGTGAACAATACTACTCAAAAGTATTAAAAGTTTACATTAGCAAGTTATTTGACTATACACAGTCAAGTCTTATAGATAAGTTTGTCAGTGCACACTTGAAAAAAAAATTGTCAAGTATTAAGAAGTATGTACACTTATTTATAAACTTGATGAACTGTTTTTGTGTTTATGTCGAAACTTAATTGTTTTATGTGTATTAAACTGTTAAATTAAGAAATAATGCTAAACTTAAGTCATGTAAAAATAAGTTATTGTACAAAATAACGACCAAATTGATAATAGTGAGTTGTGAAGTTAAGCTGGGCATTAATGTCTGCATAAATGTTTATTCACGTACTTATTGCAACTAAGTATACTAGAGTGAAGTATTGTTTTAATAATAAGTACACAAATCAATAAGTTTCTACAAAAAGTTATTGAGAAAAAACTTCACTAATTAATCACAAGCTTAATGTAATAGTATTAGCAACACGACTTAATTTTAGACTCTTGTAGAATTCTTTTTGTTTAAGCAGTTAGTTAATGGTTAAAAATGTAAATCTTTGAACTAAAATGAAGGTTTAAAGCGGAAATTAGGAATATAGCAGTGATATTTGTTATGAAGATACTAGTGCCTGCTATGTGTTTCAATTTCTAACTCATATCATACAAAAGCATACAAGTTTGAAACGTGTTCAAAAACTAAATAGTTCAAATTCAAAGCTTTCATTTTGTCTATTTTTCATCATTTTTATAAAGTGTTTGGTGTTTTTTAAAGCAGAATTTTGTGCTGAAAACGATAGTAAAATCTATTCTAAAATAAAACAAAGTTTAAAAAAGTTATAGCCAAAAGTTTAAAACAAGCTTAAAATTTTCAAAGCGAGAGAAGAGAAACCACGTGATAAAATTAATTTTCCGGCTCAAAATTGCCATAAGAAAGTATCGTGAAATAAATCTTATTTTTTATCGTTTTGATAATTTTTTTGGTGTTTTTTCGCATGAAACTTTCCGCCAGAAACGATGGAAATGTTTATTTTTAATTATTGGCAAGTTTAAAATAAATAGAAAAATCTTCCGAAAAAAAGTTATACTTGTTCATTATCATTCAATTTTATAGCATAAAAATTTGCATAAATTTCAATGACTACAGTTGGTATGGTCTTTAGACAAAAATTACTTTCTTATAAAGTATATTGATGTAAATAGTTTTTTAAAAGTTTATAAAACAAATTATTTTGACTAACAATTTCATTAGTATTTTGATACGTGTTAATATAGTTTGTCCTTTATATAGCTAAATTTTAGTGTCCTAACAAATGTCTACTCATATATTTATTGTAACTAAGGGTTCTCTTAAATACTAGTTTGATGTGTTGTTTTATAAATAAGTTCTACACAAATCAACAAGCATTATAAACTGGATTTTAACATGTATTATTTATTTATGAACAATTTATTATTCTATATATAACACTTCACTTACTGTAATTTGATTTAACAGTATCATTCTATTGTATTTTGCACATACTAGTTAGTTTACCTATAAAAGTCTTCTATCTCATTTATGTTATTGTTTAAACATTGTTTTGTTTGTATTGTATGTTTTTAAGTAATTTAGTTCTACTTATAGCTCAAAGTTAAGTAAAGACTGAGTTTTAGTGTTATTAACAGATATGTTCGATTTATAGTGAAATGTTTAATAGTATATACCTTTAAGTAATTCAAATTACTCAACAGTTTTACGTTGTAATTTACTTTATCAGTATCATTCTACTGCATTTCAAAAAGTTATATCAATTCAAGTTACCAAGTCTCATAACAGCAAACAAATTCTTAGTTTAGTATTTATGTGTACTTTAGACTCTTAACTGTTTTTTCATTTAATTAATCCCAATTTACAGTTCCCAATAATTAATCCCAATGTATATCATTTGTTTGAATTACACTAGTAGATTACTTACTGAGATTTAAGCGTCGTTAGGCTTGAAAGAAAAAAAACAATGGTTGTGCAAAATGCTTTACCAATATTGGTACATTGCATTCTTAATGGTACAGAACCATATACTTTATCTAAGTAGTATATAAGGAACACTGAATGTAAAAGGTTTATGCCACTTAGACAGAAACTAAGTTAAAATTTTTCAGTTACATAAGTAAGTATTTACGTCTTAAATTGTATAAATAAAGTTTGGACATCTTTTAAATAAGACACTTACAAAATACCGTTTTTGTCCACAATTTTTCAGGTAACTTTGTGATATTTTTTATTTTTACCTATTTACAATTATTACGTCATGACCCTGAGTCTCATACAGAAAAAACTTAGTAATTTTTACTTACACTTTAGTTGTACATGGATATCGTCTTTAGGATTATCAATTATTAAATTTGTTTCAAATAAGACTAATTCTATGTACATAAAAAGTGTTGGATAAGGTGTGTGTTAATTAAACTAACAGATACAAACATATATGAATAATATATGCTCTTAAATAAATTACTGCTGCGTATAAAAGAATTTTAATTTTAAATTACAATCAAGTCTTAATAATACTTAATCATTAATTATCATATTGTTGCGCTGGTTTATGTGATTGTTTCTAGTTTTAGTCCACATAAAGTTCTACAAATTGTATGCATTATCATGGTAACGAAAGGTCTTTTTTTAACTATTTAATTTTGGTGTTTATTTTCGACTCAATATTAAATATTACAATATTTAAATTCAAATTAAAGTTTTATGTTTTATAGTATGTATCCTGTGTTTTGCGTACTACAAATGATACAATTTTGTAGTAGACATTCTGGTATTATTCTATAATTAACACTTCAACTTACTTTTTTGTTGTAATTAAATTTAAATTTCAAGTATATTTTGTGATACTCGATTATGGGGTAACTCATAGTTCGTTTAACTTGAGGTCTAAATTAAACTTTATATTTATAATGAATAGTATACTTTTATTAAAAAAAACGTGCTTTAAGCAGTTTGAATGAATCTCGTTTGTAATTTAATTTAAATTTCAAGTATAGTTTGTGATACTCGATTATGGGGTAACTCATAGTTCGATTAACTTAAGGTCTAAATGAAACTTTATATTTGTAATGAATAGTATATTTTTATTAAAAAACGTGCTTTAAGCAGTTTGAATGAATTTCGTTTGTAATTTTATTTAAATTTCAAGTATATTTTGTGATACTCGATTATGGGGTAACTCATTGTTCGTTTAACTTGAGGTCTAAATGAAACTTTATATTTGTAATGAATAGTATATTTTTATTAAAAAAACGTGCTTTAAGCAGTTTGAATGAATTTCGTTTGTAATTTAATTTAAATTTCAAGTATATTTTGTGATACTCGATTATGGGGTAACTCATAGTTCGTTTAACTTATGGTCTAAATGAAACTTTATATTTGTAATGAATAGTATATTTTTATTAAAAAACGTGCTTTAAGCAGTTTGAATGAATCTCGTTTGTAATTTAATTTAAATTTCATGTATATTTTGTGATACTCGATTATGGGGTAACTCATAGTTCGATTAACTTAAGGTCTAAATGAAACTTTATATTTGTAATGAATAGTATATTTTTATTAAAAAACGTGCTTTAAGCAGTTTGAATGAATTTCGTTTGTAATTTTATTTAAATTTCAAGTATATTTTGTGATACTCGATTATGGGGTAACTCATTGTTCGTTTAACTTGAGGTCTAAATGAAACTTTATATTTGTAATGAATAGTATATTTTTATTAAAAAAACGTGCTTTAAGCAGTTTGAATAAATTTCGTTTGTAATTTAATTTAAATTTCAAGTATATTTTGTGATACTCGATTATGGGGTAACTCATAGTTCGTTTAACTTATGGTCTAAATGAAACTTTATATTTGTAATGAATAGTATATTTTTATTAAAAAACGTGCTTTAAGCAGTTTGAATGAATCTCGTTTGTAATTTAATTTAAATTTCATGTATATTTTGTGATACTCGATTATGGGGTAACTCATAGTTCGTTTAACTTGAGGTCTAAATTAAACTTTATATTTGTGATGAATAGTATATTTTTATTAAAAAAACATTACAATATTACAAACGAGATTCATTAAAATTGCATTAACCGCATTTTGTTGATAAAAGTATACTAATCATAATAAACATAAAGTTTAATTTAGACCTCAAGTTTAACGAATTATGATATGCTCCATAATCGAGTACACAAAATATACTTGAAATTTTAATTAAATTACAAACGAGATTCATTAAAATTGCATTAACCGCATTTTGTTGATAAAAGTATACTAATCATGATAAACATAAAGTTTAATTTAGACCTCAAGTTTAACGAATTATGATATGCTCCATAATCGAGTACACAAAATATACCTGGAATTTTAATTAAACTACAAACGAGATTCATTAAAATTGCATTAACCGCATTTTGTTGATAAAAGTATACTAATCATAATAAACATAAAGTTTAATTCAGACCTCAAGTTTAACGAATTATGATATGCTCCATAATCGAGTACACAAAATATACCTGAAATTTAAATTAAATTACAAACGAGATTCATTAAAATTGGATTAACCGCATTTTGTTGATAAAAGTATACTAATCATGATAAACATAAAGTTTAATTTAGACCTCAAGTTTAACGAATTATGATATGCTCCATAATCGAGTACACAAAAGATACTTGAAATTTAAATTAAATTACAAACGAGATTCATTAAAATTGCATTAACCGCATTTTGTTAATAAAAGTATACTAATCATGATAAACATAAAGTTTAATTTAGACCTCAAGTTTAACGTATTATGATATGCTCCATAATCGAGTACACAAAATATACCTGGAATTTTAATTAAATTACAAACGAGATTCATTAAAATTGCATTAACCGCATTTTGTTGATAAAAGTATACTAATCATAATAAACATAAAGTTTAATTTAGACCTCAAGTTTAACGAATTATGATATGCTCCATAATCGAGTACACAAAATATACCTGAAGTTTAAATTAAATTACAAACGAGATTCATTAAAATTGCATTAAACGCATTTTGTTGATAAAAGTATACTAATCATAATAAACATAAAGTTTAATTTAGACCTCAAGTTTAACGAATTATGATATGCTCCATAATCGAGTACACAAAATATACCTAAAATTTAAATTAAATTACAAACGAGATTCATTAAAATTGCATTAACCGCATTTTGTTGATAAAAGTGTACTAATCATAATAAACATAAAGTTTAATTTAGACCTCAAGTTTAACGAATTATGATATGCTCCATAATCGAGTACACAAAATATACTTGAAATTTTAATTAAATTACAAACGAGATTCATTAAAATTGCATTAACCGCATTTTGTTGATAAAAGTATACTAATCATAATAAACATAAAGTTTAATTTAGACCTCAAGTTTAACGAATTATGATATGCTCCATAATCGAGTACACAAAATATACTTGAAATTTTAATTAAATTACAAACGAGATTCATTAAAATTGCATTAACCGCATTTTGTTGGTAAAAGTATACTAATCATGATAAACATAAAGTTTAATTTAGACCTCAAGATTAACGAATTATGATATGCTCCATAATCGAGTACACAAAATATACCTTGAATTTTAATTAAACTACAAACGAGATTCATTAATATTGCATTAACCGCATTTTGTTGATAAAAGTATACTAATCATAATAAACATAAAGTTTAATTCAGACCTCAAGTTTAACGAATTATGATATGCTCCATAATCGAGTACACAAAATATACCTGAAATTTAAATTAAATTACAAACGAGATTCATTAAAATTGCATTAACCGCATAATGTTGATAAATGTATACTAATCATGATAAACATAAAGTTTAATTTAGACCTCAAATTTAACGAATTATGATATGCTCCATAATCGAGTACACAAAATATACTTGAAATTTTAATTAAATTACAAACGAGATTCATTAAAATTGCATTAACCGCATTTTGTTGATAAAAGTATACTAATCATAAAAAACATAAAGTTTAATTTAGACCTCAAGTTTAACGAATTATGATATGCTCCATAATCGAGTACACAAAATATACCTGAAATTTAAATTAAATTACAAACGAGATTCATTAAAATTGTATGTTTGATATTAAAAACAACTGCATTACAGTAAAGTTTTATGTTTTATAGTATATAACATTGATGTAGTACTCCAAATGGTACAGTTTTGGAGTAGACAATCAATCTATTATTCTATATAGAACACTTCACTTACTGTAATTTGATTTACTAATATCGTTCTATTGTATTTTGTCTCATAAATTTACTAGTTGTACATACCAGTTAGTTAACCTATAAAAGTCTTCTATCTATTTTATGTTATTGTTTAAACAAGCCTTAGCTTTATTGTTATGTTTGTATTGTACGTTGTTAAGTAATTTGATTCTACTTATAGCTCAAAGTTAAGTAAAGACTGAACAGAGTTTTAGTGTTATTTACAGATATGTTTAATTGTATATATCCATAAGTGATTCGAATTATTCAAAAGTAACACAACAGTTTTTCGTTGTAGTTTACTTTATCAGTATCATTCTATTGCAATTCAAAAAGTTATATTATTTAAGTGACCTAGTCTCATAAACAGCAAATAAATTCTTAGTTTAGTACTAAATTTATACTTTAGACCAGCAGTTCTTAACTTTTTATTGATGTTTTACTTGGCCTGTATCATTTGTTTGAGTTACACTAGTAGATTACTTACTGAGATATAAGCGTCGTTAGGCTTAAAATAGAAAAACAATGGTTGTGCAAAATATGTTATTAATGTTGGAACATTGCAATCTTAATGGTACAGAACCATATACTTTTGTAAGTAGTATATCTAAGGAACACTGTATGTGGAAGGTTGATGTCACTTGGACAGAAACTAAGCTAGAATTTTCCATTTACATAAGTAAGTATTTAAGTCTTAAAGTGTATAAATAAAGGTATTTGGACATCTTTTAAATTAGACACTTACAAAATTCCGTTTTTGTCCACAAATTTTCAGGTAATTTTGTAATATTTTTTGTTTTCACCTACTTACAATTATTACGTCATCACACTGTAGTCGCATACAATATAAACTTAGTAATTTTTACTTACACATTAGTTGTATATGGACATATCTTTTGGATTGTAAATTATTGTTTCAAATAAGACTAATTGTATGTACATAATAAGTAATGGATAAGGTGTATCTTACTTAAACTAACAGATACAAACATTTAACGTTCTAACTTGAGGTTATATTTGAGTTGTTTTAAATAACAGTTTTTGTAGTGCCATTTAAGCCAAGGTTTAAGTCTTCACGATTGTTAATGTATATTATATGTTTTCTAATGTCTTATATCTAAGCATAAATTTGCTGTCAATTAATTTGAAAGACACTAGTATCTTTAGTTACGTATGTATGACTATCATACTCTCTCTCTCTCTTGTAACATCTTACTGCAAGCTTCAGCAATTTTAAGCACAGTAGAAAGACGCAAACTAGCTTTCGACAGCAACCGAGAACTGCTTTTGTTTTCCAGTTTAACTGCGGGCTCGACAAACACTTGTTGGCTTTACGAAGGAGTTTGCTCAGGTCACGTGTCTTGTTATCTACCTCTCGAACGGTTGCATCAGTTAGCACGCAATAGTCATCTTTTACTTTTTCTGCTTTAAAGGATCAAAGTTAATTTATAGCCGATATATGCTCTCATTTTCTTCAGATGAATTGCTCGAGTTGTCCATGTCCATACTTCTAAAAATATATAGTAGTTCATATTGAGAATTAATATGCTTAACATTTCTTTTATAGTAACTCTCATTTTGAAAACCGTCGATTACTTAGTCAACGCTTAAACATTGTTCGTTTGAAATTTCTAGTTATTTCTCCAAATTTGCGTTGAAAATCTCTAAAAAGTAACAAAAATCACAAAACTGGGAAATTACCCATTGTTGATACAAGAAGCTTCTAGCAGAAGTTGACAATTGTGTTGAAATGTGACATTTTTCCAAATTATGGCAAGTAGAAGACTTCAAAGTTGGTCAAACATATGCTCATCGGCTTTCAAGTGCAAAAACCTACAAGTTTGAAAGGTATTAGAAAAACCAAATAGTTCAAATTCAAAGCTTTGAAGTTTCAAAGCTCAATTTTGCTTATTTTTCATCGTTTTATTAATTTTTTTGGTGTTTTTTAGCATGAAATTTTCCGCAAAGAACGATGGAAATGCTTATTTTTAATTATTGACAAGTTTAAACTAAAAAGAAAAAAATTCCAAAAAAATGTTTTACTCGTTCATAATCATTCAATTTTGTTACATAAAAATTTGCATAAATTTAAATAATTACAGTCTACTTAGAAGAAGACAGCTTTTTTATAAAGTCTATTAATTTAGTTAGTTCTTTTACAGTTAATTAAACAATACTTACTTTGACTAACGGTTTCATTAATAATTTTGTACGTGTTAATATAGTTTGTAAAGTTAAGTTACCTCTTGGTGTCCGTATAAACATTTATTCACATGTTTATTGCAGCATAAATGTAATTGACCTGAAATGTTTATGGTGTTGAATATTAAAACTAATAGAAGTTTACTAAAACAAACCTAAAATAAAGTTTAATAAAAGTTTGTTCTAAAAAAGTCAACTTGATTTAATGAAAGAAAAATATTTTAACAAATATATTTGTTAGTTTACTCTTGTGTTACACATTTATTGTTGTAAATAAGTTATACAGTTTTTACATTAATGTTTGTTTGGTGTTTTGACATTTAACTGTTTATAAAAACCTTTAAGTTTAAACAGAAGTTTAAAGCTGAAATTAAATTTGGCAGAAATATTTGTTTTCAACATATTTCAAATTTTCTGATTATCGAAGCGTTTAATAAGTTTCGTTCTTTCATTTAGATTTAAGCAACAAAAATCAAAGCTGCGTTTAATATGTACACTGGCTCTGCTTATGCAGCTTTTGAATGGAAAATTTTCAAATATTCAAAATATCATTTAGCTTTTTTTTTCATTAAAAAGTTATAAGTACTTTTCTAAATATTTTGACTAGATGAAAAAAATAAGTATATTTTAATTTATGAAGATTTTTATTTATACACCTTATCGAAATTTAGCTATATAACAAGTTTTAATAACCTTAAACTGCATTTTGTGTGTTTATTACCCTTTAAATTCCTATAAAACAATTTTAGGTACTTAAGGGAAGAAAAGGTTTTCTTTATCTAAAGTAATAATCGTGATCATGTTAGTTTATTTTCGATATAAACTGTTTTAAATATTTCGTATGTTAAAAAGCATACTTTTTTTAATAGTGACAAAATAAAAAGTGTTTGTTCATTTATAATGATACTATATAATTTTTTCATATAATTCTATTTAGTACTTTTTTAAGTCATTAAGTACGATAAAGGGAATCATTGTGCTTGCAAAGAAATAAAAAACTATGCAGTTATGTTTACTAAATTTGTTAATAAGTTTTTTCAATTTAAGACTTAAAATTTGATAGTTTACAAGAAGCTATTAAAGCTATTTAATTTTTATCTGTTACAATTTGGCCAGGGTAACCATTCACTTTCGACAAATTGATTTTAATTGTAGGTAGAAAACTCACTCATGCGTTTCTTTATATCTCAGGTCATTTTATATTTTGATTTAGAATACATTATGAAAAGTTATGTGTCTGCAAACGTTTAGTTTTGATACTTAATTAGCAAAATACTATTACGATGACAACTTAAAACTTTAAACTATTTTCTTTCAAACAAAGATTTCTTAATCAATCAAACTAAATAAATACCAAATATTTTTATTATGTGTATTATATCGTAATAATAAAAATTATGAGTGATAGCTCGTAAGAACTTTAATAAGCATGTGGTGTCGATAATCGAAAGGTTCCTTTGTACACCAGGTCCTTAGACCAAACTTTTTGAGCGTTTTTTATCGTTTAGATAAACAACAACTTAAAAATAACACGAAATATATGAGTTTCTTTAAAAACAAGCGTGAAATTCATCATTGTTGTATTTTGTCAATAATATCTATGCTGATGGACTAAGTACCTTACGTACAATGACTTTTGCTTGCACACATAGATAACGTAACAAGGTTTGAAATATTACTGGTCAAATTATATCTTTTTATTTTAATAAATGCTTTCACTAGTAGGCCCATATTTTTTTTCAACAATATTTCGTCTTGTAATATTAAATAAGAGTGAGTAATTTATTAAAGTTTTAAAAACAAAATTATATTCACATGAAGTACAAAAAAATTATTATTTAGTGTGCTGTAATTTAGGTAAATAGAGCTCTGCTTACATTCCTTTTAAAGATTAAAAAGCGGAATAAAAGTTATTAGTTAAAGTTGTAGATAACTATCTAAAATGTTTTACTAAACTTATATAACTTGTAAAATTTCTTCAAGTGTTGTAAACAATTATTGGATTTGTTTTATGAGTTGTTTATTTTTTGATAAATCTATCAGGCTGGTTTTAAATAAGTTTTATAAATTTATACTCATCTTTAATATAAAAGTACGATACATAAGTTATGTGTTAATATTTATTAAACAAGTTATATAACCAATTTTAATATACAAGCATAATGTAGAGTTTTTGAACAAAATCTTATATTTCACTAAACAAAGGTTCAAACTAAGATAAAGCACAAAGTCTAACTTAGTTGTAATTTGTACACGTCTTCATAGACCGTTTTAAATCATTCTAGCTTATTAACACCTTTCTCTGTTTAGTTTATGTTATACTAAAGCATAAAATAGTTTTTTAAACAAAAATTTTTCTATTTTTCCTAATAACCTAAACGTTTTTTTCAGTTTCAAGCAAAATCTTAAAATCAACAACATGACTTTAAATAAAGACGATTGTGTCTTTTCTACAAAGGAAATAAGAGACTTGTTTAAGAATAAAAAGAGTGAGGAAATTGCCAAAGATATAACGAGGTGCCTGTCTCTCATATTAGAACAAAATGATTCAAAATCCGCCGATGTATTTAGTTCAATTCTGTCATTGAAGCTATCCAATAGTGAAACTGGCTCTGACAGTGAGAAGATAAAAAGTTATTGTAGTTTTATTGTTTGTGTTTCTCTAGCAGTGTTGAATGTTTCTCCTTTCATCGAAATCGTGCGAAAAAGCTTACATGAGATGATAGGTTTAGAACCCAACAGCAATTTAGCTTTTTTATTTCGCAGTATTGTTTCAAATATCTTTTTTGGAAATGTTAAAACGAATTTAGAAATGCGAAACATTCCAGAAAAGAATTTTATATTGTATCTTTTAAAAGACATTACGGAACTACATGATAAAGTAAATTTAAAAATGCATTACAAAGATAGAACGCAATATTTAGATGCATTCAAATCAGGGCTGCAAGAAATTATCAGCACAACAAAAGTTATAGACAGTTTTAAAGAAAAGTCTTTTGTTGAAAATTCAAAAAGTACAGAAAGATACGTCTACTACGTAATTGATTTGTATAGAAAGTTTCAGTTCAAAACTTCGATTGATTACAAAAAAGAAAAGTACACTTTTGCTCTTCTTTTAGAAGTTCTACAATCAACGTTTTCCCTTCTAAAATTCAATAGAGCTGAAATTGTCTCAAAACTTATAAAGTATTGGCCTGAATGTTACTTCTATCATGTCGATGTTATCGCAGTTTTTATGAAGCTTTGTGAAGCCCTTAACACCGGCGAACAAAAATCTCTTGAAAATCAATTAACTGAAAAGTTTGATAAATTGTTTATTTTTTCTCAACCTGCTGTTTTTGTTAAGGCATACATTGAGTCTCAAGATCTAAGCATAGACTTTGTTGGTTTTACTAACTGCACGGGAAAATATAAAGATGCATTTGAAAACAATTTGTCGTTGGCTTCTTTGCAACAGAAAACATTTGCGGAAGCACGAACTGCTAAGGAAAATGTAATAAAGAATGCAAATGAAAAACAGAAGGGCACAAAAAGAAAAGCTTCTGATGAGACTGATGAATGCAGGACAACGAAAGTAGAGCGAAGTTCAAAAAAGAGAAAAAGTTTACTGAATAGCTTCAAAAGCGCTTCTGGTTCTGTAGCTGTAGAGATTGATCCACTCGCTGAATCAAACACACTGGAATAAAATTCCACAACAGAAGACAGCGCTGACAAAAATGAGTCGGTTGAACCTGATAAGAAAAATTCAACATCGAAACAGGAAGATGTGTGAGGAAGAAAAAGTTAAACAAAAGAAACAACTGTTCGGCAATATTTTACAAATATGTTAAGTTCGAATTTCATTGTTAAAAATTAATGTTTTGTGTTATTTTTTTAGTCTCAAGCAAATATATATATGTTATAGGTTTTAGTTTGATTGTTGTACTTAGTTCTTGTCTAGACCCTTTTTAGCAAGATAAACTAACAAGTTAAGTTTATATAAACAAATTATTAAATTATATTTGAGTCTGGCAAAATTCGTTTAGTTAAAATAATATATCTCGTTTGCAACGTGTCTTAAAGTATTTAGGTTTTCTAAATGAATACAAATGATTTTTTTTACAAATCTGTTTTTGATAACATCTACTTCTGTTGTAATGTAAATTCTTTTGCTTGGTGGTTTAATGAAAAATTTTCTGACAAATTTCGTTAAAGTGTTTATGTTCTAAACTTACAAACTGATTCTTAACAAACAACTTTCTGCTAACAATTGAATTTAAGCTAAAATTTTATTTTGTGCGTTAATAATAAAAATCTGGTCATCTGGTTTTGATTTTATATCGTACACATTTTATAATTAGCGTTAAAAAGTATTTATGCATAAACATTGTTTTTACTACATTGGACCATAATAAATATGCTTTATAATGTAAAGCATTTACATATGATATAGTCTATATTAAGACAAATAATTTTTACTAGTAGTTTCTTAATTTATAAAATTTCCACCTTAAGTCGCTTAAGAAAAACCCTTTACAGTCTTAATGTAAAAAAATTTTTATCTTTAATTTAACCCTGTTATTTGGTTCAATTTAACAAATCTAAATGCTTAACTCATGTAAATATAAAAAGGTTAAAGAGGTTTAAAAAACATTATAAAAATAATTCTCTAAAGAAGTAGTGCTCCTAAAATAATCATTTCGAGAGAATGTTTCACATTATAAGTTATAGAGTATCCGTGGCATGCAAAGATTTATTTTAAAAGCCCAGCCCGTAAATAAAAATTTCTAGCAAATCTTTCGCTTGGACTGGAAAAACTGCCCACCCTAAAACATAATGCTAATTATCATATTCATACTTTTCTAATTATATAAAAATAACTGTATAATTAATGGAGCTTACTTTTCTTATCAAACTTAGACAAAAAACATCTTAAACGATTTGTTTTGCTTTGTAGATATCACATTTTTGGTTTAGAATGAAAAAAAACATCAACAATTTTTTTTTGACCTCAGCGTTTATTTAAGTTTTTTTTTTTGTTTATTCTATAAAAAATAACAAGTTTCGTAAAAAAAATAATGGAGCTTACAATTTTTATTAAATTTACACAAAAAATATCTAAAACGATTCGTCTTGCTTTGTAGATTTCACATTTTTGGTTTAGATAAAAAAAAAACATTTATAGTTTAAAACCGATGCTCATTCAAAAAGAAAAACCAAATACGCAAGCTTCAGGAAATGGAAAGTCAGCCCTACTAACAAAATATTAAGTGAATTATTGTTATAAATTTCTATTTTTTAGCATTTTTCATAGCCTTGTACAACAACGTCATGATTAGCTTAAGTTTTATATCAATCTTTAAAATTTTTTTTACAACTCATTTAACTTTTGATAAAGAATCACGTTGATTCGAAAAACTTCAAGTTTTCTAAAGTTTTTGAAAATAAAATGCACTTATATTAAGCTGCAAGTGGTATTTATATATATTTTTTGCTAGGTAAAACACTTTTTCAATCTATGTACAATTGATCATACTTGCCAGAATTTGACTTAGTTAAAGCTTTTAACAACGATAGAGTTGTTAAGCACGCCTGTAGTAAACAAAAGAAAAAAGGTTTAAAAAGTGAGAGAATTCAGCAATACAGTACATATTATGGATTTATCAACTATATTTTTCATTATTTTCAATCGGTTTAAAATGTTTATATAACTTTTTTTGTACTAAAAATTTCTCTATTGCTAGTTGTGATTGCTTTTACTAGATTAAAAATTGTTGAAATTTTAATTAAAAAACGTACTTAATAACAATTGAAATATTTTAACGAAAACCTTCTATGAAAAGAAAAAATATACATTTTTTTTATGGTAACTTAAGCTTTTAATTTAAGGTTGCTTGGTTAAATGAAAAAAAAAAATCAATTTTATTTAAAATTTTCCTCTTTATAAAGCCACTTATTCTACTAAGCGCGATTGTTAACAATTGTGGACCATACTAGAATAATTTTTATGTATCATTATGTAAGATAAATTTAAAAGCTGCTTAAATTGATTTATTTTTACAAAATAGTTTATATTTTCTAAACAAGAATAAATAAGTGTTTGCATTTAAATTTTAGTCATGAAAAAAACTTTTAAGGATAGAAAACTATTATTTTACAAACTTACATATGAGGGGTTAATGCTTATAATTAAAAAAATATCATATTTATGAATTTAAAACCAATGTATTTTTTCATTTTATTTATTATAGGTTTTCAAATATTTCACAAAGCCTTTTTTAGTGAGCGAAAACTGTAATTTATCACATTCAAACTAAAAAAAAATCCTTTTCATTAAATGAAATAAAACAATTGAAAAAATTTTTAAAGAAACAATTAATTAGTAAAAGCCAAACATTTATTTATGAATTTTGCTTAAACAATTGTTCTGCATGCTATTGATAAAAATAGTAAAACACGCTATTTATTTGATAATATATTCAATTTGAAGTAATAATTTGAAACTATAAACAGATATAACTAAAAAAGATTCTTAAACAACATTTCAAACGTTAGCCACTTTTTGCATTGTGTTCGATTGGTTCAATAAAACTTGCTTGTTTTTTGCACGTTCGTGTCTATAAGTTTGACAGTGTTTCATCAGAGTATGCTTTTTCGGCCTAACCTCAATTTTGCACCATTTGCAATAAGCCTTAGTACCATTTTGGCTTGGAGCAACCCAATCTATGAAAAAAAATTACATCACTTATACGTGTTTGTAGTCTAACAAACTAACTGAATAAACAATTTAATTCATAATGATTTTGTACCAATTATTTTATAATTTTTTTTTGACACATCGCCCTAGATAAGTTTTTACAAAGTGTACAACTTATAATAATCAGTGAATCTGTGAAAAAAACTTAAAATGGAAAATTGGAATTAAAAATGAAGAAAAGCTATAAAATTTGAATGCAACACCTAATTAGAATTATAAAGTATTAATAGTTTAGGGTCCACGACATTTCAATTTAAAAAAAAAATAAAGGATCACAAATTGAAAAGTAGTATATATTTGAAAAAAAAAAATATATATATATGTATGTTGGTCTTATTAATATCTACAAGCCGTTTTTTCTTTTTGTAGAACATTAAATAATATTTTAGATATGGTAAAATATTTTTAATGTATACTTATTTATGTTATTTATTTTATATCTTAAAAAATATCTTATATTTTACAAAAAAAGGCTTGTAGATACCAATAAGAACTATATACGTATTTTATTATTTTTTTTAACTATATAACTTTTTGAGTAATGATCTGTTAACTATTTTTTTTTTTAAATATGGGTTGTCATGTAGCCAATACTTTGATAATACATACTTCTGCAAGTTATTAACATGTTAACATTATGAGTTTAAACCTTTGTTACATTATGTTCAATATGGATAAAATTAATAAAAATTAAATTTGGTCACAAACAGTTAACAGTAAAGATTACCTTTTAACTCCGGCACAGATTCCCAAGATTTCAGATAGGTCCTGTAATCCTGCGTTTTAGGTTGATAATTATCTAAAATAATTTCAACTGAAGATACCTACGAGGTGTTAAAGTATTATTAGAACATGTTACGTCTAGAAAGCATAATCATTACAACTTTATTTAAAATGATAGAGTACAAAGCACAAAATAAATTTGTTAAATTCAAAGGTTGGTAGTAAACAACTTTTGTGTTTTAAAAAGTCCTATATATATTATTTATACACAATATTGCTTATATCATACTTAAAATTTAGTACATGTACTCAGCAAAAAAAAACAAGTGATAAGTAGTGTTATCTCATAACCATAAAAAATAATCAAAAAACAGTTTGTGTTTTATTTTACTTTTCAAAATCATAGTTTGCAATTATAAATTTACATTTAAAAATACATAAAAAAAGTAATTTTAGTTAAAACTATGAGAACATTCATCGAACTATTTATTAATGCAATACGGGAGTAGGAATGAGTCATAATCTTTAAAAAACAATTGTTTTTAATTAGTATAATTTTAAGTTTGCAAAAAGATGATCTTAGTTTTACCTTTTTTAGAAAATAAAAACAATTTTTGATATTTGAATGGTCAAAGTCGAGTATATTAGGTTGCTTATAAAAGGGTAAAACTATAAAATATAGTTTTCCACTTAAGCCCATATTTCTTATGATCTTTAAGCAATCAAAACAAATGTAAAAGAGTTTAAAGAAACATATATTTAAAGTTTCTGTTTTTAAAATTTTTTTATGAAAACTTGATTTAAAGTTTTTGTTTAATCATACAAGCATCACTCTCTAAAAAAATTAGGCCATAAGCTTTAAGAACTAAATGAAGACGGTTTTTAAGTGATATCTTTATTTGACATTTTAGTTTGCCCTTTCTATACAATTCAACAGTACTCTCTAATTTAAACAGCCAAAATCTCTACAATTATTTTAGATCTATTTTCAGTAAACAATATTTTTATCAAACATCAATCAAATATGTTTAATTCCCTCGTTGTTTATGTTTTTACATAAGTACACTTTTTTATTAGTTTAGATATGTGGTAATTTCCAAATCATATGGAAAGGTATAAAGTTATAGCTTATCTAATAAACTACTGTAATCATATAATATTTATAGTAAATATACCAAAACCCTAATCCTTCGTTTAAATTAAAAAACCAAAATGACAGCTACATAATTTATTTACTAAAAAATAACAAAATATTTAAAAAATTATTTAGTGTTATAAGTGTATTTAAAAATAATCGTAAACTTTGAGTATAAAAATAGAAACTAAGTGACTATCAGAATACTTTAGTTTTAAAAAACAAATTATAAAAAGTATACATGATATCATGCAAAATACAACTTTTTATTTTATTTTTACTAAGTAACTAAAAAGATGTTTTAAAGACAAAACGGCAAAGTAAGTTCTGAATTCTGTTTAATATGCTAAAATGAAACCATCACTTAACTACACCACTCAATTTTTTAAAGTACATTCTAAAGTTTAAATGTTTTGTTCTATTTTTGATAAAGATAACTATACCATTTTTTATTTATCTACAAAAACCTCATGAAATTAAAACAAAATTACATTGAATTGGATTTTGAGCTTTTCAAAAACAATAGTTGTATTGGTTAATTTTCAGGCTATTTTAGTTAAGTTTTTGATTTCGAATCTAAGTAGCCAAGGCAACTTCAATCATAATTTTTATACTAAATAGGGTATTCACCTAAACTAGATGTTTCAATAGTTAGATAAACGATTCCTAAAGCAACTGATTACTGAATAAGTTAGTACTAACCAAGGTTCAACTGCTACCAATGTAAAGTGTTTAAAACGGGAATGGGTCTAATATGCACGAAGAGACTTTTTTACACGAAGGTTCATTTTAGCACCAGAATTTAAAAAAAAAAGAAGAAAAAAAAAACATTTACCCACCAAGGGTAAGGTTTAGGGGTAACAGTGATAAAAAAAAGGGTAGCTGTAGGGGTAGGGAGTACTTGGGTGATGTTTGCTAGAAACATGAGGAGTCTTGATTTAGATGTGGTTTGGTCTAATTAAGAAGAATTTAAAAAAAAAATTGAAAAAATTCCTAAAAGAAAAAATTGCACCCCAAAAAACTGATCTGGACCCCAAAAATCACATAACTTTTGATTTTTCGACTTAAATAGTAATAAAGTCACTCATACATGTCCTAGACTTATATATTATATCTTAAATGAAAGCTAATAATTATAGGCATACCTTTAATGACATTTCATCTGCTTTTGATATATTATGACGTCATAATTGCACAAAATATGCAAATTTTGTCTGGTTTAACTGTTTCTTCCCAAGAATCAGTTAAACCTGTTCAGCTTTGACAAAATACAACTTTGATCATGACAGATTCTGTTAGCAAAAACTTAACCATTGGGGAGGAAGTTTCTAAAGTTTTTAAATCAACTGTTCCACCACCAACTCATTTGTTGTGCAAATCCTATCCAGTGGAGGCCTTTGATCGTTCTAACTTGACAGTATTGGCTGAAATAGAATCAAAGTTAGATTTTCGAAAAAAGCTTTAAGCTTTAAATCCATCGGTTAAACCATTTTTGCGAGGAAAAAAAAATAACTGAGTGTGCAATTTCATCAATATTAAGTTTGGTCAGTCATAAAAAGTCAGCGCACAGTACAAATCAAGCAGATCTCTTTGACTACATTTTAAACAGAGAAAACATAATTAATCGCCTTGCAATCTATCACGAACGCAGGTTTACCAAACTTGGGTATTCTGCCTCATCTATTTTGCAAAGCCTTCCGTTTATTCGCATGCTTATAAATGAAACGCACCTAAGCAACCAGCATGTGGAAGTCGTCAAACGACTGCTTGACTCTGAATTTCTAATGACTGAACTTGAGGCACTTTCTTACTTTACTCACAAGGTAACACTACCATTTTTACACTTTGTTGAGGTTAGCTCTTAACAAGACCTTCTCAAAGTATTTCCTAAACTATACGAAGATCTCAGCAATGGAATAAAGAATACTTTGGATGCCTATGTTGTACATTATCCACATATTAAAGTGTTAAACCCAACTTCTGAGATATGTTGTAAAATTCTTAAGAAGATGTGTCTCCATGCCGCTCAAGTTTTTGATCGCCAAACAGGTAGAGAATATGGTTTTGAAAAGTTTTGTTTGTCAAATCCACCACGTGCTACTGAGCTCAACCTATTAAGTAATGAAGAACTGGTTGGACTCCCAACAAACAACTTCGAATCTGAAAGACACCTTGCTGGTTTTGGAAGGCGAGCAGCAGTGGCAAAGTTTAGAAACCAACAATTCACAGCAAAAGGGATAAGAAATGACTGTACATTACTTATATATGATTCTTTTCAAACTTTAAATGAAAAAAAAATTAATAAAGTTGTTAGATTTCTGAATGAGATTGAGCAAAGGTGGGTAGCAGATCAAAAAAATTTAAAGCTCAAACAGATAAATGAAAAAATTGAAAAAGGGAAAAAAAGGGATCAATATGTGCAGAAACGTCTCAAACTGTGTAAAAGTTGGGGTGGGCCTGTAGTGAGCGTGGAAGAGCTGCGTTCTATTTTAAAATCTCATCCTGATCGAAATGAAGTTATTGTTCGTAATGAGTTAATTTACTTTAGAGAGTCTCACAAATCTGAAGTGTTATACAATCCTGAACTTTTTAAAGTTAATGGTAATACTCACGAAGAAAGACTTCTAAACTTATGTGCTATTGTTGCAGAAATGATGAGTGCTCTCTATGTTCTTTACCAACAAACACTGATGCATTATTAAATGTAGGGGGTTCTTCCCCCAATAAACAGAAAGAAAAAAATGAAGATACTATGGAAGGGAATTTTTATGTCACATTAATTAGTGAAGGGTCATCAGACACATGGTATATTGCTATGTGTGAAGGTAAAAATGATGATGGGACTTATAAGATGGACCACCTCATGAGAGTTCAAGAGAGAAGAAATTCGAAGTGGAAACACCCACCTAAACGTGATTTGCTAAACTTGCATTTAGATTCTATTCTTGATTTAAAGTTGATGGGAAATGGGATGTTTCTAATGAAAGATCTATTACTTTTTCACTGAGAAACCATGTCCAAAAAGATTTAATAGTAGAACAGATGTCTTTTACATAAAGTTAAAAAGTAGTTTTTATGTATTTTTATGAGTATTATGTACATATAGTCAGTTGGATTTTTATCAATCATTTGACAGTTATTTTATACTAGTATTTTTAAAAGTATCAGTCATTTTGCAGTAACCTTAAGTGTTAATACTAAATGATACAGTGCAATGTTCGTTTTATTATGCAATGTTCTTTATTTCTTTATTATACAAGTCTCTATTTGTTTTGCAATAATTAACTTAATGTTTAATGCCATACAACATTATGTTGCCTATAATAAATTATAACTTTTTTGTAATTCGTTATGTTGTTGTAATGCAAATTGAATAGCATTCTTAGGTTACTTTTAAATACTTATAGCTAAATGAATTATGACATCAAATATCCCATTAATATACATACAACATCACCTAAATTTTAAACGTAAGTAAGTATATCTACAAAGTTTTATTTTAAAATATTTTGTTTTAATTAGATTAGACAACCAGCTATGCTTCTTAATTTTTCAAAACGCACCATTTTACAGATATAATTTACATGTTTTGTTTGATTATGACGTCATAATATTCCAAAAGCAGTTGAAATGTCATTAAGTGTATGCCTATAATTATTAGCTTTCATTTAAGATATAAAATATAAGTCTAGGACGTGTATGAGTGACTTTATTACTATTAAGTCAAAAAATCAAAAATTATGTGATTTTTGGGGTCCAGGTCAGTTTTTTGGGGTGCAATTTTGTTTTTTATGAATTTTTTCAATTTTTTTTTAAATTCTTCTTAATTAGACCAAACCACATCCAAATCAAGACTCCTCATATAGATTTTACAACATGACCAAAAAAATGTGCTGTACTCCCTACCCCTACTAGTAGCTGTCTAATTTTCACAAGCGTACAAAATTGCACGGGTTAAATTTACAAGATATTAAGCATTTTAGTAACGGGTATTAGCAGTTTAGTATTAGCGTTTACTGATAAAAATTTTAATCCCGGAACAATTATCAGAATTAAAAATTACAGTCAAAAAAATAATCGAGAATCAAACCTCGCACTGCCCCTCCTCGGTTTCAGTCCTCTGGTCCAACTCTGTCTTGTTAAGGAGGCAAGTCTCGCGCTTGTAAGTTTGGTTCTTGCGCGCCAAGCTCTCCCTTTCCGACGACTTTTGCCAGTTTATTTTGGGGGTGCGCCCTGTGAATGTACATTTGTATAGTAAACACTTTAGACAACCGACTACACCTCAAAAAATTACTTTATATTCTGAAGAAAATATTCTATTACATAATTTTAGCTATCATATAAGGGATAATGTTTATTAAAAAAACATATTTTTGACTATCGAACAAATTATTTTTAACTTTTAAAAACAATTCTGATCCCCAATTTTTATGTTAATCACTTTGACTATCACAGAAAAGTTTTAAAAAAATTAGCTTTTGACTTTTTATGTTAAGAAACTTTTTTTTTTTCATTAAAAATTCTACTTACAGGGTGGCCACTGGTTTTTCAAAAAGTGTTTAACTGGCTGAATATTGAACTGAATTAATACTTCCAGGTTTAAAATAGTACTTGTTTTTAGGTCTACTTCTAGTTTAAAATTAAGTTTAAGGTAGAAACCATTTTAAGTACTATAAAAACATTGAAAAAATACAGTGAAGTTATTTCAAATAAGTATTAATTTGTAAAAAATTTGTTTTAATTACAAAAAAAAAATTATGATACCAAAAATTTTTTATCCAGATGATATATTTTTTGTGTCAATTCAAAATTTTACAACTTAAAATGTAAAAATTTTTAAAAGTTACATGTTTTACTAGTTTTTTTGGTCAAATTTTTCAAGTTACAAGTCTTTGCAGGATTTTGGACCACCAAATTATTGTTAATCAAAAAAAATAACAAAATATTTACTTTTTACAGCAGATTTTGTTGAGTTGTTGTCTAAGTCTGTTGAATTTTCATCTTTAGAATTCAAGTTATGAGGTTCAGGCCTTTCAGGTTCAATCTCTTCCATTATTTCTTCATTTGAGTTTAAATTGTTGTTTTTTGAATCATCATTTACAATTTCTTTTAGTAAAAATAATAAACTTTTCTTAAAAACAGCTAATATAGTTTTTAGTTTTATCATTATTATTCAGTAGAATATTTAGCTAATAAAAACCAACTTTTTATAGACTCAACAGATTTTTATAGAAAAAACTTAAAAAATATTACTAGCAGAATTTTTTTTCTAAATTTAAAAAATCTAATTTTAGTTTTAACAGCCATTTCTAAAATCTAAATCCGAAAATATTCTTGTTTAACAAAAACAAATTCTTAAAAATAACAAAAACTAATAAATTTTTAAATGACAATTTACACATACATAAGTATTAAAAAAATATGACACTTTTGTATTAAACATTTATTCAGAATATAAAAGTGGTTTTTTATTTGATTTAAAATGTACATATGTTTACCTTTAGTATTTAAGTCACTTTGGTTATTTGGTAGAATTTCTTGAGAGGTTTGTTGATTACCTCTATGTTCTGTAAAAAACTTAGGTCCAGGTTTCACACGGCCTGTAAAGTTATTCAGCTTTTACACTAAAATAATAATAATCTGAAAAGTATACATACAAAGTTTCATTATAACTTTTATAGTAAGTGTTTAACAGAGGAAAATTACAATATAAAGTTGATTTGTAAAATAAGTTAAGCACTTTGACTATAACATAGACACTAAAAAACATATTTGAGTTCTTATGTAAACGAATAAGTTCTTTTTTATATGAAAATTCTCAAACAAAAAAAAAGTATATATTTACTTTTTCTAGAAGATTCTGTTGAAATGTCGTCTAACTTAGTTAAATTTTTATCCTTAGAATGCTTTTCACGTTTAATTTCTTCCATTTTTTCTTCATTTAAGTTAAGAATGACGTGTTTTGAATGCACATTTGCAACTTCTGTAAAATGAAAACTTCAAGACAAAAATATGCATAATTAGTTTTTATTCTTTCTATTTGTTTGAAACCAGATATTAACAAAATGCATTTCATGACCTAAACCAATTCGTACAGATACATGCAAAAATATAAAAAGCCTATTTTTTTAGTATACTTTAGAATAAAAAAGTAAACTGGGGTACTAAAAAAGCTAATTTAGCTTAAAACTAAATCTAAAAACAACTAGTTTATCAAAAACAATTTTTTTTAAGGAAAATGAAACACTTAATAAAAATCTAACTAGGCATACTAAAAAAGTATTTTTTAAATAATTCTTATATTTCAGTTATTCAGTTAAAGGATAACAACATACCAGTTTAAGTGGAACTTTAAATTACCTAAAATATTTACCTTTAGTGTTTGAGTAAGTTTGACTATTTGATCGAATTTTATCAGAACTTTGTTCATCATCTCTATTTTCTACAGGAAACTTAGCTTTAGTTTTCTCAGTATCTGAAGATAAATTCTTTGAACTATTAAAACTTATTAAAACTAATTGATAATTATGAGGAAAAATATTTAAATTAAATATTATTTTAATATTTATAGTAAGTGTTGCGATATGAAACCTACAAACATTAATAATGATAGTTAACAGGCTTTTGAGAAATACTTTTCATGTAGAACAGAAGTTTTACTGAATTTTTATTATTAATATTATTTGAAATATTGAAATATTTACTAATACTTGCTATGCAGAACAAGACAGTTTTTTTTTATAAGCTAACATACAAGTTTCTTTGCGATTTCTAGTTGGGACTTGTCTTGAACTATTATCACTCATGTTTGAGTTTTCACCAATGTTTGAGTCTTTACCATTGATAAACTCATCTGTTTCAGTTTGCATCGATTCAACATCAACTATTTTTGGATTTAAACTTGAGCTTCCAATTTCTAGGTCTGCAAATGTTTTAATTTAATTTTAAATAAAACAAGTACTAGTAAATTTGAAACTTACCAGTCCTATTCTCAGTAGAACTGTCAATTAAAAATTGCAACTGAGAGTTTTTAAGAGTCACATCATTTTCCTTTGATGAATTTTTATTAAGGTCATACAAATGTTTGACTAATGGGCTGTTGGAGATGGTTTTTTGTGACTCTGCTGTATCTACAAGATATATAAACTTTGCAAGTGTTATGAATAGACATTTAGAAATATGTTTTTTTATATTTAATGTAAATTAATTCTACCTTTCACACTTTTTTTTGATGTTTCATATTTTATAGTTGATCCAATTTCACATGAACAGCTTTTGATTTTTTTCAATCTAAAATTTTAATTATTGGTATAAAAAGCAAAACTTGATTTGATAAGTAAACTATTAAAAATTGCATAGTTTTTCTACTACGTCTAATTAAATATTTTTTTATAAAATACCTTAGTAAAGATAATTATTATAAATTAAATTTTCTTATGTAAACAAACTGAGAGACATCATTAAGTGTGGATCAACAATAACAAATCTCTTTTTATATAAATAAAAACAATAAATGTTAAACCATTCATAAAAAATAGTAAAGACTGAAGGGGTTAAAGTTATTTTTTAAGTATAAGGACTACAATACTTTTACTGTTGTCATTTATATAAATTATTTCAACTTCACTAAAAGAATTATTATTTTATTATTGTTTGAGCAAAAGAACTTGAACAGACAAAAAACATTACTCATATACTTGAAATATTTTTAATGTTTAATTACTAAAAAACATCTAAAAAAAATTACAAATGGATAATTAAAAAGGATAAACTTGAAAATATTTTTTTTTGAAAAGTGAGAAACTTGTTTTCTGAAGAACTAAAAAACATAAGTAACAAACATAAGTTAAAAATTTTAAGAAAGTTAATCAAAAATAAAAGAAATGATAATTTTTTTGTATTTTTTTTACCCCTTATACTTGTGACTTTCAGAAGCAACACATTAAAACTTAGCAACTTTGATTATATAAAAAAATCATTGTTTTAAATTTTGTATTCAAAAACTCATTTTGCATTATCTTAAGCTAATAAAACTTCCTGACACATTAATATAAACAAGGTAGACCTTTGTGAATTTAAGTATGAGATTTTAAGGTATCTTAAGAAGCTTTTTATATGCAAAAATATTATACAGTGACTATTGATTAAGATTTTCTATTATTACATTATATAGAATTAAAATAAAAGTAACAAAGTGTAAAAGTAATAATACTTACTTGTAACTTTTATATATAAGGTCTTTCTCTAACTTCACTATTTTATCTAACAATTTAAGTTGTGTTTCTGTCATCGCTCTTTTTTCCATGACAAAACTGTAATAAATTCTAAATTGTAAACTTGATACACTAATTAGTTGTAAAAAATATCATCATCTTATTATTTTTAAAATGTTACAATTTTTTATCATAATTAAAACATCTTTTGAAAATAGACAAATTAAGTTCTAAATATAAATGTTTAACAAACTTCTTAATTTGTCCTGCCAGTTTCATATTTTTACTTTCCAATAAGCAATTCTTTCTTTTTAACTGTAAATTTTCATTGTTTTGCTTTTCAATAAGTCGTTGTAAGCCAGACATAAAGAAATCCTTGCTTTTTAACTGTATATTTTCATAATGTTTTTTTTCAATAAGTTGATTCAAACCAGAAAAATAGAACTCAGCTTTGTTTAAGTCTAAAAATGTTAAATCAATTAAAAATGATTTTAAATCTATAAAAAGAACATACACAGTAGTAAATTTAAAATTCAATCTGAGGAAGACAGTCTTTGTTGAAGGGTTTGCAGACTTTCACAAGCTACCAAGAACTTTTTATTGCTATTAAAAATTCAAACTTAAACTTTGAGATTTAGTTGATCAAACTTAAAAATCTAAAGAGGTATTTTACTAAAGCAGCAAAAAAGATTATAACACTGAAAACAAAAATATTGAAAATCTATCCTATCCTACAGATTATAGGCCAGGGGTCAGCAAACTGTATACAACTAAGTAAAAATATGCAATATTTTCAGCTCAAAAAATACTTTTCAATGACATATAAAAATATGATTTTGTAGTAATTACTTACACTAGTCTCTTATTTTAAAAATTTATTGTAACATATCATTTATCTTAGCTTACAATTTTTTTTAATACTATTAGTAGATTGATTACTTAAACAATTTGTAAAATGCAGCCCATAAGTAGATTTTTAGAGGAAAATAGACTTTTTGTTCTATAAAAGGCTGTTGACCCCTGTTTTAAGCAATTTGATACAATATTATTAAATTATTAACAAATATTTTAAATTCACTTCATCTATTGTTAACAGTTTTTTTAAGTAAAAGTTAAGGGCATAGGAGAGTTCACTCAATTTTTAAAAGGTGATTTCACATTGCAGTGTTGAATCTGAGTTATCAGACACTTTTGACAACTTAACAAAATTTAAAGAAGTTTTTTGAAATATACGGACCTCAATATGTTATTTATAGAAAGGGCAAAACATGCAAAAAAAAGACTATTTCACTAAAAATCTATCTTCTCTTAACTTTTTTAACCAATGTTCTTAAACTTTCACAGTGAGTCAAATATTAATCTTTATAAGGATATTTTTAATTAGAAAAAAAAATTAAAAAATTACCTATTATTTTTAGTAAAACTCCAAATTTTAAATAGTTTTAAAAACCCAATAATCTAAGTCTTCCTAAACTATAAAAGGATTTTTTTTTTAATTTTGAGGTCTCTAGCTTGAAAATGAAAAAGAATATACACTTTTAATAAAATTTTAAAATCCTGAAAACAAATGAGGCTTTTCAACTATTCATAATAACCTATAATTTATTAGTATATAATCTATGAGTAATGAATTGTAAACTTTTTTTGATGGTTATAAACTTTTTTTTGTAAGAATGTTGTTTAAAAAGGGCTATTTTTGAAGCCATATACAAGAGTCATGGTGTCAATTTAAAATAAAAATTATTAAAATATTGTGATCCTAGTAACTTTATGACTAAATAGATAAATGATTCTAACATGACAAAATTAAATAAACAACAACACACTTTTGTTAATTTTAGACTTTAAACTTTTGTATAGATAAAACTAACTTCCATTTAAGAAATTGCTGTTTCCAGATTTCCACCTTTATTTTAATCGCTTATATTTACTCACGTAAGTTGTGTTGTGTTTAAGCAGTCAATGAATAGATAAACATATTTAAACTAAAGAAAAGGTTTTAAATTATAGCAGAGATTTTCGTTATGAACATAGTTCGATTACTAGTATCTGCTAATTGTTTCTAAATCCTTTCATGCAAAAAGATACAAGTTTTAAAAAGCAAACAGTTTAAATTCAAAGCTTTGAAGTTTTTAAGTTCTATTTTGCTTATTTTTCATCCTTTTTGTAAAGTGTTTGGTGTTTTTTGAAGCAGAATTCGGTGCTCGACATGATGGTAAAATTTATTTTTGAAAAAAACAAGGTTTGAAAAAAATACAGGGAAAAGTTTAAAATTAGCTTCAAACGTTCAAAGCGAGAGAAGAGAGACCTCGTGATTGTCACCAAGCGAATTTTTTGCACCAAGTTTTTATTTGTTACGTAATTATTAAAATTTTTGTTTGCAGAAATTTTTAATGAAATAGCATTCATTTGTAAAATGTTTTCTTACAGGTAGCAGCTCTTGTCATTTTTTACTTTAACTTTACTTTCATAAACTATTTTAGAGTTTACCTTTTTACATGTCTTTTTTTAAGTAATAAAAGGTACTAAAAGCAGATACACAAAATCAATTACTTGGTTTGAAAAAAATCAGCATTGTCTTTAACAGTTGAAACTTAAACTGTCTATGCTTCAAGAAAATGTACATAAAAGAAATCAACAATGTCTGTATGTTTTTAAAGTATCTTGAATTAACAGTCTTCTACTCTAACCATGTGATTCATTATCTTTTATTCATGATTTCAGAGAAAAGTCTTTATCTTTATGTTGAAATATAGTTTCAAAAATATAGTCTTTATAGTCTCAAATTAACAGTGTGCTACATTATATTAGTAATCATGTCTTTCTATTCAATCATAGTTGACTGAAAATTTTTATATTAAGCACAAACAAATTGGGCATCTCTATTTCAATTTCACAGCAATCATCTATATCAATCCTTCTAGCCAGTAACCTTCTTGTGGAAATTTAGATATCAGGTCTGTTGTTGGTTTACTGCTCTTAGTGAGGTAAGTGCTTTATATGTTATACAAAATATTTAATAATAAGATAGTTAACTTCATATAAGATTATTTTTCAAAGTTGCCAACATTTAATTTATAGTAGTGCTCAGGTGTTATTAAATACTTGAAAATTAGTTGTTTCATTAAATATTGTCATTATTTTTTAAAATAAAGAATATCATTAGTATAAATTAGTGCTCAAAATCAATAGGTATTAAGTATAAGTACATAACACATTAACACCTTATGCTGCTTAGTTTCTAATTTTATCCAAGTTTAGATGAAATTTGGTTTAAAAGAGTACAGTTTTTTTAAATTAAAGAGTGGCAGCCCTGGCACTTATAAATGCATGTCATACAACTAAGAATTAAATACAATGAACATTTTACACTATAAAATATCTTATAGAGTTTCTAAAGTGTGCAAAAGTAAACAACAGCTGTTACTATTAAACTTCATTAGCTTTTCTATATGTCAAAACTTATTTGTTATAAATCTTTACAAAGAAATTACAATGTAAACGTTCAATTATCGTTTTAGAGGTAAAAATCAAGCTGTTATTTTGTTTAGTGAATGTTACAAGCTTGAAAATTAAGTAGTTAATTTTAAATCTTTGCACACTTTTAAAGACACATTGTTATTAGTTGTTTAAGTAAATGTTTTATTACTATGTTTTTATCCACTAAGCTGTTAAAGCTATAGTGTAAATTGTTTGTGATAAGTCACTTTTTTTTTTACATGTGAACACATAGGAGCACAAAAAACATTCAGGCAGCTTGATCAACTGCCTGATGTTTAGTGTTTTTATATGTTTATATAACTAAGTTAGATAAGAGTATGGTTTGTTTCAGTCACTTGTAGTGATTATAGTTAATATAAATTCAAAGTTTAAGTGTATTAATACTTTGAAAACCATTATAACTGATAGAGTTATGATAAGAAAACTGTAACTAGCTGACAAAAACCAGACTGTTATCTGACTATGTATGATCTTGAAAAAAAGACTATGTTGTACAGATATGTTAAACTTAATTTTTTAGAGTACTTCAAAATAGTCTTTGTTTGGAATTTAAACAGTGACACTAAAAAATAGTATATCACAAGCATTTATTTTTTCTTCAACTTGATGCTATGTGTAGCATTAAATAAAGTGTCTTTCTAGTTTAATCGCAACAAACATGAAATTCCATACAAAATAAATACTTATGATATACTATTAGATAACGTAACCACAAAAATTCTAAAGAAAGACTATTTAAACAATTAATAAATAATATGCAAGTGTGCTAACCATTTTTTTCTAAACAAAAAACACTGTCAAAAACTGTTAGAAAGAAATAGAATTTTCTGTTAAATATTTTTATAACTATATTGTATAGCAATTCTATGTTGTTGTTTAATAGCTACTTAAGAAGAGTTTTTGACAGTGGTAGTTTATATTTAAGTATGTTAGTTGCAAGTATAGAAATTGAATAAGGTAAGTTAAGCTAAAATGTGTATATTTTAATTGGGTCGGCTGCAGTTGTAAGGTTTTGTATGTGTTTTCATTCATAACATTATGCAAACGCGTAAAGTGATAATTCAGCAGAATATTAAAAGCATGTACACCCTTAACCACCTAACCAAAATTTTAATATAAAACCTTTCCCTAACCTAAGTAAACAAGTAACATATTAGCCAATCAGAAGCGACGTTAGAACTGCAGCCGGACCTTAGAACTATTTAAGATGCAAGTAGTTAAGGATTTTAAAAATGAACGAAAATGATTTGACATCAGGTAGTATGGTTACAATGCGTTAAAGTGATTTTTAATGTCTGTAAGGTACGCGATCTAGGAAATACGCACACGCATAAGGTACGCACTAAATTATTAAGGCCCCCCACACAAATTTTCACATTAGGGGGAATTCCCTAAATCGAAAATGGGCGTGAAAATTTTTGAGATTGATAAAAAAAATTATTTTGAAGGCATTTCGCCGGCTCCGCCGGCGAAAAATTTTTCACTTTTACTCCCAACCATTTTTTCTTAAAAACCTAATTACGCTTGGAGCCCAGTTAGTAAGCCTGACAGCCAAACCAGATAAAAGTGTGGTACTGAGCTCTAAGAAGTAGTTGGGTTTTGAGTTAAAGTGGTAGCGGACAGCTTTCGTTATTTGTGCATAAGTCCCTTCCGCTGCGAGTTCTCTTCGAGAACTCTTGCTCCAGGGACTTTTGCACAAATAACGAAAGCCGTCCTTTAGGCCGCGTCCTTATGCTGGTCGGCACCTAATTAGTTTTTTGTTTGATGTACGAGTAGTTACGCAAGTTCTTTTAGTATGTTATTTTTCTCTTATACACTTGTGAGTATCCATATATATGATTGATATTAAAAACATCTGAATTACAGTAAAGTTACATGTTTTATAGTATATAACATTGATGTAGTACTCCAAATGGTATAGTTTTGGAGTAGACAATCAATTTATTATTCTATTTATAACACTTCACTTATTGTAATTTGATTTGTTAACATTATTCTATTGTAATTTGTCTCATAAATTTACTAGTTGTACATACCAGTTAGTTTACCTATAAAAGTCTTCTATCTAATTAATGTTGTTATTTAAACAAGCCTTAGCTTATTTGTTTTGTTTGTACTGTGTGTCCTTAAGTAATTTAACTCTATTTATAGCTCAAAGTAAAGACTGAACTGAGTTTTAGTGTTATTAACAGATATGTTTAATTTAAAAGTGAAATTTTTAATAGTATATACCTATAAGTAATTCGAATACTAAAAAGTAACACAACAGTTTTATGTTGTAGTTTACTTTATCAGTATCATTCTATTTCAATTCGAAAAGTTATATTAATTCAAGTTACCAAGTCTCATAAACAGCAAATAAATTCTTAGTTTAGTGTTTAATTATACTTTAGACCAGCTTTTTTCATGTTTTACCCCTTATTGGAAAATAATAACTTAACTAATCCCAATTTACACTACTTAAGTGCCGGATACTCTATGAATCAGTTCCTGCATCATTTGTTTGAGTTACACTAGTAGATTACTTACTGAGATTTAAGCGTCGTTAGGCTTCAAAATGAAAAACAATGGTTAAACTAAGCTAAAATTTTCAATTTACATAAGTAAGTATTTACGTCTTAAATTGTATAACTAATGTCTGGACATCTTTTAAATTAGACACTTTCAAAATACCGTTTATGTCCACAATTTTTCAGGTAATTTTGTAATATTTTTTATTTTTGCATATTTACAATTATTACGTCATTACCCTGTAGTCTCATACAGTATAAACTTAGTAATTAGTAGTGATGTACCGGACCCACAATTTTGGGTCCGGCCGGACCCGGATCCGGACTTTTTTTTCAAACTAGAATCCGGCCGGAACCGGACCCGGACTTTTTTTTCAAATTAGAATCCGGCCGGATCCGGACTTTTTTTTCAAATTAGAGTCCGGCCGGAACCGGATCCGGACTATTTTTTTAAATTAGAATCCGGCCGGATCCGGATATCAGACAAAAATAGCAATATCCGGCCGGACCCGGATAGTGAGTCCGGTACATCACTAGTATAAACTAGCCTGAATCAGAATGAGGTTTTTAAAAACTGAAAAAAAGAGCTTTAATCTAATAATAAGTAGAACAGCTAGCCACAAGGTTTACAAATTTAAGTGTTATTTACAATTAAAAATCTGAAATCAAGTTCTTGAAAAAAATACACTAGAAAATTACAAAATACTGAAAACTGTATTAGCTCAAACTCATTCAAAATCTAAAAGAAAACTAGCTTGAGTTTTTATAATAACTAAACTAGCCTGAGGTAGTCCAAGATTATCTAAAATTCCCAAAAATCTTCAAACTAGCAGGGTTGCCACTGTATAAGTCAATAAAACTAGCTAGAGTGAGTATAGACAAGCCTGAGTTAGAATGAGGTTTTTAGAAACTGAAAAAATTACTTTAATCTAATAATCAGTAATACAGCTAGCAAAGGTTGACAATTTGGTAGTAAAGTTGTGGACTGATTGTGGTACACTTAACTTATTAGTACTACCCATCATAATTAAATCCTACCTTATTTAATTAATATCTAACAAATACTAAATTCTAACTGAGACTATTTTCTATAATCAGACACGACAGTTTTAAGTGATGAATCTTTTATATAAAACACAACAAGAAATACTAGCATATACAAAATTATTAATTACTTTGGTAACATTTTAAAAACTGGAAGCTTTTTAAATATATATCAAAAGACTTTAAACAATAAACTAAAAATTAAATAAAACTTCTAGTAAACAAAATACTGTAAAATTTTTAACAAACTATTAAACTATAAACCTGGCTTTAATATTTAAACAATTAAACACCAGTTGAAATATTCACTTTTAAAACAAAACACTACTTACAATAAGCATTCACAAAAAAGTTCAAGGTATTTTGTTGCTTCAGCTGCACACAAAACTAACTAACTGCTTACATATAAACTGTCTGTCATGTTCTGATGTTTTGTTGCATCAGTATTTAGTTTGAAACATTTCGTCATATGATTCTCATTAGCTCGTACATTCAACCGTATTAACTCTAAATATTCTCTGAGCTCAACTTTAAACAATAAATAATGCAAGTATTCATTCCAAAGTTTTAAATTTTACAACATATGTAAAGAGTTGCATTTCTGAAATCTTTATTTCATAGTTTAAATGTAAATAAATGTAAGTTACTCACACGTACAAAATGAGCCAATCACGGTAGGTGTTTAATTTTAACTGACGAAAATGACTCTTATTAATTTACACAGGGTTTGTTTTAAAAGAATTCTTTTCAGTATGCTCATTTTTACTAACTAAATCCGGGTCCGGCCGGATCTTTGTTAGGATCCGGCCAGAACCGGATCCGGACTTTTTTTTCAAACTAGAATCCGGCCGGACCCGAATCCGGACTTTTTTTTTCAAATTAGAATCCGGCCGGAACCGGATCCGGACTTTTTTTTCAAATTAGAATCCGGCCGGATCCGGATATCAGACAAAAATGGCAATATCCGGCCGGACCCGGACCCGGATAGTGAGTCCGGTACATCACTAGTAATTAGTAATTTTTACTTACACATTAGTTGTATATGGACATATCTTTTGGATTATAAATTATTAAATTTGTTTCAAGTAAGACTAATTGTATGTACATAATAAGTATTGGATAAGGTGTATCTTAATTAAACTAACAGATACAAACATATATGGCAACTAGATCTTAAATATTTTACTGTTGCGTATAAAGGAATTTAATTTTTAAATTACAATCAAATCTTAATATTTAATTATCATATTGTTGCGCTGGTTTATGTGATTGTTTCTAGTTTCATATCACAAACAACATGTCTATTTAACTATAAATTTAAAAGATTAAACTGTTTTATCAAGTAAATCAAGTAAATTTTTCAATAATAAACGTCTTAAGTTGTCCATACAAAGTTCTACAAATTGTATGCATTGTCATAAAAACGAAAGGTCTTTTTTTGTCTATTTAATTTTGGTGTTTGTTTTCGACTCATTATTAAATATTACAACATTTGAATTGAAAGTAAAGTTTTATGTTTTATAGTATGTATCCTGTGTTTTGCGTACTACAAATGATACAATTTTGTAGTAGACAATTCTGGTATTATTCTATAAATAACAATTCAGCTTACTTTTTAATTATGTTTATCAATATCATTGTATTGTAACTCAACTAATTATGTTACTACATAATATTCAAAACTAAGTGTGTCTCGTAAATAAATTACCAGTTAAGTATTCAATCATATCTTAGGTTTTTTGCTTATAAAGGTCAATTAAAAGTTATTTATGGCATTACTCTAGTTTAATCACAGTTAGACATAACAATTTATAATACTTGTTAACATTGAATTGTATATTATTAATTGAATTATATGGGTTTATTAGAAAGTAAAGACTTTAGATTGTATTGGATTTATTGATCTAAGCAAATAAAGTATTGTGCAAGTTGAACTAATCACAATCTGAAAATTATAAGACTAAAAGCTAAATAGTATTGTTTTATTCATGAAAAATGTTAACGCACTTGTTCTAACAATTCTGATTTTTTATCCTTCACATAAAGTTTTTGGTTCTTTTTTTGCACAAAATTTTGTGGCCGAAAAGATCGAGACATTAGTTTTTGAGTATAGGCAAGTTAAAAAAATAGTTAAATGTTCATTTTTATTGAATTTTGATGCTTAAAAATTTGCATAAACTTTCATGTTTACAGTTCAGTCTAGTTTCCAGATAAAGCTTGGTTCTATCTATTAGTTAAACTCGCTGTTGTTAATATAAATGCAATTGTCTCGAAATTTTTATGGAGTTGAATATTTAAACTAATGGAAGTTTACAAAAACAAACCTAAAAATTATAAATAAATTAAAAACTTGTTGAAGTATTGTGTTAAAATAATCAACTTGTTTGAGTTTTGTTTGTTGAATAAATAAAGTAAAAGTGTTTGTATATTTCAATAAATATATTTGTTCGTTGACCTCGAATGTAAGTAGTTCATTAAAAATTTATCAAAGATTTTTTACTTTGCCTAACAGTTTCATTGGTGTTTTGATATATTTTGATATAGTTTGGAAACTTAAGCTAAACCTAGTGTGTGGATAAACATTTTTTCACACACTTATTACAAAAGGTTCTATTTAATATCTATTTGTTTATACAAATTCTATTTGTTATGAACATAGTTTGAATACTAGTATTTGCTAATTGTTTCTAACTCACAACATGCAAACAGATACAAGTTTGAAAGGTATTTGAAACAACAAAGGGGCTAAACCAAAACAAATTAAGATTTTAAACTTAATAGTACTTAATAAAAACTCAAAAAAATACGCTTACAGATAAAAACGTATACTTTTCATATTAGCACTTGGTACAAGATAAACATAACTAACAAAACCAAATACAAAAACCCGTAACGAAGACCAAATGATATCAAGGACAGATATAAAAGTTTTATAAACGTATTAGCTATGTATAAATCATTTAGTCTTCCGAATAACTACCACGATCAAAACGTTTCCAACAACTAACAACAATTCGACTGAAGTTAAAAAAACGAAACCTCCAATTTAGAAAGAATCTGACAAAGATTAAATTGAAATAACTAAAAAATCTCATTAAAAATTCAAATAAAATTAAAGGTTTTAAAAGGGAAGTTAGTAAAAGTTATTATTTAACACGTCAGAAAAAAAAAAAACAAACTATTAAGTTGCTTATGTTTTAGAATTTGTTCGAAATATAGTCCAAAAAGTCTGAAATGACTATTGGAAAAAAGTTGTGAGTTAATAAAAAGTTAATAAAAAAGTAAATAAAAGTTA
This sequence comes from Thalia democratica, assembly GCF_965202585.1. NCBI lineage: Eukaryota > Metazoa > Chordata > Thaliacea > Salpida > Salpidae > Thalia > Thalia democratica. The sequence goes on from NC_139167.1 coordinate 81,954,600, forward strand.
ATAAAAAGTTAATCAAACGTAAAACAATTTCATTCAAAACGTTATACTTGCTTTAAAAAACTTTAATTCTACCTAGTTGCTTACTAAATATAAACATAGTTATTTAATTGCATATTATTTTAAGCTTAAAAAATGATAAATCTTATGTAAACAACGAAAAAAAAGCAGTTGGTCTAGCCTTTATTATCTGTGCAATATCCAATGTTAAAGTAAAAATGGATACTAAATCAGCTCAATCTAACATATACTTTTACTCAAATGTATACTTGCATTTGAAAATGCTGCACAATAAAAAAGTACTCAAACAAAACTTCAACCACCTTTAAAAGATGTAAAGAAGAAAATGTTTTTTGAAGTAGAATTTCGTGCTCGACATGAAAGTAAAATTTAGTTTTGCAAAAAAAAACAAGGTTTAAAAAAACAAGTTAGAAGTTCAAAACTAGGTTAAAGTTTTAAAAATAAATGAAGAGAGACCACGTGATAAAACAAAATTTCTGCTTAAATTCGCCATAAGAAAGTATTGTGAATATTAAATGTTAAAAACCTTATTTTTTATCGTTTTGATAATTTTTTTGGTGTTTTTTCGCATGAATTTTTCCGCCAGAAACCATGGAAATGTTTATTTTTAAGTATTGGCAAGTTTAAAAAGAAAAGAAAATAAATTCTAAAAATAAGTTTTAGTTGTTCATTATCATTCAATTTTATAGCATAAAATTTTGCATAAATTTCAATGACTACAGTTGGTTTTGTCTTTAGACAAAAACTACATTTTTATAAAGTATATTAATGTAATTAGTTGTTTAACAGTTTATAAAATAATTTTTACTTTGACTCATAGTTTCATTAGTATTTTGATACGTGTTAATATAGTTTGTAAAGTTAAACTTTAGTGTCCTAAAAAATGTTTACTCACATATTTATTGCAACTTACGGTTCTCTTTACTACTAGTTTGAAGTGTTTTTTTATAAACAATTACTACACAAATCAACAAGCTTTATAAACTAGATTTAAATAACTATCAATGCAAATAATAGCTGTTAGCTTAAATATTAAGTAAGATAACATTAGATTAAATTGTTAGTTTTATCATTGTTTTTTTAAATGACAAACATAAAATAGTTTTTGTGTATAAAAGGATATAATTATACTTTTGTTAAACTAGAAAAACAATACTGAAATAACCATGATATAAGGAAATAACTTTAGTTAAAAACTATATACAGCAACAAGTTCACACATATTAACTTTTGAAGAATGATAAAATTTTAAGGATTATGATAGATTTTAGCTTAGTTTTTATGTAAGTTAGATGATAAGTAAAATGTGCAGGTTTTTGTATATAGTTTAAACAACACAGTATTATGAATTGATGATAGTTCATCTTTCTAAGTTTTCAACAGGTCATTGTGTTACAATATTAAGAGTTTATTAAAAGACCCACTCAAAACTAAACAAGTGTCTAACTACTTTTGAATAACTTGAATTTATTACTGTTTTGAACAGATTATCTAAGTGAACAATACTACTCAAAAGTATTAAAAGTTTACATTAGCAAGTTATTTGACTATACACAGTCAAGTCTTATAGATAAGTTTGTCAGTGCACACTTGAAAAAAAAATTGTCAAGTATTAAGAAGTATGTACACTTATTTATAAACTTGATGAACTGTTTTTGTGTTTATGTCGAAACTTAATTGTTTTATGTGTATTAAACTGTTAAATTAAGAAATAATGCTAAACTTAAGTCATGTAAAAATAAGTTATTGTACAAAATAACGACCAAATTGATAATAGTGAGTTGTGAAGTTAAGCTGGGCATTAATGTCTGCATAAATGTTTATTCACGTACTTATTGCAACTAAGTATACTAGAGTGAAGTATTGTTTTAATAATAAGTACACAAATCAATAAGTTTCTACAAAAAGTTATTGAGAAAAAACTTCACTAATTAATCACAAGCTTAATGTAATAGTATTAGCAACACGACTTAATTTTAGACTCTTGTAGAATTCTTTTTGTTTAAGCAGTTAGTTAATGGTTAAAAATGTAAATCTTTGAACTAAAATGAAGGTTTAAAGCGGAAATTAGGAATATAGCAGTGATATTTGTTATGAAGATACTAGTGCCTGCTATGTGTTTCAATTTCTAACTCATATCATACAAAAGCATACAAGTTTGAAACGTGTTCAAAAACTAAATAGTTCAAATTCAAAGCTTTCATTTTGTCTATTTTTCATCATTTTTATAATGTGTTTGGTGTTTTTTAAAGCAGAATTTTGTGCTGAAAACGATAGTAAAATCTATTCTAAAATAAAACAAAGTTTAAAAAAGTTATAGCCAAAAGTTTAAAACAAGCTTAAAATTTTCAAAGCGAGAGAAGAGAAACCACGTGATAAAATTAATTTTCCGGCTCAAAATTGCCATAAGAAAGTATCGTGAAATAAATCTTATTTTTTATCGTTTTGATAATTTTTTTGGTGTTTTTTCGCATGAAACTTTCCGCCAGAAACGATGGAAATGTTTATTTTTAATTATTGGCAAGTTTAAAATAAATAGAAAAATCTTCCGAAAAAAAGTTATACTTGTTCATTATCATTCAATTTTATAGCATAAAAATTTGCATAAATTTCAATGACTACAGTTGGTATGGTCTTTAGACAAAAATTACTTTCTTATAAAGTATATTGATGTAAATAGTTCTTTAAAAGTTTATAAAACAAATTATTTTGACTAACAATTTCATTAGTATTTTGATACGTGTTAATATAGTTTGTCCTTTATATAGCTAAATTTTAGTGTCCTAACAAATGTCTACTCATATATTTATTGTAACTAAGGGTTCTCTCAGATACTAGTTTGATGTGTTGTTTTATAAATAAGTTCTACACAAATCAACAAGCATTATAAACTGGATTTTAACATGTATTATTTATTTATGAACAATTTATTATTCTATATATAACACTTCACTTACTGTAATTTGATTTAACAGTATCATTCTATTGTATTTTGCACATACTAGTTAGTTTACCTATAAAAGTCTTCTATCTCATTTATGTTATTATTTAAACATTGTTTTGTTTGTATTGTATGTTTTTAAGTAATTTAGTTCTACTTATAGCTCAAAGTTAAGTAAAGACTGAGTTTTAGTGTTATTAACAGATATGTTCGATTTATAGTGAAATGTTTAATAGTATATACCTTTAAGTAATTCAAATTACTCAACAGTTTTACGTTGTAATTTACTTTATCAGTATCATTCTACTGCATTTCAAAAAGTTATATCAATTCAAGTTACCAAGTCTCATAACAGCAAACAAATTCTTAGTTTAGTATTTATGTGTACTTTAGACTCTTAACTGTTTTTTCATTTAATTAATCCCAATTTACAGTTCCCAATAATTAATCCCAATGTATATCATTTGTTTGAATTACACTAGTAGATTACTTACTGAGATTTAAGCGTCGTTAGGCTTGAAAGAAAAAAAACAATGGTTGTGCAAAATGCTTTACCAATATTGGTACATTGCATTCTTAATGGTACAGAACCATATACTTTATCTAAGTAGTATATAAGGAACACTGAATGTAAAAGGTTTATGCCACTTAGACAGAAACTAAGTTAAAATTTTTTAGTTACATAAGTAAGTATTTACGTCTTAAATTGTATAAATAAAGTTTGGACATCTTTTAAATAAGACACTTACAAAATACCGTTTTTGTCCACAATTTTTCAGGTAATTTTGTGATATTTTTTATTTTTACCTATTTACAATTATTACGTCATGACCCTGAGTCTCATACAGAAAAAACTTAGTAATTTTTACTTACACTTTAGTTGTACATGGATATCGTCTTTAGGATTATCAATTATTAAATTTGTTTGAAATAAGACTAATTCTATGTACATAAAAAGTGTTGGATAAGGTGTGTGTTAATTAAACTAACAGATACAAACATATATGAATAATATATGCTCTTAAATAAATTACTGCTGCGTATAAAAGAATTTTAATTTTAAATTACAATCAAGTCTTAATAATACTTAATCATTAATTATCATATTGTTGCGCTGGTTTATGTGATTGTTTCTAGTTTTAGTCCACATAAAGTTCTACAAATTGTATGCATTATAATGGTAACGAAAGGTCTTTTTTTAACTATTTAATTTTGGTGTTTATTTTCGACTCAATATTAAATATTACAATATTTAAATTCAAATTAAAGTTTTATGTTTTATAGTATGTATCCTGTGTTTTGCGTACTACAAATGATACAATTTTGTAATAGACATTCTGGTATTATTCTATAATTAACACTTCAACTTACTTTTTTGTTGTAATTAAATTTAAATTTCAAGTATAGTTTGTGATACTTGATTATGTGGTAACTCATAGTTCGTTTAACTTGAGGTCTAAATTAAACTTTATATTTATAATGAATAGTATACTTTTATTAAAAAAACGTGCTTTAAGCAGTTTGAATGAATCTCGTTTGTAATTTAATTTAAATTTCAAGTATAGTTTGTGATACTCGATTATGGGGTAACTCATAGTTCGATTAACTTAAGGTCTAAATGAAACTTTATATTTGTAATGAATAGTATATTTTTATTAAAAAACGTGCTTTAAGAAGTTTGAATGAATTTCGTTTGTAATTTTATTTAAATTTCAAGTATATTTTGTGATACTCGATTATGGGGTAACTCATTGTTCGTTTAACTTGAGGTCTAAATGAAACTTTATATTTGTAATGAATAATATATTTTTATTAAAAAAACGTGCTTTAAGCAGTTTGAATGAATTTCGTTTGTAATTTAATTTAAATTTCAAGTATATTTTGTGATACTCGATTATGGGGTAACTCATAGTTCGTTTAACTTATGGTCTAAATGAAACTTTATATTTGTAATGAATAGTATATTTTTATTAAAAAACGTGCTTTAAGCAGTTTGAATGAATCTCGTTTGTAATTTAATTTAAATTTCATGTATATTTTGTGATACTCGATTATGGGGTAACTCATAGTTCGTTTAACTTAAGGTCTTTATAAAACTTTATATTTGTAATAAATAGTATATTTTTATTAAAAAACGTGCTTTAAGCAGTTTGAATGAATCTCTTTTGTAATTTAATTTAAATTTCATGTATATTTTGTGATACTCGATTATGGGGTAACTCATAGTTCGTTTGACTTAAGGTCTAAATGAAACTTTATATTTGTAATGAATAGTATATTTTTATTAAAAAACGTGTTTTAAGCAGTTTGAATGAATCTCGTTTGTAATTTAATTTAAATTTCAAGTATATTTTGTGATACTCGATTATGGGGTAACTCATAGTTCGTTTAACTTGAGGTCTAAATTAAACTTTATATTTGTAATGAATAGTTAATTTTTATTAAAAAACGTGCTTTAAGCAGTTTGAATGAATCTCGTTTGTAATTTAATTTAAATTTCATGTATATTTTGTGATACTCGATTATGGGGTAACTCATAGTTCGTTTAACTTGAGGTCTAAATTAAACTTTATATTTGTGATGAATAGTATATTTTTATTAAAAAAACATTACAATATTACAAACGAGATTCATTAAAATTGCATTAACCGCATTTTGTTGATAAAAGTATACTAATCATAATAAACATAAAGTTTAATTTAGACCTCAAGTTTAACGAATTATGATATGCTCCATAATCGAGTACACAAAATATACCTGAAATTTAAATTAAATTACAAACGAGATTCATTAAAATTGCATTAACCGCATAATGTTGATAAATGTATACTAATCATGATAAACATAAAGTTTAATTTAGACCTCAAATTTAACGAATTATGATATGCTCCATAATCGAGTACACAAAATATACTTGAAATTTTAATTAAATTACAAACGAGATTCATTAAAATTGCATTAACCGCATTTTGTTGATAAAAGTATACTAATCATAATAAACATAAAGTTTAATTTAGACCTCAAGTTTAACGAATTATGATATGCTCCATAATCGAGTACACAAAATATACCTGGAATTTTAATTAAATTACAAACGAGATTCATTAAAATTGCATTAAACGCATTTTGTTGATAAAAGTATACTAATCATAATAAACATAAAGTTTAATTTAGACCTCAAGTTTAACGAATTATGATATGCTCCATAATCGAGTACACAAAATATACCTGGAATTTTAATTAAATTACAAACGAGATTCATTAAAATTGCATTAACCGCATTTTGTTGATAAAAGTGTACTAATCATGATAAACATAAAGTTTAATCTAGACCTCAAGTTTAACGAATTATGATATGCTCCATAATCGAGTACACAAAATATACCTGAAATTTAAATTAAATTACAAACGAGATTCATTAAAATTGGATTAACCGCATTTTGTTGATAAAAGTATACTAATCATGATGAACATAAAGTTTAATTTAGACCTCAAGTTTAACGAATTATGATATGCTCCATAATCGAGTACACAAAATATACTTGAAATTTAAATTAAATTACAAACGAGATTCATTAAAATTGGATTAACCGCATTTTGTTGATAAAAGTATACTAATCATGATAAACATAAAGTTTAATTTAGACCTCAAGTTTAACGAATTATGATATGCTCCATAATCGAGTACACAAAATATACCTGAAATTTAAATTAAATTACAAACGAGATTCATTAAAATTGGACTAACCGCATTTTGTTGATAAAAGTATACTAATCATGATAAACATAAAGTTTAATTTAGACCTCAAGTTTAACGAATTATGATATGCTCCATAATCGAGTACACAAAAGATACTTGAAATTTAAATTAAATTACAAACGAGATTCATTAAAATTGCATTAACCGCATTTTGTTGATAAAAGTATACTAATCATGATAAACATAAAGTTTAATTTAGACCTCAAGTTTAACGAATTATGATATGCTCCATAATCGAGTACACAAAATATACCTGGAATTTTAATTAAATTACAAACGAGATTCATTAAAATTGCATTAACCGCATTTTGTTGATAAAAGTATACTAATCATAATAAACATAAAGTTTAATTTAGACCTCAAGTTTAACGAATTATGATATGCTCCATAATCGAGTACACAAAATATACCTGAAATTTAAATTAAATTACAAACGAGATTCATTAAAATTGCATTAAACGCATTTTGTTGATAAAAGTATACTAATCATAATAAACATAAAGTTTAATTTAGACCTCAAGTTTAACGAATTATGATATGCTCCATAATCGAGTACACAAAATATACCTGAAATTTAAATTAAATTACAAACGAGATTCATTAAAATTGCATTAACCGCATAATGTTGATAAATGTATACTAATCATGATAAACATAAAGTTTAATTTAGACCTCAAATTTAACGAATTATGATATGCTCCATAATCGAGTACACAAAATATACTTGAAATTTTAATTAAATTACAAACGAGATTCATTAAAATTGCATTAACCGCATTTTGTTGATAAAAGTATACTAATCATAATAAACATAAAGTTTAATTTAGACCTCAAGTTTAACGAATTATGATATGCTCCATAATCGAGTACACAAAATATACCTGGAATTTTAATTAAATTACAAACGAGATTCATTAAAATTGCATTAAACGCATTTTGTTGATAAAAGTATACTAATCATAATAAACATAAAGTTTAATTTAGACCTCAAGTTTAACGAATTATGATATGCTCCATAATCGAGTACACAAAATATACCTGGAATTTTAATTAAATTACAAACGAGATTCATTAAAATTGCATTAACCGCATTTTGTTGATAAAAGTGTACTAATCATGATAAACATAAAGTTTAATTTAGACCTCAAGTTTAACGAATTATGATATGCTCCATAATCGAGTACACAAAATATACCTGAAATTTAAATTAAATTACAAACGAGATTCATTAAAATTGGATTAACCGCATTTTGTTGATAAAAGTATACTAATCATGATGAACATAAAGTTTAATTTAGACCTCAAGTTTAACGAATTATGATATGCTCCATAATCGAGTACACAAAATATACTTGAAATTTAAATTAAATTACAAACGAGATTCATTAAAATTGGATTAACCGCATTTTGTTGATAAAAGTATACTAATCATGATAAACATAAAGTTTAATTTAGACCTCAAGTTTAACGAATTATGATATGCTCCATAATCGAGTACACAAAATATACCTGAAATTTAAATTAAATTACAAACGAGATTCATTAAAATTGGACTAACCGCATTTTGTTGATAAAAGTATACTAATCATGATAAACATAAAGTTTAATTTAGACCTCAAGTTTAACGAATTATGATATGCTCCATAATCGAGTACACAAAAGATACTTGAAATTTAAATTAAATTACAAACGAGATTCATTAAAATTGCATTAACCGCATTTTGTTGATAAAAGTATACTAATCATGATAAACATAAAGTTTAATTTAGACCTCAAGTTTAACGAATTATGATATGCTCCATAATCGAGTACACAAAATATACCTGGAATTTTAATTAAATTACAAACGAGATTCATTAAAATTGCATTAACCGCATTTTGTTGATAAAAGTATACTAATCATAATAAACATAAAGTTTAATTTAGACCTCAAGTTTAACGAATTATGATATGCTCCATAATCGAGTACACAAAATATACCTGAAATTTAAATTAAATTACAAACGAGATTCATTAAAATTGCATTAAACGCATTTTGTTGATAAAAGTATACTAATCATAATAAACATAAAGTTTAATTTAGACCTCAAGTTTAACGAATTATGATATGCACCATAATCGAGTACACAAAATATACCTAAAATTTAAATTAAATTACAAACGAGATTCATTAAAATTGCATTAACCGCATTTTGTTGATAAAAGTGTACTAATCATAATAAACATAAAGTTTAATTTAGACCTCAAGTTTAACGAATTATGATATGCTCCATAATCGAGTACACAAAATATACTTGAAATTTTAATTAAATTACAAACGAGATTCATTAAAATTGCATTAACCGCATTTTGTTGATAAAAGTGTACTAATCATAATAAACATAAAGTTTAATTTAGACCTCAAGTTTAACGAATTATGTTATGCTCCATAATCGAGTACACAAAATATACTTTAAATTTTAATTAAATTACAAACGAGATTCATTAAAATTGCATTAACCGCATTTTGTTGATAAAAGTATACTAATCATAATAAACATAAAGTTTAATTTAGACCTCAAGTTTAACGAATTATGTTATGCTCCATAATCGAGTACACAAAATATACTTGAAATTTTAATTAAATTACAAACGAGATTCATTAAAATTGCATTAACCGCATTTTGTTGATAAAAGTATACTAATCATGATAAACATAAAGTTTAATTTAGACCTCAAGATTAACGAATTATGATATTCTCCATAATCGAGTACACAAAATATACCTGGAATTTTAATTAAACTACAAACGAGATTCATTAAAATTGCATTAACCGCATTTTGTTGATAAAAGTATACTAATCATGATAAACATAAAGTTTAATTTAGACCTCAAGATTAACGAATTATGATATGCTCCATAATCGAGTACACAAAATATACCTGGAATTTTAATTAAACTACAAACGAGATTCATTAATTACTTTAAATAATTACTTTACACTATTACTTTAAATAATAATTACTATTAGTTAAAGAATTTAATTGAAACTATATTAAACGTACTTTGGTTGATAAAGTTTTTTTTATAAAAATGTAAGAAAATTATCCATCTATATAAAAATCGTTTTTGTTAATTTATTATAATGAGAGTAAAGAAACTAAGTATATTTTATCTATTTACTAAAACAATGACATGATATAATTTAAGACATAAAACTTTATGTGTTAATACTTTTATTTGTACATTTGACGTCAAGTTATTATGAATTAATCAAATACAATACATCTTTATTTACGAAACTTAGTTTAATTTGCTATTTTAAATATATTTATTACAAAAGCAAAACAGAGAAACTAACTGCAACTGCACATACTTTTTTGTGTTTTCCCTTATTTCTCATCTGCTTGTTAAAAATGTATTGGGTTATTTGAGTACAAATATTGTTAGTTATATAAACTCATGCTTAATTACAATTACTTGGTAGAAGTTTACAAACTATAGAAAAATTTTATTCTAAGTCACATAACAACAGCAACAATAAAATAGTTAACTAAATTAAAAATAAATAAAAATCGCTGTTGTGATTGTAGTTGCTTTTACTATAGTTACAATATTTCAGCCGCGTGTAGTAGGCCCTCACAATCCTTCAATAAAAAGGACTTTAATGGAAAAAACAATTAAAGTTGAAAACTGCAAAATACCGAAGCTGCCATTGAAGCAACACATTATAAAAGTTTATGTAAATGTTAGATTAGCAAATAGTAAAAACGCAGAAGTAAGTGTTTGGTTTTTTTCTAGCTTTTACTTATTGTTTTCAAATATGATACTTATATGATAAAAGAGTGAAGAAATTGCCAAAGATATAACGAGGTGCCTGTCTCTCATATTAGGACAAAAAGATTCAAAATCCGCTGACGTATTTAGTTCAGTTCTGTCATTTAAGCTATCCAATAGTGAAACTGGCTCTGACAGTGACAAGATAAAAAGTTATTGTAGTTATATTGTTTGTGTTTCTCTAGCAGTGTTGAATGTTTCTCCTTTCATCGAAATCGTGCGAAAAAGCTTACATGAGATGATAGGTTTACAACCCAACAGCAGTTTAGCTTTTTTATTTCGCAGTATTGTTTCAAATATCTTTTTTGGAAATGCTAAAACGAATTTAGAAATTCGAAAGATTCCAGAAAAGAATTTCAAATTGTATCTTTTAAAAGACATTATGGAACTACATGATAAAGTAAATTTAAAAATGCATTACAAGGATATAACGCAATATTTAAATGCATTCAAATCAGGGCTGCAAGAAATTATCAGCACAACAAAAGTTATAGACAGTTTTAAAGAAAAGTCTTTTGTTGAAAATTCAAAAAGTACAGAAAGGTTTGTATACTACGTAATTGATTTGTATAGAAAGTTTCAGTTCAAAACTTCGATTGATTACAAAAAAGAAAAATACACTTTTGCTCTTCTTTTAGAAGTTCTTCAATCAACGTTTTCCCTTCTAAAATTCAATATAGCTAAAATTGTTTCAAAACTTATAAAGTATTGGCCTAAATGTTACTTCTATCATGTCGATGTAATCGTAGTTTTTATGAAGCTTTGTGAAGCCCTTAACACCGACGAACAAAAATCTCTTGAAAATCAATTAATTGAAAAGTTTGATGAATTGTTTGTTTATTCTCAACCTGCTGTTTTTGTTAAGGCATACATTGAGTCTCAAGATCTAAGCATAGACTTTGTTGGTTTTACTAACTGCACGGGAAAATATGAAGATGCATATGAAAACAATTTGTCGTTGGCTTCTTTGCGACAGAAAACATTTGCAGAAGCACGCACTGCTAGGCAAAATGTAGTAAAGAATGCAAATGAAAAACAGAAGGGCAGAAAAAAAAAAGCTTCTGATGAGACTGATTCCCCTCCACAGGAATGCAGGGTAAAGAAAGTAGAGTGAAGTTCGAAACCGAGAAAAAAATTACTGAATAGCTTCAAAAGCGCTTCTGGTTCTGCAGCTGTAGAGATTGATCCACTTGTTGAATCAAACACACTGGAAGAAAATTCCACAACAGAAGACAGTGCTGACAAAAACGAGTCGGTTGAACCTAATAAGAAAAATTCAACATCGAAACCGAAAGATGTGTGAGGAAGAAAAAATTAAACAAAAGAAACAACTGTTCGGTAATATTTTACAAATATGTTGAGTTCGAATTTTAATGCTAAAAATTAACATTTTGTTTTATTTTTTAGTCTCAAGAAATTATAAGTGTGTTATAGGTTTTAGTTTGAGTGATGTACTTAGTTCTTGTCTAGAGCCTTTTTAGCAAGATAAATTAACAAGTTTAATTTAAATAAGTTTATATGAACAAATTATTAAATTATATTTTAGTCGGCCCCTCTGGCAAAATTTGTTTAGCTAAAATAATATATTTTGTTTGCAACGTGTCTTAAAGTATTTAGGTTTTCTAAATGAACACAAATGATTTTTTTTTACAAATCTGTTGTTGATAACATCTACTTCTGTTGTAATGTAAATTCTTTTGCTTGGTGGTTTAATGAAAAATTTTCTGACAAATTTCGTTAAAGTGTTTATGTTCTAAACTTACAAACTGATTCTTAACAAACAAAATTCTGTCGACAATTGATTTTAAGCTAAAATTTTATTTTGTACGTTTATAATAAAAAACTGGTTATCTGATTATGACTTTATATCGTACACATTTTATAATTAGCGTTGAAAAGTATTTGTGCATAAACATTGTTTTTATTATATTGGACCATAATAAATATGCTTTATAATGTAAAGTATTTACATATGATATAGTCTATATTAAGACAAATAAGTTTTACAAGTAGTTCCTTAATTTATAAAATTTCCACCTTAAGTCGCTCAAGAAAAACCCTTTACAGTCTTATTATCTTACTTATCTTTAATATAACCCTGTTATTTGGTTCAATTTAAGAAAAATAAATTCTAAACTCATGTAAATATAAAAGGTTTAGAGGTTTAAAAAAAACACTGTAAAAATATTTCTTTAAAAAGTAGTGCTCCTAAAATGATCATTTCGAGAGAATGTTTGACATTTTAAGTTCAAGTATCCGAGGCATGCAAAGATTTATTTTAAAAGCCCAGCCCGTAAATAAGAATTTCTAGCAAATCTTTCGCTTCGACTTGAATAGCTGCCCACCTTAAAACATAAAGCAACTTTTCATATTCATACTTCTTTTAATTGTATAAAAATAACTGAATAATTAATGGAGCTTACAATTCTTACCAAATATGACAAAAAACATCTTAAACATTTTTTTTGCTTTGTAGATATCACATTTTTGGTTTAGTATGAATAAAAACATCAACAATTTTTTTTGACCTCAACGTTTAACTATGTTTTTGTTGTTTATTCTATAGAAAATAAATTAGTTTCGTAAAAAAATAATGGAGCTAACAATTTTTATTAAATTTACATCAAAAATATATAAAACGATTCGTCTTGCTTTGTAGATATCACATTTTTTGTTTAGATTGAAAAAAAAAACATTTTTAGTTTTGAACCGATGCTCATTCAAAAAGAAAAACCAAATACGCAAGCTTCAGGAAATGGAAAGTCAGTCCTACTAACAAAATATTAAGTGAATTATTGTTATAAATTTCTATTTTTTAGCATTTTTCATAGCCTTGTACAACAACGTCATAATTAGCTTAAGTTTTATATCAATCTTTAAAACTTTTTTTACAACTCATTTAACTTTTGATAAAGAATCACGTTGATTTGAAAAACTTCAAGTTTTCTAAAGTTTTTGAAAATAAAATACACTTTTATTAAGTTGCAAGTGGTATTTATACATAATAAATACTTTTTTGCTTAGTAAAACACTTTTTCAACCTATGTACAACTGATCATACTTGCCAGATTTGACTTAGTTAAAGCTGTAAAACGAGAGAGTTGTTAAGCACGTCTGTACTCTGTAGTAAACAAAAAAAAAAAGGTTTAAAAAGTGAGAGAATTCAGCAATACAGTATTATGGATTTATCAACTATATTTGTCATTATTTTCAATCGGTTTAAAATGTTTATATAACTTTTTTTGTATTATAAATTTCTCTATTACTAGTTGTGATTGCTTTTACTAGATTAAAAATTGTTGAAATTTTAATTAAAAAACGTACTTAATAACAATTGAAATATTTTAACGAAAAACTTCTATGAAAAGAAAAATATACATTTTTTTTATGGTAACTTAAGCTTTTAATTTAAGGTTGCTTGGTTAAATGAAAAAAAAAATCAATTTTATTTAAAATTTTCCTCTTTATAAAGCCACTTATTCTACTAAGCGCGATTGTTAACAATTGTGGACCATACTAGAATAATTTTTATGTATCATTATGTAAGATAAATTTAAAAGCTGCTTAAATTGATTTATTTTTACAAAATAGTTTATATTTTCTAAACAAGAATAAATAAGTGTTTGCATTTAAATTTTAGTCATAAAAAAAACTTTTAAGGATAGAAAACTATTATTTTACAAACTTACATATGAGGGGTTAATGCTTATAATTAAAAAAATATCATATTTATGAATTTAAAACCAATGTATTTTTTCATTTTATTTATTATAGGTTTTCAAATATTTCACAAAGCCTTTTTTAGTGAGCGAAAACTGTAATTTATCACATTTAAACTAAAAAAAAATCCTTTTCATTAAATGAAATAAAACAATTGAAAATTTTTTTAAAGAAACAGTTAATTAGTAAAAGCCAAACATTTATTTATGAATTTTGCTTAAACAATTGTTCTGCATGCTATTGATAAAAATAGTAAAACACGCTATTTATTTGATAATATATTCAATTTGAAGTAATAATTTGAAACTTTAAACAGATATAACTAAAAAAGATTCTTAAACAACATTTCAAACGTTAGCCACTTTTTGCATTTTGTTCGATTGGTTCAATAAAACTTGCTTGTTTTTCGCACGTTCGTGTCTATAAGTTTGACAGTGTTTCATCAGAGTATGCTTTTTCGGCCTAACCTCAATTTTGCACCACTTGCAATAAGCCTTAGTACCATTTTGGCTTGGAGCGATCCAATCTATGAAAAAAATTGCATCACTTATACGTGTTTGTAGTCTAACAAACTGACTGAATAAACAATTTAATTCATAATGATTTTGTACCAATTATTTTATAATTTTTTTTGACACATCGCCCTAGATAAGTTTTTACAAAGTGTACAACTTATAATAATCAGTGAATCTGTAAAAAAAACTTAAAATGGAAAATTGGAATTAAAAATAAAGAAAAGCTATAAAATTTGAATGCAACACCTAATTAGAATTATAAAGTATTAATAGTTTAGGGTCCACGACAATTCAATTTAAAAAAAAAATTAAAGGATCACAAATTGAAAAGTAGTATATACTAGAAAAAAAAAATATATATATATGTATGTTGGTCTTATTAATATCTACAAGCCGTTTTTTCTTTTTGTAAAACATTAAATAATATTTTAGATATGGTAAAATATTTTTAATGTATACTTATTTATGTTATTTATTTTATATCTTAAAAAATATCTTATATTTTACAAAAAAAGGCTTGTAGATACCAATAAGAACTATATACGTATTTTATTTTTTTTTTTAACTATATAAATTTTTGAGTAATGATCTGTTAACTATTTTTTTTTAAATATGAGTTGTCATGTAGCCAATACTTTGATAATACATACTTCTGCAAGTTATTAACATGTTAAAATTATGAGTTTAAACCTTTGTTACATTATGTTCAATATGGATAAAATTAATAAAAATTAAGTTTGGTCACAAACAGTTAACAGTAAAGATTACCTTTTAACTCCGGCACAGATTCCCAAGATTTCAGATAGGTCCTGTAATCCTGCGTTTTAGGTTGATAATTATCTAAAATAATTTCAACTGAAGATACCTACAAGGTGTTAAAGTATTATTAGAACATGTTACGTCTAGAAAGCATAATCAATACAACTTTATTTAAAATGATAGAGTACAAAGCACAAAATAAATTTGTTAAATTCAAAGGTTGGTAGTAAACAACTTTTGTGTTTTAAAAAGTCCTATATATATTATTTATACACAATATTGCTTATATCATACTTAAAATTTAGTACATGTACTCAGCAAAAAATAACAAGTGATAAGTAGTGTTATCTCATAACCATAAAAAATAATCAAAAAACAGTTTGTGTTTTATTTTACTTTTCAAAATCATAGTTTGCAATTATAAATTTACATTTAAAAATACATAAAAAAAGTAATTTTAGTTAAAACTATGAGAACATTCATTGAACTATTTATTAATGCAATACGGGAGTAGGAATGAGTCATAATCTTTAAAAAACAATTGTTTTTTATTAGTATAATTTTAAGTTTGCAAAAAGATGATCTTAGTTTTACCTTTTTTAGAAAATAAAAACAATTTTTGATATTTGAATGGTCAAAGTCGAGTATATTAGGTTGCTTATAAAAGGGTAAAACCATAAAATATAGTTTTCCACTTAAACCCATATTTCTTATGATCTTTAAGCAATCAAAACAAATGTAAACGAGTTTAAAGAAACATATATTTAAAGTTTCTGTTATTAAAATTTTTTAATGAAAACTTGATTTAAAGTTTTTGTTTAATCATACAAGCATCACTCTCTAAAAAAATTAGGCCATAAGCTTTAAGAACTAAATGAAGACGGTTTTTAAGTGATATCTTTATTTGACATTTAAGTTTGCCCTTTCTATGCAATTCAACAGTACTCTCTAATTTAAACAGCCAAAATCTCTACAATTATTTTAGATCTATTTTCAGTAAACAATATTTTCATCAAACATCAATCAAATATGCTTAATTCCCTCGTTGCTTATGTTTTTACATAAGTACACTTTTTTATTAGTTTAGATATGTGGTAATTTCCAAATCATATGGAAAGGTATAAATTTATAGCTTATCTAATAAACTACTGTAATCATATAATATTTATAGTAAATATACTAAAACCCTAATCCTTCGTTTAAATTAAAAAACCAAAATGACAGCTACATAACTTATTTACTAAAAAATAACAAAATATTTAAAAAAATATTTAGTGTTATAAGTGTATTTAAAAATAATCATAAACTTTGAGTATAAAAATAGAAATAGAAACTAAGTGACTATCAGAATACTTTAGTTTTAAAAAAAAATTTATAAAAAGTATACATGATATCATGCAAAATACAACTTTTTATTTTATTTTTACTAAGTAACTAAAAGATGTTTTAAAGACAAAACGGCAAAGTAAGTTCTGAATTCTGTTTAATATGCTAAAATGAAACCATCACTTAACTACACCACTCAATTTTTTTAAAGTACATTCTAAAGTTTAAATGTTTTGTTCTATTTTTGATAAAGATAACTATACCATTTTTTATTTATCTACAAAAACCTCATGACATTAAAACAAAATTACATTGAATTGGATTTTGAGCTTTTCAAAAACAATAGTTGTATTGGTTAATTTTCAGGCTATTTTAGTTAAGTTTTTGATTTCGAATCTAAGTAGCCAAGGCAACTTCAATCATAATTTTTTACTAAATAGGGTATTCACCTAAACTAGATGTTTCAATAGTTAGATAAACGATTCCTAAAGCAACTGATTACTGAATAAGTTAGTACTAACCAAGGTTCAACTGCTACCAATGTAAAGTGTTTAAAACGGGAATGGGTCTAATATGCACGAAGAAACTTTTTTACACGAAAGTTCATTTTAGCACCAGAATTAAAAAAAAAAGAAGAAAAAAAAAACATTTACCCACCAAGAGTAAGGTTTAGGGGTAACAGTGATAGAAAAAAAGGGTAGCTAGCTGTCTAATTTTCACAAGCGTACAAAATTGCACGGGTTAAATTTTTAAGCTATTAAGCATTTTAGTAACAGGTATTAGCAGTTTAGTATTAGCGTTTACTGATAAAAATTTTAATCCCGGAACAATTATCAGAATTAAAAATTACAGTCAAAAAAATAATCGAGAATCAAACCTCGCACTGCCCCTCCTCGGTTTCAGTCCTCTGGTCCAACTCTGATTTGTTGCCGAGGCAAATCTCGCGCTTGTAAGTTTGGTTCTTGCGCGCCAAGCTCTCCCTTTCCGACGACTTTTGCCAGTTTATTTTGGGGGTGCGCCCTGTGAATGTACATTTGTATAGTAAACACTTTAGACAACCGACTACACCTCAAAAAATTACTTTATATTCTGAAGAAAATATTCTATTACATAATTTTAGCTATCATATAAGGGATAATGTTTATTATAAAAACATATTTTTGATTATCGAACAAATTATTTTTAACTTTTAAAAACAAGTCTGATCCCCAATTTTTATGTTAATCACTTTGACTATCACAGAAAAGTTTTAAAAAAATTAGCTTTTGACTTTTTATGTTAAGAAACTTTTTTTTTTCATTAAAAATTCTACTTACAGGGTGGCCACTGGTTTTTCAAAAACTTTTTTAAGCTGGCTGAATATTGAACTGAATTAATACTTCCAGGTTTAAAATAGTACTTGTTTTTAGGTCTACTTCTAGCTTAAAATTAAGTTTAAGGTAGAAACCATTTTAAGTACTATAAAAACATTGAAAAAATACAGTGAAGTTATTTCAAATGTGTATTAATTTGTAAAAAATTGTTTTAATTACAAAAAAAAAATTATGATACCAAAAATTTTTTATCCAGATGACAGATATTTTGTGTCAATTCAAAATTTTACAAATTAAAATGTAAAAATTTTTAAAAGTTACATGTTTTTCTAGTTTTTTTGGTCAAATTTTTCAAATTACAAGTCTTTGCAGGATTTTGGACCACCAAATTATTGTTAATCAAAAAAAATAACAAAATGTTTACTTTTTACAGCAGATTTTGTTGAGTTGTTGTCAAACTCAGTTGAATTTTCATCTTTAGAATTCAAGTCATGAGGTTCTGGCCTTTCAGGATCAATTTCTTCCATTATTTCTTCATTTGAGTTTAAATTGTTGTTTTTTGAACCATCATTTACAATTTCTTTTAGTAAAAATAATAAACTTTTCTTAAAAACAGCAAATATAGTTTTAATTTTATCATTATTATTCAGTAGAATATTTAGCTAATAAAAACCAACTTTTTATAGACTCAACAGATTTTTATAGAAAAAACTTAAAAAATATTACTAGCAGAATTTTTTTTCTAAATTTAAAAAATCTAATTTTAGTTTTAACAGCCATTTCTAAAATCTAAATCCGAAAATATTCTTGTTTAACAAAAACAAATTCTTAAAAATAACAAAAACTAATAAATTTTTAAATGACAATTTACACATACATAAGTATTAAAAAAATATGACACTTTTGTATTAAACATTTATTCAGAATATAAAAGTGGTTTTTT
This sequence comes from Thalia democratica, assembly GCF_965202585.1. Lineage (NCBI taxonomy): Eukaryota > Metazoa > Chordata > Thaliacea > Salpida > Salpidae > Thalia > Thalia democratica. The sequence goes on from NC_139167.1 coordinate 81,973,712, forward strand.
ATTTGATTTAAAATGTACATATGTTTACCTTTAGTATTTAAGTCACTTTGGTTATTTGGTAGAATTTCTTGAGAGGTTTGTTGATTACCTCTATGTTCTGTAAAAAACTTAGGTCCAGTTTTCACACGGCCTGTAAAGTTATTCAGCTTTTACACTAAAATAATAATAATCTGAAAAGTATACATACAAAGTTTCATTATAACTTTTATAGTAAGTGTTTAACAGAGGAAAATCACAGTATAAAGTTGATTTGTAAAATAAGTTAAGCACTTTGACTATAACATAGACACTAAAAAACATATTTGAGTTCTTATGTAAACGAATAAGTTCTTTTTTATATGAAAATTCTCAAACAAAAAAAAAGTATATATTTACTTTTTCTAGAAGATTCTGTTGAAATGTCGTCTAACTTAGTTAAATTTTTATCCTTAGAATGCTTTTCACGTTTAATTTCTTCCATTTTTTCTTCATTTAAGTTAAGAATGACGTGTTTTGAATGCACATTTGCAACTTCTGTAAAATGAAAACTTTAAGACAAAAATATGCATAATTAGTTTTTATTCTTTCTATTTGTTTGAAACCAGATATTAACAAAATGCATTTCATGACCTAAACCAATTCGTACAGATACATGCAAAAATATAAAAAGCCTATTTTTTTAGTATACTTTAGAATAAAAAAGTAAACTTGGGTACTAAAAAAGCTAATTTAGCTTAAAACTAAATCTAAAAACAACTAGTTTATCAAAAACAATTTTTTTTAAGGAAAATGAAACACTTAATAAAAATCTAACTAGGCATACTAAAAAAGTATTTTTTAAATAATTCTTATATTTCAGTTATTCAGTTAAAGGATAACAACATACCAGTTTAAGTGGAACTTCAAATTACCTAAAATATTTACCTTTAGTGTTTGAGTAAGTTTGACTATTTGATCGAATTTTATCAGAACTTTGTTCATCATCTCTATTTTCTACAGGAAACTTAGCTTTAGTTTTCTCAGTATCTGAAGATAAATTCTTTGAACTATTAAAACTTATTAAAACTAATTGATAATTATGAGGAAAAATATTTAAATTAAATATTATTTTAATATTTATAGTAAGTGTTGCGATATGAAACCTACAAACATTAATAATGATAGTTAACAGGCTTTTGAGAAATACTTTTCATGTAGAACAGAAGTTTTACTGAATTTTTATTATTAATATTATTTGAAATATTGAAATATTTACTAATACTTGCTATGCAGAACAAGACAGTTTTTTTTTATAAGCTAACATACAAGTTTCTTTGCGATTTCTAGTTGGGACTTGTCTTGAACTATTATCACTCATGTTTGAGTTTTCACCAATGTTTGAGTCTTTACCATTGATAAACTCATCTGTTTCAATTTGCATCGATTCAACATCAACTATTTTTGGATTTAAACTTGAGCTTCCAATTTCTAGGTCTGCAAATGTTTTAATTTAATTTTAAATAAAACAAGTACTAGTAAATTTGAAACTTACCAGTCCTATTCTCAGTAGAACTGTCAATTAAAAATTGCAACTGAGAGTTTTTAAGAGTCACATCATTTTCCTTTGATGAATTTTTATTAAAGTCATACAAATGTTTGACTAATGGGCTGTTGGAGATGGTTTTTTGTGACTCTGCTGTATCTACAAGATATATAACCTTTGCAAGTGTTATGAATAGACATTTAGAAATATATTTTTTTATATTTAATGTAAATTAATTCTACCTTTCACACTTTTTTTTGATGTTTCATATTTTTTAGTTGATCCAATTTCACATGAACAGCTATTGATTTTTTTCAATCTAAAATTGTAAATATTAGTATAAAAAAGTAAAACCTTATTTGATAAGTAAACTATTAAAAAATGCATAGTTTTTCTACTACGTCTTATTAAATATTTTTTTATAAAATACCTTAGTAAAGAAAATTATTATAAATTAAATTTTTTTATGTAAACAAACTGAGAGACATCATTAAGTGTGGATCAACAATAACAAATCTCTTTTTATATAAATAAAAACAATAAATGTTAAACCATTCATAAAAAATAGTAAAGACTGAAGGGGTTAAAGTTATTTTTTAAGTATAAGGACTACAATACTTTTACTGTTGTCATTCATATAAATTATTTCAACTTCACTAAAAGAATTATTATTTTATTATTGTTTGAGCAAAAGAACTTGAACAGACAAAAAACATTACTCATATACTTGAAATATTTTTAATGTTTAATTACTAAAAAACATCTAAAAAAAATTATAAATGGATAATTAAAAAGGATAAACTTGAAAATATTTTTTTTTGAAAAGTGAGAAACTTGTTTTCTGAAGAACTAAAAAACATAAGTAACAAACATAAGTTAAAAATTTTAAGAAAGTTAATCAAAAATAAAAGAAATGATAATTTTTTTGTATTTTTTTTACCCCTTATACTTGTGACTTTCAGAAGCAACACATTAAAACTTAGCAACTTTGATTATATAAAAAAATCATTGTTTTAAATTTTGTATCCAAAAACTCATTTTGCATTATCTTAAGCTAATAAAACTTCCTGACACATTAATATAAACAAGGTAGACCTTTGTGAATTTAAGTATGAGATTTTAAGGTATCTTAAGAAGCTTTTTATATGCAAAAATATTATACAGTGACTATTGATTGAGATTTTCTATTATTACATTATATAGAATTAAAATAGAAGTAACAAAGTGTAAAAGTAATAATACTTACTTGTAACTTTTATATATAAGGTCTTTCTCTAACTTCACTATTTTATCTAACAATTTAAGTTGTGTTTCTGTCATCGCTCTTTTTTCCATGACAAAACTGTAATAAATTCTAAATTGTAAACTTGATACACTAATTAGTTGTAAAAAATATCATCATCTTATTATTTTTAAAATGTTACAATTTTTTAACATAATTAAAACATCTTTTGAAAATAGACAAATTAAGTTCTAAATATAAATATTTAACAAACTTCTTAATTTGTCCTGCCAGTTTCATATTTTTACTTTCCAATAAGCAATTCTTTCTTTTTAACTGTAAATTTTCTTTGTTTTGCTTTTCAATAAGTCGTTGTAAGCCAGACATAAAGAAATCCTTGCTTTTTAACTGTATATTTTCATAATGTTTTTTTTCAATAAGTTGATTCAAACCAGAAAAATAGAACTCAGCTTTGTTTAAGTCTAAAAATGTTAAATCAATTAAAAATGATTTTAAATCTATAAAAAGAACATACACAGTAGTAAATTTAAAATTCAATCTGAGGAAGACAGTCTTTGTTGAAGGGTTTGCAGACTTTCACAAGCTACCAAGAACTTTTTATTGTTATTAAAAATTCAAACTTAAACTTTGAGATTTAGTTGATCAAACTTAAAAATCTAAAGAGGTATTTTACTAAAGCAGCAAAAAAGATTATAACACTGAAAACAAAAATATTGAAAATCTATCCTATCCTACAGATTATAGGCCAGGGGTCAGCAAACTGTATACAACTAAGTAAAAATATGCAATATTTTCAGCTCAAAAAATACTTTTCAATGACATATAAAAATATGATTTTGTAGTAATTACTTACACTAGTCTCTTATTTTAAAAATTTATTGTAACATATCATTTATCTTAGCTTACAATTTTTTTTTTAATACTATTAGTAGATTTATTACTTAAACAATTTGTAAAATGCAGCCCATAAGTAGTTTTTTAGAGGAAAATAGACTTTTTGTTCTATAAAAGGCTGTTGATCCCTGTTTTAAGCAATTTGATACAATATTATTAAATTATTAACAAATATTTTAAATTTACTTCATCTATTGTTAACAGTTTTTTAAGTAAAAGTTAAGGGCATAGGAGAGTTCACTAAATTTTTAAAAGGTGATTTCACATTGTAGTGTTGAATCTGAGTTATCAAACACTTTTGACAACTTAACAAAATTCAAAGAATTTTTTTGAAATGTAAGGACTTCAATATGTTATTTATAGAAAGTACAAAACATGCAAAAAAAAGACTATTTCACTAAAAATCTATCTTCTCTTAACTTTTTTAACCAATGTTTTTCAAACCTTCACAGTAAGTCGATTAGTAATCTTTATAAGAATATTTTTTATTAAAAAAAAAATATTAAAAAATCACCCATTTTTTATAGTAAAACTTTAAATTTTTAATAGTTTTAAAAAGCCAATAATCTAAGTCTTTCAAACTATAAAAGGAATGTTTTTTAAATTTTAGGTCTGTAGCTTGAAAAATGAAGGGGAAGATACACTTTTAATAAAACTTTAAAATCCTGAAAACAGATAAGGCTTTTCAACTTTTCATAATAACTTATAATATTAAGAGTATATAATCTATGAGTAATGAATTAGAAACTTTTTTTTAATGGTTATAAACTTTTTTTTTAGTAAAAATGTTGTTTAAAAAGGGCTATTTTTGAAGCCATATACAAGAGTCATGGTGTCAATTAAAAAAAAAAAATTATTAAAATATTTGTGATCCTAAAGTAACTTTATGACTAGATAGATAAATGATTCTAATATGACAAAATTAAATAAACAACAACACACTTTTGTTAATTTTAGACTTTAAACTTTTGTGTAATTAAAACTAACTTCCATTTAAGAAATTGCTGTTTCCAGACTTATCCATTTTACATAAATAATTAATTATTTTTCTGTTTAAAGTTTACTAAAAAAATTGATTTTATATTATTGTAATAAGTTGTAGATTATTTTATTAAATCATAAAAAATCAAATGTATAACAAAATAGGAAGAATAATTACACAATTTTAACTGCATTAAGTATAACTAAAAAATATAGTTACAATTGTGGTATAAGTTGTATTACACAATTGAAACTTTAAAATAATAACTATTAAAACTATTTCCACCTTATTAAATTTTTTTCATAATAAAATGTCAGACTATATTTAATATAACTGTTTGAGTTATCTTGTTTTTATACGAGATTGAAATTTTGAATTTTTATTTAAAGTAAAAAAAAAATGAGTATACTGAGCATCCCTAAGTGTGTAGCAAACCTGCACAAACTATTTAGAGTAAACTGTATTTTTAATCTCTTTAGAAGTACTTCTGATAAGAGTAAAGTTCTGATCAAAAAAACATTTACTACCTTCTTACAAATGAAAATTCATACTTGTTATAGTAAAGACTTCTATTTCACTGCATTTAAAATTAAAGTATATAATCAATAATCATGACCATTATGAAGTCAAAACAAAAACATTTTTTTTATAATACCAAACTATTTCCAAAATTACTGCACATGTAGTAAACTTTATTATTAATAACTTTTATTTTACAGCATCTTTAGTTCAAGCTAATCTATTCAGTTTTTATGATGGAGCAATAAACAATTTAAACTGTAATCTATTTACACTCCAACTACACTTCGATAAGAAGTATTTTATTTTTCAGCATCAACTAATTGCTCAGTCAGCTTCCAAAATTCTCAATTGCTGCATTTCAACAATAGTTATGTTCAAGCTCTAGCAACAGAAATTTTGAAAGACTCAACAGAAAGGTAAGAAGAGTTAAAAGCTTTAGTTTCAAAAATGAACAAAAATCTGAGATCGATTGGCTGAGATTGGGCAGTGATGGAAATTACAATTCCTTGCTCCAAGTCTAAGGTAAGGATAGAGTTATAAAAATAATTAATAAAAAATCTACTTACCAAGGGTGCAACTAGTTTTAGAGAAATTTCTTCTATGTTTTTGAAAGTACACTTTTTGAGCGTACTTTTAGTTTAAACTTAAGTTTTAAGTTAAAAACCGTGTTAATTAGTATAATAAGGTTTTAAAAGATAGTTTAAAACTACTTGAAGTGTTAAAAAAAGTAAAATTTAATAAGGACAAATATTTTTATCTTTATTATTATTTTGTTTTTAATTTTGCAATGTTGCATTCAGGCATCAAAACCTGAGCCACTTAAACAAGACACACAAGAAGAAAATAAAAACAAAATAAATTTATATTTCACAAAAAATAAACACTAACAAAAAATTAAACATAGCTAAAGTTATAAAGAACTCATTAATAAGTTTTAAAACATTTGCTAAATACAAAAGGCGATAACTAAGTACATAGAAATGAGAAATAATAAATGCACATCCATAAGAAAATATAACCAAATAAATAAATGATTACATAAAATTAATAAACGCAAATTAACAGTCTTTTGGGAGAGACTTAGGGAAATAAAAACAACTAATTAACAAATAGACAAGTTAATAAATCAGTATTTAATTTAGATTAGAAAAAAAAAGTTTTAAATTATGGAAAGTTTAGGATTTTATTGATATTCATAGCGTTTAATTTCAATCTTTGTAGTTTTAAGCAAAAATGTTCCACCTTCTTACATGATACCACATTGTGTGGTAACTTGATCCACATAGTCTTAGCTTAGTGAAAAAATGAACCTTGTCATTAACTGTTGTTAAATTTATGTATGCATTTTTTTTCTTTTATTTCCTCTTAACTGATGTTTATTATTGGAAAAATTGAAAAAATTGACAGAAAAAAACCTTATGTAGATTAAATAAATCTAATTCCCATCTTCTATATTCTAGAGACTTCAATCCAAGTTTTACTAATCTATCATTATGTGAAGTATTGGATACGTTACAGCGACTACACATAAAACAGGTAAACTTTCTTTGCACAGATTCAATTTTATTAATGTCTATTTTAAAAAGGGTGACTGATTTTGGGTGTTGTATTCAAGCTTAGGTCAAATTATGTTTTAAATAGTATTGTCAGAATAGTAGCTAAATAAGTTTTAAAACTTTTTGTATCTAACAGGATGAAAAATGTGCAAATTTTTATATCAAATTTGTATTCATAATTCAAATTTCTAGAAATATATACCCCTAAATCTTTAAAAACTTTAACTGTTGGTATCTTAGTATTATGGAGTAAAAGATCAATTGGGTCAAACAGTTTGTTTTTCTTAATGGTTAGAGTTAATAGTATGATAAAACTTTATCAATTCTAAATCTTACTATTTAACATGAAAAAATTGTTTAAAATTCCAAGTAATGGTAATTTTTGTTAAACTTTAGGTTTTTTCAACTAAGCTGAAGTTTGAACGATATTCAAGATTCAAGTTTTTGTCAACCCTGACTTACTGTAATAAACACCAACACAATAAAAAAATGTAAATAGACATAAATACTTAAATATTTGAGGGATAGTTATTTGGTTTCCAAATGTTTTATTCACAAATAAAAGCTGTTAGAACTTAAATGAAATATACTATAGGACACTCATTGAAATTACATTGAACAAAAAAAACAATTAATAATAATATTGTTTTTTTTTTTTGATCTAAGTTTCTTTTTTATTGTTTTAATTAAAACTGCTCAAAAAAAGCTAAAAAAATGTATGGTGTGAGTCTTGATGACCGAAAGGTCTTTCTCCACACTAATCCATTGACCATAATTGTGAGTGTTTACATTTTTTTTCTTTCTTACTTAAATAATTTAACAATGTATTTTGATGCAAAGCAATGTTTTCAAAAAAGTGTTGCTTTTTAGGTGAATCCCAAAACTTAGCATAATTACCTTTTTTATTCTTCAGGGACAGCAATAACAAAGTACGTTTATATATTTAGAATAATTTTTATGTAAGACTGTATTTTATACTGTAATTAAACCTAATTTAAACATATATAGTTACTAACATTTATTTATAAGAACATTTCTTTGTAATTTGTTTTTTATTACATTTTCCGAGAATATTTGCTTATTTTAAGAAAATAACTAACCAATAAACTTTATTAAAGTTAAAGATTGAACTTATCTCCGTTATTTTTTATTTGTTTAAGAAAAAAAAATATTAAAACTTTTAGTAAACTATTTTTTATTATTAAAAGCCGAAAAAAAACTCTTTTATGGTTAGTGTAACAAGTGTTTTCTTTCCGTAACCTAGTTAACTTCTATATTTACTTTAAAAAATATCTAATAGAATAATTAATAGTTTATAAAAATAAAATACACTAAGACTAACACTTTCAATAAATACAAGTTAAAAAATACATAGATAAGTTCAACTGTTTGCACTATTAAGTTTTATAATTTATTAAAACATTTTTTTGAAGAATATACTATTGTATATGTGTTATTTATTTTTTTTAACACTTTAAGATCGTATTAATAAGCCCAGAATATATAGTATCAGTTTTACATTTACAAACTCAGTGTCGCATCGTAGTTTTACCCATCGCAGGCCATATGTTTATCACCCATTCTTTAACATTTATTTTACACTCATTTTTTATAATATATATTTTACATACTAATGTTAAATAGTCTTAAATTGTTAATTTCCTTACTATTGTTTAATAATATTTTTTTAATAAACTATATTAATCAATTAAAAACTGTTTAGAACGGGGTTTCCAAAACACATTTTCACAATCGCTCCTTTGGCAGAAAACTTAGCAATAGTCTACTCTCACTGATTATTTCGTGGAAAGCATTTGGTGGGTTCCGAAAATGTATCGGCTGCAACTGTAGTTTCAATTTCAAAGTGACATTTGGCATAAGTTTTAAATCCCTCTTCAATTATCTCCCAGAATAATTTTGCTTGCTCTTTATATAACAGAATATCTTCTTGTTAGAACAATTCAATAATTATACAGTAATTTTTATAATTTTATTTGTTTGATAAACTTTCGCTTAGGAAAACTTAAATACAAATCAGTTTTTTTAACAGATAGAATTTAAAAGTTAGTTTCTGTATGTATTAAGCACTCAAAGAAATGCTGACAACTATGGCGTTAAGCATGCACGTACATAAGTAATAAAAAACATAACTAAATTGCTGTCGACTTTGTAAAGAACTGTTATTTTGTTGCAATGCACTTAAATCTAGTTTTTACTAACGTCTAAATTCCTATTTCTGCCTTATACATTTGAGTAGGGGTGGGCAACGTAAATAATTGACGGGCCGGATCGAAAAAAAAAGTCCTCAGCGGGCCGGAGCGTTTCGAGTAAGTGATCTACCAGATTCAGTTGGATCCTTTTCTAGATCCGGATCTTTATTCAAAAATGTTATCCGGATCTGGCTAAATGCTAATTTTAGACAAGGTTCTGTATCCGAATAGAACTAATTTCAAAAGACTTGGATCCGGCTGGATGTTAATTGATAGGATGTTTTAAAAATTTGAATCATTTTATTAATTACTAAAGTTCTCAAATATAAAATTTTAAGCTAATTTTTCTTAAGTACTCATAATTCTATATTTATTACAACTCTGGACCGAATTAATACTAGTTAGTTTTATAAAAACAATAATTTACTTACTAAAAGTTACTCGAGCCTAAGATTTCAAACTAAAACATTTAAAATTATTAACTATTCGAAATTATCTAATTTTGGTAATCCTAGGCTCGAGGCTACATTAATAATAATATTCAGAAGTTAACTAACATTACAATATTAAACTACATATTTTAATTAAAATAAACTTATAAAGATTCATTCAAAATTTTGTTAGATTGTAAACTGTTATTAAAAACATGCACAAACAAATTTCCTAAACAAATCATACATACTTAAAGTTAATGTGATTTTGTTCTGAAATATTGTCATCAGTTAGTCGTCATTAAACTTAACCATTTAATTAATCAGAAATTCCTTAATTAAAATATCAATAGCAGAAAACAGTGCAAACTGTAGTCTCAACTTGGAATATTCTACTAAAATGTAAATTTGAGCAGTTTTACTTGAAGTAGGTGTCAATGTTATTAGAAATTACTTTTATTAACATTTATAAGAACAACTCACTACACATCTTGAAAAGACATCAATTTTTTACATGTAATTTTTTATGAAAATCATTATGATAGGTAAAATCATCAAAGTTAGTTCAGCAAACAATTTTTTGGATAATTTGATAAAGAAATAATTCAACTGTCTTGAAACAGAACAAGGTACTATAACAAAAATGAGTTTTATTACTACAAAAATTAAAAGCCATTTTTGAAGACGTTTTCAGGTTAAAGTCTTACAGTTTATTTTGTAAAAATATTTTTAAAAAGGTTTTGTACATATTTTGTAATATTTACATTGGCTTTTAGGGTTTCATATAAATTTTGAAAATACCGAGCGGGCCGGATCATCTACTCACGGGCTGGATTAACTTGGTCAGCGGGCTGGATTCCATTTAAATTAAAAAAAGGTTTGGGGGCCGGTCATTTTGACTCCGGGGGCCGGATCTGGCCCGCGACCGTAAGTTGCCCACCCCTACATTAGAGTTTTATATAAAATTACTAAGAAATTTATTCATGATCAGCAATTGTAGTTTTTACTAGACTTTTGTTTTCAGTAGCTTTTAGTTCTTGAAGCTTATTATAAAGTTGTGAGGTGTGATTATATATCTTTGATATAACGTTTTACTGAAGTACTTGTTCACTATTAATACAAACTCTGAAATAAAGTTTACTGACTTAGCGAATGAAATTTGTCAACCTTTTTTTATTCAAGTATTTAGCTTCTTATGTTTTGACTTTATATAAAACTTTGTAACAAAACTAATTAACAGATTTCTTAGGCGTAAATAAAAAATAATGTAGATAAATTAGTTTACTTAATATTTTTTTAGTTTACTGAACCCTTTTAAAAGTAGTTTTTCATCAATATATATCAAAAAGCAGAATTAGTAAAATTTGTTTGAAATAAGTTTCTTGTAAAACAATCTTTTAATTTAAATACCGGATTGATTAGTCTGTGCAAACAACCAAACGCAGTTATGTAAACATTACATCAAAGGAGCTGTCTAAAAAAGAGAAACGAGTTCATTTCCTCTTGTCGGCATATCAGATAACCATTGTTGAATAAAAAAAAATAGAGCAATTTTTTACATTTTTGTAGACTAGTTTAAATTTCAAAATTACGTCACAATTTTTTAGTTTTGTGTAATTAGTTTTCTTCTTAACTTTTGAATTTTATTATAAAAATCTATTTTAAATTATACTTGCATTATAGATGTTTAGAAATATGTAAATTGTAAGGATTTCATGAATATTAATACTACATATATAATATTTTTCAGAAAACAATACGAATACCTACAGCCAAACATTCTATTTACCATATTAACATCGATGTAAAACCTAAATTAGACTGATTCAAAGCAGCTTAAATTGAATATAAAAGTAAATTTTTATTGTCTTTACAAGTAATTACATTTTTTGTTTTAAGTTCAGTGCTGGTTATTAATAACGCATATATATTAACAAAGCTTATTGTTAAAGTTTTATAAATTTTCTTAAAAACACAAATATATTTATAAAAAACGTAAAGATTGTTTTGAAAGTTTAACAGAACGTGTTTATTGTGATTTTAAATTAATAATTAATGTATTTTAATTGTAAGCTTTTTGTTAGAGAAATTTATTTTAATCCAGTTTCAAGATTTAATGAAAAAAGAAGCCAAAACTATGTGCTTCTTAATATGTTAAGTAATTTAAATATTATTGTTGTAAAAAAAGCAATAAGTTTCAAAAGTTTGTAAAAATTAGTTTAACTTAATAATAATACAGTCAAGCATAACAACGCTAATATACTTAAATACTCAACTTTTGATCAAGCTCTTGACAAAAAACTACAAGCATTGCTTTTTATTTTTATAAAACTATAATGTCTAAAACAAGACTTAACGAACAGTGGCTTGCTGTTTAACATTTTACTGCTTGCTGTTTTAACAACTCTATAAGCTGATAACTAACCTTTTATCTCACTAATTTGCTGTTTAACAGTGATTTTAGCTAATTAAAAGATTAAAGTGTTTATAATCTGTTTCAGTGTGCTAAACAACAAACAACAAATAAAAAAATTTTCAGAAATAACAAATTATGTATGCAAGCTAACATACATGAGAATTATTTTACTAAATGTTCATCATTTCTTTTTTTTTTGTTGTGAATAGCAAAAATAAGTGGTAAAGATTTTTATATACTTGGCAGCTGTTATAGTATGAGTTTTTTTTTTAAGTTTTTTGAACTTTAATCGTTCAAGACATTTAAGATATTTAATAAATAAAGTAATAAATGTTTGATAGTTTATTTTATAAACATACAAAGTTTTAAAGCAAATTACAAATAATTTTAATCTTTACAAGATTGGTTGAGCAGATTATGCATTTATGATTGTTATTATATCAATAACACTGTGATAAGTTATTTAGTTTTGTTTTACATTTTAATATTTTTTGTCGTAGTACCATACTTGTGTGTATCTAAATTATTTTTATTTTTTCTTTGTTTTGGTACTATTTCTTTAAAAGTATGCTTAGTTGTTTGATTTGTTCTAAATTTATTTAAAAATATTCTAAATTTTTACATTTCTTAAACGTAAATTTGTTTAGAAATTAGAACTTTTTATTTAATTTAGTCAATATATTAACTTCTGCTTGAATTAAAACTATTTATAAGTTTTAAAGGTTATAGAAATTTTATCAAATATGTCACTTTGTAGGTATACTTCTTAAAATGAAATTATTAATAATTTGCTTTGCTTTAATCAACTTGATAAATGGCATTACGATCGACAAACAACACGATTTGGTTTGTAAAAGCTTTTAATATTAAATTAAAACACTTTGTATACAACTTTTATGAATGCTTAAGTACTCCAATTGTTAATCAAAACAGTATTCGCTAATATAAATTTAAAATAAAAGCAATAACATATCTAAATTTTAAATAAAGTTTAACTTTCGGTTAGGTATGTTTTAAAATATACTGCACACAGGTTCGCGATCCAAAAATTAAAAAATCACAAGTAAAGAGTATTTTCGATGAAACAACAGTTACAGTTTCCAACTGCAAAGTTAAACTCCCCAGTTATATCATTGGTCATATTTTTAAACTCTTCGTCAATGTTTATGATTTGGAACTCGAGCAAAAAAACGTAAGTGTTATCAGCTAGTTTTTAGTTCAGACATTTTTAGTCTGTACTACAATCTGTAGCTACAGCTGCAACAAGCCAAGTTTAAGCATTCTACGTTAAAAAAAATTAACTTAAATATGTTTAAAAAACAATTATATTAGGTTTGTTATTATTAGTAGAAAGTTGAAATAGTTTAAGTTTTCAACACTATAATAGAATAAGTCAAAAATAAATACAGTTGCTTTGTTAGGTTCAACAAACAATTAAATTTTACAATGTTTCAATTAAAACTATTTTTAGTTGGTAGAGTTCACATACGAAGAGTTCAGAAACGAATTTGAAATTCCCAATTTGAAATCGAATAGAAGTTACGACGTTGAACTTTTTCTAGTCGGATGGGATGGGAGTTTGTCGAAAAAAATTGGAAACATTTCGTATAATGTAAGCTCTTAATAAAATATTCGAGATCTAGACATGTGTGTTTAACTAACGTTATGTGTAACTATAAGTTAACAACCAGTTAACAATTCAATTAGTTATTAATTGAAAAAATTGAAATATAATTTATTGCAGAAAATTCGTTGAAAGTTATTTGTAGCCAAGTCGTACATAAAACTAATATTTAAAAAATGTATAGTTAAAATAAATTTTCTATAATTTGAAAATTTTTTAAATAAAAATTAACACGCTTTAAATATAAACAACAAAAAGTAATTTGCTAAGTTTATTTTTGTGATCACTTCTGCGTAGAAAAAACCGTAAAAATAAGCTAGTTACAAAACATAATTCGTTATTTATTTAGTCTAATTGTGTACATATTTTGATTTAAAAAATCTTTAAATTTTAAAACACATTTTCGAAATTTTAAAAAAAGATTTTAATATTAAAAAAATACTTCTACAAGAAAAACAGTTATAGACGAAGTTTATGTACAAAACTTTACAGGATACCAAGAAGCTAGATTACACACATGCTAGTGGTTTGACCAGCAAATACGAGGTTCATTTTGATAAGAACGTTATGAAAATTCCCGATGACACTATCGATTCATCTTATTTACTTTGGATTAGATACAGACCGTACGACGCGGAACAGTACAAAGTTGGTTGATTAATAGTTTTAAAATTATTATTGTTATATTTTCACTTAAAACTAATAGAATTAGTTATTTATAAAAAGAAAATTAAAATAATTCATAAATTCTGTTAAATTTTTTATCTTTTTTTCTATAAAAGAACACAACTTAGATATTATTTATTCGGCTAGCTTAAAGTAAAAGTAAATCAAGCTCTATATAATGATTTTAACTATTTATAAAACTAAATTTTAGCCTATCATCTGGGAACATAATAAAATTCAAAATGAGTTTACATTCGATTTCCCTTGCTGGCAAAATTACGAAATTGATGTTTATATTTATGGATGGACCGGATACAGAGTTAAAACAATCAGGAAACAGATTAACGATAATTGGAAGTACAAAGATTTATGCTAATTATTATCATATTTGTTAGTGCGTAAAACTATTTTTACAGTGACATTAAATTAAAACAGTTTTTAAAGTAGAGGTTTTTTAGTAGGTGTTTTCTTGATTAAACTGTTAGTATTAAATTTTAAGCTTGGTTTAATTCTTTTTAAAACAAGTTTTCAAATTCCATTTGTGTAAATAGTATTTTTGAAATAAAAACAATCACACATTTTATATTTTTTAAGAGTTTTCAATTTATTGAAGCTTAAATGATTTTGATTTTCATTTGAACATTTTTATTTGCAAATATGTTTATTTTTTCCTAAGAGATTGAAGTTTAATTTTACTTATGTACTTTTATGTTTGATTATATTAAAACGCTGTTCCCATTCCAACATACAATGTCTATAAAAATTAAACGTTTAAGTTATGTACGTATTTTATTTAACCTTATATATTAATATAACCAAGTTAAATAAAAATAAAATCTGCTGATGTATTTAATTACTTTATAAGTATTAAATTTTTTCTATTTACACTAAAAAAGTCAATTATTTAATGTTTAATAGTTGTTATTCTTGCTGTTTATTTCTTAGCATCAAACTTTACAGCTCTAAGTTAAGTCTTTTACGTTTACATTAAGTAAACATTCAATATATTGAACGTTGATAGTTAAAGAAATAAAGTGGAAGTTAAGAATATTTGATAAATTTTAATATAAAAGCTTAATAGACAAATATATACATACATATGTATATATTTATTTTTTAAACAAAAATAATATGCTTGTCAACTTAACCGTCTTAGTATAATAAATTTCGATAGTAAATGTGAATTTTTAACTAACTTTTTTAGTTGTTTGTTACGTTCTTGTTTAATTGTAGTTTAAAGTAAAGCTTGCAAACTTAACATTGAGCGTTCTTGTGAAAAATAAGTAAACTACATGTTATACATTTAAAACAAATACATTACGGAGTTACTAAAAACCTCGAAAATTTTTAAATTACAATATTTAAACTAGTTCTAAGCTAATTAAAAAAAAAAATTGAACTTGCAAAATGAAAAATTTTTGTAATCTGCTATTTAAACAAGTATAAAAAAGTAATAAAACGTTAAGAAAAACACAACCAAAAATTTAGACAAAGTTGTTTGTTTTTTACTCGCGTTTTTAAACATCTACAAAATTATTTCAACCTAAATGTTTTTAAAGTGTGTTTTAAGTTTTTTTACCCAGTTTTAGATACAAGTTTGATTTAGAACGTTTTTGTTTCGCGTATAACTTATATCAAACATATATTTTTAGTTAATCGTAGGGGAAATCTTAGCTTTTTGCATTTTTGAAATAGTTATTAAGTTTAAAAGAATCAAAACTTTTAGTTTTTCAAACATTTTAAAAATAGGCTAGTGTGAATATAAATATATATTTAAGGAGTATGCTGAACAACTTTAAGCTTAAATTAAAGTTAGTGTTGCTCTAAAACATTAGTTAACCTAATTTCTGACTTATTTTTGATAAATTAAAAACGGTTTGTTTTTAATTTTAATCAAATCATTATACTTTATCAAAGTGTATTTGTAGAACAAGTACATGATAAAAAAAAAAAAAAACTTAATAAGGATGACATTAATGATAAATACAATAAAATTGTAAGCTTAACAATAAAAAATTCAATAAAACTTTTGAGTTTGATTTTAAAAGTTTTTAGTTTCAAAAGCTTTAAAGCTTTAGGCGTAAAAAGTAAAAAAAAAGCATTTCGAAGCATAAACTATAAAAAGCGATACTTTATAACCAGCACATAATACCGTTTAACAAATATTTTATATAAACAAACTAATATGCATGTTTTTAGCACATATGATTAAAACTTGATGAATCAGGTTAAAAAATAAACATAATGTTTCAACGATAAACAATTTAGTTTATCGACAAAACAGCTGAAGTAGCAATTTTAGAATATGTGTTTATAAAAAAAAAAAAGTTTGCTTGCTTTTTTTCATAAAAAAAAGTTACTAGATGTTATTGTAACTTGGTATAGTTTATAAAAAAGTGTAGTCAAAAAGAAAGCTGCTGCGTATTGTATTTAATTTATTTCACCATAACAGGTGTCACAAAAAAGTGTTTTGAAAGTATTTGTAAGTAATCGATATTTTGAAAATGCGTAATTAACTTTTAAATTTAGTTTATTTAAAATTTTACAAGTAGAGGTTAGTTTATCATATTTAGTTTCAGCATAGTGTAAACAATTTTTAGATTGTTTAGAAAGTGAATGTAGCTAAAAACGGAAAAGAAGTTAAATATAAAATAATAAAGGTAAAATAAATTTAAGTACTAAAACTAGAAAACTAAATAAACAGTTATGTAGATAGGTGTTTTTTTTTCATAAAAAACTAAAGTTGTTAGTCTTTGGGAATAAATTATACGCTGATAATAGATACTGTATTTTTGATTTTACTGATATTTTCAATAAGCTTTAATAGTCTGTTTTTTTATTTAACAATTTACAGATTTTTTTCTAAATTTAGATATCTAGACATAGTAGTCTGATTATCAAAAAAGTCATTAGGTCCCAGTTCGTGAAAAAGTTTTAGTTTAACTTAGATTCAAAATACATTAAAAAATGAACTATAGTTTACAAAATAAAGGTTTTTTAATAAACTTTTGTTTACTTTCATTCTTACTTTGACTTATAACCTTACATATTTGCTACAAGTTATTTAGCAAAAATTTAATATTCTATAAAGCTTATGTATTTTCTTTAGATCGAACATAGCTACAAAATAAGAATGTTATATTAAAGTATTTTTGAATACAAATTTATAATTAGTTTTACATATTTTAAGGAAAATTTAAAAATAGTAACAAAATTATATATTTTTATTAAGTGTATTTGTACTGAAAAATAAAACTTGTTTTATATCAAGTTACTTGAAAAACAGATTTTTTACAAAATTGAAATGAATGTTTACAAAATATTTTTGAATACAAACTTATAATTAGTTTTGCATATTTTAATAAAACTTAAAGACACTAATAAAATTATATTTTCATGAAGTGTATTTGTACTGAAAAATAAAACTTGTTTAATTTCAAATAACTTGAAAAATAGATTTTTTACAAGTTAGGAATGAATTTGAAAATAATTTTATTTATGCTGGCAAGCTCGTTTTCTTTGATATTTTCCGAGCAGCATCCAGCTTATTGCAAGAAAAGGTTGTCGAAGCTGACCGACTGTGATGGTAACGAGATGACAGTTTCCAATGTCAGTCTGCTTGTTCGTAAAACAAAGGGACACAAAGGGGAGCCTGGACACAAAGGCAGTGATGGTAGGGCCGGGCTGAGAGGGTTAAAAGGAGTTAAAGGGGAAAAGGGAAGCTGTAATGTGGAAGATATCGATTATTTGATGAGAGAAGTGGATACAATAAAGTACATACTTAATCGTAAGTTATTTTCACTCTAGCTATAAAATTAAATTTTTGTAATAGTTTACTTTAAATTTATGCTATTTAGTGTTTAATTTATAAAAAATTTTATTAAAAACGGTAACGCAATTAAATATTGTAGACTTGGGAAAGAAGAGACAAAATTTAGAACAAGATGATACGTAAGTATTCTTTAACCTTCTCAATATATAGAACTAAAATATGCTTTAACATAGCTAGATAGATAGATATGTTATTTGAAACGTATTTTATTTATTTAACAGCAACACTTTTCATTTAAGATTCTTTATTTATAACAAAAAAATATTTTAATTGTCATTATCAAAGTAAATACACTACTCATACATTAAAATATTTTTCAGTATTTTTATGTGTCAACTCTTACAAAGATTGTTTACTTAGTTTAAATGATTATAGGAAGAAAATTGAAAAACTTGCAAATGTAACAAAATCGGTTTGTTTTTTTATTGTTTAAATTTTTGTTTTATAATACACTTGTCAGAAATTCAGCTTAAACAAAAACTAAGAGTTTTTAAGTAATCAATTTGTTTTTTTTATTAAAAACAGTAAAATTGCAAAGTATAAATAAATACATGTTAGACGTAAATTACCTTTTATTATAAAACATAATCTGAATTAAAATTTTAGCCAATGTTAATAATCTTATTAAGAATGTTTAAAAAACTTGTAAAATATACATAGTAAAATATAAAAAATATTTCAACAATAATAAAGTATTTATAGATTATAATCGACTTATAGTTTTATAGACGCATGAATTATATAAAGAAATTGTTTGTTTAAATATCGATAACACTTTACAATGACATTAACAAACTATCAGCTATATTCTTTTGGTATTGTTTTATTTAATGATATTGTTTTTCAAAGAACTTATTTTCTATTTAAATTGTAAAGGTTACGAACACACAAGCAATGACTTGTGATGCAGATTCAAAATATATAAGCAATATCACAGTTACCAAAAATGTCATTAAATTTCCAAACAACAATACAAGTATAATAAAAGAACTTGAGATAAAATACTTGGTACATGAAGATAGTCGTGTAGTACAGGTTAATAACTACTTTTTTAATACTAAACTTAAAGTTAACTCTACCATTCAGCTTGAATAAAGATTTATATTTTAGTAAGTTATATACAACTATTTTACTATTAAAAAAATCTAATCTATTCAAGAAAGTTTACAAATAGTGAATAAAGTGAAAAGAAAAGACTTAAGTTCTTTTTGTAAAATATTTACAAATTTTTAGTAGTTAAGCTTTTTAAGCAATATATACATTGTTAGAACAAAAAATTCAAAAACAACGAAATCTTGCCTGAATTGGAGATACCGGAAGTGCAACCGACTGACAACTATACTCTAATTTTAACTGTCTATACTGCAAATTGCGATGAAGCAAGCGAGTTTAAACATTTAGTATATAACTAAATGTATATAAAACTGCAATCCTATTTTTTAACTTGTATATGTTGATTATTTTATATTTATTAGT
This sequence comes from Thalia democratica, assembly GCF_965202585.1. Taxonomy (NCBI): domain Eukaryota; kingdom Metazoa; phylum Chordata; class Thaliacea; order Salpida; family Salpidae; genus Thalia; species Thalia democratica. The sequence goes on from NC_139167.1 coordinate 81,993,065, forward strand.
TGGTATACGTCACAACTTTATGCTGAATAATTAAAAGAATTTTAAGCATAAACGAGATACTCATATATTAAATTCAAGGAGCGTATTATTAACCAAATAAAGAGTTTGCTTAAGATGTATAAACGAGTTAAAAGTTATTTTTTAATAAAATTTTAGAAATTTAATGAAAATAATTCTAGTTATTTGTTAATTTATAACTTTTATTGTAGTCTTGAAAGTAAAGAGTACACAAATAACTTTAAGTAAATATTTTTAAATTTACTCCTTTGATTAAACTTTTATATTTGCCTCTTCATGTTATTTTAAAAAATTAGGCATACATTAATATCATTTCGTTTACATATTTGTAAAAAAAGCAATTTTATTATTTTTATTTGTAAAAACTTATTTTAAGTATTGTAATCTCATATTTCAGAATTATTTTTAAATATACTTTTTGAACTTGTTTAACCCTTATAACAAAATAAACGAATAGTAAATTATGAAGTATATCGTTTATCATTACTGTTAAATTTTGGCATATAATAATAATAATACTTTGTTTAGTCAAACAATTTCTAGCTCACTTTAAGCTGTGTACAATTGATTATTGAACAAGCTAGTACTAATCATCATTTAACTACTATCAATGTTAAGTCTAATACATCCTATTAGTTTATTAGTTAATCACAAAAAAATAATTATTTGGACATTTAAAAAAAATCTTTTTCTACTATTTTCAAAAAAGTTAACATCTTTGAAATATGAATATATTCAATTCTAAGTTAATATGCATTTAACTTAAAAAAAAACTTATTTTAATAACTAATGCCTAAATATTTTTTGTATAAAGTTATTTATACAGCTTCTTCACTATGATTCGTGTTAAATGTTGTTTATAGTGTGCTATAAACAACATTATAGTGTAATTATTTTAGTGTAAACATTTTGTTTCGTGAGTTTTTCAAGTTTATACAAAATGTTTAAAATAAAACTGAAATCAATTTATTTTTTTGAACACTCTGCGTTTTATATAAATTGATGTTTGTAATTACTAAAGACTACTTAGTATATATTAAAAAAAAAGTGAAATTAATTAAATTGTTAAAAGTAAAAGAATAAAGCTGCTTTTCAACTTTAACGAAAGCCATTAAAGTATTATATTTTGATAGTTTGTACTTTTTAGTTTCATTAACTATGAATTTAATTTACTAAACTTACACAATTAATGAAACTTAAATCTATTAATAGTGTTTATTGAAACGTAAACAAAAAATTCAGTCTAAACACTTAAAAATTTAAAGATTGCTAGTAAGTATATGTTATACATGTATTGTATTAAAATACGTAAAAAATTTTAAAGTCGTTTAGCAGTTTAGTAAACACTTTTAACATTAGGCACTTTAGTTTATGTGTAACTTGTTACAGATTTTTTATTAAAAATCTCGTAAAAATTTTTAAGCTTTTTATAAATTTACTGTGAAATTTTATGCATAGTTATTTAAGACACAACTTATGGTCTGAAATATGAAAATTTTAACAATAAAACAATTTGGTCAAACGATTACACTTTTCTACTTACTGCTATAGTTATAAAGTTTAATGTTAATATTTTGGTACTGTAAAGTTATTTTAAAGTAATTATATTTAGTTGAAAGATAACACTTAGTAATTTCTAGTATTTTTTAGCTTTTATAAAAACCATAAACGCTATACTGACTTTCAAAAGAGCATATCCTATCTATACCATACTAGACAAAACATTTTCTATCGTTTACGTTTATATTGGTATTAAAAGTATCATTTAATTTTTAATCGTTTTTAAGTATCGAACTGGATACCTAGTAAAATCAAATTATTCTTTAGCCTTTTATTTTGTACATACATAATTCTTAAACTTACGCTTTAAAATTAAATTTCCGTATTTTTTTTATCTTGAACTTATTCTTATTTACCGTAAGATTTCTTAAAGAGTAAAAAACTATTGAATTAATTTTAAACGTAAACTGTTAGTACATCAAGACAATAAAGAGTTGTAAAGAATAAAATAATGTTTTAACATAGATTTATAATTAACTTCTGCATCGTTTATTAAACTTAAAGCAAGCTTATTACTTTTAACCTAAATAAAAATTTTTTGAAATAAATGACGAATGTAAAACGTGTTTTTAAAACAATTATAGTTTTGTTATCTAAGTTTTAAGTTGACTTAATTTATAGGTTAACATAAGTGTTAAGGATTAGAAAATGATATAAAATAGTTTCTATTTTTTGTCTAAGTAAAATTTCAAAAAAACTAACTTTAAAAGTCAGTTCCCCAAACTTTATGGCTTGTTCTTGAAAAAATTGTTTCATACATCATAGAATAGTAAAAACATGGTCCAAAGCTTTCAAAATGCTTATTGTTGTATTGCTAACTTTTAGCTGAACCTTTTAGTATATGAGCTTTTAAGTCTTAGTGTTAAGATTTTTTCAACTATACCAAGCCAACTGTGTTACAGGATGTGGATGTAGTATGGAGTTTGCTTGGTAAAAAGCATTGCTTTTTTTACTTAAGCGTTAAGTTGTTAACAAAAATCAATCAAAATTTCATACGCTTCAAAGCTCAACTGCATAACAACTTGCATTTTACCATTTCTGGCTTGGGAAATGTAAAACTTTCTATGCAGCAACTTCTGGACAGAAGTGTTAAATATTTTTGTTGCTTTGTTTGTTTTAATCTGTTTGGCTCTTAACTAGACAAAACCTTCGTTGGCAGTAATTCTAATAAAAAATAAAAATCTGTAAAACTAAATATGTAAAACTAACAATTTCATTGTTACTTACACAATTCATTCATTTTGAAAGCTTAATCTGAGTTTCGTACTTAGTTTTTTTTTTGCATTTTTTGTTAACACTTATTATAAAGATTTTTGTTTGCACGGTTTCAGATTAAAATTAAGTTGAAATATAAGTATCTTAATTTGTGACTAACTAACTTAACTATTAAATTTTTTTTTTTTCAATTTACCGTTGATAATAAATTTTAACTTACTTTTTAAATACCACTACAAGTTTTAATTCAGACGAAAAATCTATTTTTATTTCTTAGTTCAACAATTGTTGTATTATAAAAGAGCATGTAAAAAGAGTGTTATAGTATGTTAATATTAGTAAAGCAACTAAAACAAAAACAGCTTTTGTAAACAATTTATCAACTAGAATAAAAAAGGTAATATATAAACTATAAGATATGACACAATTACTTAAACTAAAAATCAGAATCTACACTTCACATTAAAAATTTTATGAAAAATTTAACAGAAAGCTCGTTAACATACGATGAAGCCTACATTTTATCGCTTTCCACCTTCTAAAACCAACATTGTTTTTTTCCGGATTTTCGAGAAACACCCCTGTACCCTACACTGGAGTGAGAAGAAACTACATTTCCTCCTTGAAACTTTCCACCTCTTCTTCCTCCTCCGAACCCTGAAGAACTTGCCCCTCGTGATCCTCTTCTGCCTCCAGTATTGTCCTCATAAGATCCAGTAGTCTTTCCATTTGCTCCACCTGACATTGGAGTACCACTATTTATTCTTTCAGACTTTGAAACTCCTCTTTCTTCTACAAAAGATTCAGAAAACCCTTTATGTGATCCACGAGTGCTTATACTTGTTTCACGAGATCCTAGATTACCTAAATTTTTTCCATTAGAACTAAGAGAACTTTTGTTTCCTTCACTTGTTCGTGAAGTATCTTTATTTCCGCTACTCGATCCACGATTACTTGTCGTTGCGCTCGAAGTTGTCCTTGTACTCTTTGTGACAGTGATTTTATTCAGTTCAATTTCATGAACATCCGTTAGCAAACTTCTTAGGAATCCGTCTTTTTCTAAAGTTATGTAACAGCAGTCTGTTTTGTCACCATAAACTCTTTCGTACTTGTCAACCTTGCAGTAAAATACTTCAAAGTACCTCTTAACTTCTTCGTCTTCAGTTTTTTTATAGATGCCCCCAACAAAAATCTCTCCGTCACGGTTTCTGCTCTTATGTGTTTTGACTTTGCAACCGACGATTTCGTGCTCTTCTTGCAACAGTGCTTTCTCAACAGCTTCTTTCTCCTCAAACAAAACGAAACCGTACCCTTTCGGTTCCCCGTTGTTCGCATCTTTCACGATCAAAGTATCAGTGACTGCACCGAATGTAGAAAAATATTCTTTGAGTTGGGAGTTCTTGATGTCTTTAGGCAAATCTCTGACGAGTATTTTCAACTTGTATTCGGCAGATGACTTGACCAGATCACCCGCAATGGGGGCAGTTCCATCTGCAGATTTTTTCTGGTTTTCTTCAGTTCCTTTCTTTACCGTCCAATCAGGTGCATTAATTTTTGTTGATGACCCAATTGTTTCTAATTGCTGATATATTTCTACTTGTTGTAATGGGGTAGAAATTATGTTTTCCTCCGGTTCATTTTTAGTGTCTGACATTGTGAAAGTTGTTGATGTAATAAAAGTAAATTTCCTAGAAAATAGTTCAGAATTTATAACTAATAAAAAATGTTCGTAACATAGATAAGTTTATTGTTATACTTAAATGATTATACATGCTATACAAAAGCTAAACTGCCTGCACTTAAAGTGCACTTAAAAATGTTATACTTTATTTAAGTAGTATAATCGTTAAGTTTATTTTACTGTAATGTTTACATTGGTGATATGAAAACTCAAATTGTTGTAAAAGTTTTGATTAGCCTACACAGGTAGCTTTTATAAAGTTTAAAAAAATTGTACAAGTCTAATTATAAGGTAATAATTGAACCCAGAAGTTTATAATACAAAATAACTAACTATCAAAATTCGGATTTGTTTAAAGCTGAACTGTCGTGTACTTTATTCGTATTGTTATTAATATATACAAAAATAACATATATTTCAAAATTAATTTTAAATTTGAAATAGATTTAAATTTTAAGAAATGTTTTCTATAAACAGTAAGAATTTCTATTCTGTTTAGTTAAACCTTTTTTTAATGTAATTTAGTCTAGTGTTGTCAACATAAAAGTGAAAAAAGCTGAAACATTTTCAATTAAAAGAAAATTTTTGGCTTATTTGTAGTAAAAGAAATAATTCAAGTAAATTTTCTTTTTCATGTAAGACTTTCTAAATGTTATTATTCTTCAATAAAGTGTACTTATAAAAAAACATAGAGTAATTATAAGTTAAACTTAAAACAACAGTTTTAACTTTTATGAAAAAATTAAAAACTTATTTAGACTATTTAAAGTAACTTAAGTTCAGATTTGTTATAACTTATGGTTTTACACTCATACTTAATACTACAGCAACTAAATTTAATAGTGTGTTACATGAATACTGTTGTTAAAGATTTTAAAATTTTTATACCATGTAACATTATTAAAAAAAAATTCTAATAACTTCTTGTTGTTTTAGACTCAGCTTGGTTTTATTTTTTAAAAACAGTATAGTTTACAAAGTTTTTATTATTCTTTTAAATAAAATTGTAGTTATTATAGCAATTATTTTCTTTATAAGAAATGATATATAAACAAAAAAAAAAAACTTCAATAATTTACATTAAGTTTTATTGTTAAGCATATGTTACAATACATTTAGGCAGCATAATGTTTTATTTTAAGATCACATACAAAACATAATAAAGTTAATTCATTTTCACTGAACGCGTTGGCATAACAAGTGCAGTGGTTTGTTAATAAAATTAAAAGTTGCTGGTACTTAAGTAAAAATAGTTTTGTTGATTTGTACAAAGTTTTAATGAACTCAACACAAAAATCAAAATGAAAAAAATATAAAAACATTAATATATTACACATTTAATGTTAATTAACTTTATATAATATTTACTTTATATGAATATTTACTTTTCTTGTATACATAACTATAAGTTGAAAACTTGAAACAAGCTATACCGTTGATACCAAGCTTTTGGTACTAAATAGTTATTAAAGCCTATCCAAAACAAAACTTTTTTCAATGATATAACAACAGCTTAAGTAACTACAACTAAGTTTATTTATCAACTTAATAACTAAAAAAAATGTTGATTTTGTTTTAATTTGAGCAGGTTTTTTTTTGAATTTAATGTATCCAGATTTAAACTTAACAACCATTTTTTAAATCATAAATATAATACATACACTTTTTAGTTTATAAAACACACCAAATAAGTGCCATACTTTAGTCGTTAATCAAGTTTCACAAAAATTTTTAAACTAATATACAAATTTTAATCAAAAACTCAATATCACTAATTTACAACAGTTTTTAGCTTGTAAATAAAGTGTAATAAGGAAATTTCTAGTGGAGTAGCACATTTTGAACTTGTTAAATACTTTAATTTTTAATATAAGTAGTTTTTAGAACTAGCCTTTTATGAAGCACTTTTTAATGAACTAACTTTGTATTATGATGCTATAAAATTCGTATAGCAAATTCTAAAATGTTACAAGTATGTTTTTAAGTTATTATAGTATTTAATTTACTTAAATTTTGTAACAAGTAACTATTTTTAATTTAGATATCTTAACCTAAGCATCAATTGAAAAAAATTACTTCATTGATGTCATAGTCAAGTAGTTAAATAGACCAAGTCTGCTTTAATAAACTGCAAGTGACAAAACTTTATCTTTGTAAAACCTTTGTAAAATATCATGTGCAGTATTTTTATATTTTATAACACATTTTTTTACTTAAATACTTAAAAAAAATCTTCGCTCATTTATCACAACATAGCAAATAAATAAGCATAAATTAACTTAATGTACTTTTAAGCAAAACTGCAATGTCTAATTCTAAACAAGTCAATAATATTTGAAATTTAAAATAAGAAACTATGAGTTGCAAAGCAGTTTAGAGTTTCATTTAATTAATTGCCATGATAAGCTTTGGTTGAATACCTAACCTCGCAGTAAGTATTTCACAGAAAAAAGTCTAAACTTGACATTTCTACCTTATGTTAACATGTTGTTGTGAAATTTTGTTGTTTGTGTACAAAATTAAAAGCCTTTGTAAAACAGAACAAGCAAAAGCTTATTAAGCAAAAATGATTAACCTTCGTTTTACTGAGCCTTAAAACCTTTATTTTGTTTTGTTTTTAGTGATAACACAAGGAAACCAATCTAAACAGTATTAATTTAAAAAGTATATATAAATATATTGTATAACCTTAAAATGTTAAACTTTTAATTTTAGGTTTTTAATTTATTAATAAGTTATGGTTGTGAAACCAAACAACTTGGAAACATTAGTAGAAACCTTATGTAAAAAAGTTTTTAAACTAGTTTAAGTAAATTGACTAAAAGAAGCTTAAAAAAGTTCCGTATCTATAAAGCTTATTAGTTAAGTATTCTTTTCCATACAAGTGGTTAATAATTTTTAATTAAGATGCTTATAATTGATTTCTTTGAACTTATGACTAGCTAAAAGCTTTTTTTTATTAAAAATTGGTTTTTAAAACATGATTACCTTTGATTACAATAAAAAAATTAATTGAAAGTACATGTTTTAAGTAATTTACAAACATTTCATAAACTTTAATTTTTTTTTTGTAAATTAATAGATAAATAAGCTTTTACTTAAGTACGTAAATATTACTAACCGATATTATTTATAATACTAGTTATTTTACGTTTTTATAATATCAAGTGGTATTTAACAATTTATCTTGTTGATTAAAGTTAATTGAATTTATGTTAGTACTCACTAATTTATATATATATACATACATATATGTGGTTTTCAGAATTTTTAAGTAGTCAAGTTTAGTATGGTCAAGTTTAAAAACACCGAATTTACTACTATCTAGTTTGAAATGGTCAAGTTAAAAAAGTAAAAGTTTAAAATGATATACTTTTAAAAAATCACAAATTGTAAATGATCAGCTACTTTTACTTATATAGTTGAAGGCTGCTTTATCTAAAAAAAGTTAAGATTATTTATGTTCATACAACTTGATTTAGTAAATCTTGGTGATTTAATTTTATAAAAAAAATCTAAATCGGCAAAATATGTTAATAATCTTATTGATAAAAAAAAACATTTATACTAAGCTTAACTTAATTTTCAATTACTTTAGAAATTTGTTTAGTCTTAGTAATTTTTTCTAGGTACATAATTCAAAAAAAAAACGCATTTAAACTATTTTACAAAATATAAACAGAGTTTTATTAATGAAAAAGTAATCTAAAATTAATCAAAAGATTCTTTTTATCATTTATTATTAACAAACCTACTAATATTTAATAACAATAAATAAATTAGCAAATTAGTTTTTTGTTTCTTTACTGTATCTAGTAAAGGTGCGGCATTTAATCAATAAAGTTTTCTATAGCCTTATTTTTATTATTCGTAAAATAATTTTATTTATATTTTTGAAACAAAACAACATTTGGAAATTAAACTAAAAATTTTACAGAAATATTTCCAAAACATTTCTATAACTGAACTAAAGTAAATTGATAACTGTAGTGAAACCACACTATTTTGTTATTGCGTTTAATTCTACCGTATCATTGTAAAAAATTCTCAACAAGCATTTAAATACGTAATTCTAGAATACTTTGCTTGAGCAATAAAGCCTTAATTACTAATATGGCTTTCGTAAAATCACAAAAATAAAAATTAAACGAAGTAAATGTTGATAGTTTTATTAAAATTAATATATCAAATTATTTTCGCATGTTCAAAAATTAAAACTTAATTTTATAAACTAAGCTAAAAGCAAATTGTATACTTAAACTGATGAATAGACCTTAAAAAAAAAGTAAAACTATTTGTCACAATGATTTTCTTTTTTAACTGAATTTTTGCTACACAAATTTTCTGTTAAGCAAAGTCTTTTATTTTATTTTTTTACTTTGTGGTGAGTTAATTATCAAGTTGCTATGAAACATATTTGGGTTTTGAAATATAACAGTGAAGTTTAGAAAGAAAAAAACACCTTATTTTATATTTGTTTGTAAAAAACAGTTGTTTTTTGTAGTTTTAATGAAAGGAACACTTGCAAAGTATTATTGCATAAACAGTTATGTGCTCAAAAAATGCTAAAATACAGATATCTTTATTTTACAGACATATTGATTAACAAATGCAAACCAATCATTAAAATAATTTTGAAACAAAGCATTTAAGAATGTCCACTAAGAAAAAAAAAGAGATCATACAATATTTTTTTAACAACTACTTACGTAGAAGCTTCATTCTAATGTTCATTCATCTGTAGCCTTTAATTGCTTTTAAGTATTTCGAGTAAAAATATTTTTAATTAAAAAAAAATTGTTGTAAAATTTTTCTATATTTGTTCTTCATTTTAGTATTAATATCTTGTCTTTACAAAAAGTATACAAACTGGTAAATTTTATTTAAAAACTACTTTGTTTACAATCACGAAAAAATAACTAAACACAGGTTTAAGATATATTGTGTTTTTATTATGATTAAAAAAACAAAATTTTGCATAAATTTATTACGGTAACAGTGTTTCGCTGAAATAAAGCTCTTTAGGCTTCAAAAAAACAATAAAAAGTAAAACATGGCTTATTTAATAAAGATATAATTTTCTTACAAAAAATACAGCAATGATGACATTCAAAATTGTAAATATTTAAACTTAGTAAATACAAAATAAATTTAACAAAAACTTTGAATTTTTTTTTCATAAAACAAACAATTTTTAAGAAAATGATATATAAAAACAACTATAACAAAAAATTAAGAACTAGATTTATATGCCATAGCTATAACTGTGATAATTGAGTTTGTATTTGTTTATAAAAGCGAGATAAAAGTACCAAAGGTAGCTTATTCAAATAAAAAAAATGCTGTTAAATAAATTAATATTTTCTCTTTATTACTACTCTGCTTTTCCGTTTTCGATCTAACGGTTTTCTACTAAAACTTTTAAAATTTTTACATTCACAGCGAAACGGTAATATAGCATTGAAAACTTTCTTGTCGAGCAGCCGCACAATTTTCACCACTCTTCGTTCCGGTTTGTTCACATAGCGTTTGTTGTTCGCGCACTTTTTGGGCATGCTGCACTTCTGATCGCATTGCCGATAAGTGACGGTTTGCTGGCTCAGGCCTGAACACTTGAACACCAGATCCCTTCCTGACGCGACCACGTCTTTGTAGACTGTTTCGTGGTCGAGCCAGCAACTTTCAAAAGCTTTTCTCGTTTCTCCGTCGACACCGTACTTTATCGCTTCGTTGAACGTTTCAATTTTGGCTTTGCAGGCGCAAGCGAGCATGGCTAAAACAGAAATTTTTGTAACTAAACGCGTAAACATCTTTTAAATGTGTTCAAAATTGTTACACGGTAGTTAAACGACGATTTTGTGAGTGTGGTTCTGTTTTTGACAACCATTTTATATATGGGCTCAAGCAGGAAAAGTTTAAAAATAAAACAAGAACTGCTTCCTGTACGTTTTGACTTGTAAAATAACGGAAATAACAAAACTGGTAAACTTTTACGCTTATTTTCATAAGCAATTCTTTGTATTCTGTTCTCACAAATTAAAGTGTGTGTGGAGAAACTAATAGCAGAACTTAATTATAACCAAAGCAGAACAATCTAAATATAACGAATACATTTGGACAATGTTGCTAATTTTAACGTTACATCCGTTTGAAACAAAAAACATGTTGTTAATACAATTGAGTTTGTTTTTTATAATTTTTAAGCAAAACTTGTAGTTTGTACTAAAGTCTAAACTGTTTTTAGTTTTATTTTTGAAAGTTGTTATGAAAATACCTTGCTTTAAAATAAAGTTTGTTGCTTTTTGGATTTGTTTAACCTAGTTTTAAAGTTCTTATTTTTTTTCTAATCGTTATAAACTACTTTTAAACAATCAAATTTTACTTATTACCAGCATTTAGTTTATGAAATCGTTAGAAAATTGTGTAAATAATAATTGCATTTTCTAAAACATCAAATCATTAAAAAAATAGTCTGACTTGACCCTCTAACTCACCGAGTATTCAACGGCCGAGTGAAATAATTTGAAATATAAACAAGTTTGTCAAATTGATTTAACAAAAAAGCAAAAAACAAAAACTGTTTGAAAAATATTTTCTTTATTTTGTTTTTGACTATTTTTGTTTACTGAACGATAAAAAAGCGCTCAAGAGTTCGGTTAAAGGACCTGGTTTACAAAGGAACCTTTCGGTTATCGAGTCGTACACCACATGCTTATAAAGTTTCTTACACATAGTTTTTTTTATCATTTAAATATTTAGATCTTTAGTATTGAACAATCAATTAAACGAAAAGAAAAATGAAAGAAAAAAAAAACTAACAAAAATTAACTGAATTTTGTGTTTAATAATGTACTATGAATCTTGTTCATATGTGAAACATAAGTGTAGCGTTTAACCTCACACGTCGCTCCTTATAACCACGTCTTCTACTTGAAACCAATTGGGTACTATAAAAAAAAGTTACTAAATGCGGTAAAAAAAGGTACCCCGGATAATCAATTAAAAAAATATTGATTTCATTTAGATGAAAATATTTTTATATTGTTTTAGAGATATGAAGTACATTTCACTTAAATACTTAATACAGTTTAATGATAACTTAATACATAGTTGTTTGAAATTTAATCAGTTACAAGTTTTTTTTTATTGATTCAAAATGTAAATATTTTTAACATACTCTATAGTATAACAAAATATTTATACTATTCATAAGAAAAGCGCAAAATAATATTGCGTTCTCTGTCAGCTACATATACCTGTGACTAAAAAATAAACTATGTATCTACATTACTCACTTATACTTGGGATAGATTTAATAGCTTTGGGTTTTAGGTTTAGTTTGTTTTAACATTCAATTTGTTTTATTTTTTTTTTCTTAATAGTGTTAGTAGATTTAGTGTATGTAATTTGCATGCAGTATCACAGATTATTGTTAGTATTTATAAACATTGACATAAAGCATTAACGATTTTTAGTATTAACTTTATCGCACATTTTTAAATTTTATTTCAAATTTATCGTATTAATAAATTAACGTCTTAAATTTTTGTTTAAGCTCTAAATTTACTGTTACTTTTAATAAAAACTACTGAGGTTTAGTTATAGTTAAAACTTCACGCATACTTTTGCAAATCTAAATTTAGAAACGACGTTTAAAGTTAAAATTTAGTAGGTTGTTTATCAAACTTCAAATAAATAAATTAGTCTAATTAAAATGGTTACTGATTTTAAGATTTTCAACACATTTGCTAAAATGATTAAAACTTCTTTAGGCAATATACTTTATCTTAATAATTCTTTGTTATGAATAAAAAACGTATTGCTATAGTTTATTAAAGAAATAATTTAGATCTTGAAAATTGTTTCTAATTTAGTATATACACCCGACCAAAGCTTTTACATATCTACATACTTTTATGAAAAGCTAATATTTACCTTCGGTTTTATAATTTATTACGGCGTGGCATTTACAAAGAACGAAACTATCAAAAACTTAAATAAAGTGAAAAATTGTATGTGAAGTGTTGAAAACGACTAAAATGCTGCAATTCAAGCATAAAATGACGCAGCAATCGTAACAAGTAAATCGAAGTTATTAGCATCGATTATTGAATAACATATTAGTTTGTTAATGCTATAGCTACTGTTATTGATTTATACTATCAGTTTCTAAAATTTTACACCACTCTCTGATCAAAGCTTAATTTAAGAGTTGCGTGTTTGTTTTTTTGATTTTGTTAATAGATTATTTTTACTGTGAAGTAACTTAAACTCGAGTTACGTTAACTAAAACTGACAAACTTTATTAAATCAGCAAAAACAAAGTAGACAAATTTCTAATTTCATCCAATACTTTTTTATTTTTTGTTCCTGCAGTATTTGTTGAAAAAAAGTATTGAGTTTTGTTTTTGTTTACTTTGAGAGAGATAAACAATATGGTTTATTTAAAAAAAAAAACTTTAAGTATAAGTTTTTTCATGGTGCTTTGTAAGTTTACTTTTTTTGTAGGTCGAAATCTTTTGTTTATTATACTGTATCGCTACTTTAGACCTAAATGATGAAAAATACTCGTTTCATTTTAGTAGTTAAATTTGTCATAAAAACATACTATTAATAAATAACAGTTTTATTATTAAAAACAAAACTTTTATAAACATAAAAAAGTGATTTTTACCGAGTATTGGTTTTTGATTAACAAAGCAAAAAAGTATGAATATTAACATTCAGTAAGTACAGTTTTGTTTACTTTACGCTTTATTTATTTTGCTTGGAAAGCAAACATTTTTTCTAGTTTATCATTCATTGCCTGAAAACTTTTATTAGCTGCATTTGTAGCACAGCTTTTGTTATATTTCAGTTGATTTAACTATTTATTATTTTTAGGTTTTGTTCAAAAAGTTTATGCAGAACTTCACTGTTTTACTTATGTTGAATTGTATTCAAACAAGTTTTAATTTTTTTTAGAACTACAGTAAGTTTTTTTAATTAATTAACATTTCACTTACTTTTATGTCAATTAATTATTCAACTTTTACATCAACTTAGAATAATAAGTTTTTTATACGATAGTTTATCAAGCTCTTGGTTTTAAAAGTTTAGTTATTTTTCTTATACAACTTAAACTGTTTGTTTTTTCATAAAACAAACACTTTACTAAGTGAAATAAAGCAAGGTTTTCATCAACTTTTAAATGCAGGTTTTTTGTAACAACAATGGTTAAAAAGTTAATTTCGTTTGGAGTAGTCGTACTCGCGTTGTTAGTGTACAAGATACATCACCCTGTACCAGATGATTGCGAGGATTACGTGGCTTCGCAAATATTTACTGACATCATTCACGCAACTGGATTGGTTGTAAGTTTGGCTTTTGATTTTACAGTCATTAAAGTGTTCAGTATGCATTTGGTTCACTCATTTAAATGAGCTTTATTTCGCGTTTAAAACATTTTTGTTTTTATACACACAGTTATCTTATGTTTTCTATCACAAAAACGTGAAACTAAATAAAAAATTCTTAACATTATGTTAAAGTCTTAATTTAAATGATAAACAACGATGAATTACTCTAGCATGTTTCGAATGAAAAAATTATCAATTGTTCTTTAACGTTTAAATCACAAAATTTAATTGGTTTTCTGTTGTGCTTTGAAACTGACACAAAACATAAATAAATACATATTTAATTGTGTAATTTATGTAAGCTTTGTGCTTTTATTTGTTTAGTTCAACTTTGATTACTACTGAGATAGTTTTACATGGATTTAAATTTTCAAAAATTATTTAACAGTTTTGTGTAGTTTATAATGATTATTTTTTTTCTAAGCTATAAGTACCCTTTTTAGGAGTCGGACAATTTTAAAACACCCAACAGTTTTAAAATCTCGTGCGTGTGATTTGTTTTTCAGAAAAAAATATAATTTATTTTTATTTCAAATTACTATAAATAAACATTTTCCGTGGCAAAAAACTATACTTAAGCTGTTGTTTTAAAATTTAACACTTGTTAATGTCCTATAACTACTTATTTTATCTGAATTTGGCTTTAATTACTATTTTTTTTATTGATAACTACATTTTTTAAAGATAACTGCTTTTCAAATAAGAATAATAACTTTTTAAATTAGAACTGTTTCTAAATGATGCGGCTTGCGAGCAATATATTTCCCTGGTGTACATCAATTGTAAACAAAAAATATTGCAACAAATACTTGATGTATGCTTAATTTTTTTTAATTGATAACAGTATATATTAATTCTACCTATTGCTTTGTGCTATATTTTGAGTTTTTTCACAAGCTTTTCATATGAAAAATATATTTTAAGTCAGTCATATGTAGAAAAGTATATACAGTTTTTTGTTTTGTTAAGGTCTACTTTGGATTTTTTTTAAAGGTTCTTTAATATTTTTCATAGCAAAAGTATAGATTTTAAAAGTCTTAAACTTTAAAGTTCTAAGAAAAAAAAAAGCATTTTTAACTCTTGTTTTTTGTTGATTTTTTTTCTTGTTTAACTGAAAATTTTGTAAAAATATAATCAACAGTAAAGTAAACAGTTATTTACTTTTTTTATGTATGCTAAAAATATTAAAGGGAGAATTGTTTCAAAAAGTAGGGTTGCAAAGGTGGATTCCGTTTTACTTCTTCGCAAAAATTCAGTTGTTATTGCCGCAGAATATAAGCCCGGATGTGCAAATACAATATACTAGTTTTGCTGAGGTTCCGTCCATTGTTGTCAGGCCTAAAAGTAAGTTTGACAACAAAAATTTTATATTAAAAAGTTTATATAAGAATAAATTTTATTGAATTTTTAATGTTAAGTGTTTAACTAGTCTTTTTCTAATTTATATATTGATTTATTTAGGATTTTGTTTAACAACAAATCTTAAACAATTACAGTTTAAACTGCTTAGATGAAAATGTGTGTTACTGGTTAGAAGTATTTTGCTACTAATTTTTTGAATACTGAAGCACCATTTTGTTTTATTTAAAACGACAGATAAGGTACCTAATTTTTAAGTTGATTGAATGCTTAGCAAGCATAAACCCTTTGACAACTATAAATATTTTTTTACAACAGAAAATAATGAAAAGCTACCGACAATTGTTTATTACCACGGAGGTGGCTGGACTATTGGAAGCATTGGTTTGATTTTATTAAAATTATAAATACTAGTTAATACATTTATAAATTTACATATCATGTTGCTTTTGACAAGTCTTGTACAGTATCTATTTAATTTACAAACTGATAAATGAAACATAACATTAAAATCTAGTTTTGTTAATTTATTTTTGTCAAAACTGAATAACATTAGTTTATTTATTATTATCAGAATCTTACAAAAAAGTTTTGGCGCATATGGCAATTCACACCAATTCAATTGTGATGTCACCTGAGTAAGTTTGAAAAAGAATATCTTTACTGTTTAATTTTTCTTAATTTTTCATATTGTTAGAATCATAGACAATTTATTTGCAAAATCTTTTGTTTTTTGACTTGAAAGTATGAATCACTATAGTTTTATGAACTATCCTTTTTTGAGAACATTACTTGTTTAAAAAAGTTTTCACAATTTGTAAGTTTAAATCATGTTTAATGAACATTAACGAATTTGTTACACAATTTATTTGATTTAAAACTTGATGAAGTTGACAGAGATACATTGTTTGTCTGTTAATAGCAAATTGAGAAGAAACAGCATAGTTTATTTAAAAAAGAAAATTCATAAAAGTTTTATTTTATATAAAAATTTAGCTAGTAGTGCTTGTTAAGTGACAAGAAAAATTAAAGCTAGAAACATTAAACTTTTTTCTCCATTTATAGCTACAGATTATCACCAGAGTATCCGTTTCCAATTCCATACGAAGATTGTTTAAAATCAACTATCGAATTTCTATCATCGTGCGAAAAAGAATATAATTGTGACGTAAACAAAGTCGTGTTAGCGGGAGATAGTGCAGGTATGTTAGTTAGATAAAAATAAAACTTTACATTGTTAGGTAAACTGTGTACGTTGTAATGAGTTTATTAAAAAATAAATACTTCTTAATTTGTATTATTTTAAAATAAAAATATAAAAGTCTTATAAATAAACTATTCTAAGTTCAGCTGATTTTTTTAATAATTGATAAATTAATTATTTTAATGTTTCAGTTTAAAGCATAGAAATTATTATTTTATTTAATCTTGACAGTATGAGAAAATGTAACTTTAAACAAAAAAAAAAAGAACTGCATGAATTGTAAATGTAATACATATAAGGAGGAAACTTGGCCATGTCTATTACAAACACTTTATTGAAGAACAACGAACTTTCTATCACACCACCAGTGATGCAAGTCCTCATTTACCCTTCAGTTCAAATGGTCAACTTTGATCTGGACAGCATACAGATGCGAGGTATTGACGGAAACCCTTTGATGCCCACCTGGCTTCTCTACAGCTTCGTGATGTCATACTGGGGGTTAGTAGCAGTTTTGTGACGTCATCAAAGATGTGATATTGTTCTAATCGCTTTAAAGTTTTTTTTTGTAGTCATGTTATACAGACCGTTTTAATTTTCCTAAGGTTTTGTATTTTTATTATTAGTTAGTTTTTACAGCTCTAAAATCCAATCAATTTCTATATAATTTTCAAGTTGACTTATTTGTGACGTCATCAATAGTATGACTGTGTGACCATTTCAACTGTACTTATATGTACTCATTATGTTCAGAAGCTTTTTTTTATCAACATTCTTCTTATGTAATTTTATTTTATACTAATAGCTTCGTTTTTAAACATACTTCTTTAAAGTACTTTTAAATTTAACCCTGTCATTTTAACACATATAGCGTTTATTACTTCGCACAATTTGAAATTACATATCATAATTTAAAAATAGTACAAATCATATAGACTTTTATTTTAATTTAACACTTTAAAAATCAACTTGCTTTTACTTTTCAATTGAACATCATTATTATAACTATAATATTTGTTATTTTTTTCTAAAAAATTATATTATTATAGAATAACCACCAACTGATAAATATCAATACTATAATCATTTTGTACTGATAGAGTTATTATAACTTAAAACCTGTAAAGAGTTGACCAGTGTAAATTTAATAAAAAAAGAAAAATATATATATATTTAAGTACATGTTGCTTGTTGGTTGTGAATGCTAATAAAGTTCATAAGTATTTAGTTTGTTTGTTAAAAATGCAATAATTTATCAAAACTAAGTTGGCTTCGTATTATAGATGAAATTTTATTATATCTATTTTTTTGGTTTTTTATAACTCGTTTACCACATTACTTAAATTTTTCAGATAAAGATCTTGCGGCCTAATATATACTGAAAATACATAACACTGTATATAAAATTAGAAATTATGTTAAGTTAAAGAATTTTTGAAATTATTTTTGTAGGTTAGAAAGTGAGGCCCATCTAAGGGATTTACTCGATGAAAATAGACATATTGATGATACGAACAAAGATATTGCCGATAAGTTCAAATGGGTTAAAAATCATTACCTTGAAAAGAAGTAAGAAGTTTTTAGGATGTGAAACAAAACGTGCTAACTAACTAGTAATTTAATTAAGTTCCAATTTGTTTAAACTAACTTGATTATCTTATAATTAAATAATTATTTTTTAGCAGCTAGTTTAAATTATTAACCTAAATGTTTGTCAATGTTGAGAAGCTAACAGAAAAAGTGATCATGTTTTTTTGTAGCTAACAACCGTTTTGATAACTTTTAAAACTTTATTATTGTTTCTATTGTAATAAATAGCTAAATAATGTGTTAAAAAATACTATTTAATGACTTTGATTAAGAACGTTCAAGATATAATTTTAGCTTTTGTTTAAGAAAATAAGCACTTAAACTTATAGGCATAAAAAAGTATATAAACTAACAAAAACTTATTACCTTTCTAAACAGCATTTAAGCTTATTATTACTTTTAATTATTTAATACTAATCCTACTAAATTTTTCCATTGTAATGTTTTTTTTTGTATGCTAATTTCTAAAAGTGTTGTATTCAAAGTGCAAACAAAGCAAAGAAGCCAGTTAAGTCCGAATCAGCAGAGATCAAATCATTTCAATCAAAAGTGAGCAAACTTGTGTTGGATCCGAGAATGTGTCCTTTGATGGAAACTGATGAAAATTTGTCGAAACTTCCGAGGACACACGTCCTTGTTTGTGGATACGACCAGCTCCGAGACGACGGGGTGAACTATTTTATTGTAATAAATAAATATGTAAACGAAAATTAAAACTTTAATATTTTGTTATGTCTTTAAAAAACATCAAAGTTAAAAAGAGATATACAAAATTCAAAGTATTTAGTTTTTTTCGTTTTCATTAGCTAAAAAGATTGAATTTGTCTGACAAAATTTTAGTTTTCTTAAAGGTACTATAAATTCATTATATGCAGTTCATCGTTGTGGAAAAATTGCGCAGTTTAGGAGTGAACACGACCCTCCAATACTTACCCCGATCACTTCACGGATCATTGAACATTGGGAGTGATCTGGAGTCAGAGTCCAGTTACTACTGGCAACAGAACCTGCTGCTTTTTAAACACATCAAATACTATATATCACAACTTTAATTTGATGGATATTTCGATATTGATTTATGTATTTAATTTTAAAGGTATTTAGTCTAAGTAGTTTACTATACTTTAAATATTTCAAAAAAATATGTGTAAAGAAGGGATGAGTGAAAATATAACTTTACTGTAAATATTTAATTGTTTTATTTTTTTTACAAAATTTCTTCAACGGTATAATTTATTTTTTGTTAAATTTTTTTTAAGTAGTTTATTATGAAAATGTTAAATGAAAGAACAGTTTAGAAATGCTAAAAAAAATAATCAAAAAATTACAAAATTCACTGCTACTAGACAAAAAATAAGAAAAACTGAAACCTTTTTAAACTTTACACATTCCATAACTATAAACTATTTTACTGTTTTTTTTTTTCTTTTACTAATCATAGAAGCTTTGTTTACATTTTATAAATTTTTGATTGTTTGTATTCTTTATGCTTTATAACTATTTGTGCTGATTAAATAATTGCTTATTTTATGAGTAAAAATTTTAATTAAATTATTTAGAGCAGTTAATTTGAATTCGTATTTTTGTTTATTTGTATATTGTATACTAAATATATAATAAAAAACAAACTGAACATAACGTTGCGTTTATACTTAAATTTAAAAATTTACTAAGCTTCTATAAAACTTTAATGGGAGTACTTTAATAAGTGTAAAATATTCAAAGTATTTTAAGATATAATTTTAGTTTTCATTACTATTGTAATTACTTTTTTATTTATTTCGAACAAGTAAATTAAGTATAATTCATCTATGTTAATAACTACTTTTTTTTGCTCTAATTATAGCACAAGTATTTTTTATATTTTAAAGTTAAAATCACTTAAGTTTAACCAAGAAATTTTTGGCTTGAAACTGCAAATAAAACTTACGAAATGCTTATCTAAAAAATGCTTTGTTGTAAGTATTGATTAGTAGTTTAGTTTTAGGCATTCAAAATCAAATTTTAGATTAACAACGAACACAGTTACTAACTAAAACATAAATCAAATACTTATAATCAAGTACTGTATATATTAAAAGCTTGTATGAAAACTTATATGATTACGAACTTAATTTTAAAGTTGTTACTAATTTTAGTTAAATAACAAATCATCTCATTAAATTTTATTAATAGGTAGTGTTAAAATTTTTATGTGAGCCTCATAAACAAGACTAACTTTATGGTTTTTAATGAGATTAGTCAAAAACTTAAATCGCCTATTTCCCAAAAATTTAGTAACAGAATAATTTTATCTACCCTTTCATTGCTTCGAAAATAAAACATTTTTTTTATAAGTTCGAATACTAGAATAGTTATTTTACTTAAAGTTTTATATACTCAAACAGTCACACAACAATTTACTTTTTCAATATTGTTTAAAACAAATATGCATATTGTATTTCTAACACTACAAAAGCAGTATATTTAAATTTTTACAAAACGTTTTTAGATATTTTGTTTTAACTGTTGGTGTAAAGATGATTGACCGTTTTATATTTTTCTGACATACTTTGAATAATATAATCATAATCTTTAAACATTTAAGAGTTTTTCAAGGATAGAGTTTTTTAAAAAAACCAATTTTAGATCATTCATCACATAACTAATTTGCTAAAGACAAAAAATATCAAATTTTAAATAAAAGCTTTAATTTAATCGTATACACTTAAAAGTTTAAAATAAATGTTTTAATATTTTGTATAGCGTGATAATTAATAGCACTTTCAAACAACTGATTTGTTTACCGATACAGATTTGTTATAAGGTAAACAAACAACCTTTCAATATAAAACCAGCAGATTATCAAGTGTCTAAGATAATCGTGATATTTTTTTGTTTTTGCAAAACTTTAACAACAAAACAAATTATTATTTTTAACGTTAAAAGTTAAGTTATTAAATTAGTATTTTATAACTTTATTTTGAATTAGATGAAAAATAAAATTTTCAATATTTAATTGTGCTTGTAGATAAATATTTTGACATTTATAATGTTGTTCCAGCAAACGTTTTAACAGTTTGTGTCATGAAACTATGTTAATTTGCAAAAGCGATGAAAATAATATACTTCTAATTTATGGAATTTTACATTCACAGAATAGTATTTTGTTAAAAGTATTCAGAACTATTATTGTTTATTAAACGAAAAAAAAAGACTCAAAAACATTTGATCCTAGGACCTGGTGTATGAGAAAACTTTTAGTTATTGCATACCATTTGGATACCTTTTAACGTTTTTTCCAAGACATTAACTTCTCATTGAGTTTAGAAACTTGTAAAGTTTTAAGTTGCTAGCAAACTTCTTGAATAAGTGGAAAAAAGCAAAAATGTAAGCTTTAATTAAAGTCAAGATAGCAATGTTTTAAACCATGTACTTTTTTTCTTTTATAATAAAAAAATATTGTAAAAATAACCCCAAAAACGTAGTCTAAATCAGACTTGTCATAAGTTGTTTTTAACTTAATTAAAGCTGTTTGAACGAGAGCGTTGCCATGCAAGCGCTGTAGTAAAAAAAAAGAAAAAAGAAGTTTAAAAAGTGAGAGAATAAGCTTAAGAAGAAGGTAGCAATGTTGTTTTATGTATTTTTCAACTATATTTTTCCTTATTCTCAATAGTTTTTAAAACGTTTAAATAACTTTTCGTATATTGAATATTTTTCTTTTGTTATATATGATTGCTGTTATAAGAAAAAAAATTGATTAATTTAAATAATAAAACGTACTGAAAAATAATACAAAATATGTAAAAGAAATATTTCTATGAAATAGAAAAATGTAACTTTTTATGGTAATTTAACATGTTATTTTTAAGATGCTTGGTTAAATTGAAAAATAACTAGTTCAATTATATACAGAATTTACTAACTTATAAAGCCTTATATTCTACTAAGCGCGATTGTTAAAATTGTAAACCAACCTTAATTTTTTTTATTATTATGTAAGATAAGCTTAGAAGGTTTAGAAGGAAATTCAATATTTCTACAAAACAGTTAATCTTATTATATGTTATGATATTTAGAAACTTCGATTTTTAGATTTTGAAGCACAGACGAGGTAATTGACCGAAACTTAGTTTGTAAAATAAAGTCTTGAAAGAATAAATTCTGAACAGTTATTTTTTTTATCAAGAATAAATAAACATTGTGTCATTGTCATTTAAATTTTAGTCATAAACAAACTGTTAAACCAAATAAAAACTATTCTTTTACAAACTAACATATAAGGGATTAATGTTTAGAATTTAAAAATTATTATATCTATAAAATTAAAAAATATATTTTTTTCATCTTATTTATTTAAGCTTAATAATTAGTTACAAAGTACAAAATTTTTCCATTGAAAGAAAATCGAAATCCATCATATTTACACTTACAATTTTTTTTTCTTATTATTGAAACAAAACAGTAAAAAAAATAAAAACCTCATTAGTAAAAACTGAAAATGTAAACGAAATTACTTAATGAATTTTACTTAAACAATTTTTCTGTGTAATTTTGATAAAAAAAAAAAGTAAAACGTTCTTATTAACTGAAAATATTTTCAATTTAAAGTATTAAATTTGAACTAAAAATAGTTAAAATGTACATTTTCATCTTAACAATTGTAGTTTAATAAACATTTTACAAAGCACAAGACTTTCCAAAGTAAAGAAAACTGCAATTCATCATAATTAAATTTACAAAATAATTTATAATTTAAAATATTAAAAAAAACAATTGAAACACAATTTAAAAAATAACTTATTAGCAGAAACTAAAAATTTAAACGAAATTAATTAATGAGTTTTGCTTAAACAATTGTTGAGTATGATGTTGATAAAAAAAAAGTAAAACGTTTTTATAATAATATTGCCATGTACAGCTTGTTGCAAGGCAAGCCTAACTTCTGCTTCATGCTTTCCTACTTTAAAACTTTGATTAAAGTTAGTAGCCACACTATGTATTGTGTTTGATTGGTTTGGTAAGTTTTGATTAATTTTTGCACGTTCGTGTTTAAAAGATTTACTGTGCTTCATAAGTACACTTTTCTTGGCCATCATCTCAAATTTGCATCATTTGCAATAGGCCTTGGTACCATTTTGGCTTGGAGCAATCCAATCTACAAAAATTAATAACTTAACTTATATGTGTTTGTAGTCTAGAAAATTTTTTACAAAAATAATGTACTTCTTACTGACTTAAAACAAAGCATTTTATAATTTTTATAACAAATCAACCTAGATAAGTATTAAATAAGTTTACATACTATCCACTGATAATATATGTAAAACATATTTTAACAAGTCTAATTGGAATTTTGAAATGTAGAAGGGTATAAATTTGAAATTTAGTCACCTTATGTTGGTAATAATGTATTAGTATTTTGATATAACAAACTTTTGCAAATAATTAACATAACAACATAAGTGTTAAACTTTCTTACTTTATTTTAAATATAGATAAACATTATGAAAAAAAAAATAATTACAAAAAGTTGATAGAAAAAAAAAATTACCTTTCAACTCAAACACAGTTTCCCAAGATTTCAGATATTTTTTATAGACTTGCTTTTTTGGTTGATAATCATCAACAATTATTTCTACTAAAGGTACCTATAAAAGATTTAAGTATTGTTAGAATATGTTATATACAGAAAGTATAATGATTACAACTTTATTAAAAACAATAGAGTCTAAAACACAAAACAAATTTGTTTAATTCTTCCAAAGCTTGCTAGTAAATAAAATTTGATTTTTAAAAAGTCTAAGTTATATTATTTCAAGATGAAAATTGTTTATATCATATTTAATATTTAGTACTTTAACTCAGCCAAAAATTTAAAAAAAGTTATGTAATCTCTTAACTATAAAAAAATAGCAAATAATATACTAAGTATTTCATTTTATTTTTTCAAATCAGTACATAATAAATAATAACTCTAATTAAAACTATCAGAACATTCATTGAACTAATTTATAAAGCCATATGGAGTAGGGGGGTCAGACTTTTTTTTAAAATTTGATCTTTACTTGTACAGTTTAAATTTTGCAGAAAGTTGACCATAGTCAAACTTTTTTAGAAAATAAAAATAATTTTGAGATTTGATTGGTCAAATTCAAGTAAAATAGGTTGCTATAAAGTATAGTTTTCACTTAAACCTATATGTTCCTTTAACTTTTATGCATTCTTTACCTAGTCAAGACAAATATTATAGGAGTTTTATTAAAGATTTATTTGAAAGGTCTATCATAAAATTATATTTATTTAAATATTATTTAATTTATTAGAAGAAAAATTCATTTAAAATTGCTTTAAACATACAAGAATCTTTTTTTAAAAAATTATGTAACTGTAACAAGCTTTAAAAAATGAATGAAGACAGGTTTTCAGTGATATCATTATTTGACATTTTAGTTTCTATAAAATTAGAGATTATAAAATTAGTTTCTATAGTTCTCTTTGAGTTTAAGATTCAAAATCTCTACAACTATAATAGATCTATTTCAATAAACAAAAGCTTTATCTAACATCAACAAAATATGTTTAACTCCCCTTCACCCCTTTATTTATGTATTTGCAAATTAATCCAACTACCATTTTTTTAGCTTTCTTAAACATGTGGTAATTTCAAAACTATATGAAAAAGTAGAACTTTATAAGATATTTAATAAACTACTTAAATCATATTATATTCATTAAAAATAGATTAAAACCCTATTCCTTCTTTTAAACATATATACAAAAATACCAAATACATAACTAAGTTAAACAAAAAGTAACAAAATATTTTAAAAATTATTTGGTGTTATAAGTATATTTAAAAACAATCATAAACTTAGAGTAAAAATAAAATAATAATTTAAAGAACTATAAGAATACTTTTGTTTTTAATAACAATCACATATAGTTAATTGTTTTAACTAAAAAGATTGCTCAATTTACTGAATTGTAAAGAGCAGTAAAAATTGTACAAAATAAATATGATTTCATGCGAATTACAACCAAATTTTCAAATTTTTAATTTGGACAGAAAGTAAAATTGAAAATTAAAAGACAAAACAAAAAAAAAATATTAATTTAATTTAAATTGCTCAAATAAAACCACCAATTCACATTAGACTTAAACTACACAACACCATTTATTTAAAGTATTTTCTAAAATTAAAGTGTTCTGTTCAATTCTTTAGTAAAGATTAATATACCATTTTTTATTTATCTACAAAAACCTCATAAATGAAAAACTTACATGGTTGTTTTGATCCATTATCTCCTTCTTATTTTATTAATTGTTTGATTTTGTATCCAAGCAAATGTCATTCATATATTTTTAAAAATAGGGTATTCCCCTACGAGAGATATTCATATACCGTAAAAAACGAATCGTAAACGATTCGTTTGACAAATCTGTTGTACACTTTATTTTTATTGAGCAAGGAATTAACTAATAATTCGTTTTGAACAACAAAGTTTAGAAAAATACTCGACACTAACATTGATAGAAAAGCAAGAAATATTACAAAACTATTGGTTAATGTATTTAGTTTGTTTGTGAATAACACATTGTTGTAGTTCTAAACACTTATTTTACTTTGAGTTTAGAATCAAACAAAAGTAAAAAAAATAAAGAAAATAAGAAAGAGTTATAAGTTCTATGGACTATCGTTTAGTTTTGTAAAAGAACATGATGTTAACTTTTGCTGTACATCAAAGTTACAAGAATGCTAATATTGCTATGTCAAACGTTTGTTTGTTTTTATATGTGTTGAGCTCAGGGATGGTAAAATGCTTATAGTTGTCATGCCAATTGAGTAATGAAGCGTAAAAACTTTTGTTTGATTTATGTAAGGGATTTCGCGCTTGAGTAAATAAAGCAATGCCTTTTACCATCCCAGGTTGAGCTAATCAATACTACGCAATTTTGCCGTATTAAAGATGCAGTCAAGCTGTTCTTGTTTATAAATTTTGCAAAACTTATGAAACTAAGTTAATAACCTTCAATTATTAATTTAACATCAAGAAATTCAAGTTTAAGTTTCACCCTTATTGAATGAAAAAAAAATTGAAGCAACATAATCTTATTCGTTCACGAAGTCATGACTTATTATATAATCATTAAACAAGACAACAACTAAAACATTCAAGAACTTTATCGCATTCGGACAAAGACAAAAGCTTTTGTTATATATTTTTTTAGATGTTGCTTAGATTTTTAGCAATGTAAGAATTTCATATACTTTGATTTGAGTTATTTTGAAATTTATCTTACGTTTTTGTGTTTTTAGACTTTTTAGAGAGTGCATTCGTTTAATTACAGCTTATTTTAAATATACTTTTTTTTACAAAACTAATTTCATTGCAACACTATTTTTAACACGTTTAACAGAGTGATAACGCTTTTATGGTGTATTCTTTTTGTTACTATTTAAGAACTATGTTTACAAAATTCTTAATATTTATACTTATTTTATGTTTAGTTGTAATTTGTGTTGAAGTTTAAATACTGATAAAGAAATTTGTTCTACAATAATGCTGGTAGAATATAATCTAATTAATCATAATAAAGAAGGTGTATAATGACTAAAAAAAGATGTAGAGTTCACCAATTTTTAAAGTGAGTTCTTCATGTTTAAAGATTTATACTGTTTTAAATTTCTATTCTTTATCTAAAATAGTTTTAAAAAATGACTAACTTTAATCAAGTTTAGTAAAAAGTTTCTAAACACGACATTTGTACATATAAAACACGTAGATGGTAAGCTGTCAACTATTAACGTCGATACAAGATCAAACAAAGTGGAAAAATATCTGTTGAGTTTTATAATTGAATTTTATAGGCTTGATATTTATTTTGACACTAAAATTGAAACAAAGGTGATGGACTGGTTAGAATATCAAAAGGTGTTTATCAAAATTCTAGAGCGAGCTCTTAATAAACCAGCAATTTTATTGAACCGTTTGACAAACTTGGTCGAAAATTAATTTATTTTTTATATAAATAGAATTGTACAAAAAATAAAACTAAATTATTACGTTCATTTTATGATTTTATGTATCAACATTTTTAATTTATATATAAATATGGTATATCAATTTTTAATTATCGTAAAACTTGCTGTTAGCTAGACATGTTTTAAAATAGACATACAACTGTGTATAGATGAAAACTAAAGAAACGTTGCATATGATCAAAGACTGTACATTGAAAATTTTTAATCAATATGTAATGAAAGTATTTTGAACAGATATTAAATACATCGCAGCAACAAAAACGAGTTTACTGCAAAACATAATTTTGAAAGCTCTAGAAAAGAATCGGCTAATTTTTCTAAAAAAGTGTTATTTTCTAAAATGTCAGACGTTTACTATTTCTTTTTTAACTTTTTACTTTAGAGATCAAAACAAAGGTTCTCGACTTAAGAATAAAAAAGAATCAAATAAAATTTTAAAGTTATGGCGAAACTCTATTGATGTAAAACTACTTTTAATTTATTTATAGCAACCATTATTGCATGTCTAATTGCAAATTTTGTTGGTTTTACAAATACCTAAACAGAGTTTAGTAAATAAGTACATTTATCACACTACAGTAGTAAGAAGCTACAAATATAATCATATCACAGTAATGAGAAGTTAAAACGATCACATCACAGTGATGAGAAGTTACAACTATCACATCACAGTGATGAGAAGTTACAACTATCACATCACAGTGATGAGAAGTTACAACTATCACATCACAGTGATGAGAAGTTACAACTATTTTATCACAGTGGTGAGAAGTTACAACTGTCATATCACAGTAATGTTAATTACAACTATCACATCACAGTGATGAGAAGTTAAAACTATCACATAACAGTAATAAAGAGTTACAACATATCACATCACAGTAATGAGAAGTTACAACTATAACCTCACATTGGTGAGAAGTTATAACTATTACATTACAGTAATGAGAAGTTACAACTATCACATCACAGTGATGAGAATTTACAACTATCACATCACAGTGATGAGAAGTTACAACTATCACATCACAGTGATGAGAAGTTACAACTATCACATAACAGTAACAAAGAGTTACAAGTATCACATCACAGTAATGAGAAGTTACAACTATAACATCATAGTGATGAGAATTTATAACTATCACATCACAGCAGGCACGTAGCTTGGTACGTTTCTGCGAATCTACAGAAACGTAAACAATTGTGCGAAAATACTTGCTTTTTTCCGATTATTCAGCTTTTAAGTCCTTGTTTGAATAGCTTTAAGTATTCGTTTATACTAAGTTCTGCACTTCTGAGAGATAATTTCTAAAAATTTACGTACTTACTAGCACTTCTAGTGTCATAAATATTTAAAAAATTGAATACATCTAAATTGTATACAAATAGGTTAGTATAGCTTCCTGTTGTTAAATAGCAAACTATTGTAAATAAATCAATTTGGAAGCTGTAGATTTTGTTTAAATGTCGTGAGAAAATAAAAAAAGTAAGTGTGAGAGAGGATCTTGTATTATTGAAATGTTTGTGGTAAGTCAAAAAAAACTTAACATTTTTTGAAGTTTACATTTTTAGTGTTTCAAAAGAGCAAATACAGATATAAGTTATATAACATGATGAATTTTAAAGAAGTTGATTCTCAAATGAAGAATTAACTTTTGTTTTAAATCAAATTGACTCTCTGAGTTGAATGTTTAAAGATTAAATCTCTGTTGTTGACAAATATATAAAAATGTAAAATTTTTGATTAAGTGATGACAATATCATTTCCTGAAGTTTTATCAAGAAGATTAGAATCAATTAAATGAGAACAAATAACACAATAATACAAATAGCTTGCAAAAAGAAGACAAACCGAAAAACTCAATAATATAATATTTTTTAAAGAATAATATAAACATATTAAAGTTTTTTTTTTGTATTTTAGAACCATATTTTTTAATTAAAAGTTGTTTTAAAGATTTTATTAATGCTTAGGTTAGTTAAAGTTTTTATTTTTTTAAGA
The DNA here is from genome assembly GCF_965202585.1 of Thalia democratica. NCBI lineage: Eukaryota > Metazoa > Chordata > Thaliacea > Salpida > Salpidae > Thalia > Thalia democratica. Next base: position 82,022,118 of record NC_139167.1, read on the forward strand.
TTAGTATAAACAAATTATTGTTTTTTTATTTTATTTTATATTTTATATATTATATTTTTATATTTTATTAAGTTATTTCTGTCCAGAATCAGTAAATTAAGAAGGTAATTCTAAATGCATTTTCGAGCAGCTTAAGATTGTGCTAGAGGAAAGTCAGGAAAAACTTATAGCTCAGACTTTTGATGGAGCAAAGGTAATGGAAGGAAAGGGAAAAGGAGTTCAGGCTAGAATAAAGAATGTTTATAAGAGGGCCCACTACACATATTGTCATTGCCACCAAATGTAGTTAGTCATCAAGAAAGCATGTCAGCAAAATGAGAAAAGTATTGAGTTTTTTGAAAACATCAGGAAAATTTAATCTTTTTTTAATAGATCAGTTAAAAGTAAAAAAATTGAAAAGAAATTAACAGGAAGAAGTTTACCAACAGGATCTGATACCAGGTGGAGTTATTTTAGTAGAACTTTTAAGAGGTTAGTTACCTACTACAGTCAGTACAAAGCTTGTTTTCAGGAAGTTTCTACCAAAAGTAAAGTAAGAAAAACTGTTTTTTAAGCTAAGAAGTTTCAGACTCTTTTTAATAGTGAATTTTTTTTTTAATTTGTTAGTTTTTTTCAACCTATTTTTTCTCAGGTAGAGTTGACTTTTCTTAAATTACAAATATTAGATCTACAGCAAGTTCCGTGAACAACAGCATCAGAGAATTTAAAGAGTATATTGAAGATATTAAAGTAACTGAAATTCCTTTTGAAACTCAGGGAACAGCTACTGAGGTTATTAGTAAAATTTTAGTTGAGTTAGAGAAAAGATTTGAAAATGTTGAGACAGGTCATTTGGTGGCACATCAAATATTTAGAAAAAATTTTTATAAAAGTTGTTTTGAAGTGCAGTTAGGTGAGTTTTTTTTGGTACTATTTCTGAAATTTATCCTTCAATTAATATTAATAAACTTAAGCCACAATTTAAAATTTATTACCAAAGGGATAGCTGGTGTGAAAAATCATTGGAAAAATTATTGAAAAAGTTCAAGGAAGAAGGTCTAGATACTATTTATTACATGAAATAATGAGTTTAGGAAAGATAATTGTTACAACCCCTATGTCAACTTCAGATGCTGAGAGGAAATTTTCTTGTATGAAAAGGATAAATAACAGGTCAAGAAGCAGGATGAGCAATACGAGGTTAAATGCATTTTGAGTACTTACTATGGAAAAGTTTATGGTTAATGAAAAGGTTCGAGCAGGAAAGGAAAGTTTTCAGGAAAAAACTTTAGAATATTTTATTAGGCAAAAAAATAGGAAAATGAACTTTTTTTATAAAGGAAAAAATACTGTCTTATAATTTTTTTTATTCCTTTTTTTATTTTACTGAGCTAAGTGCTAGTTTTTATTTAAGAAAAATTCAGCAAAAAAATCCTTGAATTGGTGTTGGTCATAGGGTAGAGCTATTGTAAATACTTATTTACTTGTATCTTTTTGTAATTTGTTTACAATGATTTTGTTTTCTATGCATAGTGTTTTATTATATGAAGATTTTTCAGAGTTTTTGGTTTTATTCATAACTTTCAACGGTTTTTCATTACCTCTGTTTTTTTCATCTTTATAAAAACAAGTTTTAAGTAGTTTACAAAATTACAAAAAATCAAATTAGTACATTTGTATGTTCCACTTGTCTTTACATTTTGAAAAATAGTTTTTGAGTTTTACTTGTAGTACTACTGTAAACTTGGTACACTATGTGTGGATTCTAACAAATTTAGTTGTTTTACAGATTTTAAAAACTAAGTTTAAAAGTTAAGTTTTCTAAGGTTAAAATTATGCAAGTATAATTTAAAAATAAAACCACCTACTTGGTACCATTGAAACTCTAAGCTATTAACAAAGTGAATCAATCTGAAGTTCAGTTTGTTACAAAAAGTTCCAGATAAGTACTTCAAGAAAAAGCTCTTCGAATGATGTTTTCAGACAACTATGTAAAATATAAAGTTTGTTTCAACTTATTCTTAAATATTTTTGTAATTTTTTTTTATCTACAAGCATTGTTGTTTACAAGATGAATACTTTTGTATTTTATCTTTTCTTTAAACGTATCAAGAATATGTATTGTATCTGTTGTTTAAAAATAAGTTTAATGTAACTTTTTCAATCTAAGATTAAAAAGAATAAGTTAATAACATTTATTTTAACAAGTGTATAGTTGTTTTATCAATTCGTAACAATTAAGAAAAAAATTTAAATATATTTTATGTTTAAAAATGTTTATTTTTACATTTATTTATGTTTTACATTGTAAACTATTGATGTTTAATATTCAAAGTTTGTAATTACTCAACTAAGTTGTTTTATTTAACAAGTTTGTTTTGTAAAAAAAAGTTTGATTCTATTTTACAGCTTTTGTTTAACATTTTTTTTTATAGTAAGAAAATATTTTATTCTTTTTTACAGCTTAAATCTTTATGCTACCAAAGCTTGTAATAACATTTACAAAGACGTGTACTCTTCCTTACTTTATGAATTGTTTTTAACAAAATAAAGTAATTGTTAACCTGAATTTTATCTAATGTTGTATACTTTTTAATTTCATATTCTTTTGTTTTTTATTCAACTCCTAAAATTTATGGTTTTTATCTAATATAAGCAACAATTTTTGCGAATGATTTCTCAACTTTGGAAACTGTTTTCAAATTTATATATTTCTGGACTATTAGTAATACTATTAAAGTTAACTTCTTAATTAGTATTTTTATTTTAAGCTAAAGGTTTTATAGGCTCATAAAAGTCTCAACACATAAAGAATTATAGGAGGTCAAGAGCACTACAAATTGCCTTGTATTCAGTTATTCATTATACTTCAACATTCAATTTATTTTTAAATTTTTAAGAAAACTGCACACTTTCTTAAAAATTTAAAAGAAGTTAAAACTACTCTACTCCCGTTATGACGTCATCACACTTTATTCTCGATTTTTTTTTGCAGATTCGTAACTTTTTTGAGCTAGCTACGTCCCTGAATCACAGTACTGAGAAGTTACAACTATCATATCACATTGGTGAGAAGTTACAACTATCACATCACAGTAGTGAGAATTTACAACTACATCACAGTAATGAGAAGTTACAACTATCACATCACAGTGATGAGAAGTTACAACTATCATATCACAGTGATGAGAAGTTACAACTATCATATCACAGTGATGAGAAATTACAACTATCATATCACAGTGATGAGAAGTTACAACTATCACATCACAGTGATGAAAAGTTACAACTATCACATCACAGTGATGAAAAGTTACAACTATCACATCACAGTGATGAGAAGTTACATCTATCACATCATAGTGATGAGAAGTTACAACATTCACATCACAGTGATGAGAAATTACAACTATCACAGTGATGAGAAATTACAACTATCACAGTGATGAGAAATTACAACTATCACAGTGATGAGAAATTACAATTATCACATCACAGTGATGAGAAGTTACAACTATCACATCACAGTGATAAAAAGTTACAACTATCACATCATAGTGATGAGAAGTTACATCTATCACATCATAGTGATGAGAAATTACAACTATAACATCACAGTGATGAGAAGTTATAACTATACATTACAGTGATGAGAAGTTACAACTATCATATAACAGTGATGAGAAGTTACAACTATCATATCACAGTGATGAGAAGTTACAACTATCACATCACAGTGATGAGAAGTTACAACTATTACATCACAATAATGAAGAGTTACAACTATCACATTATAGTGATGAGAAATTACAACTATCATATGACAGTAATGAGAAGTTACAACTATCACATCAAAGTGATGAAAAGTTACAACTATCACATCACAGTGATGAGAAGTTACAACTATCACATCACAGTGATGAAAAGTTACATCTATCACATCATAGTGATGAGAAGTTACAACATTCACATCACAGTGATGAGAAATTACAACTATCACAGTGATGAGAAGTTACAACTATCACATCACAGTGATGAAAAGTTACAACTATCACATCAAAGTGATGAAAAGTTACAACTATCACATCATAGTGATGAGAAGTTACATCTATCACATCACAGTGCTGAGAAGTTACAACTATCACATCATAGTGATGAGAAATTACAACTATAACATTACAGTGATGAGAAGTTATAACTATCATATCACAGTGATGAGAAGTTACAACTATAACATCACAGTGATGAAAAGTTACAACTATCATATCACAGTGATGAGAAGTTACAACTATCACATCACAGTGCTGAGAAGTTACAACTATCACATCACAGTGCTGAGAAGTTACAACTATCACATCACAGTGATGAAAAGTTACAACTATCACATCACAGTGATGAGAAGTTACATCTATCACATCACAGTGCTGAGAAGTTACAACTATCACATCACAGTGATGAGAAGTTATAACTATACATTACAGTGATGAGAAGTTATAACTATCATATCACAGTGATGAGAAGTTACAACTATAACATCACAGTGATGAAAAGTTACAACTATCATATCACAGTGATGAGAAGTTACAACTATCACATCACAGTGCTGAGAAGTTATAACTATCATATCACAGTGATGAGAAGTTACAACTATAACATCACAGTGATGAAAAGTTACAACTATCATATCACAGTGATGAGAAGTTACAACTATCACATCACAGTGCTGAGAAGTTACAACTATCACATCACAGTGCTGAGAAGTTACAACTATCACATCACAGTGATGAGAAGTTACATCTATCACATCACAGTGATGAGAAGTTACAACTATCACATCACAGTGATGAGAAGTTACAACTACTAAAAAAGTGGTGCTTCGTGTAATATTTTTATCATACAATAGTATCACCTCGTGCAAAAGTGACTCCGACCTTAGTTATTTATTTATCGGCAACAGATGAAAACATGACAAACTTTGTCGAAAGAAGTGTTAATAGCAATACTTAATTTTGAACTAATAGTAAACTGTTTACTGAACGACAAAAAGCGCTCAAAGAGTTTAGTACAAATATTTAGTGTATGAAAAATTATGTCACTTATCATATAATACAAAACAGATACAGTTTAACGTCTTGTCCAGGACAAAGAATATTTTATAAACTCAAAGATTAACTTCTTAATAAATTTTCGTTGGTTTTAAATTTTTTTTTTGTAAAAAATTTTAAGTTTTCATAAATAAACAAATTATACTTAAACTTTTTACAATAAATAATACTGTATAAAATCAACAGTGTTTGTCTGAAAATAAATAAAAATACTAAATAATTTCGAATATAAATTTAAATATTTTATTCTAAAAACATTTAAAACTAATTTTGTAGTTTTTTTGTATATCATACTATCACATCCAACTGCACTTCACATGCGGACTCTACTTTCGATTCAACTAATTAAAGTCTACTCAAAATTATCTAGTAACAATACTATAGTTTATAAATCTGTATATTACCAAACTAATAAATGAATGCAATTCAGTGGAGTTTTGTTTTTGTGTTAGCATATTTAGTAATAATCTTACTTTTGTAAATATATATAACTCTTAAACAATAATTTTATATGCACTCAGAATACTAAATCAATTTAGTACTTAATCTATGAAGGAACGACACAAAATTTATCAAATATCTAATAGTTTATTGTCATGTATAACGACTTTTTAAAAAACCTTTTCTAAATTTTCTACTTCCTAATACTTTTAAACAGTGTCGTTCATTTTGTTGGTTTCTTCATTTGAGTTGTCCAATTTGCTGTAAAGTTACATTAGTAGTTTCAAATTTATGAATAAATGAAAAATGTTTAATAAATTTTATTTGACTTGCTGTAGATTTTTTATTTTTGCATTAGATAAGCTAAATTTATAACAACTAAAATAACAAAACCAAACGGCAAAGTTGAGCAGATAATTTAGTTTTATACATTTTAAAATTGATTTTAAGTGTTTTATATTAAGCTACCATTTGTATATACTGTTGTTTTCATTATCTTGTAGCACAGAAAAAAAAAAAAAAAAGTTTTAAAAAGACAAAATCAGTTAATAAAATCTCAATTTTTATTCAAGCCAATAGTGTACAATTATAATATACACTTGATTATTGGGTAAGCTCTAAGTTATAATCTTTTGCTTGTATATTATTTAAAACATATCAAAAATATGAATACAATAAAAAGCCAAAACTCAAACAAACTTTTAGTAGGACAAACTGTATTTTTCGTGTATTTTCTTCAGGTATTTTACAATTGTACAAAGCATGTAGATGCAGAAAAATGATGCGGCTGCGATTGCATAACCTGCGTGTAAAACTTATAGCTTATAAATTTAGCTTGTGAATTAGAAAGTAGTAAAATCAAAACATAGCAAGTTGTAAGTCCAATGAAGTAAACTTATAAGAGAATGTATACCTAAACATAAGTTTAAAATAAAATTTATCAAGTCTAATTTATTTTTTAAGTTTTAGAACAACGCTGTTTAAAATATCATCAAACAGATAAAAACAATTTGTAAACGTACTTATTAGTTATCTTTAAAATCTTTAGTTTAACAAAAATGATTTTTTTTTAATTTACCTATAACGACCAATGTACAAATGTACGGTGAGATACTTTTACTTTCTTAATTTTTTGTATCAACAGCGTAATTTTTGAAACGAACGAAATTGTCAGCTGATCCGTCTTGGAGGTGTTTGGGCAAGTCCGAGGATTTAAAGCAAAGATGGCCTCTGTCATAGACGTCATTCACAGCAATGTCTTCATTGTATTCGACTTTCATGAAGGTAGGTGAATCTCCTTCATACTCGGTTCGGAAGTCTAAACTTTCAACTTTCTCGCCCGCGTCTTTTGAAACGTCAGATTTGTCACTCGTGTGGAAAACCTCATCAACATCAGTTTCAACATCAGTTTCAATATCAGTTTCAACATCAGTTTCAACATCAGTTTCAACATCAGTTTCAACATCAGTTTCGACATCAGTTTCAACATCAGTTTCAACGTTAGTTTCATAATCAGATTCATAATCAGATTCATAATCAGTCTCAGCGTCTGATCCAAAGTCAGATTCTTCTTCTTCAATTTCAGCATCTTGTTTGATTTTAATGGCATAAGCAAAAGCTTTGCTCAAAGTTATTTGTTTTTGATACATCTTTTCTAAACGAGAATTATTTTCTTTTAAGAGTTTTTTAGCTTGCTCTACACCGATTTGCTCAAGGTTATCATGTTGCGAGTTAGCTTGAGCTTCAGTTTCATAATCATATTCATAATCAGTTTCAATTTCAGACTTAGCATCAGACTCATAATCAGGTTCAATTTCAGTATCAGCATCAGATCCAAAATCAGATTCTTCTTCATCAATTTCAGCGTCTTGTTTGATTTTAATGGCATCAGCAAGAGCTTTGCTCGTATTTATTTGTTCTTGATACATATTTTCTAAACGAGAATTATTTTCTTTTAAGAGTTTTTTAGCTTGCTCTACACTTATTTGCTCAAGGTTATCATGTTGCGAGTTAGCTTGAGCTTCAGTTTCATTATCAGATTCATAATCAGTTTCACTATCAGATTTAACATCAGATTCATATTCAGATTCATAATCTTGTTCACAATCAGTTTCAATTTCAGACTTAGCATCAGACTCATAATCAGGTTCTTCTTCATCAATTTCAGCGTCTTGTTTGGTTTTAATGGCATCAGCAAGAGCTTTGCTCGTATTCATTTGTTCTTGATACAGCTTTTCTAAACGAGAATTATTTTTTTCTAAGAGTTTTTTAGCTTCCTCTGCACTGATTTGCTGAAGGTTATCATGTTGCGAGTTAGCTTGAGCTTTAGTTTCATGTTCAGATTCATAATTAGACTCATAATCAGATTCATAATCAGTTTCAATTTCAGTATCAGCATCAGACCTAAAATCAGATTCTTCTTCATCAATTTCAGCGTCTTGTTTGATTTTAATGGAATCAGCAAGAGGTTTGTTCATGGTTTTTTGTTTTTGGTGCTTAATTTCTATTTGAGAATTTAGTTCATTTACGAGTTTTTTATCTTTTTCTGCACTGTTTGGCTCAAAGTTTCCATTCAAATGTTGCGAATTTGCTGGAGATTCATCGTGAACATCCTTGTTTTTCTTGTTTGTTGCAGAAGAGTCATACTTTGTGTAGTGACTGTAATGAGGTTTAGGTTTTTCACATGTGTAAATTGGTTGGTACATTGTAAATTTATTGTTAATTCTGTAACAAATATTCAGTTAATAAGTTATAAACACTTATAATGATGCAATGAAAGACTTAATAAATTCTAGCATACTGATTACCTAAACTTATTTAAAATTTAAAATTAATCTATGATTTTCATTCATAAAAACGTAGGGTATAGAGCAGGGTTTCCTAAAGTAGACCAAGTGACCCCCTTGGGGCCATGTGCAGCAAAGGGGCCAAAGCGGGGAATGAGTTAAGTTGATAATAAAGCAAAAAAATCGTAAAAATAATTTCTTTAAGTTTAATTTAGATAAAATTTTGATTTAATTTAACCAGATAAAATGTAATTAAAATGCTGTTATAACAAAACATTTTAAACAAACTTATGTGCACGCAACGCACACTTTCACCAAAAGCTTAACATAAAGAATAATTTGGAGCTAAAAACAGTAATAAATTCTTCTAAAAAGTTTCTTTTGAATAGTTTAAGCACTTTTAAGAGATATATGTATGTAAGAAAAATTACTAGAGTGTTAAAAAACTTTTATCTATAGTCTCTTATAGGCTTCTGGTGATAACGTTAAATTACTGACAGGTTAATTTAATATATTCAAAATTAACAATATAATTCTAATGACTGGTTTAGAATTTTAGAAAAATTGCACTTAAAACAAAGTAAAACAACTTGCATAGAATAGACATATTTAAATACTTCAAAAATGTATTTAGTGTAAGTACTTTTAAATATCTGTAGGCTTTTTCTTAGGTGATATAAAATAAGTTAAGAATTTATATGAGTTTATAACAAAATTTAAAGTTACAGAAAAATTTTCAAGTCATTAGAATTTTTTATTTCCTATTAATTTAAAAAAAGATTCATTAGCTAGTTAAAATAGCGACAATCCTGAGCATCGATATGATAGTATCTTTATGACTAGTTTAATATAAAAATATCCCGTTTTTAGCTAATGTAACTTTCAAATGTTATTTTATGATAGTTCCTACAAAAAGATTTTCTTAATAAAACCCTCAAATACTTAACTTTTGTATAAATTAAGAATCTTTTGGAAAATATGACCAATCCTTTTCTATTAACTTGAGAAACCAATTAAGGGTAGCTAAGATAAAATTAATGAGTAACAGTTTAAACTGAAAGTTAAGAAAAGTTTTAATTCTTGTTTTTATTTTTAAAACTAAAACTACACTATATTACACCTGTCTACATATTGAAATTGTTGGCATGTTCTAAATAATGTCAATGCAGGAATTTAAAAGGTTTTTTGAAAAAACTTTCTAGGTTTTTTAAAGGATATTTTTAGGTCTATAGTAATATAAACTTAAATTTAAGTAAAAACTGCCTTAAACAGTAGAACAGCGTGGTACTGAAAGCTACTTTAAATAGGTATTTTAATAAAATGAATTAACGATACATAGTTATTTTTATCTTTATGATTTATTTTTCTTATTTGATCAAGTTTTAATTAATTTACATGTAAAAATTGTTTCAAACTCAAGTTTTCTCTTAGATTCCAGTTTTTTTAACAACTCTGTAAACAGAAGTTAAATTTGAAAATAATAATCATTAATAGTAAATTTTTTTTTATTCTACTATAAATTAAAAAACACAAGATAACCTCCTTTTTCTTGATTATGCTTCAGAAGTTCATGTACAGTGTTAAGTGTTAACCAAAAAGAATTAAACTGATATAAAAACTACTAAAATGGCCTTTTTTCAAAATATGTTAAACAGGACCAGTGAAGTTATTTGCTTAAACTCTGATTTTGATAAAATTCAAGCTCCTTTTTTAACATGATAACAAAACAGGATCATGATTAAAATTTTATAACTTATACAATAAATTAAATAGTATCATGATAATCTAGCTAATTCAAGTTTACAGGAGATTTCTTCTACTTTTAGAATTAGAAGCTAACTTTTTTTTTTCTATTTGAATATTATTAGTTAATTATAAACTTGAGTAGTGTAAGGACTTGTAAATATATTATCTAATATTTCAATAAAATAATATTTTGTAATCTTTGTAACTGATTAAACTTTTGAAACTAAGTTTATTGATGTTTACTTTTAAAAAGATGATAAAAAACTAAAATACAAAATATTTGTATTAGTCTTTAATTTACATTAGTAGTTAATAATATTGATATTATAAGATCTTGAAAAACTTAGTACCTGGATTTTTTAGTTAATGAGTTGATAGTTTTGCAAAATTTAGATACTCTACTTACGTTATTTCAGTTTGACAAAATAATGGTGACAAAAAATAGTTTTTAAATTTTCTGAAAACAAAAAAATAACAGAAAATTTAAATTGAAAAATTTTATTTCCACTTTCATTTCACAATTGATTCTAAAAATTTCTAAAACCTAAATTTTACAAAACTATTAAGTCAAAAAATGTAAACTAAAAATAATATTAAAATAATTTTAAATCTATGCTAGTAAAGGTATACTTATACAGTTCATTTTTAGAAAAGCCCTGAACTTTTTAATAATATTTAATTATTAGACATTTTACTTCACTTACTTATATAAAACAGAAGACTTTAAAATCCTCTAAAGTTATAAACTATCCTATTTTTTCAATTTAAAGACTTTAGAGGTAGATATAAGGTAATATAACCTTAAATTAAACCTTTAAAACTAGCAACTAACCTAACAATTTTCTACTTTGAAAATAATTCAGGTAGACGCAGTTGGTTACAACCTTAAGTAGTGTAAAGACTCCTAAAGAAGTTTCTGTAAGATTGTATAATTTTATTAAATGAATAAAAATATTTTATTTTTTAGTTTACTTTAATTTTAAAACAAAACTCTTAATGTTTATATGAACAAAGATTTGGAGAAAACTGAGGTACCTAAATTCATTAATAAAAATCTATATCAACAATAATGAATTAAATTTAGTTAATATTAATTAGGCAAACATAGTAGCAGAGTACTTTTAATTATGAATACTAAATATTTTTATTAAATTTAACCAATTATTTCTATTACTTTGTTTTTGTCCATATTTTAAGCTGAGTAGAGTATAAATATAAAGTAAGACTAGTATAACTTGAAAAACAAAAATTTTAAAGAAACAAATATATTTAGTTGAAAGTATAAATAACCTATTTAGAATAAACCACTTCTTTTCCAATGTGCTTCAAGTTTTTAAGTCCTTAATAGTTATATGTAAGTAATGTATGTAAGAGAAATGTGAAACAATAAATTCAACTAAAATGTACTTTAATTGAAAAGGCCATTTTAGATTCTAGACAGACCAGGGAAGCTTAGGTCAAAGTTGTTGTCTATTCAGAAAAATAAATATTCAGTTTATATTCAGTTTATTATTCAGTTATTCAGTTTATTACCAAACAGGTTTGCCACACACTCAATATAACTAAGACTAGTTGAAAAAATGAAAAAATTATAAGCTTATTTGGTTTTCTTTAGTAAAAAACAATTTAGTTTTGATAATTATCCTAAATATCCTAAGCAGTTTTTATTGAATATTTTATGTATTAAGTCCTGTTATATTGTACTAGAAAGCAGAATGCATCAGAAAAGTAGTAGCTTACCTATTTACTGAAGTACCTGTAAAAAATGTCTAAAATTTTATAAATTCATTGACTTTACAAGTTTTTTTTTCTTACATGTACTTGAGTTGTAATATTAGTTTCATCTTTAAACTTTAACATTAATTAGTTATAAACTTTATGTTATCTAAAAAGATAAAACTACAACACTTATTATTTAGGAAACGGAATGAGAAGTATCATATCAGCACAGCACCGGATAAACAGACCAGGATAGTGGACATATAAAACAAGTGAAAAAAAGACCAGAAAGTAGAACTTTCAATGGACTGAAATTTTTTAACTGCTTTTTTTTTCGTTTTTTTGTTTATATGGAATAAGAATTAACAAGAAAAAGTAAATAGAAATTAAATGAGTAGTAGTTAGTTAATTATGCATACTAAGATGACTAAGTACCAGTTGAATTGTTAAAATATTTGCAAAATAAATATTTAAGTTAAGTAATAACTATTTATTTTTTATTCAGCGGACCAGATGTTAAAAAATTTAATTATTGGTTTGTTAGAACATTTAAGTTTCACTTGTTAAACGAAAATAGGTAATTAATTTTTGCCAAAATGCCAATCTTGTATGACCATTTTTTAACTGCTTTAAACTATTTGAGAAAAACTTAAAAGTGTTTTATACTTTATTGCTCTCTAAAAGTTTTTTTTAATATTTATTAGTTGTTTTAAGTCTTTTTGAAAAAGATATAAACAGTTACCAGTTATTTAAGTGTTTTATAACTTACCGCATAAAAACTTGGTTTAATATTAAGTTGCACGTTTACTAAGTGACTTATAAAAGTTTTAACAGTAATTTGTATTTTTAAATATTGTGCAAGTACTTCTTTGTGGTTATTTTGTGTAATAGATACATCACTCCAAACTGTCTTGTCTGATTATATAAAGTTGTCTAGAATAGCTTTAAGTATTTATAGATAAAATCCACTGATAAGTATAAGTTAGCACAAAAGTATTTTATATCTATTATCTCCATTTTAAATAGTATAAACGAAAAGTTTCCTGCAGTGGGCCCTAAGCTAAAGCGTGTTAGAAAGTCACTCCGCCTGCAGGAAAAGTATAAACAAGAAGAACAAATTGACAATCTACCCACAGAAAGTCAACCTGACCCAACTGAGACTTTGGATGTTAATAAGTAAGATCCACCCGAATCAAAATCAACCTGGTCAAAATCCACCCGATCAAAATCTACCTGAGTAAAATCAACCCGATCAAACCCGATCGAACAAGTCAGAATCAACTTGAGTCAAAATCCACCCGATCAAAATTCACCAGCTTCAAAATCGACCCGCGTCGAAACAAACACCTCGCTTTATTTATTTCTTTTTGAATCAAATACCATTTAAGTAATTCCCCCAGCTCCTAATTATCAATCTCAAATAAATATCAATTGCAGGAGTAACAGGCACGTACTAAAATATTATGTTTCTGTCTTTTATAACACAGCTTAAAAATAAAGAATTCTAATACAGGTTATATTTATTATGCGATGTTTTTGGAGCTGTTATTTGCATTTTTGCTTGTTATATTGAATATTTGACAAAACTATTTTTGTTTTCTTGATTACTGAATATATTTTTGAACAATTAAAGCCGGCAAGCAGCTTTTTTAAAGAAGTCTAATTTTCAATATAAATATAACTACGAGAGCGAGTAAAAACTAAACAACGTCAGGTTATATATAATAACATTTTATTATCCAAGTATGATTATGTTAAAACTTTTAATTAACTAAAAAATGTCTAATAAAAAATAATTTTGTACGATCTCATTCACAATCGTACGACAATCAATTAAGTCTTACTCTTTTTTAATTATATTATTTAAGAATTAGGAAACTTTTTAAAGTAGTTTTTAAATAAATACGTCACACGATAAGATTTTATAAAAAACTGCGTATTACAAGTGAAAGCTACCATTTCTACTACAACTTAAGTCATTTTATCCAGGAGTGAGCAAACTGCGGCCCTTAAAATGTAAATCTGCGTCCCGCAAAGCATGTTTTTTGTTTAAATGGAATGCGGCCTCGAAAAAAAAAAAAGAAAGCTGCGGCCTGCGAGCATGTAAACTTGGCCTGCTAAACAAAACTATATTTTAAATTAATTTTTTTGACAAAAAGAAGTACTTTTATTAGATTTGTTTTTAAGTTCCTGGGTATAATTTGAAAACCATTTGTTATCTTCACTGCTAAAGCTTAAATATGTGAAAAAAGACATATAGTAGTTCTAGCAGTTATTTTAAGTTTAGATTTCGTTTTTCTTTTCAAATAACAGCATCTTGGAGTGTATACAAAACCTTACGTACTTGGATTGGAGTGTTTCTTTGATTCAGTAATATAACAATGTAATAAGTAATTTTATTTACCATAAAAGTGTTTATGTGTACAAACACTGTGCAAACATTACAGTGTTTTACTAACATGTCAAATCTTTATAGTTTAGGTCTTTGGTTTAACATGTGGTATTAAAAATGTTTGTTTTATAATTGTTTTGTCACTGTATTGAAGTTTGCGAATAAATATTTAAAATAAGTCAAAAAATTTTTACTAATTTTTTTTTGTAATTATTTTGTATAATTGGTATGCTTTTCAATCTTGGCTTTTATTAACTTTCTAACTTTTAAAAACGCTGACTAGTATGATGTAATAGTAACTTTTTTGTTTCAAAAAAGTTTAACCGAGAAAACAGATTAAATAGATTATTAAAGTTTTTAAAGGTTTTAAAAGAAAAATTTGCACTGTTTAAAATGATAATAATATTAATATATATTTTTTTTATAGTTTAGTTAACATAACAAACAACTGATACTTTAAATATGTACTGTGCAATGTATTGAATATATAAAGATTATTTTCTACAACTTAAAAGAAAATAATAACTAAATAAATAAAACTTGATTATATAAAGAATATACAAAGTGATTCAAATCTGTCTTTTGGGTTAAGTTTTTTTTTACAGATGTCGATGAGAGTTGCTTGTAAATAACTACGTAAATTGGCTTTCTACAAAATGCAAAAGGCTAAAAGAAAGAGAAAAAACAACACTTTATGAAATCGAACTAAAATAGAAAATGGAAATCAAATTTTATTAATTGTCTTGTTGCATCACTGTGTTTGTAGTTGATCTTTTATTGTTGTGTATCGTGTAATTTTTTTTTAACACAAATACTCTGACGAATTGCTTATTTCAAGGTTGAAGAGTTAAGAAGTAATGATAACAATGTTGTTATTTTATTTTAATAACATTATAAAAAATAATAAAAATAATGATAGGACATTCTAGTAGATCTAATTCTTAGATTCAAAATAATTAATCTTGTTTTATTGCTTTTATATTTACCTAAATTGTATAACGTATTCAGTCTCAGTCAACATCTTGAACTTAATCTTGCTTGAATTAAGTTGAGGTATTTTTTAGAATTTTAAATTGTGTAAAGTGATGGACTGTTACAGTTTTCAGAAAAAAATTAATAATTATAACATTTAAAACTTTTTTCTTTTAGTTTTTTTTCAGTTTCAGCATTTATTTTTTCTGTTTCTTATGACAATTTACTGTCGATATTACTAACGATGTCACGTTTTTTTTGTAGTTGAGTTGTTTGATGTTTTTGCATTTATTGAGTTTTTCATTTCAAAATTTTCAAATTTGCTGGTAAAATCTTTGTTTGTAATAAAAATTGAGACTTTTTATACTAACTTGAACTGAAGTCTTGTATATTAAAATTTTGTATCTGAAATTAAACTAATAGTTTAAAGTTGTTAGAGTTAATATACAAAACTTGTATGATGGATTCTATAAATAACTCAACTTTTAATAAAGTTAATTAAACCTTTATCTCCATATAAATAAAAATCATTTATGTTTATAGATTTTATATAGATAAAATTTTAACAGTTATTATAGCTTTTATTTGAATTAGATCAAAAGTAAAATAATCATACGTTAAAAGACAGCTTTTAATGTGAAAAAGTATAAGGTGTGAAAAATACATGACAATATAATTAAAAACAATTTTATATTTAATTTTAAGAAGTCATATTAGATTAACATATAATCAATGATATTTTCAAGTAGTAGTAATAAGCTTATACTTTAATATGATTAAACTTAAAGTTTTTATGAATTAAATACATTAAATTATTTTAATATATTTTATGTTTGATCAATAAAAAACATCTACTTGTTTTTTTTGCTATAAAACTGTCAAACTTGGAATATAATTGTTATAAGATGTTATGATCAATGATGCATTAAATGTAGTGGTGCTTTTATAAACTCAATTATCTAAAAGTTTACAAGTGGTCCGTTAGTCTAGTGGTTTGATTGCCTGGAAACCAACGTCTTTGGGTTCGGGTAATTCCGGGTTCGAAGCTCGTACGGGTCACATTTTTTGAAAATTTTTTAATTTTTATAAATGATTTTTTTTAATTTGCAATACTTAAATATTTTTAAAGATATTTATAAAATATTTAGTCTTCATTTTAGAATACATCTAAAGCCAAGCAAAAAAAAAAATTGCCTGTAGATACTAATAAGACTTACACAACTACTTTTTATATATTTTGAATAAATTTTACTTTTTGAGATATGATGTCTTTTCTGGGTGGTGTCACTTTTGCACAAGTGTCACTTTAGCACGAGGGGACACTTTTGCACAAGTGTCACTTTTGCACGGAGGGTCACTTTAGCACGAAGACACTTTTGCACAAGTTTGAAATTTTTTTTTTTTTTACTTTTAGCACTACCTCTAAACTTTATCTTCGGTCGGTAAACTTTAGTTTTAGTTTTTTAAACGTATTTTCTGTTTTTATTTTGATAATTTTTATTAGGTATTTATATTTTTTCTATTATTGTTATCGTTAACCCCTACCATTGGTCAAGTTTTTTTTTTCCTTTTTAGTTTTTTTATAAGTTTATTTTTTCTTTTGTCTATTTTTAATTTTATTTCGTAAGTTTTTCTGTTTTTTTTTTGTTTTTGTTATCAGTGTTACCACTAACCCATACCCTCGGTCGGTAACTTTGTTTTTAATTTATTCTATTATTTATTTTCTATCTTGTTTTTTTTTTTTGATAATTTAGTTTTCTTTCGGTTATAGCATTTATGTTTTTGTTTCTAATGAAAACTAGACTTTTTATAATAACTTGAACTGAAGTCTTGTATATTAAAATTTTGAATTTGAGATTAAATTAATAGTTTTAAGTTTTTAGAGTTAATATACAAAACTTGTATGATGGATTCTATATTTAGTTCAACTTTTAATAAAGTTAATTTCACCTTTATCTCCATATAAACACAAAACATTAATGTTAATAGATTTTATATAGATAAAAGTTTAACAGTTATTATAGCTTTTATTTGAATTAGATCAAAAGTAAAATAATCATACGTTAAATGACAGCTTTTAATTGAAAAAGTATTAGGTTTGAAAAATATATGATAATATAATTTAAATCAATTTTATATTTAATTTTAAAAAGTTATATTAGATTAAAATATAATCATTAATATATTAAAGAAGTATTATTAAACTTATACTTAAATATAATTAAACTTAAAGTTTTTATGAATTAAATATATTAAATTCTTTTAATATATTTTATGTCTAAACAATAAAAAACCTCTTTTTTTGCTCTAAAACTGTTAAACTTGGTCTATAGTTGTTCTAAATTGTTATGATCAATGATGCATTAAATGTAGTGGTGCTTTTATAAACTCAATTATCTAAAAGTTTACAAGTGGTCCGTTGGTCTAGTGGTTTGATTGCTTGGAAACCAACGTCTTTGGGTCCGGGTAATCCCGAGTTCGAAGCTCGTACGGGTCACATTTTTGAAAATTTTTTAATTGTTTAAATGAAAAACTTCTTTAATTTGCAATACTAGAAATATTTTTACATACATTAACAAAACACTTTGTCATCACTTTAGAATATATCTAAATATGTTGATTCAATTCAGCTAGACTTTATCATAAATAAATATATCTTTCTTGGTTAAGTTTATTCACCAACTAATTACAAGAATGATAAAGTTTGTACTAGAAACATAATGAAAGCTAGGTAAATACTTAAACAGTTACAATTTTTAGAAAAATTAATAATTATGACATGTAAAACTTTTTTCTTTTAGTTTTCTTTCAGTTTCGATACTTATTTTTTCTGTTTCTAATGACAATTTACTGTCGATGTTACTAACGATGTCACGATTTTTTGTAATTGAGTTATTTAATGTTTTTGTATATACTGAGTATTTCATTTCAAAATTCTTAGAAATTGCTATATTCTTTTTTTTTAAGAATATTGAGAATTTTTATACTAATTTATACTGTCTTGTACGTTAAAATTTTGTATTTGAGATTAAGTTAATAGTTTTAAGTTTTTAGAGTTAATATACAAAACTTGAATGATAGATTCTATATTTAGTTTAATTTTAATAAAGTTAATTTCACCTTTATCTCCTTTTCAATAGAAACCATTTATGTTAATAGATTTTATATAGATAAAAGTTTAACAGTTATTATAGCTTTTATTTGAATTAGATCAAAAGTAAAGTAATCATACGTTAAAAAACAGCTTTTAATGTGAAAAAGTATTAGGTGTGAAGAATACATGATAATATAATTAAAAACAATTTTGTATATAATTTTAAGAAGTCATATTAGACTAACATATTATAATAAATGATATTTTAAAGTAGTAGTAATAAACTTATACTTAAATATAATTAAACTTAAAGTTTTTATGAATTAAATACATTAAGTTCTTTTAATAAATTTTATGTCTAAACAATAAAAAACCTCTATTTCTTTTGTTTTGCTCTAAAACTGTTAAACTCGGTCTATATTTGTTATAAGATGTTATGATCAATGATGCA
The DNA here is from genome assembly GCF_965202585.1 of Thalia democratica. Lineage (NCBI taxonomy): Eukaryota > Metazoa > Chordata > Thaliacea > Salpida > Salpidae > Thalia > Thalia democratica. The sequence goes on from NC_139167.1 coordinate 82,040,803, forward strand.
TAAAATGTAGTGATGCCTTTATAAATTCAATTATTTATGAATTTACAAGTGGCCCGTTGGTCTAGTGGTTTGATTGCCTGGAAACCAACGCCTTTGGGTTCGGGTGATTCCGAGTTCGAAGCTCGTACGGGTCACATTTTTTAAGAAAATTTTAATTTTTTATAAATGATTAGCTTCTTTAATTTTCAATACTATAAATACTTTTACAGATGTTTACAAAACACTTAGTCATCACTTTAGAATACATGTTAGCCTAAGCAAACAAAAAAACAGCCTGTAGATATTAATAAGACTCATACAAATCCTTATTATATTTCAAATAAGTATTACTTTTTAATAGTAAATCTTTAGTTCATGAAAAACATTATAAAAGTTTTTTTGTTGAATTTCGTTTTTCTTTTTACTTAATTTTTTCACTCACATCCGAGATAAAACAAGTTTCTTACTTTTTTTTAACATTTTGTTTGTTTTTAACACTTTAGTTAGTTTTTTAAAACAGTAAATATAACTAAAAAGTTCAAACTATAAAAGGTAATTTAATTTTTTTTTACTTAAGCCTTCGTAAAAGTTTTTGGTTTTGTGACTTTAAGAAAATTGTTTAGCTTTATTTTACTGGTCTTTATAGATTATTTTTACGTTGTTTAGATTAAACAGGATTTTATTTTATTATAAGAATATGTGACTATGATAAAGAAATTTTGCTGTGCGAACAAATGATATGGTGGGGTTCAAATTCTATTCTATACTAATCATATTCCGTCAGTTCAGATTAGAAAAGACCGAAACGGATCACTTTTGCACGAGAGGAAACTTTTGCACAGCGACTCTTTTGCATGAAGGGTCATTTTTGCACGAGAGTTAAGAAAAGTAGAAAAAAAAGGAAACTAAATTATTAAAAAAACTAGATAAAAAATAAAACAGAATAAAATAAAAATAAAAAAAGTTACCGATCGACCGTAAGGGTTAGTGGTAACAGTGGTAACAAAAACAAAAAATAAAACAGAAAAAATTACAAAATAAAATAAAAACTAGACAAAAGAAAAAAATAAACTAATAAAAAAACAAAAAAGGAAAATAAAAACTGACCGATAGTATCGGTTATGGATAACAGAAAAAATATAAATACCTATAAGAGTTATCAAAATAAAAACAGAAAACATGTTAAAAAAATATAAATAAAGTTTACCGATCGGAGATAAAGGTTAGGGGTAGTGTTAAAAGTAAAAGAAAAATATCAATTAAAATTAACCATTTTTTTCTTCAACTTGTGCAAAAGTGTCTTCGTGCAAAAGTTACCCTCCGTGCAAAAGTGACGCCGTGCAAAAGTGTCCCTTCGTGCTAAAGTGACGCTCGTGCAAAAGTGACACCCACCCATCAAAGACATCCTATCTCAAAAAGTAATACTTATTTGAAATATAAAAAAGATTTGTATGAGTCTTATTAATATCTACAGGCTGTTTTTTTGTTTGCTTAGGCTAACATGTATTCTAAAGTGATGACTAAGTGTTTTGTAAACATCTGTAAAAATATTTATAGTATTGAAAATTAAAGAAGCTAATCATTTATAAAAAATTAAAATTTTCTCAAAAAATGTGACCCGTACGAGCTTCGAACTCGGAATTACCCGAACCCAAAGACATTGGTTTCCAGCCAATCAAACCACTAGACCAACGGGCCACTTGTAAACTCATAAATAACTGAGTTTATAAAGGCATCACTACATTTAATGCATTATTGATCATAACATTTTATAACAACTATAGAAGTTGTTATAGTTTAAAAAGTCAAACAAGTTTAAAAGCAAACTGGTTATTTTTATGAATTTTTTAATGTAAATCGGAGGCATTTAACTCAGGGGCGGGCAATTTACGAACAGTGAGCCGAATCCATCCCGCTGACCTAAGTCTACTGTTCATTAGCTCGAACTTATTTTTTAACATTAGTTTTAATATTTCTTTCAGTTTAACTTTTAGTATTGTTTGTTGTGTATTACTGTAACTAAACTTTAATCTTAAAAAAAATGATTAGTTTTTCTGAATTATAAACCGTAGATGACTTTTTTATGTAAATCTGGATAAAAAGGTTACCCATTTATACTCCTACAGGATGCCAAACAAATATGTGCAAATTTGATATTTTTTTCCGAAAATTACTAACATCCTCTTTTAAAATTTATGTTATTCAGACACATTAAAGGATGAAAAAGTAAAACAATTTTTGTGAAATTGAAACATAAAATTAGCAATGAAAAAGACGCACTGGTAAAGCCACTTTATACACCACCAGAAGCAAACACATTATAATATTTTAAAGTTATCTGTTCAAGCATAAAGTTACATATATTAATAAAAGTATAACATAGTAGTTATTTAAGGATTTTATTAATACTTTTTTATGAAGTAAGAAAAAACAGATTTAATTTGAATAAATGAAGAATGACCCCGATCAAAAAGTGTTGCAGCAATTTTGTACAACATTTAAACAGATCAAAACTAATGCGAGTTCTTAATGAATCAAGTTGAGATAAAAAAAAAGATGTGTTAACTTTAATTTAGTTGACTGTACATCAATATGATGAAAATTGAACGGTTTAGAAATTTAGTTCTGAAGTAATAATAAATGCTTGAAATCGGATGGGATGAAAAAAATCTGATATAAAATTGTGATGTGAGAGTATTTGATTTAAATAGGAATAATTGTAGTAGTATACGAACATGAGCTAATTTTACTTAAATTTTAATAAATAAACTGATTGAAAATAAAAATTTGTTAAGACTGTTATGAGTATATGCACTTTAAAAGAAAATGATCTGGTTAATATGAATACTTATTGAAAGCCATTTAAATAGAATTTATCGTATTTGAATTAAGTTTGCTGGAAGTTAATTTGAAAGATACTTAATCAAATTAGTAGCCAAGTTTAGTTTATTTGGTAAAAATTAAGTCGAATGGTAAATGAACGCGCGTTTAGCTAAGTGTGTCCTTATATTATTCCATAAGTGTTTTTTGAAGCCTCACTGAAACAATAAATATTAAAGGCAAAGAAGTTTTAGGTATGATACTTACGTTAAAAATTACGATGATTGACCAACTTGAATATTACGGATGAACAGGGATAAAATTGAACATAGAGAAATTAAAAATTCCAAATATTCCTTTATAAAACTTAGCACACTTAAAACTGTCATTCTCTTTTAAGTTTTATCCTTACTTACATATATATTTTATAACAGCAAGTAAATAAATTGAAGAGGCTTATATGTATAAATTGATTTATAGATAGAACTACATAAATTTGTGAATATATATATACATATTTATTAGCCTAGATAAGTTAACTTAATAGACTTAATGTATGGTCACAAACTTTTCTTTATAGTATTGATATTAACTAAATATTCTAAAGTAATCGACTAACAAAATACTAACTTTTAAAAAATATAATAAAACGTCAAGTATGTTTTTGATATTTATTTACATAAAAATTTAACATTTAAAAACAAAATGAAGTTGAGAACTCAGTTGTCTTGGTTCATCAGCCTGACTTGTTCCATCATAGCTTCCAATTAATAAATTTTAACTCATATTTAACTTAACTCATATTTTATATATACAAAATTATAGAATTTAGTAACTTTAATAGTGAGGGACAATAACAAAAATAAAACTTCATTAACATTGTTTTAATTTACATATACTTCTATAGAGTACAAAACTAAATTTAACTATTCGAAATTCTTTTTAAAGTTCTTAAGTATTCATATCAAAAAAAATAACTAAGGATATATAAAAAAAATTAAAGTAATTAAAAAAGAAAATTAATTATCTCTACTTTGTGACTTAAGTTGGTTTTAATGGCATTTATTAAACTCAAAGCTTAAACCTTTTATTCAGCCTTATTGAAGCTGTTAACTAGTTAGAAATATTAAAAGATTCAATTGTAAGTTATTTATAGTTAAATTACCTGTTGATTTTTTAGGTTCAAACTGGGGAGTAAAGTTTTCATTTGGAGAAACTGTTGATTCATCTTGACTGCCCTAACAAGTTATATTTTATATTCATTATTCATTTTAAGTTCAAATAAAATTACAAGTTAAATTTTTAACGTTTTTTAATTTAAACTCAAAAATAAAATTTATTTTAATACTAAATAAAATAGATGGACTTTTTTTACTATTATTATTTCCCTTTATTTTTTGAAAGTATGATTTTTGAAAGATTTTAGTTCTTTTAATTATAAATAGTATAATTTTATCAAACTATTTGTAGTAATTTTGTTTTGTAGCATTCTATATTATATATTGAAACTATTTCAAAGATAATTAATTTTAAAACTTACATGGTTTTGGACACCAGCCATCATATCGGCATTCATTTGTTTAACCAACTCAATATATTCAGCCAATTTGGATGGATCAATTATCTAGAATTAAGAATAGGATAAAGTTTGCACTAATAGTTATATCCTTCATCTTTTAAAAATATTAAAGATAGTAGTTTAGCTAAAATTTTAACTAATGTTCTTATGTAACAATATTTACAAATATTACTTTTTAACTTACAACAGAATCTTGGGCATTGTTTTGAAACAAGTCGTATGCACTTCCAGGAACTGAGCTTGCATGACTCACAGCAAACAACACAATCAAAACTAAAACTACCTTCATAATTTTTACATTAGTAACTGAAAAATACAGAGATTTTATAGATTAATAAAAACATAGAATTTTTCTTTTAGTTAAATAGCTGATTCAGGTATTAAAATATACTTTATATAGAATTGTAAAAATTTTAAACATATCCTTTAAGTAAAGGTAATTTGATGCATTCAAAAAATATACTTTATAAATTTTTCAGATACAGAATTTTAAAAACAATATTCATATTGTATTCAAGATATTTTCTTTTGTTTACCTTATTGACTTTTGTTGTGTGAATTATACACAGTAAACTTTTTAATAAGAGATAAATTTTTAATTTAACTATTGTTACCCTGAACTATAAATCTTACTCAAAAAACACAACTGAATTTATCTAAAACTTGTTTCTTATAGTAAAAAGAATAAAAAGTAATCTAGCTAATAAAGCAGGGTTTGCAAATATTTACAATTTGAGATATACACTTATGCTTATAGATTAAAATCTTTCACTGTGAAAACGTCATTTCAGGATATAATTTGAAAATTTAAAAATATTATCTTCTAATGTGTGTTTAAAGAATATTTTCTATGCCTATATTTAGATAACAAAAATATTCACTAAAATATACGTAGTTGCTAAATTACTGATTTCTGCTTATTAGCTTTAATTATCACAAACATTCGTTGCACAAGAAATTTTGAAAACTTTTAACTAGAATTATTATATCACGTTAGTAGTTACTTTTATTGTTGTTAGTCATCATTTGCTTATATAAACAGTAATAAATCATAACATCTGAAGAGTTTTTGATTAATTAATTTTACCATTAACTCCCTAGTGTTTACCTTTATTCTGATGATGGTTAATTAATTTTATTAATTATTTTTTCTATACTATATACACTTTTTTTTCTCCCTATATAAAGATCTATGTTTACAGTGAAGCATTGTAGACTGAATGAAATACAACAATTAAAATATTGATAAACAAAAAGTATTGTTTTCCTATTTTCATAAGTACTAAGCACAACAATTAATTTTATTAATTTTTAATTAATTATAATCCTTCATTGAGCTTGTCACTAACTGAAAAAATTAATTTAAATTCTAAGTGGTTTTAAATTGAGAGTCTAAAACTACTCACAATGTTTTTTCACAATTATCAAACCATAAAACAAAACCAGTATGCTAACAAAACATCCAATTAAACTGTTAGCAATCAAATGTGACTCAAATACTTCTCACCTGTGAGTCGCGCCTTTTTTATACACATAACGTTGCGTCATTAACACTCAGACACTAGGTGGCAATGTTTTATTTCTTTATTACTCTTCACTTTTTTCTGAAAATAGCTCGTCAGCTAAAAATAATTTCCTTTTGCTCTTAATTCATTTAGCACTATTTTGTTCTGAGGTTTTACCTTATAAGGAAATGAAAAACTTAAACTACTGATCATATACTGTGAATAGATACAACTGTCTCAACAAAGTAGTGACAATTACAATTATCAAATCACAGTAGTGAAGAATTAAAACTACCACATCATATTTGTAAAGAGCTACAAATATCACATCACAGTCATGAGAAGTTAAAACTATCACATCACAGTGATGAGAAGTTAAAACTATCACATCACAGTGATGAGAAGTTACAACTATCACAAGACAATGATGAGTTGTTACAACTATAACATCACAGTGATGATAAGTTACAACTATCATATCACAGTGATGAGAAATTACAGCTATCACATCACAGTGATGAGAAGTTATCACATCACATCACAGTAATGACAAGTTACAACTATCACATCACAGTGATGATAAGTTACAAGTATCACATCACAGTGATGAGAAGTTACAACTATACATTACAGTAGTGAGAAGTTACAACTATAACATCACAGTGTTGAGAAGTTATAACTATCACATCACAGTAGTGAGAAGGTACAACTATCACATCACAGTAGTGAGAAGGTACAACTATCACATCACAGTAGTGAGAAGGTACAACTATCATATTACAGTGATGAGAAGTTACAACTATCACATCACAGTGATGAGATGTTACAACTATCACATCACAATTATGAGAAGCTACAACTATCACATCAAAGTAGTGAGAAGGTACAACTATCACATCACAGTATTGAGAAGGTACAACTATCACATCATAGTAGTGAGAAGGTACAACTATCACATCACAATTATGAGAAGCTACAACTATCACATCAAAGTAGTGAGAAGGTACAACTATCACATCACAGTATTGAGAAGGTACAACTATCATATTACATTGATGAGAAGTTACAACTACCACAAATCAGTAATGAAATGTAAAAACTGTCAAACTACACTAGTGAACAACTACAATTACCACTTCAAAATAGTGGATAGCTACAACTGTCTCATCAAAAAAGTGGAATTACAATTATCGAATCACAGTAGTGAAAAATTACAACTACCACATCACATTTGTGAAGAGCTACAACTATAACATCACAGTAGTGCTTAGATATATAAAGTTAATTAATTGACACAGTTTATAAATTTTTACATAAAAAATAAATTTATACAGTACGGTAAATTAAAAAGAAATAATAATATTTAAATTTATAAGCTTCTATGAACACTTAAGTATTTATTTAAATATTTTAATGTACGACTTAATACTCGGTTTAGTTAGTAGCTAGTTAAAAATTGAACGATATGTTTTAACTAAATTTGCTTTACTAATAAAGGTCTCAAGTTCGTTTAAACATTCTATTAAAATATTTTATTAGTTATACTTTATTTTTACAATAGTTACAAACAATTAATATTATATTCTGATCCTGCTGTTTTTCCTCTTAAATTTTAGTTAACTTTTACATAAATAGTACTGTAACGATAAAAAAAAAGATTTACCTTAAACGAATATTTTTTCAAGTAGTTAAAAAGTGACTTTGTATTTGTAGTAGTGTTTTATGGAAAATTTCCACCAGTTTTCTTGCACATGAGTAAGTAGTAAAAAATTATCAAAAATAAATGATAAAAACTAACATTTAGTCTAAGCGTTTCGACTAGATAAGGGTTTCCTAGTTTTCTTTTAAAAACTCCCCTTAATAGAAGTTAAAATAATATAGTCAAAAAAAAAACATTAAAAATTCTTAAGATTTTTTATCTTGCTCATTGTTAATAACTCCACAATATCTAGTGTAAGTTTCAAATTATGGCCTTATGGCTCCCCTTTTTATGGCTTGTGGCCGCCTAAATTTTTTCCATAGTATCTTGAGTTTAAGTTCCAAAATTACCATTTCGCCTGTGTCTTTTTTTGCTATTCATCATTATCACCAGATATCTAGTGCTCATTTTAATTTATGACCTCATGACCACCTGTGGCCATTTACTGCCCATGACCCAAAGAGGGCCATTCGGCGCAGTTTGAGTAACCCTGATTAAGATTTAGTACTGAATGCATGGTTACCTATATTAAACCCTAATTAACCTGAACTTTCCCAAAATAAATAAAACCTTAAAAAAATTACTTAAGCTTTTTAATAAGCAAAAAAATTATATGCCAACATTTTAAGTTCTAATTTAAACTATAGTCTTTAAAGCTACATTATGAACTAACTGAAAAGGTCACTTATAAAGTATAATTAATATTAGTCTACATTTACTTACTAAAGACTTTTCTTCCTTTAGCTCAAAACAGGTAGGAAAGGGTAAACAAACTAATTTAAACAGCTAGTAATTGTTTATATATTGAATATGTTATCGAAACAAACCGGTTAAAAATTGAGTACTTTTAATCTAACTCATTTCATTAAAGTTCCAACAAAATAACGATACTTTAAGATATCAGAACAGCTGATTTTGAAAATTTAACTACACTCACATTTAGATGAAAAAATTATCTGTGTTTGTTATGTTTATTTATTTAGGGACGCTTTTATTTTGCACGAAATTAAGGTCAGAGTTAAAGTTAAGGTCTTATTTAGGTTTAATATTAGGGTTACGGTTAAGTAAGGTAAAGTGTTAAAGCTTTATCATGGACCTTATCTCAACCTAAGTTTTAGCCTGTGCTAGACTGACGTCGTGCAGAAGTGTAAATCCGTGCAAAATTGACTTCGTGCAAAATTGACTTAACGCTAAATTGATGCTTAAGGCAAAAGTGGTGCTTCGTGTAATATTTTTATCGTACAAAAGTATCACCTACTGAAAAAGTGACTCCGACCTTAGTTTTTTATTTATCCGCAACAGATGGAAACATGACAAACTTTGTCAAAAAAAGTCTTAATAGAAATACTTGATTTTGAACTAATGATAAACTGTTTTACTGAACGATAAAAAAGCCCTCAAAGAGTTTAGTACAAAGATTTGGTGTATGAAAAAACCTTTCAGTTATCGAGTCATACAAAACAGATACAGTTAAACGTCTTGTATTTTCGTAGGTTTGAAATTTTATTTTATTATAAAAAATTTAAGGTTCTCATAAATTAACAAATTATATTAAAACTTTTTACAATAAATAATACTGTATAAAATCAACAGTGTTTGTACTGAAAATAAGTAAAAATACAAAATAATTTCAATTATAAATTAAAATATTTTATTCAAAAAAAATTATAATTAAACTTATGTTTTTTTTGTATATCCTACTATCATAACTAACTGCACTTTACATGCAGGCTCTACTTTAGGTTCAACTAAATAAAGTCTACTCAAAATAATCAAGGAACAATATTATAATTTATATATCTGTATATTAGCAAACTAATAAATAAATGCAATTCAGTGGAGTTTTGTTTTTGTGTTAGTATATTTAGTAACAATCTTACTTTTGTAAATATATATAACTCTCAAACAATAATTTTGTATGCGCTTAGAATACTAAATCAGTTTAGTACTTAACTTATAAAAGAATGACACAAAATTTATTAAATATCTAATAGTTTATTGTCATGTATAACGACTTTTTAAAAACCATTTCTAAATTTTCTACTTCCTAATACTTTTAAACAATGTTTTTCATTCTGTTGGTTTCCTCATTTGAGTTGTCCACTTTGCTGTAAAGTTACATTAGTAGTTTAAAATCTATAAAAAATAACAAATGTTTAAAAATTTTAATTTGACTTGTTGTAGATTTTTTATTTTTGCATTAGATAAGCTAAATCTATAACAACTAAAATTACAAAACCAAACGGCAAAGTTGAGCAGATAGTTTAATTTTTTACACTTTAGAATAGATATTAAGTGTTTTTTATTAAGCTACCATTTGTATATACTGTTGTTTTTATTATCTTACAGCATAGAAAAAGAAAAAAATGTTTTATGAAGAAAAATGTAGTTAATAAAATATCAATTTTTATTCAAGCCAATTGTATACAAATATAATATACACTTTTTTTATTGGGTAACCTCTAAGTTATAAACTTTTGCTTGTATACAATTTAAAACATATATTAAAAATATGAATACAATAATAAGCCAAAACTCAAACAAACTTTTGGTGGGTCAAACTGTATTTTTCGTGTTTTTTCTTCAGGTATTTTATAATTGTACAAAACATGTAGATGCAGAAAAATGTTGCGGCTGCGATTGCATAACCTGCGTGTAAAACTTATAGTTTATAAATTTAGTTTGTGAATTAGAAAGTACTAAAATCACAACATAGCAAGTTGTAAGTCTAATGAAGAAAAGTTATAAGAGAATGTATACCATAAACATAAATTAAAAAAAAAATTATCAAATCTAATTCATTTTTTAAGTTTTAGAACAACGCTGTTTAAAATGTCATCAAACAGATAAAAAACAATCTGTAAACGTACTTGTTAGTTATATTTAAAATCTTTAGCTTAACAAAAATGACTTTTTGAAATTTACCTATAACGACCAATGTACAAATGTACGGTGAGATACTTTTACTTTCTTCGTTTTTTGTATCAACAGCGTAATTTTTGAAACGAACGAAATTGTCAGCTGATTCGTCTTGGAGGTGTTTGGGCAAGTCCGAGGATTTAAAGCAAAGATGTTCTCTGTCATAGACGTCATTCACAGCAATGTCTTCATTGTATTCGACTTTCATGAAGGTAGGTGAAGCTCCTTCATACTCGGTTTGGAAGTCTAAACTTTCAACTGTCTCGCCTGCGTCTTTTGAAACGTCAGATTTGTCACTCGTGTGGAAAATATCATCAACATCAGTTTCAACATCAGTTTCAACATCAGTTTCAACATCAGTTTCAACATCAGTTTCAACATCAGTTTCAACATCAGTTTCAACATCAGTTTCAACATCAGTTTCAACATCAGTTTCAATATCAGTTTCAACATCAGTTTCAATATCAGTTTCAACATCAGTTTCATTATCAGTTTCAACATCAGTTTCAACATCAGTTTCAACATCAGTTTCAACATCAGTTTCAACATCAGTTTCAACATCAGTTTCAACATCAGTTTCAACATCAGTTTCAACATCAGTTTCAACATCAGTTTCAACGTCAGTTTTAACGTCAGTTTCAATATCAGTTTCAACATCAGTTTCAACATCAGTTTCAACATCAGTTTCAACATCAGTTTCAACATCAGTTTCATAATCAGATTTAACGTCAGTTTCAACATCAGTTTCAACATCAGTTTCAACATCAGTTTCAACATCAGTTTCAACATCAGTTTCAACATCAGTTTCAACATCAGTTTCAACATCAGTTTCAACATCAGTTTCAACATAAGTTTCAACATCAGTTTCAATATCAGTTTCAACATCAGTTTCAATATCAGTTTCAACATCAGTTTCAACATAAGTTTCAACATCAGTTTCAACATCAGTTTCATAATCAGATTTAACGTCAGTATCATAATCAGATTCATAATCAGTCTCAGCGTCTGATCCAAAGTCAGATTCTTCTTCTTCAATTTCAGCGTCTTGTTTGTTTTTAATGGCATCAGCAAAAGCTTTGCTCAAAGTTATTTGTTTTTGATACATCTTTTCTAAACGAGAATTATTTTTTTCTAAGAGTTTTTTAGTTTGCTCTACACTGATTTGCTCAAGGTTATCATGTTGCGAGTTAGCTTGAGCTCTAGTTTTATAATCAGATTCATAATCAGATTCATAATCAGATTCATAATCAGTTTCAATTTCAGTATCTGCATCAGACCTAAAATCAGATTCTTCTTCATCAATTTCAGCGTCTTGTTTGATTTTAATGGCATCAGCAAGAGCTTTGCTCGTATTTATTTGTTCTTGATACATCTTTTCTAAACGAGAATTATTTTTTTCTAAGAGTTTTTTAGCATGCTCTACACTGATTTGCTGAAGGTTATCATGTTGTGAGTTAGCTTGAGCTTCAGTTTCAGGTTCAGATTCATAATCAGTTTTACTATCAGATTCATAATCAGATATAATCTTGATCATAATCAATTTCAATTTCAGACTTAGCATCAGACTCATAATCAGGTTCAATTTCAGTATCAGCATCAGATCCAAAGTCAGATTCTTCTTCATCAATTTCAGCGTCTTGTTTGATTTTAATGGCATCAGCAAGAGGTTTGTTCATGGTTTTTTGTTTTTGGTGCTTAATTTTTAAATGAGAATTTAATTCATTTACGAGTTTTTTATCTTTTTCTGCACTGTTTGGCTCAAGGTTTCCATTCAAATGTTGCGAATTTGCTGCGGCTTCATCGTGAACATCGTTGTTCTTCTTGTTAGTTGCAGAAGAATCATACTTTGTGTAGTGACTGTACTGAGGTTTAGGTTCTTCACATGTGTAAATTGGTTGGTACATTGTAAATTTATTGTTAATTCTGTAACAAATATTCAGTTAATAAGTTATAAACACTTATAATGATGCAATGAAAAACTTAATAAATTCTAGCATACTGATTACCTAAATCTATTTAAAATTTAAAATTAATCTATGATTTTCATTTATAAAAACGTAGGGTATAGAGCAGGGTTTCCTAAAGTAGACCAAGTGACCCCCTTGGGGCCATGTGCAGCAAAGGGGCCAAAGCGGGGAATGAGTTAAGTTGATAATAAAGCAAAAAAAAACGTATAAATAATTTCTTTAAGTTTAATTTTGATAAAATTTTGATTTAATTTAAACAGATAAAATGTAATTAAAATGCTGTTATAACAAAACATTTTAAACAAACTTATGTGCACGCAACGCACACTTTCACCAAAAGCTTTACATAAAGAATAATTTGGAGCTAAAAACAGTAATAAATTCTTCTAAAAAGTTTTTTTGTGAATAGTTTAAGCACTTTTAAGAGATATATGTATGTAAGAAAAATTACTAGAGTGTTCAAAAAATTTTATCTATAGTCTCTTATAGGCTTCTGGTGATAACGTTAAATTACTGACAAGTTAATTTAATATATTCAAAATTAACAACATAATTCTAATGACTGGTTTAGAATTTTAGAAAAATTGCACTTAAAACAAAGTAAAACAACTGTAATAGAATAGACATACTTACATACTTCACAAATGTATTTAGTGTAAGTACTTTTAAATATCTGTAGGCTTTTTCTTAGGTGATATAAAATAAGTTAAGAATTTATATGATCTTATAACAAAATTTAAAGTGACAGAAAAATTTTTCAAGTCATTAGAATTTTTTATTTCCTATTAATTTAAAAAAAGATTCATTAGCTAGTTAAAAGAGTGACAATTCTGAGCATTGATATGATAGTATCTGTATGACTAGTTTAATATAAAAGTTTCCTTATGGTTTTTAGCTTATGTGACTTTCAAATGTTATTTTATGATAGTTCCTATAAGAAGATTTTCTCATTAAAATCTCAAATGCTAACTTTTGTATAAACTAAGAATCTTTTGGAAAAAATGACCAATATTTTTCTATGAACTTGAGAAACCAATTATGGGTAGCTAAGTTATAATTAATTAGTAAGAGTTAAAACTAAAAGTTAAGAAAAGTTTTAAACTCTTGTTTTTATTTTTAAAACTAAAACTTCACTATATTATACCTGTCTACATATTGAAATTGTTGGCATGTTCTAAAAAATGTCAATGCAGGAATTTAAAAGGTTTTTTGAAAAAACTTTCTAGGTTTTTTAAATAAATTTTTAAGTCTATAATAATATAATTAAATAGTAATAATAGTAAAATTTAAGTAAAAAGCTGCCTAAAACAGTAGAACAGCATGGTACTGAAAGCTACTTTATATAGGTATTTTAATAAAAATATTTAATGATACATAGTTATTTTTATCTTAATGATTTGTTTTTCTTATTTGATCAAATTTTCATTGATTTACATGTAAAAATTGTTTCAAGCTCAAGTTTGCTCTAGGATTCCAGTTTTTATAACAATTTTGTAAACATAAATAAAATTTGGAAATAATATTCATTAATAGAAAAACTTTTTATATTTTACTATAAATTAAAAAAACACAACATAACCTCCTTTTTCTTGATTGTGCTTCAGAAGTTCATGTACAGTGTTAAGTGTTCACCAAAAACTATTAAACTGGTATAAAAACTATTAAAATGGCTTTTTTACAAAATATGTTAAACAGGACCAGAGAAGTTATTTGCTTAAACTCTAATTTTGATAAAGTTCAAGCTCCTTTTATAACATGATAACAAAACAGGTTTATGATTAAAATGTTATAACTTAGTAAAACTACGTTTAACAATACACTGCTTAATAAAATTAATTTTGTATTTTGAATAATTTATACAGTAGAGAAATTTCTAGTACCGATGTCACAAAAAAAAAATTAATGTTAAGTTTTATTGAAAGATGAGTTGGAAAAGAAAGAAAATTAAATCAATTTAAATTTAAGTAGAAAATTTTTTAAACACTGTTTTAAATATACAAAATTTTTAGTTTTATAGAAATCCACGTGTTTTAAATTAAAAACTATAACTATCTTTCTAAATCAGTAAAAAAAAATTAAATAGTAACATGATAACTTGGCTAAATCAAGTTTACAATAGATTTCTCCATCTTTTAGAATTAGGAGCTAACATTTTTTATTATTTGAATATCATAGTTGATTATAATCTTGAGTAGTGTAAGGACTTGTAAATACATCATCTAATATTTCAAAAAAATAATATTTTGTAAACTTTGTAACTGATTGAACTTTTAAAACTAAGTTTATTGTTATTTACTTTTAAAGAGATGATACAAAACTACAATAAAAATCTTTGTATTAGTCTTTAAATTACATTGGTAGTTAATAATATTGGTAATATAAGATCTTGAAATACTTAGTACCTGGATATTTTAATTTAATGAGTAGAATAGTTTTGCAAAACTTAAATACTATATTTACTTTATTTTCATTTAAAATTATGGTAACATAAAAATAGTTTTATAAATATCCGAAAACAAAAGAACAGAGTTTTAGGAAAATGTTTATTTCAACTTTTATCTCACAATTGATTCTAAGGATTGATAAAAGTCTAAAAACTTTACAACCTATCAAGTGACAAAATGTAAATTAAATAAGAATATGAAAACTATTTTGAATATATGCTAATACAGGTATACTTATACAATTAATTTTAGAGGAGCCCTGACTTTTTTATAATATTTAATTATTAGAAAATTTAATTCACTTACTTACTTATAAAAAACAGAAGATTTTGAAATCCTATAAAGTTAAAGACTATCCTTTTTTTTTAATTTAAAAACTTTTTAGGTAGACGTAATTTAATATAACCTTAAGTTAAACCTTTAAAACTAGCAACTCACCTAAAATTTTTTCTACTTTGAAAATAGTTTAGGTAGACGCAGTTAGTTACAATCCTAAGACTCCTAAACAGACATGTTAAAAAGCTCTGCTTTGTTTACTCGAGCGTGAAATTACTAACTTAAAACAAACCAAAGTTTATACGCTTTATTGCTGAATTACCATAGTAACTATTAGCATTTTACCAACTCTGCTCCTAAAGCAGTTTCTGTATGATTGTATAATTTTATAAAATGAATAAAAATGTTTAATTTTCTAATTTACCTGACTTTGAAACCAAAATTTCTGATTTTTATATGTAAAAAGATTTGAAATATACTGAGGTACCTAAATTCATAAACAAGAATCTATTAATAACAATGAATGCTTTGTTGAAAAAAAAGGTAGCAGAGTTATTTAAGTTATAATACTAAATGGTTTTCAGCAATTATTTTAATTCTAATTGGAATAACTGTTTTACATATAAAGTAAGACCAGTATAACTTAAACAAGATCAATACTAAGAAAAAAAATTAATATTTTCTAAATACATATAACAGTATAAATAACCTATTTAAGATAACTCACTTCTTTTCCAATGTGCTTCAAGTTCCTAAATCCTTAATAGTTAAATATAAGTAAAGTAAGAAATAGAAATGTGAAAAAATAAGTATAACTAAAATGTACTTTTACTGAAAAGCCATTACAGATTTTAGACAGACTAGGGAAGCTTATGTCAAAAGTGTTGTCTATTAAGAAAAAATAAGTTTAACAAATATAAGTAAAAGTAGTTATT
This sequence comes from Thalia democratica, assembly GCF_965202585.1. Classification (NCBI taxonomy): domain Eukaryota; kingdom Metazoa; phylum Chordata; class Thaliacea; order Salpida; family Salpidae; genus Thalia; species Thalia democratica. The sequence continues at coordinate 82,056,926 of NC_139167.1, forward strand.
TGATTTGTATATTCTATAAGAAGGCTTAAACTTAATAAACTCTTCTAGCTACAATACTGATAAACAAATAACAACTTCTTCGTTTAATTTTATGTAAAGTTATAAAAAGTAGTATAAAAAAATGATTGTTTGTGCATAAGTTGTTAGATATACTTTCTATTTTTCGTTAACTTTCTTTATGTTTTGAAAAACTTGATCTAAAATTAATTAAAGTATAAATACCTTATAGTTTGTAAACTTTTGAAAAGATATAAAACCTAAAATGATTACAAACTTGAAGTTTAGACTTTTAGTTTAAAGTATTATTCATTAGTAGGATTTGAAAAGTTTTATTGACTAATAACTTATAGGTAACAGGTTGTAAAACTTTGTAGACAATGAAAATAATTATCAGTAAAAATTGTATTATAGTTTAACTTATTTTAGAGAACATTGAGCTCTAGGTTTTATTAATGTAAAACAAATCTACAATAAAAAAAAACAACAAAACGCTAAATTAAACAGCTACATTTAGTTCAATTCTCTTTCTAAAAAATTTTAGTTTTTTTCAGTTTTAAGTTAAAGTAGTTTTTCACTATAAATCAGTTGAGTTTGAAACTTTGTATAAATAATAAATATGTTATAACTATCAAAAATTTCTTTTTTTTTTAATTATGAAGTTTTTAAGTTTTGTTTCAAACACTTAAACTTTATTTTTGAGTATCTTAAGTTGCAAATTAAATTTTCATTTGAAAATTAGCAAAATAAAATATGGCTGAATGTAGTACAGCAACAATTTTTTTTTGACATGTATAATCAAAACTTACTTCGTGTATGTGTTTATTGTAACTTATACAGTAAATGTTATCTCGTAATCATTCAACTGATTATGTATATAGAAAATTAGTCAACTAATGTGCCAACTTACGATGAATGCTTTACAAGCGATAGTTTGTTTTAAATCCTATGGCATTCTCTTTAATTTTTTGCAACTTATTTGTAATGACATGCTTGCTGCCAGCCAAACGTTTTCTGCCTGTTGCTTCAAGTTTAAACTTTTGTTTTCAGATATTATTTATACTAGAGTATTTTTGTGTACAATTGTTTACCAAAAAAGTTTGTTGCAAAAATTAGTTCACAGAATCATTAACTCCACATTAGGTTGCACAAAGACTTGTACCTTTATTATTTTTAATTAGGTATAAAAAGTATTTATTAGTTTAAAAAAACTAAAACTAATTAATACAACCTTCAAGTTACACTAATAAATGTAACAGTGATATTTATAATAAAATTAACTAATAAAAATTTAATTTTGTCCTCTCGTGCAATTTTATACGCTCGTGCAATATAGACAGCGACTCACTTTGTATATATGTACTAAGAAATATTCTTAACGTTTAAGTAGTTTCATACTTAATGTATTTTTCTAATGTTTTAAACTAATTCATCCTTTTATAAAAATGTAAATAAAAGTTATTTTATTTATTTGAGTGTGTTTATTTTAATTTAAAGTAGTGAATGAAAAAATGGAATAAACTTGTTAAATTTGTACAAAGTTGCTACAACTGTAAGCTAATCTGAACTTTTGAACTTTTTTTATGAATAATTCAGGTTGACTGATTTTTTTTTTGCAAAACTTAAGCTAGCTTTGAATTTTTTCTCAAAATTCAGGCTATATTTTTTGGCTTTAAAATGTGTTTTTCTTAAATTAAATTTCTAGTATCTAGCTTTTAAGTCTTTTTATTTAAACAAATAACAAATACTTTTCAAAAACTTGAGTTTTTTCATTTTTAAAATCAAATTAAAATTATTTCTTAGTTTTAGAGTTTCCAAAAACCTGGAATCCTAGAACTTGTCAATTTAGGCTTAAAAACCTGGAGTTATATATTTTTTTAAACCTTAAGTTTTGAACAAAATAACTAAAAATCCTGGAGTTAAAAATAAATTATCTGAAATAAAAAAATTACGAATTGAAACAAAAAATCTGTACCTATATACATTTTTGGTTATCTAAATTTTTTATATTGTTTAAATACACATCATAAGTAATTTTACACAAATTTTTAATGCTATTATACTGTTTAAGACAGTTTTTCTTTACTATAAACTTTGTTTCATAGTGAAAATATACTTAAAACATGCATGTACTTTTGAAAACCTAGAAGGAATTCAGATATCCTTGAAATTTTTATCAAAGACCTTTTGCAAACTTGTAATTTGTAAAGATTATATTAAAAAGTTTTTAAATCTCAGGATGACTTAGAACAGCTCAAGGTCATTTAAAATTGTTAGTGTTTCTGAGTTAAAAATAAAAACCTGATATCTCAAAAATTCAGACTTATTCAGGCTTACTTTTGTCTTAATTAGAAATTTTAGATAAATATATTTTAAATTTTTGGCTTTTTTTACTTTAATATATTTTTTGGACTGAAATAATTAAAATCGTATTATATTTGAAATTAGTCTACATTTTAAAGCAGGTAGAGAGATATTCCGTTTATTACCAAACAGGTTTGCCACACACTCAATTTAAGTAAAACTAGTTCAAAAATTAAAAAATTATAGGCTTATTTGGTTTGTTTTAGTGAAAAACAATGTAGTTTTGATAATTATCCTAAATATCCTAAGCAGTTTTATTGAATATTTTATGTATAAGTCCTGTTATATTGTACTAGAAAGCAGAATGCATCAGAAAAGTAGTAGCTTACCTATTTATTGAAGTACCTGTAAAAAATGTCTAAAATTTTATAAATTCATTGACTTTACAAGTTTTTTTTTTCTTACATGTACTTGAGTTGTAAAATCAATTTCATCTATAAACTTTAACATTAGTTAGTTATAAACTTTATATTGTCTAAAAAGATAAAACTACAATACTTAATGTTTAGGAAACGGAATGAGAAGTATCATATCAGCACAGCACCGGATAAACAGACCAGGACAGTGGGCATATAAAACAAGTGAAAAAATGACCAGAAAATAGAGCTTTCAACTAACTGAAATTTTTTGATTGCTTTTTTTCGCTTTTTTGTTTATATGAAATAGTAATCAACAAGAAAAAGTAAGTAGAAATTAAATGAGTAGTAGTTAGTTAATTATGCATACTAAGATGACTAAGTACCAGTTGAATTGTTAAAATGTTTTTGCTAAACAAATACTTAAGTTAAGGGTGTGCAACGTTTTTATTCAGCGGACCAGATGGGAAAAAATTTAATTATTGGTTTGCCAGAACATTTAAGTTTTATTTGTTAAACGAAAATAGGTAAACTATTTTTGCAAAAATGCCAATCTTATATGACCATTTTAATTATGAAGATTTTTAAATTCCACAAGTTAAACTTAAGGTTTTTTCGTATGCATTTTAACTCCTAGAATATTTAATGTAATTATAGCTCTTCTTGTTCGATTCCACTTAAACTCTGAAAGTAATTTCAGAATGGTTATTTTCTCTGCGGTTCCTAAAGTAAGAATTTACCGATACAAGTAAAATTATTGCTGTGAAATTAAGATTAATGAACAAACTTATAATATTAAAAGCATTCAGAAGCGCAAAAACTTGTGGAAGTTTTCATGGATAAATAAGCAACAAAGCTTTGACAACAAAGCTCAGAAATTGCTGCAGTATGGTCATTCAAATTTTAAAGTTATTTACGTATTATTACCACTAGCAGCGTACTTTAGGGGTACACAGAAATAATTTTTTGCAGTTTGTTGTGCACAGAATTTTATCAGCTTCAACACCACTGAGTTAGTGTGTTGTGGCAGCTGTGTGAAAGACTAATAAAAGAGTTCTTATTGACAACTTATTGTGCATGTTGATTGTAAGTATTCTTTGGATTTTAAGTTAAAGTTAAATTTCATGTTAACTGCTTTAAATTATTTTACTTAAGTTTAAAAGTTTAATATTAAATATTTTATATTTTATTGCTCTCTAAAATTTTATTTAGTATTTATTAATTGTTTTAAGTCGTTTTTAAATAGATATAAATAGTTACCAGTTATTTAAGTGTTTTAGAACTCACCGCATAAAAACTTGGTTTAATTTTAAGTTGCACGTTTACAAAGTGATTTAAAAACGTTTAACAGTAATTATAGCTTTTGTTTGAACTAGATCAAAAGTAAAATAATCATACATTAAAAGACAGCTTTTAATGTGAAAAAGTATAAGGTATGAAAAATACATGATAACATAATTTAAAACAATTTTATATTTAATTTTAAGAAGTCATATTAGATTAACATATAATCAATAATATTTTAAAGTAGTAGTATAAACTTATATTTAAATATAATTAAACTTAAAGTTTTTATGAATTAAATACATTAAATTCTTTTAATATATTTTTTTTATAAACAATAAAATACCTCTATTTGTTTTTATTTGCTCTAAAACTGTTAAACTTGGACTATAGTTGTTATAAAATGTTATGATCAATGATGCATTAAATGTAGTGATGATTTTATAAACTCAATTATTTATGAGTTTACAAGTGGCTCGTTGGTCTAGTAGTTTGATTGCCTGGAAACTAACGTCCTTGGGTTCGGGTAATTCCGAGTTCGAAGCTCGTACGGGCCACAGATTTTGAAAAGTTTTCAATTTTTTTAAATGAAAAACTTCTTTAATTTACAGTACTATAAATATTTTTGTATATAATTACAAAACACTTTGTCATCACTTTAGAATACATCTAAATATGTTGATTTAATTCAGCTAGACTTTATCATAAATAAATATATCTTTCTTGGTTGAATTTATTGACAAATTAATTACAAGAATGATAAAGTTTGTAATAAAAAACATAATAAAAGCTGGGTAAATACTTATACAGTTACAATTTTTAGAAAAATTAATAATTATGACATTTAAAACTTTTTTTTTTAGATTTCTTCTAGTTTCGGTACTTATTATTTCTGTTTCAAATGACAATTTACTGTCGATGTTACTAACGATGTCACGTTTTTTTGTAATTGAGTTATTTGATGATTTTGCATTTACTAAGTATTTCATTTCAAAATTCTCAGAAATTGCTATATTCTTTTTTTTTAAGAAAATTGAGACTTTTTATATTAATTTATACTGTCTTGTATGTTAAAATTTTGCATTTGAGATTAAATTAATAGTTTTAAGTTTTTAGATTTAATATACAAAACTTGAATGATAGATTCTATATTTAGTTTAACTTATAATAAAGTTAATTTCACCTTTATCTCCTTTTCAATACAAAAAATTTATGTTAATAGATTTTATGTAGATAAAAGTTTAACAGTTATTGTAGCTTTTATTTAAATTAGATTAAAAGTAAAATAATCATACGTTAAAAGACACCTTTAATTGTGAAAAAGTATAAGGTGTGAAAAATACATGATAATATAATTAAAAACAATTTTATATTAAATTTTAAGAAGTCATATTAGATTACCATATAATCAATAATATTTTAAAGAAGTAGTATTAAACTTGTACTTCAATATAATTAAACTTAAAGTTTTTATGAGTTAAATACATTAAATTCTTTTAAGATGTAACGTTAAAAGGCTTTAATCCTGGAGATCCTAATAAGCTAAGCTTATCGGAATATATACCACAGATGTTCTTGTGCTAAAACTTTATTTTAACTAACGTCGTTTCACTGCTCTCATTATTAAATTTATGAATAAATATTCAAAACCAACTAACCCTAATAGTAACAAGTTAAGTAATATGCCTAAAACATGTAATTGCCGTAAATTAAATAAAGATAACTGCCCATTAAAAGGTAATTGTTTAATTAAAAATGTAATTAAAAAAGTAAAAGTTGAAAGTAAGGGCCCACATAAAACCTATATCGGAAGTACAGCAGGTAGTTTTAAGGATAGATATGCTAACCATAAACATAATTTTAAAAATATAAATAAAAAATAAAGCACGCGTTTATCGGATTATGTCTGGGTCTTTTTTCACAGGTACTGTAAAAGGCCAAATATGGAGTGGAGTATTGTTTCAAAGATCAAACATGCATCTAACGGAGTAAGTAGAATTTGCCCAACTTGCAATACAGAAAGAGCAGTAATTGCAGCAGAAGATAAAGACCTACTTCTGAATAAGCGGCAAGATTTATCGAATATTTGTCCCCACAACCCACAATTCTACTTTAAATAACACTGTCTACTTATGTACTAATTTATTTCACAACACTCACATTACAATCACATACACTTGCAAGTTTAATACTTCATGTTTTAAGCTGTATAAATTATTGACCAATTTGTTAAATTTATTCTGACGTAACATTTCTGCACAACTCAATTTAATTTTCATTTTAAAAACTTGCCTATTCTTAGAGCTTTTTGAGGTTAGTGCCTACTTTTATTAAGTTTGTATTTTTTGTAGACAATTTTATAATTTCATGTTTTTATCCTAAACTTTGTTTTTAAACCATACAGTTCGTTTATAGTTACTACCTACATAAACACTATACATTATTATACATGCTTTTTCTGCTTTTTTTTTCTAATTTGTGTTAATATTAAATAGACTTCTTAGATCTGTTCTTAAATTTATTTGAGAGCAGTGAAACGCCGTTAGTTGAAATAAAGTTTTAGCACAAAAAATCTGTGGTATATATTCTGATAAACTTAGCTTATCAGGATCTCGAGCATTTAACGCCTTTTAATGTTACATCTTAGTTTCTTTTAATATATTTTATGTCTTCACAATAAAAAGTTATATTTGTTTTTACTTGCTCTAAAACTGTTAAACTTGGAATAAAATTGCTATAAGATGTTATGATCAATGATGCATTAAATGTAGGGATGCTAATATAAACTCAATTATTTATGAGTTTACAAGTGGCCCGTAGGTCTAGTGGTTTGATTGCCTGGAAACCAACGTCTTTGGGTTCGAGTAATTCCGGGTTCGAAGCTCGTACGGGTCACATTTTTTGATATAACTTTATTTTTTTATAAATGAAAAACTTATTTAATTTGCAATACTATAAATATTTTTACATATATTTACAAAACACTTAGTCATCACTTTAGAATACATCTAAATATGTTGATTCAATTCAGCTAGACTTTATCATAAATACAAATATCTTTCTGGGTTGAGTTTATTCACAAACTAATTAAAAGAATGATAAGGTCTGTAATACAAAACATAATGAAAGCTAGGTAAATACTTATACAGTTACAATTTTTAGAAAAATTAATAATTATGACATTTAAAACTTTTTTCTTTTAGTTTTCTTTCAGTTTCGGTACTTATTTTTTCTGTTTCTAATGACAATTTACTTTCGATGTTACTAACGATGTCACGTTTTTTTTGTAATTGAGTTATTTGATGTTTTTGCATTTACTGAGTATTTCATTCTAAAATTCTCAGTAATTGCTATATTCTTTTTTTTTTTTTAATTGAGACTTTTTATACTAACTTATACTGTCTTGGTTGTTAAAATTTAGTATTTGAGATTAAATTAATAGTTTTAAGTTTTTAGAGTTAATATAAAAAACTTAAATGATAGATTTTATATTTAGTTTAACTTTTAATAAAGTTATTTTCACCTTTATCTTTTTTTTTTCAATACAAACCATTCATGTTAATAGATTTTATATAAATAAAAGTTTAGCAGTTATTATAACTTTTATTTAAATTAGATCAAAAGTAAAATAATCATACGTTAAAAGACATCTTTTAATGTGAAAAAGTATAAGGTGTGAAAAATACATGATAATGCAATTAAAAATAATTTTACATTTAATTTTAAGAAGTCATATTAGATTAACATATAATCAATAATATTTTAAAATAGTAGTAATAAACTTATACTTAAATATAATTTAACTTAAAGTTTTTATAAATTAAATACATTAAGTTCTTTTAATATATTTTATGTCTAAACAATAAAAAATCTCTATTTGTTTTTATTTGCTCTAAAATTGTTAAACTTGGTCTATAGTTGTTATAAGATGTTATGATCAATGATGCATTAAATGTAGTGATGATTTTATAAACTCAATTATCTATGAGTTTACAAGTGGCCCGTTGGTCTAGTGGTTTGATTGCCTGGAAACCAACGTCTTAGGGTTCGGGTTATTCCGGGTTCGAAGCTCGTACGGGTCACATTTTTTGAATTTTTTTAATTTTTAATAAATGAAAAACTTCTCTAATTTGCAATACTATAAGTATTTTTACATATATTTACAAAACACCTCGTCATCACTTTAGATTACATCTAAATATGTTGATTCTATTCTGCTAGACTTTATTATAAATAAATATATCTTACTTGGTTGAGTTTATTCACAAACTAATTACAAGAATGATAAAGTCTGTAATACAAAACATAATGAAAGCTAGGTAAATACTTATACAGTTAAAATTATTTTTAGAAAAATTAATAATTATGACATTTAAAACTTTTTTATTTTAGTTTTCTTTCACTTTCGGTACTTATTTTTTCTGTTTCTAATGACAATTTACTGTCGATGTTACTAACGATGTCACGTTTTTTTGTAGTTGAGTTATTTGTTGTTTTTGAATATACTGAGTATTTCATTTCAAAATTCTCAGTAATTGCTATATTCTTTTTTTTTTAAGAAAATTGAGACTTTTTATACTAACTTATACTGTCTTGTATGTTAAAATTTTGTATTTGAGATTAAATTAATAGTTTTAAGTTTTTAGAGTTAATATACAAAACTTGAATGATAGATTTTATATTTAGTTTAAATTTTAATAAAGTTAATTTTACCTTTATCTCCTTTTCAATACAAACCATTTAGGTTAATAGATTTTATATAGATAAAAGTTTAACAGTTATTATAGCTTTTATTTGAATTAGATCAAAAGTAAAATAATCATACGTTAAAAGACACCTTGAAATGTGAAAAATTATTAGGTGTGAAGTATACATGATAATATAATAAAAAAAAAATTATATTTAAATTTAAAAAGTCATATTAGATTAACATATAGTCAATAACATTTTAAAGTAGTAGTATTAAACTTATACTTAAATATAATTAAACTAGAAGTTTTTATGAATTAAATACATTAAATTCTTTTAATATATTTTATGTCTAAACAATAAAAAACCTCTATTTGTTTTTATTTGCTCTAAAACTGTTTAACTTGGTCTATAGTTGTTATAAGATGTTATGATCAATGATGCATTAAATGTAGGGATGCTTTTATAAACTCAATTATTTATGAGTTTACAAGTGGCCCGTAGGTCTAGTGGTTTGATTGCCTGGAAACCAACGTCTTTGGGTTCGGGTGATTCCGGGTTCGAAGCTCGTACGGGTCTTATTTTTTGAAAAATTGTCAATTTTTTATAAATGATTAACTTCTTTAATTTGCAATACTATAAATATTTCTATATATATTTACAAAACACTTAGTCATCACTTTAGAATACGGGAACGGGTCACTTTTGCACAAGCGTCACTTTTGCACGAGCGTCACTTTTGCACGAAGGGTCACTTTTGCACGAGGGGACACTTTGGCACGGCGACACTTTTGCACGGCGTCACTTTTGCACGCAGGTTAACTTTTGCACGAGGGGACACTTTTGCACGGCGAAACTTTTGCACGAGCGTCACTTTTGCACGAGGGGACACTTTTTCACGGCGACACTTTTGCACGGAGGGTCACTTTTGCACGAGGGGACACTTTTGCACGGCGACTCTTTTGCTCGGAGGGTCATTTTTGCACGAGGTGACACTTTTGCACGGCAAAATTTTTTTTTAAATAATTTTTTTTTTACTTAAAATACTTAAAATTTACTTAAACGCAAGTTCTTTTGAATAAATAAAACGTGGTAGTTTTTTAATGAAATTTTAATGTAAAGTTTTTATTTGAAGTTTCACGTAGAACAATATAATAACGTACCACAATTCAATATTTTATAGCTTAATTTAAACAAACTAGTTGAGTACACATTTATAATTTCAGATAAAAACAATTTTGAATACATTATATGAAAATAATTTGAATTTTGTTACTTTAAAAAAAAAAGATAAAATTAATTTAATATGGCTTCAAAGCACGAATTTTGACTATTATTTTTACTTATTGTCTCTTGATGTTATAATTAGCATTATATAGCTATTAAAAAATATTCTAATTTATTTTATTTTTACTCAAACAATTGCTAAAATAATAAAAATGATAACTTTATGAAGTGTAAAGGTATTTCAAATCTTACCTGATGTTTATTTTTATTTTTTAATATAGCTTGAGAAGAAAAAAGCAGTAAAATAGCGCGTTTTTCATGATTTAAACTTAGATTATTTCATTACAATAATGTTTCATGATCATGATAAGCCAATGAGAGAGTAACATTAATTTCCTTGGAGCGTTAGGTTTCTATTTTTGTTGTTAGTCAATGCATTTAAATACTTGATGTTGATCGTTGTACATCAAAACGTAAATAAAATTAAGTTTGTGGTTAAAATTTTGCTTCTTATTTTAACCTATAAATTTTATATCAAGTGATGTTTTTATCTTTGTTATATTAAATAAACTATTTGTGTTGTTTTATTTTTTTTATGTGTTTTCCAGTTTAAGTGGTCTAGATTTTGATGCCTAGGTTCATCATATGGACAATAAACTTGGAACCGTATAGTAACATATATAAAAAGACATAGTTGTTGATTAATATATTAAAATTCAATATAAACTAGAACAATTTACTTACACTTAAAGTTTTTTTAATCCTAGTTTCTAAATAAATTAACTTTATTGTCCTTGGTATGAATCTTTTATAAACAATTTTGTTTTATCTTTTTGTTAGTTTGTTTCTAACATTAACTTTTACTGTTTAAGATTTTAGATCTTTCATTTTTTGCTTTTAATATAGGTATATTATAAAACTTTAGTTTTCAGTTTCTTTTTATGTTACAGACGTGGTAATAGCTAAAAAACTTTTAATTGGCCGGCATGCAAAATTGATTTTCCGTGCGAAAAAGTCATCGTGCAACAATGCTGCCGTGAAAAATTGTCGTCGTGAAAAAATGTCGCCGTGCAAAAGTGACCTTCCGTGCAAAAGATTCGCCGTGCATAAGTGTCACCTCGAGCTAAAGTGACACTCGTGCAAAAGAGTCGCCGTGCAAAAGTGTCCCCTCGTGCAAAAGTGACCCTTCGTGCAAAAGTGACCCTCGTGCAAAAGTGTCCCCTCGTGCAAAAGTGACGCCCGTGCAAAAGTGACGCTCGTGCAAAAGTGACACCCACCCGATTAGTATAGAATAGAATTTGAACCCCATCATATTATTTGTTCGCACGGCACAAGTTCTTTATCATAGTCACGAACTGTTATTATTAAAATTAAAATTAGTTTTGATTTAAAAACGTAAAAATAATCTATAAAGATCAGTATAAAAAAGCTTAACAATTTTCTTAAAGTCGCATAACCAAAAACTTTTACGAAGGCTTAAGTAAGAAAAATTAAATCACCTTTTATAGTCTAAACTTATTAGTTATATTTACTGTTTTAAAAAACAAACTAAAGTGCTAAAACCAAACAAAATGTTAAAAAAAATTAAGAAACTTGTTTTATCTTGGATATAAATGAAAAACTTAACTAAAAAGAAAAACAAAATTCAACAAAAAAACTTTTATAATTTTTTTTTTATGAGCTAAAAATTTACGGATATCATCGTTACATATAATTATTATATTTAATAGAAATGTTTAAGATACCATATCTCAAAAAGTAATGTATTTAAAACTATAAAAAGTACGCGTGCAAGTGTTATTAATATCTCAGGCAATATTTTTTTGTTTGCTAAGCTTTAAATATTTTTTTAAGTGATTACAAAAAAAGAATAAACTTTTGGTGTTTTGTAAATATCTGTATAATTATTTAAAATATTGCATTTTCATTCATAAAAAATTAAAATTTTCTCAAAAATGTGACCCGTACGAGCTTCGAACTCGGAATAACCCGAACTCAAAGACTTTGGTTTCCAGGCAATCAAACCACTAGACCAACGGGCCACTTGTAAACTAATAAATAATTGAGTTTATAAAAGCAGCACTACATTTAATGTATTATTGTTCATAACATTTTATAACAACTATAGAAATTGTTATAGTATAAAAAATTAAACAAGTTTAAAAGCAAACTGGTTATTTTTATATAGATTTCTTAATGTAAACAGGAGGCATTTAATTTAGGGGCAGGAAGTTTACGACCAGTGAGCCTAATACATCCCGCCGACCATTAGTCTTCTACTTATTAGCTTGATTTTTTTTTTTGAACATTTCTTTTAATATTTCTTTTAGTAATTTTTTAGTTTACAGCTATGCTTGTTGTGTGTTACTTTAATTAAACTTTACCTGAAAAGAATTAATTATATTTTTAGTTTAATTTTTCTGAAATACTAAACTGTAAAAGACTTTTTCATGTAAATCTTGATAAATGGGTTACCCATTTATACTCTTACAGGATGCCAAACAAATATTTGCTCATTTGATATTTGAGACAACAATTCAATTTGCAGTATATTTTATTTTCTGTGAACTAAAAATTTTTCAATAGTTCTTGTAGATAACTAAATAGATTTTTGTAAAATAGTAAAGTTAATAATATTGTAAGATCATGCGTCATTGTAGGTAAATAAAATTACATGTACAAGGCGATGCTAATATAAAGTTGTTTAACAAAATTTTAAGTATAAAGCTTACGTACTAGAAATTGAAAGTATTAATAGCAATTTTAATAAGAAGAAACCGACTTATTTAAGCTTTCTTAAAAATAAAATTAAATAAAAAAAGCAAAAATTAGTGGCGAAATTACAATAATTATACAAATTAGAGTTATAAACAAATTTTTGTTTGCATAAACTTGGCTTATTAGTTTTTATAAATATAGACTCTAAAAAACTTAAATGATACATTTTACGTCCTTTACAAACAATTGAAAACATATTATCGTTATAGTTTTTTGCGTATTGTAAATTATTTAACAAATGTTCACCTATTGCCGATTGACTTTTTATTGGCTTATTAGTCCCATAGATCATCTAGTTTCTTAAGGCGTTGGTCACGTGTTGGTCCCTTCTTATGTGAAATCGTTGCGAAGTTCTCCCAATATACTCACTATCACAGTGGCATTTGTATTTATAGATTATATTGCATTTTTCTGGATCAGGAGTGAGATCTTTAATAATTCCGTTAAGGGGTTTTCTGGTGGAATGAGTAATTTTTAAATTAACTGCCCCAAAAGTGTTATCTACGGTTTCTAAAACTTGGTTTTCAAAAAGCTTAGCTTCTCTTCCTAAATATGGAAGTCTTAAATATACTACACATTTATTTTGTAGGGCCGTGTTTTGTAGGGCTGACAAGCTTCGCGGTAGTCCTATTAATTGTTTTTTCAATAACTTCTAAAGGGTAACCTAAGGAGCAAAAAATACTTATAATGTTATTGATTTCTTCACTTAGTTTCACATTAAAATATATTTAATGTGCTCGAAAAACTATGCACGATATTAAGTTGGTTTTTTGTGAGGTGGGCAGCCATTTTCTGCAATTTTTTTAAGCAGCCAAGTTCTAGTAATATTTGCTTAGTGCTTTTAAAAGAATAAAAAAGGGTTACTACTTAACTTAAATAATTAATTAACTTTACCGCAAGATCAACAACAACAACAGCATCCGAGACAGCCTACGACCGCTTTAAGTAACTTAACTATAAATAAGAAATATATTTTGGAGTTTAGATATTGAAAAATAAACGACTTAAAATATTTTTTAGTACAAATTGTTAACATTTATAAATAAATTAGTGTTCTAATACTTGAAGCTCCATTAAGCTGTTCATAAGTTTTAAGCGTAAAACGTTTTAATTCGAAAAGTTTTAGATAAATATTACGGTTGTTTGTATATAGCAGGTGCATTTCTAGAATTTTTCAAAGGGGGTTCATAATTTTTTTGTTCTTAATTTGCCGCTTAAGTACGCATTTCTTAGGTATGCACTGCCAGTTAAATACGCAATATTTAGCAGAAAAACTCTGTGTTTTAAATACTTTTTTCTACTTAGAAATAAAAACATATAAGTAGTAATAAAAAAAAATATTAATTTTTTTATTGATTATCCTGTATTAGAGTTAGATAAATTAAAACTAAAAGAGCCAGAAAAATGTTCTGAACTTACAAATTTTGATTTAAATGTTAGTATAGATGGATTTCTTACAAATTTTCTTCTAAATTTTAAACTCTTTACATTTATATACCTATTTATAATAAAAACATTTTTTTAAGTAATTTAATCTATAAAAATTTAAATTTCACTTTAAAAAAATGTTTAGACTTACAAATTAAATTAAGATATCTTTAAATTATAATACTTCAAATGCTTGCTTGATGGTGCAGGGATTCTAATGATGTTTTGAAATCTCTCTGAGTTAAAAATTTCAAAAAATCAATAATCAACTTTGTGGTCACGAGATATACAAAAATAAAACAACTTAAATAAAAATATTAAAATACCATTAAATGATAAAAGAATGAATTGCCAAGTGGTGTAGTGGTCAAAAGATGATTTTGAAAACTCTCTGAATTGAACTTTTCAAGGTTTAAAAGATTCACACAACATTATTATATACAATCAAATAAGTAAAAAAAAAACTTTAATGATTATATTGGATATTTTTTAAGTAAAATTGTACTTACTAGTTGAAAAAAAATACTTAATCAAAAGTTATTTACACTAAGTAAAAATTTCGAATGGAAACTAAAAGCATCTTAGTAAAAAGTTCCCAGAAAAAAATGCTACTTTAAAACTTTTACCTATTATCACGTCACAATTAAAGTTTTATTTTAAATCTATTTCAGCTGGGCAAAAACGAGCATTTTTTGTTACGGAAACATATAATCTTTTAGTGTTATAAATTTACCATTCATTATTCAAAGTTTATCAAATAACTAAAACAAAGTCAATGAACTACGTTTTTAGTGATATTCTAAGAATTTTTTTGCTTTTTTCTTTTCTATTTTTTCAGGAGTTCACAGAAAACAGGAAACCTGTCAAAACACGCCCCTGGTATATAGTAAACTTTAACAACACTGTTAAACGTAGATGTCATTTTTGTCCCAAACTTGTAGCCATATAAAATATGCTTTTTAAGCCGATTCATTGTAAATAAAACTTAAATGAGTTTAGTAGTACTTAATGTTACACTTTTTAAAACTAGTAATCTACAAAATCCTAACTAAGACTTTTTTTTACTAAAATTTGAACGGATTCTAATTTTATAATGTCCTGGACATAACCTTAAAAGGTGTCTTAGATACCGTATCTGTGCCCCGTAGTGTGCGACTCGATAAACAAAAGGTTCTTTTTGCACCAGGTATAAGGACCAAGTACATTGATTGTCTTTTTTTTCTAAAAATTCAACAAACTATATTAGCTTGATGTTATGGAACGAACAGTCAAGCTTGTAATTAGTAAAACCTAAAATTTAAACTAAAAAAGTTAGAAAAATTCTTTTTTACTTGAAATTAAGTTCGATTTTTTTATTCGTAAATTTCTTTATAGTTGATTGTTATAAAAAAATTCTTAATTTACTGAAATGTAGAGAGTAAACTATACAGCTTATTTAAATAAAAATGTGTATATTTTATAACTTATTACCAGGTTTCGGTGGCAAAAAAATTGCGACATTTTTTAAGTATAATAAAAAAGTAAAGGTCTTTTTTTTTTTGCAACCGAAACTTGGGAGTATATAAATTATTTAACATGCTTATTTTAATCTATTAATGTAAATTTATATAAATTCACAAATTTGTCAAATTGAAACAAATTTGATTTTACCGAAATGAGTAACAATTCTTTTTTAAATGTTATTAAATGTAGCAAAAAAGTTGAACAGCGCTTTTAATAGAACAAGTAAAGATATTTTTTTCAAGCAAGTTTTAATAATTAATAAACATGTTTTTATTATTATAAACAAAATTATTTAAAAAACAATTCTTTAATATTGAAAATTTATTTACTTTGCCAATCGTTATTACTGAATATATAAAAAATTCAAAGTGCTACTAAAAGATAGAAGATGTCTAAAATTTAGTTCTGTTAAAAAATGTTAAACTATGTCTTTCGTTTAAATATAGCACATCTTTTTAAATTAAAAAAACTTTTGCCTAGTCTTGAAAATAATAAGATTAATCACAAAAATTTACTATTTTAAATAATTAACAATAAACTTTACCTCAAGATTTACAACAACAGCATCCGAGACAATCCTACGACCAGTTTCGTTCTTTTTAGGACGAAACCGGTCGTAGGTTTGTCTCGGATGCTGTTATTGTTGATCTTGAGGTAAAGATCATTGTTTATTATCGATTTCATAAAACATCTCAACTTTGTTGTTGATGGCCAAAATAAATACTGGCTATTTTAAATAAGAAATCGGATATAGTATTCAAGTAAAAGTCGAGTCGACTATAAGTCTGCAAATCTTTTTTTTTTTTGGTATTGTGCAAAAATGTTTGGTATTTAAAAGTATAAGTTTAGAAAATATAAACATGACAAATGTAATAAAAAGCAATACCGTATTTTTGAAGTGCAAGTTCAAATTAAGCTGGGAATATTGAAGCATACAACAATTTAAACAAAGCAAGACAAAATAAAATATTCAATACAATGGTATACTGGAGATTTAACAACGAGCTTGTAGTCAGCAGTCAGCGCGTTGTAAGATCAAAGCCTCGTAGCGTCAGATTTGTATGATTGATTCTTTACAGTTGAAATTGCTGATTACCTAAGTTTTACAAGTAATAACTTACTTTGCTTTTACCAAAAATAACAACATATTTAAAATTTTTGTTGAATTTGAATTTATTAATTTACATTGTCGGACACAATTATAAAAGTTGAAAAAGAGCATTTTAGTTTGTATTTTCAGTTTTGTATAGTCCATTTCTCTTCTATTAATTTATATATAAGTATGTATGTTTTTACTTACTTTTTTCTTCAGCGCTGTTAGTGGTTACTAGTAAGATACTCTACATCCTAAAACTTGTTTTGTATATAAGTTGAAATTGCAGAACTTAAAATTTTTAACAAAACAGAAACAGAAATAAAAACTAATCCTAACCCTTTATTGAAAAAAAATCCTGGTGACTGGTCATTTGGCAAACACTCACAAGCTTAAAATATCAACACCAAAAACCACAAAGTGTGGGAAAATTATGGTAAGAATCCCCAGGTAAGACTCACTCTACAACAAAAAACATATCAACAAGAAAAGAAAAATGTGAATGCTCACAACAATGATCAATGGTTAGGTGTGGAGAAAGACCTTTCGGTCATCTAGCCTCACACCATATAAGTGTAAATAAATTTGATAAGTTTTAATTAAAACTGATATAATTTAAAGAATCAACAATCTAATCATGTGATCATGGCCACCAGTGTGAGCTCACAATTAGCTGTTGCAAACTCAAATAAACCAATATCTAATTTAAAGTATTAAGTTCTATAAAAAAAAATAGAATAAAGAAAAAGCTGTAGTAAGTAGGAAAAAGAGATACTGTTTGTATTTGAAAAAAAAATCAATTATATAATCAATAGAATAATAAGTATTTTATAAATTTGTTAGTTTTAACTTGACATAAAAATCAAAAATAATTAATTTGTATCAACTTTATTTTTTTACCTCTGTTTGCTAATAAAAAAAAAAACAAAAAAAAACTGTCTTAAATCCAAAACAGTTACAAAAAGATCACAAATAAAATAAATTAACAATAAGTAAAATTTATTTCAATAATTTATAACAATCACTCTTTTTTATATCAGGACATTCATAAAATAAAAGACCCACACATCTCAATCTGATGCCCATATAACATGAATCAAATTTCAACACAAACAAAACATACATACAGAAGCACTCTAGATCTACTCCTTGTAGTTATTTAACAAAAAGGTTTTATATATCGATTTAAAACAACAATTTTTAAGTTTTTAAAAGTTTCAGGGACACTAGACCAAAACTTGGGATCCAAATACCTATAGCAGTTTAGGTCAAGTCTTGTTCTAGGTCTTTTGGTAATAAAATTCATTTTCTTTAAAAATCTTGTGTTGTGTGATTGAACGGAGCTAGCAAGTGTAAATCTATTGTGCTCTACATCAAACCCTGTTATAGTATTACATATCAACTTACAAGTTTGTAATTTATACACATCATTTAATTTTAGCACTCCAGTATTTTTAAATAGAGGGTTTGTTGTGGTCAAGGCAGGCACACAACAAACATACCTGATTAATCTTTTATGCATACAAACAATTGGTTTTAAGTAACAGTCAGCATCACCACCCCAAGCAGATATACAGTATTAGGTATGTGGATAAAACAAACTATAATATACCATTTAAAGTATTGTAATTGTGTTTAAATGATATATTAATTTTGAGAAAACATAACAACTCCTAGACAATTTTGATTTTAGAGAACTCAAGTATTTCTTCCAATTCAGCTTATCATC
Organism: Thalia democratica; assembly: GCF_965202585.1. Lineage (NCBI taxonomy): Eukaryota > Metazoa > Chordata > Thaliacea > Salpida > Salpidae > Thalia > Thalia democratica. Next base: position 82,075,374 of record NC_139167.1, read on the forward strand.
TAACAACACACCCAAATATTTTACACTATCACTCTGCTCAATAAGAAAACCATTATTTATTACATTAAATTCACAACTTTTTGAAGTTTTATTTAAAAGCAAAACTTTTGTTTTTGAATAATTAGTAAAAAGTTAATTAACTCTAACGGATTCCTTATTAATAACTTTATTTAAATACTCAGGATCACTATGTTGGTAGCTTAAGCAGGCATCATCAGCAAACAATCTTCATATTTATCTCAGTAGAGGAAAAAATATCATTAGTATACACAGGAAACAACAAAGGTCCCAAACAAGAATCTTGTAATATTCCTTATTTCCAATAAAGTTACTGCACATACAAGTTGTTAGATTTGTTTTCAAACCCTCTTCTAGTTCTTACATTGATCCTAATCCATTAAGGCCATAGGGGGGGGTAAGCCATGTTTTTACAAGTTGATCTTAATTTATGCATTATTTTCTAAGCTTCAAGATGCTTTTTACCATTAAAAAAATTAATTTTTTTTTTGACATATCACCAGTCAAAGTTGGGCCGCAAAAAAAGTTCCATATGGGAAGGAAAAACTAAAACAGCATCTAAAAGAATATTTTATTTAAAAAATATCTCCTCCTACATTTTTCGAGCAATCTTCTTCAAACTTTCACAGTCTAATGTTTATATAATATCAAAAAAAATCTTTACTTTTGACTTGAAAAAAATTTCAGTATAAACATATTATTTGGAAAAAAAAAACTTTTTTATTTTTGTTATTAAATTTTAATTTTTTTTAGTTATTTAAAATTCATAAGTAACATTTTTTCCTTTTAATAAAAGGAACATTTCCTGAAAATTTTAAAATAATTGCTTGAAAACTGAAGGAGGAAATAGATTTTTGGTGATTTTTAAAATTTCTGAAAAAATTGACCCTAAAAATTTTTTGGTCTATATGTTTGTATCAGAAACTTTTTACAAAAAATTAAATATCTCAAAAGTTAAATGATATTTTTGAATACTATAAAAACTGGCTTGAAGTTTGTACTAAAAGCTTTCATTTAAAAGCTAAAGTGAATTTTTGTAAAAAAAATGTTGGATCCCCCTATAGCTTTAAACACACACATTCAAATATTTATACTTTTTCAAGTTTTATTTTTATTGCCCTCTAAAAATAACTTTATATTAGTTTTTAGTAAACACCTTTATGATATAAGATACTGAAATCCAAAAGATGATACTAAAAAAATTAATTATAAATAAATATCAAGTTTGATGTTAAATTAAGTATCAAACTAAAAAATGTGTTCTGCTTTAGTATAGCCAAAATCTAAAAGTGAGAGAAAATCCCTCAAGTCAACTGTTAACCAATGCTACAACAAAAATAAAATCAGTAACTAACAATACAACTCTGTTATCACTTACATGTCATCAAAGTGAACTAACAATCATTTGCAGTAATTCAATGGCCTATACTTTTCATAGCAGGGCTGCCACACATCCAGGATAACTCAGGATGGTTTCAAATTTTGGAAAACTCAAGATGACTTAGGACAGCTCAGTACAAGTCAGAATGTTTTTTTAACTCAGGCTGACTCAGGATAGACTTATTCTTTTATAAATTAATAAAAAACTCAGGATAGTTTTAGATTTTTTTAAAAACCTCAGGATAATTGAATGACATTTAGTTACAATATTTTGTTACTTTATAACCAATACTCTTAAATAACTTAATTTATATTAATTTAAAAAGTAAGAAACCTTTTTATAATTTGAAAAATCCAGGATGGATCAGGCCAGTTTAACTTAAGATAAACTAAATACTTAAGTACTTAATAATGTAAAACACAACTTTATATTTATTTTTTTATAGATTTTTATTTTTATTTACATACATTTTTAACAATGAAATAAAAATTTTACTTCAACAAGTTTTTACATAGGTATACCATTCCTACAAAAACTTGAACAGATGAGTGTTTTTTGTTTATATTAAAAGTAGAACTTGTTTTAAAAATGTAAAATAGTTTATATTTTGCTTTTTAGATTAAAAATGTTTAAAATTCATCGCTCAGATAAAAATGAAAGTGTGAAAAAATCAATTCAAAAAATTTTAGATCCTAAAAAAGATGTTGTAACCAGACTAAAACATCTAAAATTAATCCTTGGTAAGCTAATAATTGTACTTATATGTATTTTTCATATTTTATTAGTATTTTCTTAGTGACATATAAAACCAACTAAATATAATGTTTACAATAGAGTAATACTGCTTAATATATTGTGGTTGAATAAAAATTAAATTGATCAGATTTAATTTTTTCATCCTGTTGTATTATTAACTAAGTTAAGCCACAACGGGTTTCCTTTTTTTATACAACATGTTCTTGTTGTAAATTGTTTTAGCTATCATAAACTTATTTTAAAATTTTTAAAATAAACAGTTGCTGTAAGACTTTATTCTTGTTGGAAGTTATGTACTTTTACAATTATTAGCCTCTGAATTTTTTCAATTTAAGTCTACAAATCTAGAACATAAAGGAGTCGAGAAAGAAAAGTTTGTATTTTGATCATAAAATGTTAAAAAAACTACATCCAACCTTACCTTGATCATGTGTAAATATTTTTACATCAGCTAAATAATTTTTAAGTGTAAAACATTTCAGAACAAGGAAACGAAGATGAGATCTACCAGGTTTTTCACAAGTACTCCTCACACGTCTATGCAATTTTCCACGAAAATTTCCTGATCACTGAAGCCAACATCAGGCAAAAAGGACGTTAGTACTTCAGTTTGTTGTTATATGTTTGGTTTGATGAAATAATGTATGATTTGTAATTTATACAAAAGCAATAAAAAATGTATGTTTTAAAGTTTTTATTTTTTTTCATAGCAGTCTACTCTAATTTGAAAATAGTTTTATTTATAAATATTTAATTTTTTCAAGTTGTTGATAAATATTAAAGTTGATTTTAGTGTGTACTGCAATCTAGTTGGTTCTTAAATGCAATGTAATATTATTCATTCTTGTTAATGATTTTCATATGAAATACATCTTTTTGAATTTTTATGATTTTGTAAATGATAATTCAGTTGTAAAGCGTTTGGTATTTGATCAAGTTTTTTGTAATTTTACTTAAATTTAGCTCATCGAGCTCAAAGGGACGAACTATTTGGCATTCTTGCTGTATTTGAAGTGAGTATTTCAAAATTAATTTATTTTGCAATCTTTTTTTTTTAACTGCAACAAGTGATACAATATTTTTAAAGTTTAATCAAACTCAGATTTAAAGTCTTTAATTAATGTAATTTTCAAAGTATTGTTTTTACTAATGTCTTTTAGATATGTTTTTAGGGTTGAATACTTAGTGACTGGTAAACATTTTTGTTAAATAAAACATTATAGAAATAAATGTGTCGATATTGTATATATTTGAAGTTAATATATAAATTTTGAACTTAAAAATAAGTAGTTTTTACAGACAACTTTTAAATTTAGAATATGTAAATATCATACTTAAACATTTTTCTTTACTTTTAAATTAAAAAAAGTATACATTATGTGTTCTTAAATAAAAGTAGTATATCTATGCAAAAATTTAATTATAATGTTAAATTTATATATTTTATCAACAGCAACTGTTTTTAAATTAAATAGCTTAGTACATGGCGTTTTCAAAATAAAAATAAAATTGTGGTACTATGATTTAGTTTAAATCTTTTTACCAACATTTTTATTTAGTAGACAGTCAAGGTAGACTTTCTGACATTAAGTTTTGTTCAATTTAAGAAATAATTTTGAAGAGTAATTTATTGTCTAGTTATAACATACTAAATATTATTAAGGTATAAAAATACAATAGGTTTGAACACACGTTAATAGTATTTGATTGTATAAGTATTACCACATATATGTTCATATGGTTGCCAGTAATAAGTTTTGAAATAGATCACATTGGACTAATAAAGTTTAAATTTTCAAAATTAGTACTTAAATATTAATTAATTTATTAAGTTAATTATATGTATATAAATATTGATAAATAAATGATCAATAGTAGAGGCTCAATTATCCTTTGAAATTTTTTTATTTTCAAATTCTAACTGAGTAATTATTTTTCACAGCAAATATTGATAAACCTACCTGATCTTATCCGTTCCAGATGGCAATATCAAAGCATTGGTCAGTTTTGATTTTATTTCCATGTGATTTTTACAGAATTGTTTCAACAAGTTCAACTTATTCTAGTTAAAACACTATTCATAAAAACTAACTATCTATTGTAACCAGATTATTGTCAAAATTGTTCAATATATTTAATTGTTTATTTTTATTAAAACCAAAAAATTTTCAGACAACATAATCAAGAAACTGCTCCACTTTCAAAACTCCTTGAAGGTGAGTTGCAACAGTTGTTATTTTATTTACAATATCAAAAATTTCCATAAATTAAACATTCTCTATTTCAAAAGTTTTTTTGGTTTCACTTTACAGTTTGAAATATATTTTGAAATAATTTTTTTTGCTACCGAATTCACTGTCAACAGTTTTAACAAACAAACACAAAATCTGAGTTTTTTAAAGTTGTTTACCTCAATGCTCATTCCAACAATTTTTCCAAAGTTTTCCAAATTCCCACAATTTAAAGTTGTTTATATCACATTCCCACAATTTTTCAGGTTCGCAAGGAGGGGCTGCACCTGTTCCTGCTGTGGCTGAGGGCGCTGCAGGACCGGGCCCTCCCCCACACCCTCCTCATGTTCGCGTGCCTCGTTCCGGGATTCCCCTCGCCCGAAGATGGCAACAACAAGAAGTACTCCCTCGAGTGGCTCGTATCAGTGCCCTTCACCGAGGACTTCAGTTGGTTGATTTTTTGCACTTTGAAATAAATTTTCAACCAAATATTTTTGTTTTTCGATTTGATAAACGGTTGATTGTGATGATGAGCTTAGGATGGCATTGTTTGGTTAATTTATTCAAAGCTTTTTTGCTTTCTTTTTCTTTTAGTTTTACTATATTTGTAAGCTGAAAATTTTATTTATTAATCAAATCATAGAAGTTACTTTATAAACACAAGACTAATTTAACACTTTATAGCGTCTTTATCAAAAAAAGGTAAAAATTTTAGAAATCGATTTTTTCATAGTAACGTCATAAACATTGTTTATTAATTTTCTCAAGGTCATATAAAGTGTTTTCAATTTTTTGAAAATATAAATAACTGAAAGCGTGAATTATTCCAACATCATAATTTTTGTATATTAATTTCAAGTTTGCCACATTCGTAATGAATTAAAAAAAAATCAAACACGTTTAGAAAAATCTTATAGATATTATTCGTTATGATAACTCAAATATTTAGTATGCTTTTGTTTAGGAATAATAAAATCAGTTAATGAAATTTAAACCATTAATGTTATTATTGTTGTCTCTAAACGTTTAAAAAAGTCAAAACTTAGAAATAAATTACTAAAATAACCTAATATCAAGTGTAAAAATCTAGTAAAAAAAACATAACAGAGAAAGTTTTAGTCGTTATTAAAGTAGAATAATTTGCATTATATTCTTGTACTACTTTTATTCTTTTCAGAACAAAGTAAATTAATTATTGAAGAAACTGCAACATTTTAAAACATTAAAAAGCATCCTAGAAATAAAAAATTGATGTTTAACACAATTTATTTTAAATGTTTTATATATATATACTTATAAAAAGTGCTGTTGATCAACTATAGTTATGAGATGGATTTTTTATAACAAAAAACAAATATTTATACCTTTTAGTTATTTTTGATAAAAAAATCACAGACGGGGTTCAACCGGCCGACGTGTCGTGTTTGGTCCCGAAACATTCGGGAGAAAGTCTCGAAGATCCCACGAAGTACTTTCTGGACATAATGCTCGAATACATGGTCACAAAGGTTTGTATATTTTTGAATTGTACATATGATTCAATGAATTGCAAAACGTGAGATTTCAAAGTTGTTTTTTTTTCAAGTAAAGCGGGTTTTTAAGCAAAAATGCGATATGAAGGTACTATGAAATTTTTAAACCACTTGTAAATGTTTTATACCACGAGCGGTTTAATATCAAAAGAAATATTTGCTACTACGTTACGTTTATTATGTTTTTCAATTACTTAATATCAAAACAAAGTAAGTAGTGGTTAGTAAAATTATGTTCGAAATTCGCAGTGCAAACTGCTGAAGTGGAAGAACGGGGAATGCCACGCGGAAAGCTTCTCGTTTTTGTGGGATTTGTTCAAAAAACACTACTTGAAGGCGGCCTTTCCCACCTTCAGCTCGACCACCGACATTTACAATCCCGTGTTCGGTTTGTTGAACAATACTTTTATTTAATTTGTTTCAACGTTTTCTTTCGCTCTGTTTTATTTTCAAAAGCTTCGTCAGTGAAAACTCTGCGCGCTAGACTAACAAGCTGTTGCATACATTACACTTATACGCATATACAGATACACATTCTACTGTTCAGTACTGTACTTGTCGGTAAAAATAAGAAAATAAACAAATTGCTAATAAGATATAGCATATAGTTTGTTTTATTTTTGTAACTTATTAAATTTTACGCCTATATGCATATTCTACTGTTCTTAAGGCTTGATTATACTTTTTAGTCTACAAAATACTTGTCCGTACTGATATTAAACAATTGCTAAGTGAGATATAGCGTATAGATTGTATATTTTTTGCAATTTAACAAATTTTCTGTGCACAGTATTTAATTTTTAAGGAACACTGTATTATATCACACTGTTGTGTTTATTTTTAAGCAATAAAGCGTTGACTAACGCATTTACTTTAAGTGAATAAGTTTGTGTAAAATAAAACAAATTTTCACATAAATGTTTTTCAGTAACGATCAAAGTCCACTAGTTGTGGTGAAAACTATTTTTACGAATCTACATCTAAATGATATAGTTTATTTTATATACGTCTATCACAAAACCTAAATAACATATATCACTCTAACTTTTTAGTAGAAAGTTCTAAAATATGAAAACTATAACAATATTTTACCGATAGTAAATGTACACGACTTTGCAAAGCTAGTTAAATTTAATCCCTGCATAAACAAATCCCAACAATAGTCTGAATACTTTTTTATGCTCAAACTTAAAACATAGTTCTAAAAAGACCAACATTTTGATAGAACACTTTTCAACAACAACTTAAAAAACGTTGTTTAAAAACAAGTTAAAAACGCTCATATTTAAAATAAAAATACCAATTATTCCAACAGAACTGCCCAAACCACGAAAGCCGGTCAACTACAGCCTGACGGTGAACGAGGACGGAATAATCGGCCACAAGATGGAGCTGTTGGGAGAAAGTTTGCTGTCAGCCCGGGTGTCCATCATAAAGTGGCTCGTCCATTTCACGTCGGCCGCTGCGGTGAACTCCGACGAGTCGTTCAGCATGGCCAAGTTGAGCGGGTTTGTTTGAAATATTTAGACGGTATTTATAAATAGATTTATGCAAATTATATATTTTATTTGCGACCGGTTTCAGTGGCAAGAGATTGCGACCTTTTCAAGCAAAAAATAAAATATTAAACTGCATATAACAATGTTAGTTATTTATACTGTTATTTAAAATCTTTACTTCCCAGTAAATTGAGCATTCATTTTTATTGGCAAATAACTAAACAGACGATTTTTATAGAAAATATATTTTGAAAAGTTTGAATGGTTAATTTTGTTAAAGTAGTCATCGCGAGTTGCTTTTAAAATGTTTTTTTGTGCTTCTTTCAAAAAAGACAGTTTAAAAGCTAAACATACTAAAGTATTTAGAATTAAATTCCCCTTTACTTATGTAGATTTTAAAATTTGTTAAAGCAATAAGCGTAATTTAAACTTGCTAAGATAAATATAACGTACGGTTGATACACTTTAGGAATAACTTATTTTTCATAATTGAGTGTTTAAAAAGTTACTTAGCTCTATTTATTTGTAAAAACTACTTAAAAAAATCAAGTTTGTATTTTCTTAAGGTTGTAACACTAATACGCTTGCATTAAACAAGTTTTCATTTCCTGTTTTGTTTTAAACACATTTTTTCATAGCTTTACTTTAAACTCATAAAACTTTATAACATTTTTAAGTTCTCAGTTAGTGCATGAAAAATTTTGATATTGTCAGCGTTATTGTTTACAAGAACTCACAACGTATATAATTTGAGCAAACTTTTATCAAGCGCTTAAGTGTTACTTGTAAAGTGTTACTTTCTCATTTGTTACTTTTCACATCGGTCGATTGTGACGTCACGTAGGAACCAGCAGACGCCTCCGGCGAACGTGATGAAAATCCACCAGATGGTCCTCAACCAGATCAAAGAGCTGGGCCGCAGAAGGTTTCTGTTACGTCATAATAGAGCATTGTGTTTGTCGGTGTCATAAGTAGCTGTCTTGTGATTGGTTGATTTCTCTGAGCTTTGTAAAATATATTTTTAGTTAAAAGAAAATTTAATAGTTGTTTAACTTAAAGCCATTTTTTTAAGACTCGTTTATTTTCGTTTAAGCCACAAGTTACAGTTGTAGCAATAACTCAATTGAAAATTTCATGTTTTTGAAATTTTTGATAATTAAACAAAATTTTATATTTAGATAAACTATTATAGTTTTAAAAGCTCAGTGATGTCAAATTTTTGTGGTGTCTTTCATGCATGGTGTGGTATTATTGCAGTTTTGCGAATAAAATAAAGTTTTGGTGTAAATGTATTTATGGTTTTTGGTTTTAAATATTTAGTTTATATCTATTGTTAAGTTCTATTTTTTACTTAAGAAATTTCATATTAGTTTCATTTTTACGAAAGTTATAAGTTATTTTAAATGTTTAAAAAAAAACTTTTACTTTATAAACTACTTATAAACTTTTGAAAATTTCCCTGTTGTTTTTTACTCTGTGCATGAAAATACGCTGTTGCAAGTTTAAATTTTGCATTCACCTACTAAAAACTATTTTATTTAGTTCAACGAGTTACGAGATATTTGAAAAGTTGTAGTAGTATTTGAAAAGTTGTTGTAGTATTTCAGAACTTTAAATACTAATACTTGTTACAAATCATTTTTACACAAGTAAAAAGCTGCTTGAAAAAAAGTAGAATAAAAAAATTAGTGTTTTGATGATCAGTGTAAGTTTTCAAACTTCATGTCACATTTTCTGTACAACCTATCATTTGACACTTAGTTTGGTAACTTCGTTTCATGCCTTCTCATCACTTCGTAGAAACTTTTTTTTTTGTGAACAAAAAGAAAATGCTAGTTTTGATTTATTTATATTAGATTGCCGCATGGGTTTGTTTCAATTATGTTTTACACATTGTTTGAATTAAAATAATTTTATGCTCTTTACCTCATATTACTTACATTATATTTGAATCTCGACACATCATATTCCTATCTGATAGCGCAATGAAACAGTAAACTAGTGAAAATGTAGTTAAAAAAGGTTTAAAACATTGGATACATGCTTATGATTTTGGGTTGAATATAATTTCGTTTGGTCAATATCGAATTTAGTTTTGTTTTTGTCAGTTTATTCTCTATTTACATTGAAAAGTATTAAACTATAAGTAGTTAAAATTATAAAAGTTTTAGTACTTATGTATAAGTAGTTTATTTTAACTTGCTAAAAGTTAGTTACTTTAACATCACTTCCAATTCATTAGAGTATTTATGAGAAACAAATACTTCTATTTCCAAACAGATTCCAACTTTGTTATAAAAGTAGTGCTATGAAATTATTAAATTTGTTTGATATACTATTGTTTGAGAATTTTCACCTGAGTGATTTGTTGTTTAAATATATATTTTTTCAAAATTTATCATTAAAAATAGCCATTGTGCATTTACCAAGTTATTTAAGTTGAATAATTTGTGGTGTTTACAAATAAAGAAATTTTATTTTTAATTGTAGCTTGTGATGTATGATATTTTTTAATTAATAAAACTAAATATTTTTATTGTCCGCCAAGTTTTTTAATGTACTGAATAAAGTTAAGAATTTGTTTTTTATCTCTGTTAATTTTTTTTTATAACGCTATACAGTCATCAATATTAAAAGCATCTCTTCAACAACTAATCATTTGCAACTCACACAAATAATAAAATAACACAGTATTAGTTTTTTTCACGTCAAATTTATTACTTTATAAGATATAAATTCTTAACTTTATTTTTATTAAATGTAACAAAGTTTTTAAAATTGTTAAAATAAAAGTTCTTTTTTTATTGAAAAAAAAGGGAAAATTTTGGAGCAAAAAAAGGCCCCGAAGCCGCCACTTTGGTAAAAAAGAGCATTATTTGTAGACTTTTTAAACTAAAACCAGTTTTACTTTTTTTAGCCTGAAAAAAATGTTTTCTGGCAATACAGATGAAAAATTACTTGATGTTTTTTCTTATTTATTTAATAAAAAAAAAACTAACTCAGCGTTGTTGAGAGAGGAGAAACTCCGTCGACGACCGCCTCCATAACGGACCACAGTGACGTCACAAGGAAGTTGTCGCCGCAAGTGACGAGTGATGACGACATAATGACTCCTCACACGCCGTCGTCGTTCTTCATGGAAAAGGTTGATAAACTTGAATAATTTTAAAACACAAATTTATTTCGTTGTGTTTTGTTTTATGTTCTAATTTAACAAAAGGGTTGATCATGCCAATTCGATTATCAGACCACAAGTTTCGGTAGACTGAGACCGGTTTCGTCCTTATTAGGACTCATCAGTCAGTCACAACCGAAAAACTTGTAGTCGTCAATCTACAAACGGTTTATCATGCTTTCGCATGAAGCAACCATTTGCTGGCATTGATTAGTGACGTCAGCATTGTCTTTGCCGTGCAACGTTTAAAACATTGTCCACTAGGTCTGATGATCGAATTGGCATGATCAACCCTTATGTTAAATTTGAGCTTGTCTCACGGCAAACGGAAGTCCGGACTTGTTCTGCAGACTTTCGCCGATTTTGTTGATTGTTTTATGTTCTGTGCAAGGTTGCCAAAAAACCTGAAGTTTGACAACTTAGGTTGAAAAAACTGGAATTTCGACCAAATCCACTTAAAAACCTGGTATTTTAAACTATTTTTACTTGTTGAATAGTGAAATTTAAATTTGACACAAAAAGTCGATCATATACATAATTCTATTTGTCATCATTAATTTATCTTTTTAATTTGAAAACACTTTTAAAGTAGTTTTACAGTATCTTTTCAATGTTAATTTAAAACAGTTTTTTACTTAAAATAGACCAAAAAAATTGTACTTTCGAAAACCTGAAAGAAATTCAAAACACTTGGGAAGAATTATAGAAAAACATTTGGCAACCCTGCTACTGTTTTATATTGTATTTGATTATTCAAAATTTAAAATTGATCGTTTGCTAATAAGGAGCCTAGCGAAACAAGTTCACTGGAGTATATAATAATAACAAATTTAAACAGTACTATTTTTTCATTTAACTAACACATGTCTTTATAGCTCCGTTGAAGTGTGTTAACTTGTTAACACACAGAAGCATGTGTCAGTTTTAAAAAGAAAGATAACTGTTTAAATTTGTTATTACATATTATGTTCATCAATACGCCAATACATTGATAAATTAATAATTTTATAATATAGTTAAATTTGGAAATTTTTTCTTGAATTGTTTTCCTTGAATTGAATACATAAAAGTTTATTTCATTGTGCTTTTATTTTGACATTGTTAAATTTTTTTACCTTAAGAATTAACAATTGCTATTTCCATATTACGTTGTACACAGTTATAAAGAAATGTAAAGTTTAAAACTTCAACAAATAATAACAAAACTACGTTTTGTTCACGCAATAATAATGATTTGAAAACAACTTAATTTTCTGAACTCTAATCAGCATCCATTTATGCAAAAAGAAGTACTTGATGCACATTAACTCATACATGTTCGCACAGGTGCCCAGCATAGCGAGTCTGTCCAGTTTGGACGACAGGCTGCGAACGTGCGCGCACCCCGAAAGCGAAATCGTCAAGAAAGTTTTCTACTCGACCAGGGAGAACGTCAACTGCATCCACGAAGTTTTCAGACAGGTTTTCGGAGTTGTTGAAATTTAAAGATACTGATTTTTTCAAGGAATAACCTGTAACTTGTGTTTTGTTAAAAATTCTTAACTGTGATCTTGAATGTTCCAGCAGTTTTACAGGCGTGATATGTATACGGTTTTACAAATCGCGGTCTTACTTTTACACTCAAAAAGCTTAACTTTTACATTTATTTTGTTTATGCGATTGCGAAATTAACTTTTACGTTTGTTAAACTGCATTCAACTGAAACGTAATTCGCTTATTTTATGAAACAGGCCTTTCTGCTTCCGCTGACGGAAAGTGAAACAATTACAAAAGTGGCCAGTCTTTATACTGAGTGGATAAAAGTTTGTTTGTTTTATATGTGACAAATAAACTTTGTTTTTATTAATTTGCAAAGTAATTGAACAGATTCGTTCAGTATCATTAATAAAAAATTAAGATGGTTTTTTTTTAGGAATTTAATTTTTATAAGCTAATGTTTGTTTTTTCAATTTATCTAGAAGAACAAAGAAAAATAAAATTACTCATGTTTAAAACTTGATATGATTTTATTATGGTTTTGTATTTAACTCTCTGTTTTTAGGCTCAAAAAGAAAAGCCTGAATGCGTTCCAGTTTTTATGGAGGAACCACAGGAGTTTTCAGAAGGAATTGAAAGCGCCGGTTGTGAGAGAAATAAAGTTTGTATAAAAAGTAGTAGATTCTATATGATTCAATGTAGAAAAGTATAATCGTAGATCTGTAGGAGGTGAAATAAAAAAGTATTGGATTAAGTTTTTTGAGCAACGATTTTAATTTTTTGTATTTTTTAATTAAACTTTCTTTTTGTTTATTAGTTAATTGTTGTGTATTTTCAATGTGTTTCGTTAACATATTTTCATTTACATTCAAAAACCTTCTCACTATTTCTTTGTTTATGTTTTAAGCATGCTCTTACCACTTTATTTTGTCAGGAAGATTACTTCCGCCTCCGAAACGCGTCATACCAAATCGGTCAAAAGTGCTCGTTGCTGGACAGTGATGACGTAATTATCAGTTGTTTTTTTTGTGATGACGTAAATATCAGTTTTTTTTTGCGGTGACTAACACGTGAATGCATGCGCTAAAAATCATGTTGTTCGTGTGATTTGTAGTCTAGTGGTGATCATAATATCAGCTAGTCGTCAAATTAATTTTCCTTAACAAACCTGGTGTAATTTTGAAATTTTAATAAAATCAGTTGTAACAAAAATAGTTGGGTTATTTAAATGCTAATGTGATGTTTTGCACTGCGTAGTTTTAAAGATTGAGCTTTTGTTGCGGATTCTCAATAGTTTTTATTGCATGCATGGTAGTTTGTATTGTGGTGAACTAATTGAATGTTTTACTCGGAATAAATATAGTTTAGTTTGAAAAATTATAATTTAAAATATTTGTTAATAAACAACTGTTTCAAAGTTGTACAACTCTTTACGTTTTTTTTAAATAAAATAAAATTTGTATTTCAACATTAACAAAATCGTAAATGTAATAGTTTAATATTTTTGATTACGAAAAATAGGAACTAATTTTTTGTTAACGCGAAAAAACATCAATATATAATAAAATTATTCAAAAAGCATCACGCTAATGGAATTTCCACATTCTGAATTTTTAACCATCTATTCTACGCAACACACTTTAGTTTTAGTTATGCTTCAACTAGTTTCATTGTGTTTTCATATATGACCTTTATCAGTTTCAATAAGCTAACAAAAGCTTTTCATGCTAAAAAGATACAGCTCGCACCATGGTTTTATCCGTGAGAAAAGAAAAAAAAGGAAAGTTTTGTTTTTTGCCTTTTTCAAGCATTATTTTTGTGCTTTATTAATGGCACGCCTGATCAGTGCCGAAATTTAAAATTTTGATATCGCAATTGATTTGTACTGTACCATTGTACTTAGTACACCTATATAGTATTTATATTTATATTACTCATCAATATTTATCAAATATTCCTTAGTAATATTAATCATATATCCCTCAGGTGCGGGCGGGCAAGCAGGCGGTCTACCAAATTTTCATCACCAACTCGTCGAACGTTTTCCTCGTTTCCCCGCCTCCTCACGCCGACACAATCATCGAAGACCAGGTTTGTGTTTAGTTAAATGTGCAGTGTTGACGTTTAGTTCTGTAAAAGCTCTGAAGCTAAACAGTCCATTGATACATGATAGTATTATTAATTTTTTATATATCTAGGTTCGCAAAATTTGTGCAAGTTTATGAAGAATGGTTTTAATTTAATCTGTAAATTTTTCTGATACTCAACAGCGTTTAAATATATTTTAACTTTAAAAATAAAGTTTTAAAAACAAATATTTAGCTTTTCAGTTAAAAATACAGTATACTACCGCTTAAGTACACACTTTTTTTGGTACGCACCCCGCCTTAAGTACGCACTTAAGTTTTTCCAGATTATTATATGTTTTCCAGGTAGAATGGCCAACTTGCTGAGTTAGCCGGAGACTTTCACAACTTTTAAACTAGGGTGAGTAATCCTGAGTAGTCTAAGTGGCCTGAGATTGTGACAGTCCTGTTATTAAATGTTAATAAACTAAATACTTATGTAGTGGTTGCAGAAAAGTGAAAAGAATAATGATATCTGACCTGTAATGCTATAAAATAAATAAATCTAGATTACAAAGTTAAAAAAACTTACAAATTCAACATAGTTAAATCATAATTAAATATAAATGTACACACATAGATGTTTTGAAAATGTTTAGTAAACACAATGTAGTTTGGTCTTTCCCTCTAACAAAACAAAATATGGAAAATATGGCTTGATTATATTTTTATATCATTGACTGACATTGTCTTTCTATAATAAATGTATGTGTTAATTATGTAGAAACTTATAGAAAAAAAAACATTTTAAAATCTATTAAAAAATTGTGCAGATTAGAATAATGTATTAAATTATATTTAAAATAAAAAGACTTGTTTATTTAGCTAAATTTATTTGGTGGCTAGTTGTAAGAAAGAAAACAAACAACTAAATTTCATGTTATACTATGTCGTCAAAAAGTACGCACTACCCGTGCTAAGTACGCACTTTTTGGTCGGGTTCAATTTGCGCACTTAAGCGGTAGTCTACTGTAGTTCCAACGCCAAAAAACGCTGGAAAAAACTTTCATCCTGTGTTTTAAAAACTGTACAGGCTATCAAGCTGCAAAAAATAAATTTAATGTTTTTAATTTCGCAGGTGACCATTTGCAAGCAGATATTGTCTTCTTACCGCCACCTAGTGAACAACACCCACAACCAGCCGCTGAGCAAGCCCACGTGGTGGCAGCTGCTTAGGGTCCTGCTGCACATAACGACCGTCATGCTTCCCCCCAACGACTCCTGTCGCCATGGCAACGACCTGATAGTGCAGTCCAACCTCGCCTCGGTCATCTACCAGGTAAAACAAAAGTTCTGTTTTTTTAACAGCTTTTTAAAGTGATTAAAAACAAAGTTGAAGTTATTACTGAACTTATATTTGATCTTGAAAAAATTCTAAAATATTAGTGTTTTCAGTTTTTATTGAATATAAAAGGTAATAAACTTAAGTAACCAGTAAATTGTTTAATAGTTGGTTTGAAAAAAATGTTTCGTGAAAAAGTGTTTTGTAAAAGATAACCAACTACCAAGGAACAATTAATAGTGTAACAAAGTTAAAGAAAGTACATTATTTCTATATATGTTCTCACACTTAATACGATGCAGACGGTGATAGTTTCGTGGATAAAAGCTTCGTTGAACGTCCACGTTTCAAGGGTACTGTGGGACCAAATAGTCACCGTGTTTCAGCGGAGGACCAACTGGAAGGACTTGATAGTCGAGTGGTCGGTTAGTTGAAATCTACTGGTTGTTTTTGTTTGTTTAAAGGTCGCCATACTTAAATTTTTGTAGTTGCAATTGTTTCCTATACTTCAATCTTTTTGAATCTGAAGACATGCTTTAGTTGGCAATAATATTTGGGTTAATATGAAAAAAAGTTAATTGCTATTTGTGAAAATACTGCCAAGTTGTTGAATGAATAACTATTTCACTTACAAAGCGAACTTATACTGTTAATATATATTTTTATTTTTAAAAACAGCATTTAATAAATTAAGCTTATTCCCTACATACTATATAGTAAGTTGTATGAAGTATTACTGCATTTGATAAAATAAACTCAGAAAAATATGGACGTCATCACCCGTATCAACGCAAAGCATGTCTACGGTGTCGATTTGCAAAAAATTGAGGAAGAATCAAACAAAAGAGAAAGAAAAACCGGGTAATTATTTTACTGTTACTATTATTATTAAAACTTTTCTTTTCGCTTTTATTAACCTCTATATGCAAAGTCTTGTAAAATATTACAACAATAGTTTTTAAGCGACATTGTTCAACAGTTTTTTTCATTTAACATTTTAGTTTTAAGTAATTTAAGTAAAATTTTAAGTTATTAAAGATAATTAATTATGTTAAATAATATTATATATTATTCATTTTTGTTTCCAACCAAGTACTGACAGCATACGCGGACTGCGCAACAAGCGCAGCGCGCCGGCGCAGAAAAGCACGGAAGCGAAACAGCAAACGCGACCGAGCGAGCTGAACTTGGAAGGGGGGAGCGTGAGGAGCAGGGGGAGGAGCAGGACGCTCCACCAGCAGTTCAGCGTGGGGAGGAGCATGGAAGTTCTGGAGGACAAGCCGCAGAAGAAGGTGGCGAGGAAGCCCAGGTCCCTGTC
The DNA here is from genome assembly GCF_965202585.1 of Thalia democratica. NCBI lineage: Eukaryota > Metazoa > Chordata > Thaliacea > Salpida > Salpidae > Thalia > Thalia democratica. The sequence goes on from NC_139167.1 coordinate 82,092,168, forward strand.
AAGTTAGTTTTTCGATTGAAAGTTTTAAAATGGTTGTTAGGAGTTGCGAAAGTAGATGATTAGTAAATTTCTTTTTTCACAATAAATGTTAGCTGTTTTTCATTGGTTTTGTTCAACAGCTTTTAATTATATTTCAGTATATCACGGTTGCCAAAAAATCCTGGAATCCTGAAAAAACCTGGAATTTGAAAAAATTAGAAAAGACCTGGAATTTCTAACAATTTTAACATGTTAAGTATAATAAGATTTCATTTTGACACGAAAAATCTATCGTATAGATGACATTTTTTGTTATCATCAAAAATTTTTTTAAGAAATAAATTTAAAGAAGCTTTAAGATATCTTTACAATGTCGTTATACACGTTTTTTACCTTAAACTTAATTTTAAACTGAAAACAGACCCAAAAACTTGTAATTTAAAAAACCTGGAAAAATTTACGAAAACATGGAGTAAATTCACCAAAAACATTTGGCAACCCTGAGTATATACTATATTCAATTGTAGTGACAGTGTTACTGTTACACATTTTTACTTTTCACCTTGTGCGTCAAACGATATCATTACTTTTCAGCGAACGCGCAAATATCGGTTTCGCCCTCCGAAGAAGTTTCCCCCTCGGCCACCAGCCCCGCCAGCAGCGTTTCCTCCAACCACCCCCACAACAAGTTTGTCGGCAGGGTGAAGGAACTGAGAGAAGATTGCAGGTTTGATAAAGTGTTTGTTTGTTATCAGGGTATAATAAGGGTTGCCACTTTACTTAAAAACCTGGAAGAACCTTGAAAAACCTGGAATTTGAAAAAAAAAACTGGAAAAATCTAGAATTTGAAAAAATTTCTGATGTTTAGTAGTAAAATTTCGATTTGACTCAAAAAATCTAACATATAAATAAAAAATTTTTGTCATCAACAAAAACTATTTTTATTAAAAACATATTTAAAGTAGCTTTACAGTATCTTTTCAATGTTTTTATACTATTTAACAAAGTTTCTTTTCCTTTAACTTAACTCTAAACTATATATAGACCCAAACATGTGTACTCTTAAAAACTCTTAAAATTTTTGAAAATAACGAGTGGCAACCCTGTTATAATACTTGTCAGTTTAAACAGTACAATTTTTGGTTACGCCGCAGAAACCTTGTTAGAGGGCTGTAATCTTTTGAAGAACAGCGGTTTAAAATAACTAAATGAACACAAAGTTTGAATCTTAAACTGTTTTTTTTGTAGTTTAAGCATCATTATTATTTATTGAGTTAATTGTTTCAAGTGAGAACTTTTTTACCGTTAAACATATGTGCTCAAGTAAAAACTAATCATGTAATGACTCATATAGTACATTTTCGTTTCTACTTTTGCAAATATAATTTTACCCCTGTCTTTTTAATTTAAACTAACAAGATGTAATGTTCATGTTTGAAATTTATACAAAACTCAAACAGCTCAATAGCGTCTTCATGCGGAGAAGATAAGAAATCAATAAACAGTTTGTTGGACGCGGACAAGAGATCAATAAACAGCTGCAACTTGGAAGACAAGAAGTCTCTGCACAGCATTGATGAAATGAAAGGTTCGAATTTCACTTAAACATATTAATATTTAAAACTAACCACTTTACATTAAAAGCGTATTTCATTTGTTGCACTGCTACTTGAAAGAAAAATTTTTGCTTGTTGATGTTGTTAATTTTAAAATTTCGTTTCGCTATTAAACAATAAAGCAGAATTGTTAAAGTATGTGTATAAATCCAAAAATATTGCAAGTATTTCAATAGTTTATACATTAGTATTTAAATTAAGTAGGTTATTTTTCTTCAATTACTGCATAACTACTTGAATGGTTATTTTTTGTACTTATTTCTAAAGAAAATAATAAAACAATACACATATTACTTTGTTCTAACGAAAAGGCTATCAAACATTATTAATTAGTCAATAGACAATGACTTTTATTGTGAAGTGATACTTTTCGCAATTGAACAATATAGCAGAATTTTTATGTATTTTAATAAATATTGCATGAAGTGAGCGAGGAAGTTGACGAGTTCGACGAGCTGGTCAACGAGCGATTGAAACCTCGAAGAAAAAGTGCATCTCCCGCCACCACTACTTCCACTGTGAGAATTGTTTTAATATATTTGAAAACCTGTGCGGAAGTCGTATTGTTTTATAATGTTTTATTTTTGTAAAAGTATTTGAAATTTAAAAATAATTTTATGTAGGAGTACAAATTTAAAAAACTTTTATGCCATTTTGTAAGCTTGACGACTTTAGTTTACCAGAGCTTTTTAGAAGATTGCTTATAGTACACTCAAAAACCTAAATTCAGAAAAAAGTTCATTAATCTTGTTATCATCAGAACTCGGTGACGTCATCGACGAGAGACGAAGAGCTGACGTCAGAAGCCTACTGGAAACAGATCACCAAGACAACCGCGCGCCCCCCTCACAGTCAGTTGAAAATCTTATTTGCACAACTATTTTTTCATTAAACTTAATAAGACAACCTTGCAACACGGAAATATATAAGTGTGTTTTTATTAGTGATGTACCGGACCCACAATTTCGGGTCCGGCCGGACCCGGATCCGGACTTTTTTTTCAAATTAGAATCCGGCCGGAACCGGATCCGGACTTTTTTTTCAAACTAGAATCCGGCCGGAACCGGATCCGGACTTTTTTTTCAAATTAGAATCCGGCCGGAACCGGATCCGGACTTTTTTTTCAAATTAGAATCCGGCCGGATCCGGATTTCAGACAAAAATGGCAATATCCGGCCGGACCCGGACCCGGATAGTGAGTCTGGGTACATCACTAGACTATAAACTAGCCTGAGTCAGAATGAGGTTTTTAAAAACTGAAAAAAAAAAGAACTTTAATCTAATAATAAGTAGAACAGCTAGCCACAAGGTTTACAAATTTAGGTGTTATTTACAATTAAAAATCTGAAATCAAGTTCTTGAACAAAATACACTAGAAAATTACAAAATATTGAAAACTGGATCAGTTCAAGCTCATTCAAAATCTAAAAGAAAACTAGCCTGAATTTTATAAAAGACTAAACTAGCCTTAGGCAGTCCAAGATTTTCTAAAATTCCTAAAAATTTTCAAACTAGCAGTGTTGCCACTGTTTAAGTCAACAAAACTAGCTAGAGTGAGTATAAACCAGCCTGAGTCAGAATGAGGTATTTAAAAACTGAAAAAAATACTTTAACCTAATAATCAGTAGAACAGCTAGCAAAGGTTGACAATTTGGTAGTAAAGTTGTGGACTGATTGTGGTACACTTAACTTATTAGTACTACCCATCATAACTAAATCCTACCTTATTTAATTAATATCTAAAAAGTTCTAAATTCTAACTGAGACTATTTTCTATAATCAGACACGACAGTTTTGAGTGATGAATCTTTTATATAAAACACAACAAGAAATACTAGCATATACAAAACTATTAATTAATTTGGTAACACTTTAAAAACTGGAAGCTATTTAAATCTATATCAAAAGACTTAAAACAATAAACTAAAAATTAAATAAAACTTTTAGTAAACAAGAAACTGTAAAATTTTTAATTAACTATTAAACTATAAACCTGGCTTAAATATTTATACAATTAAACACCAGTTGAAATATTCACTTTTAAAACAAAACACTACTTACAATAAGCATTCACAAAAAAGTTCAAGATACTTTGTTGCTTCAAGCTGCAAAGCAAACTAACTAACTGCTTACATATAATCTGCCTGTCATGTTCTGATGTTTTGTTGCATCAGTATATACTTTAAAACATTTCGTCATATGATTCTCATTAGCTCGTACATTCAACCGTATTTACTCTAAATATTCTCTGAGCTCAAATTTAAACAACAAATAATGCAAGTATTCATTCCAAAGTTTTCAATTTTACAACATATATAAAGAGTTGCATTTCTGAAATGTTTATTTCATAGTTTAAATGTATACAAATGTAAATTAGTCACGTGTACAAAATGAGCCAATCACGGTAGGTGTTTAATTTTAACTGACAAAAATGACTCTTATTAATTTACACAGGGTTTGTTTTTGAAAAAATACTTTTCAGTATGCTCTTTTATACTAACAAGATCCGGGTCCGGCCGGATCTTTGTTAGGATCCGGCCGGACCCGGATCCGGACTTTTTTTTCAAATTAGAATCCGGCCGGAACCGGATCCGGACTTTTTTTTCAAATTAGAGTCCGGCCGGAACCGGATCCGGACTTTTTTTTCAAATTAGAATCCGGCCGGATCCGGATATCAGACAAAAGTGGCAATATCCGGCCGGACCCGGACCCGGATAGTGAGTCCGGTACATCACTAGTTTTTATTCTCAACATTGACTTTTACAAAGTCATTTTTAGTCCTTTACCCGTCTTTAATTGACTTGATTTCATTTATAAAAAAGCCAGAGTTTATAAATTTTCCTATAATAGTTTGGTTGATTTTATTAAAAACATGCTAACGATCAAATGATTTAAGCATAATAATATGCAATCTAACGATCAGAATAAAGAAAGTTTAATATAAAGCTCCTTACAGTCACAACAAGTAATAAACTGTGGTGAAAAAACTCACAAATAAAAAGTATAATATTATAAGCACGCTTTATAATTAAGATTTATTTTCAAATGCAGCCGTGATTTTTGATTATATTTAAATCTAGTTATTCAGCTATAGAAATAAAAACAACTTAATAATAAATAAAAAGTTAACTTGAATAAAATTTCTAAAATATTTATAACTTTACACTAAAAAGTATACTAAATATAAAAATAATTTATTTAAAACTTTACCAGCAGCTTACAGCTCGTAGTTGCTCAGCATAGAATAATCGCTTTACAAAAATTAACGCGCCAATTTTTTCTTTTTTCTCCCCACCCGCAGCCTCCCACATGACGTCATCAAACCTTCCCCCCGCCATCCCCGCCAGAAGGTTGCCCGTGGGCAGCTCGGTCGTCATAGTTACCAGGGACCCGGTTGCCGTCGAGTCGTCGCCGGAAACCGAAGAGATGTCGTTCAAGTCGGCCAAGAGCTCACCGCAGACGGACGAGAATTTTTCACCGCCAGGCGGCGATGGCGAGCCGACGTCACCGCGAGTTTCTATTGGTTGGTTCTGAGAGTGGAAAGCACTCGGCATGGTTCTCACTGAGCATGATTGTAAAAATATATTAGCTTTGTCTTTATTTGAAGCGTGTTTCGATTAATACCTGGCTTGACTTTAATATTGTGTTGTACTAATTTCTTAACTATTATAGATTAGTTATGAGTCACTCGTAATTACCAGGCTCATAACAGTTTGTTTTGATAATTTTGTTTGTTTTTTAAAACTACTTTGAAATTATAAATGTTTAAATTTTTTGTTAATAATGATTTTGCCTTGTTTTTAGATCACTGTTTGTGTGATTGCACCACGCAATTTAATTTTTAAATGTGTGCTTGATCACTTACTTGAGTAGATGCACTAACTTTGAATTTATGCTAATTGACTTTTATTGCATGCATTTAAAATGATTTTATAATTAAAGATGGTTTAAATTAAATTGATATTGCTTGTTTGAATTATATTTTGTACCTTTTATCGTGATTTTTGATATTATACCTTTTATTGATTGTAAATTTTTATTAGAATAATTGATGAAAATTATCTTTATTTAATATGTTACTTTATTAATCAGTTTTATTTAATGGATTTATGGTTTTAAAATACTTTTTTTTTCAGATTATCATTTAAGAATGTACCTTGCTACAAATTTATCTGTCAACAAAGTATATATTTTCTGAGTTTAACTCTTTTCTTGTGTTTTTAATTCTGAAGTTGTATATTGTTGTAATAGTTTAGTGTGAAATTTACTGTAATTTTTCTTAGCATGCCTCTATCTATATAAATAAGGTTAAATATATTGAAATAATTTTTAAATAACTAATATGAAAAATTATTAGATTGTTGTTGCTTTAAATTTTTTTAAGTTAAATTATTTTAGAGTAGTTAGTAATTAGTTCAACCAATTTTAAAATCGAGTGTGTTTTATAACTAGTATCGTGAGTATTAATAAGTAGTGCAAAATAAACAACTAACATTTAGTAAAAAGATATTTTATTTACGATAACAATTGTAGTTGTTTTGATTTTTAGTTTGTAGTAATTTAAATGAAATTATTCAGTTATGCTGAATTAATTATTTTTTGTCGTAGCAGTAGTATGAAATGTGTTGTAGATAAATTTCGCAAGTACTAACAATGTATTGTAGATTCTGCATAATGCACTAATCAACGTACATACTGTACTTAGAAATCATTTAACTACACAAACTAATTTGTAATGTTTAAATGTTCAAATTAAAACATTATATACAATAAGTAACAAACAATAACAGACAGCCTGTTCGAAGCGGAAGGTTTGAATGAAGATAAGACAAGCACGCTCAAGGCTCCCACGTCTGATGCTCCTGTTGAAAATAACGACAAGTTAGTTCAATATTTTGCTATCTACTAGTTTTATAGATCTGCAGTTGAATGAGTGTGATGCGAAGGTAGTTTTGTAAAATATAATAAAGAATTGGTTAGAGAAAAAATCGGTCCCATACACAACCACCATCAGATTACTGTATTTGTTTTTATTGGAATCCGTATTACTTGGTTATTTGTACATAAAAGATCAAAAATTAAGTCAATGAGATTGTCTCCTAAAAGTTAACGATTCTTAAAACGTAGAACTGAAGCTTTAGGCTTGTTACCTACAAAAAAATTGATTGTTTGATTTAGTTTTAACAATTTTTGTTCTTCAGAAGAGTTCAAAGTAGTCTAAACTTGTATATTTTATAAAAAGTTTTTGCATTCATATGGCCAGATTATGAAGTTTGTGAGTAGTTAAAACATGCTTCAAGTACTTTTCTCTCAGTTTCAACTTTATATATTCTATCTGCGTACAAGTTAACTTTATTTTTCAGCCAAAAAGAAACCGAAGAAGATCTATCTTCCCCAAGCAAAGAAGTTCCGCCTGAAATCAACGAGGAGGAGAAAACGGAAGAAAGTGGGGAGAATTTAACCTCGGAAGCAGCAGCGCCACCCAGTGTCGATTCTCCCACCAGCCCGCCGACATCTCCCGCCAAAAAAACGGCGCCAAACTTCGCCTGCAGCACCCCGATGGCTCAGGGCGGCAGAGCGGCGGAAGCGGCCAGTTTCGACGACGGCAGCGGCGATGACGTCACAGAGGAGCAATCGACCGTGACGTCACTGAACGACGACACGCTGACGCAGCGCATGGTGCTGGGGAGGGGGAGGCGAGTGAACAGGGAGCAGAGGTCGATTCTGAGCGGGGGCACGAAGCAGGGGTGGACCAAAGACAACGCAGGTCGTTTGTTTATTTTGATATATGAGGTTTTGTAATATTTTCTTAAATTGATGTTTTAATTGTTTTTGTTATATATGTAACATTTTTATCGTAGCTTTTAATTTTTGTTCTAATTTTGACTTTAGTATCTTTAGATTTTGTATGATCATGTTTAAGTAAGAGTTGAGGTTTTAAATATGACTTTTTTTATTAAAGTCCATACATGCGCTTCTTTTGGTGAAGCGAAAAGAATATTTTCAATTCGTTGCACTAAACAATCACGCGGTAAACTTTTTCTGATTCAAAATTTAATTTTTTTTTTCAAACAGTGGTGTTGTGGAGAAGACTGCTGGGTATTCTGGGAGACGTCAACCTGATAGAATGCGAGCAAGCTCACAAAAACGTTTTTCAATACCTCAACAAGATGTTCACCAAGTTGTATCAGGTAATTGAATGCTGATTAGTTTACATCAAAATAGTATCGGCTTGAATGTAGCTTTAATGTATTTATAATATATAAATATGTAGAACTAAAATACACAAAATAAACTTTTGCTTGGGACAGCTGTTTCTGCGTTTAATATACGTTTAAAAGCTATATATTAAAGCTATAAATATATAAATATATAAATATATATATATATATATAGATTTAATATATAGCTTTAATGTGAAGACTGAATGTTTATTCAAAGTTGTTTTCACGTTTGTTTGCTTTTTAAGTTTTAATACAGCGTGTTTTGAAATTAGCGTAAATATTTTAAGTCGATGTTTTTTAGCAAAACAAAAAATTCACTACAATTTAAAATGTACGACTTTGAAAGATTAAGATAACATTTTACTGTTTCAAAATTTGTTACTTATCAAATTATGTCATAAATACTTTCGCTGTCAAAAAGCTTACTTAACTGTGGGAATGAGAGTTAATAATTAACTAATATCGTGCTGTTTATCGCTTTCACATCATTGTATTTAATGTGGTTGTTCGAGATAGCACTGTTTTCAAACGGAAAACGCTATGTTATGGTTAAAATAATTTGTTCATATACTTAGCTACCATTTTTTTAATGTAAGTACGTTTAGACTAAGTTTTAAAAAGTTTTATTTTCGAAAGCTTTGATATACAAAGTGTTATACAATACATGAGCTTAGAAAGTTAAGAACATTATACAAATAAAAACTTGACTTTTTAAACGTTTAATGAGAAATTTTTGAAGTAAAAAGTTAATAGTTGAGTAAATTAAGTTTAGAAAGTCTAAATTAATTTCTTAAAGACAGTTGAAAAAAGAAAATTTCTTAAAGCTACATTATTGCAAAAATAACAAAGTTTGCCGTCTTTATTGCAGTAAAGGTAGTTGAGCACTAATAAGCAATGTTTGGTTGTTATAAATGGAAAAAAGTGTAAGGCTGCTCAATTTTTAAGTTGTGTTTAAATAGCTCTTTAAAAGTAAAATTATAAAGCAGCAATCAAGTTATACAAAAACATATACTTTTTAATTGCTGTTTGTGAAAAATTCATTTTTTTCAAAATTTGTTGTTAATATTGTTTTTAAGAATAGTTAGTGTACACTGAAATTGTTTTATTTGGCACAGAAAATATAGTAAGGTGAAAAATTATCATACAATTAGCATTTTTTATGTCTTTTCCTATTATAAAAAATAATTACAACATTAGTTTTAAATTGTTAACATGTTATTTAGGACAGTCAAAATACAAAATAAAACTTTATTACTAGTATAAAATAGTATTTTTATTGTCTAGTACAGCACTGAATTTGTTTTCCGGGAATTTAAAAAAGGTTGAAGACCACTGGTTTCAAATAGTATATTTAATACACTTGATTTTATATCCTTCTGACTTTTATTTTGTTTATCCAACAAAACAAACGTTATGACAGAGCAACCAAGCTATTTAAACCCAAAACACATTAAAAATAAATGAAGAAAATAAAAAAGAAGCTGTTCAACCACCACAAACCGCACTCGCCCACTTGCAACGACCTCGTTTCCATAGAAACGCCTACCGAAGACGTCATAAACCCCAACTACGTCGAGCCCGAACACTCTGCCCCTCCCCCCAAACCCGACGAGCTTCACCCCCCGCCTCAACCGCAAACATTGTTACGTCACAAAGGTTCGGGCGATTCACTTTTGGCGGGAATCAGCAAGAAGTTTTCCACTTCGGTGAGCAACCTCACGGAGGAAGTGCCCAGGAGGAGGCCTCCCCGCCCCTCCTCCGTCTATGACGTCACAAGAGACGAGGGCCACCAGTCGCTGGGCAACCGGCTGTTCAACAGGGTGATGCACCCGGGTAACCACGGTAACCATGGTGACAAGGAAAGGGTGAGAGCGGTGAACTACAGCGAGATGGACCCCGACTCCCAGATAGCCGACATGTTTTTGGAGCATGTGAGAATTTTTTGCAGGATTTTTAAGTTCTGTGTAAATCGAAATTTAACATTAATTCTGTTTACAAAAAAAAAGAGTAAAAGCTGGTCAATATATCTTCAATAAGTTTGAAGCTCATTTACTTATTTTGCTTAATAGTCAGTACAATTAGCCAAAAAGTATAAAGTAGTTATTACATCGTAATAAAAGTGTAATAAAACTGTATACTATATATTTACGCATAACATAGTTGTCATAATTTCCCAAAATTGATGGAGCATGAATTTTTAAGTTAAAACAAACAAACCCTAATTCAGTACTTGAGTAATTTTTCTCTAACAACGCTAACGCATAGTAGAACTATATTTTAATATTACCTAAAGATTACAAAATAATTATTTATATCAGCTGTTGTGTTTTGTCAATGTTGGGTATAAGTTTTGATTTTTTTTATACTAACTAGAGTTTACACACATGCATATATATATATATATACAACAGATGCGGCAGAACATCGGAGTGTCGTTCAACGACGAGCAGCTGTTCGAAGAAAACTATCAGCTCATACCCCCGTTGAGAATCGTCGCTCCGTGGGCTTTCAAGGTTTGTGTTTATTTTATTTCTAATTTTGAAATTTTTTGATGTCGGTTTATCTTTCGACGAGGGTTTGCACACACGCAGACTCGAAAATGAAATAGAAGTTTTTTGAAAGTTGCATCTTCGTTTTTTGAATTTAACATATCAAATATTTTTTAATAAGCTATTTTTCTCTGCATATAAAATTTCTCAACACGTGATGGTTTAAAGTCAAAGAAGTAAAGTTAATAAAAAAAAAAACGACTTATGAAAAAGTGAAATATTATAATAAAGTATGACTCATGCGCGCTTAACAAAAGATTTGCTTTCCTGACTGTTTTTAGTTGGTCTATGAAAAAGTAAACAGATAAGGAAACATATTTTTGAAATTTTTTGTAGAAAGTTTGAAGTTTTTATTAAAATAACAAATATTTTTTAATGATGTTTTGAAGTTATTTAGTTAGATTATTTCACAATAAAATATTTTGTTTGACTAAAATTTTAGTTATATATGAAGATTAATAGTATAGTGAAATAATATTTTTATAACAGACTTCTTTAGAACATTAAGAAAATTAAAATATTAAAACTATAATAAAATATCTATAGAACTTTTTTAGAAAACAGGTGAATATAACATTTTTATTTTAAAACACTAAATTTTTTAAACTTACAAAGCTGTGTTCCAATGCTTCAAAGTTTTTGGACAATAATATATTTTAAAGGCATTTGTGTACTACCTTTGTTTGATTAAAATGGACAAAACTAAAGTACTTTACAAAGTAAGTTATGTACTTTGCGGTACAGTTATTTAATCAAAAAATTTTAGATGTCGTTAAAATAAACACTTGAAGTAGTAGAAGAGTATACTTGAAATGACTAAAGTTTAGTTAAAAAAGTTGAGTTGTCAAAAACCTCTAACATTCTTTGATAATAATAAATATGTTCTAAAATGTCTTAAAAAATGGCTTTTATAGCTTCTTTGTTTGAGATTCGTTTTATTTTTTAACTTATAAAGCTTACTTTTTTTTTGACAACTAACAAGCAAACATATAAGTTTTGAAAAAATCTCAAATTCAATAAAAAAGGCGTATCATTAAAAACTCCGAAAATTTTTTTGCAGACTTTAAACTTTCAGACGTAGTTACAAAAAATACTCATTAAAAGTAAATTAAACAAAAATATACAAATAATATAAAACCAGAACAAGTTTATGAAACAATTTCCCAGGCCATTATGAGCTTGCCGGAGAGCCACAAGGGCGAACAGCCACAAGAGAAACAAAAATAACAACACAAATAACATAAAAGCAGAACAAATTTTTTATGCTTTGCTTATGAAACAGTTTCATATTTTGTTTTTACCTAGGCAATAATGAGTATATACTCCAAAACTTATATTGTAGTATGATGGTGTAGGGTGTTGATAATAACGTTGAAAACTCTCCGAGTTAAACGTTGCAAAATCAAAACAGGTGGTTGACAAACTAATGTTAATATTTTCCCAGGCGATAATGAGCTTGCCGGAGAGTCACAAGGGGGGCAAGTTGTGCGCTTACAAGCTCATCTGCAAGATGTCGCTGTTGAGGAACCAGGACTTGCCGTGCGAGCAGGATCACCTGTCACAACTGTTCTACGTCATTCACGAGGGACTGAATTCCAACGATCAGGTTCGTATCAAGTAAATATATTGCATTTGTGTGTGATCTGGTAATGTGTTTAGTATTTGAATTGATTGAATTCCAATGATCAGGTTTATTACTTTTTATAAAAAAAGTTATGTGTTTTTATAGTAATAAAAAACTTACCAAAAAAACTTACATGTTCAACTTTCAAGTTTGAATATATAATTTAATTGATGTTTATTTACAGGAAGTGATAAACGAAATAGTGCGAAATTCCAGTTACTATTTTTCGAGCGATCTGCCATCCAAACTTCTGTTGTTGCTGGATTTCATTTACGCCTGTCACACTTATTCTTCGGCGGAAAATAAAAAGGTAAATTTTATTGTTTTAAACTATAAGTTGACTTGTAAAAATTGTTGTCATCTAAGCTTGTTTTTTAATGCATAAATTTCAAAAACAAATAATGACATGAGGTTTTATTTCTCTTCAAAATATTTGCGAACGTTTTCACGAAGCTATTTAGTCATTTCTAATAGAACTTTCTTGTTTGGGCAAAAAATACAAAAGTATCCTCATTTTGTAGTAATTCAACACTCAGAATGCCACACACTCAGAACAACTCAGGCTAGTTTTTTTTTAATGTGCTTTTGAAAACTCAGGCTACGTTTTTGTTAGACTTTTAATGAGTTTAAGTTGATAAATCTTGAATATTTTGATATTTTTTTAGTTATATTCTATTTTAATTTAACTTTTTTGGTTTCAGTTGTTAGCTAATTTTTACTATACTGCTAGCTCTACTAAATTAAATATAACAAAAATATATCAAAGTTTTTTGTTAACATAAAAAATGAAAAAAAAATGTTTACACTTTACAGTTTTGCTCTTATAGTTCAAAAATAGGTTTTAAGTATATATGTGATGGTTTCCAACATCTTGAAAAAGTCTGCACATTATTTCACTGATAAATTTAGTGATAACAGTAGACCATGAAGTTTATATGATCTGCATACATTTATACTTGTTTTGTGAAGTCCGTGGATGGTAAGAGTGGCTCTCCACGTTACGTAGGTGCCAAATATAAACTTATTATAACAGATTAAACCTTTATGGGACTAGCTGTGTGTATAACCTTAAAGCTGAGAACGTTTGCTTTTGTTAAAACTTTTAGATCAGGACTTGAGATTTATAAAAGATTATGATTATTAAGCATATGTATAGAATAACTTTTTACTTCATACAATTTTCTGTGCACCATAAAATATATAAAGTGCGCACTAGCTTAATTTAACTGCTGTGAAAACTTGAGGTTTTCTGATAATCTCCTGCTAGTTTTTTAACTCAAATAAAGGCAACCCTGTAGATTTTTGTGTTTTAATGAAAAATTTGAAAACATTCTAATATCAATTAAAATTTTACAACTTAACTCTGCACTTTACCTATTTCAAACTCTTTTGAATATAAGGCCTGTGCAATCTTTTTACAGTATAGATTTACTTATATTCACAAATAAGAAAAAAAAAACAGTTAATAACTTTGATTACTTGAAAAAATAATATAGCAACTAAAGCTTTCGTAATAAAATTGTGAAATTAGTAACTTCAAAATTTTAAATTAATACATAGAGCTGAAAAATGTTGTACTATAAATAACCCAACAGCTACAAACCTACACAGTTTGTGATCACAAGCTGTTTTTTAATCAAAAACAATGAACATCTTAAACTTACTCATTGTTCAAATCAGAACAACAACCAAATTATTTCCAACACAGCAACAACCTGCACAGTTTACAACCACATGTTTTAATTAAAATAGTTAATATCTTAAATTTATGCTGAGCTTATTGAAATCTTAACCTTATAAATAACAAAGTTGTAACCAAACACAGCAACAGCCGAGGGTGGAGGCGCAAACGTTGCTGGGGTCGACCGTGTGCTTCGTCAACCTGTACAGCGACATACCGGTGCTGCGGCCCAGCAAGCACGAGCCTGAAGTGATGAACTGCGCCAACCTGAAGCAGTACATCGTCGAGAGCCTGATCACGTCCGCCAAGAAGGAGCCTTCTTCCAAGGCGCGGTGCATCGCTCTCTCCAGCATCGGTTTGTTGTGTTTTAGTTATAAAAAGCATTAAAGGTGTGTAGTAAATGCGTTTTAATAATAGTTTTTTTTACAGTTTAGATCTAGTTGTAATTTTTTTTTTTAGTATTTTTTGATTTTGATTTTTTAGCGCGTTCGTAACTTGATCTTGAACCGGGCACTCAAGCATATAAATGTTAGGAACTCATGCGAACAAATGCTTTAGTTTAATTGACAGAGATAAATAAGCTAAATATTTTTATTGAATTTTGTTGATAAACTCTTATGGTTTGATATCAAATTGAAGACGTTACAAAACAAACCAGTGTTACTATTTAAGTAAGCAAGCACTAAAGTACAACTTAAACAAACTATTTGCAACTATTTTTATTATGAAGCAAAATCAAATACCATGCGAATTCAGCCAGTTTTGTGTTGTAATAACCCGTACTTAATTCAGTTTCAAACACTACACCATCGAATTATATTGTGCCGCTAACATAGTTTTACAACACAGTTGCCAATTTAACAATGAGCGCATCGCCACAACTTAGTTTGATCCAAAGAAGCGCCTTTATAAACAATACTATCTTACATGCAGCGGTCCTAAAGTTTTTTTTTTTTTTGCGAATAAACTTGTCGAGAACAAATGCATGGCAATCTAGGAATAAGAAAACAAAGTAGTTGAAACTGCAAAATTGAGCTTTGACTAAAGAAAATTATTGCAACCTGTTGTATACCTAATGTTTTTTGCTCGCGTACGGCACAGTTGCCATAATTACACGGTTGCCACATTACCTGGAATCCTGGAAAACCTGGAATTTGACAATTTAGGCAAAAAAAGCCTGGAAAAACCTGGAATTTGAACAAAAAACATAGAATTTTATAAAATTTTAATATGTTCAGTAGTAAAACTTTAGTTTGACTCAAAAAATTTATCATATAGATAAAAAAAAATTGTTATCACCAAATTTTTTTACTTAAAACACATTTTAAGTAGCTATACAGTATAATTTTAATCTTTTTTATACTATTTAACACAGTTTCTTACCTTAAATTTAACTTTAAACTAAAAATAGACCTAAAAATGTGTACTTTTAAAAACCTAGAACAAACTTTGAAAAAACGAGTGGCAACTCTGTAACCACCCCAAGCATGGAGCAGAACTTGTAACTCAAATCTATACACAGGCATCTGGTATAGAGTGACTTATATTACTAAATATATAATTTCTACATTTTTAGTAGTAAAATTTCGATTTTACACAAAAAATCTATCATATAAATAAGATTTTTTTATTTAAAAACACATTTAAAGTAGCTTTACAGCAGGGTTTCCCAAAGTGGGCCAAGTGGCCCCCTAGGGGGCCATGAGTAGCAAAGGGGGAAGAGGGGGGGCCATGAGCAGTAAAGGAGCCACAGGGGGGCCATGAGGCCATAACTTGAAACTTACACTAGATATTCTCGAGTTTCAGATGAAGAGCAAAAAAAAAGGTCTTACGTGTACTATATTGTAGTTTATGAGTAATCTATATGTTGAAGGGGGCCATTACTTTTTCAAACTCTTTAAAGGGGGCCATTAGCAAAAAAGTTTGGGGAACCCTGCTTTACAGTATCTTTTCAATGTTTTTTATACTATTTATCACAGTTTTTTACCTTTGACATAACTTTAAACTAAAGATAGACTCAAAAATGTGTACTTTTAAAAACCTGGAAGAAGTTTGGAAAACCTGGAAAATTTTTTGAAAAAACGAGTTGCAACCCTGCGTACGACACAATTGCCACAATCACCCCAAGCACGGAACAAAACTTGTAACTCAACACTGCAACTCCACAGGCATCTGGTTGTACGAGGAGCTGTCGAACGAGGAGGTGACGGAGTACAAGCGGGTGAAGGAGGCCATCAACGTGCTACTGGTCAGCCTCAAGTTCCAGGACCGCACCATCGCCATGTTCGCCGTACAGCAGCTCCACCTATTGACTCACGTTTGCAACAAGCTGATGAGCAGCATGCCGTTGATTCCGCCCAGGATCATCGACGTATGTTTGTTTTGAATTTAGGTTCTTTAAATTATATACGTTTATATTTTACAACTTTTAAATTATTTATTTTTCAACGTTTGATGTTCGTTAACTCTTCGCAAGTACAAGTTCAAAATTTAGGTTTCTATACTTTGTACAAGTTTGGTAAAAAGTACGAACGCTTTTCAAAATGATTCTTTTTGCTCGAGTACTGTGTGTCTAAACTAAATTTACATTTTAAGTTGTTTTTTATATTAGTTTCTAATTATTTCGGTTTTTTACAACGAACGGTTCAGGTGATGGCGTTGACGGCTTCCGACTTGTTGAATGTGAACGAGATCAAGAAGTCGACTCCGGGCCAGCAGCTGATAACGTCCATGTTCATGTGCTTGCTCGACTGGTGCATGGTAGTCCCCCTGAACGTGCTTGTCGAGGGTCAGGGCGAAAAGAGCGGCAAGCGGTTGATCAGAACCGTGTTTAAAGTTAGTTGTAAATTTTGAAAGTACTTTATTGTTTTTTTTTTGTTTCTGTGCAAAAGCTAGTAAAACATTAAATTTCAAACAATAAAACATACACAATAATGGTCAATACAAAATAATCAAACGTATAAAACATACAAGAAACAACAATAATGGTCAATTTTGAAAATACCTCAATAACTTTAATTAGCAACAACTACATAATATTTACACGTTTATGACGTCAGGCGCTTCAGACGGCCTCTTGCGGCAAGTCTTCGTTGTTGCGTCACAGAACGACCCACAGCTACACGCTGCTCGACTTGAAGTCCACGGATTTCGACCCGTCCATGGAGCTGAAGCAGACGGACAAGCAGCTCGGCTTCAAGTCGTCGCCCATGAGCGACGTGAAAGCTAACAACAGCGGTTCGGGTTTGTTGTTTGTAAATATTTAGTCACCTTCTAAATCGCATTTAATCATTGCCAGAAAATAATTGTTTTCACTTTAAGATGGTTCTGCTTTTTAAGCATTAATATCAATTAAAATTACCTTTATGTGTTATATAATTTGAGAACAGTGAGGTGAGAAAGATACTAATTATTAAAAGAATAAATTCCAAGTATTTTTAAATTTTCCTTGAATTTTATATTACATTATTATGCAATTAAAAAAGGGATTACGGCGTAGTAAGAAAGATACTAGTTGTTAATAGTAGAAAATAATTTTTTTTTTTGAATTTTTTTGAATATATTACAAACCAACCAGCACCGGATAAGGCGATCAGCCTGGCGGCGCAGATCGTCCTCACCCACCTCACAAACCACCTCGGCCACTTCCCGTTGAAGGAGGGACCCTGCGTCCTCTCCAGCCGACTCTGCGAGTTCCACGACGTCACCGTCGCCACGGAGGAGGAGGGCGTTGCCAAGCAACTGGACGACCTCAGCCCCTTGTTGTTCAACTCCCCTAACGTGCAGGTTGCGACTGATTGTTATTATTTTGAATATTTTATAAATTATTTACTCGAACAAAGTAAATAAATAAAAAATTGAAATAATAATTTACACTTTTTTATAAGGTTGGGATTAGATTAAAACTTTCAACAATTAAAATCATTAAAAGTATAAAACACATTTTTTACTATCTTAAAGTAAATTTTTGAATTTTTTTTTTTTTACTTTTAATTTCAGTTCCTGATATACAACAACTCGTGCCTGATGTCGATCGTGGAAATTCCCGCGCAAAACACCGACGAAACGACGTCACAATCGAGCCGTGACGTCAGGATAATAGTTAGGGACGAGGGCGGGAAGCACGCTTGGAACGCCACGCTGCTGCACGGAATCAATGACGTCATGGAGAAATTGCAGCCCGGTGAGTGAAAAAAATATTGGTGAAAAATTAAAAAAAAATGCATTAAATTATTGTTAATTTTGATTAGTGAGTCTTTTTTTGCTAAACACTTTATTTTTAATATCTGTTTAGAAAAGTAGTATAATATTTTTGCAATATTTTAATATCATAGTATATAGTATACGGGTAGGTGTCAAAAAAACACGAAGGAACATTTGCACAAAGTGTTTTACTTTGCACGGGTTGAAACTTTAATTTCTTTTCTTTTTCTTCTACTTTCACTGTTACCCCTTACCCTTAGTCGATGTTTTTTTGTCACTGTTATCCCTTACTCTTGGTGTTTTTTTTTAATTTATTTTACTACCATTGTTACCCCTAACCTCACCCTTTGTCGACAGTTTATTATTATTATTATTATATTTAATAAGTTTATTTTGCTTTATTTTCATTTTTTACTCTTGTGCAAAATTGTCACTCATACAGAATAGCCCTTTCGTGTGCATATTTGACTTTTCGTTTAAAAGTGTCTTCCTGCATATTTGACCTGTCTCCATACACTTAATGCACCTTTTATTAAACGTCGTTGAAAATAAATAATTCCTAATATGAAAGAAAATTTATTTTTTTAGGCATTTTGTTTTCAGAAGCTTATATAAATGTCGAAATTTTGTTATAGTTTAGATAATCTCATAAGTTTTGCATTAAGGACTTAAATCACAAAATTGATCTAAAAAAAACTTAAATTTTGATAAGTTGGAGATTGTTATTTTTTTACAGTAAAAGTCGAGAGCTCCCCTGTAAAAGAAAAAGTTCAAGAAACTGCATCTTCACTTAAAGTTGAAGAAAAAGTTGACGAAGAAAATCAACCGGTTCAGTTGAGTTCCATTCAGGATCCGGATTTGCCTGGAAAACCTGATAAATTAGACAGAGTTAGTTTCATTTACAATTAACTTGATTCTGTAAATATATGGTTATGATTTAAATGAGTTTAAAACCGGTTTACAATAGTATAGAGTCAACTTATCAGTCTTATTTTTAGTATATTGTGATTTATTAAGATAGTTGTTTACGCTTATTTTTGAATCTAAATGAAGTTACCTTTAATTGAAAAAATTCCAAAAATTAGTTGTTAGTTATTACATTAGGTTAAACTTAACACACAAACAGTTCTTAATTCATTAGTGTATTAAACAACTATTTATGTCGTTTAGCGGACATAAAGTCTACAAAAAAACAGAAATAATCACATACGTTTGATAAAACATTTTGTTTTGATAGTTAGGTATTTTAAATAAATACTGGGATTCAAAATATTATTTTTTATTGTCTCTACTTTTGATTAGTTTATTTGTAAAATATTGTTGAAAAATTTACTTTTTATTCTATTTTTACTCCGTTTAAGTATGCATTGCAATTTTTATATATATTAAGAGTTTTTTTGTGCTATTTCGTTATTTGTTGACTTCAGGGGTAATTCGAGTAGTAAGTATCATTTACTGCAAAATTACAACAATTTTTCTATCTAATTAAGTTTTGTTTTATTATTTCTTATTTCTCAGTTGTTGCGCTACATCAGCGCTACGAGCCCCGAATGCCGAATAAACTTCCTCGATTTGAACGTTCCCGCCAAAGTGCCTTGCTACTTGACGGAGGAGATGCAGGACAACATGGTCAAGTCCACCACTAGACACCATGACATGCTCATGCAAAAAGTTAAACAGCAAAACTTGCTGGAAAGGTTTGCTTGTAGTTCTTTGTTCTTTTCACTAGTTTGCTTATTTTTATTACTGTTTAGTGAAACTATTAAAAAAAAAAGTTGTAAAGTTGTATGATATAAAGTTTTCCAATGTTATTTACTTAGTAACATTTAATTTCATGAGTTATCGATACGATTTTTTCTATTTCTAAACTTTTATTTTTTTATTAAAAAAAGAATAATTTTTCTATTTGTATTAATGTAAATGAATTTCGTTAAAACTTTTTTGTGTTTTACATAACCTGATAAAATAGTTTATATTTAAGAGATGTTAAAAGTTATATAAAACTACTATATTTTTTAACGATCTATATTGATTTTTTTTGATATACATAACTGTTCTTTTTTACATTAAATTTTTATATTTTGATAATAGCTTTACTTTAAAAACTCCAACAATTGCCCTATTTAGTTTCAACCCAACTTTATAGCAAACTTTATATGCTGTTTTAACTTAGAAAACACTCTTAACTTGTTCAGTTCGCGAGCGAAACCCTGCCTGCCGCCGTCGCCAACCCAAAAGCACGACGACAAGTTCCAACAGGCCCGGATGTTATTGAGCCAGATGGGCTTCCTTTCGAGAGAGTCACGTGACAGGGTGGAGCTGCTGAAGAAAAACGAGAGACTGTTGAGGGACCTGAGGAACATCGACAACGCTAAATGGTGTTTAGTTTGTAAATAATATTAACTGCGTGTTTTTAGTATATTGAACAAAATTTATATAAATATCAGGATTGCCACAAGGTCAGCAAAAGTCAGGAAAACCTAAAAAAACTGACAAAAGTCAGGAAAAGCCAGGAAAAATGAGGGTTTTTGAAAAAAGGTCAGGCAAAGTCATTTCTGTAAATCATTTCTGTGAAAACGCATTCAAACTGCATATTGTTAATTTTCATTAAAAATACTTAGTTCTTTGTTCAAAAAATGAAACTAATGTTTTAAAATGAATTATAAGCAATTTAATCCCGATTGTTCATAAGTTTACCCAATTATGGTCAACGCAAACTTTAAACCTTTTTTGAGTCTTAACGAATGCTTATAACCTTTAAAATTGTCTTGAGCTGTATTTCATGAAATAAGTTTTAACTAACATATTTAACAGCCGCGAAACGCACAAGATAGCGGTGTTGTACGTCGGCGAGGGACAGACGGACAAGCAATCGGTTCTCTCCAACAACTGCGGCAGTCAGCTTTACGAAAAGTTCGTCGCCGGCCTTGGGTGGGAGGTTTGACTTTATAATTAGTACTTTATACAGGGTTCGTGCGCGTCAGGCTAAATCAGTTTTTTTGAAAAAAGTTGAAAAACGTCAGGCTAAATCAGTTTTTTTATTTAAAAATTTGAGAATCTCAGTTTTTCTCAGTTCAAATGCTTGAATTTTTTTTTTTTAATAATTGAGAAATCAAAAATCTTTTTAAGATCAAGTTGAGATGTAAACTTATTTCTAAATAAATATTTAGTTATTTGTAAAAATAAATGCTTAACACCTTTTGTTGAATCTCTAAAAACAATTTAAGAATCTTCACAATTTTGTTTTGCGTAGATTATATACGTCATAATTATAAAAATTTATAAAAAAATACAGTTTAAACATTACAGTTTAGTTCAACAACTTAGCTGTTTGTTTGAATTTGTTTACATCAGCTATGTATTTCAGAGCTAAGTTGGTTGAACTGTTTTAATTTCTAATTAAAGGCTTTATACCAAATACTTTTTAGATTAAAACTCTTAGCAGTTTATTCATATATTTTACTGTATATTTAAAGTTATTAGAGATATTCACAACACTAAAACTTAGCTTAAATATATAAGTACTAAGTTTCGTGGGAGTACAAATTTTAGGTACAATTAATTTTTCTTTACAAGAAAAAAAAATACAGGTTTTTTATTAATTTAAGTGTAAGCTTTTCAAATCTGATACGACATCAACAATCACTGTTTTTATTTAGAGTTTAGGGTTTATAGTTATGTATCAATTTTAAGTATTAGTCAAAGTACTACAATAAAGAATTTTTACTTATTTTAATACTCGTGTAAGCGTTTAATTTTAAATTTTAATAAAACACAACAATGCACGTTGTTTTATTATAAATCTTCTGGTTATAATGTTTTTACTTAGTGCTTAATTAAATTGAACAATTGTGTGTAGTAATCTATATTACATTATTAAACTAGTAATAGATTAAATATAACCCTTATTTTAAAGCTTATCACTGAATTTGTTATCATAGGGCATAGGGGATCAATCACCTTTTTCAAAATTCAGTCTTATTTTATTCTGTTGTGCCTAAGCTACGAGTTGCTTTTTGCAGACTATTAAAGATCAAAATATTTTTGAGATGAAGCTGGTTGAAGTCGGAGACTACAATAGTACTATTCAAGACCCCTCAATACCAAAAATGACTTATAAAGGGGATTTTCCTTACATTTAAAAAATGTCAGGCTAAATTGGTCTCAGTCAGGCTAAATGAAAATAAATTCGCGCACGAACCCTGTTTATATTTAGTTAATAAACAAAAAAAAAAGTAACAAGTTTTATTAAATCTAAGTTTAAGTTCATTTATATTTTTCAGTAATAGTTAATTTGTCAAAACCAAGTATAAATAAAGTTGTTTTAACACTCAACTAATTTAAGTTGGGTACACAATTTAGATCTTTAGATTAATAAACACTTATTAATGATTCTGAAGAAGTAAAAGCATGCTACTTATTTTAACAACCTAAATGAATTTTACCGCTTAGGTTGATTTGGAGAAGCACGTGGGGTTCGAGGGACGTTTGAAGAAGGACAAGTTGTGCGGGAGGAGTGCGCCCTACTACGCCACCTCGCAGCTGGAAGTAATATTTCACTGCGCCACCAGGTTCGCCTCCGCAGACGAGAAGGGAAGGCACACCAAAGTTTGTTTTGTATTTTTCTCAGCTAAGAGTTACGATTATATTTTTGTTTTGTAATTTTGCTGAAGACAGGGTTGCCACAAAACCTTGGGTCCTGGAAAAACATGGAGTTTGAGAAGTTTTGAAAAATAACCTGGAAAGACCTAAAGTTTTGAACAAAAATCACTAATAAACCTGGAGTTTTAAACAGTTTTTAAATGTTAAGTAGTAATATTTTGGTTTGGCACAAAACATCTATCATCTAAATAAAATATATTTTCATTATGAAAATAAATTAACTAAAAACGCATTTAAAGTAGCTCGACAGTATTTTTCAATGTTGTTAAAACAGTTTTTAACCTTGAAATTAACTTTAGACTAAAAATAGACCCAAAAACGTGTACCTTCAAAAACCTGAAAGAAATTTATTAAAACCCATTGGCAACCCTGAGAAGAGTTAAAATTATTTTTTGAATAAAAGAGAGTTTTAAATCCAGAGTTAAATTAAAAATAGTTGTAGCTTTAATTTTTTTTTTAATTGAGGTTTTAAAAAAATTTAGATGTTTTTAAAACTTGTTTTTACTAAAGATTCGTTATTTTTAACTAAACTGTAAAAAAGTACTTTTATAAAGAAAAGTATTCATATACAGCCACGTTACTATAATGGAGTGGCTAAACTGTTTATAAACTTGACCAAAACTAGTTTTACAAACATTTATTTTTCCAGTTGAAGCACATAGGAAACGACGAAGTGCACATAGTTTGGTCGGAATGCAACGAGCAGTACCAACCCAAGCACATAATTCCCACCGATTTCGCCGACGTTGTCATCGTCATATACCCGATCATGCACGACCTCTACACCATTGAAATCATCAAGAAGCCCGAGGTATGAAAAATTTTGCAATAAATTAAAAGTTCTGCTTTTATACTGTTTATGTCAGTAATTATTTTACACACTTTTGTTGTACTTGTACTAACAGTCCTCATACATTTTTTTACGTTAAAACATGTCAACCTTGCTTTGAAAAAGTAACTTAACAACCGTCAACAGCATCAAAGATTTGTTGCATCTCATTTACCGCAGCATTTCACTCAATAAAATAAACAACAAACAATTTTTATGCAAACTTCCAGGTGCCCAACTTCGGTCCTTTGTACACGGGGGCGATAGTGAACGCCAGGATACTGCCCGTGTTGGTGCGAGAAACCGCCATAAACGGTGGCAGGGCTCAGCGGAGGTCCATCACCTACTACCAGCACTAGTTTGTTTTTATTAATTATTACCAGCACTAGTTTGTTTTCAATTGTTAACATGTACATGGAGATTTTTTAGTTTTTTAATAAAAAGTTGCATTGAGTAAAACTTTGCAAAAAGTGCCGTATTCTTATTTATAAAAAGTCCCAAAAAAACTACAAAGTAACGCAAGTTATTAATTTTTGGAACCATTTTTAATAAAGTTCAGTGTTTACGGTTTTTAAACTTTTTTTAATAATCGGAGCAGTCAGTTTAAAAAACTAACAATCCGAAATTTAAACTGTTCAAAATTTTAAATAACAATTAGCAAACATTTATATAAAGACCAAAGAAATTGTACCTCACAGTCATAAGACACTCAATGAAAACTGATTTGTTTAGTAAATAATTTTTTACACTGACAATATTCAATTAAAAATTGTCTTAAAACATTGTTATTTCCACCAGCTATGAGACGAGGGCCGGATATTTGAAGAGCATAATCGACGAGTATTCGTGCGATTCGACATTCGAAAATTTCGCGTCTTCTCTGTTCAACCCCAACATACAGACGACCCACAACACCAACGTCAACAACAACAACTTCGCTCATCCGAACAACAAGTTCGCTTATCCGAACGAAAAACCATCAGGTTTGTACGTTTTTATTTAGTATTTTAGAAGGTGTTTAGGTTTAAGTTGGTAAATTTTTGTGAGTTTTACTTAAAAATTTATACTTTGCTTAACAGTGTTATTTGCTTTTTGAATTACAAAATGTTTAACCGATTAATTTATATTAAATACAACTTACTTGTATAATCTACAAAAAATAAGTAATATTCAGCACACAACTATAATACTTATTTGGAAAAGTTGTTAACACTTTAATTATGTGTATTTAATCAATTTTCAGCAAGCTTGTCCAGCAGTAGCCAATCAAATTCCTCCAACGAAAAACCTCAAATTGTTATAACACAACCCGAAGTATCTTGATGAATGTTTTTTCCTGACACGTGTTTGAATACTTTGTTTGCCGTTCAATTTTATTCTGTACTTTTTATTGCATTTTCCAAGCGAAAATTTAAAAGTATATGAAATAGGTCAGTCGCATTTAAGTTTTTAATTTTTGAGAATCATGTTTGTATTATGTTTTATTTTAAATACCAAAATTTCATGAAAAGTGTGTAGACTTAGTTTGTTATAATGACACTCTTTAGTATTTTTGTTTTATATTATTTTAATTTATATGAAAATAAATATTATTCTAAACTTTTTTAAACTTAATCTAACTAACAAAATATGTGTTTGTTAGTTTTAGTAAGTATTAATTTTAACTTTGTTAATATATTATCTTCACTTTACATTAGTGAAGAAGGTTGCCATTTTTAGAATAAAAACTATTTTTCATTTTAAACTATTACATACAGAAAACATTAATTAGCATTCTGCAAATAATACTTGAAACATTTATATTGACATGTGTTGAAAAAAACTTTTTTTATTTATGCAAATTGATACCAAAAATAGCTTAATAGATATTAAATTATATACGAAAATATATTTTACAGTCAATTCATAATTCGATGAAATCGTAACGCTTTTTAATGACATTATTTTATGTATTTTTACAAACAGTGGCAGCGTTTAAATAAAAAATTTGCATGAAAACATATTTAGTTCTTACTGTTTTACCATTAACAACACATTTAATTGTCTAGATTATTTTTATTAAATTCTAATTAACATGTGTAAAGATAAAACAGTTTACTTACTTTTGGTTTTGTATACTTTTTTTTTTAATATTTTAAATAGTCTTTAAAATTTGCATTTGCTACTTTGCAATAAGTGTAGTTTTGTATATAAAAATTTTTCTGACCACTTGTTTACAATTTGAAGCTGTCAGCTTTTACCTCTTTACTGAATATTCAGATGTGTCAATAGATCATATTTTTTCGTTGTATTTTGCAATAATTGTTAAATGTTAATAAGGTTCGATTAAAATACGATATGCTAAATTAAAATTTTCAAATGTGATCTTTTGTCTATTTGTGCTACTACTTAGATAAATTGTTGACCTGATTTCTAAAACTTTTCAAAATGCGTGTATTTTGA
The DNA here is from genome assembly GCF_965202585.1 of Thalia democratica. Lineage (NCBI taxonomy): Eukaryota > Metazoa > Chordata > Thaliacea > Salpida > Salpidae > Thalia > Thalia democratica. Next base: position 82,117,977 of record NC_139167.1, read on the forward strand.
AAACTTGTTTAAATATTCTTTAATTGAGTTATCCTTATTGCATTTACTAAAAATTCTGAGAAAATTTGTTTTTTATTATCATTCCTGCTTTGCCATTTTTTTACTCGTTTCTGTTTTTCCACTGAAATCATTAAAGTTAACATTTTAATTCTATTTAAACCAAGTAATTTTTTTATAACAAGTTTAGGATAAAAATAAATGCAAGTAATCTAAATAACGTACAATAATAATCAAGTTAAATAAAAGGTTAAAATGTATTATTATTCAAAATACGAAAACTATTTGATAGCAAATTTAACCATTGAAGTGTTTTAAAGTTATTAACTCAAGTTTACTTAAAATACAAGACTTTAGTTCAAGTTAGTATAAAAAGTCTCAATTTTCATTAAAAACAAAAAAATTTACCAGCATTTTTTTTGAATTTTGAAATTAAATACTCAGTAAATGCAAAAACATTAAATAAATCAATTACGAAAAAAAACGTGACATCGTTAGTAACATCGACAGTAAATTGTCATTAGAAACAGAAGAAATAAATGCTGAAACTGAAAGAAAACTAAAAAAAAGTTTTAAATGTCATAAATATTAATTTTTCTGAAAACTGTAATAGTCCATAATTTTACACAATAGAAAATTCTAAAAAAGACCTCAGCTTTATTCAAGCAAGATAAAATTCTAAGAAGTTGACTGAGACTGAACACTTTATACAATCTAGGTAAATATAAAAGTAATAAAACAAGATCAATTATTCTCAACCTAACAATTAGACCAACTAGAATATCCTGGTATTCTTTCTATTACTACTTATAAATTTATTTAAATAAAATAACAGCATTGTTATTTTCATTACTACTTAAATTTTTAACCTTAAAATAAGAAATTCGTCAGACGATTTGTGTTTAAAAATTTTTAACACGATACACAACAATAAAAGATCAACTACAAACACAGTAATGCAATAAAACAATAAATAAAATTAGATTTCCATTTTCTATTCTAGTTCAGTTTCTTAAAGTGATGTTTTTGCATTTTGTAGGCAGCCATTTTACGTTGTCATTTACAAGCAACTCTCATTGACATCTGTAAAAAAACTAAGCCTAAAAACAGATGTGGGTCTTATATATTTAGTTCATTGCACAGCACATATTTAAACTATCAATTTATTGTTAAGTTAACTAAACTTTAACAAAAAATATATTATTATATTCATTTTAAACAGCGCAATTTTTTTTAACCCTTAAGTACTTTAATAATCTATTAAAAGTTTTCTTGGTTTAAATTATTGAAACAAAAAAGTTACAATCTGTTACATCAAACAAGTCAGTGTTTTTAAAAGTTAAAAAATGTAAAAAAGCCAAGATTGAAAAGCTTTGCAAATTAAACAAAATAATCTAATAAATAATTTAAAAAAAAAAGTGTTAGTAAATAGTTTTTGATTTTTTCAAAATGTTTATTTACAAATTTCAATATAGTGATAAAACAATTATAAAAGAAACATTTTTATAACCATATATAAACCAAAGACCTAAGTTATAAAGAATTGACATGTTAGTAAAACACTGTAATGCTAGCACAGTGTTTGTACACATGAAAACCTTTATAATAAATAAAATTACTTATTGCATTATCAACTTACTGAGGCTAAGAAAAACTCCAATCAAAGTACGTAAGCTTTTGTATAAATTCCAAGTTTGTTTGAAAGGAAAAGCAAAATCTAAACTTAAAAAAAAAAAACTGCTAAAACTACTATCTGTCTTTTTTCACATATTTAAGCTTAAGCAGTAAAGATAATAAATGATTTTTAAATGATACCCAGGAACTTAAAAACAAATCTAATAAAAGTACTGTTTTTTTGTCAACATAGTCAATTCTAAAAATATAGTATTGTTTAGCGGGCCAATTTTACATGCTCGCGGGCCGCAGATTTACACTTCGAGGGCCACAGATTGCCAACCCCTGAATAAAATGACTAAAGTTGTAGTGGAAATGGTAGCTTTTACTTGTAAAACGCAGTTTTTTATAAAATCTTATCGTGTGTAAAATCTTATTTTAGCTTTAATATTTATTTGTACGGATTAAAGATCATAGATAATATTGAAACCTTTATATCTTTATATCTAAAAAATATGAGTTAAATTTTAATTAACAACAAAAATTTTGCGAGCTAAAATTTTATTCTAGAAATGAAAAAAAATTGTATAATATCTACATTACCAACTTATAACTTAGTGCCTGTAACCTAAAAACCAAAATACAAATTTACACTTGCATTAAAAAAAGTTTTTATCACAATTTCTACCAATTAACTTATTTATTTTAAACAGATTGTGGATCCAAACAATCTAGAAGCTATGATGGAACAAGTCAGGCTGATGAACCAAGACAACTGAGTTCTCAACATCATTTTGTTTTTAAGTGTGAAATTTTTATGTAAATAAATATCAAAAACATACTTGACGTTTTATTATATTTTTTAAAAGTTAATTTTTATTTAGTCGATTACTTAAGAATATTTAGTTAATATCAATACTATAAAGAAAAGTTTGTGTCCATACATTAAGTGTATTAAGTTAAGTTATTTAGGCCAATAGATATATCTATACTTATTCACAAATTTATATATATCAACCTATAAAACAATTTATACATATAAGCCTCATTAATTTATTTACTTGCTGATATAAAATATATATGTAAGTAAGGATAAAATTTAAAAGATAATGACAATTTTAAGTGTGCTAACTTTTATAAAGAAATGTTTGGAATTTTAAAATTTAGAAATTTTTCTATGTTTAATTTTGCCCTTGTTCATCCATAATTTTTAAGTTGGTAAATCATCGTAACTTTTAACGTAGGTATCATACTTAAAACCTTCTTTGCCTTTAAGTTTTATTGTTTCAGTGAGGCTTTAAAAACCACTTTTGGAATATTACAAGGACACACTTAGCTAAACCCGCGTTAACTTCCCATTCGACTTAATTTTTACTAAATAAACTAAACTTGACTACTTTTTAATTTGATAAAGTACCTTTTAAATTAACTTTGAGCAAACTTAGTTCAAATACGATTAATTCTATTTAAATGGCTTTCAATAAGTATTCATATTAACCTGATCATTTTGTTTTAAATTGCTTATACTCATAATAGTCTTAACAAATTTCTTTCAAATCAGTTTATTTATGCAAGTTTGAATAAAATTAACTCATGTCTGTATACTACTACTCTGATTACATTTCAAATCAACTATTTTCACATCATCATTTTTTATCCGATTTTTTTCATCTCATCCGATTTCAAACATTTATTTTTACTCCAGAATAGATTTCTGAATCGTTTAATTTCTATTATATTGTTATTAAAGTAAGGTTAAAACATCTTTTTTTTTTTCATTTCAACTTCATGCTTTTAGCACTCCCATTAGTTCTAATCTGTTCTACAGTTGCACAAGTTTACTGCAACATATTTTGATCAGATTCATTTTTCATTGACTCAAATTACATCTGTCTTTTTTTAGTTCATAAAAAAAGTATAAACAAAAATTTTAAATAACTATCATGTTATACTTTTATATATATATAACTATATACCTTTACAGATAATTTAAAAACATTATAATGTGTTTGCTTCTGGTAGTGTATGAAGCTTTGCCATTGCGTCTTCTTCATTGCTAATTTTATGTTGCAATTTAACAAAAAATGTTTTATTATTCAATCCTTTAATGTGTCTGAATTACAACACATATTAAAATAGGATCTTAGTAATTTTCGGAAAACAATATAAAGTTAGCACATATTTTTTTGGCATCGTGTAGGAGTATAAATGGTTAACCTTTTTATCCAGATTTACATGAAAAAGTCTTTTACTGTTCAGTAATTCAGAAAATAATTAATCTTGTAAAGGTAAAGTTTAATTAAAGTACTATACAACAAGCATAGCTGTGTACTAAAAACTGAACTGTAAGAAATATTAAAAGAAATGTTGAATAAAAAAGTTAAAGTTAATGAACAGTAGACTTATGGTCGGCGGGATGGATTCGGCTCACTGGTCGTAAATTTCCCGCCCCTAAATTAGATGCCTCCGATTTACATTAAAAAATCTTTATAAAAATAACTAGTTTGATTTAAAACTGTTAAACTTGGTCTATAGTTGTTATAAGATGTTATGATCAATGATGCATTAAATGTAGTGATGCTAATATAAACTTAATTATTTATGAGTTCACAAGTGGCCCGTTGGTCTAGTGGTTTGATTGCCTGGAAACCAACGTCTTTAGGTTCGGGTAATTCCGAGTTCGAAGCTCGTACGGGTCACATTTTTTGAGAAAACTTTAATTTTTATGAATGAAAATGCAATATTTTAAATACTTATACAGATATTTACAAAACACTAAAAGTTTTTTATTTTTGTCATCACTTTAAAAAAATATTTAAAGCTTAGCAAACAAAAAAATATTGCCTGTAGATATTAATTACACTTACACACGTACTTATTATAGTTTTAAATACATTAATTTTTGAGATATGGTGTCTTAAACATTTCTATTAAATATAATAATTATATGTAACAATGATATCCGTAAATAATGATATAAATCTTTAGCTCATGAAAAAAATTATAAAAGTTTTTTTGTTGAATTTCGTTTTTCTTTTTAGTTAAGTTTTTCATTCATATCCGAGATAAGGCAAGTTTCTTACTTTTTTTTAACATTTTGTTTGTTTTTAACACTTTAGTTAGTTTTTTAAAACAATAAACATAACTAATAAGTTCAAACTATAAAAGGTAATTTAATTTTTCTTACTTAAGCCTTCGTAAAAGTTTTTGGTTCTGTGACTTTAAAAAAATTGTTAAGCTTTTTTATACTGGTCTTTATAGATTATTTTTACGTTTTTAAATTGAAACTTATTTTAATTTTAATAATAACAATTCGTGACTATGATAAAGAACTTGTGCCGTGCGAACAAAAAATATGGTGGGGTTCAAATTCTATTTTACACTAATCATATTCCGACAGTTCAGATTAGAAAAGACGGAAACGGATTACTTTTGCACGAGCGTCACTTTTCCACGTGCCTCACTTTTGCACGAGAGGACACTTTTGCACAACGACTCTTTTGCACGATGGGACACTTTTGCACGAGCGTCACTTTTGCACGAGAGGAAACTTTTGCACGAGCTTCACCTTTGCACGAGCGTCTTTTTTGCACGAGGGGAATCTTTTGTACAGCGACACTTTTGCACGATGGGACACTTTTGCACGGCGACTTTTTTGCATGAAGGGTCCTTTTGCACGAGAGTAAAAAAAAATAAGTAAAAATAAAACTAAATTATTTAAAAAAAAAAACAAGATAAAAAATAAAATAAAGAATAAATTTAAAAAGAAGTTACCGATCGAGGGTATGGGTTAGTGGTAACAGTGATAAAGAAAACAAAAAATAAAACAGAAAAACTTAAAAAATAAAATTAAAACTAGACAAAAGAAAAAAATAAACTAATAAATAAACAAAAAAGGAAAAAAAAAAATCTCACCAATGGTGGAGTTAGGGTTAACAATAAAAGAAAAAAATAAAAATACCTAATAAAAATTATCAAAATAAAAACAGGAAATATGTTAAAAAAATCATAAATAAAGTTTACCGACCAAAGAATAAAGGTTAAGGGTAGTGCTAAAAGTAAAAAAAATAATTAAAGTTAACCTTTTTTTTCAAATTGTGCAAAAGTGTCTTCGTGCAAAAGTGTCCCCTCGTGCTAAAGTGACGCTCGTGCAAAAGTGACACCCACCCAGAAAAGACATCATATCTCAAAAAGTAATATATATTTGAAATATAAAAAGTACTTGTATGAGTCTTATTAATATATACAGTCAATTTTTTTTGTTTGCTTAGGCTTACATGTAATCTAAAGTCATGACAAAGTGTTTTGTAAATATATGTAAAAATATTTATAGTATTGTAAATTAAAGAAGTTTTTCATTTACAAAAAATTAAAAAAATTTCAAAAAATGTGACCTGTACTAGCTTCGAACTCGGAATTACTCGAACCAAATGACGTTGGTTTCCAGACAATCAAGCCACTAGACCAACGGGCCACTTGTAAACTCATAAATAATAAAGTTTATAAAAGCATCACTACATTTAATGCATCGTTGATCATAAAATCTTACAACAACTATAGACAAAGTTTAACAGTTTTAGAGCAAATAAAAACAAATAGAAGTTTTTTATTGTTTAGACATAAAATATATTAAAAGAATTTAATGTATTTAACTCATAAAAACTTCTAGTTTAATTATATTGAAGTTGAATTTATTACTACTATTTTAAAATATAATTGATTATATTTTAATCTTATACGACATCTTAAAATTAAATACAAACTTGTTTTTAATTATATTATCATGTATTCTTCACAGCTTATACTTTTTCACATTAAATGCTGTCTTTTAACGTATGATTATTTTACTTTTGATCTAATTCAAATAAAAGCTATAATAACTGTTAAACTTTTATCTATATAAAATCTATTAACATAAATGTTTTGTATTTATATAGAGATAAAGGTGAAATTAACTTTATTAAAAGTTAAACTAAATATAGAATCCATCATACAAGTTTTGTATATTAACTCTAAAAACTTAAAACTATTAATTTAATCTCAAATACAAAATTTTAACATGCAAGACTTCAGTTCAAGTTAGTATAAAAAGTCTCTATTTTCATTAAAAACTAAGAATTTACCAGCTATTACTGAGAATTTTGAAATGAATTACTAGTAAATGCAAAAACATTAAATAAATCAATTACGAAAAAAAAACGTGACATCGTTAGTAAGACCGACAGTAAATTGTCATTAGAAACAGAAAACATAAATGCTTAAACCGAAAGAAAACTAAATTATCGAAAAAAAACAAGATATGAAATAAAAAATAGAATAAATTAAAAACAAAGTTACCGATTGAGGGTATGGGTTAGTGGTAACACTGATAACAAAAAAAAAACATAAAAAACTTACGAAATAAAATTAAAACTAGACAAAAGAAAAAATAAACTAAAAAAAAAACAAAAAAGGAAAAAAAAACTTGACAAATGGTAGGGGTTAAGGATAATAATAATAGAAAAACTATAAATAACTAATAAAAATTATCAAAATAAAAACAAGAAATATGTTAAAATAATATAAATAAAGTTTACCGACCGAAGATAAAGGTTAGGGGTGGTGCTAAAAGTAAAAAAATAATACTAATTGAATTTAACTTTTTTTTTCAAGTTGTGCAAAAGTGTCTTCGTGCAAAAGTGACGCCATGCAAAAGTGTCCCCTCGTGCTAAAGTGACGCTCGTGCAAAAGTGACACCCACCCAGAATGACATCATATCTCAAAAAGTAATATATATTTGAAATATAAAAAGTACTTGTATGAGTCTTTTTAATATCTACAGGCAATTTTTTGTTTGCTTAAGTTTACATGTATTCTAAAGTGATGACTAAGTGTTTTGTAAATATCTGTAAAACTGTTTATAGTATTGCAAATTAAAGAAGTTTTTCATTTATAAAAAATTGAAAATTTTTCAAAAAATGTGACCCGTACGAGCTTCGAACTCGGAACTACCCGAACCCAAAGACGTTGGTTTCCAGGCAATCAAACCACTAGACCAACGGGCCACTTGTAAACTCATAAATAATTGAGTTTATACAGCATCACTACATTTAATGCATCATTGATCATAACATCTTATAACAACTATAGACCAAGTTTAACAGTTTTAAAGAAAAAAAAACAAATAGAGGTTTTTTATTGATTAGACATAAAATATATTAAAAGAATTTAATGTATTTAATTCATAGAAACTTCTAGTTTAATTATATCTAAGTATAAGTTTACTATTACCACTTTAAAATATCATTGATTATATGTTAATCTAATATGACTTCTTGAAATTAAATCTAAAATTGTTTTTAATTATATTATCATGTATTTTTCACACATTATTCTTTTTCACATTAAAAGCTGTCTTTTAACGTATAAATTTATATGATAATTTTTAATATAATTCAAATAAAAGTTATAATAACTGTTAAAATTTTATCTATATAAAATCTATTAACATAAATGTTTTGCATTTTTATAGAGATAAAGGTGAAATTAACTTTATTAAAAGTTAAATTAAATATAGAATCCTTTATAAAAGTCTTGTATATTAACTCTAAAAACTTAAAAATATTAATTTAATCTAAACAGCCTTTGTAAAACTTTTTGGTTCTGTGACTTTGAGAAAGTTATTAAATTTTTCAATACTGGTCTTTACGAATAATTTCTATCTTTTCTAATTAAAACATAATTTTAATTTATTAATAAGAATACGTGACTATGATGAAGAATTTTGTGCGAACAAATAATATGGTGGGCTTAAATTCTATTCTTTACTAATCATGTTCCGACAAAGATTAGAAAAGACGGGAACGGATCACTTTTGCACGAGAGAAAACTCTTGTTCAGCGACTCTTTTGCACGATGGGACACGGTACATGACTCATAAAGGATTTTATAAACACTAATTTAAGTAACTTTTGGTAAACAAAAAATTTACTAAAGCTACTTTTGTTATAGTTTAATTGTCTTCATTAGTTAAGTTATTAAAATTTTAAGAAATATTTAAAGAACTTTTTTACAAGAATTTTGGTAGTTAAGTTTCAGAAATATTTTCATTACTCATCTAAGTAAAACAATTTATTTATTTAACAAACTTTGTTCGTTCCTTTTTTAACTAATGAACACAAAAGTAATAAACAAAGCTAAAACGTTTCTAACTAAACACTGCAAAAGAAAATTAAAAATGGATTCAACTTTACATATGAAATGGATCCAACTACTATCAAACACTGTAAAAAGTCACAAACAAGTTGTTTGTACTTACGTTAATAGTTTGTCATAATACGCTTAAGACACTGCAAGCAGTGTATGTAATTCATATTAAACCAATACATTTTATTAATCTATTCTTTTATTGCAAATAACTTTTAAATTATATTCTTCATATTGGTGTTCCTGACTTAAACTACTTAATAGTATTGATTTTTAAATATGTTGCATGAATTTATTTTTGTGTTACTAATTTATATTTAATCTTACACTATGCACATCATTAAACACAGTAAACTTTTTTTTCAAAAAAAAAAAAAATCAATTTTTTTTTAATTAATTATGGCGTTTGCCAGACTATGCTGACAACATTGCATGAAGAGCAACTCTTTTTTTCTAAATAAAGTACAACTAACTTTTAAAACTTTATATTTTATACTAAACTATCTGATAAACTTTATTATAATTTTCTTTGTTCATTTGTTTTTATTATATTTCAACAGAAAACTATTTGCTTAGTTGCTTTAATCAAGGTGTAAGCACATCTTAAAAGCTTTACTTTTTATTGTGATGGTTTCAAAAAAGCTGTATTGTTATAATTTGTATTTTAAATGTTCTTTGACATTATTTATGATACCTATTTCTTTAAGCTTATATACAATTTATAATCTAGAACCGTTGCAATCGAAAGTCAGTTTAGCAAATGACGGTCTTACAAAGTCTATTTACAGACTTATTTGTTTTTCTTTAAGAATCATTGAATTTCTAAATTTTGTTGGTTTGACAAATGTTTCTATTAAAGTAATCACTACTTAAACTATAGTGAAGTATTGATATTAAATTATTAAAAGAACTAAAATACTGAACTAATTAAAAAATAATTTTACTCAGCTTACTTATATATGTTACAAATAATGTTACTAGGGTAGCATTTAATTTTTATTTATCAACTTTCACTTATACTAAAGTACTTCATTCGTTAACTTCTTTTTAATTTTCACTTCCATATTACTAGTAAAAAGCTACTTAATATATCATCTTTAAAATACGTATTTTTTGACAATATCTTGGTGTTTTCAAATCTTTACATATTTGTAAACTTTACTTGATATATTCATACTCTATTGTTGTTTTGTTTTTGCGCTGGTTTAATAAGAAAGAACATCTTTAATTATGTTCTCCAGTATTTGAACATAAATGTTAAAAAAATACTCAGTTAGGAAGCTACTAAAAAATCAAAATCTCTGCACAGTACATCAATTAAGAAAAGTTTTTGTTAACACTAAATTAAGTAGCTATAAGTAAACAAAAAAATTTACTAAAGCTACTTTCGGTTACATCATTTCGTTAAACGAAAAAAAATTGATGATTTTTATTTTAAAGTTAAGATAAAGCAGAACTGCATAAGAATGGATCCAACTATTATTGATCACAGTAAAATTTGATAAAAATATATTTTTATAAAATTAAATGACTTGTTAGTTACTAAAAGTTGATAAAACTATCAAAAAGATCTTTAGAAAGAACTAAGATAAAATAGTTGAAGACTTAGAAAATAGTTGTCTGTAAAAAAATTAAAGAAGTAAACTGCACAAGCATCGTTGTTGTTATCAAAAACGAAGAAATTTTTTTACTACTACTTGGTATGCCTTAGTAACAAAAAAGCTAATATTTTCTTTAGTTTTTTTCTAAATAATCTAAATTACAAAGAAAGGTTTTAATTTTATAGTGACATCTATAATATATTTTATTTTTACAATTTATTTTATAAAACTAACAGTTTTAAATAGATAACTATATCTTAGAAACCATTGCCACCTAGTGTGTGAATAACAATGATGCAACGTTATGTGTATAAAAAAGGCGCGAGTCACAGATGAGAAACATTTGAGTCACATTTGATTGCTAACAGTTTAGTTAACATACTAGTTTTGTTTTATTGCTTGTTGATTATGAATAAGCATTGTGAGTAATTTTAGACTCTCAAGTTAAAACCACTTAAAATTTAAATTAATTTTTTCAGTTAGTGACAAGTTCAATGAAGCACTATAGTTAATTAGAAATTAATAAAAAAATAATTATTGTGTTTAGTACTTATGAAAATAAGAAAACAATACTTTTTGTTTATCAATATTTTAATTGTTGTATTTCGTTCAGTCTACAATGCTTCACTGTAAACACAGATCTTTTTTTAGGGTACAAAAAAATTGTATATTGTATAGAAAATATAATTATTAAAATAAATCAACCATCATCAGATTGAAGGTAAACACTAAATAGTTAATAGTAAATTTAATTAATCAAAAACTCTTCAGATGATATGATTTATTACTGTTTATATTAGCAAATGATGATTCAACAACAGAAAATAGAATCAACTAAATTGATATAATAATTGATAGTTTAAAAGGATGGCTGGTTGTTTTTTGATTGTCAAGAATGTAATCCTTATTTTATATATACCTATGATAGTTCACCTAATTAAAGTATTAACTAAATTGTTTATTATTTTAAGGATTTGTTAACAAATAAGACTTTGTTCATTAACATTAGATAGAAAATGAATATGCTTAATAAAGTTTTAAAATAAAAATAAGTTTTAGTTTTTCTTTAGTATTTTATGGTAGCATAAAATAAGAAAATATAAGAAAATAATTTAGGAAGTTTAGTTTTTGTAAAGAAACATAACAATAGTATAAAAAATCCTAAGCTATTTTAAATAGTTTTAATTAAAAAGTTTTATTTAAGAAAATTTTAAGTGACGAATAAAGTGTTAACAAGTTCGATGTTTTTATTAATTTAGGTGTAAACATTCATACATATAAAGTTGTTAAAATGTTTTATAAACATTTTTTGGACAAAACAAACTCGTATCAATATATTAATAGCATTAATTTACAAAATTTAATTTATTTTTTAACTAACGACGAATTAATTATGTGTAAAAACTTTCAAAACAATGAAAAAAATATATTAGAAAGTATTAATATTTTTTGTTCTACTATTCACTGTATATTCTTAACCCTTGTATATAGCAAACGAGGTCAAAAAATCCTTTTATTCATATTCTTAATCAAAAAAAGTTTATTGACAAATTTGACTTAGTGACTTACTAAAAACTTAGTTTTGCTATTTGTATAAAATTTAAATATTTAAATTCCTGACTGAAAGAACAATTCTAATTCGAAATATACTGACGTCAATGATACATTAAACAACGTTGTTTTACTGTTGTTGTATAATATCAAACACATTTACTTAGTAGTTGTAACGTCCCATAAATCTTATTTTTAAGTCGTATAATCCAATTATAATTAGAATTTATACCTATCTCATATATAGTTCAGCCCATAGATCGAGTGATTAGATTATGATATTTTTTTTTAATTATGTGACATAGCAGCATCAACAATATGTTATTACAAACATAAGTTTAGTTTTTTGTATAATACCTACATCTAAACCTATATTTTAACCAATGGTTGGTAATTAGTTTTCTTTTTTCTAGTCGTAAAACTCGACCATGAATTTTTTTACAGTAATCTGCACACAAGATATTTATAATTTCTTTATTTATTTTTTTAATGTTTGTGACATCAACTATACACAACAACAAATATCGTTTCGGTATTTTTGTATATAATCAAATACAGAATTAATGAAGCATGGTGATGTAGCAGATTGATTTGTAAGTCGTACAAAACGACTATACCTAAAATTATAATTTTCTTATATACCGTTTGCAGCTAAGCATTTTGACATTCAAATTTAGACAAACGTAACAGACATAATAGTTAAAAAAATAATTTTTTTTTACAATTATAGTATGCTACAAGTTAACAACAACTACTTCTAAATTATTGTTAAGAGAATAAAATTTATTATTGTTATATAATACTTTCAAATTTATTTTAAAACTCAAATAGAATTATGACCATAGATGTATGTTCGAATTAAAATATGTTTATCTAATAAGTCTAACTTATTTCTTGAAATGGCTTTTGTTAAATACAACACAAATAATAAGTTGTAACTAAAGTTTTCAAAATAACTTTAGTATTTTTTTTCAAAGCATTAAAATAGGTTTTCTTTTATTTTTAACTATTTAAGAAATATACCGTGAAATTTTGTTTCACAGTTAGATGCAAATACCCTTTTCAAAATATAATAAAACTATTATTAATATAAATTAATAGCATAAACTAAAATAGAAAAAACTTTAAACATAATAAACAAACGTGAATATAGTATAAAACTAGTGCTTAAATAACAACTTTCAATTTTCTATCAAATAAATAATATATATCGAAGTTGTTAAACATAAGTACAAAAGATTAAGACTTTAAATAACTTTTAAAAATAAAGTTGACAAATACTTTAAACCCATGTTTATGTGCTAAAACTTTAAATACGTTTAGAAAATTGTATAAATATAGTTTAATGTAAGAGTATATAATGATTTAAACAAGATGATAATTTTGAAGATTGTTAACGGGGTTATGTTGTCAAAAATAATGTAAATCTTATTATTTACTAACTAATTAAAACTAGTTATTTTATATAATAACTTTTTAGAATATATCTAACAACTTATTGATGTAATCAAATTTAAGAGCAAACATCAATTTATAGTTTTACTTGGTATTCTAACAATGCGAGTAAAAAACAATTTCAATTCAGTTAAGTTGTTCCAACTCGTAAAATATGCAATGTAAATTCTGACGTGTGTTCAATTAGTATGTTGGATTTAATGTAGATCGATTTCATCTGCCTTAACACTTTCAAGTTTTAAAACATTATTATTTTGAACTACTTAATCATATTTCAATATAAAATGTCAGTAAATAACAGTCAACATTAAAGTGAGCATAGTTACAAAAATTTCATTAACTACTTAAACCAAAGTTAGCCTCTAGTAAGTATAAGCGGGTCTGACAAAAAAGGCAAGGTTATTTATAAAGATGCTAAAAAAGTACTAAAAAATGTTATACCGGCTTATATTGCGTAATATTCAATTAACAATATAAAATAGCTCACATAAATTAAATTTCATACTTTAATAAAATAAAGATACAACCATTGTATACTTTAATTTTAATTGTAAAAACAATTAGTAATATTTTTATTGTTATTCAGATTATTTCCTATTTACATCACTAAAATAATTTACAAACATGAGCTCGCTATTGTTATATTATATAAAAGGCATTTTAATTTAACTCAGTTGTAAATATGTATTTTAATTGTACTTTGTACTAACTTCAGAGTCATTCAAGGCGACTATAACTTCTTTTAAATTTATGTTTTTTATAAGTTACTTTTAGTTTTAATTAATAACAAAGATTAGCGAAAAAGCTATAAATCTTTTAATAATATGGAGTACTTAGTACGAGTATAATACTAGCTTTAAGTATCTTAGTCTTTTTATAAAATAAAAATCTATAAGTCTAATCTTTTAAAAATTTTAAATTAAAAATAAATAAATAACACAAAAATTGAATTTTATTGAACTTTTATGAAAATTTTTTTGTGTATGTAAATGTTCTAAAAATCATTTTAATTTAGATCAATAACTTCTACCTAATTTTTCAAAAAATAGTTACTTCACACTATATTAAAATTAAAAAAATTAAAACACTTAAAAGCAACTTAATATTTGTCACTAACAACAAATGAATTTACTAGATAAATATATATAAACTTTTAAAAAAGATACTATAGTCATGATAGGACTTTTGTTTAGATTGTGTTATTATTTTAAGTCAATTATTAACTTTAAAAAGTTTACTAAGTTTTTTATTTCAGTTAGTTTAAAAGTTTTAACAAATGTATTCAGAAACAAAGTTTACCTATGTGAATTGTTATTAGTTTATAAAAAAATTTAAGTTAATTATTTATGGTTGAGAAAGTCTGAAAAAGTAATGAAGTTAGTGAAACCTTAACAATAACTTAAAGTATGACAAAATGTTTTGTATATCACTATTTTAAAAAACTATTAGTTATTAAATGCTAAATAAATTAAATCTTGACGTCATTCAATCAAAACCCAAACCTTAATTTACAGCCGTTCTATATAGTTAGCTGAAAATACGATTATTAACCGGCAAGGTTGAGACTAAGTTGTAAGTCGTGCAACACGACTGATTAAAACAAATAATTAAAATTATTATTAGAAAAGCTGTCAAACATACTTCGATGTAAATTGTATGATTTGAATGAAATCGTAAAGTTACAAATTAAAATAAAAGAAGCAGCAAATTTAGGTAATATTAACAAGTGGTTTGCGAAAGTTTGTATTGATAGGATGTTAATTTATTAATATATTTAGGTTACATAAGCATTAAGCACAAACCATGCATAGTTTAATCTTTTTTTTTTATAGTTTAATTAAAATTTTCGAAAAATTCGGAAATTTGGTTTCTTAGAAATTGGACAAATAGACACATTATGTTTATATATTAATTTTCTAAAAAAAGACGTAAAAAATTGTTCTTCATTTCAGTAATAAAAAAACCATAACTGTAAGCCTTTTTGACTGAAACCTAAACAGTTTGTTTTTCCTTTTCTTAAGGAGTGCTTATTCATTTAAACTATTTTAAAAACTAAATAACCATATAGTTTTGGACATTTTTTTCAGAAAATTTTTATAATAATTTAGTTTGATGCATCACGTTAATAAAACTGTTTTGTTAAGTAATAAGTTGGTTACATGACAATTTAAACTCGGACAACTCAAACTCCGAAAATTCAAATTCTTAAAAAAAATATTTAAGATACTATATCTCAAAAAGTAATATAATTTAAATTATATATACATATATATATAAGTAAATCTTATTAAATATCTACAAACATTTTTTTATTTTTTTTTAAATTTAAAAAGAAATTTAAGATATTTTAAAATTACTAAAAACAACTATGTTTTTTACTTTATTTAAGCCATATATCAAAAAATATTTAATGTTTTCAAAAAATAATAAAGTACCTTGTAGATATTCATAAGACCTACATTTATATTTTCAATATTTGACAAATATGCATTACTTTTCTAGTCGTGGTCCTTTCAACTATTTTTAAAGAGTTTTAATTGTCCGAATTCGAATTGTCCGAATTTGAATAGTCGTTCACCGTAATAAGTTACTTGAGTATTATTAGCTTGCAGATTAAAATTATTTATAGTTTTTTTTCGATTTTCAAAACTTCAGAATTCAAAAACATTTTTTCCTCTTCACTTTAATTTTGAAATATTTACTCTAAACATAATCCATTTTGAAATTACAATTTTAATCATCCACTGTTTTAAGAGTTCTAAACGTAATTCTTTCTTAATAATTTTACACAGCGTTTTGAATTTCATTTGAATTTAAATTGTACAATTTTAATTGTATTAAATTGTAAAATATTGTCTTAAATGGTTTTTTAATAAAAAAATGCCTATAACATATAATATTAATTCTTTTTTCTATTAAATAAGTTATACAGTCAGATTACAACATACATGTTTTATCGACCGCTATAAACCATTTAAATGACAAAAATTCTTACAATTAAGTAGGTAAAATTAGTAATAGATTTTATTACAGTAAATTATCACAAACATCATTTTACATGTTAATGTATAAAACACAGTATTTTCGTCATTGTTTTGTTTACTTATATTATTTGCAAGTCGTACAACTCGATTATAATTTACATTTATAACTATAGACTAGAAACTAGTACAAAGTTTTTAACAAAACTAACTTGTTTCTATAATGACATTAACTCGAAAAACTATTCACTTTATATTTTTATTAGGTAACACAGATTGTGGTTTATTGCTGTTTTACTCACTCTTTTAAAGTCTGTAGGCGGCACTGTTGTCTTTAAAACTTAAATTAATTGTTTCTTTGCTTTACAATAATCTTATTGACTAAAAAACTTGTTTATATTTTAATAAAAAATATTTTTGTAATAGCTAAATAGTAAAAAACTCTGTATATCTCTAAATACCTATTTACTTTTTAATATCAGTATTCAATAGTTTAATAGTTTAAAAAAAATGTTTAATTAAGTGTAATTATCCATGATAATCTTTTAACATGGAGCAAATTTTTAGTATAAGTTTAAAAGAATAAAATTCAATAAACAGATATAATTTAAATTCTCAATGCAGGCGTACTTTAAATCTCAGTATAATTTGTGTTTTAGTCAAAGCTAGTTACTATATAAAAGAAAATATAGTTTAAATCACATATATTTTATCATAAACGCAAAAATTGATCGAAAAATAATTAATTCGGACCGAGATTTCATTTTTAATAAGTAATTACAACGTTTGTAGAAATGATATTAATAAAACAATTTATTTAGATTCCTTATTTCAAGATATATAGATATATAATACAAGTTAAATTACTATTCTGGATAATACTGATATTTTAGTTGTTAAATTAAATGAGTTTGTGAAACAAAACTTAAACCTTATCTAGTATTAAGTAAATTATCAAGCAGTCTGATTCTATGGACACACTCTTTATAAAAGGTTTGTGCTTTATTATACTTTTATGTCTAAAATTATTTATGTTTGTTTTATATTTTTTTTAGAAATTTCTATTGCTACTTTACATGTTATTCAAATGTTACTAACTAAGTATAAGTGTACCGCGTTTTCATTGGGTTTATTTTTTTTTTTTTTTTGAATTTGTAGTTAGTATTTGTGAACAAATAGTGACGTCTATTGATACCACTTTGTTTTCAAAATGTAACGAAAATACAACTAAGTTTTTAAAAAGAGTGATATTCAAATAATTAGTTTGTGTTTTGATTGAAATTACCAATAATAAAGACCTTTGAAAAAGTAAATTTTTACTTATAATCTTAGCTGAAATTCTGTATATTACAAAAACTAACTTTCTGCTTTTTAAAAACTCAGACATACACTTAGAACAAAACTTATTTATTCACGATCTAGTAAAACATTTGACCATTAACATTAAATCATTGAACTTAAGAAAACAGTATAATATTCTAGTTTAGTTTATTTGTTTCCAAAAAAAAATTCTATTGAAGTGAAGAATTAAAAATAATCGAGTTTAGTTACACATATGTAGTACTATTAAATTAAGATTTCTATCAAAATATCATCCTAAAACAACTGTAGAACTTGAAAATATGTTTGAGCTTTAAGCTTCAAAATATAATTTAAATAAACAATTAAATTTCTATTAGATGGTGCTGAGTTAACTATCTTTTCGAAACGTACTAATGCTGAGACTCACCAGAATTAGGTCAAGCATCTAAGAAAGGATTTTCATGCAATATGGACACCTGATAGATTTTTCCAACCACTCATCAAGGCATTTGCGATGGTAAAGTTGTCCGCACTGCAGTTTAAACACTTTACTTTTCACTTTGAAATCTCCCAGACAGATGCTACATTCTTTTTGTTTTTCTTTATTATTAAACTTGACAGCTGGGAAATTTCTAAGGTGCTCAGAATCGACAAAATTTCTATTGTGAGCATTTAGTCGGTTTTGTATTTTGTTTTCTTCGACGGCTTCTCGGAAATCTTCGTGGAGACCCAACATTGGATCAACTGTTTTCGGTTGACAAATTCCATCTACAGGTAGTATATTTCCAATTTCGTCTGTTTGATCAAACGCATCTATTTCATCATTTAATTTTTCCATGTTTTTCTGGTCGACAAACATTTGTGGATTATCGTAATTGAAATAAACAAAGCTAGTCTTCAAACCTGGTTGTCCCGGATTGAAAAAATAAATCGATTCCAATTCAATTACACTTTTCCAACGTTCGCAAAACGAATAAAATTCAGACATAATTTCATCGTACTTGCGTTGAAATGAAAGATCAGTAGGATCATCACGAACATCAACTAGAAGACTGAACAAAAAACAGCAGTAATAGACCACGATTTTATAAAATCGGGAGGTATACTCGTCTTTCAGTTCCTTTGCTTTGTCTAATTTTATTTTTTCAGCTTCAACTACGCAGCTCTTTTTCGGCCTCTTACTTACAGCACTCAATGCGCTGTTTTCCATGCTTCGCTTACTCATGTTTTTTTTTTATAGTATAGAATGTTAAATCTGAAATGACAGAAGCAGTTAGATAATAGTGACTTGCAACTAAAATTTTTACAAAGTTTATTTAATACACAATCACACATTTAGGTCTTCTTCAATTGCTCAGTGCAGGAAAAGTGATAATACAAAGTATCGCAAAGTAAACTTAATATCAATAGGTTAATATAACTAGGTTAAGAATTATATTTACCTTGTTTTATACTTTATTTTAAGGGTATACATAAAAACTATTAAGTTTATTAAAAAACAGTTGTGGTTACTGTAATCATTATTTTCTACTTAGTTACTTAAACGGATATTAATTTGTCTTCAATCTTCAATCAAGCAAATATCGTAAATTTACCGCCCGTAAAATCTGTTTGCCCCAAAAAGTATTTCTGCAATTTGAAAATATTTAGTTATTTATAAACTAAATCCTTATTAACTCCTGCAATTAGTTACATTTTCTACTATAATTGAGTTGTTCATGAAACTCATTAACTTTAACTAAAAACATAGCAAACTTACACTCGCTGCATAGAAAACACTTGTTGCTGTAAACAATAAAATTTAAAAAAGGTGTTTATTAAAAACAACAGTGAATATTTTTGTTAGGTTAAGATTTATCAAATGTTACCTAGTAAAGTGCTTCAATGAAAATAGCATATTATGTTTTATTTTATGAGAAAAACATAAAATTGTTTACAACTATTATGCTATGATTTAAATTAGTTACACAGTTGTTAAATGAATAAACACGATTTGATTTAAAACGATAAAAAAATCAAAACTGGACTGGTATTTTGAAAAAAAATCCCGAGTTAGTCTGAGTACATTAATTATCTCCTAAGACTAAGTAATACTATTAATTCTGTTGTTTAATTGAAAATATATTTACAAGTATAAATTATCTGTTTATCAGTTTAAAATAGAGGTAGATGTTTTTTTAATTTAAAGCCAAGATAAATTTAAAGATTTTATTGATTTAAGACTCCTATTAGACAACAATCATTCTAAAGTATTGAGAAATTTAGTCATTTTTTTTGACAAAATAACTTTATAAAACAATAGTTTCAATGTTTTCGTTGTTAAAAATATGTTTTACAGAACTTAGTAGCCAAATGATAGGGCTAAACTAATACATATTTTTTTTCGAGTCTGAATTTACCAGGTTAGTGCTAAAGCTGAAAATTAGCGTTGGCTATTTTGGCTTTTTCGGTCCTCGTAAAATTTTCTATATATTTAAAAAACATTTTAGTGAATTGATTTAGTTCTTCAGTGTCTATGTCTTTTTTTATAAACTTAATATTTTTGAATTTAATTTTATTTATAAAAATATGGTGTTATAACTAAAAAACATTTCTAGACCCTCTAAAGTTTTTATGTTATTGCAACATAATTAAAAAAAAAAACGTTTAAAGTTCTTAACAAAAAATACTATAACACTGAGTAAATTTAGATTTTCTTAAATAAATTTTTATTGACAGGATAGGAAGACCATAATTAAATAACATAACTGAAAAAAAATAGACTGCAACTCAAAATATAATAAGTTTATTATAAAACATACACACTAAAGAATAATGTTAATTTAATTAACAATATTTGATAAAATATTAAAAAATATATGTATATTTGTAATAATTTATTAGGACCAAAAAAAGCCAAAATAGGTAACTCCTATGGGCTTTAGCAGACAACCAATAAACCAAGGCTCGTAGAAAAATTGTTTTATTTTAGTCCTATTATTTAGCAAATAAATTCTATAAGAAACTCTTTTTGACTTTTCTGTTTTCAAACTTTTGATTCTAAAAAATAATATTACCTGATAAGTTATGACAATTAACGTTGACAACTAAAAAATTTATAAACGAAACAAAACTATTTTCAAACATGAATAAAATTATTTAATCTGTTTTAAAATAAAGAATATAACTTTATTAAAATTATCATAATATTAAGAAAGCTACTGTAGATCAAATAACTTAGTAAAATATTTCTAAAAAATTTAAGCCTAAGTATGAACAATTTTCCTAACAGTCAAACTGAAATAGATATAGACACTAAATATTAATAAATAAACTAAAAACAAAAGTTTAAAATACTAAGCATTAAAACAAAAAAGCTGTGTAAGATAAAAATATTACTTAAAATACCCTGAAATGTAAAACAAAAACCAAACATATTTGTTTTTTTTAAAGTATAAACTAGCCTGAGAAAGCCTGTATTTGAATAAAACTATCCTTAGTAGGTTGAATTTGTTAAAACCACAAATTTCTTTTGGATTTACTATTTTTCAAATGTAAATCTAACTCACAGGTTTATTAAATGTGTTAAACCAATATACAAAACAATAAAAGTTACAATAAATACATATGAAGTCAATGTTTAACAACAAACATATTTGCAATACAACATTGAAGTAAATATTAAAATCATCAAAACTGTTTAGAGTTCACATAAAAAATAAAACTAATTTCAGTGAACAGAGAAATTTTGATAAATATGAATTTAGTTTAAAATCTTTAAATAATATTGTTTTAAAGCTTAAATTACTTGTATTCGTCATCAATGTATAATCTTTAGCCTCAAAATATTTTTTTTTATTTTAAGTTTTTTATGTTTTTTTTTTCTCCAGAAGTTCTACTTTAAAAATTTACTCTTGGCTTCATGGAAAAGATTAATATAGCCTTAAAAATGTTACATAAACTCGTCACTAATCAAAAAGAAATAAATAAAAAAAATAAAGATAAATTAAGTTGTCTTTAAAAATTTTTTGAAAAAATAAGAGCTTGTCTTATGTAAAAAATATGAGCATAGTATGCCCTATAATTAATTTTATCAAATAATTCCAATATGATTTATAATATCTAAAATAGTAAAAAGAATTTTTTTTAAATCTACACTTTAAAAAAAACTTAATTTTAAAACTAATAGTTTCTGTCAAAAATAAACCTCAACAATAAAGAACAAAATAATTGTTATGTTTTCAAATTTTAAGTCTATAAAAATGATTTAAGTTTCTTTTTTTAAATAGATTGTCATTACTATTAGTTGTATTCCAACTTACAAGGAAATAAATATATATAAAATTACTTTGGTTTCAATAATTTAATTTTTTTTTTTTATTTTACCAAAGTTGTTACCATTTTTTAAAAATGACCAAACTGAGAGTTCTTATAATTGTGACCAAAACTATACATGATAAATGATTATGGTCAGTATAGAAAACCACAAAATAAGTAAACAAAAAAAAACATTTTTGAAAACAAAAAATGCAAGTTATTAAACTTTCATAAAAAAAGGAAATATACAATTAAGTTAAAAAAGTTGTAAATATTCAAAAAATAATATTTTCAGCCAAAATATGTTCATTCTTTCTATCAATGAAACTATAAAGATATAAACAGTATATAAAAAAGTAAAAATACATATTTAGGGTACTAAGTTTTAAAATAAAAAAAATTTAAAAACAATAATTTAATATCCTGAACTGTGAAAAAAAATTAAAATTATTTTATTTTCAGTATAAACTAGCCTAGGAAAGCCTGTATTAAAATAAAACTAGCCTTAGTAGCTTGAATTTGTTAAAAACACAAACTTTTTTGATAAAACTATTTTTCATACATAAATCTAACTTACAGGTTTATTGGAACTGTAAAATACACAAAACATCAAAAGTTAAAATGATTTCACATAAAGTCCGTGTTTAACAGTTAAAAATATTTGCTATCAATTAAGTAAATCTTAAAGAACTGTTCTGAGTGCACATAAAATAACAAACTAGTTTTAGTGACTTGATTAGTTTTAAGTATTTAAAACTTTATTTTATTTCAACTATTTCAATTAAACTGACTTAAACAAGGTTGCAAAATGCTTCTAGCAAATCTTCTCAAGGTTTTCAAAACTTCCTCATGGCTTTTAAAAGTACATATTTTTGAGTCTATTTTAAGTTTTAAGTTTAGTAAAAAGTAAAACGATGTGTTAAATAACACAAAAGCATTAAAAAAAGTTCTATAAAGCTATTTCCAACGTGTTATTTTTTTATAAAAAGATTTTTTGATTATGACAAAAAAAAGTTTATCTATAAGGTAAATTTTGTGTTTCAAGTTTTTTGTGTGTCAATTTTTCTACTTAACATGTAAATACAGTTTAAAGTTGCAGTTTTTTTAAGGTCTTTTTTCAAAATCCCTCAAATTCCAGGTTTTTTCCAGGATTTCAAATTTTTGGCAACCATATTCTTAGTTAAATTACTTATCTTTATTATTAAAATATAAACTTTAGCCTCATAAATAACATACGTGATATTAATTTTTTTAATATTAATTTTGTACTAAAGTTTAACTGTACAAATATACTCTTGGTTTTTTTTAATACATTAATAAAACTTTTGAAATATTACATAAACTGGTCACCAATCTATCATGTTTAAGATAAAGAACAATTATAGATAAAGAAAAAACTTTATACCCTTTTTCTGTATTTTTCTTTAAAAATATTTAAATATCATTCCCTTTCATTCTTAAATAATATTTTTCTTTTAAATAATGTAGCATAATATTTAATTTCTATTTATTTGAACTACATCAAGCACTAAGCAATGTGATCCTTAATAGATAAAATGGCTTCTAATGTTTGTTTCTTGTAAATTTAACATTCAAAGTTCAAAAATTATCCAAAAAAGCACAAGCTAATTTATTATCGTATAATTTTTTTTAACTTTAATAACTTAAATTTTAGAGGTATTTCAAGCCTGATGGTACGTGTTTCGAAGTTCACATCCTGATTACTTTTATATAATGAAAATGATTAAGTTATCAATGCTTAGTTACAAGCATAGTATTGCGCATCATAGATAATTAAAAAAAAAAGTTAAACTTTAAAAAATTTGCCATAATTGTTTAATATTTTATATATTTTTATTCATTTATTGTATTTATTATAAGAATTTTTAAAAACACTATCTTTTTAAATATTGCAGTTTTTGTAGTAAATATTGAGTAGTGTTTTGTATTTTGAATAAAAGTTAATAAAAAACTTAAGATATAAGATGTTTTTTATTCAAGGATCTATAAGCATTGTGTTAAATTTTCTTTTATACTTCTTGTTTAATTAGCAAATAATAATATTTTGGTAAAATATATTTAGTTTAGAAACGTGATGACAAGAAATAGTATTTTTGATACAGGTAAAACCAAATACTATTTATACTTACGATACATATAGTTTTACAGCGTTTCAACGTATTTAAATGGTTGAATATTGAATATTT
The DNA here is from genome assembly GCF_965202585.1 of Thalia democratica. Classification (NCBI taxonomy): domain Eukaryota; kingdom Metazoa; phylum Chordata; class Thaliacea; order Salpida; family Salpidae; genus Thalia; species Thalia democratica. The sequence continues at coordinate 82,142,166 of NC_139167.1, forward strand.
ACTTTTAATGGTTTTATCGAAATATTTTCTTAAGATTTTAGCTAAGTTTTGTACGTAAGCTAAGTCAAATAATAAATACTAATAATGACTTAATGAAATTTGATTTTTAACGAACTTAGAATTATTATAACAGTAACAAAAAGTATTTTCTAGTAAGTTTTCAATGTGAGTTCCTGTTTTTCTTACTATAAAGACAATGTTTAATTTTATTTTTTTATTTTAAATATGTTGAATAAAAAGCAGGTTATGTTTAAACTAACAAACTGTTTGATATAATGCATACAATCGCTTACTAAAGCCACAAATCGAAGTTTTCAAATATTTTGTAACATATATACTTAGAGATTATTATTAAAATACTACGAGGAGTTGTTAAAAGTAATTTTGTTTGCAGTATTTAAATTGAACTAATAATATTAAAGGTTTTTTTTTAATATTTCTGTTTATGAATAGTTGTGTTTTGTGAAATATTTAGTTTAATGATCCAGTAGTAACCAAAAGATTATGCAGTATAACAATTTTAGAAAACTTTGTATTAAGAATCTAGATTAAACTAAGTTTGTTAAATATATGAATAATGATCTTTCAAAACTCTTTGTTTTATATTTTGAGGTTTTAATAGGTTTAAAAATATCGAAAATATATACAAACTTAGTAACTTCTGAGTATTTGATTTATTAACTTTACTTACTGATGTTTTAAAATGATTCAAAAACTAGATATACGATTAGAATAAATAAAATGACCATAAATCTTTGACTCGAATAAAAATTTAAAAACGTCACAAACGTGGTATTTTTATTTCGTATGTCTTACACTTCTAGTATATATAGAAAAAACTTTTATACAGATATGGTTCTACATAATTATCTATTATTTTAAGCTGTTTTTTTTTTTTAATTAGAATTCCACTACTACTTCAGCTGTGCTGGTGGCTTGCTTACTCCTTCGTGTCTGTAACTTTCTTGTAATTGAAACAAAATACCTGAACAAAGAATATGTTTGACAAAATAATTAATATATTCCTCATAAACCTACATCACAAAAGTCAGTATGAAACAAATTATTTCAACAATTTTAACCAGAAACGTTAATATAAACTTATAGTTCAACTATAAACAAATACTATTTGGTTCTTTTGTTTTTGAATACCTGTAAAACACGTTACAAGCTTTAACCTACAAAACCGAAATATAATTTTATTCTTATCTATTTAAATTTCATCGCGCAAAAGTTTCTTCGTGCAATTTTGTCCCATCGTGAATATTTGAAACCAACTCTAAATTTACGGCAGTTTGTAATTTGTCTGCGAATTGCATTTTGTTTAGAGCAAAACGATAAATGTATAAATAAATATGTCTACTTCTTAACAGATTTAGATTAAAAACTTATAGTTTTATTGAAACTTTAGAAATATTTAATTTTTCGGTTTTGAATTTTATTTTAACAATTTAATGATTACTTTTAACTTAAAAAACTATTTTACCGACTAAATGCAATTGAAACAGGAAAATTTTGTGTTACAAAACATTTAAAACCCTATGTCCATAGCTTAAGTACGAAGTAAATAATTCAATTTATATTGACGAGCAAACATTGTCATAGAATTTGTTCGCTTCTTTTAAAGTTAGAACTGCAGAAACATTTTATTGGAAAAAAGCAAAAGCAGCTGTGAATTATAATAAAAAACATATTGTATTCAAATTATATATTTTAAGAGGTATACCACGTTTACAACGGTTCCAAAAGGAAAACATCGATATGGCTGAATAAAGCATTGAATTTTGAACCTAACTTTATATACATATATAATTTCGCAGCTAGTGTTTGCTGTTAGCTAATGACGTCAATAAGGTACAAAAGTTTATTTTGCGCTGCATTTGTAGCCTTTAAATTTTGTTCGTAGGTACAATGAGTGCGATATAAAAATGTGGCAAAAGTAACGGCTAGTTTTTATATAAATATTTATTTCTATCTAATTAAGTTGATAATTTATTTTGACATATAAGATTAACTTCAATGACAGCTGAGCAATGACTGAAAAATTTAAATTTTAGTTAAACATTTTAGTTAAGAAACGATAATTTTATACAGTTAAATGTTTAATCAATAAATGAAAAATATATTGAAACAACTAGTTGTATACAAAATATTTTATTATAATATATAAAATATTAATCGTTCTTCAAACTTACAGTTTCATTTGAAAACTTTAACCCTTTTAAAAATTTGTTAGTTATTTTAAAAATGTCTTAGTCTTTAGACAGCTATTAAGTTTTTCATTGTTCACATAAGTAAGATATGAAATTAAAACGTTAATGTTTTGTTTAAATTTACAAAACGTCATTGTATCTTTATAATCTGGTAATTAATGTTTATATGAGTCTTTTTATGTCATAATCAAACTACACGAAAATGAAAAGTTTGAGTAGTTAATTCTTTTTAAACGAAAAAATAATAGATAAGTAGAATACTGTTTATAAATATATTCATAACAAATACTTCTTTGAATATAGTGCATCTAAAATTTGATTGTTAATAATACTATTTTCATATATTACATCAAAATTTATTTTAATCAATACATGATCTCAAATTACATCAACAAGCAAATTAAGAAAATCAGTAGTTTTATTAAGTTTATTCGAATTTATTTAATGCAAAATAAATCATATTGTTAGAATACATTTAATTTTGAAGCATTATTAAGTACACGTAAGTTATGATATGGTTTATTTGTAAAATTAATTATTTTAAAGTTTTTATTACCAAGCATAAACCCGTAAAAAAAGTTTGTTTAAACATTATTTCATATATAATATTTTTTACTATAATAATTCTAAATAATGTTAAATTATTTTTTTTATGAAAATACTTTGTTTTTTTGAAAATTATTAATAAAGTACTTTTTCATTTCAATTCTATAAAAGGCGAAAAAAAGTTTAAGTAAAGTACTTAAAAAAATGTTTTTTTTTTTAATATAGACTGATTTTTAGAATTTTGTTTTTTAAGTCTTTCTAATACTAAGCAATACCTGCAAATTAAAAAATAAGTATTTTAGTTAATACTTTTTAAAGTGCATTTAATTAATTCTTAAACGACATCGATGGAAAATTTATTTTCACATATCTAACTATTTATATTAGTATAGTTTATATAGTTGCCAAAAATACGGCTGTGTCAAACTCGACTAATAATAGTTCGGGCTAAAATAAAAAAAGTGCAGTTATATAGTTAAAAGTTTAAGTCTAACTCTTGCGATTAGATTTTACGTAAAAAATAACTAAATAAATTTTAAATAAAAATCTTAAATAATGCATGGTTTTTGAATATAAGAATAGTACAAAAGTAAATGAAAACAACTAAAAATGTTTCTTGAGTAGCTTTAGTTTAGAGTTTGTATAATAAGTGCTTCGCCTTTTAAATTACTTTTGCTTTCAAATTAAAAACAAAAACTTTATCTTCCTCTCAACTTACTAGTTAATATTAATTTTGTTTTATTGAACTTTTTTAAGCTTAAGACGTTTTATAACATTAAAAATTATTCTTACTTTGTCTAAATTAAACATGTGGTAGCTTTTTAGACTCGACAAGTTTTGTTAGAATATTTAATCAACAAATTTTAGAACAAAGTAGTTTACTTTATACTAAACAGCTAAATTAATAAAAATTAAACACGGAACGGAAACATTAAAAAAGTTTAAAAAAAATATTTTATATTAAGACGCTGATAATCAAAAGTTGTATTTATTTTATTGACGTCAGTAGCTTTCATTCAAATTTTTACTTAAGTCTTAAGTTTATATTCAGTATAACTTTTTAGGCGTCAAGTATGGAAATTTATTTTGAAACCGTTGAAGACGCGGTAAACCGATTCTAACAAAATAATTTTTTTCATTTACGAGCTGCAAGCTTAATAAATAAAAATAAAACTACAATAATAGTTTTCATAAATGATATCTTTAAATGAATAATTTTTAGTTGTTATTAACGTTCATCATCAAGTATACTTAACTTTATTTGGTCTTTCTACAATATAACTTATTTATATTTGTTATTGCTATAATAATTACATTTTTATTCTTAGCTTTAAATTTATTTAAAAGTTCAACAGCTTCACTAACTAAACTAAATTGAGAAAATTACTGTCGTCAAACCTTAAAAAACTAAAACTAAATACAAAAACGAAACTTCAAGAAATACTTAACCCCGAATATTTATCGAATTTAAAAACTCGCAAATAAAAACCATAAATTTTAGAGTAAAAAGATATAAAACTCTCAAGCAGACATGTTAAAAAGCTCTGCTTTGTTTACTCGAGCGTGAAATTACTAACTTAAAACAAGCCAAAGTTTATACGCTTCATTGCTGAATTACCATAGTAACTATTAGCATTTTACCAACTCTGCTCTCAAGCTTTGTAAAACGTGTTGTGCAAAAAAGTGAAGATAAAGGACCTTTTTACATGTTATTCTTGTTAAAAGATTTTTAACAGAGCTAATAGTTCTAACAGAGCTAAATTTAATTAACTTGAATTTCAAATAAACATTTCAGATACAACCGATGAAAGACAGATAGTACAATAAAAGTAGGAATTTAAAAAAGCAAAATATACTAATTTACTAAAAATCAATGTTCTACTTGATTTTTTTTTGTAGTTTTCCCTTTCAATAAGGATTTTTTTGTACTCTATGAATATGAATTAACATAAATAAAATTTTAAAATTAACTTTTTTATATGGTAAAAAACAACTGTACAAAATAAATTCAGCTACATTATTTTGAAGTGGGAAAGGGTCAAAATTGCACGAAGACAAAATTGCACTAGGTTACCAAATTGCACGAAGATACTTTTGCACAAAGATTATTTAAACAAGGTTCAATTTTGCACAAGTTACAATCTTACTCAGAAGATAATTTTTGCACGAGAATAAAAAAACTAAAAAAACTGAAAGATAGATTAAAAATTTAAAAAAAAGTTACTGACCTAGGTTAAGGGTTAGGGGTAACAGTGATAGAAATGTAAAAATTTAAATTAATAATAAATTTCGTTATGATAAAAAAAAAATTAAAAGTAATTTAATTATAAGGAAAAAAAAAGCTACCGACCAAGGGTAAAGGTTAAAGGTAACAGTTACAGAAAAAAATGTTTAGTTAAAATAAAAAAATTATAAAAAAAAAAAAAAAATTAAACCCCCTGCAAAAATGTCTAAGTGTAAAAAAATTTCCTCGTGCAAAAATGTCTCAGTGTAAAAAAAATTCTATCATGCAAAAGTCTCTTCGTGCAATTTTGTTACCTTATACAAAAATGTTTTCGTACAAAAGTATTTTCGTGCAGTGGGTCATCGTGCAATTTTGTACGCTCGTGCAAATTTAAAGGCTACCCTTCTAAATTATAAGTTAAAAGCATAGTTTTGTCTTTAAGTATAAACACTATTGTTATTAAATTTGAAGCTAAAAATCTATTTTAATAAATACTTCTTTATACCCGTAAATATATAGATTATATTTAAGTTTTGAAAAACTTTTTAAACATTTATTTAGCTTTGATCAGGGTTCCCACTTACTCAGGGAAACTTAAGGATTTTTTTATTTTTAAAAGTCTCAAAGTATTTTGTTTTTTTCATAAAAACATTGGGAGACTTAGGGCAGTTTTAAAATCTTATAGAAATCTCAGGATAGGCTCATTAAATACAGGCTATTTCAGATCTTTGCTAAATCTTGCAAGCAATCGAGATAAAAATATTAGTGACCACCTGGAAAACAGTACAGTATTTGAATAAATACAGCTACAATACAGAATGAAATACTTGAATGTGTTCTTCAAAATTATAAAAACAAAGTTACTGCTCAAGTCAGTGAAGCACTTTTTAAGCTATAAATGCTGATGAAACCACATACTTTTCTGTCCAAAATCAACTATCCTTAGTCATCAGATATATACAAACTACAAAGTTGTAGAAATATTTTGGGGCTTTTTCCAACCAGACATAGTCAATGCTGATGGAATGGAAAATGTTATTCTCACAGAGCTGGTAAATATTTTGAAAGGAGGTGAAAAGAAAGTCACACATATTTATGATGGTGTTTCACTCATGCAGGGAAGGATTTGAGGGATGCATGTAAAAGTAAAGCAAGTATATGAAAACTTACTTCATTCACTGTGCTGCTCATCAGCTTAATTTAGATGGAAGTGAAAGTTAAGCGTCTTAATATTTACGTGTGTGAAGTTAGAACTTTATATTTAATTTTTTAGTTTGATATTCAGTTATAATTTTTTTTGTACCAATGTAAGTTTTTCTTTAAAATTTTGAAGTTTGTTTATAAAGATATTTTGTATGTAGATATTTTAATTTACTTTTCAAGACTATTTAGGCATTCCATTTTTGTTAAGTTGAATATTAGTAAAAATAATTTTCTTAATTTAGTGTTTTGTCTTAAACTTTCAAGAAACATTTAAGCTAAAAGAAATATGATTATAGAGAATGTGTTTTAAGATACAAACTAAGTTAGTTTTATCTAAATTTTTCTATTATTTTTAATTTAACAGCTTTCTTAACAACTAACATTCATAAGTGAGCAAAAAAAAATTAGTTGTTTAACTTAATCAATTTTTTTTAAATTCTTTTATTAGATTAAATTTTCAGTTTTCATTTGTTGTTTAAAAAATTTGTTTTTTCAAATAATTTTTGAAAGTACTTTTTTTTTGAGATTTCCTATTTCACATTGGCAAATAAATGTAGTTGTTTTAGAAAAAGTCTTTATCTAACATAAAAAATGTTTTAAAATAGAATTTTTTTTTCTGCACAATCTAAGAAAATACCACACAGCGCCAATGTTTAAATCATTTTTTTAGATATTTAAAACTTGTTAAGAACTTTTGAAACATTCTCAATAGTTATTGACGCTATTAACTAAGTACATAATGTTAAGGAAAAGTTTTTGAATTTGAAAAATAAATCTGAAAGCTAAATAAAAGCTTGATTTCTTAATAAGCAATGTGATGCTTGAGTAACTTTGTGGCTTCTTGCTTATTAAACTCTTAGAATTATGTTAGGAACTTGATAACTACCTTACAATTTATTAAAAACTACTTGAACTTGAAAACTTAATTGCAAATAATCGTTTATTTAGTATTTAGCGTTCAATTATCATAGCAAAAATAACATTCTGACAACCCTGCTAGGTGTTTTTTAATATAAACAATTTTGGACCAATTTTGTATCTAAATAGTACTTTTATGTCTTACCAATATACTTTTTTTTAAATTAAGTCGAAGTTAATCATTATCAAAACCTATCATAATGATATATTCTAATTTAAAATGTTGACTTTTGCTAAAAACTTTTGAGTTAAGTGTTTTTTTGTAGTGCAGCTTTTCATTTTATTCAGTAAATTTTTACATAATGATGACAATTATTGTTATTTTAATTTTTTTAATTATGTAATGTTGGGCTTAGGCATCAAAATCTAAGCCACTTTAATGGGATACAAAATTAGAAAAAAACTAACAAAATGGATAATTTGTTTTTAATTGCCAAGGTTAGAAGAATATGTGAAAAGTTTTTAATAAATTTTGAAAGTTATCCCTGTAATATGACCTTACTATACTTAATAGTTTTTATATTTTTAACTTACATAATTGTTGTACTTTAAAATAAATTTGTAGAAATTTGAATGTGAGCTTTAGTTTAAACTTTTTTTTAATTTATTTAAATCAGTTCTAAATATGTATTAATTTTATTAGAGTTTTCAAAAATCTAAAATATGAATAAATATAACGAAAATTATGTGGCAAAAAAAAAAACAATAATTTTGTACAAGTATAATTTGACCAGTTCTTTTTGTTTTTAGAGGTGTCAAATAAATACTATTAGTAGGTAAACTGCATAACTATATATATATGTAATACACTTACAAATAAAAAACCTGCACATTTAAATTTAAACAAAAACAGAAAAATGAACTGTACTAAAATAATTAAACTTCACTAAAAAAACGGTTTAAAAAAAAGTTATTTAGAATATTTCCTATCAGAGTAACGAGGGTTACTTAGGGTCGAATAGTTTTTTTTTGCAATTTTAAAATATGTCCAAACTTTAGCTCTAATTATGTTACTTATCTTTAAAGCTAATTTAGTTTTTTTTTAAGAGAACGTCACTTTGCCTTTAATTTTAAAATAAAATTCATTGGATTGGGTTTGAATTTAGTATTGGTGCCCCTACAAAACTTTTTTTTTATTTAAATTATTATTTTTTTAAATAATTAAAGATTTTTTTTTTCATTTACGGATTAAACTTGAATTTTTAAGATGAACTTTTTTTTGATTAAACTTTTTTTATGACATCCTAAAATAAAATTTTCCAAATTATTCAAATTTAACATGTGCTTACTGCAAATATATAGCATTAATCGAACAGTTTTTGTTTTCAATATTATTGTTTAACTAAGTTTCTACTAAGAAAATATTAATTTTTTTTATTTTTTATCATTATATGACCTATACAAATTTTACATAAATTCATAGCACTTGAGATAAAAATCCTCAAATTATGTAATTTTATGTAAAATTTGTACGGGTAATATAATTTTAAAATTAGAAAAATTGATTTTATCTTAATTTAAAACTTAGTTAAATAACAATATTGAAAATATAAATTAGTTGATAAATTTTATATATTTGTAGTAAAGCTATAATTGATTTAAATATTTGGGGTATTTGGGGTATATATAAACAGATTTAAAGAAAAAAAAATTCCAAAATAAAAATCTTAGTTTAATAAGTAAGTTATAAAATAAAATAAAACTTTGTTTTTTTTTCCGATAAAAGCTAAAATAATAAAAAGAAATTAAAAAAAAAACCTTAATTTTTTATTAGTTTTTGTTTTTAAAAATAATCAGAAATATTAGTTATTTTGGTAGGATGAGGCTTTAGCGATCAACAGAAAACTTTATCTTTAAAATCTAAAACATTATTAGGTTATTAAAAGCAATATTTTTAAGCATGTTTAAATACTTATGTGAAAGAAAAAAAAATAAGTTTTATAGTAAATTGTTTTAATGATTTTGAATCTTAATTAACTTCTTAATTTTTCATATATAGATTATTTATTTACAACGAATTTTAAAAAGATAAAATATAAGTAATTTTTTCAGTTATTTTTTTTGTAGATTTTGCAAGCCATTTGTGACTATTTTTATCCAAAAATTTTAAATTATTGTGTGTATTGGACTGAAAAAAAGAAAAACTTTATGCAGTTTATTTTGTTTTAAATTTATAAAATACTCTTTCTAGTAAAAAAGAAACAGAACTAGCTTACTTATATCTTTATGGACATTTAACTTAATTTACATTAAATATAGCTAGTTTACGAAAGAGATAGACCATTTAGTGGTGATTTTTCTAATTTATGTTTTGGAAAAAATCAATTGTCACTATAAATAACTTATAATGGTTTAAGCATTAAAGTACAGAATATATTTTTAGGCTAAAGTAGCAAAATTAGTTTCAATCAAGTACTATAATGTAAAAAAAAAATACTACACTTTAAACTAATGTCCTGATAAATTAGTCAAAATAACATGTTCGGGTTTTAAAGTACTTAGAACTTACGATAAAAACAACATTAAAAAAATGACATCTTAAAATAAAAAAAGAAATTTGCCTCAACATAAACCGGGAAGTAAAATAACTTTAAACAACAATATATAAAATAAACACAGTTTAATGAAAAGTAATTTTTGCAATATTTTATATTTGAAAGCATTTTTGCACCGCTATTTTTAAGTACTAGCTAAAATAACAATTGATTTTATCGTAACTTTTAAATAAAATATTTACGAACAACTACTCAATTACTACAAACAGTTTCAACTACGTAATCGGTATTTAGTACTTAAAGGCAGATAAAATTTTAATAAAAGTTGTACTTGTTTAGTGTACTAACACATTTCAACTTACACGATAGCTATTTAGTATATATAACTATCTCTACTATGGACAAAGAAATATCAAATGTTACTAGTTTCAGCGCTACTGATGTTTGTGAAGCTAAAAAAAATCGTAAAAAATTAGCTGATAATCGAAATGACAGTTCAGTTCAAACCTTTGCAAAACTGTGCAACGAAAAAATATCAAACAATGTTAACAGAAAATTGTTGAACAATTTCAATGCTTACGTTCAATCAAGTTAGTATTTTTTGTCAATTACTTTATCAAACTTGTCCTGAACGAGACGTTAAAAGTTGTCCGTGGTGTGCAACTCGATATCCGTCAGGTTTTTTCGTTCACCAGGTCCTACGACGAAATACTTTGAGTGATCTTTTATTGTCGTTTAATAAACAATTAATGAAGACTTTTGTAAATACTATTTTTTATTTACGAGCTATTTTTTTTTTATTCTAAGGTTAAGGTAGAACTTTAATGATGAAAATCAAAACTTAAAGTTTATACAGTTTAACAGTTCGCAAACTAAATAAAGTTTTTAATAAGTTCCACGAGTTCAAGTTAACAAGGTTTGGTCATACCCATTTGATCATCGAACCACAAGCCTTCGATAAACTGAACCCCGAGAGTTCTTATTGAAACTTTCCATTCAATTGCAAGGAAAAAACTTATACCCGTCAATCTAAAAATGTTTTATAAGGTTTTCGCGTGAAGCAACCGTTTGTTGGTAAAAATTAATGACGTCAGTATTGTATTTGATCAAGTTAGCACATTGCCGACTATGCAGCTGTCTAGTGCAATAGCTAATATAATAAACTAGCTGCAGATTGACTGCTTCAAGTTTTTTAGTCGCATCTGAATAACGAGTTTCAATAAGAACGAATCCAAGTCTCAATCTACCAAAGGCTTGTGGTCTTATAAGAAACCTCGTTTTGTCAAACCTTGTTTATTTTGGCTTGCCACAGGGCGTAAACTGTGTAAACTTTCGTAGATCTTTTCTTGTATCCATAAAAAAAACATCTTTGTAACTTGTTAAATTTCAGGTAAACCTAAACTAGAAGGCAACAAGTTAACTCAAGTTTTACTGATGAATAAAATTTTTTTAAACGATAAAGCTGCACGTATGATAGTTAGTCACATCAAGGAGATAATTAAGTACGTAGCTATTGATAAACATCAATTTATTGCTACTTTCTAACAATTATTTAGCTTTTATAACTTGTTAGATATTAAAAATGAGACTTTAGATTACATTCACCGTTGGTTTACAGTTATAGCTAAAACTGAAAACTTTCAACAGCTAGATTTTAAAAGCGTCATGAAAATACTGTCTAGTTCTGAACTAAACATTTCTTCAGAATACGAAGTTTTTTATGCATCAAACTTTTGGCTGAGCTGTGAAAGTTTTAACAGATGTGAGTTTGCAAAACAAATGTTTTTAAAAACTCGGTTTCCATTAATGTCCGATCATGTGACTAAAAGTCTTTTGGAACAGGACAAAGATTCAAACAATTTTTCTTTTTTTCATAGAAACAAGGAGTGTCTTGTGTTTGTAGAAGAGGTACTTAAAAACAAGAAAAATTTTTACAGAAAAAAGTCAAAAATTTATCACACAAACAGATATTGTAACAGCAGCAAGTTTAAAATAATATTATGTGGTGGGCATAATCATAGAGCTTCAAAACCAAATCTGAACATGTATGATTTTGAAGCAGATAACTTCCAACAAGTTAAAAAGTATACTCGAAGTATACTCAATGAATGGAGGATTGATGGTGCTGTTAGTATCAGAAATGAACTTTACTTTCTTTTCGTTAAACAAAACAATGAAAACGCATTTGGAAAACATTCAGTTGCTACAAAAACGTGGACAGACTTACAACTATATTATGATGTACGAGTAGTTAGTTACTGTATGTGCCCGTTTGTAGATAGTATATATTTTATAGGAGGATGTTTTTATGACGAGATTGGTATTGATGATGAAAGTAACTATAAAATTGGAAATTCTTGCGTAGTTTTTGACACAACTACTGGAAAATGGAAAGAAATTGCTAAAATGGAGGATTTTAGAATACGTTCTGCTTGCACAGTTTTCGAAGGAAAAGTTGTAACTTCTGGTGGATATAGTGAAAATGGTAATCTTCGCACAGTTGAAGCTTACGACCATGTCGCTGATAAATGGTCATACATGCCAAGTATGATTAATCAAAGTTACTCTCACGCCATGATAGCTATAAGCAACAAGTTGTTTGCACTTGGATGTGGTGAAAGTTGTGACATTTGTGAAGTTTACGATTCTACAAGTAACCAATTTGTGGTTTTTAAAGGTCCTTCTGGGTTTTATAGGAACTACCACCATCATGTTATTCCAATTGGTATGAAAATTTTGGTTTTTAAACGTTCAACAAAAATGGCAATTTACGATGTAGATCAAAAAGAATGGTCTGAAGACACCTTTGAAGCTAAAATGCATATTAGTGGATTTTTTTGTTTAAGAATACCAAGCTTAGAACTTTGACGTTTAAAATTTTTTTATGAACGGTCTATAAAACCTTCTGGTTTTACAATGCGTATAAGTTAAAATTATTTTTCAAAACAGCCTAGCTCAAACTTTTGATCTTAAATACTTTTCTATACTTGGAAATACTTATTTAAGAAATATATAAAAAAATGTATTGAAATTTTTTATAAATGTTGTATAAGTTTTATATAATGTATTTTTTTTTTTAATTCTAATTTCTTTCAATTATTTTTTTGAATATCTGTAATAAAGTAATATAAAATTAAAAGTAGTTTAGTTTTTTTTAGTTGCTCATATAAATGATTTTTAAAGTTGGGTATTTTTTAGTTAACCACTAGATTAGGGTTTCCAAAGTAGGTCATTACAAAAGTTAAGGGGGCCATGTAGTCATAGTTTGAAACTTACATTAAGTATTCTCGAGTAGACGATGAAGATCAAAATAAAGTTTTGTAACAGTAGTTTAATTAGATATTTTTATTGGAGACCCATAGATTTTTGTTATTTCTTTGAAGGGGGCCATTTGAAAGAAAAAATTAGAAACTTTGATTAAAATATATATCTCGAAATATCTATTTTATAAAATAGGCTTATACAGACTCCGTTTATTAAAAACTTTGTATGTCTGTTTAAACAAAACTATGAATTTTAACACAAACTTTAGTTTTTTTTTAGTCATTTTAATCATAAACTATAATACGTTATATTACCGACTAAAAAGTTTTAAATATTTTTTTAGTTTAAATCTAGTGTATTAGATTTGAACAATGTTTTATTACCCAATTTTTAGACTTTTCAGGGTATTTTAGACTTTTAGAGTTAAAGTTTAATATCTTTAAATTATAATTGAATCGTTGCCTGATGGTGCTGGGATTCTAATAATAATTTTTTAATCTTTATGAGTTAAAAATTTCAAAAAATCAAGAATTAACTTTTTAGCAAACAGATATACAAATATAAAATAACTTATATATAGTTATTAAAATACCATTAAATGATAAAAAAACAAACTATCATGTGGTGTAGTAGTCTAAAGATGATTTAGAGAACTATCTGAATTGAACTTTTCAAGGTTTAAAAGCTTCAAACAATATTATTAAATAAAATCAACTAAGTAAAATAAAACTTGATTAATTTTTCGGACATTTTTTAAGTAGAATTGTACTAAATCAAAAGTTACTTACATTATAATACATAATCAAAAGTTATTTACACTAAGTTACAATTTATAATGGGAACAAGATCATCTTAGTAAAAAGTTTCCCAGAAATCAAATAAAACTTTAAAACTTATAACTATTATGACGTCACAGTTAAAATTTTATTTTAAATTTATTTGAGCTTGGCAAAAACGAGCATTTTTTGTTACGAAAACTTATAATCTTTCAGTGTTATAAATTCAACATTCATTATTCTAAGTTAATCAAATAACCAAAGCAAAGTCAATAGTCAACGCTTTTTGTAAAATTCTAAAAATGTTATTTTCTTTTTTCTTTTCAGGGGTTTCACAGGAAACAGGAAATCAGTAAAACCACGCCCCTGGATTAAACTATAAAAGTTTTTGTTGAAACTATAAAATAGAAAGTGTAAACTTTAATATATATTAAAATCTTTAGAAAACCAAAATTAAAAATAGACTAGTCGGAATATTTCTAATACAACTGTTTTAAAAATTTATGAATAGCCATTTCGTTTTTTTATCGTAAGTTATAAAGTAGTTTACTAAAATGGAGTCAACTTATATTGTTAACAAAAGTGTAAAGTTTTATTTGCTGACTATATTATCGAAACATTTTCAAATTAAATAACTTAGATACTAAGTCCCTCAAAATGTTGAAAGTTAAAGAATACATTTTGCTATATAATTTCTTCTAATTTTATTCTACAGTTACAACTTTTCAAACTATGAGATTTAATTTACTGCACTTTAACAGTTTGTTTTTGTTTTCGATTTCTTTGAGTGAAGAGTAAAAATTATTTAAACTATAATTTTAATTTTAAGCACTACTGACGTCACTTAAAAAGTCAATAATATCAAGTAGAACATATTGTGACACAATTTTTGTAAATAATATGTTAAAGTATGAGCATTATGTTGTAATTTGTTTTTTAATTTTCAGTTTAAGATTTTAAATGTTAAAGACAATTAATTTTTACAAATAATTTTTTTCTTTTACTAGTTTGTAAATTGTGGTTCAACCGAAAAACAAACAATGCAATAGTTTATTTAATAATTGTAATGACAATATGTGAAGTATTTCATAACAAGTTAAGGAATTATACTTTTTTATTTACTGAAAACGTCTTTATTTAAAAAATTACATACTTGCAATTTTACATAGTCAAATTAATGATGTTTTTTGTTATTTTATATTTTTGTACTAATTTATTTAGATTTAGCAGTTTTCTAAATAAAAGAAAACTAATGTGTTATGAATAAAATATCTTTTTCATTTAATGCTGTATTTTGTTTTAAGGTAAAATCAAATGAACTCAGTTTCTTAATGTTTTATTTTGAATAACATAAAAAACATATAAAGATTTATGAAAAAGTTTCAACTTTGCAAACCAAAATAACTAACTGTTTGTTATTTCAATAACGTTTTAAACACAAAGTTGATTTAGGTTATAAATACAAGTAAAAAAAGAAAAAAAAAACTTAATGAGTATAGGTAGTCAAATATATTTTTACAACTATCGTTGTTTTCAAATAATCTATGTCTGCTTTTAAAATTTCTCATATATATTATATTTTTTAACGTAATTCAGTCGATTTTGTTAAATATTTTTATCAACGACCCATAAAATAAACTAGATTTTATATTTTAAGTTCTGCATTTAATAAAAATATAAATAAGTATTCTAAAACAACAAAAATTATTCAATACTATTCTCGATTGATTTAATTTATTTGTAAATTAATAATTCATTTTTGTATAAAACTTTATGTTTATATATTTTTACAGGTTCTCTATTAAGTTTTTAAATCAATACAAATCTTTATTATGCTAAATATGTTGTTAGTTTATACTATTGTTGATATTGTAAGGGCGCTTATATAAGTTCAAAGAGTATGATAATTAATTTACCGCGTTTCTAACGATTTAAAAGAAATCAAATTTCTGTACAAGCTCCGGACTACTGTGTAAGCACTTACTGAATCTATTTATACAATCTTAATAATAGAGTAATTGTGCTAATTATTGACGTCACTCTAAAAAAAATTAGTTAGATAACCAAAATGGACTTAATTTTAAAACAAACATTATACAAGAAATTAAAATTTTTATAGAGTTTAAGTACCACTAACTAAATAGTTATTTGATATTTTCTACAAATAAAGCTCGTGATCTAAATTTAAATTAGTTCATATTGTAAATTATTTTAAGCATAAAGTCACTTATAAAAAAAAAGATATATCTTTTTTAAGGCTTTAAAACGATACAAGAAAATATTATTTAGTTATTATTATTTTTTTAATCCAAATCTAAAATTTTAAGCGTTTTTTTTGTTAATAAATATAAACAACTTATCGAAAATATAACAAATCACAATTAAATGTTTTTTCAAAAAAAAAAAAACAAAACATAAAATATCAACAAACTTTTATGACTTTTTGTTTATGTAGTATTCATATTAAATTTTATGATGCAAATACGTTAAACTTTACCTTAGAATACAATTTAAAGATATTTTACGTAAAACATAAAAGGTAGTAGAGCATAAATTTTTTGAAAATATAGTAAGCAAAAGAAGATAAATATGTATGACTTATCTTACTTGACTAATTTAATTTATGTTAATGTTAATACAGTAAATCAACAAACTTGAAATTCTTTTGTAAAAATTCTTTCTTTTTCAGTTTTTTCTTTTTTTTTTATGTCATTATTTGTTATGCTGACTGTTTTTTTTCTCATTAATAATATTGTTAAGAAATTATATGTTAAATCATAAACTGTAAATTGAAAGCATTTATAGTTTATTTTATAATTATATTTAACTGTATTACATTCTATTACTACACCCAATTACTTTTTTTTCTCGATTTAAGTATACTTGCAAATGTTTAAAAAACATACTACACAATGATTTTTGTCTGACTTGAAAATGTTTATATATTCCTAACAGTATTATTAATTCAATAAACATACATTATTAAATATCGTCATTTATTTAAAAAATAGGTTTAGGTCATAAAAAATTTACTACAAATTTTCAAATAAAACTATTATTCACATCTATAATATATGATCTACATAAATGATTTCAGTGAAGTTAAGTTTGAAACCGTTGAAAACTCGGTATTTTTTACATATTTAATTCCTGCTTTTATGTTTTATAAAAACTATTCTTGTTCAATACTGAAGTAAGTTAAAACATATTTTTTATACGAATAAACGTTTTCCGATGGCGCAAAACGTGGAAAATTACAATATCAAGTTAATGAAGTTAGATTTGAAAAATATTTCAAACTTTTTTAATAACCGAAACTTTACTAATATTATTTTTCTTCGTACTTATTAATTTTTTTTTAATAGAACACTAAAGCTAAATACAATTTATATATTTATTAAATAGTACATCAGTTTGTTAATAATTTTTGTTCATACCTTATACCAGTGACGTAGCGTGGTGTATTTGTTTCGGGTAAACAAAATTTACTCATTGCTAAAACAATCTACTATTTAAAACTTTTTTTTTCAAGTTGTACAAAAACTTTATTCAATGTAAATCAAAAAGCTTAAATACAAAGTTTAGCGCGTTTGGTAGGTTAGAAATTTGTCAACAAGATTTGTGTTTACAACTAATAGAGGTTACTGAGTTCTTAATAAAATAAAGTAGTTAAAGATGGTCTGTATATTAATAAAGTAAATAACAAAGCAATAAGTTGTTGTGCATTTTTTATTGATGCGTAGTCTAACATAAAATAATTTAAGATATTTTACAACCAAAGAGTTTGCCTTAATAGATTTTGACAAGTATGCTTATTAATGTGGTTTAGAAACACTTACTATATTTATTTTAAAGTAAGATAAAGAGTACATAAAAACTGTTTTAATCTTAAATAGCTAACACAACATTCATGTTTTGTGGCGGTGTAAAATGTTTGATAAAGCAAAAAAAAAATCTTTAAGGTTTTACTTTGAACTTATCTTGAGTTAAAAAATTACTTGAATACTTTTTCAATTAATATTGAGTAAATATGAGAATTATTTAAATCATATTATAAATATTTTCAGCTATTATTAGTTTGAACTTTGACTATTAAGTTTTAATGATTAATTTATTTTTAGTTTAACAAAACTAAATTTGAAATTTAGCGATTTAGTTAGGTTAACTAGTAACAGCACTGTTAATAAATGATTACATGTAAGTAATAAATTTTTATATTAAGTAATTTTCTAGAACATAAACCAAAATTATGTTTTTACTTACATTGTTTTAAACTATATTTGTCCACATTTTTTGCTATATTTTGAATGTTTAGTTAAAATACATAATAAATAGAACTTTAATACACTTAGAAAAGTTCTTACTTTAATAAACCTAACATCTATTAAATTTAAATATGAAAAAACAAAATTATGTATTTTTATACTGTCTGGTGACGTCAGAAATTTACACACAAACTTTAATTGATATCTAAAGTTTATATTAAATTCAAATCCAAAGAGTTAGGTTTGTAACAAAACTAGCAGTTTTAGTTAATATTGAAATCAAATTTTACATAATCATCTTTTTTTAAAATCAGCGTTTTAAAACCGTTAAAAGCGAAGTAAATAAAAAATCTTTAGTAATAACTACTAACTCCATGATTGAGATATAAAAGTGCATGTACAATCTAGTTACGGAATTTGATCATATTTTATTTTATGATATCAGAAATACATAAAATTCAAAAATATTTTACTACAAACATTAATAAAGTTAAATTTGAATGTTTTTTATTTTATTTCAGTATAACTCTAAGCTTACTCTTCACAAGCTATTTTTACATAACAATTAGCTGCTAATTTTTTAAAATTACCATGTTATTTGCCTTTTTTTTTAGTTGTGGTATTATACGAATTAGTAAAATAAATTGCTCTTTGTGTTGTAGACTTCTAGTCTCGTTTTAAGATTTAAGAATTTGTACGTAGCTTTGTTAACAAAGCAGTAAAGATATCTAAAAAAGTTTTAGTCACCAATAAAGATTAAAGAATTACTTCTTAGGATTTTTTGTATAATTTTAATTTTTTTTGATGTTTAAAAGTATAGCAACTCTGAAATAAAAAACGTAATAAACTGCTTTAAAAGAATAAGACTTAACAATTTCTAAATTTATTAAGTTAGTTTAATATTCTAAACTGTCCTAAAGTAAGCTTCAATAAAATATTATCACAAAGGTTTTTTTTTAATTGTATTACTAATCATAAGTCTAATTTCTTACTAATCGATGACTGAGATGTTTTTTTTGTACTAAGGTGTTAGCAGTTTATTTATTATTTCATTCCAGTTTTTGTTCAACAAATTATAATAATAATATATTTGACTTTATGTTAGGGTCGAACTCGTTTTTTCTGTTAGTCACATTTAATTCCTGATAATTTTTTACTACTTTGATATGTTTATATTTGTTTTCACTAATAAAGCACCTCAATTATATTTTTTATAGTTTTTTATGATTTAGTGTTTTTATAAGTTATACTTACATTATATACAATAATTGGTTTTGAAATTGAAATTCTAGTTTTTATTTTTGATATTTATCAAGACTACAAAGTTTACGTATTAAAGTGAAACAGCCATTCTAATAAAATATTTTTTGTATTAATTTGAAACATTAAAAAACTTACTAAAATTAACGTGTTAAGCTAACTTGAAGTCAAAAAACTAAAAAAAATGACTAAAACTCAATCATACTAATTGATTACTAAAAAAAAACTTGAACGTTTTATAATTGATAACAAATAAAAATATTGACTTTAATTTTAAATTGATTTCTTTATGTTGAAATTGTGTAACTCACTATTTTTTGATAGTTTAACTTAGTTTTACTTAATAAATTTTTGTTCTTAAAAAACTGCAGTTAGTTTTGTTTTCTTACTCTGTTTGTGTAAAACAAAAATCTTATTAAACATCGTAGACTTATTCAGCATAATTTACCTTGTTTTAAAATCTTAAGTTTGTCTCAATGTATTAAAAAAATATTATCAACGTTAATAAATAAATTAACTTGAAATAGTTTAAACTGCTTTGTAAATTTAATTATTTAATCATTCTATAACTTATATTAAAACTAACTTAATTAAATTTTATTTGAAGGATAGCATAAAAATTAGTTGTTAGAATAGTTATGTTTCTTATAATGAATGGAGAAGGAACAACAAAACCATTTAAACGGTTTTTAAAGTAGTTACGTTGGGTTGTAACTGCAAAAAAAAAAACGAAATCAAATATGCTTTTTTAACAATTTACTTTTTTACAGAGTTTGAAAATTGAGCTATAAGTACCTATATGTAAATTAATGTTATATTTAAGGCTCATAAATATTTTTCAAATACAAAACTTTTTCAAATGGTGTAGATAAATTACGCTTATGTGCACAAGGATAAATTTTTCAAAATGAACTAAAAGTAATTTAATGCTAAATAACTTTTTTATCAAAAGGATTTCCAGAAGAAGATTTTAAAAAAAGTTACCTTTTTATGTGCAAAATAACACAAATAAAAACTTACGACAAGAAGTATGAAGATCTGCAATTTATTCGAAAAATATTAACTTATATATATAAAACTTTCATAATTTATAATCTGTTTTGATCAAGAATTTATTTAGAATTAAAACCTGTATAGTACGTTAGGAACAAAATATCTTTTAACGACTGTTATATCTACATAAGCAACAAAACGAATATGTATGACACGAGCCAATGCAAAAAAGAAATGAAAAGTTTTAATTTCTTAAGCGCGGTCGGAAAAAAAGAACTTGATAAAAGATATTATTACTAAGTTTTAACATTCGACGTCTGATAATTATTTATTTGCTGCGATACTTAAACTCTTTACTTAACATTTATATTTAAAACGTGAACACATTACTTTAAATATAAAATAATTATGCTCATTATTTTCACACACAAATCTTTGTTCTAAAACTAAAACGTTCAAATTTTACTATGCTAAGAGAAATCAACACATAATGTAAAGATTTGTAAATATAGAGGTAATAGTCTTTGCAGAAAGAAATAATTTTGTGCAGTTTATACTCAAAGTAATCATGTATAGGTATGTTTGTATTTAGTAGCCGTACTTAGTATACTTTATAACTTTCATAGTTATTGATATATATATATATAGAAATAACATACACAAAATAAACTTTTGCTTGGTACAGCTGTTTCTGCGTTTAATACGCGTCCTCAGCCAAGTTTTATTCAATGAAAAGCAAACTTGTAAGTACAGCAATAAAATTATACAAAATTAGGTATTACGTAATAATAGATAGTTGATTTTAGACAAAATTATTAACAGAGTTTTTAGATAAATTGCTTTCTATAATGTATGCAGCCAGTTTGTAATTCGTTTCTTTTGTTTAGAGATTCAGATTTCTTAACTTTTAAAATTTCGATTTTTTCCGCATTGCACAATTTACATCCGTTTTTTAAACTGTATTTATTTTTCGTTCTTGTTAATATTTCCCACTGAATTTTAAAATTAACTTCGTTATTTTTTAATTTCCAAATGTACTGCGATAAAGTTGTCGTATTTTTATGTTTTTCGTGTTTGAAGCTGTACTTGTACTTTGTGTAGCGATTCTTGAACGATAGTCCAGTCGAGCCTACATAAAACTTGGTCTGGTTATCAGTTATGACTGTCGCTTTATATATAACATTTTCCATCAGGCAACTTTCATTTACCGGGCATTCTTGTTTTTTGCAGTCACACATTCGCCTCTCTTTGTACTGCGTGTCTAACATCTTTCGATTATGTGCCATTATAAGTTGTTTCATGTTTGGCATGCAGGAGTAGGACACTTTTAGTGTCTTCCTGTTAAAAACTTTACAATATGGATGGTTTTCAGTAAAGTTATTGTCCACAATCTCTAGGAAGCGCTTCCCAACCCGTGTTGCCACACTTTTGCAGAATGGAGCGTTGAAATATAAAAAATTTCTTCTCCTTCTTTTCTTGTTGTTACCCTTCTCGTTTTTGTGGCTATAGGCTAACTCGTGATCATATCCACTTTCTCTTATAGCTTCCTGGTATTGTTGGGTTGTTTCCTTAAAAATGCTTTGACTGCTAGAAATCTTCTGGAGGCGGTTGTTCACTGCAACCGGTATGTGTTTTAACACATGCTCTTGATGGTTTGACTTGCTATTCACATAAACCGTATGCGCATTTGGTTTTCTATACGGCTTATGGCTTTCATTTTGAAGATCTAATGTTACATCTAAGAAGTCTGTTACAAACAGATTGGCTTCGATGGTGACATCAAAACCAATGTTTTTAAAGACTTTTCTTAGATGTTTGACTTTTCTCTCCATATCTGGTCCCGGTAGGATGTCCACCACTGCTAAACCATCGTCACGGTATATATATATATACATATTTTTAGTTAATTGATTTAAAAAATATTTTAGCATACTTGTTAGATTGAGTTTAAAAATGAATTACATTTATGTATTATTAGCTCAACTTATATATTCTAAACGAGAAAATACTATTATAAGGAGCATAGTTGTTTTTTTTATCTTAGAGTTTGCAACCAAACGTATTTAAAATAAAAAAATGAATTAAATACTTGGCTCATCTTTTTATTATTAAAACAAAAACTAGTATTAAATAGCTACATAAAATAATCAGTTAATTTTTTTTTATTTTTAACTTTTTGTTAAATTTACTGTTACCTAGGTAAACTAATCATCTAAATAAAAGTTAAGTGGTATGCTTGATTGAAATTGTGCTTTAAAATCAAAAAGCAAATTTAATATTAACTTTTTACAATATTTAAGATTTCACTACGCAAGTTAGTATAGAACTTTTAATTAGTATTAATAGTATTTAATTCATCCTTTTTTTTTTCTTTAATAAATTAAATTTTTGGAAGTTATACATTTTACAACGGTTTCAAATTCACGTTGGTTCGAAAGTTTTAAAAGTGATATAAACTACGTATATTAATGTAAGTGTTAATACAATTTTTTTTTTATTAAATGCCTAAATCTCTGTAGAAATTAAATGTATCGAAAACCTTTTTAGTGATGCGCAACTGCATATGAGAGATAAATGTTGGTCTTCTTAAATTTGTTTTAAAATGTTAGATGGAATCAAACTTGTTAAGCTCAAGACTAACTATAATATTAAAAGAAAAATATATACCTGATTTTACACCAAGTGTGTTAAATGAAATAGGTATTTTAACCAAGATGGTTTCAGCATTTTAACTTGTGGAAGAATTAACAAAACTGACAACTTTAGGCTAACAACTATGATTTTATAACTTTTTATTTATTATTTTATGCAAACGAGTTAATGTAAAATTTAAACTTAAAATTAATAAAATATAAACGATATACATATCCTTACTCATAACACTAAAGATCTTAAATACATAATATTACCTTGATTTTTAACTTACCAAAATTTGCAGCAAAAAAAAAGCAAAAAATAACTTTAATAAATAGAATCTAAAGAAAAATTTATTTTAGCTGATCGAGTGCACTTTAATTTTGAAACTAATAGTTTAAAAAAAAATAATTATGTAAACACCAACAGTCAATAGTTTTATTTTACGTTTTATAAACTAACAAACATATCATCAATATTTACACAAGTAGCTAATTTTTTCTTTTATTAATCGAAGTAAAATGTCTTAAGTCTTAGAAATAAATAAAAGTTTAATTTCATCAAATATAAAAGGAAAGCTTTAAATAAATATCATTAACTGCTAAATAAGTTTATTACACTTAATTATTTTTGATTTATTTATTTCTTTGTCTAACATAACAAATTAGCATTAAAAAAATGGAGTTTGAAAACAAACTCAAATTAGTTTTGTATTTGAAAGAAATCCAATAATACATACGAATATTAAATACCGCGTTTTCAACGGCTTGAAATTAAAACTAGTGAAATGTTCTAATATACTTAAAAGTTCTTAATCTTTATATTTTGATATAAAACTAACACTTGCGTTGAAATTTTAACGTAATAAAAAACAACTAAAAGAATACATAACTATTACACCGCATAGTAAAACAGAAAAAGTTAAAATTAAAACTTAAGTTTTTTGTATTTGAAAGCACTACAATAATGCATACGTAAGAAAATACCGCGTTTTCGACATTAATTAAAATTAATAGTCTGTTAATGCATTTTAAAGTTCTTTATTTTTTTACAATGTAATATAACAAACACTTGTTTGAAATTTCAACGTAATAAAAAAACAACTAAAAAAATATAAGACTATTATACCGCATAATAGAACAAAAACAAAGTATATACACATTTTTTTGAGCAACTATCTCCAAATAAAATATTAAGAAAAGCACAAACTCTTGTCAAAATTTATGTTTGTGTTAGATTTTTAATATATTCTGTGTTTTATTCAAGTTTTTTAATCCTATTAACAAAACAATGTTTTACTTGTTAAATTGTTTTGTTAATAATATTGAATTATTAAATATAATAAGTTTACTTATTATTTAGTCAAGATTTTAATGTGAATTACAAAGTAAAAAGTACATAATGAACTAAATTTACGAAATTATTACGCACTTAAATCATTTATAACTTAAAACGCTTTCTAGCCGCGTTTAACAACTTACAAATATTATAATAAAAGAGTTAACATTTCTTCTTAAAAGCGAGCTTGGATAAATATTAAAATATTAAAAAAAAAATTGTTATAATTTCTTAGTGACGTTAATTAGTTACAACATTTTTTATTAAGTTTTCGAGTTTACTTCTAAAATAAATTGAGAAGAAATAAAATTATTTCAATACAACTTTTGTACAAAATAAGTGGACAACGGACGATTTCCACCCTTACCTTAGATTAATATATAACTAAATTATTTCTACAATTAATCAAACTTAGTGTACGCGACTATTATCATAGGTTAATCATATTTTTTACGATTGCAGCTATAAGCCGTAAAAATATTCAAAGTGCAAAGAATACTTGTCTATATTCTATAAATATCTTTTTTTTTTATTCGTAAACAGTTTGCTTTTATTTGTTGTTTTCTCTAGATTATTTAAGTATTAAAACATACTAACTTTTCAAAAATATTTATTTATAATAAAACGATGCCAACCTGTTTTGTTTATATTCTATCTCTTCTAACGTAACACATTTACTAACTGATAAATCTCCACTTTCGGTTTTGTTAAAAAGTTTTCATGTCCGATGTTTAACAAGTAAAAGCAAACTTAATTAAACAACTATACTTCATCTAAAATATCCGTATATTGTCGATCAATTATAGGATATGAAAATTTTTAATGTTTTTAACTAAAATTATATAAAGTAAAAACAGTTTAGATTAAAAAATATCACATGTCCAAACAAAAAATTTCTCTATATATTCATAGCATTATTTATACATTAAGTGCCGCACTACATAAATACCAATGTTTTTTGATAAAATGTCAGTAAAGCCCTATTAACAAGCTTTGAGGAAGTATGTAAAGAACTTTCAATGAAAAAAGAAATTGAAAATTTAATGGAAAAATTTTTATTTTCTCTTAAAATTTTTAAGCGCTTTATTATTATAAAGTACTTATAACAATTTGTTATAATTTTATAGTTAATAAAATAAAAACAGATATTTAACAACTAAAACTTTCTTTGAAAACTAGGGAGGAGTATGTTTTTGGTAACCAAAACAAAAAATAAATTTCGTTGTTAGCCTGGTTTTGTTGGTAAGAACTGAGCTCAAAATTATCTTATAAGTTGAAAAAATTGAATCTTCTTTAAATAATTAATAATAAAAGTCTTAATGTTTTTATTTATAATATTCAGTTTGAAAATGTTATAGTTTAAATAAATGAAACGATAAATAGATATTAAGTTAATTTTCATTAACGCAATTTTATTAGAAACAGTAAAATATAGATTTATTTGTCTCTGATTTTTTTTATAATTTCAAAATAATAATTACAATCTGGCTGTTACATATTTACTTACACCACTTATATTAGATGAAATTTAATTGCTTCATTGCAAAGTATAAATATTCCTTGATGACATAGAAAGTAATAATACTAAATTATTTTAAAATTTGTTTATGAAAATTAAATAAATATGAGCTAGTTTCTTTGATTTTTGGTTCTACACTGAATACGTCACAATAAAATAAAACATTTTTGCTACAAAACTGATTAGATCGACACGACACTAAACTGACTTTTAATCCATATGGATGCTGTAAGAAACTATTATGTTTTTAATTTTGATAAAAAGCTTCTTTACTGCCTAGTAAATTTCTAGATTATAGAAAAAAAAAATTTATTGGTTTTTTATATTGATTTCTATAGTTCTTAACTCGAAATTGAAAGGAATTAAATTTTTTATTATGTTAGCAGTACTAATTTACAATATAACTTTGATTAAACACAAATAATTTAAAATTGACATCTGTACTTAACGTTTTTAATTCAAATAATTTATTACATTGAATAAAAAACAACCATTTTAAAATAAGTGAAATAAACATTGTGGTGGTTTAAATATTTTATAATTTCCTAATTAAAAAATTGTTTATAATCTTATACTAAGGGATATGGAAACACCAGTTTTTAAGTATACTACTTCTTTTTACGCAAACTTAGTTAGTAAGTTCTGATATTAAATTGGTTAAAAGCTTAAAAACTAATATAAAATTATTATCATTGATACTAAAAATCAAGTAATAAAAACCATAATAATTAGCTTAAGTTTTATTTCTGCTTTTAAAACTTAACCTGAACTATTTGGAAAGTAACTGATGAAAGCTGAACATTAATGTTTTGATGAAATCTTCTTTTATGTTGTTTAACATTTTAATTATTTTGAAGATTTATTAACTTCACATATGAACGAGCATAAGTATTCCGAAACTTATTTATATGAAACAAATAAATTTATAAATCTAAGCAGTTAGAAATATTACAAAATGATTTATTTGTGATGTTTTTAGTAAAAAACACAATTATAAGCGTACTTCATATAAATAAAAACATAGCAGGTTAATAATATGTAAATTAAAATCCTCTTTAATTTTTCACGGCTCATTGCCGCAAAAACGCATCATTGACAGGAATATTAAATATAGAACTGAACTATGTTAAGGCTGTTAGTATTTCTGTAAAATGTTAATAAATGTTTTTTTTAGTTTGTCTGAAAGTTCTTTGTTAGTTGATTCTAGTTAGAAACAACACTTTTCTATTGTAACAAAATTGTTAATATAAAAATGATACTGATGAAAGTAAACTCAACACGAGATATTTAAGTTTTTACAATTGTTAACAAAATTTATTTTTAAGTTTGAGAAATCAATTAAGATCGAAAATTTTTGTTAAGTTCTACAACTATTTTTTTTTTGTATAAAATTATCTATACATTGTTTGACAGGTTATAAGTGTAAATTTCAATATTGTTATGTTACTGTGATTATTTCTGAGCAGATTGTAGTAGTCAATAAAAATTTCAATTTTATTTGCATATGTTTTTTTATTAAACACTTATTAAGTATGTTACTTTTTAAAGACACTACTTATATTTTTGTGATTACATTTACTTAAGATTATGGTTCTCACAAACACTTCAATTAAATATAAATTTCTTAAACATATTAGAAATTAAAACAAAACCATTGTTTATATACTTATTTGATTTCAATAAATCTTGTTATTAAATAAACTTAGTTTATTTCTAGAATGTTTTGTTTTTCAGTTATTAGTAAAACCAGTTTAAAGAGTCAAAAGCACTCTATAAAAGTTAAATGAACAAAATTATAAGTAGTCTAGTACCTTATTTAATAATCTAATTTTATTTGTAATTATTTTTGCATACATCACTTTTTTTAAGCATTGTTTAAATCAATTCTAATGTGTTTATTTATTTTTAGTTCTTAGTTAAAACTTTAATCATATTTTATAAAATAGAATTTAACTATAAGTGTGTTTAAGAAAATATTAAAAATAAAGTAACTTAAAATTTGTAATAAAAAAGAAATTTTACTGACTAAGAAGAACACCAAGTAAGAATAATGTCTTATTTTTAACAAACAATCATAAATGACAAAAGAAATTTTTTTTTAGATAATTTTCAAGCAACTTCGTAACTTAAACGTAAGACAGTTGTAATAATAAAATTTTATAAGATATAATTTTTATCTTTTAACTAATAATTAAGGTACTAATTCAAGTGAAATGTAAAATATGTGTATAGGCTTAAGTCGAAACTAAATTATACTTTAATGATTTTTAATTGTTTTAAGTATAAAACGAACTTAATAAAACATTTAAGGTTGTAGAAAAAATTTTATTCTAAACTGAATATAAAAAACTTAAGTTATAAAAACCGACAACACTAAGGTAGTTAATTATACGCTTTTCAAATAGTTTTAAGTTATAAAAATCTCGTTGTTTACAAATTTTTGGCTTACGAGTTCTAATTAACAATGTTTCTTTTTGAGAGATAGTTATAGTTTCCACTCTAGGTAGAATTTTGAATCTACAATCCGGGTAGTTCTCAGTACAATTTTGTTCACCTTCGGATTTTACGTCATCATTTTAGTTTTCATTTATCAACAATTCCGTTATACTTTAAATCAGATATCTTCCAGTTTTTAGTAAAGCGTTTGAAGTAAAGCTGCAATTAATCGACTCACTTTTTAATATTAGTTAGAACATTTGTAACTATTAGCCTTTAGTTATTTAAAAATCATCTAAATCAGTTTCATATTTGTACTAATCAACATGCACAATTGATTGTTTTATTCATTGCTGCGTAATTAAATGTTTTCACTGCTAGTATGAAAGTATATGTTAGCAAACAATAAATTTCAAATAAAACTGACAAGTTTTTATTCTAAATTATTCATGTCTGTTACTTGTTTGATAAAATGAAGTTTGTTAATATTTAAAGCAAAGAATCTTCAAAAAGGTTTGGTATTTTAAACTTGGGGTCACTCTGTCTGATAACTTTTAAGCTTCCAATATATGTTTAATTATATTAGAATAAAGCAAACTAAAAGCTATTAATATTTAGTTAAAAAAATGAACCCAGAGTTTACAATAAAAAAAAAAGAATTTATAAACAAACTTTTTCAAACTAAATAAAACTGTTTTGTAAAATAGTTTTGAATTAATATGTTTTAATTTATCTTTTGTGACTTACAATATCATTAAGTTATTGTAATCATAACTTGAAATAAAAGCCTATTTAGTTACGTTATACGTCATCAATTTCAAACAACAGCATTCAGTATGCTTAATTCTTATAATATTCTACAACATTGTTAATTCTAACATCCGCTTTCAATGATCTTAATTTAAGTACTGATAAAAATCAGCTTATAAATCTCCATCAGTTATTTTGAGTAACATTAACTATTTAGTTTTTTTCTACAAAAAGTTTTTGACTTAAAACTTTTCAAACAATTTTTTTGCAAGTATCACTTCTAATTCTGAAAAAAAAGTACATATAAAAAAATTCAAAAAAAAATTCTTTGATGCTCATTTTTTTCAACACGTAAATTAAAAAAAATTGTCGAACAATATAAAAAATTGATACAGCAATATTAATATGTTTATAATTTTTGGTAAACTATAAAAACTTAATATATAAATTTAGAAAACAAAATAAAAATGATAGCGATATTTTTTTAAAATTTAAGTAAACGACAATTTAAACCGTTGAACTTGGCATAGATTTCAATTTAAAAATGGTATTATTTGTAAAAAAAACTATATAACTCTAAAACACTAAACTTAGTAATAATTTAACTAATACTAAACAGGCTAACCAAGAAAAATTTAAAAAAATTATTTGTTTAAATAAAGTTGTTTGGGTTGAGCGGTGTCATTCAAAGAATTGACAGGGAAAATACATTGAACAAAAACTTACTGAAACTCTTTAATTTTCTAAATACATCCTGTAAAAGTTTGCGTTAGTATATGGCTACTTTTTTGACACAATTTAATGTAATGGTTAAGGCTTAGTATTGTTCAGAGTTTAATTTTATTTAAAATCTTTATAACTAGAGACAGTCTTTTGATTTGTTTTCTGTTGAAATGGAAAGTTGTAAAATATTTAAAAGCTATTAGATATTTAAGCAAAATAAAAAGTATATATAAGCAGGTTAAAACTATTTTGAAAGGAAAAAAGGTTAGTTTTTTGTTAAAATGTATTGAAAAATCTAATGGTTTTCTATATTTTAGCTAAATTTAAAACTAAACTTTTTTATTATATTTACTTTAATTATCCAATAAACTAGATAACAAATTCTAATGTAGTTAAAGTGCATCGTGATGCCGTTCAATGAATTCTCAAAAAACTGAAGAACTTTTAACCAAATAATTCTGTTTAAATTCTAAATTTTTAAAACACTTTTGCGATGATTTTTGGCTGTCGTTCTAACGCAGATTAATGCAACAAAAAAGTTTTACTTATCCTGAAATTTTAAATTTAATAAAGTTATATTAACTAAAAAAAGCTTATCAACTTGATTTTTAATAAAATTGAAATTAAAAGCGTTTAGAAAATTTAAGATAATAATTTAGAAATAGTTCAAAAAGAAGCATGTAACAAGAATTAAGACATTTATACGCGATTGCAATACTGTATGTTTTTATACAAGTTTTGACTAAGGTATGCTAGCAAAAAAATAGTTTTTTATTGGCATTTACTGTAGATTGTTCTAGGTCAAAACTATTTTAATACACAAAAGTCAGTAACCTTTTGATAAGAATTAAAAAGCAATACTTTTATTAAACACTTTAAACTCTGTTATTACTTTTACTTGAGCTAACAGTCTCAGGAAATACGTTAACTAAGTTTAAACTAAGCTAAAAAATAAAAATTGATATAAACTGAATACTGTGTTTACTTTTTTAATTCATTTACTAATTTAAAGGAGTTCAGATACACCGTGCTAATTCAATTAAATGATATATTGGTGCGGCATTAAGCCGTAAAAATACTGGTGCAATGTTGATTTCAGCATCTTAAAAATCATTTTGTTTATGTTCAGAAACTGTTTACTTTTACTTTTGTGCTTTTTCTTCATACATCACTAATTAACAAGATACTTTTGTTTCAATACGTTCGAAGAAATTAAAAAACTAATGTGTATTCTGATGTATCTAAATTATCACTTCACGAGCAAGCTGAGTCGATTGTTTTATTATTTTAATAAATAAAAAATTTATAAAAACTTGTTAAAAACACAGCAATATAAAACAGTAATTACAAAAGTTTAATTTTATTATATATACGTACCAGAAGCGGTAAAAACAGGTATTTATTTTAATTATTCGTGTTTAATAAAAAAGATCGTTGACACGATTAAAATTTAAAGAAACGAATCAGACGTAATTATCTAAAAATTAACTTTAAATATATACAAAACACTTAAAACAAACGTTTAATGTCGTCTATAATTAAAAATTAAAGTTTATGAAATTAAATGAATTATCTTAAGTATTATTAAAATTTTTGATTTTTTTATACAATAATTAATAAAATACTATGTTTAATGACATAATTAAATAGTTTATAACTGTTTTTACAGAAGATTTTATCTAATGTTTTTCTTTTAAACCTAAATTCTTACTACTTATGATACAACAGTTCTTAATTAAGTATTTTTGTATAATACTAAATAAATTTTATTTTAAATTTGCCCTACAACATTTTTTTATTTTTAAAGTTT
The DNA here is from genome assembly GCF_965202585.1 of Thalia democratica. Taxonomy (NCBI): domain Eukaryota; kingdom Metazoa; phylum Chordata; class Thaliacea; order Salpida; family Salpidae; genus Thalia; species Thalia democratica. The sequence continues at coordinate 82,173,533 of NC_139167.1, forward strand.
CAAATTAATATTTAAAAAATAGAAGTATGTTTTAAACAGATTATTTTAATTTAAATATCATTGTAAGTAATTTTAAAATTCTATTAGGTTGTTTTTAATAAAACTCTAACATGCTAAAAACTAAAAAGGTGTCATGTAATAGCGATAATAACTTACCTTTTATATATGTTTAAAAATAAAAGTTAAGTTTCCCGTCCATTACTGCTTATGTTAATTAAAATAATTCTATTTTTTTGAATCCAATCAAAACTGTTAAAACTTCTTCGATGTAACATTTTCAAACTTCAGTGCAGTTTCACTATTTCTGTAGAATGTAACTTTAAGTCTTAATATAACTTCATTAGAAATATAAATGCAAAACATTAAAAATTAGTTAAATTATAATTGTAGTTAAAATCTATTAAAGTACAACTTTTAAAATCAGATTATTTTTATAAGGTTTGTAAATGTTATAAAAGAATCTTAATTCATTAAACTTTATTAAGCAAATTGTTCTTATTTCTAATTGACATTTCTAAATTTGTATGTTTAATGGAGCAACATAAAAAAACTGTAAAGTTATTTTTGTTGAAATTTATTAATAACGTAATTTATTTAATATATTTTATACAGTAGGTCATTTTAAGGCTTAAAAGTTCATACAAATATAATCGCGTTGTTCGACTTACAAATAGCTGTTAGTGTGAAGGCGTAAAAACTTTTGTTTAATCAAGATTTAAATTTAGAAATTAAAATTGAAAGATTGTGGTAAATTCAAAAGCTCACTAAGTTTTAATATGTGTTTTTTTTTGTTTTTATGTATTTTACAAAACATTTCAGTTTCACCTTAACAAAAAAAAGCACGATTATTTTGTATATAAAAGATTGTACTATTCATATAAATTGCTAAAACTTAATACATAGCATTTATAGAAATTTAAGTTTAAATAACTCATAAAAAAATATTTATAATAAACTCAATAAAATAGTCTAAACTTTATATAGGAAAGCAAGTATATATTAGTCAACTTATTGAAAAATATATAGCTGCATAAAAAGGCGTTTAAAACTTTTTTGTGTTTATTAAACACCTAAAATGCTATTGCGTTATTGTTATATGTTTCATTTAACTTAAAAAACTAAAACACTTTCTCGACAAAAAAATTAGTAAATTTTTTTCATTAACTTATATACAAACAAAAAATAATTTTGTATTTTAATGTTATTTTTTAGTTGTTTTTATTTGCATAAAATTTTCACACAAGTGTTAGTTTTGTAAGAGTACATAAAACCAGAAAAAAATTTAAGGCATTGCTAGGGTCTAATTCATATAATTTTAACCGTTAAAAATAGCGATATATTCTATTCGTACGTACTTTTAAAATCTTAGTTTGTTTTGCATCACTCTTATTATAAACTTATAAGTATCTCTAGAACAATAAAACGAAACGATTACCAAATACTTAATGTTTTATACAAAAGATAAATTTTAGTAAACAATTTATCTCAACTTACTTTAAAAACTTTTTTTTTTAACAACGATTCACAGTTATGTGTTGTTTTGAATAGTATTATAACTAGTTACTTAGTTTTATATCAAGTATGTACTATACGTAAGTATATCTATTTAAATATTTGATTATTACTGTCTTATTATTGTTATTACTATTATTATAATGATTTTAAATAAAAACTGTCAGCTTTGAGTCAAGGTGCTTGTGATTGGCAAAAATTTATTTCTCTTGATTTCATCAAAAAAACAAAAGATTTATAAATTTAAAAAGTAAGTATCACAACACATAAACTTTTAAACTAATAAGAAAAAAAATCTAATGTTTATTTATTATAATATGTTAAAAAAATTTCAAAAAAAAATTAAGAAAAAAAATACATTAAATTTTAAACAAGTTTAAGATAAACAGTAATATTAATAAAACTTAAAAGTTAGATTTTTAAGTTAAAACTAGTATATATAACTTAGCTTGTTTTATCTACTTAATAAACCAAAAAATTCATTTGTACAAAAGATTTTATAATTAAAATAGGTTAAGTTTTAAAATTTTAAGTTCTAACAGTTAAAGTGTGAGAAAAACTATTATAAAAACACTTAACAGATTTGTTTTTTTGAAGTTAATATTTCTTTTATGTTTTAATTGTTAATAACTAAAAAGACTACTAAAAAAAGCAAAATATATTTTTTTATATTAAAATAATTTTTTTTATTGTTTTATTCAAACAAATGTTGTTTTACTTACTTACTAAAAAAACAAACATTTTAAATCAAATTGATTTTTAAATGTTTAGTAATAATTGACGTTATCAAACTACCCAACAAATATTAGTTCACAGTTTTACTATATTAGCTAATAATTTTTGTAAAAGTAATTCAGTCAAATGTTTGCTGCATTTTAAAAATAATTCAACTTAATTTATAACACCGTTTGTTAAACTACTGCTACAAAAATATAAAGCTTAAGAGCGTATACATACTTCAATGTATGATGTATAAAAATATCGATCATGTTATCGATTTAGATTCTCTGATAAACGTCTCAAATTTTGCAAGACGTGCAAAGAGGTGTTTTTATTAATTTTTACGTTTTATAATAATATAATTTTGTTTTTAATGATATTTTTCAAATGTTTAAACTTAAAAAACCAGTTAAATTTAGATTTTTCATGTCCATAAATTACCAATTTGTTCAAATATCTAATTTTTTGAGTTTCAGTACTGAATTTAATATAGTGATAGATTGATAATCTAAATGATTAAATAATTAGGACAATAATTTAAGTTCCAATGCGAAGCACAAGAATAGGTAAATATAATTTAAAAGCAAATGTGCAATGCACCAATATAAAGTTTTTGAGAGTAGAAATAGTTTCTTCTACTTTTATTATAAAATTAAATTAAAGGTAAAATTATTTTTTTAAATAATACATCAAAAATAAAATGTTGTTGTTAGGTTTTTTTGATTTTATTTTTTAATAAAATTATTTATTTGGTAAGTTATTTGTGTCAAATCGAAATCGACACGTTTTAATTCTAATTCAGAAAAAATTATTTACTAAGAAGAGCAATACAATTTTTATTCTAACCAAGTTTGCAAATTAAACATTGATAAAGTTCTTCCATTAAACAAAAAAATTAAAAAATAGAAAAAATGTCATTCAAGTGAAAATTAAAAAAAACACATACACTTTCTTGAATGTTGAATAGATAAACGTTGAAAAAACAATTTAATACAAAGCTATTAAGTAATCAATTTTATCGTGCTAAAGATCAGATCATGCAGTAACCTTCAAACTAGGTAAGCAATTTGAACACAGTGTCAAACTGCGTACCAAAGAATTTTTAGTCAGAAACTTAAAAATAACTAATAAAGCAAAAACCCTAAAAATAGCTGTTACTCAAAAACAAAAAAAAAATTGTTAAAATTCTAGTAAAAGTTTTTATGTACGTATTTAATATATGTATATATGCATGTATATTTGTCTTAAAACTACAAAGTTTTTTGTCTACCTTATACTACCTTGTAAACAAAAAATTACTTAGAGCATATAACAAAATACTAGTTTTAAATTAAAAAAAACTAGTGAAAATTTTGAACATGCTTTTATTAGTTGTGTTTAAAAAAGATAGTTCAGGGCTTAAAAATTTCATATCACCGTAATTATTAATTAGTTTTTTTTTTAAGCATTTTTCTTTTATGTTGCAATCAAGGAGTAATTAAAGTCAATGGCACTGTTCATTTTGTTATATAATTGTTTAGCATAATAAAACAAAATTTAATTAGACGTTCACAATTCATAACTACATATTTAAAAATAAATAATCAGTAGTTAAACTAAGATAAGCAAGCGTAACAAAACAAACAATAAAAAAAGCGTCAAAATTCAAATAAAACTAAATAAAATTTCAAATTTTATTTTATTTTAATTTATAACACTTTATAAGAATTAGAATTATAAACGTACTGTTGCTTGCATAAATTAGGTTTGAACGTTTTTATAAATAAATATTCTAAAACATTTAGTTGATAACCATTGCGAGCTTTACTTATAATTGAAAAATTACTATCACTATTATTCTTTGCACAATTTGAATTGTTGAATAAGTGTTCGGCTTTCGCCGATGATGTCTTATATTGTTTTTTAAACCCTTGTCCATCCAACTTCTAAGGGATTTTAAAACATTTTGGTCTTTTCTAATATGGAATCTTTGGGACGTTCTGCCGATGTACACACTGTTACAGTGGCATCTGTAGTTATAAAGTATTTTGATTTTATCAAGATCGGCAGTTTGATCTTTTTAAATTTCATTTAAGGGCTTTCTTGTTACATGACTGATTCTTAGTAGTACAGAATTAAATGTGGAATTGACTGTGTATTTTACATAATTTTCAAAGCAGTTGCTACTTTACCTAGATATGGCAGTCTTAAATATACAGGGCATTTACTAGGACCAAATTCAACAGGTTTTTAAATTGTGAGATTAATTTATAAGTACAGAGGCCACTGTAACAGTGTGTACATCGGCAGAACGTCCCAAAGATTCCATATTAGAAAAGACCAACATGTTTTTAAATTCCTCAGAAGTTGGATAAACACGGGTTTAAAAAAACATCTAACAGATTATTGGCGAATGTCTTACACTTATCAAACAACTTAGATTGTGCAAGGAATTATAGTGATAGTAATTTTTCAATTACAAGTAAAGCTCGTAATGGTTATTATCTAAATGTCTCCGAATATTTATTCATAAAAACGTTTAAAATCAACTTGTGCAAGAAACAGTACGTTTATATTTCTAATCTTTATAAGTTGTTATAAATTAAATTAAATAAAAAAACTTAAGTTTTATTTTGCTTTTTTTTGAATGTTGTCGCTTGTTTTATTTTTTATCTTGTTGTGGTTGCTTGTCTTAGTTAAATTACAGACTAACTATATTAAGATATGTAGTTATGAATTTTGAATGTCTAATTATTTTATGCTCTATTGTGCTAATTATTCTTAATTAGTTTTTAATTAGTCTTGATTGTTTTTTTTCTGATGAAACCTCTAACTTTTATTTTTTTTAAAATTAAATCTTAAAATTAGTTGCTCATAAAAGTAGTTGATAAGCGTTAGCCAAAATCGATTTTATTTGTTGTTTGTTTTAATAAAAATGTTTTTGAATGAATCCTGTCTTAGATTTTTGTATAATATATCTAGCACTTAAAAGTAATAAACTGTTTGTAATGCAGGTTTGAATCGTTATTGCGTTGTACGACTCAAAAACAGAAGCTGTTTCCTTGTTGCTGTTGTTTAAATGCGAATTAAGCAAAAAAAAAGAAAAAATTTAACTAAAATTTAATACTACTTTATTTTAATATATTAAACATATAAAAAAGAATAAAAAATATGAAAAACAGATTGCAAATTTCACAAAATTAGAAAAACAACTTTTTTTAAATCATTTATAAATTTAAAAAAAATTTTGTATTTGTTTAAATGTTGTAAAATAAATTATAATAATTATTAATAATAATTACTTATTACATGCTGTTGCATGACTATTTAATATACTCTTCAATCATTATACGTTTTATTTACTAAACAAAAAGTATTTTCTTAATTTTGACATAACGAAGTGAAACTATAAAAGGCTTAACTACTTAAAAGTTTTTTAACTTTAATAGTTTCTATTCTAAAGTACCTAGTTTAATTATTTACATAAATAAATGAAACTTTTGTAAGTCTGCAGAATATAATTTGCTTATAACAATACAATATTTTGTTTAAACACTTATAATTAACTCATGCTTTTTATCAGTGTTTCAAGGTTATTTTAAAATAAGCAAAAGCAATTTTTTCAGTTCACTGTACTAACTTTTAAGAGAATTAAATTAAATCTCTAAAATTTCTAAATATCAATCTGTCACAAAGAGACACGACATTTTAAAGGTAAATTCAACATTGATTACCTTTATTTTTCAAACTTGGTTTGTTTAGCTATAATAAAAAAACGTAGCATCAAAAATTATCCAAAGTATATTTTAAGTATAACTTTTTTGTTTAGTAGTATCATCTTAATTAAATAACTTTTTTTTCAGTATTTTTTTTACTCTTGTGCAAAATTAACCCTAAGAGCAAAATTTTGATTTATAATCGTTATGTAAGACTTACAAATAACAGTTTTTTTAACAAAACAATGATTTTAACACAGATTTAATAATATTTAAAAATAGTAAAACGAAGTTTGTAGTGAAGCGCAGTTAATGTCAGGAATAAAGAAAATCTGATAAGTTTCATGTGTCTTAAATAATTTACACTAAATTTCATCAGTCGTTTACAGGCGCTTTTTTTGTACGTTTTTTTATAACTTTTTTTAGTTTAATTTTTATTTTTACTATACTTTTATCCTTAACCTTTACTCTCGGCCAGTAACTTGTTTTTTCTTTTTATTTTTAAATTAATTTATCTTTTATTTTTTTATTCTACTTTAATTTATACTTTATTTTATCTAATTATATAGTTATATCGTTTATATTTGAACTAAGAAATTATGATGTTATACTTACAACTTAAGATAATAAAATAAATAATTTTTCTACGGACAACTCAAATTTAGAAAACTTTAAATAATTTTACTAGTTGATAATTACCATGCCACAAAAAATAAAATAAATTTACAAAACCTTGTTTAGCATGATAGTTGTTTGTGCAAATTATATTAAAAGAAATAAAATAAATAAATAATATATTTATGAAACCTTATATATAGTTTTTCGTTATCAATTATTTCAGCTGTAATTTTAAATCAAAAATAAGTAGTTAAAGTAATTTTTAGTCAGCTTCAATAATAAAATGTTATAGTTTATTTCTATTCATATAATTCTGTAATTTAGGGTTTAGCTAGTTCTACAATTATACAATAATTATGTTGTCCCTTACTTATTATACTTAAATTTTCATCAAAAGCACCTTGGTGTTGCAGCTGACAGTTTTTATAAGAATCTGAATTTCTAGCTAAAAATGTACTTAAATGTATATTAATTATTGTAAAATGGATTTTTTTAATAATAAAAATATTATTAATTTTCAAAAAAAAGTTAAAGTATATTTAAATTAGTAGTGATAAACATTATAAAAATACGTTTTATTATAATATACCGTATTTTCAACGGTTTCAAACTAATAAAAATTATCTGTGTCTACATATGAAATTTATCTTCAGATATATTTACTGTTATTTAACTAATACTTGTGTCAAAATTACAAAGCGATACTACAAAGTTATTATGTAACATAATGTTTCTAGATAATAACTTAGAAAAAAAAGTTTAGTATGAGCTTCATGGTACAATCTTTTCTTTATTTTTAATCTTTACTTTCATACTTGAACAGTACTTTTTATCATATGCTTTACAACGTGAGGAAAAATATAATAAAATATAGCTAACGAACTAATCTTTAGGTAGTATTTTTCAACTAAAATGTCAAGGTCTCAAAAGTATTACATAGTATTATTAAGACATAATTAAATCAAAAAAGTATTAGTGTTAAACAATTAAGTATACAAAAATTGTTAAGTAATACAATATATAAACAAGTATAAACTAAAATTATAACTACAATAAAATCACATGTTACATTAATATTTAGACATTTACGCATAACTGAACCTCTGTTAATCAAAAGTTATAATTCAATTTTAAATAAATAACTAACTAAGCCGGGTATTACCCATACACTAAGAATTTTTTTAGTTAAATATATATTTGTTTTTCAATGTGTAAATATTTATGTATTATGTTATTTTATTGTAGCTTATAATTTTAGTTTATAACTGTTTATATATTGTATAAATTAAAAAAAAAGTATTAACTGCGTTTTTAACTACTTTAAACGGTTATCGACGTACATTGATGAAAAATGAAGAAAAATAGATTTTAGTTTTTAGTTTTACGTTTGATATAAATGAATATAGATGAAATTTTTATACTATTTTATATAGCACAATGAAAAAGTATTATTGTACTAATAACTTTAAATCTTAAAAGTTTAACGACTATAAGTTTATTTTTAACATTTTGAAATGTAGTTTAAATATAAACTTTTTTTTTGTTGTACCGAAATTTTTTTAAGTTTAATTATTGATATGAAAATTTAAAACTTAATTTCATAATAATTTGTACAGTTGAATTAGAATAGTAATATTATTTTATTACAATTTTAATTGAAAGCAAAAAAATTCAAATCAAATATTGTGAAAAGACAATACTTTAAGCTTGTTTAAGCTTTAATAAAATAAAAGCAAATATTTTTTTTATAATGTTAAAAAAATCAAACATTAGCTGATTTTGAAAGTGTTTTAAGTTTAAATGAGCAAACTTAAAATATTTTTTAAATTTGTTCTTTAATGTGATTTTGTTCATGATATCTTAAGATAGCTTAAAAGTATTATTAATAATTTATTAGGCATATTAAAATATAAAAAGAATACCAATTAGCTGTTTAAAAATAAAATTTTGAAAATAAAGAAAAACTTCTGCCAAAAACAAAGCTTTAAAAAAGTTTTAAAGTTTAATAAAGTTTATAAAAAGTACTGGAATACCCCTTTTTTATGACAATGAGAAAGGTAAACAGCATTTTTAGATTTTAAAAAGCTTCGCTTTTAACAGTTTTTATTAATTTAAAAATAAAACAAGTGTACGTTTGCCATAATGTTGAATAATAAATAACTTAAAAACAACGTTGCTTAGTTAAAAAACGTTTTTCTTAAAGTTTGTCAATGTATTACTTTAAGACTACTTAAAATACCAACTAATTTTCTAATTTAAAAAAAAAATCTGTTTAAAAAAAAGTTAAAAAGAGAGTAAAAAATACAATGAATATAGTGCTAGTTTTGGTCGTGTTTTACGACATTTTGATATGGTTCAACTACTTTTGCTGATACTACACCAAGATTAAAAAAGTATACTAATAATTTTTATTAAACAGTTTAACTATAAATTAAATATTATTTTTAAAAAGTTTAAGTTATGTACATTGATATTGGAAAACAAAAACATTTTTGTATATAGCTCAATATGTTAGTGTTAAACATAGTTATGATAAAACAAATTGTATATTTAGTTGGATTTTAAATAACCACCAGAGAACGTTAGACGGTTTTTTATCAAATCACAAAATAAAACTTTAACAATGTTTGTTTTTATTATCGGTTTAGCTATAAGGTCGTGCAGAAAGCACATACAATTTAAGACCCTGTATAATTAGTAAAATTTATATTTTTCATTTAAGCATTTTAAGAACACTAAGAAATTTTTAACTTATAGAACATTCGTTCTATTCGTTGTATTCATTTTCGCAGTATCTGCTTTATCACTTTTTTAATAAACTATTTTCATTAAAGAAATTATATATGGTAAGTTTATTACATTTTTTAAATTATTAAGTTAAACCTAAAACGTCAAGTAAACTCAGTCAAAGACGTGAGAATTAACTAAAATCTTTTACGAAAAAATAGGGGCCAACCGCCCTTTGTAGGTACTAACAGTAGTTTCCAATCCAGGCCTAGGACTACATTGAAATTTATAGCTTTATTGTATTAAAGTAGTGTATGCGTAGTTTATATGCGTTTTTAATGAAAATGTAATAGTTTATCACAAGAAGTTGTTTTGTTAAAACCATAGGTTATCACAAAAATTAGAAAAAAGTGTATAAAAAACCAAACTGTTGGTTTTAAATTTTATAAAAATAAAACAATTTTATGGTGTTAGATGTATATAGACTAGTGTAAATAAAAATTTGTATATGTTAAAATAAGACTTAATGAAAATGAATTAGTTTAAGTAGCTGTGCTGAAGAACTGAAGTAGTATTTAATTACATCTATTAATTTAACACGTATTTGTTTTATTACAATAGTAAATAAAACCATAGTTTTAGCAAAATACATTACAGTTATACAATATTTTTGATAAATAGTAGTAGAAAAATTATTTAGAAATCTTACTACATTATTATAATAAAATCTGTGTAACCAATTAAACAAGCTAAAAATAAAGCAAGTTAAATTAAAAAGTAAAAGTATGACTAAATTCAAAGACTTGAAACTTGAAGTTTTTCTTTCAATTGTCTGAAGACGCAAGTAATAGGTTTGAAATATAATTTCACCATTTAAAAAAAACCAAAGTCTGTATATTGTTGATAAAAAAGATTTAGTCGCGTTAAAAAGCTTACAAAAAGTTCTATAAAATAATTTAATTACCACTTTAGGGTTAGATAATTATAGAAATCTACTTTTACTATAAAACACAATCTGAATACAATTTTTGATATAAGAACATAATAAAAATTTTTTTTTCACTTTTTATGGTTAATATCTCTTAAGAAAAATGATAAAGTGAAAAATGTAAGATGTTTTTAACGCTATAGAAAAACAAAAATCGAGAACAATTTTTCTTTTTATAGAACAAGAGTTTTTATGTAAACTAACTTACTTTCGTAAATAAATATTTATTGAATTACTTCATATTTTAAGCTAGTTATTTATTACATGATAATTTTTCATTAATTAAACAAATTTATATGTTAAAATAGTTCATGTACTTTTGCCTATTCAAATATATAAAATATTAGTATATAATGTAGTGGTATAGAAAACGATTTAAGATAAAAATCAATGATTTATCCTGTTTGTGTTACATTATAGATCTATACTATACAACACTATACTTTAGCTAGATAAAAAGGTTTAATTGCATTGTATTTTCATTTCTGAGTCTATTTTACAATAATAAAATTAACTTTAGTAAAGTAAGTTTTTATTTAAAAGATTTTTATTTAGGTATAACTTTTAAAACTATTTTTTATGCATGTTTGATATAAAAGATCAACAACACGTTTTAAAATGATATACTGCAAAAGTTATGAATTAAAGTATATTAACTCAATTTTTTTTAAATAACTCAAAAATAACGTTTGCTTTTTTCGCACAGATGATGTCAGTAATATAATCTTACATAAAATTTCAATACACATTTTGAGGTAAAGAATTAAATAGAACAAGCTAATTTTAACAAAGTTATCTTAAAATTACTTATATATGTAAAAATATTCTAAAAGTAATCGAGTTGTTAAAATAAAATTCATTTAATTATAATTTTACTTGAAATTATTATCGCTAAACTTTTTTTTGAAGTATAAAGCTTTTAGCAATGTATTTGTAATTTTTTTAAGCTTAGGCAGAAAACATCTGCACCCAAAATCATTTAAAAAATGTAAAAACTACTAAAATGTTTTCAAATTTTAGATAAACTTGAAATTTTTAAGCTATTTATCAATTATAAGCTGAAGTAGTAAAATTTATTACCTTATGTTCATAGTTTTTTTTTAAATGATAAAACATCATTTACAATATTTTTTTATTTTATAAAAAAACGCATTTAATAAATAAGTTTTTATTTTGATAATATATATTTCTAATAGTATAATATACTGCTTATTAGTTTCAAAAGGAAAATTGTTAATTTAAATTCTAGTTAATTATTTCTAGGCACTTGTAAAACCATACATTTTAAACTACAGCTTTATGTCAAGTACACTATTTTGGAACAAAATTTTATTAATTATGTGAGGTATAGTACCGTTGTTTGACTTACAAACATAATTAAGTCCATGACTGTCTTTAAACTGTATAAAGATACAAACAAAAACAGCAAACTAATGTTTGAATGTAAATGATGTCAATGAAATTAAGATACTTATATTTTGTATTATGCAAAAAAATATTTTTGTGAAATTGTGCTAAAAGTATTTTATTTTAAAGTGTTAATTTTGTCTCTACATATGAAATTTGAATACATTTACTTACAGATGTACCTTTAATTTACCGTTTCAAATTAGGTAAATTCAGATTATTGTTTAGTTATTACCAGAAATGTTTACAAAAACATTTATTTACAGTTTAAAAAAACACAACAGCCAGTTGTAATTATTTTTAGTGTTCTAATAATAAAAAAAAAAATTTTTTTTAAAGATTTCTAACTATTTATTACATCACATTGATAAAACTTTAATCATAATATAAAATTTTGTTCAAAGTACGCAGAAAAAAAGTAAAACCTAATGATTTTAGCTCCATAAATTCACATGAAATTATTTTGAATACTAAGTAAAATAAACAATTAACAAAATTAACTTTTTGAAATGTAACTACAACATTCGATCTAACAATTAAACAATAATCTGATATTACCTGAAATGGAACGGTAAATCAAAAGTATATCTATTTGTATTTTATAGCTGCCTCTAAGGACTTACAAATATGTTTTACTTTTCAAGTACCTGAATTCCAGTTTAAGTACATTTGTATGTCGATTGTCTGTGGTAACTTTACAAATATTTTTAATAGTTATTTCAGTTACTTATGTTATAAAGCGTTTATGTTTTGTTTTAGTACTCAGAAAAGTAAGTAAAATAAAATTGTATGTACATTACAGGACTTATCAATATTTTGTTTTTTTAGTTGCAATATTTTAGTTAAATCTATAAAAAAATATAATTTATAAAATAAATGCACGCTTATTTAGGCTTACGGCATTATTTTACGCTTATTCACGCTTACGGAATCTTTGAAAAAAATTATCGGTGAACTTAAACATTAGTTCAAAACAATACTTACAATTCATATAAAAACTTATTTAAAGATTATCAAGAAAATTTACAGTCGCACCTGACGACTTTAAATAACTCTGAAGAATTACCTTCTACCAACATAATCTGGAGCAATGTACATTTGTTTATATACAAAGACTGCAAAATGATGTTTGCAAAATTTTTTTATGACGTCACTAGAATCTTACTTAATTTTGTCGCATATTATTATGGTTAATTAAGTAGAGAGCTTTGTAAATTTTGTCGCACTATCAGTTTAATGATATAAAAAGCTTCTTATAATTTGATATCAATACAGTTTTTTTTTGACTAAAGGTAATCTTATAGAAAAATTATAAAAAAATTTGTGTTATTCACATGCATCACAAGCTTTATTCTAAACAATAAGTATGAGTTGCATTCGTGTAATTCGACTTACAAATAAAAGTTATCGTTGCTGATTATTAAATAGAAAACAGGGATGTAATTTGTATAAAAACAGTCAAGTTATGTCTTTATTTGTGTTTAATTTTTTAAACAATAATTACTTTTAATTTGTTTTTTCCTACCTTATTTACTTTTTTTATACTACAACTTATTTAAAAATAATAAAGAAAAATTAATTAAGATAAAACATTTAGTTCATATTTTTTCTTAATTTTAAAGCACTAATTTGATTTAAGTTTTAACTAGGAAGAAAAAAAAAATTTAATGAGATTTTTTTACTTTTAAATACATTCTACCTGCTGTAAAAAAATATTAAATTGTGTGAAATATTCTTTTTGAAATGTTTTAAAATACGATTTCAAATATAAGCTAAAATATCAAGTTTAAAAGTAATAAATTATTGTAAAACTATTTATTTTCGATTAAAATACTACTATATAGTCTAAAAAAATTATATATGTTTATTTTAATAATTTTTCTACTAGTATAATTTATACTTCTTATTCAGTTTTATAACATTTTTTAAAATCTTAAAACACAAAGTTTTGAAATGGTTTTCATCAAATACAAGTTTTTGCCGCAATAAGCTTTTATATATACTTTTTGCAAGTTTATTCGCTAAGAAGTTAATATTAAATTAAAGTGATTTAATTCGTTATGCAGGACTTAAATTAAATACGCAGTTAGCATAATAGTTCCTGAAATTGTTAAAAAGTTGTTTAGAATATAAACCTATATTTGAAAGAAATATTTGCTAGTGTTTTACTGACCTCACTAGATGTTTAAAAATAATTTTGCAACCGAAGTATATAATAAAATAAAAACCTAATTTTTGCGAGTTTTTCATCTAAATATTTATAAAAAGTAGTTTTATTACCAAAATTTTGAAAACATGTTAATTTGTTAGATTGAATAATTTGTTAGATTATGTAACAACAAAAAAATGATTAGATATATTAATGTGTATTTAGTTGGTGTTAAAAAGAGCAACTACTTTATTGTGATTGTTTTTTGTAAAAAAGTGCGAAAGTGATTTATAACTTAAACAGAACTTGACAACTTAATTTTATATAAAAACGTAAAAACAAAGCAACTATCATCAAGTATTTAGCTAATAAATGCAACAGCAGCGTTAGTTAATTATATTTTTAGGTCTATGACATAATAAAAAATGCGTTAAAAAAAAAACTGCCGTAAACATGTAATACTAAACAAAATGTTTTTAGTTGCAAAGCACGACTTATAAATAATCCACCTCGTAACGTACTTCACTAAGAGTTCAAATGTAACAACAAGTTTTAAGTTTATTAAGTGTCTGTTTGTTGAGTGACGTCACTCGACGTTTAAAGACAATTTTGCATCTGAATAGGTTGTTAAATAACGGTTGTTAACTATCTTCATACTTTTTACAAATATATGTTGGTTTGGTCATTAAAGGTTAAAAGGTACACTTTTTTTTCTTATCCAAAATTAAAAATTTATTTAGTTATCAGAATTTAATTTAGTTCTTAAGTTTATTTAATTACATAACTTTTTCGTAATGTTCATAAACAAAATATTTATAGAAATTGTGTTAGAATTTTTTGTCACTTAATTAAAAAAAGAAAGTTATAAATGTTGTCCGCTGTTATGATTATTTTGTTTTTAACCGTTTTATGATTCATTATTTAGCATTAGTTAAAGTTAATTTGAAACATTTAAAAATGAGAAGATTTTAATATATAAGTTGAAGCGTTTTAAACTTAACAAAAATATATTTATTGTTATTATGCAAATCTAAATTAAGTTTATAGATTTGTCTTATTACTTAATAACTAGTATGATAAAAATAAAGTTTTATTTGTAAAATCTTTTGTCTTCATTTCAAAACCTTTTTGTCGGACAAAACAACCTGCTACTTAAACCAAACAACTCTTGATAAAATATGAATGTATATATGTATTTCATTGTATAATGTAATACATTATTTATTTTAATATTTTAAGTAATACGTTATAATTTATAACAAAAAATTTTAACCTGTACTAATTTTAGCTAAAACAATTTAGAACTACAATCGCGTTTGAAGACTTAAAAATAGCTATTTCTTTTGGACTCTATTTGTTAGAAATACATATGTTATATTAAAGTAGAAAAATCTAAAATCGGTAGGAATATTATATTGATGTCAGTAAGTTCATTTTTTATAATTTAGCAAAGAGTTTTAGATCTCGTTTTTTTTTTGTAAAACCTTAGAATTGTTATAGTATTTAAAGACGTTTGTTTAAAATTTTTTCTTCAATTTATAATATGTATACTGTATTTTGAATTTACTTAAAGTATAAGTGTTATTTAAAAAAGTTTTAATTTCTAATATGATATTTAGAAACATCTAAATTTCACACTAGTTTAACTTCATCAATTTAAACTACTTAAACTACTTACATAATTAAAAAATTTCTAAACGTGATATTTCTACTACTCTATTTTATACCTAGTCCCTATAGAACTTAAAACTATTATGATAAAATAATATTGTGTTCAAAACAGCTTTATTTGACACTATGTGTTTAACATTTACAATTATTTTATTGCAATGTTAAGTTGAAGAAAAATATAATTTTATTTAGATTCATCTTTTTGGTTTAATTACGATGTGCATCTTAACGATGTATACAATTCGACATCCATTCCAGGAATTTTATATTCGTAGCCGTTTTAGTAAATTATTATGATAGTATTCATTTATACGTATTGAAATGTCTCGTACATTTTCACGAGTAATTTGTGAGCTACAGTTGCGTTGCTTAAGTTAAAGTGTTTTTATATTACAATAAAAGTGAAGTTTATAATTTTCGTATAAAAATATAGAAATGTTTTAAATGAATGTTTTTGAAAGTATATTAGTATATCATCGATTTTTGTTGAAACTAAGAATTAAGTTATAGACAAGTTTACTTGTAAATTTTTTTTTATTGTTTGTAGTAAAAACTTTAAAAAACTTTCAAGTGTGTAAGTCATGAGCAAATACTAAATTCAAACGTTAACAAAATTTATCAACACTAGTTCAATTAAAAGTATATTTTAAGTTGTTTTTATTAATACTATATATTTTTTCAGTTTCTAAATAGATAAGTAATAGTATCAGAAAAGTCTTATATATGTCTTTAAAACTTTTTAAACTTGTTCGAGTTTATCTAAAATCTTAGTGACGTCTGTAGTGAGTTACCACAAAATAACTTTTCTTTTTTTTATATAATACAACTTTAGATTATTATATAGTGGAGTTTTGTTTCTAAACAGTTTTTCAGTCGTACAACTCGACTGTTACTTTTTGTTTTTTTATGCACCGGCTATAAACTTTTTTTAAGTTATATTTTCTAAATATAACACGAACTCAAAATTATATTAAACATGCTTAGAAAGCTAGTCTTAGTTAAGTAAGTTTAATAGATATAGTAAGTTTACTGTTATTATAAATAAATTTATAATTCAACTACACTTTAAAGCTAAATAAATTTTCTAATATATTTTCAATTGTTTAAAACTTTGTTAATCCTGCTACTGACTTGAATTATAAATATAAATATTAATTTCAAACTCGAAGTAAAAAGTAAACATTTTGAATATTTTTAATACTCTCGTCCTGGGCAAGACGTTAACAGGTACCCGTGGTGTAAGACCGGATAACCGAAAGGGTCTTCCTGCACCGGGTCCAAATATTTTGAGAGTCTTTTTTCATCGTTCAATAAAAACATAATAATTTTATTATTTATTTTAGAAAGATGTAGTGAGATATTTTTCACGAAGTATGAACCGAATGTGTCAGATGCTAAAGTGGACACAAAATAAAAGTCAGTTTTAAAACGAATTTTTTAACGAAAACATTTATTTAGTTTTTTAACACTTTTTAGATTACACTATATTTAAAAGTTTACTATAGTTTACGATTTTTTATAATCGTACATATGAAATTAAAAGATTTTTTTAAAATGTTTTCTTACCTTCACTAAACAATATCAATTAAACTAAACTCTGTTTAAAAAACAACAAACAACTTAACTTTTAACCTTGAGTGTAACAAAAAGAAAAGTAAGATTGCAGTCAAACAATTTAATGTTATTTTACCAATTAGTAATTGAAATTTAAACACTAGTTTTCAGCTAAACTGAGTTTTTCAAACTTACAAAGTTGTGAAAATATATAATTTAACTTGTATTAATTTTGACAATTTGGTAACGGAAATAAAATAAACATTTACTGAAGTACAATTAAACATTCTAAAAATTTAAATGTTTTACATAAAATTAAGTATAAAGTGAAAAATTCTTCGAATTATAGAAATTTCGTTAGATTTTTTTTCAGTCTGCTTACAAATTTTAGATTAGCTGCTCAGTGCTCAAGTTAAATTTTAACAAGGTATATAAAAATTCTTGTTCTTATAAAAGAAATAAATTATTATTAATTTATCTTATTTTATCGAAACAACCATATGCAAATGAAAGATAAATTCCTATATGTTAATTCCTATATGTTAAATCCTTTAGTTATAGTTAAAACAAATTTTAAATAGGAAAATTAATAAAATACATTACACACTAAATCTTCAAATTAAAACTGCAGAAAAAAAAAATTAACAATTATAAACACAAATTAATCTTGTTTTTGTTAAACCTTAAAAAAAAAATATTTTAAATATTTAAGATTTTAAAGGTGAATGCATCATAAATTTTAATTTTTTTCATGGTAGATTTTCATGCGCAATAATTTTTAAAATGATTTTGATAACTTTTTAAAGCTCCTCAATTAAAAAACGTTTAGTCCTTACCTTATTTTTATAGCTTTTCTTTCATCAAAAACCTTAATTTTTTTATATTTTTTTAATCAAGTTAAAAAAAACTAGGCATAATTTCTTATTTTTCAAATGCTCAAATTATTACGAAACAAAATTTATTAAAATTATTTACACTAAAAAAACGAAGGAGAAGAAACTAAAGTTTAACTCAATTAGTTATTCTATTAAACAAATAAAAACGTTTACTGCTATACACTTTTATTTATTTAAATAATTATTTTGTTTAAGTTACTATGCTAAAATTTTATTATGCACAATATTAAATACATAAACTGGTAATACAAAGGTTGTACAGATATCTCAATTTTCAATAAAGTTTTTTTGTTATAGAAAAGTTGCTTATAGTTTACATAAAGTATTTGGTTTAATACACTTTATGTAAACAAATAACTTTGAATTAAACTTCAAGCAAAGATTACTTTTAGCGTATTTATGTTTGAACTATTTATAAACCAATCGTTTTTTATTATTCCCCTTGCAAACTAAATTTTTCTTTTTTTTTATTTTGTTAAATATATGAAATGGACTAAGTCTTTAACATTTGATATTTTGTTTGTTCAGATATTTAAAGCACATCATAATATAGATACTTTTTTGAAACGTATTTTGCTTTTACAAGTTGTAAAATCAGTAGAATATAGTACTAACACTAGTATTAATTTTCTTTATAAATAGTTCTTATCAACTCATAGTAACACTAGTGGCTTACATCAATTGTTTCCACTTAAAAAATACATAAATTATAAAAAATATTTCTAAAATATAAGTAAAGCTAGTAACGGTTCAACTGTTTTAAATATACGTATTATACAGTAAGTAGGTATAAACCGAAAAAAAAGGAATTAAATTAGACGTAAAAAAAATTTGAATATAAATTGTAGTTTAAAATAAACTTGTGTTACTGAATGAAAAATATTGACAACTTAAGTAACAAAAACATTTTTATTCAATTATTTTGCTTCGTATCAAATAATATAAAAAGAGACAATAACAATCCGAACTTCACCATATAAAACAATTATTGGCTTTAGTATGCATTTAGTAAGGCAGTGTAAGCTATTAAATTTCTATAATGAAAGTTAACTAGATTTGAATAATTTGCAACACGTAAATGTTTAAGTTTTAAGTCAGTTGTTGTTATTTAGTGAAATTTTTGCTACAGTTTAAAATAAAGGTATTAACATTTGGTCAATTTCTTCTGGTTTGGACTTTACTACATTGTATTTAATTACATTTATCACTTGCTAAGTAATTAAATTACATATGAATAATATGTAACAATAAATATTTAAATTTTGAGCCAGTTTTTCTTATTTTGTGAAATGTTTGCTGCAGTTTAATATGATGGCATGAGCAATGGACTAATTTCTTCTTGTTTTGACTTTGCAATATGTATTTAAGTAATTATATTGTAACAAAGTCGATTCTCGATTTCGTTGTTTATAATTTTCCGGCAGCTGGGGCTATAGTAAGCCAAAATTGTGTACTTATTTCAAAATAACGTTAAGAAATTGCTCAATACCCTCTAGCTCGCGCACTACGCGCAGTTCTTTTCTAATGATCCTTATTTTTACTTTGTTATGTTATTGTTTCGAGTTTTTGTACAGTGTTAATTCATATATGTAAATAATATTAAGTTTTTAACCATGCAAACATATTGTAAAAGTTTATAATTAGTCATTAAGCACAAAATAACTTAGGTTAATAAATAAGTTCAATTAGAATCATTAATAAGTATAACTTTTAGTGGATCAAATAGTTACGTACTAATAAGGGTTAGCTTCAAAAAATAGAGGTTTATAATCAGATAGACCAGGCCCGTGTTAAAATAATAGAGTTAGCTAACGCCTTATTTGGTATAGTATCACTTGTTAAAAAAAATATTTTTCATTAGCTTTGTGCGATAAATTTGTTTAAAGAGCAACAAGAGCTCCTAAAAATGAAAAAAAAAATCTTCAATGTAGTTCAAAACATATTTATCCAACTTATTACTCTAATGAGTAGTGCATCACATTTGAAAATATTGTTAAATTGCGTCAGTTTTATTTATGTTTTAATTATTTATTTTTATTTAATTTAAAATACATTTCTATAAATTTTTACTTGGTGAACTATCAAAATAAAAAGATTAGGTTTTACACAGTTAATCAGTTTTGTCTACAGATTCTTTATTTGATAATTACTTTTTTTTATTTTACACATGATAATATAATAAAATACAGCTACCATTACTTAGCTTATGTCATAACCTATGTAATACTCATGCATTTTGTTCAATAAGTTGTGATTATTGTGATTGATTAATACAAGCTTGTTGCCTGTCTCACTACTTAAATATGGCATAACTATTTTCAAGGATGTATACGTATACTTGTCTGTGAAATATAAATACATGATTGGAACTATTAATTCCTAGGTAAACCAACCTAATGCCACTAATGCATAGTTTTATAATGCAAGACTATTTAGTATTCAACATTCAAAACTACATTGCTGTTAGAATGAAATAAATATTCTTAAAACTAAAAGTATAGTTTAAAACTTAAACTATTTCTGTATACATAAAAAGTTTAAGAACTGTTCTATCGATGATAAAATAAAGCCAAAGCTTTATATTGGAATAATTTTTAAATGAATTTTAACCGTTTAAATTAGTATATTTTTGTTCTAAATCTATGTCATTCACATACACTTATTCAACAAGTTGTTTATAGAATGAATGGGTAAATTTCTAAATTGCTCGAACTTACAAAATTGCACATTGGGAAAGAATTGCACGAGTTCAAAAAATTGAAAAAAGATACCTTTTGCACTAAGTTATTTAGAGCACGAGGGGATAAAATTTCACGAAGATAAAATTGCACGAACATACTTTTGCACAAAGGTACTTTTGCATGAAAGGTCACTTTTACGCGTAGACACTTTTGCGCTAGCAGACGATTTGCAGGGAGACAATTTTGTACGGGTTATTTTTCCTAAATATTTTATATTTTAGTTTCTTTTTACTATCACTGCTAGCCCTAACCCTTATCGTCGGTTGAAAAGTTTTTTTTTGTTAGTTATTGTTATTAGCTTCAATTTAGATCTTTTTTTTTTTACTATAACTGTATCCAAAAACCTTACCTTCGGTCGGTAGCTTTATTCTTAATCATTTTATTCTATTTTTTTTTTTTGATTACTATTACTGTTGCTCCTAACCCTTACCCTTGGTCAGTAATTTTGTTTTTATTTTTAATTAAAGGACTCTTTGGTTTTTTTGTTGCTTTTTATAGTTTCAATTTTTTTCTTTATTTTTTACACCGTGCGAAAATGTAACTTCTGCAAAAAAGACCCTTGGTGCAAAATCGTCTTTGTGCAATTTAGACCCGTTCCGAGAATGAATATATATATTACGAGCTTAATGCTCGCTTCAAAATTACTACCTGTGCGTGGCAGAAACAGTTTTCCTCCTTGTTTAAAGTTATTTCTTTGCAATTTATGTACTTCAGATGGTAAGCTTTAGTTGCTGATTAAACTTAATGACGTCACTAAGTGAGAGTTTAACACAACTAATGAGTATTTATCATTTAAAAGTTTTGGTGTAGTTAGAATGAAACAAAGTTTCTTGAAAAGATAACTACAATTGAAAGGTAAAACACTTTATGAATACATTAAATACATATTATAAAATTTTAACAATAACAATAAAATTAAAGAATCATAGCATATAAGTAGAATAACTTTTAGACTATGCTTTATCTGATATAAGTAATAAGGTTTGAATTTTTAGAGATCACAAAAGACAAATACTGTAAATTTTAAAAATTTTCTTTGATTTTAAATTTTAAAAAAGACGAATTTAAATTAAAAATAATTTTGTAAATTAACGTTCACAAGAACAAACTATGTTTAATAATAGATAAAATGTCTTTAAGAAACACCAACAAGCTAAATGTTTGAATGTTATGTGTTACTTGTTATGAATTTGTAAAAAGAAATGTTAACACTTTGATGTTTTGTATCCGCTGCTAGCACTATACATAAACAATACGTAAAAGTTTGTAAATAAACTAACACAAATATGTAAGTAGCTAAATTTATATAGGAGTTCTCCATATACTTTTTTTTTTTAAATTTGTTGTTAATTTTTTAATTTTTTTTTATGATTACTATTACTGTTGCTTTCAACCCTTACCCTTGGTCAGTAATTTTGTTTTTTATTTTTTCAATAAACAACTTTTTGTTTTTTTTTGGTTATTTTATAGTTTTAATTTTTTTCTTTACTTTTTATACACGTGCGAAAATGTAACTCGTGCAAAAATGACCCTTGGTGCAAAATCGTCTTCGTTCAATTTAGACCCGTTCCAAGAATGAATATATATATTACGAGCTTAATGCTCGCTTCAAAATTACTACCTGTTCGTGGCAGAAACAGTTTTCCTCCTTGTTTAAAGTTATTTTTTTGCAATTTATGTACTTCAGATGGAAAGCTTTAGTTGCTGATTAAATCTGATGACGTCACTAAGTGAGAGTTTAACACAACTAATGAGTATTTATCATTTAAAAGTTTTGGTGTAGTTAGAATGAAACAAAGTTTCTTGAAAAGATAACTACAATTGAAAGGTAAAACATTTAATGAATACATTAAATACATATTATAAATATTTAACAATTACTATAGAAAAAAGAATCATAGCATATAAGTAGAATAACTTTTAGACTATGCTTTATCTGATATAAAGTAATAGGGTTTTAATTCTAGAGATTACAAAAGGCAAATACTGTAAATTTTAACCATTTTCTTTGATTTTAGATTGAAAAAAAAGACGAGTTAAAATTAAGAACAATTTTGTAAATTAACGTTCACAACAACAAACTATGTTTAATAATAGATAAAATGTCTTAAAGAAACACCAACAAGCTAAATGTGTGAATGTTATGTGTTATTTGTTATGAATTTGTAAAGAGAAATGTTAACACTTTGATGTTTTGTATCCGCTGCAAGCATTATACATAAACAATACTTAAAATTTTGTAAATAAACTTACATAAATATGTAAGTAGCTAATTTTATATATGAGTTCTCCATATACTTTTTTTTTTTAAATTTGTTGTTAATTTTTTTTTTTTTTTTAATTACTATTACTGTTGCTCCTAACCCTTACCCTTGGTCAGTAATTTTGTTTTTATTTTTTCAATAAATAACTTTTTGTTATTTTATAGTTTCAATTTTTTTCTTCATTTTTTACGGACGTGCGAAAATGTAACTCGTGCG
This sequence comes from Thalia democratica, assembly GCF_965202585.1. NCBI lineage: Eukaryota > Metazoa > Chordata > Thaliacea > Salpida > Salpidae > Thalia > Thalia democratica. The sequence goes on from NC_139167.1 coordinate 82,196,691, forward strand.
AAAATGACCCTTGGTGCAAAATAGTCTTCGTGCAATTTAGACCCGTTCCAAGAATGAATATAAATATTACAAGCTTAATGCTCGCTTCAAAATTACTACCTGTTTGTGGCAGAAACAGTTTTCCTCCTAGTTTAAAGTTATTTCTTTGCAATTTATGTACTTCAGATGGAAAGCTTTAGTTGCTGATTAAATCTGATGACGTCACTAAGTGAGAGTTTAACACAACTAATGAGTATTTATCATTTAAAAGTTTTGGTGTAGTTAGAATGAAACAAAGTTTCTTGAAAAGATAACTACAATTGAAAGGTAAAACACTTTATGAATACATTAAATACATATCATTAATTTTTAACAATAACAATAAAAAAAAGAATCATAGCATATAAGTAGAATAACTTTTAGACTATGCTTTATCTGATATAAAGTAATAAGGTTTGATTTCTAGAGATAACAAAAGGCAAATACTGTAAATGTTAACCATTTTTTTGATTTTAAATTTAAAAAAAGACGAATTTAAATTAAAATAATTTTGTAAATTAACGTTCACAACAACAAACTATGTTTAATAATAGATAAAATGTCTTTAAGAAACACCAACAAGCTAAATGTTTGAATGTTATGTGTTATTTGTTATGAATTTGTAAAAAGAAATGTTAACACTTTGATGTTTTGTATCCGCTGCAAGCATTATACATAAACAATAATTAAAAGTTTGTAAATAAACTTACATAAATATGTAAGTAGCTAATTTTATATATGAGTTCTCCATATACTTTTTTTTTTGAAATTTGTTGTTAATTTTATTTTTTTTTATGATTACTATTACTGTTGCTTCTAACCCTCAACCTCGGTCAGTAATTTTGTTTTTATTTTTTCAATAAACAACTTTTTGTTTTTTTTTTGTGTTATTTTATAGTTTTAATTTTTTTCTTTATTTTTTACACACGTGCGAAAATGTAACTCATGCAAAAATTACCCTTGGTGCAAAATCGTCTTCGTGCAATTTAGACCCGTTCCCAGAATGAATATATATATTACGAGCTTAATGCTCGCTTCAAAACTACTACCTGTTCGTGGCAGAAACAGTTTTCCTCCTTGTTTAAAGTTATTTTTTTGCAATTTATGTACTTCAGATGGAAAGCTTTAGTTGCTGATTAAATCTGATGACGTCACTAAGTGAGAGTTTAACACAACTAATGAGTATTTATCATTTAAAAGTTTTGGTGTAGTTAGAATGAAACAAAGTTTCTTGAAAAGATAACTACAATTGAAAGGTAAAACACTTTATGAATACATTTAGTACATATTATATATATTTAACGATAACAATAAAAAAAAATCATAGCATATAAGTAGAATAACTTTTAGACTATGCTTTATCTGATATAAAGTAATAAGGTTTGAATTCTAGAGATAACAAAAGGCAAATACTGTAAATTTTAACCATTTTTTTGATTTTAAATTTAAAAAAAGACGAATTTAAATTGAAATAATTTTGTAAATTAACGTTCACAATAACAAACTATGTTTAATAATAGATAAAATGTCTTTAAGAAACACCAACAAGCTAAATGTGTGAATGTTATGTGTTATTTGTTATGAATTTGTAAAGAGAAATGTTAACACTTTGATGTTTTGTATCCGCTGCAAGCATTATACATAAACAATACTTAAAAGTTTGTAAATAAACTTACACAAATACGTAAGTAGCTAAATTTATATATGAGTTCTTCATATACTTTTTTTTTTTAATTTGTTGTTAATTTTTTAATTTATTTTTATAATTACTATTACTGTTACTCCTAACCCTTAACCTTAACCTTAATATGATTACTATTACTTTCAATAATTTTGTGTTTATTTTTTCAATAAACAGCTTTTTGTTTTTTTTTTGGTTATTTTATAGTTTCAATTTTTTATTTATTTTTTTCACTTGTGCGAAAATGTAACTCTTGCAAAAATGACCCATGGTGCGAAATCGTCTTCGTGCAATTTTGACCCGTTCCCAGAATGTATATAAACATTACGAGTTAAAGTTTGCAAGGCTTTTAGTATACGTTAAAATTCAAAAATATAATATTCTAAGTAACAATGTTTTTGGTTGTTTCGTTTTAAATATATAAACTTTCCCCATTGTTATGTCATCCATTACATAATGTTAGCAGAAGTTCACTATTTTTCTTTTTGTGCTTAAACAATTTATACTTAAAAAATCTGGAAAAGACTAGAATTAGTGAATTTTTGAAAAACCCTAGAATTTAAAATAATTTTTACATGCTAGGTAATGAAATTTTGATTTGAAACCAAAAAACTAACATAAAAATAGTTTTTTTATCAAATATCACATTTAAAGTAGCTTAACAGTATATTTTTAATATTGATATGTTCTTTAAGACAGTTTTTTTACCTTTAATTTAATATTATACTAAATTTAGAAGAAAAAAAATGTACTTTTAAAATTTTTTTATAAGTGCCTTGCATCTTTGCTTTTAAAATGTATCTACCTATTGTTGTGCTTTGCATTCGAACTAAACCTAGAAGTTCTTTTTAAATGTCAAAGTTAGTAAAAAGACCTGTAAAAACATTCTCAGATGAGCAATATTTGTTGTGTCAGTTCTATCATCTTAACAGATTGATTTAAGTTCTGATTTGATTTATGGAGCTTTATAATGTTCAAGTATTTCATAAACACGACCTCGTGTTGTCATTGAAGAAAAGAACAAAAATTTTTACTACCACCAACATAAATTCTTTAAAAAACAAAAGTTCATAATGGTATATTCTATTTAATGATAAATTTGCTTCTTTATAACTTACCTTAACAATTTTATCTCATCAGTCTTTAGTTACTGAAGATAATTGTGTGCTTTGTTAGAACTGGCTTTGGCTTTTCTTTTTCTTTCTCTCATTAACTTCTAAATAACGTTTTTTTAATTCTCATAGTTCGTTTTATACTTTACATTTACTCTTTTTAAATTCGATTTTTTTTATTACAGATAAAGAATTGCTATAACGCTTATTAAAAGTATTTTTTCTACTTCATTAATGACTAAAAAAACTTTTATACCTTGTTAAAAGTATTAAGAAGTTAATTGTCTATTTAAGCTGACTTAAAAACTTTTTGCTATATATTTGATTTACTGTTAATAAACTGCGTTTTTTGTTTACATTGTGAACTTTTTTTACAAAAAGGTTATTAGACAACAGGTTAGATTTAAAATTTGAAAAACTCAGACTATGTTAAACTGTTTAAGACATCTCAGGTGTGTGTGAAAATTATTATTTCAAACGTTTTAAAGACATATTCGAATTCTCAGATTAGTTTTTATGACTGTTTTGTAGTTTACTAAGTGTAATTTTTTCTTATCCTTTTACATACTTAATACTTTTTTATAATGATGCTAATCTAATAGGTATTTAAGCTTGATTAACATCAAGTTTTTTAGTATTTTTAACTTAAATTAAACTTAGGCTGTTTTGATATAACTCAGATATTTTTGCTTTTAAAGTAGCACCATGTAAAAGACTAATTGATTACTAATTAGGAATCTTATTAAACTAATTGAGAATTAATTATGTTAATTTTTTTTATATCTTTCTACAATACAAATAAGTATCATTTCTACTTGATTAACTAATTACTGAATATTTTTATGAGTGTAACTTTTTTTTACGCAAAAATTATTTAATAAGTTAATATTTTAAAAAGTTTAAAAGAAAAAATAGTAATATATAAAATTCATAAAAGTGACCCATAAGTGTTTTCCAAGCTAGATTTTTATAGAAAGTTAGGTTGTAAGTAAAATAACAAAAATATTAAATTTAACTTATAAAGTGCTTGAGAAAGTACATAGCTTATTAATACTTAAATATAGTCAATTATGATATTGTAATAAATATTTTTAGTTTAAATAGGCATTCTATGTGTAGTTAAAAGTCGTTTGATATAATAAAGTGAATAAAAGTAAAACCTTATCTCGTGTGATTATAACCAAAAAGTAATACAATTGTGATTAAAGCTAAAACTGTGGCCAGCGAAGACTTTGGGAAATTGAAACTTAGCCCGCGAGCACCAACTACCTGCATACCCCTATTATACAGCAAAGTCTTAATTTTTTTTCATAGATCACAGGTGAACAGATTAAATGTGCACGATGACACAGTGTCCTGATTAGATTGACTTTTCGTTTCAGACCACAATGTGACTGAAAATAAAAGATAACTACCTGAAAGAGGTTCTTTTTTAAAACAGTATTCAGAAATTCAGTATTTTGTCTTTCAGCAATACATCAAGTTAGAATAACTTACTATTCTGTTCTTTTTAAAAGATAAACTTTGTTAAACTATGCTGTTCATTTATTAACCTGTAAAAATAAACTCTTTGAAATATTAAAAAAAATTAGAAACAACTAGAATATTTTTAGAAAAAGTTTAACATATTTAGAATGCTTTGTAAAACTGGTATGCAACTTTTCTAAAGCTTATACAAACTTACAAAATAGAATCTAAAATTATTGACTCAATAAAATAATTTATAAAAACAACAATCTTAAAATTTAAAACTTAACTACAGAAATTTATAGTCTCTTTTGACGACTTCAAACTGACAACTTCAATCTCCTCTAAAACTATAAGTTCTAGTAAAATCATAAACTTGATCTGTAAACTAACGTTTGCTATTTATAAAAAATAAAAATGTTTTATTATTAAAAATGTACAACGAGGCTGTTAAGTTTGCATTATAAATTCTCGAAAGAATAAACATAAAACAGTTAAGTTGAGAAAGTAGTGCTAGCTCCAAAATTTTTTGCTGAATAAATGTAAAAATGTTTTTGTTGTTATTTGAATCAAACATTAAATTATAAAAAAATATTAAAAAAATAAAATCAAGTTTTTTTGTTGCAAAAATGCGCGCATAATTTTTTACCGAGTATTGCTAAACTTATTATTCAACTAGTGACGTCACTAAAACAAACCACAAACACTAAATTAGTATTATTATATATTATCAAAAGCAGTTACTATTCTCCTCCATCAAAGATTCGAACTCTATTCGCTTATTTAAAATCGTACAATGCGACTAAAACTAATGTGTTTATTAAACTTTAACTAATAATCATAGCAAAATACGTTTTTTATATAAGTTAATTATAAATTGTATAAAACAAACTTTTTAAAGGGCAACTGTATATTATTTAAATAGTTAGAAATAAATCTCATTTAAATGAAAATTTTACGTTTTAATAAAATCAATATGTGACAATCGATGATCTCTTTTACAACAGTATAAGCTTACAACTTAGTTTTGTCGATAACTAACTGTAAAATACAATGTATATGACGTTTAATTAATAATTGTTTAAATTTTACAATTTACTTTTGAATATAGATTTAGTAACTTAATATGTTATAACCTGTTGAATGTTAGTTAGACAACATAGTCTGTAAACAACTAAAACATGAGTTTACGTCATTTAAAAGATCAATTTAAAACCTTAAATAAAAAGCTTATAAATTACTAATGTTTTAATTATTTTAATTATTTAAATAATATTTAGTTTTGTGTTTAAAATGTTTTGTACAAGTTATAATTAACTTAAATAAAAAATTTGCTTTGTTAGCCACCAGTGACACTCTAATTCTGAATCAAAAAAGATGGTGTCATCAACACACCTCTCCTTTCTTTCAAAATCAGATAAAATAGCTGCAAGTCGTCGATTGTAACCATCACCAGATGATACAAAGCCTTGAGGTGCTCTAGTATATCGGAACCTGCCAAACGGAGTGATAAATGTAGTGAGGTGTTTATCACTTTCTCTTAGTGGAACTCCATGATACCCGTTCCATGCATCTGTTACAGTCTTGAACGTTCCCTTTGGAATTCTGCGCGCTAGTTTAAACGGAGTATCTGTAGCGCACGTCTCCCTCTTGCAATACTTGTTAAGTGGTGAGAGATCTACTGTCCTCCTAGGTGAACCATCCTGCTTCCTGGTGACCACCATGCGGTGACACCAGCTTACAGGTTCACCAAATGGGACACGTTCTAAGACACCCAACCTCACATCTCGGATGAGATCTGCTTCAACCTGTTTCTGCCAATGAATTGGCACGTGAGCTGGTGTATGACAAGCACGTGGTTTAGCATCATTCTCCAAATGTATTCAAGTGGAGGCCCACTCATTTGCTGGAGTAATTTATGTGGACATACATTAAACGTTGAAGCTGCGTACCTTTGTAAGAGCCAATCACGCATTTTGCTCACGTTTGTATTTGTTGCCTCAAACGGAAGTTTGTTTGGTCGGTCTGGCACTCTACTCCTTGGCGGGCAATCACAGGTCACATCTTTATGCGAGTCCAGTCTATTCGGATTATTTTCATTTGAACTTACAGCAACTTCAGAATGCTGATGAGGCAGTTGAGATCCAATGGTGGGAAAATCCTTATTAATAATCATGAGGTCAACCATGGTTTCATAGGAGAGAAAGAATCCGGTCACTGAATCGCTTACATAAACAATTCCATCACATCTGATAACCTCCTTCCTTGGAGACATTCCGCTTAAAGTCGCTTTAAAAGCCCCTAGAATAGTAATAGGAATTTTATTGGCAGCCCGAATTGTGATGGATACAGGCATTAAATCCTTCTTACAAAAACCAGCCTCCTGAAAGTTTTTCCACCCCCAAAGGTTCGACTGTGCTCCAGTATCAGCTAAAGCACTTACCCATGCAAACTTGTTTGTGCCATGTCTAGCAATCTTGACTGATGCACGAGGATGATCAGTCGTTGCCTTGGCTTTACGCAAGGACTTCTTGCTGAATATGGTGTTATTCAACATGATTCTTTTACTTGCGTGTAATGACATTATTTGGGTATCTTGTTGCATAAAATCAGAACGATCAGCTTGGATTTGAACAGCATTAACCCTTTTTGATCGACTACGCCAACAAGATAGACAATATCTGAAAGGCTTTTTATTTTGGTTACCTTTTTCGTTGAAAGGATAGAAAAGTATTTTACAGTTCTGGCACGGAACATGTTGGGACTTATCTCCTATATTGACACGTCCCTTCTTCTGACGTTGAAAAGAAGAGACTGCAGATATGGTCCGCGAATTCTCAGTTGCATGGCGTCCCATTTCTTTACTTTCAATAAAGGAAATTATATCAAATGATGACCTGGATAAGATATCTTCAGTACTGAGAACTTCTCTTCTAATGTCATCATCCCCAACGCCAGCGAGCATCACGTCTTTTATTGATTCTTCTGTGTAGCTCTTCACATTGCTTTTCCCACAGTCACACTCACTGACTGTAGTGAAATTGCAGGTTTCTGCTTTGCTTCGTACACGTGTGGCAAACGTTCTAAACGGTTCATCATGGTCCTGATGTAGGTTTATAAGTTCTGCTCTCTTTACACCAATAGCAACTTTTATGACTGCAATCGACTCCATCAGTTTAGCAACGTAACTTTCTGATTTGGCCATCAGTCGAGGATCACTTGCTAACATAAGATCGCCAAGCTTGTCCTGCGCACACTGAAAAAGCTGTATGCTTGCGTTTTGGTTGCTTATATTCGAACCGACCTCCGAATGAAAGCAAGCCATGTCTCTTGGCTGATCCCCCGGTCAACCCTTGGTCGAATCAATTGAGGTGCATTTGGCATTACTCCATTATTGGATAACTCAGAATTTTGCTGATGCTCCACTTTGTGGAGGTTGAGAAGGCTACTCACAACATCACCGGATAGATCTGGCGTCTGGAACTCGCATCCACGAATTGGGCACTTTACTATGACCATTTTACCTTTCTCAGATTGTTGATAAGATTTTACATGAAGAATAACTCCTCGTTAATTTAGTTTAATAATTTATTAACAATGTAAAATCTGAAAAGAAAACAAGTATAAACATAAACACTAAAATGAGCTATAGTCTAATTATCCTACAGTCTATTAAATGAATTATATATTATTTTCTAACATTTTAAGCAAAGCATCATGAATTTTTCTTTAAAATTTTTTGCAACTTCTAACTTTAATAGTTTAAAATTAAAGGATATATAAAAAACTTAAAAAATATACTTAATACAGCCTATTACATATAAAATTAATTCTTTAATAACTTAATACCACTGATAACAATTTAAATGACATAATATCTTACAATTCAATAGTTAGGAATTAGTTTTTTCAATTTTTATAACGTGATAGTTTAATTATCACCACCATCATTCAATATGTTTTTTATAAAACACATTATTCACAACATTGCTAATAACAATACACAATAGCTTATTTGCAAGTCGTAGAACTCGACTATAACTCAAATTTGTTATTACATGTTTAAAACCTAGTATAAAGTTCATACGGGTTTTAATCATGTAGGGTTTTGTGGTAAAAATCTTGCTTATATTGACTTTTACAAAGTATTGTAATTGTATCTTAAAAAAAATCAATAAAAACAAACTTTAAGTAGGCAACAGTATTTTTTATTTACATCAAACTGTATAAAAGTTATTGATATTACTTTACTTATGACAATATCTTTACAATTGTCTCAGCCAATTTAAACTCTGAAAAAAATTCAATCAAAATTATTTTTCATAATTTTCTAACCGATTAACTTCATCGAAATACCCAGCAAACATTAATTAACTCTCAATCATCTTCTTTCGTCAAGTGTTTATTATTTAGCTGAAGTAGTTTGCAGTTGTTTAATCATTATTTTTTTTAAATTTTAAGCTTTTTTGTATTAAAACTAGATCAATTTTGTTTTTTTTTAAATTTTATGCTGCACAAGACAACATTATTTACTTTTATTTACTTGGCAAAATCCTCTTTTAGTATTTTCTCATACAAAGATGCAATTAAATATTAGTGTTAGAAAATATTATATATTACATACTTCTTAAAAGTAAAAGTAACTAGTAAGTTTATTTTTCTGATATTTAAAGAAAAATCATTCAGTTTATAGTTAGTTATTAGAGATTACAATGCATGAAACACAAACAAGTTTTATAACAAATAAATTAAATTCAACGTGCTATAATAAATTAAAACTTTATACTAATGTTATAAAACACTCACTTCAAAGCTTATGTACCAGTTAATAACCTGTTATAAATAAAACATAGTAATAGAGTTAATTTAAAGTCGTGTTTACTTGAAAATAAGGTTCTTCGTCATCCGGCATTTAACTCAAATGTTCAAATTTTTCGTAAACAGTTTAATCGTGTTTGTGGTAGTATATCATTGACCACATTAAATTAAAAAAAAATGGCTAGGTCAAGGAATTTTTAGAATTCGTCTGAAATTTTTTTTAAACTAAAGCGATTTGTAATTATTTTGTACAACTTACAAGTATTATTGATAGTAAAAAATCAAAAATTTTAATTTCATTCATATTTAAAAAGTAAGACTGAAATTTGACCGCTTGTAAAAATATTTAAAGGATTCATTTAATTAATAATGTTTTTGAACTTATTTGAATAAATAAGAATTTAATAGCGTTTTTATAAGAAGGAAAGGTTAGGAAGTACCAGCTGTTCTCTATGTAAACTTAAGCAAACAGTTTAATTATTATTATAAAAACTAAAAAAAAATTCTAGAGTTTTAATAGTTTTATCAGATTATAGTGTTAAAATAAGTTTCTAAAAAAATAAATATGAACAGTTAAGCTAATAAATAAGCAGTGTTTGTTCTTAAACCGAAGCTTTGTTTAAGTTAGAAGTAAGTAAAAATATACCAAATTGCAGTTGTTTGATCGTGGTAAAAAAATATTTATAGAGTAATATAAGTTTTAATTGCAATTTTATAAAAGTTAAATGTGTAAATTTTTAAAAGAGTAAAACTAAAAATAACTTTCTAACTCCGTTAGTGAGTCTTAATAGTACGATATTTATAAAAAAAAATTTTATAAGAAAAACTAAATAAATAAAAAATATAATCAAAACAACAAAAAAAAATTAACTAACATAAGGAAGCAACAATCATAAATCAAACTAAATCAATCTGAGTTTATTTAATAAAGAATAAATTACAATTTTCAATATGTGTTGTGACGTTCCAACCTTAGATATAAAATTTTTCATGATGTTGTTGTATTGGTAATATACATTGTAAAAAAAACTTTACAAAAAAAGTATTTACGTGCCTTAAACATAAACTATGAGATTAAAACTTTTTGTAACTTGTACTTCAAAAATGAATTATATTCTGCATTTAAGTTTAAAATACTTTTTATTATCTCTTTAAGAAATACTCTCTAACCACATATAATATATTAATCTTTAATTTATTTTAAGACCTGGTAAAGTAAGCGCATTTATTTACAAATTAAATCAAGTCTGCTGTTAAAAGTGCTAGTTTTAGTCGTGTTGTACGACTTAGAAAATAATGGATCAAAAACCTTTGCTGATACTATCATGTTAATTTAATAAAAAGTGCGTTTGAATTTATGGAAAAATATCAAACTGATGTTTGCGGGATAGTTTAATGACGTCACTAAGTTACTAGCAACTTGAGAAAAACAAATTTAGTTTTAGTTGCAGAATATTTTGCAACTTTTTTTTCATTTTTTCCATCAACTTTTATTGTACGTATTAAACTTAATATTTTTTTAACATTGTTTATTTAAAGTCAATAAAAACTAAAAAAAATTAAATGACAAAATTGTAAAAAAAAACTTTCATTTATATCTCAACATTTTCAGTTATATTTTTTTAAATTAAATGTATTTCAAAACAGCTAATACATCATTTATATTTATTTATTCGGAAAAATGTTGACTTTGAATTTTACTTTTATTATTTAAATGGATTATTTATTCAAGTGTATTTTTTATGTATTTGGGCTTGTAAAATTGTTTCTTCAAAAGTGTATTGAAATAAATCTTATAAATTTATTTTATTCTTACATCCTATAGCAACTTTTTGTGATTTAACTTAATATAAGACAAATAAGCGATAATATTTCTAGTTTCTTAAACTAACAAATAAAAATATCTTGTACTTCTAAATTTTCGAACAACAAAAAAAAGTATTAATACAAACTAGTGCATTACTGTTATTTAGTGACTTTTAAATTTTCCGAAAAACGTTCAACTTTTATCTCGAAAAAACTAGATTCTTTTTATTAACTGTTGCATAAATTAGTAAGTCGTACAACGCGACTGTAATTACAATACTACCAAATATTTTACACAATACAAAATGATATTATAAAATTAAATAAAAAATATTAATTTATCTGCTCACGTGGCTTTATCTATTTGTTATTTTAAATTTTTTTCCAACTTAGCAGAAAAGTTGTATTAAAATTAAATAAAAACTTAAAAACATTTAAAAGTAGCGACCATATACATTTTATTCGCATAAATTAATTCGCTGATTGTTTTATTTAATACAGTTTATAGAATTTTTATCTTTTTAACTAATAAAAATAAAACAAATTTTAAGTATATAATAACTTAATCCGTATTTATAAGTTTTAAAACTTGGAGTAGTAACTCTTGTATTTAAATCTACAAAACGTTTGTCGTAAAAATTTTTAAGTGGAATAACGCAAGTATGCCTCAATCTTGTTTTATTTGTTCTTTTAAAGTTTGTAAACGACTTTCTAGTAGTATTATTACACAATTTTTTGATGTTATTCAAAATTTATTTAAATTAGTGACGTCAATGATACATACCACAAATATCAGTTTGCTGTTATTGTTTATGTTTCGAAATAAAGAATAGATACAGCAATTTATAATTTTAAGTCGTTTAACGCGACTATGAATATAATTTTAAACTAAACATTACACAGACTATAAGTGGTGTTTATTGTATCACTTAATTTTATTCCCCAAGACGTTCTTAATTCAACTGCCTAAAAAACATTCTACATTTGCAGGTAAAATGATATGTTTTAAAGTAAGATAAAAATTATGAAAAAAAGTGAACATATATTTTAGTGCTTATTTGATTTTATAAAGTTTAACTCTGATACATTCTTTCTATTGGAAACATCTTTTTACTTTTCTATTTTTTTAATCTAGTTTAAATTAAAAGCTTTAAGTAAATAAAGGTAAACATCTTTAATGTTTTTTAGTACTAAAGTTAAAATTTTGATCTATAAGTAGTTGCTCAAATATAAACTAAAGGTAACAAGTACACTACATATTATAAAAGAGTGATTCCATGATCAAGCAAATTAAAAATAAGTTGAATAGAATAAACTAATAATTTGGAATGATAAAAAGTCATCGATAGATTACCACACAAATATCGTTTTACTTTTTTTGTATATTATCGAATATATTTATATCGTGTTAAACAACCTGTTAACACTTTATTTGTAAGTCGTACAACGTACCAGCTTTTGAATAGTTAAAAATTTAAAGTTATCAAGTTGTACAGTCATATATAAAACAAGTCTTTTAAGCTATTACTTTACGACATACACCTTTTTAGCCTTTTAAATAGTTCAACGATTCTAAATAAATAGCAGTGTTTATACCAACTTGAAAGTCGAACAACTCGACTATAAATTATATAAAATTCATTTCAAAAATTTAATCGACTATAAATTAACCGATATTTAGCTTATGGTGTACACAAAACTTATGTAAGAGTGTATGAAATAATTCTGAAACATTCCTTGGTTCGTACTGTTCTAAGGCTCGTAAAGGGCAATTTTATGTGCATAACATTTTTTTTAAGTTTTTGTACATAGTTTAGTTCAGATTTTATTCATGGTGGAGACAACTCAAAAATAGTACAGACCATAAAGTATAACATGGATTATAAATGATTTAAAAAGAAATCATGAATGATATATCTTACGAAGTTTTATTTTTACTTAAGACGTGTTATTATCATTATATTAAAGTATATGTTTACTGTAGGCTATTATTAATAAAAGCACAGCTTAAAACTTTAAATGATTTTAGCATACTTCTTTGATAAAGATAATTTTTCATTTAGTGAGTTTTCTTTATACTTTACTTTCTTAAGTTCATATAACATACGTAATGGTATGTTATCTAATAAATTGACTGTACGAAAATCGTTTCATATAAAATTAGGTTTTTCTAAATACTATTAAGATCATAAAGATTAAATATAACACAAAATAAAACATACAAAGTAGTTTCTATAAATTTATGTGCTCTTAATGGAGTTTATTATAATAAAATATGTTTATCTTTTTCTATGGATAATGTTTTTTTTTAACCTCTGGAAATTTCACTAAATTTTTTAGACTTAATACAGTACGTATCTTATTACAGGTCATTTGTAGTTATTTGTAAGTTCAACATATAAAATCAGTTTTAATAATACATATGTTTGGGCTTGATTTGTAATTAAACTGAAACTATGTTACGATATCCGAAAGTTTTTAGGACTTCGAATTTTATGTAAAGTATTTTAAACAGTGCTAAACTGAATCAAATAAGTTTAATAGACTAACACCAGCTTTTTATATTTGAAATTTGATATACTTATTAAAAGTTTAAACTGTTAGATATAATATTTCATTCTATTTAACATCTTAAAATCTATACTCGTTCAAACACTTTTAAATAATTAATTTGTTTTATTTTGATATAAACTTTTTTTAACTCAACAATTTTTACTCAGACTAAGACTAGTGTAAAGATTATATTTAATAATTCGTTAAAACAAAAATTTAGTCTTTTATACGTTGGTGAAGTCATTGATAATTTAGGATAAACATACATTTAGTGTTTTTTTTTCATAGTCTTTAGAAATTTAAAATCTTTCTCCGCATGCCGTTTGCTAATTTTTAAGTCGTACAACGCGACTGTAATCCACGTTTTATTTAAGAACTAATCTGCTTAAACGCTTAAGTATCTAATGATAACTTTATACAAAATATAAAAGAAGTTTTTGGTGAATTTACACCTGGCCTTAGATTGAAATAAACATGTTTTACTATTAAGTTGGAAGAATTAACTGTCGCCCAATAGAAATTTTTCATCAATATTGGATTTGTCGTTTCATTTTTTCAATTAGCTCCAAAAGCATCACTTCAAAATAGTATTTTTAAGTTTGTTTAATTTAGCAGTCACTTTATTTGAGTACAAGTCATAAAACTATTAAGCACTTATATAAGACAGTTATTCATTTGGTTTAAATATAAGTAAATTAGTTTATTGTTTTAGTTTACTTTATTTGCCAATCAAAATTTTTTAATAAAATAGTATATTTAAAAGTTACTAAATCCTTATTTAAAATAGTACAAAACCATAAACCGCATTTCTAGTGTTCAAACCTACAAAATTGCAATTGCACAAAGAATTTTTTTCAATATTTGGTTAATTATTTTAATGCCTTTTAATTGACGAGTTTTTTAAAACTTCCTGAACTTAGTCAAAATTTTCTTTTAAATTCATGATGTCAATTAAACAGGCCCACAAACACCCTTTAATCGTTTTTATATCTAAACGTATTTTGTTAAAAACGAACTTGCTTCAAATATCTTACTTCTAAGTTGTTCTACGCGATTATAAATCAATTTTATATCAATTTCTTAAAAGTATTAAAATGGTGTTAGCTGAGTTTTCATGCACTAAGAAAATTTCAAATAAATTGAATACTTAAGAATTTTAAGTTGAATCTAGCAGTAAAAAGTTATCTTAAAGTAAAGTTAAAACTACGAAAAGTAAACCTTTAAAAATGCAACAAATTTATAGTAAGCATTTAGGTTAATATAAATAAATTTATATACACTATTTTGAAGTTTTTATTATTATATTTTTTCTTAAAAATCTAACTTATAATTTAATAAAAAAGTAATGAATGGTAAATGTTGCAATTTAAATTTTGATGTTTAATAAGACTAAATTAAATTATTATCATCTAGATTTGTTGTTATTACACTTTTTTTCTATGAACGTCAGTAACCGTACTAACAGACATTTTAAAACAAACATTAGTAGACTATTTTTTATAATTTACGACATTAAATAATTTATTTAGTAGTATTGTGTTTATAGTATATTTTTTTGTTAATGTCAGCGACCGTATTACATGCTCTAGGAATTGAAATGTATACAAAAAAATCTTATGTCAACTTATGTAAAATGAAAACTTTGAAATTAAAAACGGCCAAAGAATAAAAAATTATAACGAACCACTCATTACATTTTATGTTCCGTTTTATTTCAGAAGAGTTAAAGTTAAGAATTTCAATGCTTTCAGTGACGTCACAATTGGTATTGAGAATAGAAAATGAGAAAAAGAAGCTTGAAGTAATTTTGAGAGAAAGAGTTTAAAACTTAGCTTGCAGACGCCAGTCGGGCGGATTAGTGACGGAAGAGAAGCGAGTCGGGTGGATTATCACCGGGGAAGAAAACGCACACAACTAAGTGGAAACAGAACAACGACGGGAAAGCGAGTGAGCCGGCAAGGCAGATGAAGCTTATTTAAGACTTTTGTTAATTAAACGAGGATACGAAACTTTATCTCGAGTCCATTTTCAATGTTAAACATATTCAAGAGAATCTTTATCACTTAGTTAGCGTTCTTACGCGACTCTTAAAGAAGTTGTTGGTAGAATTTTTTTAGCACTTTGTTTTCTTACATTTACTTCACTTATTTCGAAATGTTTTTATTAATCTTGTAAATATATATAACGTGCACTTATAACTATTTTTTAGCATTGTTTCTATAGTAAGTACTAGTATATGAAATTAATCCTGTGTTCCATCTGAACGTCTGTAATACTTTAAATAACCGTTTCTTGTTATCTTATTTAAGAGCAGCTAAACCAACCTAACAACATCGTAATTGAAGACGGTTACAAAATAATTCAAATATTTTCGCGTGTCGATCAAATTTTAAATGTTCTGGCCAACCAATATTAAACTTTTCCACATCTCTTCTGCTAAATAAAAACTTTGCACACCCCTTACTTCAGTATTAATTTAGCAATAACATTTCAACAAACATTTGTTATAAAACTATGATTTTCGTATTAATGTCGTCAGACACAAAAGTAAAGATTACAATTGTACTAAAATAACATAAAATTAGAATGTAAGCTTTATCATATTCTTTACATAGCATTACAACATGAATTTTGTTTTGTTATTTCTTATAATACCTATTAAGTTCAATAAAAGCGTAATCTTTTTTCGCAACTAAAAAAGCTTTGAAGCTTAGATAAATATATCAAACTTTTATCTAACTTACTACGTAAAAATTCTCTTATTTTGTTTTACATAAACTGTTATTTATGAATTGTTACATTAGCTAACATATGCAAAATTTATTTCTGAAGCTGAAAACGACTAATGCAATTAAATAAAAAACAACATTTGTTTAAAGTAGTTTATGATTCGGCATAAGCAATATTACTTGTTCTTAAAAATTTTGTATTAATAACTAACTATAATTTATTTAATAAAGTAAAGTTTAGTTTCGTTCTGCTTATGAACCAAGTCGTGTACTAAGTCATGTTATTTAATGTAATTTCAGTTTACAGAAGCTTTAGTTGTAATTTTTTGAAGCAACTACTAATTTTAAATAAATTAAATTTAATATAGATTCTTTTTTTAAGCTTTTATATTTAAGTTATTGTTAACACTGTTTTGTCCAA
Organism: Thalia democratica; assembly: GCF_965202585.1. Taxonomy (NCBI): domain Eukaryota; kingdom Metazoa; phylum Chordata; class Thaliacea; order Salpida; family Salpidae; genus Thalia; species Thalia democratica. Next base: position 82,213,296 of record NC_139167.1, read on the forward strand.
CAACGACAATTGTTCCTTTACTTACAACTAATATTCAAATAAACTCTATATATAGTTAACTAAAATAAGTATTTTTCTTATAATTAACTTTCAATGGATGTATTTAAATACTTTTTGCCTATTTTTCTTCATTTATTAAGAAATTATAAGGTCTTGATCTAAAGGTACGCACAACATTAAATATTTGAAAGTAAACAGTGAAACTTTTAGTGTATTTTTGGAAATGTTAATTTTATTTTCAAATCTTTTAGTTTTAACAAAACATTTACTAATTATTAACTCAAATTTAACATATTTTAATTTTTTTTTATTTTTTATTGTTTAGTAAATTTATTTATTTTTAAATTTTTGTCAGCTTTTAATTACTTTTGCTGCTTATTTGCTTTAACTATTCTGTAGATATTTATATTTCTTCAAACGACATAAAAAACTTTTATTAGTACCTTAATTTTAAACAATTTTTATAATAATTAATTAGATGTACAAAAATTTCTTACGAAAAGTTATGCTCTACAGTGGTGTTCGAATTTTATAAAAAACAAAATGCTGTAAGTTAACAGCATATTTTTAATAAAGTTTGTTGTAAAGCGGATTATTTATTAAAAAATGTGTACTAGAATTAAAGGGTTTTAAACGTGTACACATTTTTATTTAAATTCAAGTTTATTATTTAAATATTTCAAGCCTAGCAGATGAGTAACATATATTTAACATTACTTAAGTTAAATTAGTGATTCAAAGTTAAGAATAAACTTATTTATTAGAATCGTCATAACAATATATGAAAATACTTTTGGTTTTATTTTATTGTTTCAAAACAAAATTATCTTAAAAATTACTTAGCTTAAAATCAAGTTCAAGAAGCAATTGATTAGTAGCTTAGAATATCTTAATGTAATTTATTTAAATATTATCTCAAATATACAATTTCCTAAAGATTTCATATTAATATAACACATTTCAAAAACCCTTAGAAGTTAGATGAACACGAGTTTGAAAAAACCATCTAATAGGTCATTAGCGATTGTTGAACACTATTTAAACAATTATAATTGTGAAAAGATTTATATAATAGACATTTTTTAATTTTTAGTGAAACACGTAGTGATTATCATATGGGCGTTTTAAAATCTTTATTTACAAAGACGTATCAAACTAGTCTATTCAAGCAAAATAACTTTTATAATTCTAATCTTAATAAGATGTTATAAATGTCATTTGGCGCTTATTTAATTTTACTTATTTTTTGTTTCACTGTATTTTTTTTGTATTTTTGTTTTAGTTAAATTACTAAAAACATTTAAATTATGTAACTATAAATATTTAATCTATCTCTAAATAACTTTGATTGATTTATTATTTGAGCATTATTTGACAAAATGTGTAACTTTTTACTTACTGAACATTTTCTTTAAATGAGTTACTAGCAAAAGTAGACGATAGTAGTAGGTTAGTTGAAGTATATTTTACTTGTTGCCCTAATAAAAATGTTTATCATAAATTTTTGTTTAATAACTGTAGTGCGAAAAAATATACAAATGTATAAATAAAAGCTATGTATTTAATAAAAAATATAATATAACTATTTTATATAAATAATAAAACTTTATGTAATCTTTAACACACTTATATATACACTTTTAATTATTTAATGGTTCGTTTATTGTTTGAAAATCTTGAAGTATATTTAGTATAACTAAGTAACTCTAAGATAGATTTGTTTTTGAAACATGAACTACCTTATTTAGTTTTATCGAATACTTTGATAAAATTTTAGAATATAAATTCAAATTTTACTATAAAAACTACTGTTGATGTCTTTTGTTCAAAAAACAAAAGTTAGTGATTAGATATTCTTTATAAACTAACCAATTTAATAAAATTTAATACTAATATGTTGTATCATTTTAAACGTGTAATGGATGACCTATATCGGAAACGCGTCAAAAAAAGTTACAAAGAAAATATAACTACTTAAGATTTTAGTAAACAGATACTGAATTTTTCTTTGAGGTGTTTTTTTTTTAATTATAGATTAAGCTTTATAAAAATTATTAAGTGTTTTTTTTTACTATTTATTACAACTGTTTATATTTTAGTTATATATAGACTATAAATTTTAACTAACTAACTGTTAGTTGTTATTAGTTGTTAATAATATTTTCATAAAATAAAATAAAACGAACTTAGTGATTTACAGAGTTTTAAACTAGTTTATTACTTGTTTCACGTAGCTTAAATAGTTTTTATTTGTAATAAGATTTCAAAAAAAACTCTAAAAAGTTTATGTTAAGTTACAAAAAGTTAAAACAATTATCTGCAGGTCTTTATTTTATTTTTTTTTACACAATTCCAGAAACATTTATATCAATTCAATAAATAGGTTTTTTTTTTCGATCTCAGTTTAAAAAAAAAAAAGTTTAACTACTGTAAACATGTAAAATTTATCAGGTTTTTTTAATGTTTAGTAACTAAAGCGTTTAAATTATCTTTATCTTGTTCTCAAATGGTTAAGTTCAAAGTTTTTGAAAATACTTGAACAAATCTATGTTCGTATTTTATATATAATTTTTCGGTAATTGTTATACTTATTAAGTATACAAGTTATATTGGTAATAAAACTAAAATATAAACTACTTAAATTGATAAACAATAGCAGCACATAGTAAAAAAAAACTATCTTTAGAAAAATCCCACCAAAATCGTATCTTTAAAATTGTAAACAAAAAGTAATGTTGAGAACTGATAGTTTTATTTACATAACTGAGACGTAAAAAGAATTTTTATATTAGTTTTTTTATAAGTTTTTCAGAACTTTTAACACAGAACTGCACAATCGAAGCTCTTATTTGTTATTTCTACAACGCGAATACTTCAATAATAAATCAGGTTTAGGTAAAAAGACTCGTACGTGTAGTATAGGGGTGGGCAATGTACAGCCACCCGAAGTAAAAATAACCAGCCCCCATAAATTTTTTAATTTAAATGGAATCCGGCCTGCGGAAAAAATTTATCCGACTTGCGAGTGGATGATCCGGCCCGCTAGGCATTTTAAAAATTTATATGAAATCCTACAAGCCAATGTAAGTATTATAACATTTATACAAAACCTTTTTTAAATTATTTTCAGAATTTAAACTGTATGACTTTAACCTAAAAACGTTTTTAAAAATGGCTTATAATTTTCGTAGTAATAAAAACGCTCTTTTGTTATAGTACGTTGTTCTGTTTCAAGTCTGTTAAATTAATTCTTTCTCAAATTATCCATAAAAATTGTTTGCTGAGCTAACTTTGATGATCTTTCCTATCTTAGTGATTTTAATAAAAAATATCGTGTAAGAAATTAATTTCTTTCCCAGATTTGAAGTGAGTTGTTCTTAAAATCTTAGGAAAAGTAGTTTTTAATTACATTGACACCTACTTTAAGTGAAACTGCTCAAAATTACATTTTAGTAGAATATTCCAAATTGAGACTACAGTTTCCACTCTTTTCTGCTATTGAAATTTTAATTAAAGAATTTTAAATTAATTAAATGGTTAAGTTTAATGATGACCAACTGATGACAAAATTTCAAAACAATATCTCATTAATTTTAAGTATGATTTGTTTGAAAATTTATTTGTGTATGTCTGTAATAACAGTTTACAATCTAACAAAACTTTGAATGTTATTTATAAGTTTTTTTAAATTAAAAGATAGTAGTTTATTATTGTAATGTTAATAACTTCTAAAACATTTTTATTGTAGCCTCGAGCCAAGGATTACCAAAAATAAATAGTTTCGAATAGTTATAAATTTTTAATGTTTTAGTTTGAAATATTAGGCACGAGTAACTTTAAGTAAGTAAATTATTGTTTTAATAAAACTAACTAGTATTAATACGTCCCAGAGTTGTTATAAAAATAGAACTGTGAGTACTTAATAAAAATTAATTTAAAATTTTATACTTGAGAATCTTGGTAATTAATAAATTTATTCAAAATTTTAAACACCAAATCAATTAACATGCAGCCAGATTCTAGTCTTTTGAAATTAGTTCTATTCGGATACAAAACCTTCTCTAAAATTAGTATTTAGCCGGATCCGGATCTAAAAAAGGATCCAACTGAATCTGGTAGATCACTTACTCGAAATACTCCAGCCCGCTGAGGACTAATTTTTTTTGATCCGGCCCGTCAATTATTTACGTTGCCCACCCCTAGTGTAGTACAAAGTCGGTGTTAGAATAAAATGTATTTCATAAACTCAGAATAATTTAAAGTTTTGTAGCTTAATATTAATTCAAAAAATATATTATCAATTTTTTAGACATTTAAAACTTCAAAAACCTCTGATAATTTCTCATACGTTAACATCAACATAATGACGTAACTAAAAATCCTCAAATCACCTTTTTTTTTTGTATAATTGCTGTCAGTGTTAAAAAGTATTTACAAATTAGTCATTTTAGCCAAATATTTATGTCGTTCTCTTAAACAAATTAAGACTGAAAACAGTGCTTTTTGAATAACTGATTATAATACGTTTTAAGTAATATTTAACTACAAGTAATAACGCTTCAATATAATAAATTAAGCTGATGGTTTGAAAAAAATTATTGAATTGGATAGATTTAGCATAAATAAACGTCTTAAAAAGAATTTAAATCATATGTTTATATTAGTTTTATTCTTATTACCATCTTTTAACTTGAATTGATGTTTGTTGTACAAAAAATTTAGGTTCAATAGTTAAATTTTGATTTTTAAACTTAACCTAAATTAAAACTTTAACATACACTCAATAGTAACATTAAAACTTAATTATTTTTTAAATAAATAAGGATATATTTCTAAGTAAAGACCTGTTTTTAGTTAATTTATTTAAGATTGATAAATTATTACTTAAACATTAATTTTTAATACAAAACTGAAGCAATAATTTTATGCTGAAGTTCTATAAGAAGAGAATGTCATACTTAAGTTTTACACTTTTGTTTTTTTTTTAAATAGAGTTTTAAAAAATAGCTTATTTTTACTGAATACGCTGCTAAAGTAAAAAAAATATAACCAAATTTGATAGAAAAATGTTTTGAAATGAAAATTCAAAACGTATAAAATAATTAAGCTTATATTGCTAAAGTTTTTCTTTTGCAAAATACTTAAATTAGAAGTTTTGTATCATAATTAAAACAAATTTATTATAAATAAGAGATTCTTTTTAAAATGTAATATTGTTTAAAAACCAATTTCTAATGACTCGCTTTCTTCTTATTAAAAGCTTACTCAAACTGACAGAACAGTTTACATTAATTTTTGAAAATAATTTTAAAAAATTCCTGAAACTAGTGACGAGAATGATAACTAACCAGAATCATAATTTAACTGGTTTCTTATTAATTCTAACGCAAATTATGACTCTTGGGGACATCTTTGAATAGTAGTTTTTAAGTCGTACAACGCGACTGTTGATTATGTTTGTATTTTTTACTAATACTAACAAAGGCCATAAATTTACGATTGGAAGTTATAGTAAAATTTTTTGAAGTGACTTGAAAGTGCATTCTGAAATTAAATAGAATAATAAAATCTCATAAAATTTTTCAAGTTTTATACTTCACAATTTATTACTTTTATTTTTACTACCATACACGATATCAAACTTATTATTAGTCAGATATTTGAAGATAAATTACATAAATTATAAAAATTAGGAAACTCATAATATGCAAGTATCCTAATAAAAACTACTTTTTTTTCTTGTGATACGGACAACTAGTTTTTACTATTCATCTTTTATTATATTTTTCTTTATAAATATTGTAAAATAAAAATAAAAGTTTACATAGAACTATTTTCATTATATGTTTTTATATATAGTTATTTACAGTTCTAGTATTTATTTAAACTTAATAAAAATTATTGAACTTAAATTGAAAATTAAACTATTCCAATTTGAATTTATACAACAAAAAGTTGAATTACTTTAAATTTTTATGATTTTTGATTTTAAAATAACAATTATTTTATATATAACTTTATTTAGATATATGTTTTAAGTAATTATTTACTTTATACAGTCTTATGTAAAAGTTTCTTTACAATTTTTAATGTGTTAATATATTTTTAAAGATGTATTTTAAACGTGATGTGTTTAAAGATATTTTTTTCTATTTTCTTCTGTCTGATAATATAAAATATTTTACAAACAGTGTTTTTTTTTAACTTGTGATTATGTTTTTTGTCAAATATACATTTTTTTAAAATTTAAATTTTTTCTAATCTTATTAACTTTTCTTCATTTTACAAAAAGTAAATGAACTATAGTTGAAAATTCTGTACTTAGTAGATGGTAAACCATATTTTCTCTTATACCATATGTTTGTGTAAAACATTTGCATGGTTTCAGTTATTACTTTTTAACGTGACGATGATCATCTGTTACAGACAATTAATAGTTAAAGAAAATATTAGGATAGTTATAGTATATATAAAGCAAAGTTTTTGTTTGTTTTAAAAGTACCTATGATTTCATTTTACTTCATAATTTAAATAACTTATTTACCAACCGACATTTAAAGGAAAATAAAATATTCGTAGTACTGCCAGTATAGACCTCTTTTTAGCAGAAAAACGCTGTGTTAAAATTGAATATTTTAAATTTAAAAACAAACCTAAAAGTAGTTTTATGTATTTAAAATATATTTTACTTTATTAAATTTAGTGAATTAACTTAAAATGGATGAACCAAAATAAGCTTAAAGCTTACAAATTGTTACCTTAAACCTTGTATTTACCTTTAATTGAACCTTTAAATATTTAAATTTTGTAAAGTTTTTTTCAATTAAGCTTATAATGAGCAGTTTAAGCTAACTAACATAAATTGTAATATTTTTTTATAGAACCTTTTAGTTAATAATTCAGTATAACTTTTACAATTATAAGCAATTTTACAGAATACCTATCTAAAACTGGTTTATGATATTTCCAAAACAAAACTCAATGACATCACTATTGTAATGACACAAACAAACATCTGACGTATATTTATATATGCGTATACAGTATACCAATCTGAGGGTAGTAAATAAAAGATATTTTAAAGTCGTGAAACGCGACTGTTAGTTTTAACTTAAAAATGCAAAATTTAGATAACATTAGATAACACACGACATTACGTCTTAGGTGTATAAAGATTAAGTTTAGTTAGAATTTTTTGGGTATTTTAAAAGATATTGTTAAAAAAAAGTTAGTTTTAATCATGTTTTGTACGTTATTTTTTAGGACTAAAATGTTTAGCTCGTAATTATTGTTTTTCTTTAACATTAGTTTTTAAAGTTTTATTTTTGTAGATACGCGTCTAAAGCGATAGTAAAAATAGTATTAGTCAGTTTAAACACTTCTAACTTCAGTTTGTTTTGGTTTAGTATCAAGTTATACAGTTTAATTAAAAAAAAAATTATATAGAATTTTTTTTTAATTTTTGTATGTTCTTAAAGTCAATTAAGTTTTAAAAACTATTATAAATACCATTTAAAGCTAGATGATTTTTTTTAATTTTGATAGTACAGCTAAAAATGAAATTATATATAAATACTTAACCATATTGCGTTATGTCATAGTATTTATTTAGATAAACTAGTTTAAAAAAGTTATAACACTGAAACAGAAGTTTTTGAAAAAAAATAAAACGAAATGATTAATTTACTTCCAATCGTAAACAATACATGATTCTTATTGATCGTTGAAAGTTGTCATTAAGTTTTAAGTAACAGTTCAGTAGCTTTATTTAACTTAATATATCAAAACTATTTTATATATTCTTTTTTGAAACTTTGAATTTAATTTTGTTGCTTCCTCAAACTTCCATAACTTACTAAATCTCACCGGAAAAACTTAATAAATTAAAATTTACTATTAAATATTTGTAAATCACTGAAGCTTAATTGAATGAATATAGAGGACAATTTATTAAATTTGATGTCTTACAAAGCATGTTTGTTTATAAATACTACGTAAATTTTAAATATCACAAGGTCTAAAGTAAAAAATTCATAAAGTTAAAAATCTTAAAAGTTTTAAAAAATTCAAAGTATTATTTTTATTGACAAGTATCTAAAATCAAAAAAAAAAACAAAGCAATAAATAAAAAGTTTATTAAGATCAAATTTAAATTGTAGTAAATAAAAACAAATGGTACTAGTTAATTTTTTTTTTTTAAAGTAACAAAATGACGATATTAGCAAAATAGCCTTTTAAACTTATTTTAGATATTTATAAGTTTTCACTAATTATATTTAATAACTAAAATAAAGGTAGAATACTTTTAGATATCTGAAACTTCTTAAACTTGTATAGACTTCTGATACGTAAATAACTTGAAGAAGTTAGTTATGATGGTATTTTTGTTGACGTCGTACAATGCAACACTTAATCAATTTTATATCAACTTAAGAGAGTAGCTTTTATTGATTTAAAATCTAACTAACTTTAATTTAATATTCTGTCTAATAACAAATCCATCTGTTGTTAAAAATAATAAGCTAACAGTACTTTAAAATTGTACTAAATGTGTTTAATAGCTTTAATTTGTAACAAACTTTTAAAGTTAGTTTTAAAAACGATAAATAGAATTTTCGTCATTCAAAAAAATTATGAAATTTACATAAAACTATTTCCTTAAATAACAATTTTAGTGCAAATTTACAGAATAAATCAATTGGTGGTGCTCTTTTGTACACAAATCGCGAAATTTTTGATAAAGCTAGCAATATGGAAGCAAAATATTTGCTTTTCAACATTACACACAAGTGTATTATGTTATAATGTTGATAGAGATGAACGGTCAGAAGAATCATGTGAAGCTACTGAAAACATTTGTCAGTATTTAACTGTCAAATTCCCTTTGTATTAGTTTAACTGTCATATACTTAATTATTATTATCCTATTGATATGTGAATTTTTTCAAGTATCTAAAACTTAGATATTTAAAATAACATAAACTAAAGTCTGAGTAGTAGTGTTTTTAAAGTTCATAAAAGTTTATTTTTATATTAGTCTCGTTATGCTTTTTAGATGTAAAATTTGTAATTTTTACTAATACTAAATGACATTTAAAATATTATACAGATTTTTTCTTAAGATCAAGACAAAAAAAAACGTAAAAAAATAATACGAATTAATTTATTACCTATATGTTTTATTGGTAAAAAATTATTATATATCCCATCTAAAATGCTTTTTGTTTAAAAAGATTTATATGACTTTGTATGTAGACATTTCAATCTTATACTTAGAGAGACGTTTTTAGTAAATAAAAATTACAAAATTATAGTAAATATATTTTACGAACATTATCACATGTCTTTAACTCTTTTATTACAACTTTACTTGAAAGTTAGAATCTATATAAAATAATAAAGTTAACACATCTTTCTTTGATTAAGAAAATTATAACCCTCATTTTCAAAAAAGTTTATGTTTTTATATAAATAATTATAAAATACACAAGATGTTTAACTTTCGAAATGTTTTAGAGCTAATAATTTGTTATATTGTACTTGGATGTTATTTGAAATAAACTAGTGCTCACTAATTTTTTTATGTATTGTTTGATACGACTTTTAGCTACAGTAGTTAATAATAAAATTTAACATTTATTTCGATGCTAGAGAAACTTATCGTTATCAAATATTTATACTTGCTATTAAAGTGTGATTAATTTTTACAAATATAAGACTAACAGTTATGACAGTTAATTAAAGCAATACAATAAAATCTGTCGAAACAACTTATTTATTCAAAGTTGAAACTACTTATTTGCATTTATAAAAATGTAGCACAGTTTTTGTTCTTAAAGCTTATAACTTTTACAGATGTTACATTAACTAAAAATAAATAGTTGTGAGTAAATACTAAACATAAGTATCTACTATTTACACAACTTTATTATACTGACATAAATATATGTTATGGGTAGGTGTCAAATTTATACGAGCGGACAAAATTGCACGAAAGAACAAAATTGAACGTAAATACTTTTGCACGAGAGGATACTTTCTCACGAGTAGACAATTTTGCGAGGAGAAATTTTACACAAGAGTAACTGTTACACAATGAAATATTTGGATCGGTTAAATATATAACTATTAATTTTCATATTAAATATTATTTTTTGTTTTAGTGTTACTATCACTGTTACTCTTAATCATTACCCTCGGTCGGTAACTAATTTTTTTTAACCAAGTAATTTTTTGAATTAGAAATTACTTGTTTTTTATTTTCAAACTTTTACTAATTGTCACCCCTAACCCTTACCCTCGATCGATATGTTTTTTTTCTTGATTCTACAATAGTAACTTTTTTAAAGTTATTGCTATTTTTAACAATCATTGTTACCATAACCCTTACCCTCGTACAAATTATTTTTATTACCCGTGTAAAAGTGTATCCGTGCAAGTTGACCCTCCGTGCAAAACTGTCACTCGTGCAAAATTAGCCCTTGGTGCAAATATGCCTTCGTGCAATTTTGTCCCTTCTTGAAACAGTTTCCCCACGTGCAAGTTTGCTTTCGAGCAAACGTGTCTTCTTGAAAAATTAACCCTTCGTGTAATTTTGTCCTAACGGGCAATTTTGACCCGTTCCCATATATTATACTTAAATCGAAGCTGTTGGTTAGGGATAAAGTTTAAAGTACATTTTAGAGGCAGTGAATTATTTCAAGCATTTTCGGGCCGTAATTGAGATTAGATCGAATAATTAAGTTTTACGAACTGTTTTATGTTCCAGTTATATAATTATTATAAAACTAAAAGTAATTTATAGTCGTGTTGTACGACTTACAAATAATTATACGACGAGCTGTTATGAAATGGTCAAACTAAACTTTACTTTTTAAAGTATAATTTACATTTTCAAACTGATGTTTTTTTGCGTAAACTAGTGACGTCAACTGGTTATTAAATATTTAAGTTTATTGCTTTAAAAATGCAATTTTGTTATAAATTCTGACGCATTTTAGTATTAAATGTGTCAAAAATAATTTTTACAGCTGTTTTTAGAAAGCAACTAAAATTTATTTCAAATTTAATTCAACTAGAATATCTTTTTTATGGTTTTAGTTTTGATAAATACCTTAACCAGTTTGTTCTTAGATTGTGTGCGACAATTTTGATTAAACTTTTTAAAAAAACAAATTTTTAATATGTTTAAGTTTCTTTAGAATTATTTCGTAAGTCTAGACAAGTTAGAAGTGATCGGGTTAGAAGTGATCAGGTTAGAAATGATCGGGTTAGAAACGATCGGGTTTAATTAGGTTAGAAGTGATTGGGTTAGAAATGATCTTGTTAGAAATGATCGGGTTAGAAGTGATCGGGTTAGAAGTGATCGGGTTAGAAGTGATCAGGTTAGAAATGATCGGGTTAGAAATGATCGGGTTTAATTAGGTTAGAAGTGATTGGGTTAGAAATGATCTTGTTAGAAATGATCGGGTTAGAAGTGATCGGGTTAGAAATGATCGGGTTAGAAGTGATCGGGTTAGAAGTGATCGGGTCAGAAGTGATTGGATTAGAACTGATCAAGTTAGAAGTGATCAGGTAAGAAATAATCGGATTAGAAGTGATCGGGTTAGAAGTGATCGGGTTAGAAGTGATCGTGTTAGAAGTGATCGGGGTAGAAATGATTTGGTTAGAAGTGATCGGGTTAGAAATGATCGGGTTAGAAATGATCGGGTTAGAAGTGATCGGGTTAGAAGTGATCGGGTTAGAAGTGATCGGGTTAGAAATGATAGCGGGTTAGAAATGATCGGCTCCCGCTTTCCAGTTATCTATCGAATCTAGAACAGAATTCAATACAAAAAGTCTAAATAAAAAACTTGAAAAAAATTATATTTCTCTAATCAAAAACTTTATCTATATTGTTTTATAATCATAAAACTAAAAAGAGCTAAAGCTTAATAATTCTTCAGTTGATGACTTTTTATTTTTATTTAATCAGGCAAAATCCAATTGGCATCAGATATGCAAAAAAATATGTTTTGCATAAAGTGTAAAATATGAACAATAACATTAAGTATAATGATCTTTATTTAAATTAAAAGACGATACTTGAAAATTTAATCAAACTGTAAATTGTAAAATAAGGAGCAAAAGCTAATTAAGTTTAGTGATATATTTGTACTAAAATAACTTGTGACGTAGTTTTATTAAAGCACAAACTTTAGATAACAACTTTTTTATATAAGTACAGAAACATTTAATCTGATAAAGAAACATTCAGAAGGTAGTTTATAAGTCGCGAAAATAACTATAGCATTTGATGTGCATAATTAAATGTTTTATATATAAATTTTCTTCAAAAAGTTTTTTTAATTGCGTATACAAAATTAAAATTATTAATGTAGATTCGATTTAATTTGTCATTTTTTGAATTTCAATATTTTAAAATTAACTATTTAATATTTTTTAGCTAAGTTTCGAATTAAAATAGTTGATTTTATTTGTTTTCAATTAAATGGTTTCATTCCTAGACCTTAATAAAACTTTTTCATTAAAACTTAATTAGTTTTGAAGGTAGAACTGAAACAATAAACGTTGGTATTAATTATTAGTTATACTAACTCTTGTATAAAGTACTAAATTTGGTACCTATTATAACAAAATAAATTAAGTTACTTTTTCTATTATAGACTTTACTTAAGCAAAACTTAGCAAAATGTAGTCTAGTAAAAAATAAAAATTAAAACTGTACTTGAAAATTTTTTTTTACTATTGAAACTTTTTTTAATGATAATAATGTATATGATAAACTTAAAACAAACCTTTATAAAACTAAATTAAATCTTTTTTTTTTTCGAATTCATAAAAATACCATTTAATTGTAATACCCTCTTGATAATCTACTTAACACAATTAAAGCCAAACATTTTTTCAACAAAGCGATAGTAGAAAATCATAGTCGCGTTTTACGACTTACAAATCAACCTTGCTATACTGTATAGTTATTTTATACGGAGTACTATTTTATAGAACAACAGTTTAGGTATGTTTTTTTGTAATGCATCATAAGCTGTTATGCATTATTTAGATAAAAAGCTTTTGACAAATTTATAAACTGAAATTAATTATCATGAAATTTAACAAAACTAAAGTTTGCCTGGCAGAGCTTTCTCGGTTCTTAGTATAAAATTTACGGAATATTATGAGTTGTGATAGAAGTCTTGTAATCAACAACAGGCGTAACATGGTTAACTTTAAAACAAAAGTACATTGTAGTTGTGTTGTGAGACTTACAAATATCTTTATTGATTAAAAAACAGTAATTCTAATTTTATCAAGCTTAAAAATAATTCTTTGAATCTAAACGAACTTTAGGGAAGTTGTCATAAGTAAATTCAATTACTTTAAGTTTTTTCAATACTTTCATTGATAGCATTGAAATATAATGTTTTATATGTTTGAAAGGTTTACAAGTACGAGATATTTTATAAACAATTTTGTTATAATTTTCTTTTACTCTTTTGACAAAAAATATATTATATAGTTTTCAAATTTCTAATAATGTGTGTTATTGAAATCAAGTTTGTAAAATTATGATTTAAGAAAAATTTAGTTGAAAAAGAAAATATAACAATTACGAAAAAACAAACGTTATGTTTCAGTTTTTTATTATTATCAAACCCCGTTTGATAAAGATGATAATACATGATTATTGGTATTTGTAAGTCGTCCACCACGACTATAACTCACAATTTAATTATCGAACATAATACCTGAAACTAATTTGTATTTCATAGAGCAGTTAATACAGTTAATTGTATTTATTTGTCCAGAAGTTTAACTTGAGCTGATTTTTATAGGCTACTTTGCTGTTTTTAATTAAGTACAAGTCATTAGCAATAATCTTTTAACGATGGCAAATATTAATCTTTTTTACGTTATTGATAAAATAAATTGTAACTATTTAAGTTTTAAAAAGTTTAAAATAAGCTGATAAATGCATTTTTAACTGTGGTTTTTATAATATATGTTTAAAGTAAAGTTGTCTCAAGTTACAACTTTTAAAATTTATTTTACAGTAAAAGTAATGTAACCTTTAAATTTGTATATATTTATAAATCTGTTTAAAACTGCACTTATTGTTGTTAAGCCATCAGAAATATTTGTAAATCTTACTACCCGACAATAACTCACAACTGTTTTATAAACCTTTGTACAGCCTGTAAATGACACACGAGTTAATAAAATTCCTAAAATTGTCAAGATTGTTTTTTTGATTTAGTGATGTTGATAAAACATTACAACAAACAACACTTTACTTAACAGCACAAAAAATAAACTTCCCCCAGTTAAAAGTAGTTCATATTCCATACTCTTTAGGACTACAAATGGCGACCAAGTGTTTAACATAAGTATGCAACCTTATAATGCCACAGAAGTGTGAACACTCTTATCATTAAATTTAAAAAAATCAAACCTAAGAAGTCGAAATGATGAATTTAAAATACAATACCTTTCTTCAGCAGGAATTTTAGATAATTGTATTGTAGTGTGCTCAGTTAGCAATAAGATTGTCGAGAAGCACATCACTATTTAAGATTCTGTATCATTAGTAAGACCTATTTTGTATTTAAGATTGTGTATCAGATACTTTATCAACATTATTAAGAACATTTTTATTTGTAGAACTTTGTGTTTACTTGTTTTGTTTATTTTTTAAGTTTCATTCTACTAATATATTAGCTGCTTTATCACTTCTACTTTTTAGTTGTCACATTAATATCACTTTTTCAATAAACTTTATTAATTACATATGTATTAGTTACAAGTTAAACCTAATGACTAAGGTAAATTTAATAAAACTTTTAAAAACTAAACGCTCAGAGCGCTTAGCATAAAAATGGGACTTCCCCCATTTATAGGTAGTTCCTATTCAAGATCCTTTAGGACTACAAATGGTGACCCAGTGTTTAACATGAGTATGTAACCTTATAATGTCACAGAAGTAAAAACACTCTATTCATTAAATTTAAGAAATGCAAACCTAAGGAGTCAATAAGATAAATTTAAATAACAACACATTTTTCAGAAAGTAAAAGAAAAACTAAGAACAAATCAGGGAATATTTAGTTTTGATGTAGAAACACCACAGTATAGACATTCAAAAGAACCATCTTGCTAGACAGAAACTATAAAGTATTCAACCATCCCAAGAGACCATAGCACCTTGCTACACAGAATGCTTTATACGTAAAATTACAATAAGTATTATAACACATATTCAGAATCAGTTGATTATGGTGCCAGTACACTCAAATGGCTAAAATCATTCAAACTTGATATTAATGAATCAAAGGCACAATTTCTTTATTTCAGAAAACACTTAGCCGATCATGACATTATTGAAAATCAAGAGAAATACTGGGTGCTTCGTGATTTTAATCGAACAATAGCATATCAGACTATGTTTTGTGTACAGCGCCTAAATATATCAACTTAGGAAGTTTATTTAAATATCTCATATTAAAAGATGGAGTTTTGCCACAGGTTTTACTACCAAAGAAAGAGTTTGAGTTTGTTAGTGGGTACGATCTAAATACTGAAGTGAGTAGGTCGTTACTCAACTTTAAAAACGACGAGGTAATGCAAAAATGTTTATACTTACAATTAATACCAAATCAAACAAGTTGTCTAGTAGCCTTTCATTTGGATTAGCATATTTCAAAAATTGTGTGATGAACATTTGTGGTACGGATGTACGGAAAACATTGGATGAAGCAAAAAATATAAGTTGTAGTTGTGACAAATTTAGTAAAGAAAGATCTAAATCAAATTACTATTTTTAGAATCAAAGTAATATTAGACAATGATTAACAACACTATAGTTAAAATTGACAACTATCTTGAAAATACCTAAACAAATCCAAAACACTTCCTTACATGAATATAATGACAAAATAGTAAAACAATGTTCGTTTGCTACCAGAAAAACTCCTTTGGTTAGTACAATTAGGACGTCTAACACAGCTAGACACAAAAACTCAGGCACTAAAACGACTTTAAAACTTGGAATTACTGGCCGAGTTTATGTTCGCAAGGGTTACGGCTTTATTTATCGTGACGATCAAGACACTGATATATTTGTCCATCAAACTGCTATTACCATAAACAACCCTCATAAGCTCTTAAGATCGTTTGGGAAAGGCGAAGCTGTTCAGTATGATTTTGCTATGGGTAAAAAATACATGCCAGAGGCCGCAAACGTATCAGGTCCAAACGGCAACTTAGTCCAGGGGTCAAAGTATGCCAAAATAGGTTGCCAAGTTTTAACCAATATTTTAATAGACAGAAGAGGCCCAAATAGAACAATTATATAAAGGATGGTTTTTTCACAAAAAAAAACCATCATCAGTATAGGAGGAGACCAAACATTTACAGGAGAAGATACATATAGGAGCATAGTTTACATTAAAAAAAAGTAGCTTAGTAGACTTAGTTTGATTGAAAACTTTATAGCCGCTTATTACGACTAACACATAAAATTATTGCTTGAAAAAAAGTAATTTAATTACATATAAATAACATTTAATCTTTAGAAATGCTGAATGATTTTCTTCGGTAAATACACTGTAGTACCTAAAAATAATGCATTTTTTTTTCTGTTAAATTTCTAGATTAGTAAAAAAAATCGCAGCTCTAAATGAATAAATCCATTGTAGTCAGGTATTAAGGAGATTTTTCATTGTCTTTTTAAATCACACTAAAACTAAACAAAGCTAAAAAAATAAGTAAAGTGCAAAGATGACGTTTCCATAAACTATTTATAAACATTTGAATTTTAAACAAAGTTAAAAAAAAATTGATTTTATTTAACTTTATCAGTTATGAAAAATATTATCAAAATTTTTAGAAAGATGAAATTTTAAATTTTTGACAAATTTTGTACTTAATTTAATAAATTAGTAGCTCTGATTATTAAAATTATCGAAAAAAAAAAGTTAAGTAAATATTATATAAAAATGTTTTATTATAGTAAAAAAAAAATCAAAATCTACAACAAAAAAAAAAGCTGATGTATTGAAATTTCTAAACTTTAAAAGAAGTTAAAGCAAAAATTTTGTCCAAATTATTTAATAATTTTATATATCAACTTATCACTATATCAAATCCAGTACTGAAACTCAGAAAATTAGATTTTGGAACAAAATGGTAAATTAGTGGCTTGAAAAACCTAACTGTAACTGGTTTTATAAGTTTTGTTTCAGTTTTTACAGAAAAACTGTTATCTAATTAAAAACATGTAAAAAACAACATTAAAATAAAACAAAATATTTTTTGGGTGTATATAAGTTAATGAAAAAAAAATACTAATTATTTTGTCGAGAAAGTGTTTTAGTTTTTCAAGTTAAATTAAACATAAAAAGATAACGCAATAGCATTTTAGGTGTATAGTAAACACAAAAAGTTTAAAACGCTTTTTTATGCAGCTACATATTGTTTAATAAATTGACTAATATGTACTTGCTCTCCAATTTAAAGTTTTGACTATTTTTTTGAATTGACTATAATTTATTTTTTATAAATTATTTAAACTAAATTCTTCTATTAATACTTTGTCTTAAGTTTTAGCAGTTTATATGAGTAGTACAATCTTTTATATACAAAATAATCGTGCTTTTTTTTCCTAAAGAGAAGCTGAAATGTTTAGTAAAATACATGAAGACAAGGAAAATACATATCGAAACTTAGTGAGCTTTTGAATTTACCACAATCTTTCAATTTTAAGTTCTAAACCTAAATCTTGCTTATAATAAAATTTATACCCCTGCATACTAATAGCTATTTGTAAGTCGAACAACGCGACTATATTTTTATGAACTTTTAAGCCTTAAAATGACCTACTGTATAAAATATATTAAATAAATTACGTTAATTATAAATTTCAACCAGCATAATTTTACAGTTTTTTTATATTGCTCCACTAAACACCCGAATTTAGAAATGTCAATTAGAAATAAGAACCATTTTCTTATTAAAGTTTAATAAATTAAAATTTTATTATAACATTTACAAACTTTATAAAAATAATCTGACTTTAAAAATTGTACTTCAATAGATTTTAACTACGATTATAACTTAACTAAATAATAATGTTTTGCAATTATATTTTTGATGAAGATAGATAAAGACTTAAAGTTATATTCTACAGAATTAGTGAAACTGCACTGAAATTTGAAAATTTTACATCGAAGAAATTTTAACGGTTTTTATTGGATTCATAAAAATAGAATTATTTCAAGCAGTTGTGGACGGGAAACTTATATTAGCTTTTCAAACATATATAGAATGTAAGTTATTATCGCTATTAAACGACACCTTTTTAGTTTTTAGCGTGTATTAATCTGTAGTGTGTTAATAAAAAAAAACATATAGAATTTCAAAATTATTTACAATTATGTTTATATTAAAATAGTCTGTTTAAAAAATACTTCTACTTTTTAAGTATTATTTTGGAACTTTATAAATAAAAAATTGTTGTTATGCAAATTTAAAGTAAGAGTTAATTAGTAATTTACAAAAATACCTAATTAAGAACTGTTATATAATAAGTAGTAAGAATTTAGGTTTAAAAGAACAATTTAAATAAAAACTTATGTGATAACAGTTATGAACTATTTAATTATTTTATTAAACATAGTATTTTATAAACTATTCTATAAAATAATCAAAACTTTTAATAATACTTAAAATGATTCATTTAGTTTCATAAACTTTATGATATATTCTTCAATTTTTAATTGTAGACGTCATCTGCACACAAACGCAAACGTCTGTTTTAAGAGTTTTATATATATTTAAAGTTATTTTTTCAATGTTTGCGTCAGGATTGGTTCTTGAAATTTTTATCGTGTTAATGATCTTTTCTATCAAACACGAATTATTAAAATAAATACCTACGTTTACCGCTTCTAGTACGAATACAATCAAAGTTTTTTAAGTAATCTTTTCTATTGCTATGTTTTTAACAAGTTTTTATAAGTTTTTTAGTAATTAAATAAATAGATAACCGACTCGGCTTGCTCGTGAAGTGAAAATACAAATAAATTAGATTACATATTAGTGTTATTATTTTTTGGAACGTATTGAAACAAAAGTATCTTGTTAACTAGAGATGTATGAAGAAAAAGCACAAAATAAAAGTAAACTGTTTCTGATTAATAATAAAACTATACTGAACTTAACATTGTATTTTTACGGCATGATGCCGCAGGAACTTATACTTTAAGACAATTTAGAACAAACAGTGTGTCTGAAATCTCTTAAATTATTAAATGAAATAAAAAGTAAAACTGACATTTAGTTTAAATCTTTATTATTTTGTTAGCGTAGTTAAAACTTAGTTGACGTATTTGCTAAGACTGTTATTTCAAGTAAAAGTATTAACATAGTTCTAAGTATTTAAAAAAAGTATTGATTTTTAAACTTTATCATAACTTTACTGACTATTGTGTTCTAAACTAGTTTTAGCCTAGAACAATATACAATAAGATGCCAGTAAAAAAACTTATTTTTGCAAGCATACCTTAGTAAAAAACCGTATAAAAACATATTGTATTGCAATCGCGTACAAATGATATAATTCTTTTTAAATTCTTCTTTTTGAACAACTTCTAAATAGTTATCTAAAGTTTTTTAAATGCTTTTAATTACCATTTAAACAAAAATTAAGTTGATAAGCTATCTCTTGTTAATATAATTTTAAAAAGTTTCAAATTTTAGCACAAGTAAAACTTAGTTGTTGCATCAGTCTGCGTTATAACGACATCCGAAACTCATAGCAAACATGTTTTAAAAGTATTAAAATTTAAAAAGAATTAAAGTTCAACAAGCTCTTCACATTTTTGATAATTCAGCATCACAACATCAGCATTTTGTTAACAGCATCACAATGCACTTTAACTTTATTAAAATTTATTATCTAGTTTATTGTATAAATTACACAAATTATAAAAACTTATTTTGTTTTTAAATTAAGCTGAAGTATAGTAAACCATTAGATTTTCAATACATTTTTACGAAAAACAAAACTATTTTCCTTTCAAAATAGGTTTAACCTTCTTATATATACTTTTTTTTTCTTAAATATCTAATAGCTTTAAAATAATTTATAATTTTTCATTTTAACAGAAATCAAATCAAAAGACTGTCTCTAGTTATAAAGATTTTAAATAAAATTAAACTCTGAGCAATACTTAGCCTAAACCATTACATCAATTTGTGTCAAAAAAGTAGCCACAAACTATCGCAAACTTTTACGGGATGTATTAAGAAAATTAAGTTTTTGTTCAATGTATTTTTACTCTCAATTCTTTGAATGACACCGCTCAACCCAAATAACTTTATTTAGCCAAATAGTTTTTAAACATTTGTTTTGGTTAACCTGTTTGTTATTAGTTAAATTATTTCTAATTTAGTTATTAGAGTTTTATAGTTTTTTTTTACAAATAATACCATTGTTAAATTAAAATCTATGCCAAGTTCAACGGTTTAAGTTGTCGTTTACTTAAGTGTTAAAAAACATTCGCTATCTTTTTTATTTTGTTTTATAAATTTTTATATTACGTTTTCATAGTTTATCAAAAATTTTAAAGATTTTT
This sequence comes from Thalia democratica, assembly GCF_965202585.1. NCBI lineage: Eukaryota > Metazoa > Chordata > Thaliacea > Salpida > Salpidae > Thalia > Thalia democratica. Next base: position 82,233,929 of record NC_139167.1, read on the forward strand.
ATATTGCTGTATCGATTTTTTTCCATTGTTCAACAATTTTTTTTATTTTACGTGTTAAAAAAATGAGCATCAAAGAATTTTTTTTTTGAATTTTTTTTATATGTACTTTTTTTTAATAATTAGAAGTGAGACATATAAAAAAAATAGTTTAAAAAGATTTAAATCAAAAAATTTTTGTAGAAAAAAACTATTATTTATTACGTTACTCAAAATAACTGATGGAGATTTATAAGTTGAGTTTTTATCAGCATTTAAATTAAGATCATTGAGAGCGGATGTTAGAATTAACATTGTTGTAGTACATTATAAGAATTAAGCATACTGAATGTTATTGTTAGAAATTGATGACGTATAACGTATTTAAAGAAGCTTTTATTTCAAAGTTATTATTACAATAACTTATTTATATTGTAAGTCACAAAAGATAAATTAAAACATATTAATTTAAAACTAGTTTACAAAACAATTTCATTTAGTTTGAAAGAGTTTGTTTATAAATTCTTTTCTTTTTATTATTGTAAACTCTGGGTTCGATTATTTAATTAAATCTTAATAGCTTTAAGTTTGCTTTATTCTAATATAATTAAATACATATTGAAAGCTTGAAAGTTATCAGACAGAGTGACTCAGTCTTTAAAACACAAAACATTTTTGAAGATTCTTTGCTTTAAATATTAACAAACTTCATTTTGTCAAACAAGTAACATACATGAATGATTTAGAATAAAAACTTATCAGTTTAATTCGAAATCTATTGTTTGCTAACATAAACTTTTATACTAGCAGTGAAAACATTTAATTACGCAGCAATAAATGAAACAATCAATTGTGCAAATGTTGATTAGTGCAAATATGAAACTGTTTTAGACGATTTTTGAATAATTAAAGGCTAATAGTTACAAATGTTCTAAATAATACTAAATAGTGAGTCGAGTAATTGCAGCTTTACTTCAAACGCTTTACTAAAAAATGTGATATATCTGATTTAAAATATAACGGATTTATTGATAAACGAAAACTTAAATGATGACGTAAAACCCGAAGTTGAACAAAATTGTACTGGGAACTACCCGGATAGTAGATTCAAAACTCTACCTAGAGTGGAAACTATAACTATCTCTTAAAAAAAAATTGTCAATTAGAACCCGTGAGCCGAAAATTTGTAAACAACGAGATTTTTATAACTTAAAACTACTTGTAAAGCGTATAATTAATTACCTAAATGTTGTCGGTTTTTGTAACTTTAGCTTTTTATATTCAGTTTAAAATAAAATAATTTCTACAATCTTAAATTTTTTATTTAGTTTGTTTTATACTTAGAACAATTAAAAATCATTAAAGTCTAATTTAGTTTAGACTTAAGTCTATGCACATATTTTACATTTCCCTTGAATTAGTACCTTAATTATTAGTTATAAGATGAAAATTATATATTATAAAATTTTATTATTACAAATGTATTACGTTTGAATTACGAAGTTGCTTTAAATTGTCTACAAATAAATTTCTTTTGTCATTTATTATTGTTTTTTTTTAAAAATAAGACAATATTCTTACTTGGTGTTCTTCTTAGTCAGTAAAATTTCTTTTTTATTACAAATTTTTAGTTACTGTATTTTAATATTTTCTTAAACATACTTGTAGTTAAATTCTATTTTATAAAATATGATTAAAGCTTTAACCAAAAACTAAAAATACATAAACATGTTAGAATTGATTTTAAAAATGTCTAAAAAAAATGACGTATGGAAAAATAATTACAAATAAAATTAGATTATTTACTAAGGTACTAGACTACTTATAATTTTTTGTTCATTTAACTTAAATAGAGTATTTTGAATCTATAAATTGGTTTTACTAATAACTGAAAAACAAAAAATTTTAGAAACAAAATAAGTTTATTTAATAACAAAATTTACTGAGATCAAATAAGTATATAAACACAGTTTTTGTTTTAGTTTCTAATATGACAACGCAATTCCTATATAATTTAAGTGTTTGTGAGAACCATATTCTTAAGTAAATGTAATCTCATAAATATAAGTATTGTCTTTAAAAAGTATCATATTTAGTAAATGTTTAATAAAAAAACAAACGCAAACAAAATTTAATTTTTTATTGACTACTACAATTTGCTCAGAAATAATCAGTAACACAACAAACTTATAACCTGTTAAACATTGCATAGATTATTTTATAAAAAAATAAATTTAGTTGTAGTACTTAACAAAAATTTTCGACCTGAATTGATATCCCAAACTTAAAAATGATTTTTTTTAAAAATTGTAAAAATTTAAATATCTCGTGTTGAGTTTACTTTCATCAGTATCATTTTTATCTTAACATTTTTGTTACAATAAAAAAGTGTTATTTCTAACTAGATTCAACTAACAAAGAACTTTTACACCTGTAAACATTTTCTAGACATACTAAAAAAACATATATTAACATATTACAGAAATACTATCAGCCTTAACATAGTTCAGTTCTATGTTTAATATTCCTGTCAATAATGCATTTATGCGGCGATAAGCCGTGAAAAATTACACACGATTTCATTTTACATAATGTTAACCTGATATGTTTTTATATATAAGAAGTACGCTTATAATTGTGTTTTTTACTAAAAACGTCACAAAAAAATCAGGTTGTAATATTTTCAACCGCTTAGATTTTTAAAATTGTTTGTTTCATTTAACTAAGTTTCTGAATACTTATGCTTGTCCATATGTGAAGTTAATAGAATCTTCAAAATAATTAAAATTTTTAGTAACATAGAAGGACGATTTTATCAAAACATTATGTTCAGCTTTCAATAATTACTTTCCAAATAGTTCAGGTTAAGTTTTTGAGACAGAAATAAAACTTAAGCTAATTATTATTAATTATTATTATATTGTTTATTGTGCAATGTTGTTATAGTTTTTTTACTTTATCAGTTTTGTAGATAATCATCTTATTAATTTTTTAAAGCTTTTTATCATTTTAATATTTTTTTTTACTAACTAAGTTTGCGTAAAACGAAGTAGTATGCTAAATTACTGGTGTTCTATATTACTTAGTTTAAGATTATAAACTTTTTTTATACATTAGAAATTAAGAAAAATTCAAAACAAGCACAGTGTTTATTTAACTGTTTTTAATATTAGTTAGTTTGTTTATTAGCATTTCTAATATAATAAATTTCTAGTTCTTGTCAATTTTGAGCTAAGAACTGTACAAGTCAATATAAAAAAAGAAGTTAGATTGTATATTAGGCTTTATAATATAACATACGTTTTAATTCCTATAAATTTTGGGCTAAGAACTGTAGAAGTCAATATAAAAAACCATTAACATTTTTTTTTTGTTTTAGAATCTAGAAAGTTGTTAGGCAATCAAAAAGCTTTTATTTAATTTAATATCATGAACAAATTTTTACACTTCCATATAGAGTAAAAGTCGGTTTAGTGTCGTGTTTATATAAACAAGGTTTGTGGCAAAAGTGTTTTATTTTGTTGTCAAGTATTCAGGGTAGAACAAAAACTCAAAGAAATTAGTTCATATTCATATTCTAAAAAACTTCAGTATTATTACTTTCTTTTTTAATAATAATACTTTTTACCTTTTTTTTTTGCTGCACAAAGAAACAATTAAATTTCATCCAATACAACTGGTGTTAGTGAGTATTTAACAGTTAGATTGTAATTATTATTTTGAAATTAAAAAAAAAAGAAAATCAAAGACAAACAAAACTATACTGTTTCTAACTTAGTTGTGTGTTTATGAAATTTAACTTAACAACTATTAATCATTTAGTTTATTTAAACTATAGCATTTATAACATTTATAAACTGAATTTTTTAAAAAGAAACATTAAGACTTTCATTATTACTGATTTAGAGAAAAGTTCTGTTTTTTCAGCTACTAGTTAAATTTTTAGCTCAGTTCATATCAACTGTAAGTATTTTATTATGTAAAGTATTTTATTACAAAACTTACATATTTATTAGTTCTTGTAATTTTAACAATTGATATTTTATTCATTGAAAGTCGTTAATAGAGAAATTCACTCAGTTGTTGTGCCTGGATATTTATAGTATTATTGATATCTAGTAATATTTGGTCTGGGGTAAATTTATAATTATGTTAAATCTTAATAGTAAAGTAACACTCAGATTAAACCCTAAGCGTAAGAGTACTAGGGTAAATGATCCTTTAGATTTTGGGTCACTAACATTCTCTGGTTTCAAAAGGTTAATATTTTATAAACACAAGTTAGTATATCTAAAAAACGTTATAATAAAAAAAGTAGTTCATTTAAATTATAAACAGGTTACTGAACTAAAGTTTTTACTGGCAATTTTTTTTTAATACATATAATGCAATAAGACAAAAAGTAAAAGTTAAGGAAATTAGTAGAATTCAAAATGCACTTAAAATATAATTTAAACCCGTAGAAAAGTCGTTATATTAACAACCTTGAATCGTAAATATTCCATCTTTAACTTTTATTGGATACCAAGCAAAGGAGAAAATAAAGCGTTTTATCTGTCTCTAATAAAAGTATTTATTATTTAACTAAAAGCTTAAGAAAAACCCAAAATAAACTTTGAGCCACTTACAGATAAAAACTATTACTAAAATGAAATTTTATACAGTTTGTAATTAAACTAATTAAAATTGTAGTTTTTAATAATTTGTTTTCCATAGTTGATAAATCAACCAATACCCATTGCGAAATTTTAACAATTTTAAAATTTTAGTTTTAGAACATTATTTTACATCCCCTTAAACTCTATTATGAAAATAACAATTATAAACTAGATAAATTTACACAATCTGTAGCCTTTATTTACGAAACTTCAAACCGTTGAAAGCGCGGTAAATAATTACTCAATAAATAAAACATATCTGATATTCAGCAATTTCACTTTAGATTATTTTGATTTTGGTAATTATATGGTTTAGATTTATAAATCGAATACTTTTATAGCGTTTTTACATGTTTACTCTTTAACTATTATAATAAATTTTCTAACCTACAAAGTTTTCAAACTATATTTTATTGATTTCATCAATTACCCCAGTAATTAATTGCTTTTTATTCTATATTTTATTTCTACAGATTGATATATTTCAATGTATATTGCAAAATGTGCAATTCGACTATAAAAAATTTGAGCAAACTAATATATATAAATTTAGTTTTATTAAAAAAATGTTAGAACTATTTAAAGTTTTATGATTTTATATACATAGACGTATGTTAAAACTCTACTACAAGGAGATCAACCACTCTATAGTCAATAAAAAAGAACAAAGTGATTTTTTTCAAACTATTGCTTAAATTTGTTGTTTACGTTTTTTGTCACTTTAATTTTCAATAGACATTTGTTTACTTTTTCACTAAAAGTAAGTAGGTTTCCATTTAAGATGTAAAATGCTACTAAATCTCACACCTGTTTTACCCAAGTCTGTAAATGTCACATAAGTATTAAAAATATTTAATTTCAATTTTTTTTATAAATTTGGTAAACTTTACTATTTTAGTATAAAATCGATTACATTTATACAGTTATTGAAACTTAAAGTTTTTGGTAATAATAAAATTACGTAAATTACAAAGTAAACATAGAAAAAAAATTCACTAGGATAAAATGTTTCTTAACTTATGTTTATAAAGCTTTCTTTTTATTCTAATTTGTACAATATCAACTTTAAATATTTTAAAATTAAGAAACACATTTAAATATCCTTGAAAAGCTTCTAATCAAGTTTAAAGTTTTCAAACAACTCAATGACGTAATTGATTAATAATTACAAACATTATTATACTGTATATTAAACAAATAAAGTTTAAACTAACTGATAATGTAATACTTTTTAATTGTAAGTTGTAAAACACGATATTAGTTTGCATTTATTGAAGTTTTGATTAATCACCATTTTTATTCTAACAAGTGTCAGCTGTATTTTGCAAGCCGTTATACTTGACATAAATTTAGATTTAATTATCACAGGTATTTAAAAGTAATATTAATTTTATTATATTAAGTAATTATGTTTTACTGTGGGATGCTTTTTAATAAAAAAATTCCAATTTTGTTATATATTTGATAGTTAAAGCGTTAATTTCACATTTTACATTTTACGACTACTTATTTATTATACACAATTTACTCATATACTAAGATTTTTATTTCGATTGGCAACTGTGTCCGTTTTGCTTAAAATTATTCCTGCAGAAGCACTTGCAGCAATATATTTTCATTGTTAGTTATGTATCCAGAAGCAATACTTTGTTACATTTTGTTAATCCATTTAAGCTTCACATTTACATAAGATTCTCTTTATACTTAAGTAATAAAATTGTATTGTTTAAGATAATCATATTTTCCATAGTTTTCATTCAAAAGATTTGTGTTTTAAACAAAACCTTTATTTAAACTAGTCAATACTTTAAAGAAAATTATAATCTTATCGTATTTATAAAATTCAAATGCTTTTAAAATTTTAATAAAATATTCATAAATTGTACTCAAACTCACATTTTTCCAGAAGTTCAATTCTTATTTGAATAAAAACATAACCCGTCATTTAACATTTTCTTCTCAACTAAATTCTTTAGCACAATATATTTAGTCTTTATTTGATTATATCATATAAAAAAGCTCATATTACCTAGAAAATTCCACATTTGTTTCTATTTAATTTAATACTGGTTATAAATTTCTGAACTCAAATAAAAATTTTTCAAACAAACTATACTAATATTGAAGAACTGCTCAAAAACAACTTTAATAAATATAATTTAATTTAAGTAGTTGAATTTATATTTTACAGAATTATTTTTAATTTGGTAACAAAAGTTTACTTTCACCTCAATAGTTCAGTTTAAAAAACCTCAATAGTTCAGTTTCAAAGTTTTTTTACTGCAAGTTTTCCAATCATTTTTGATAATAAAATTTGTAGTTTCATGCTATATTTCTTTAACTTTATGCTAATAGTACAAGTTTTAAAAGTATTTAATTTGTATATAAACTCTATTAATATAACTTATTTTAGTAAAGGATAAAGGACAAATTTTATTTATAAATTTACATAAAGAATATCTCCCAAGCTTTTTTAAAGATTATACTTGTTAATATAATATTATTAAATACATAAATAAATTATTAGATTATTTATATTAATACAATAAAATAAAGTTAAAATGTATGCTAATACAAGTAAGTCAAAAATTTTGTTAGTATCTGAATAAACCGTTTCATTGTTACCACAAGTGTTAAACTTTAAGTTGTTATACTTATAGGTCTGCCTAAATACTATAATTTTTGTTTTTTAACACTCAAAGATATTTTAAGTCGTATATCATTTTTAACTCGACTATAAATAATATGTGTTTTATCAGGTAATGTATAGCGAGAAAACGGTACATGATTCTCATAAAATTTTAAACTGCAGTTCTCATTTTTTACTGTTGAAAGCAATTGAAAACAACTTTATTTAGACAGTTGAAAGTTATTTGAAAAGTCTATTTATGACACTCGAATCTTTAAAATTGTTTTGAATATAGTCACATTTTATTTCAAATAACATTTGTTAATTTATTTGACTAACATGGATCTGCTTATAACGTATATAACTTGATTGGTGTTTAAAAAATACAACATTTTGAAATTAGATTATTCTTAATCACAAAAGTATTAATTGTATTATTGTATTTATTTGTATGTATTTAATTGTATGTATTTGACAAAAAGAAATTTAACTGCTTATACTGTAAATGGCAAGGATATCGAGAATGTAATGGATTATTTGTATACCTTCGCTAAAATATTGAGTTAAATACATCAGTCGACATATAAATAAACAGTCGCATTGGTAAGGTCTCAGGCAGTTTCGCTCGTTTGACTGCAAGAGTTTGTGATAACTAAAGTTTAACATTCGCATTACGGCTAACGTTTATTGTTTCTGTGTATGTAGTAGTTTGAAATACGGTAGAAAAACATTGACGTTGTCTAGCGTGCAAGTGAAGAAAGTTAATATCTTTTACCTAAGATGCTTTCGTTGCATCCTTAATATTGGATGTTATATTTTTGCACTGCAATAATAATAGAAATTAATTTGTATTTAAGAAAACCATTTTTAGACATAGTTTATCCTAATCAAATAGCACTTCAAACTAATAATTTTAACATTAATACAATGCATGACTAGTTTAAACGATTTACACAAGATCTTTAATTGATTATTAAAAGCTCTAAACATTATACATATATAGAAGAACTAATTAGGTTAATTTTGAATAAAACTGTCAATTATGTTTAAATTGAGCTAAATGTTAAAACTGTTAAAAAGTATTACAAGTTATGTAATTAAAATTAGTTAATTATCTGTTTTGTTTATTATGAAATATTAACCATAACTTTTTTATACTTACTCTATACTTAGCTGTATACTTTATTACAAAATTTTATATTAAGTATGCTTAAAGTTCAAAGTATTTAAAATTTACCCTTAAAACTAGGGGTGGGCAACGTACGGCCCGCGGGCCGGATCCGGCCCGCAGAGTGAAAATGACCGGCCCCCAAACCTCTTTTAGTTTTGGATGGAATCCGGCCCGCGGACAACATTGATCCGGCCCGCAAGTGGATGATCCGGCCCGCTAAGCAATTTCAAAATTTATATAAAATCCGGCCAGCCAATTAAATAATTACAAAAATTATACAAAACCTTTTTTGAACTATTTCATTAAACAAAACTGTAAGACTTTGACCCTGAAAACCTTTGTTAAAATGGCTTATTATTTTGTCGTGATAAAACACTATTTTTTTATAGTATCTTGTTCTGTTTCAAGTCAGTTGAAGTAATCTTTTCTGAAGATCTTATTAAACATTTAAAAAATTTTTAAGTCAAACTTCTATAATTTAATTTTTTGTCAAATGTTTTAAGTTTAGACTGCCATTTGCACTTTTTCTGCTATTGTTTTTTCATTAAGGACTTTTTGATTAGTTATAGGGTTAAGTTTAAGGATGACCAACTGATGACAATAGTTTCACTTGATAATAAGTTTGGTCGTCGTTTTGCAGACTTTTAACAATAAAATGAAGAATTCGACATTATTTCATCACCGTCGATGTTTGACACCGAAAATGTACTAAGAACTGTTAAACTTCAATATGGCACAAAAAGAAAAATTCAAAACTAAAAAATTGACAGATTTTATGACTTACTTAACAAGAAAAAGTTTGTTAATTTAAAAAAGATGACAATGAAGTTTTTTGTTCTGTTCAAGTCTACATATTTTTGCAAACAAACATTATTAACCATGTATATAAAAAAAAGTAAGCTGCGTTCAAATCTTACTGATACCAATTTGCAGTCATTACTGAGAATATCTACTTCAAATAAACTTCCAGATTTTAAACAACTTGTTAAAAACTTTTATGATCCAAAAATGTCTCATTGATTTCTTTTTAGTGTAATTATTCTTGCTAAATTCTTTAAACTTAACATTTAAAGTATAATGTGACAGTTTTATGTTTTAGTTTTTCGTTTAGTTCACTAGTGAAATCGATCTTAATCTAAAAGTCTACTAAACTAAAATGTTTGTTATGCTAAAAATATATATTAATTTCTTTTTGTTTCAATATTTCGTTATTTTATGTTAGTACTTTTATCAAAGTATTTTAGGTGCACTGTTTGATTAATATTTTTAAAGTACAGAATTTAGTTAAATTTCGTAAGTTAATTATAACTATTTGATATTTTGAAAGTAAAAGTGTTACAATTTCAAGCCAAAGTAATTTGTTATCTAGCTTAACTTTTTAAATAAGTTAATAAGAAAATTTGAAAACAAACATATAATTTTAGTTGCTTTTATAAGATTTTTATATAGATTTTATGTATTATTTATCGAGCCAAAGTTTGTCAACTTCTAAAGATGACCATGGAACTAGTTGTGTTGTTCGATACTTCATAAATTTAAAAACAAACATTTCCGACAATAAACATTAACAAGGATAAGCTATCTTTAAACCTAATCAGTATTTCAGTGAACTTGCAGATTTTCCAAAATTTTCATGCAACTAGATTTAAACAACTCTAATACATGATCAACCTCAAGTGTTTCATCGAGATCTTTTATTTATTTTTTTTGCTTTTTATGGTAAAACTGTTTATTATATCAGAATTATTTTTTGTTTTGTTTCTTTTTTACATGCAAAAAAATGTATCGAATCTTCTTTAGCTTAATTTAATTAAATAACAGTAGTTTAATATTGTATTGTTTGTTAATTTTTGAAAAAATATTATCACTATAAACTCCAGATAAGGATTTCCAAAATTAATTAATTTCGAATAATTAGCAATTTTTTTATGTTTTAGCTTGAAATGTTAGGCTCGAGTAACTTTTAAGAACTAAGTTATAATTTTTTTAGGACAAACTAGTGTTAATTCGGTCCAGAGTTATAATATATAATGAATTATGAATACTTAACTAAATTTAATATAAAATTTCATACTTGAGAACCTTGGTAATTAATGTATTGATTCAAAATTCTGAAATACCCGATCAATAAGCATTTAACCGGATTCAAATCTTTTTGAAATTAGCTTCCATTCGGATCCAGATCTTTGTCTAAAATTAGTATTTAGCCGGATCCGGATAATATTTTTTAAATGGGATCCGGATCTAAAAAAGGATTCAGCTGAATCCAAAAGATCACTAACTTGAAATGATCCGGCCCGCTGAGGACTACATTTTTCTGGATCCGGCCCGTCAACTATTATTAGGGGTTAATATTTGTAACAACCTTGAATGAACGGGTAAAGTATAAAAAGAATTTAAGAAATGCTAGTTTAAATGATTTTTTTTTAATCCTTCAGCTGCTTCATAGTCTACACAAGGCTTGACGAATTTATTAGAAATAGTCGCATTTAACGACTTGAAAATAAAGCTAATGAATCTAGAAATAATTTACTAAATTCTCTAAAGTATAAACAAAAACTATAAACTGATGTTTTTAGGTATTAAAATGTGACATTATCCTAAATAATGTAAATTTAAGTAACAAACTATTTAACTAAAAGTTGGAAAAACTAAATAGTTGCTTTCCTTAAGTGTTTTAACTTTTAATCACTTGTACTTCTTTTGAAATCAATGTGTCTGCTAAATTTAAATAAGTGAAGCTTCCTAAGATGATGATATTACATTCCTTTGTAATACTTGCTTTAATTTTTTTTTTGCAATTTCATGATGTGTAAATTATGGGATAAAAATTTAATTATAGTAGCTTTGTATAATTTAAATATTTCTGCAATTGAGAATAAATATAATGATAAATTTCATCTTGAAATATAATTAAACTAGAAGTAAAAATCTTTATTAAAAATCATTCATAATATCCTGATTACTAGAAAAAAAAACATTTAAAGCTCCATAACAAAACTTTCTAAACTTCAAGTAGAAACCAAGATCGCGTAAACATTTTTCTATTTTATTTATAGAAAAATTATAACACTTTTTATTAGTTATTGGAAATTTAATAATTAAGTGAAATGCTGTTTCGTTATTGTAAATTATGTAAACTAGTTTAAAAAATTTAAAAAAATTAACAAGTTAAAATATTGAACTGAAATTAAGTTTATTAGCTTACACACAAACTAAAATTACAGTTGCCTATTTTTCTGGTTTTAGATTGTTTGTTACAAGATAGTATTGCTAAAACTGACTCGAACTTTTAACATAATCAATGTAAATTTCAAGCCCATAAACGGCAATACTGTTATTTTATCCAACTTTGATCTAAGTACCAATTTGTAGTACTAAAGATAAAGTAGTTAGTAAGAGTTATAATCGCGATATACTATTTATAAATGAGCGATGTTTTTTAAAAAAAATTGTTAAGAAGAGTTTTTATAATATACAAAAATAGTTAAATTTTGTTTGTAATTTTGTATCATTGACGTCTATAACATAGTTGAAATATGTTAAATTTTACAAAGACTTGTGTTTAATTTACAGGCATTACAAGGTTTAACAAAGTAAATGTAAAAGTTGTACGACATACGCATATTTAATATGAATGAATCATTGAGTCGAAGATATATCCAAATTTATGTGTGCCAACCCCTAGTTAAAAAACTTGTAAGGTTTACTTAATTACTAACTTACTTGAAGTCATTCCTATTAATAGGATTTTTTTTTATAAATGAAAATTTTCAAAACAAGAGATACCTTGTACACAAGAAACAAAAAATAAGTTATTTGGTTTTATACTTAGTGATAACTTATTTAATAAACTCACTTTAAACAGATTTAGAAGATTTAAAAATTGCTACTAATATATTCAAGTCTTGAGATATGATTCGAGACAGTTTTAACTCAAATCAACTTTTTTGTTATACTGGATATTTTAAAACAATGTTTATAATGTCAACAGTGTATGATCATTTAAAACGAATTTTAGTTTATATTAAAACCTTTGACTAAATAGAGACTGGATTATAAAACAATATACAATTCCATTATAATAGCTTTGAAAGTATGTTTAAATATCACGATATACAGATGTGATTTACAGTCGCGTTGTACGACTTACAAATTATAAAGATAACCTCACTTTACTAATTATGTAACTGCGTTGACATTTATATACATAAAGTAACATATTGTTTGTAGTAATGAATTGTTGACATCATGAAGTTGAAAGAATTTTTGATTAGTTTAAGGATGTTTGTGTGCCATTAACTGGTTATGCACAAAATAAAACAGCTGTTATTAAAATTTATTATTTACATTTTATAAGCTTTTTTCGATATTGGAACTAAGAGAATTAAAGTTTTATTCTAGTTTATTACTTGCTACAAACTATGAGAACGTTTCAATAACTCAATAAACTTTTATATTTTACTTGTTTTAATATTATGTATATCAGACAATATAAGTTTAAACGAAGTGCATTGTTGAAAATATTAATAACATGAGGCTATTTTGAAATACGTAGGTAAATTACTTTCAAAATAATAATTTAATTTAGCAACAAAGTTAGACATAAATCATAAAAAGTTCTTCAATTTATCAAAAACTAAGTTTTTTAATTTATCCGAAAAATAAAAAACGTCAATGATTTTTTTTACACAAACACATTTTACTATTGTTAATTTTTTTTTCATACAGTCTACAACTTTATGTTTTTTTTAATCACAAGTTTTTAAGTTGTACATTACAATTAGAATCATACACGTAATTTGTTTGATTTTGTACATGACTGTATAGAAATTTAATTAAAACTTACAAAAAGAAATGGTAACTAAACAAAATAATTAAAAAAAAATTAAAAAGACTGCATAAAATAAAATTTCTAATATTTCTATAAAAAGTTTTTAAATAAAATCATTTTATAATATTTGAGTTATTAAACTTATGTGCTAATTTTACCTAATTGTAATCTGACAAGTTTAAATTTTCGAGTGCGTATCATTTTTATTTTTGTTTAGATTTCACCATAATTAAGTTTTTAAATAGCATTTTAGATAATAACAATGTTATGAGGTAATACGTTACTATTTTATTTTAATTAAGGAGGTCGCAATTATTTTGTCATTAAAACCGGGACGTATATAAAATATTTAGTTTTTAAACCTTTAAACTTATGTTTTTAAACTTAGAATTGAACATATTACACAGTTAAGTATTTATTTTTTGTAATTTTTATAAAATGAAAGTTATAATTAGGTTTTACAGCATTATATTTATTTGTATATAATCTTATAATAACCATAGTTTTTTTATGATGTATACTGCTATAGTTAAAAGAATCTTGAGAGTAAATTTTTGCTTTTGAATTTTTCATTTTTGAGTAAATGGCAGTTTTTGCTCACAAGTTTAGATTAAAAAAGTTTAAATTTTTATTTTGGTTATAGCAGGCGTATACTATATGTTTTAAAATGCAAATTATCATCTTTAAGTAAAATGTAAGCTATTAAAGAATTAAGCCACAAATAATATTAAACATATATTGTAAATAATTTGTATTTTTTCTTAACTAATCTTTTTGATGATAAAAGATTTAAGTACAACTACTTGTTACAAATAATTTACAACATGCAAGTATTGATATAGTAACTCAATTATCATACAACAGTTTTCATATAAAATTACTTAACCAGATAGTTTTTAATAGTTGAAAATATTGTATTCATGAAATAAACTTATTTTAAAACATATAATGTATGATTTTTTTTTAACAAAAGAAAGTGTGTGTATACGACTTATTTTATTGAACACTTTTAATGAATGAGAAAAACTTATTTTGTTTAAAATGTATCTGTACTTTTTTTGATATTACATGTAGTAGCAACAGTAATAAAAAAAATATGCATAAACTATACTTAATATAACTAAGTTGTAAAATGGTTCAAAAAATGAGTTTCTTTGTTCATTGGGGTGCATTGAAATTAATTGAAATGAAGAGAAAACCTTTTAAAAATCAAAATTTTTCAAAACAGAAAAACTAATCTTAGTTTGTATTTTAAATGTTTTTGTTTACATAAAATTATAACTTATAGTAATAAAACATCTATAAAAGAAATTTACCTATAAAATACATGTAAAACAAAATACCTAAGTTGTAATAAAACAAGTAAAAATAATAATTTTACTGTAATTTTTAATAAGTATTAAAATAACATTCTTAGCATAACAATTTAAAATAGACTTTAACAAAATATTTAATTTTATAAAATTTTTCAAAACCATTAGATAATCTGAATACTCAAAACTCAATGAACACATACTAAAAACGTAATTAAATCTGTTGACGTCTTTATACTTTCTTGCTAGTGCCAGTTTTCTATTATAGTATATATTTATCACATCTTAAATTTTTTCGTGTTTTGCATTTTTTTCCTAGTTTTTAGGTCGTACAATGCCACTGTAAATTACCGTTTAATAACTTTAGCTGATAATACTGATTAACTATTAAAACATAATCTATAGTAGTAATTACCATAATAAGTTTGGTTATCTATGACTTTGTTTATGTTTCGAATCTGTATCTGTTAACAAACTATTAGTTTTCATAAAAAACGAAGAAAACCATAAAAATAAAATAGATAATATGTTTTTAATACAGTTTTTATTTTTGTAAAAAATAAGCAATAGTGTAAACAAATACCATACTAATTTGAACAGTTTTAAATTTTTTAAAGACAAATTTTAAGTGACAAATAAAATTTTCGTTATTAAATAGAGTAAACAAGTTAAACTTACTTTTTATTTAGGTGTAAATTTTCAAACCCATAAAGTTGCTAACATATTTTATATAAACAAATACAAGTTCGTTTCAATATATCAAAAACCGTTATTTGTTAGCTATAACTGATTTTTCAATAAAAATATAGTTAATTATTTGTTTAGATACTCAAATAGTTAAAAATAATTATTTTAGTGAATACTAATATTTATTTAGTCTACTATTAATTGTGTTTATTTTAACTAAATTTATTTCGTATTTAATTTAAGGTTTAAGCATAATTTATTTATAAAGTAACGAAAGTCAAAAACTTTTCATCAAAACTTTATAGTTTTACTTTTTAGAACGTATACGTGAGTAACCGTATTAATAAAGTTTAAAGGATTCAAAAACTCAGTCTACAAACACAAATATATTTAACAATTCATATTACCAAAAATCCTATAAATATGCATTAAAGCCTGTAAAAACAATTTCTACATAAATTATGTATTTTGTTATTTTTTAAAATAACTTTATTAATCTATAGAATCTAATTTAAATTAAAAAGGTTTAGTATTAAAAAACTATATGCTTGAACTTAAGTGTTGTTATATAACAAGGCTTAATAATTTCTAAAAGTGTATAACCTTGATTTAATAAAAATACAAATAAATAAACAATCGGTTCTAGCTACCTTCAGTGTTTTGTACCAAAACTATTAAAATTAATTAGTATTTAACTAATTTATCAAAAAGTCATT
This sequence comes from Thalia democratica, assembly GCF_965202585.1. Lineage (NCBI taxonomy): Eukaryota > Metazoa > Chordata > Thaliacea > Salpida > Salpidae > Thalia > Thalia democratica. Next base: position 82,249,913 of record NC_139167.1, read on the forward strand.
AATCATAATTAGTTTCAAATTAAGTTTTTAATCATAATTAGTTGTTATTAACTTAATAAAAAAAATTCATATTTTAATTTCTTTTAAAAAATAAAAACGACTGAGTATTACAAAATACATAAATATTTGCTTAAAGGTTATCTGAATTTTAATATTTTATGTTTTGATTATGGTTGACGAGTATATTATAAAAAACAACTATTTACCTAACTATAAAGTAACCAGTTAAAAGTAATACAACATTAATAAATCTAGCAAATGATTGACGTAATAAAGTTACACCGGCAGACATAAAGTTAAACTTTTATTATATAGTCTAAAAAAAATCATGTTTGATATTGTAGAGTGTTTTTGAATTTTATAAGTAGCACAACGCAGCTAAATAACATATTAGAATAAACTAACTTGTTTTTGGTTAAGTTATAAGTAATAACTTAAGTTATAAGTTCTAAAGAATATTCAATTGATAGAATAGATTATTATAGATCATGTTATTTGCTTAAACATTATTAAGTTTTAACACAATATGTCCTTTTAACTGTTTAAGCATCTCTCAGTACATGACCAGCATAGGTTTAATTTGAAAATTATTACCAGAATGATAAAGCCTTTCATCAATAAATTCATTTAGATTGTTGCTAATGAGAAGTTGGCTTTTACTTTTCTGATATTTTTAGCAAACGTAATAAAGGAATCAAGTAGTTATCAGAACGTGTCAGACAAATAGTGTAAGTTATTAGCAAAAACTATACTTAATATGCAGATAAACAAATATGAATAACTTTTAATATTTAAATACTAAAATTGTTGCTTATAACACGACTACTTGATAATTTAAAAACAAAATAAGTGGAATATTCCTTAACTACTATGATAAATGTAGTATTTATAAGTTTTGTTAGGAAAAAGACTTTAGACTAACTGTTTTGTCATAAAAAACATATAAAGTTATTATGTTTATTTATCAAAATTGAAATACGGATGTTTTGTATTTTTTACGACCATTAAATACAACATTTTTGTATAATGATAATTAAATTTGGTTAGGAATAACATATTTTGTATAGAAGTTAAGTAAACTAAAAACTTAGTAGTTTTATTTAAGTTTTAAAAATTGCATTGTATTCAGAATTTTATTACATTTAACCAAGTTAAACTTTAAACTGTAGTTGAATTTAAAAAAAAAATAAAATTACTGTATATTTAAAGTGTCTATTACACTTAGATATTTAAAACTAGCTTTCTTAGCATGATTTGTATAATTTTTACTTCGTGTTTTGTTTATAAAATATAATTTAGAACCAATTTTAGCCTTTAAGATGACATCTAAAAGTAAAATCGTTACAGTCGCGTTGTAAGAATTTTAAACTGACAATCAAAAGAACTTAACCTAGTATCTATCTGTGTTCCAATATAAAAACAAAAAGAAAAAAAATGTTTGAATTCATTATATACGTCATTGAGTTACCAAATAAATTTGAGTATGTTTAGATTGTTGTTAAGATAGATATTAGAATTGTTGATACTATTTTTTGTTTAATTAAACTTAAAACTACTAAAAAACTTAATATTATGAATTATGGCTTACGAAATACTCTTAATTAAAGCTAATATTGCTTAGTTAAAGATGAATTAGCAAAAAAATTAAGAACCTTAAAGTTGTTGATAAAACTATAATTATCTAAACTATAATTTAATATCTAAAGTCGTCTTGTACAATACAAACCTAAGCATAACAAAATGTTAACAAAACAAAATGTTGAAAACGTTGTGCAGTTGTTCTAAAGCTAACATTTTAAAGAATCTTTAGTTAACGCCATAATTTTATTAGAACCTAAAAATAATCTAAAAAATATACAAAATAAGTAAAGACTTACCATTGGGCCGAAATTTTTTAAATCTGAAAAAATCTAATAATTTATTTACTTTATATGTAAATTAAAACTTATTATGGTATATCAGTAATGAAAATATTAATTATATTGCACTGTTTTGGATAATTAACAAACGAGTGCAAAACTGTTAACAAGCTTTGTAAAGTTCCATGAAGCTTTAAAGATTAATCATACTATTAAATCTGCAAATAACATCAAGTTTTGTAGTTAAACAATCGAAAATATTTGTAGGTCGTATAATGCAGCTATAGATTATATACAAATACGTAGACTTAACATACTGTTCCAAAACCAGCTAATGTCTGATTAATGTTTAACTGTTTAGACCAGGGATCGGCCGGCAGTTGGTGCTCGCGGGCTAACTTTACAGTACCTAAAATCTCTGCGGCCGCAGCTTTAGTTTTAGTAACATTTAATACAGCGAATTTTGGAAAATTTTAAAATAATATTAAGTGCTCTTACAGAAAGATTTTTTACTTAATGTTGACCAAGAACTTTTTTATTTTATATTATTTAACGTGTTTTGTAAAATACCTTGTAAAAATAAAATACACAATTAAAAAAAGACTATTACCAAAATATTTAATTTATAGAACTAAATACACTTTTTATATTTATTAGATAATTTTTTGTAACAATGTTTGTAACCATTTTAGAAAATCTAACATTTTTTTGTTTTATAAATTTTGATGCTTTTTTTTTATTGTAGAAGCTTTGTTAAATTATTAGTTGAATGAAAAAAGGGTTATTTCCTCTAAATTTTGGCTTAACATTTTTAAAATAAATTTTCTTTGTGCTAATTGTAAATCTCAACCTTAAAAATTATTTAAGAGTGTAGATGCTTTGTGATAACTAAACAATGCTTTTTTAGGTAGTGTTGCCATACATAACTCCTTGATAAATTAAAAAAGTTTATCAATCAAAACCATTTTTTTTCAATTTGCCTTGTGACGTTATTGAAATGTTCTAAAAACAATAATCTTAATTATTTTCTATAGATGCAAAGTATGTTGAGTTAATGTCTCACATACCAAGTCTGTCATTTTCAAGTCGTACAACATGACTTTATTTCATACTTTAATTAAACTTATCACTGAAATTAATTTATCGAGTGCTAATTAAAAAAAAAACAAGTTAGGAAAATATTTTAAGTTTAAACACAATTCAACTGATAATGGTGTTCAACTTTAACAAAAAACATCTAAAATGGGTTAATTTTTTTCAAACGACTTTTTTTGTATACATTTAATATATTTTATAACGTTTAAAACACCAGTAGGGTTTATAGACTTCATTTGTTGTTTTTTTTCTGATCAAACGTTATTCATTTTTAATTGTTTATTTTAAATGCAAACAAAAACACTTTACTTACTTAAACATTGTTATCAACTTCTTTATTCCATAGTTTTATATACCGTTTTTAATAAATCACTTTCATTAAAAATCTAATCAAACTATTTTTCTTCTGTAATTTTTCATAAAGTACCAGAATCATTACCTTTTGACATGTTGTCAATGTGTTTAAGCTTTAAATTCGTTCTATATTTAAGTATTCTTATTTTATTTTTGTAATTCTAATAATTTCACTTCTGGTTTATTTTAGAAATATATTTTACATTTTATACATTTTATCAAAAATTTTCTATTTAAAAAAAAGTTTTTTAAACAATAAACAAAGTTTTATCAAAAATATAATCAACTTATGAATTTAAAAATCAGTTTTTTTAACAAATTTAAATATAAAAAATATAAATTTATTTCAATTTTTCTAAAACTTTACTTCGCATTTAATATAACAAAACTCATTATAAATTAAAACAAAATTTTTATATTCACTTAAACTTTTTTACACAAAATTTTAATGTAAAAAATATAATGATATTTGAAAAAATAAAAACAAAGATATTTACAAGTCATTCGAAACTTTCTTAATTTATTCTAAATATTTTTCTTCCTTCCTGAAGAATCTTTGTTTATTATTTAACACAAACATTATAAAGATAAGTTGTATAGCTTGAATTTTTAAATTGTACAGCTCTACTGTAACTCAAGTATCAGCACAATTCATAAGTGATTTTCTTTTGATTATAAACTATGAACTATACTCTTTCCAGAATTTTTAAAAATTTATGTACGTATTAAATAATTTTATACGTTATAAATTCATATTTATTAAATGATTTCAATATGAGCTCTAATAATAAATTAATCAAAATAAATTTGTAACTAGTATATGATTGATTTTTAAATATTTTAATTTTTAATGAAGAACCCTTCATTTGAAAATAATCTGTCTGAGAAGTTGAATAAACTTTTAAAATCAATATAAATGAAGCTTTAAAGTAGATAATTTAATTTATATATTATTTTGTAGATGCAAAGTGGTTGATAAAAAATTCAAGTTATAGTCGCATTGTAGAACTTAAAATATACTTGATGAAAATAAACCCAGCATTTATCAAGGCCATCATCAATAAAATTGAGATCCTTGGCTCCATCAATAAAAAAAACTAAATTTATTAAACGACCATTAACAACTCTATCCGAGACAACCTACGACCGGTCCTTATAAGATCTCATAAGGCATGAATAATCGCGAACAACTGCTATTGACGTTACAACAAAGTTAGCAACTTCTACTAGATTTAATAAAGAAAAGTCACAGTCGAATTACATAACTTACAATTTCAATCATTAGTAATTTTAATACTGTGTAAGAATCAGTACAAATGCATTAAATTATTATTTTTGGTACAGTGTTAAACGACGTTACTCAAAAAACAATTGTGTTTAGCCATACTATGCTATAATTCCTCTATATAATGCAGCCTTGCCGAATTTAGTCTTTTTAAATTACTACTATTGTATGATACATTGAAATTAAAAAAAAAAACCTATACCCAGTGTTTTAATATAGCATAAATAGTTTTAAACTGTTTTTTTTAACATTATAAAAGAACACATGTTATAATATAGAACACTTTAAATTTATTATTTCTAGCTCATATTTTAAAACTTTAAAAAATAAATAGTCAGAAAATATCAAAAATCTCAAAAAAACTTTCAAATTATTTTTACTTTTCCATAAAACTTTTTAACGTCATTAACATTATTGCGCAAACAACAGTTTTATTATTGCATAAACTAACCAATTAAAAAGATTATGACACTCTGCATATACTTTTTAATTTTAAGTTGTTTATGCGACTGATTGTCATATATCATTAACTTTAGACCGCTATAATTATTAGTGAAATGTACAAAAAATACATCTTTTTCAGTTTCACTTACTTATTGTTTGGCAAAAAAAAGTTTCGAAACTTTACTGGTCCTCGCCATGATTGTCTCACACCTAAGGTACGAGGCAACTCACTACCTTTACCTTTCGAGAATTTAAAAATAATGTAGTATGTTTTATCCTCATCATAAGCTTCAACGAAGTCTATAATTTCAGGACGCGGTCAGATTCTTAGAACAATTTCAAACTCAATTAATCAACAGTAATGCACATATCCTCAAAAAAATTATAATTCAATAGCAGAGTCCCGTATAACCTCTCAATATGGGAAAAAAAAATTGCAGTTTTCTAGAGTCTTTTATTTCAAACTTTTATTTCAAAATGTTTTTTCTTTAATCGAATTAAAAATAAAAATAAATTTGAGTTACCTTTTATTGTTTAAAAAAATATTTTGACTAAAAATTTGCCCGGCAAAATATTTTGGAAGTAGAGTTTTACAATACGAATTGATATTTATTTTAAAAAATTATAATAAATAAAAATATAATTTAATTTGCTGATACTGGTACACAAACCAACACTCTAAGTCTAACCTAAAGCTAAATTAAGTAAAGTACATTTTAATCGCTATAAACGTCTTAGAAATTGTTGACATAGTATTTCAGAAATACTAAAAAAAATAAAAAAATCATATACACAAATATTATAAATTAATTTTAAAACTTACATATGACATCATTAAAACAAAAGTTTTAATGACGTCACTAGAATACTATATTTTTTATGTAAAATAAGCAATAATTATTTTTTATTTGTATTTAAATTAGGTTTTAAAGTACTTTGCTTTAAAAATGTGTGTTACATTTCAAATAAATTTTATTTAAACTCTACTAAACTTACCTAAACTTAGCTTGTTTTAAATATTTTCATATGAATAAAATAAGTTTACTATTTGTAATCATTGTGCTACTCACGTGAAACAGTTTGTAGACTCACCTAATTATTATTTTGAAAACTGTTTATTTATCCCTATATTTTATTTGTAAAACCAACTATTATTACTTTAAGTAAATAATTAAAAAAACTTTTTACCTAGAAATAAAAACCTTTTAGTTTAAAACTTAATGTTTGCTTAAACATAATAGGTTGCCTGTGGTTATTTTAGTTTACGTATACAATGATGTTTATAACGTTTATCAACGTAGACAAGAGTTATACTGTATAGTTATGACTGTTATAGAGTAAAACTAATGATAAACTGCAATCTTATTTCATCACTTGCAAAAATCTAACAAACTTTAATTCAAGCTATTGTACAACTTTAAATGGAACGGGTCGAAATTGCAAGAAGACAAAATTCCACAAAGATACTTTTGCACAAAAAAAGAATTTGCACTAAAACAAATAAATAACAAAAAAAGATTTTTGCACGAGAATAAAAACAAAACAAAGAAAAAACTCTAAAAAATACATTAAAAAATAATAAATAATAATAAATTTACTGACTAAGGGAAAGGGTTATGGGTAAAAGTGGTAGTAAAATTAAATGTTTAAAATAGCAAATTAAATTTTTCAATAAAAAAAGAAAATAATAACGAATAAAAATAAATAAATTTTAAAAAAAGGTTACCGACCAAGGGCAATGACTAGGGGTAACAGCGATGGTAAAAAAAATAAAATAAACAATCTTAGCTTAATAAAAAAAAAAGATCAATCCGTGCAAAAATGTCTCTGTGCTATTTTATCGCCGTGCAGTTTTATCCTCAGCTCAAAAGTGTCTTCGTGTAATTTTGGGCCTTCGTTCACTTTTGTACGTTCGTGCAAGTTTGACAGCTCCCCATAAAATAAATGATACTAATAAAACAGTAAGAAATATTAAAAAAAAATTAAATAACAAAAAAGATTAAAAAATCAATTAAATAACACGCTGTAGTTTAACTGTTTAACGCACTGCATGTGTTAAACAGTAAAATGTTTAAAATATGCAGTGCAACTCATTAAATTGCGTCAGTTAATATGTCATTTCAAAATGTTAAACTAAAACTTTTTTACAGTCGCGTTGCACGACTTACAAATTCAAAATCATGTTTTAATTAGTTTTGGCTTTTGTAAAAGTTAATAACTGTCTTAAATAAATGCTAGTATTGCAAGTAAGTGTTTGTGCGTTTTTTTCTGACGTCAGCAACTTTAAAAAAAAATTTTGCGAGCATTTCAGTTCTAGAGATAAACAGTTAGTATGTTTTGTTTTTTTTTAAAGTATAAATGAACAATAAGTTTTATTTGCATTAACAAAACATAAATAAATATTAGATAAGATTTTAAATCATTGTACAATTCGAAGTAGAACTTTCTACTAAATTTTTTTAAAGATAATTTATGTGTTTGAATCAATGTTAGTTTCTTAAACTTCAAAAGTTTTAAAACATTATTATATTTTTGACTATTTAAGCAAATTTAGTATTTACTAGCAGTTAATTATAACTAACTTATTTAAAAATATTAAAAAACAAACATTCTTACAAAAATAACATTTTGTAAGCACAATTTATGTTTTTTTTAATTAAACTTTTAGTTATAAAACTATAAATATTCCTAAATAACCGTAATTTTCTATTGGCTTATTTAAAGAAAAATTAAAAATTCAACGTTATATCAGGTACATAAACTTAATAAAAACTTTTTTTTAACTACAAGTTTTATCTAAATTGTAAGTTTTTATCTAACATTATTTTTAACTATTATGTATATTAAGGTTAGTAACCAAATTAATACAATTTAAAGCCGTTAAAAACGCGAAGAACAAACTTTTAAATCGTGCATTGTACAACTGCAATAAAGAAAATATACCATTTGTACAACGTTAACAACTATTTGATTTAGTAGATTACAGAAAATACTACTTGTGGACTTTATGTAACTGTATTTTGTTTCTACATTTAAAACATAAGATGATAAGTACCATTAAAAAGTCGAAGCTTAAAAAATAATAAGAAAATTGATTTGTATTTAAAAAAAAATATACAAGTTAAAAAGTACAAGTTTTATTGTCTAAAAATCTTTTTATCATCTTTTTAAACCTTTTTGGACTTTGTAAGTCGTGCGATGCGACTAAAAAAATTATTTGATTTTTTTTTAGTTTTACAAAATGCAGTAAAACTGTTCAAGCACACTTAAGTTTTTGTTTTTAGTTTAAAAGTATAAATGAGCTATTATAAACAAGATATCGTAAAGTTTTTATTTACTGCAAAGTTCAAAAAGCATATCTAATATTTTTAAAAGATCTTTTAGTTCAAAAACATATCATTATTAGCAAATATCACAGCACTATAAATTTCACTTAAATTTAAATAAATTTATATTTAAATCAGATACTATTAGGTATCTATTTAGAAACTAAAAAAAATATATAATTTTAATAAAAACAACTTAAAATATGCTTTAAACTTAACTAATGTTGTTAAATTTTGTTAACGTTTGTATTTAGTACTATAAGTAATTAAAAAATAAACATTTACAACTAAACATGTCTTACCAAAAATCAATAACATAATAGTTTACTTTTAAAATCGTTTATTTAATATATTTTTATATTTTTATATAAAAATTGTAAACTTTACTTTTACTGTATTATAAAAAACTTAAATTAATAAACGCAATTTTAGCTCACAGATTACTCGTGAAAATGTAAATTGACTTTCAAAAATACGAAATATTACCGTACATATAAATGAATACTATCAAAAATTCTACCAAATTGGCAACAAATATAAAATTCCTTGAATGGATGTCGAATGGATGTCGAGTTGTGTATTTAGTTCAGATGGATATTGAAACATAAACCGAAAAGAATGAATCGATTTTTCTTAAACTTAAAAAGAAGTGAAATAATTGTAAATGTTTAGAACATCTTGTCAAATAAAACTGTTTTTATTGTTATTATTATTATTATTGTTATTATTGTAAGTTTATTGTCATACGAAGGACCCAGGCATCAAAACCTAGGCCACTTATACAGAAAGACATACAACAAACAGACAAAAATAAACCAAAATTGTACATTAAAAATGAAAAAAAAAACTGAGTTTAACTAATAAAAGTTTGAAAATTAACATAAAAACACCAAAAATTATAACACAAAATTTTTAATTTCGGTGCTTCCGAAAAGAGAACAACAATATCCTACTTTAACTTCACCCGAACAGATGGTTTCACTCAAAAACTGGTTTCACTTTCATTCAAACGATTGGCTTCACATTATTTGAACAACTTTTTCAGCTTTCATTTGAGTAACCGGCTTAACTTTTATCTATACAACTTGTTTCACTTTTATTCGTATAACTAGAACCGCTTTTATATGAAAAACGTTTTTCATTTTTCTTAGGAGAGCCTGCTTCATGTTTACTTTCAAATCTTTAATACTCAGATAACTCAGCGTTTGTTGGACTTTTGTAGTAGCTGATAAATGTTAAGAACACTGACTATAAACAAAACTCAAGAACCAAAGGCCTCTAGCACTTAACAGCCCAATAAACTATGTATTAAGGAACACGTTTTGTTATACACAGAGGAAAGGCGCCGCTAATAAAATAAAGCTATAGGTTAAACCAAATTAGACAAATACAACCAGTGGTTAATGAAGAAATAACAACAAAAAAAATCACTTATGAATTTTGCTAACAAAATATTTATTTAAATCAAACTTTTTTAACCTTAACCGAAAATGCTCAACTTTTTTACAAGAAACTAATTCGTCTGGAAGCTTGTTCCATAATTCAACTGAACGATAAAAAAAGAATTATGCCAAACATTATTGTTGAAATTATGTCTGCATGTAAATTTTCTGCTGTTACCTCTCAGTAAATAAGTACATTTATGAGGTTCAAAAATAGACTGTAAATTAATTGTAGTTTCACTATTAATCAGTTTGAAAAAAGTAATTAAGTCAAACTCAATCCTTCTTTACTCTGAAGACTTAATACCAAGTTTTGAGAGTCTATCAAAATAAGATGTGTATGAGATGTTACAACGGTTGAAGACTATTCTTGTATATTTTCTTTGAATGGATTCAAAATGGTTAATATCTTTCTTCAGGTATGGAGACCAAATTGGTGTGTTGTATTCTAACTTAGGACGAATGTAAACGAGATAATTTTTTTTGAGAATGTTTATATCTGTAGATTTAAAACTCTTTAAAACTTGAAAAGAAATAGTTGATGTAATTTGATAAACGTAATTGATATGGTGGTTCCATTTTAGGTTTTCAGCAATAAAAATTCCCAGATCTTTAAACACTTTAGTTGAAGGTAACCTTATGTTGTTTAATCTAAATTCAGAAGTGAAACTAGATGAATTTTTTTGAATGTTTAGAACCTGACATTTACTAGGATTTAAAACTAGTTTTCTTTTTTTTAGCCAATGATAAATTTTATCCAAAGATTTTGTAGAATTGTGTTAGAATGGCTAAAAACTTTTGTATCGTCTGCAAAGAGATTTATAATGCTATCGACATCTACTTCTAAAGCTATATCATTGATATAAATTATAAATAAAAGTGGGCCAATAACGCCTCCTTGAGTTATAGTTTTAAATACAATATTATTTTATCATGATAGTTTTAAGTTCTATAGAATAAGGTATAAAATAAAAAAGTATACTTATCACGTTAATATAATTTAAATTAGTTAAGCAATTAAATTACCGAAGTTAAACCAGCGTAAAATTTAGATGTTTCTAAATTTCATATCAGAAATTGAAATTCTATTAAATAACACTTATACTTTAAGTAAATTTTAAAATATAATTTATATACTACGAATTGAACAATAAATATTAAACAAAATCTTTACTAATTCTTCAATTATAAGGTTTTACAAAAAAAAAAAAAAAAAAAAAAAGGAGCTAAAATTCTTTGCTAAATGATTAAAAATGAACTCATTGACATCACTATAGTATTCCTACAAGTTTTAGATTTTCTATTTTAAAATATTATTCTGTATTTCTAAAAAAAATTTTCCGGCCGACATAGCTATTTTTAAGTCGTAAAACGCGACTGTATTTCTAAATTGATTTAGTTAAAATAAATACGGTTAAAATGTTTTCTTATAAATTAGAAAGCAAGACTTTAAGTAATAAAATAAATAATGTATTACGATATAAATTGAAACTTTTTCCTGAGTTGTTTGATTTGATTAGCATGTTGCTTTTTCTGATAAAAAGTTTTGAAATGAAAACAAAAGCTTTTACAAAAGACACTTTATTTTTTGTTTTCTAATTACTAAGCATCAATACAAATTTATAAGTTTAATTTAGTTTTGCGTTATGACAGTATAAATATATTTTTGTAAAGTTAAAAATACTTAAAAATATTTATACAAGTTTTATTATTTCTAAATGTTTTAAATTATTTTCTACTAATGCTTAATGATGAATTATAAAACGATAAAAAACAAAATAATCATATTAGTGGACAACATTTATAACTTTCTTTTTTTAATTCATTAAAACAATATTCTATCACATATCTATAAATATCTTGTTATTGAACATCACGAAAAAGTTATTCAATTAAGTAGATCAAAAACGATTAAAATACTAGTTCCAATAGTTGCAACACAACCAAAAAAGGACAAAATATCAGCGATTTTATAGTACTTTTGACTCAAATAAAAAGAAAAAATAGTGAGTTCTACCAAAATATTAAAGTTCATAACACGATGAAATTTTACAAACTTTCATTTTCAGACAATTTGTATCAGTAGTGAAAGATATTTCCCTAGATTACTTATGTTTAGAATATTTTATGAAATTGATTTAAGTTAAGAATGGTAAAATTATAATGCTGAAATTCAATTTCAATAAAAAAAAATTAAAGGTTCAACTTTTCTAAGAAAATAAACATCAGAAACATTTCATTTTTAAACAATTACGCTCTTAAAAGTAGTTTTACGTCTCAAAAATAGTATTTACAAAAATGTTAAAAAGCTCTATCATAAAGATGCTTATAAAATAAAACTGCTTATATTTAGTAATTTTGTAGAAAAAATGCAAAATAAACAAAACAAAGCTAGTATAAAATCTTGAGCATCAGTATGTTGCCGAAGCAACTGATAAAATCTGAATAAAAAACCTCAAAAAAAGCTCGAAGTCGAGTCAATGTGTTACTTGAAGAAATCAGTAACAGAATAAAATGTAAAAATTGTCGACAGCACAACTTCAAATAAAGAAAGGATTTGATACCGAAGTGTGTAAAAAATAAACTTTTTTAAAACTCCATGTTGGGACCAAAACTTAACCTTGAGCTGGTCTCATTGGAAACTAAGAAAGTTTTAGATGGCGAAATAATAAAACGAAAAATGATGGCACATTATAATTGAAATAATAAACCTTGTAGAAGAAAGGATTATTTTTTTCCAACAAATACCTTAGTCGTCAGATTAAAAGTTATATAATACAGCTAAAAAAGTATTATCGACAGTAAAAAAAAAAGTGGAATCCATAAATTGTTAATTAAAACATAAGTAAATTGTGCATCAACTTAAAAATCATAATAAACTTGATAATAGCTTTGCAAGCGAAACTGGGAGAAATAATGAATACTCTTGATTAAGCACAAAATATTTTTATGGATCTCAACAAAGAAAACAAAATATTGTCTACTTAATTTATCATAATTTAAAACAAAATTGAGCCTTAAGTTTTTAAATGGTCAACAAAAGGAAAGATAGTGAAAACCACTTGAATAACGAGCTAAAGCACCTCAGAAAATCTAGTAAATACTACAAAAAACAAGTTTTTGAAAATTAAAACTAATTTCACAACTTTCTGTTGAAGCAGCACAAAAAATTGTTAGGAAGTTTCTCCTCAGTAGAACAAAAAAAAGATCTTATAAAACTTGTTTTTTATTATTTATTTTTTTTCAAATAAACAAACAACTTCTTCGTCAGATAAAGAACCAACAATAATTGAAAATGGAAATATCGAAATTAAAAGAAGTAATGTGCCATCCATGGCTTGTTGATTGAAAATTATACGAAACATAATTAGTAGAAATATATCAAGTTATAATATATAAAAAACTGCATAGTAGCCTTGCAAGCGAAACTGGATGAAATTACGAAAAATTTTATTTCAGACAATTTTAACCAGTAGAGATACATACTTTTATAAATCTCTTATGTTTAAATGAGTTGTTTAAGATTCCTTGAATTAAAAAAATAGTTATTAACGATAATTTTATTTATACATTAAAAGTTACAACTTTTTCATTAAAAAACAGTGTTTTGCCATTTAGTTCTCAAAAGTTAGAAGATGATAAATTTATTTTCTTTGTATAAACAGAAGACTTATCAGCATTAAGATCCTTAATTTACTTTTAGCATTGTTTTAGACAGGAAAACGTAAAGTAAGTATCTTAAAGCCACAACACACATAGCATATATTCAACAGCATTTAAAAATATTTGTTATTTACAGAAACCAAAGTGCTTAATAACAAAACTGTTGTCTTTTCAAAGTTGATTACTAAATTAATGTTTCAAAAGACAAATTGTAATAAAACCAAGTCAAAAATGTGACCTCAGAAAACAAAAAGTAAAATTTGAAGAATTCGATAAACTATTCTTGTTGTAAAAAACTAAATGAAAATTACTTTATACTGATGAAATTCAACTAAAGCATATCGCAGGTAAAGTTTGTATAAGCAAAGTAAGAAAGTCATCTGAATAACTCAGATAATAATATAAAAATTCAAACTCAAAATTGATTTAAAAGAAGTAATAAGTTTTGAAGACGATTACATTGAAAAACCATTAATGATAAATTGAAAGATTGAAAATGTCAAAGCTTCAATCTGAAAGGAACTACAACATTTGTTTACTTCATTTATGCAAGGTTTTATGTTGCTTAAAACAAAAGTTAACGATTATAAAGTAAAAGATCAGAAAGAAAAAACATCTTATGAAATCAGACAACTCGAATCAGTAGATATTAATGTTTTAATTATCTACAAAAGTTTAACTGAATGGTTTAATATTAATCCAATGATTAATATGATACAAACTTAAAGTACAACTTGAATAAATAAGATTGGAAAGCTTTATTTTTTCTTCGACAATAAAGATCCGAGAATTTTTATAAATAGTCTTTTAGACAGAAATGCCAAGAAATTAAAGTTTTGTCGCAACAATGATATCAGTGAAGTCGTTTCAAAGAAAAACAATTCGAAAGATAGAAGGTTTGGAAATAAAAGTTCTTAAAACAAAACTTGCAAAACAAAGTTAAGTTGTTTACTAAAAGAAGGATACAAAAGACAGATATTTTCAAAAACACAACATTTCAAAATTACGTCATAATAAAAAAGTGTAGAATTTTATCAATTTTTTTTTATCGATTAAAATCACTACAAAGCAAAAAACTAAACTTGTAAGTTACTTGGACTCTGTAAGTTAATTTTATAGCAGAGCAAAAAACGACTTTTCTAGCCGGCGGGCCAAATTTACCAAAAAAAATCTTTAGCGACTAGGTTGTTATAATCAGACAATATGATTAAAATTGTTATATAATCAAAACTTAAGCTTTTCAGACATTAACATTAGTTAAGGTCAAGTTTATTTCAATCTAGAATATAAAACTTTTAACTTTAAAACAAAGTGCTAAACACGCAGCAATTGAAAAGCAGTAACAATTTTAAAACGGAGATGTTAGTGCTAAACCCGCTTAATAAAATAACTCTTTTTTTAAGTTCTGAATAATTGACATTAATCTTATATTTAATTAACTAAATTTTTTATTTAATAGTTTTTGAATATAAGAGGTAATTTAATACTAACTGATTTAAACTACTACAATAAAATTGAAGTAAATTCTCATTCTCATAAATTGAAATAAATTGAAGTAAATTAAGTTATGATTAGAATAAAATAGTTCTTTAATATGTTTTCTATTCTATTTGTTGATGCTACCAAGCTGGTAGAGTTAATTGTTAAACAAAAAAATTTACTGCTTTTACAATTTAGAAACTGAGTAAAAAGAAACAACAGAAAATACAACAAATAGAGTGAAATTATTAATCTTAAAATAAAACTTTATTGTAATATTTCTAATGGTATGCTCTACGAGATTATTATGATTAGATCTAGTCCGCTAATAAAAACATGTGCTTCTCATATATTAAAACCTTATGAAAAGTTATGAGGAATCAACAGCTAAAGTTAATAACAAAAACAGCTTAATTCTTAATTTAAGATGCTGAAAAAGGAGGTTCTTTAGTTAAAGTTTTACAGCTAATAGTACAGGAGGTGGCATATGGGGAAAAAGTCAGAACTGTACGAAGACAAAGTTGCACGAGGGGACTAAATTGCTCGAAAACAAGTTTGCACGAGAGCACAAAATTGCACAATTTTGTCCCAAAGGTCAATTTTGCAGGAGAGTGAAAAAAGACTTAAAAAAACTTAAAGATACATAAATAAATAAAAAAGTTACTGACCGAGGGTAAGGGTTAGGGGTAACAATAAAATAAAAAATTAAAATGACTAACTAAAAAAATAATTTAAAATAATAAAAATAAATAAATTAAATTAACCCGTGCAAAAATATCTCCGTGCAAAAATATCTTTGTGCAATATATTATTATAATATATTATTATAATTATAATATTATCTCCTCGTGCAAAAGTATTTTCGTGCAATTTTGTACGCTTGTGCAAATTTGACCGGCATTTGTTGCTCAAAAATCAAGATCTTTTTACTCAGATTAGTTAAATAATAAGAGGTCATTTTTGATAAGTTATTAAAAGTTCAATAAGTTAAAAATACGATAAAACGTTTATATTAGTGATTTACCGAATCCAATATTCGGATTCGAATTCGGCCGAATCCTAATTTCAAAATGACATTCGGATTCCGCCGAATCTTAAATTTCAAAATAAGACTCGTTTTCGGATTCGGCCGAATCCTAATTTAAAAAAAGACTCGGACTCGGTAGACCACTGTAAACTTTTTAAATTTTACTTATCTGCTATTTAAAAGCTAAATGGAATGTAAAACTAGTTAATGATTTTACGCTTAATGTGTTTAAAAATAGTATTTCACACTTATAAAAGCCTTGTTTATGTTGATTTAGAGTTTTGCACTCAGTATTAAAACTATAACAAACTTTTTGTTAGACTCACAAATAAAATTAAGTACATAGTTAAGGCGTTTAATCTCAGATTTTAGAATAACCGCTCTTATTTATTCGTCGTATGTTAAATTTTTTATGTTTTCTCGTTTTAATGAACTGCTGCATTATTTATTAAAAGAAAAAATTTAACTTAAGTATGTAACATTAAAGCAGATGCTTGCATAATTTTAGCTATATACTTTTTTTATTAGTTAATTATTTGTTTAAATGACAATTCTAATTTATTAGATATTTGTTATAACTTCCAATACTTAAAAACAATGTTCTAAAAAAAAAAATGTTAAAAATAAAGCTTAAATAATTTGTAATGAACTGCTGCAACTACTTGGATTATTTATTATTGAGCTCTTAACATTAAGAAAACCATTAGAGCTTGCTGCAGTTTTGAGAGATAAGGTTCAAAATCAATGATAAAAGAGTTTAATCAAAAAGTTTTTGCCTAATAATTAAAAAAAGTTTTAAAAGCAGCTTATACTTATGCGTGAGAATTTTTGTAATATGTAGTGTGGTTCTTTTGTATTATAGATACATTACCCAAACTATTTTGCTAAAATCATATAAAATGGTCTAGAATAGTCTTTCGTATTGGTAGATAAAATTCACTGATACATTATATTAAGTTAGTATAAAAGCATTTCATTTTTATAATGTGCAGCTTAAGTAATACAAACACTAAGCTGCCTGCAGGGGGTCCTAAGCACAAACGTGCTAGAAAATCATCCCTTGTGCAGGAAAAGTATGGGCTAAAAGGTGAGGTTGACAATCTACCCACAAACAGTCAAACAGACCCAAAAGAGACTTTGGATGTTGGCGTACCAACATCCGTAGCTTAAAAATGTTTATTAAATTTTATTTATTTTATGTTGTAGTTTTCGGAATGAAAGATTGTTATAAAAACAAAAGCTTTAAATGTTTATAGTTATATCATTCTCTTTTCAGTGCTGCCAAATAACCTGAAACTCTGAATTTGACAATTTAGACTAAAAAACCTGGAAAATCTGGAATTTTGTACAAAAATCACTATTAAAACACGGAATTTTAAACAGTTTTTACAATTTTTAAATTTGACACAAAAAATCTACCATTTAGCTAAAAACTTTTTGTCATCGTCATAATTTCTATTTATTAAAAAAAAAACTTTTAAAGTAGCTTTACAGTACCTTTTCAATGTTACAATTGAACACAGTTTCTTACCTTAAACATAACTTTTAACTAAAAATAAATAAAAAATACGTACTTTTAAAAACCTAGATAAAAATTTTTTAAAAACATATAGCAACCTTGTCTTTAGCAATAAATGAAAACTGGTAATCTTTTTTTGTTATATATCTTTAAAGACAACAGCTTTAAATAAATGAATTGGCTGTTTTTTATCTGTTTTTAGTGTAGAAATATAGTTTACAAAAGCCATATATTTTAGAATAATTTGTTTGTTAGCTTTTATCAATTATAGCAATTGAGGGTTGAAAACACTCAGGGTACTAAAGGAAACGCAGGGTACCTTTAAATTCGACAAAAGCTAAAGTAAAATGTTAAGAAGAATATCTGTTTCGAGGCTTATTAAGGTGAAGATTCTCCTATATTTCCACCAAAGAATCCAAAACAACAAAACTCTGTAAAATTTGATTCGAAGAAGTTTTGAACTTACTATTTTTTGTTTAAGATAGAACTAAACACAGCTACACAGAACGACGAGCAACATGTTTCTATTAAAGAAGAAAATGAAGCAGAATAATGGAACTTTTTGCTACAGAAAATTTGAATGCAGAAACTGAAGAGGATAAAGTCTTAAACTGTTATAACTTTAACATTACAAAATACCCATATCTTGCAATTTTTACATAGAAATATTTTCTGCACGGTATCATCTTCTCGGTATTTTTGAAGAATATATTCTAAACTAGGAATTAGTACGAGCAAAAAAGCAATTGATTGCTTCCAAAAACCGGCAAAAAATATTCTTTCTCCACCACAATTTGAAAATGCAAGAATATTCTTTTGTAATATAACAGAGACATCGTTTGGTATTGTAGTTCGTTTTATATTTTTGAAAAACTGCTTAAGTTATTTTTTTTTATTTTTTTTATCATAAAATTGTAATCCTAAATGTATTTTTTTTTTTATAATTGTAATTTCTATTTTTTTAGGCCTTTACCACAGTTGGTAATATATTTCAATTTTAAATTTTTTTATAAATCATAAATTATGTTTATTAATGTCATGCCTAGTTTATATCGAATAGCATTTAGTACTATTAGTGTAGTTTAAATTTAATTTAGTTATGGTTGTCAGTGTGGTTGTACACTACATTAAAACCCTACAATCAATTTTAATAGAAGTGAAATCTTCAAATTGTAAACCTTAGAAATTAGATTTTTTTTAACGAATAGACAACTAATGTTTTTAAAGCTTACATTACTTTTTCCAATAAAATACACTTAGAAAATCAAACATTTAGACCTATATATGTATGATAATGTTTTTTTTTTGACAATAAAGGACTTTATTTAATCTAAACATTAGGGATTAAATCTATGTTTCAAAAATTAAATAATATATTACTATTTCACACTAAAATGTTCTTATTATGAAAGTTTGTAGCTGTTGCAAAGTCATCCAATTTTTAAGATTTAAAGTTCTTTTTTCATCAAAACTATAGGGTCAGTTATTATTTGTCGACATACAACATTGTACCCGCATTTTTCGTAAAACTCCACCACATCATTTGAGGAGCTGACCACGCAACAATTGTACCCTCTTTTCAACACCCAATTCTCAGCAGCCAACATCATCCTTTTACCAATCTGATTTCCTCTAAAAGCTTCCGATACTGTCACTAAGAAATTGAAAAATAATGTTTAATTAAAGGACTTAGTAATAAGTTTATATTCTTTAAATGAACTTCAGTTAAGAATTTTTACTACAGTATCTAAGCTTTGGAATTTCAAACATTTTTAATTCAGTTATGATTATGTTGTTACGATTTTAGTTTTCTTTAAAAGTAACCCATCTAGTTAACTTACCCATGTCTAACTCAACAGTGTTGTTTATTTCAATTAATTTTTCGCCATCTTTTTTATTAACATCTATTAAGTATTTATTTTTTTCTACAAGCACATGTCCCATTATTTTATGAGGATTCGAGGAAGTGTCCACGTAAGCAAGTGAAGTTGGAAGTTCATCACTAGAGTTCGCTAGTGATTTCATCCTGAAATAATAAAAGTATAATTTTATTAAACAAGATAGAATTATTAATAATTTAAACATCAGACTTTATTTTATAATTTTTTAATGAATAAAAGAACACTCAAATTTTTTCATTCCAATTTATTTCGTCAAATTCTCTTCAGGGAAACTACAATTTAAACAATAAAATAAAACACCACAAATGTATATACAAAATAATATTTTTTACAAACTAATTAACTGATCAATTAAGTAAACATAAATGTAATCAACGAAAATGTAATCAACAAAGCTTTAAAAATCAACACAAAATGGTCTTAACTAAATAATATTTATTGTTTCAATTGTAGTTTCCCTGAAGAGAATTTTACGAAATATATTTGAATGAAAAAATTTGAGTGTTCTTTTATTCATTAAAAAAAATAGAATTACTTTAAACAAACAACTGAGAAACAGCATATTATAAAAACAGTTAAAGATTTTAAGTAAGAGTTTCTCGTACTAGAAAAAACTAATTTTATTTAATTTAGATGTTAAAAGTATAACACAAAACTTTAAACTATATACAATGTTAGCATTCTATAATTTAATTACACACATTAAAAATTTAAAAGAAACTCACTTAAATTCAAAGTAGCCAGGAAATTCCATTTCTATCAGTTGATAGCAATCTTCACGAAATTGAGGTTGCAATTTATGTACAGGAATCAGCTCGTATTTGCTCGTACCAACTTTCACTATTTCTTCATTTTCACCTACTTTGCTCATTTTTGTTAGATTTTATAGTTTTCTGTTAAATATTTTTTTTATTTTTATTTTGTTATTTTGTTTTTATTTTTAATTTTTAGAACCATTTTTGATTATTAACTTTATTTTAAGAAAACAAGACACATAAATCAACAAACATCAGTTGATTACAGAGCAAACCTGAAATTAGAATTTTTAAACTTATGCACTATAAATACCAGTCTTTCCCAAAGTGGGCGATATCTCCCTCTGGGTTGATATAAGTAAGTTGGGAAGCAATAAATAGTGAAGGGGCAATAGGCGGGGAGGGAGGGATGTAGTTTTAATATTATGATACATTAGACATTCTTTAGTTGTAGATGAAGAGCAAAAAAAAAGGTTATAAGTGTTTTATTAACAATCTTCATACTTATACTAGATGTTCTTGAGTTGCAGATGAAGGACAAAAAAAAGGACAGTTTAGTATAAATGGTAGCTTTTTGAATGAGAGCTTTTTCTTGGAGGGTGTAACAGGTTTTTAAATTCCTTTAAAGGGGGTAATTTAAAAAAAAAAAGTTTGGGAAACTCTGATCTATACAGTAACAAAGCTGTCATACTGTAATGTAAAGATTAATAAATGTAAAAGTCAATAGGAACCAATTGAAACTAAATTAATTTATTTACTAATAAATAACTTGTAGTAAAACTGCATATCAATACAATGAAAATAACAATGTTTGTTAATTATAAACTATTGCGGAAATAAAGAAGCAGTACAGTAAAAACATTTTTGCTAATATGTTTTTTAAACATAACGATAATCTAAGAACTATATAAAAATATACTTAACCATTTTAAAAACTGTCATAAGTTTTTACAAAACAACAAAAAAATTATATGTTGGTTCTTCAGCTGCTAAATACAAATAAAACATTCATTAGCTGTCTTGTCATATTTATACTAAAATTATAAAAGTTCAACATTCATAAATCATGATTTGCTACATATTCTAAATAGTAAACCACAATCAGTTTTGGTAGTAAAAGTAGAAAATACTTTAAGTAAAAATAACAAATTTATCTTAAAAATACTTTGTCAAAAGAAATAATAAGACAATTACTGATGATATTTAAAACTTAAAATTTCTTTAATAAGAAACTTAGTGATACACTAGCGTGTTCTAAATTTAAATAACTTATAAATTCCACAGTGTGTTAAACATAAATAAATACTTTTATACTAAATGCAAAACTTTATATTGAATCTTTATTAAGCGTTAATATTTATAGTGTTTTTAACTAAACTTATTAAATAATTAAAGTATAGTAGTTATTGACTTACACAAGTATTTATTTAATTCAAAAAAAAAAAAATTGATTACAAAAAATAAGATTTAAAGCTCAGTATTGCAAAGTAAAATACTAACAATATTGCAAGTTGACTTAAATATTAAATAAGGTTGAGCAACTCCAGTGATTAGTGATATTGCGTTTAAAATATTAATAAACAGAATAAGTATACAAAATATGGAACTTTATACTAAATTTTACGAACCGTGCTCTTCAATTAATCTATAATACTCAATTGTGGTAACAAAATGATAGTGTTAAGCTTTTTTTTACAATAGGATTTTTTACTTTTTCGTTTAACTGTTCAAAAGTAAGCGGCCTTCGAAGACTTTTATTTATGTTTGCAAAATATTAATAAAAACCAAATAAAATACGTACGTCTAATATAAACTAAAAAAAGGCTTTGTAAATAATTAAAAGAAAGGTTTACTAACACAAATACGAAATAATTTTTGTTTATGTCATTTTTTTAAATATTTATACTGTATGAAAATTATACTTTATGTTTTTATAAAAGTTTAAAGCTTAAATATTCTAGAGTTTTTTCAAAATTAATTTCACATTCCTTGCTGGTTATAATTAAAACCCAATTAACTATTTATAAAATATGTTTACAAACCACACTATAAACCATAACAAATAAACAATAGCATTAACCTAACTAATACTGACATTAAAAGCTACTTATAAAAACTAGGCATAACACTTATTGATTATATTTTATAAATATAACAGATGCAAACACCAATGAATATCATATTTTACAAACTACTTTAAATATTGTCAAAACTTTTACACAACACCTAAATCTAACAGAAATATACTTTTATATATTTAAAAGCTATACCTAGAATAAACTACTTGAGCTTTAAAACATAAAACACTTCAAAGAAAATAACATTGTTTGAAAAAGATCTTAACAATAAACAACAAATAATACTAATATCTAGTTGGACTACATGTTAGCAGCAGCAAAGTGGTTTAGAATGATTTTCTTTTCAACTGATGAGTATTTATACATGGCTGAATTTAGCCTATAAAAAGTTTGATCAGACTAACTTTTCTCTAAAACGCTTGGATAAACAAGAGTTTTCTTGAAATGTTTCATTGAATCAAATCAACTATGTAATGCAATTTGATATCATGTTACAATCTAACAAAAAGTATACATCTATAATGCAATGGTAATATGTTATTTAACTTGAAAGCTCAAAAACTGTAAAAAACAGTTAAATCATTTTTTTTTAGAAAAAAAGTTGAAATTCATTGTAAATCTAAAATAATCAGAAAACACCATGATTTTTTTTTCTAGCCTGAGTTTTTAAAGTGCAAGGTTTTAAACTTTAATGTACTTCAATTATGAAAAGGTTTAATGAAAAAGAAAGATTTATTGTACTTGTTGTCTCACTGGTTTATTGGAAAAAAAATAGTAAAAGCTAAATGCTTATTTTAAAATAATAGCTGATGAAATACTAAATAACTAAATTAGTTTCATAAAGACTTTTTCTGTTCTCAAGTATACTATTAATATTACATCTAAATAATTTGAAACCATTTTTGTAGACATTCATAACTTTATGTTTCTCAGATCTTATAAAATATTATATCAATGTAAAACTAACTCTTTACTATGATAATAAAAAAACCAATAATAATATTACTAATGTACTCTTTAATAAAACTGAAACCTTTATTTTTCAGATTATAATCTAGAAGGAAAGAGGTTTACTTAACTTAATAAATAGTATGGTTGGTTATAATGTATTTACAAAGCACACTATAAACCATAATAATTAAACATTAAAATTAACCTAGATGATACTGATATTTAGTTATACTTAGAACTACTTGTAATGACTATATAAACTTGGCAAGACAATTGTTGCAAAAACTTTATATTAAAGAACAGATGCAAACACCAACAATTATATAAAAAAACATTAAACATTTGAAAACACTTTAAATGTGGTCAAAAATTTTACACAAGAATAAAATCTAACAGGAATATATTTTCAGAAATTTGAAAGATGGAATGATAGTTAAGTACTTGAACTTAAAATCATAAATTAGTTTCAAGAAAGTAGCACTACAACGAATAATACTAATGTCTTCTTTAACTACGTGTTAGCAGCAGCTAAGTGGTCAAGAATGAACTTCCTTACCAACTGATGAGTATTTATATATGAATGAGTTTAACAATAAAAATTTTCATGCGGCTAACTTTTCTCTTAAACGCTTGAATGAACAAGAGTTTTCTCAAGGTTTTTCATTGAATCAAAAAAACTTTATAACGCAATTTGATATTCTGTCACAATCTAACAAAATAATATAAATATTTTACTTTCTAAGGCGATGGTAATGTTTATTTAAATTAAAATCTCAAACACTATAAAATAAAGACTACCTATTTTTCCTTGAACAGTTAGTTGAAATTCATTTTAAAACTCAAATACTATAAAAACACCACCAAAAACAAAAACCAAAAATTTTTAGTTTAAATTGAGTTTTAAAAATTATAAGTTTTAACTTCAACAGAATTAACCTGAAAGTTTTTTTATAAAAAAGAAGGTTTATTGTATTTGATCATTTTATCATGTTTTAATCCTGCAAAAGATCAGGTAAAGAGACGAAAATTTCTGAGCTGGACGGAGATAATGCATATTGGCTGAAGCTAAGAATAAAGTAGCTTTGCAGTCTACTGATAGTAATTTCGGCAAAAAAGTATATGCTAGTTAAATTCAAGCTCTAAAGCAGGGTTTCCCAAAGTGGGCGATTTTAGTAAGTCGGGGGGCGATAATTAGTGAGGGGGCGAAAGGGTGGGCGATAACTAAAAAGGGGGCGAAAAGGGGGCGATTTGAAAATTTTAGGCTGTCATAAAATTTTTACTTTTTATATTGCTATTTTACTAATTTTAGCTTGCTATTAAATATTTGACCCTGAAGTAAAACTTAAACAAAAAAAGTTTATTTTGTTTGTGTAAAATATAAATAAAAAAATTCAAGTACTTATGACTCCTGCTTTTAAGTAAATTACATATTTTCATTCATATATTTTCTTATTTAACAATTACATAGATCATAGACGATCGGAATCCCTCTCACCATTTTATAACCTGACATAAATGCTATTTGGGATCATAAATGGTTTGTAAAAAACCATATTATATATTATTAAATTTCTAGGTAAACTGGCAAGCCTGTATACTTTTATTTTTGTTGGAAATATCATGAGGTGATAGTTATATCACCTAATGATATTAGCAATTGTTTTTTTGAAAAGTCACTAAGTTAGACTAAGAAATAAAACTATACAGGGTTGCTAATTTACCTAGAAACCTGAAAAAACCTGGAATTCGACAGTTTAGGCAAAAAAAAAAACCTAAAAAATCTGGATTTTTTAATAATTTCAAATTATTAAGTAGCAAAATTTGACACAAAAAAGCTATCATATAGATAAAAATATAGATCCCTTCAAGGCAAATTTTTTTGAAGTAAGCGACTTACAGAAAACCTTCACAGAATTACAAACTGACCTTGATCTGAAAGTAAATTTTTCCAAATAACCATATAAAAGCATTTGGACTCAACAAAAACTAAGGCAAAAGTATCCAATCAGGATCAGAATCAAAAGAGGAATTTAGGTTGTTGTTTTTAGTTTTTCCTTCTAGCTATGTTGTTGAGAAAGCTTTCAGTTCAGTTATCAACATCTTGAGCAAAAGATCTAATCTAGATATTTGTATGGGAGACTTTTTTTTACTGATTAAGAATCAGATTAGAAAAACTTGCAAGCAGTATTAAAACTCATCCTTCACATTATATTAGACTTCATTAGCAGACATTATTTTATGAAAGTTCATTTTATTTTATTTGATCTTTTGAAATACTTCTTATTTAACCTGGTTTGTATTGTATTTAAGTTGTCTTTTTATAATAAAAATTTTATTAAGTTATTTATTCTACAACAGGTTTGCATAATGCCTAATAAATATTAATTACGGTAGACTTCCTTTTGAGTTCGCACTTTTTACCCAAAAAAAAGTACAAATTTATATGTTCTAAAATTTAACTTAAATAAAGTCTATTACTAACTAAGTATTAATAAAATAAAAATACATAATATTTAATAGCTTATATAGGTCAGTGTTTTAATGAATGTTTGTTTTATGCTTTAGTTGATTTCATGTTTATGCATAACGTTATTGCATATAACATATTTAAAATTATCATTTTGTAAAAAAAATGGTAATAATTTTTGAGTTTGCACTTTTTGATTTTTTCAAAGTGCGAACTCAAGCGGAAGTCTACTGTATTTATTAAATGGTTTATGTTTTAAATCTGTTAATAATTTTATTTTGACTTGTATAACTTTGTAGTTTATATTTGTCGTTTTACATTTCATTAAAAGTTTTTATAGCATAGTGATTAAAGTATTTGTTTTAAAGAAATTTATTTGACATAATCTTTTTATAACTTGTTTAATCTGTATAAATAAATAAAAATTGATAACTATTAAAGTTTTTATTTAAAAATTTTTTTTTAAGTTTTATAAGAGTATAAAATTGAGGTCTCTGTTTGAAATGACTTCAAATTTTTCATTTAAAAGATTCTTAAACTCAATTATATTTTCTTACTTGATTTATTATTGTTAAAAAAATCAATATATTAAGGAATTTTAAACTATTAATACAATTGTTTTTTGTTTTATCTCAATTTTTTATATATTAGCAATTAGATTGTATTGATTATTTTAATAGTTCAACACTAGCTTTTAGTTTTTCATTATTTTCTTCTGGTAAATTATTATAGTCTAATAATTAGAGAAAAAATAAATTTAAACAGTATTAATTAAGCCATCAAAAAGAATGCTACAGTTACAAAAAAGAAATTTAACCTAATTAAAAGATTTTTTTAATCGATTACTTTCTGTTCACAGAATTAATTGTAAAACTTTTGATTTTTTTTTTTTTGAATTTAAGTAAAAAAAAAAGGAATTGTTAAAATTAAGGTTTAGTTTATTAAAGGTTATTCCAATTCAAATACTGTTTAATGGTATTCTACTACAAAACATATAGTTTGTAAGTTAAAAATTAATTTTTTAATATTACAACTAACTTGCTTACAATATATCTTAGCATTGAAATTAATAATTTTACTGCATTAACTGAATCTGTTGATGAAACCACTTTTCATGTGAGATAATCAACCAGTCGGTCAAACTTCCTCAAACTAGGTCAGATATTATGTTTTAATGTTTATTTTATTATATGTAAAATAAACTGTTCATTCTTTTATAGTTTTTTAATTTCTGGTATAGTAATCTTAGAATATGCATATTTATAAAATTATTTAAGTATATTGTGCGGCTTAAATAAGTTACTTAGTATTAATTTTTAAATGTCGGAAATTTGTTATATGAGAGATTATTATAATGTCGGGTTTAAGTTAAAATTTCAGATGGGTAACGTACGGTTAAGATCCAGTCAAATTTCGACCCGCTAAGTAACTTGAAAACTACTTGTACAAAATAAACAAAAATTAGTTTTTTGATTTTTATGAATTATAAATACACTTTCAATTTGGTTTTCAGTTTACAATAGTATTTCCTAGATCACAATAATATTTAATAATTTTATTACAATTCTGCTGGAGTTTTTTAATTTTCATATACGTTAATTTTTTAAATTATGCAGCCCGCAATTACATTTTTTTAACAAGTTGAAACTAGAAAAGATTTTATAGTAAATATGAATTGCTGACTACAGAAGTTGTCCAATACTATCCTAAAAGTTTCATTAGTTTCAAAACATTTCATATCTAAACAGGATTGATTAAAGATTACACAAGGCTTTTTAATAATTATTATTTTAATACACTTTATCGGGCTTATAAGAAAACAAATGTAACTTATTTTCTCAAGCCCTATAAACTACTTTGAACACAGCCCAAAAAGGCGTGCATAAGAAGTACCAGACTAAATTACATTTTGAACACAACTTTTTCGGCTCAAAAGTTTAAACTCCAGAGAAAAACTACTTTGTAAAATTGCGGGGGGCGATTATTTTTAAAATTTCTTAAAAGGGGGCGATTTAGAAAATGAGTTTGGGAAACCCTGCTCTAAAGTCATATGATTTTTTTTTTCAAAAATCAAAAACCTTTTTGTGATACTGAAGAAAAGAACATTGATCAGATTGTATAACATAACTATAAAGAAAATGTAGCTGTGAAATTTGAAATGTTAAATCATTTTACTTTTTTATTATTTTGCGTTCAGAGAAGTTGATTGAGTAAACACTTATGTTTTAGTTTTCAATGAGTTGTTTATTGCTGAAATTATCTACATTAAATTCAAAATTGACACTATTTGTTTGACAAAAGTTCCTAACTTAAATTATAACGGAAAACCACTTGAAGCTTTTAAAGTTTTTATATGTTGAAACTAAACAAGTTAGCAAGCTTAATAATGATGTTAATTTATTTTCCAGCAATTAAGGAAAAATAATAATACTCTAAATAAAAAAACACACACAGCTCAATTTACCAAACGTAAAGTAGAAAATATACTCTTCCAAAACAATGCTTGAAAAGCGAAATTATTACCAGGAAAAAGCCAGCAAAAGCAAAGTATTAAGTTTTTTTTATATCGAGCTGAAGAAAATCCCAATGAAAAAAATCAAAGAAGTTATTGCTCAGAAGAAATCACAAACTAAATAAATTGAAAATAAGAAAAAAAATTGCCAAAAATTTTTATTAACATTTTTAAAGTTTAGTTAACATCCTTATAACCTTGTTTTTGTAGTTTTTTTTTAATTGCTATAACTATTATAAACTCTACTAAACTAATTACTTTCATCAAAGAACAAATACGTTTTACTTTTAGTAAAAAATTATTACACAGTACTGAAAAAAGCGCTTAAATCTTAACATTAAAATTTAACAAACGTTTAAATAAAAACGTTATAAATAAGGACATGCTGTATAACCACAAATAGTAATAATGGAAAAAGAAGCTAATATTGAGCTAATAAAAAGTAAAGTAAACAAAGTAGTTTAATAAAACTTTATTTTATGATAAGTTTTATTTCTAAGTATAAACTATATCAATTGAAACTAAAGTAATAAAATAGTTATACTGAAATTGGTATAACTTTAATCGTTAGAAAAATTAATATTTCTTAACGGGAAATTAGTCCTTATGTAATCAAAACGTTTACTAATACTTAATCGACTTAAATTCAATTTATTTATAACTTTTTGAAATATTTTTAAACCACTTAGTTTTAATTTGAAGATAACAGTTTATTTAATGACAATAGTTTGTCTAAATATGTACAATTTTGTTAACAGCTTTTTGTATAAATTAGGAAAATTTGTTTGCATTTGGTATTAATTACGAAACAAATATTATTTTTTTAGTAATTTTTAATTTAATAATATTGATTTTTTTAAACTAGAAAATCTTTAAAGTATGACATTAATTATGGTAAAGTGATACATATTTCTCCTACTTTTAGTTTACCGCTCAATGCAGTTCAAACTTAATTCCAAAATCCTTAGTTAACAGACAGTAGTTTTTGTAAATTAATACAAAATTGTTTTTTGTGTGATTATTTACGACGTCAACAAAACTTTATCAATTAACTTAACTTAGTTCAATATTTTCTAAACTAATGGTTGCTCAATAAATTGACCTAGTTATGATATAATTGTTAAAACGAGAGAGGTATTTACAAAATTTTCTCGTAATATCATTAAAAAATTTTAAAGAAATTCTTAAAGGCAATTTATACTTTTTTTTGTGTTCATCATTTTAAACTTAAAAAATTCTAGAGTAAGTTTCAAAATAAATTTAAAGCACACCTAAATGGGTTTTGTTTACTGTAAAAACTACTTTTAAATACATTTTATGCACACCGTTAACACCACTGGTAATAAGAACTAAAAAGTTACTAATTAATTTTAAATATTGAATAGAACATAATCACTCAAATTTAAATACCTTAACAGTTTTTTGGTCCTTAGTTTTAGCAAGATTTAATTAAAATCATAAAATATCAAAACAGGTTATTTCATTTCTAATTCTTTGTGCTTATTTTTATAGTTTTATTATGCCAAAAATTGAGTAATTTTTTTTTATTAAATATTTTAATTTTTGTTTTTTTTTTTACGAATCTCAATAATAAACTATTCGAACATAAATAGTTAATATTTACTATTTTTTTTTTCTAATAAAAACTTTATATCTTAAAAAATTTATACTTATTACTACACCGTTTATTGTTAAATTAAACTACTTGTATACATGTATTTTTTTAATATAATTTACCGCGCAATTCAGTTTTAACTCAATACTTGAATACTTGAAGTAGGTAACAATGGTTATGAAAGTATAAACAAAGTTTAAATAATTGTTTGTAATTATAATTCATAACGTCAACGAAGCTTAATTTTAGTTTATTTTAAATTTTACAAATAGGACTTTAATTGAACGTATGTTTGTTTCACGTTTTTCTTTATTTTTTACCAGAATACAGTTTTGCATAATAATTTGAAGAAAATAGTAGAAAATGGCTATAGATCTGTTAATTTACGAATAGTATACTCAACCAATAAACTGTTTCAGATTAAAAACAAAGATAAATTACCCACCCTAAACACCAGCAATGTAATTTACAAATTTGTATGTTTATGTAAAAAAACATACGTGGGTAGAACGAGTAACAATTTGATTTCAAGAATCAACCAACATATACCAAAAAACCTTTTAAACAAGATAAAGTCATGTAACGAGGAAAAGAAATTTGATGATTTAAAAAAAACTAAATAGTAGTTCAGCGATTGGCCAACACCTGATTACTAATCCTAAGTGTGTCGAAAACTATAAAGTGGAAAACTTCAAAATAATATCAGTGGCTCGTAATGAATTTCACCTAAAAACTTTAGAAGCTATATACATTTTAAGCTTAAAGCCGGATCTCTGTAAACAAAAGAAATTTGTTTATTCGACCATTTTGTTTAATTCGTTGAACTTAAATTAGTTTATTAGTAAAGTTGTGTTACATTTATATTATTTCTGATTAAACGATTGCCTTAATTTGTTAATTATTACTATTGTGTTAAATTTAATTTGTTTCCTTAAATACTTAGTTCTATTAGTTTATATCAGTACATCATTATTTCAGCTTGTTTTGACACGAAAAAATACTGAAGAGCGTGTCCGAAAAGTACTTCTATTTGTATTTTGTTTGCAATAAACTTTTCTTTATTTATTTACAATTTTTTTTCAGCATTTACACTCATTTTACAGTGAACGAGAAACAGTTTTGTATATTTTTTACATTGAATGTTTTTAGTTTAATAATTTTTAACTGAAATATTTGTTTATAACTCAGTTTGGTTTCAATTTAAATACAACAAATTAGTTCATTACAATAGCTTAATAAATTTGTAAAAGTTTTTAAACGTGTTGCCTTTTTTATTAATTATAGAAAATACTATTTGATATATTTATTTTTTATAGTAAAATAATATTGAATTTCAGTTAAACTAAAAGGTACTCAAGCATAATATACAATGTAGCAGGCACGTGGCTCGGTACGTTTCTGCAAATCTACAGAAACGTATACTTATATGCGAAAAAACTTGCTTTTATTTCTGCTTTAAAAGACTCTGCTTTCTTAGCTTTAAGTATTCACTTAAACTTAGTTATGCACTCCTGAGAGATAATTTCGACATGTATGTATTCTCTAGCACTTTTAGTGTCGTAAAAATTAAACGAATTAAAAACATCCAAATTGTAACATTTAGCGCGTTAAAGCTTCAATTCGTATGTTCTCAAGTATACTATTAATATTACATTTAAACTTAAAACCAATTTTGTAGTATTTTATAACTTTATAATTTTCATACTAAATAGAATATTTTTTCAATTTTAGTCTAAAAGTATGTTTACTTTGTACTATAATGATGAAAACTAATACTTATAATAATAATGTACTCACAAATAAAAAAGTTCAAAAATTTTAGTTATGTAACATAACTTACTTAGTTTTACATGTTAAAGTTATCTTCAAATTTTTATGCAACTAATTTAAAATTGCATGTATTTGAAGGTTTTAAAGATTTCCAGGTAATCCTGTATTATTATTTTATTCTGAGTACAAAATAAACGGATACTTACAAAACAGTTGTGTGTTATTAAGTTACATAATAGCAAATTTTAGCTAGATAGTAATTGTATTTCTTCAAATAGTTATATCTGTACTTTTGTCAAATTAAAACTAAATAGTAAACTGTCGAGATAAAAGTATTACTTATTACATTTTACCTTGTAATTATACAGAATCTAAATAAAACACAGAATTAGAAAATAGATCTAAATCAAAACTACAAAAAACCAAAAATATCTCAATTTATTTTATAATATTTTTAGTTTATGTAAAAAGTTTATTCGTATTCTATTAAAAAAAATGAATGTAGTAACAAACACAATTAAAATCAACTTATATATGTTTTAAGAACTAATCTGTGTTATAGTTATACAGTGAGTTGTATTCTGACTTTTATGCTAACATTTTTAACCATAAAGACAGGTTATTTTTAAGACTTGTTTAATATTCAACCTTCAAAAATTATATCCAGTGTTTTTTCTAAAAAAATGACAATTACAGCTTTCGGAAAAGATTTCTTCCCACTATTTTTTCTTTGAAAATCGTTATACATACCTAAAACAAAAATTTTCAAATTAATAGAAGTATTTACGGATTTTTTCTTTATAAAAGTATTATCATAAGTTATTAGTAAATTTGGTTCTGTTTTTCTTTGACGATGATGTTAAAAGGTAAGTGGTGTGCGACTTGATAACCGAAAACATTTTGATTTTTTTTGTTGTCAATAAACAATGCTGTGAGGATTATGTTTGGGAATCATTGATAGTTATGTAAACAAATGAATAAAACATGAAATCAATAATAATAAATAAAAATGTTTTTTTATAGTTTTAGTTGGACTATCTACAAGTTTTGAAAATATTAGTACTAGTTTGGTTATACTGTCTCAATTAGAATATTATTGTTGGTATTCGTCATTATATAACTTTTTTCTATACCTATGAAGCATTACCAAAATTTGCTGCTATTTTTTGATTTTTCATGACTAATAACACAGTTTGGTTGCTTTTCATTTTTTAAGGTAAAAAATTAACCACCAGTTTTAAATAAAAACAAGCATAAAGTAAAACATTAAAAAAAGACTAATATTTAAATACAATTTTCTGGTTTTATATTCATTGTTAAGTATTTTAAAGTAATATTATCATTGATTGTTAGGCTATATGGTTTTATTTTAAGTATTTGTAAATATTATTTATCAATAAGTTCAAATATAACAAAAAATTAACTTAATAAACTAGTATGTTTAAAATAATATACATGAGTCTGTATTTTTCACTACGTAAAGTGATAAAATTAATAAACTTGTACATTTACAGACTATTATTTGCTTAACAGTTTTTTTTTTCCCAAAGCAACTAACTTATTTAACATTTATGTTTAAAATGTACTATTTTATTTTCTATTTTAAATACAACAAGTCCTAGACAGAATATTTAATTATATCGGTGACGTATGATTAAATAACAAAAAATGTTCTCGCACAACATATCCTTTGGTCTTATTTTTTGAAATATTTTTTTTGTTGTCCATAATTAAGTTTATTATATTCTATGATTTGTCTTTTTATTGTATCAAGTACTACTTCACAATATTTTTCTAAAAACTTAACAAATATACTAACTGTATACTTTAGATATAACAAACTACAAAACGTAATCTTAGCTTGAAAAAAGAAAAATTATAGCTCTATAAAGATTGATTCTAACAATATTTTATAAATTTTGGTTTTCACATATATAACAACAAATTTTTTAGACTGCAAAACTTTATTAAAACAATAAATTAAGTGTAAAACTTAATTTAATATTTTATATGTCGTTAGGGTTAATTAATTTCTCTGCTTCCTGTTTCTTACTAATATCTGAACTGTAACTTATTTGTTTTGAACTTTAAACTTTGTTTCAAATAAACTAAGCACATATTTATTTATAATATTAATCTATCCAATTTTGAGCTGTTATAATTTACTTTTATCATTTCTAAAAAGTTATAAATATTTTTTTATGTTGGAAAATAAAATCAAGTTAGCAATGAATATGGTTTTAACAGTATTATTTTTTTTTATAAACTTAATTCTTATAGTTTTTATAAGTTGAGCAAAACCTTTAAAGTTTTATCAAACTAGTAATTAATGTAAAAGCTTAGTTTAAGCGGATAATTAACTTAGTTAAGAAATAACAAACTATTGTCTGTATAAATTAGATGTTTATTTATTGTAACAGATGTATTAAAACCAAAACTTTTTCAACATATAAACGAATGACATTTAAAATTGTCTATGTACAACGACAAAAATTAAACTAAACTTAAGTTTAAATCTAAAAGTTTCAAATATTAACTTTTTTTAGTTTATCTATATTATTTTGATTGAGAATTTCGAGAAATTCAAAACAATATAATACTCTTAAGAAGGTGAATTTACTAAAAACTAGCAAAAAAAATTAAGTATAAATTTTAGTAAAAAAAATTACTCACATATGACTCCATAATCGTTGTTCAGTAATTATGTCCTCTTCTTCTTGCGACCAAAGATGAAGAATGCAAACAGTGCTACAAATAACACAGCTGAAATAAAAAACATGTTAAAAATGTAAAAATACATAAATTAAATTGTTTAAACAGTAATTTTCTAAAATGAATTGATGCATAAATCAAGTTATAATTACATAGATAAAATGACATCTGTAGTAAATATACCAAAAAAGTTGTGAATATATGAAGATCTGAAAATAAAAAATGCTGCTTAAAAAGATTTAAAAAAATACAGTGTTAAAGCTTATTGACAGCTATGGTATAATAAAGCTATTAAGCAAAAGAATATTTTATAAACGTTCATTAAATAAAACAACTTTACAGCATTAATTAAAAAGATAATTGTACCATTTTATATACAAACCAACATCTTAGAAATAACTTTGGCTAAATCAATATAAAACTAGGAGCTTAATAATTCTTATTACAATACTGTGTTATACTATGTTACTGTTAAAGTTTGTTATATTACATTGTGATGTTAGTGTTTTTTTAACATCCGGATCTTCTTGTTGACGATAGTTGATAAAAATGACTATTGTTTACATAGCAAGAAGTGATAAATTAATTAAAAAAAACTTTATTAAGGTTTATTAAACTGGGCAACTTTGGTTTGTAATAACTAGGTTTTTTTCAGAAAAAAACTTTAACTTGATATAATTCTATATATGTATATATATATTTATAGAAACCTATAAAAACATAGACCCTAGTATAAATAAGGAATTTTCGTTTCTGCCAATATTATTCAGGTTTGAGCATGTCGTGGTACGAATATTTGTCCAATGGAAAGCAGGTTCGGTATCCTGATATTTTCCAGGTACATTACTTGCGTGTCAAAGTCGGAAGTTTCTTAGCAGACAGAGCAATCGTTGCATACCTTTAAAAAAACTAATCAAAAAAGTTTTACTTAAATTTTTTAGTTGAAATTTTATAAAAGCAACTCTTCTATTTACAAAAAACAGTACATTTTAACTTATTGAAATATCTAGAAATGTATTTTATGCAGTTCATTAAAATTATAGTTAATTTTTTATGTTATTAGATACATAGTGTATGTTTCATTTTGGTTTATATGCTCCATAACAGGCCTACTTTAAAGAAAACAAAAAATCTATGTACGTATGAACCGAAGGTAAAATTTAACACGATTACTAATAAAAAACTACCATTAAAACTTCAAATGCCTTCTTTAGCTCTTTATCATCGACCCCGAAATATCTAGACTAACACTCAATTTATGACTTCGTGGTCCATGCTGCTAATGGTCCCCTATAGTTCTGTAATGGCCCCGAGGGGGCGAACTGGCCAAGTTTGAGAAACCCCGCTCTAAACACTGTATGCAAAGTAAAGCAACAAACATAAAAGACATAACTTAATTTTACACCTTATTTCAGGCTGAATGCGCCATATTTTCCTTAAAATTTATATAGACTTGGTCAATAATTCATTATACCGAAAAAATGCGTAAGATCGTGTTTGTAATAACAGTTTTATATAAGACTGAAAATATTTGCTACTACTAAAATTTTACACACTAATTTTGCATTGGGATTTTTGTAAAACTGTTTCATCGAGTGTTCTTGTGCTTTGAACTCTGCAATCAGATCTTGACACCAAGGATCTGTGTACACAATGATTTCAATCTAAAATATTTGATATGAAATAGAACAAATTAAGTTATGGTGCTTCATATGTAAGTATATCAATATTGGTTTGCGTTTATAATGAGAATCAGATTGGACAACAGTTCAAACTGTTAACTTAACATGTACATGTTGAATTTCAGACCATTTCAAGAATTAAAAGTATATTAAGTACATAATATTGAATAAACTTATTAAATTTGTTTTTATTAAAATCATAATACTTACGATAATTCGCAGGTGTTGTCACTATATCATTTTGAGTTGTCATTGTGAAATTACAAATTTATAAGTGTCTGTGTATTTTACTGATGTTTTGAAACATTATTTTATACATCTCATGTGTATTAGATAATTATTTAAATTATAATTTACAAAGCCATAAAGTTTATGGTTAAAACTACTTTACTTTGTTTGATTGGTATTTACAATACTTTATTTGCTTATAAAACTAATAATACACTCTAAATCAATAAATATGTCTTTTTTTATGCTGTCCTTAAAGTAAATATTAAACTTAGTAAAATGAATTACAATTATTAAAGAATATTAGCATAAAAATAATTTATTAATGAAAATTTTATACAACTTTAAGTAAAACATAAATACAATTATTTTTAACTATAATAGTTCACATACATCATTTTCAAATGTATTGTCAAAATTAAACTTTTTGTGTAAAAAATTCAAAAAGCAAATAGTTTAGAATCGTAAATTATTTATTGTACCCCTAAACAAATTATTTTCTTAAATACAACAAAACATTTTTATAAACACTGCTATATATTGGATCTTAACTTAAAGTACTTAAGTAGTAAACTTAATAGACATTTTAAGTGTAAAACTTTGTACACTTCTTAACTTTTCTGATGAAATGTTTTTTTGCAGTTTTATAGTATCAAGTTACAGGAGAAATAAAATGAGCTTGTAAGTTTATTTTAACATTTTTCAGCTCGCTTTAATTATGTTCAATTTTGCGAAATTGATTTTTATAAGAAAACTTGTAAAAAATTGTCTTTCAATCTTTAAGTTTAAACTGAATACTTGTCAAGCATAAAAAAAAAGATCTTTAGTTTTATGCTTTTGTTATCATATTAACTCTTCTTTACTTATTTTAAAATTGTTTAGAAGTAACTTTTTTAAAGCCTTATTATTTACTTTTGCAGTATTTTGTTTCTGTTGTAATAAAACAGTTCATTAGTTAAAAACAGACTTGCCAAAATAAAGGAAAAATGTATTCTGAATAGTTAATAAACTTTAGTTTATTGCAAAAATAATAAATTTAGTGTTGTAAAGTCAACAAAATTAATTGACATAATGACAATTTTCATATAGTAGCCCTGATACTGAAAAAAAACAAATTTGTCCTATAATCCAAAAACGTAAAATTACATTTTTTTCAAACATTTATTCTATTTAGATTTCAAATAACGCAGTGATAGGAGCAGCTGTAAGTTTTAAACAATTTGACAGTTTTAATATGTAGCAATCATAATTACACATTTGATGCTTGTTTAGTTTTTCTCATATTTTTGCTGTCTTGTATAATCTAGTTTATTTGCATATCTTTTTCTATTACTTATTTTTTAGGAACTTTGCAGTTGAAAAGTTAAGACATTTTTTTTAATAATGTTTTTTTGTATAAACTTTTAATTTTCTCTAAGCTTTTATGATATAAAAGATAAACTTTTACTTTACTTATAAATATGATCTAAAATAATTTTAGACTGTTTAATATTCATTAGTTGTTTGTTGTTATCTAATTAGGATAAAGTTTAATCATTTAGTCTTACTTGGATAATTTTAACTCTGAAATTATAATCAGTTTACTCAAAAATTTCTTATGAAATCAATATTATCTCATTAAGAACTTAATATGTATCAGGGTGAGAACATGAACACTAGGTAAATTTAGTTAACTTAGGCTATGGAGGAAAATATTTTTATTGTTCAAATTAAGTTATCTTGGACTAACTCAGGCCAACTTAGTCTAGTTTTAGCACATTTGAAAAACTCAGACTTGTTTTCCAATAAACTGCTTTTAAAAACCCTGACATTTATTAATAGACATGATAACACTAATTAATATAATATAATACAATCTAAATTCAGAGTTGCCACTTTACTCGGAATCCTGGAAAAACCTGGAATTTTAGGAATTTTGAAAAATAAAACTTGAAACACCTGTTATTTTGAACAAAAATCACTCTAAAAGCCAGGAATTTTAATAATTTTCAAATGTTAAGTAGTAAAGTTTTGATCTTACTCAAAAAACTATCATAGAAATAAAAAAAATTGTCATCATCAAAAATTTTATTTATTAAAATACATATTTAAAGTAGCTTAAAAGTATATTTTCAATATTTTTATACTATTTAACACAGTTTTTTGCCTTAATCTTAATTTTAAACTAAAAATAGGCCAAAAATATGTAGTTATAAAAACCTGGAAGAAATTTGGAAAACCTTGAAATAAATTTTTAAAAACGTGTGGCAACCATATAAACTACTTAGGCTTATTCTATAGTTTTGGCTAAAGTGTGAGTTTAAAGTTGTTTTTAAAATTAATCTTAAATTTTCGTGATAAATAAATTGCAATAGAATTTTTGACATATTCAGTGTACAAGTAGTTCAGTTGCTTTTTAGTTCTGTAATCTATAATAAAAATTTAAATCTACTTGTGAGATTCTAAAAGTATAAAAGTTAAATTTGGAGATATTTTGATTAAAGATTAACTTAATCATGTAGTTAAAAACAACTCTAGTTTTGAAAGAAAAGTTGTATTAAATTTTCATAATTATTTCTTTGAAAAACAAAGTTTTTATAAGTATTTATTAAAAACAAAAAAGGGAATTTTTATTCTTGTTTTAAACTTGATATTTGTTTCTGGAGAACTAAAGTTTTCATACTCAGTTTAGCTAATTGTTATTAATTTAATTTAAAGCTTTTATTAGAACTACATAAACTCTAGTTACATAGATAGACTAACATTAAATCCGGGTCATGTTTTAGTCACTTATTTTTTAATGTCCATCTACAACCAATTTAATTTTTCTCACTTGTGTCCAACTAGGGTAAATTGCAACAACATAATTTCAACTAAAAAAATAATTGTCAAAAGCATCATAGTTATAAATGTTTAAATTTATAGAATCTTTACTAATATTTAAGAATTTCACAGACATAAAACAAAAACTAAATTATAAAGTGGCACGTACCAAGCAAACAGCCCGCAAATCAACCGGAGGAAAAGCTCCTCGCAAGCAGCTCGCCACCAAGTCTGCAAGAAAAAGTGCCCCAACAACTGGTGGAGTAAAGAAACCTCATCGTTACCGCCCAGGTAAAAATTAATACAACGAAGTATTTTATATAAAATTGCTAATAATTTTTTAATGTTAGATCTGTGTAAATGTGTTATTTAATGATTGTTAAAACTAGTGGTAACTCGTCATAAATTTTCTTTGGAAACTTATACTTATGTTACTGTAGACCAATTTTAATTTTTCTGTAGACCAGGGTTTCCCAATTTTATTTTCAATTGATTCCTAAAGTTTTAAGAAATAAAAACAGCTATGGCCCTAAAATATGATTATTCAAAAATATATAATTAAAAGCACATAGCATTTTTTTATTTTTCATGATCAACTCCAGTATATACACTGTAGTTTCAAATTATGACCTCACTGCCCCCTTTGACCACTTTACTGCTCATAGCTCCCTAAACTTTCGTCATGACCCCACTGTGGACCCTACTATGTATTAATTGTGTTACTATCTTAACAAAGTAACTTTAATGATAAATTAGACAAATTAAACAGTTTTTAAGTGTTTTAATTTACTGACTGTGATTTAATTTTTAGGTACTGTTGCTCTTCGTGAGATCCGTCGCTATCAGAAGTCTACTGAGCTTTTGATCCGCAAGTTGCCATTCCAGCGTCTTGTACGTGAAATCGCTCAGGATTTTAAGACCGATCTTCGTTTCCAGAGTGCAGCCATCGGTGCACTTCAAGAAGCTTCCGAAGCCTACTTGGTTGGACTCTTTGAAGACACCAACTTGTGTGCCATCCATGACAAGAGAGTCACCATCATGCCGAAAGACATCCAACTTGCCCGTCGCATCCGTGGTGAACGTGCTTAAATAAATAGCACTCTAGGACACTTATTATGTGATAGTTAATATTTTGACTTTTAGTGTTCAATAAACTTGTAACTAGAAATGTGTAATTATTTATTTTTTTTAGATTCATACATCTTTGTTTAAATTTAAGTTAGTATAAATAAAATTAATAAAACCCCGTTTTATTTAATTATAATCTACAAATTCTTAAATGCTGAGAGTAGTTTCGCTCTATTTTTTTTGTAATTAAGGTCTCTCTAAACCATTTTAATATTTGCTCTCTTTGCAAGAAGCCTCTTGCCTTTAATTCTTTAATTCAATCCTAACTTTATTTAAGAGTATGTAAGTTTAATGTAAATTGTAAATAATACGATTTATAAGTCTGATAATTTTATATCTTCATAGAAAATCCTAGAATCTCTAGAGTAAGATAGTTGTTGCGGCTCTTTATCTCTAAAATTCAAACCCACGGTAAAAATATATAATCTCTTACTTATAATCTCTTTTAATTGAAAGATTGACAATATTAAACGTAAGCTAGATAACCTCTTTATATTTCAGGCCAGCTGACGTTGGTGATGGAGCTAGCATAAAAGTTTTAAAATCCCAAAACTACCTTTAACCTGTTGCCCCTACCTTCGTTATTGTTGTTCAAAACTGATGAACAATTTCTAAAAATTTTATTACTAATTTTATTTTAGCCTCGAAAATGTTCAATTTACTTACTTTTCTACAAGTAAAATCAATATTCACTAAATCTTAAAGCTAAATAAAAACAAGGTATAGAGGTAAAATAAAGGTACATAAAAAAAAGGGTCAGCAAATGCTTTGTACTTTAGGCTGACAGCTGTAATTTATATTTATATAGAACCCTATATATCTAGTTTTAGATTAAAAATTAAAAAATGATGAACTCTAGTGAGTGTTTTCGTAAATTGTACAAAAGTCAATTTTTCTCAATTTATTCAAAACCCATGTATAACTAATAAAAGTTGAAATAATTTTGATTCAGACCATATTTAATCTTTCACGCACCATTGTTTACCTTTTGTGGGTTAAATTTCAAATTTAGTTGGTCCCATCTTGTTTATAATACAATCATACTCACAGGTCGCAGTTTACCACACTATGTTACTACTCTTACCTATGTACATATACCTATTAATAACTTGCATCTTCTCTTTATACTTGAATAAAGTTTAATTAGTGTCATAGAAAAGATAAAATTAAACATATACTTCTGTCGGAAAACTTTAAACAAAATACGTTGTTTTTTTATAATAATAATTAGCATGTAGTTTGCTTCAAGCACATTAATAACTATTGGTATAAGAATAAATCACTTACAATAATAACAAAAACACCACATCAAAACATCAAATAGTTTCATTCTAATTTGAACAACAAGAAATTCTAATCATATCTAACTAAAAAACTAATAATCCAGCAGTATAATAAAAGGTCTGAGGTATATATTAAGATAAATTTAACAACTTATTGAGATAAATAAAAGAGAGTTTTGCCGGCATATTTAGACATCAAGCAAACAGAGGATCTTCTGTAGTTTCACGACTTGTTGTTAATCAAAGTTGTATTTCTAGGCGCTCTCCATTTCAATGTTTACAGTACCATTCCTTGAAACTTAATAGTTTAATTTTCTATCTATTTTAAACTTATTTTTGTACTGATTTTCAAAATTACTCAACCGTAGTTAGATAACTAATCAATTTACTAAAAAAACAATATAATACACTATGAAATCTAGACACACAAATTTTATTAAACTTCGAGTTTCAATTTAAAAAATTAT
This sequence comes from Thalia democratica, assembly GCF_965202585.1. Lineage (NCBI taxonomy): Eukaryota > Metazoa > Chordata > Thaliacea > Salpida > Salpidae > Thalia > Thalia democratica. The sequence continues at coordinate 82,291,757 of NC_139167.1, forward strand.
TAATATTTTATTACTGGAAACTTTTTAAGACTGCCTGATTTTAAAGATTTTATTTTTCTTTAAGTATAAAATTGTATCTAATTAAATGTAAACAAACTTTATAACAAATTTTGGTATGCAGTCTCTTAAAGTTTTATAATTAAGAAATGAAATCTCATTTTAAATACAGTCTAAAACATCAAATTTCAAAATCTATTAAATGATAAGTTATTGTTTTTATTTATATTTATACATAAAATATGGGTAGCAGTACTTAGGTGATGTTTGCTGGACATATCTAATCATATTTATCGATGTTTTAAGGCTTTATGAATAAAAAGATAAAAATTAAAGTTAAACATTAAAAAAAAAACTTTAGACAACTAAAATTGCATGCTTTTTACTTGGATAGTAATAAAGTAACTTATACATGTCTTAAACTTACAGTTTATATCTTAATTGAAGATATATAGTTATAATCATAGATTAAAAATTCGACTACTTTTGACATATTATACTGTCAAAATTACATCTGATATGCAAACTTTGTCTGTAAAATTGTACATTCATAAATATAAAAAGCAAGTATTTTCTTGGGACACCTTCTTTTATGATTTTTTCTGAATAGATCCACGTACACTTTATTAAAGTAATCATTTACTATCGTTAACAAGATTCATTTTACTTGATTTTTTGATAGAACATATGCTTCACCAAATGCTTTGGTCGACTTTGATAATAATTTCTTAAGTACTTAATATATGCCAAAACCAAATAAGATGCAAGACTGTGTTTCTGCATATTTAGAAACCCTCATTTTACCGTTAACTAAATCATTTGTTGTAGGATATGTTCTACCAAAAAAACCAAGTTAAACAAAACTTATCAATAGTAGTTAATGATAACTTTGAGTAACCGTTGAGTAATTCTAAAAGAAATAAAAAATAAAGGTGTCCCAAGATATAATATAATAATATCTTGACAAAAAAGCAAATCACAATTACTGTCTACGTATCATAAAATTGAAATATTGTTTTACTATTAATATGCTTTGGGTTAATATTTTTTTATTCTTTAAAGAGTAATTAATAATATTTATTATCAATTTAGTACCAAGTAAAATGTAGTTTTACTATGTGTATAATATAGCGCTTAGCAAGGTTTAGGATTTTGAACATTTTATAGATTAAGCTTATACGTTACTAAGAACTAAGTCTTGTAAATAACATTTTTATGTAATAACACAATACTAAACTGCTATGAATTAAAAAATAAAAAACTATTTATATAAAGCTTTTAAATTACAGAATTAAAACAATGAAAAAAACTGACACAATATATCTTAAACAATTTAAATGTTTAATACTTTAAAAACTTTAATAATATTATTATTGAAAACCATAAAATATTTAAACTTAACTTAAAAAAACTTAACACAACTAAATAACTATTGTTTTATTGAATAAAAAAATTTATACTTAAACAACTAAATAACACTATTTTTAATGAATTTAAATGCAATTCACTAAAAAACAGGTCTAATTTTGTTTCTTTTGGTAAGATAGTCTCATTACTTATAATATCTAGTAACTAAAAATGATTCAAAATGCATTCTTTATCTATATCAAAAAGAAATTGAAATGGCATTACATTAACTATATCATATTAAGTAATGATATTACTGGTTAACTGACATTCAAAAACAAAGAAACTAAAAGTTAAAACAACAAAAGAATTTGTTTTTTATATTACAAAAGTACGATAATACAGAAAAATGATGCAAATTTTGTGCTATTATGAGGTCATAATGTATCAAAAGCAGTTGAAATGTCTTTAATTGTTTGCTTAAAGTTACAAGCTTTTGTTTAAATATAAGTAGTAAGTCTATAACATGTATAAGTAACTCAATTACTATATAAGTGAAAAAATCAACAAATATGTAACTTTTAAGATGCTAGCTGTTTTTTTTCAAAATTTTGATCTTAATTTCTGAACTATTTTCAATAAAAGTAAGCACATCCGAATCATATGCTTAATTATAAGTTAATATGAATTACTCCCTACTGATACATAAAACTCAATACTTTCTTATATAATCTAATAACATCAAAAAAATTATTTGCAACTTAGAAGGTTAGTCTGAATTTTCGAAAAGACTAATCTTAGTATACCTAGATCTTAAGCTATAAAACATTCCTTGTAATAGAAATAACAATTTCAAAATTAAAATTTACTTACTTTTTGTTGTGGTTAAACCAAGAGTTCTTACTTTTTTTCTTCCTGACCAGGATAATAGCCAAAACTAACAACATCAGTGTTACAAACAAAGCAACGGCTCCTGAAAAACAGACAATATTTATTTTAAAGTAGTTTCTAATAAAAAGTAATCAGATGTTTATAGAGTTATACTGTTAATATCAAATCTGTAAAAAAATCTTAACATATGATAAATTTCAGTGGTATTAAGTTTGTATGTAAAAATACTAAATTTTAAAGTAATTTTAAATACTAAAAAACTAAGGTTGTCATAAATTTAGTATTATTATAAACAGATTTGAAAAAATACTATATATATCAATAGTAAAAAAAAAATAATTTGTATAAATATATATCATTTTAGTAGTAACAGATTTGTTGCCTGTCCTGTACAAAAAATATGACCACAACACTTAAAAACTAAATCAAAATTTTGAACAACAGTAAACACTAACCTCCAATAACCATTGGAACATTTGCGCTTTTTTGCTCACTGCCCGGTCCTCCAACATGTTTTTCCGTCTTCATTTCAACCTCAGTAGCTGTAGTGGTAAACTCAAAAAGATCAGTAGCTGCAGTTGTGAGTTCAGCAACCTCAGTAACTGATGTGGTAAATTCAGGAACCTCAGTAGCTTCAGTGGTAAATTCAGGACCCTCAGTAGCTGCAGTGGTAAACTCAGTAACCTCAGTAGATTCAGTGGTAAAGTCAGGACTCTCAGTAGCTCTAGTAGTAAACTCAGTAACTTCAGTAGCTGCAATAGTAAATTCAGGTACCTCAGTAACTTCATTGTCGAATTGAAGAATTTCAGTAGCTTCAGTGGTAAATTCAGGAACCTCAGTAGCTGCAGTGGTAACTTCAGGACTCTCAGTAGCGCAGTGCTTAATTCAGTAACCTCAGTAGCTGCAATTGTAAATTCAGGAACCTCAGTAGCTGCAATGGTAAATTCAGGAACTTCAGTAGCTGTAGTAGTAAACTCAGGAACTTCAGTAGCTGCAGTAGTAAATTCAGGTACCTCAGTAACTTCATTGTCGAGTTTAAGAATTTCAGTAGCTTCAGTGGTAAATTCAGGAACCTCAGTAGCTGCAGTGGTAAATTCAGCAACCTCTGTAGATTCAGTGGTAAATTCAGGACGCTCAGTAGCTGCAGTGCTTAATTCAGGATCCTCAGTAGCTGTAGTAGTAAACTCAGGAACCTCAGTAGCTGCAGTTGTAAATACAGGTACCTCAGTAACTTCATTGTCGAATTGTAGTATTTCAGTAGCTTCAGTGGTAAGTTTAGGATCCTCAGTAGCTGCAGATGTAACTTCAGGAATCTCAGTAGCTACAGTGCTTAATTCAGGAACCTCAGTAGCTGCAGTCGTAAATTCAGGAACCTCAGTAGCTGCAGTGGTAAATTAAGGGTCCTCAGTAGCTACAGTGGTTATTTCAGTAACCTCAGTAGCTGCAGTGGTTAATTCATGAACTTTAGTAGCTGCAGTGGTAAATTCAGTAACCTCAGTAACTGCAGTGGTAATTTCAGGAACCTCAGTAGCTGCAGTGGTAATTTCAAGTCCCTCAGTAGCTGCAGAGGTAAATTCAGGAACCTCTGTAGATTCAGTGGTAAATTCAGGAACTTTAGTAGCTGCAGTGGTAAATACAGTGGTTATTTCAGTAACCTCAGTAGCTGCAATGGTGAATTCAGGACCTTCAGTAGCTGCAGTGGTAACTTCAGGAACCTCAGTAGCTGCAGATGTAATTTCAGGAACCTCAGTAGCTGCAGTGGTAAGTTTAGGATCCTCAGTAGATTCAGTGGTTAATTCATGAACTTTAGTAGCTGCAGTGGTGAATTCAGGAACCTCAGTAGCTGTAGTAGTAAATTCAGTAACCTTAGTAGCTGCAGTTGTAAATTCGGGAACCTCAGTAGCTGCAGTGGTAAATTCAGGAACCTCAGTAGCTGCAGATGTAATTTCAGGAACCTCAGTAGCTGCAGTGGTAAGTTTAGGATCCTCAGTAGATTAAGTGGTTAATTCATGAACTTTAGTAGCTGCAATGGTGAATTCAGGACCCTCAGTAGCTGCAGATGTAATTTCAGGAGCCTCAGTAGCTGCAGTGGTAAGTTTAGGATTCTCAGTAGCTGCAGTGGTAAGTTCAGGAACCTCAGTAGCTGCAGATGTAATTTCAGGAACCTCAGTAGCTGCAGTGGTAAGTTTAGGAACCTCAGTAGCTGCAGTGGTAAATTCGGGAACCTCAGTAGCTGCAGTGGTAAATTCAGGAACCTCAGTAGCTGCAGATGTAATTTCAGGAACCTCAGTAGCTGCAGTGGTAAGTTTAGGATCCTCAGTAGCTACAGTGGTTATTTCAGTAACCTCAGTAGCTGCAGTGGTAAATTCAGGACCCTCAGTAGCTGCAGTAGTAATTTCAGGAACCTCAGTAGCTACAGTGGTAAATTCAGGATCCTCAGTAGATTCAATGGTTAATTCAGGAACCTCAGTAGCTGCAGTGGTAAATTCGGGAACCTCAGTAGCTGCAATTGTAATTTCAGGAACCTCAGTAGCTGCAGTGGTAAATTCGGGAACCTCAGTAGCTGCAGTGGTAAATTCAGGAACCTCAGTAGCTGCAGATGTAATTTCAGGAACCTCAGTAGCTGCAGTGGTAAGTTTAGGATCCTCAGTAGCTACAGTGGTTATTTCAGTAACCTCAGTAGCTGCAGTGGTAAATTCAGGACCCTCAGTAGCTGCAGTAGTAATTTCAGGAATCTCAGTAACTGTAGAAGTAAATTCAGGAACCTCAGTAGCTGTAGTGGTAAATTCAGGACCCTCAGTAGCTGCAGTGGTAATTTCAGTAACCTCTGTAGCTGTAGTTGTAAATTTAGGGTCCTCAGTAGCTACAGTGGTAAATTCAGTAACCTCAGTAGCTGCAGTGGTAAATTCCGGACCCTCGGTAGCTCCAGTTGTAATTTCAAGAACATCAGTAGCTGCAGTGGTTTATTCAGGAACCTCAGTAACTGCAGTGGTAATTTCGGGAACCTTAGTAGCTGCAGTGGTAAATTCAGGAACCTAAGTAACTGCAGTGGTGAATTCAGGAACCTTAGTAGCTGTAGTGGTAGATTTGGGAACCTCAGTAGCTGTAGTGGTAGATTCGGGAACCTCAGTAGCTTTAGAGGTAAATTCAGGAACTTTAGTAGCTACAGATGTAATTTAAGGAACCTCAGTAGCTTCAGTGGTAAACTCAGGATCCTCAGTAGGTTTAGTAGTAATTTCAGGAATCTCAGTAGCTGCAAAAGTAATTTCAGGATCCTTAGTAGCTGCAGTAGTAATTTCAGGAAATTCAGTAGCTGCAAAAGTAATTTCAGGATCCTTAGTAGCTGCAGTGGTAAATTCAGGAACCTCAGTAGCTGCAGTGGTAAATTCAGGACCCTCAGTAGCTGCAGATGTAATTTAAGGAACCTCAGTAGCTGCAGTGGTAAGTTTAGGATCCTCAGTAGCTGCATAGGTAAATTCAGGAACCTGAGTAGCTGCAGATGTAATTTCAGGAATCTCAGTAGCTGTAGTGATAAGTTTAGGAACCTCAGTAGCTGCAGTGGTAAACTCAGGACCCTCAGTAGCTTTATTAGTAATTTCAGGAACCTCAGTAGCTGCAAAAGTAATTTCAGGAACCTCAGTAGCTGTTGTGGGAATTTCAGGAACCTCAGTAGCTGTAGTGGTAATCTTAGAAGCCTCTGTGGCTTCAGTGGTAATTTTAGGAACCTTATTAGTTGTATAGGATACATTAGGAACTTCAGTAACTTCAGTGGTGACTTCTAGAACGTGAGTAGTCTCATGTGTTTCAGTAGTCTCAGGAACTACACTTTTCTCAGGTACTTGAGTCGTCTCAGAAGTTTTATGAGACATCTCTTGATTCATTTCATCTGAGAAAAAAAAATATTAATATTTTTTTAAATTTTATTGAAAACTTTTTGGTGTTAGGCTACTTATTTAATCATTGAGATTAAATCAATATGCTATTATAGTTAATTTAATTACGTTAATTTGGTTTTATCAATCTAGAAAAAAGTTCTTTTAAGTTTAAACAATATTTATTTAAAACAATGTGTACATATATTTTTGTTTTACTTTAGTTTACAATGATTAAAATATTAAAAGCTTGATACTTTATAAGTAACTAACCAAACACATCAAGGTCAACTCTTTTAGTCCTCGACTTCACTGTGCTGTGTAGATGCATAGTTTATTTTGAAAATTTATTCTGTAAAAGTTATAAGGTTAGGTTTTTAGTAATTCCTGATTATTAACAGTTTTCCTTGAATTTTTTTAGTTTAAAATTAAATAGTATAATAATTTATTTGGTTTACTTGATTTTGACTTAAGTTTTAATATTTAAAAATACTTTATATAGTTAATTTAATTTTATTTTTTTATCATATTCTATGTCAAGAAAAACTAAACCAGAGTTTCATCTATATTTTCAAAAGTTTGAAAAACTTACAAATAGCACTTTTGTTAACTCGTAAATATCGTAATTCTTTAAAATAAATTTTATTTTAATAAAAAACAAAACTTAAACTGCTATATGAACTAATTTTGTACTGTTCAAATTATAAAAAACTTTTATAAGTGTATCCGAGTATAAAGCTTATAATAATATTTGTTTAAATGTCTTAAATTTCTTTTACAATTTAATTTTTAATATAAATGCATATTGAATTTTACTAAAATTTTTTTAATTTTCATAAAGGTTTATATTCACAACATTTTGAAAAATTCAATTCTTTCTAACATTCAAATATAACTTAGTTTTGTAATCAGTTGACAGGTAAACACATATTTGTCTAGTTTTGCTTATCTTATTATTTCGTTACAATGCTAAAGTGGAAATAATTGAAGTTTATATTAAATATATGTATATTTTATTAAATCTAAATTAATCCTCAGCTTAAATGTTTAAAACTTATTTTAACAAAGACTTTTTTAAACTTAATTTTTTTTTAATTTATAAGCTTTTAAAACTATAAACAGTTTATAACTGAATAAAAAAATTGAGTTCAACAGCTTCTCAAAAACTGAGCAATTTAAAATAATTTAACCTTATAGAATGCAAACTTTGTTTGTTTATTGGACCTGACAGTCAGCGGTTACACATTATAACTCAATTGTATTAACACAATAAATTCAATTGAACTTGAAAAATTAGTTAAAGATTTGTCTTTTAAAACAACATTATTAAGTTTAAATCCAGTTAATAAAATGCTATACATTTTTCAACGTACAAGTTTTACTGATTTTATTGAAAAATAACAATTACTACCATTGAATTAATGTTTTCTTATAAGCAATATGAGAGTTTAATTTCAATAAACTTAAAGAAAAGTAACTTTGACACTTACCAGAAAATCACTTATGCCTAAAACATTTCAATACTTTTCATTTCACTAAGTTTTCACAAGCTAGTTTTGGAATTCAAACCGGAATACAAGAACAAATAGAAACTTTTTTTGACTTGAGCTTACTTGAATTATTTTTAAACTTAATGCTTTGTAATAATTATTACAGGTATTGAAAAACACAGTTGGATAAAAACTAAACTAAAAAAATAAACATAAAAAATGTAAATTTAAAGGAAAGCTTGTTTAAACAACTTAGCGGAAAATTGGTTTAATGATTATGAAATTTTATGCAACTGTTGCTAAAGTTAATCTAACTTATTAATTTACAAAAGTTCAATTTTTTATAAATGATGCTTTAGCAATTATTTGTTTTGATGTATAAAAGTTACCAAGTTAAGTTTTCGGTTGACGTTTATAATTGAAATTTTAATTCAGTTTAGAATGAAGAAAATACTTGACTTTCAAAAGTACTAATTTTGCACATGTTTCTAAAACCATAAACTTTATTTTTGGACGAAAAATTTGAAACTTTAAAAACTTAAAACTTTAAAAAATTGACCTGTTAGTTAGAACAATTTCTAATTAAAAGCTTAAATGATTACAGTTTTAAAACATTTAGTCATTCAAAACGTGAGCTTAAAAGCTTTTAGCTTTAATTTATTACTAAGAAATTTTGAGATACAACTCTTGCTAACCTTTTGTACAAACGTATATGTCATTACTGCTTTTACATTAAACATAACTTTGGCTGTTTTTTTTTTTAATATAGTGATAAAATTTTTACTCAGATGTTTTAAATAATATTTTTTTTTCTTTACTTGGTTTATTTAATCTTAAACAGCATTCAAGTTTTTTCAATACGTAAAAATGTGTTAAACATATAATCTTTTTAATTGAGAGGTTTAACTACAAAACATCTTTTTTTTTTTTTTTTTTTTTTTGATAACGCAAAAGTCATTATTTTAAGGTTATGCAACTTTAAATTACTAATTAAAATTATTTTCAGGAACATGTTTTATGAAAATGTCCTTGAACAAATCGAAATAAATTTATGTGTTATAAAAGAATTCGTATATTCAATTTTAACAATACATCACTTTTATAACAAAATCATAACTGTAACTATATAAACAGAGTTGCACCAGTGTAATTGTAAGTAAGAGGAGTTTCATTTTAATTTAATCATGATAAAATCAATCAACAATAAAAAGGAGTTTTTCCTTCAACTGACACGTCAACTAAACTAACTAGCTATTTTTGCTGTCATATTTTGACAGCATACAGTAAATATTTGGATAAAAAATTACAATCTTTGAGTCAAATAAGAGCCAATTATAAAAAACTTGATTAAATGATTTTAATTAATTTTTAAGTTGTGTAAATTTACCAATAATGCACACAAAATTCCTAAATACAATTTTTAGCAAGTTTAAAAAATGATTGGTTAATTGAATTCTTAAAAATATGAAGTTTAATTTTAAAACTCTATTCTAAAGAAGCTTTTATAAAAAGATTAATGAGATTTAAGTCGACAACAAAGTGTAAGTATTTATTAATTGAAAAAATATTTTCAAGCAAAGTTCACTTTTAAGTTTTTTTCATTGTCATTTTATTAACAATAATCAAAACTGTGTTAATCTTTGTCTAAAATTTTATCAAATTTTTTATCTTATTTTACATTTTTGTTATTAAACATATTAACCAAGAAAAATACACAATTTACAAAAGAAAAATAAAGTAAATAAATACCAAGTACTAATATTTTAAAGCAGAATATATCTCTTATCATTTATATTGAACTACTTTTTTTGTTTGTGGTTAAAATATTCATTAACTTTTGGAAAAAACCAAAGTACTAAAAGTTTAAAAAACTTCTCCGTGTAACTAAAACAAAAAATATATCAACATTTGATAAAAAAGCTTCACAATAAAACAAAAGCAACTATTTTTTTACCATTTCTGTTTACAGTATACACATAACACCATGTACAATTAACAAATATTTTACTTTTTTAACTTAGTCAAACGTAAAAGAGAGATTTTTTTTTTATGTTTTATTTAAGGAAATATTGCATCAGCATTCACCTGCGTTTCATAGAACAAGTAAAATTTCAAGTTACATAGCTATAAATAGTTTCTTGTAAATTTTCAGGTTACACAGCTGTAAAAAAGTTTCTTGTAAATATTCAAATTACATAGCAGTAACAATTTTCTTGTAAATGTTCATGTTACATAGCAGTAAAAAGTTTCTTGTATATCAGCTAAATAGTTTTGAATTTTTCAAAGCCACAGAAACTACAAACAATTTAACTAAATCTAAATTTTTTTTCTTGTGTTTTCAAAATGTATCAAAAAATTTTTTAACAATAATAAAGTATTTTGAGTTTATTTTATGTAAAAATGGTTAAACTTTGAGAAAAGTTTAAACGTTGTGTAAATATTTTTCTCATGACTTAGCTGACTAATCCTGTTTAATTGCTTTTTAGTAAAAGTAGACTATATAGGTAAATTAATGCAAAAAGTATAGTATGAATTTTATAATGTTGACACAATGAATTAAAGTGTCTGTACAAATCCTGAAACACATTGGCTAACATTAGTATATTCCATTGGTTTTTATGCTATTTTGGGAGCAATAACTACAAAAGTCTGAAGTTAACTACCAAGTAAAGTTCAAAAGCTTCGCTGAAAAATATAAAAGAAGACAAAATTGAATAACGAGTTTATAAAAATTAATAAGGAAAAATCTTCAGCTTTTTGGCTTAAAATTGTTTTATTCTAAAAAGGCTTGTTCTTGTTTGATTAGACAATTAAAATTACTAAAAATCGAGTAATTAGAAAAAAATAACCGTTATATGTTATAATATAAAAGTTTGTGCTTATCTATTGAAAAAGTATAATAAAAAAAATTGAAGTAAAGCTTAATAGAAAAAACACTAACACTAAAGACTGCTGTTTTTAAAAAAAAGTTCAAACAAATTTTTTTAAAGAAATATGAGTAAATGAGACAACAATATGTAAAACAGGTAATGTTTATAAATATAAGAAATATGTTTGGATCATTCTCAACAAATATAATTCAGTTTAAGACAAGAAATAAAATGGGAAAACTTTGAACCGATACCTAAGCACAATTTGTTTAACACTAATTATATTACATTTTTTTTTATGCCAACTAATTATTTTTGTTATCATAGTTTTTCTTTAAACAACCTTTATGAAATTAATAAATATAACAGGCAAAAAAACAGGTCTTAATATAAAAATGATACAACTTAATCATCTTTTGTTGGTTTAAAAACCTAAAATAAAAGATAAAAACTTTTTTTTTGACAATATATCGTGAATAAAAATTCTTAAGGGGTAATAGGAAATAGTATAGCAGATTAATACAACAATCGAAACAAAACTTATCTTTTATTTACACAAACTAAAGAAACACAAAGATACATTATAACTACATCACACTATACTAAAACTACATTTAAACACAAATGATAATAAAATACTAATAAGTATCTTAGAACTTATTCAAGAAAGGATCTTAAATTAAACGTGTTGTTTGTAATGCTTCATACTTTATCACACCAATTACTGTCGAATGTCCTGCCGAATGCTTATAACTTTCAAAATGTTGTTTTTTTTATCAAAAGCGAAAAAAACATCTTTTTTTACGTATTAATTGAAAAGAAATTAGCTCCTTCGAATAAACAAAACAATGTTGTTTTGGGAAATAAACATGTTTTGAGAAAGCTTATCGAATGTTTTTATTGTTACATATTTATTCACATGCCTTAAAATTATAAAATGAAATGCATATATTGTTACACTATTTAAATTTATTTTTTCAAACTAGTGAATATAGCCTGGTTAAAAACATTTTAAGTCCTTAAAATCCTTCTTAACTTTAAACTTATACACAAGTGTTAAAAGTGGGAATCAAAAATTAAGAAACGGAAACTTATTATAGCAAAAATTCCATAATATACAACATTTAAGATGAAATAAATCATAAAAAAAAATAGAAATATTCTATAGTTCTTAATCATTTACTTCGGGTTTCTTCTCTTCCGGCTACTTTTTTTATGGTGGTTAGTAAGGGCATGAATGATTTGCTTTAAAACGTCAATCTTTATTGGTATGGACAACGACCATATTCTTTAAAAAAATTTTCGGCTTTCTGTCTTCTACCTGGTTTTCAAAAAGAATGACCGGAGGAATTTTCGATTTAACGTCATAAAACAATCACAGAATCTTCATATTTTTTTTAATTTATTGTCGTACTCATAAACAAAAAATACTTATAAGCAGTAGCAAGGTGTTAGGTGTGCTCAAAGCTGTGCTTATTAAACGACAAACAATTATTTGCTTCAAATAATGGTCGAAGAGACAAAAATTCAGCAATTTATTTAACAAACGACGACTGCTAAATTTATGGGGAGTTTGTTTTCAATATTTTCAAAGGAAAAAATTTTAACACAGTTTCAAACTTGAACTTTAAAAATAGTAATACAAATAAAAAATGACTTGCCATTTTACGACTACAAAAGATGAAAACTCATATAAACATATTTTTTTAATTTCAGTAATTTTCTAATTTAAATCAAATATAATCTATACTTTAAAACAATTAATCAGCAGATCAAAACAATAGACTAGTAGTAGTTGACACAAAGAAAAATTTGTTTTATCAGCTAAAACTCATACATTATTGAGAACAACTATTCTGCTGTTTTAATTCTAAATTTTTAAGCGGTTCTTTTTTTAAGTTTCTATGCTTAGAAAAATATAATAGTTGCGCTCTCTTGGTGATTTAACAAAATGCAGTTTTGCATAAAATTCTGCGTCCCCTGACGACTTATGTAAATTGCAACATCTTCAAAAAAACATTGTGCATATAACTAAAAAGACTGTGCTTTTTATGATCGAAATATTGCGCCCCATGCGACTTATGTTAGTAGCAACATATATTGTGTACTTAAAAGAAGAAATATTTTGATTGTTAACAATAAAATTGTGCACCTAAGCAAAAAAAAGCATATATAAAAGTATAAGTAGAAATAACTGCAAAAATAATATAGTATTTTTAGCAAAGCATTCCTGACATCAAGCCACTCTTTTAATAAAACTCAATAAAGCACTACTACACGCTTGTTTTAGGACTGTAGACTTGCTATTTCAAAGTAAAAAGTTTTTCACACAATTTTTCTTACTATTATCATAGTAAAATGTCGTAAAATAAAACATACTCGCAATTTATAATGTAAAAAGTTTAAACTCGTTAAAAAGTTGTTTTGTAATAAACTAGAATTTTTTTTTCTTGCTGCGTTATTTAATTTATAAGGCGCCTGACACCTATTACAAAATTCCTAAAGTGCAGGCTACTCGTGGTCTCCATTATCTCGTTAAGAGAAGTTCTTAATGGGTAATAGGCAATAGTATAGCAGGTAAATACAACAATCGAAACAAAACTTATCTTTTATTTACATGAACTAAAGAAACACAAAGATACATTATAACTACAACACACTATACTAAAATTACATTTAAACACAAATGGTAAAAAAATACTAATAAGTATTTTAGAACTTAATCAAGAAAGCATTTTAAATTAAACGTTTTGTTTGTAATGCATCATGCTTAAGCACACCAATTTCAAAATGTTTTTTTTTTATATCAAAAGCAAAGAAAACTTCTTCTTTTTTACGTATTAATTGAAAAGAAACTAACTACTTGGAATAAACAAAACAATGTTGTTTTAGGAAATAAACTTATTTGAGAAAGCTTATCATTGGTTTTATTGTTACAAAAAATTACATATTTATTCACATGCCTTAAAATTATAAAATGAAATGTATATTTCGTTACCCTATTTAAATTTATTTTTTCAAATCAGTGAATAAAGCCTGGTTAAAAACATCTTAAGTCCTTAAAATCATTCTTATCTCTAAACTTATCCATAAATGTCTCATTAAATTATTTTTAGATTATTCTTGCTAAACTCTTTAATCTTACATCTTAAATATATTATGACAGTTTTAGATGTTAGTTTTTGTTTAGTACTGTTTTCGTTAGTGTAACTGATCTTAATTTAAAAGTCTATTAAATCAAATTACTAGTCTTTTTCAAATTAGCTTCCATTCGGACCCGGATCTTTGTTTAAAATTAGTATTTAGCTGGATTAGGATTATATTTTCAAACTAGGATCCGGATCTAAAAAAAAATCCAGCTAATTCTGGTAGATCACTAACTCTAAATGCTCCGGCCAGCTGAGGACTTTTTTTTTGGATCAGGCCCGTCAACTATTTACGTTGCCCACCCTTAATATATAACAAAAGATTAGAAGACAAATCAACTTCGGACAAGTCAAATTCCGACGATTCAATTTCTTAAAAAAATAAGTAAAAAATTACTACATATGAAAAAATATACAAAATTGAAAGAATAAAAAATGTATATGTAGATCTTATATCTAACAATCATTTTTACCTTCATTGAAAAATCTAAAATGCTTTTCAAGATATTTTAAAAATACTAAGAATAACTATATTTTTTACTTTAGTATTTGGATTTTTGCAAAAAAAAATTGCCTGTAAATATTAATATGATGTACAAACGCATTTTTCATTTCAGACAAATATACATTACTTTTATATTTTCAGCCTTTTAAAATTTTCATTAAGAATTTAAATATAAGTATTGTTTAAAAGTGTAAAAACTTTGGTAAAATATGATAAAACATTTAAAACCTTAAAACTAAAGTAACTTTATGTATATTTAATTATTTGTTAGTGGGAATACAACTAATAAAAACAACAATATATATAAAAAATAAATTTAAATAATTTTTCTAGACTCAAAATTTGAAAACACAACAATTATTTTGTTCTTTAGTGTTGAGGTTTATTTTTGACAGAATTTATTAGCTTTACAGTTAAGTTTTTGTAAAAGTGTAGATTTTTTCAATTTTTATTTTAAATATTTTAGATATTATAAATCATATTGGGATTATTTGATAAAAATGTCTTTCGGGATTACTATGCTCATATTTTTTACATAAGACAAGCTCTTATTTTTCTAGAAAAAAAAAAATCTTTAATTATTATAATTTATTACTTTTTAATTAGTGACGAGTTTATGTAAAACTTTTAAAGTTCTATTAATGTATCGAAAGTAGCCAAGACTAAATTTTTAAAGTAGAACTTCTAGAGATAATTAATACATCAAAAACTTATTTTTTTTTAGGTTAAAGATTATACATTAATGGCGAAACAAGTAATTTAAGCTTTAAAACAATATTAATTAAAGATTTAAACTAAATTCATATTTATCAAAACTTCTCAGTTCATAGAAATTAGTTTATTTTTAATGTGAACTCAGAACAGTTTTGATGATTTTAAAATTTACTACAATGTATTGCAAATATTTTTATTGTTCAACATTGACTTCAGATGTATTTATTGTAATTTTTGTTGTATTGTATATTGGTTTAACACATTTAATAAACCCGTGAGCTAGATTTACATGTGAAAAATAGTAAATCCAAAAGAAGTTTTTGGTTTCACCAAATTCAAGCTAATAAGGCTTGTTTTCTTTTAATACAGGCTTTCTCAGGCTAGTTTATACATTGAATAAAAAAATATGTTTGACTTTTTCTTACAGTTCAGGCTAGTTTAGATATTATTTTTATCTTACACAGCTTTTTCATTTTAATACTTAGTATTTAAAATTAGGTTTCTAGTTTATTTATTAATATTTAGTGTCTATATCTTTTGCAGTTTGATTGATAAAAAAACTTTTTATACTTTGGCTTAAATTTATTAGAAATATTAATTTTATATATATTTTAATTTTATATAATTATTATATATATAAATATAAACTTATTTGACTTAAGAAACTTCTTAATATCATGATAGTTTTAATAAAGTAATATTCTTTAATTTAGAACAGATTTAATAATTTTATTTTTGTTTGCAAACAGCTTTGTTTCATTTACAAAAATTTTAGTTGTCTACGTTAATTGTCTTTATTTATAGCGTATTATATATTTTTCGAATCAAAAAAATTAAAAAAAAATTTCAAACAGTTTCCTACAAAACTTAATTGCTAAATAACAGAACTAAAACAAAACAAATTTTTTTACAAGCTTTAGTTTTTTGGTTAGGTGCTAAAGCCCATAGTAACGTAACTTATTTTGGCTTTTTTTGGTCCTGGTAAAATATTACCAAAATACATATATTTTATAATATATTTTTAAATATTATTTAGTAAATTAATTTTAATCTTTAGTGTCTAAGTTTTATAATAAACTTAATAAAAAACTTTAAACGTTTGTTTATATAAGTATGTTGCAAGAATATAAAAACCTTAAAAGGGTCTAGAAGTATTTTTTAGTTATAACACCATATTTTTATAAAAAAAAAGACTTAAAACTCCAATTAAAAAAAAAAGACATATACACTAAAGAACTAAATCAATTAACTAAAGTACTCTTTTTAATATATAGAAAATTTTACGAGGACCGAAAAAGCCAAAATAGCCAACGCTATTTTCAGCTTTCACACCAACCTAATAAACTCAGACTAACGAAAAATAATTTGCTTTAGTTTAACTCTATCATTTGGCTACTAAATTCTGTAAAAACATATTATATAACAAAGAAAACAAAGAAACTATTGTTTTAAAAAAAATTGACTAAGTTTTGTTAATACTTTAGAACGATTGTAGTCTTACAGGAGTCTTTAATCTATAAAATGTTTAAATTTGCTTTTGCTCGACAAAAACAATATTTTTCTACCTCTATTTTAAACTGATGAACAGTTAATTTATACTTGTAAATATATTTTCAATTAAATAACAGGATTGATAGTATTACATAGGAGATAATAAATATAACTAACTCGGGCTTTTTTTCAAAAAATCAGTCCAGCTTTGATTTTTTTTTCGTTTTATATCCAATCGTTTTAGTAATTTAACAACTGTGTACTTGAAAAGTTTTTGTTTTTTTGTACATTGAGTTTTAACTTTAAAAAAAATTTAAACTTAGTAAATATTATGAAAGTTTTTAGACACTCAGAGTAACTTTTTTGACTCGAAAAGTTTCAACCCTGAATTGCAGATGTTCAGATAATATGACTATTTAAATACATAGCAACATAGTTATAAACAATTTTATGTTATCCTCATAAAAAAACACAATGAGCTATTTTTATTGAAGCACTTTACTAGGTAAAGTTTGATAAATTTTAACCTAACAACAATATTCGATGTTGTTTTTAGTAAACCCCTTTTTTTAATTTTATTGTTTATAACAACAAGTATGTTTTATACACAGTGGCCTTTCTTTTTTAGTTATAATTGAGGAACTTGTTGAACAACTCAAACATAATATTGAACTAATGACAAGGCATACCTACGTATGCAGTGTATGAATAGTTCAATGTTTTCAAGTTGCAGAAATTGTTTTGCAACAAACAATTTTTACGGACGATTGATTTACGACACTTGCTATGAGGATTAACAGATTGAAGATAAAATAATATCATACTAAGTAACTAAACAGAAAATAATTATTACAGTATCTACAACTGTTTTTTAATAAACTTAATAGTTTTCATGTAGAGTCTACATTGTAGACGCTTAAAATATAATATAAAACAAGGTAAATGTAGTTTTTAGCCTAGTAATTGTAATCTATTGATATTATAATTTAATTTTTCAGATTCTTTATGATATCACTTCTTTTGCACTGACTAATTGAAAAATACCTTAATGTGTCACTGTTTATTAAATAAACTTTGTGTAAATTTTAGTTGCAAGTCACTATTATCTAGCTGTTTCTGTGATTCCAGATTAACATTTCTATACAATAAAAAAAAACATGAGTAAGCGAAGCATGGAAAACAGCGCATTGAGTGCTGTAAGTAAGAGGCCGAAAAGGAGCTGCGTAGTTAAAGCGGAAAAAATAAAATTACAGAGAGCAAAGGAACTTACAGAGGACTATACCTCAATGTTTTATGATATCGCGGTCTATTACTGCTGTTTCTTGTTCAGTCTTCTAGTTAATGTTCGTGATGATCCTACTGATCTTTCATTTCAACGCAAGTACGATGAAATCGTGTCTGAATTTAATTTATTTTGCGCACGTTGGAAAAGTGTGATTGAATTGGAATCGATTTATTTTTTCAATCCGTGACAACCAGGTTTAAAGACTAGCTTTGTTTATTTCAATTACGATAATCCACAAACGTTTGTCGACCAGAAAAACATGGAAAAGTTATATTATGAAATAGATGCGTTTGGTCAAATAGGCGTCATTGAAAATATACAACCTGTAGATGGAGTTTGTCATCTGAAAACAGTTGATCCAATGTTGGGTCTCCACGAAGATTTCCGAGAAGCCGTCGAAGAAAACAAAATACAAGAACGACTACATGCTCACAATAGAAGTTTTGTTGATTCTGAGCACGTTAGAAATTTTCCAACTGTCAAGTTTAATAAAAAAGAAACAGAAAAAGAATGCAGCATTTGTCTGGGAGAATTCAAAGTGAAAGGTGAAGTGTTCAAACTGCAGTGCGGACAATTTTACCATCGCAAATGCCTTGATGAGTGGTTGGAAAAATCTATCAGGTGTCCATATTGCATGAAAATCCTTTCTTAGATGCTTGACCTAATTCTGGTGAGGCTCAGCATTAGTAGGTTTCGAAAAAATAGTTAACTCAACACCATCTAACACAAATTTAGTTGTTTATTTTACATTACTTATTGAAGCTTAAAGCTCAAATATATTTTTTAAGTTCTTCAGTTGTTTTAAGATGATATTTTGATAGAAATCTTAATTTAGTAGTACTACATATGTGTAACTAAAATCGATTATTTTTATTTCTTCACTCCAATAGAATTTTTTTTTCGAAACAAATAAACTAAACTAGAAGTTTATACTGTTTTCTTAATCTCAATGATTATATGTTAATGGTCAAATGTTTTACTAGATTGTGAATAAACAAGTTTTGTTCTAAATGTATGTCTGAGTTTTTAAAAAATAGAAAGTTAGTTTTTGTAATATACATAATTAAGTTTTTCAAAGATCTTTATTTTTGGTAATTTTAATCAAAATACAAATTAATTATTTAAATATCACTCATTTTAAAGGTAAAAACCTAGTTGTATTTTTTTTACATTTTAAAAACGAAATGCTATCAATAAATGTCACTACTTGTTCACAAATACTAACTATAAACTCAAAGTTATAAAAAAAATTAATTTTAAACAGTAAGTTTAAGAAGAGAAAATAAAATAAAATTGCAAATTTTAAAGCCCTTGAAATCGCATTACACTTGTACTTAGTTAGTAACATTTAACTAAAATTTAAATTAGCAATAGAAATTTCTAACAAATAAGTGAAACTAACATAAATAATTTTAAACCAAAAAACTAAATAAAACACAAAATGTTTTTAAAGAGTATGCCCATAGAATTAGACTGCGTATAAGTTCACTTAATACTAGATAATATTTTTTTTTTCACAAACTAATATAGTTAAACAACGAAAACATCAGTATTATCCAGATTATTAATTCAATTTATATTATATATCTATATATCTATTAGCAAGGAGGATAAATAAATTGTTTTATTAGTTTTATTTTAACAAACGTTGTAATAACTTACTAAAATAAAATCTCGGTCCGAATTAACTAATTTTTGATTAATTTTTTGCATTTTAGATTAAACGAATTTGATATAATCTATATTTTCAGTTAAGTAGTAATTAGTTATGACTAAAACAAAAATCATACTAAGATTTAAAGTACGCCTGCATTGAGAATTTTGATTATATCTGTTCATTGAATTTTAATCTTTTGAATATATACTAAACATATGCTACATGTTAAAAGATAATCATGGGTAATTACACTTAATTAAACATTTTTAAAACTCTTAACTTATTGAATACTGAGATAAAAAAAAAAAGAAAAAGTCAAATTTTACAACTGCTATTCTTTATTAAAACTTATAAAAGTCAACTGACTTAGGGACTAATAAATATATTTATCAATAAATGAACAATAAAAAAAAAATATAATACTTTTTGTTAGTTTTGAATTACCTAGTTAAGCTTCTAAGTATAAAGTATATAAAAAGACTGACAAACAGTTGCTTAAGTTTTCATTAATATTTATTAATAAAAAAATTTTATTTTCCAGCTGTGGTAGAGTTATAAGTTAAGTATTATTCAGTTAATCCTCCTAGATTAAATAAGATATAACTAACATAAACTTGAAAATTACATGCTGATTAAAACAAATAAAAATATTACTAGAGCTAATCGTTTAAGCTAATTTTTTTTTTAATTACAGTATTCAAATTATTACAATACGCAATGCTCAGTATAAACCAAGTTTGCTGAAAAGCTTAGCTCATATTCGAAAATAAACATACCTATACAAATTTTTATGAAGAGTGTTCCAATGTAACTAGACTACGTTTTTAAATGATCTAATATTACATCAACATAATAATATGTATTGCTGGGTTTACTTTCATTTCTAACCAGATCATTTCTAACCTTATCACTTCTAACCCGATCACTTCTAACCAGATCTCTTTGTAATGAAAGGCTGAATATTCTTTGCATCATTCATTTTTTGAACCCTGAATACAAAAGCCAGACAACAAACGGCCATATTTGTACAATGACGAAATGTTTCAAATTAAATACTGATGCAATAAAACATCAAGATATGACAATACAATGTCATGTAATCAGTTAGTGAGTGAGTTTTGTGTGCAGCTGAAAGCAACAACTTCTCTTGAACTTTTTTTGTGAATGTTAATTATAAGTTTTGTTTTGTTTTAAAAGTCAATATTTCAACTGGTAATTAGTTATTTAAATATTTAAGCCAGGTTTATATTTTAAAAATCTATTAAAAATTTTACAGTTTATTATTCACTAAAAGTTTTATTTTATTTTTAGTTTATTGTTTTAAGTCTTTTGATATAGATTTAAATAGCTTCCGGTTTTTAAAGTGTTATCGTAGTAATTTATAATTTTGTAGACGCTAGTATTTCTTGTTGTATTTTATATTAAAGATTCATCACTCAAAACTGTCTTGTCTGATTTATATAAAGTAGCCTAGATTAGCATTAAGTAGTTTATAGTTATTGTGTCCAACTTGAACAGTATAAATGATAAGTTTCCTGCAGCGGGTCCTGAACAAAAGCCTGTTAGAAGGTCACACCGCTAGCAGGAAAAGTATGAACGAAAAGATAAGGTTAACAATAGAAAAGTCAACCTGACCCAACTGAGGCTTTAGATGTTGGCCCATCAACATCCGTAGCCCACAACTTCAAACCAGATCACTTCTAGCCCGATCACTTTAACCCGATTACTTCTAACCTAATTGTTGCTAACCCGATCACTTTTGATCTTATCATTTGCAACACGATCACTTCTTACCCGATTAATTCTAACCTGATCACTTTTAATTCGATCACTTCTAACCTGATTGTTTCTAACCCGATTACTTCTAATCTTATCATTTGAAACCCGATCACTTCTAACCTGATCACGTTTAACTCGATCACTTCTAACCCGATAACTTCTAACACGATCATATCTAACCCGATCTTTTCTAATCCGATCATATCAAACCCGATCGTTTTTAAACCGATCATTTCTGAACCGATCCAACACGCAGTTATTAACCCGATCTGTATTAATATCGTTGTTTATTATTATTTTTAAATGAGGATTTGTTTTAAACACAAATTAATCTCAAAAAAGCAGTTTTTTTTAATTAAATAAAGTTAGTTTTGTTTAAAATTAAACTTAACTTTTTTAAAGCTTTTGTTAATTTTTTTTGCTGATATTTATTGCTATTGGAAGTTTGTTATCCTACGCTAGACCCAGGCATCAAAATCTGGGCCATTTAAACTGAATGATACTTAACAAAAAGACAAAAATTTATATACCTTCAAATCAAAAACTACAGTTTTATCCAATATTTATAGAATAACATCAAAAGAAAAACACAATTGAAAATAATACTTATTGATTTATTTATGATTTGAACAAGAAGGTTTTTAGAAAACTTTGTTTTAACTCCCTAGTAAGCAAGTTTTATATTGATCAGTGAGTTCCAATAAAACAAAACACAGCTGCACAATATTTTAATTTAGAAAAAACTTCGATTCCTTTCAACAAAAAAACCTTCTTTTAAAAATTCAGCAACACATATTGAGACGATTTAGTACATTATTTACATAATTTCAGTGCAAAAGTCAGCTAATTAGTCTGAATCAAGCATTACTTTATTAAAATAAGGTTCATGATTACTTTATCAAAACTCGTTTAGAATTTAAGAATTCAATCGAACTACAATAATTATTTTGCTACTTAGATTATTTTAACAGTTTGTAATAAAGTAAATTTAATAGAAATTTTTGTCAACTAAAGTACTAATTTGAGTCGTAATTGAAAAATTTTGTATAGTATGGTACTAATTGAAGGTTTAGAGAAGATTACCTGGGCGAGATTTGATTAACCGCGGACTTGTTATACAAATTAACATATCTGTTTAATAATTATTGACTTTTTTTGCTCTAGAACTAAGTCGGAATTTATTAATGATGTCGAATCAAGAAGGTCAATCGACGTAACTTACTTTTACGATTTATTACATGAAAAAACTGTTTTAATATCTAGGTTATATCTAAAAAACATGCTTTTTCACTTAATAAAGCATAAGTATTTAATTTCTTCTAGTGTTTGTTTTAATTTCATTATCTTAATAGGCCTAAGCAAGTTATATAAACGTTTGTAAAAGGTATTGAAATAAAACTTAAAACTAACCTACTATAAAACGTTAATACAACAGACTTACAATGTAGTTATTAGACCGTAATATAAAGGCTTTTTTATCTGTATATTACAATTGTAAAGGTTTACTTTTTAGATATGCTAATGTTAAAGTTATTTTAGTCTTGTGAATTATTATGAGATCCAAATTTAATATAGTTATAACTGCTTACTTTTAAATCCTACAAAGATTAGTTTAAAATATTGTAAAGTAAACGATTTATTGAGTTGTATATGATCAACAAAATCGGCTGTTAAAGTAGATTAAAGGAAAAAAACGAAACAATTAAAAAAAATTGAATATAGGTGTAGAATGAAATATCAAAAATAATAGAAAAAAAAATTATTTATACTTATAAAATTTTTAAAAAATAAAGTTTATACTAACAATTTTTTAACATAACACATTAAAATCATAATGTTTTAAAGAAACTAAAAGTAAAAAAATATATGTTTTATTAACTTCATAGAGAATGGTTTGTTTTTGCATAATATTAATTATGAAAATAAAATTAACAAGTAAAATGGTTAAAAACTATCGGGTTAGAACTGATTGGGTTAGAAGTGATCGGGTTTGAAATGATTGGGTTAGAAATGGTTTTCTTAGAAATTATAGGGTTAGAAGTTAGTTAAATTAAAAAATTATATAATTTTTTACTTTGAATTTTTTTTTATAAATTTTGTGCTTGACATCTATTTGTTTTATACGAAAAAATTAAAAAATATATTCTATGTAAAGTTTAGCGTATCTCCAATATAACAACTATATATTTTAAATGTACTCTAAATACTAAAAACATTTACTGAATACCCAGTATTGTTTAGCTGAGTCGAAAACAGTCAACTAAGACTGTTTAAATATTTTGTGTTTTGTTGTTTCTTGCTTGAAATATAAAATTAAGTTGTGATATACTTCTTTTTTGTTTCGTTTACAACATAACTAAAAAAATATGTATAAAAGTAAAAAGAGCTAATTAGCAGATGTTTTTTTGGAACCAAGTAAAAATCGCAGTAATTTTGCTTTTAGTTACGAATTTGTTTTTTAAATAGTTTACTTAAATTTTATTTTTATAAGCTTATAAAAATAACAAACAAATTGATCACCGGTTAACAAAGTAAAATGTTTATTATAAACTTAATACATTATATTCAAAAACCATAATGACTGCATTTGATTACTTCGTACAGTTCAATACAGGAATGAACAAATTAAGAAATTGTGTTAAAAACAAAGTCATGTATTTAAAAAACAGCTTTGAACTAAAGCCACAGCTATATTATAACTACAGCCAATCACTTTTGTTCTTTAAAATTTTCTCGGCTGATAAAGTTTTCAATGAAATAAATCCTCAATAATTCAAAAGACAGTAATCATTAAAAATATTTTGTAATATACTTAAGGTTGTAGGTTACATTTGCCTGTAAATTAATGATGAGTATAATAAACCTTATTTTGAAAACCAACTTTTTGTAATTAAAAAAAAAAGGGAAATACTTTTTAAAATAAAATCAACTTCTAGTACTTGTGTTCATACTGCTATAGTATAAACTGGTACAACGTATATATACGGCGTTACAACGGAACAAACTGAGGTGAATTCAAATATTATAATTGTATAAATTTATTATATTTAATATTCTTGTGTGGAACTTACGTTGTTATTTAAGTTATTAATGTCAAGAAATATTTTATTTATAATAATATACACAGCATGAGCTGAGTTGATGCAATACATAAAGGTAAAAAAGAAAATTATTGAAGTTTTTAGATATAACGACACTCGTTAAATAAGTTGGTTGATTGGTTTAAGCTGAAGTTTTTTTTTTGAGATTTTATGTAAAACAACAAAAATTTAATTTGGTGTTAATTAAACTATTAAGTTATAATGATTAAACTTATAGATTTTTTAACGATTCTAACAGGTTTTTGTTTAAATTAGACAATTTTATTACAATTCAATCGTTTATATAATTATAAAAGTCTGAAATCTGTGTGTAAGCTAAATAAGTCACTAGTGAGACTTCTTTGTTAGTGACTTATTTAGCTTACACACAGATTTTAGATTTTTATATATAAACGAGTGAATTGTAATAAAATTGTCTAATCTAAACAAAAAACTTTTAGAATCGTTAGAAAATCTATAAGCTTAAATATTAAAACCTAATAGTTTAATTAATATTAACACGAATGGAGAATCTTCGAATACCAACTTTAAAGAAAATATTCAAAATATCTTTAAACTTAAGATAAGTCTTAAACATATTTAGTAAGTTTTTTTTCTACGAGATTATTTTAACAGAAATTTTACTACACATAAAAACTACTTTAGGTTAAATTATTAAATTGGTTAAATTGTTTAATGGTTAAAAAATTAAAATTCATTCTATGCAATCATTGTAAGTAAATATAATTATCTTTTTTTTTTTATTCAAACCGTTAAAAAGGCAGTTTATTTTATTAATTCGATTTATATCTGCATCTAATGCACTGCATGTATTTGAAATTTAATAAAATCAATAAAAATTATTTAAGATTTTTTTAGTTTTCTAGCTTATAATGTAAAAAAAAAAAAATTAATGAAATGATAATTTTCTAAAAAGTTATAAAGTTGTTAATTACTTCTTATGTAAGTATTTTGCGTTAATGGTTTGTACGTTTTTTATAAAAAAATGTTTTATGTTTACGATTTAAAAGCTATATGTTTTTTATTTCAAATTAAACATTTAATTGTTTTATCATTTAATTTTATTAACCTAATGCAATTATAATTCTGTTTACAAATTATAATTTAGTTTACTATAAAGTTTTAATTGATATCATTGAAACATTTTTTGATTATAAATTAACTATTTTGTCGTTTAAACTCTTCAACAATTAAGTAAAATTAAGAGCATTTATATTTTTTTTACAGCAGATATTAGATGACAAAATTTTTTTAATGTTTACTACAGATATTTCAATAGTAAAGTATACCGCGTTTTAAACGGTTTCAAAATAAAATCTTTAGACGATGATAGTAATTAAAAAAGTATATTTGTTATAAGTACAAATTTCTATACAACGTTTGTGGTGAATTTATGTCGAAAAACAAATAATTGATAATATAAAACTTTAACAGTATATGATTATGTGCTTTGTAGCTTTTTTCTTCGTTTAAGTTATTATTGTAAGTAATCTTAATTATAATTGATAAGATTTAAGATATATTATTTTATAAAATAATAAAGTATTGTACTAAATATTTTAAATTTTTGACTGCGTTCATGTGTACACAGAAAAAAGCTTGAAGTTTTAGCAAATTAAGTTTTTGCAAGTTTGATAAAATTTGCTGATAAAAAGACATAAATTTATTAGAAGTCTTTAAAAAATAAGGTACCTAACTTACTAAAAATATATATATATATGTTCTTAAAGCACCTTCAGATTTCAATTAGAAAAATATTTAATAAACATAGATCAACTTATAATAACTTGATACGTTTTTCAAAATTTATGAACCTTTGAGTATCAACTGCTGTGTTTAAACCAACAAAACCTAAGTTGTATTATTTTTAAGTGGTGCAACATGATTATGCTCCACTCTTATTATCTTCATACTTTAAAAGCATTAAAATAGCTTTATAATCGAAAAGTAATTGATACAAAACTTATGAGTTCAGTCAAAAAAATTTTGAGCTTGTGACGTCAATGATACTTGACTACAAACATCAGTTTATTATTTTTGTATATAAATTTAAAACTGAATTTATTGATTAAGCTTTGAATTAACAGTTTTATTTTAAGTCGTTTAAGGCGACTATAACTAATAGTTTTTGAAACTTTTTACAGACTATTTCACTAACCCGATAGCTTTCTCTAGCTTTATTTTAATTTCTTTACTTAAAGAAACTTGTTAAATATAATTTTTAAACAATAAAAAAATTATAGGTAAGGAAAAACTAGTTTTACTTAAGTCTGTTCTAGTTACATAATGCTCCATAGGTATATTTAATATAGTTTTTTAACTGCTTTTTATTGTGTTAAAGTTCTCATACACGTTTAAGTATAAAAAAAATATGTTTATGTTATTGTTCTTTATCCATGTCCTGAACAAGACGTTAAAAGGTATCCAATGGGTGTGCGACTCGATAACAAAAAAGTTCTCTCTGCGACAGGTCTTTGAACTAAATACATTGAGCGCTATTTTGTCGCTTGATAAATTATTTTTACTTTAGTTGAAAACGCGGTAATTTCTATTCTTAAATATTGTTGTCTTGATTTTAAATACTTACAGTTATTTTTGTTTCTAAACTTTTCTTCGAATACTAACAAGTTGTTTTAAACTTCAATTAAATAGAAATAAGGACGATTAACAAGTAATAAATCTTGTTTGGAATAAGTGATTTCTATTTAGTAAATTATTTTACTAATTCAGTAGAAAACTTTCATTGACAACAGCAATTTTATAGTTTTAGTTTTGTGAATAAATATATAACATTTAGGTCTTTATATTTATTACATGTTTGTTAATTTATATAAATATTCAAAAACTTTATCTGTTTTATTTTACTTTAGTGGTTTTCTTATTAAAAATATCAACTGCAAAAACAAAGTACTTGTGATCGGCTAGAATTTGACTTCTAATAGCTTAAAGTTTTGATTTATAGAAACTTTTTTTTGCTTTGCTTGCTACATTTATTGGCAAGAATTAAGGTTATGGGTAAGGATTTATTTTTTAAAACAAAGAAAAAAATTGTTAAGAATTCTAATTTAAAGTTAATGAAAATTTTTAGCGTTAATTTTGTAAAAGAAAACTAGAAATTTCTAAGTTACTTAAGTGATACAGTTGAGAAATCAGCTCACTCATTGATACAATATCTTTTATGACTTATACTTTTTCTTTTTATAACTTTAAAGTTCATACAAAGTCTAGAGTGAAGACAGTTATTCCACATTAAACAAATCGATTATCTTTGTAACTACTGTTTGTCAAAGATTAAGACATTTTAAAACGTGGTAAACTTACTAAAATATCATGATTAAGTTTTTAAAGTATTTGTAGATATTTTAAAAGAAAAGTTTAAATTAATTAACCTTTTTTATAATTTTAGCTGCATGGTTTAAGTTGATAATTCTAAAATTTACATAATTTCCAACTAATTTAAGAACTATAATATCACAAACTGTTTTTAAATATGTAGTAGTGACGTAATCAATTATCCCTGCAAACACAAGTTTACTGTTTTGCTGTATTATATATTTATTATTAATTTTTATACCCTACCCCAGTGGTCGGCACGCTAATTTGAATCCGTGAACCCTAAATCACAAAATTAAAATTTGGTGCACCCCGATTTACATTCTTTAGCGCCGCTAGTGTTGAAGAATATGTAAATAGTTTAAATCGATTTTTTTACTAACAATTCGGGAACACCCAATTAATTTTTACAAGATAACTTAAAATTGTTCACTTTACCCTATCCATTTTATTAAACTTATATCGATGATCTAATTTTTACAACAATATTTTTCTTTTATCACCCAGGTCTAAAATACTAACTAGATTAATTTAATACATTGCCACAATCCCAATTAACAATCAGCAGTCTTGGTACTTTTTATTGCATGGTAAATTTAATTATTTAGTTAACTTAACTGAATGATTTTTTATTAATCGATTACTATATGTGTTTAACAAATGTATTGCCACGAAAAAATTAAGGAAACAAAAATTACACCAAAAAGTAACGACAAAAAAGACATGAAAATATTATCCTAGCAAAATCCGTTTTGTTGATCTGGAACTGAATGTGTTGGTCTTGTCGCTTGCACGAATCTGATCAAACCTAAAATTGAGGTTTTAAAGTTAATGATTAGTAGTAATTCAGGTCTTAATGAGGTTTATTGAAAAAATTGCTCAAAAATTATTTTTGGTTGAAGGACCTGGATACACAAAAAGACCTCTCGGTCATCGAGTTGCATACCCAACTTTAATCAAATTTATAATGAGCTAAAAGATTATAAAAAAACTTAACAGTTAAAATCAAACTCTAAAACAAAAACTTTTTAAAATGAGACTGTTAAAATTTAAAACATCAACTATTTTTTATGAACAAAAATATCAATAAAAAAAAAATTATATAATAGTTCCTAACATCATACACACATAAAATCTATATTGAACTTTACGTTAAAAGGTAGTGTTTTAACATGAAATGTTTTTAAGTTTAAAATTTATCAATAATTTTAATCTTTTACATGTCTTAAAAAAAAAAATTATAAATATTTAAGTTTTAAAAAGTATGTTTAAGAATTTCGACTCTACTATTCAACTTATTTAAATAAGTAAGAATAAAAATGAGCTATAACATAAAGAAAATAAAACTACAATGTTCAATAAAAAAGCAAAACAAAGCTGTTACTAATAAAAACAAGTAATTTTTTAAACTAAATAAAATGTTTATGATTTCAAAAAAAAAACAAGTAAATTAATAAAAATTAATTAAATTTAGATATTAATAATTAGATTTTTCTCAAGAGTTATTAAGCACCTATAAAAATTAATAAATCATTTTTGTAAAATTTTACACTTTAATCAATATTAGTAGAAGAGACATTGACTTTTAATTTTTTTTAGTGTAGTATAAGAGACTAAAATACCAAGAGACCTATTATTCTAAAACTATCTTACCATAATGAGCTGTTTATTGGAACTGCTACTGGGTTGTGGTTTAACTTGTCAAGTAAGTTCTTCAATTGAGGTATAATGTCTCAGCATAAGTATCTTTTAAAAAGTTACTTTGCCAAAGTTTTCTAACCTTTAAAATAGCATAAGAGTTATCCAAAGTAGTTTGACTGTGTGAAAATTTCATCAAAAACTTATGTTATTACTGATTTCTAATCTAGTTTAATCAATATTAAAAAAAAACTTTATAGCTTTAAAAAAATTGTGCTGATTTAACTTAAAAAACTTTTTATATCTATAAAAAATATAAATAACCATCTCAAGTAAAACATTTGGTTTAAGATAAGTATTATAAGTAAATTTGATATCTTACTGTAAATATTTAAAATTATTTTTGTGTTATATTTTTTTTAGCTTAGTTTAATAAAAGTTATATTTAAAGTCAGAGTTCTAGTAAGTAAAAGTTGTAAAATGCAAGAAAAAAGTCATAAAAGACAATCAATAATTTGCAAAGTAAAGAATTTAATTATATTAAGATCAGAGTTGCTTCTCTTTGAAACAAAAAACACTTTTTATTATGTCAAACATTTAAAGTAGATACTGTTGAATAAGCTTGACAGGATTGTAATCCTTTTGGTTAAAACTGATTTGACAGATCAAGACTGTCCTGAATGACTTTAAACTGAACTGTAGTCATCTAAGTTTTTTTTAATTTTTTTATTTTCAAAGGCAAGAAAAACATATATCTTCAGCAAAAAATACTAAAAGTTACAAAATAAGTTATTGGGACTATATTAACTATATCTCATTCAAAATGTAGAAAAAAAATGCCTGAAATCTTAAAACTATACTGAGATAAAAAAAACTATTTTGAGTCAGCCTGGGATTAAAAAACAAATTCAAAATTTTCTAAGTTATCTTATGTCAGACTGTGATTTTCAAAATTTTAAAGCATACAGTATTATTCTGATTGTGTGGCAAACTTTTTGATAACCTGAAATATCAAATTTATAACAAACATACATTTTTAAACTATAGTTTTAAGGTAAAAAGGGTTGTTAATCAAAAATCAAAGCCAGGCTCAAGCTCAGGAAAAACATTCTAACCTAAAATGGGTATTTTTTTAAATCCTAACTAGTCTGAGTTTTGATTAAGTATCATAATACCTTTAAACTGTCTATATTTTTGCATTTACATAATAAAAATACTGAAAAAGATATCAATTAACAGTATGTTTTCTTTCAAAATATTCAAATTAAGTAAAACAACTGAGGAACTGTACATCATTTTAAAACATTTAAAAAAAAAACCATTTTCAAATAAGCACAAATAAAACAGAAAAAAACTAGCTTAACATTACACAAAAAATAAATTTTTGGTTTTTAATACAAAATTATAAATTATTATAAAATTCTAAACAAAATTGTTTAGTCTTTTTTAAAATGTTTGGTAGGCATAAAGAAAGATTTACATCTTAGAAACACATACTATAACTCTTCTAACAAAATTATTAAATTACTGCTTAGTATAATTCATAAATTAAAGATCAAGCATTAGCACTGTTGTTACTCTTTGAGTTAAAAAACTATCCTGACTCTTTAACTTTGAAATTTTTATAAAACATCATATATAAATATTCAACATAGATAAAGTTTAAAAAACAACTCAGGTTATTCATCAAAATTGGAATTTAAAAAAAAAAATTTGAAACTACAACAAAGAAATTTCATTTAATGAAATAGAAAATATTGGAACAAGATTCAAAAAACAAATTATCCTGAGAACTGTAAAATATTTATACTGTCCTGAGTTGCACTAAGTGTAGGACTCTGTATTAGTTACAATAAAACTAGCCTTGGTCATTTTGAGTTTAATAAAGAAAGAGAAAGCTAAAGTTCAAAAGTAGCAGTATACTTAAATTAATATTTTGATAAATGACTAAATATTTTTTTTATATTTCAAAAAAAAAAATCATACATACATTAATAAGATTCTACACAAGTCCAAAACTAGACTAACTTTTGCAAGAAAAATAACATGCTTAATAAGACTTTATTTCTAATAAAAAAAACATTTAGGCTGAGTGTGTGGCAACCTTGAATCATACAACAGATACAACATATTTTGTTAAACCAACAATTCAAAATAGCTAGTAAATAAAATAATTAAGAGAATAAATTTTTCAACTTTTAAAGTCAATAATTTAAGTAACAAGTACTTTAATAAAAAGCATACCTAGCTAGCTTGAGATAAAGAAAAAAAACAGAAAAGTTCTAGCTATCTTGAGATTTTCAAAAACTTTTATAAAATTTAAACTATCCTCAGTGTGTGGCAACTCAATGTCAATTTAAGCCTATATTTTCTTCAAACTTTATATGTACTATTCAATTATGGATAGGTTAATTAATTAAATAATAAAAAAAATTCAAAGGCATAATATTTACTTAACTTGTGTTATTCAAAACTTAAAGCTGTTACTTAAAGCTTGTTCATAACTACTGTTATGAATCTATTTAGATTTTTTTTTAATATACTTAAACTGTTTTTATTTTACTTAAGTATTTTTTATTGAACATAAATTCTTTAATTTTCCTTTAAGTATAAAAATATTATAATTATCATGTGAATATTTTTAAAGGAATTATTGTTTAGTTTTAAAAGTAGGTAGTATTAATAATTTATAAAAGAAACTTTCTTCACTAAGCAAAATACTGTAATCTACTAATACTGTAAGTAAAAAGAAAAATACTAACCTTTCAATATATTCATGATCTTAGCTGGATGAAATCTTCCTCCACATCAGCCAACTGATTTCACATGATCTTCAAGCTTTCTCTCTATTCAATCAGATGCAAACTGCTTCCTCAATGTTGATATAAAGAATGTTATGTGATTTTCAATACCAAACTAGATCATGAGAGTAAAATGGCCAATAAATTAAAAGCTAAACTAAACACCAGGGCTAGATTTAACTTAAATATTTAAGTATGTCGCTTAAACTAAATAAATATAATAAAATTAAGACAAAAAAAAAGTTTTGTGTAATCTCAAAACTTTGTGCACCCCTAACCGACTTTCGTGTACCCTAAAAGTTTCGTGCACCCTAAAATAAATTTCGTGTACACTAGTGTGCACCAGTGTACACCGTGCCGACCACTGCCCTACCCTATAATGTCGTTGTTTAAAGTCTCATAGCCCAACTAATAATTTTCTAAACATTGACAAGTAACTAAGTTTTAATAATAGGTAAATGTTTTACTGTGTCTACGATAATTTTTTATTGTAATATATATGTATAATAGAGTTACTACAAAACAGTAGTGCTTACAAACACTTTTTTTTTATCTACTATTAGTGTAATTAAGGTTTTCTTATGCATATCAAATTTTACAACTACAATTGTATGATAAATAAACATGTAACTTATAACTTATAAATATATTCGTTTATAAATTTTAATACTCTAAATTTTTATATTATGATATACAAATTTGGTTATAACTTAGTTTTATTCTATTAACTTACATTTTAGTTATTGTCTTTTTTTCAGTTTTTTCATAAAACTTTTTTTTTTATTTTGTATCAAATAAAACTACATTAAACTTTAAAATGAGCTAAATAAATGCAACTACACTCAAATTTGAAAACAGAAATACAATTTTGACACCTAAGAACTTTTTTGTATACAATTATTTTTGGTTACGTATACAGTAATGACATGTTAATATTATTTTCTAATTCAAAATATTTATCTTCAAAATAAACTTAGCATTTTTGATATTTGAAAGTTCTAGTTTTAAGCGTGTTGATGATGTTTTATATAAAACACGTGTTAAACACTTAACTTTTTTACAAACACTCTTACAGTTTTGATAATAAGTTACAAGTGATTCTTTTGAATTTATCAGTATTATGCAACAATTATTGAACTTCGTTTATGAAGTAATAGTTTTAAATAAGTTTTTTAATAAATATGTTTTTTGTTTAATTCTGATATTAGTGTAGCAGTGAACTATTATATAATTTGCAAGCACGAAAATTAACAATACACATAAATAGCATCGTTGAATTTATAACCTAAACTTTCTTATATTTAATATAAACTGAATCCTAATTAAAAGAAAATTAAGGTGTTTAATTAATGATTATTTTACTGATTTGTAAGGTGTGTTTGAAGATTGTAGATTTGTTTGAATGAAACAGTATATACAAATCTTTGAAAACTTATTTTGATAAATATATTATTTATAATTGTTATTATTGTGTTATTACACAGGTGGTTAGACTTTTTTTAAAACAAGTAAATAATTTAATATTCGAATAAAATTGCTTAAAGAAAAATTATTTACAAATTAAAAAATACCAATTTAAAAAATAACTAAAACTATTTTAAGTTAGTTAGCATTGTAATTTTTAAAATAAATATTTTATCAAAGTTTTATTCTAGTTAATTTGGCTGTTAAAATTAAATAAATTGAGCCAACTCAAAAAATTTTGTGTATAACTGAATTCCGAAAAACAAATAATTGTAAAACTCATTATTTATTCTATTATACGGATAACGAGTAAAATTTAAATAGGTGTTTGCAAGGTTAGAATTTACAAAACTGATATTAACTTATTTCAAAACTTACTTACACATAGTTTTTAAGTTTTAAAATTAAAATGTTAACTGGTGTAAAAGTAAAATATGTAATAAAGTAAAACTGATTTTAGATTAAATCTATAGTTATAAAGAAACATGTTTACTATTACAAAATTAAAGTTTAAACTAATTTAGCTTAAAGCACAGCATAATTTAACACAGATTAGTATAGTCATCAACCGAACTGATTGCTTAATTTTTAAGTAAAATACTGTAAGATACGTATATAAACATAATGTTATTCATACGTGCTGATGTAACTTACCAATGGCACGTTAAAAACAATTAGATTTAAATAAAGCAAGTCAATTTCTAAATTTGCAATACATTAATTTTTAAACAAAAAACTGACGTATATGTTTTACTTTTGTGAAAATTTTTAGTATAGAATCAAACAAATTTGAAGTTAAATTCTACTTATAGTTAGAATTTTGAAATTGACTTGTTTTGTTTAAATCTAATTGTTTTTAACGTGCCATTGGTAAGTTACATCAGCACGTATGAATAACATTATGTTTATATACGTATCTTACAGTATTTTACTTAAAAATTAAGCAATCAGTTCAAGTAATGGCTATATTAATACTCTTGCAAGATACAAAACTACTTCGGAAATTTTAAACTCGTTTGTTTGATTGTTTATGGAATTTATATAGTCTTTATTTGGAATATTTTAATAAGGAACATTTAGTCATTCATGAAATTAATTTTGTTTGTCTCAGTTTAAGTTATTAAAATTTATTATGTATCTTTTTTTATTCTATTCAACTTAATTAATCTCTACAAAAGTCGGGTGTCGAAAGATACGCTAAAAATAAACAAAAACTATTTACCATACAGAAGCATGTATAAAAATTTTGTTCCAAAACAAAATCAAGTAAAAGTGTTGTACTACCGCATTATTCATAGAGTTTTAAAGTTTAAGCAGGTTTTTTTTCTTATTTTATGTGTTTTGTTGTTTAGTATCAGTATTAAATAAGTTTTGTTATACAAAAGTATTTATACCATTTTTAATTTGTACTTTTGAGGTTTCAATATCTAAAAAAAAAATTAGTAATACGCAAGCGTCTGAAAATTGATATCAGAAATAAAAACAGTACTTCAGTGACGTAAATAATACATACCTGCAAACGTGGTCCTATTAATGTTGTATATATTTTAACGTGGTTCAAAATATGTGCTCCTCTGTAGTCCGGTATTTTTAATTCTTACAACTGTTCTTTCATTCAACTTCTGCAATTATTACGAACTATTAAGTACTAAAATAAATTAAAAAGTTTATATTTAGTTGATTAAAAAAAGAGTTTTAAATTTGTACTGGTTTTATTTGTTGATTTTTATCAAGTATAATTGACTAAACAATGGAAGTAGAAAAAGATTTATCAAAATGTTTGTAATTTGTATTTAAAAAATATGCTACTTTAAACCTAAAAAAATCGAAACTATATATAAAAATTGGTACTTAAATTATTAGAAATATATATTAAAATCTTAAATCACGTCTTTAGGCTTTTTTTCGTCTAAATTTTGAATTAATACATCTCATAGGAATCTTTTATATGTTTTTTATGATAGAAAAGTTAAAGTACAAAATTTATTAGGTTAACAAGTTTCTTATGATTAAAAAACAGTTTTAGATTTGTTTATTATAATGGTTTTTTTTAAAGCAAACAAGTTCAAATCTTGTTAAATTAAAAAAAAATAAATTATAATTTACTTTTTTTTTTAATTTTAAATAAAGTTGTATTCATTGTTTTGTTTTAAAATTTTGTTAAAGATGTGTAGTTGTAGTAATATCATTAATTTATAGAAACATTTAAAAATACATTTTTATTCATTAGACATTAAAAACTCGGAAATAGCAAGAATAGTATTTTATATATTTTTTATAAATTTTTTGTTAGTTCATCTTCAGTAGCCTAATTAAAACTTTTATAAACAAACTTTTATGAAAAATTTTATTTTTATTCAATGGTTTTAAGTGAACTAAATTATAGCAGAATCTATTTAATCACTATTAAGCTAAATTTAAACAACTTAAGTAAAACAGTAGACGTGTCTAAATTTTATTGAATAGTTTTAATATTAAGAAAATACTCAATTACGTCACAAATTATTTCGGACAAATAACAGTTTTATGATCTATTTTATATGAAACAAATATGTTCATATTTTATTCGTTAAAGTAGTTAAAATATTTTTAAGTTGCAACAGGCGAATATAGTTTATTAATTGATTTTATTTACTGTAATACAAATTATATAACGATCTTGGTGCGTAGCATGAATTCAGTGCATAATTAATTTTAATTTTTAATTTGCTTTAAAACTTTTCTTTTTTAAAAAAGATCATTTACGAATTTAATCAGTCATTTTACGATAAAGCTTTTACAACACAAAATTCTCAAAGTTAAAATATATAGAAATGAATATTGTATTTAAATAA
Organism: Thalia democratica; assembly: GCF_965202585.1. Lineage (NCBI taxonomy): Eukaryota > Metazoa > Chordata > Thaliacea > Salpida > Salpidae > Thalia > Thalia democratica. The sequence continues at coordinate 82,327,972 of NC_139167.1, forward strand.
TAAAACAAATAGTAAATAGAGTATGTTGTAGTAATAAGAAATCAGTATAAATATAACAAAACTAGTTTTTGTGAGTTTTCTTATTTGACAAACTTATTTTTGTTATCTTTATACTGTGTATTGTTAATAAAATTTTATGTCAATTAAACCTCAACATTAAGTTTTTTTATAAGTTTGTTACACTAGTAAATTTGACTATTACTATTTAAGAGTGCTCGATTTACAAGTGTAAAGAGCTAATAATACAAATAGAGTGCTATAGTTTATTTTGTTTAACATCAGCTGTTTCGAAAGACAGATAGTCAATCTCTTCAGGCTTCAACAAAATAAGAATAAGCACGTTTTAGGCAACTATTAATAAATACAAAATAACTATTCATGCGTAAAAAGAAAGTAAATGAAAGTAAAAAGAGAGAGAAAGAAAGAGAGAGAGAAAGTAGAAATGCTTTTTGTTAATTATTTTGATTAGATTAAGTTAGCAATTAGAAAAATATATTGTATTGTAATTATAATAATAATATCAGAGTGTTTGATTATAGTTAAAGGTTTTGGCAAAAGGATTGGCTTTAATTCTTAATATACTTCGAAATAAAACGAAACATTAAAAAGCAACATATTAACTAGTAATGGTTAAACACAATGCATGAAATTAAGTTGAAACGGAATATTTAACATTTAACAAAACAAAATTATAAAAAACAACAAATAAAACTCAAAATTCAAAACCCTAATTTGAACATTTGTTATGCTAGCTAATTGCTTGCTTCCAATTCATCAACAGAAATTTGTTCCTATGTCTGCAACTGCCCATAAGTTCGGATTTTTTGTTGATACAGTTGTTACTTGCTTGTAATATCTTGAGGGCTTCTTTCAAGCAAAGCTTGCATGTTGTTTTTCCTGGTTGGTGTTTGTTACTTTTTCTAGGATCTTCCAATTTAATTTGTAATCCTCTCCTTCGTTTTTTAATTTGTGAATTAGTTTTTATAGTTCTGTTGAATTAACGTATTTATTTTAGTTTCTGTTATCAGGTTTGCGATTGATTGTTGTATTGTGCGTTAAAATTCTTTTCTTTAATTGGTTTGCTGTTATTCCAATATATGTTTTGGTTTCTTTTTTTGCGCTTACTGAAGTTTGTTATATAAAATTACTCTTATGCTTAAAAAATACTTATTAATATATCTCCTATTTAAAGTAAAAACTATTCAAAGTATAAAGCGTTGAATTTAAATAAACTTTGAATGAGTCAAGTATTTTCTTATTAGTATACAAGAATTTAAAGTAAAAGCTGCTATGTTTACACAATATAACTATTAAGAAAAGTTGCAAATTTAGATAAAATCGCACTAAAATAACTTGTGATGTCATTTAATTTAAAGCAAACTTTTAACTAATATAGTTTAATAATATTACTTATAAATATATATATATACACTGTATATATGAAGAAGATATTTTTTAGGTCGTGAAACACGACTTGTGCATTTAAGTAAGATGCCAGTTTTTATAAATAGTTCCTCACGATTTAGGAGTATTGTTTGTGCATACAATTAGATAATGGTATAAAAACTACCAGTATGAAATAAATATGAATTTTAATAATTCTATTATATACTAGGCTTAGTTTATTTAAAGTATTGTAAAATTATTTATCTTTAAAAACAAAAGGTAGTTAAGTTTAAATTAATTTTCATTCAAAAAGGTTCTACAGTAAGTAAATTAAAGTACTCTAAACTAAAAACGAATTTGATTTTATGTAGGCTGCATTCATAGACATTTTATATACACATAAACTAATTGAATTATAACTCAGAACAAAGTTTAATTTATAACCGTTTTAATCGCGAAATCTTTCCGTTTTTAAACGTTTTTTCATGTTTTTTTTTTTGTGCTGTAAAATCTAGTTATAATTTTTTTTTTGATTGATAATAAGTGTAGTATTTTTGTGATAGCTTAAAAATTTATTATAAAGTCTAGGTGTAAAGTAGTTTTACATGATAATAAGTATGAATTAGTTATTAGTTTAAAATATGATTGTTTTTTATAGTAATAAATTTTAATTAATAAAAAAATAAATATATGTTACCATAATGTTCTAAAAACTATAAACTGTCAAAATTTAAAATTTAAATTTGAAGTATTAACTTTCATGTACAAATACATAAGAACGTAAAATTAACAACTCCTAAGAATAAACTTATTAAGTATTTAAACTTGCTAACATAATGAATCATAGATTAAAAACAAGAACTCATTTTTTTGCAATAATGCACCTTGTACAAGTATAGAGCTTACCGCGTTTTTAACGGTTTCAAATTCAAACTTTCCTCGTCAGATATCAACGTCATGCATACTTAGTATATGAATCGAATTTTCAAACTAGGTTTTGTGAATTAAGTTCTAACAGCATTAAGAAAACACACATACTAGAAATATAAATGTGCTATTCCTTTTAAGGTTTTAGACAAAAAATACTAGTAAAGTAAAAAAACGTACTTTGATAATAAAGAAATTGTTTTGAATATTTGATGATCAATATGACTAATTATATGTACATTAAAATCTATTAAAAGTTTATTATCGCTGAAAACATTCTCTGCTGATTTTTTGTGTAAAACTTTACTGAAGTTCATAAGAAAATTATTATTTTAGTTTTTTGGTTAGCCTAAATTGACTTAAGTAAATGACAAAAAAAGTAAGCTGCCAAAAAAAAAAAACTAGTAAATACTTTAAGATTGGTTGATTGACTTTTTTTTCTCATAGTTTTGAAACTTTTGTTTTAAAATTATGTTACGTGATTTATTTTAAACCTGTTAGACTTTCAGTTTGTCAAAAAAAAAAACAACTAGATACATGTTTTAAAAAAAAATAGTGTATATTAAAACTTAGTTTTTCATATATTTGAATTTTAAATATTACTTTTTTGTGCGGACTAAAATATTTTGTTTAAACTAAGTTACAAACTTTTATTTTCTCTAGAAAAATAATTGTTTGGTCTTATAATTTATTACTCAGTATTTCTTTCTTAGGCAAGTAGCAATTTTGTACAATAAATCAATTAAAAATAAATTATCATAAAAATTACAATATTTCAATTTATTTGGGATAAGAAAATACAAAAATTTAGTAATTCTAAGTGCATAGTTTTTTGAATGAATTTTAGCTTGCATGTGTTTACATTGGGTTTTGAAAAAATTTCTTGTTAAATAAAGACTTTTTAAAAAACTAAATTAAAAATATGTAGGTAAAGCTATTAAACTTATTCTTTATTTGGTAAGTATATGTTATTAAATATTTTTATGTTGATATCGTTTTATAGATAGTTTTAATACAATGTTTTTTAATTCAAGATACTTCTGAGTTTTTGATACATTTACTTTTCTTACTGAAACTGACGTCAGAACTTTTCTAACAAGATCTAATTTTTAACTTTATTACATAATTTAAGTAAATATGTAAAATTAGCTATTCATGCCGAGTGGAATTTAAAACCATTAAAAACGCCTTGACTTTGAAAGGTATATAATTTTACTGCAAGTTACATATATCGTGCTAATGGTAAAATAGTTATTAAATGTATACAAACCTTAACAGTATCATCAAAAGTAGAAATTAACAAATATATTAAATAAAATAAAAGTTTCTATTGTATACCAGACCTAACTAAGAATCTTACAGTAATAACAGTTTACAGTATAAACATAAATTGTATCTTTAATCTAAAAACAAACTATTAAAAAAACATTTAATATACTTATTAAAATAAACTCCTTAAAAGTTTTAAAAGTCAATAATAAAACTAGACAAAATTATTTGAAAAAATATTTAAGAATCGTTGTAACTATTTTAAAATTTCACTATAAAGCACTTTATAATAAAGTTTCTTTATTAACCGATTAGCATGTGTTAATTAGTTTTAAAATAAATATAAAAAACTTTTACATTCAACACATTTTTGGTTCGCACAAGAGAATTTATTAAAACTAATGATTCGCATGGAAGTAAATATGCCGATAAGGTTGTCTATATAAAACTAAAACTAAGATTTCTTATTTAAAGTAAATTTGTTTTTTACTGCCTTAACAATGTCATCAAATTAAAAAAAAATGTGAAGAATTTTGATTTATAGATGAAATTATTAGTTTTATGCCAATGTTTTCAATAAAACTTTAAATTCAATAAAAAATAGATAATAAATTTATTATCAAGCAAAATCTTAGTCAACCATTTTAGTTCACTTTTATTAACTAATAGATATAATAAGTAAGCAAACATAAACAAACCTTTAAAGTTAAATAAATATTAATAATTTAGTTTTAAATGAAACGTTGTTAACGGTGTTATAGACGGCTTAAAATTATAACTGTCTTATGATAGCGACATCTATAAATGAATATACTTTTATACTTTAAGTTTAAGCTTATTTTTCTATGTACGTACATGACGTCATGATTTTATATATCTAATAAAAATATAATTAATAAAAATGTACTGTATTTATGAGCTAGTTATTAAACAAAATCTCATCAAGTTTGTTAATAATTATACCAGATATTGTCATATTGTCTCTAAAACGTTTATTATATTGTCTCTCGTTTTTTAACTTCAAAACACCAAAATAACTGCTTCAATGTTTTATAATTAAGTATTAAACTGATAATTAACTTGATATTGCGAAATTGTACAATGTACAACAATAAAATATAATTTAGTTAATTCATTTGTTAGTGACTTTTATAACTTACACACAGATTACACACATACTTTTATAAGTATATAAACGAGTGAACTGTAACTAAATTGTCTAATTTAATCAAAAACTTTTTAGAATCGTTAAAAAATCTATAAGCTTAATCATTTAAACGTAATAGTTTAATTAACATAAACACGAATTGAGAATCTTCATATACAAACTTTGAGGAAAATATTCAACAATATTTTTACTTAAAATAAGTCTAAAATATATTCAGTAAAAGATATTTTTTTACAAAATTTATTTTAAAAAACGTTTTGCTAAACAAAAAATATACTTTAGCTATTTAATGATTAAAATATTAAAATTAATTATGTGTAGTCATAGTAATTAAATGTAATTATCTTTGTTTTTTATTTCAAACCGTTAAAAAAGCAGTTTATTTCATTTTTTCGATTTACATCTACACTTAATGCACTGCATGTATTTAAAATTAAAGAAAATATTTATTCAAGATTATTTTTAATTATCTAGCTTATAATGTAAAAACAGTAAAACTAATTAACTGATTATTTTCTATAAAGTTTTAAAGTTTGTAACTACTTCTAATGTAAGTATTTTGCGTTAATGGTCTGTTCGTTTTTTATAAAAAAGTTTTCAGTTTACGATTTTTAACTATATGTTTAAATTTCCAAACTAAACATTCTGTAACCTACAGGTGTAGGTACCTTTAATACTAAACTTAACTTATACTAAATAATGATACTAATAATACTTAGGCTACTCTATATAAAACTAGGCATGACATGAGTTAACATATTTTATATAAAGAACAATTGCAAACACTAAAAAATATATAAAGAACATCAAATTTAGAAAATACTTTAAATGTGGTCAAAACCTTTACACAAGATTTATTCTAGCAAGAATATACTTAAAGAATGTATAAAACAAAATACGATTTAACTACTTAGAATGTAAATAAGAAATACTTATAAAAATAATACTAATCAAAAAAATACTTTATAAAACACAAGAAAACAATATAAATTCTATTCTTCATTATCATGTTTACTGCAGCATGCTGTGGCTAGAATCTCATCATCTGTCTGTTGTAAAAGCTTATTTAAAACATTCCATAACTCAATGTTGCATCAGGGTTTCTGGTCTGCACTTTATTTTCTCCTTTTGTCAACTGTATTAAACTTGCATCAGTATAAAACTTGACCTTGTGAGCTTTCTCTTAACGCTTGGAAGAATTTTTAGCTCAAAACTTCCAACCAAATCTAAACAGTAATCAAGTGCAACTTGATATCCTGTTACAATTCAATTGTTTAGTTATCAAATTTAATTACTAAATGCAATTATAATTCTGTTTACAAATTACAGTTTAGTTTACTATAAAGTTTATATTGATATAAACAAAGCTTTTTTTAATAATGAATAAGTTATTATGTCATTAAATTCTATAACAAACAAGTAAAATGAAGAACATTTATATTTTTCTATAACAGTAGATATAACACGACAAAATGTTTTTTTATGTTTACTACATATATTGCAACAATAAAGTATACCGCGTTTTAAACGGTTTCAAACTATTTTATGATAGTGAAGATATTAAAAAAAAAGTAGTATACAATATTAGTATAAATTTCTATCCAACGTTTGTGGTGAATTTAAGTCGAATAATAAATAATTGTCAATATAAAACTTTAACAGCATATGATTCGTAGCTTTTTTTAATGTTTAAATTATTATTGTAAGTAATCTTTATTATAATTTAAAAGCTTTAAGATACATCTTTAAGATGAGTTATAACATTTTTTTAGTTCTAAAACTATTACAATACTATCTTTTAAAATATAAATACATTCAATACAGTGGGCTGGCAAATGACCATTAAACAGTTTAACTACTTTAAAAATAAACCAAAAGAATATATTTAATTGCTTAGAGCTGTGCTTCAACTTTTTTAAACTTTTTCAACTTTATACTAGATTTTTCGTCTTTAGTTATAAATGTAAGTTATAATCGAGTTGTAAGACTTGCAAATAATCTAGTTATACAATAATAATATAGAAAATGCTGTTTTAAACAATAATATGTAAAATGATGCTGATGATAATTTACCGTAATAAAAACTTTATCTAATTCTACCTACTAAATTGTATGAAATTTTGTCATTTAAATGGTTTACAATAGTCGATAAAACAGGTAGGTTGTAATCAAACTGTACAACTTATTGAATAGATTAAAGAAGTAATTTTATATGTAAAAGGCTGTTTAATAACTAAAAAACCAACTAAGACAATATTTATTTTTAAGAAAGAATTACTTTTAGAACTCTTAAAACATTGTATGATTAAAATAGTAATTCCAAAATGGATTTTGTTTAAAATGAATAATTAAAAATTAAAGTTGTCTAGTGAAAGGAATAAATATTTTTAAATTCTGATATTTTGGAAGTCGAATGAAACTATAAATGTCTTGAATCTGCAAGCTAATATTACTCGAGTAACTTATAACGTAACAAAACAGTTTTAATAACGTGATGCATTAAACTAAACTTCTATAAGTATTTTCCAAAATAAAATGTCTCAAATTATATGGTCATTTAGTTTTTCTAATAGCTTAAATGATTAGGTATTTCCTAAAAAAGAAGAATAACTAATTAATTTGAATTTAGTCAAAAAAGCTGACAGTTATTGTTTTTTATTGTAAAATGAAATAATTTTTTTAGGTGTTTGTTTTTAGATAAATAATTATAAAATATTAAGATATTCTTAATATAATGAGTCTATTCATACATATTCTAAGAAACCATATTTTCAAATGTTTTGAAATTTTTAATTAAACTGTAAAAATAAGACAAAAAATTAAATTATGCATGGTTTGCATTTAATGTTTACGTAACTTAAAAATGTTAATAAAATAAAAGCCTTTCAATACAAATATTCGCAAACAACTTGTTAATATGAACTAAATTTGCTACTTCTTTTATTTCAATTTGTAACTTTACGTTTTTTTTTTTTTCAAATCATACAATTTACATCAAAGTATGTTTGACAGCTTTTCTCCTAATAACTTAAATCATTTAATTTAATCAGTCGTGTTGCACGACTTACAACTTAGTCTAAACCTTGCCGGATAATAATCGTATTTTCAACAAATTATATATAACGGCTGTAAGTTAAGGTTTGGGTATTGATTTAATGACGTAAAAAATTAAATTTTTTAGCATCTAATAACTTATAGTTTTATAAAATAGTGATCTACAAAACACTTTAGTACACTTTAGATTATTGTTACGGTTTCACTATAAAATGAGTAATTCGAACTAATTTTATTATTTTTACAGACTTTCTCAACAATTAATAAAAAACTTAATTTTTTTTATAAACTAATAAAAATTTTACATAGATAAACTTTTTTTTTGAAAACATTAGTAAAAAAGTTAAACATTTTTTTTTAAAGTATGTTTAAAAATTAGACTCTTAATAAATTAAAGCTATAACATTAAAAAAAATAATAACAAATGAAAAAAATATAGTTACAATATCCAATAAAAAAAGTTGTATACTGAAAAACAAATTGCCTAAACAAAATAAAACGTATTAAATAATTATATCCTTTTAATTAAAACTATCACTTTTTACAAACCTGAATAAATATATATGTATTGAAGATTAATTATATAAAAATAACAATGTAAACAACCACAAAAAATTTAAAACAGTAAATAAAACTTTTCTTTGAGAAAAAAAAGTAAATAAAATAAAAAACTTTAATAACTATAAAATGAATCAACTTTTTACTAGTTTTAATATTTATCAGTGATTTCAGCTCAAGATTTAAATATTTAACTTTCTTTGTTTTTTTGGGGCAATATATTTAAAGACTAACAATTTTATTTACACAGATAAAATGTAGACTATGTAATGAAATTCTTTACTAAAAAACTAAAAAGCTGCAAACAGAAAAAAAATATATATGTTACAACTTTCTACAAACTAGACTTAACTATTGCTATTGAAACCAAGTTGTTATACTCAAAAAATATAAATACCTACTCAGATAAAAAACAGTAACTAGTCTACTGTTTGAAAATAACAAAAAGTTATGTGAACTCTATTGAATTAGTTGATCATTTAATAAGTTATCCTTTGGTTCAACCTTGAATCTTCCAAGATGGTTTTAGTCTTTTAACTTAATAGGTAGGTCTGTCCAAAAGTTACTACCTCGATAAGCTAGTAATTTATGACCATTACTGCTTTTAAGTTTTAGATAAAGTTAGTTTTTAAGAATCATTTGAATGTCTATGTATTAACTTATATTTTTAAAGTAACACTTAAAATTTTCTGATAAAATATTTTATACAAATTTGAACATAAGAATTCGTAATTTATATTTAAATAAATTTTAAGCATATAACAATTTTTTTGTTACTTTTAAATTTCTTACACTTTCATTGTACTTCTTATAGTGACGGCACCTGAAAACTTTTTTTAAAGAGTACATTGATTTCGATAACTTTCTTTTATCGGTTCTGACCCAGCGTAAGAGACCATATGGCTCATAAAATGTTAGTTAATAAATAAGTAGAAAGATTTTTCGTTTATAATATTCTTTGATCTATAACATGGGTCGGCAGGCAATTGGTGCTCGCGGGCCAAATTTCAATTTTCCAAAAACTTCGCGGGCCGCAGTTTTAGTTTTAGTGATATTTGAATAAACTTTTTATTTTAGTTTTAGTCACATTAAAGAAAGTTTTACTTTCGTTCACTTTATTAATTTTAATGATATTTAGCTACACATAGAATTCCTTTTTAAATTATAATAATTTGTTAGAGTAAAATTTACATTGACAAATATACTTAAGTCTTAATTAACTGTGTAGTACCTTATTAGTAATAAATTAGCTTTTAACAGGGTTTCCACTTTAGAAAAGTAAAAAAACTTGCAATTAATCAAGCTAAGATACTTAACTAAAACATATTCAGTACAAAAAGTACATAATATATAAGTAGACCAGAAAAAAATATAATTAGTTAAGTACACTACAGTCATAAAAACTGTTTTGAGAATTCGAAGATTTATTTAAAGTGTTTGAATAAAGATTTACCTGAGTTTCTTTTAAATGTCTCAAACAAGTTTAACCTAGTTTGAATTTTTTGAATTTTTTAAATTTTTAATTAGACTGTATGTTTGGCAACCCTTTTTAAAATAAAGTCACAAAATAAATAAATAACAAAGTTTATTAAAAGTGAATTAAATATATAGAAAAATATTATCATAAGTCAGCTTGAATGGACAATTAAGTTTCTTAAACATTTTTAACAAAATTTAAAAATTTATTAAGCCAGCATTAAAGTAGAAAAACTTAACTTTTTATTGAACATAATAAAAATTCTTTATCTGCAATAAATATATTGTATACAAAGGGTAAATTTGAAATATAAAACGAGCTATAAAAAATAAAAAACGTTAGGAGTTAGTGCGAGAAACAAAAAAAAACAAATAGCTATAATCAGTTTCAATAAAGCAAATAATTATATTTAGTTACTACAGAATAAACAGAAAAAACTGTTAAGGCAAGTTATAAAGTATCAAAAGTAATTAAAAAAAGAAGATACCGTTTAGAATTAAAAAAAATTTTAAGAATTTATGTCGGCAGTAGTAATTTTTTTTTAGTTTATTTCTTCAATGACAACAAGAAGTCGTGTTTAGTAAATCTCTAAAGATTATAAAGCAACATAAATTAAATTAGAACTTTAATCAATCTGTTAAGATGAGAGAACTGGTACAACAAATATTGCTCATCTGAGAGTTTTTATTAGAGGTGGTTTTACTGACTTTGATATTTTAGAAAAGTTTCTAGGTTTAGTTCCAATGCACAACAATAGCTAAAGGCGTCTTAAAAGCAAAGATACATTGAACTTACATAAAGTTTTTGAAAGTATACTTTTCTGCTTCTTTTTTGGGTATAAAATTAAATTACATTTAATAAAAAAACTGTCTTTAATAATATAGCAATACTAAATAAGTACTGTTAAACTACTTTTAATGTGTTTAAAAAAAATTATCTATAAAGTAAACTTTTTGTGTCAAATCGAAACTTCATACTTTACACGTTAAAGATGTTTAAAATTCCAGTATTTTTCACAAATTCTCAAATTCAAGGTTTTTCTAGAATTTTTAAGCATAATTTTTTAAATTCCAAGCTTTTCCGAGATTCAAGTTTTTTAGCAACACTAATTGTTCACACCTATATGTATACCATTATATAAATTTTTCATTTTCAAATTTTATCAGCTGCAAGACTTAAAAGTTTAATATATATTATAATTTAAACCAACACTGTAAATTGAACAAAACATACATCATAAATTTAATTTGCTACTCATAAAGCAAAAAAGCCTGCCTAAAAACCAAAAACTAGCCTAATATTTTAGTATACAAATATTTATTCAAACCAAAAACTGAAAAAATTACTAAATTGACTTTAGATTTGAAATCTACAGATAGTCATAGTTGAAGTGTGTGGCAATTTTTAGTTGTTTATTTGCTTTAATTTAAACTATTTTGATTAAAAATATACAAACCTTATAAATTTACCATCCCTAAATTTAGTTTGTATTAAATAGGTAGTTCAAAAAAACAGTAACTGTGTATATTAGTGCATAGAAATTAACTTAGTTTGTCAGAAAAACTTTGTTTGAAAAATGAAAATGTATACCTATCAAAAAATATTTTAAATTATATCATGTATTGTTTTAAATGTGTCTTTACACACCTAGATACTACATGTATAAACAATAATTTAAAAAAATATTTAATTAACTAAACTTAATTTAAGTAGTAAAAAAAATTGGTAAAAAATTGAAACTGCTTATTTCCAACCCGCGATCATTTCTCACTCAATTAAATCCGAAAACCGCTTACCAACCAAGGGTTAGGGGTACCAGTGATGGTAAAACATAAATTAATATTAAATAGAAAAAAAAATAAAAAAAGGAATAAATAATAAAAGTTAAAAACATTTTTGAGTGGTAATTGTGCACGGATGGGATATGATCGGTTGGGAATAATCGCGGTTGGGAATTGTCAGTATGCCGATTAAAATATGAGCATCTTTGTACGTTTGTGTGCATAGGGATTAGTTTAAAGTGATAAAAAAACTTATAAAAATATCAAATTGTGTAAAAATCAAATAGAAATAAACATTTTTTTACTAATATGTTAATTAATATGTTTTTGTGCCCAATTAAATATAACTTTTAGTAATATAACGTCTACAAAAGAAACTTAGTCTAAAAAAAAAATGTAAAAAATACCTAAACTTGCTGTTGTAAGAAGAAAGTTATGATGAAACAGAGAAAAAACCTGTTGGAATTCTAATCTGTCTTTTTTACATTTATAAGCTGATACTGTAACGTATTTTGATTGTTTCAAAATGTTAAACAGGGACTTAAAACGGATTTAATAAAATTAAACATAAAACCAAAATAAGTTTAACTTAAATTTTTTTTTGCTCAGCGGGCCACATTTATATGCTCGCGGGCCATAAAATTTTCTTCCGCGGGCCGCATTCCATTCAAAAAATAAACGTGTTTGCGGGCCGCAGATTTACCCTTCAAGGGCCGCATTTTGCCCGCGGGCCGCAGTTTACCGACCCCTGATCTATAAAGAACGCCAATTACCTTTAATAATTTACGTTTTACCATTTTAATATGTTCCGCCAAACTTAAATTATTATCTATTATTACTTCTTAGTACTTGTAACTTTTTACTATTGTTTTACTTATTTTGACACAAAATTTAAGACTTTCAAAGAAATTATTTTAATTTGATGAAACAGAATGCAGAAAACTTTTAGAGTAATTTTTCATTTAAAACATTTTTTTAATAAAACTCTTAGTACTGAATTTATTTAGTATTTTAAACATTTACCTTCAGAACACTGTTTATATATATCAATCATGTTTCTAATTTTTAGCTAAAAATTAGTTTAAAGTAAGTAAAACATATATACCTAAGTTAAAATGGGATGAAGGTAGTCTTCCTCTTTTGATTTTAAAGACCGGACAGGATTGAACTTTAGATTAACAAAAATAACTGATCTTTTTTTTCATAGTTCTAACCTTTTTTTTTTCGTTTATACCTAATGTATAATAATGACTAATTAAGTTTGTGTTAATACAAGAATGATACTTAACTATTAACATTTAGTTTTGTTGCTTACATTATTACTTACGAACTAATTTCAAATTTATAACTTTAGGAACCATAAAGTTTTTCAAAAAATCAAGCAACTGAAAGACTTCAATAGTTTGCCTTTATATAAATTTATATCAATAACTTTAATTTATATCATAAAGCATTTTATTTCAATTATCGTGAAACGGAATTTTATTTTCAAAGTCGTTTAACACAACTAAAAAACATATCTAATTTAAATTTCATCTAAATTAAGTATTTAAAGCTGTTAGTTTTGACGCATATATACTTAGTAATATTGTATTACTGCACATAGTTGCTGTATCTGTTTTGTTTTATAAATTTTTAAACTTTTTCTTAAAACTCTTGGAGTGTCATTCAATCTATACTAAATGTGATTTAAAATAAATATTTAAACGTATAATTAAAAAAGATTATAGAAAAATTAACATTCTGTAAACATAAGTGAGTTTAATTAAAAAACAAAGTATTTTTTTTTTAATTCTGTTAAACAGCTTATCCTTATTAACATTTAAATAGTTTAACTACATTTATGCACCTAATGTACATTTTATATTTCTCTTTAATGATTATTTTCCCTCAAACGTAAGTTTACATCTAGCTTAAATATTTTTAAAATTTTGATTTTTTCTACTTCAATTATTGTACTTACAGAGTTTAAAGCACAGTGTGCAAATTATTTAAATGTGTAATACTAAAGATTTCTGCTTTGAATTAATGTTCAAATGTCTAACATTTAGTGAAATATTTAAGAGAAATTTAGTTTTACTTTGGTATATGGTTGTACTTTGTTAAATAAAAAGTTAATTTAATGTATAACAAATGATTACTTAATAAATTATTTGATAACATTACAATTTAAAAACCCCTATCACATTTTAAACAAATGATTTGACGTCATCGATTTACCCTCAAACATCAGTTTACACGTTTACATAAAAATATAAAAAAAATCTATTTTACGCTTAACATCAAAATTTGAAGTTTGTAAGTCCTAAAACACGACCATAACTCTCACTTTTTCATCAAACGCTTTACTGAGCATAAAGTAGAATATAAAATATAGAAAGGCAAGCAAAATTGATAAAAAATCATTAAGTTACATAACATTGTCCATAACGGTTTTTTAAGTTTTATTTACGTCATTTAAAACTTATACAAACAGAAACATTAATTTGAAACCTTATCCATATCACTTTGGCAATAGAAATACCAAAGTGGTATTGATACCATGCCAAATAACAACTAAATGAACGTTTGTTTATTTTAAATCAAAATGTCAAGCCAAAGTAATTTATATGTGAACTAAGCAACATGTTTTAAAAAGTATGGTCGGAATTAGGCAGTTTATTATATGTAACGAGCCATACTTTATAAAATAAAAGTTGCTCGCCTACTCTAAAGAAAACTTTCTTTAGAAATTTAGTTAGTTTATGGGTTTCTAAAGAAAAATTAATGAAATGACAATAATTAAACAATAGTGTTGTAGTTGTAGTGTATTGATTTTATATGAACCTTGTTGTAAGTTTTCTAATTTCAAAAAATCATGGTATAATTCGTAATCCGCAAGTTTGTAATTTAAGAGGTGTATTTTGCCGAATCCTATTAAAATTAAATTAAGTAGCCATTTTTTAAATAAAAAAGTAAAATAGAAAGTTAAAAGTAATATTGTTTTGTCGACAGTCAAAATATCAGTGGTAGCTAAAACAAAGTAAAACAATATTATGTAAACTTTTATTTCAATAGAATATATTTAACGAAAAAAAGTATTGGTTTGGTCACTTTAAGGTAAATCAATATTTTTTGAAAAAAACTACTAATTTATTTGAATAATAAAACTAAAAGGTTTTTTTTGCACTACATTATTAGGGTGCGCAACAGTTTAATTTCTTACACTTAAATTAATTGTTGTGAACATTTTTAATGATATTACTTAAAAAAAAATATTTTTTTTTGTTGTATGGTTTAGTAGTTTAACCAAATGGGTTATTTTAATGGTTTTTATGTTTTTGTTTTAACTACGTGGTCTCCAGTAACTTACTAACTGCTATACTTACGAGAAGTAAATAATATACTAACAGTATAAGTTACAAAACTATTTCCTAAGTTATGAATAAAACACACTTTGAATAAATGCAATTTACTTTATTTTCAACAATAATTCTTAGTTCTGAAGAAAGAAACTATTAAATCACGACACAAATAAAATCTATAAAAAGTATCAACAATCGTAAAGTTACATGAATACTAACATCAACTCCGCGAGTAGACGTTTTCTTTATTCTCGAAAATTGAAGTAAAACGTTGAACTTAATCGTAACTAGATCGTACCGCAGAACAACTTTGCAACTAACTTTAACGCGTATTTGAAAGACAAACGCCGATATATACTCGTCGGAATGAAATTAACTCCTTGAAATAATAAAAATGTTTGTTTTTAATACTGGAAGCACGTCACGAAATCTGCGTAAAACAGTTTACAACATCCGCTTTAAAATACGAAAATGAGATGTTAATATCATTACATTGTTTCTTTTTAAATTTTCAATTTTAACGTTTAAAGCCTGGTTTTAAATATTTTAAATTCTTAAAATCCTACTTAACTTTAATTTTTTTTATAATTGTTAAAAGGCCGCGTCAAAAAAAAAAGTAATAAAAAGAAACTGAATAACTTATTATCTCAAAAATTACATAATTTACAAAAGCAAAGATAAAACACAACATGAAGACAAAGTTCAATGATAGTCATTTAGTTGGCTTCTGGCTTCTTTTCTTCGGGGTTCTTGTCCTTGGGCTTGTTGTCCTCGGTCTTGTTGTATTCCGGCATTTCTCTTCCGTTTTCTTCTACGGTGGTTTATTTAGCAGGAAAGAATTGTTTTAATTCGCTTGTTCTTCTCTAAACTTCAAATTCAAAAATTCATCGAAGTCACTTGTTGACATAGAAAAAATTGATCTTTTCATTGTCCATCATTGTAGTATTCATTTTAAAAATACGCGGCTCAAAAATAAAAGTTGAGATATTTTTTCAAGAAAGTTTAGTAAAAACTACCAAGTTATTATGCCAAAAGACAATAACGAAACTGTCAGTATTTACGTTTAAACCTATTATTTTATACAAAACAAAACATTTTAAGCATTTAAAGGTGCATTAAATAGAAAATTAATATTTTAAAACACATGAAACATTTTAATTTTGTTTTTAACTTAGAAAAACATATGTTCTTAATATTTAACTCGCAAACTTTAATAAACAAAACAGAAAACATTTTCTTTAAAGTATTTTACAAAATAATAAGTAGTATTTTCATGCACAAACTTTTAAAGGATTCAAGTATAAAATATTTCTATTAAAGCAACACAAAACTTAAGCATTATAGAAATTTATAATGAGAAAAATTTAGCGAGTGCTTTTTTTCGATCGTTAACAGTCAAAACTAAATGGGAGTTGAAAGTACTTTTAAATTCAAAATTTATAGGAAAAGTTTATCACGAGTCGAATTTGAAAGCTTTAAACTTGAACTTGATTTTTTTGCTAGCAAAAAGTCTGGTAATTTAATTTTGTTTTAAAATTAGAGAAAATGTACTTACTAAACTTTCAATATAAAAATAGGCTTATTAAACTTTTTTATTGTATAATTGTTATGTCTTAGCTTTTAATTAATAGTTCAATTACCAAACTGTAATTTATATATAAAAAATATTATAAGACATCAATAAAAGTAAAAAAAGCTATAAAATTTTACAATTCAGAAATTGTATCAGAAAAGAATACAAAATAAATACACTTAATAGTTTCTTTCATTTTAACTTCTTAAAAAAATTACCTGAGTTTAAAAAATATTAAAATAGATGTTCATGTTAATAAAAAATTACAATTTTTTTGCTTTATTAAAATCCGTTTCGTTAGTTTTGTGAAAATACTTATATTTTATCTTCAAAAGGCTTTATGATAAATGTTAAAAGTTTTAGACCTGCTATTAGTAATTGTGACTCTTTTTTATTCTGTGTTATAATTTCTTTTTTGTCAAAGGAATTAAGTACTGCCAAATTGTTTTTCTCTTTAGCTAATATGTTGCTTGATACGCTAGTTTGTGATTTTGTTTTTGAAGAATTGTAATAGCCTGAGTCTTGTTTATAACTTTTAAGCTGCACTGTTGGCACTTGATATTTTGGCTTGCTATCATACTTTTTATTGTAACTGATATTTTTCTGCTGTTGTTTCTGATGTTTTTCTTTGATAAGTTTACCTTGTTTTGCTTTAAAAGCAAAAGCTTGCTTATAAACTCTACTAGCTTTTCTTTTCCGCTGTTGGGGGTTACTTGAATAATAGTTTCCGCTTAATCTTTTTTGTTGAAACTTTTGGTTGTAGTTTGAATTCTTATCTACAGCATATTTAGACCCTTGAACTGTTTTACCATTAGGACCTGTCACGTTTGCGGCTTCTGACATGTTATTTTTACCTACAACAATATCAAATTGGACTTTCTCTCCTTGTGCAAGAGACCTTAAGAATTTGTTCGGGTTGTTTTTGATGATAGCTGTATAATGAACAAAAATATCGCTGTTCTGATCATCACGATGAATAAAACCGTAACCTTTGCGAACATTAAACCATACTACTTGACCAGTTACTCCAAATGCTATAGTGTTTTTGGTTACCTGAGCTTTTTCTTCGGCTGTTTGTGACGCCTTAGTTATATCAAATGTTTTTGTGGGTAAGTATTGATGACATGACAAACACTGTGCTATGTTAACATTGTTACTACTATTCCCATTGTATGATTTTCTTGGTTTAAAATTATCTCTATTTTGATTATGTTGACGATAATTGTAAATATGATTAATACCATTATCTCTAAAATGAAAATTTTGTTGATTATTAGCACGAACTCGCTTATGGTAATTTATTTTAGACTTATATTGACTTTGTTCATACTGCTGTACTCTATCGTAATTAACTTGCTTAGGTATTAATGCGTTTTCTTTATAAGCATTCCATATGGCTTGTCCTTTTCTTTTAAAAACTTCTAAGCTTTCATCAAAATAATCCCTAATCTTATTTTTGATCGAAAAGGGCATTAAGTATGCAAGAAAAAACTTAATTCTGTCCTGTTCTGGACATTTGGCCCAACTTACGGCTGTAGCAAATATTTTATTAAAGTTTGTACAATCATCCCAAATTGGAATTTTATCTAAAATTTCAGCTAACTGATTGTCCCTATTAATAAAAAAGTTTCTTAAAGAACTGTAATTTCTTTCACCTCGTTCTGTCATTTTATAATAGTCTGACAACTCTTCTCTTGGCCAAAACCCAGTTAAAAATTTATACTTTTCTGTATTACTATAAATATTTTCATTTAACATTTCCTCCTCGAAAAAACTAATAATATCACGAGGGTTTCTTACAGAGTCTAACCTTTTAAACTTTTTACTTAGTCTTTGCGCCTTAAATGTGTCGCTAAAAATGTTTAAATTATTTTGATTACTTTTTTCGTAATCATCGTAAAAAGGTTCGCGTTTTTCTAGCATCGCACGTTCGTAATGTGGTGATCTAGACTTCTTTAATCTATTATTTAACTTTTTTATTTGCATTTGCAAAACTCTTAACTCTTCTTCATTTGTTAGCTGCTTAACTTCGCTTGATTTTCTAAATTGTTGTTGAATGCTGTTTAACTGATAAAATTCAACATTATCATTCATCATCTCTGTTTGATGAGAATTATTAAGATTGATATCGTCATTGTTGTTTGTGTGCATTTATGTTGTTGACTGCTTAAAGATTTGTAACCAGAAGATTCAAGGTTCTTAAAAGACACTGCGTGGTTTCCACTTTAACCAAATAGGTTTACTTTCGAGATAGTTTAATATAGTTACAAACTTATTCCTAAGTTATGAATAAAACACACTTTGAATAAATGCAATTTACTTTATTTTCAAAAATAATTCTTAGTTCTGAAGAAAGAAACTATTAAATCACGACACAAATAAAATCTATAAAAAGTATCAACAATCGTAAAGTTACATGAATACTAACATCAACTCCGCGAGTAGACGTTTTCTTTATTCTCGAAAATTGAAGTAAAACGTTGAACTTAATCGTAACTAGATCGTACCGCAGAACAACTTTGCAACTAACTTTAACGCGTATTTGAAAGACAAACGCCGATATATACTCGTCGGAATGAAATTAACTCCTTGAAATAATAAAAATGTTTGTTTTTAATACTGGAAGCACGTCACGAAATCTGCGTAAAACAGTTTACAACATCCGCTTTAAAATACGAAAATGAGATGTTATTATCATTACAGTAGCATTAAAATTTCTATAAACATGATTTTATATATAGAATCTTTATGTACAGGCATATACTTTTTTATTATTTTATTCATTGGACCCTTAAAACTTTTTAAATATTTACATATTTTAGATTTTAATTGGCATGTAAGCAGTTTGGTAAGGTTTAAAATTAACTTTTTAAGCAATAAAAGCATAAAAGTCAATTTTTATACAATCGGAAAAAATAGTAAGGTTCTAATAGTTTCCAAATTCAATTATCAAGTTTAAATTTGATAGTAGCTTATTAACTTTTAATTCAAAAACTTTTAGTAAGATCAATTCGTATTATTTAAATAAAACTCACTTATAATAAGAAGTTTTTTTTTTCTAAATTTACCGATTCGATAAAAATCGTTTCAACTCAATTTTACAATAAAGCAATTGTATATTATTCTAACCATATTTCTTCTTTTCTTTTTGTTTAATGACGTCAATTTTATGCTATACTCAACACAATTTTAATTTTTTTTCTATATGTTTAAACGCTGTTTATAGACATGTGACAAAATATATGGTTGCAGTTTTAAAGTCGTACAACGCGATAGTAAGCAATTTTTAAATTTTTAACTTAAGCACATGGTAAAAGTAAAGTATTTATTTTCCAGAGGCGTAGCGTTTAGAGGGTCACTAGAGCATGCGTGTCACTCAAAAAAGAAAATAAATGAAAAAAGAAAATGTATTATGTTTATCCTTCATTATTAATTTTCGCCCCTTAGTTTGTAATTTTTTTCAACTATGTTTATCTAGTATTTGAAATATTAAACGAGTTTTTGAATAATAATTAACTAATACTGCTAAAATACTGATTAGTTGGGGGCAAGTGTGCAACATAAACTCCATAGAGAAAAATTTATACTAATATACACTTCATAGGAATTTAGACTAAAAAAAATGCTATGAGAGTAGTCCAACGAAGCAGTATAACACTTATGATAGAATCTTCTACAAAGACAAATGCTAACATTTTATAATACAAGAAATATAACAAAAACATATTTCTGTAAATGTTGGTACAAGTTCGCTCAGCTAATAAACATGGAAAAAATCAATATTCAGCTTCGTTAAACTTATAAGTTAAAAATAAACAGCGATTCTTGTTATTCATTATGCTTAAATAGCAACAAATACTTATAATTGTTTCAGTAACTTGTTGAAAATAAATTATAAAGTCTAACAATAGTACACGAGTTTGCAAAAATTTCTTTAAGTTATAGAAAAATATACAACTTGTTTACGTCAACGATATAATACCAAAAATGACGGTTACTGATTTTTGTAAGACATTTATTGTATTACAATTTTTAAGTCGCAAACGCGACTACAAATCATATTTTCAAAGTAAAGCCTACATTGCCTGCAAATGACTAACTAGTTCTAAAATTTAGGGATATATCGATTTTTTTTCATGTTAGCAACATCAGTAATACATCCTGCAAATATCGTTTTACTGATTTTGCATAATAACAAGATTAGTAATTAAGTAAATGAACACTAGTTTATAGCATGTGTGTAAATCGTACGATGTGATTATAACTACTTTAAAGTCTTATAGCTACTTAAAACCTACTTAAAATAAAACTTTAATAGCTATAAAATGTTATTATAATTTAAAAGCCATTTATTTAAAAATTTTATATACATTGCTCAACTAAATATAAAAACAAACTTATTTTTTATTCTATATTTAATTAATTTGATTTTAATATTACAAGTTGAAAACATTTCATAACTTGAATATATATTAAATAGTTCTATATTAATATATAGATAAGATGTAACGTTATAAGGCGTTAAATCCTGGAGATCCTGATAAGCTAAGCTTATCGGAATGTATATCACAGATGTTCTTGTGCTAAAACTTTATTTCAACTAACGGCGTTTCACTGCTCTCAAATAAATTTAAGGACAGATCTACGGAGTCTATAAAATGTTAACACACATTAGAAAAAAAGCAGAAAAAAGCATGTATAATTATGTATAGTGTTTATCTAGGTAGTAACTATAAATGGACTTTATGGTTTAAAAACAAAGTTTGGGATAAAAGCATAAAATTATAAAATTGTCTACAAAAAATCAAATTTAATAAAAGTAGGCACTAACCTCAAAAAGCTCTAAGAATAAGCAAATTTTAAAAATGAAAATTAAATTGAGTTGTGCAGAAATATTACGTCATAATAATTTTAACAAATTTTTCAATAATTTATACAGCTTAAAAACATGAAGTATTAAACTTGCAAGGATATGTAAGTTTTGTGAAATAAATTAGTACATAAATAGACAGAGTTATTTAAAGTAGAATCGTCGGTTATGGGGACAGATATTCGATAAATCTTGCCGCTTATTCAGAAGTAGGTCTTTATCTTCTGCTGCAATTACTGCTCTTTCTGTATTGCAAGTTGGGCAAATTCTACTTACTCCGTTGGATGCATGTTTTATCTTTGAAACAATACTCCACTCCATGTTTGGCCTTTTACCGTACCTGTGGTAAAACACTGTTTTTCACAGGTACGGTAAAAGGCCAAACATGGAGTGGAGTATTGTTTCAAAGATAAAACATGCATCCAACGGAGTAAGTAGAATTTGCCCAACTTGCAATACAGAAAGAGCAGTAATTGCAGCAGAAGATAAAGACCTACTTCTGAATAAGCGGCAAGATTTATCGAATATCTGTCCCCATAACCGACGATTCTACTTTAAATAACTCTGTCTATTTATGTACTAATTTATTTCACAAAACTTACATATCCTTGCAAGTTTAATACTTCATGTTTTTAAGCTGTATAAATTATTGAAAAATTTGTTAAAATTATTATGACGTAATATTTCTGCACAACTCAATTTAATTTTCATTTTTAAAATTTACTTATTCTTAGAGCTTTTTGAGGTTAGTGCCTACTTTTATTAAATTTGATTTTTTGTAGACAATTTTATAATTTTATGCTTTTATCCCAAACTTTGTTTTTAAACCATAAAGTCCATTTATAGTTACTACCTAGATAAACACTATACATAATTATACATGCTTTTTTCTGCTTTTTTTCTAATGTGTGTTAACATTTTATAGACTCCGTAGATCTGTCCTTAAATTTATTTGAGAGCAGTGAAACGCCGTTAGTTGAAATAAAGTTTTAGCACAAGAACATCTGTGATTAATATATAGATATATATTTTTTTATTTAACAAATAATAATCAACTTATTGTATTACGTAACGTTGATAAATTTATTTTCTTAAACAAATATACAGAAGATTAGATAAAAATTTATAACACATTTGAAATGAAAAAAAAAAATGATATAAAAAAGTGCGTAAAATAATTTAGTCATTTTGTATAAGTTACAAATCATCTATTAAAGGCCTAAAAAATAAAATTTAGCTAAATAAATATTCTGTTTATAAATTTAAAGTCGTTTATTAGTTATTCAAAAAAACTTTCAACATTATATTTTTAAATTTTGTTATTAAAAATAGAATGTAATAAATTTTGTAGATGTTAAGACATAAATGTATGTTTAGTTGTATGTTTATGCTTATTTACGAAATTGAGAAAAAACGGCTTTTTGAAATATAAAGCAACAAAAATTTAAAATTTAATATATTAAGTTGTTTATTAAAGTTATGCAATAAGTATAATAGTCGCGCCTGACGACTTAAAATATTCCAGCAAGAAAATTGAGAAATAGAAATAACTTTGCCGATTTACATTTATATATATACAAATACTTAAAACTATTGTTTGCGGGATTTTTTTGATGACGTCACTAAGAGCGTGATGAAATTTGTCGCAAAAATGTTTTTACGTGAATTATACTAAATACGTTCTAGTTGTGTCGTATAATTTGTTAACAGGTTTTCTCTTATTTGCTTTTTGAATCTTTTTTTTGCTGTAAAAAACTTTGACCATAAGTTTTAAAATCGAGAATTTAGGAATTATAGAAGGAATTATTATATCATTTTGTTTTTTTTTAGCATTAAACTAAATATTACAAAAATGAGATTATTTTTACTTAAAACCATTACCAAAATATCAAGTATTTTAAAATTTATAAGTAAAAAACTTAGTAAAAAAAATCTTAAACAGAGTTTATAATAGTTGATTTTATTAGTACTAATAAAAAAAAATTTTATGAAATCAAAAAGTAGTATTTTAATTTTTAGTAAACTACTTATATGAAATAAAAAATCGTGCTAAATGAAGTGTGAAACGTCTATTACACTGATTTTTAGCATTTTATTTATAATTTATAAAATATCGTAAGTTTTGTTAAATTTTTTCTAAAAAAACTCTACAAGTTTTTAAAAAAAATATATAAATAAGACCAGATATACAGAGGAATAAAAAACTATAGTTCTAAAATGTTAAACAGATGCTAAATAAATATTTATGTTAAAATTTGATTAAAAATTAAAATTATTAAAAAGTGCAAGCCAAGTAGAGAAAAACTTACATTAATTTATTAACAACACTTTTAAGCTTTATTTAAAGTTTGATTAAATATAAGGATCTTTTGTAAAAATAAAATTAAATCAGATATTAGATTTATAGTTAGTGAGTATAAAAAAAATAAATAACTATAAAACCTAGAATTAAGCATAAGTATGATACAAACATGAGTAATACTAACAATAAATTAAATAAGTAATATTTATGTACTACAAAAATAAAAGTTTTAAAAATAAGTATATTAAATGTTTCACTTCTAATTGAGTTTAAAAAAGACATGCAATATTGCATTGATACAAAATAATTTTAAAAATATAGTCGCATTGCAAGACCTAAACATTTTTTGTACTATACGAAACTTACTAAAATTTATTATATATATAATTTTTATTTTAAGGTATAAAACTGAATATAAACTATAATTTAGTGTATTGAATACGTTGATCTATTTATTTGTTTCAAAATAAACTTCGTCACCTTGCTCATAAAAAAAAAACGTTTATTTTTTTTTTATCTAATGCTGCAAATTTTTAACAAACGAATAAACATTATAATCAGATATCTGTTTGAGAATAAATAAAAATCATTGAACAACTTTTCTTAAATATTTGTTTGAGTAACCTTAATTTATTCTTATCTAATTAACAAAATATAAATATATTTTTGAATGTTCACATTTTGAACGGTTTCTAATATAATACAATTTCTTTAAAATAAGTGTAAAAACAATTAGCAAAGTTTGAATTGTTATTCAGATTATTTCCTATTTACGTCGCTTAAATGATACAGTAAACAGTTCGCTATCCTATATAGAATTAAAAGCATTCTAATATACTGCATTTGTCTAAATATATTTTAATTTTACTGTTGTAATGATTTGAAAGTCGTTCAATGCGACTATTTATTATGCTATTTTTAATTTGTTTCTTTTTAGTTGATGCAATTTTGTTATAAATTCAGACCCATTTTAGTATTATTTGCGTGAAAATATTTTTATACAGCAGTTTCTTGATAGCAAATATTTTTTTTTTCGGTTTTACTAAAGTAGAGTCACATTTTGTATTTAGCTTTTATTTTTAATTAAATACCACATTCAGTTTGTGCTTTTATATATTACATTTTAAATTAAATTTTATTATAAACCAGTTTTGAATACCTTTTAACTTCTCTAGAATTATCACGTAGTCTATACAAGTTTTTTAATAATTATTAAATATTTAGCTCGCAGTTTTGGTGTTTTTTTAAATAGTTCTACAATATTTTTTTACTTTTTTATTAGCTCACAAACCCATATTGTTTATATAACTTATTTTTAGTATAGAAGCAAAAAGAATTACGAAAAAGGAACTTATTTATTGTAATTAGTTATTTGATTGTTGTTTTAAAGTCTTTAAAATGTTACTTAAACGTTTATGACAATATAATTATTATAAAAACATAATTAATATTAGTAGTTTTATATGTTTCTAATGTTTTATATTTAACTATACTAATATTTTCATGCTTACAAAAGCTTTAAATTACAGTTCCTAACTTATAATTCACTTTACGACTGTTATAATATATTATTTAAATCTAATGTAAATAAATATTATTTCAGTCGTTTAACTTTACCTTACTACTATTCTTACTGGTAAGGTTTTCACTGTTTAATTGAAAATAAACAGTAATAAATAAATTTTAGATAAACACAATTATATATCGATATTGAAAAATTTTAGTTTAGTCAAAAATATTTAAGTAAAGTAGCAAAACATAAAATGCCCTATATATCTTTAAATGATCAATGCGAAAAAACTTACAAACTTTATTGTATAACTTATTACACATAAATATGCGACAAAAATAAGTAAGACTCTGGTAACGTCATAACAAAAATGCTGCAAACATCATTTTGCAGTGTTTTTATATATTTAAATCTACATTGGCTTCATCAACTCATTTCACATAAATTCGTGCTTATTATTTAAAGTCGTCAAGTGCGACTGTAAAGTTTATCACTATACAAAAAGGATTTGATATTTAAAACTATAAGTATTGTTTAAAGTAATTATCTAAGTGCATTATTAACTTTTTTTTAAATTAACCAGTACAAAACTTAATCAGCATAACATAAGCTTGAATTTATCTTTAAAAATTATAACAGACTTAACTTTCAATAAAAAACTAGAAAAATAAATTATTGTGAAACTTGATAAAACTTTTCAGCAAGTTATTAAGTTAATCAACGAAATTAAAGATACTTTATTTTCTTGTAACTAACTAACAAAAAAACCCATTAAACAGTTTTACTCATCAAAAATCATTTAATATCAATATTATGTTAGTTTAAGGTGTAATACATTACATTATTTGTGGTAAGTTCTCGTTTAAATGAAATACTAATGATTTCCTCCTATAAATTACAATTTTTAAATTCTAGTTAAATTGAACAGTTATAACCATATTGTAAATGAGGTTTTGTAGCTTTTCTAATAAAATGTTTAGTTTCAGTCAATTAAAATTTAGTAAATATTAGTAAAACAAATAATTTGTCACCATTTATTATTAAAATTAATATATTTTAACATGAAATATTTAAACCATACTACATGAGTCACAATTTAGGTAAAAACTTTCAAAAAAAAATTAAAATTGCACAATGAAAAATCATTTGGTGTTAGATATTTTCGTAATTGTTTTTAACTTAGATAGCTCAAAAGTAAATTTTTCTAATTACTTTAAACATTGCCTAGTTACAGGTCACTTTAAAATTCCATCAAACTTTAGTTTACTATTCTGTCAAATAGTTTAAACCAGTTTTTGTCTAATTGAAAAACTAAATATTTTGGTCAAGTTGACTATTTAGTTTACTTGTAAGCCATACAACGCGATTACAAGAACACCTATTGTTCTATTTACCTTATTGTTACCTGGACTTGGAGCCTCACTGGTTTCCTTCGAAATTGTCTCGGTCTCAGGCTCGACAATCTCATCAGATTCAAGGTTAGCAGTAGTCTCGGAACAACTCATTTTGGTGCACGAATGTGTGCGTGGCACTTTCAAGACTAATGCCTTTTTTAGGGGTTTTAAGGACATAACTATATAATCTATATAACCAAATATAATAAAACTAAGTAATGTTGTTTTATTATGTACAAATAAACGCAATGACAGCTCACAATAAGTCTAAACACTAAAAGTTAACAACTAGAAGGAAAACGTGCTCTGGATTCCCTCTTTGACGTGTCACTGGTCTCCGGTCACTCAGTTTCTGGCACTCGACGTTGGTCCGTCTCGTTTACAGAATCTTGATGAACGTGGCTTGATCTTCTTTTGTTTCCTTTCCGTAATCGGAGCGTGGCGATAAAATACAATATAAATAGGCACGATGATATAAATATGTATAAATATTACAATACAAGTATAATATCAAGTAAATACGATAATATAAATATGTACAAAAATTACGACAGAATTATTTAAAAGTACGAAAACAACTTGTTCGTAGAAGTGTAGCTAAGGTTGACGCCACAGTCTGTGTGGGCTTGCTCGATAAGATAAATGTTCAAGTTTGTTTCTTTAGACGCTGAGGACTCAATCGTGGAATTCAGAGTTCAAATTGATCCAAAGAAGTTGTCTGCTACAATATGCGTAGGCTTATGAGTATGGCACGTTGACAACTCAAATCGAGTTGTTCGCCCCGTCGACGTTGTTGAATAAGAAGGTTTTCTCGGGTGTCATCTAGCTTTTCCAAGATGGCGACTTATGTTCAGAGCGCCAAGAGAAGGTTTTTCCAAAGATTAGCTAGTTTTTCCAATATGGCGGCTAACGCTCAAATTTGCGAGCAGCAGAGTGTCGCTTTGTGCTTGTTTCGAGGTAAATGACCTGCTTCACGCTTTGATTGGGCGTATTTATAGTTTTTCGATTCTTTTATCTAGAATTTCCAATAATCACGCGATCTCTCATTTAATATAGTAAAAATTGAAATTTAGTTTATTTTAAGTTATATTTATAACTTTAACTTTAATCGCTGACAATCAGTGATTAACTAGAGTTTTGTTCTCTATTATATCAGTGATTTAATAGGTTAGACAAAATGGTTTATTTGCTATAACAATTAATTATGATATAAAACAGAGGTTTAAAAACAGTATATAAAAGTTAGCTTAGTATAGCTGTGTAAAGTAAGTTAAGGCAGTTAGAAATTATTTAAGGACAATTTTACAAAATTAATCAGCAAAATATAATTGTTTGCCTACCTACAATAATCTACTCAAAAACCGTAAGTAATTGCGTGAACGCATTTCCGTAAACTATTATCTAATTTATCTTGATTTTGTAAAATTGCAATTATAGAGCTTAAAAGTTAAGAAAACGATATTTTAATTTAGGCATAAATTTTAACAACTAGTTTCATGTTGATTTTTTTTTTGTAATTAAGCATTATTACCTTTCCTTAGATAAAGTATTTTAACATAAATATAAAGTGTTGTGCTTAAACTTATTATATAAGATGTTAACTGTAGAACTTCTAAAAATTTTTGAAAAAAAAATATTAAAATGATATATCAGGTTTATAAAAATTCTAGAAGTCATTTAAATTATTGACGTCTCTAATACCAAACGACAAGTTTGTACGATTAAAAAAGTTGTCTATAAACTTCTTTTACATTTTAAAACTGCATAATAATGGATTCATAACAGTATAACTAAAAAATTATAGAAAATATCAAAGACATAGTAAAAAAAATATAATAATTGAATGTCTTAATTAGATTAATAAGTCGTTTGGCAGAAACTGAATAGTTGAATTATTGTTATTTATTAAATCTAATAAACTGGTAAAAAAATTTTGTAATTTTTTTGCTAAAATCCAGATGTATAATTATTTAAGTAAAAATTATTATTTTAAAACTGTGTGAAGGTTAAGGTTTTATAAAAGGTATTAAAACTTTGCTAATGTTAAACAAACTAGTTAAAATGTAAAATATATATATATATATAGTTTAAAGTAAAATTTGTAAAATCAAAATAAACAAATTGTCACTTAAGATTATATTTTTAATACAATTAGTTAATTAAACTTGTTTAGTGTTATTTAAAAATACTTTCAAGTCTTTATATAATTAAACCACACTGATTTGTGATAAGATTAGAATAACATACTCCACTCTATAATATAATATAGTGTTAAGTTAATTTAAATTATTATTTACCATCGCATTATACGACTTTAAATATTGTCATAAGTAGCTGTGACAAGTATCATTAAACTGTAAGTTTTATTATTAAAAATAGAATGCTGGTAATTGTATAAAAATACGTCATTAAGTTAATAGTAACATTTGATAAACTATCAGAAGTTTTTGATGTTTTGAATAATAAAAAAAATATATATCTGAGTTTTTATTAATAATAAGTGTTTTTTTTTGACGTACTAAGAACGTCATTTTAGTACAACTTGAAAAATAAAGTTTTTTATCATGTTTAGTGTAGATGATAATTGTTTTTATCATCTACTTTTTATATTTAATATTATTAACATATAAAAAAAAATAAACTAGTTGAATAGAACTTTGATAAAACATATTTACTTTTATAAATGTGTATGACGTTTAATAAATCTGTTAGTAAATTTCAAAAATGTTTTTATATGTATAATTAGATAATTTACATTGATTTTTTACCATTTGTTATTATTTTAACTATTAAAACTATTTTACTAAGTTCAAACTACTTCGGACACTTATTGATACTTGTTAGCTGTTAAATTTTTTCAAACCGGAATAACTCTTGAAATTTTTATTGTAGTAATTTTCAAATTCAACAATTAAAAACGTCTTATTCTTTAAACATAAGTAGCTAAAAACTATTGTAATCACTTTTAATTTCTGTTCAATTTAATTACTATAAGTACTGTTACTGAAAACTATTAAATTAATTATGGTTTCAACGTTATAAAACATAATTAAAGTCTATTGAAAATCTTAACAGAGGCATGTTTAAAACTTATTTTTATTGATATTAATTAAAATTAATTAAAATTAATTAAAATGTTGTAATATCAAATTATAGGTAAACTTTGAAAGTATAATATTTTTTTATATAGAGTTTTATTTAGATTAAAATTATTTTGCTTGATCAGTATAAAAAACAATTAATTAAGTAGTATTAAAGTATACTTTTGAATTTTTAAAATAAGAAAACATAGTTTTATAAACTATACAAGCGTCTGAAACTTTATGTCAGATTTTTCAATTTACAACATTTTAACTAGTAACTAAGTTAAACCAATATTTTATTACTTTATCAACACGTACAACAATTTTTTTATTTTAATTTTTCTACGCTCTTCATTGTTCCGTAAATATTTTCTAAATAGAATTTTTTTTATGTCGGTTATCGCGACTGTAACTAATAAGTTATTTTTATAAAAAAATATTGTTTTATGATTTAATATGATTTTAATTTTTTAAGGTTTTATTAACGGGAATATAGTTCAGATTTTTTTTAATTTGACTAAAATCATATTTACTACTATAATTGACTAGTAAGTCAATAAAATGTACTATATTCAATTTTACTAATCAGTTTTACTTAATCTCACACTTTTTTTTTACTAAAAACTGTCATGAAAGATACTGACACAAGAATCTTTAGTTAATCTATGAAATGTTAAAAAAAATCATCATAATGACGACAACGACTCATTACAGCAAACTTATTCATTATAGTTATTGATAAATCTTAGGCAGCAATAAGTTTTAACGCGTACTGGAACTCAGAATTAATTTATCGAAGAAATCCTATTTAGTTACTAGTTATTAGATTTAAGTATCTTTTTTTTCTTAGGAAGTTTCACTTAGAGTAATTAAATCACAATTCTTAAAACTTTGCTGGCGATTTGTCTTTAAAAAAAGACTTAATGTGAGCTATTAGAGACTTAAAACTTTAATGAAACAAAATATGTGTTAACTCTTATTTGATTAAATAAGGCTTAGTTTTAATATATTTATTTTGAGGGTGAAAATAAATATTTCTACAAAGTTTAAAACCACGAAACAAATATTTTTATTTTTTTATGATAGTACAACAGGTTATAACAAACTTATTTACTCGAACAGTACTTATAAAAGATTAGAATTGATTTTAAATCAAATGTGTTAAAAATAGCAACTCATTACTTTTCTTTCAATGTTTTGACAAATGTGTATTTTTAATATCATTTAAAATTTAGAAATTTTTCATAAAAAGCACTTAACCGTTAATGTATAATAGTTTTTACATATTTATAGTAACATGAATTAGTATTTTACATGTTGAAAAGTTATAAAGTAGTTAGAACTTTCTCTAACGATTTTTATATAACTTTTTTTAATGCCCTAGATTACTAAATTTTAAAATAACTATAACATTACTTTCTAATTTATTTTAAAATAACAAGCCTTGATAATTTTGGCTTCTAAATTTTTTTCACACAATATCTCGTACATCTATAAAATTTGAAAATCAAAGTGAAACATATATTCATAAGTACTAAAATCATTATTAAGTAAGTAATAATTTTGTCATAAGTTTTTCAATATAACCCATTACTGATAAAAAAACCTGTAAAAATTCATTATCATTTTACTTATTGACTTTGCTAGAAACATCAATTCGCGAATTTCATTTATTATGCTAAGAAGCATAAACATTACTGCAACTGTTACTTAACCCAATATTTTTTTTAGGTCGTATAACACGACTATAACTCACACATATTATTGTATTGAATGTAGTACAGACCAGGTACGTTAAGCGGGTATGATAACAAAATAATCAGTTATGTGCTTAGAAAATTAAACTTAATCCCATTTTTATAAAGTTCTGTTGCTATTTTTGCAGTCACATTATTCCGTTAAAGTGAAGTACACACAACCAGAAATTTTTATTTTAAGACTATAATATGGTAAGTAAAACATAAGTTTGGTACAAAGACTTTTTTTAATGCTATGAAAACAGTTTATTACTATAACCTATAAGGTTATAAGTGTTTCTGCCAATTTGTAATATAACACTTATATAAAGTTTACTAAACTTAGTCAAAATAGTCTTTCACATAATTAAGGTCCTTGATACATTACCCTGAACACAATTTTACTCTCTTAATACTTTTAAACGTAGGAATTATTCATTGAAAAATTTATTAGCCCAACTATTTGCAACTCGTACAATGCAATTATAACTCAGATGGTTTGTTGAATCTAGTAAAAACTTTAAAAGTCGTAATAAGATTATAAAGTACAAATTGAAACAATTTTGTATTTCTATCTTTTAGAAAAGTTTCGTTTAAGTTAACTTTCTTTTTTTTAATATTTAGATAGTAGATAAATATCATTTAGAAAATAAAAACTATTAAAAATGAAACTTTTAAACTAGATTTTTTTGTTTACTTTTTAAATAATTTCAGCTTTTTGATTTTTAGGAGAAAACGTTTAAGCTTTTAATTTAGTTAAGATAGTTTACAACTTTGCAACATCATTTAAACTGTTGAAATAATATGCAACGGATTAAAAAACATGTGTATATAGTTTTGTTCAATTGTTTTAAAAAGTTCTAATGTTTTTCAACAATCATTTAGATGTCTAATAAGTGTGTGTTCTACTATGTTTTGTAGTTTTTATAACCGGTCTTTTAAGTAAAGTTAAATAAAAATTAACTTCTATAGATTTCTTTAATAGAACAAATTATTAAAATTTGTCTACGTTATAGCTCGTACTTTTAGTTAAAAAACAAATTTAGTTGCTTATTAATAATAATTAGTAAAAAACCGTTAGTAACTTTTTAAAACTTTTAATTTTGCAACTATTTTATAGTTTTTAAATTTAAAATTATGATTATCTCGAAAAATTATATTTAAAAATTAAAAAGTTTTTCAAAGTAGTAAAACACGACTAATTTGTTTAAAAAGTACTCAACTTTCAATGGACCAGGAGTCGTTTTACTCTTGATATATATTAATGTATATAAAGTTAGTGACATCAACGATATATTGCAACAAACATAATCTTCAAGTTTTTTTTTATATTATCTAACACCTTTGTTGAATTAGTCTAAGCTAATGAGCCTTTAGTTTTTATGTCGCATAAACGACTACAACTTTTATCTATATTATTCATCTAACATATTACATGTCTTAAACATGTTCGTAAACTATAAAAAGGTATTGGAATATTAAAAAAATTAGAAATAAAAAATATAACAAAAATCATATTTGATTGTTGTTAGAGCAGAAAGTATAGCAAAAACTTTATACTGATACAATTTGTTAACAAGAAATCATAAAAATATGCTTATCAGAAGAAATTTGTTAAATAAAAAGAATAAATAAACTAGAAAAATGTAAAAAAGTTTTCTAATCTTAACTTTACAGTACATATATTTAGAATATAATATGCTGAGTAATTAAGAATATTAATACGTCAACTACATCATTAATATATTCTAGATTTTTTTTTTACTTTTTTGTTCTTTTTTTGCGATTCTATAATTCTTATATAAGTAGTAGCAAAAATAATTTTGTCATACAGCGCAACTGAAACTATCATGTGTTATCAAATAGTTTATAATAGGTAATGCAAAATTCTTCGTTAGTATAAAGCAATACTACGATGAGTACGCATGACTTTATTTCAACTGTTTTAAAAGAAGATCTTTGATAAAACTCTAAAAATTTAATTTAGTACTAGAAGTTTTTTTAAATAGATTTACCTAAAAAAAGATGGTTCATGTTTTATAAAGTAATTTCCATAAAAAAGTTAACGATTTAAATAAAAGTGTAAAATAATATTTATTTAAATCGAGCTGTCAATATAAATATTTGAATTTTATTTGGAAATATAGTTGTACTTTATAAAACAAAAGCAGTTTCAGCTCATTAGTTAAAATTATTTTTTTACTGTAATTAATTCAAAAAAGTATTTTGCATACATTAACAATTTAAATTATATTTCTAAAATACATCTTAACAAACATATAATTTATGTAACTAATTAAATTTAGAGGCAATTTGTTAAGTATAGAGTAGGACAAAGGAAACTATTTTAAAGCCGTGCAACGCGACTGTTGTTATAATTTAATTTCATCAACTAAATTAGAGGTCCTAAATAATCTTGAAATTTATTAGACATGAACTATAGTAGATATATGCATATTATTTTTTAATGTGTTTTCAATAATTTAATTAAAAATATATACAACATTTTTCATTAAAAACATCAAGTATTTAGCTTTATATAGTTTTAAAGTTCATAAATTTAATTTAAAGTTTTTGTCTATATAGATTTTGGCGGATTAAAATTACATAAAACATCTTAAGAATAGGTAATAGTAAGTTTGTTAAAAATCGTACAACTTTCTTATAACACTGCTTAAGAATTTTTAAATGCAACTTTAAAACAACATTAAAAACATTTTTTTGCTTACGACTAATTTACATGATTAGCATTATTTAAATTTCAATAAGTTTTGAACTAAATATTAAAAACTTTTACATTAAACACATATTTGTTCTGCACAAAAGAATATATTAAAACTAATGATTCGTATGGAAGTAAATATGCCGAAAGAATTGTGTAATTAACACTAAAAGTAAGATTTCTTGTTTAACGTAAAATTGTATTTTACTGCTTTAGTAATGTCGTCAAACTTTTTAAAAAATATACAACAGTGAAGAATATTATTTTATAGATGAAATTATTAGTTTTATGCCAAAATTTTTGATAAAATTTTAAATTGGATAAAAAATAGCTAATAAATTTATTTTCACGCAAAACCTTAGTCAACAGAATTAGTTCACTTTTGAAAACTAATAGATATAATAAGTAAGCAAACATAGACAAACTTTACAAAAAAATCAATATTAATAATTAAGTTTCAAATGAAACTTTATTAACCGTGTTATGGACGGCTTAAAATTATAACTGTCTGATGAAAGCAACAGCTGTAAAAAAATAAATACTTTTATATTTTAAGTTAAAGCTTATATTTCTGTGTACGCACATGACGTCATGACTTTATATAACTAATAAAATAAAATTAATAAAAATATACTGTATTTATAAGCGATTGTTAAAATAAAAATCTTATCAGTTTTGTTAATAACTATACCAGATACTATCATAATTTCTCCGTATAGAACTCTTTCAAAAAAAATTACTTTATAAATAAAGTTTAAACATTTTTTAAGAATAAAATTAATTTATCTGTTAAAAAAGTTTTAATGATCAATTATTACCTATCTACTACTTGTTGAACAGTTTATTTTCAACTATTAATAAACTTTACAAACACTCCAACTTATTAACTTTGATACAGATTATTTAATAATACATCTTAGTTTAACTTTATTAAGTACAATCCAAAATAATTTTAAATATTCAAAATTAAACGTACAAAATACAACTTAAACTGAATTATAGATGTTGATCATATAATTTTAATTTACTAATAAATATTAAATAGTTGAAAAGAATAGCTGAAAATAAAAATTAAAGTTTTTTCTTTACAAACATTTAAACAAAACAAAAATATTTTAACTATAACTTAAATTTTTGTACGTTTATTATTTAAGTATTTAAAATTCCTTTTAACCTTATTTAATGAAATTAAACTAAGATGTATTATTCAAAATTTTGTATTAAAGTTTTAAAGTTTAAGTGTTTGTAGACTTTAATAACAGTTGAAATTAAACTGTTCAACAAGAAATAGATAGTTAATAATTAATCATTATAACTTGTTCAACAAATCAATGAATTTTATTCTTAATACTTTTTAAAACTTTATTTATAAAGTTTTTTTTTGAAATAGTTCTATATAGAGACAAAATGATAATATCTGGTATAGTTATTAACAAAACTGATGAGAATTTTGTTTTGATAACTCGATCATAAATACAGTATATTTTATTAATTATATTTTTATAAGATATATAAAGTCATATATACATACATAAGCTTTAAGTTATAGTATAAAAATACTTGTTTCTATATAATTATTGCTTCCATCAGACATTTATAACTTTAAGCTGCTATAACACGGTTAATAAAATTTCTATTAATACTAAATTATTAATATTGATATAACTGTAAAGGTTTGTCTATGTTTGCTTACTTATTGTATCTATTAGTTCTTTCAAAAGTGAACTAAAATGGTTGACTAAGACTTTGCTTGACAATAAATTTATTACAAATTTTTTATTCAATTTAAAATTTTATTAAAAACACTGGCATAAAACTTATAATTTCATCTATAAAACAATATTTTTTACTGTTGTTTTTTTTTCAAGTTTGATGACATTGTTAAGGCATTTAAAAACAGTTTTACTTTAAACAAGATATTTTAATTTTAGTGTTTTATTTAGTATACACATTTTATCGGCATTTTTACTTATATACGAATCAATAGTTTTAATATATTCTTTTGTGCGAAACAACAATGTGTTAAATGTAACAGTTTTTTAAAATTTATTTCAAAACTTTTTTACACATGCTAATTGGTTAGTAAAAAAGTTTTATTATAAAGTGCTTTATAATATA
The DNA here is from genome assembly GCF_965202585.1 of Thalia democratica. Lineage (NCBI taxonomy): Eukaryota > Metazoa > Chordata > Thaliacea > Salpida > Salpidae > Thalia > Thalia democratica. The sequence goes on from NC_139167.1 coordinate 82,364,244, forward strand.
GTTTTAAAATATTTAAAACAATCCCAAAAAATTTTTCCAATACTTTTTTCTAGTTCTATTTTAGACTTATGAAACTATTAAGGAATTAACTTTAAATGTTTTTTTTTCAATAGTTTGTTTTTAGATTAAAGATACAATATGTTTATATGTATTACTGTAAGGTTCTTGTTTAAGTCTCGTTTACAATAGATACTTTTATTGTATTCAATAAATTTGTTAATTCCTACTTTTGATGGTAATGTTCAGGTTCGTATAAAATTAATAAATGTTTTATCATTAGCACGATATATGTAATTTGTAGTGAATTTACGTCTACGATTCATTATACTTTTCAAAATATAGCGCGTTTTTAATGGTTTCAAATTCCACTCGGCATGAATAATTAATTTGATATATTTACTAAATAATGTAATAAAGATAAAAATTAAATGTTGATGGAAAAGTTCTGACATCAGTTTCAGTAAGGAAAAAAAAAATCAAAAATTTATAAAATTCTTAAATTAAAGAAATATTGTTTTAAAACTATCTATAAAATGACACCACCATAAAAAAATTAAATAACATTAGCTTTAACTATATATTTAATTTTATATTTAAAAAGGTGACGAAAAATATTTTTTTAAAAGTCTTTATTTAATAAAAGAGTTATTTAAAACCCAATGTGACCACATGCAGACTAAAATTCACTGAAAAAACTATGCACTTAGACTTACTAAATATTTGTATTTTTTTATCCAAAATAAATTAAAATATTGTATATTTTATGGTAATTTATCTTTACTTGAACTATTGTACGAAATTGCTACTTGTCTAAGAAAGAAATACTTATTAAGAAATGATAAGACCAAACAACCAACTTTCTAGACAAACTAAAAGCTTGTAACTTAATTTAAACGGAATATTTTAGTCGCTACAAAAATATTATTTCAAATATAAAAAAAGAAAACTAAGTTTTAAAATAAACAATTTTATTTTAAAACTTGTATCGAGTTATTTTTTTTTTGACAAACTAAATGTCTAACAGGTTTGAAATAAATCATGTAATATATTTTTAAAACAAAAGTTTTAATGCTACAAGAAAAAAAAAAGTATAACAACCAACTTTAAAGTATTAACTTGTTTTTTTTTGGAAGCTTACTTTTTTCTTATTTACTTAAGTAAATCTAGGCTACCAAAAAGCTAAAATAACAATTTTTTGATGAACTTTAGTAAAGTTTTACACTAAAAATCAGCAGAGAATATTTTCAGCAATAATAAACTTTTAATTGATTTTAATGTATAATAATTCATATTGATCATCAATTATTCAAAACAACTTCTTTATTATCAAAGTAGTTTTTAAACCTTTACTAATTTTTTCTTTGACTATTGTCTTATAAGGAATAGCACATTCTTTTTTTTAGTATGTGTGTTTTCTTAATGCTGTTAGAATTCAACACACAAAACCTAGTTTGAAATTTCGATTTATATACTAAGTATGTATGCTATTTACAGGTTGCAAAGGAAGTTTGAATTTGAAACCCTTAAAAACGCAGTAAGCTCTATACTTGTACAAGGTGCATGATTGCAAAAAAATAGTTCTAGTTTTTAATCTATGACTCATGATGTCAGCAAGTTTAAATACTTAATAAGTTTATTTTTAGGAGTTGTTAATTTAACGTTATTATGTATTTGTAAATGAGAATTATTTACATCAAATTTAAATTGTAAAATTTGACAGTTTTTATTTTTTAGAACATTATTGTAACATTTACTTATATTCTTATTAATTAAAATAAAACTACTAAAAAAAACTATCATTTGTTAAACTAATTACTACTTCATAATTATAATCATCTGAATTTACTTTACACCCAGACTATATAACTAATTTTTAAGCTCTCACAAAAATACTACACTTCCTATCAATTAAAAATAATTTTTAAAACTAAATTTTACAGCATGAAAAAAAACATTATAAAAAGTTTAAAAATAAAAAGAGTTTGCGTTTAAAACGGTTATAAATTGAACTTTGTTCTGAGTTGTAATTTAATTAATTTATGTGTAAATAAACTGTTTTTTAAGGCAGTTTACATCAAATCGATTTTGTTTTTAATTCTTTTCTATAGAGTATGTGAGTGCAATTCGAGTATAAATATAACTACACATAAATAGACTTTATTTGTTACATTCTTTTGAACTAAAGCAAGGTGACTACAAATTCTAGTTACCACTAATAGTACGACTTAAACGTAGTTTGTTTTTTTATTACGTATTAAGACTGTGTTTCAGTTTTTTTTCTATAGTTTACAAACATTTCATTTTAAACGTAGAAAAAAAAAGATACATTTTAACATATCATAATGAATTAATTTCAATAAAAAAATTAAAAGTTTTTTATTTGTTTCTAAAACTAAATAATGCTTAATAAAACTAAAAAAAGTTTCTTTTTTTATTAAGTGGAAGCGGTTAATTTTCTGCAATTTAAAAAATGGTATGTGAAGCCCCTGCACTTAAAAAACTCAATAGCTTTCTAGAAAATGAAGACTTTTTAATAAAATTTTTACCTGTCTGAAATTTCATTTATAGGTTTGAAGCATACAAATTATATACTATCTTAATACTAAGTGTAAAATAATTATAAAGTAAGGTAGTTTTGATACAAGTAAGATTTAGAAACAATATTGTTGTTTCTTTGAAGGTGTTATATTACCAAAACAAAATTTAAATAAATTAATGATTAATTGCTTTATAGTGTTTAAGTTTTCTCATAAGGGTTACTTATAAAAGTAATTTGGAACCAAAAAAGCTTACATAAGTTACTATGGACCATTTCTTGCAGTTTAAAACCCTTAAACATGCAGTGTATTCCAATCATAAATGTTTTGAAATCTATTATTCTACAACACTGTTTTTTTCAAATGTTGTTATAATAACGACTCTTCGTTGAATATAGAGAAAATTTTTATTTTTGAAATACGAAAATGTTGACTTTAACCAAAAGTTAACTAAAAGTTGTACAAACATACATGATAAACAAACAAACATTAAGTATTCTGAATTAAGATATTTTATTTCGCCGAAAAGGTTAAAAATTATTGGATAAGTACTTTTTTTTCAATTTCTAAACATTTAATTGAAAATTATTAGTTTTTGATTCAATAATTTGTTTCTACTTAAACAAATTTTAATTTATTAGAATAACTACGTAGTTAATTAAAAAAGTATTTTTTTTTTGCTGAGAAGCTTAAACTACTTTTAGATTATAATTCTATAAATAAAACTCTTATATATTTAGTTTCTTATTAAAAAGGTATTCATATAATTTTTTTAAATAAAAATGTTATAGTTTAGTACTTTAAAAGTAAAAAAATAACAGTAATTAAAGTTTATATAGTATTTTTTTTTTTATTAATTAAACTTATAATAGACACAGAAACTTTTAAAACTTTTCATATATTTTGTAATTTTTTTTTACCAATAAATCAAAAACTGGTGTTCGTCGCACAATAAACTCAGCAGTAAATCTTACTTATCATTACGCTTTGCTGTTTTCCTCAGTGATACTATTGTATGATATATTTAACAACTTATAAAATAAGGTTTATTTTCATTTGTTATATAAAGTTAAACTGTGTGTTTAACAACTATAAAGATTAATACTATTTTTTGTTGTATTTTAATAAAAATAAACTGCATGTTTTAAAAAAACTATTCTATAATATCAACCTTATAAACATTTATTGTTATTTTTACTTTGTGATTAGTTTATAGTAAATAAACTGCTTAAAAATATCTTTAGACTATACTTGAGTTACAAAAAAGAAATTGTTTACAGTCGTGTTATACAACTTTAAAACTACTGATAAATACTTGTGCATCAAACCTGAAGTCTGCAAAACAAAATTGACATCATTTCAAAAAGCCATTAACTTAACATTTTAAGTATAACTGATTATAAATACAGTAAAAAACTAAAAATTATAAACTTTCAATATTTTGCTGTTTGTACATTTAAAACATAACAAATAGCAATGTAATAAAAATGCATAAGAGACAGCCAGCTATAATTTTTAGATCTTTTAAATCCAGTAACTTTTTTTAAAGTTCATCAAAAAACACTATGTAAGTTTCTGCTGTAAGTAAAACTTCATAGTATCTAGAAACATGGCACAACCTATACTTTTTATAAGAAAAAGAGATCGAAGTGTTTGTCGCGTTGTCGCTTAAAATACCGACTTATTCTGACAGTTTAATCTAAAGTCAGCAGAAAAACATTTTTACTTTGATTAAATAGGTTGTTTTAAAGTATTTAAGCAACGTCAATGAGTTACTAGTGTTATAGTTACTCTAGAAACAGTTTTCAAACGCGTCTACAGTTTCGCTGAATGTTTTCATTCAAATAATGTTTATTACTTTAAAATGAAATTCATAAATAATAATTCTAACTAAGTTTTTATAAAAAATTTAGAGTTTTAAATACTTAAACCTTGATTATAAAAAACAAAATTCACTAAGTGCACTGTTGTTAAACTTCATAAACAATTAAGCAAAGCTCATTTAAACAGTCAAATACAAAAAGAAAAGATCGATTATATATTATTAAAACAGGTTGCTTAAAAACTATTATTTGATTTATTAAAAATAAATATAGTCATAAAAATTAAAATGTAAGAAAGCATTAAATTAGATATACTTTTAAGCTAAAGTATATAAGAAATTCTAGACTAAATATTTAAAAACTTTTTTTTTAAACATTGAAAAAAAAGAAAGAAGAAATATTTGATTTACTTAGTTGTTATCAAATGTTTAGATTTATGTATTTTATTAACCTAAAATTAACTTTTATCTATAATTTTTACCATGTTTAGTTAATAAAAATGATTTTAATAAAGTGTTAGAAGTCCTTGTAGAACAAGTAGAGTTAAGTTATATATTAAATTAAAAGCTATTTTTTTGAAGCCTTATATAAAGAATTCCTCTAATAAGATGGAATGTTATTTTATAATAGAGTTAATAAATATAGTAAAATATATGGTAACATAAAAAGATAAAGTTGGCTATCATAAGGTTTTAGTTAATATTATTTAATCTAACTACATATAGTAGTTCCTTTGGTGAAATTAAACTTAAGTTTCATAAAACATAAATTGTTTTAATGAAATTCTCATGCGCAACTTAATATCTGTTTTTTAAATTTTCATGCAAATAAACACATATTTATGTTAATACATGAACGTATTTCATCTTATTCAATTAACCGCTAAATATTTACTAACCAGTTTATGATCCGTACCTAATTTTAAAAAATGAAAGGTTCAAGGTAGAGTCGCGTTGTACGACTTAAAAACTAAAAAAAAATACTCGAAGCGTTACAATATCACTGCATTATATAATATACGAAACAGTAAAATTATTTTGGTTGTAAAGTATCATTGACTTTATTAAGTTATTAGAAAAGAAAAAAAAAAATCATCAAAAAAAATGGCTAAGTTTTGGAAGTTTTTCAAACTCAAGTGCCGTTTACAGAGTTTAAAAAGGGTTAGTTAAACTATAATATGTGTTACAAATAAATTTATAAAGGGATATCTTTTTGAGTTGGATATCGTTATACAAACTGTGTTAGATTGCATTCTTAATCAGTAAAATAGTGTATGTAAGTTATTTTAGTGACTTCAACTAGTTAGCAAAAAATTTTCTAAAAGTCGGCAAATTAGTACATTGCTAGACCCTGATCAACTATATAGTGGTTTGTCTCATTGTAATTAAACTTTAAAATATAATATATAATTATTTACTATTTTGAAAAAATTATTTAAAAACAAAACTTGAAACTATCTGCTCTACAAATAAAAAAAACAACTGAATATATTTTTAAACAGTGATGTGTAATAAAATCACAATAAAAACTGATTACATTTCTATTAAGACAAATCAGCAGTGTATTAATCAATCACAAAAATAAATTATAGTTACCTGTAACAGATAAATCAAAAAAAAAAAGTATATCTATAGTGAAGTTGCATGACTTCAAAAAACAGCTAACATTTGGTCAGGTAATTCAAATATGATTATAATATATAACATGTAAATATGTAAATACGTAAAGTAAGTTTTTAAATTATATTTTTAACCAACGTAAATAAAGTAAACAAAGTCATTTAAATTTAAATTCCATTAAACTTTGAACGAGTTAAATAGTTTAAATTTCTTTTTTTTATTTAAACTTACCATGTTTTTAAAATTTTAAATTTTAAACAAAATCAAGATAGGTTAATTTTCACTACATTACAGTAATTAATACAATTTTCACACTAAGATTTGTGGGAAATTAAGAGTGAGAAAAATATTTCAATCAATAAAGTTTACGTAGCAATAAACTGTTTGAATAAATTGGTTAAACTTAAAATATGTATTGCTTTGTAGTTAAAAGTAAGTTTAAAAAAAAATCGATTTATGCATTTCGTGTAAAATTTCGTTTTTAATTACTGTAAAATTTAATCTAAACAAATTAGATATACTAAGAGAAAATACTTGAAAAATAATTTCTGATTTTTTAAAAGTACAGTTTTGTTATATTATCAATCATCCTATTTTAATTTTAAGATTAAAACTATTTACAATGAAAAAGTTTTATTTGAAAAATAATTGTTAAAAATAAATAATTTTCTAAAAAGTTTTGGCTTACAAGTATGATTTTCTGAATTTTTATTTACCATTTTATGCAAACGAGTTAATATAAAACTTAAACCTGAAATTAATTGAATGTAAACGCTTATACATATCGTTACTCATTACACTTAAAATCTTTTTTATATAACATTACTTTAACGTAACTCACTAAAATATGCAACAAAAAAAAGCAAAAATAACTTTTATAGATATAATTTGAAGGAAAATTTATTTTAGCTGATCGAGTGCACTTTAATTTAGAAACTAATAGATTTTAAGAAAAATTATTTATATTAACTACAACAGTCAATAGTTTTTATTTTTAGCTAAATAAACTAAAAAACATATTATTAAAATTTACACAAGTAGCAAAATATTTTTTCATTAATCAAAGTAAAATGTCTTAATTCTTAGAAATAAATGAAAGTTTATTTTTATCAAATTAAAAAAGAAAGAGTTAAATAAATATTATTTGTTGCAAAATAAATTTAATACACTTAATTGTCTTTGATTTATATATTTCTTTGTTTAAACATAACAAATTAGTATTAAAAGAGGAGTTCGTAAATCAAACTCAAATTAGTTTTGTATTTGAAAGCAGTTCAATCATACATACAAGTGTAAAATACCGCGTCTTCAACATTAATCAAAATTCTTAGAGTGTGCTAATGCTTTTTTAAGTTCTTCAGATCTATACATTGTTATTTAACTAACACTTGTTTTTAAATTTCAATGTAATGATAAAACAACTAAAAAACTACAAAACTAATATACCGCATATTATAACGAAATAAAATTATATACACATTTTATTGAGCAAATATCTCCAAATACAAATTTAATAAAAGCAAAAACTCTTGGTAAATTTTTGTTTGTGTTAGTTTTTTAATATATTCTGTGTTTTATTCAAGTTTTTTAATCTTATTAAAAAATAATGTTTAACTTGTTGCATTGTTTTGATAACAATATTAAATTATTACATATAGTAATTTTACTTATCATTTAGTCAAGAACTTTTATTGTGATTTATAAAGTAAAAGTACACAATGAACTAAATTAACGATATTATTACGCACTTAAACAAGTTAATAAAACTTAAAAAGCTTTATAGCTGCGTTAAACAACTTACAAATTAAATATTAAAAGAGTTGACATTCTTCTTAAAAGCGAGCTTGAATATATATTTTAAGAAATTGAAAATAATGTTATAATATTTTAGTGACGTCAATTAGCTACGAAATTTTTTATTCAGTTTTCCAGTTTACATTTAAGATAAATTACAGAAGAAATGAAATTATTTTAATACAATTTTTGTACAACGTAGGTGGACAACGGACAATTTCCACCCTTACATTAGATTAATATCTAAACAAATTCTTTCTACAAATAGTCAAAATTAATAATCGTGATTATGATCATAGGTTAATCATATATTTTTTAAGATTGCAGCTATATGCCGTAAAAATATTCAAACTGCCTAAAGAATACTTGTCTAGAATAGCATTTTTTATATTCATAAACAGTTTGCTTTTACTTGTCATTTCCGTTAATTTATGTAAGTATTTAATATGATAACCTTTCAAAAATACTTATTTATAATAAAACCTGTTTTTTTTATTCTCTTTATTAAAAACTCAACACATTTATTAACTGATAAATCTTTACTGTTTATTTTAATATTAATAATTATTTTAATAAAAACTAAAATAAAAGATTATATTTCATATAAAATAGTCGTATTTTGTCGTTCAATTATTAGATATAACCTCTCCTTAATGTTTTTTTAATTAAATCTTATAAAGTAGATGAGAGTCTAGATAAAAAAAAATCACAAATCCAAGCAAAATATTTCTCAATATACCCATAGCAGATTTGTCAAACGTGCTTTCGACAAGGTCAAACATTTTCAATTTAAAAAGCCGCACTACATGAATACTCATGTGGTTTTGACAAAATGACAGTAAAGGCTTATTGTTAAGCCTTGAAAAAGTATGTAAAGAACTTTTAATAAAATACTTATAAAAATTTTTGATAAAAAAAAGGTTATTGTCTCCTCAATTTTTTTAAGCGCTTTATTTTTATAATTTCATAACTGTGTATAACTTATACTTATAACTGTTTATTATTGATTTAATTTATAATAAAATAAAAACATATAATTGATAACTAAAATATTTTTTGATAACTTGGAAAGTGTATGTTTTCGGTAAGCAAAAACTTTATAAACTTCGTTATTAGCCTGGTTTTGTTGATACGAACTGAGCTCAAAATTATACTAAAAGCTGAAAAAATTGTATTTTTCTTTGAATAAGTAATAATAAAAGTGTCAATGCTTTTATTTATGATATTCAGTATAAAAATGCTATAGTTTAAATAAATGAAATGATTAATATTTATTAAGTTAAATTTCATAAACGCAACTATATTAGAATCAGTAAAGTATAGATTTGTTTGTCTCTCAAGCGAATACGTCAACTAAGTTTCAACAACGCAAACAAGTTAATAAATATATAAACTGAATATTGTGTTTAAATTTCTGGTTATTTACTAATTTAAGTGAGTTCAGACCGTTTGTTCTAACTTGTCGTGCAGCATTAATCCGTAAAAATACTTGTGTAATGTTGGTTTCAGCATCTAAAATATCATTTCGTTTATAGTCAACAACAGTTTCCTTTTTTTTGTGCTTTTTCTTCATACATCACTAACTATAAAATTTATTGTTTCAATACGTTTAAATAAATTAATAATACTAATGTGTATTCTAATGTATTTATATTTACTTCAAAGCAAGCCAAGGCGGTTGTTTTATTTATTTTAATATTTAAGAAACTTAAAAAAACTTTTAAAAAACACAGCAATACAAAAGAGTGATTACAAAACTTTAACTGTAATATATATTCGTACTAAAAACAGTAAAAACAGGTATTTTTTTTAATAATTCGTGTTTGATGAAAAGCATCATTGACATGATTAAAATTAAACAAACCAAACATAAAAATTAGATATTAATTTTAAATATATACAAAATACATAAAAAAGACGTTTGCGTTTGTGTGCAAATGACGTCTATAATTAAAAATTAAAGAATATATCAAAAAATTTATGAAACTCAATGAATTATTTTAAGTATTATTAAAAGTTTGATTATTTATCTACAATAGTTTATAAAATACTATGTTTAATGACATTATTAAATTGTTTACAACTCTTTTTACAAAAGTTGTCATCTAAATTAATTTTTTTAGACCTAAATTCTTAGTACTTTCAATAAAACAAAGCTTTAGTAAGTATTTTTGTATATTACAAAATAAATCTTATTTTAACTTTGCATGACAACAATTTTTTTCATTTATAAAGTTTTAAATTTATTTTTAAAGAAAGGAAAATATTTTTAAACGGACTAGTTTTATTGAAACATGATTGTAAATAACTTTAAATAGTTAAGATTTTTATGAAAATTTTAATATTTCTTTCATTATTATATACTCCTAAACATTTTTAAGTATGCAAAAAGTTAATTAGTTAGATAAATTAGTTTTGTTTTTAAAGTAATTTATTTTCAATATAATGTAGTATATAATGAGATTAGTTATCAAAATTATTCAATAACTAAAAAAAAAATTCTCTTCGTTTTAAAAGTACAATTTGAACGATATTTTTTAAATGATAATTTTGCATATTTATCGTCAACTTTTTTTATGAAATTCCGCAACTTAATGTATATAAAAGTGCAAAGACTCTAGTTGCAAAAACAACTTAAAAATTCAACATATTTGCTAACCCATTCTATACAATAATAAGCGTATAATTTAGATATAAAAGTCCGTAGACAGTTTACGTTTATATACTAATGACGTCACTAAATTTTTAATCTAGATTTTTTGCCTTATTTGAAATTTGAAATTTTTTTTTTATAATTAATAGTCAATTTAATAATCATTTTAATAGAAACAATTAAATTTTATTATTAAAAAAAATTTAATTGTATTTTTATTCAAAGTTTAATTTATCGTAGTATAAATTCAATAAAAAACAATTATAAACATAAGCTGTTCAAACTAAGAAATAAAACTTTTTATTATCAATTTTAGATAAATAAATAATTATAAACTAGTTTATAGTTTTTATTTAATAATTAATCATTTTAAAATATATTATAATTCACAACTTTTTAAAATTAATATAGAGTTATAATTTTAAGTTTTATTAGTCAGCTCAAAGGTAAGTGACATATGATATCATTATATAATTTCTAAATGTTTGTAGTATTTTCATAAGACAGTCGATAGTTATTCTACGTTTAAGAATAAGTAGTAAACTAGATATAAATGCTTATATTTTTAGCGACATAGATTAACTTTATCACGAAAATGTTTGTAAAAATTGTTTGTAGTTTCGCTGAAGTTAATTATTTTTCAAATAGTATTAGTAAAAAAAGAATTATTTTTTATAGTACATAATTTAAATTTCAAGAATACTTGTTAAAGCTTTGAAAGTTTGTTAAAGAAAACATAATCGAAATGCTTAGTAAATACTCTATCTTTTCTGTACGTTACAACTTTTACACTTCTGTTATTTAAAGATTATGTTAATAACTGAATAAAAAACTTGTTTTTGAACAAAGTATGAAAGAATAAATTAAGTAATAATAGTAAAGACAAGAAATACTTTAAAAAAAAATAACAAACTTGTACTACACACTTAGTAAACTGCCGAAAAAATTTTAACTATACTAAAATTTACAACTTAAGACTTAATTAACTTTTTAAGCGTTTAAAGAATATTTTTCGGCACAAAATTGCTTCAAGGTACGCAAAAAATGAAATAAAGTTTGTACTAAAATAAAAATATCACTCGCATTGCACGAATTAAAAAATAATACTTTTCAATAATTAAAAAGAGCCTTTAAACTGTGTTAGAATATATAGAATAACATTCATCTTTTTTTTTTTTTAAGTTTAAAAACCATGATTTTAAATAAACTCAAATAGTCAACGAGTTTTATCATAAACAGAATCTTTGTATTACAAAATCATTTTTTAAAACTAAACTGCAGTATAAAGTACATTAAAGACACATGTTCTAAAACTGGCACCAACTAGAACTTATTTTAGTTAGACGTCATTATATTAACAATATTTCTTTAGTTTGCTGTAAAATATAATTACAAAAAAGTTTATTCACAAATCAAGTAGTTTAGCTTGTAAATTTAGACTAAAAATTGAAAAAATCTACGAAAAAAACATACTAAAAGGTTCTCAGCTCTGATGCATCCGTCTTTTTTACCGAATACAACTATTTTTAAGTCAAAAAAATATATACCACAATGCCTAGAATTATCTTTGAAAACCAAAGATAACAACAAAAACTGTTTTGATGAAATCTTCGAGCAGTAACTCTTCTATTATAGATAAAGCAAGTAACACGAATCGGAGGATATTTCGTGAAGCAAAAAATAAAATTTTTAAGAACAGCTAGGAAATTTGTTTTTGCGTTTTGCTTAAAAAGTAGTACTCGTATTTAAGATGCTGCTGGTAAAGGAGATTCCAAATCAGTCTATGAAGGAAAAAGAAAAGCAATTGGACCAACAAAATGTTAACAAAACTTTTGTTATCAATAACTAGGTAAATCTTACACAGTAGGACTGAAAAGTTGGATATACGGATTTAACACTTTTCCTTTTTGTTTTCTTTAATAATATTGTTATTGAAGATACACTTATTAGCATGGATAATCTAGCAATGACGGATGATCTAAAACCAACTGCAGAAGATTAATAGCTCCGTGGAAAGCAACACACAGTGAACTCGTAAATCATGGTTATTACCTTATCTTCATGATATTTTAGTTCATAGCTACTAAAGGGAAGGTATAATACCACATGACATGCGTGATCCTAAGATCATAACCTCATATAGAACAAAAGTTCAAGATCGGACTGCAATAATCACAGGAAAGTTTTCGCAATTTCGCGGTAAACATTTTACAAGAGTAATTCTTCCTCGACTCAGGAAACTAGCTGATTGAATATACAATGTGTATTTAGAGTTAAACGATCTTCCACTGCCATGATATTCTCTGTACGCAACTTACAAGGGAAATGTAATGATTAGAATATGTCTTTATACATTACTTTTTTACCTTACTAAAACTTTAGACTTAGTAAGTAGAGAAGAACTATTTGCTAAACTGCTGAACATTGGATGTATTCTAAAAATGTTTAAGGTTATGAAGTCTTTTCACAAAAACACAAGGGTTACCATCCAATATGGTGTTTCTGAATAATTTAAAACAAAAAGTGGGGTAAAGTAAGGCTGCGTACTCAAACTCTTTTGCAAATCTTCTTTTCAATGCTATTAAAGCATGCTTTTTGTTCCTCTACAACTGATATTTAGCTCAATACAAGAATTGATTTACGATTTTTCAATCTTGGAAGTCTTAAAGCAAAGCAAAATTTGGAGATTGTAACAGTACGTGATCCTTTCTTTGCTGATGATGCTGCATTCGTGGCTCTATTTTCCCAAGACCTGCATACACTACTGAGTCAGTTTAAATCGGCATGCATGAAATTCGACCTTACGATAAGTCTTAAGAAAAATAACGTATTAACTCAAGGGACAGATATTTTCCACCGATCAAAATTCTTAATATGAATATTAGAAATATAAAAAAAACATTGAGTACCTAGTTCTAATGTTGCGTCAAACGATTAATTGGACACATACATAAAAGATGCATTGGTAAGGCCTAAGGAAATTTTGCTCGTTTGACTTCAGAATATTTGGATAGCCAAAAGTTAAGCATTTGCACAAAGCCTAACGTTTATCGTGCATTTACATGCAGTACTCTTGCAATACGGTAGTGAACCATGGAAGTTTGACTTGCGTGCAAAAGAAGAAAATTAATACCTTTTACCTACGATGCCTTCTTGGCATCCTTAGAATTGCATGGCAACACAAGATCTCTGACAAGGAAGTGTTGTACAAGTATTACCACCATGTACTTTACACTCAGTCAGTACAAACTTCACTGACTCAGTCATGTTCTGAGGATGGATACTGAGCGAATCCCAAAGTCGTTGTTGTATGGTGAGTTGGTCGTTGGCAAACGCAACATGATTTGTTCAAAACTTAATTTAAAGGACGCATGCAAGCGCAACCTAAAAAGGTTGAGTATAAGATCTGATTAGATAGAGTTGCTTGCAAATGACTGCGCTAAATGAAGATCTACTTTACATTAACTGAAAGAAATGGAAAAAGTACTTTAAGAAACCATAGTAAATGAAGAAAAAGAAGCAGAATGACTTTTTTTTTTAATTTTATATATTATTTCTATTTTCTGTTTGTTTTGTTTATTGCAACACTGTGCTTTTTAGCTTACTGTCTATATTTTTTCTCTATGAACAATAAGCTAGCCGATCTCAGCTTTTAGGGGCCTTTTACTTCTGAAAATTTAATTAACTAATTAAACTTTAATGTAAGTCAACAGCGAAATCAATTAACTATTTTTAATTTCACCTTATAAAGTCTGTGTTTCTTAGTTATAAAACTTTGTAAATATTCTTACAAGTTTGTTCTGATAATAACATCGAAAAAAGCTTTCAGTTTTGTAAAACTTATAAGTCAAAACAAAGCAGTCATTCTCGTTATTCATTATTCTAAGATATTTATATGCTTATATAGCAACAAAAAGTTATAACTGTTCTATTAACTTGTTGGTTATAAATTATAAATCCTGTTAATAACACCAGAGTTTGCAAAAACTACCTTAATTTTTAAAAAAAATAAAAAATAATTTTATTAACGTCAACGATATGTTACCACAATTAATGTTAACTGATTTTGTATGATATTTATTGTATTATAAAATTAGTGGTTAATAACTACGTTTTAACTTTTTAGTCGTACAACGCTACTATAAATCTTACTTACATTTTTTTATGTTAAGTCTAATTTGCCTGCAAATGACTAATGAGTTCTGAAATTTCGGGACATATCAATTTTTTTTCATGTTAGTCACATCAGTAATACATCCCGCATCGTTTTACTGATTTTGTCAAATAACGAGATTAGTAATGAAATAAAAGAAGACAAGTTTATAGCATTTGTGTGAATCGTACAACGTGATTATAACTATAATATCTTTAACTGGAAGGTAATTACCAAATATTAGTAGTAATATGATTTTTCTGAATAAACTTTTTAATTAGCCTGAAAAACCATAAAAAGTTTATTTAAAAAGTTGCTTTAGTTCTAGTTGCCACACTATTATCTTTAAGTTTGGTACTAAGAATATAGAAGACTTTAAATAGATCATATATATTTTAGATAACAGACTTATATTAAAAAAAGTAGTAATAGCTAGTAAAAACTACATGCTGAAAAATAAACATACTAGTTTTAGTAAAAAAAAACATTTTGTAAAGCTTTTAAAAATTCAACTTTAATAGCTAGTAGAGGTTATTATTATTTTTTAGCTATCAATTTTATTTATACATTCTTCAACTACATATAAACAGTATAAATAAAAACACTTATACATTTATATTTTTACTTATATTTTTAATCTATATTTCCTTAACTTTATATTATTAGTACAAGCTATTAACCTTTCAGAACTATAAAACATATCTAAATGTTCTATGTTTGTATATATATTTTCTTATGTTATTTTATACAAACAATGAATGCTTTATTGTATTACTTAACGTTTACAAATTTAGTTTCTTAAAGAAATATACAGAAAATTTACAAAATATTTTTTACACATTAGAATTAAATTAATGAGCTTGCTAAAAATTTCCTAAATTATGTAGAAAATAAAATTAGTTACGTCAACTATATAATACCACAAATAACTTTTACTGATTTTTGTACAATTTTTATTTTTTAACTAAATTTAAGGTTGATGACGACCATTTTAGTTTTTAAATCGTACAACGCGACTATAAATCCTTTTTAAAATTTTCAAAATAAAGCCTACATTGCCTACAAATGATTAATGTATATTAGTACAAATGAGTCTAAAGCTTTTTGTAACTGAATTAAAGATTACTTAAATATCTGACAAATAGTTTGGAATAAACATTTGAAGTCTAACAAACCCGTTTAGCTTTCAGTTATGCTTTTAAATCCGTATAAAACTGAATTTTTTTAGCCATCAATTGTATTTATAAGTTGTACAACTCACATTAAATGAAATAATTCTTTAAAAACCATATAAACTATACGTAAATAAAATCTTGCAAAAATATTCAATGATTCGATAACACAAATACTGTAGTACTTTTATTTTACATCTATAAAATAACATTACTAATGACTAAGATGTGATATTAAAACAAAATGGAAATTGATGTCCATGAAAAAAACAATTTATGTTGAGTTTATTTAAATTTTTTGTTTCAATTTTAGCACATAGCCTACTTTTATATTACAAACAAAGAAAAAATAAAACCTTTAAATAAAGATTTTTTTTGTTTTGTACATTAGTTAATATAAAAACATGACTACATTATATACCATAAGTTAAAAGTTTTATTTTGTTAAACTATATTACATAACTAACAAAAAGGCAACAGCATTTTAAAATTTAATAAACACATAAATATTAAATAAGTTTTTGTATACAATTATACTTTTTTTTTATTGTTTAGGCAAGTATGTACTTGCACTTCTATTTAAAACTTAGAAGTATTCAATTGTAAACTATACCTTATTCTGTGTATTGTTAATTCAAATGTTAGTTTATTATATTTTATTAAGACATGGTCTTAAGTTTTATTATTTTGTTTTAAGAGTAAAATTTAATAAACATTGTAAACATATAGCTTGTGTTATTACTTATTAAAACTGAATCGAAACCATTAGTACTAAACATAAAAGTAAGAACCGTTTTGATAAGTGTGTAAATTTTCGACTTTTAACATAATCTTTCAGTTTTAGTTCGAATTGTAACAGTTTAGCACTGTTTTTACGCATTCAAAAGCGGCCTTCTCTTTTCTTGCTTTTTTTCTCAAACTATTCAAGCGGCTTAAATTAAGAAAACGCGCTTATTTTTGGCCAGTTAGTTTTTAGCTTTGTAGTAATATCATATCGTGCTTAGAAGGTTGTTTTCGCCTCATACTTCTTGTACGAAGTTTTATATATATATATATACTGTTTTATATATGAACTTTTGAATAGAAGTAGTTGTTTGTATAGTTTGCTTTATGCTATCGCAGTTTATATTTATAGTAATACAGCTTTTATTTCTAGGCTCGATTTCTTTATATAGAACTAGTTTAAGCATTCTAACCATCTAACTATTTAATTAAGCTAATCATTAAATTATAATCTCAGTTCAACTTGCATTTAATAAATCGACTTAGCTAAATAGCTTAGCTAAGTCTAAACATTTAAACAACCGTCGCCGATATTGTTATAATGCGTTGAGTCAGATAATAGCCAGGTTCGCGCGTAAAGATAAGTAATATATAAATATCGCTTGATAGTTAAAGAATTCTTATTTATTGTAATATTCAAATCTCACATTTACACATTAAAGGTGTTTTTAAGTCGTACAGCGCTACTAAATTTACTTTGAAAATATTTTTTTAAACACCTAGATGTCCATCGTGTCTGTTTACTTTTTGAACAAAAAAATCAATTAAACTTTGTAACGCTGATAATATAGTAATAAAAACATAATTTTACGTTCTCTTACATTACCAAGCCTTATTGTTAAATTACAGGTTTTACAAAAAACAGTTATTAAAAACTAAAAGTAATAAGATACTAATACCACCTTAACAACTTTTTAGAACCAGTTTTTAGTCTGTGCTAGATTAAAAATTATGCATCGGAGTTATAGTCGCGTTGTACGACTTACAAATTACAACATTCGGAACCCAGACTACTAAATATATGGGTTGGATAATAAACTAAAGCGGTGAAACGAATTTCGGTTGTAGTAAACCATTGACGTCACAAAGTTTATATAAAACATTAGACTAAATTTAGTAAGCTTGTGTGACATCTATAGAACTTTATATTTTTGATAAAATAGCAGTGAATTTAAGTTGACTGTAAGACATAAAAACTTTAATAAATATTTTTCAAGGTATAAACTAAACTACAAACACTGTTTATTTAGCAGTAGACTTGTAACTTTATAAATTTAACGGTTTCGTTCGCACTTATCGGTCAAAAACATCTATTTATCCATTTACCCAGCTACACAAATATAAAAAACAAGATATTGAACTAGATGTCTGTAATGAAGTTGAATGACGTTACTAGGTACTTTTAAAATATATAATAAAATTTTACCTGCATAAATTATCTTTATAATATGTAATGAATAAAAGCATACTTTAACGTTATGCTTGTTTGTTCAAACTTTCAATATTTTGTAGTTTATACATTTAAATTATGACAAATAGCAATTTATAAGTTGCATAGTAGACAGTCTACATTACCTTAAAAAGTAACTTTTAAATGAAAGAACACTTTTTAAAGTTCATTGAAAAATACTATGTAATGTTTCTAGATACTGTAAGTCATATTTTGCAGTATTTAGGAACATTGCATAACCTCTACTGAATATAATAAATAAAGATCGTAGTGTTTGTCACGCTGTCGCTTAAAAAAAGCTACTTATTCTGACAGTTTAATCTAAAGTCAATTAAAAATATTTAATTAAGTTTAAAATAAGTTGTTTATAAGTATTTAAGTAACGTCAATGAGTTATTAGTGTTATTGTTAATCGACAAACAGTTTTCAGACGCGTCTACAGTTCGCTCTTTTACCAAAATAAAGTAAATTTTTAAATATAAAATTATTTTAAATATATTAGTTTAAAATAAAATTTTTAAATAATAACTCTAACTAACGTTTTACAAAAATTATAATGTTTAGAGTTTATAATTACTTAAAACTTGACTTTTGTTTAATGGCTTTACAATAGTTGATACAACAATTGTTAGTTAAAATCGCGTTTCACTACTTTTAAGCATCGTTGCTGGTTCAAATACAAAAATTGGAGATATGCAGATTAAGAACTAGAACTGAAAGTTGAACACTTGTGGCAACATTACAAAGTTTTTTAGCAGTTTTTTGACACATTTGTATAAGTTGAAACAATATTTTATTTTATTATTTAATAAAGGACAAGCGAGATAGTCTGTATGTTAGTATACTGTAAATTTATTAATAACAAAACGATTTTTTATACAAATAGGTTATAAAAAAGATGTTGCATAAACCCAATTGACAATTTGAAAAAAATATGTTATCAAAAATTCTGAACCGGAATGATTTTCACTTATTTAATGCAAACTTAATTTATAACTCTTTATTCTAATTTTATTTTTTTAACTTAAAAAATAGTAATTTGGTTGCTAAAACTTTAACTAAAATATTAAAAAAGTGTAATTTAGGCAAAATTTCAAGGCATACTAATAACTTTTTTTTGATACCTAATTTTTAATCTACATTTTATGGTTTAGACCAGATTCGCGTTTTACGAATTAGAAATACAAAATTTGTCATAATTCACTTTTTTTTGACGACTGTTTTCCACAGTAATTAATAAAAAAAAAGATTTCGCAAATTAATGTATTATTGACGTTTTAAGTAAATAAAAAAATAACTTACTAAATTGAACTATTTTTTATAAAAAAGTTGAACTATATTTTCTTTATATATAGTTGACAATCATAAAGTTTGTTCAAAATTTGAATATTGCTTTAAGACGTAATGCGCTTGTTAAAACTAGAGAAGAGTTTACAATTTAATTAAAATGACGTTTTCTTAGCACATAGAAATCTTTTGTTTTAAAACTAATACTCAATTATTATTTATTTATATCGTTTAATAACCTGCTAACACATTTATGATATGTAGTAGATTTGACAGAGTAATACGAATTGTAGTCATAATGTGCGAGTTACAAATTGATATGTTTAACTCGCTGCATTTCTAATAACTATTATGTAGTATATAAAAAACGATAAAGTTAGGTTTTAGGTATTTTTTAGTTTATTTCATTAAGAATAACAGATACTTGTGTGCTACTAACATATTTACAAAAGATAATAAAACAGTAGGGAGTTTCAGTGGCGTTGTAAGGTTTATATATTTATATAGTAATCTTTTACAATGGTGAGTACCAATGTTCAAACTATGTTTAAATAGATATTAAAGTACTTTACTAATATCTTTAAATATTACGTAGTGACTTAATATAGTCACTGTAAAAAACTAGCAATGATCGGCAAAGAACATTTTGCAAATGTCTGAGAATTTTAAATTATTTTATCTAGTTGTGTTAAAATTTAGGATAATTTACATGTTTACAATATACATATACATTTTTTACATAAGCAGTCATAAAATTTATTACCATAAAAAACACTTTAAATATGCTAAATCATAAAAAAATACTTTCAAGCACTTATGTTGCGTAACTATTTCATAGAATTTCTCAAACAAATTGATAAAATTAACATATCACAGAGTAAACTATTTGTAGAACTTTAAGCTTTACTTACCTGCAACAGTTAAGCAAAAGTAGCTTTTAGTCGAATAGCACGACTTCAAAACTATTACAGAAAAGTTGAAAAAAGATTAAAATAGTTATAATATTAAGTAAAACTGTGAACTTATGAATGCTGGAACAATTGATGACGTCATTACTATATACTTTTAAAAGATTTTAATTGGAAAGGTAATTAAATTTGTTAGTTAATAGTTATGTCAATGAGTTGTACAAGTTTTTAAATAAAGTTAAATAAATCATAAAGGTTAATTTAGCTATGTGTTTGTTAATTAATCAGTTAAATAATAAAAAATGAATAGGAAATTATAAGCTTTAACTGACAAAATTAGTAAAAAAAAATTTATTTGTATTTACTGTCTCTAAGGGGTTAAATATGAAATTACCTCTCTTTTACTTTTAATATTTTAGTTTATAATTCTAATTTATATAAAAAAATTAACAGTTTTTTCTACCTTGATAATTGTTTAATAGATGAATTAAAGTATTTATACTGAAGACATAAAACAAAGAAATAACTATTTTTCTAAGGATTTAATTTGGTGATTAGGGACAACTTTAATTTTAAATGTTTTTAGTTTATAAATGTCAGTTTTACATAAAAATTTTGTTGGTTTTACTGATTCCATATAAATTAAAACACAATAAAGAAATTGTGCTAAGCATTACCTTTTTTTTACAATATAGATTACAAGATATTTAATAAATAAAAAATTAAAAAACAACTTTACTTAATTTTTATTTTTTTTCACTAATTTTGTAAACTTTATCATACTTGTAATTAGTTTTAACTATTAGGCTTTTAAATCACTTTAAAAACAATTACCTAACTAGGCCTAACTGTATAAAATAGTATGCTTTTTTTATATACCTTTTTAGCATATTAGTTTACTGAGTATGTTAAATAATTCCACTTTTACTTACAAAAGTACTTTTTGATACGAGTAAACTGCATAGATATAATTTAAAGTTTTTTTGATTGATTTTACTAATAATAAAAGGCTACAACAATCTTATATTAATTAAATTTAAACTCAATTCTCTTTCAAATCATACTTTTAAGTCGTGTTTTAAGTCTAAACTTTTTCTTCTAATCTACGTTATCAAACTTATAAAAAAGATATAAAATTTAAAACTAACAGAGATTAAGTTTTAGCCAATCAGTAGCTTCTCAAATTAGCAGATTGCAGTATCAATAAAAGATTGTATACAAACAATTCAAAATTAAAACTCAATATAATAGAGCACTATGTAGAATAATACTCTTTATAGAATAATAATTTTTTCATTCTAATAGCAGCTTACAGTATACACGTGGTTGTATGGTCTGTGCTAGATTATAAGGGATGATTGGTGTTAGTTGTGGTCGCATTATACGACTTGAAAATTTAAACCAATTTCATTAAAGTTGTAACAAATACTGTTTGATATTTGATAAAAAACAAGTAAGTTAAAGCTTGTGTTCACATTCAGTGACGTTATAGCTTATTTTCTTTTTTTTTGACACTATGCAAAAAGTATGTTAGATTCTGATCAAAAATAGTTTTGTTCTTACGTGTTGTTATTGTTTTTAAAATTAAAATAATTTTATATATTTGAATTTATTATCTGTACCATCTAATCTAGTATATTAACTAGTAAAAACTAACATCAAAACATAAATTTATACCTTTCCAAAAATTTTAAAAATACTTTAATTATTGATAATAACCAATTTATTAAGTAGAAAATTGACTAATAAATTTTAAAATAATAAAAAAACTAATAATTAACTCAATAATAAAGCTAAATACTATTGTTCTTTATTTTATACATAGGAATTTTTTGGATTTAAATATTTTTAAAAAAATTTTAAGGACATTTAAACTATAAAACTACAAACTTTTTTTTTTAAATCTACTTTTAACTATTTAGTTAAAACTGCACTTAAAACAAACAATATTAAAAAACTTGTATCTCGAAATTACAATTTTAATTAAAAATTAAATACAGAATTTTAAAATATCACATTTGTAATTCACCAATTAAATTTTTATAACTAATGACAAAAAAAATAACATTTTTGTTTATGATTGCCAAAAATAAAAACTAGTCATTTGTATAAATATGAAGCTCTAAATAGTTATTTGTTTTTTGTACCTGTTAACCTGCTTTTACCTGTTAAACTTAGTCGTACTAAACAAACTTGAATGAACACAAAAATTTTTAGTTGAAAATTCATGATTTTTAAATTTGTTACAAGTTTATCTAAAACTACTATAGTACAAAATACTACTTATACAAGTTCTCACAAAAACTAAACTAGCATAAAAGGTAATTTGTTTCAAAAAATACATTTTGTTAGATTAAAACTTTTAACTATTTATAAAAAAAAGTTCTTCAAACTTTTTATGATGGTTTATAATTTTGTAAATGTTGCTTTTAGTTTGAAATTATTTACATTTTTTTAAATAGAATTGCTATGTTACATAAAGTTTGCTTTAAGGAAGTTTTATTACCTTTATAATTTTATGTAACACGAATATTTTTACAATAGTTAATTAAAATGTGATCGAAAGTTATGTGATCTAAAGCTTATTTAACAGGTTTCTAAAAGAAAATTGCAACACAGTAACTTAAGTAAGGAATTTTAACAAATAGCTTTTTGTTCGGTCTTCAGAGATTTTTATTAACTGAATTCTAATAGTCCTGACATAGGTATAAAACAAGTATAAATTAATGTGAAAATCTTTAACAACACGAGAATTATTGATATTTTGACACCTTCTAAGTCTTTATTTGATCAAATACTTCTTAAATCAAGTTTCATAAAGTTAATTTTTTCTAGGTAACTGAAATATAGAAAAAAAAGTTATTAGAAGTTCAGTTAATTTTTTTTACTTTATACTTTGCTAAAGTTTTAACTTTAATTGCTTACTTAAACTTAAAAGTTTTAATGTTGATATAATAGAATACTAGTTTTCAGTTGCTGTTCTATTTAGTTTAATATTGAATAATATAGAATCAGTCAACCAGAAAGCAATTTTTTCTGGTTTAAGTTGGAATAAAAAGAGAAAAGAGCTTTATAAACCAGCCGTAGAGAGATTTGGATCAAGACCTTCAAGATGTAGTTCTATAGATAAACTTAATTATTACTTGTGTTGTTTATTATAAAGTTCTCTTTTTTAGTTTTATTTATATGTAAGTAACTTTTGATTTAAAATCTAAGTAGACTGATCTTAATTTAATATATACACCTTCTAAAAGTATATTTCTTTTAGATTTGATTTATTTTTAGAAGTTTTTATTTCATAGAAAGTATTTTCCAAAGTTGATGTTAGATTATATATATTTGTAAGCGTTTGTATCTGTTCTTTATATAAACTATAACTAATAATTTTCATACCTAGTATTATAAGTAGTATAGTAAAACATTAAAATATCATTTAGTTTTAAGTTAAGTTCGAACTTTATAATGCTATATAGAGTGGTTGTACAATATAATTTTACAAGTAATTACTTAGTAACCTACAATCTTTATACATAAGTTGAACAAGACTTTTATTTTTGATTAAACATAATTATAACATTAAGCAATTAAATTTTAAAGATCTACAATGATTTAAAAACAAAAAAATCTTATTTGCTTCAACAAATAAAAAACATATAATATTTTTTTATTTCAAGTAAGTTTGTAAAAACTTGACTCTGTAAATTGAAAGTAAACAACAAAATAAAAAAGTTCTTGTGAAAATTTTTCACAAAGAGGTTTTAAAGTTTTCACCTTTCTTAAATATACTTTTTTATTTCTGCAACATATTAATAATAATAAAGTAAGTTAATTTTAATGTTTATCCTGCCAGTTTTTTTTGAAATTTTGAACTACTTCTATGTATCACTATCTAAATATTTTATTTTTATTATAAATATAAGTATGATATTTACACTAATTTTTGACAAAAGAAATATATTATTAGAAGCTAAGTTTACAAAGTGCAATAATATAACTAAAAGTAATGAAAAATACACACAGGGATGCTTCTTACTCAGGGAAATCAGGGAATTCACGGAAACTCATGGAATTTTAACCTTTTTTTAATTCAGGGAAACTCAGAAAATTTTTAATTTTTTCTAAAAACTTCAGAGAAGATTTCAGGTTTTTTAAAATATCTCAGGGAATTTTTTTTCCAGCTCTAGAATAAGATTTAGTTAATTCAGTTTCAATATTTTGTTCAAAAAAGTTAATTTTATTAATTTTCACGTGTTTATTTAAAAGTTTTTTAGCCTTGCGGCTAGTTATTTAATATTTTTAAAATTAACATTCTAGTTTTTTAATAAAAAAATAAATATTTTTAGGTTTAAATAAAAAAACTCAGGGAAACTCAGGGAAGTTTAAAGTTACTCAGAGAAGTTTCTGGTTACTCAGGGTAGATTTTTTCACTCAATAAGTGGCAACCCTATACACATCTTAATAACAAATGTGATTAGCTTATAATTATTAGTTATATAACTTATAGCTAAAGAAGGCTTATAAGAAAAAGAAACTCTGCAATAGTTAACATTCAACATATTTTTTTTATTATTATGTGCATTTAAAAAATATGTTTTAAGTTTTAAACCCAGTACTGTAACTTTACCTAAAATCTGTTTAAGTTTTGATATTAATGGTGAGTTACCCTAATTTTTTTTTGCTGTTGATCATCACCCTAAAATATCTGGCGGAAGTTTCAAATTATGGTCTCATGACCCCTTTACTGCTCAAAAGCCCCTAAATTTCTATAATGGCTTCCAAGGGGACCAATTGGACAAGTCTAGGAAACCCTGGCTTATATTAATACAGAGTTGCCTTACACTTATACTAGATTGAACTTTTAAATTTTTTTTTTGCAAATTTCAAGCTTGTTAGGTCTGTTTATAAAAATAAGTTTTAAACCAATTTAATTTTTTTTTTCTATTTAATTCTTTCATTTTAAACAAAAAAATCTCAAGGGATTTATCCTTGATTAACTATATATTTACCAGTCTTGAACTTGTCTTCTTCTGAATTCTTTTTTTTTTCTAAAAGTTAAGATGAACTTAAGCAAGTTTGATGTTATTCTGGCTCGATCTTTTCAATTAGACTAATAATTTTACTTTAAAAAGTGACTACTCTGTTAATATCTTTTTTTAGGTTTTATTTTTACTTAGGGCTGCCTTTTATTCATGCTATTTAAAATTTTTCTTTAAAGTAGAATTTGACTGATGCAATCTTTTGTTTTTGCAAAACTTGAGGTAGTTTTCATATTTGTTTCAAATCTCTAAATGTATTCATGACTCAGATTTTTAAAGTTTTTTATTTTTTATTTTAGGTCTAAATTATTGTATATTAATTATTATAGTTTTTGTTATTCAGGGTTAATTAGCTTTATACTTTTTAAGCTTTTACCTTTTTTTGTAAAAACTAAAGATGCCCTATGCTGGTTTGATGTTGGGTTGTCACACACTCAGGATAATTAAGGTTAGTTAATTTTTTTGGAAAATCTAAAGGTGATTTGATAATTTTCAGCCTAACTTATACTAGTATAAACACAAAAAACACTAAAAGTAACTCAGGCCAGTTTGATTGTTTTAAATAAAAAACTCCGCATACTTTCAAAAAAATTTGGAAAATTTCAGTTTAGTGTTTTTATAAATAAGATTTTTAAAATTTAGTTTCAAAATTGTGATATTTAATAGCTAACTTTGTTTAAAACCTTAAACTAAAAGTTATATTTTGATTAAAAAATATTTTTTAGTCTTTAAAGGACTACTCATGAGGATGGCTTAAAATAGTTTAAGGTCACTTAAGATGGTTTTTTAGACTTAGAAAATAGCAACCCTGCCTATCCTATTTTGTATTGGTTTTAAGAAAGGCACACCCATTAATCACACTCTCTATAAAAACTTTAAGTCATTTGAAATTATCTTGAACTACTAACCAGAAATCTTAATTTTTATTCTCTGTAAATTATAAAAATTCAATTTAAACAACTAAATAAGAATATTTACAACATGAAAGATTAAGAAAGTTATTTCTTTATTTTTTGAAAATATTTTTGAAGTTGACTTTTAAAAGATTCGAATTGTTTTGTACTATAAAAATATGTAATTTTAAAATAATAAGTGAAATTTTAATACCCTGTGAAATTTAAAATAAACATTTGTTAAAACTATTTTTTTAAGATGAAAACATTTTTGTTTCAAATGTTTTCGAATGTTTTATAGTTCTTTTTTTTTTTAGTTTACCTGAAAATTTAAAATTGATTTTTTTTTTAGTTTTTAATACATTTTTTTTGTGCAATTGGATTAAAAAAGGATAATTTTAGGTTGTTTGGATTTAAATTTAAACTATTAACTAATTGTTGTTTTTTCAATATCAGGTTAGCTAAGACATTTTTACTAATCTTAAGCCTAGTTTCTTTTTGAAATTGAAGCATTTTTACCTTATAAATAATTTTTTAATTGGTTAATATTTTGTCTGTTTGTTGTAAATATGATAATTCAGGTCTTCAAAATTTTTTAACAATGTCTTTTTTCAGTATTTGGCTCTTACTACTATTTTAGTAAAAACTTATTTTATCAAAAAAATTAGTACTTCTGCTTTTAGTACAACACAACTTTGTTTTCTTACAAAGTATGCAGTGGAGTGTCAAGTTTACTACTTTTTTTGTATATAACATAGCTTTTACTTACTATAGGTAATATTTTATTTTACTTAAAATGAGCCAGAATTTTAAAATATTTGAAAACAATAATAAACCTCATGTAATTACAGTAAGTCATTTAATCCTTTTGCACAATACCTACTTTAAATTTATGTTTAAATTTAAACGCGTGTTTTGTATTTTTTAGAGAAAAACTATAAAGAATAAAATAAGTAAACGTTTAGCAACATTTTAAAAATATTTTAAATATAAACTGGTGTTAATAAAATAATGAATAGTTGTTACAAATGCTTATATAAATGTGTTACGTTCAATTTTTAACAAATTAATACAAGTGGTTTAAAAAGGTTTAATTACTTTAGAACAGTTGTAAAAATTAAGTTGACAAAAAAAAATTTAAAGTCATGTCTGCAAAAATTAGTTCAATCAGAAATGATTTGAAGAATGGTGATGTTGCAAAAATCGAAGAAAGTTTGAACATTTTTAATGTTGATGAACAAAAAAGTTTTCTAAAATTTTGCAAGAAAAATTCTGAAGTTAATTTTCAAAGGAAAAACTTTCAAATTTCTGATGGCTCTAATAAGCTGGGTAAGTCAATGTTATGTGTAAGTTACAATATTTTTTATGAATACAGTGTTCTACTAATAATTTTGAAGGGAAAAATGATTATGTATATTAAATGTTGAATATTTTATAGCAATTAATATAAAATGTTATATGATTAAACTAGTTTATACTTTATGTACTTACTCAATTGACTCCTGTTTCAAATCAACAAACTGTTTTAGATCAACTTATATTAATTGTTTCAAGTTTATTCGTTGTTAAATTATTAAAAACTTAATTTTAAGATTTTATTTTGTTTAAGAATTTTCAATAAAATGTGCTAGATATTTAATATCTGTTCAGTTTTTGATATTTTAATTGCTTAAAGATGTATGAAACTAATCGGTATAATCAATAGTAAGTTAGATATTTATAACTTCTTTAGATGGTTTTTTTTTTATTTATAGTAACAGTTTTTGTATCTTTAGTATTTCATGCATAGAAAATTTTAGTTTAGGTATAACGTTATGAAATAATTTTTCTATATTAGTTTAACAAGTATTAAAAAGATGTTAATAATTATGTTTGTTATTATTATTAAGAAATGACTAATTTTGTTAAGATTTGTCATGTATGTATTTGACATTTTGTAGAAGTATTACTACTTTCTATTTTACATTAGAACTTGTATAATACTTATAGAAACAATTAACAGATTAAAAACTATTATAACACAATCTAAAGGCTTTATTCAAAAAAAGCGAATGATTAAAAAACTTAAAATTTTAAAAATCTAAAAATTATAGTTAGAATATAAAATATTTAAGTAGTTAAATTTTGTCATATATTTAGAGTAATTATGTAGCTTTACACGAAGATTGCAGACATTGTAGA
Source organism: Thalia democratica (assembly GCF_965202585.1). NCBI lineage: Eukaryota > Metazoa > Chordata > Thaliacea > Salpida > Salpidae > Thalia > Thalia democratica. The sequence goes on from NC_139167.1 coordinate 82,392,533, forward strand.
ATCCAAAAAACAACCTGTTTACAAAGTTTTATAAATATATATACTACAGTTATAATAACTTGAGTTATAATATTTCAGATGAAATGAATCGAGAACATTGCAAACTAACATCGGCTATCAAATTAAACAAACATTTATTAAATGAAAACTTGATAAGTAAAGCATTTGAAAATTCTAACGAAAAGCTGGAAATTAAAAATGCCGTATTGTTTTATCAGCTAGCCACATTATTTAACATGCCAGTTCTTAACACTACAGTTTTTAGATACGTAGCACGTTGTTTTAGTATGATAGTTGAAACAGAAAGCTTTCTAGAGTTAGATTTTAATACTGTCTCTAAAATACTTGCAAGTTCTAGTTTACAAATCGATTCAGAAGTTGAAGTTCACAATGCAGCAAATAAATGGTTGAGCCACAATAAAGAAGAACGTAGCAAATTTTCAAAACAGTTGTTATTAAAAGTTCGTCTTAATCTTTTATCAGATCACTGTTTAAATTATCTCATAAATTTATCTTCGTGTTTTTCGAAAAATAATGATTGTCTTGAAGTGTTGAAAAACAGAGATAGTTTTTTTCAAAATTCGTCTACTATTCATGATAAAAGTAGACAGTGTGATGGAGTCATGTTTAATATTCTTCTTTGTGGAGGTTTAGATTTTAAGAGTTTTAAATCTATAAATCAAGTAAAACTACTAGATGTGAACAATTTTAAGGATCTCAAAGACCATCCGTCATTGTTAGAAAAACGACGTTTTTTTAAAGCAGTTAGTTTTAAAGGAGAAGCGTATGTATTTGGTGGGTTTGATCCTGAAGATAATTGTTTAATATCAGTTGAAAAATATTCACCTCTTGGTAAAACTTGGAGTTATGTTTGTGATTTGCCCGAAGAACGTCAACACTTTTGTGCTTGTTCATTTATGGATAAAATTTATCTTTTTGGTGGTCACAATTGTGAGTCTGAGTATTTAAAATCTTGTCTTCAGTTTGATGCTAAAACATTAAAATGGAATGAAATTGCAAAAATGAACGACACAAGATCAAATCCAGCTTGTGCAATATTTGAAGAAAATATTATAGTTTCTGGTGGAAATAATAACCGTAGAACTTTAAATACAGTTGAATTATATGATGTTTTTGCTGATACTTGGACTGCAATGCCAAATATGATAGAAAGAAGAAGTTATCATAGTTTAGTTTGTGTGAATAGAAAATTATTTGCAATTGGTGGTGCTCATCACGACACTAATTGCGAAATGTTTGATAAAACTAGCAATGTGTTTTTTACAATTCAAACACCTAAGTTACGATCATTAAGTATAAATGCAATTACAGTTGGAAGCAAAATTTTTGTTTTTCAAAATTTGACAAGAATTGTATTATGTTATGATGTTGATAAAGATAAATGGTCAGAAGAATCATGTGAAGTTACTGAAAATAATAGTCAGTATTCAACTGTCAAAGTCCCTTTGTATTAGTTTAACTGTCATATACTTAATGATTATCATCCTATTGATATGTAAACTCTTTTCAGGTATCTATAAGTTAGAAATGTAAGATAACGTTATCTAAAATCTGAGTAATAGTATTTTTTAAGTTCATAAAAATTTATATTTATATTAGTCTCTTTTTGCTTTTTAGACGTTAAGTTTGTCGGTTTTACTAATACTAAATGATATTTAAAATATGCTAAAGATTTTTTCTTAAGATCAAGAAGAAAATAATAATAATACGAATGCATATATACCTTTTATGTTTTATTGGTAGAAATGATTATATATCGCATCTGAAATATCTTTTGTTTAAAAAGATTTATATGACTTTGTATGTAGACATTTTAATCTTGTACTTAGAGAGACGTTTTTAGTGAATAAAAAATTACAAAATTACAGTATGTTTATTTTACGAACATTATCACATATCTTTAACTCTTTTATAACAACTTTACTTGAAAGTAAGAATCTATATAATATAATAACGTTAATGCATCTTTCTTTGATTAACAAAATTATAACCCTCATTTTCAAAAAAGTTTATGTTTTTATAAAAACAATTATAAAGACACAAGATGTTTAATTTTTAAAATGTTTTAGAGCTAATAATTTGTTATATTGTACTTGGATGTTATTTGAAATAAGCTAACTAATTTTCTATGTATTGTTTAAAACGATTTTTAGCTACACTAATAAAAAATAAAAGTAAATAGAGAAACTTATCGTTATCAAATATTTATACTTGCTATTAAAGTATGATTAATATTACAAATATAAGACTAACAGTTATGACAGTTAATTAAGCAATACAATAAAATCTGTCGAAACAATTTACTTATTTAAAGTTAAAACTACTTATTTGCATTCATAAAAAAGTAGCACAGTTTTTATTCTTAAAGCTTATAACTTTTACAGTTGTTATATTAACCAAAAATAAATAGTTGTGAGTACATACTAAACATAAGTATCTACTATTTACATAATTTTATTATACTGACATAAATAAATTTTATGGGTAGGTGTCAAGTTTACACGAGCGGACAAAATTGCACGAAAGAACAAAATTGTACGTAAATACTTTTGCACGAGAGGACACTTTTGCACGAGTAGACAATTTTGCCAGGAGAAATTTTACACGAAGGGTAACTGTTACACAAAGAAATATTTGGACCGGTTAAATATACAACTATTAATTTTCAAATTAAATATTATTTTTTGTTTTAGTGTTACTATCATTGTTACTCTTAATCATTACCCTCGGTCGGTAACTAATTTTTTTTAATCAAATAATTTTTTGAATTAGTTATTACTTGTTTTTTATTTTCAAATATTTACTAACTGTTACCCCTAACCCTTACCCTCGATCGATATGTTTTTTTTCTTGATTTTACAATAATATTTTTATAAAGTTATTGCTTTTTTTTACATTCACTGTTACCATAACCCTTACCCTCGTACAAATTATTTTTATTACCCGTGTAAAAGTGTATCTGTGCAAGTTTACCCTCCGTGCAAAACTGTCACTCGTGCAAAATTGGCCGTTGGTGCAAATATGCCTTCGTGCAACTTTGCCCATTCGTGAAACCGTTTCCTCACGTGCAAGTTTGTCTTCGAGAAAACGTGTCTTCTTGAAAAATTAACCCTTCGTGTAATTTTGTCCTAACGTGCAATTTTGCCCCGTTCCCATATATTATACTTAAATCGAAACTGTTGGTTAGGGATAAAGTTTCAAGTACATTTTAGAGGCAGTGAATTATTTCAAGCACTTTCGGGCCGTAATTGAAATTAGATCGAATAATTAAGTTTTACGAACTGTTTTATGTTTAAGTTAGATAATTATTATAAAACTAAAAGTAATTTATAGTCGTGTTGTACGACTTACAAATAATTATACGACGAGCTGTTATGAAATGGTCAAACTAAACTTTACTTTTTAATTTATAAGTTACATTTTTAAACTGATGTTTGTTTGCGTAAACTAAAGACGTCAACTGGTTACTAAATATTTAAGTTTATTGCTTTAAAAATGCAATTTTGTTATAAATTCTGACGCATTTTAGTATTAAATGCGTCAAAAATAATTTTTACAGCTGTTTTTCAAAAGCAACTAATATTTATTTCAAATTTAATTCAACTAGAACAATTTTTTTATGGTTTCAGTTTTAATTAAATACCTTAACCAGTTTGTTCTTGTATTGTGTACGACAATTTTGATTAAACTTTCTAAAAAAACAAATTTTGAATATTTTTTAGTTTTATTAGAACTATTTCGTGAGTCTAGACAAGTTTCTTTTGGTCTATATTACATGTTTAGCTATTACATAGTTCTTAGGCATTTAATATTATTTTAGATTAGGTCACAGATCCCAACTGTTTATATACTTTAGTTTTAATAACAGTAGCAACAAAATTTAAAAATAGAAACTTTTTTTTACAAATAGTTAGCTTTTTACTGTTTGAAAGTATACAGTTTTTTCTTTAATTTTTTTGAAAACATATTTATTAAAAAAATGTTAGTTTTGGTAGGTTTATATTATTTCAATACCCAGTATATATATTTACTCATTTTTACATACTTATAAAACCATGTGTTTTTTAAATTTAATATCATCAACTATAACTAACATTAGACATATAATTTGTTTAACTAATTCAATGTAACAATATAAGTTATTTTAATTTACCTTACTACAGAACAGATTTTCACTGTTCCAATTAATAATAACTAAAACATTAATATTAATAAACTCAATTAGTTTACAATGTTCAATAGTTTTACTACAGCGAAAAAAATTGAATAAAATAGAAAATATAATTATTAAATTTACACATTAAATAGATTATGCGACGAAACTTACAAAGTTTTTTGTATAGTTTACGAAAAATATATTTGCGACAAAAGTATGTAAGATTCGTAGTGACGTCATCAAAAATACTGCAAACATCATTTTGCAATAATTGTATATATAAAAATGTACATAGCAATAACGAAACCAGTTTAAAAATACCTAATAATTACTTTAGTCGTCAGTCGCTACTGTAAAATTTCTTAATAAACTTGAAACTACTTAGAATTTAAATTATAAGTTCTGCGTTAGATTAAAATTTAAGTACATCTATACTGTACTTGGAGTGTTAAATTAATTTTTCTAGGATACTATAAAATACAGACAGGTATTATTATTTTAGAAATACATTTTTTAATTCCAAAAAAACAGTTTTTGTATTCAAACCTACAAATACATCTGTAAGTCGTAGAATGCAACTAAAACTCACAATTGCTTTACAAATCTTGAAAACACTAAAAATGACACAAAAGTCTTACAAAATATATGAATTTTATATATATTTTTTTCATTTTTGACGTCAATGAAATTTAATAGTTATCTTTTTACCTACTTATTTAAATTATCTAACGTTTGTTAAATTTTGTTAGATAACTTTTGTTGTTAATTTTTAAGTTGTACAACATGACTATTACTCTCCAGTTATCTATCGAATCTAGAACAGAATTCAATACAAAGAGTCTAAATAAAAAACCTGAAAAAAATTATATTTCTCAAATCAAAAATTTTATCTATATTGTTATATAATCATAAAACTAAAAAAAGCTAAAGCTTAATAGTTCTACAGTTGATGACTTTTTATTTCAATTTTATCACGCTAAATCCAATTGGCATCAGATATGCAAAAAAAAATGTTTTGCATAAAGTGTAATATATAAACAATAACAATAAGTATAATGATTTTTATTTAAATCAAAAGACGCCATTAAAAATTTAATCAAACAGTAAATTGTAAAATTAGTAGCAAAAGCTAATTAAGTTTAGTGATATATTTTTACTAAAAGAACTTAGGACGTAGTTTCATTAAAGCAGAAAATTTAATTTACAACGTTTTTATATAACTACAGAAACATTTAATCTGATAAAAAAACAGTCAGAAGCAAGTTTATAAGTCGTGAAAATAATTAAAGCATTTTATGTGCATAATTATATGTTTTAGATATAAATTTTCTTCGAGATTTTTTATTAATTCCGTATACAAAATTAAAATTATTTATGTAGATTCGATTTAATTTGTCATTTTTTGAATTTCAATATTTTATAATTAACTACGTAATTTTTTTAGCTAAGTTTCGAATTAAATTAGTTGCTTTTATTTGTTTTCAATTAAATGGTTTCATTCCTAGGTCTAAACAAAACTTTTTCATTAATACTTAATTAGTTTTAAAGGTAGAACTGAAACAATAAACGTTGGTCTTAATAATTAGTTAAACTAACTTTTATATAAATGTACTAAATTTGGTACCTATCACAATAAAATAAATTAAACTCCTTTTTTTTTGTTATAGACTGTACTTTAGCAAAACTTAGCAAAATGTAGTCTAGTAAAAAACAATTAAAAGCTGTTCTTAAAGATTTTTTTTAGTATTGAGAATTTCCTAAATGATAAAAATGTCTATCATAAAGTTCAAACAAAACTTAACAGGATGATCTGTATAAATACTTGGCAAACAAACGCAACCAGTATCACCCGCACCCAAACAATTCAAATTATTATCATGCTTAACAGATGCATTAAGTGTGTAAAGCAGCTTAAAAAACAGTATTTTAAAACTGTAGTATAAGTACCTTAATGTTTAACTGCAACAAGATTAACCACTAGGAAGCTTACAAACCACAAACAAAAGTTCTTTAAAAATTATCATAAGTCTTTTACTTAGTGACGTTAATAATAAATTACTGCAAACATCAACTTAGTGTTTGTGTACAAATTTTAAGAAAGTGTTTAAATATTTTTGTCACAAAACTAGTAACTTATTTGAAAGTCGTACAACGCGACTATAACTCACTTTTATAACCCTATCGAGGCCATAAACCTTACTATCAAACAGAAATAGTTTAGAAATTCGTTTAACTTTTACAGCTTGTTTATGCAATTTTAATCTTTGCACTTTTACTTACATTAACTTAAGTACTTATTAAGAAAAAGCTATTACTAAATAGCATATTAAAAAGTTATTTTTATTACCATAAAATGTATCTTTTCAAAGTATTTAAGGTTTAAATAGATGCATATCCTACTCTAAATATAATTTTATTCTAAAAATATCTCTTAAACTGTACTTTGCCAGGAAAAAGTAGAATATTTTCAAATTAGTTTTAATATTTTTAATAATTAGTTTAATAGTAAGACGTATTTATTGGGAAATTTTTCTTTGAAAAAAAAGTTTATGTACTTACTCAATCATTTGCATACTTAGAAATGTTTAAATAAAAAGATAAATGAAAAATATTAAAACTTTGCAATAAAATTTAAATACTGTAGAGTTTATTACAATCGTATTAGAATATAAAGGGTCTGTTTGGAATTTTTTTTTTAATTTAACAAATAAAAGATTGTTGTAATGCATAATTAAGGTAAGTTTTATATTATAATATATCAAAATAATTTTAAAGAACTTCTTAACCATGTAGTAAGATTATAGGTTTAAAAAAAAAGTTAAGATAAAATACTTTTGTAGAAATGTTTAAGTATTTAATAATAGTATCATAAACTATTAATAAAAATATCAAAACTTTTGTTAACACTTAAAATGATTAATTGGTTTTTTATAGTTTAAGTACAAACCGTATGTTATATTCTGTAATTTTTATTATAACCTATTAGTGACATCATCTGTGCTAAATCGCTAAAAAAATTTTTACAATATCAAAAACCTGATAAAGCAAAATTTCTGATTAAACTTTTGTTTAAAAAAAAATTCTTGTAATGTTAATAGTTTGTCTTAATTAAAAAGTTTAAAAATTATAAAGTTAAGGGGTTTTTCAAACATTCATAAGTTTCTCAGCATCCCCTAATAAAAAACCATGCGTTGCCTACATTAAACTTTAAAATGAGATAAATAAATGCAATTACACTCAAGTTTACAAACTTAAATACAACTAAAAACTTTTTTATTTTATACAATTGTTCGTGGTTACGTAAACAGTAATGACATTCCAATGTTATATTCGCAGCCAAAGGATTTATATTCATAATACTTTTAATCTTCGTGATATTTGATGTTACTATTTTTTAGCGTGTTGATGATGTTTTATATCAAATACGTGTTAAACACATAAAATTGTACAAATACTATTATGATTTTGAAAACAAGTTGCAAGTTTGTTAAATTTAAAATTTATTTAATATTATACAACAACGATTGAATTTTGTATATGAAGTAATAGTTTTAAATAATTGTTTTAATAAATATTTTTTTTAAAGTTCTATCAACTTAAGTTACAGTGAAAAATATATAATTTACAAGCAAGAAAATAGACAATACACTTAAGCACCAACGTTGATTATATAACCTAAACTTTCTTATACTTTATTTAAACTAAATCCCACTTTTAAAAAAATTGAGGTGTTTAATTAATTATTATTTTACTATTTATTATAGGTTTGTTTGAATAAAACAGTACATACAAATCTTTGATAATTTATTGTGAAAAATATTTTATTTATACTTGTTATTATTTTGTTATCACACAGGTAGTTATATTTTCTCTAAAATGATAAGTTAATTTTTTTTTCTAACAAAATGGCTTAAAGATCAACTCTTGAAAAATTAATAGAATAATATTTAAAAAATTACTTAAACTGTTTTAATTAAGTTAGTTTTAAAAGTTTATAAAAAATACTTTATAAAAGTTTTATTCTAGTTCATTTATTATAGATTATATTAACTAAACCGATTCAAATATTTTGTATATAATTATTATCAGAAAACAATAAATTTTAAAATTCATTATATCTTATATGATACGGGTAACGAGTAAAATTTAAGTAGGTTCTTGTAAGGTTAGAATTTGTGAAACTCATTTTAACTTATTTCACAACTTACTTACACGTAGTTTTTTAATCTTAAAATTAAAATGTTAACTGGTGTAAAAGTAAAGCATGTATTAAAGTAAAACTGACTTTAGATTAAATCTATAGTTGTAAAGAAACAAGTTTACAACTAATAAAATAAAGTTAAAAGTTAAATAAATTAACAGAGAAATAATTATAACTTAGAACAGATCTTAAACTTTGTTAGCGTCTATACTAATAAGTCTTCACAAAATAAACACACAAACGTCAGTTTTATGTTTAAAAATAAGTATAATGCAAATTTAGAAGTTGACTTACTTTTAAAGTCTAATTGTTTTTAAGGTGCCATTGGTAATTTACATCAACACGTATTAATAAAAACTTATTTGTTTAAAACAACTTATCTAAAACACATTAATAAAATGGTTTCACATTATCACGTTTCAGTAGTGGACTATAAATACTTTTATAAACGTATTTTACAGTATTTTACTTTAAACTATACAATCAGTTATGGTAATGGCTATATTAACATTCTTGCAAAATACAAAACTACTTCGGAAATTTCAAACCTGTTTTTGTGTTCGGATTTTTTTGTGGAATTTGTATAGTCTTTATTTGGTATAGTTTAATAAGGAACATTTGAAAATTATATATATACTTAATTTTGTTTATCTCAATACAGGTTATTAAAGTTTATTAAGTTTCCTTTAATATTCTATTCAACTTAATTACTCTCTACAAAAGTTTGGTGTCGAAAGATATGCTTAAAATAAACAAAAATTATTTACCATACAGAAACATGTATAAAAACTTTACTCCTAAAAAGTTAAGAAAAAGATTTGTACTACCGCATTATTCGTAAAGTTTTAAAGCTTAAACAGCTTTTTTTGTTCTTATTTGAAGTTTTTGTCGTTTAGTATCAGTATTAAATGAGTTTTATTATATGAAATGCTAATTTTAATTTGTACTTTTGAAGTTTCACAATCATAAAACTTAATTTTAACAATACACAAGAGTCTGAAATGTTTTATCAAAAAAAAAAAACAGTACTTCAGTGACGTCAATAATACATACCTGCAAACGTCGTTTTATTATTGTTGTATATGATTTAACGTGGTTTAAAACAAGTACTCTTCTGTAAGCGGCATTCTTCAACTGTTCTTTAGTTCAGGTATAATAAGTAGTTGTGTAATGAGGGTAAATAAAAGCAAATATTTAAAAAAGTAAAAAAAGTGTTTTAATAGTCTTATTAAACAACTCCTGCAATTAGTAATAACTATTAAGTTACTAAAATAATTCAAAAATATATATATTTAGTTGACTTAAAAAAACTAAGAGTAGTTTAATTTGTCCTGGTTCTTTTATTTGTTAATTTCGAATAAGTATAATTAACTTAACAATTGAAGTAGTAAAAGATAAATCAATCTTATGTAATTTGTCTTAAGATTTGAGTTATTATAAAGCTTATAAAGTTTGAAATAATTCATTAAAATTGTTACTTAAACTGTAAGAAATACTTATTGTCATCCTAGATCACGTCATCACGCTTTGTTTTGTCTAAATTTTGTCGCTCAAATACATCTCATAGGCCTATTTTATAGGCAAAAAACGTTAAGTATTTTAAATTAAAAATAACAAGTTTATAAAGTTAACAAGTTACTTATTATTTAACAGCAATTTTATATTAGTATAATCGTTTTTTAAAGCAAACAAATTCAAAACTTGTTAAATTAAAAAAATATATATATAATTTACTGTTTCCTTTTTTTAGATAAAGTTGTTTTCATAGTTTTGTTTTAAAGCTTCGTTAAATTTGTGTAATTGTACTAATGTCGATAATTTTTGGAAAAACTCAAAAGTACGTTTTAATTTAAAGACAATAAAATATTTAGAAATAAAAAAAAGATTTTATGTATTTTTATATATTTTTGCTACCTCGCCTTTAATAGCTAAATTCAAACCTATAAAAACAAATTTTATTGAAAAATTTTAGCTTTACTTTATAGTTTTAAGTAAACTTATTTATAGTAAGTTATAACTTAATAAATCAAGTAAGTTATAAATTAACAATTTAAGTAAAACACTAGACGTGTCTAAATTTTTTAAACAGTTATAATAGTAAAAAAATACTCAGTTACGTCACTAATTTTTTCGCACAAATAACAGTTTTATGATTTATTATAGATTTGAAAAATATTCATGAATTCGCACGTAAAATAAATTTAAATATTTTTAAGTCGAAATATGCGACTATATTTCTCAATTATTTTTATTCACTCTAGTACAGTTTATAGAATGACGTTAGAGTGTAGCATGAACTCAGTTCATATTTACTTTTAAATTTTAGCTTGCTTTAAAACTTTTCTTTGATTCAACTACAAATTGTAACAGTTGTTTAACGAAAAAGCCTTAAAAACACAACATTCTCAAACTTAAAATATATAGAAATAGTTTTTAAAGAATAAAACAAACAATAAATAAGTTATGATGTATTAATAAACAATCAGTATAAATAGTAAAAAACTAGCCTTTGTGAGTTTTCATAGTTGACTTAATTAAATATTTTTTTATGTATATAGTATGCATCGTATACAAAATTTTATAACAATTAGACCTCAGCATTAAGTTTTTTATAAGTCAACAAGTTTAGTTTTAACTTATAAGCAGTGGAGTCGCGTGGTATTTTTTCTAGGTGGTGCAGAAAAAACAAGTTCGAGTGACCAGTACTCGATTTGCCCCTACTTAAGTTGTCCTTGCTCGAGCTGACTCTGCTAGAATTGCTTCTGCTCGAGTTGCTTCTGCTCGAGTTGCCTCTGCTCGAGTTGCCTCTGCTCGAGTTGCCTCTGCTCGAATCGCTTCTGCTCGAGTTGCTTCTGCTCGAGTTGATTCTGCTTGAGTTGCTTCTGCTCGAGTATCCTCTGCTCTAGTTGCCTATGCTCGAGTTGCTTCTGCTCGAGTTGCCTCTTCTAGAATTGCATTTTCTCGAGTTGCCTCTGCTCGAGTTGCTTCAGCTCGAATTGCCTCTGCTCGAATCGCTTCTGCTTGTGTTGCTTCTGCTCGAATTGCCTCTGCTCGAATCGCTTCTGCTTGTGTTTCTTCTACTCGGGTTGCCTCTGCTCGAGTTGCTTCTACCTGAGCTATCTCTGCTGTGCTTAGCTTTGTTTTCATTTTTTGTTTACAATAGCTTGTGGAATGATACTTAAGCCTGTACTGTTTTAGGAAATTTTCAACTTATTTTACTTACCGCAAGATATTGATTTCGCGGTAATTCGTGAAGAAATTCTGCATTTTTGAGTACATTTCTGACAGTCAGCTAAGAGTCTGCGGCAATGAAATGAGCAAAGTGGTTGTTTTCTAAATTGGAGTTTTATAAGAGACTTTGTTGTAAAAAATAACGAAAATGTAATAGATACTTAATATTTTCTTAAAAAATTTAAGGTTGTTTAATTGCGGCAGTGCAACACCCCACGCGACGCCCCTGCTTACAAGCATTCAAAATACTAGATTTAGGCGTGCAATTGATCTTTTACATCTTGCACGTAAAAAAAAATATGAAAAAGATACAAAGTTTTTCTATATTATTTAAATATATTAAAAACTATTAACAATTGTAGTAACATTTTAAACTCTTTTTTTTTAAGTCGTACAACGCGACTGTAGTTAATAGTTAACTTTTACAAAATAAAGCTTGTAATTGACAAACAAATTAATTACTTGAACTTTTTCATTTTTTAGATGACGTCAATAATATGTCACCACAAGTATTGTTTTATTGATATTTTATATAAACAATCACAATTTTTAAAAATTTCAAATCCAATTTTAGGCTAATTTGTAGGTCGTTCAAAAGGAGTATAATTAAAGTTTATCACTATGCTAAGTCTAGTACAAGCCAAAAACTTGTAATTAAATTATAAAACGAGTTAGAAATAAGTTTTTTATGCGCTAGAAAGAGCAGTTTTGATTAGAATTTTAGTAAGTTTTGGTTAAATTATAGAACGTTTACTATCATTATTGAAACACTAATTATAGATAGTAAATAACTATGGTTTTGCAAATAGTTAACTAAGAAACTTATTTAACTTTAGTTTAAATATTAAACTTTATTGTATATTGCATAATTATAATTGTAATGATGAATACTTCTATTATTTCTTAGGACACTTTTAAGTATTATAATACGAAAAAGAGAGTATTTAAGTTTTTATTTTTATACAACTTACCGAATTGTTTGAGCTATATTTAATTTTCGTTCTATACATAATAAGCTTGTCAGAAAAACTTAAATTATATTATTTGCAATATTGACATATATAAGCAGCTTTCATACACAACCAGATGCCAATAATACATTAGTTTAGTTATTTTAAATATGTTTTATAATAATTAAAACATTTTATAATAACATTTTTGTATCACTTACATTTTCAGTTTTTTTTTTATTTAGTCTTTCGTATGTATAACTTAAAGTAGAATTTTTGATGTTTCAAATAAACTTATTAATTTTAACTTTTTTAAGCTTCGTCATGTGTTAGATTTTAATTAAAACACTAAAGTTATTTTTTTTAATTTGTTAAAGTTATCTTTTTAGAGTAATTTAAAGTAACAAACGTATACTTAAAACTATTACATTTTAATAAAAAAAGTTGAAAAACATTTGCTAAACAAAAGATTATTTTGAACATTCATTGAAAAATTTATTTACTTTTAGTAGTTTAGTTTGCCATCTTTTTATTACGCTTTTATTAAGAGTTTTCCGTTTTTAATAGCTGGTACCAGTGGCGTAGCGTGGTATTTTGGTCAGGGGGTGCGCAAATTTATTTCTCAAAATATCCTCTAAATTAAAACTTTTTTAATTAGCTATAAAAAAACTTTTTATAAGTAATATAATTGAATTAATTTATTAAGCTATATAAGTTCGTTAACTGTTTAAAAAAATATTTATATATTACAAAGTTAAACAACTAAATAAAAGTATAAATCATTAGAATTACTTATACTTGCAAAAATGTAAACTTACTAAATAAAAATTGTTTTTATAACTTATAGTAAACTTTATATCTTTAAAAATTAATATATTCAATAAAACGAAAGTATCTGTTTTATTTACGAAAAAATATCAATCTCTTTAATATACAATACAACAGTGATAACAACACCTCATTTCACACATTTTTTATAAACTTACACAGAAGTTAAAATAGACCAACTTTATAACTGTTATTACAGTTTATTACAACTTTGTAAAAAATTTAAAAGTATACTTTTTAAATTTAATTCATTTAATTGTGTTTGTTTAAAATAAAAATCACAAACAAAGTTTATTTCTCATAGGCCGACACGCTTATCTTGTATGTTTACAAAAATAAAGTTCAGAAAACTAGCAGTAGTCTTAACAATGTAGAATAAAAAAAAACTTTGTAAAATTGTTTAATTTTTCTTTAAGCGTGACGTATTTTTGTAAACTTTTTGTAGAAAAATAATCTGCCATAAGGAGATACTACAGCGGTGCGCTATATTAATTGCGTACTTTTTGAGTCTAAATTCTTATGAAGTTAATGAACTTATAAATTTTTTCCTTGTGGAGATTTCATCAACATCGGTGCGCATTTGCAATTACGCACCGAATCAGTCTATTGAGTAATAACATGTACTTTCCTAACTTGTCACTAATTGGTATTTAAAATTTCGTTTAACTTTTTGAATACTAGATAAACATAGTTGAAAAAAGGCAAATGAAGCATAAAAAATAAACTATAAAGGATAAAGATATTACATTCTTTTTTTTTACATTTTCTTTTTTTGGGTGGCACGCATGCGCCAGTGTCCCTCCCCACACTACGCCCCTGGCTGGTACTTAATTAAATAATATTATACCTTCTAAACTGAAAATATTTACAACTGTTTGTGTCATTAGATTTTTAAAATAGTAATTAATTATTAATAAACTGAACTAGATGCTAAAGTCTGCTTTAAAACAAATTGTCATTTGAAACCAATCTAGGCATATTAACAAAATCTATAATTTTGTTAAAAAAAAAAGAAATTGTTTTGATATTTTTAACATTTTTAAAAAAATTTCCTATAGCACAAGCATTGAGCTTTACTGTTTAGTATTAACATAGCTGCATATTACACTTTTCAAATGAAAAAGTTATTTGTAAGTCGTACAAAGAGATTAATTTAATTCTTGCTATAACAAATTTCTTAAGCATGATACACGAGTTCTATAAAATTCCTGTAACCAATTTTAGAAGCTTGTGCTAACAAACTATTAAAACTAAAAAACAAAGAAACACTTTAGTAAGAGCTTCAACAAAATCACATAAAAAATATAAAACTTTCTCTTATGTTAAGTATATTATATTAAGGTGATTAGTTACGATACAAGTATTTACCGTAAACATTAGTTTTCTGTTTTTCAGTTAAAAACTAGCAATTTTTCAGCGTTATAGTAATTTCGAGTTCTATACAAAAGTCGTACAACGTGATTACAATTAAATTCTGTGTAATCAAGTATCATAAAATTTGTAAACGAAACTTAAGCTTAAAGAAGCATCCTTAGCTTAATCAAAGTTTTGATTTAATTTAGTAACGTCAATAGAACTTACCACAAACTTTATTTATCTTGTTTCGTATGTTTCGTAAGTATATTAATATATGATAGATGACAAGAATGGTAATTTTTAAGTAGTACATTACGACTCTAGCTCTTTTCTATAATCCTATCAAATCAAATAAACAGTACGTACAGAACATAAACTAATATGTATTTTATTAAGCGGTTTCTATGATTTCTGAAGTTTTTTTAACGTGAATTTTATACAACTTGTCTAGTTGTAGCAGGCAAGTAATTACTTTTAAGTAAAGTACAAAAAAATGATACCTTAAAAACGTCTGACAAAAATAATTCTAAATTCCCAATAGTCTGTTTTGTTCTATGTCAAATACATTTGATTTAAGTTTTTTCTAATAAATAATTTTAAAATTGTAAAAATATAATTGTATTTACAGTTTGCATTTTTAAATTTAATTAAATCTTAAAATAAAGTTATTTAGTAAATTAATTTTCATAAATGTTTTTAAACGTTAGTTTTATAGTAATTATTCAATAAAGCCTCTCACAAATGTGATATTTTTTAAGGTAAATATATATAAATATTTTTACTTTGTATTTTGATTTTTAAGTAAAAAGATTGAAGTATTGTTTTAATAAAAAATACGCTAAAACTTATAATGGATTTAAATACTTCTAATACTATTATTAGCGAATATAAAGCATGGTGAAAATTATAAAAATCACGTTCCATTGAAAAATAAAACTACATACAAGTTTCCAAACTGAAATACAAACATAACAATTTAAAAGTTTTGTTATCTTTAATTTTGACTACAAAAAACTAGAAATGTTTTAGTGACGTAAAAACTAATAACAGGTATGAAATATCTTTAAATTTAATATTTGTTACTAAATTTTTCTAAAGTACTAATTTTCATATAGATTAGTTTTTAGCGTGTCAATGATGTTTTAATTTAAACACGTAACAAATAATCAAATAATTTTAGACGAAAAAATACTACTCTAAATTTAAAAATTACTTAAGTAAAAGTTTTAAACATCAATCAGATTTAGTTATTGTTTTTATGATTATCTACCACTTCTTAATTATGAATAGATAGTTTTTCACTAATTCAATTTTTATTCAGAAACCTCCATTATTTAAACAAATTTGTTAACACATTGTTACTAATTTTTATGAGCAAATGATTTTTTACTTAAGGAGGTTAAATATTTGTAACGCACAAAATTGTTTGTTATATAAAACAAATGTTGAAAAAATTAAAAATTTTGATTTGTCTGAAAATTTCAGAATAAGTGTACGTCCGAATTAGTGAAGTCCGGATAAATGAATAAGCATATATATAAAAGGATATATATTAACAAAATACTGGCTGTAATGAGCAAACTGTTTTATTAACTTTATTAAAGCTTATAACACTTTTTATTATTATATATAACGTCAGTATTTACACTATTTGCAAATTATACCATGAAACTTTCTAAAATAAAAATTTATATATTGTTAATTTTACTTTCATGAGTTTACCTTTTATGAC
Organism: Thalia democratica; assembly: GCF_965202585.1. NCBI lineage: Eukaryota > Metazoa > Chordata > Thaliacea > Salpida > Salpidae > Thalia > Thalia democratica. The sequence continues at coordinate 82,409,008 of NC_139167.1, forward strand.
GTGTAACTTTAAGCGTTAAATTGAGAATAGAATTGAACAATAAAAATGATTTGTTTTTTTTTATGAGATTTTATAAAATATAGTTTGTGTCCAACAATAAAATAAATGTAAAGTTAAGCGAGTAAATTTAATATGGTTAAAAAAAAATGTCGAAGCTAATTGACGTCACTTAAATATGCCATTAAACTTCAATTTTTGATTTAAGTGTATATGCAAGTTTGTTTATAAACGGTTGCCAACTTTCTTTGTTATATTATTTTTAAGTTGTTTAAAGCGACTATAAATCACTTATAAATTTAATTTATTTTAATGCTTAGTTTTTTATCATTTGAAAATTTCGTTAACATATAATTTTAAATAAAAATTACCTAATACAAATATAACTTTTGCGCAAAGTTCTCTAGCAAAATACTTCTATCTTCTTTGACAATTACTCAATAAACTGTGAAGCTTTTACAAATTATTCTTTTTACAGTGTATACTTCAAAGAATTATAAAATTATGAGGATCAAGTAATAAGAAAAGTTTGCACAGCAATTTGCACAGTTTTATTATTAGAATTAACTTATGTTAAGCAAGCAAATACAGTTTTACGGAGCTCTTACGCAACAAAAATTACTGCAAGAAAAAAGAATATAAAAAAGATGCATTTGTGTATTTAGTAATTTCTGAGTCCAAACAGCAATATATTAACAAGTAGTATAGTAGGTGCAGTATTTTTGTAAAATTCGACTGTTAAAAATTGTGAAAAAGAACTAAACTAATAACTTAATTAATTAATTAACTTAACTAATAATTAAACTAAAAATTTAACTAGTGTTTCTATATTTAAATTACTTATTTTAAACTAAAGTAGTAATAAATGCTTTATACTTATTACTGAACACAATTTAAGACGTCCAAAGCTATAAAAGTTAGGAGTATATAAAACTTCACAATATTTTTATTAATTTAATCCTAGTATATTTAGTTTTTTAAATAGTTTTCATAGTTAAAAGTAATGTAATGCAAATATAGTTTTAAGTTTTTTGCGACTTAGTTCATCTTATATCTTAGTATATAATCTTAATTAATTTTTTTTACAAATATAAATTTAATAGATATAAAAAAGTAAGCAGAATTATTTTCACTGCTGTAACAGTTTTAGATGGTAAATTTGAACTATCTAAATAAATTGTTAAGTCATGCAAAACTTAGTTAAGCATAGGTTAAGAGTACAAATTTAAATTTACATCTATCTTTGAAAATAGTCCACTTTGTACAAATATATTACAACCCTCTTTATTGCAGTCTGTCCCTATTCGAGGTTGGTCCATCTTTGGAGGCTTTAGTTTTGAAGAACTTGCATAAATGTGAACGTTGTTGTGAATGATAAGCAAAGAAGCAACTACAGAAGCATCGTCGTCTGGTGTTTCATATGAGCAACTCTCAAGAGGGCATTTAATAACAGGCATTGTTGATTCAATTTAGCTAGACTTTATCATAAATAAATATATCTTTCTTGGTTAAGTTTATTCACAAACTAATTATAAGAATGATAAAGTCTGTAGTACAAAACATATTTAAAACTAGGTAAATACTTATACAACGTTTTAATTTTAAAGACAATAAAATACTCAGAAAAAAAAACATTTTATGTATTTTTATAGATTTTTTGCTACTTCGCATTTAGTAGCTAAATTCAAAGCTTTAAAACAAATTTTAATGAAAAATTTTAGCTTTACTTAAAAGTTTTAAGTAATCTGATTTATAGTAAGTTATAATTTAATAAATCATATAAGTTAAAAATGAACAATTTAAGTAAAACAGTAGACGTGTCTAAATTTGTTAAACAGTTATAATAGAAAGAAAATACTCAATTACGTCACCAATTTTTTCGCACAAATAACAGTTTTATGATTTATTATATAATTGAAAAATATTCATGAATTTGCAGGTTAAAATAATTGAAATATTTTCAAATCGAAATACGCAACTATATTTCTCAATTTTTTTTATTCACTCTAGTACAGTTTATAAAATGACCTCAGAGCGTAGCATGAACTCAGTGCATATTTACTTTTAATTTTTGACTTGCTTTAAAACTTTTCTTTAATTAAAAACATCAATTACAAATTGTAACAGTCGTTTTACCAAAAAGCCTTAACAACACAACATTCTCAAACTTAAAATATATAGAAATTGTTTTTAAACAATAAAACAAAAAATAAATAAGTTAGGATGTATTAATAAACAATCAGTCTAAATAGTACAAAACTAGTTTTTGTGAGTTTTCATAGTTGACTTACTTAAATCTTTTTTTATCTATATAGTATGCATCGTATACAAAATTTTATAACAATTAAATCTCAGCATTAGTTTTTTTTTAAGTCAACAAGTTTAGTTTAAACTTGTTGTGTTAAATTAGATTCAGAAATTAATTTATAACAATTCACTAAAACTTAGCATGAAATCTATTATCTAATGATAGAAGTTTTTAAATTATTGTTTTAATATCAAACCGATTAATTAGTAGTTAGTAAGTTTATTAGTACTTAGTATAAATTCTTTAGGATTAATGTGCATACCAATTTTCCACTTCACATTTTATGAGCTATTTTTCATTTTTTTTATATCTAAGCTACTATTAAAGTGCTTGCAAGCTAGGTATGTTTTAAATTGAAAACTTATAATGACTGAAAACTCAGTAAACTACAGTTTGTTTAAGCAATTTTATAAGTTATCTAAACGGGAATTATTTAAGCTTTAATTTCATCTTGTTTGTAAAACTGAACAATTTTTTGTAACCGTGTTATAAAAAAATAAGTAGATATATGATAAAACAAGTTAGCTGAGGATATTTTTTGTTTTTATAATTGAAAAGTCTATTAAATAATTGCTGTTGTAACAGTTTTGTTTTTTGTTATATTTTGTTTATCAAAATTTTTAGAGCTGATTATATTAGTTATAATCGGCTATCATATTAGAAAAAAATAGTTTCACAAAAAATTAGTTTTATAAGAAAATCGAAATGTTTACCTGAAAGATTGTAACTTAATCATAGAATATTTCTAATAACACAAAATTAGTTGTTTTAAAAAACACTTCATTTGTTTTATACTTTGTTTTCTGGACTTATTTTGTTACATCGTCATACCATTATTTAGTTGGTAAAATATATTACTAAAAAGTATTACGCTAAGTTACTTTAAGAATATTTATTTTCTCAAGCAAATCATTTAAGCTTGCCAAGCTATTTTATTTTTAAACAGAGCTTTTTATTAAACTACTGCTTTGAAAAAAATTTGAAAATAACTTAAATAATTCTAAAGTTGGTAAACTAAAAGTACTGATGTTTGTTGTTAATAATTAAGAAAAATTGGTTCCAATAATTGTAAACTAATATCGTTCAGTTTTTAGCGTGTAAAGTTTTAAATTTAAACAGAACTCTAAAGTATCGAACACACATAAGCAAACTTGAAAGGTTTGAACTCGACGTTCATACAATAGCGGTGATTCATTAAATTAGACCAGTGGTCGGCACGCTAATTCGAATTCGTGAACCCTAAATCACAAAATTAAAATTTCGTGCACCCCAATTCACATTCTTTAGCGCCGCTAGTATTTAAAAATATGTAAACACTTTAAATCGTTAATTTTACTGATAGTTCAATAACCCCCAGTTAATTTTTACGCGCTAACTATAAATTAACCAGTTTACCATTTTTATAAACTTTTAGTATCAATTTTATTTTATCTTAATTTTACAACAATATTTTATTTGTATCACTCAGGTTTAAAATACTAATTAGATTGATTTTTTTATGATTAAAAACTAGACTTAGTTAACCTTAGAGAGCTAAATATGTGACAGCCCTGATGTTATTGACCCTTTCTATACTTTATTTTTATTATAAATAAAACATAATTGAATATTTTTGGCCAAACTAATTTTTTGTTCAAATATCAGTTTAATAAGCTGATTAATATAGTGATTTTTAATGTAGCAAAACGCTTTTAAACAATAAGAGTTAATAAAATTAAACATTAATAGAATACTAATCGTTTTATTTTGTTATAAGAATCTATGAGATTTGCTCACTTCAGTTTTTCTTTTGGTGGCAAAGGGTGGAAGAAGTTTTACATTATGTAAAAAAATATAACTAGGAGAGTACAAAAAGGGTCGTTTTATTAACAACAAAATGGTCAATAAGATATCAAGGTTGAATATGTTTTAAATGTAGAAAAAAAAAAATAGGTTCTGCGCGAAAAAAAAATTCGTGTACCCCAAAACAAATTTCACCCACCCCAAAAGTCTCGTGCACCCTAAAAAATATTTCATGTACACTAGTGTGCACCAGTGTACACCGTGCCAACCCCTGAATTAGACTAATACGAAATAAATTAAGAGTTTTAATGTCGCACATCACGACTGTAAGTAGTTTTACAATGGCTCACTTTACTTTCAAAAACTACAACTTGTTTTTTTGTTACAATTAAAACGTGTTATAAAAGTAATTTCAGTTATTAAAAGTTTCACATAAATTGGTTTAATATTTTTTTTGAAATGCTACTTTTGTATAGTTAAACATAAATGCAATGATTTTAGTTGTACAAACAGTGTTTGTAAATCAATCAAGCTAAAAAGAAGTTTGAAAACTTTTTTTTACAATAGAAGTAAATAAAAAAATTTATGTAATATGTAGATAGTTCTTATATAATTAAATATGTTTAGTGTTATTTTCTATAACCTTAACACTTAAGCAAAACCATTTAAAAACTATAAGTTGTTAATTAACTTTTTAAATAAGAATTTATAAACATTTACAAAAATTAAATGATTTTGATTTTAAGTTGTAAAGCATTAAAAAAAGTATTATTCCAAAACTTGTTTTAGATGTTTTTTAAGTGTAATATTAAACTTTTTTTTTATAAAATAATTATTTTTCTACAATTAAAGTATTTATAAGTTTACAAATGAAATATGAAAACAAAAAGAAACAAGTATAATTAAGTTATCTGAAAGATGTGCTTTATAAACTAAAATAGGCTTACGTTTACTAATAACTTTGATTAAAAAAAAAAACATTTAAGTCATTTACAATTGCACTCTAACAGCAGTTTTATGATATTTTATAATAACTTTTATATTTAAATATTATAAAAAAGTTCAAACATTATTGTTCATGAAACGCAACTGTAATACAGGCTTTGAAATGATCTTAAAGCGGATCATAAAATCAGTAAAAATATACATTTTAGTTTTTGAATGTTTTGAAAGTATTTCTTCGATTGTTGAAAATTTTTAAATTCTAAGTTTAAACATGGTACTAATTGTTTAAATAATTTTAATTACATAAACAGTTTTAATGACACCATTTGCGGTACAAACAAGCAAAATATTTTTTTCTCAAACATTTTGTTGGTAAGTTCAGTTACCAACAAGCATTCAAAATACTAGATTTAGGCGTGCAATAGATCTTTCGCATCTTACACATTGAAAAATATACAAAAGATACAAAGTTAATTATTCTACATTACTTAAATATATCTAAAACTATTTTAAGTTGTAATTACATTAAAAAACTATTTTAATTTTTAAGTCGTACAAAGCAAATGTAATTCATACTTTATTTTTACAAAGTAAAGCTTGTAACGTCTGTAAATTATAAACAAAATAATTCCTTAAAGTTATTCTTTTTTAGATGACGTCAATGATATGTTACCACAAGTACTGTTTAATTTATATTATGAATAAACGATCACATTGATCAAAGAATTTCAACTCAAACTTTAGGCTAATTTTTAAGTCGTTTAAAACGACTATAGTTAAAACTTATCACTACATTGAATTTAGTACAAGCCATAAACTGGTAATTAAATCTTAAAATGATTTAGAACTAAGTTTTTATGCGCTAGAAACTGCATTTTTGATTAGATTTTTAGAAATTTTTGTTTAAGTTATAGAACAATTACTATTTTTATTGAAACACAAATTATATGGAGTTAAAAACTCTAATTTTGCAAATAGTTAACTAAAAAAGCTTATTTAACTTTAGTTACAGTAGTAAACTTCGTTATATAGTGCATTAGTATAATTGTATGCTTTTGATGAATACTTTTGTTATTTGTTATAACATTTCTAAGTACTAGTATACGGAAATTTGATTCTCTAAATTTATTTTTCTATGCAATTACCGAATTTTTAAAGCTATTTTTAATTTTTGTTCTATATATAACAAACTTTTTAAGTGAAGTTAAATTAAATTATATGTAATATTAATATAGACAGTTTTCAAATACAGTCAGATACCAATAAAAATCTATTAAGTTATTTCAAATATGTTTTAAAATAAGTAAAACATTTTTTAATTTTAATATTTTGGTAGCACAAAAATATTTGATTTTTTCTGAAAAGTTAGCCTTACGTTAGTAAAACTTAAAGTATAATTTTTAATGTATTGTATGAACTTATTAGTTTTAAGGTTTTTAAAGCTTTGTCATGCGTTAGATTTTAAAATATTTAGGTTAAATGTTTTGAATTGTTAAAGTTTTCTTTTTAGAGCAATTTAAAGTAACAAAAGTATGCTAAAAATTATTATATTCAAAAAAAAAAACTGTTTGACATTTGCTTAAAAAGAGATTATTTTGAACATTTATTGATATATTGTTGAAATTTATGAGACAGTGTTTAGTATAACAAAACACACATAATTATTTACCAACTAATATAAATATCTAAAAAATCAAAAACCTGTTGTAAATTACAAAACAATTGATTGGTTTTATAAAACTACCCATTAGATTTTAGTTTATAGTTTTACTATAAATTCTAAAACTGTTTAGTTCTAACTATATTAGATTTAGTAAGCAGTGTAACGCGACTATGAACGCTACTTTTAATTTAACTGAAGTGTATCAACTAACATCAGTATATAATTTTAAATTCTAACAAGTTCTGCATTTGTATTTTTGTTTATGATTCTCTTTTAATTAGACTAATTCGTTCAAGCAAACGTTGATTGAAACATATTAATTATATTGCATATTTATACTTTGGCTTTTTAAAAGATATACTTGATTTTTTTAATAATTGTTAAGGTGTGAAAAAATACTTACTTGCAACTACTTTTGCATCTTTCAGTATTTGTACACAGTAGAATACAACAAACAGTTAATTAACTCAAGTTATGATAAAAAAGTTAACTACTTTTAAATAAGCTTATTCTGTGTAGGCATTTACAAAGTTCAAAAAACTTTTTTTTTTATTTTATATTTTTTAAAATATAATGATATTTGTATGAATGTAAAACTTTGTTATATAAAAAAATTTGAATATAATAATTTATTTGTAATACTTATTTGAAAACAAAAAAAACACAAAGGTAGCGCTCAAAAATATCTTAAGTTATACAATTTATAATTTTTTGAAAAGTTACGTTTTGAAATAAGTTTTATTAAAGTTGTGTTATTAGCTATTTAATTTCATGATTCTAAACTTAATTACAGTTTAACTATAACGATAAAAACTGTTTAACCAGACAAAAAAGAAATTAAAAATTTTAAGTTGTATACTATATCATTTTGTTTGAAAACTTTTAATCAAATCTATGATACTACTAAGTTCACTTTTAAACAACTAAATCCCTAAAAAATAATTACTTTTTCTACAAAAGTAAAACCTATGACTTAATTAATTTTCAAATAAATGTTTACTTAATTACTTGACGGTTTACTTTAAAGTGAATTTAGGCTTAGTCATAACCTTCTTGTTAAAGCAAAAAAACTCAACTTTCTTGTTTTATTTTTCATATCAATTTAAAACACAATACTGAAAACTAGTTGTTTTATATTTTTAGTTTTATAGGTGTCTATGATTATTTACATAAGACTTAAAGTTTTATAAAAACTTATCAGATAAATGGCTGCATTTTATAACTAATGAACTTATCATTTAAAATAAAGACTTTGTAAAATAATAGCGATATCAAATGTAACTAAAGTGAAATAAATTTAAGAAACACGCGTCTAAAAATTGGTGCTGAAATGAAAAATAATGTTCAGTAACGTATTTAATATATTCGCGCATACATTATTATGACATCTTTTCTTAAATTCTAGTAAGTTTAATTAATTTTATATACAAAAACTTATGATATTTTTTGTTGTACAAAGCGACTGTAATTCTCAATTAAATTAGTTAACTCTAGTGACAAAGACCTTAGAGATAAGCACGAGTACTATCAGAAATACATACGAGTTTTTAAATTGTTTTAAAAGTTTTTCTTTAGGTGTTAAGACCAAGTTAGAATAACATATAATATAATTAAGAAAAATTAAAGTAAATCTACAAACTTATGTTTAAGACAAAATAGAGAACTTAACACAACATTTAACAAATATAGTAAATAATAGTGTCAACTATTAAATATTAGTATAACTGTGTGTAAAATGAATTTTTACAAGTTTTTCTAGTTTTCTTGAATATTTTAATATTTTTTTACATAATTATTTGGTAAAATATTGAAAATAACCTAATAAAAATGTTTTCGGAAATTTCACTTAATAGATTTATTAGAAGACAATACGAAAAAAAAAACTTATTTAAGTGTAAAGAGAGTAAAAGACATTTAAAACATTATGTATTCATTAGTAAAAACGTAATTAGTTTTTTAACATATGTATTAAATTTAAACTTTTGGTATGTTTATTTAAAGGTTTTTTGATAATTGATGTATAATGTTTGGATGAATTTTTATATTTAAACTACCAGCTATGGAATCAATTTGGTTTTTTTTTGCTAAAAGTTATTCCAGTTGCTTATTAACTTTAATTAATATTACTTTTTTTTAAGATTATTTTTATACTTCTAGGTAAGTTAAATAATTAGTTATGAACAACTACATTTTTACTTGTTAGGTATAAAGGTTAAGTTTATTTTTTTTTTTTAGTATATCCTTGACTTGTTTGCATAATATTACAGATAAAAAAGTTCTCAAACCTTACTACTGCAGCCTACCTATATTAAAACGTAACTATCTTGACTTCTTGTTATTCACATCGAAATTAAAAAAAATGGTCAATAGCTTTTAAATTTTAAAAAAACATAACAGAACAGTTAATTACAACGAAAAACTATAAATAAAGGTTTTTTTGCTTAAATATTTCATATTTTTCTTCAAATATAAATATTACAAAAAGTTTTATGTTCATTAAGGTTCCTTAACTTATATTTATTTTCAATGGCATAACTAATTTCAACGTTAAAGTCTGAGCAGACATAATAATTAAATTTTTAAAAAGTTTTCTGAATTAGAGTTTTCCTTAAATTTAAATTTTAATCTCTAGAAAACCGAAATATTTTACTAATATAAATCAGAAGTTTTTAACTTAAAGTTCTTTGTAAAAGTAAAAACAAAAAGAAGAAAAAACTTTTTTATGTCTTTAGTTAAAGTGTAATTGTTATTTAAGTAATGATTTAAAATAAAAAACGTACTAAATTGTAAACAACTTCCGGATAAATAATTTTACTAATCAAAAAATGATGTTAAGTCTCTAAGTTTGAAATCGCATATTTGTTTTTTATATGCTATTGTTATATATAAATACTTTGTTAATAAAAATTGTTATTGCCTAACTGGATTAATAATTTAACGAACCTAAAGCTTTATAAAATTTTATGATTTTTAAGTCTCTAGTTTTTAATTTTTTTATTTCTCACAAAGTGAAAACAGTAGAATAGTATATATAATTAAATGAATATTTTACTTTTGTAAACATTCTTTAATTTAAAGTTAAAATTGTTTAATGCGGTAAAATTACTGAAAAATTAGAGACAAATAGTAAAAACGTTAGAATATTTTTTTAGATCTTTAATTAAATAATATTTGTTATTTAATAATCCTATTTTAACAATTTTTTTTAAACTATTTTCTCATATAGATTAACCGATTGACGTCACCAAGTTACACTAGCAAACATATGCTTACAGTTTTGTTATTAATAATAAAAACTGTTACAAAATTAAACAGTCCAATTTCAACTACATTTTGCAAGTCACAAGATGCGACTACAAATTTTATTTTATTTAAGCAAAATATTACAGGCATCTAAATTTTTTATTTGTATTATTTTTTTATTTTCAAACTGTCTTTATACAAACCCTTTTTTCAAACAAACTTATAAAGAGAATTAATAAATTTAATTTTACGAATACCAGTTTAGTTTAAAAAAAGTATATCGCTTAAAATTGTAGTTAGTTGAGATAATCCACGCAAACTCGATCAAAATTTTGTTTTATACTTTATGAAAAAATTTATTTGTAATTATACAAATACACTTATAAATCAAAAAGACATTAGTTTACTTTCATGATTTATAATCAAACAACAATTTGCTAGACGATAAGATTTGAAATTCGTCATACAAGTAACTGAAACTCACCCCTGTTTTATCAACCCTTTTAAAGTCTTGTAAATGGCTCACAAACTTCCTGAAAATAGTCAAAGTTTTCTATTAATTTATAAAGTAAATTAGTACCACAAAATTATTTACCTGTTTTTGTGGCTAAAAATTTTCTATATCAAAATAAGTGTTTATAAAAAAAATAGTTTGTAAGTTGTAAAACTCGACTACAACTTGCTGTGTTATCTGTTAAATTCAATTTAGACTATAAATTTGATACTACGGTTTTTAAGAGATTGTTAGTATAATATAATTTATTAAACGCTTATGTGTTTTAGTGTCAGATTAAAGTTTTATACGTGATTAAACACCTCATTTAAATTAGATGTATAAAGTATATAGCTTTTGCTAAAACAGGCATATTACGATCTTTAAGTTAAATAGTAACTTTAAACCTTTCTAATCTTGTCAACTACATTTATTGAGCAAATAACATCAATTACAGTTTTCTAAACAACTCTGTTTAATTAAGTATTTATATATCAAACGTTTTGTTAGGACATATTCATTTTACTGTTTATTTTAGTACACAAAAAATTAATGCAGTGCCTTAAGTGAGTATTTTATTTTGTAAATGCGTCTTAAAGTAAATTATATCTAATATATCTATCTAATACATATAAGCATTAAAAAAATTATTTTAGCTTCTTATTATTTTTAGGATATACATACAACAAATAATAGCCTGTATTTATTTACTTTTGTATTTTGAATAAGCCTAAAAGCACAAGATATGTTTTACATTACATTTAGCAATTAAGTTTAACAGCCTCATTTATATAAAATTAAATATTCTATAATATTATATAATAAAATTTTGTTGTAGCTAATACAAGTTAATCTTTTTGGAAGCATAAACAAACTATATCATTCCAATGCCAACTTATATTATTATATGTACCTGTATATTGTTTGTACAATTGAGTTATAGCCGTCTATACATTTTAAAATAAACTTGAATTACCTCATGTATTAAAGTTAAAATCAGATTGAAAAAAGTCTAAAACAGTTAAGTCATATTTGTTGTCGTTGTTCATTAACGTCACTAAACTTTTAGCAAAGTTTTAAATTTATTTGACTTCTTGGTCGTTAAGTCATGTACAGTAGTTAATAAAGCAAATGTTAATTATGGTAAATTGTACAATTTATAAGACCTTTAAGATTTTAATTACTATAATAATTGTTTTACTGAGATTCAAATAGATAACTTGAAGCTGAAGGCTTGTGAGAATATTACAAACATTGTTTCAATTACTAAAGGTTTTAACACTTATTAGATAGATCATTTATTTTAACTTCATTTTAATAACTAGGATGTACGAGCTATTTTAAGTATAAACTGTAATAGCTTTTACTAACAGAGTTATATAAATCAAGACTTAGTAGACTCAATCAATAGTAAATAATTTACTAGTATTTTATCAATTTTTATTCACTTTGGACGTCAATAATATTAAATTTCAACCATCTTTTTACCTACTAAGTAAAATTATCTAACTTTTGTTAGATTTTGTTAGATAATTTTTGTTGTTAATACAAACTGAATTGTTTTTTAAATTGTACAATATGACTATTACTTTCCAGTTATTTATCGAATCTAGAGCAGAATTCAATACAAAAAGTCTGAATAAAAAACTTGAAAAAAATAGATATTTGTTAAATCAATAACTTTATCTATATGTTGTATAAGCATAAAACTAAAATGAGCTAAAGCTTAATAATTCTACAGTTGATGACTTTATTTTTTATTTTAGCAGGCAAAAATCAATTGGCATCAAATATGCACAAAAAAAAGTTTTGCATAAAGGGTCAAATATGAACAATAACACTAAATATAACGATTTTTATTAAAATTAAAGGACGGTGTTTAAAAATTCAATCAAACAGTTAATTGTAAAATAAGGAGCAAAGTCTAATTAGGTTTAGTGATATATTTGTACTTAAAAAACTTGGGATGTAGTTTTAATAAATCACAAACTTTAAATAACAATTTTAAAATATAATTACAGAAACATTTTATCTGATATAAAACAGTTATAAGGTAGTTTATAAGTCGTGTAAAACGACTAAAGTATTTGATGTACAGAATTAAATGTTTTAAATATAAGTTTCCTTCGAAAAGCCTTTAATTGTTGCGGATAAAAAATAAAAATTATTTACGTAGATTCGGTTTAAATTATTATAATTCGATATTTTTATACTTAAAATTAACTATTTAACTTTTTCTGCTAAGTTTCAAATTTATTTAGTTGCTTTTGTTTGTTTTAAATTAAAAGATTTTTTTCCTAGGTCTATAAAAAAATTTTTTCATTAAAACTTAAATTATTTTTAAGGTAAAACTTAAACAATAAACTTTGCTAAAAATTATTAGTTAAACTACCTCTTATAAAATTAACTAACTTGGTAACTGTCACAATAAAAAAAGTTAAATTACTTTATCATATATAGACTTTACTTTAACAAAACTTAGCAAAAAGTAGTTTAACAAAATACGTTTAAAATTGTACTTAAATATCTTTTTATTATTAATATTTTACCTATCACAGACATTATTATCTTAAATGATAATAATGTCTAAGATAAAATTTAAAAAAACCTTTATAAAACATTTTTTTTTTTTCGAACTCCCAAAAATACCATTTAATTGCAATATCCTCTTGATAATTTAAGTAACATAAATAATGCTAAAAATTTTTGTTATTTTATTGATAAAGGAAAGTTATAGTCGCGTTTTACGACTTACGAATCAACCTTGCTACACTGTATAGTTATTTTATACGGAGTACTAATTTATTAACTAAAGTTAATGGTCATGAAATTTTAATTTACTTAAAATACAGTTTCCTATATATAATTTTTTATTTATTTTTAGTGTGTAAATGTTTAAAGACTATCTGCAAAGTAAAGCTTTAAAGAATCAATTATTTCTACTAGTTTAACTATGATTAAAGTGCATAAAAATTATTTAACTTTGAAAACAAAATTTTTTGAAATTAAACACGTCAAATAAAAAATATTTTTTTTAATAGTAATTTGAATAAAAATGCTCATTAATGATTGAAATAAAGCACTCTTATTTAGAATTTTTACAAAGCGACTATTACTAACATTCGCTTTACAAACTTCATAAAACCTGTAAATAATAATTGTAAGCGAGTTGAAAAATTATTGCAAGTTTTCATTAGTAATTCAGTTAATTTACTTCGTAGCGTTACTTATACAATGCCACAACCATCATTTTACTGTCTTTTTAATAAGTAAAAATAAATTTTTAATCATTACTGGCTGGAAAAAACTGCTATTTGAACCTTAAGTTTAACATTCAGTAATAATTTAAATGTATTGAAAACGTTTATAGTCCGTTGAATTTAAAAAAAGAATTTGAAAGTCGTAGAATGTGACTAAAAATACTTAAGAGATTTACTTACTATAAATCTTCAACGAAAGCGTTTTTTAATTGACTTCAGTTAAAAACTTTCGGCTCTCTTAATTACAAAGATTGAACTTCATACGTTTTCAATTATATCATCAGTAAATACAGTAATCATTTTAAACCTTTTAAGAATTTTTTCCGGAAATAACCTATAACTAGTAAAACCATTTTAGAAATTTTATAATTTACATTTGCTTTAACTTTACATTTGCTTTTAGTTTTACAAATCTACCTGATACAGCAGTTTTAAGTTTCGTCGTTTTTACTTTATCTACTCGGTAGTTAATACCTAAAAAAGCTTTATTATGTTTATTTAAAAGTATATTTAATATAAGTATTTAATAATCGCATGACTTATGTTTTCAATTAGGCTTTTTGTTCACTGTTGTTAAGGAAAGTTATAAAAAACATTACTAATGCTATAAGGCTAAAAAAGTATTTGAAATATTTTTTTTAGTAAAGTTTAGCTTCTACTATGAATATTTAGTTTAGTTGTTTACATAATTAAAACTTATTAAGTTTCAAATATATAGCTTTTTTTAATCAAAAGACTGTTTAAAATATCAAGTAACTTTATTACATCATGAAATTAGACAATGTAACTGCATTTTCATTTTTAGATTTTAAGCGTACCTTTAAAAGCACTTTCTAAATACATTTAAAACACAAGTAAAATGTTATAAAAAATAATCATAAAATTCATTTTGTTCAACTCTGTTCTGTTAACATGCACATGAATAATAAGATGTAAGTTTTTTTTTTTTTCTTTTTATTTACACACATGTGTTAGGTATATAAAAATATACACATTTTAAGAATATTATCGATCGAAGTTACTCTAGATTTCTTTAATTTGATGCCGTTGAAAACGTGGTAATTTCCTACCATTCATAAATTTGTTAAGTATTAAGTACAATATTAGTTTTATATTGTTTTAGAAGTTCGTTTATAATTATTGAAATGTCAATTTAAACAATTTTTTTAAAGAAAGTAAGGACAATTAACAAATACTAAACCTGTTTTACCATAAATTATATATTACAAGCTATATCAATAAAAAATTATAATATACTACCACAAAGTTCACTTTATTGTTTTTGAATAAAATATGAGTATTAAATAAGTTCAAAAAATAATTGTAACTTGTAAGTGGTACAACACAACTATAACTTGCATCTATCAGCCTATTTAAAGTAGTACAAATTATAAACTAGATGTTATAATATAATTTTATTAATTTTATTAGAATTAAGGTTTTTTATATGCTAAAATAATGTCATCTTTTTAGTGCTTTTAACAATTAAAAATATTACGAATTCTTAATTTACGCAACTGAAAATAGCGAAACAATATTTTATTTATTCACATACAATAGTTTTGAACATACATGTTAAGTTATCGTATTTTGAAAGATCTAAAATTATACAATGATAAACTCAGTTTGTTTCAAAACAGCTGATAATGGATTTGTTTTAAACTTTAACACAAACTTGTTCTTGCATTTCTTTTTTAATTTAACAAGAGTTCGAAAAATCATCTATTACTTTATTTTTTTTGTTAATGATGTCTTAAAAAAAACCTCTTCGACCTTAATTAAGAAGTGAAAATTGTAGTAAGTTTAATACTTATGTTATATTTTTTAACATCTTAACTATTAATATTAAATATATTAATTTTAGTTAACATAGCTCTGAAATTTATTAAAATAATATCTAGACCAGTTTTATCCATAAAAATTAAACTATAAGCAGTGTAATGCAATTAGAGTAAAATAATTTAGTACCTGAACAAAAATTTAAATAGTTGCACAAGCGTTGAGCTTTTGTTTTTACTTTTAAACATGAATAAAAATAGAGTTATCGTTATTCATATTCGTAAATATTTGTGATATCTACTCATTCTACTTTTATTAATATTTTTACAACTTGTAAATGACGAGTCTTATAAAGTTTATGAATTAAGTTTTATTTTAACATAGTGACGTAAATGATACTCCACTAGAAACGTTGCATTGATCAAACATTTCCATGTATATTGTTTTTATTTTGTAAATTATCGAAAAATTTACTTATGTCGAACAAGACAACTATACTCAAACTCATTATTAATTTTAAAATAAACCATAACCAGGTATCTTGATTATAAAATAAAAATATTTCTTTTATCTCAGAAAGATTCATTGAAGATGACTACAAGAACTTTTTTTTTAATTTAGCCCTCTACATAATTCTTTTAAGTGGAGAACAAACTATAAATAACAATAACTAATGTATAGGCTATGTTTTTGGTTTGTTCAAAAGTTGACAAAAAATACTTCAAGTTCGTTGTTTTGGACATATTCATAAATTTTAAAATTTTTAATATTTGCTATAATTAAACTAGAATAAGTATATTTAATTCCATTAAATTTTAAAACAAGCTTTAACTCACTGACTTTGTATAATTTGTAAAAAGATTAAGAAGTGTCTATCACACATGCAAAACCTTTACAATTGTAAGTTGCATAACACGACTTTAACCCATATCTTATTTATTTAAATTTTAGTTAAGACTATAATATCAAGATTACAAGAATTTGTAAAAGATAAGTAATGAATTTTTAAAATTTTTTCAATTAATTTGATTATTCTTAAAAGTTTTCAATTTTTCGGGTACATGTTAAAAAATAAAGTTTGAGTTATTAAAAACAAAAACTTCTAGTTAAGACAATATGTATATTTATTATAAATTTTATTTTGTAGCAAAAACTATTGTTTTAGTTTATGTAATTTAAATGGCTAAAAATTATTTCAGTCATTTAATTAACTTACAACAGCTTATAATATATACAAACAACTATTTAATATGAATTTAAACTTTTAAAGTTTTAAAGTCAAAGTCAAAATGCATTCCAAAGTAGCTAATGTCTGACATCTTTTTTAGTATGTACTTGATAAATGTTAATTTTTTTTTCTAGTTTTTGTCTAGAAGAATTCACTGAATAAGTTGTATTTTTTCATGTAGTGTTCAGCTTTTTAAGCTAAACAAAAACGTTTAATCTTTATTTAAATCCGTTTTTTTTTGTTCCAGTTTTAAACTTAAAAAAAAGTTGTTTTGCGTTTAAATTTTACCGTGAAAAACTAATAAAAAGTAAACTACAATGCAGTTTAGTATAAATTAACAATCGCTATTAACCTAAAACTAAACAGTTTAAATAAAAGGTAGACATGTCTAAATTTACTAAATAGTTTTAATAAAAAAAAACTTAATTATGTCACTAATTTATTAACACGAATATCTGTTTTAGAAATTGTAATAGGTTTTTTAAAATTATTAAATTTAAGGGAACTTAATTTAAACTATAATATTTCTAATTCGAAATACCCGACTATAACACTCATTAGTTTTTATTTTTAGATTATAAAATGATCTTAAAGCAAAGCATAAACTCAGTACAAAACTTTTTTTTTTTTGCTTTAAAAGTTTTTCTTTGATTGAAAAGATTAATTATAAATTGTAGCAGCAACACATTATTATCTAACTTTTAAAATTTACAAATCAATGTTATATTTGAAAGTTATTAAACATAATAATAAGTAAAAATAACTTTTAATAATTTAGAATCATACTACAATAACCAGAAAAACTTAATAAGCTATTGAAAATTAAATAAAAGTTCTGATTAAAACTGGCTGTAAAACCCAAGTAACCTTTCATTAAAGGAAGATGGTGTGAAAATAAATATGTACAAATTCTACTAACAAAGTTAAGTTAATAAAAAGAAACTAAGTACAATAACTCAAACTAACTGAAAGAGCTGAGTAGCTGATGAGACAGCTAAAGTCCTAAAACTTTGACAGAGCCATCGAACTGGAACAGTTTCTGGTCTGAAAATCTCAATTAATTTTTCCGGTTAGCATTACTGAAACTCAGCACGTAAACTGTTATCAATTGCTTTTAAGTCAACAAAATTTTCAAAAAAGATTATGTTCATCTAGAACAAACATAATTAATTATTATACGAAAAAGTATCATTTAAAGCAGGGTTTCCCAAAGTGGGCCAAGCGGCCCCCTAGTGGGCCATGACAGATACCCAGGGGACCATGAGCAGCAAAGGGGGAAGAGGGGGGGGGGGGGGGGCATGAGGCCATAACTTGAAACTTACACTAGATATTCTTGAGTTGCAGATGAAGAGCAAAAAAAAAAAAAAAAAAAAGCTCTTATGTGTATTTTATCGTAGTTTTTGAGTAATCTATATGTTGAAGGGGGCTATTACTTTTTCAAACTCTTTAAAGGGGGCCATTAGCAAAAAAGTTTGGGAAACACTGATTTAAAGTAAAAAACTATATGTTTTTTTTCAAGTATAAAGTATTAAAAAATAATTAATTTCTTTTAATATTACAATTACAAAGTAAAACAAAACAACTTTGATGGAAATATCGAAAAAAATTCTCAAACAAGTAACTATATTTAAAATTGTCCTAGACATGACTTTAAACTGTATCCTGGTGTATGACTCGATAACCGAAAAGTTTTTTTCGTACACCAAGTCCAAAGTCCAAATATTTGAGCGCTTTTCTTTCTTTTAATAAACAGTATACTAATATTTGTATTTGAATTGATTAATACTGTTTATCATGTTAACAAAATGTTCGAAGATAGTTTAATTAGTTTTAAATTAATTTATAATGAAAAAAACGTACATTTAAGACGATATTTTTATAATATTAAGCATTTTTATAAACTGATAACTGTGGATTTTTATGCAAATTTGCGGAATAAAAAAACATCCCACTAAAAAAACTGTATGAAATTATTGTCATACTTATATCTCAATAGTGGCTTGTGAACAAAATTAAATTGTTTAAAAGAATTAATACAACAACCAATATCATCCTAGGAAGTATATTGTAAATGTG
This sequence comes from Thalia democratica, assembly GCF_965202585.1. Classification (NCBI taxonomy): domain Eukaryota; kingdom Metazoa; phylum Chordata; class Thaliacea; order Salpida; family Salpidae; genus Thalia; species Thalia democratica. Next base: position 82,427,782 of record NC_139167.1, read on the forward strand.
TTAAAACTGTATTTCAGATATGTGAAACTATCTAGTTTTAACATTTTAAATTCGAAAAACAACATATAGGTGCTTTTATGAGATTTGTATGAGAAAAAAAAACAAACAAAAATACATTTAATCATAAGTGTTAAGCGCTGAAGAATGCACTTGAAAAACAAAGAACTTGATGCTTAAATCTAAAAATTAAATATTTAGTTTATATTTAAAAAATGTTTGAATACAAAATACTTAGACGTATAGATATACGTTTAATTTACAATTTTCTAAAAAATTGTATGCATAAAAGTTTCTTATGTTTTCATGCTCATGCTTTACATATTAAATTGTAGCTACTCTAGTAAGGTATAAACTAATGTTTGGTACATTTACAATAAAAATTATGAAAAACCCTCAGTGGTCAAAAGTATTTGAAAAATAATTTAAAAACTAACAATTGCTGTTTTCTTTATTAATCATAGGTTAGATAATTTAAACTTTGTTAATTAATTAAATTGAGTTTTTTAACTTTAATTTTCTTAAGTATATACATATATATAATCGTTTTTTGCTGGTAAATTATAAAACTATTAAAATACTATTTTTAGAAATATCAATAAATTTAATAAATTGGGCTGGCAAATGACCATTAAACATTTCAAGTACTTTAAAATTAAACCAAGATAATTTTTCTAATTGCTTAGAACTGTGTTTCACCTTTTTTAAAGTTTTTAAACTTTGTACTAGTTTTTAGTCTATAGTTGTAAATGTGAGTTATAATCGAGTTGTACGACTTGGAAATAATCTAAGTAAACAATAACAATGTAGAAAATACTGTTTTTTAAATAATACAGGTAAAATGATGTTTGTCATAATTTACCGTAATAAAAACTATAACTAATTTTACCTACTGAATTATAAAAGTTTTTGTGATTTTAATGGTTTACAGTGTTCGATAAAACAGGTGTGTTGTTTGAATGGATAAAAGAAGTAATTTTATATGTAATAGGTTGTTTTATAAGTAAAAAACCAATTAAGAAAAAAATTGATTCACATACAATTAGAATTATACGACTTAAATTTAAATGAAATTCAATACACTGTGTGAAATTTTTAAGAAAGAAATACTTATAGAACTCTTAAAACAGTGTTTGATAAAATGTTGATTACAAAATGGATTTTGTTTAGAATAGATAATTCAAAATTAAAGTTTTCTAGTGAAGTGGAAACAATGTTTTTGAATTCTGAAATTTAGAAAGTCGTACGAAACTAAAAACATTTTGAATCTGCAAGCTAATATTACTCAAGTAACTTATTACTTAACAAAACAGTTTTATTAACGTTATGCATCAAACTAAATTAGTATAATTTTTTTCTGAAAATATTTTTCAAATTATATGGTCATTTTGTTTTTCTAATAGTTTAAGTTATTGAAGTAAAAAAACTAACTAATTAGATTTTAGTCAAAAATATTTACAGTTATTATTTTTTTAATAATAAAATGAGAATCTTTTTTATGTGTTTTTTTTTAATAAGTAGTATCATAAAATAATTTATCTATTCATATAATTTCTAAAAAACCAAATTTCTAAATTTTTTGAAAATTTTACTTAAACTATAAAAACAAGACAAAAAATTAAACTTTGCATGAGCTGTACTTAATGTTTACGTAACTCAAATATGTTAATAAAATAATAGCCTTTCAATAAAAATTTTCGCAAACTACTTGTTAACATAAACTAAATGTGTTACTTCTTTCATTTTAATTTGTAAATTTACGATTTATTTTTAAATAATACAATTTATATCAAAATACGTTTGACTGTTTTTCTTATAACAATTTAATTTATTTGTTTTAATCAGTCGTGTTGCACAACTTACAACTTAGTCTAAACCTTGCCGGTTAACTATCGTATTTTCAACAAGTTATATAGAACGGCTGTAAAATAAAGTTTGGGTGTTAATTGAAAGACGTCAAATATTTTTTTAGCATTTAGCAAATTTTTAGCTAATTTGAAAGAAAGTATCATAATTTATAAAACCTTAAAAAAAAATGGAACACATAAAATGGAAAAAGTGTATAATCATAGCATTTATTTATCTGCTTAGTGTGTATCAAGCGGTAGAACTTTTAATGGGTAATCATTATTAATAGGTGTTTTGGTTGCGCAAATTTTTGTAAATTTTTTGAATTTCTAGTTTTAGTGAAGTCATGAAAGTACTGGTATTATCACTATAGAAAACAATGTAGAACCAATCAAAACAAATTCTAAATGTTTACACAACAAATCTAAATACAAAATTTTTAACAGAAACTTAGTTTTGGTATATTGTATTGTTTCAAATGCTGTTAAAATGTTCAAAAAGATATCTATTAGCTTGATTTAAAATTTAATATATATAAAAGTTTATTTTTTTACTTAAAAAATTATACTATAATTTGAAATAAAAATCTGGCCAGGCTTATAAAATTTTAACTAAAATTGAATTTGAAATAGGTTTTTTGCACTTACATGATTTTTATCTCATAAAAATGATAGTTTTTTTTTTTAAAGTTGAGGCCAGGTCTTTAAAATTTTAACAGAAATTGAGTTTGAAATATTTTTTTAAATTTACATGATAAAAATGTTTAAATGTGTATGTGTTAGCCAAGTTTTAAAGTTTATTATTTAATTATTAAATGCTTTTTCTGTTTAATTATTATAACTGAATGATTTTTTTTATGATATTCATTTATAAAAACACCTAAAGATAAAAACACCCACACACCTTTTCTTTTGATATTGCTTCAGAAGAAGTAAACCTTCCTACAGATACAGAAAACGAATTGCTGTAACTATCTGAAGAAAGAAATTTAAAATTGAGTTTCAAAGGAATGGAGCTTTTAGATTTTCAGATGTGTGCAATTTCAGTGTACCCCATCTAAGCAAAGCGTGCAGTAAAACTTTTTTTACTATTCACCACTTCTTATCTTTGCAATTCCGGCTTTTCGCATGTAACAAACATTAAAACGAAACAAAGGAACTGTATGCTGATTCCTACCTTATCTTCCTGTCTCCGTCTCAGTCTATCAAAAATTCAGCCGCGAATTAACATGCTTGTTGCTAAGAGACAAGTTCAAGTTTCGCACTAAATGTTTTTTATTAATTTTTCGTTAGGCAACTAACCCGTTTATTACAGTAATCTGTGAATTCGATTAGGTTCATGTTCATTTCGTTATTGTTTGTACCTCTCATTTTGTTTTTATTATGCAAGGAAAGATTTTTATGACGTTGCGATTAATCATGTTTGTTTTTATTTATTTATTATAGAATCATAAAATACCTATTGCATCTAGCGCACTTTGAGTTTGACTCGACTTAATACTAGTACAATTGGTATGATTTCTAACAATGGTACAGTTTTGCTAAAAAATCTGTTTTCACTGAAATTCTTTTGGTTTTTGCAGAAAATATTATGCTAAACATTTTTCTTAAATTAAATTAGGGGTTCCGCGGAAAAGTTGAACTTTGGAAAAGGGTTCCGCCACTAGAAAAAGGTTCAAAAGCACTGTTTTTAATTACACAAGTATCTAACTTAAAACAAACATTTTTTTTTAAATTTTAATTTAGATTTATTGTAAACGTAAACAGTGTACTTGTCATACAGTGTACTTGCTCCTTTGATGTGGATGAAATAAAACTATTTAAACTGTAAAATGATTTAATTAGTTTTAAACCTAACTATAATCATCTACATCATTTACAAATCAATTAATCTAAATATTCAGTACATTTATCTGCTTTAGTTTATAGATGGTATAAATGAATAAATAATAAAACAGGTTGTTTTTAATGTTACCTAGTTAGAATAAGTTAAGTAGCTAAATGCATACCTTTTGATACTAAACCTTAAAGTAACTACTAATATATAAGTTCAGATGGTACAAAGAGATACAAGAAAGATTGAAAAGTTTTGGGGTGAATATAAATATACATATATAAATTATTAGTTATATAAAAACGCATTTATAAACAAATACTTAGTTTCTAAAAATATAAGGTTTGTAATGTTTAATAATTAAATTCAGTATAATTAACCTAAAATTTCTAACAGTTTCAAAATAATAATATATCTAAGCTTCGTATTCAATTTTAGTTAAAAGTTAGTCACAACAATTCCTGCAAATTAAATTTGTTTTAACTGTTTTATTGTTCAAAAACTTTTTTGGATAAATCCCAGCTTTGAATCAAATTTTAAATTGTGTATTTCTATTGATAGATTCTGAATTGAATTAGTTGTGTCTTAAAATTAAAAGTTATTAAAAGTACATATGTTAAACTTGGTATTTATCTATTTACATCTTATTAAAAAAAATTTTGAGTTGCATATAAATGACAAAACAACTTATTAATAACAAAATAAGACTATAAAAAGTCCAAAAACTTTTTAAATTTTTGTTTTATTTAAAGAGCAATAGATTACTATAACAAAAAACTATTGTTACTTTAAAACTATTTTGAAAAAAGCTGTTTCAATTTGTAAATAATTATTTAGTTATTTATAAGCAACTAAAAAAAAAAAAAATTTGTAAAGTTGCTAAACTAGTTTACAGTTGAGAAATTACTTATTATAAAAGTAATATTACGTGCATAATAAAAAAGATCTCGGCATAATATAAACTTATGTGTTTATTTATGTACAACCGTACTTACAATATTATTTCTTTATAATTAATTAGAACTTTAGTGATATATTAATTAATTTTTTTTAAATAAGTGTTTATATAGTTGTTTGGCCTAACTAAAAAGAATACTTAATTTACTGGGATGTAAAAAGCTCATTGTTATATGCAGTTTAATTTTTTTTTTCTTGAAAATGTCGCAAACTTTGCCAACGAAACCGGTCGCGATCAAAATATATAATTTGCATAAATCTATTTAAATAAGTGTTTACAAGAATAATATGACATACGTAAATTTTCTTATTGAAGTTTAATAAAAATAAACTGTTATTTTTTAAAAGTAGTTAAAGAAAAAAAAATTGTGTTTGTTTAAAAACTTTTATATTTATTTTGAATTTATTTTGAAAACTTTTATATAAAACTATACATTTAAGAAAAGAAACGATTTTTTAAGAAAACATCGATCAGAAAATTGTTATGTTTCATACTCTTTTTATATACACTTATTCGAAGCAAAAAGTATATTGTTTAGTTATAAATATTTTAAATTTTGTTTTAGTTATATAAAAAAAGGCAGTCGTTACGTTGAAAATTATTTAAAAACAATATATAATAATACATCATTATGTAAGTTGAAACGTATTAAATAGTTTATAAAATTAACATGCTTGAAAATTTGATAATAAAACTGCTATTTATAATGGGACGGGTCTAAATTTCACGAGAACAAAATTGCATGAGTCTACAAAATTGCAAGAAGGAAAATTCTGTACTAAGACGATTTTGCACCAAGGGTCAATTTTGCACGAGTTATATTTTTGCTTGATAGTAAAAAAAAACTAAAACAAAAAAAAAAAAACTGACCGAAGGTAAGAGTTAGGGGTAACAGTAATAGTAATAATAAAAAATACATTAATACTAAATAAAAATACTATAATTTTTTTTTTTAATTAATAGTTAATAAAAAAAAGCTACTAACCGAGTGAAAGGTTCAAGGGTAGCAGTGATAGTTTAAATAGATAAAAATAAAATTAAAGTAAAAAAATAATAGTAATGAAAATAACTTAATAAAAGATATCTTACTGACAGAGGGTAATGGTTAAGGTTAACGGTGATAGTAATAAAATGCTATATAAAAAAATTAAAAAAATAAAATTACTTTTATTAAAAAAAAAATTAATAAAATGAATTTAACCCATGCAAAAATGTCCTTGTTCAAAATTTTCTCCGTGCCAAATTGTGTCCGTGCTAAGTTGTCTGCTCGTGCAAAGTGACTCTTTCTGCAAAAGTATCTTCGTGCAATTTTATCCCCATGTGCAAAAGTGTTTTCGTTCAAAAGTATCTTTGTGCAATTCTGTGCACTCGTGCAATTTTGTCCCTTTATGCACAACAATTTTAAGTGTTCAAAAATGTTTATTATTTGTGATGATCTATTTAAAAAAAACAAGTTGCTCAAACGTTTTTGGTTCAATGACCTGGATACGCAATAAGGCTTCTCGGTCATTCAGTTGCATACCCGACTTGATCAAAATTGCAATGAGCTAAAAGTGTAAAAAAAAAGGAAGATTTTACAGTCAAGATTTAAACTCTAAAACGAAAAACTTTATAAATAAAAAGACTACTAAACTTTACACCATTAAATATTTTTTAAAATAAGATATAACTTATTTCAATTATTGCTTTAATTATTGCGAAGGAGAATATTATTTTCAAAGTCGTTAAACACGACTATAAAACATATCTAACTACATTCTTTGCTAACTTAAGTCGTTGAAGCTGTTAGTTTTGGAGCATATTTAATTATTATTATTGTATTACTGTACGTAGTTGTTGTTTTTGTTATGTTTTATAAATTTTAAAACTTTTTTTTAATATTCGAGTGTCCTTCAGTCTATACTAAATATAAGTTATAACAAATATTAAAATATACAGTTATAAAAGAATATAGAAAACTTTACATCTTATAAACATAAGTTATTTTATTAAAAAAACAAAATAAGTTTTTAAAATGCTGTTTAAATAGCTTATCCTTATTAACATTTGTATATTTTAAGTAAATTCATGCACCTAATTAATGTAGATTTTATATTCCTCTTTAATAATTATTATTTTCTCAAACGTAAGTTTACATCTAGACTAAGTATTATTAATTTTTTGATATTTTCTATGTCAATTGTTGTACTTACAGAGTTTAAAGCACAATGTGCAAATAAATTAATTCGGTAATAACAAACCATATTACTGGTTAAAATGAATTTGACGATTTCGTTAAAAACTGTTACTTATTTTCAAATCTAGATTTAAGGCATACGTTGAAACATACTATTCTAAAATAAAAGTAAATAGTTATGAAATAAGGTAAGTTTGTTGTATACAAATCATAGATATTTTTTGTTTGCTTGTTTACATTATATTAAGGTAATAAAGCTGAAGTTAAAGTAATTTTATATCTGTTTTATTTTGTTGTGTTTATATTTTCACACAAGTGTAAGATAACAAACAATATATAAAATATGTGAATATTTATAGATATTAATGATGATAGAGTAAGTTTGAACATATACCGTTAAAAACGCAGTTTTTACTTCTCGTAAGTTTTGCTGTCATGTGTTTAGTAAAATAAATAGTTTAAAATCTTCTCATAGTTTATTCTTAAAACTTTAATAAATAACTTTTTGTAATCAAAAGTCTGAAACCGTTATAAACATTATAAGCTTACTCAAAAATTAATGATTATTGCTGAAAAAATTGATAGTTTTTTGTTTTCAGCAGAATTTAGTTTAAAAAACTGTAGTATTGACATTATCAATTCTCCTAGCAAACATCAGTTAACTGATTTACTATATATTCTAAAAGTTTCTGCTTTGGATTAATGTTCAAATTTCTTAAATTAAATGAAATATTAAGGAAAAATTAAGTTTTACTTTGCTACATGGTTGAACTTTGTAAAATCAAAATATAATTTAATGTTTAACAAATGATTTCTTACTAAATAATTTAATAGCCTTGCAAATACAAAGCCCCTTTTACAGTTTAAACGAATGACTTGACGTCATCGATTTACACAAAAATACAGTTTACACTATTAATTAAGATAAAAAAAAATCTTTTTTATACTTTAGATCAAAAGTTGAAGTTTGTAAGTCCTACAACACGACTATAACTCTCACTTTTTCATTAAACGCTCTACTAACTACAAAGTAGATTATAAAATATAGAAGGGCAAGCAAATTTGATAACGTTGTCCTTAACTATTTTTTTAGGTTTATTTTCACCATTTAAACTTATATAAACAGAAACATTAATTTGAAAGCTTGTGTTAGAATGATATATAATATTTTGCTATAACTGTTTTATTGTTTTTATTTCCTTTATTATATTAATTTATTAATAAAAATACTACGAAGCCTAAACGATTCAACAAATATAGCAATATTCTTTTGAGGTCAAGTATTCTAACTAACATTAATGTAATATTAAATGTTAGTAGAACTCTAAATTCTATTAATGGATGATGCTGTAAGTTTTAAGTCGTATAACGCAACTACATTTATTTTAAGTAATTTCTAGATAAAAATTGTATACTAGTTACTTTTTCACGTCACTAAAGTATAACACTACTGTTATTAACAAATTTGTTGTAAGTTATAAGTCGTAAAGCGCGACTACAAATTACTTCGTTCTACAAGGAGTAGAATATTTTCTTATTTTCACTTTTTGTAATAAAAAAATAAAAGATCGACAGTGTTCTAATTTTTACTATCGAACTAACTGAATTAGATTGGTGAAATAAATATTTTTTTAAGTTAAATAAGGTAACATATTCTTCAAGAATTATTTATTAACAAAAAAATAATAATAAAACTATACAAGATTTTTGAGAATAATTTGTAAAACAAATTTAGCTTAGGGTTAAACTAAAAAACATTACAATAATATGTAAAAGTAGAAAATACTGCATTTTAAATTTTTTTAATAATACTGAATAAAATGTTTTTTTATGCATAAAAGTATTTTCTGGCATTATGTACTGTTATATAACTGACATTTATGTAAAAGTCCAGAGAAAAAAAAAACTATTCACATAGTTTTATTTTAATATAAAAAGTTTAACAAAAGAATTGCCATATGTTTAATTTAATTTTACAGAATAAGCATTATTTAAAAGTTTTTTAATTTATATCTAAATTCTACTTCTAATTTTATGCATTAAATGTAAAAGTGAAAGTACAGGAAGAAAAAGTAACAAACAGAAAATGAAGTAGAAAATTTAACAAATTGTTAAGTTCTTCAATGTAATATACAACATATTAGAGTTTTTTAAGCTAAAAAGTTTGTATACTACGTTTTTAGCAACTTCGATTCAAATTATTATGTTTATTGACATTGACAGATAAACATTTAAGTACAAGTATTAAATTAAAACTTATGTTTGCTATAAATCAGTTTACGTAATTAAAGTACAAATGTTTGGTTTATATACTTTCGGTGCATGAGGTAACACCAGTTATTTTAATTTAAACGAGAATAAACCTATAAAACAGTTTTGGTTTCAAAAAGTTTTAGCATTTATATAAAAAACTTCATATTTTTAAATAATTATATAAGACGTTAACTTGAATACAAATAGTTTGTTTTACTTTTGAAACTTGTTTACTTAAATTTATTGTGATTTAATACTGAAAGTCTTCGAGTAGTTGTATTTGAACGTTATTCTAAAACTTCATTTTGTTTAGACCGATAACATCTATTTTCATTAAATCAAAAGTACTAGTTGGATATGTGTCAAATTTACAGTTTTATGTATTTAAATTAGCATAAACATTTCAATTTAATTAGATGCGTTTTATAGTTGCGTTTCACGACTTTTAAAATGCTATTAAGAATTGCAATTTTAGATAGAAAAAATTTTGAAATTTTTAATTAAACAATAATTGATCTACGTATAGGTAATTTGTTAACGCCATTTAGTTTCATAATATTATAAAAAGGATAGTGGTTAGTAAATTTATACAATTTTAAATTAGTTCAAAATAGTAATAATGTGAATAACGAAACCAAATGTTGACCGTTAAGTATTAACCTTGTATTAAAAAAAACTAACTTACTTACTAATATACGATTATATGATATTATTTAATTAATTTACCAATTAATGACTTAAAATAAAATTTGAAATATCTTTGACTAAAAAAAAAGCTATAATAAAAGTAAATGTAAAAGTAAATTTAAAATAAAAAACTAAGAATAAACTTTTAAAAGAAGAAGCATTAAATGAACAAATAGTAAAAAATAAAAAAATATCACTTTCAAACAGAACAGTTTTAAAAAACATATATTATCGTAACAAAGAAAATTAGTTGATTACCAACTTAATTAATAATTTTTTAAATAATAAAATGTATTTAAAATAATGTTTCGCCTCTAATTTTAAACAAAGTTTTTTTTGAAAATCTCAAGTATTTTATTGAGGTTTTCGTGCAAATAAAATTTTTTCTACAATAAATTTATAAAAAGGTTGATCATGCCAATTCGATCATCAGACCACAAGTTTCGGTAGACTGAGACCGGTTTCGTCCTTATTAGGACTCATTAGTCAGTCACAACCGAAAAACTTGTAGTCGTCAATCTACAAACGGTTTATCATGCTTTCGCATGAAAATTAGATTTAATTAGATTAAATGCGAAAGCATGATAAACCGTTTGTAGATTGACGACTACAAGTTTTTCGGTTGTGACTGACTGATGAGTCCTAATAAGGACGAAACCGGTCTCAGTCTACCGACACTTGTGGTCTGATGATCGAATTGGCATGATCAATCCTTTTGTTAAATTTGAGCTTGTCTCACGGCAAACGAAAGTCCGGACTTGTTCTGCAGACTTTCGCCGATTTTGTTGATAAATTTATAAAGTGTTAATAATAATCATATACCTGCAAAGTAATTACTAATCAGTTTATTGTAGATACTGAATTTTAAAAAAGACAGATGCTAGTTTTAGTCGTGTTATACGACTTAAAAATTTAAAACTACTTGCGTTCAGGTGTGTATATTACAGCTCTTAAATATATACAAAAACAGAGAAATGATTTTCGTTGTAGTATATCGTTGATGTCATTAAACTAATAGAAAACTTAGAATAGTCTAACTTAAACAATAAAACTAAACTCAAGAGGTTTATAAGACTCGAGTAATACTTAAAATTTTGAAAAAATTAATAAAACGGGAATTAATTATAATGATGTTTTACAAATTACAGATTATGAAGTCAAATTCTTTTTGAGTTATATGTCTTATTAATTGTATGTAGTTTTTTAACATTTTAAAGGTTAGTTTTTGTTACTTTATTTACGATTTTTTGTTTCAAAAATCAAGAACTGCTTCAATGTAAGTTTCATTAAATCGTTTTAAATGTATTTTTGTATTTTTGTGATACTTGAAAAGTGTAATAAACAATAGGCTGAAAAATCAAAAGTCGCCGGTTTCATAAGCACAAAATATGGTTAGCTGTCAATTTTGCACGAGCGTACAAAATTGCAAGATGGTAGAAAACTGCACAAAGATACTTTTGCACGAAGACACTTCTGCACGAGCGAACAATTTTGCACGTAGAATGTTTTGCACGAAGTGAATTATTTTTTATAGTAATTTAAAAAGCTTTATTTTATTTTTTAAATTTTTCTTTTCTACTACTATTATACCTAACAACTTTTACCCTCGGTCGGTAGCTTTTTTATCTTTTAATTAATTTACATCTTTTTTTTTTTTTATATGTCGTGTTTTATATTTCTAATAAATTAAATGTTATTATAGTATGTATTAAACTGTTTATTATAAAATGTACTTTGTGATAGTAAAGCTAAGTTTACTAATGGTTTTCAAAACTCTAATTTAAAATATTCATAAAACAAATAGCAAACTTTTAAAATTCAAGCTAAAGATACGTATTAAACGTTGTTTGTTATCTAAAACTTATTTTAAAGTCGGGGTTTAACCCAAAAAAGTTTTTGGATTACAAAACATTTAGAAATAAGTATATTTTATCGGAAATGTTGTAGCTAAATCTAAACTTATATTAAATTACAAATTTATTAAGTATACTATGTAATATAATTAAGTATACTTACTGTTTATTGTAATTTATATAAACAATTCAACAGTTTAATTTTATAGTTTTGTGATTAGTTATGACTATTAAATAACTTTACTAGAACCAATAAAGTAAAAGAAAGTTCAAATAACATTATATAGTTTATGAAATTCAGTTAGAAATATTTAGGTTCATATATTTTTTTAAAAGTATATTTAAGAATAGTCGCTGATACTTGTAGCAAGAGTCTTATTTAAAACAGTAATTTAAAGTATTAAGTTAGAACTATAAAAATCATAAAGCACTAAGATTAGAACAAAATTATAACCTTTTTTTAAACTGAAAGTAGATAAACAGCAATTTTTAACTTAAAAAATAGTTTCAAAAAAGAATGACAGTCTATATTGGAAACGTAGCAATTTTAGATTTTGTATGACTAAAAATTCTTACATTGAGTTTTAATTACATCAATATAATAATATTGTTACAATGAATGACAAAAGAACTAAAATTAATAGTAAAACTGCTCCTAGTTAAAATACTATTTATCATAAGACAGTTAAACTTTGTCATTTATAAAAATATAATATTCTACTAATAAGTTGACAAATTATCTTAAAATTCATTAAAAAATATAGTGATAATATCAATTTAGACATCACTGAGTTTATTCAAACCAGTAAATGAAACTAAAGTTTTTCAAACTTGTATTTATTTTATTAAAAACCTTAAGTACATTTTAGATTTAAGTAAGAACTGAAACATACTTTTATAAAACTAAAACTAAAAATGGTATGAACACATAAGGTAACCTTAACTGTAGGCAAACTGTTAACAAAAAAATATATATATAATTTATAGTTGTGTAGCACGACCTAGATACTACTAAAAATCAATCAACTTAGTGATACAGTATTAACTATAAACTGATATAAACACAAAAAAGTACATCAAGCGGATCTTAGCCGAATGTTAATATTTTTGTCCCTAGACCTTTTTAAACCATTACAAAATAGAGCATAAAATTCATTAAAAAAACTCTAAGTATGAAAAGTTTTTAATAGATATGTTTACATAAATTGCTTACCTAAAAAACAAAATAATGTCAACAAAGTTAAAGGCGAATTCATTACAGTGTGTCTATAATAAAGTTGTAAAGTCAATGAATAAATCTAAAAGCCATTTATAATTGCAGTACACAACTTTTAAAAAGATTGTAGTTTTTTGAAACCAATGGAAATGTTTCCTTTTGTAAAAATCATTTGAAAAATTTCTACTATGAGCACCATCATCTAATAAATTTTTATAATTTTTTAATAAAGCAACTTGTTTAGGTAAAAAAAACAGCTTCGTTATTTCGGGTTTGTGCAGGTTTTGATTAAAAAGTTATAACATGTTAAATTGTTTTCAATTGTATTTTATTAAGTTTAATCAATTCACTATTTTAACACTATAACTTATACAAAGCATGGCAATATATATTCAACTATAAGCAAACTAGTTTTAGTTAGAAAAGTTTAAAGTCGTATTGAACGACTCAAAATAATATAAAGTCTACAATAATTTTGTTACAACGTGCAACTTCTTTTATTTATATAACGCTTCTGTAGGTAACAGTTTGCTACAAATGTTGATGACGCAAATGATGTATTTAAGTACAAGCTTAGTTTTGTAAATTCTTTGAACAAACATTAAATAACTGTTGCACATTTTCGCAAGTTTGAGACATTTTTTACTCAAAATAATCGTACTTTAAACTTCCAGAAAAATAATTCAATTTATAATTTCTTAGATACTAGAAAATTAAAAAAATAGCTACATTTTGTAAATGTAATAAAAATATATTCTCGTACAAAATATATTGTGAATATTACACTGAAACTTATAATTAAACCAAATTTACTTATAAACTACAAAACCCAGATTATAAATTTTCGAACAGTATATATTTGAAACCTAAACTGAAATATTTTTATACTAAGCTTAATTTATTAAATATTTCATAATTTCTCACGATGTTGAGTTATACCTTAAACTTCTCATGATTTTGAAATCAATTAAAGTTAGATTAGACGCATTTGATGTGCTACAACAGGTTAAATTTAAAAGCTTTGTACACAACAAACTATATAAAAATAACTAATATCATGTTGAATTTTGGAAAGACCATAAAATGTCATTTTAAGTAGTTATTTTTTTATTTTTTTTATTTTTAATATTATTGGTTATCACTTATTATAATTGTAGCCTTAGCCGAACTTTTTGTAGCATTTAACGTTCTATCAATAAAACTAAAGCTTTACTTTTTAATTTTGGTCGCTTGATTAATTAACATTGAGTTAACTTGCTAAAGTTAATAAAACTTAGAAATATAATAAAAATAACTTTATCACAAAATAATAAATTTCTCTTTCACTAATCTTTATATAGAGTCTGAAATTGTACTAATTTATATAAAAAACTGATTAAATTAGTTAATATTATTTTTTATCAAATATAGTGAGATATTAAAAAATTTTTTTAAATATTTAATCTAAATATATTTGTTTATATCCGATTAAACCAATATCTTTACCACAGTAAATATTTTTTTTTTAATTTTAAGCATTCTATAATAAACTAGGCGAAACATAATTGTAAAACAAATCTAATAAAATGCTATTTGTTTATTATTAAAAAAATTATTTAAATTAATGTGCTGACACTGATATGAAAACCAATATCCCAATTCTTTACCAATACCAAAACTAGTTTCAGAAGGTAAATTATAGTCACGTTGAATGACTTCTAAATTGTATATGCTATACATGAAGACTACTGATATGCTATATATAAAATACAATTGGATTAATTCATAAAATTTAAATTATGCTTGCGAGCAAAAAAAAAAATTAAAGACTTCACTGGAGTTTTATCTTTCTAACACAAATTAAGTAATTAATATATAAAGTCTCGTTTATCACAGATTTTTAAGTAATTTTTTTATTTCAAAATAAGAAAAAAAAAATTATGATAAACATTTATATTTTTAATATAATTTATTAATAAAGCAATTTTTATAATATGCACGAGAAACAGCCTGTAAAATAATATAAAAATAAGAGTAAAAATCGTTATTGCATTTATTTTTTGTTATATCTATAATTTCACTTTTAATCGCGGACAATCAGTGATTAAATAGAACTTTGTTGTCTATTGTGTCAGTGATATTTTATTTTAGACAAAATGGCTTATTTGCTATATTGATTATGATATGAAACAGCAGTTTAAAAACATTGTGCAAAGTTAGATTAATATTGCTGTGTAATGTAAATTATGGCTGCTACAATTTATTTAAGGACAATTTTACAAAGTTAATCAATAAAATATAATTGTGTGCTTAAATACAATAATCTGTTCAAAAACCGTAAGTAATTGAGTGAAGCTCTGCATTTTATACAATCTTTCAGTTTTTAGTTCGAATTATAAATCTAGATGATATTTAAATTCTCATATTTACACGTTCAAAGGTATTAGTAAGTCGTACAAAAAGGTTATATTTCACACTTGTTTTATCAAAAATTCTTAAATATGTCAATTACTAACGAGTCTTGTTCTATTACTACTTATGTTTTTTAATCTGTGCAATATTTAATATGTTTTTTTTTAAATAGATTAAATTGAACAAGCTATAAAAAGTAAGTATTGTTATTTAAAATAATTATATGAAAATTTTTCTGTGTAGAAACCTTAATTGCTTTTTTTTACGTCATCAATATATTCTCACAAACATACTTTTAGTGTTAAATTAATTTAAACAAACTTAGTTTAAACTCATGTGTTAGTACGTAGATAGTCATTTTTAAGTCGTACAACGCGACTGTAAATAACAATAATCTTTATTAACACTAACGGATCTAATAACTTTTTTTAGTAATTAACTAAACACAAATTTAAAATGATATGAATAATACTTATACTGGTATTTATCAGTTTAAGATAATTTTTTAGTTAAATACTCATAAAAAAGTATATATGATAGTTTTTTAAGAAAGTAATTGATAACAAAACAAAACTATTAAATCTAATAACGTTATAAATTTTATTTATCTACTGTTTAAAATAAAAGCAGAAATATTTTTTTGCTCTTTTAATTGAGCGTAGATTTAAAAAACTTATAAACATTTCATATCACATTGAAAAAATAACAACATTAAACTGTAAAAAAATAGTCAGCATAGGTTTTTAAATCTTATATTCTGTAACTTAAAAATGTTTAGTTATTGTTTGTTTTTACAATTCGCTTGTTTAAAAATAATTTCACTTTGTTTGTTGTTGCAGTAAATTAGTTTGTTTTCAGTTTAATATATTAATAATAGAATCATGAATCCCTAACTGTAACCCTCGATCGGTAATTTTTTTTCTTTATTATTTCTTATTAATTTATCTGTAAACTTTTATTTTCATGTTTTTTTTGGCTACAGTCAAAAAAAATAATCCTTTTCTCAAAATTGACACTTCGTGCTAAAAAGTTTTTGTGCAAAAATGCTCTTCGTGCAATATTGTCTATTTGTGCATATTTGACCAACGTGAAAAAGTATCTTCGTGCATATTTGACCTATTCTCATGTTTATCAAATAGTTAAATTGTTTTGTGTTTGTAAATTATAATAGTTTTATTATAATTATAGTAAACAAATCAACTCAATCAAACAAGTATGTGGTTCTCTTTTCTCAAATGACTGAATTTTTTCGAGTTTAGAAAATAAAAACAATATAAATTTTATTCTGAGAATGCTCTATTGGTATTTTAAATACTTCATTACAAAAAGTGTAAAAATTGTAGTTAAGCTTCTTCTTATAAATCATTTTTTAAATATATAAAAATAAGTCAAAAGAATATCAGTTAGCCGTTTTTTAACCTTGAATATCATAAAACAACATGTAAGTTAATTAAAATATAATAAAAAAAAGTATTCTTATAGAAATTCCAATTGATACAGATAAATCAATTTTCTGTCTTATAAAGTATTTTTCCTACAAAAATATAATAACATTAATAGCCTTTTGCAATTTATATTTGTAATCTCTACTCGTAATCCGTTCATAACCTATCATTAGAACTATAACTAAACGTATTTTTAAAAATCTACATACCTTTTAAAACTTAAATTGTTTCTTAATGTATACATATAAATTAAATTATACCAAAAAGATGTTTAATATCTAGTTTTTAAAATTTATAAGAAAATAAAAACTACACATGCAATATATTACCATACAATTAATTTTCATTAGTTAAATCAGTTTTACTATCTAAAAAATTATAACCCTGATTTTGTTTTAACTATCGATTCGACAACAAAGTAAAAAAAAATCCAACAATGCCGAAAACTGTTTTAATTTCAAGTTTAAATTATTTAATTGAAACTAAAAAGATTTTAAAATGAAACCAAAACCTAAGTTATATAAAATAGTTTACAATATTAATATTTATTAAAAACCTTGAAGTTTTCATAAGAAGATTTCAAAATTAAAGGTTTATTATTTATATAACAACTGTCATAGCTTCAGTATATGTCTATTTTTCAAGCTTCATATTAATTCTTCTTTAGTAAACAATTTTTTTTCAAATGTATTATATTAAATAAACTACAAATATTAAGTATTAATATTTGAAATAACTTCAAATAGACAAAATGAAAGCTTTTCTATGCAGACACCTTAAAAGCTTCTTCTTTTTACGTCAATAATGTATTCTCACAAACATAGTTTTACTGTTATATTCATTTAATAGAACTCAAATTAAACTAAAGTGTCAAATAGAAAGTTATCATTTTTTGAGTTGCACAACACGACTGTAAAGATTATTAATTTCCATAAATTCAAAAGCATGAAATAACTTATTATGTTTTATATAAAACACACAAATAAAATAATAAAAAAAAGTAACTAGAAATCTAGTCTTATATTGATACTTACCAGTTAAATATATTTTTTAGTACATTTTTTCAAATGATCTCTACAACGTCATAAATTCAACAAAAATCTAATGGAGTTTGGGAACTTAATTGAGCTATATACTATATTTAAAAACTGCGTTTAAATATATACAATAATATTAATTCTCTGTTCATGGTTTGTTTAAGTGACGAATTTACAAATTACAAATTTAAAAAGTTTAAATTTTAAATTCGAAAAAATGCGCGTTGTTTTGCAAAATAGTAAAGTTCGGGAAGTTTTTGTGTTTTTATACTTTAATATCTTTTTTAATTTACTGTTTGATTTTGATACAAAAGTACAATTATTCAGCGAAAACGTTCAGCGTTAGCACAACTTTCTCAAGTTATGTGTATTATTTTATTTCTTTCGAGAATTTACTACGCAAACTAACTTTTGATCAAAGACCTTGTCAATGCTTTAGTAGAAATCTAAAAATAAATTTAACAGTCATGGAAAACAGTATTTGAACAAATGAAAACAACAATTACTCGGAAACATAACCAATAAAATTTCAATCTTATGGTTTAGTTTATGATTAAGTATAAACTTTACTTGAGTTTCGAAATCATAATAAAAATTAGAATAAAAATACCAACCTATATGTTCTTTATAATCAAAAAATTATAATCAAAGTTCTATTTAAAACATTTAAAAAAATTCAAAATCTTTTATTGAATCCTTATTTAAGTAGCATAAAATTAATCTTAATTAGATATAACAAATTTAAAAAATCGTGTTCAATGTTCATATCTTGAACGTTTTCTAATAAATTACAAATGTTTTCCATAAATGTAAAAAAAAGTAATAACATTTGAACTGTTATTCAGATTATAACCTAATTACGACATTAAAATAATATCGCAAACATGAGTTCGCTATTATTGTATAATTTTGAAGGCATTTTAATATAACGCGGTTGTCAAAGTGTATTTTTATTGTACTGTTGTACTAATTTGAAAGTCGCGCAACGCGACTATACCTTTCTTAAAATTTATAAGTTTTTTAATATATTTTTATAAGCTTCTTTTAGTTTTAAATAAGTTTATCCATAAATTTAACGTTGGTTTTCAAACTTTGCGTGTAAATTTAAAGTTCTAAACTTTATTTACTATTGTTAAAACACATAAACTAGTTTTAACTTAATCATGATTTTAGTTTAACTGTAAAAGGGTTTATAGTTAGTTTACTTTCGATATTATTTAAAGTGCTTTACTTTGAATAACTTTTATGATTTCTAATGTTGTTCATCGTTAACATATAAAAGTTTAAACTCAATTAATTAAAATCAAAGTTAAAAATCTTATTGTTACAACTTTACTTTAAAAATACAAACATTATAAATTTATATGTTTATACAAAAATTTTACTAATCTAGAATTTTTAATAAGTGAGTCTTGTATTATGAAATTTACATCTGAGCTAAATAACGTCTTTTTCATTGGCAACATGTTTTTTACAGGCTATGTTTCTTATAAAACTGCTTAAATTTATACATCTCTAATTTTACTTTAT
Source organism: Thalia democratica (assembly GCF_965202585.1). NCBI lineage: Eukaryota > Metazoa > Chordata > Thaliacea > Salpida > Salpidae > Thalia > Thalia democratica. The sequence continues at coordinate 82,447,006 of NC_139167.1, forward strand.
AAGAACAAATAAGTAAAACTAAAATAGTTGATTAACAATTTTTTTTGTTCAACTTATAAAAATTTAAACTAGACCTTATGGTTTTATTATATAAGTCTATAGACAAAAAAAAGTCAAGCATACAAAAAATTTTATTTATCAAAATGAAAATGAAATGCTTTATAATACTAATAAAGGTATAATACTCTTAGAAAATATTTTACATAAATATTTAAAAAATAATAAATTTAATTAAAACTCTGACTTTTTAAGTGTCATTATAAATAAAACGTTATTTATTATTATTACTGTCAACTTCGTAACGTCTATAGTATTTTATCACAAATTTCAGTTTATTATTTTAGTATAAATTCTTCTATAGTTTTATAATTTTGTTTTGATAACTTGAAAAAGATATTTTATAGTCGCACAACGCGATCGTGTTTCACACTTGTTCTTATTAGTTGTAAATACCGCCTTTCAACTCTAGTAAGAGTAAAAAAAAGGCATTAGCACAACACTTACTTATTTTATATATTGTTTAAATAAACTTTATGATTTAATTTATACTGAATATACCTATGTCGACTTCAAAATTATATTTTGTAAGAAACTTAAATATAAGCATCACTTTAAAGAGATTTATACAATTTAAGATTTATAAAATTTATACTTCTGTAAAGGTAAATTATCCTTATAGTTAGCTGAATTCTTACAATGACAACGATATTTTTTTCATTTGATAAAGTTGATAACAACATAGTATTAGTTTCTTTTGACTTTGACACATTTTATAACTTATATAATTTATAGATCAAGTTTTATGTAAAAATTAAAAAAAAACTATTAACATACTACAGCTTATATGTCATTAATTACGTCGATTTATAACTTAATTTTAAGATTACATTCCGTTAACAATTTCAATATTAAATTACAATTTTTTCTTGTCGAAATTTGTATAAGACAAACGAATTTTATGAAATCTATTTGCTCAATTAAACAAAAATAATGTTTTATATTTCTTAACTTACCATTAAAAACGAATAAAAATGTTCATCAACGCCAATAAGTGCAAAACCGTAACTTAGTGAATTTTTTAATCATTCCTAAAAGCATTCAATTTTGAGTTTATCTGATAAACTAGGATAAAAATTCAAGTATGTTTTTGCTTGTTTTTTTCTGTAAACAACATTATAGGTCGTACAACGTTTTTTATCAAATATTGTACATATTTTAAAATAGTATGTAGATCATAGAATGAGTATTATAATAATGTTTTTATCTGCACAGCATATTTTACTAAATTTTTAATTTTTTTTACTAAACAGATACATTGTCTTTAAATAAAGCACTAGTTAAAAAAAAAATTTTTGAACAAAAAGTTAACTCTATGATTGTTATAAATCTTACTAGTTTATTACTTTAAGTTATATTATTTACCAAATTATCCTATTTTAAAATCATTTAACTAAAATTGATCTGCCTTTAACGTACATAACTTGGTTGGTGTTTAGAAACATGCAAAAAAAATCTTCTGTTTAGAACATCAAAAGTATTTACCGTACAACAGTGTAAAACGTATGAAAATGTATTTTATGAATCCTTGTAAAACCTGTAGAAAGTTTTCCTATACTTTTTGTTTTAAGCCAGGATTTTCTTGAAATATACTGACGTAAAGATTCATGACCACAAACATGAGTTTATACTTTTCGTATACAATTATAGTAGTTTATAATTTTTATTTGTCTACGAGAAGTCTTATTTATAAGTTGTTTGACGGGACTATACGACTATAACGACTAATATTATCAAACCTTGTACAAACTGTGATGCGGATGTTAGAATGAAATCACTTTTCATGCATTATTAAAACTTCACTTAAATTGAATATCTAAAAGTGTTATTTCCCATTTAAAAAGAAAATTCTCCAAAAAAAGCTCAAAAGAATTATTTTTGCTTTATAAACTAACATAACGCCACACAAGTATTAAATGTTATAAAGCTGTATTTTTACTGCGTAGATATTTCAACAGAAGTGTTAGTTATTAACATTTTTTGTTTTTTATATTGTTCTGTAATTGAAAGCATTAAAAATAGCAATGTATTTAACTATTATAAATAACTACAATACTTTTAATTACGACATTGATTTTAGTCTGTATTAAAATTTATCTTTCAAATCGTCATAAATATTCTTTTTGATGAAATTAATAAAATATTTACAAATAAATAATTTAAAAAAGCTATGCCTCTTTCCAAAAAGAACTCTAAAAAAACAACAAAATACCATTTGCTGGTACCGATATATTTTGTTGATTGTAATTAATACGAGCGTAACAGATTTTTTTCTAGTGGACAATGTATTAAACAATGCACGGCAAAAGAGAATGCTGACGTCACTGATCAATACTCACTACTAGTTGTTTTATATAAAAGCATTAAGACAGTTTGTAGATTTATAAGTTTTTTTATAATGACGAAATTAGTCTCTGTCTACCGAAGGGTTATGGTCTGATGATTGAATTTCATTGGCCGTTCTAATTGTTGAAGTTAGGCTGTCTCACAGCATACGAAAGACCAGGCTTCTGCCATGCAGACTTTTCTGATTTTTTTTTTTGATTCTAAAGGCTTAAGAAAGCGAAGTTGATAGATTAGTTAAGAGCATTTAAATAAAGTAACTTAACAAAAACATAATGTTGTATTTTTAAAAAGTATATTTTGTAAAAAAAAGTCTTGACAGTTCATTAACATTTTGATGTTAATTAATTCTATATATACTGCTTTTGAATTACTTTAAATTAATTTCTACTAAGTTAATAGTTTATGACATTCTTTGTTGTAAAGTAAATTTTTTTTATTTCTTAAAATCTTCAGAATCTATATAGTTTTATTTTTAATTTATCAATATAGTAATTAAAATATTTATACTAGATTGCGAAAAATTGTTAATAAATTTACAACAACATGTAGAATATTTAATTTTTAAAAGGATTACCTACACTCTTTTTAAAAAAATGTTTTATTATTTTATACAAATTAATACAGCTTTTTAGTTAAATAAACTAGTCTTTATAAAAATTAAATCTTTATCTAAGTAAAAAAAAAACATTAACTTCATATATCAAGAATAAATTTCATGAAATTAAAATTTTTGGATAGTTAAAATCTGAAATTTAAAAATTAAAATACTAATAAATTAATTAGGTTAAACCAAAATTTAGCTAAAAATGTTTTGAATAAAATATAGTCATGTTTTAATTACTAGTAAAATAAAAATAAACTTAGTCAGTATTTAAATAAAATAAAAACAAACATAAACATTAGCTTCATATTTTGTTATGAATATACTCCAAATACCAAATTTTACATTTCTTGAAATTCTGTAGTTTTTAACGAGTATTGTCAATTTATATCATGCACGTGTTAACATTATCTAACTAGTTTATCAATGAAGGTTTATGTAATGTACTCAGCTTGGTCAGATTTGAACAGTTGTTCCTCGCAATTCAGCCTGCCTCATAAATCGAAATAAGGACGATACCAGTTATATGCCTTCTCAAATGTTCTTGGTGTTAGTTCTGTAGTGAAGTTCAATAACTATCATTGTGTTGTAATTCACAATGATGCTTATAAACTTTGGTTTGTTTTAAGTTAGTAATTTCACGCTCAAGTACACAAGGCAGTGATTTGGTATTAATAGTTTAAAACTCCCTAATACATAGATTTTTTAACAATAATAAATCAAGTAAAAAAATAAAATCAAGTTTAGAAATCTTTTAAATAAAAAATTTGAAGTCATTTCAATTAGAGACCTCAAATCTATACTCTTTTTAACCAAAAAAAATTTTAAAATAAAAACTTTAATGGTTATCAATTTTTTTTTAATTTATACTGGTTAAACAAGTATTAACAAAAATATGTCAAATAAATACCTTTCAAACGAATACTTTAATCACTATGCTATAAAAACTTTTAGTGTAATGTAAAACGACAATTATAAACTACAAAATTAACCAGGTCAAAATAAAACTATTAATAGATTTAAAACATAAAACAAACATTCATTAGAAAAATAGATCTATATAAGCTATTAAATACTACGTATTTTTTGTTTTATTAATACTTAGTTAGTAATAGACTTTATTTAAGTTAAATTTAAGAAAATATAAATTTGAACCTTTTTTTGGGTTAAAAGTGCAAATTCAAATGTAAGTCTAATGTAATTTTATATATATTAAGCATTATGCAAACCTGTTGTAGAATAAATAACTTAATAAAATTTTTATTACAAAAAGACTACTTAAAAACAATACAAAGCAGTTAAAATAAAAAGTATTTTAAAAGATCAAAAAAAAAAAAAACTTACATAAAAAAATGTCTGCTACTGAAGTCTAATATAATGTGAAGGGTAAGGTTTTATGACTGCTTGCAAGTTTTTCTAATCTGATTCTTAATCAGTAAAATTAAGCCTCCTTTACAAATACTTAGATTATATCTTTTGCGCAAGATGTTGATAACTGAACTGAAAGCTTTCTCAATAACATAGCTAGAAGGAAAAACTATAAACAACAATCTAAATTACTCTCAAATGATTGGATACTTTTGCCTTAATTTTTGTTGAGTCAAAAAGCTTTCATATCGTTCTTATGAAAAATATACTTTAAGTTTAAGGTCAGTTTGTAAACCTGAGAAGGTTTCCTGTAAGTCGTTTACTTCAAAACGATCTGTCTCGAAGGGATCCATGTTTTCATCTATATGATAGCTTTTTTGTGTCAAATCGAAATTTTACTACTTGATATGTTGAAATTGTTAAAAATCCAAGTTTTTAAGGTTATTTTCTTGCGTTTCTTAGGTTTCTAGGTAAATTGGCAACCCTGTATAGTTTTATTTCTTAGTCTAACTTAGTGACTTTTCAAAAAACAAGTGGAAATATCATGAGTTGATATAATTATATGATTATATATAATACTATCACCTCACTATATTTCAATAAAAATAAAAGTATACAAGGTTACCAGTTTACCTAGAAATTCAATAATATATATCATAAATTTTTTCTAACCATTTATGATCCCAAATAACATATACGTCAGGTTATAAAATTGTGAGAGGGATTCCAATCGTCTATGATCTATGTAATTGTTAAATAAGAAAATATATGAATGAAAATATGTAATTTACTTGAAAGTAGGAGTCATGAGTACTTGATTTTTTTCTCAATATTTTACATAAAAAATGTAAACTTTTTTCGTTTAAGTTTTACCTCAGGGTCAAATATTTAATAGCATGCTAAAAGTAGTAAAATAGCAATATAAAAAGTAAAACTTTATGACAGTCAAAAATTTTAAAACCGCACCCTTTTCGCCCCCTTACTAGTTATCGCTTATCCTTTAATTATCGCCCCCTGACTTACTAAATTCGCCCCCAGGGGGCGATATCGCCCACTTTGGGAAACCCTGCACTATTGTGTAAATTTCGTTGGCTTTCACTCATTTTTGTGGTTTATGCACATAACTTAACTATTAACTTATACTTAAATTAATAATAAAACTTGAATAACAGTCTTACAATTGTAAGACTTAAAAATTGTGTATCAAAACACGAAGAACTCGCAGTTAAAAAAAAATGAAATATATATTTAAAAATAAAGCAAGAATAAAATATTACGTTACTTATTCACTTTTTTTGTTAAACCTAACAAAAAATTCAGTCGTTTTGATTTTACTAAAGTTAATATTTTTTTCTTCTAAAACCTTAACAGTATTTGTAAGTTTATCATGTTTTAAATACAATAATACCTAATAATAATAATTCAACTTCATATTTATATTTTACACTTTGGTTTATTATCAAAGTTGTAATTAATCCAAGTAGTCTAAATAGTAACCAATAGTGAACTTTCTAACTAAATTACTTTGAATAACATTTATGAAATATATTTTAAATTCACTACTGAATCTATACCACGGAAAAGAAATTTATTAAAATAAAAGATGTTTTACTAAAGTTATATTTAACTAGTTTCTTTTTATGTTAATACGTGCATGATGTATTTTATCAATGGCACGTTAAAAACTATGAGCCCTTAAAAAAGCAACAAGTTTTAAATTTCATGAAATTTATTCCTGAATATGAAGTTTATGTTTGTGCTTTACTGATAAAAAACAATTTTTTTTTATAGTGAGCAATTTTTTAGTTAAAGAGCTGTATTGGAGGGTATAAGTAGTAAAACCTTATTAAAATAGTGATGAGTTAATCCTTTTAAAAATTATTAAATAATTAAAATTAAATACCTTACATACTAATTTAGAACTATTAACAGTTTTTTACTGACTAGTATAAATATTCAAATGACTAAAACTGAGAAATTAAAAATTAAACTAAACATATTTTGAAGCTTTTAAGATATATAAAACATATACCTAACAACAAATGATGTTTTAAATTAAAATCTGAATAAAAGCTAATTTGAAGTAATTCAAAAGTGGTATACAGTATTGCAAAGGATATTAAAGTACGTTACAACGTTTAATGACTTTTAATGCTTTTTTTACAATGAATAGTTTTTAACAATACAATATTACATTTTTGTTAATTAACTTTATTTAAATGCTTTTAATTTATATTTCGACTTCACTTTGTTCAGCCTTTAGAGTCAATGGAAATATTAGCAAAAGTCTGCATAGCAGAAGCCTGGACTTCCGTATGACGTGAGACAAGCCTAACTTCAACAGTTAAATTGATAAAATTAATTCATCAGACCACCACTCTTCGGTAGACCGAGATCAGTTTTGTCCTTACTAAGGCATTTCAGTCAGTTACAACTTGCAATATTAAATCTATAAACTTTTATGATGCTTTCACGTGAAGCAACCATTTGCTGGTATTAATCAGTGACGTCAGCATTGTCTTTAGCCGTGCAACGTTTAATAGATTGACCACTAGACAAAACATCTGTTACGCTCGTTTTAATTACAATCAATAAAAGACCTTGGTTAATACCAGCACATGGTATTTTGTCGTTTTTTGAAAATGTATTTGGAGGGAGCTTAAGCTTTTTTTATTTCTTTGTACTTTGCCTTTCAAAAAAAAGTATAGAAAAACCAGAATAACTTCGTTCTAATTTAAATAAATTGCTATTAATATTGGTTATATAAACTAAATTGTTTACAGAGCAAGCATTTAGATTAAAATATGTCTGTTATTCAAGTTGTTCGCAACTAAAAACAATTAATTGACAAGCTCTTAAATGAAATACTATACAAAAATAAAATAAAAATCATACTTGTTTTTAAAGTTAAAAGAATAGCAGTATATTTGCCATAAAAACTTTAGAAAACTTTATTTTTGTGTAAAACATATCTTTACAAATTAAAACGTTAAAAAAAAATACTCAAAATTTTGTTTGGTTATTGATTACTCTCAAAATTAATATTCAACGGATATGTTTATACTTATAATAGTATGATTTAAAATTTGTTATAAAAGATTTGACAATTCAACTCATGTAAATTATTTTAATAAGTGAAAAAATTCGGCCTTATTGAGTTTCTAATAAAACTGAAAGTCGTTTATAGTCGCATTACCAATACATTATAACTTTAACAGCAAAATTATATACTAATAAAATAAATTTTAAATTAATTTTATCCAAAACGAAGTTCTTGAACTTATCCGAAAAGTTAAATTGACCCTAATGACACATTCTTACAAAATAGTTTTGCTTCTATAAAAAACTTTGCATAAAGTCTACAAGATTTATGTTTTGTAGTTAATCTCAAGTTGTCAAGTCGGACAAGTAATTATACTCTTGTTTTATTAAGTTTAGTACCATTTTGTATAAAAACTAAATTAAAACTTACATACAGAAATGGTATTTGATACATTTTTTATAAACTTAAAAAAACTTTATTAAGTTAGTATTCAGAATTTTTATTCAAACTTTTAAAATAAAACTAGTTTAGTATTATTGAGTTATAAAATTTGTTGTTTACACACTTTAAAACATAAAATTAGACTTTAGTCTTTAATTTATGATTTAAAAAAATAAAGTTTTATAATTAGGTTAAGCACTTTTATAGTTCTTTGTCTATAACAAATGTTTTATACATAAGTTTGACATTAAATTAGTATCAAAGATATCTTACAAAATTTATAAATACGTAAACTTTTGATAAAATATATATATTTATAATTATTGATAAGTTACTATAATAATATATCTTGATATTACTGTATCAAACAAAAAGTATAAAGTTTTTTTTTTCTTTTAAGGAAAAATTATAGTTAAAATGAGATTAAATTAAGCCTTATCATTCAAATACCTGAATATTTTCAGTATCCATGTGACGTCATTGATATATATCTGCAAACATCAGTTTAAACTAATTTTTCTATATTTCAACGCATTTTAGATCAACTAGGTTTCTTTTGGCATTTCGAAATTGAATTTTTAAAAGTCTTACAACGCGACTGTATGTACTTTTACTTCACCTACCTTACTTCTATAATTGTTAAGTTTAAATCAATATTGCTAAACGTTGGTATAAAATTGTAAATAAAATATAATCAATTTTGTTCTATTTCAATAATATATTAAAAATCGATTTTTTACAGTTTTTTTATTTGTTTCGTCGCATGTTTCGGACTAACCGAACTGATAGTGAACATAAAACCATAATTTTTCAAATAACCAACAAAGAATGCTATCTATAATTATTCTTTTAAACATTATGAAGATACCATATCAATTAGTAAAAAAAAATTGAACAACAAGAATATACAACCATACCAATTGAGAAATAATACCAAGCAACAAAAAAATTAGTAAAAGAAAGCATTACCATTCTAAAAATTTAAACTTTTATTTAATTGATACAAATAAGTATCAAAAATATGAAATCGTAATACTTTTATAACTTGTCAATTTAAAAATAATTATAAAAATATTTACTTTAACTAGTTTGAACAACATTTTTTACTTCATAACCTTTTCATAGATTCTAAATAGAAACTAGAATACTCAGAAGTAGGAGTTTTTGAACAATTGAAATCTTGTTTTAAATATTATAATTTCATTTTTTGTCTATACTTTTAGATAATATTTCACAAAGTTTCTCTTATTATAATGTTTATGTGTTTTAAGTATATACCGCCGAAAATAAAAGTAATTACTTCATTGGTTGCTCAAACATTAAACAAAAAACACAATAAATATTTATTTATAAAGAGAATTTTACACAAAAATAGTAATGCATCTAGTGACGTCAGTCAATAAAGTCGCAAACACTTGATTTTTGTACTGTTTTTATATTTAAGTCGTAAATATCGACTTTAAATTGTTTTTATTTGTCATTTTTACAGTTTAGCGGCAGAATAACTTTTTGAATCACTTTTATTGCACAGACTACATGTCTAGTGTTGTAGTTTGTTAAAGTAACTTGATTTTAATCAATTATCAATTTTATTATTAGTTAGTTTATTAATGTATACTAAACTTTCATTTAATAATTATTAAATTTTGATACTTTTCAAATTATCTAATAATTTGTTAATTTAAAACTATTTCTGATAATTATTTCTAGTTTTTGAACATTTTACTAAAACAAACACTAAAAAGATTGTAAATGTTTTAAAAAATGTAAATGTTTGAAAAAATGTTTTCATTTAATTTTTGAGACTTTTTACTATTGCTTTTATCACTTAATAAAAAAAACTTGTTCGTCAACGTTAAAAAACTGTCTTGAAATTATTTAAAGTTTTGTAGGAAAATAATCTTAAGACTACATTTAAAAAAAATTATTAGAAGATATTTTAGAATCTTTAAAATTTGTTAAAAATCATATGTATAAAACAGTAATTATTGATTGTTATATCTTTTAATGTTTAAAAGTATAAAAGAATAAAAAAAATATTGTCGCTCGTAAGAAAATATTAAAGCTTTTGGTGAAATACTTAAAAACCGAAAGGTTTTTTCGTACACCAAGTACTTACACCAAAATTTTTAATCACTTTTTATTCCTCGAAAATTAATATGTATAAAGTCTGACGCCTGCCTCTGACGCATGCCTAGACAAATTCATACTTTCTAATTAATTTTGATTGATTTTTTTTATCTTAGTGACGTCATTTATGAACTACCATTTCCCAGCTGTTCCTCATAAGTTTTTCAGGCTTCACGAATTATCGTTAAACTCGTGTAACTTGCTTTAACTTTAATTGAGGAGTAACACATTGAATTTTTCATCAAACTATTTTTTGCTGGTACTTTTGTTTTTTCCAAAAGATTTTAAGGTTTTCTAGTATATACTTTTTTTACGCAGAAGCAGTTGTTTTCCACGAAGAGACGGATGGCATCAGAGCTTAATAATTTTATTATCATGCATTTCTCCAATATTATTTCGAAATTCATGAGCTAAAATATTTGATCTGTGAAAAAACTTTTTTGTATTACGCATTTTAAAGCAGACTAAAGAAGGATCTACTGTAAAGAAGGATAAAGAACTACGATAGCGTTTAACTAAGATAAGGTATAATTGGTGCCAGTTTTAGAACCAGCGTGTCTTAAAGAAATTTTACGCTGAAATTTAGTTTTAATAAATGATTTGGTCGCAAAAAGATTCTGTTTATAAAAAAGCTCTAGAGGGCGTTGACCATTGAAATTTATTTCCCAAAAAGCAAAATGTCCTAGACAGGGAGCCCAAAAGTCGTAATTACATCTGGCTATTGCATTAAATCATTAAAAATAACAAGCTGATTATTTTAGGGTTATTTTATTACCATGAAACTAAATTTTTTTGTAAAAATAATTCTAAACTTGCTCGTCAGTGTTCAGCGTGTGCAAATATACGCTGGTATGTTTAGAAAACCTCAATTAAAAACACAATCTAGATTAGAAGAAAGAAATGAAACAAATAAAAATGTTAAAGTATAAATCAAAATATTTTTTTAGCAAAAAAACATTATGATAATTTTATGTTCTACTCTTAAAAACATTCAAAAGTAAATGAGGTCTACATGTTGTAGTTTTGATAATATAATTAAAGTGAAAACTGCTAAATAATGTTTTGCTTACTTTTTTAAGATTATTAAAAATTTTTAAATCCAAAAAGTGATATTCAACACTTTATTACATGCAATTAAGAAATAGACACATTAAACAAACTCTTGTTTATGAATTCTTGCTTTTTCAAAAGTTTTAGTTTTTCATAATACTCTACTTAAAAGAATTTGAATTGCTTTCTAAGTTATTTAGTAATACTCTCTGATGACACTATAAACCCACTTTAAACTATCTAATTATATATTTAGAATATATGCAATATATAAAAGACTGTATAAAACCTGATGAAAAAGATTTCATTTTTATTGTGTTGTACGACTTTTAAACTTAAACCAAAATCAACTTTTCAGTTGTAAGGTCGAGTGTCAAACTTTGATAATATCAAACTGTGATAATTTAAGCTTAGACAATTTCCTATAAATAACAAATTTTACAAATATACAAGTCAGTTACATTACGATTTTTTACTTTTTAAAATACTTTTTGTTCTATTTATTTTTAGGTTTTTACATTCAGATCAAACATCTAGATATAACCTTTTATATAATTAAGTGCTAAGTCAACTGTTCATTAAACAATTATAATGTTTTTTGTTTAGCACGTAAATAAGTATAAAAATAGTTACTATGTTCCCTGCATTTTAAACTTTGCAATTAAAATAAAAGTATTTTACACTAAACATCTATAAATAATTATAATAAGTAAACTACTAGTACAAATTATCAATGAAAATATTAGTCTTAATGTGTACGTACTTAAAAAACAAATTTGTATACATTACTATAATAATTGAACAAAATACTAAAGCTATGAATATTTTTTTCTTAAATAGAGTTACCTAGTTAAAATGTATATTTGATAGAAAATTATTTTCTATAAACTCTCGTCAATCGATTTATATTTCAAAATTCTAATAGTAAGCATTATTTTTTTGCGTTTATATTTTAGTTGAACTTGTCATAGACTGAATTTTTATTCACAAGCTTTTAAATTTAAGTAGCTAAAATAATACATAATTGTTAAAAATTTATATAATTTTCGTTTGTAACTAACTTTATAAACTTTAATAATTAAGCTAATATTTTTCAGAATGATATCTTATAAAGAAGTAATTTTTTTCTTTGATAGTTTAAGTACTTATTACATTAAAACTGAATACTAAATAATCAGTTAATTTAAGCTACAAAATCATTCGTCAGATAATTTGAACAAACAAAAAACGTTTGATAAACTTAATTTTACGAAACTAAGATTATACATGAATTAATACTTAAGTTTACATCGCTTGAATAACTTTTATACCATGCTGGCAACATTATTTATACAGTAAATGATTGCTTAAAAACTAAGTTTCATAAATTTATTTGGTAATTTTACAAGTTAAGTAAATGTTTTCACATAGAATATAAAATAACTAATTGATTAGTTACGAATTCAAGCAGCTTTTGTCGAAATAGTTCGAAAAGTAACCCTAGTTGTTTATTATAAAAATGTGTTGCTTATTTAATTAAACAAAAATGTAAAAAGTTATAAGATTTTAAATAAAAACCAAATGTAACATACTTTTAATAGTTTTTAGGTTTTTTCACACAACTAAGTCAGTTAAGAATCTAAAATATTTTTGCAATTTTAACAAAGACTTTACTTTAGATGAATTCTAAAAGACTTTTATAATATTATACAACTTACTTGTAATTCGTATAAAACGACTATATCATCAATTGTGACTATTTTAAATAGAGTACAGACTATAAATTAGCTGTTATATTAAAGTTTTTGTAGAATATAAAACTGACTACAAATATATACTGTTTCAAATAAATGCATAGATATTATTTTAATATCATTTTCGAATATGTACTAGGTTTGTTAACAAAGTTAATTATATTTAATCAAGAAAATAATTTTACTTATATTTTTAAACCTTTTTTTTACTATAGCTAGATTTTTAAATTACCTGTAAAAGAAGGTAAGTATGTGGATTTAATTTTTGAACATTTAAATATTAATAATATTTATTTAAGGATTAACAAAGTTTAATCGCAAAATAAATGATTTTTAAACTCCAGTTTTTTTCTGTTTTTATTTTAATATAAATACTAGCTCAAGTATATGTGTTATATATATATAGTATATATATATTGATAGAATTAAGTTTAGAATATTTTGATAATGCTTAAAAAAAGCTAATGTGAGCAAATTGACACACAAATACCACTAAACATCTAAATTTAACTTGTTTGTCTAACTGTTTGATAACCTAAATGATACATTACCACATATGTTTTTTTTTTCAAAATATGAATTTTTGACGTTATTCGATACTTTATAATTAGTTAAAGAATATACAATTTTAGTTTTACAACGCGACTTTATATTAAATTATCGATGCTCATCAACTTTAGTAAGAATTCTATATAATTAAGTTCGAATAATGAATAAAATAAAAATTAAATGGTAAAAATTTTGGTTTAAATTGATATAAGCAAGTTTTGTTTCAATTTTCAGTTTACTTTCTGTTATCAAACTAATGTAAATTATATTTTTAAATAAAGTAAAAGTTAAATCTAAACCATGAGCGTTTTCTTTTTATCTTCTTAGTTTTTTTTTTTTATTATGGAATTACTACTTAGTTTTTTTAGTTGACAAATTAAAAGTTAAATTTAATACAAATATATAAACTTTAATAATAAAGTCAAATAAACTAAAAAAATAGTTAGACGTGAAATTTTTGATAATACAAAGTATACTACAAAAGTTAAGAAAATATTATATAAGATCTGCTTTCTTAGCAGATTTATAATATAATTTTAACTTCGTGTTTTATTTAGAAAATATAGTCTACAAACAGTTTATAGCACGTGCATTCATAAAAAAAAAAATAAAATAACTACAGTCGCGTTGTACGACTTAGAAACTGTCAATACAACCAATTTCTACTTATTTATTATTTGCATTGCGATATGTAGAAAAACAGTAGAGTTAAGTTTTGTCGTAACTTACTACTGACGGAACTGAAATTCTAGATAAGTTTAAATGTGTTTAAAATGTTTCTTAAGACAAATATGAGACTTTGCTGATTTTATATTTTATTTACTTAGTTACTAAAAAAAATTAATATTATGAATTGCAATCAGAAAATACTTTTAATTGAAGCTAAAATTTTGCTGATTTAAAGAAAAAATAGAAAAAAGCATAACAACCTTAAAGCTGATGATTAACATGTAAAAACTAAGGTACAACGTTGTTAGAAAGACAGTCTGTGACAAAATTGTACAGTTTTGCGACAAACTAACGTTTGCTAAAATCTTTACTTAAAGCCAAAAGATTATTTGTATCTAAATATAAACTAAACCTTATATAAAAAAACATTTCATAGCTTGAAGTCGTGTTGTACGACATAAAATTGAAGCCACTATTTTAGATAATTAAAAAGTTCTAATAAAATAATATATGATCTATAAAGGAATACCAAAGTAACGTTATCTTTTTTTTGCGCCGTGTTGGATAAGTAATAATTTGTTATAAAAGATTATTTCAACATATGCTTTTATAAAATATTAAAGCTATTTTGTTATTTATAACAACGGATAAAACTAAATTATAATTTGTATGAATTCAATCAATAATATAATTCGTAAAAAAAATTGTAAATAAATATTTTTATTATACAAAAACAATAAGCTTTTTTTATTGGTTTATGAAAATATTTACATCTAAGTTTTAAATGATAAAGCAAATTTACAGTTTAAAATACTTTTTATTCATTATTAATTATTAATACGTGAATGATTTACAAGGTCACTTGCACGCTAAAAATTAAGAAACTTATGTCTATTTTTATAATTAATTTGTCTTCTAAATATATTTAATAGAAAAGATACTGATTGAGACTTTTTAAGTATACATATGAAAATTTAAGTTTTTTGCGTTTAAAATTAAAAAAATTTAACATTTATATTTTTTACTTACTTGAATTAAAAAATTATTATATTTGCAAAACACTTTGTTTTGTTCATAGTTCTAATTGTAACAAAGCATATCTTCATTTATAAGCTTTAAACAGAAATAATAATTGTTGTTAGTCCGAATATAAAAATAAATTAAATACTCATTGTTACAGTGTAAATTTAATTCATGACTGTACATAGGTACTTTATTTGAAATATAGATTAAGAATTTATATTTGAATGCTACACATGCCGTACGTTAATTTAATAATTAAAAACGTGTAGCGTTATTGTTAATTATGTAAACTTTACAACATAATGTTTTTACTTTCGAAGAATAATTAATTTAAACTTAAAAATGATATAATTGCTTTTACTGTAGCTTTTAGTTTTAATTATCTTTAAATTCTTTTTAAGACATGCTTCTTATAATTTTAAAGCACTTTAAAATAATCAGTTGTTGTGAAACATTCTGAGCAGATAGAAAACCAAATCATTCTACTAACCGCTTTAGAATCTACATACTGCATTTGGTTTTTGCTTGATATATCAGAGTTGTAGTTGCGTTGATCAACTTAAAAATAAGTTTTAGTAATCTCTAAGAATTTTTAAAACCTGCATTAAAAATATTAAAAAACTTTAAAACAATGTTTATTATAGCCGCTGCAGTCATTCAGCTGAAAGATAACTATAAAGTTTTAAGTACTCGTGTGTCATTAATGGGCGGTACAGGCTTTACTTAAAAATAAATGTAAACTATAGTCGCGTTTATGACTTATAAACAAAGTTCTACAACTATTAACTTTCAAATCTAGTATTCACAAACAGGCTATTCACAAAGTAGGTGAAGTATAACTTGGTTTTAGATTAGTGGATTTAATTTTACCAGGCCTACTATTATGTTGAAGAAAGTACAAACAATGAAAATCTGAAACGTTTTAATAGACAGCTATGTTTTAAGTATGTATTTAAGTTCATAAAACATTGTTTTTTTATTATATTTGAGGTTAACGTTTTTTTGATTTTCCTTAAGTTTTAATTTAATGTCAACCGCTTTAACTGATCAACGTAATTTTTTACTCAACTTTTTTGTTAAAATTACTTTTTTTTAAGGAATTTATAAAATAATCATTTTAAAGCAGTAGTAAAAATAATAACGATTTATTTTCAATTCATAAACCCGCCATATAAGTATTCATTCTAGGAATAAGCTACAAATAGTTTGTATTATTATAAATAACAAAATAGAAAACTATAGATATATAATTTCAACTATAATTTCTAATGAGTAATCAATTCGAGATGCATTGAAATAACATATTAGTACTATAGTTTAATAATGTTTATTATTGTTTTGTAATTTTTTATTATCCTAAACTACAAGATAAAGCTATTTATTAATGTATTTACTAACTGTAAAAAACAACTAGTTTTTTGTAAAACTGTAGTTAATGATTCTTAACATAAAAATCAGAGAAACTTAGTTTTATCTGCTACTTTTTGAATTACTTAAATTTTTAATAAGTGCATAAAACTCTTTTCTTATTGTGCTTAGAAAAATTATAAGTTGAATGATTATAGTCGATGAAAAATAGATAAAAATCCTTTCCAAAATAACATTTATAGTAATTTCAAAAACCTATCTTAACAAGAAAATTTATATTACACGCTCCTTATTACAAAGAAATAGTATTATCGATGATTAGAAATAACTTTTTTGAAACAAAACCTAAGTAAAAAAATAAAGAAAATTAATAAGAATAAAATTAAATTGTTTTAAAAGAAACTTATTTTTTGTAAGTATTGTTTTTAAAGTAAACATTTATCAAGTAAAGAAACAATTAAAAACTATTCTGAAACAAAAACTATCCTCTGTAAAACTATCCAAATAAAAAATTGGTAGTTGTAAAATTATTTATTATATAAGTTTGCTATTATCTATAAAACACTAAAGTATGCAATATACTTGTAGATTTTTTAAACCATCTTTTGATTTCTTTGTAACTATTGATGTAGGAAAAAATCAAAAGTAAAAAAAATTGACTGTGTCATAGAATGATTTGAGAATTTTATATAAATCTTCTCTTGTATTAGGGTAAAAGCAGTTGGTTACTAGTTTTTCAGAAGTTTTACAAAAAAAAATAATTAATCTGCGAATTTTTTAAATTAGTTAAATGGTATTCTAGTATGTGTTTAAATGTTTGTTATAAATTTTAGGTCATGATACTTAAACCAAACTTACTGAAAGTTTACGAAACTAAAATTCAAAGTGTTCAAAAAACAAAAAGTAAACTTTTATAACTTAAGCTATAGATACGTGTTTAATGATGTTTATTATTTAAAACTTATTTTAAAGCTGGGTTTTTACCATAAAAAGTTCTTTATTTACAAAATAACTAAAAATAAGTTTAGTGAATTGGAAATGTTGTAGCTAAATTTAAACTTATAGTAAAATACAAATCTATTAAGTATACTACATAATATATTTTAAGTTTACTAACTGTTTATTGTAATTTATAAAACTATTCAAACAATTTGTATTTAAAGTTTTGTGATTTGTAGTGGTTGATACATAACTTTACTAGAACAAAAAAAAATAAAGTAAGTTAAAATCACATTATATAGTTTATGATATTTATTTTAAAATATTTAGGCTCATATATTTGATTAAAAGTATATTTTAGCATTGTAGCTAATATATGTAAAGAGAAAGCTACTTAAATAGTCATATACAATATTGATTTACAACTAAAAATCCAGAAGGGATAAAGTTTAAAACAAAAGTTATAACCATTAATTTTAACTTAAAGTAGATAAACAGCAGTTTTTTAACTCAAACATTGTTTCAAAAAAGAATGACAGTCTATATTGGAAAAGTGGCAATTTTAGATTTTGTATGACTAAAAATTCTTTGAGTTTTAATAACATCAAAATAATAACTTTGTTGTAATAAATGACTAAGGAATAAAATTAATCTTAAAGCTGTTCCTAGTTACAATATAATTTATAATCTTACAGTTAAATTCTGTTTTTGATAAAAATATTATAGTATACTAACAAGTTGACGAATGAACTTAAAATTAATTAAAAAAACATAGTGATAATATCAAATTAGACACTACTAAGTTTATTCAAACCAGTAAGTATTTATACTTGTATTTACTTTATCTCAAAACTATTTGTACATTTAAGCTGCAAGTAAGAACTGAAACATACTTTTCTAAAACTAAAACTAAAAGTGGTATGAACAGTAAAACTTATATAAACTTCTCAGATAAGTTAACCTAAACTCTATAAACACTTTTTAATTAAAAGAAAAAAAAATAGTTGCGTTGCTCGATATACTTAAATATACTAAAAATCAATCAACTTAGTGATATAGTATCAACCATAAACTGATATAAATATAAACAATTACATTAAGCGAATCTTAGTCAGCTGTTAATACTAATGTCACTAGATATTTTGGAACCATGACTTAACAAAGCTTAAAATATCTAAAAAACACTGATTGTGCAGAGTTATTGGTAGTCAGGTTTACAAAAAGTTATATTTTATCACCAAAAGAACAAAATACAGTCAATAAAGTTAAAGGCAAATTCATTACAATAAAATAAAGTTTCAAAGTCAGTGAATAGAACTAAAAGCCATTTATAATTGCAGTACACAACTTTTGAAAAGATTAATTTTTTTTATAAAACCAATGGAAATGTTTACCTATAGAACTATCATATGATATACTTTTAATAACTTTCTTTAAAGTAACTTGTTTATGTTATAAAAGCAGCTTCGTTTTGTCGGGTTTGTGTAGGTTTTACCTAAAATATTTTAAATTTTTAGTTTTTTTCAATTGTATTTAATAATTTTAATTAAGTATACTTTTAAACACTATGGTTATAAAAAGCATGGCAATATATTTTTAAGTGAATGAAAATTCGTTCTAATTAGAAAATTTAAGGTCGTATTGATCGACTCAAAATAATGTAAAATCTACAATGAATTTAAAGGAATAGTATCTTGCAAATTCTTTTATTAATATAATGCATCTGTAAGTAACAGTTTGCTGCAAATATTAATGACGCAACGGATGTGTACAAGCTTAGTTTTTAAAATTATTTGAATCAAGGTTATATAACTGTCGCACATTTATGCAAATATGCGACAGATTTTAATCAAAATAATCGTACTTTTAACTACAAGAAAAAAATTCTTTAATGTTCTTAGCTACTAAAAAAAAATTAAAAAATTGGCTTTGTTTTCTAAAATGTTTTTTAAAAAATATTTTAGTATAAAATACATTGTGAATATTACAATAAAACTTATAATTAAACCAAACTTACTTAAAGTTTACATAACCCAGATGAGAAAATTTAATAGCCAAAATTTTATTATTTAAACTTTAGTCTACAAAGTTAAATTTATTTAATTCTCATATTTTATCACAAAACTGAGTTTTACCCTAAACTGCTCATGATTTAATAAACAATTAAGAAAAGGTTAGATGCATTTGAAGTGCTACAACAAGTATTAAGTTTAGAAGCTTTTTATACAACAAATTATATTGAAATAACTAATTGCAAGTGAAAACAATTTAATCAAACATCTGAATTAAAATCTTCAGTTAATTTTAAATTTCTCACTAAAAGACAAAAATCTAAACATTGTAATAATTTTGAGTGAATGAAAATTCGTTTTAATAAGAAAATTTAAAGTCGTATCGAACGACTCAAAATATTGTAAAATCTACCTTGAATTTAAAAGAATAACATTTTGCAAATTCTTTTATTTATATAATGCATCTGTAAGTAACAGTTTGCTGTAATATTAATGACGCAACAGATGTGTACAAGCTTAGTTTTTTAAATTATTTGAACCAAGATTATATAACTGTCGCACATTTATGCAAATATGCGACAGATTTTATTCGAAATAATCGTACTTTTAACTACAAGAAAAATTTTTTTTAACGTTCTCAGCTATTAGAAAAATTAAAAAATTGGCTTTGTTTTCTAAAATGTTTTATAAAAAATATTTTAGTATAAAATACATTGTGAATATTACAATGAAACTTATAATTAAACCAAACTTATTTAAAGTTTACAAAACCCAGATGAGAAAATTAAAAAGCCAAAATTTTATTATTTAAATTTTAGTCTACAAAGTTTCATTTATTTAATATTTATATTTTATCACAAAGCTGAGTTTTACCCTAAACTGGTCATGATTTAATAAACAATTAAGAATAGATTAGATGCATTTGAAGTGCAACAACACGTATTAAATTTAAAAGCTTTGTATACAACAAAATGTATTGAAGTAACTATTTGGAGGTGATTTTTGGATAGACCATAAAGTGTTAATTGTAAGTAGTTTTGTTTTTTACTTTTTAGACTTTAAGCTTTTAAAGTTATTACTTATTATTATTGCAGCCTTGTATAAAATGCAAACAATTAATTTTCGATGAAAAGTATAATGTGTTAAAGTATACTCGAATAGAATTTAAAACGCTTTATTAAATGTAAATCTAGCTTAAGTAAAAATAAAAAGTAAGTTAAAGAATTTATAGTAGCATTGCTTTATCTGTAGTTTTTGCCATTATGGAGGACTCTTTTGACGAAAGTAATATCTAATTTTATTTGTTTAATATTGTTATGTCTTTTACTAAAAAAACATAATCAAAATCTACTAAATTTTATCAAGAAAGTTTAACAAACGTTTAAGCTTTTTTTTAAACATTTTCTAGTTTTTAAAAAGTAACTTTTTAGTTGTAAAACAATTTAAGAAATAAAGTTTTGTGTTTATAACCTATTTGTTAAGTTTTATTTATAAATATATATATTTGTATTTACTTAACTACAGCCCAACTTTATATTTTTTAATTAAAACAATATAATTATAATAACTGATTTTATATTAGTGTGAAAAAGTTTACATGTACAAAATATTTACTTCAGTCAAACAAAACATAAATGCTTTTAGCCATTCAAAATAGCCTTTTCAATAATTCAACAGAACATGCTATAAGTGTAACAAAGACTTTTTAAGTTCATTTAATAAAATATGCAATTACAAAAATATGTTTTAAGAAGCCATCTGAAAATCTTCACAAACATCAACTTAGAGTATTTGTTTATATACATAAAGTTTTATACGCCAATGTTGTTCCATTTCGCTTACTACTCTGTTTTATACTTTAAGTTCAACTATAAAATATTTTCCTTGAGAATACAAATCTTGAAATATAAATAAAAAATAAATTAAATGTATTTTCATACTGTGCAAAATTTTCTTCCGGCAAAGTTGATGACGTTTATAAGTGTCTTCGTGTAAATATACCCCTTTTAGCATAAGTGACCCTTCGTTAAAAAGTGTCTTCGTGAGAAGTTTTCATTCGTGCATATTTGACTCCTACCTATAAATTAATTCTTTACAATAATATATTTCTCTTTTTAAAAACAGTTTTTAGAGGTATATTTGTACTGAATAATTAAACTTAAGTTACTATATATTGTTAATGATTTTTAGCATTGTTAACTCAAAACTTTGAAAATTTAAATATTTTATTGGTTTCAACCAGTAGTTATTAACTTTATTTTCACGTTGTTTTTGCATATTGATGACAGATGATGTATCATTCATAGAAATTATAAAGCAATAACAAGATATCCTTTGTTGCATTTACTTTTAAATACTTTATTTAAAAATTTTAGATTGTTATAAAATCAATTACTAGAAAAACACATTGTCATATTTGAATATAGTATACATTATAAAAAAATATCAGGTTTAATAGAATGTTTTTAAATTATTTTCCAAATTAATAAAAAAGTAAGGTTTTAGCTAGAAAATTCAAAAGCAAAATATCCTCTATGTCATTTTCTTATCAATAACTATTTATTGTACAAAATTTAAATTTTACTAGTAAAATAATCTAGAATTAATATGTAATATATAAAGTCATTAAACTTACTAATAAATAAAACATCGTAAATATTAAACAAAAAAGTAAATATGAACAGAAAACTTTAAATCAATTTAATTGATTCAATTCAATGCTAAAAATTTAAAAAAATGTTAAACAATGTGTTGTATGCTTAAAAAGTATTTAGTTGTAACTATTTTAAAAAACTTATTAAACAAGTATATATTCTATCATGATAATAACTTGAGTTATTCATTAGAAAAATTTGTATTATGAAAAAAAAACTTAGAAACATTAATGATGATATTTTTTAAATACACGGTTTGATGCAATCACGAAACGAGAAACAACAGATTTACAACAAATTACTACAATAAAATCGAACGCATTGCTATTTTAACACAAGTTTCAACTAATTGTGTGAATAACAGAAAAATTCCTTAGTTAAAACAATTTAATCAAACATCTGAATTAAAATCTTCAGTTAATTTTAAATTTCTAACTAAAAAGACAAAACTCTAAACATTGTAATATTTTTAAGTGAATTAAAAATTCGCTTTAATAAGAAAATTTAAAGTTGTATTAAACGACTCAAAATATTGTAAAATCTACCATGAATTTAAAAGAATAACATCTTGCAAATTATTTTTTTGATATAATGCATCTGTAAGTAACTGTTTGCTGTAATATTAATGACGCAACGGATGTGTACAAGCTTAGTTTTTAAATTATTTGAACCAAGATTATATAACTGTCGCACATTTATGCAAATATGCGACAGATTTTATTCAAAATAATCCTACTTTTAACTACAAGAAAAAATTTTTTTAACGTTCTCAGCTACTAGAAAAATTAAAAAAATTGGCTTCGTTTTCTAAAATGTTTTATAAAAAATATTTTAGTATAAAATACATTGTTAATATTACAATGAAGCTTATAATTAAACCATACTTACTTAAAGTTTACAAAACCCAGATGAGAAAATTAAATAGCCAAAATTTTATTATTTAAACTTTAGTCTACAAAGTTTAATTTATTTAATACTCATATTCTATCACAAAGCTTAGATTTACCCTAAACTGCTCATGATTTAATAAACAATTAAGAATATATTAGATGCATTTGAAGTGCTACAACACATATTAAATTTAAAAGCTTTGTATACAACAAAATATATTGAAATAACTAATTACAGGTGATTTTTGGATAGACCATAAAGTGTTCATTGTAATTAGTTTTGTTTTTTACTTTTTAGACTTTAAGCTTTTAAAGTTATCACTTGTTATAATTGCTGCCTTGTATAAAATGCAAACACTTACTTTTTGATGAAGAGTATAATGTAGAAAAGTAAACTCGAATAGAATTTAAAACGCTTTATTAAACGTAAATCTAGCTTAAGTAAAAATAAAAAGTAAGTTAAAGAATTTATAGTCGCATTGCTTTATCTGTAATTTTTGCCGTCATGGAGGACTCTTTTGACGAAAGTAATATCTAATTTTATTTGTTTATTTTTATTATGTCTTTTACTAAAAAAAACAATATCAAAAAAGACTAAATTTTATCTTAAAAGTAACTTTTTCGTTGTAAAACAAGTTAAGAAATAAAGTTTTGTGTTTATAACTTATTTGTTAAGTTTTATTTATAAATATATATATATTTGTATTTACTTAACTACAGCCCAACTTTATGTTTTTTAATTAAAACAATATAATTATCATAACTGATTTTATATTAGTGTGAAAAAATTTACATGTACAAAAGATTTACTTTAGTCAAACAAAACATAAATGTTTTTAGCCATTCAAAAAAGCCTTTTCAATAATTCAACAGAACATGCTATAAATGTAACAAAGTCTTTTTAAGTTCATTTAATAAAATATGCAATTACAAAAAAAATGTTTTAAAGGTTATCTGAAAAATCTTCACAAATATTAACTTAGAGTATTTGTTTATCTACATTAAGTTTTATACGCCAATGTTCTTCCATTTCGCTTACTACTCTGTTTTATCCTTCAAGTTCAACTATAAAATATTTTCCTTGAGAAAACAAATCTTGAAGTATAAATATAAAATAAATTAAATGTATTTTCATACTGTGCAAAATTTTCTTCCGGCAAAGTTGATGCCGTTTTCAAGTGTCTTCGTGTAAATATATCCCTTTTAGCATAAGTGACCCTTCGTTAAAAAGTGTCTTCGTGAGAAGTTTTCGTTCGTGCATATTTGACTCCTACACATAAATTAAATCTTTACAATAATATATTTTTCTTTTAAAAACAGTTTTTTGAGATATTTTTGTACTGAATAATTAAGCTTAAGTTACTATAAAGTGTTAATAATTTTTAGCATTGTTAACTCAAAACATGAAAAATTTAAATATTTTATTGGTTTCAACCAGTGGTTATTAACTTTATTTTCACGTTATTTTTGCATATTGATGACAAATGATGTATCATTCATAGACATTTTAAAGCAATAACACGATATCCTTTGTCGCATTTACTTTTAAATACTTTAATTAAAAATTTTAGATTTTTATAAAATCAATTACTAGAAAAACACATTGTCATGTTTGAATATAGTATACATTATAGAAAATTATCAGGCTTATTAGAATGTTTTTAAATTAATTTCTATATTGATAAAAAAATAAGGTTTTAGCTTAGAAATTCAAAAGCAAAATATTCTCTATTGCATTTTCTTATCAATAACTATTAATTGTACAAAATTTAAATTTTACTAGTAAATAAATCTAGAATTAATATGTAATATATAAAGTCATTAAACTTACTAGTATTTAAAACATCGTAAACATTAAACAAATAAATAAATATGAATAGAAAACTTTAAAATAGTGTAATTGATTCAATTCAATGCTAAAAAATTTTAAAAATGTTAAACAATGTGTTGTATGCTTAAAAAGTATTTAGTTGTAACTATTTTAAAAAACTAATTAAACAAGTATATAATCTATCATGATATGACTTAAGTTATTCATTAGAAAAATTTGTATTATGAAAAAAAGAACTAAGAAACATTAAAGATTATATTTTTTAAAAACACGGTTTAATGCAATTATGCAACAAGAAACAACAGATTTAACGATGAATTACTACAATAAAATCGAACGCAATGCTATTTTAGCACAAGTTTCAACTAATTGTGTGAATAATAGAAAAATTCTTCGGTTAAAACAATTTAATCAAACATCTGAATTAAAACCTTCAGTTAATTTTAAATTTCATACAAAAAAGACAAAACTCTAAATATTGTAATATTTTTAAGTGAATGTAAGTTCGTTTTAATAAGAAAACTTAAAGTCGTATTGAACGACTCAAAATGTTGTAAAATCTACCTTGAATTTAAAAGAATAACATATTGCAAATTCTTTTATTGATATAATGCATCTGTAAGTAACAATTTGCTGTAATATTAATGACGCAACGGATGTGTACAAGCTTAGTTTTTTAAATTATTTGAACCAAGATTGTATAACTGTCGCACATTTATGCAAATACGCGACAGATTTTATTCAAAATAATCGTACTTTTAACTACAAGAAAAAAATTCTTTAACGTTCTCAGCTACTAGAAAAATTAAAAAAATTGGCTTCGTTTTCTAAAATGTATTATAAAAAATAATTTAGTATAATATACATTGTGAATATTACAATGAAACTTATAATTAAACCAAACTTAATTAAAACTTACAAAACCAAGATGAGAAAATTACGAACAGTAAATAGCCAAAATTTTATTATTTAAATTTTAGTCTACAAAGTTTAATTTATTTAATACTCATATTTTATCACAAAGCTGAGTTTTACCCTAAACTGCTCATGATTTAATAAACAATTAAGAATAGTTTAGCTGCATTTGAAGTGCTACAACACGTATTGAATTTAAAAGCTTTGTATACAACAAAATATATTGAAATAACTATTTGCAGGTGATTTTTGGATAGACCATATAGTGTTCATTGTAAGTAGTTTTTTATTTTTATTTTTAGACTTTAAGCTTTTAAAGGTTATCACTTATTATAATTGCAGCTTTGTATAAAATGCAAACAATTACTTTTTGATGAAGAGTATAATGTAAAGAGTAAACTCGAATAGAATTTAAAGCGCTTTATTAAACGTAAATCTAGCTTAGGTAAAAATAAAAAGTAAGTTAAAGAATTTATAGTCGCATTGCTTTATCTGTAATTTTTGCCATTATGGAGGACTCTTTTGACGAAAGTAGTATCTAGTTTTATTAGTTTAAATTTGTTATGTCTTTTACTAAAAAACATTATCAAAAACTACTAAATTTTATCAAGAAAGTTTAACCAACGTTTAAACTTTTTTTAAACATTTTTTAGTTTTTAAAAAGTAACTTATTCGTTGTAAAACATTTTATGAAATAAAGTTTTGTGTTTATAACTTATTTGTTTAGTTTTATTTATAAGTATATATTTTTGTATTTACTTAACTACAATCCAACTTTATATTTTTAAATAAATAATATAATTATCATAACTGATTTTATATAAGTGTGAAAAAATTTACATCTACAAAAGATTTACTTCAGTCAAACAAAACATAAATGCTCTTAGCCATTTAAAAAAGCCTTTTCAATAATTCAACAGAACATGCTATAAGTATAACAAAGTCTTTTTAAGTTCATTAAATAAAATATGCAACTAAAAAAAATGTTTTAAGATTCAATCTGAAAATCTTCACAAACATCAACTTAGAGTATTTGTTTATATACATTAAGTTTTATACGCCAATGTTCTTTCATTTCGCTTACTACTCTGTTTTACTCTTCAAGTTCAAATATGAAATATTTTCCTTGAGAAAACAAATCTTGAAATATAAAATAAATAAATGTATTTTCATACTGTGCAAAATTTTATTCCGGCAAAGTTGATGCCGTTTATAAGTGTCTTCGTCTAAATATACCCCTTTTAGCATAAGTGACCCTTCGTTAAAAAGTGTCTTTGTGAGAAGTTTTCATTCGTGCATATTTGACTCCTACCCATAAATTAAATCTTTACAATAATATATTTCTCTTTTAAAAAACAGTTTTTTGAGATATTTTTGCACTGAAAAATTAAACTTAAGTTACTATAAATTGTTAATAATTTTTAGCATTGTTAACTCAAAACTTGAAAAATTTAAATATTTTATTGGTTTCAACCAGTGATTATTAGCTTTATTTTCACGTTATTTTTGCATATTGATGACAAATGATGTATCATTCATAGAAATTTTAAAGCAATAACACGATATCTTTTGTCGCATTTACTTTTAAATACTTTATTTAAAAATTCTAGATTGTTATAAAATCAATTACTAGAAAAACACATTGTCATATTTGAATATAGTGTACATTATATAAAACTATCAGGTTTATTAGAATGTTTTTAAATTTTTTTCCATATATATATAAAAATAAGGTTTTAGCTAAGAAATTCGAAAGCAAAATATTCTCTATGGCATTTTCTTATCAATAACTATTAATTGTACATAATTTAAATTTTACTAGTAAATAAATCTAGAATTAATATGTAATATATAAAGTCATTAAACTTACTAGTAAATAAAACATCGTAAACATTAAACAAAAAAGTAAATATGAATAGAAAACTTTAAAATAGTGTAATTGATTCAATTCAATGCTAAAAATTTAAAAAAATGTTAAACAATGTGTTGTATGCTTAAAAAGTATTTAGTTGTAACTATTTTAAAAAAATAATCAACCAAATTTATAATCTATCATGATAATAACTTAAGTTATTCATTAGAAAAAGTTGTATTATGAAAATAAAACTAAGAAACATTAAAGATTATATTTTTTAAAAACACGGTTTAATGCAATTACGCAACAAAAACAACAGATTTACAATTAATTACTACAATAAAATCGAACGCATTGCTATTTTAGCACAATTTTCAAATAATTGTGTGAATTATAGAAATATTGTTTAGTTAAAACAATTTAATTAAACATCTGAATTGAAATCTTCAGTTAATTTTAAATTTTTCACTAAAAACACAAAACTCTAAACATTGTATATTTTTAATTATATAAAAATTCGTTTTAATTAGAAAATTTAAAGTCGTATTGAACGACTCAAAATATTGTAAAATCTACCCTGAATTTAAAAGAATAACATCTGGCAATTTCTTTTATTGATATAATGCACCTGTAAGTAACAGTTTGCTGTAATATTAATGATGCAACGGATGTGTACAAGCTTAGTTTTTAAATTATTTGAACCAAGATTATATAACTGTCGCACATTTATGCAAATATGCGACAGATTTTATTCAAAATAATCTTACTTTTAACTACAAGAAAAAAATTTTTTAACGTTCTCAGCTACTAGAAAAATTAAAAAATTGGCTTCGTTTTCTAAAATGTTTTATAAAAAATATTTTAGTATAAAATACATTGTGAATATTACAATGAAACTTATAATTAAACCATACTTACTTAAAGTTTACAAAACCCAGATGAGAAAATTAAATAGCCAAAATTTTATCATTTAAACTTTAGTCTACAAAGTTTAATTTATTTGATACTCATATTTTATCACAAAGCTGAGTTTTACCCTAAACTGCTCATGATTTAATAAACAATTAAGAATATATTAGATGCATTTAAAGTGCTACAACATGTATTAAATTTAAAAGCTTTGTATACAGCAAAATATATTGAATTAACTAATTGCAGGTGATTTTTAGATAGACCATAAAGTGTTCATTGTAAGTAGTTTTGTTTTTTTAATTTTTAGACTTTAAGCTTTTTAAAGGTTATCACTAATTATAATTGCAGCCTTGTATAAAATGCAAACAATCACTTTTTGATGAAGAGTATAATGTAAAGAGTAAACTCGAACAGAATTTAAAACGCTTTATTAAACGTAAATCTAGCTTAGGTAAAAATAAGAAGTAAGTTAGAGAATTTATAGTCGCATTGCTTTATCTGTAATTTTTGCCGTTATGGAGGACTCTTTTGACGAAAGTAATATCTAATTTTATTTGTTTATTTTTATTATGTATTTTACTAAAAAAACAATATCAAAAACTACTAAATTTTATCTTAAAAGTAATTTTTTCGATTTAATTCCCACCACAACTCAAGGGAGTTAATTTCATTCCGATGCGTATATATAGGCGCTTGTCTTTCAAATACGCGTTAAAGTTAGTTGTTACTTACTGAAAGACGTTTCATTAACTTGTTTCGAGAAAACGTCTACATCGCGGAGTTGATGTTAGTATTTATGTAACTTTACGATTGTTGATACTTTTTATAGATTTTATTTGTGTCGTGATTTAATAGTTTCTTTCTTCAGAACTAAGATTATTATTGAAAATAAAGTAAATTGCATTTATTCAAAGTGTGTTTTATTCATAACTTAGGAAATAGTTTTGTAACTTATAATTGTAGCTACTTGTAACTAAAGCTGTCAGTTAGTAAGTTACTGGAGACCACGTAGTTAAGAAATAAAACATAAACACCATTAAAATAACCCATTTGGTTAAAACATAATTACTTCTATTTTATTAATTTTTTTTTCAACATTTCAAACTAGCATTTTAAGAGGACGTCGTAAAACAGTTACAAATTAGTTTTGTACTAAATAAGCAAAATAATAATACATATAAGTAAATAATACCGCATATTGTACGGTTTTAAATTATAATTAATGGAAGGTTCTATAGTTTTTAAAAGTTCTCATTTTTGTATATATTTGAATATATAACACTTGTGTCAAAATTTCAACGTAATAAAAAAAAACAACTAAAGTATTACATTACTATTTATTTTACTAACTGTCTTGCAAAATAATCCTTTGTGCAAAAGTAACCAACCGTGCAAATAAATTTTAGTACATAATTGACCGCTCGTTCAAATATGATTTTCTACAAAAAAGCCCCTTCTTGCAAAAGTGACTTTTTGTGGATATCTGATTAACTCCGTGCAAAAGTTTTATTTAAACTTCTATTGGTATTAAATGTTTTCTTACAACAAGTGAAAAATGTGTAGTGAAGTTACTTCTTATAATAAATCGAAGAATTCATAGTCGCGTTGTACGATTTAAAACTAACTTCAACTTAATTAAGTCTATAAAATATTTCTAAACAATATATAGAAGTTCTGTCAATTAATGTTTATCGGAACACTTTTGTGACCTCAAACGATGCAATTTTTTACTTTTAGTGCGTTGTTTGCCTGCGTAGTAATATTTTTAAGATATATTTTGAAACATGGTTTGAACAATTTATTAAAGTTTTTTAGTTAAAAAAAAAAACCAATAAAGCTACATTGTTATGATTAGGAAATATATCAATTTTTCAAAGTCTAAAATTATAAAAAATACTTAAAATAAACTATGAAAATTTATCAAATAAAATGATGGTTTTTGAAACTTTAAGGTTTTTTTATCGTTAGTAATTTACTCAATGACAATGTGGAAAATACTAAATTGTTTTTAAAATTTCACAAAATATGATGAAATCTTAGGTATTCCAATATATAAATTTTAATAGTAATACATTCGTAATAAATTACTTACCACAGTTTGGTTGCGCGATGTATAACTTATAAAAATTTTAGACGGTTTGGTTTAAATTTTTTCCAGTGATAAGAGTAGATATGAATGCTTAAGTAAGGTTAAATAATTTTTAAGAGATTGCCTCAGTTATTAAGAGCTTTTGCACTCATATGTATTACAAAGCAATTCAAATATATTTTAAAAACCGAAGTACAAGTTTTGTGTACTAGATTTAGTAGTTAGTAAAATTTAAATATAATAATAAAGCTAAATACTAAAGAAATTTAATTGAAATTCAGATTGTATAACTACAAACAAAATAAATATAGTTGATCTAATAAACTTTGCTAAACTCTAAAAAGAAAAGCAAGAACACGTTTGTGAAAATTTTTGATAATTTATTTTTCTTAACCTTTTAACTTATGTTGTTTTATATGTAGTAACATACATTAAACTAGCTAGTTAATAAAAAGTAAGTAGTATGATTTAACAAAAAGTTTAAGTCTTACATATATATAGTAGGTTGAGTAAGAAAATTCACAAAAATTCATTTAGTGCATCATTAACAAACTCTTTTAAAACTTTATCGTCATTTTCCGATAAAATATCTAAGCATATAAATATTGATTTAAATATATGTTTAAGATTACTAAATTTCTTATTATTGAAGTATGAAGTTTAATTTATGTAAGCTATCTATTTAATATAGTTATTTTAATATTACGCAATATAAGCCGATATAACATTTTTTAGTACTTTTTTAGCATCTTAATAAATAACCTTGCCTTTTTTGTCTGACCCGCTTATACTTACAAGAGGCTAACTTTGGTTTACATAGTTTAATAAATTTTTGTAACTATGCTCACTTTAGTATTGATTGTTATTTACTGTGATTTTATACTGAAATATGATTAAGTAGTTCAAAATAATAATGTTTACAAGCTTAAAAGTGTTTAGGCAGATAAAATCGATATACATTAAATCCAAAATGCTAATTAAATATATGTCAGAATTTATGTTGTATATTTAACGGGTTGGAAAAACTTGATTTAATTTAAAATGTTTTATAGTCACGTTGTAAAACTTCCAAAATACAATAATATTGCCAGATGTTAACAACAAATCTTGTTAGAATCCGAAGTAAAACTATAAATTAATGTTTGCTCCTGAATTTGATGACATTAATAAATTGTTAGTAATATTCAAGAAGTTTTTGTTATTAAAGTAATATCTTTAACTAGATAGTAAATAATCAACTATACATTATTTTTGATAACATAATTGTCAACCATCTTGAAATTTATCATTTAGTTTATATCATTAGATACTCTTATCATTTAACTATATTCATACAATTCTTAAAAACACTTTAAGTTTTAGCAAAAAAATATTGGTTTTTAATATTTTGTCGATTTTATTAAAAAAAAATATTTTAGATTTTAATCTTTAGTGCTTATGTTAAATAGTTCTAATATATAATTTTTATTAAA
Organism: Thalia democratica; assembly: GCF_965202585.1. Lineage (NCBI taxonomy): Eukaryota > Metazoa > Chordata > Thaliacea > Salpida > Salpidae > Thalia > Thalia democratica. The sequence continues at coordinate 82,478,953 of NC_139167.1, forward strand.
AAAAATTAAATTTTTTAAAGTTGATGTTAAAAAATAATTTTAAATCTATATTCACGTTTGTCTATTAAGTTTAAAGTTTTTTCTATTTTAGTTTATGGTATTAATTTGTATAAATAGCAATTCTATCATATTTTAAAATTAAAATTTTTATCGAACTGTGAAACAAAAATTTCACAGTATACATTTTAAATAGTTAAAATTAAAAAAAAACCTATTTTAATGCTTTGAAAATAAAACATTAAAGCTATCTTGAACAGTTTAGTTATAACTTGTTAGTTGTATTAAATCTAACAAAAACCATTTTAAGAAATAATTTAGACTTTTTAGATATAAATTTTCAGTACTACATATTTGTAAAAAAATCTAAGACAGAATACATTCAAAAACATATTTTATTAAAGCAAACAACAGATAAAATCGATTTTCGCTAATGGTTTTCAAATACTTTTGTTAGCAGTTATTTTTAAGATTAAATTTTGAGTAAATAAATAGTATGAGGTTACATCAGTAAAATCAATTAACACTTATTAGCATAATTGAGCAAGATTAGTTAGACATTCACAATTCGTAGTAACATATTTAAAACAATTGATCAGTAATTAAAGTAAGATAAGCAACAATAACAAAACAAACATTAAAATAAGCGACAAAATTCAAATAAAATCTAACAAAGTTATTAATTTTGTTTTTCTAATTCAATCTAATTTATAACAACTTCTAAAGATTAGAATTAGAAAACGTATTGTTGCTTACACAAATTAGGTTTGCATGTTTTTATAAATAAAGATTCTAAAACACTTAGGTGATAATCATCACGAGCTTTACTTATAAAAGAAAAATACTATAACTATAGATCTTTGCACAATCTTAACTGTTTAATTGTTCCGCAATCGCTAATGATCCGTTAGATAGACAGATAAACCCCTGTCCATCTAACTAAATCTTTTATAAACATATGTTTAAATGTACTTTGTAATTCTGTTCTTACAACTCCTTTTATTCTAAAAGATGTTTGTCTAAGTTTGTTAAACATGGCAGTAAAAAAAAAGTGAATTTAGATTTAATTCTTATATTTATAAACAGATAGATGGACTGGTAATCGGTAGTCCCCTTGTCCCTATTTTAGCCAACATTTTTGTGGGATACTTTGAATCAATGCTCTTTTTTAAGTATCAAAAACCAATAAACTATTTTAGATATGTTGATGACATTTTTGTATCTTGCAATGATAATTATAACATTGAGAAATTATTTAGCGAAAGTTCGAATTTACACCTAATTTAAAATTTACTATTGAGAAAGAAAAAGACAATTGCTTTCCTTTCTTGGTTGTACATATGTAGCGTACATCTTCGGAGTTGCTCACTACTGATTATGCAATTTTTTACATTTAAAAAAACTACCTGTTTTTACTTACGTTTAAAAATATAGCATTAGTTTAAGAAATAGAATTTTTAATGGCTTGGTACGAACCTATATAAAAAATGTGATTAAACAACCAAATAAAAAAGTTTTTAATGATTGTTAATTTTTGGTTCGTTAAAGTATGAACTGTTATGTAAAACTTGTCTAATTTTTTAAGCAAAACAATTATGCTTTGGTTTAAATGATTTAAAGTGTAATCAATATTATAAAATATTTAAAAACACAAATTGTTAGTTTTGGTCGCATTGAACGACTTAAGAATAAGACCAGTTCATTTTTTCATAAGGTTAAAATTTAAGTTTCTTCTATACTAAAACAATAAACTGACGTTTGTGGTAATATACAGAATACGTCAGTAACTTAAACAAAAAATTAGAGTAAACTCATGAAGGCTTTTAGTATTACGACTTGAGAACCATTCTAAGGCGTTACAAGGTTAAGAAATAAAAAGTGAAGCAAAGTACGTTAATAAATATGTTTTAACAGGACTTACTTTTTAGGGGCTGAAGCAAATGAAATATATATCAAAATTTTAAAACTTGTTAAATTCGGATTAAGTAATGGTATACGTTATAAGATATTTGTAAACAATGTAACCAAAGTCAATAAACTAATCAACTTGAATTTTAAATAAGTTTATGCTTACCATTTTAAGTTGTTTTATGTAAGTTAAACGATGTTTATACATTACAAAAACAAAAACGTTTTTATTTGAAAAATATTTTTTTATCTACCAACTCATCATTATTTATTTAGTTTGAAAAGCATATAATATAAAGAACAGCGAAACAGAATATTGCCTTTGTAAGTAGAGTGAGATTATTTACCTTGCTATATCATATACGTCGTTTGGATAATTTTTAGGTTATAAAATAAAGCATTTTTAGTTGTAATTGAAAACTTAAGCTTGTAAAAGAACCTGTATAAAACATGTAAACATATATTGTTTTGTTAAATTTATAAAACAAACTTTTTAAATATGTACACTATGTCACAACAAACTTATAATATAGTGGCTGAATAATAATTTAACAGTGAAGTCAATATTTGCTGAATTGGTTTTATGTTTTACCGTACACAGTAACAATTTTTATACTCATCGTTAAACTTTTTTAAACTGTTATTTAATTTTTGTAATTATATTTTTTACTAACATTTAAATTGTATATATTTAATCATTATATTGATTAGACCTTTTTATTCAACATTTGTGCGTAAGAATTAACAACTTTAAATAACTAAAAATAAATACTAATAGTAAAAGTGTTTTTTAAATGTTTTGTTAAAGATTTTTTATAAATAAATGTTTTTTTATGTGTGGACATTCAGACTTAGTCTTAATAAATTAAAAAAAATACTATCTGACAAAATTGTAGTAAAAAATAGGACTAAAATTTACTAAAATTACTAAAAAAAGTATAAAAACGTTATAAATATTCTTTTGCTAAAACTTTTTTATAAAATTGGTACTTAACTTTTGGTTAAACTTAATACGAAGTTAAATATGTCATAAAAAAAAAATAAATGCCATCGTTTTTTAATTATTTAAGTCAAACTACTAAATAAAAAACAAAGCTTCTAGTTTTTATTTTATTTAAGTTTAAGTAAATAAAGTTAAAAATTTATTAATTTTTTTTATCTCATATTATTTTATTTTTTATCAACTATATCAGTGATTTATTATGAATTTGTTTTTTTAAAGCAAACAGTTTTTATAAAATTAAATTTTCTTAGATCAAATATAAGAAAAACAACAAGTTAAATGAAAATTTATGTAGTTGATTTTTTTTTTACAAAAAACCTCTAATAATAACAAAATTATATTAATTTTATTTTAAGATTTGTTTTTTTATATGTTTGCGATGTTTTTACTTATAATTCTCTAAGATAAATTTTCGTTTTGATTAAAACAGTTATATATTGAAACAAAGCTTTTATTTAAAGTAAAATATAACTTTTTAGAAAGATTGTTTAATGACTAAGGTATCGAATATAAATGAATTGGACATTTGTTTTTTTTTATCTTTAAATTATTTAAATTATTGCAACACTATATATATTATGTAATAGACATACAACAGTTATAAATATAAGTACAATTAAATCCAGTAATTAAAAAATGGTCAAAGTTTATACTTAAAAACTAAAGAAATTTAGTTTAATATTATTTATGTTACATTAACGAAGTTTTGTTTAAATTTTGTGCGGTAAACTAACATAGTTATTTTGCTACTTTACTATTTGACTTCTACTCAGTACAACTTAAAATATAAGCATAATCATCTTTTTATAAGCTTGTTTATTGAAAAGTGTAGTTATTTTTCCAAGGTTTTGTAAGTTAAAAACTTTGATCAGTTTAGATTTTTTATATAATAGGTTATTTATTATTTCTACTTTAAGGGTATTTATGTTTTAATCCAGCATAATAAGCCATTATCAAATACGATTACGACGTAGCAGTTTACTTGTTCTTTTGTGTACTTGTTTCATAAAGATTAGTTTAACTTGTTTTATAATCCTTCAATTTGTTTTCTTGTATAAAAGTTTTTAACTTAAAACATTTTTGTATAATCCAATGTATAATAATGTATCCAATTTATAAGATTTTAGATAAATAAATGATTATAAACGAGTTTAGAATTTATATTTAATAATTATATGTTTTAAATTGATTATAATTTATAACTTTTTAAAATTAATTTAGAGTAACAAAACATTTTTTAAGTTATAATTTTAAGTTTTAATAGTCAGCCTAAAAGTAAGTAACACATGATATAGTTATATAATTTCTAAATAATTTTAATATTTTTACAAGACGGTCGATAATAATTCTAGCTTTAAGAATAAGTTGTGAACTAGATATAAGTACCTATATTTTTAGTGACATAAATTAAGTTTATCAAGAAAATTTACACATCTTAATATTAAATTAAATGAATTCAACATTAACTATAAATTTTAAAGCTTGAAACTTTTAATCGCTACCCCATACAAAATTGAATAACATTTTTTGAGTAAATTAGAAAAATTTAATAGTCATCTTATCTTTAAAAAATACAAATCGTAGGTAATTTTTTTGTTGTTAAATATGTAAGTAATTTTAAAATATTAATGATAATTGAAACTAACGTAGTAAGCCAAAAGTAGTTATAAATAGTTGCGTTGCATGACTTACAAATCGTAATCTTCCTTTGTCGCAGGATCAAATTATATTCAAGTTTATCATTACAATTTATATATTACATTACTATACTGATGTTTGATGAATTTTTAAGTGACGTCATACAGTTACAATATTAGTTTTGAGATTGAAAGTTTAGTTTGTAATTTTTGTTTGATGCTTATAAAATATTATTTAAGTAAAGCTTATTATTAAATGCTAAAAAACGAATAATTTTCTTTTAAACTTGTAATGTTTTTTAGCAAACAATTTATTTTAACTTAAGTAAATATTATTATTAAATTTAATTTGATTAAGATAAATAAAAGTTATAAAATACTAATTTTAAGATTATTTAGCTAACGGTATAACATTTAGATTATAAAATTTAACTTTTGTTAGACTTGCTATATTTAAATGTCTAGTAAAAATGTGTTGTTTATAAAAACAATAGTTTTTAGTTAAAATAGCGAAACACATAACAGTTTATTTATAGTTTTAAAGCTGGGTTTAATACCAATAGATTATTAAATTGTTTAAAAAAAAAATTCCATAATTAAAACAAACTATTTTAGTATAGACGTAATAAATATGTATTAGTAGATAAAATCAAAGTTGATTCAGTCACGTTGTAAATGTTTAAATTAAATTAATAAATTTTTAATGGTTAAATGTTAGACTAAAGCTTAATGACTTTTGACAGTAACTTAGTTTATATAACTTTTTTAATAATATAATTTTTTAGTCGCGTTAAAAAAAAAAATTATCTAAGCTTTTATAAATTGCGACACATATCTACGCTTATTTTATGCCTAATAACCTTATAAGAGATCACAAAACAAAAATTAACGCTACATTTAAAATAAAAAGTTAAACTAAAGCTTACATTTAATGATTATGTTATTTCAGTCAAATAGTAATTTTTTTTACCACGACTGACGACTTAAATAATAAAATCATAGTTTAATACAAAAAATTGGTATATTCGTTATAAAGTTAAAAATAAATAATTGAAAAAATCACATCATAAAAAATGGCTTTAAAATGAAATTAAAGTATCACTTTAATTGAAATAAATGTCTATAATAATTAATATAAGTGCGACTTTTCAAAAGAATAGAAATACAATTTATTTTAATACTTATTTCAATAACGTACTATTATTACTTTTGAAAACTTTAATAGTTGTTTATTATTAATAAAATGCTTAGATTAAAGCTTGCTTAAACATAATGATTAAATAATAATTAGATTACAATAGTTTCGATATTGACGTATATAACTTCTAGTTTTTGTTATGTATTAAAATCTAAACTATAACTATTTAAAATAATTGAATTGTAGTCGAGTTTAACGACTTAAAAATTTCATAAAAAATACATTGTTCATTAATACTAGAAAAGTCTTACAATATATACAAAAACAGGAAGCTGATGTTTATGGGAATACAAAGTCATTGACTATGTTACTAGTACTTTTTAACAATAATCAGTACTAATTTTTAGACGAATTTGTTATTTTCAAATTTTGTTTTCGTAAACTATATTTTAAACGTCTTTATGTAGTTTAACATTGTAATTAAGGTAAAACCATTAGGACATTAGCCTGTGTATACAAAAAAAATTAGTCAGTATAAGTTGCGTTTATATCTTAATGATATTTATCATAATTCTAAAAGTCGTTTAACTTTATTTATCAAATCATAATATGTATATAGGAGAAATGAAAGTGGTTGTGGTTTAAAAAATACATGTCAACAAGACCTTTTTTGTGTCTACCGACTATGATAAAATTTTGCAAACGTTTTACCCTGAGTTTAGTTAAAATAAAATTTGACTATTGCTCTTTATGAGAAATAAATTTTTTTATCTAAATGCTTCTCATATTTACAAAAATTATAAAAAAAGTTTTATAAACAGATAAGCTAAAACTCTGTCATTCTAGATTAAATTATAATTTGTTTTTTTTTTTCGTTATTAAAATTCCTTGACTAAATTAAAATATATGTTTAAATACATTAGTTTTTAGATAGCTTATAAACTAGTTAATTAGAATAAGCTGATTGCAATTTAAATAAACCAGTGAGACTTTTGCTTTACCAGAGATACTTAAGTTTTTTGATGTAAAATTTTTTTTTTATATTTATTTAGGATGAATTTACTTTTACTATGAATTGACTTTAAAAAGCAATTTGGATTCTAAAATTCAAGTTTGGATTATTATAAAGGAGCTCGTAGATAAAAATAAGAAAAAACGAATAAATATTTTTTTTTTATTTTTACAACCTGTTCTAGAGACAAAAAAAAGATAATCGAAGTCGCTTTATTCGACTGAAAATATTTCATTTCAATGCAATTTAAAACTTTACTTAAAAAAAAATATGTTTATGGAAAAATTTAGTGACGTAGTGAGTTTTTTTATAGTTAAACAATAAACTTTAGATGCGTTGCTCTATGCTGAACTGTTAAAGTATCTATTGTAAGATCGAAAGTAATTTTCAAATGAAAGTAATAAAGTAGTAGCTATTAATCAAAACAGTAAAGATAAACAGTAAAACTATAATACTTACTTAAATACTGTAATTTGAGTAAAATACACTTTTAAAGTGGTCATAAATTTGTTTATTTAAGAAAATTTTTAAAACTTTATAATAAATTAATTTAAGTTACAGTTTAAACAGAAAATAAAATTTCGTTTATTTTACAAAATTTAAATAGTTTAATGTGCTTTTATTTTGCTAAAAATATTGATGACGCAACTGATGTATTTAAGTACAAGCTTAGTTTTGTAAATTCTTTGAATCAAGATTAAATAACTGTCGCACATCTATGCAAATTTGCGACATTTCTTATTCAAAATAATCGTACTTTAAACTTCCACATAAAAAAACTTCAAATAGTTATCTATTATTAAACTCAAACTAATTTGAATTTTTACTATTAAAAACTTGCTTTTTGACTTCACAATTCGAAACGTAAACTACTAATTAATTCTAATTTAAATTATAGTACATTTCTAAAGTTGCATTATTCATTTGCAAATGTTTAGATGCTTCCAACTGACTTTAAAAAGTTACACACAAACTCTGTATTAAAGCTTATAAGTAAAAATAAATTAAAATTTCTGATTTTTATTTACAATACGAAGACACAAGGATTTTTATAACTGTTAAAAACTTTTTTATGTAATGCAAACTAATTTCATATCTTTGAAATTACTCCATAATTCATCATTAGCAGCTAAGTTATATTTATTTATTTCTAAATTTAACTTCAGTTCAAAATATTAAAACTGTTTAATAAAAAGATAAAAAAAAAATTAAAAATACTTAAAATAAAACAACAAAATAATGAACTATGATGTTGATTTAAATATCAAATTTAATCATATCACGGCTAATATATACTTTAAAAACATCATTACAAATTCATCAAAGTTAAACAATTTTATAACAATTTAAAACATACAATTTAATAAAATTCAATTGAAGCAGTATATAATAGAACAACTATTTAGCTGAAATTTTAAAATGAAGAAATTGTGGTCATGAAGTTATATTTTAGTTAATATAAATAGAAAATATTTTTAACAACTGGAACATCAATTTCGAGTAATGATTTTATATATTTGCACCGCATTTACAACGGTTTAAAAGTTTAAAGCTGAAAGAGATCGTAAGAATATCTGATTAGAAATAATAATTCGAACTTGTTTTTATATGTATTTTTGTAGCTAACGTTTGTTCTTAAAGAAACTGACGTCACGAAGATACAAAAGTTTATTTTGCGTTGCGTTTTAAAGCCGAATTGTTTTAGTTAATAAGTGAAACTTACTATAAATTTCGTTCGTGTTATACTTATATTTACACTTTAAATGCATAAATAATAATAAATTTTAATTCAACTTTAATTATTTTTTTTAAACCGCATTCAAAAAAAGTAATAGAGTATTCTGTTTACTAAATTTGCTAATAAACCAAATATTAGTCTAGTACATTTTTCTTATTTATTAAATTTATTGCCAAATTTTACATGTTAATACCTGTTGAAAACAGCAATGTTACAAACATTTAAAAAGTTTAAGCTTATTTATATCAACTAAACAATCTCAGATTAGCTTGAATTTTGAGAAACTTAGTAACAATGTCTTAGTACTTATTAAATTTAATTTAAATGTTATCAGAGTAAGTTGTTTATAAGAAAAAAAATTCAAGTTGTTATTTTATTAGAGGTTATTATGAAGCGTGATAAGTAAATTATACTTATATTATGAAAAAGTTTTTGTTATCGATGATATATTTTATATTCGAAATAAAAAATTCCTTGACTAGAATCTTTTAGAGAATGGCTTGGTTTTGATTTTTTTATAATTACAACTAAGTTAAAATCCTAATAGTTAGTGAGCTAATATTGAATGAACTTAAAAACTTAAAAGTTATGAAGAACTTTAAACAATGATGATTAAGTAAAACAATAGTTGTTTTTGAAATAAAACATTCATTTAGTTTAAAATAGATAATTTGTAGAAAATATTCTTATGATTTTTAGTTTATATTAATTTAATGAATTTTCAGATTATTTATGATAAAGAAAATACTTGAAGAAAGGTTTAAAACTTATATTAGAATTAGATTATTTTTTTAAATGTTTGAAACGTAAAAACTTTAATTCTTTTTTACAGCTTTTTAATAATAATTTATTCATATACGTTTAGACATTTTAAATTGTAAGGTCAAATTTATAGTTCAATCTTAGTTAAAATTTTGTATGATCAATTAATTGGCATTGAAAATTGTTTTGGTCTTTGTTAATAAAACTAAACTGGGATGTATTATTTAAATCTTTATTAACAATTAAACTTAAAGTGTTTGTAAAGTTTAATAGTGGTTGAATTTAAGTTTTCAACAATAACCAAATAAATAAACATATATATATATATATATATATATATATAATTTATTAAAATGGCGATTTTAAAAATTCTGGAACATACGTTTCATAAAGCTTTAATTTTTCATAAAGCTCTAATCATCAGCCAGTTATTTTCAAAATAAAAGCACTGTACTAAACAAAGATACAAAAGTTATGCAAAAAAAACAAAAAACAGTATGACGTAATATTGTACATTACAAATATTCAGTACAAAAATCGACCTACCTTCTAACTAATCAAACAACTAAAATTAACGAAAACAACAGTTAATTGACTATAAAATGCGTCAAAATTTGTTGTGTTTTAAGAGAAGCTTTTTTATATGTCGAAAAGACGATATAAATTCGCTTCTCTTATTTAAACAACCTTCATTTTTTAACGCATACATAACGGCTGTTGATTCTTTTAAGCACAGCCTAAAAACAGGGTTGTTACCATCTGCTATTGGCTGTGCTCTTTTTATCACCTCCCAAGTTAATTTAAAATCAATGTTTTTGCGCTTAAGGCCGCAAACATACTTCGAAAGCTCAGTTTCATTTTCGTATACACCACCTTTAAAGGATTTTTATGGTTGGCATACCGAAATCTGAATTGAGTGGAGCATAAGCCGATGTAGAACTTCTTTTCAAGGTCAGAGTTAACTGTTGCCTTGTAAATACAGACTGATACAGACCAAGTCTTAAATTGGTTCACTGGTTGGAAAAACAAACGTACAGCTTTTTTAAGTTTGATGTAGTCGATTTTTATCCTTCTATCAGCGAAGAATTGGTAATAAAATCACTAAAATTTGCTGGTATTACACGTTGCTCGAAATCATATGTATACAATAGTTGAGAAAAGATCAAAAATATATAAGCTAGTTGTATACATATCTTTGAAAATAATAATCTTTGTCATTATAAAGAAATTTAAAATTTATATTTATATTAGGCGCAGGAATTAATTTTAAATGTTTAAATGTTAGTAAGAATAAGCTATTCTAACAGCATTTAAAAAAATTTACTTTGTTTTTTAAATAAAGCCAATTATTTTTACAAGATGTTAAGTTTTCTATATTTTTTTATGACTATCAATACTTATAATTGATTATAACTTACATTTAGTATAAATTAAAAGGCACTCCAAAAGTTAAAAAAAATATGTATTTTTTTAAACTTATTAAACATAACCGAATAATACAATTTTACATTAACACAAAAATACTAATTTTATATATGTCACAACTAATAGCTTTAAATACTATTGTTAGCTAAAATCAATATTAGGTATGTTTTAAAGTCGCGTAAACGACTTTAAAAATGATGTTCCGTTTTGCCTTAATTAAAATATAAAGCTTTATAGTATATATTAAAATTGTGTAATGATGTTTGCGTTGGTAGACTATTGAAGTCATTCAATTACTTGATCTTTTGAAAAACTTTATGATTAGTAACGTTATAAATTTTAAAATTAGTTTCTAAGTAATAATGTAAGCAACAACACTAAATGTTAACAGTTAAGTATCAATCTTGTATTAAAACAAACTTGCTTAGTCATTACTATGCATTAGGTATTTATTTATACATTTACTGTACATTACTATACATTTATTTTACTTACCTAAAACTAATTTTTAGCTAAAAATAAGAAATATTTTCGATATATATAAATAGTTTTATAAAGGTGAATGTTTAAAATATATTAAAAACATAATATACTAGCTTATCAAGGTAGTAAACTTTGGACAGACCTACCTATTAAGTTAAAAGACCAAAGCCATCTAGGGAGGTTCCAGGTTTAAGTAAAGAATAATTTATTAAATGATCAACTAATTCAATAGAGTTCACATAAGGTGAACAGAAACTTTTTGTTATTTTTAAACAGTAGACTAGTTACCGTTTTTTATCTGAGTAGGTATTTATTTTTTTTTGAGTATATTAACTGGGTTTCAATAGCATTTGTCCAGTCTAGTTTGTAGAAAGTTGTAAAATTTTATTTCTGTTTGCAGCTTGTTAGTGTGTTAGTAAACAATTCCATAAGATAGTCCACATTTAATCGGTGTAAATAAAATTATAGTCTCTAAACATAATTTTGCCAAAAAACAAAGAAAGTTAAATATTTAAATCTTGAGCTGAAATCACTGATAAAATTTAAAACTAGTAAAATGTTAATTTATTTTATGGTTATTAGTGTTTTTTATCCTATTTATTTATTTTTTTCACAACAAAAAAATTTATTTACTACTTTAAGTTTTTTTTGTGGTTGTTTACATTATTATTTTTGTATAGTTAATCTTCTATAGTTAGATACTTATTCAGGTTTGTAAAAAGTGGTAGTTTAAAGAAAAAGGACATACTTTTTTGTACATTTTATTTTGTGTAAGCAAATTTTTTATGGATACAACTTTTTTTTATGAATATTGTAGCTATATTTTATTTATTTGTTATTATTTTTTAGTGTTGTAGCTCTAGCTTATAATTGATTATTAAAATAAGTTGAAAGTAGGTCTAAATTTTCAAACAATATTCTATTTTAAGATACATCTTTGTTTAAAAAAATATTTAATGCTGAAAAGTTTAAATGTTTTATTATTCACACAGTTTTTCGTTTTGGAAATTTTGACTGTAATGTTTTCCTTTTTTTTTTTCACTTTTAGCACAAAGTAATTTTAGTAAGTCGGGTATGCAACTGAATGATGGAGAGGTCTTTTTGCGTATCTGGTCCTTGAACCAAAAACTTCTAAGCAACTTTTTCTAAATAAACCTTCACAAACAATAAATATTCATTTTTTAGAACAATGAAAGTAGTTTTTTTTATTGTTTAAAAGTTTAATATTTTAGGTTGTAATACTTACTTTTTGAATTTTAAAGTATTCTGTTTTTGTTTGAAGAAATTAAACTATAACATTTTTGTATAAAATTTTTTGACTACCTTGACTTTGAAGTAGACAGTTTTAATTCAAAAATCAATAAAACGATATAAATAAAGCAGTAGTTATCAGGGGCGTAGCGTGGGGAGGGACGCTGGCGCATGCGTGCCACCAATAAAAAAAAGTAAAAAAAAATGTAATATCTCTATCCTTTATTGTTCATTTCTTCTGCTTAATTTGCATTTTTCAACTCTTTTTTTCTAGTATTCGAAAAGTAAAACGAAATTTCGAATACCAATTAGTGACAAATTAGTAAGTTTTTAATTAACTTGACAATGAATAAATTTCAATTATACGTTTGTTATGGTAACTTTATACAAAAATGTCTATATCTTAATAATTAATTAACATTCTTATATTAAAAAAAAACTGGGTTGTTGTTACCTTTTAAGCTTTATTAACTTTTATATAAGAGCCAATGTTGTTTTTATAAAAGTTGGATTTCACCTCCCCTATTTTCTTAACAGAAACAGTTTATTGAACGCTCAAAAATTTGGTCTAAGGATCTGGTGTAAGAAAAACCTTTCGGTTACGCAGTCGTACACCACGGATACGTTTTAACGTCTTGTCCAGGACAAACTGAATTATAAAAGTTAAAACAAACTGTAAAAACACAATAATGAAAGTAGTTTATACTTTAATTAACTTCTTTTTAAAGCTTAACTTTGTTACAATTACAGATAAAGTTTTTAGTTGTTTTCGAATAAAAGTGAAAATCACAATTGTTTTATTTTAAACAGTGACAAGTATTTACGATAAGAAAAAGCTTTGACTTGTAAAACAAAAGAGTCAAAAAGTCTTTATTAGTTTATTAGTTTATGATAAATAAATCGTCAGAAAAACGCTTGATTCGTAGCTAACTATTTAATTATTTTATAGATAATTTAAAAAAAAGAAGATTTTTTAAATTTTCTATATAATTTATGAGACTAAGTTTTTAAGCAATCGTTTATTATATAAATAAACAATGGGCGCAATGCAAGCTTAAGTATTTTTTTAACGTATAACCACCACTTCTTAAAATATAGTTCATTAAATGTTTTTGGTTATTCATATTGCCTGACAAAAGATTTTCTAGTTTTAGTACAATAAAAACAAAAGTTATCACAAGAAACAAATTATTTTTTTTAATCTTCTTAATTAATTTAAAAGGTCAATAATAAAAATAAAGTAAATGTTTGAACTTAAAAATGAGAACAGTTAACATCTAATTAAAAGTCAGCTGCAAATAAATGAATAACTTTGGATATCTACAACCGTCGGTTTAAATAACAAGCTATGATTAAACATACTACAGTCATAAAAGTTTTAATCTGATATTCTTGTTAGCTTTAAAATTCGTACGAAAATGTAAGCTGGTACTTACTGCAAGATTTTATTGACGTTATTTGATTTTATCTTTATTTAAACTATCAGCTATTTAAACTTAATTAAATCTGTTTTGGTAGACTGAGACCCAGGTTTTACTTTTTTTTTAAACTCGTAGGTTATTTTTTCGAAATGTAATAGCTTACATATAAACTTTCATATAGTTTGTTTCAATAAAACTTATAAAAAGTTTGTGTAAGCATTTAGCTAATTCAGTTTTAAAGATTGTAAATAAAAAATCTTTTTTTAACAAATTTAACTAAGAAATAAACGCATATAATATTAATAGTCAATAGCAGAAGTTTAAACATAGAAATCGATTGAAAAAAGTTTAAAAGAAAAATTTTATCTTAACAAAGGTAACTCTAGTTAAAGAAAAATTTAATAAGTAAATTAAAAATTAAAATTCAAAAAAAAAAAAAAAAAGATTATTGTCAAAAAAAAAAATTGTAAAATTGTCATTATCAAAATCTACATAACACAAAGTCCGATAAAAACGCTTAAGGCTATAACATTTATTATTACTGTATTAGCTTATATATCTATTCAACTATCTTAAATTTTTTTTTCCTCTTTACTATTTTACTTCATGGTAATATTTATTTAGAAAAACTTTTTAATAATTTCAAAGGAAAAAATTTAAACAAATTACAAAGTTTTAATATTTATTAAGTAAATGCTGAAATTCAATGTTAGAAACGGAACACGTTCGTAATTCAGCCGCGATCAAAATCCATTCAGTAAAAATTGAGAAATTCTTACCGATCGATAGTAAGTGATAGTTGTAACAGTGAGAGTGAAAATAAATAAAAAAAGTTACAAAATTGAAAACGTAGATAAAATAAGTTATTAAATAAAGAAAGTATTTTTGAAAATCAGGTGGATTTTGAACGCGATAGAGTTTTGATGATATACCGTTAGAAATGTTTGGTTTTTCATTTAACACAATTGTATATTTATTTAAAATCACGGTTTTGCGTTATCCAGTTGATTTCGTAACCAGAAAAAAATAACAGTTTATTTTTTTCAATAATTTATAAATACTCGATTATAAAACTTATTGTCAAAAAATTTTACAGTTAGAGTATTTATAGAGATTGTAAGTCATTAAAGTTGTGTATAATTTAAAACGAAATATTAAATAAGTAAATTAATAAGTTTTAAAATCATTTAAATAATATATCAAGATATCTAAATATATATCTAAATAAAACATCTAAATATATTTTTAAAAACTTGTAAAATTGTCATGATTAAAATTAAACCAACATAATATCCGACAAAAATGCTCAAAACATATAACTTATAAATACAAAAATTTAAGAAATTATATAATTGGTTTCATTAAACATTCTTCTAATTATTTCACATGTTTATTTAGTAATCTTAGCTTCAGTTATAATTTTTTATAATTTTTATGTTTAACTTTAGTTATATCCTAAAACCTACACAACTTTTGAAAATAAAAGTTTAGAGGTCTTTACAAATGTAAGACATATAATTTGATTAAGTATTTTATCTAATAACTTTATTTATTGTATTTTACTTTTATTAGAGATAAAGTTTTTAGTTGTTTTCGAATAAAAGTGAAAATCACAATTGTTTTATTTTAAACAGTGACAAGTATTTACGATAAGAAAAAGCTTTGACTTGTAAAACAAAAGAGTCAAAAAGTCTTTATTAGTTTATTAGTTTATGATAAATAAATCGTCAGAAAAACGCTTGTTTCCAAGCTATAGAAACACGACTATTACTATAATTTATCATTTTATCAAACCTAGCACAGTCTTTAGACTGGTTTTAGATTTCAAAATGAATATTACAAGTATTTTTTTTATGCTTTTATATACGTATTTCTGCCACTTAAAAACATTTTTATTACGTATGTTTATATTTGGTTCAAGATCGAAGAAATTTAGTCGGAGCAAACATATCTTTTTAATCGGCCTCCTCCAAACTTTTATTTTTTTGACTTAGTAGGCACATTAGAAAATAAAGTATAGACTATGATAAAGTAAAAACTTTGAAAAGGCTGCTACATTTGTAGGTTATATAAAAGTTGATAAAAAGTGTTTTATTTAATTAAAGTTTAAGTATTTTTATGCTTATTAACTATAAATACATATAAGAAATCCTTGTTGAGTAAGCTAACATTCTTTTTGATTTCTGGACAAAAGTTTAGTTACTCATCAATTTCATGTTTAGAAGAATTAAATAAATTAGCACTATATATTTTCACAAATTATTTTATGTAGAATTTAATTAAAAAAAAATTATCTATACTTAACTTTATAATTACTTTTTGCAGCAAAAATTATTGAATTTCAAATATTCAAACAGTTTTATACTTTTTAAAGGTTTAATACAGCCCTAATAAACTATTAAGTTTTAATTACATAACATAGTTTTTAAAATTTTTAGGTTTTAAAACGGAATCAAAATTAATCTAAAACTGAATGATATTAACATTTAATTTTATAGTTTTAAAGCGTGTGTATAAAAATGGGATTTTTTGTAACAATAGAAGCATTTGATAAGTTTTTCAACATTTGATAAGCTTGCTAATTTAGTGGAGTCAAATGTCTACTTGATATTCTAAAAGCGTTTTGTTTAGTTTAATAATATATTTAAAAATTAGTTCGTAAGTAAAAATGTAAATAATAAAACTAAGAATTGACAGTTAGATATCAACCTTGTTTTAAAACAAACTTACTTAGCCACTATTAAACATTTAGATATTGTATAAATTATTTACTTAACTTTCAGCTTATAATTAAAAATATTCTGATTTATGTAATTTAATGTTATAAAATTAAAAATTGATTAGACTTAAAAAAATTTAGAATGAAAAACAGTATTATTAAAAACTTTTTCTAATGAAAGTGTGTTATTACTTTTATTATGTTACATTTTGCATTATGTCACGTTAAGTAATATTATTTCATAACTGTTTAAAATATAGATCAATCGTTTGCTAACAAAACATCTTAGTGAAACAAGTTCACTGGAATATAAATAAAAACAATTTAAACAGTAATCTTCCTTTATTGTACCAACATATGTTTTTGTGTGTTAACGAATCAACACACTTCAACTGGGTTGTGTTAAGAAATAATTACTGAAATTTATGAATAAAAGCATAGAATAAAAGATGTGTACAATAATTTTAGAAATTTTTTATTTTAATAAAAACATCTACACACCTACTTTATTATATGCTTCTATTCGTAGATTACAGTAATTATTTTTTTACAAAACTAGTTGAAGTGTGTTGATTAGTTAACACATAGAAACATATGTTGGTACAATAAAGGAAGATTACTGTATAATTTGTTTTTTTTTATATTCCAGTAAACTGCAAGTACTTACTTTTTATTGTTAATAATTTAAAATTTTGGTTCTAATGATTGTAAAATAATATCGTTTAGTTTTTAGCGTGTAAATTTAAAATTTGAACAGAAACTTTAAATTATCGTCTATGACACATAAGCAAACTTGAAAGGTTTGAACTCGACATTCATACATTAGCGTAGTTTCATTAAATTAGACTAACTTGAAATATGTTTAGAGTTTTAATGTCGCACACGACTATAAATAGTTTTACAATGGCTCAATTTACTTTCAAAAACTACAATTTGTTTTTTTGTTACAATTTAAACGTGTTATAAAAGTAATTTCAGTTATTAAAAGTGTCACATAAATTGGTTTAATATTTCTTTTGAAATGCCATTTTTGTATAGTTAAATATAAATGCAATGATTTTAGTTGTACAAACAGTGTTTGTAAATCAATCAAACTAAAAAAAAAAATTGAAAACTGTTTTTTACAATAAAAGTAAGTATAAAATTTTTCTAATAGATAATTCTTATATAATTAAATGTATTTAGTGTTAATATCTAAAAGGTATACACTTATGCAAAATCAGTTAAAAACTATAAGTTGAAAATTAACTTTTTAAATAAGAATTGATAAACATTTACAAAAATTAAACGATTTTGATTTTAAGTTGTAAAACATCTAAAAAAACATACTATTCCAAAACTTGTTTTAGATTTTAAACATTTTATAAATTAATTGTTTTTTCTACAATTAAAGTATTTATAAGTTTACAAATGAAATATGAAAACAAAAGGAAACAAGTATTATTAAGTCACTAAAAAATGTGCTTTATAAACTAAAAAGATTTTATAGTTTTTTTAAATTTAATTATTATAAAAAAGTTCAAACATTATTTATGAAACGCAACTGTAATAGTCACTTAGTATTAATAACTTTAGTACAGGCTTTGAAATGATCTTAAAGCGGAACACAAAGTCAATACAAATATACGTTTTAGTTTTTAACTGTTTTGAAAGCTTTTCTTCGGTTATTGAAAAAGTTTAAATTCTAAGTTAAAACAGGCTACTATTAGTTTAAATAATTTTGACTGAATAAAAAGTTTTAATGACATAATTTTATGACAAAACAAGCACATTTTTTTTGTCTCAAACATTTTGTTGGTAAGTTCAGTTACTAACAAGCATTCAAAAAACTAGATTTAGGCGTGCAATAGATCTTTTGCATCTTACATATTAAAAAAAAAATGCAATAGATACAAAGTTAATTTTTCTATATTACTTAAATATATTTATAATTAGTAAAAGTTGTATTAAACATGATAAACTCTTTTAATTTTTAAGTCGTACAACACGATTGTAATTCATAATTTATTTTTACAAAGTAAAGCTTGTAACGTCTGTAAATTATAAACAAAATAGTTGCTTGAAGTTTTTTATTTTTTAGATGACGTCAATGATATGTTACCACAAATATTGTTTTATTTATATTGTATATAAACGATCACATTGGTTAAAGAATTTCAACTCAAACTTTAGGCTAATTTTTATGTCGTTTAAAGCGACTATAATTAAAATTTATCATACATTGAAATCAGCCATAAACTGGTAATTAAATTATAAAATAACTTAAAACTAAGTTTTTTATGCGCTAGAAACTGCAGTTTTGATATAAATTTTATAAAGTTTTCTTTAATTACATAACAATTACTACTTTTATTGAAACACAAATTGTATATAGTTAAAAACTTTAGTTTTGCAAATAGTTAACTAAATAAGCTTGTTTAACTTTAGTTACAGTAGTAAACTTTATTGTATATTGCATTAGTATAATTGAATTGATGAACACTTTTGTTATTTGTTAAAACATTTCTAAGTACTAGAATACAAAAATTTGATATTTTAAATTTATTTTTCTATGCAATTACCAAATTTTTAAAGCTATTTTTGACTTTCGTTCTATATATAGTAAATTTTTCGGGTAAAGTTAAATAAAACTATATGTAATATTTACATAGACATTTTTCAAATACAGTCAGATACCAATAACAAATCTATAAAGTTATTTTAAAAACGTTTTATAATAAGTAAAAAGTTTTGTAATATTAATATTTTGGTACTAAAACATTTTCAAATTTATTTGAAGAGTTAGCCGTTGTTATTATAATTTAAAGTATAATTTTTAATGTATTGTATGAATTCATTGGTTTAAAGTTTTTTAAGCTTTGTCATGTGTCAGATTTTAAAACATTTAGGTTAATTTTTTTTATATGTTAAAGTTGTCTTTTTAGAGCAATTTAAAGTAACAAAAGTATGCTAAAAATTATTATATTCCAAAAAAGAAACTGTTAAACTTTTGATTAACAAAAAATTATAAAGAACATTTTTGTTTTTTATTGTTATATAACTGTTTTTTAGTTTTTTAGTTAATTTTAGTTATGTTAAGTTGGGTTAACTAAATTGACATACTACACATTGTTTGTGTCAGAAAAAAGTAAATTAAATTGTTCCTAAAATAATAAAAACTTGATGACTACTAAGTATTAATCTTATCATAGCTAGTATTTTGCTTTTAAGTTTTTCATATAAGATCAAAAATAGTTTATTTTTAGTTTTCTAATGTTTATCTCTTTTAAAAGTCAATTTTAGAATCTATTTACTAGCATTAAGGTATTTACTAAAGTCATTTTAGCTATAGTCTTGTTTTACAACTTACAAATAAAATGTTGACAGATTGTTTAACACTATATAAATATGTTCGATAGTATGCGAAAAAAGTAAATTGATGCTTCTAGTAATGTATCAATGATTTTTTTTCATTTAATAATATTCGTTTATTTGAATAAATTTATTTTTTGTTTGCTACATAATAGAATCATGTTATTTAAAATTTAGTGTACTTGTTACCTTTAAAATATAAATATGGAACTACTTCTAGTTGAAATGTAAATAATTAATTATAAGTAATTAATTATAAATAATATATTTTAAAGTAATGAAAATAAAAATGGATTATTTCCAAAATGTGGGTATACTGCTTATATATTTAAAGTACAACTTGTTTAAATTTAGCATGAGCTTTCTATGAACTTCAGATTTTTTAAATAATAATATAAGCATTTAAAAATTTATAACTTGTGTGAGAATAAATATAATAAATATAAATCACAGTCGTGTTGTACGACTTGAAAACTACTTTTCACCGAGTTCGTAGAAAATCTAGATCTGCTTTGGAATTCATTAAAAAAGTCAAAGTTATGTTTGGGATTAGTTATCATTGTCATAACTAAGTTGTTGCATTTTTTTTAAAT
The DNA here is from genome assembly GCF_965202585.1 of Thalia democratica. Taxonomy (NCBI): domain Eukaryota; kingdom Metazoa; phylum Chordata; class Thaliacea; order Salpida; family Salpidae; genus Thalia; species Thalia democratica. The sequence goes on from NC_139167.1 coordinate 82,499,391, forward strand.
AAATCTAGAAATTTTTGTTAATCAGTTTAACAAAAACTTTAAATTATTTTTAACAAGCGAACGCTATTTATTATTAAAAAGTAATATTCAAGCATTATAGGATTTTTAAAAAGTTTTCGTTTATAAAATTTATTTTAAATTTATATAAAGCATCCTAATTTAAATATTTTTGAAAAATTTTTTAGAATTATAATTATATCATATAGATGCCGTTAAAAAATAAATTATAAAAAATTTATTGTTATAGTTTATTCTAAAAATGTTCACTTTTATTGAACACTAAACATTTAACTAAAATTAAATCAACTTACATACATAGTAACTAAAAATGCAGCTTTTAAAAAATTTGTTTTTTTGCATCAAGGATAACTTGAATTTTACAACGTATAATTTATAGTAATTGCTGATACTGGAACAGGAACAGATTTGGTGTGATTTATTAATGGGAGGTAATTCATTTTATCGACAAGCAGTAAATCAACAATGATTATAAAAGGTTGCACATTAAAGTAATAGGTTTTAAACTGAATCAAGAAAACTTTAATGATTAATGCTGATCATGAAAATGCTGATCTCAAAATATAGTTTTTAAAGCGAAATTTTAGCAAAGAATTAAATTTAATTATTATAAATCGAAAATCTAATAACAAAGAAAGCAGTATTATTAAACTCAATTTAAAAAAAAACTTACAGCTTGTTATAAAATATATTGGTTTGTGTAAAGAAATACTATTAAAAATTGAGCAAATATCAAAGAACTTCGAATAAAAAACTATTCTTAATAATATACATAAAATAGTCTAGCCACCAGTTTTAGGTCTGTACTACATTTAATACAAAATAAATTCGCGCTTTATGACATACAAATTCAGATTTTTAAACAAACAATTAACTAAAGGACTGCGTTGGATAAAATACACAAATAGAATTGTTTGTGGTTGTTTATCTTTGGTATCACTAGTGTTAAAAATCTTTGACTAAATTCAGAATGTTTTTTAGAATTTTGTGCCATATAACATATAGACATATAACAGATAGTAGTTTTTGAAGAACTAAATAAACTAACATACGTATTATTTGTTAATGAAAAACTTTATATTGATTGTCGATATATATAGTTACTTAAAAGTAAAAAACATGTTCAAAATGAATGATGCGATTATTTAGCTTATTTTCTTACTTGTCTAAGTTTGAGTTGTCGGAATTTGAATTGTCCGAATTTGAATTGTCGGAATTTGAATTGTCCAAATTTGAGTTGTCTAAATTTGAATTGTCGGAACTTAAGTTGTCGGAAATTGAATTGTGGGAATTTGAGTTGTCGGAATTTAAATTGTCCGAATTTGAGTTGTCGGAATTTGAGTTATCAGAATTTGAATTGTCGAAATTTGAATTGTCGGAATTTGAGTTGTCGGAATTTGAATTGTCGGAATTTGAGTTGTCGGAACTTGAATTGTCGGAATTTGAATTGTCGGAATTTAAAATGTCGTATTTGAATTGTCCGAATTTGAATTGTCAGAATTTGAATAGTCAAGTAACCAATATAAAGTAGTAAAGAAGAATTACTTCTTGATTACTTATACTGCGTAGTTACATTATTCTAAGATACCAGTCTTAGTTAATACTTGAATTAAACTAAATTATGAACTTAATTACAAAAATTAAACAGATTTTGAGTTTATTTATATTATTAAAGTGGTCAGATACATCAATTGTGTAAAACTAATAAGAACTCTATAATTATGCGGCAAAAAGCAGTAAAAATAGTTTTTAAGTTATGTGAAAGTAATATAAAACTTATCTGTTAATAAACATAGTCAATTACCTTTCAATTTCTGTTTTTTTCAACAAAAGTCTCTTACTTTCTATATTTTTTACAAAAATACAAATAATAATCATTACTTGTTTGACTTTTAAAGTAGTTATGTTGTTAACTCTAAGCAAATTAAGTTATTTTGAGTAATTTTTAGTAAATTAAACGATTTTAGTTATTCTTGAGAAAGTTATTGTTCTTTTAATATGGTTTTAATTAGCTATTTAACTAATTGACTGTTACACATGTAAAAATACTTGTTAAACGAGGTTACAATTTTTTAAATAGGGTAGAATTGTAAAAAGCTGACTTACTTTTACCTTGAATTTTATCAGTACAGAGGCCACTGTAACAGTGTGTACATCGGCAGAACGTCCCAAAGATTCCATATTAGAAAAGACCAACATGTTTTTAAATTCCTTAGAAGTTGGATAAACACGGGTTTAAAAAAACATCTAACAGATTATTGGCGAATGTCTTACACTTATCAAACAACTCAGATTGTGGAAGGAATTATAGTGACAGTAATTTTTCAATTACAAGTAAAGCTCGTAATGGTTATTACCTAAATGTCTTCGAATATTTATTCATAAAAACGTTTAAAATTAACTTGTGCAAGAAACAGTACGTTTATATTTCTAATCTTTATAAGTTGTTATAAATTAAAATAAAAAAAAACTTTAAGTTTTATTTTGCTTTTTTTTGAATGTTTTCGCTTGTTTTATTTTTTATCTTGTTGTGGTTGCTTGTCTTAGTTAAATTACAGACTAACTATATTAAGATATGTAGTTATGAATTTTGAATGTCTAAAAATTTAAGCTCAATTGTGTTAATTAGTCTTAATTAGTTTTTAATTAGTCTTGATTGTTTTTTTCTGATGAAACCTCTAACTTTTATTTTTTTTTAAATTAAATCTTAAAATTAGTTGCTCATAAAAGTAGTTAATAAGCGTTAGCTAAAATCGATTTTATTTGTTGTTTGTTTTAATAAAAATGTTTTTGAATGAATCCTGTCTTAGATTTTTGTATAATATATCTAGCACTAAAAAGTAATATATTGTTTGTAATGCAGGTTTGAATCGTTATTGCGTTGTACGACTCAAAAACAGAAGCTGTTTCCTTGTTGCTGTTGTTTAAATGTGAATTAAGCAAAAAAAAAAAAAATTTAACTAAAATTTAATACTACTTTATTTAAATATATTAAATATATAAAAAAGAATAAAAAATATGAAAATCAGATTGCAAAATTCACAAAATTAGAAAAACAACTTTTTTTAAATCATTTATAAATTAAAAAAAAGTTTTGTATTTGTTTAAATGTTGTCAAGTAAATTATAATAATTATTAATAATAATTACTTATTACATGCTGTTGCATGACTATCCAATATACTCTTCAATCATTATACGTTTTATTTACTAAACAAAAAGTATTTTCTTAATTTTGACATAACGAAGTGAAACTATAAAAGGCTTAACTACTTAAAAGTTATTTAACTTTAATAGTTTCTATTTTAAAGTACCTAGTTTAATTATTTACATAAATAAATGAAACTTTTGTAAGTCTGCAGAATATAATTTGCTTATAACAATACAATATTTAGTTTAAACACTTATAATTAACTCATGCTTTTTATCAGTGGTTCAAGGTTATTTTAAAATAAGCAAAAGCAATTTTTTCAGTTCACTGTACTAACTTTTAAGAGAATTAAATTAAATCTTTAAAATTTCTAAATATCAATCTGTCACAAAGAGACAAGATATTTTAAAGGTAAATTCAACATTGATTACCTTTATTTTTCAAACTTGGTTTATTTAGCTATAATAAAAAAACGTAGCATCAAAAATTATCCAAAGTATATTTTAAGTATAACTTTTTTGTTTAGTAGTATCATCTTAATTAAATAACTTTTTTTTTCAGTAGTTTTTTTACTCTTGTGCAAAATTAACCATAAGAGCAAAATTTTGATTTATAATCGTTATGTAAGACTTACAAATAACAGTTATTTTAACAAAAAAATGATTTTAACACAGATTTGATAATATTTAAAAATAGTAAAACGAAGTTTGTAGTGAAGCGCAGTCAATGTCAGGAATAAAAAAAAATCTGATAAGTTTCATGTGTCTTAAATAATTTACACTAAATTTCATCAGTCGTTTACAGGCGCTTTTTTTGTACGTTTTTTTATAACTTTTTTTAGTTTAATTTTTATTTTTACTATACTTTTATTCTTAACCTTTACCCTCGGCCAGTAACTTGTTTTTTCTTTTTATTTTTAAATTAATTTATCTTTTATTTTTTTATTCTACTTTTATTTATACTTTATTTTAATTAATTATATAGTTATATCGTTTATATTTGAACTAAGAAATTATGATGTTATACTTACAACTTAAGATAATAAAATAAACAATTTTTCTACGGACAACTCAAATTTAGAAAACTTTAAATAACTATACTAGTAGATAATTATCATTTAACAAAAAATAAAATAAATTTACAAAACCTTGTTTAGCATGATAGTTGTTTGTGTAAATTGTATTAAAATAAATAAAATAAATAAATAATATATTTATGAAACCTTATATATAGTTTGTAAGTAAATGATAAAGTGAAAAATGTAAGATGTTTTTAACGCTATAGAAGAACAAAAATCGAGAACAATTGTTCTTTTTATAGAACAAGAGTTTTTATGTAAACTAACTTACTTTCGTAAATAAATATTTATTGAATTACTTCATATTTTAAGCTAGTTATTTATTATATGATAATTTTTCATTAATTAAACAAATTTATATGTTAAAATAGTTCATGTACTTTTACCTATACAAATATATAAAATACTAGTATATAATGTAGTGGTATAGAAAACAATTTAAGATAAAAATCAATGATTTATCCTGTTTTTGTTACATTATAGATCTATACTATACAACACTATACTTTAGCTAGATAAAAAGGTTTAATTGCATTGTATTTTCATTTCTGAGTCTATTTTACAATTATAAAATTAACTTTAGTAAAGTAAGTTTTTAATTTAAAAGATTTTTATTTAGGTATAACTTTTAAAATTATTTTTTATGCATGTTTGATAAAAAAGATCAACAACACGTTTTAAAATGATAGACTGCAAAAGTTATGAATTAAAGTATATTAACTCAATTTTTTTAAAATAACTCAAAAATAACGTTTGCTTTTTTCGCACAGATGATGTCAGTATAATAATCTAACATAAAATTTCAATACACATTTTGAGGTAAAGAATCAAATAGAACAAGCTAATTTTAACAAAGTTATTATAAAATTACTTATATATGTAAAAATATTCTAAAAGTAATCGAGTTGTTAAAATAAAATTCATTTAATTATAATTTTATTTGAAATTATTATTGCTAAACTTTTTTTGAAGTATAAAGCTTTTAGCAATGTATTTGTAATTTTTTTAAGCTTAGGCAGAAAACATCTGCACCCAAAATCATTTATAAAATGTAATAACTACTAAAATGTTTTCAAATTTTAGATAAACTTGAAGTTTTTAAGCTATTTATCAATTATAAGCTGAAGTAGTAAAATTTATTACCTTATGTTCATAGCTTTTTTTTAAATGATAAAACATCATTTACAATATTTTTTTATTTTATAAAAAAAAAGCATTTAATAAATAAGTTTTTATTTTGATAATATATATTTCTAATAGTATAATATACTGCTTATTAGTTTCAAAAGGAAAATTATTAATTTAAATTCTAGTTAATTATTTCTAGGCACTTGTAAAACCATTCATTTTAAACTACAGCTTTATGTCAAGTACACTATTTTGGAACAAAATTTTATTAATTATGTGAGGTATAGTACCGTTGTTTGACTTACAAACATAATTAAGTCCATGACTGTCTTTAAACTGTAAAAAGATACAAACAAAAACAGCAAACTAATGTTTGAATGAAAATGATGTCAATGAAATTAAGATACTTATACTTTGTATTATGCAAAAAAAAATATTTTTGTAAAGTTGTGCTAAAAGTGTTTTATTTTTAAGTGTCAATTTTGTGTCTACATATGAAATTTGAATACATTTACTTACAGATGTACCTTTAATTTACCGTTTTAAATTAGGTAAATTCAGATTATTGTTTAGTTATTACCAGAAATGTTTACAAAAACATTTATTTACAGTTTAAAAAAACACAACAGCCAGTTGTAATTATTTATAGTGTTCTAGAATTAAAAATTTTTTTTTTTTTTTTTAAAGATTTCTAACTATTTAATACAACACATTGATAAAACTTTAACCATAATATAAAATTTTGAAAAAAAAAGTAAAACCTAATGATTTTAGCTCCATAAATTCACATGAAATTATTTTAAATACTAAGTAAAATAAACAATTAACAAAATTAACTTTTTGAAATGTAACTACAACATTTGATCTAACAATATAACAATAATCTGATATTACCTGAAATGGAACGGTAAATCAAAAGTATATCTATTTGTATTTTATAGCTGCCTTTAAGGACTTACAAATATATTTGACTTTTCAAGTACCTGAATTCCAGTTTAAGTACATTTGTATGTCGATTGTCTATTGTAACTTTACAAATATTTTTAATAGTTATTTCAGTTACTTATGTTATAAAGCGTTTATGTTTTGTTTTAGTACTCAGAAAAGTAAGTAAAATAAAATTGTATGTACATTACAGAACTTATCAATATTTTGTTTTTTTAGTTGCAATATTTTAGTTAAATCTATAAAAAATATATGTTATAAGATAAATGCACGATTATTTAGGCTTACGGCATTATTTTACGCTTATTCACGCTTACGGAATCTTTGAAAAAAATTATCGGTGAACTTAAACATAAATTCAAAACAATACTTACAATTTATATAAAAACTTATTTAAAGATTATCATGAAAATTTACAGTCGCACCTGACGACTTTAAATAACTCTGAAGAATTACCTTCTACCAACATAATCTGGAGCAATATACATTTGTTTATATACAAAGACTGCAAAATGATGTTTGCAAAATTTTTTTATGACGTCACTAGAATCTTACTTAATTTTGTCGCATATTATTATGGTTAATTAAGTAGAGAGCTTTGTAAATTTTGTCGCAATATCAGTTTAATGATAAAAAAGCTTCTTATAATTTGATATCAATACATTTTCTTTTGACTAAAGGTAAATTTATAGAAAAATTATAAAAAAATTTGTGTTATTCACATGCATCACAAGCTTTATTCTAAACAATAAGTATGAGTTGCATTCGCGTAATTCGACTTACAAATAAAAGTTATCATTGCTGATTACTAATTAGAAAACATGGATGTAATTTTACATAAAAACAGTCAAGTTATGTCTTTATTTGTGTTTAATTATTTAAACAATAATTAATTTTAACTTTTTTTTTCCTACCTTATTTACTTTTTTTATACTACAACTTATTTAAAAAAAATAAAGAAAAATTAATTAAGATAAAACATTTAGTTTATATATTTTCTTAATTTTAAAGCACTAATTTGATTTAAGTTTTAACTAGGAAGAACAAAAAATTTCAATGAGATTTTTTTACTTTTAAATACATTCTACTTGCTGTAAAAAAATATTAAATTGTGTGAAATATTCTTTTTTAAATGTTTTAAAATACGATTTCAAATATAAGCTAAAAAATCAAGTTTAAAAGTAATAAATTATTGTAAAACTATTTATTTTCGATTAAAATACTACTAGATAGTCTAAAAAAGTTATATATGTTTATTTTAATAATTTTTCTACTAGTATAATTTTATACTTCTTATTTAATTTTATAACACTTTTTAAAATCTTAAAACACAAAGTTTTGAAATGGTTTTCATCAAATACAAGTTTTTGCCGCAATAAGCTTTTATATATACTTTTTGCAAGTTCATTAGCTATGAAGTTAATATTAAATTAAAGTGATTTAATTCGTTATGCAGGACTTAAATTAAATACGCAGTTAGCATAATAGTTCCTGAAATTGTTGAAAAGTTGTTTAGAATATAAACCTATATTTGAAAGAAATATTTGCGAGTGTTTTACTCACCTCACTAGATGCTTAAAAATAATTTTGCAACCGAAGTATATAATAAAATAAAAACCTAATTTTTGCGAGTTTTTCATCTAAATATCTAGAAAAAGTAGTTTTATTACCAAAATTTTGAAAACATGTTAATTTGTTATATTATGTAACAACAAAAAATGATTAGATATATTAATGTGTATTTAGTTGGTGTTAAAAAGAACAACTACTTTATTGTGATTGTTTTTTGTAAAAAAGTGCGAAAGTGATTTATAGCTTAAACAGAACTTGACAACTTACTTTTATATAAAAACGTAAAAACAAAACAATTATCATCAAGTATTTAGCTAATAAATGCAACAGCAGCGTTAGTTAATTATATTTTCAGGTCTATGACATAATAAAAAATGCGTTAACAAAAAAAACTGCCGTAAACATGTAATACTAAATAAAGTGTTTTTAGTTGCAAAGCACGACTTATAAATAATCCACCTCGTAACGTACTTCACTAAGAATTCAAATGTAACAACCAGTTTTAAGTTTATTAAGTGTCTGTTTGTTGAGTGACGTCACTCGACGTTTAAAGAAAATTTTGCATCTGAATAGGCTGTTAAATAACGGTTGTTAACTATCTTCATACTTTTTACAAATATATGTTGGTTGGTCATTAAAGGTTAAAAGGTACCCTTTTTTTTCTCATCCAAAATTAAAAATTTATTTAGTTATCAGAATTTAATTGTTCTTAAGTTTACTTAATTACATAACTTTTTCGTAATGTTCATAAACAAAATATTTATAGAAATTGTGATAGAATTTTTTGTCACTTAATTAAAAAAAGAAAGTTATAAATGTTGTCCACTGTTATGATTATTTTGTTTTTAACCGTTTTATGATTCATTATTTAGCATTAGTTGAGTTAATTTGAAACATTTAAAAATAAGAAGATTTTAATAAATAAGTTGAGCGCTTTTAACTTAACAAAAATATATTTATTGTTATTATGCAAATCTAAATTAAGTTTATAGATTTGTCTTATTACTTAATAACTAGTATGATAAAAATAAAGTGTTTTTTGTAAAATCTTTTGTCTTCATTTCAAAATCTTTTTGTCGGACAAAACAACCTGCTACTTAAACCAAACAACTCTTGATAAAATATGAATGTATATATGTATTTCATTGTATAATGTAATACATTATTTATTTTATTATCTTAAGTCATACGTTATTATTTATAACAAAAAATTTTAACCTGTACTAATTTTAGCTAGAACAATTTAGAACTACAATCGCGTTTGAAGACTTAAAAATAGCTATTTCTGTTGGACTCTATTTTTTAAAAATACATATGTTATATTAAAGCAGAAAAATCTAAAATTTGTAGGAATATTATATTGATGTCAATAAGTTCATTTTTTATAATTTAGCAAAGAGTTTTAGATCTCGTTTTTTTTTTGTAAAACCTTAGAATTGTAATAGTATTTAAAGACGTTTGTTTAAAATTTTTTGTTCAATTTATAATATGTATACTATATTTTAAAATTTACTTAAAGTATAAGTGTTATTTAAAAAAGTTTTAATTTCTAATATGATATTTAGAAACATCTAAATTTCACACTAATTTAACTTCATTAATTTAAACTACTTAAACTACTTACATAATTAAAAAATTTTTTAACATGATATTTCTACTACTCGATTTTATACCTAGTCCCTATAGAACTTAAAACTATTATGATAAAATAATATTGTGTTCAAAACAACTTTATTTGACACTATGTGTTTAACATTTACAATTATTTTATTGCAATGTTAAGTTTAAGATAAATATAATACTATTTAGATTCATCTTTTTGGTTCAATTATCGATGTCCATCTTAACGATGTATACAATTCGACATCCATTCCAGGAATTTAATATTCGTAGCCGTTTTAGTAAATTGTTATGATAGTATTCATTTATACGTATGGAAATGTCTCGTATTTTCAGAAGTTAATACACATTTTCACGAGTAATTTGTGAGCTACAGTTGCGTTGCTTAACTTAAAGTGTTTTTATATTACAATAAAAGTGAAGTTTATAATTTTCGTATAAAAATATAGAAATGTTTTAAATAAATGTTTTTGAAAGTATATTAGTATATCATCGATTTTTGTTGAAACTAAGAATTAAGTTATAGACAAGTTTACTTGTAAATTTTTTTTTTAAATTATTTGTAATAAAAACTTTAAAAAACTTTCAAGTGTGTAAGTCATGAGCAAATACTAAATTCAAACATTAACAAAATTTATCAACACTAGTTCAATTAAAAGTATATTTTAAGTTGTTTTTATTAATATTATATATTTTTTCAGTTTCTAAATAGATAAGTAATAGTATCAGAAAAGTCTTATATATGTCTTTAAAACTTTTTAAACGAGTTTATCTAAAATCTTAGTGACGTCTGTAGTGAGTTACCACAAAATAACTTTTCTTTTTTTTATTTAATACAACTTTAGATTATTATATAGTGGAGTTTTGTTTCTAAACAGTTTTTAAGTCGTACAACTCGACTGTTACTTTTTGTTTTTTTATGCACAGGCTATAAACTTTTTTTAAGTTATATTTTCTAAATATAACACGAACTCAAAATTATATTAAACATGCTTAGAAAGCTAGTCTTAGTTAAGTAAGTTTAATAGATATAGTTAGTTTACTGTTATTATAAATAAATTTATAATTCAACTACACTTTAAAGCTAAATAAATTTTCTAATATGTTTTCAATTGTTTAAAACTTTGTTAATCCTGCTACTGACTTGAATTATAAATATAAATATTAATTTCAAACTTGAAGTAAAAAGTAAACATTTTGAATCTATGTTCAAGATAAAACGTTGCTTTAGGCAAACATTTTTAGAAAAATTAAGTTTATTTTACAAGCACAATATAACTTTAAATATTTTAGTTAAAAAAAAACTAAGGCAATAAAACTACTTTTTCTAGAAATTTTTAGAATTTGAGTTAATAAATTGATTTATTATATTTAAAGTTTTAAAGGTTTAAAAAAGATAAAATATATTATAAAAAAATAGTTTTTTACTTAGACTTACTTTGACTTTTAAACATAATTTTTTTTATAGTCTTATTTGTTGCTACTACATTTCTTAAAAACTACAACTTAGATTAAGCTCTTTTTATATTATATATATGACTACCAATTAATAAAAAGTATTTTCCATTAAAATAATAATTATTTTTCAGCTTTAAACTAAATTTTTTGTTATTGTAAATGATATATTTTCTAAGGTTTTTTTATACTTATAAACTTGGTGTAAAAACTTAATTAAAGATATATAACTATTGGTACAAACTTACAAAGTGCTACTAAATCATTTTAATCATATCAAATAAAAAATATTTTTAAGATGATTTAAATTTACTTCATTAATAAGATTATTTATAAAACATTAGACCATACAAACTTTTATTCGTTGAAACGATCCAGTAACCTACTTACGTCACAAAAACGTCAACGCAAATAGCAGCTTGCAGTAAGTTTATAATATTTTTTGAGATAATATTAAACAAGACTCCTTCTTTTTATACAACGGTTACAATATTTGTAAGTCGAACAACACGACTATTTCTAAGCATATAAAATCTTAGATTTTAAATAACGTTTTTTTTTTAAATGGAACACTCATTAGAAACATAATATTTCAAAACCAAGTATAACACCTTAAAAAAATATTGCTTAATTTGCGTTCAAGTTATGGTATTTAGTGACTTCACTTAAACTTATTTTATGCACGCAAACATAAGTTTGCATTTTTCGTGTCTATTAAACGCTTTTTAATTTACGTGATACTGTGTAAACTTTTACATATCATTCAGCACAACATTAATTTACTTTTCTTGATTTAATTTCAGCTTAGACTTAAAGTGTTGGTTTGTGTGCCACTAGCAGCAAAATAAATCTAAATTCTCTTCATTAAAATTTTAATTATAAACAATTTATAGTGGATTTAATTATAATTTCTTTAAAGTAAAAATGATTTTATATTGTAAAACTTTACTTATAAAATATTTTGCTTGGCTAATTTTTTATTCAAAATGTTTCTTTGAATTATAAAACTTAACTTAAATTTACTTTTAATTTATTCACTTTTGAAGATTGTTTATTATTGTTCGATTATAGAACAAAAAAACATAATATAGATGTGGAAAACTGTTATTTATATCAAACTATACTTATTTATTTAAATCTTTTTACGAATTGTTGTTCCATCCACATACTTATTATTAATTTAAAGAAATTTAGAGATCGTTATAAAAAGGAGTTTACAACTTTTGTGATAAAATAAAATCTGACATCATTTAATTTTATTAAAGCTTAAATTAAAATAATGAAAAATAATAACAGTGCAAAAAATAGTTTAGTTCATTTGAGAAAATCAGTTAAATTAGAAACATTTTATACTTGCGTTGTACTACCCTAATAATGCCATTAGTGTGATTAAGTTTGATAATAAATACGAACACTTTATTATGTTGTTTGCTTGAGTGGTTTAATGACGTCATTTGGTGCTTGATGTTAGAAAATTTATTTTGATTAGTAAACTTGTAAACTTTAAAGTTAATTCGTAAGGTACGTAAATTATAAATGTCATGTAAATTAATACAATAATGGTCGACAGTTTAAGTGTCAATGTTGTAGTTAGACTAACTTAATTGTTTAAACTAGAGTTTAGTTAAAGCTAAAACTTTTAAAACTTTTTGTCTAATCTAGTTTTATTTATTTAATATTGGTTTCTTTAACTGTAGTAAAAAAAATCTAGATGCAATTATGGAACACGTAGTTATTTAAGTTAAAACAATTTAAATTTGTTACTTACATAAAGAGTTTTGTTAAAAATTCAACACATGCTAAGTCTTACAAAAGTCTAATTAAATTGTTAAATTGTTTAAAATTTACTTAAAGATAATATATAATCTACAAAAACAGAAATATAACTTTATAAAAAAATATTAAAAAATTATACCAAAGATTAACACTACCATAATTAGTAGACTAATTTAATAAATAAAATTACTTAAATTTAAGTTGAAGTTAAAGTGCTGTGAGATGAATATGCTAATTATAACATGTTTTTGAATTAAAAGATCTTTTAAATATATTAAATATGCTTTTTGAACTTTGCAGTAAATATAAAATTTACGATATCTTGTTTTTAATAGCTTATTTTACTACTTTTTAGTTAAAAACGAAAAACTTAAATGTGCTTGAACAGTTTTAATGCATTTTGTAAAACTAAAAAAAAAAAAAAAATAAGTTTTTGACGCATTAAACGACTTACAAAATCCAAATAGTTTTATAAAGATGATTAAAAGATATTAAGACAATAAAACTTATGTATTTTTTAAAGAATCATGTAAATTAGTGTTTGCTTGATTATTTTATAACATCAATTGGTAGTTTATTATTATAAAAGTATTATTATTGATATAACTAATGAATTAGTAATTATAATTTAATTTAAAAAAAAAAAAAATCAAGTAATATCTTTTTTTTATTTTCAAAGTTTAATTGCCAGTTAATACTTTTTTGTTAAATTGTTTGAAATTTATTAAAAAATAAAATATAATCTGCAAAAACAGAAATATAATTTTATAAAGTTAAGTTGAATCGAGAAGTTATGAAATACTTATAAGCCAAATAGTTTGCGTACCATTTGATATTTATTAAAAAAATTTGTGATCTGTAATTTATTATAAATAGTGATAGGTGTAACTTACAGTCGCGTTATACGACTTACAAATAAGCTATACTGTACAGTGTAATTAATGAAATACTTTGTGCTCATATTCACAATAAAATTGAAGTTATGTTTGTTGTAGTGAGATAGCTGAGTTACTAAAAAGTTAGATTAAACGAGATTTTGTAAACTGACACGTATATCAAAAACTCCTAGACTTTTTGTATGAATTATTTAGCTCTTACTTTAAAAAAAGTTCATTAAAAAAATACATATAGCTGCTCTCTACCCCTTAAAAATATCTTTGATTTAAGATTCAATCTATTATTTATTATTTTAAATTTAATATTAACTAAGCATTATTTAACTCTTTTATCGGAACATAGAAGATTATCAGTTGTTATAAACATAAGTTTTTTCAAATATAATGTTTGACTTAAAACAAAATACAATACTATTTATTCAACATGATATAACTTTTTTCTTGAACTAGAATTAAAACTTTAAGCTAAACGCTTGTGGTACATTTCAATAGTTCATAGAGTTTGAATTTAATATATCTGTAAGATTGAAAGAACGAGAAATTTTGTATTTTTAGAACAGAAATAAAACTTATAAATATGTAAAAAAAACGAATAAAGCTTAAATAATTTTGTACTGCAAGTTTTTTCTATATATATTACTGAAAGAAATATCATATATTTGCTGTTTTGGGTGGCATCGAATTTATTGATATACGCTTTTATAACCTTTAGAATATACACGGGATTTATTAATTTCATTTGTAAATCTTTTATGGTTATGGTTGTGTTTTAAACAATAAAAGTGTTTTTTTAATTGATAACATATACTAAGATATTAAAGTTAGAATTTAAACTACCTAAAAGATTAAAGGCTTAGTTAACAAAATTGCTTATATCTTTAGAATACAAAATAACGTTCTTTTTAGTTTTTAAGCTTGTACTTTTTAATGGTACTTATCATCGTATGAATTAAATGTAGAAACAAAATACAGTTACATATAGTCAACAAGTAGTATTTTTCACAAAAAAGTCTAGTCTTGTAATCTATTAAAAAATAGTTATTTGTAGTACAAATGGTATATTTTCTATATTGTTGTTGTATAATGAACGATTTAAAATTTTGTTTTCCGCGTTTCAAACAGCTTTAAATTGTATTAATCGGGTTAATCACCTTCATATAAATAATAATTAAAACTAAGTGAATGATTAAAACTTACAATTGATATAAAACTATTAATGTAATTAAATTAAAATAAAAGTTTTTATTAAGTCTATGTACCTGATATTACGTTTAATTTTTAATTTTTCTTTAAATAAGCCAATAAAAAATTAAGGTTATATACTTATAGTTTTATAATCATAAGCTTAATTAAAAAAAATATAAATTGTGCTTACAAGGTGTTAGTTTTTGTAAAAATAAATTTTTTATATTGTTTAATAAGTTAGTTGTAATTAACTGCTAGTAAATTTAAATTTGCTTAAATAGTCAAAAGAAAAAATAATGTTTTAAAACTTATGAAGTTTAAGAAATCAAGATCGATTCAAACACAATATTAATGTTTAAAAATATTTAGTAGAAAATTCTATTTTGAATTGTATAATGATTAAAGATTTAATCTAATATTAAAATATATTTGAATAATGCAATTAAAATTTATTATTTATTTATACTTTTTTTTAATAAAACAACATACTAATTGTTTATCTCTAGAACTGAAATGCTCGCAAAATAATTTTTTAAAAAAGTTGCTGACGTCAGAAAATAACGCACAAACACTCACTTGCAATACTAGCATATATACAAGGCAGTTTTAACTACTACAAAAGCTAATATTACACGAAATAACATTTTGTATTTGTAAGTCGTGCAACGCGACTGTAAAATAGTTTGAGTTTAACCATTCAAAGATTTCAGATAAATAGACGCAATTTACATGAGTTGCACTGCATAATTTAAACATTTTACTGCTTAACACATGCAGTGCGTTAAACAGTTAAACTACAGCGTATTATTTAATTGATTTTTTTAATCATTTTTGTTATTAATTTTTTTTTAGTACTTCTTACTGTTTTATCAGTATCTTTTATTTTATGGGTAGCTGTCAAACTTGCACGAACGTACAAAAGTGAACGAAGGCACAAAGGTAGACGAAGAAACTTTTGAGCTGAGGATAAAACAGCACGACGATAATATATAGTTATAAATCTTTGTTATTTCAATATAAACACTAAAAATTTTAATTTTTTAAGTCGTTCAATGCCATGTTTCATATTACTTACACTGATTATAAGAAAAGCGATCAAACCAATAAAATGAATTCAAACAAAATTTAGAATGTTTAAAGTATAAAGAAAAACCTGTTTGATACAAATTTCAAAAAAAAAATTGTTTAAACAAAACTATATGTATATTAACAAATAACAATTCTAACAAAAATATTAATAACATACAGCGTGTGTTTAAATTATAAATTAAAAGTAAATTTAAGTTAAGTTTTATAATTCAAAGAAACATTTTGAATAAAAAATTAGCCAGGCAAAATATTTTATAAGTAAAGTTTTACAATATAAAATCATTTTTACTTTAAAGAAATTATAATTAAATCCACTATAAATTGTTTATAATTAAAATTTTAATGAAGAGAATTTAGATTTATTTTGCTGCCAGTGGCACACAAACCAACACTTTAAGTCTAAGCTGAAATTAAATCAAGAAAAGTAAATTAATGTTGTGCTGAATGATATGTAAAAGTTTACACAGTATCACGTAAATTAAAAAGCGTTTAATAGACACGAAAAATGCAAATTTATGTTTGCGTGCATAAAATAAGTTTTAGTGAAGTCACTAGAATACCATAACTTGAACGCAAATTAAGCAATATTTTTTTAAGGTGTTATACTTGGTTTTGAAATATTATGTTTCTAATGAGTGTTCCATTTAAAAAAAAACGTTATTTAAAATCTAAGATTTTGTATGCTTAGAAATAGTCGTGTTGTTCGACTTACAAATATTGTAACCGTTGTATAAAAAGAAGGAGTCTTGTTTAATATTATCTCAAAAAATATTATAAACTTACTGCAAGCTGCTATTTGCGTTGACGTTTTTGTGACGTAAGTAGGTTACTGGATCGTTTCAACGAATAAAAGTTTGTATGGTCTAATGTTTTATAAATAATCTTATTAATGAAGTAAATTTAAATCATCTTAAAAATATTTTTTATTTGATATGATTAAAATGATTTAGTAGCACTTTGTAAGTTTGTACCAATAGTTATATATCTTTAATTAAGTTTTTACACCAAGTTTATAAGTATAAAAAAACCTTAGAAAATATATCATTTACAATAACAAAAAATTTAGTTTAAAGCTGAAAAATAATTATTATTTTAATGGAAAATACTTTTTATTAATTGGTAGTCATATATATAATATAAAAAGAGCTTAATCTAAGTTGTAGTTTTTAAGAAATGTAGTAGCAACAAATAAGACTATAAAAAAAATTATGTTTAAAAGTCAAAGTAAGTCTAAGTAAAAAACTATTTTTTTATAATATATTTTATCTTTTTTAAACCTTTAAAACTTTAAATATAATAAATCAATTTATTAACTCAAATTCTAAAAATTTCTAGAAAAAGTAGTTTTATTGCCTTAGTTTTTTTTTAACTAAAATATTTAAAGTTATATTGTGCTTGTAAAATAAACTTAATTTTTCTAAAAATGTTTGCCTAAAGCAACGTTTTATCTTGAACATAGATTCAAAATGTTTACTTTTTACTTCAAGTTTGAAATTAATATTTATATTTATAATTCAAGTCAGTAGCAGGATTAACAAAGTTTTAAACAATTGAAAACATATTAGAAAATTTATTTAGCTTTAAAGTGTAGTTGAATTATAAATTTATTTATAATAACAGTAAACTAACTATATCTATTAAACTTACTTAACTAAGACTAGCTTTCTAAGCATGTTTAATATAATTTTGAGTTCGTGTTATATTTAGAAAATATAACTTAAAAAAAGTTTATAGCCTGTGCATAAAAAAACAAAAAGTAACAGTCGAGTTGTACGACTTAAAAACTGTTTAGAAACAAAACTCCACTATATAATAATCTAAAGTTGTATTATATAAAAAAAAGAAAAGTTATTTTGTGGTAACTCACTACAGACGTCACTAAGATTTTAGATAAACTCGTTTAAAAAGTTTTAAAGACATATATAAGACTTTTCTGATACTATTACTTATCTATTTAGAAACTGAAAAAATATATAATATTAATAAAAACAACTTAAAATATACTTTTAATTGAACTAGTGTTGATAAATTTTGTTAATGTTTGAATTTAGTATTTGCTCATGACTTACACACTTGAAAGTTTTTTAAGGTTTTTACTACAAATAATTTAAAAAAAAAATTTACAAGTAAACTTGTCTATAACTTAATTCTTAGTTTCAACAAAAATCGATGATATACTAATATACTTTCAAAAACATTTATTTAAAACATTTCTATATTTTTATACGAAAATTATAAACTTCACTTTTATTGTAATATAAAAACACTTTAAGTTAAGCAACGCAACTGTAGCTCACAAATTACTCGTGAAAATGTGTATTAACTTCTGAAAATACGAGACATTTCCATACGTATAAATGAATACTATCATAACAATTTACTAAAACGGCTACGAATATTAAATTCCTGGAATGGATGTCGAATTGTATACATCGTTAAGATGGACATCGATAATTGAACCAAAAAGATGAATCTAAATAGTATTATATTTATCTTAAACTTAACATTGCAATAAAATAATTGTAAATGTTAAACACATAGTGTCAAATAAAGTTGTTTTGAACACAATATTATTTTATCATAATAGTTTTAAGTTCTATAGGGACTAGGTATAAAATCGAGTAGTAGAAATATCACGTTAAAAAATTTTTTAATTATGTAAGTAGTTTAAGTAGTTTAAATTAATGAAGTTAAATTAGTGTGAAATTTAGATGGTTCTAAATATCATATTAGAAATTAAAACTTTTTTAAATAACACTTATACTTTAAGTAAATTTTAAAATATAGTATACATATTATAAATTGAACAAAAAATTTTAAACAAACGTCTTTAAATACTATTACAATTCTAAAGTTTTACAAAAAAAAAACGAGATCTAAAACTCTTTGCTAAATTATAAAAAATGAACTTATTGACATCAATATAATATTCCTACAAATTTTAGATTTTTCTACTTTAATATAACATATGTATTTTTAAAAAATAGAGTCCAACAGAAATAGCTATTTTTAAGTCTTCAAACGCGATTGTAGTTCTAAATTGTTCTAGCTAAAATTAGTACAGGTTAAAATTTTTTGTTATAAATAATAACGTATGACTTAAGATATTAAAATAAATAATGTATTACATTATACAATGAAATACATATATACATTCATATTTTATCAAGAGTTGTTTGGTTTAAGTAGCAGGTTGTTTTGTCCGACAAAAAGATTTTGAAATGAAGACAAAAGATTTTACAAAAAAATTACTTTATTTTTATCATACTAGTTATTAAGTAATAAGACAAATCTATAAACTTAATTTAAATTTGCATAATAACAATAAATATATTTTTGTTAAGTTAAAAGCGCTCAACTTATTTATTAAAATCTTTTTATTTTTAAATGTTTCAAATTAACTTAACTAATGCTAAATAATGAATCATAAAACGGTTAAAAACAAAATAATCATAACAGTGGACAACATTTATAACTTTCTTTTTTTAATTAATTGACAAAAAATTCTATCACAATTTCTATAAATATTTTGTTTATGAACATTACGAAAAAGTTATGTAATTAAGTAAACTTAAGAATAATTAAATTCTGATAACTAAATAAATTTTTAATTTTGGATGAGAAAAAAAAGCGTACCTTTTAACCTTTAATGACCAACCAACATATATTTGTAAAAAGTATGAAGATAGTTAACAACCGTTATTTAACAGCCTATTCAGATGCAAAATTTTCTTTAAACGTCGAGTGACGTCACTCAACAAACAGACACTTAATAAACTTAAAACTGGTTGTTACATTTGAATTCTTAGTGAAGTACGTTACGAGGTGGATTATTTATAAGTCGTGCTTTGCAACTAAAAACACTTTATTTAGTATTACATGTTTACGGCAGTTTTTTTTGTTAACGCATTTTTTATTATGTCATAGACCTGAAAATATAATTAACTAACGCTGCTGTTGCATTTATTAGCTAAATACTTGATGATAATTGTTTTGTTTTTACGTTTTTATATAAAAGTAAGTTGTCAAGTTCTGTTTAAGCTATAAATCACTTTCGCACTTTTTTACAAAAAACAATCACAATAAAGTAGTTGTTCTTTTTAACACCAACTAAATACACATTAATATATCTAATCATTTTTTGTTGTTACATAATATAACAAATTAACATGTTTTCAAAATTTTGGTAATAAAACTACTTTTTCTAGATATTTAGATGAAAAACTCGCAAAAATTAGGTTTTTATTTTATTATATACTTCGGTTGCAAAATTATTTTTAAGCATCTAGTGAGGTGAGTAAAACACTCGCAAATATTTCTTTCAAATATAGGTTTATATTCTAAACAACTTTTCAACAATTTCAGGAACTATTATGCTAACTGCGTATTTAATTTAAGTCCTGCATAACGAATTAAATCACTTTAATTTAATATTAACTTCATAGCTAATGAACTTGCAAAAAGTATATATAAAAGCTTATTGCGGCAAAAACTTGTATTTGATGAAAACCATTTCAAAACTTTGTGTTTTAAGATTTTAAAAAGTGTTATAAAATTAAATAAGAAGTATAAAATTATACTAGTAGAAAAATTATTAAAATAAACATATATAACTTTTTTAGACTATCTAGTAGTATTTTAATCGAAAATAAATAGTTTTACAATAATTTATTACTTTTAAACTTGATTTTTTAGCTTATATTTGAAATCGTATTTTAAAACATTTTAAAAAGATTATTTCACACAATTTAATATTTTTTTACAGCAAGTAGAATGTATTTAAAAGTAAAAAAATCTCATTGAAATTTTTTGTTCTTCCTAGTTAAAACTTAAATCAAATTAGTGCTTTAAAATTAAGAAAATATATAAACTAAATGTTTTATCTTAATTAATTTTTCTTTATTTTTTTTAAATAAGTTGTAGTATAAAAAAAGTAAATAAGGTAGGAAAAAACAAGTTAAAATTAATTATTGTTTAAATAATTAAACACAAATAAAGACATAACTTGACTGTTTTTATGTAAAATTACATCCATGTTTTCTAATTAGTAATCAGCAATGATAACTTTTATTTGTAAGTCGAATTACGCGAATGCAACTCATACTTATTGTTTAGAATAAAGCTTGTGATGCATGTGAATAACACAAATTTTTTTATAATTTTTCTATAAATTTACCTTTAGTCAAAAAAAAATGTATTGATATCAAATTATAAGAAGCTTTTTTATCATTAAACTGATATTGCGACAAAATTTACAAAGCTCTCTACTTAATTAACCATAATAATATGCGACAAAATTAAGTAAGATTCTAGTGATGTCATAAAAAAATTTTGCAAACATCATTTTGCAGTCTTTGTATATAAACAAATGTATATTGCTCCAGATTATGTTGGTAGAAGGTAATTCTTCAAAGTTATTTAAAGTCGTCAGGTGCGACTGTAAATTTTCATGATAATCTTTAAATAAGTTTTTATATAAATTGTAAGTATTGTTTTGAATTTATGTTTAAGTTCACCGATAATTTTTTTCAAAGATTTCGTAAGCGTGAATAAGCGTAAAATAATGCCGTAAGCCTAAATAATCGTGCATTTATCTTATAACATATATTTTTTATAGATTTAACTAAAATATTGCAACTAAAAAAACAAAATATTGATAAGTTCTGTAATGTACATACAATTTTATTTTACTTACTTTTCTGAGTACTAAAACAAAACATAAACGCTTTATAACATAAGTAACTGAAATAACTATTAAAAATATTTGTAAAGTTACAATAGACAATCGACATACAAATGTACTTAAACTGGAATTCAGGTACTTGAAAAGTCAAATATATTTGTAAGTCCTTAAAGGCAGCTATAAAATACAAATAGATATACTTTTGATTTACCGTTCCATTTCAGGTAATATCAGATTATTGTTATATTGTTAGATCAAATGTTGTAGTTACATTTCAAAAAGTTAATTTTGTTAATTGTTTATTTTACTTAGTATTTAAAATAATTTCATGTGAATTTATGGAGCTAAAATCATTAGGTTTTACTTTTTTTTTGTGTACTTTGAACAAAATTTTATATTATGGTTAAAGTTTTATCAATGTGTTGTAATAAATAGTTAGAAATCTTTAAAAAAAAAAAAAAAAAATTTTTAATTCTAGAACACTATAAATAATTACAACTGGCTGTTGTGTTTTTTTAAACTGTAAATAAATGTTTTTGTAAACATTTCTGGTAATAACTAAACAATAATCTGAATTTACCTAAATTTAAAACGGTAAATTAAAGGTACATCTGTAAGTAAATGTATTCAAATTTCATATGTAGACACAAAATTGACACTTAAAAATAAAACACTAAAATAATTTATTTAATACTCATATTTTATCACAAAGCTGAGTTTTACCTTAAACTGCTCATGATTTAATAAACAATTAAGAATAGATTAGATGCATTTGAAGTGCTACAACACGTATTAAATTTAAAAGCTTTGTATACAACAAAATATATTGAAATAACTAATTGCAGGTGATTTTTGGATAGACCATAAAGTGTTTATTGTAATAAGTTTTGTTTTTTACTTTTTAGACTTTAAGCTTTTAAAGGTTATCACTTGTTATAATTTCAGCCTTGTATAAAATGCAAACAATTACTTTTTGATGAAGAGTATAATTGGAAAAGTAAACTCGAATAGAATTTAAAAGCTTTGTTAAACGTAAATCTAGCTTAAGTAAAAATAAAATGTAAGTTAAAGAATTTATAGTCGCATTGCTTTATCTGTAATTTTTGTTATTAATGAGGACTCTTTTGACGAAAGTAGTATCTAGTTTTATTTGTTTATATTTATTATGTCTTTTACTAAAAAAACATTATCAAAAACTACTAAATTTTATCTTAAAAATAACTTGTTCGTTGTAAAACAAGTTAAAAAATAAAGTTTTGTGTTTATAACTTAATTGTTAAGTTTTATTTATAAATGTATATATTTGTATTTACTTAACTACAGCCCAACTTTATGTTTTTTAATTAAAACAATATATTTTTCATAACTGATTTTATATTAGTGTGAAAAAATTTACATCTACAAAAGATTTACTTCAGTCAAACAAAACATAAATGCTCTTAGCCATTTAAAAAAGTCTTTTCAATAATTCAACAGAACATGCTATAAATGTAACAAAGTTTTTTTAAGTTCATCAAATAAAATATGCAATTACAAAAAAAAATGTTTTAAGAGGCCACCTGAAAATCTTTACAAACATCGACTTACAGTATTTGTTTATATACATTAAGTTTTATACGCCATTGTTCTTCCATTTCGCTTACTACTCTGTTTTATCCTTCAAATTCAACTATAAAATGTTTTCCTTGAGAAAACAAGTCTTGAAATATAAATATAAAATAAATTAAATGTATTTTCATACTGTGCAAAATTTGTTTCTGGCAAAGTTGATGCCGTTTATAAGTATCTTCGTGTAAATATACCCCTTTTAGCATAAGTGACCCTTCGTTAAAAAGTGTCTTCGTGCGAAGTGTTCATCCTCTAAATTAAATCTTTACGATAATATATTTCTCTTTTTAAAAACAGTTTTTAGAGATATTTTTGTACTGAATAATTAAACTTAAGTTACTATAAATTTGTTAATAATTTTTAGCATTGTTAACTCAAAACTTGAAAAATTAAATATTTTATTGGTTTCAACCAGTGGTTATTTAATTTATTTTCACGTTATTTTTGTATATTGATGACAGATGATGTATCATTCATAGAAATTTTAAAGCAATAACACGATATCCTTTGTCGCATTTACTTTTAAATATTTTATTTAAAAATTTTAGATTGTTATAAAATAAATTACTAGAAAAACACATTTTCATATATGAGAATAGTATACATTATAGAAAATTATCAGGTTTATTAGAATCTTTTTCAATTATTTTACATATTGATAAAAAAAAAGGTTTTAGTTAAGAAATTCAAAAGCAAAATATTCTCTATTGCATTTTCTTATCAATAACTATTAATTGTACAAAATTTAAATTTATTAGTAAAAAAATCTAGAATTAATATGTAATTTATAAAATCATCAAACTTACTAGTAAATAAAACATCGTAAACATTAAACAAAAAAGTAAATATGAATAGAAAACTTTAAAATAGTGTAATTGATTCAATTCAATGCTAAAAATTTTAAAAAATGTTAAACAATGTGTTGTATGCTTAAAAAGTATTTAGTTGTAAATATTTTAAAAAACTAATTAAACAAGTATATAATCTATCATGATAATAACTTAAGTTATTCATTAGAAAAATTTGTATTATGAAAAAAAAAACTAAGAAACATTAAAGATTATATTTTTTAAAAACATGGTTTAATGCAATTACGCAACAAAAACAACAGATTTACAATAAATTACTACAATAAAATCGAACGCATTGCTATTTTAGCACAAGTTTTAACTAATTGTGTGAATAATAGAAAAATTGCTTGGTTAAAACAATTTAATCAAACATCTGAATTAAAATTTTCAGTTAATTTTAAATTTATCACTAAAAAGACAAAACTCTAAACATTGTATATTTTTAATTGAATAAAAATTCGTTTTAATTAGAAAATTTAAAGTCGTATTGAACGACTCAAAATATTGTAAAATCTACCGTGAATTTAAAAGAATAACATCTTGCAAATTTTTTTATTTGATATAATGCATCTGTAAGTAACAGTTTGCATGAATATTAATGACGCAACAGATGTGTACAAGCTTAGTTTTTTAAATTATTTGAACCAAGATTATATAACTGTCGCACATTTATGCAAATATGCGACAGATTTTATTCAAAATAATCCTACTTTTAACTACAAGATAAAAAATTTTTAACGTTCTCAGCTACTAGAAAAATTAAAAAAATTGGCTTCGTTTTCTAAAATGCTTTATAAAAAATATTTTAGTATAAAATACATTGTGAATATTACTATGAAACTTATAATTAAACCATACTTACTTAAAGTTTACAAAACCCAGATGAGAAAATTAAAAAAGCCAAAATTTTATTATTTAAACTTTTGTCTACAAAGTTTAATTTATTTAATACTCATATTTTATCACAAAGCTGAGTTTTACTCTAAACTGCTCATGATCTAATAAACAATTAAGAATATATTAGATGCATTTGAAGTGCTACAACACGTATTAAATTTAAAAGCTTTGTATACAACAAAATATATTGAAATAACTAATTGCAGGTGATTTTTGGATAGACCATAAAGTGATCATTGTAATTAGTTTTGTTTTTTACTTTTTAGACTTTAAGCTTTTAAAGGTATCACTTGTTATAATTGCTGCCTTGTATAAAATGCAAACACTTACTTTTTGATGAAGAGTATAATGTAGAAAAGTAAACTCGAATAGAATTTAAAACGCTTTATTAAACGTAAATCTAGCTTAAGTAAAAATAAAAAGTAAGTTAAAGAATTTATAGTCGCATTGCTTTATCTGTAATTTTTGCCGTTATGGAGGACTCTTTTGACGAAAGTAATATTTAATTTTATTTGTTTATTTTTATTATGTCTTTTACTAAAAGACAATATCAAAAACTACTAAATTTTATCTTAAAAGTAACTTTTTCGTTGTAAAACAAGTTAAGAAATAAAGTTTTGTGTTTATAACTTATTTGTTAAGTTTTATTTATAAATATATATATATATTTGTATTTACTTAACTACAGCCCAACTATATTTTTTTAATTAAAACAATATAATTATCATAACTGATTTTATATTAGTGTGAAAAAATTTACATGTACAAAAGATTTACTTCAGTCAAACAAAACATAAATGTTTTTAGCCATTCAAAAAAGCCTTTTTAATTAATTCAAAACAGAACATGCTATAAATGTAACAAAGTCTTTTTAAGTTCGTGAAATAAAATATGCAATTACAAAAAAAATGTTTTAAGAGGCCATCTGAAAATCTTCACAAATATCAACTTAGAGTATTTGTTTATTTACATTAAGTTTTATACGCCAATGTTCTTCCATTTCGCTTACTACTCTGTTTTATACTTCAAGTTCAACTATAAAATATTTTCCTTGAGAAAACAAATCTTGAAATATAAATATAAAATAAATTAAATGTATTTTCATACTGTGCAAATTTTCTTCCGGCAAAGTTGATGCCGTTTATAAGTGTCTTCGTGTAAATATACCCCTTTTAGCATAAGTGACCCTTCGTTAAAAAGTGTCTTCGTGAGAAGTTTTCATTCGTGCATATTTGACTCCTACCCATAAATTAAATCTTTACAATAATATATTTCTCTTTTAAAAAACAGTTTTTTGAGATATTTTTGTACTGAATAATTAAACTTAAGTTACTATAAAGTGTTAATAATTTTTAGCATTGTTAACTCAAAACATGAAAAATTTAAATATTTTATTGGTTTCAACCACTGGTTATTAACTTTATTTTCACGTTATTTTTGCATATTGATGACAAATGATGTATCATTCATAAACATTTTAAAGCAATAACACGATATCCTTTGTCGCATTTACTTTTAAATACTTTATTTAAAAATTTTAGATTGTTATAAAATCAATTACTAGAAAAACACATTGTCATGTTTGAATATAGTATACATTATAGAAAATTATCAGGTCTATTAGAATGTTTTTAAATTATTTTCATATTGATAAAAAAATAAGGTTTTAGCTAAGAAATTCAAAAGCAAAATATTCTCTATGGCATTTTCTTATCAGTAACTATTAATTGTACAAAATTTAAATTTTACTAGTAAATAAATCTAGAATTAGTATGTATTATATAAAGTCATTAAACTTACTAGTAAATAAAATATCGTAAACATTAAACAAAAAAGTAAATATGAATAGAAAACTTTAAAATAGTTTAATTGATTCAATTCAATGCTAAAAATTTAAAAAACTGTTAAACAATAGTTGTATGCTTAAAAAGTATTTAGTTGTAACTATTTTAAAAAACTAATTAAACAAGTATATAATCTATTATGATAATAACTTAAGTTATTCATTAGAAAAAGTTGTATTATGAAAAAAAAACTAAGAAACATTAAAGAAGATTTTGTTTAAATACACGGTTTATTGCAATCACGCAACAAGAAACAATAGATTTAACGATAAATTACTACAATAAAATCGAACGCATTGCTATTTTAGCACAAGTTTCAACTAATTGTGTGAATTATAGAAAAATTGTTTGGTGAAAACAATTTAATTAAACATCTGAATTAAAATCTTCAGTTAATTCTAAATTTATCACTAAAAAAACAAAACTCTAAACATTGTAATAAATTTTATTATTAAAATTTGACTCAACTTAAATTTAGTTTTGTATCATAATTATAGGTCAACTTTAATCTAACAAACCTAAAGGATGAACAGTCTAGATTATTTCATTTTATCATTTACTTAGTGAATTTATCAAGTATATTTTAATTACAAACGGTATTGAAATAACTTAACAAACAGTTAAACTTAATATAAGTAGTATATAACAATTAAGTTTGGTGAAAAACTAGTAGAAAAAAATATTTGTGGCGTAATTTTTTTGAAGGACAAACTTTAAACAACATTTGTTTTATTAATTACTTATCCTATCGATTTAATCCTAAAAGTCAACTAACAAGTCGCACAACTTAATCGATTTTTATTTGCTGTAACTTATTATTATAAATATGTTTAATATTTTAGTTAAATCAATATCAGTTGTTTCTACAACGTTTGTGCAAATATGTTTTTATCTGTAGTTTTGGAGTCTATCGGTAGGAATATCAAATTAAGTTGAGCACAGAAAACCTATTATAAACAAACTTTACTTCAAAGTTTACATGATCGGAGTCATAGAAACTTTAACTGTAGCTTGTACAAAAAACTATTTATTTAAATTAATATTAAATACATAGAAATATGTTAGTAAGGGCTAGTTTAAACAAATTACACTAAAACAAAATTTTATGTTTCTTATTTAAATAGTATTTAAGCTTTAGAATTATTTATTCAAGTAGATTATAAAAAAATTAACTATAAATTGTAAGTTTTGTGATTTTGTATAACTTCAAATAAAAAAATGAAATGTTTTCTTTGCAAAATTCTTAAGAGCTTGTTTTACGTCAGTAAAGTATTCTCACAACCATATTTTCACTGCTATTTTTTTAATCTAACTCTAATTTGTTTTAATTGTTATATGGTAAGTTGTCATTTTTAAGTCGTACAACGCGTATGTAAATAACATTAATTTTTATTAACTGTTAAAAATCTATTAACTTGTCATATTTTTTATTAAAAGTTGAAAAATAAACATACTATTATAAATGGTATAAAATATATAAAATGTACTCAGAATGTTTGTCTTATATTGATATTTATCAATTTGTTATTGAGTAAAATTTAAAAAAATATGTGGTAGTCTTTTAAGAAAGTAAGTGATAAAACTTAAAGCGTTATATTTTTTTTTTATTAAATGCTTGTAAAAAAATTAAAACTGTTTTGACTTTACTTGGGCGTAGATTTTTAAAACTGAAAAATATTTTGAATCACTTTAGGAAAATAACAATAAAAAACAGAAACTCTATAGTCAGTATAATTATTTAAATTTTGATATATGTCATTTAAAAACTGTAAGCTATTGCTTTTTTCAGGTCATTTGTTTTAATTTTTTTTTACTAATTTTGAGGTAGCATCACTAATTTTTGTCTTAAATCAATGATAAAATAGAACAACCATTAACCCCTAACCCTTACCCTCGATCAGTAACTATTTTTCGCTATTGTTTTTTATTGGATTATTGTTCATGTTTTTTTTTCTGATTTTTGTGTGTTAAGAAATTTATTTATTTTACTAACTGTCTTGCAAAATCATCCTTTGTGCAAAAGTGACCCACCGTGCAAATAAATTTTAGTACATAAGTGACCGCTCGTGCAAATATGATTTTCTACAAAAAAGCCATTTAACAAATATAATGATGGTTTTTGAAACTTTACTTTAAGGTTTTTTTTTATCGTTAGTAATTTACTCAATGACAATGTGGAACATACTAAAATTGTTTAAAAAATTCACAAAATATTTTGAAATCTTTGGTATTCCAATATATAAATTTTAATAGTAATACATTCGTAATAATTTACTTACCACAGTTTGGTTGCGCGATGTATACTTTGTAAATATTTTAGACGGTTTGGTTTAAAGTTTGTCTAGCGATAAGAGTAGATATGAATGCTTAAGTAAAGTTAAATAATTTTTAAGAGATTCCCTCAGTTATTAAGAGCTTTTGCACTCATATGTATTACTAAGCAATACAATCAAATTTTAAAAACCGAAGTACAAGTTTTGTGTGTTAGATTTAGTAGTTAGTAAATTTTAAATATAATTATAAAGCTAAAAATTAAAGAAATTTAATTGAAATTCAGATTGTATAACTACGAACAAAATAAATATAGTTGATCTAATAAACTTTGCTAAACTCTAAATAGAAAAGCAAGAACACGTTTGTAATTTTTTTTTCTTAACCTTTTAACTTATGTTGTTTTATATGTAGTAACAGACATTAAACTAGCTAGTTAATATCAAGTAAGTAGTATTATTTAACATTAATTTTAAGTCTTACATTTATATAGTACGGTTGAGTAAGAAACTTCACAAAAATTCATTTAGTGCATCATTAACAAACTCTTTTAAAACTTCATCGTCATTCTCCGATAAAATATCTAAACATATAAATATTAATTTAAAAATATGTTTAAGATTACTAAATTTCTTATTATTTAAATATGAAATTTAATTTATGTAAGCTATCTATTTGATATAGTTATTTTAATATTACGCAATATAAGCCGATATAACATTTTTTAGTACTTTTTTAGCATCTTAATAAATAACCTTGCCTTTTTTGTCTGACCCGCTTATACTTACAAGAGACTAACTTTGGTTTACATAGTTCATTAAATTTTTGAAACTATGCTCACTTTAGTATTGATTGTTATTTACTGTCATTTTATATTGAAATATGATTAAGTAGTTCAAAATAATTATGTTTAAAAACTTGAAAGTGTTAAGGCAGATGAAATCGATCTACATTAAATCCAACATACTAATTGAGCACACGTCAGAATTTACGAGTTGGTTTACACGTTTATTTTACGAGTTGGAACAACTTTATTGAAATTAAAATGTTTTATAGTCGCGTTGTACGACGTACAAAATACAAAAATGTTACCATATGTTAACAATAAATCTTGTTAGAATACCAAGTAAAACTATAAATTGATGTTTGCTCCTAAATTTGATGACATCAATAAGTTGTTAGATATATTCCAAAAAGTTATTATATAAAATAACTAGTTTTATTTAGTTAGTAAATAATAAGATATACATTATTTTTGACAACATAACCCCGTTAACAATCTTCAAAATTAGCATCTTGTTTATATCATTATATACTCTTATCATTAAACTTTATTTATACAATTCTTTAAACGTATTTAAAGTTTTAGCAAATAAACATGGGTTTTAAGTATTTGTCAACTTTATTTTTAAAATTTATTTAAAGTCTTAATCTTTAGTACTTATGTTTAACAATTTTGATATATAATATTAATTTGATAAAAAAAATGAAAGTTGTTATTTAAGCACTAATTTTATACTATATTCACATTTATTTATTATGTTTAAAGTTTTTTCTATTTTAGTTATTGCTATTAATTTATATTAATAATAGTTTTATTATATTTTAAAAAGGGTATTTGCATCTAACTGTCAAACAAAATTTCACGGTATACTTCTTAAATAGTTAAAACTAAAAGAAAACCTATTTTAATGCTTTGAAAAAAAATACTAAAGTTATTTTGAAAACTTATTAAGTTAGACTTATTAGATAAACATATTTTAATTCGAACTTATATCTATGGTCATAATTCTATTTGAGTTTAAAAAAAATTTGAAAGTATTATATAACAATAATAAATTTTTTTCTCTTAACAATAATTTAAAAGTAATTGTTGTTAACTTGTAGCATACTATATTAAAAAAAAATTAAAGATTTAATTGTTTATAATTTGACTCAAAAATAATAATATGTAATGAAAAGTTTTAGAAAGAATAATTCGAGTGAAGTTTTCTTGATTAAAAAGGAAAGAAAACACTTTGATTTAAATTTCACTTCAAAGTCTTTATAATACTTATTGACTATAAAACTATGACTAACTCGTTAACCGTCTTAAACTATTTTTTATTTTTATAGATAATACACGCGAAAAAAAGTATCATTAAAATTAAAATAAAGTATTTTGAAATTTAAGCTCGTAAGCTTTTTTTAGTCTTTATTCTATTCTGCTAAAATAATGCTACAAAAGTAATTTATTTTTAAGTTTTTTTTATTTTGCATTAAATTTTCACAAAAGTGTTAGTTTTATAACAGTACATAAAAGCAAAGAATATTTCAATCAATTGTAAGAATCTACCAATTTTAATTTGAAACCGTTAAAAATATCGGTATTTCCCATTCGTACGTATTATTTTGATATGTTTGAATACATTTAGATTGTTTTGCAGAGCTCTCTTTATTAACGCATAATTATTTTTTATTAACATTATTTATTAACAAATAAAAATAAAACAAATTAACAACTAATTTTACCTAACAAATTGTTTTATTTTACTGAAAAAACCTAGCTTTTACTAATGATTTATAATGTTGTTTTTGTTTTAAATAGACTAATAACTAGTTTAAAATTTTTATATCAAGTATACACTATACGTAAATTAAGTTATTTAAAAATTCAATAACTACTGTTTTATTTAAATTATTTTACTAATTTTTGAATTAAAACTGTGAACTTCAAAGTCAAGGTACTTTAAAAAATTTATTTCTTTTGATTTCATCAAACAAAAGCAGAAGGTTTTTAGGTTTTAAGTAAGTATTACAACTTAAAATATTAATACTTATATACTTAAGAAATATAAAAAAAATTACGATTTGAAGTGTTTAAAAATATTTATGATTTGTGAAAGTTTAATTAAAAAACAACAAAAAGTTGCTCAAAAGTTTTTGGTTCAAGGACACTGATACGCAAAAAGATCGTTCGGTTGCATACCCAACTTAATCAAAATTATAATGAGCTAAAAGTGTAAAAAAAAGGAATTATACTTTTTATTTGTTAAATATTTTACAATTCAGTATTTAACGAAAAAAAAAGCATTTAGTTTTTAGTTTTAACTTCTGTTTTATTTATCCTTTCCAAGTATATAAATTGCACACCAGTCTTAAAAAAGCTAATATAGAAAATGAATACAGTCAAAATTTCTAATAAATTAATGACGCTAACGATAAATCGCTTAAAACGCCATTTTACCGTTTTTGTTATTAAATCTTATAAAAAATATAGAACTTTTTATAAATATTACTTTGTTTAAAATTAAAAATATGCTCTTTTGTATAAAAAGTTTTCAAAAATCCGCTTGTTTTTGTTAATAATTTTAAAAAACACCAATTAAATACCTTCATATTTTGATGTAACTCATGTTTTGCAATGCATTACTGAAAAATTAAACTCTTCAAGTTTTTGACAACAGAAATTCACGCTTGTTTTAAGTTTTAAAAGTTTTAACCAACAGTTTCTGGTACACTTAAAATGTCAAGTTTAAGTAAGGCTTACAAGTTACAGTCTATACTTTGAAATATTTTAAGTTAAGAAATCAGGTTTAAAATTGGCAAAAAAAAGTAAGAAGTACACAAATAAATTAGAAGTCGAAAACGTATTTAAGTGAAATCTATCTAAATTAGAATATAACTCTACAATTATCATAATACAACTTAAGTAAAACTTTATAACATCTTAACTTAATGTTCTTTTAAAATAAGTTAAGATTTACTCATTAATTCTGACTATTTTAAGTATTTTAATGTGTTAAAATTTTCAATAAAATTTTCAAGATAAACTTTATAAATGTGGTAGAACATTTTTTTTTTCTTTGATAAATTAGAGCAAGCTTTCCCTCTAGATACTTGAAGTTACAAAAGTAAAATAAAACCCATTTAACATTAAATTTTAATAAAACATTTGCTTATGGAAAGTTTAGTATAAGTAATTGTGATTTATCTTGTTGTTTGAATTAAATTTAAAGATAAAAATCTTAACCAAAGTAATACACATGACTACTTAACAACTAATTTTACAACTTTAAAATTAAAAATAATTTAAAACTCAAAAAAAAAATTTATTTTGTTTACTCAAAGTTTTATTTTATTACGCCTACAGTAAATTACCACAAATATCTATATAAAATTTTTGTATATGATACAACGCAGCCTGATAATGAATGCTGAAACTTAGTTTTGCAATTTTTAAGTCGTGCAACCCGACTATAACTCGCCATAAATATATACTTTATCAAGTCCAGTACAGATCATAAACTTGTTGGTAGGATGTCAAGCGGGTATTAGTACAGAGTTAAAAAAACAACTCATTTAAACTGA
Source organism: Thalia democratica (assembly GCF_965202585.1). Classification (NCBI taxonomy): domain Eukaryota; kingdom Metazoa; phylum Chordata; class Thaliacea; order Salpida; family Salpidae; genus Thalia; species Thalia democratica. Next base: position 82,532,807 of record NC_139167.1, read on the forward strand.
GTTTTATAAAATATTACTTACAAACTATTGTGTTAAGTAAATTACAAACTATTAGCTAATATTTATATTTATGATATGATAGTCATCTATATTTATTTGATGTTTAAGTTTAATCATCTTATTTAAAAATGCACTGATGGAAACTAAAAATGCACTCTAAACGAAATCTTAATTTTCAACTTAAATACTATTCAAGTAGAGAATGTTGCAATACTTAGTAGAATAGTTGATTGTAATAATTTAAGTTTTAGTCTTACTATTTACTTTTTTAGATTGTGTTAATTTGAAAAGGTTATTGTTATACTATTTATTGAACAAAGAAACCATATGTCGTAAAACATATAGTTGTACAATTTCTTACGAGCAAATAAAAAAAAATAATTTTTCTAATGTGAGCTATTAAACCTTAAGAAAAAAACTATTGGTAGAACAAAAAAAATAAAATTAGCCAAGTAATGTGTTTACTTTATAATGTTTTATTTATATTGAACTCAAAAGTTGTCTTGTAACATAATAATGAAATTACAGTCCAAAATTAAATTTAAAAAAAATTAAATTATAATTAGAGAAAAGTTTTAAAACTTATAAAATAACTTGAACTTCTTTACAAAAGTCAAAATTTATCAAACTTCTTCTTTTTATCAAGCTGCAACATTTTTACGTTGAACGTTATCAGTATTATGTGTTAAAAGTTTAACTTTTTACTTTTTTTGAAATAGTTCGATAGAAACAGTTGAAGATAATTATATATAAATAAATATACGTACTGTACAATTTTTTATAACTTCAACTAAATTTTTGCAGTTTTATAAAAAAAAATAAAATTTATAGTCGCGTTATACGACTTACAAATAAGACACAAAACTACACACGACAATATAATATCAAGGATATATATATATATGAATATCGAAATAGAATGTTTGTGGTAATATATCGTTGACATCACTAAGTCAAGAAGTATCTTTTTTTACAAAGAAAGGTATTTTTAAACTTATGTTATAATTGCAGGCTTTAAAGTTAGAGAAAAAGATAATGTTTAGTTATAATTGTTAAACACGACTAGATAAAAGGCTTTGGATGTTGTGTTTGATAATGTATAAAAGCTTTAGCGATTCAACACAACTTTACAAAAATTCTTAAATAAAGCATACTATTGGCTAAAAAAAATAAAAACAAACTTAAAACTTAGTATATATAAAGTTTTAACATTCAAAAAATACTGTTGCTACTTTTGACTTTAAAATAAACATTATAAACTTATCTTTAACTAAAGTGTTTAAAACTTTGAAATTTTATTGTAAAAAATTAAAAAATATTTAGTTTATTTTGGCAACAAAAAAAAAACAAAAAAAATAATAGTAATGTCTCAATAATTTATTTTTGTATAAGGCTTTTTATCTAATGTCGAGTTATAATTTTAGTACTGAAAATCTTTGATCTTAAATTTTTAGCGAAAGCTCAACTCTCTCAAACTATTTTTCGTATTTAAAAAACAATTTAAAGTTTATAAAAATGTTGTTTATTCTTTGTTGAATTTAATCAAGTAAGTATCATAAACTTTTTAAAACTTGGTTTTTTATTCAAACTTTACTTAAAAAATACAATGTGCCTGCTTAAGCTAAAGCATGTTGCATAAAACTAAATTTAAAGAAGTTTTCATTTAACTAAAACACCTTAATTTTAATATCAAATTTATTCTAGCACTAATACTTTAATTTTCTAGCAACATAATGACGCCAACTATCTAAAAATTACTCATTTAGCCTTTATACTTTTTCTTTTATTAATTTTATCAAAAAATTAAGATTTTTTTATAAATATTACTTTGTTCAAAAATATAAGTATGCTTTTTTGTATAATAAGTTTTTTCAAATCTGATTGTTTTTTTATATTTTTAAAAGACACCAATTAAATGCATTAATATTTAAATGTAACTTATGTTTCTGAATACATTACTAAAAAAATTTAACCTCTTTAAGTTTTAAGCGGGATCTATCTAAATTAAAATAAAAATCTATAATAAACATGAAACAATTTACACAAAACTTTATTTTATTTAACTTGAAGTTCTTTCAAAATATTTTAAAATTTACTCAATAATTCTGACTTTTCCAAGTATTTGAATGTGTTAAATTTCCAATAAAGTTTCAAGATAAGCTTTATAAATGTGTTAAAACATTTTTTTTTTCTTAAGAAAATTAGAGCAAACATTTTCTCTAATTACTTGAAGTTACAAAAGTATAATCGAACCCATTAAACATCAAATTAAAAAAAAATATTTGCTTAAGGAAAGTTTAGTTTGTGTAATTGTGCTTATTTTTTTTGCTTGGTTTAAATTTAAAAATAAAAATCTTAATCTAACGTAATACAAATGATTACTTACCAACTAATTTAACAACTTTAAGATTAAAAACTGTTTTAAACTCAAAAAATAAAAAAAGTTCTTCGTTATATTTAACTTATTTTTTTACTTTTATTTAACACGCCTACAGTAATTTACCACAAATACCTATAAAAAATATTTGTATATAATACAACACAGCCTTTTTGTAAATGCTTTAAACTTATTTTACAGTTTTTAAGTCGTAAAACCCGACTATAATTCGCCATTACTATATATTTTATTAAGTCCAGTACAGACCATAAACCTACGGTAGGTTGTTAAGCGGGTATAAGTATAAAGTAAAAAAAAAAGAACTCATTTAAACTGAGTTTTATAAAATATTACTTACAAACTATTGTGTTAAGTAGATTACAAACTATCAGCAAATGTTTGTATTGATAATATGATAGTCATCTATATTTATTTAATTTAATCATCTTATTAAAAACAGCTCTGAAGAAAACTAACAACGCAATCTATACAAAATCTTAATTTTTAACTTATTGCAGGCTTTAAAGTTTGAGAAAAAGATAATATTTTGTTATAATTGTGTTACACGACTAGATAAAAAGTTTTGGATGTTGTGTTTGATAATCAACAAAAATTTTAGCCATTGCACACAACTTTGCAAAAATTCTTAGATAAAATACACTATTGGCTAATAAAAACAAAATCAAACTTAAACCTTAGTAAAAATCAAGTTTTAACATCCAAAAATACTGTTGCTACTTTTAAATTTAAAATAAAAATTATACACTTATCTACAACTAAAGTATTCAAAACTTTGAAGTGTTGTTGTAAAAAATTAAAAATTATTTAGTTTAGTTTGGCAATTGAAAAAAAAATAATGTCTCAATAATTTGTTTTTTTTCTATAACACTTTTTATTTAATGTCGATAATTATAAAATTAGTACTGAAAATACATTAACTATCGTTGAACTAAAATTTTTAGCAATAGTTCGATTTTCTCAAACAAATTTTTGTATTTAAAATAGTAATTTAAAGTTTATAATTTTTTTTCTATTGTTTGTTGAAAAATATCGAACAAGTATCATACACTTTTTATACTCTGTATATATTTTATACTTCACTTAAAAAACCAATGTGCATACTTAAGCTAAAGCAACATTTCATAAATTTAAAATTAAAAAAGTTTTCGTTTAATTAAAACACTTTAACTTTAATATCAAATGTGTTCTAGCATTAATACTAAAATCTTTTTATTTTAATATCCGCTTAATAACCTACTAATCAGTTTATGGTGTGTAACTGACCCGATAAAGACAAAAATACGAGTTACAGTCGTGTTTCACAACTTACAAAAGAAATTTTTATGAACGCTTATTTATCATAAGCAGAGTTTTAAAATATACAATAACAGTATGACGATGTCTATGGTATTTTACTATTTGCGTCATTAACTTCTGAGAATATGTTAAGACTTTGCCATTTACATTCTAAAGAAGAGTGGATGAAACAAGGGGTAGCTTTTGTCGTGATTTATTAATTAAAAATTTTAAACGTTTTTTATTTATTTCGTGAATTTTATATCGAAGCAGAAAACTAAGTTTGTGGGATACTTTTGTGGCTTCATATTGTTAATAAAAGTTTTAGCAGTAATTGGCAAACAAGCTCTCTACAAAACTCTGATTGACTATATGTTAGTTTATCTCGTTATAGTTAAATATTAAGATATGTATATTTTATCTTTTTTTAAAGTTGTTTATCTAAATTCTAAACTTTATGTAAACGAATATATTTGAAGCAATAAAAATAGAAGTAATTTGTAAACATTAAGGAGTTAAGTATTAGTTTTGTAGAAAATTGTGTTTAAAATATGCTTACATTATTGTTAAGAATTATCAAACAGTAAAGTACTTAAACATCTTTAGACTTAGCGATTTAAAATTAAGAACTGTAAAAAAATATGATTACAGTGAAAAGATTTCATAGCTAAAAGAAAAATATAGCTAAACATCCTACTTATGTTTGCTTGGATTATTGATGACGTCAAGAGTACATTTTTGCATATTTGAAAGCTTATTAAGTTAGTTAGTAAGTAGGTATGTAATTTTTTGTACATTTTTTAAATTGTAAACTTGAACTAAACAATTTTAATTTAAACCTAGCCGTAACCTAAATTGCCTAAATATATAACAAAAAAAGCAAGAAAAGAAAAGTTTTTATATTCTAAAATAACCGAAAATAAAAGTCAGCCTATAAGAATTGTCATCATTTTTAGCTTGTATTTTAGATAAAAAACATAGTTCAACAAAATATGAGGAATTGGTGTTTTAACTTATTCACTTAATTAACATTGTCATTTTTTTAGCTATAAATACTTAAAAAATAGATTTAATTGCGTTTTTATTAATGATAGTACAAAATTTTTATCAGTTATTAAACAGAACATGCGACAAGTTAAACAGAGATTATTTTATTTTCGTTGAACAAAACATGCAACAAAAAAAAGTTTTTGATAACTTCATCTAAAAAACCTCATAACATTAACTTCTAGTGTTTTTATATATATTAAGTGTTGAAGTAATGTTTTTCCTTGCCGCTTGGCACTTACTTTAATTAAAGTCTTAAAATATAACTATGATTTTTTTTTTCTCGAGTAAACAAACCTTAAAAATTTTTTTTTATTGTTAAATGTATTTGCAACAGCTATAAACAATTGTGCACTTTTAATTTTATTAATAAACAAAATTAGAAACAAAAAAAAAACCTTTATCAAAACCAAAAATATTTTACATTTAGATTTAGTATGAATTGTAACATAGAATACTTTGATAAACTTTAAATAACGCTACTACAAAACTAAATTATTAGAAACTTGCTTAAACTAAGAGTGATTTACAAACTTAATTAGATTTTTAGCATATTAGTGAAGCATTTATTGATTGTTTGCTTTATTGTGTTGTAATTCTATTTAATTTATACATAATAACTAAAAAATTGTAGTTTTAATTACAACTATTCATATTTACATTTAGTAAACTTATGCTAAAGTACATTATGTAATATTTTTGATTTTTCATTTTCACAATAATAATAAAAGTTTCTTAGAAAAACTTTAACCAGAAATCAAAACAGAATTATATAAAATAATAAAGCAAAAAAAGATACCGAACGAGGTAAAGGTTTAGGGGTAAAATTGATAGTAAAAATATAGTTAGTAAAAAAATAAAATGGTTAAAAATATAGATAGTTAAAATATATTTTCACCTTGTGCAGAAATGTCTTCGTGCAAAAGTGACCCTTCTTGTAAAATTTATCCTTCGAGCAAAATCCACGTCGTTTATAAGTGTCTTCTTATAAACACGTACATTATAATTAAAATTATCAAATTGATGTTTGTAGGGTAGTTTAGTGACTTCACTATGTTACTAGTAACTGATGATAAAAATATATTATTGTTAATCGCAGACTCGAGTGCAACTTTTTATTTTTCATTTTTATATGAATCTTTTTTGTACATTTTAAATTTAGAATTTAATTTAAGAAAGTTTAATTAAAAGTGAAAATAAACTTTAAAATATTTGAAAAATAAATATAAAAATCCGGAAAGAACTGCAATTCTCTAATTTGTACTATTGAAATACTTGCAATATCACAGAAAAATTGTAAGTGGTTCGTAAAAACCATTGATGACACCAAAATCTTAAAAAACATTCTTGAAAAATCATTTTAAAATTAGTTAAAGTTTTATTATATCCTAATGACATCAAAGATAGGTTACCAACAAACATCATCTTACTTATTAAGTATATTACCGAACCTAGTTAAATTAAATTATAAATTTTTTTTAAATTAAAATGAGTTCAAGTTTTACTAAACTATAATTACTATAAGTTATAAAACATTTCAGTAGTATTTTTTTCACTATTAAAATCTAGTTAAAACGCTTTTACACTTTAAAACTATACCTTTTTTACAACTAAGGTAGAATAGTGAGTAAAAAGAAATAAATATGTTGAAGTTAAAAAAAAAAGATAAGTTCAGCAAAACCGTACATGGCCTAAATTTTTTTTTTAAACTACTCAGAGAAGTTACTTATAAATTCTAACAAACATCAGTTTTGTCCTTTTTTTTATTACTTTGACTATTTTTTAGTTATATAGTCTTGCATAAGCTAAACTTTTTTAAGTTGTAAAACACGACATTAATTATTATTTGCTTAATACAACCCAAGTCTAAAGTATGCAAGAATTTTATATCGTTCTCTTTTATATTTTGCTTGTTATTTGCTGTTTAGATTAAAAAAAAAGGCACATTTCCAATATGGAAAAAATCTTAAAATTCTGCAATTAAGAGGGTAGAAGTAAGTAGAGTGAAGACTCTCTTACAAAATGCTGAGAAAGAAGTATATATTTATTACACATTCCAACATCAGTTTTGATCATTTATACTTTTTTAGAATGACTTTAGATTGTTTGGTTTTGCATAAGCTAAAATTTTTTAAGTTGTAAAACACGACTGTAACTACTTTTTACTTTATTAAACCAAAGTCCAATTTAAGCAAACAGTTTAAATTGTTTTATTTCCTTTATTTTTTGCTGATTGCTGTTTAGATTTTAAAAATGGCTCATTTACATAAAAAAGCAAATTTTCACATTTCTGCAATCAAGAGGATAGAGCAAAAATTCTTCTACAACAAACTGAGGAAGAAGAAATTTAATAAAATACTGCATTTCTTGATTTATTCAATGTTTTGAATTTTGAATATGTAGAGCTAGATAATAATAAACATATATTTTGTATTCTTTATTTGCCTAAAAAGTTCTTCTTATCGTTTTATTAAGGCCTAAAGATATCGACAACTATTGTCTTTTGAAACAGCTGTAGCTTGACAAAATTAACATTTGCCGTTTATTTTGATGTATTTAGCTATTTACTGAAATCGATAGAGCACTAAGATAAAGTAATATGCAAGTATACCATACAGTTAGTTACTAGTTTTTCAGTAGATTTACAAATAAAACAAATAATTATTCTGTAAATTTTTCAAATAAGTTAATTGTTATTGTAGTATGTGTTAAAATATTTATTGTAAAGTATAGTTTAGGATATTTAAGCCAAGTTTACAAAAATTTACAAAACTCTAACTTTAAATGTTCAAAAAATGAACAGCAAGATAATTTAAGCTATAGCTAGGTATTTAACAAAGTTTATTTTTTTAAACTTGTTTTAATTTAGTGTATTGGAAATTATGTAGCTAAACTCAAACTTTTAGTAAAATATAAATCTATTAATGATACCAAATAATCGATTTACTTACTGTTTGATGTAATTTATATAAACTACTCAAACAATTTGATTTTAAAATTTTTGTGGTTAGTAATGGTTGATACAAAACTTGACTAGAACAAATAAACTTAAAGTAAGTTAAAATCACATTTAGTAGTTTATGAAGTTCAATTAGAAATATTTAGGTTTATATATTTTATAAAAAGTATATTTTAGAATAGTAGCTAATATTTATAAAAAAGAAAGTTACTTAAAATAGTCATATATAATATTAATTTACAACTAAAAAATACATAAGGGCTAAGTTTAAAACAAGAATTATAACCATTATTTTTAACCAAAAGTAAATAAAAAACAAATTAAATGTGGGCTTTCTGTTATTGATATAACGCATCTGTAAGTAACAGTTTACTGCAAATATTAATGATGCAACTGATGTATTTAAGTACAAGCTTAGTTTTAGAAATTCTTTGAATCCAGATTTACATAAATGTGCGACAGTTTTTATTTAAAATAATCGTACTTTGAACTTTCAAAAAAAAAACTTCAGTTAATTATTTCTTAGCTATTATAAAAACAAAAAAACAGCTACCATTTCTAAAATGCAATAAAAAAAATAGTTTAGTATAAAATACATTTGAATATTAAATTGCAACTTGTAATTAAACCAAATTTACTTTGAATTTATAAAACCCAGATTAGAAATTTCCGAACAGTAAATAGCTAAAACTTTTTTTTTCAAGTCTTAACTAAAATTATTTTACAAAGTTTGATTTATTTAATATTTCATAATTTATCACAAAGCTGAGTTCAACCGTAAACTGCTCATAATTTAGTAAACCATTAAGAATATATTAGATGCATTTAAAATGCTACAACAAGTATTAGATTAAATTTTTTTGTATACAACAAACCCCATTAAATTAACTAATTGCATGTTGAATTTTGGATAGACCACAAAATGTTCATTTTAAGTAGTTTTTTTTTAATTTTTAGCTTCTATAGGTTGTTTATTATTACAATTGCAGCCTAGCTAAACTTTTTCTAGCATTTAACGATCTACAGATAATACTAAAGCTTTACTTCTTAAGTTATTCGCTTGATTAATTAATATTGACTTAACTTAGTAACTTTATAAAATTTAGAAATATAAGAAAATAATTTTATGACAAAAGTAAGAAACTTCTATTTAACTAATCTTCAAATAGAGTCTAAAATTCTACTAATCTATATATTATTGTGGGTAAAATAACAAATATTGTAATTTATCAGATATAGTTAGATATTTGAAAATTGTTTTCCATATGTAATCTGAGTATTTTTTATTTATCAAAATTAATTAATATCAATATTTTTAACACAGTAAATAAAACAAAATTATTATTTTTTAATTTTAAGCATTTTATAATAAACTAGGCCAATATAGTTGTAAAAAAATATAATAAAATGTTAACAAAACCTATTTGCTATTGTATAAAACAACAACAAAACAATTCAGACAATTTTTTGTTGTGCTGAAACTGATATGCAAACTAATATTCGAAGTCTTTACCAGTACCAAAAATAGTTTTAGAAGATAATTTATAGTCACGCTTAACGACTTCGAAATTGTATATGCTATATATAAAATACGTTTGAATAAAATAAATGCAAATAAGTATCATAAAATGCAACTTTATTTTTGCCTGAGTAAGAAAAATTTTTAAAGACTTCACTAGAGTATTATCTTTTGAATGCAAATTAAGTAATTAATAATTTAAGTCTCATTTATCAAAGATCTTTAACTAATATTTTTTTAATAAAAAAAAAAAAATTAATGATAAATAATTTAATTTCTTAATATAATTTTTTTAAAAATAGGTTTTTGCTAAACACGTGAAACAGCTTGGAAAATAATGTAAAAATAAGAGTAAAAGTTGTATTTAAATTTGTTTTTATGTTCATTGTTTCACTTTAAACGCTGACAATAAGTGATTAAATATAGTTTCGTTGTCTATTATGTCAGTGATTTAATAGGTTAGACAAAATGATTTACTTGCTATAACAATTAATAATGATATGAAGCAGCAGTTTGAAAACTGTATGTAAAACTTGGTAAGTATTTATGTGTAATGTAAATTGTGGCTGCTACAATTCATTTAAGGACAATTTTACAAAATCAACAAAATATAATTCTTTGCTTATATACAATAATCTGTTCAAAAACCGTAAGTAATTGAGTGAAGCTCTGCATTTTATACAATCCTTTCAGTTTTTATTTCGAATTTTAAATCTTTATAATATTCAAATTCTCATATTTACACGTTCAAAGGTATTAGTAAGTCGTACCAAATGGTTATATTTCACACTTGTTTTATCAAAAACTTCTAGTTCTGTTAACTACCTACGAGCCTTATTGTATTACTACTTATGTTTTTCTTAATCTATGTAAACTTTAAAAAGTTTTTGTTAAAATAGATTAAACTAAACAAACTATAAATAGTAAGTATTGTGACTTGAAATAACTTGAAATAACTAAACGATAGTTTTTCTTGTAGAAAGCTTAATTGCTTTTTTACGTCAATAATGTATTCTCACAAGTATACTTTTACTGTTAATTTGATATAAAAAAAACTTTATTTAAACTCTTGGTTTGTTTGGAGATAGTCATTTTTAAGTTACATTTAAGTCGTACATCACGATTGTAAATAACAATAATTTTTTTTTACTAACTAAAATAACGCATAATTGAAATGATACAAATAATACTTAAATTGGTATTTATCAGTTTTAGATAAACTTTAAGTTAAATTTTTATAAAAAAAAGTATACATGATAGTTTTTAAAGAAAATAAATGATAACAAAAACAACGTAATTAAATCTAAAAGCGTTATACATTTTATTTATCTACTGTTTAAAATAAAAGCAGAAATATTTTTTGTTGTCTTGATTGAGCGTAGGTTTTCAAAACTTTTAAATATTTCAAATTACATAAGAAAATTAACAACATTAAACTGTAAAAAAAATAGTCAGTACAGTTTTTTAAATTTTGTAGTCTAATTTAAACATGTTAATTATTGCTTGTTTCTACTATTCGCTTGTTTAAAATTAATTTTTCTTTGTTAGTAGTTGCATTATTTTTTTTGTTTTAAATTTAATACTTAAAAAAATAGAGTCATGAATCCCTAACCGTGACCCTCGATCGGTAAATTTTTTCTTCATTGTTTTTTATTAATTTATCTGTAAACTTTTATTTTCATGTTTTTATTGACTACAGTCAAAAAAATAATCCTTTTTTTTTTTTGAAATTGACCCTCCGTGCAAAAAAGTGTTGGTGCAAAAGTGACTCTCCATGCAAAAGAGTTTTCGTGCAAAAGTGTCCATTTGGGAATATTTGACCACTGTGAAAAAGTATCTTCGTGTATATTTGACCTAGTCCCATGTTTATTAAATACTGATATTGTTTTTTTTTTGTAAATTATGTTAATAATAATAGTAAATATTCAATCAAACAAGTATGTGGCTCCCCTTGCTCAAATAACTAAATTTTAGATTTAAAATTAATTAAACTATATAATTAATTTGAATTTAAAGTTTATTTCAAAATTATAAAAAGTTTTATGATCAAATGTATTATGTTTTATTGTAAATTTTACTTCTTTGATGATTATCTTTAGACTTTTAAAATTTCGAAGTTATATATCAATCTTAAAGATTTTATTTTCATAAACTAACATTAAAAATAGTAAATACTTCAACGATATTGAAATTTTTCTGAATACAACTACAGGTGAAAACTAAGTCGGGTACTGAAAGGTTCTCATGAACGTTTAAAATTTAAAAAACTTTAAAAAATGTATGTAGTTGTTTTATAAAACTACATAAATAAATAATCTTATCAACTCTGTCAATTAGAATAATTTATAAGTTGCTCAACACACCTAAAACATTTTTATATGCTACTACTTATGACTTATGTTAAATACAAAAATAAAGTTTTAGTACGGATTTCTAATTTCGTATTCTTCATTTTATTCTAAATACAAATAATATAATTCGAATAGTTTATATACGTAGATTTATAAAAAGTTATTTTTGTGATTTGAATTAAATTCAAATTTATAAATGGATACTTACCTGACAGTGCAAAAAATTAAAAGCTTCCTTTTTTACGTATATGTTGTATTCTTTTAAGTGTTGCGTAGTAGGTTATCACTTTTAATATCGTATAATGCGACTGTAAATAATTTTATTTTACTAACAGTAACGCATGCCCTAACTTATTATATCGAAGTTATAAGTTAAGAATAATAGATAGAATGAATAAAAAATTCATATTGATATTTATAAGTTTAATTATAACTTCATTATATTTAAATAAAACTGTATCATAGTGTTTCAGGAAAGTAAATGATCAGAAAAACAAAGTAGTAAAATCTAAAATTTTTTAAAACTAATTTGCTTTCTTTTTCAGTAAAATAAAATATTGAAAGAATAAATTGATTGTTTTTCTTCTATTAATTGAGATCTGTTTCTTTGTTTTCTTAAAACCAAAACATATAACATTAGTAACATTTGTTAAAACTATAAAATCAATTTACTACATTTTTTCTTTCAGCTATTATTATATATAGGACATAGTTAATTCATTATTTGAGACTTTTGTACGAAACATCTGTTTATTTGAAAAGTTTCATTATAAAATAAAAATATATATTTAATATAAATGACGCAAATCAGTAAGGAAATTAGTAAACTTAAAAAGTTTATTTACAAAGTTTTAGCAATATTATAAAATCTGCAATTGTCAAGCTTTGTAAATCTAAGGTATTTGTAAGTACTATTAAATAACTAAACCTTAAAAACTTACATTTTTTATCAACCATTGTAAAGTCAAAAATAACGCACAAGTCATGTAAAAAATTAACATATTTTTAACTTAGTGACGTCAATGATAAAATCCAACAAAAACTATTTTACTACTTTTTTATAAAATCAAAAATAATCCTAAGAAATTCTTTTGCTGATAAAACTCTTTTTTTTAAGTCGTATATCGCGACTATAAATCTTAATCACCACTCTTTTGAATTTAGTACCGTAACCTGGTACGTAGATCAAAATTGGGTATTAGAACATTTGCTTGAAAAATAAAATTTTTACATTAAGTAACTAAAAAAATTCGTTTCAATTTTAGCCTGCACACTACTATCTTATAATAAAAAATTAAAAATCAAAACCTTTAAAAAGCAAACTAAAGTTTCAGTTTTTGCATAAGTTAAAAAATTTATTTTCTGTTCAGTATTTTAGTTTTTAAATGTTTTCAAATGTTCAATTTAGTTAACATAACTTACAATAACGTAACAGCCTTTGACTGATCTATTAAGTTTTCAACAACTTAAAAACTATTTCTTTTAATTACATAAAAAGTTATTGACTTGATTAAACATTTAAAAAAGCTAGGTTAATTATTTACTTTCTCTTTTCAGACAATCTTGAAGAAACTAGTAACAAAGTTACATTTTAATAGGTATCCAAAATGATTTTAAAAAAGTATATTTTCAAAATAAACCTTTATGTTTTTATTAGTTTCTTACTGTTATAAAGCATTTGTTCCTATAATTAAGTTTAACTACGCAACTGTAAAACTGTTTTACTTTTAACAATAAAAAGCTTGCAATAAAAACATTGACTTTTCATTCCTATATAAATCCAGTTTAGTAATCACAGTTTACACTATTAGTTGATCTTGATGCAAATCAATATTTAATGTGTACACTTGTAATTTCTCATAATTTTTTCAAATACAAATTTTAAAAATAGAAATTATTATAAACTGGATTCTAAATGTATTCCTAAAAATCATTTTGTGAAAAAAATATTAAACGTTTTCAAAAAAATAATCATATAAATTAAGTATAAAGAGAAACTGATGCATTGGATAACTGATAATGAAGGTTAAGCGCATTGAAAATATGTAAAAAGTTAATAATGCCTAGCTATTTAACAAAAATGGAGTAGAAGTTTGGTTGTATTAAATAATACTTTGAATATGTTTTAATAAAGAGTATACTTAAAACTTAAAATTTTAGTTCTAAAAGATAAAAGATAAAAAAAAGGAATGAAGTAAATTGGATAAGAAATTTTTAAATAAATAAGTTTTGTTTTGTGCAGTTAGAAGAAACAAGTAAATACATTTTGTAAAAATGTTAAACATACAAAACATATCTTATCAATTTTTAGTGTATATATTTACTTAAAGTAATATATTTTAAAGTAAATTTTTAGAAGTGTAACCTTTACTAAAGTTTTTTAAATAATTATTTTTATAAAATGAGTTTTTGTATTGTTTGTCTCAAGTTTTGCTTATGATGATTTGATTATATTTTAAAAGATAACGCAAAATAAGTTTGTTCTGAATTATGAAAATAGTAAGTTCAAAATAATAATGCAACAAATGAGTTTAAACCATACTGAGTGAAATTTTGAAGTTGTGCTCACATCATTGCTTACAAGGTATAATCTTAAAGTATAGTACTTGATAAATAAAAGTTGCATCAAGAGTTTAAAAGTAATTGATTTAATTTTTTTATATTTTATAAATAGTATCAAAGTTAAAAAAATTCAATTTATCACTTAAAACTTTGTATTTTTTTATTTAATTGTAAACATTTAATTTCGGTACAACTAGATTATTACTAGCAAAATTTATTTTTTTTTTATTAAATTTTAATTACTTTTATTTTTTTTTACAATAATAGTAGTAAGTTTTAATATTTATAAGCAGTCTCTGAATAATTAAGCTTTTAAACAGAAATCTTTAATTATAAGTTAAGCAGTAAAAAGTTACTTTTAATTCCAATAGTTAGTGTGATTAAAATATTTGTTTAAAGTTTTAAAGTAGTTATAGTAGAGAGAACCTTTAAAAATGTCTGCACAGGCGGATTTCGTCTTTTATATTTCAAATGAATTTAAAACTAAGTAATATACTTTCTATATTTCTGTTTAAAATTTTTAATTTTTCAAAAGTAATTAAATAATCGAACACATTTACAGACAAAACATTTTTTTAAGTAATTTGAATGAAATAAAACTCGTTCAAACATACTTAACTGTAATGTGCATTATTTTTAGTACTAATTGAACAAGGTACAGTTAAAGTTTTTTTGTAAACTCAATGTCATAAATTTCGAGGTTAAAAAGGTTATTACATAAATATGTTTCTTGGTTAGGTTTATTCTTAACTAATTACAAGAATGATAAAGTCTGTAAAAGAAAAATATATTGAAAACTAAGTAAATACTTGTACATCTATCTCCAAAATCTTATTTGTAAAGGAAATAAAACAATACATTAACTTAGCAAAATAAAATTGTTTTAAAATAAGTTGTAAACTTAAAAACTATTTTCAGGTCTAAAAATCAACGAAATAAAACTCAAGTAGACAAAAATATTGAAATGTTTAAACAAATTAGATTACTCAAAAATAAATACTTCAGCTTAAATATGTTTATAGGTACCACTTTCGGAATTGTAGATCCTTTTCCGGGTACTTACATGACCGGAACGACGCAGTTCGTTCTTTAGCGACATCCCATCATCAAAAAATCGTTTTAAGATAAAGGATCCAAACGGGCAGTATACCATTTCTCTGATTAGTTGAGGATTGGCTTTGCATTTAGAATAGTTTTAAATTATATATCTGACTGTAAAGTTTAAAAATTAAGTTGGCTTTTGTTTGCTTTTAGTCTAAAAATTGGACTTTATCTGAACTTATCAACTAGCCTGCTTATGTTAAAGTTATTTAATTTTAAACTTAAATATTTAATTTACGTTTTCAAACACATTAAAAAAATTATACTATTACTCAATCATATTATATTTTTTTTCTAATTAAAATAAGTTTTTATCGTAAGCTTGTAATAGACTATTAAAGTCCTACATAAGTTCTATAGATCAAACTATGTAAGCGCTTTTCTTTTATAGTTCAAAAAACAATAGTTATTAGTTTAAAAAAGTTTATTTTGATTTCTTTTAGATAATTTGACTACGGATTTAACGATTTTCTTTGAAAATAAATCACAGATAAAATTACTTAAAAAATAACTTATCAGATTGTTTTATCGCATACTAAAAGTTTTTAAAAATAAAAATAAAATAGATACTATCAAAAACATTTTATTTTTTGAAAATTAATTTGCAAAAATAATGATTAAAAGCTTGAGTAAAAATTACAGTTTAAGTATCAGTTTTGAAGCGAAAAAAATAAGTATTATCACTATTATGCGATGAAACATTTACATCAACCTTGTGACGTCAATCAACCGTAACCGAAATACAACTCTAAGTTTTCAGTTTTACTACAAATTAGTTAGTATTTATGAAAATTAGCTGTTTAAAATGAGTGTTAATTTGAAAGTCGCTTAACGCTACTATAACTTAATTTACAATTTAAAGTTTGTATTATTCACTGCATAATAGATACTCATATAAAATAAAGTAGATATTTCATAAACAAATAAAAAATATTTAGTAAAAAATTTGTTTTAATTATAACCTACGACTATAAATTATTATCGTTTTAATTTCATTTGCTTAGGAAAAAATTTTGAAATTTAATAGAAAGTTCGAAACCATTAAACATGATAAAAACACAAATAACAATTTAACAGTGTTACTGTTACTTTTTTGACTTTACATTTTACACTTCTAATTCTTTCTTTTTCCTTATTTTTTCTGACTAACTTGGATAAATGTAATAATTGTGTTGGTTTTTTTTATTGTTTTTGTTCTAATTTTTATTACTACCATTTTTACTACAATGCAGGATATCAAACTTGATATTTCTTAGATATTTGACGATAGATAACAAAAGTAAATTAAATTTGGAAACTCAAAATAAGTTAGTAACCTAATAACAGCTTTTTTTTTTCTTATGATACGGACAATTAATTTTTTTTTGATCTTTACTCAACTGAACTGTATTTCTAAAATAACTTGCTTTTATGTTTATTGTTAAGTAAAAATTCAAGTTTACATTGAATTTTTTAGCTTTATATATTTTTATATATAGTTAGTATACAAGCTATAGTATTTATTTAAACTTTAAAAAATTATTCAATTTAGATTGAAAATTAATCTCTTCCAACTTAAATTTATACAATAAGATGTTAAACTCATTTAATTTTTTCTCATTTTTAATTTCCAAATAACGATTATTTTTTATAAAACTTTATTTAGATATATGTTTTCAGTTGTTTTTTACTTTATACAGTAACATGTTAAAAGTTTCTTCACAATTATAATGTGTTAAATTTTTAAGTTGTATTTAAAACATAATGCGTTTAAAGATTTTTTTTTCTCATTTCTCATTGTTTCTAAATATAAAACATTTAACAAACAGTTTTTTTTTATCTTGTGACTATGTTTTTTGTTAAATATTTTTTTTTTTTAGATTGTTTAAGTTTTTTCTAATTTTATTAACTTTTTTGTCAATTTACAAAAATTAATAAATTATAACTGAAATTTCTGTACTTAGTAAATGGTAAACCATACTTATCTTATACTTTATTATTGTGTATAACATTTGCATGCTTTAACATGTTACTTTTCAACGTGACGATGATCATCTTTTTACAGACAAATAATAGTTAAAGAAAATATTAAAATAGTTAGAGTTTACATTCAGTAATTTTTTTTTTGTTTTAAAGATGTATAATATATAGGATTTCGTTTTACTTTAAAAATTGAATTACTTATTTACTAACACACATTTGAAGAAAAATAGAATATTCGTACTTCTGCCGTATGGTACCCCTTTTTAGCAGAAAAACGCTGTGTTAAAAAAGCATATTTTAATTAAAAAAAAACCTAAAAGTAGTAAAATCAAATTTTTATGTATTCAAAATATATTTTACTTTATTAAATTTTGTGAATTAACGTGAAATGAATGAACCAAAATAAGCTAAAAACTTACAAATTGTTACCTTAAACCTCATATTTACCTTTAGTTGAACCTGGAAATATTTTAATTTTGTAAAGTTATTTTTTTCAAATAAGCTTATGATGAGCAGTTTAAGCTAACTAACAAAAATTGTAATATTTTTTATAGAACCATTTAGCTAATAATTCAGTATAACTTATACAGTTATAAGCAATTTTACAGAATTACATTTATCTAAAACTGGTTTATGATATTTCCAAAATGAAACTCAATGACATCATTATTGTATTTACACAAACTAACATCGTAACAAACGTATTTTTATATATGCGTATGTAGTATACCAATATAAAGGTAGTAAAAAAAATGTATTTTAAAGTCGTGATACGCGACTATTAATTTTATCTTAAAAATGCAAAATTTAAATAACACCAGATAATACACAACATTACGTCTTAGGTGTATATAGATTAAAACTAAATAGCAATTTTTGAGAATTTTAAAGATTTGGTTAAAAAAAAGTTAGTTTTAATCATGTTGTGTATGTTACTTTTTAGGACTAAAATATTTACCTCGTAATTTTTGTTTTTCTTTTATATTAGTTATTAAAGTTTTATTTTTGTAGATACGCGTCTAAAGCGATAGTAAAATAAGTATTCTTAATTTTAAAGACTTATAACTTCAGTTTGTTTTTGTTTAGTATTAAGTTATACAGTTCAATTAAAAAAAAATTATATAGACTTTATTTTTTTAATTTTTGCATGTTCTTTTAGTAAATTAAGTTTTAAAAAACGTTAATAACTACCATTTAAAGCTACTTGGTATTTATTATTTTTGATAGTACAGCTACAAATGAAATTATATATAAATACATCACCATATTGTGGTATGTCATAGTATTTATTTTGATAAACTAGTTTAAAAAGTTTTTATTTTGAAACAAAAGTTTTAGAAAACAAAATCAAACGTATTGATTAATTTACTTCCAATCGTAAACAATACATGATTTTTATTGATTGTTTAAAGTTTTCATTAAGTTTTAAGTAACAGTTCAATAGCTTTATTGTTAAACTTTCTTTTTAAATTAATATATCAAAACTATTTTATATATTCTTTTTTTGAAACTTTGAATTTCATTTTGTGGCTTCCTCAAGCTTCCCTAACTTACTAAATATTACCGGAAAATCTTAAAATTAAAATTAAAATTTACTATTAAAATATTTGTAAATCACCAAAGCTTAATCGAATGAATATAGAAGACATTTTATTAAATTTGATGTCTTACAAAGCATGTTTGTTTATAAATTCTACGTAAATTTTAAATATAAGTCTAAAGTAAAAAAATCAAAAAACTAGAAATCTTAAAAATTTAAAATAATTCAATGTATTATTTTTACTAAAAAGTATCTAAAATAAAATAAACAAAGCAATAAATAAAAAGTATATTACGATCAAATTTAAATTGTATTTAATAAAAATAAATGGTACTAGTAAAATTTATTTTGTTTTTTTGATTGTAACAAAATGACGATCTTAGCAAAATAGCCACTTAAACTTATTTTAGATATTTATAAGTTGTCATTAATAATATTTAATAACTAAAATTAATGTAAAATACTTTTAGATATCTGAAACTTCTTAAACTTGTATAGTTATCTTAAACGTAAATAACTTGAAGAAGAAGTTATAAAAATAATTTTTGTTGACGTCGTACAATGCAACCATTAATCCATTTTATATAAACTTAACAGAGTAGCTTGTATTGATTTGAAGTTTAACTAACTTTATTTTAATATTCTGTTTAATAACAAATCCATCTGTTGTTGAAAATTATAAGCTAACAGTACTTTAAAATTATACTAAATATGTTTAAGTAGCTTTAATAACTAACTTTTAAAATTAGTTTTAAAAGAGATAAGTAGAATTTTTGTCATTCAAAAAAGTTATCAAGCTTACATAAAACTATTTCCTTAAATGATAATTCAAGTGCAAATTTACAAAATTAATCAATTGGTGGTGCTCTTTTGTACACAAATCGCGAAATTTTTGATAAAGCTAGCAATGTGTTTTTAACAATTCTAACACCTAAGTTTCGATCATTAAGTATAAATGCAATTAGAGTTGGAAGCAAAATATTTGTTTTTCAAAATTAGACAAGAATTGTATTATGTTATATGATGTTGATAAAGATGAATGGTCAGAAGAATTATGTGAAGCTACTGAAAATAATTATCAGTATTCAACTGTCAAATTCCCCTTGTATTAGTTTAACTGTCATATACTTAATTATTATTATTCTATTGATATGTGAAATTTTTTAAAGTATCTAAAATTTAGATATTTAAGTTAACGTGTTCTAAAATCTGAGTAATAGTATTTTTTAAGTTCATAAAAGTTTATTTTTATATTAGTCTCGTTATGCTTTTTAGATGATAAATTTGTCATTTTTACTAATACTAAATGACATTTAAAATATGCTACAGATTTTTTCTTAAGATCAAGACAAAAAAAAACGTAGAAAAAATAATACGAATTTATTTATTGCCTATATGTTTTATTAGTAATAAATGATTATATATCCCATCTAAAATATCTTTTATTTAGAAATATTTATATGACTTTTATGTAGAATTTTCGATCCTTTAGTTAGAGAGACGTTAGAGAGTAAATAAAAAACACAAAACTATAGTATATTTATTTTACGATCATTATCACATGTCTATAACTTTTTTATTACAACTTATCTTAAAAGTTAGACTATATAAAAAATAATAAAGTTAATGCATCTTTCTTTGATTAAGGGAATTATAACCCTCATTTTCAAAAAAGTTTATGTTTTTAAAAAAACAATTATAAAGACACAAGATGTTTAACTTTTGAAATGTTTTAGAGCTAATAATTTGTTATATTGTACTTGGATGTTATTTGAAATAAACTAATGCTAACTAATTTTTTATGTATTGTTTGATACGATTTTTAGCTACAGTAATTAATAATAAAAGTAAACATTTATTTTGATGCCAGAGAAACTTATCGTTATCAAATATTTATACTTGCTATTAAAGTATGATTAATATTACAAATATAAGATTAACATTTATGACAGTTAACTAAAGCAGTACAATAACAATTTGTTTATTTAAAGTTAAAACTAATTATTTGCATTCATAAAAAAGTAGCACAGTTTTTATTCTTAGAGCTTATAACTTTTACAGTTGTTATATTAACCAAAAATAAATAGTTGTGAGTAAATACTAAGCATAAGTATCTACTATTTACATAATTTTATTATACTGACATAAATGTATGTTATGGGTAGGTGTCAAATTTACACGAGCGGAGAAAATTGCACGTAAGAACAAAATTGTACGTAAATACTTTTGCACGAGTAGACAATTTTGCGAGGAGAAATTTTGCACGAAGGGTAACTGTTACACAAAGAAATATTTGGACCGGTTATATATATAACTATTAAATTTCATGTTGAATATTATTTTTCGTTTTAGTGTTACTATCACTGTTACTCTTAATCATTACCCTCGGTCGGTAACTATTTTTTTTTAACCAAATAATTTTTTGAATTAGTTATTACTTCTTTTTTGTTTTCAAATATTTACTAACTTTTACCCCTAACCCTTACCCTCGATCGATATGTTTTTTTTCTTGAATTTATAATAATATTTGTTTAAAGTTGTTGCTTTTTTTTACAATCACTGTTACCCATAACCCTTACCCTCGTACAAATTATTTTTATTACCCGTGTAAAAGTGTATCCGTGCAAGTTGACCCTCCGTGCAAAACTGTCACTCGTGCAAAATTGACCCTTATTGCAAATATGCCTTCGTGCAATTTTGTCCATTCTTGAAACCGTTTCCTCACGTGCAAGTTTGTCTTCGAGCAAACGTGTCTTCTTGAAAAATTAACCCTTCGTGTAATTTTGTCCTAACGTGCAATTTTGACCCAACGTGCAATTTTGACCCGTTCCCATATATTATACTTAAATCGAAGCTGTTGGTTAGGGATAAAGTTTAAAGTACATTTTAGAGGCAGTGAATTATTTCAAGCATTTTCGGGCCGTAATTGAGATTAGATCGAATAATTGAGTTTTACGAACTGTTTTATGTTTCAGTTATATAATTATTATAAAACTAAAAGTAATTTATAGTCGTGTTGTACGACTTACAAATAATTATACGACGAGCTGTTATGAAATGGTCAAACTAAACTATACTTTTTAAATTATAATTTACATTTTCAAACTGATGTTTGTTTGCGTAAACTAGTGACGTCAACTGGTTATTAAATATTTAAGTTTATTGCTTAAAAGATGCAATTTTGTTATAAATTCTGACGCATTTTAGTATTAAATGCGTCAAAAATAATTTTTACAGCTGTTTTTTAAAAGCAACTAAAAGTTATTTCAAATTTAATTCAACTAGAATAACTTTTTTATGGTTTTAGTTTTAATAAATACCTTAACCAGTTTGTTCTTATATTGTGTACGACAATTTTGATTAAACTTTTAAAAAAAACAAATTTTGAATATGTTTAAGTTTCTTTAGAATTATTTCGTAAGTCTAGACAAGTTTCTTTTGGTCTATATTAAATGTTTAGCAATTAAATAGCTCTTAGGTATTTAACATTATTTTAGATTAGGTCACAGGTCCCAATTGTTTATATACTTTAGTTTTAATAACAGTAGCAACAAAATTTTAAAAATAGAAACTTTTTTTTTTACAAATAGTTAGCTATTTACTGTTTGAAGGTATACAGTTTTTTCTTTTATTTTTTTGAAAACATATTTATTAAAAAAAATGTTAGTTTTGGTAGGTTTATATGATTTCAATACCCAATATATGTATTTACTTATTTTTACATACTTATAAAACCATGTGTTTTTAAAATTGAATATCATCAACTATAACTAACTTGTGGTACGGATGTACGGAAAACATTGGATGTAGCAAAAAATATAAGTTGTAGTTGTGACAAACTTAGTAAAGAAAGATCTAAATTAAATTACTATTTTTAGAATCAAAGTAACATTTGACGATGATTTGCAACACTATAATTAAAATTGACAACTATCTTGAAAATACTTAAACAAATCCAAAACACTTCCTTACATGAATATAATGACAAAATAGTAAAACAATGTTCGTTTGCTACCAGAAAAACTCCTTTGGTTAGTACAATTAGGACGTCTAACACAGCTAGACACAAAAACTCAGGCACTAAAACAACTTTAAAACTTGGAACTACTTGCCGAGTTTATGTTCGCAAGTATCACGGCTTTATTTATCGTGATGATCAAGACACTGATATATTTTTCCATCACACTGCTATTAAAAAAAAAACCTAATAAGCTCTTAAGATCGTTTGAGCAAGGCGAGGTTGTTCAGTATGATGTTTTTATGGGTATAAAAATATGCAGAGGCCACGTACGTATCAGGTTAAAACAGCAAACTAGTCCAGGGGTCAAAGTATGCCAAAACAGGTGGACAAGTTTTAACTAACATTTTAATAGACAGCAGAGGCCCAAATAAACCAATGATATAAGTGATGGTTATTTCACAAAAAAAAAACCATCATCAGTATAGGAGGAGACCAAACATTTACAGAATAAGATACATATAGGAGCATAGTTTGCATTTAAAAAAAGTAGCTTAATAGACTTAGTTTGATTGAAACTTTATAGCCGCTAAATACGACTAACAAATAAAAGTTTTGCTTAGAGAAAAGTTAATTAAAATACATATAAAAAACATTAAATCTTTGAAAATGCTGAATGATGTTCTCCGGTTAATACACTGTAGTACCTAAAATAAAATGTTTGTTTCTATTCTGTTAAAATTATTGATTGGTAAAAAAAATTCGCCGCTTCAAATGAATAAACCCATTGTAGTCAGGTATTTAGGAGATTTTTCATTGTCTTTTTAAATTTCACTAAAATTAAACAAAGCTAAAAAAATAAGTTAAGTGCAAAGATGACGTTTCTTTAAACTACTTATAAACATTTGAATTTTAAACAAGGTTAAAAAAAACCTGATTTTATTTAAATTTATCAATAGTGAACAATATTATCAAAATTTTAATAATTAATATTGATAATCGTTATAAATTACATTTTAAAAAGTTTTAGTTCAGAGCATTTGAATAGTTCAAAGACAAATAGTTCGAAGCCTTATCGTTCAAATAACTAAATATTTTTAGTATTCAAGTGACGTCACTGATATATACTTGCAAACATTAGAATAAACTTATATTTTATATTTCAGCGCATTTTAGATTAACTAGGTTACTGTTGGCATTTCAAAACTGATTTTTTAAAAGTCGTACACCGCGACTGTAAATATCGTTTACCTTACCTACCCTACTTCAATAAATGTAAAGTTGAAATTAATAAATCTAATCGTTGATATTAGTATGAACTTGTAAATAAAAACGATTTGTTTTTTATTTTAATAACATGTACAATGTTTGATATATCACTTTTTTATAATTTTTTTTTGTTTCGTCGCATGTTTCAGAGTAATTGAACTGATATTGTATATAAAACCATAATTTTTTACTTAACCAACAAAAGAGTACTATTATTTTTTTAACACTATGAAGAAGTCATACCAATTAAAAATCAATATTGAGCAATAAGAATAAATTCAGTTAAAGAAAGCATTATTAGTTTAAACAATATTTCTTATTTCATTACCTTGTAGATAAATTCTAAAAAACACTAAAAAACTTGGAAGTTGGTGTTTTTGAACAGTTCAAAATTTGTTTTTAGTTATTTGTCTAGACTTTTAGATAATAAACACAATTTTTCCTTTTTTTAATGTTTTATGTTTTAATCGTAAATGCCAAAAAAAAGTAATTAATTTTTGATTGCTCTAGCATTAAAAAAAAAGACAATAAATATTTATTTATAAAGAGAATTTTACACAAAAATAGTAATGCATCTAGTGACGATAGTCAATAAAGACGCAAATACTTGCTTTTCCTACTGTTTTATCTAAAGCAATTATTTGTAACCGTCTGATATTATTTAAGTCGTACAATACGGCTAGATGTGCTTTTAAACATACGTATTTCAGCTTAGTGGCAGACATTTTTTAAAACATTTTAAAAAGCTGATCACATTTTTTAGTGTTTTAGTTAATTAGAATAACTTGGTATTAATTAGTTATCAACTTTAGTTCAGCTTACTTCATTGTATACTAAAACTTCATTTGATAACTGTTTAAATTTAGTAATTTTTGTAATTACCTAGTAAATTCCAAATCTAAAACTTTTTATGATAATTAATTTCTACTTTTCGAAAATTAAAAAAAAAAACACTTAAAAAATTATAAAGTTTTGATTAACTTATTAATTTAAATTCTAAGACTTTTCACTATCCGCTTTCATCAATTAACTAAACAAACTTATCGTCAACGTTAAAACAATGTTTTGAAAATAATTAGAGCTTTGTATAAAAAATAATCTAAACTTTGACATTAAGTAAAAATAAATAAGTATTTTTTGAATCCTTATTCCTTGTTAAAAATCATTTTTGTAAGAAAACATTTTTTCTAAAGTAAACTAGTGATAAAAAGACTATTTAGTTTAATGTTTTTGATAAAAACAAAAACAAGAATAAAATTTGAAAGTTTTTCGGTTGCTTAAAATTGCTTAATAAAAAAATATCTTTAATAAAGTAGTTTTTATCAGATGTTTTTTGTTTCAATAACAGTGTTTCAGCAGTCTAAAATGCAGCATTTTCTATGCGGCTGTTCTTAAGATTATTTATTAAAAATACTATATTTAACCAACTTCAGCCCTTTTACATACTTCTATATATATATTTATATATTTATTTATTTCTAAAGTATACTTATATAAAAATTAAGTAATATATGTGCTATTCAACCGATATTTAGCTATGTAAATAAATGGTAAGCTGAGATTAATATCTTGAGTTAACTTATAATAATTAATCTAGTATTCTGAGAAAACCTAAAATGGTTTTTCATTTTTATGTTTACAAATATATTTTAATTCTTTATATTTATATTTTTGGGCATATAGAAGTACTTAGAAGAAAAAATAAATAAAAATTTTGATAATACAATCATTTCTTTGTTGTTATTGTTATTTTTTCCTATTTTCTTTATTATTTGTTTGACTCGTTTCTATAAGTTCATAGTGTACTAATGTTACGGTATTTATTTATAAGTTTTTACTTTTAAAAGTTTAATTGAGATTATGGCCGAACTCACTAATTTATAAAGTAATAAAAATTTTATAACATTTTTATATTTATTTGTTCAAATAAAGACTTCTTTGAGTAATTCAGTGAAGTAAAAAAAGTGGTTAAATTTTTAGCATAAAATACTGATAATATTCAAGGTAAAAGTAAGTCGGCTTTTTTCAATTCTACCTTATTGAAAAAGATATAAACTACTTTAACAAGTATTTTCACATGTAAAACAGTCAAATAGTTAAAAAGCTAATAAAAACCATTTAAAAAAAACAATAACTATCTCACAAATAATTAAAATTGTTTAATTTACTAAAAATTACTGATAAATAACTTAATTTGCTTAGAAGTAACAACAAAACACTTTAAAAGTCAAACAAGTGTTGTTTATTATTTGTATACTTAAAAAAAAAATGTAGAAAATAAGAAACGTTTGAAGAAAAAAACAGAAATTGAAAGCTTGTTGACTATTTTTATTAACATAAAATTTTATACATAATAATTTTACAAAACTTAAAAATAACTTTTACAGATTTTTGCCTCATAGTTATAGAGTTCTTATTAGTTTTACACAACTAATGTAACCGACCACTTTAATAATATAAAAAAACTCAAAGTCTGATCAATTTTTGTAATAAAGTTCATAATTGTGTTTAGTTTAAGTATGTACTAAGACTGGTATTTTAAAATAGTGTAATTACGCATTATAAGTAATCAAGAAGTATATTCTTGTTTATTACTTAACATTACAAACAAAATTTCGTAATTTATGAGCTCTTTTATTTTTTATAATTTTTAGCTAAGAACTTTATATAGTAACAAACCAATAACAAAATATGTTTGATTTATCTTTGATAAAAAAAAAAGCTGTAAGGCAAAAACAAGTTAAAGTTAACATAAAATTCATTTAAAATTATTAAACTACACTTTTCTTTTAAAATTTAATAAGTCTTGTTTTCAAAAAAATAGTATTTTCGTTTATCTTTTTAAGTTTAATGCCATTTTTTATTTATTAATATTTTTATAAAACTGAATAAATAGTTTTTGTAACTAACTTCAAAAAATTAAAAATTTTGATATCTTCATTAATTGGTTTTTACAAACAACTTAAAAATAATTTAATTAAAGTATTTATACTAAATTTTAAAGCCAATAATAATATACATATGGTAGTGCGGCACGGCGCAGTAAAAACTAATAAAATTTTACAATGGCAAGTAGTAATGAGTCGTTATGTTTTCATTCACAAAAAGTAAACCTGCACTTGTGTTTTAGCTACATGTCACAAATAAATCAAGCTTGTATTTTAGTACAAAACTTAATTTTATAGTTTTTTTTTTTTATATTATTAAATAGTTTCCAAAGTAACTATTAAGAAATGTATTAATATTTTTTTCCACTACTTTTTAGCTTGCTATACCTAGAAGTTAAGTTTTTCTAATCTCATTTGTGACGTAAATAAAATAAGTCACAAATGTGAAGCAAATCAGCCTCAAACCTCATACAATAAAACAAATAATACTTTTTTAAAATACTTGTTGAACAGCTCAAATTAACCATAACAATAT
This sequence comes from Thalia democratica, assembly GCF_965202585.1. NCBI lineage: Eukaryota > Metazoa > Chordata > Thaliacea > Salpida > Salpidae > Thalia > Thalia democratica. The sequence goes on from NC_139167.1 coordinate 82,560,171, forward strand.
GTAATTGTTATAGAATTTATAACACTTAGTAGGTGAGAAAAATTAAGCCAGCTTATGACATCATTTAGTTTTACTAACATTTTCAATCCGTATTTAATACAATATAATTAACTAGTTTTTTCGTGTAACTAGCTAGTAATTGACTGAAAACAGTTTATAAGTCGCGCTATACTACTAAAACAAACGATAAAAGTTGAAAAAAAAATAATAATATGTTTGATTTTTAATAATTTTAAAAATAACTTTAATTCTTTAATTATAAACGAAAATCTGATGGTTAAGAATTTATAATTTCTTAAGTTTTAATATTTTTTTGAATAAAGTTATATACAATATAAAAAATTTAGCCACAAATAGTCTATACTAGATTACTAAAAATTAAAAATAAAACTACACTAGTATATAAGTTTTCAATGTTAATTGACTAATTTATTAAAATTTAGTTAAAACATAATTACTTTTAATAAAATGGCATGCTGAATATAATTTCAAACAGTAGACTTTTATTTTATTTTACACACGTTCTGTGTAGTAATTTAGTCGTAAATTTATTCGTCGATAATTATTTTTAAAAGTTTAACTTTGACACTACTTTTTAATTATTAAAAGAAATAGTTAAGTGCCGGAAAAAATTCTTACACTTTTTGTTTGAAGTTTTTAATTGCAAACATTTAAAAACCATACACAAAATAAATTTATAACACACATTCTTTCAGTTTAACATTAGTTGTTAAAATTAAATAACCAGAAATTTAGTTAGATTACTTTAGTAAATGTAAGATATTCTAATAAAAAACTGTTTAATTTATTTTCTGCGTCGAAACATATTATAGATTGTTGAATTTAAACAAAAATCCAATGATTATATAACGGCATGTGAAAAAATCTTTATCAAAAAAAAATAAAGTAATAAATTTATGTTATCACGTTGTGCAACTAATATAATGATAGGTAATTATATAAATTAGTATATATTATCCTAACATTGAGGAATGTTTAAGTTTTTTACAGATGTATTTAAAAATTCTTAAATATATCTCGATATGATCATTGTGCTATATAGGTTTTTACAAAATTTAAAACTGATTATCATTAATTTTTATTTTATAAAAAACTATCAAAAAACTTCAGAAAGTAAAACTTTAACGTCAAATTTTATTTATAACTTCTTTACAATAATCTGCAATCTACATATTGTTGTTTAGACAAATTAGAACAACCGTAGAGTTTTACAACTTTACACTATGACTTATTATATGATGAGTAACAGTTTATATATACCTGAGACTTTATACTTAAACAAAAAACATAAATTTTAAAAAACTTAAAGTTTTTAAATTTAGAATATTTATTGATGAAAAAAGATTCAGCTTAAACAAATGGTTTAAAATATTTTGAACTCAATGTATCTGCTAAATTAAAAATGCTTTAAATTAATCGAATGAATTAAAAATTTAATCATTTAAATATATTTTATTTCAAATTCACTTACATATAATTTTGAACGTTTTTTCTGAACTAAATCTTTGAAAGTTAGTTAATATAAATTATAGTCGCATTAAACGACTTAAAATAAGAAAAACAAAAACTTAGATAATACTTTAAAACTCTCTATGATTTTATACAAAAACAGTGCGCTAGAGTTTGTGATGACATTATAGCGACGTAATTGTATTGAGATTTTTCAATATTAATTTGTAATAAAAATATTTGACTTTAGTTTAACTTTAGTTTGTTTTTGTAAACAAATATTTTCTTCTAACGTTCTGCTATTGTTCGTGACATCTCGTAGATTGTAGTATTTGATTTAATTATTAGTATAATTAGTATATGTAATATAATAACTATTAAACATCTATATTTAAAACACAAACTAAAATAAATTAAAAATAATCGGACTTTATAAGTTAAATAAAACCTTTTAAGCTTTTATACATAAAATACCTAATAAGTTTGAAAATTTTTACCAATTAAATTTTTTAATGGTTTTTAGCAATAAAAAAATAAAAAATCTACTACTATTTTCGTTCAAAACTTTTTAATTGTTCTTAAAAAAATATATAGAACTAAATTTAATTACAAAAATTTTCTCATTTTTTTTTTAATTTCACTTATTTTTATTTGATTTTTTTACATTCTTAAAACTTTAACAAAACTAGTTGCGCTACACACACTATTTTAAAACTCTTTGAATAACCAACCTGGTTTTATATTAGCTTAAATTTAGTAGTTAATAAGCTTTATTCCTTAAAGTTTATAGTAATTATTAGTAATCTAAGTACAATTTAAGTTCAAAAAATAATAATATATCCGTAAAAAATATAAATTAAAATATTTAGTTCAAAACACTGAAAATATTTTTTATTTAAAACACTGAAAAAAAATATTTTCAAAAAAATAACAATAAAAACAGTTTTAAATGTATTCTGTTAGTTGTAACTGATAATTTCTATGAACATACAGACAAGTTATTTTTGAAAAACTGTTTTCACTCCTTAATGTTTTCTAAATAAACGAATGTACTTGCGACATAAAGCATGATTTTATGAAAAATTAAATAGTGAAATAACATTGTAATAGTTTTAGCAGTTTGTCTTCAATTAAATTTACATTTTTTAATTTGATTTTTTTTTTAATAATTTTTCAGGTTAAATAATCAAATATGCTACTTATGTCACTAAAGATTTTCAACAAACTGTAACTTACAGATGTGTTATAAATAAAATGCAATTATAGCGATGTCATTTTATTATAAACATTAAGATTTTACCCTTTTCAAGTCGTTAAATACGATTGATAAACATTTTATATAAAACTAACTTGCCTTGTAGTTATATATAATTACCATGTTTTGTATAACTTACAGTATTTAAAAATAAGGCGATTAGATAAAAAAATTCTATTGAAATAATTGGATCATATTGCAAGTTTTAGAAAAACTTGTTGGAAACCAATCTAAAACAATAAAATTACTTTGTTAAAACTGTATAATAAACTTCACTAAAAACAATTTTAACAAAGGTACTAATAACATAGAGCTTGTGTTGCTAAAAATAAACTTGTTTTAAGTAGTTTTAGTGTTATCTAATTATGAATTTATCTATCTTTTAACCTTAAACCATAAAATTACAATCTTTAAATAATTGTTTACTTCTACAACTTTTAATTTTTTTTTTAATTATCATGTTGGAATACTTATTCAACGTATACGATAAACTCGCCTTTAAATTATTTTATAATGCAGCTTGAAGTTTTAGTTCTTATTTTTGAAAAAATTAATTGTTTAAGTTATTGTATTGTTTTTTTATTGATGATAGATAGATTTCAGTAAACATAAGGTTTTACAACTTAACATGCCATTATTTTATCTAAAATATTCTATATGTTTCTATTTAAAAACTTGCAAACATTAATAAATTAATGATGCAACTTGTATATGCTGCACTATTTATTACACTTTTAGTTCAACTTGTTTATTGTTATAATTAAGCAGCTGATTTAAATAAGCTATTTATACAATTCATATGAGCTGTTTATATCACATTTCGTTTTGCTGAATAAGCCATAGATATCATGTTACAGTTTTTAATCACAGCTTACAGTCTAAAAATAAGTTTATATTCAAGCTTTCAAAGTAATAGAAACTCAAGAAAAACCATTTTAAGTTTTACTTAACTATTTGAAACTCGCTAGCAATTTCTACAGAGTTCAAAATCTACTAATATTCTATTGAAGTAGATAATTTATTTTTAAATAACTCAGTCTTTACCTCATTATAAAATTAGTAATAATATTTTTAAAACACTACATTTAAGTTAAATAAGAAACTCAATTAGATTACTAGTCGTTAAATAATAATTTTTAACTGTTGTTTTATCGAAAAAAATAAATACAGTACATTTTATTTATACTTAGTGTTTTGATATGTGATATAGTTTATTTTGAATACCCTTGTAAAGTCCGTAAAACACAAGAAATCTTAGATAACATACATATAAAATATTGTTTGTCCTAGTCACGTCAGCGATAATTTACCTCAACCATTGTTTAATTTTTTTGCTTTATATCAATCTCTCTTATTTTGGTTGCCTAGAGCTACTAATAGTCGAATTTGTAAGTCGTGTAGCGCGACTATAACTTACGTATATTTTTTTTAAAGTTAAGCCGATAAAGGACAGACAAGCTTAATATTATAGCTTTTGCATAATATTAGACACGATTTGTAAATTTTATTCGTTTGTTGCACAACGTAACAATAAGTTAAACTGAAAACGTTAAAATGTTTTATACAAAACATTAACCTAGCATAGGCTTGGGAGACGTAAGCCCGCGAAAGGAAATAGCTTCTATAATTCAGAAGGAATCTGGTCCGCAAGAAGCAAAACTGCGGATCGCGAGTATGTATTTTGCCCGCCAAACCAAATCTTTACGACTGTTGTAGTTTAAGGTCAAATTTAGATCTAAACTACAATTTACAACATATTTTAAACTTCTATGATGTAAAAAAAGTTTTAAAAAAATAGTGTGAATTGTATAAATGCCCAATTATGATTCTTAAATTAAATTATAGAGCTTTGGAATTTTATTTTTCGACAGTTCTATCCGTCGACTAAAAATGTTGCCTACTGCTAATCAAGTAAGTAGAACTTCAATATGCGTTTTAGATCTTTTTTTCGCACTTAAAACATTTACTTAGACATGATTTTATAAAGTACTTTTATAGTAAAAAAAAAATTAAGACGATTTTGAGGAAAGCCTCAGTTTTCTAAATGTTTTATATAAAGGTTTATATATGTTTTACAATTTTAGATAACACTTTCAAAAATTTTATGCATCTATAATTCAAAAAAAAAATTGTACTCTTATAGTCAGTTTAGTATTTTACTCTACTTAATTATTTTTTCATCTAAATGTATTTTATTATACTATTACTATGTTGTAATATACAAACTGGCTTTAAATAAACAATGTAACATAAAAATTGTTAGTAGTACTTAAGATAATGATTTTAAGCTTTGAAAACTTTTAACTATTTTATCTTAGATAATAAAACTCTTATTAAAAAAAGTACCTGACAGTTTTTATAGTTAAATTATTTTAACTCACACAAGTTAAGTTAAGTATTTTTTTAAAAAATTTGAAATATACGGATCCATTAATTATATCTCACTTTTTCTATTAAAATTAATTTGTGTTTACATTTAAAAAAGTTTCCTCTACCATCTAATAGTCGTAACTCTTTAAAATGAATTGGGTTATACTTTAATGTATTTTATTCATCAATAGTATTAATAATAGTCACAGAACTTATAACATTTCTACCATAAAATAGTTATAGTAATGACTCTATCCCAAAAAAAAAAACAAGTATAAGTCTTATAAGTATACAAATTGTTATGTTCTGTAAAAAAGTAAATGATGTTTGTTATAAACTATCATTCGCTTTGCTTAAATGGTCATTACAAAAAAAAAACATAAAATCTAAAGTCTATTAGGTTGATTAAATAACAATTGATCACATAACTATGTTATCAAAAATAAAATATATATGTTCAAATTATAAATTGATCTATGTTTTAACTTGTTTTCATTTAAATCAGGATACAAGCAATATTTAGAATTCTTAAAAGTGTGAATTACAGTTGCATTATACGACTAAAAACAAAACTCCTTCAAATGAGTATTATTATAAAATTGCGTAAGTTTATATAGTAAATAATTAAACTAATTTAAAAAAAAAACAATAATGATGATTTCATAATGTTTGTAATCTATATTAAGCAAAGCTTATAAATTATTTAGACATTATATGTATAAAACAGTCTGTATTATATAGTTATTAGGAATTTAAATTATTATCTTTAAAATTGTGCAGTTTAGAGAAGACATTAAACTCCTGAAATGTTTGATAACTCGACAAATTTAGTGTATAAATTCTTTTTTTTTTTTGTGAACAAAAATCATTTAATGTTTTCAGTTTAAAATATATAAATAATACATCTCATTATGAACATTTGTAATTTTATCATAGCATAAAAGTATGAAAATATTCAAATATTAATAGTGACGCTTTTTGATGTTTATTCGGTGTTTAAAATCGGGCGTTAATCAAGTGTTTAAAAAGACAAAAATTAAAGAAGAATTAATTTTTTTTTTGAAAGTGTCAATCTGCAGGGCCCCCTAACGAAAAGACCACGCAACGCTACTGTCAATTACCGTGATCATGTTATAAACAAGTGCAGCACATAAAATTTTTCTTTTAATCATTTGTAATGTTTGTATGTCTTTCAGTTGCAACCATAAATAAAAATTTGTATATAAGCTCTTGTAAAGTCCGTAATCGACACATAAATCCTAGAAGAGTTTCTTGAATTATATAAAAAATTGTTTGTTCTATTCATGTCAGCAATACTTTACAACAAACATTGTTTAAATTTTTTGTATAATAGGAATACCTATTTTTTTGGTTGCCTAAATTTGCAAGTAGTCCAAACTGTAGTTTAACCAATAAAAAATAATAAAACTACTAATCTTAACAATTTTTCTTTTGAAGCTTATGAAAATTAGTGATTGATATAAGAGTGCACAAAAGTAACTTGTGATGACATTTAATTTTAACCGCAAAGTTCTTATATTCATTAACTATAAAACTATTACTTATTTTTTTACGATATTTAAATTATATCTTAAAATATTTTAAGTCGCGCAACTCCACTAAACACAAATGACACTATAAAATAAATACCATTTATGTTTTTTTTAATTTTTTGATTAATTTTTAACGCGTTGTTTATATTTTACATGAGACACTCAGTTTAAATCAAATTGTCTAAATATAAACCTCCTGCTGATACGATATTTTATACAAAATTTGTTCCTGTTCCAGTATTAGCAATATCTAGGTTTTAATCGTTGTTTGACTATAAATATTATTGATAACCAAAAATAATTCTATAAAAATGCTGCATCTTTAGTTGCTATGTATACAATTTAATATTATTAAATTTACATGTTTACTGTTTGTTGAGAGTGAATAATTTGAAGTTTCAATTAAACTGACAGACAACCTAACATAAACTTTTAGAGTAAGTATAAAAAATCAAAAAAGTTAATTACGACAATGATGCTTAACAACAAACGTAGTTTAAATATTTTTTATAAATTCCAACGCAGATAAGTTTTTAAGTCGTACTAGGCGACTGTAAATTATATTTGTTTTTATTAATTCTAATACAGGGTATGAATTTTTTAATGTAAGTTATGATAAAAAATAAAATATTTTTAAGTTCCCAGAAAATTTATCATTAATCTAGATATTAAGTTTTAACTAGAGTTTCCTTGCCGTTTGCTTCAATTTTTTACCTACATTTGTAAAATTTCAATTTTCTTTTATTAAAGTGTTAATTACATTTTTACTTCTGTTTAACTCAATAAATATTTTGTTTTGTTCTGATGTCAAGTGGTGTAAAAATTAATTAAACAAAAATGCAACGACAATACAGAGTAATATTAAAAAGAGGAAATTTTTATACCATAGAGATTTTTTTAAAGATTTATTATTTCAATCATTTAGTATTTTAACGTATAAGTTCTAAATAAAGTTCATAACCAGTTTTTTTAGTATTAATGTTGGAAAAATACGGTTTACTCAGTAAAGTTTTACAAGCTTCTAAAACTTTTTGTCGATTAATAAAAATCATTAGTAACTTAGTGACGTCAAACATGTATTCCCGAAACAAGAGCTTACTTTTTAGTAAAAATTGCGATGTTTCATTTAATATAGTGAGATTAGCTAAAACAACATTAATTTTGAGTTTTACAACGCGACTTTTAATCATTTTTTGTTTTTATTTAAGGTAGTATTTAATATTTGTTAAATTTCTTTAGATCATAATATAGTAAAATAGCTTAAACAATACTTAATATACCTAGTTTATTTTTAAATAAATTTAACATTTGTTATATTGTACAACTAAATCTAAATAAGCTTACTTGGTTTACTTAACAATACTAAGAGTAGTCAAGAATGGGAAAATTTTAACCAGAGACAGCCTAATACAAATTCCTAACATCAGATGTAACAAAATGTTCTTTAACTTTTTTTGTAGTTTTGTTAAAAATTTATGTTAATTTATTTTAAAATTTACACTACTAAGTTGAAACTTTTGAGATTTTTTTTTAAGTTTAAGCAAAACACTAATTCTCAAACTTATAAGCTGCAGAGTTTTCTTTATTTCGTTTTTGTAATCATCTTAAAGATTGTTTTATATTAAATATTAGTTTTTCTCAATAAACTCGGTTAACTAGTATTTTATAAGTTGTACTATGAAATTCTAATAAACTGGTGATTAGTGCGGAATAAACCTTAAAATGATCTAATTTAGTGACGACTTTGAATCGATACCGCAAACATTAGTTTACTGGTCTTGAAAAATATATAAACAATTTTAAAATTAAATTACTATGTGTAGACAGTTTTATAATTCAGTGACTTAAAAAAATAAAATGTTTATAAGTAACTAAATTTTTTACCACGTTTAACCAAGATAATTGAATGTTACTTCGATATACAGAGATAACTAGAATGAGATGTTTTTTTATGTTAAAAACTTCACTTACAAAATTTCAATTTCATTATATTCACCATTATTATCAAATTCGCTGCGACAAAAATTTGCTTAACACAGTGAGCCAAGTAACATATCAAAATAAAGTACAAACTATAAAAGAAGTATAGTATTTTTACATGCAACTACAATTTAAATTGATGTCAAAAAAGACCTTTTTTATTGTCTTACTTTATTATTCTAGTTTTACTACTTTATAGTAACACAAATATACCTTATCTACTTTAAATACACACAACAGGTTAGACCACTTAAAAATTTAAAAGTTTTATTTAGCTACTAATTAAAGACGTACAAAAATTTCTAAAATTTAGTAAAATTGTTTAACAATTAGTGTTCTTTCAAAATGTTCAGACAGACGTTTATTTATATTTCAATTAAAAATCTTAAAGACTAATGTAACTTTTACAAATTGTTATTAATAAGGTTGTTTAAAATTAAAGTTTAACAACTTGACTTTTGTAGTTTACACTTTACGAATTGAAAAAAACAAGTATTAAAATAATACGGGTAAAAATTTTTTTTTGATAATATAAGAAATTATTCCCCATGACGTCACTAATATATTTTCACAATATATTAGTTTTATCTTTTTTTATATATTTTATGGCAATTTCTCAGTTATTGTTCCATGAAAGAGAATAATTTTTTTTAAGTCGTATAACGCGACTACTATTCTCATTTGTTATTATCTTGACTCTTGCACAAGTTATGATAAAGATCAACAAGCTCTAAAATTATGCATACTTCTATGTACTTAATTTATTAATAAAAACTGTATTTAAAATTAAGTTTGTATCAAAATAATTTTTTGTAATACAAAATGAACTATAATTTATATATTTTTTTAATTTTTTTATATAGAATTTGAAGTACCTAAAATACTTTTTTGAAACTAAAAAAAATGTTAAAACTATAGAAAGATAAATGAGCAAAAAAATAATTATACTAGTCGAGAGAACCTATGAAATATTCCTAAACTTTTGGTTTTATTTATATAGTTCGTCAAAAATATTTAATAATGTACTAAAGACACTCCGTGCAAGTTTTAGATTTATGTTACGCTATTTTCATCTGTTGGCATAAAGCAATAAATATAATACAAATTTATCACTTGACATATTATTATAAACAAATATAAGTCACATACAAAGTCTATTGCACAATACTAGTCAAATTAGACTACTATTCTTTTTCTTTTTCAGCTAAACTTAAAAACTTATCAATGAATGCAGTTAAATGTTATTTGACCCTTTTCTTCAGTTATCTAGCTGTAAGACCGATGTTGCTAATGACTTAACAGCATTTGTAGTGGTATACAACCTTGCTTTTTTCACTAAGGATATATAGTCTTTATTTTCAGGTGTCAACGTAGGACTTGAGGTAAAAACTAATCTGAATTTTGAAGCTGAATATTTAGACTTATTATTTGCTTAATATTCTCCTATAAATAAACATATCTTTTATTAATGCTTCAAATTTTTAAGGTGATTACACATTTTTTCTGGTCCAATTTTTTTATCTTTTTTATACCATTTAGGTGAAACTTGAAGGTTCTGCTTTCTAAGTCAGGAAAAAATCAATTCTTATACAGCAAGGTCTCAATGTAAATATTTTTTTTAAATAATAAAGGTGAACAGATTGAATGTGCACGATGACACAGTGTCCTGATTAGATTGACTTTTCGTTTCAGACCACAAAGTGACTGAAAAAAAGATAATTACCTAAAAGAGGTTATTTTTTAAAAACAGTAGTTAGAAGTTTATTATTTTGTCTTTCACCAGTGCATCAAGGTTGAATTATGCTGTTGATTAATTATTAATTTGTAAAAACTATTCTTTGAAATATCAGAAAAAGTTAGACATAGCTAGAATATATAAAAAAATAGTTTAAAATATTTAGAATGCTTTGTAAAACTGGTATGCAACTTTTCTAAAATTTACACAAACTTACAAAATACTCTTAATTGAATTGTTGACTTAATGAAAAATAAAATAAAAACAACAATCTTAAAGTTGATAACTTAACTACAGAAATTTATAGTCGCTTTTGACGACTTCAAACTAACGACTTGAATGTTATCAAAAATAATAAGTTCTATTAAAAATATAAACTTGATCTGTAAACTAATGTTTGCTAGAACACCTAAGTGACGTTGAAAGCTTATTAGTATGTTTAAAGCGATGTTTTAGCTGGTTATTATAGTATTTATATTTTTTCATAATTGTATAGATGTATGAACATTTATAACTTATATAGATAGTATTTTTGATATGTATTTTTTAAAACTATTTGAATGATATACTTAATGATTAAAGCACTTTAAACTAAATTATAATACATCAGAACTCAATAAGCAATTAGAAGCCTTTAAACGCAAAAACATAATTTTAACGAATTTTTGACATGTTTAACTAAAATAAATACGTTTTAGATAAGTTGTAGTAAACTAATTTAATTTCTGTAAACACGTGTTAAGACTTGTTTAAGACTAAATAGGATTTATATAGAACTATGAAACTGACGTGTAATTTAACTTTTTTAATTCAATTTCTACTAGACTCCTAAATTAAGATCATGTTGTGTACATTTTACTTAAGCAATTTTTACTTTGAATGATAATCATAAGATTATGAAAGCTACAAACAGCTTTTATTATTAATGTTTTTGTTATATTTATTCCGAAAGTTAATTAAAATTTAAGCTTAACCATAAATTCAATATTGATATTAACATTTAATTTGTTTAGTTTTAAGTAAAAAATTTTGAGTAAAATTATATTTTATTTAATCGTTTTAATGCATTTTCCATGACTGTTACTATTTTTTTTAGATTTATTTAAGCACTGATGAGGTCTATGACCAAAACTTAGTTTGTAAAATAAATTCTCAAAAGAATGTATTCATTATTTTTCCTCTGGATGTTGAGATCTCTTTATTTGTTTTCTTAAAACCAAAACATATAATATTATGTTGTGTATGTAAATTTCTTGTTTTAATAATACTTATAGTTTCCAACAAGCTTATAACTTATTTTATCTTTTTTATAATCAATTATAATATATCATTCATGTCACTAAACTATTAGAAAAATTTGGATAAATTCAAAAAATTTATAATTCAATCAGGCCAATTTGCTCCAATAATTTTTTTTCTAATACTTTAAATAAATATACATGTTTTTTTAGTTTTAGAAATACTACAATTTAAACTGTTGCCATTAAACATTTATTAAAAGTAAAATATTGACTAAATTTACTATTTACTCAATTTCCTAAGTAGTAGTTAATCAAACTATCTAATATTTTTAGGTCGGTTTATATAGTTCTAAAGATTTTTTTTAATTTTATTGTTTTTAAGTAAAATATTTAATAAACTATGTAAATAGTTTTTTTGAAAATAAGTAGTTCAAATAACAACAGTAAATATTAAAGATGAAAAATATTCTACTGATAGGCGTAAAGCTTTAAATTGTAATAAACAGTACTGGAACTTTACAGTAATCTAACATACTATTAAGAGAAAAATCTACCTTTTAAATGCAAATAGGTTGCGAACTTAATGTTTCGATGAAGAGATTTTGAGTTTTATTATCACTAAAAGTATGGCCTTTAACCTTTCAAAAGCTGTAAAAGGTGCACTATAGACTATTAAACGTATCAGTAACTGGAGAATTTGTTTTGTTTTACGTATTTTCATACAAAATTAACTTTGCGTTACTTAGTACATATTTAATACTAAGAGTTAAGTCAAACAATAACTTTGTCCATATTAATTCCAGTAGATCATCAGGTTTTTCTGAAGAAGAAGCTGTAAATACAATAGCAAATGTTTTTGTGAAAGATTATAAATTAGAGTATTACAAAGAAAAAATAATTGAAGGTGTTGAATAGTTACGTTTAAGAAATGTAACAAACTCATTTTCTGACGATATGGAAATTCCTGTGCTACCCTTTAAACCCCATTACTCATGTAAAATGAAAAACGTCGATAATTCCACGACAGATCGACAAAATAACGAAGTATCTCAGTGTGAGTTAAAACAAAAGTTGACAGAAGTTGACAAGGACAGTAAAGTAATGAAATTTTTTGAAAACACAAAGTCTTCTGTTTGCCTCAGTAACTACAAAGAGATAGTTGAAGAAGATTTTCATATAGTAGTTCCATCTTGTGGACATCCGTTCGATTGTAAATGCGCTGATAAAATTTTGGCCAGTGAGAAGAAAGAGTGTCCAAGTTGTAGAGGAAGTTTTACTGCACAGTTTTTTTGTTATATTTATCTGATTCAATCAGTCTCATTAAAATTATAAAATTATAATTATATTATTATTAATTATATAATTATAATAAAAAATGATTCGAAAAATTTCAATCCTGTCCTTTTTTACACTTTTAAATGTTTTCTTTAATTAGTACATTTTCACTCGTTGAATAGTTTTTATTAACTTTTGTTTCAAAAGATGAAATGTAACAGCAGAACCCCTTTAAATTTTAAAGTCAGCTTGAAAAAGTTTAATATAGTCAATTTACGTTGAGATATTTTGAAAACTATAGTAAAAACTTTAATTATTTGAGCTAATTATTTAGAATTCAATGAAAGCTATTTCAAAAACAGTATTATCAGTTACGTAATCACAAATAACTTCTACTGATCGTTTTCTAATTATTCTAATTATTGTATTTAACATAAAACTACTTAGATAAAATAATAAATAATTTTGTATTTTTGTTTAGTTATTTTATTTTAAATCTTTAAAACGTGTTAAATTTTATTTTTGCCTGGAACTAATTTTATTTCTCTTTTATTACTTTTTTTTATTTCTATGAAATTTTTTCAAGACGAAACTCAAATAAAAAACCTGAAATAAAAAGTTTAAACCAATTTAGAGTTAAAACTAAAATTTGCTAATAATCTATTTAAGTAACTAAAATTTTAAAGTATGAACTTTTACAAATTAATTAAACTTTAAATTATAGTGTACAAAATTAAGCATACTTTTTGCAATAGTTTAATTTTTTAGTCTTGAACTCAGCCTTTTACATTAATGTACAGCTTTTTATTATTAAAAAAAACGTTTGTTTCAAAATATATACTTAAGTTTGTTTAAAATGATACAAGTAAAACTTTATTTTTATTTAAACTAGAGTTTTAAAGTAAACGAAATTTAAGATAAATTTATTGTAACTCAGTTAAAATTACCTAAGTAAAAAGCAAAATAATAGCTTTTACTATTTAATATGTACATACTCTACAATATAAAGTATTTTAGTTATTCTATTAAATAGGAAAAAAAAAATTGTATTAAAGTTTTTAATAATATTTCGTTTAATTGTTTAACAATAACATTAAAAAAAGTAATTTTTCTTTTATTTTAGTAGATTAATCATTATTTATAAGTAAAAAAAATTATAAGCAAAAAAATTTCACTCAGCTTTTATTATTACTCAACAATATTTTTAGTTTGTACTTGAAAAGATAAAATACTTTTTAAATTACAAGAGTTTTTCTTAAATTGTCAGTTTATTTAAAACAGCTTATTAATATACTTATTACTAAACAGTTTAAAAAAAAAAACTTTTTTTAGATAACACGGACCGAATGTTTTTGAATTTTAAGTTTGATTTAAACAAGCCTTGACTTAAAACTGAGTATGTTTAATAATTTGTTTGACCTCAGTTTGAAAGTGTTTATGTTTTTTGGAATTTATTAATATGTGCTTGATATAAAACATCAAATCTGTTAAGTTAGGATCAATGAAAAATAAACAGTTTTAGTAGAACTCTGAAAACGCATAAAACAATAGTTATTAATACAGTAGTAGAAGCTGTTAATATATTACTTTTTTTATGTGTTTGAATTGAAATAATTTAAAATTTGCAAACATGGTCACTTACTTTAAAAACGGCCATTTTTAAACAACCAAAGCTTGTCAATGACGAGCAAAATTCAATTTTTTATAATAAATGAAACATTAAGATATATAGGAATCTTAATAGAGATGTTGTTCAAAATAATAAAAAGATTTTTTCTTGCAAGCGATTTTATTTATAATAAAAACATTTACTTTAATAAAATGCCTAGAAGTAAAACTCGTTTAGTTTAACTTGTAAAATTATAAAGATATATATAAACTGTTTAAAATATATGGTATTTACAGTCGCATTCTGCCATTTACAAATTACATGATTACTCTAGCTAGTTTAATTAATACTACATTAGATAATACTCAAAAACAAAAAAATGTTATTTGTAGTAATGTATATATGTGGTCATTAAACTAAAAAGTCTATGATAAAATTTTTAAAATTTGTTTAGTAAATTAATTAATTAATAGTATTGCTTTTTATTACTTAAAAGACTTTCAAAAAATTAACATCGATCTTCATTAATAAAAAACGATTTTTTTTAAGCGTTAAGTTTAACAAGTTTGTGATAAAGTAATTTAGAACAGTTATGTTTGATTAAATTAATTTATATTCGCGATGTACGACTTACAAAAATTTGAGAAAACTCAGATAATGCAATGAAAAAACAAATTAGATCTTAAATTCAAATTGTAAACTGATGTTATCTGGTATAATCTGGTGACGTCAAATTATCTGCTTTGTGCTTTTAAAAAGTTCTCTAAAAAGTTATTATTTACAAATTTTTACAATGCTCTTTTCTTTCTATGTTTTTTTGGAATAACACATATTCTAAAAACTCGTTTCATAAAGTACCGAAATTTAAAAAAGTTTCATTTAAGTTGACTGTTTTTTTTGTTTTTTTTTTTGCTAATTTTGAAATGAATATAAAAATAGCGTTTTTAATATATGCTTCAGACTTAAGTTGTTTGATACTTTTTGATTAATATGATTTTTTTATTTTATCATTTGTTACGATCATGAGTAAAATAGGTGAAAAATTTTAGACAGGTTATATAAATACTTAGATTTTTGTTTATTGTAATACTTTAAGTTCATTTGTATTAACTATAAGTAATATAAATATACTGAACTAAACAATAAACATATGCTCACATAACATTTTAAGATAATAATTAATAGAAAAAAACAATAAATTTATCAACTTAATTATATTTCAACAATCTAAGAACTTTACTACCTTTTATCGTAAAGTTAAAAGTTTTAAATAATTATAACTCTAAGCTTTTTTCATTTAAATTAAATTAGCTTTCAAAACTTAATTAATTATTTTCAAGTAATTTAGATAAAGATTTACGTTGTCAGCTTAGAATGTCAAAAAGTAAAATCAAATTAAAAACTTTATTTTTTATTTTTAGAGTTTTATTCTAAACCCTAGCTGTATTAATGCTTAAATAAAGGTTGCAACAGAAAAGAATTTTTTTCAATAAATGTTTAGATTTTTTAATAAATATTCTATAGTATTTTTTTGAGTTTAATTGAATATGTGCTTAACTTTGATTAAACTAATTTATCTAGAAAAAAAAATATTTCATAATTTTAAAAATAAAACCCAAAATGTTGCACGTTTAGATTTAACAACTTTTGTTTTATCGTAATTTTTAGTTTCGTTAAAGTCTAAAATTTGAACTATTTTATAAGAATAAAAAATGGATTTTCAGCAAATTTGAAATATAACCTATTTTATCAAATAAGGACAATGTTTTAATGTACCAAAAAAGTAACTTCATACTTTATTTTTATTCTATACAATAACTCCTAGCCTGTACTAAAGTTTTAAAAGTAAACGCGAATTACAGTCGCGTTCTACGACTTTAAAATTAGCCTAAATCCGGTGCATAAAAATTCTAATTGAATCGAATTATAAATAAAAGCTGTAAACTTATGTTTTTCGTAAATTATTTATGACGTTATCACAGTGTTAAAAACTAGATTAATATTTCTAACATTTGAACATACAAAATTTTATACATTACTCCGAGCTAATGTTGTTTAGTTAGGAAAAGTTTATATCAATATAAAACAAACAAACTTACAAAGATGTGTTGATAATAAAACGTATCAAGTTTCAAAATAAAAAACGAAAAATATTTATCTTAACAGCTTAAATATTTTTACTACTATAAAAAATTCTAAATATTAAAAATTATTTCAATATGTATGTGAAAAACAAATGTTTAATACGTGCTTCATGTAAAACATCGTTAGTACGATAGAAACTAAATATAATTGGGCTTTTCTTAAATACTTCATGTTGAAAATAAATATCTAAATTAGTAGACTGTTTTTGTTAGTAACACTTTTAATAAACTAAAAATATTTACTAGTTTTATTAACTTTTCTTATGGATAATAAAAAGTATTGTAATTTTTACTTTATTGAAATTATGTTTCAGTCAGTAAAATTTGTGTATTTGAAGTTGTTGTATGGAATTATGTTTCTAATTTTAAAGGAATTTCAGTTAAAACTATTAGAATATAATATTTTTTTATTAAGAGAAGCTAAGCTTATTTAAAATTCTAACATCAGTTTTTAAACTAGATCTATGGGAAATACCGACCATAAAAAACATAAACGTCAAAGTTAAAAAATTATGTTTTGACTAAATTTAAGAAATAAAATAATTTTGTGTGTCTATGTAGAAATTTAATTAACTTAAACATGATAACATACTGTTGTAGTTATTTAAAACTAACTGACTGGTTTGTTGAATTAGAAATTACCTCTAGTGAAATAAGTTTAAGTATAACTTTTTAAACATATTAAATACATGGTTTAATATACAAACCATTTACAAGGTCGTTTAATTGACAATGTTAACGATTTTTAAAAGGTATATAAATAAAAATATAATTTTTAGCCGATTGATGCGACTTACAAACAGTACTAATTTTTATGCAGAATACTATTTTGAAACTGTTCAGCAAATTATAAAAAATCTGTAAGCTAAAGTTTGCGGTATTAATATACTTACGTGAGTAAATTACTGTTAATTTTGTGACTAAACTTTGTATTAATTTTTATAACTTTGATTACTTCGTTATTCAAAACTTTTTTCAAGTATTTGTGTGTATGTTATCATTAATAATTTGTAAAAATCTAACTACTTATACTTATAAAAAATAGTGTTTACTTAACAAAAGCATTTATGTTGAAATTAACATACAATGCTACTGTAGTCTTAATAAGTAAAAAATAATTAAGAAAAATTTAATTTTATTTAGTGAATTTTTATCAAATATTTTTCTTAAAAACAAACTTTAAACAGTTCTCGATATTATTTATTAAGTTTCTATGGTTTAGATTCGAGTAATACATCAGAAACTTTGTGATATATTAAGGATAATTTAATTTGGTAATGACAATTATGTTAACAATTCAATAGGATCAAACCAAAAAAAAAACGTAGGCAATTAAGACTTTTAACTAATTGATTGCGCTTTGAAATTTATATTGTTTAAGTTTAAAACTAAAGTAAACTGAAAAAAACTTTTGAATTTATTATTTCTAGTTGCGATAAGTAATAATTTATTTAATAAAAATAATTAGAACCATAAAAATATTAATAGAGAGTTATTCTAAAGTACTATGTTATCACATTTTTGGGTAAACAAGTAAGGGTAAATTTATTAATTAATTCTTTATAAATTTAACTTTGGTGAATTATTTTTCTATATCTTTTAGTTTTGTTTGACTTTTTATTATTTTAGATTATTAAAAATAGCTTTTTTACATTTAAATTATTCTTATTGTGTGTCATTTTCAAGTTGTTCAGGTTTTAATGCCTGAAAACAACATTTCACAATAATCTTTATAATAATAAAATAATAAGTTAACTAACGGAAGAAAAAATGTTTGAGAACATTTAAAAGTTAAAAGTTTGACTTTTATTTTTCATAAACACACATGCAAAGTAAA
This sequence comes from Thalia democratica, assembly GCF_965202585.1. Classification (NCBI taxonomy): domain Eukaryota; kingdom Metazoa; phylum Chordata; class Thaliacea; order Salpida; family Salpidae; genus Thalia; species Thalia democratica. The sequence continues at coordinate 82,578,640 of NC_139167.1, forward strand.
TATATATCTTTTAAGCAGTTGAATTTTAATTAGATAATATAATAATTCCTGCTAAAATGGAAAACACATATAAAAATAATATAAAATAAAAATTTTGAGAAAAAAACGATGCTACATTTTAATAAATAGGTTATTGTTTTTGTATTAACTTTAAAATGAAAATCTTTTAAAGGTTAAAAAGCTATTTTATTCTTCAATTACTTTGTACGATGTATAAATAGCAGTTTTTTCTTTTACATACTAAATCAAATACAGATTTGCAAAATTAATAAAAGATAATAAAAAAGTAAAACAGATAGTATTTTAAAAGGTAGTATTTGATTAACGTTACTAATTATAAAATTATTTAAATAAAAAACTTCAAATATTTTAGACTGAGTTTAACGACTTGTGTGTCATTATTTACAGGCTTACCTTGATTTAACAAATTTTAGTTATAGCCGCCTCGTACAGTTTAAGTAATAGAGTACATCAACTACTTGTTTAGAATCTTAGATGGACAATATACAAGAAATAATAAAATTATGTTTGTTGTAATATAGCATTGATGTCTATATTATATTGTTGTCGGCATATAGCATTGAAGATTTATACTACAAGTCTTGTTAATTTTAATATCTTATAGTACAAGATATTATCTATGTAAACTTATAATATTATCAATATTAATGTTAATTTAGGCTATAATAATTATAATTAATAAAAAAACAATATATAAGTTTATAAATTTTTCAAAGTTTGTCCTATTTAAATGTAGTTTGAAATTCTTAATTTTAGGAATTTTAATTTAAAATCAAAATCTATAAATTGTAACACAATTTATTTAAAACTTATTGTTGAAGATAAAAATAGCAAACATTTTCTAAAAAATTTAAAAATCAACTATTAACTTTTTTGGAACACATTTTATTTAAAATAGATTAATTAGAAAGTTTAAAATTCAAATATTTTTCAAAATTTATACTTTCGTGTGACTTAATGTCTTTTAGGTTAAAAAAATCTTGAAGTACTCGGTTTAATATAAAAATTTTGAATGCAGGTTTAGTATCATTTTATTTTAAACACTGTTTATAAACTATGTTAAACTTTACAATTGATAATAAACTGTTGGTTGTAGCAGAATTGTACGACTTATAAAGAAAGTTAAGATATAACAGAGTATAAATTTTAAAAAATGTTGATATATAGTACTTACAACATTTTAAAATTCGTAGTAATCTATTAATGACGTCATTCATTTATGAAAATTCAACTGCCGAAAATTTCATATTAAAAAATCTGTCATTTACCGGCTAAACAACGGTTGATAAGACAAAAGTAAATTATAGTCGTTTTGTACGACTTGTAAACGTCGTTGATGGTACAAGAAATGCAATATGAGTACTTCTATAATTTGAGTTAAATTTAGAGATTTTTAGTTTGAAATCTAGTTTCTTTTAATTAAAAATAAGGTCTTTTTTCTGGACTAAAAAAGCTACATTGTGTTGGTTGTAATAAAAAAAAAATTAAAAGAAAAGTTTAAAATATTAACTTATAATAAATTGCGTTCTAACACTTCAAAAAATATATTAATTTTTTTATGATTTTATAGTTATAATTGATTTGGTAAAATCTTATTATTGTTTCTTGAACGAAAAAAAGAAACTTTCAAATATTTGGTCCTATGACCTGGTGTACGAAAAAACTTTCGGTTATCGAGTCATACACCAGGATACAGTTTAAAGTTATGTCCAGAACAATCACTAATAAAACAATCAGTTAAACAAATTGAAAAATAAAAGAAAATAAAATTAGTAAAATAAAACAAAAGTATCCGTAAATTAACTGATTTTTTTGTTTAATAATGTACTATGAACCTTTTTTAGTGACATAAGCACAAAAAAGTATATATAACTTCAAATTAAAATTTGAAAAGGAGATAAACAACACTAATCGTAAACGTGTAGATATTTGAATGATAGGTTACAACCTCTTTAAAGAAAGTCAAATGTAATATGCTGAAAGACTTTCACGAAATTTTTTGTTAAGTATTTTGTGCTTGAAAGGTAATTTTTATTTTATGTGATATTTTAACTTGAAAATTAAAAATATTTCACACTTAGTATGTAAATAAACTATTGTAGATTTTCAAAAAAACTTTAAAGAAGTGATTTTTACAATGACTGAACTTAACTTTTATAAATGAAAAGATGAAAAAGATTTACTCAGCTTACTTTTTAAATACTTTATTTTCTACTAAAATATTAACATTTTTAACTATTCTTTTAACATTTTGCAAAAAAAAAAAAAATAAAATGTATAAAAAAATGTTTAGAAGCAGAAAAAAAACAAAAGTCTGTAAGTATTCTGAACTTAATTAAAAATAGTAATCTTAAAGAATAATCTTAAAAATGACTAGACAGAAAATGCCGAAATCTAGACTAAACCAATGTTATTGTAACTAAACAAATCTACTTTCGAACAAAAAAAAACAAAAATTAAAAAACAACAATTTTTTTGATATTAAATGACAAATACTATTAATTCCTTAAACAAAGTAAATAGGCGAGTGAGAATGTTCACTAAAATGACCTTGATAATCAAATTTTTGAAAGATAGCTTTTAAGTTTATCCTGGAACTTTCCAAAAAGACTTATATTTTTTAAACATTACGGTAGCTTAGTCCATAACTTACTATTTTCGAAGAGTAGTGATTTATGACCTATTTTGCTGTCAAATCTAGCTAGGAAAAAACTTCTTCTGAAGACCTGGTGTAAAAATTTCGGACATTTTTTACACTTTTATAGTAATTTTTAAAGTTATATATATTAATAATTATATAAAATAAATTTAAAAGTTATCCTTTAAGTAGTGATTCTTAAGGTCATTAGTGATCATTACTACTCGCCTATTTACCTTGTTTAGGAGTTAATAGTATTAGTGATTTAATATCCAAATTTTTATTTTTATTTATTTATTTTTTTTTTACGACAATACCATATTGCAACACTCTGTTTCAATATATTCTTCTTTATCTAGTTTTAGTATAGTTTTAAGATACAAATATATTTAGTATTTTGCGTTTACAGTGGGAAAATTTAATATCTAAAAACTAAACTTTACGTATAAAAAATAGAAAATAATTGTTTATTAATTTTATAGTAAAAATATATTTAAAAACAAATCGCTAACATTTATAAAAAGACAGTAAAACACAGTAAAACATTTATACAACTTTAAAACTTCAGATACTGTATGTAGCATTTGTAAAAACACAAGTGTTTATAGTTGATTTTTACGACTTGCAAAATAGAAATAGAATTTGCAATAACAAGGGCAAAAGAAGTCATTATATATAGTAAAACAGAAGTATTAAAAAACATTGTTTTATGCTGCTGAAAGTTCTTGAAGTATCAGAAATTATGTGTGTTTTATATATAGATAAGCAAATACCATTTACTGTCGCATTGTACGACTTTAAAACTACAGGGTTTATTTCAATCCATACTTAAATATAAGTTGGAATAAATAAAAAACAGTAACATGCTGTTTGTGGTGATAAATATAACTGAAAATATCTGACTACATATTTGATATCTGTGTCTCATTTACAGATAACAATGTTGATATAAAAATTTTATCCAAAGTCTTAATAAATGACACAGAAATATTTTGAGTAGTTGTAGTTTTATCCTGGTTTATTATTTGCAGAAAGCTTGTGAGGACATTTCAAAAATTCCCTGGCCTTCACTTGTATTAAAAAAAGTTTAATCAATTTAGAAATATTAAAAGCTTTTTCATCATGAAGTATTTTTTATGCAAACTTATGAAGCTAAAATCATTAAAATTTAATTATACTCTTACGTTAATTTTTTATTGAAATCGATTTATAATCATAAAAATTTAGCAAATTTGTAATAATAAAAATTTTTTGGACATATTTACACTATTAATTTTATATTATTGAAACAATAAATAAAAAGTGAATACAAAAATATAGTTTGTTTTCGAGCTTTTCTGAACATTAAGTAAAGGTTTTAGTCAACATTTGTCCAAAAACTAAAACGATAATCAGATTTTAGATGATTGAGAATGGTAAATAATCTGGTATAACTTTATGTGATTATAGCAGAATTATAGGACTTACAAATAAATATCGTAAGTAGAAAAGTTAGAATTATTTGCTGACAGTTTAATATTTGTGGTAATATAACAATTTTTCTAAACTTTTTGTATAATTAAGCACTTTTTATTTTGTTTTAATGCTTAGACAGGTAAGAACAGGATATTTTCTTTAGCATGACGTAGGGTTGATTAAAACCAATTGAAACTACAATCGTGTTCTACAAATCAAGTCTAAAATCTGTGATAGGCGATATAAAAAGGAACAAAACTGATGGTTTATAGTTTACATAATACTTTATATTCCACACAAGCTTTGAAGAACATTTAATTACAGTGGCGTTGTACGACTTGAAAATTCCCGTAAACAAAAAATAAAAGATCTAAAATTTATTCTTGAAATAAAAGCTGAATTGAAATTAAAACGCTTGTGGGAATATTAAAAGAGTCACAAAAATACACTTTCGCGCTCATTTGCATTGATAAGTATTTTAAATTTGTTAAAGTTGCAAAAATTAGAAAGTTCGCGATATTATGCTTGTTTATTTAAGTAACTAAATTAGTTAAGGTCCAAAAATCTGTATAAACTTGGATAACAATTAATCGTTTTTCAAAGTTAAATGTCCTAAAAGGATATAATGAAAGAAATAAAGTTATAAGATACAGTTTATAATAATTTAGATGAAAATTATTGCAAAAATTATAATAGATTTAAGTGAAGAGTATTCCTTTACCATAAAAGGTCGCGAAAAATTTTTTTACTGAGACAATACTAATCATAATTTTATTTACAAAAAGACGACGACGCTTTGCCGAAAATTTGAATTTTCCGGTCTAAATAGTAAAAAATGATGACGATGGATAACTCATTAAAAAGTTTAAAAATTAAATATGATCAAAATTATAAACCAATACGCTAATTTAACATTATTGTTAAAGTGAACAAAATAAAAAAGCATAAATAGTTTAAGTGCTTTTTACTTAGAAATATTAGTATGTTGTACATAGTTTCAGATACTTATAGCCAAAATAGCTTAAAGCAAATCGAAAACAGTATTAACAAATGATAGCACGGTACAGATTAATCTTCTAAGTGTTAAACTGTTGTTTACAGATAGTGCTAGAGTTAAAAACTTGATTTTTTTACAGTCGTATTGTACGACTACGAAACTACTTAATGAAAACAAAACGTTAATTTTATTATGCGTTAGAACTTAGAGAACAAAAGTAAATAACTTGTGGCGAATAAAAAATTTTGTCAAGAAGTATTAATTTTGTCAGTTTTTGATTTTGTAATAAGTTTTAAGTCTTCTCTAATGTTCTACTAAACACGACGCCCCATTTCAAAAATAAAAAATAAAGAAACAAAAATTAATGGTTGTAAACTTAATCTATTTTAATATACTTTGCAATATTTTTGTTAGTCTATTATCTATGTAACGCTCTACGGTCTGTATTCTATTTTAAACTTCAAGCTAAAAAGATGCCTTCTTTTCGCTCTTTAACGCAAACTCTTGATCAAACAAGAATTAATTTCCGAACCCCAAATGAGCTTTGTGCACCCTAAACATTTTGTGCTTCCTCAAACAAAATGTTTGCATACAAATGTGCACCCGTAAACACCGTGAAATAAAGCTACATCAGAAGCAAATTAAAAATTGTAGTCGAGTAGCTCAACTTAAAAATTAGCTGATAGTTGGCTTTACTATTTTTTAATAAGTTAATCCAAAATGTAGAAAAAGATTAAAGTGGTATCCGTGGGTAAGTATGATTGACGTCATTAAGAAAAAATAGTGTTTGACGAGATTTAAGATGTTATGTAATATTCTTATTATAGGTATCAGATGTTGATGTTATTTGTATGACTTAAAAATACATTAAATGGTGATAATACGAAATTATTTTTGTTTTTCTTCAGAACAAGAAATAGAACTGAAAGCTAGATATAAAAATAAACTCTTTAAAACTATGAAAAATAATGTAAATTAAGTTTTATTTATAATACTAAATACTATAAACTTCTATAACATATTTAGTAGTTCGGATGTGTGTTGTATAGTCCAAAATATTTAAACTGCGTTTTAAACCTGTTTTAAAACTTGTTAATACAGTTACTGACAATTAGCGATAAAATATATACAAATAAAAATGTTGGTTTTATACTTTTGTTTGAAATTGAACGTTTTATACCATCTTAAAACAAAAGTTTACACTAACTTTAAATGAAGGTTAAGCTTTGTTTATTTAAATTAAAAAAAAATAGCAAGATAAAACAGTTTTATTTTGAAACCTTTCGTGAATCTTAAAATTATTTTGTAAATATAGTTTTTTTAACTTATAACTATACTCACTTAATTTTTGGTTGTAATTTGCTGTAAATAAATACAGAAAAAAGTAAATAAAGTTTTAAAACTTAAAAACGTTCTGGCTAATTACACCAATCTACATTAGTACAAAAATATTAATTAAACACGTGTAAGAAATTCAAACTTTAAATATTAAATTTAGCCCAAACAGTTCAGTTAATATAGAAGTATTTTTTAGTCGCGTTGTACGACTTAAAAAATTCAATTAATTTTAAGAATGATACAAAAGGACATAAAAGCTATCTTTTTTGCTTGGTAATCTAATGTTTTCTTGGTAATCTAATGACGCCATAAGGGTACTTGATATTTTAAAGAGCGTTTTAAATAGTAAAAAATACATTAAAAAATTATTCTGTAATTAGTAATGTACATAACAAAACAAAGAAGTTTCAGGTCAAACATAAAACTTTGACTGGGAATAACTTGAGTATTGAAGTCAAACTTTACTTGAAGCAAATATTATTCAAAGCTTTTAGTATTTAATCCTTTTTACTTTGGTTTCGTTAGTTTAACTTCCTTAACAGTATTGAGAAAATTTTGATTTAAAAACTGAAGTCATCTGATTATTTAAAATTGAGTAAATATTTTAAGTTAATTTTAAATAATATTAGAGCCTAAATATGTATGGTTCATCAATGAAAAAAAAAGAAAAAATAAAGCTAGTGAGACAGGTAAGTATGTAAATTTAGTATAGTTATATTTTTTGTAATTCAAATTTTAAATCTTTTTAACTTAAACAGTTTAAATGCTGTTTTTTTTATACCTGGTTGATTATTATTCATAAAAATTTGATTTAAATAAAAAAATCGGGAAAAATTCATTAAAAATATATTTTTTTCAATTAAATGAGAAGTAAAATTGTTTTACTTAATGAGAATAAAATTCGACTACCAAAATAAAAACAGAACATGAGGTAAATGTAAATATAAAACACATAACACATTAATGTTGATTAAGTTGATGCTGGATACTTTACGAGAGATGAAAAAAAAGAAAAAATATTTCTTTAGTTAGATATTTTTAGGAAACCAATTTACTAAACAAAATTCTTAAAATCATAAATAGTTTTCTAAAAAAAAAAGTTAAAATAATAAAATTGAGTAAAACATGGTAACAATGTAATAAGTAAGTAAAATGCTTTCATTGCATGTAAAACAAACAATTAAGTAAAAGTAAAACTTAGTACAAAAATCAAAACTTAAGTTTTTTAAATTTAAATAAAGAGTAGAGTTACGGAAGGAATAGAAATACCTTTATTTTTATAATTAAGTTCAAAATCAGTCTCATTGATTAAAAGTAAAAGATTAAGTGTAGTATTAAAAATTAAAAAAAAATATAATAAAACATTTCAACAAATATACTAAATGTTTTAGATAAGTGGAATTGCAACTATTATGTATATTTCAAACAATTAGGTTTTTTTTTGTTTAAAATATTATGAATGTATTACAAACTGTATTTATTTTATTTATCATTTATTAATACAGGTATTCTATTTATTTTATTTAAAATTTTAAAGGTTATCATACAAGTGCTGTTGAAAGTTTATCAACAGTATTAAGTATATACTTTTTTTTATATATCATATCATTAGATTTATTCATAGTTTACATTTTATTATTTATATGTTAAAAGGCGTTTGTTTTTTATAAGTGAAAAACCTATTATTTAAAAGATTTAAATGTTTCTTAAGCTTAACGGATTCTTCCACACGATTTATTTACATCATTAACAAAGAGTGTAATTTTATAAACATTATTAGTATTTTGATTTATTAAAATTATTATCTTGATTAAAACAACATTATTGTATAAGTATAGTTAAGTCTACAGAAAATTAGTTAGATTAAAAAGAAAATAAAATTATTTTGCTTAAAGAATATATAACACTGTCAGATAGATTATCATTTCAAACTTTAAAAGTAAAGCTTAATTTTAAAATGCTAATTTTTTAAAGCTTTGTTTATTAAAATGTTTGAACTTTGTTTACTGTAAATTAAACTGGATAGTACTAATTTTTTATCGGTTCAGTGTAATTGTTAGCTGCTATTTCTTTTTACTTTAATATGGTTTAAAACATTTAGATTAACAGTAATCTAGCTTATATACTTGGTTAATTTTTTTTTGAGATATAACTTTGTATTCTGTTGATCTTTTATTCAACTTATCTGTACAAATGTATTTTTCAAAATGTTTAGAATGAAATATTAGTACCTTTTCTATAAACATAGTCGACTTATTACAATTATGTTTAATATAAAAGCTGTGTTTATAAACATCCTATGTTTTCTTCCGAAGTACATCAATTTTCTTATTGAGTGCACACTTTTAACATAGCCCAAAAGTGCGTACTCAACGAAAGTCTGTAGCTGAAAAATACTAGTTTAAATCAGAAGTTTAACTTAGGAGCACAAAATTTCTGGTTTAAAAGTGAGTACTTAACTAGAAGTTTATACCTAATAAAAGACTCAACAAGAAAATTATTGTATATTTTACTATAACATTTATGTTGATTTTTAACTTTAGTAAAAACTAAGGAAGTTGTAAAGCGTAGATAATTGTTTAAACTCAACTAGTAATGCAAAAGAAGTAGAATAGAAACTAAGCAAGATCTTATTGGTTAGAAATTAAATAATTTAAGGTTTGCAAAAACCAAAGTAATTTATAAGCTATACAAAAGTTGTACATTATGACTTTTAAGATACACTACAAATAAATTTTTTAGTAATATACTAATCTTAATTCACATTAAAATATAATTAACGATACTCTAATAATTTTACTAAAAGCTATCTTTGATTTAATAATGTTAACTTTTTAATATTAAAGTTAATACTGAAAAAATAAAACAAACACAGGTAGGTTTAATTTTAGAACTTATAGGTAAATATATTAAGTTAAATTTTATTTACTAAAAGTTTATTGAGTCTGCTTAACTTGGGCTTTTACTTGTTTTGTTTGTTTAAACTTAAATAACGCAAAAAAAAAACGTGATTAAGATATAAAGGTTTTTAATTGAAATTGAAAACGTTTAAAACTTATAGTACTACATACATGTTTTGAAAAGTAAACATTTAAAAGAATAAACAACTCTTCCATTAAGGTTTTATAAAATGTTGTTAAGTTCTGTAAAAACACAAAACTCTAAAATATAAAATTATTAGGTTAAAGTTCATGCTTTATAAAATAGCAATGAAAAAATATTCAAAAATCTAAGGTTTACATTTAAAATTTTAAAATTGTAGTTAGCAATTTTATAATAGTTATCATAACGTAACAGAACGTTTTTATTACTAAGAAACATTGAAAATGAAATATACTTTTTACGTGCTTTTTTAGTTGCTTTTTGCAATTTCTTGCCATTGTCCGCTCGAAGGGCCTGGCAGCCACGACGGAACAGATACAGTCTCTGAGTAATTTGAGATCATCTTAAGATAACTTAAAAGATAACAATATTAGAATATTAGACAATAATAGAATATCAAATATGCATATCAACATAGGAAATATAAATATATGGAATCAATAATAATAGCAAATACTAATAATAATATGAACATTTAACAGGATCTAATAATTCTAAATTATTATATATAAATACAGATAACTTAAACTACCACTAATATACTAAATAAATCACTAGTATATTGTAAACAACCAATTTTTACTAAATTTTATTATTAAACAAATTAGAAATTTGAACTTGCAATTAAAGATAATAAAGAGAGATGAACAGTATTTACAAGATAGCAGTTCTCTGAAGCCTTGACATGTTACTTTCAATACATATAATGTCAACTCAACCCTATCATTCAACTCTGCCATATACAAAAAGTGTCTTCAAAAAACAACAAAACTTATCTATTGTTACGTAATATCTTTTGATTTTAGCGTTCTTAGAAATAAATAACTTTTTTGTACTTTTTCGAATAAGCCTAACATTACACCATCATCAGAAGCAAAGTTTAAAAATTTTAAAAAGTGAGATGAGAATACAATTAGAACGAATAAAAATGACCATTAAGAACAATTCTGAAATGAGAAAGGTTTGTGACAATATTAATTCGTTTTAGTTTTTTAAATGTGGTTTGCTATTGAGTTTTGCGTTATTAAAATATATATATTTAAAATCCAACAAAAGTTCTTTCAACAGTTGCTAGCATGAAAAGTCGCATCGTAATTTTTATCAACTAAAAAGCTTATGATCGTATTTTGAATGTACAAATTTACCTATATGTAAACTTGCATAAATCCTTTGCATCATAAACATTAAATGTTTAACAAAACACTTACAATTAGCATTAAAAAAGTAAGATAATAAACTTTAATTAAAGTTAAAAAACAAGTTGCAAGTTTTAATGTTTGCTACTATTTAGCAATGTAGGCCTGATATAAAAAAGAAATCTGTTTAATATAAATAACATTTCTTAATTTGCCGTGTTATACTCAACATCCATGCTATCTTCCTCACAAACAGGTAAGATTTAGTATGTTTATATCTATTTATTTAATTTATTCACCTATTTTATATTCAAACTAGTTAAGTGATTGTAAGGCTATTTAGAAAATTAAAAATAAGTGTTACAAAATTATAATTGTAATAGTTAGAGTTGTTGTTATGTAAAAGTATATATACAATTTTTATTTATATATGCAAGATAAAAACTTTCGGAGTTTTAACTATTTACAACTTTTATTCTAAGAGGCGAAAATCCAAAACAATAAAGAAGAACATCCGGGTTTCGTTTCACAACATGAAAAAGTGCGCTGTAAAAACTGAAACTGATTTGAGAAGCAAACTCGTTGATTTCAGATCAAAGCTGAACGGGTATTGTGACCAATATAAATGCGTAAGTTAATTAAAGTTATTCTTGGTATGAATCTTAACTAAGTTATACTAAGATACTACTTTAAAAATAATTTTACAACTTAAAAAGAGTTTCAAAAGTTAAATTGAATGATTTTCCACTTTACTTATAACTATTTATAAATTCATTCATGCATTCATACATATAAATTTTGAAATTGTTCTAGGCTGATTTGGTTAGATACTTTTCCAAAAATTGAACATAATTTGCCAAATGCTGAAGTGGTAATAAAGCTTAAAAGTAAGTTGATTAAAAGTTAACAAATACGCTTTTTTATCAATTATTTAACTAGACTTTGCACCACAGTTGCACCAAATAGTTTAACAAAAAAAAAATTGTATTATTAATACGTTATTTCAAAAAATGGTTACTAAAAAACATTTTATCTTAAAAAAAAATAAAAAAAATTGCGCTATAAGTTTTATATTATTTTATCTCAAGCTTTTCAAATTTAAAGTTTTTTAATAAGATAAAACTGTTTTTTTTTCTTAAATTATATAATTATGTTTCAGTTTTTAAGACACTATTCAAACTTATCAAATACGAAAAACAAAGAAAATGTTTAGTATTTATCTAGTTCTTCAGCTATTATATTGAAAAATCTTTGTTCGTTACTAAGTTAAGTGTGTATAAAGTTTATAAAGCTTAAATTTAAACAGAAAAACCGCTAGTAAATAGGATCGTATTTAATTCATTTAAGTCATTTCATATTTTGACTAAACAAAAACTGATACTGCATGAATCCATTATATTAGAACAACTTATATTTCTTCAGTTTAAATGTTTCAGTATTTGGATGAAAATAAATATTTTTCTGTTTAACAAGTATACTAACTCACTCAACGTACTTTATATAGACTTTTTTTTTGTTAACCTTTTGATAATAATTTGTCTATATTTAAACAATATACTGCTTTATTTAGATGAATTGATTAAATCAAAATTATTCGTTTTGTAACCGTTAATTAAAACTGAAGTAATAAAATTACTATTTGAAGTTGAATTGATACTTGAACTAAACTTTTAATCAGTTTTGTCGTTATACTAATTTTGAAATTAAAATGATTTTTGCAACCTAATTATTAAAGATTAATTTAAAAACTATAAACTTTAAGATTAAGCGAGTTTTAATAGTTCACGAATAAGTTTACATCTTAAAGGTAAGGTAGATGTTACATAAACTCGTAAAAGTTTGTGTTTCATTGTTTATGATTAGTTTTCAAGTTTTAGAAATCTTGTATCTTAAGTGATCAATTAGTTGTACTATATCATTTTATAATAATTTCGTAAATGGAATTCTAATAAATGTGTAATAGTTTTTTGTTTAACCATTTTAACTTTACTCTTTAATTAGATTAATTGTAAATAAATATTAAATAGTTTTGAAGCAAAATCAGTAAAACGAAGGAAAAATAACAAGATTTTAAACTTTTTTTTATCCATTCAGAAATTAGTAATGCTTCTGTTTTTCAACTAGTTGAAACAGTTTTAAAATATTGATTTAAGTTCTAAATAGAAAAGAATAAAAAATATGTATTAGCTAAAGTACCTTTAACACAAACCAACTATTAAAAGTAATTTTGATTTTGACTAAAAAAAATTTAACATAATAAATTAATGTTTAAAGTAACATACTAGAGTATAAAAACAATTATTAAGATAACAGTAAGCATTTTAACTCATTTGTTTTAGTAATTATATACGTCGAATATAAAAAGCTGAAATATTTATTTAATAAACATACAAAAAAAAATTTCTTATACTTTTAAAAAACTAGGTAATTAACAGAAAAGTTCAAAAACAAACCTCAAAAAAAAAGTATATGGAGAACTCATATATAAATTTAGCTACTTACATATTTTTGTAAGTTTTTTACAAGCTTTTTAGTATTATTTATGTAAAGTGCTTGCAGCGGATACAAAACATAAAAGTGTTAACAGATCTTTTTACAAATTCATAACAAATAAACACAATATTCAAACATTTAGCTTGATGGTGTTTCTTAAAGACTTTTTATCTTTTATTAAACATAATTTGCAGTTGTGAACGTTATTCACAATATTGTTTTTAATTTAAATTCGTCTTTTTTTAAATTAAAAATCAAAGAAAAGGGTTAAATTCACAATATTTGCCTTTTGAGATCTCTGGAATTAAAACCTTATTACTTTATATCAGATAAAGCATAGTCTATTGTTATTCTACTTATATGCTATGATTCTTTTTTTTATTGTTATTGTTAAAAATTTATAATATGTTTTTAATGTATACATAAAGTGTATTACCTTTCAATTGTAGTTGTCTTTTCAAGAAACTTTGTTTCATTCTAATTACACCACAACTTTTAAATGATAAATACTCAATAGTTTTGTTGAACTCTCACTTAGTGACGTCATCAAGTTTAACCAGTAACTAAAGCTTATTATCTTAACTACATAAATTGCAAAGAAATAACTTTAAGAAGGAGGAAAACTGTTTCTGCCACGAACAGGTAGTAACTTTGAAACGAGCATTAAGCTCGTAATATTTATATTCATTCTGGGAACAGGTCTAAATTGCACGAAGACGATTTTAAACCAAGGGTCATTTTTGCACGAGTTACATTTTCGCAAGTGTGTAAAAATTAAAGAAAAAAATTGAAATTAAAAAAAAACAAAAAAAAAAGTTGTTTATTGATTAAACAAAAACAAAATTACTGACCAAGGTTGAGGGTTAGGAGTAACAGTAATAGTAATCAAAAAAAAAAATAAAACATTTAACAACAAATTTCAAAAAAATAAGTATATGGAGAACTCATATAAAAATTTAGCTACTCACACATTTGTTTAAGTTTATTTACTAATTTTTAAGTATTGTTTATGTATAGTGGTTGCAGCGGATACAAAACATCAAAGTGTTAACATTTCTTTTTACAAATTCATAACATTCAAACATTTAGCTTGTTGGTAAAGACATTTTATCTATTATTAAACATAGTTTGTTGTTGTGAACGTTAATTTACAAAATTGTTTTTAATTTAAATTCGTCTTTTTTTAAATTTAAAATCAAAGAAAAAGGTTAAAATTTACAGTATTTGCCTTTTGTTATCTCTAGAATTCAAACCTTATTACTTTATATCAGATAAAGCATAGTCTAACAGTTATTCTACTTATATGCTAATTTTTATTTCATTGTTATTGTTAAATATTTATAATATGTATTTAATGTATTCATAAAGTTTTTTACCTTTCAATTGTTAGTTATCTTTTCAAGAAACTTTGTTTTATTCTAATTACACATCGCTTTTTAAATGATAAATACTCATTAGTTGTGTTAAACTCTCACTTAGTGACGTCATTAAGTTTAATCAGCAACTAAAGCTTACCATCTGAAGTACATAAATTGCAAAGAAATAACTTTAAACAAGGAGGAAAACTGTTTCTGCCACGAACAGGTAGTAATTTTGAAACGAGCATTAAGCTCGTAATATATATATTCATTCTAGGAACGGGTCTAAATTGCACGAAGACGATTTTGCACAAAGGGTCATTTTTGCACGAGTTACATTTTTGTACGTGTGTAAAAAATAAAGAAAAAAATTAAAACTATAAAATAACAAAAAAAAAACAAAAAGTTGGTTATTGAAAAAATAAAAACAGAATTACTGACAAAGGGTAAGTGTTAGGGGCGACAGTATTAGTAATAATAAGAAAAAAAAGAATAAAAAAATTGACAACAAATTTCAAAAAAAAAAGTTTATGGAGAACTCATATATAAATTTAGCAACTGACATAATTGTGTAAGTTTTATTACAAACTTTTATGTGTAGTGTTAGCAGCGGATACAAAACATCAAAGTGTTAACATTTCTTTTTACAAATTCATAACAAATAACACATAACATTGAAACATTTAGCTTGTTGGTGTTTCTTAAAGACATTTTATCTATTAAACATAGTTTGTTGTTGTGAACGTTAATTTACAAAATTGTTTTTAATTTAAATTCGTCTTTTTTTAAATTTAAAATTAAAGAAAATGGTTAAAATTTACAGTCTTTGCCTTTTATGATCTCTAAAATTCAAACCTTATTACTTTATATCAGATAAAGCATAGTCTAAAAGTTATTCTACTTATATGCTATTATTCTTTTTTTTATTGTTATTGTTAAAAATTTATAATATGTATTTAATGTATTTATAAAGTCTTTTACCTTTCAATTGTAGTTATCTTTTCAAGAAACTTTGTTTCATTCTAATTACACCACAACTTTTAAATGATAAATACTCATTATGTGTTAAACTCTCACTAAGTGACGTCATCAGATTTAATCAGCATCTAAAGCTTACCATCTGAAGTACATAAATTGCAAAGAAATAACTTTAAACAAGGAGGAAAACTGTTTCTGCCACGAACAGGTAATAATTTTGAAGCGAACATTAAGCTCGTAATATATATATTTATTCTGGGAACGGGTCTAAATTGCACGAAGACGATTTTGCACAAAGGGTCATTTTTGCACGAGTTACATTTTCGCACGTGTGTAAAAAATAAAGAAAAAAATTGAAACTATAAAAAAACAAAAAAAAAAAAAATTGTTTATTGAAAAAATAAAAACAAAATTACTGACCAAGGGTAAGGGTTAGGAGCAACAGTAATAGTAATCATAAAAAAAAACAAAAAAAATTTATCAACAAACCTCAAAAAAAAAGTATATGGAGAACTCATATATAAATTTAGCTACTTACATACTTGTGTAAGTTTATTTACAAACTTTTAAGTATTTTTTTAGGTATAGTGCTTGCAGCGGATACAAAACATCAAAGTTTTAACATTTTTTTTTACAAATTCATAACAAATAACACATAACATTGAAACATTTAGCTTGTTGGTGTTTCTTAAAGACATTTTATCTATTATTAAACATAGGTTGTTGTTGTGAACGTTAATTTACAAAAATGTTTTTAATTTAAATTCATCTTTTTTAAAATTGAAAATCGAAGAAAATGGTTAAAATTCACAGCATTTGTCTTTGGTGATCTCTAGAATTCAAACCTTACTACTTTATATCAGATAAAGCATAGTCTAAAAGTTATTCTACTTATACGCTATGATTCTTTTTTTTATTGTTATTGTTAAAAATTTATAATATGTATTTAATGTATTCATAAAGTGTTTTACCTTTCAATTGTAGTTATCTTTTCAAGAAACTTTGTTCCATTCTAATTACACCACAACTTTTAAATGATAAATACTCATTAGTTGTGTTAAACTCTCACTTAGTGACGTCATCGAGTTTAATCAGCAACTAAAGCTTACTATCTGAAATACATAAATTGCAAAGAAATAACTTTAAACAAGGAGGAAAACTGTTTCTGCCACGAACAAGTAGTAATTTTGAAGCGAACATTAAGCTCGTAATATTTATATTCATTCTGGGAATGGGTCTAAATTGCACGAAGACGATTTTGCACCAAGGGTCTTTTTTGTACAAGTTACATTTTCGCACGTGTGTAAAAAATAAAGAAAAAAATTTAAACTATAAAATAACAAAAAAAACAAAAAGTTGTTTGTTGAAAAATAAAAACAAAATTACTGACCAAAGGTAAGGGTTAGGAGCAACAGTAATAGTAATCATAAAAAATATAAAAAATTTAACAATAACACCTCAAAAAAAAAATTATATAGAGAACTTACATATAAATTTAGCTACTTACATATTTTTGTAAGTATTTTTACAAACTTTTAAGTATTTTTATGTATAGTGCTAGCAGCGGATACAAAACATCAAAATGTTAACAGATCTTTTTACAAATTCATAACAAATAAACACAACATTCAAACATTTAGCTTGTTGGTGTTTCTTAAAGACATTTTATCTATTATTAAACATAGTTTGTTGTTATGAACATTAATTTACAAAATTGTTTTTAATTTAAATTCGTCTTTTTTAAAAATTTAAAATGAAAGAAAATGGTTAAAATTTACAGTATTTGCCTTTTGTGATCTCTAGAATTCAAACCTTATTACTTTATATCAGATAAAGCATAGTATAAAAGTTATTCTACTTATATCCTATGATTTTTTTTTATTGTTATTGTTAAAAATTTAAAATATGTATTTTAACTATTCATAAACTGTTTTACCTTACAATTGTAGTTATGTTTTCAAAAAACTTTGTTTTATTCTAATTACACAACAACTTTTAAATGATAAACACTCATTAGTTGTGTTAAACTCTCACTTAGTGACGTCATCAGATTTAATCAGCAACTAAAGCTTACCATCTAAATAACATAAACTGCAAAGAAAAATCTTTAAGAAGGAGGAAAACTGTTTCTGCCACGAACAGGTAGTAATTTTGAAGCGAGCATTTAGCTCGTAATATATATATATTCATTCTTGGAACAGGTTTAAATTTCACGAAGTTGATTTTGCACCAAGGGTCATTTTTGCACGAGTTACATTTTCGCACGTGTGTAAAAAATAAAGAAAAAAATTGAAACTATAAATTAACAAAAAAAAAAAAAAAGCCGTTTATTGAAAAAATAAAAACAAAATTACTGAAAGCAATAGTAATCATATTAAGTTCAAGGTTAAGGGTTAGGAGTAACAGTGTTAGTAATCATAAAAAAAATAAAAAAAATAAACAAAAAATATCTAAAAAAAAATATATGGAGAACTCATATATAAATTTAGCTACTAACGTATTTGTGTAAGTTTATTTACAAATTTTTAAGTATTGTTTATGTATAGTGCTTGCAGCGGATACAAAACATCAATGTGTTAACATTTCTTATTACAAATGCATAACAAATAACACAAAACTTTTAAACATTTAGCTTGTTGGTGTTTCTTAAAGACATTTTATATATTATTAAACATAGTTTGTTGTTGTGAACGTTAATTTACAAAATTATTTTTAATTTAAACTTGTCTTTTTTAAATTTAAAATCAAAGAAAATGGTTAAAATTTACAGTATTTGCCTTTTGTTATCGCTAGAATTCGAACCTTAATACTTTATATCAGATAAAGCATAGTCTAAAAGTTATTTTACTTATATGCTATGATTGTTTTTTTATTGTTATTGTTAAAATTAATAATATGTATTTAATGTATTCATAAAGTGTTTTTCCTTTCAATTGTAGTTACCTTTTCAAGAAACTTTGTTTCATTCTAACTACACCATAACTTATAAATGATAAATACTCATTAGTTGTGTTAAACTCTCACTTAGTGACGTCATCAGAATTAATCAGCAACTAAAGCTTACCATCTGAAGTACATAAATTGCAAAGAAATAACTTTAAACAAGGAGGAAAACTGTTTCTGCCTAGAACAGGTAGTAATTTTGAAGCGAGCATTAAGCTCGTAATATACATATATTCATTCTGTGAACGTGTCTAAATTGCACGAAGACGATTTTGCACCAAGGGTCATTTTTCTTCGAGTTACCTTTTCGCACGTGTGTAAAAAATAAAGAAAAAATTGAAACTATAAAATAACAAAAAAAAAAACAAAAAGCTATTTATTGAAAAAATAAAAAGAAAATTACTGAAAGTAATAGTAATCATATTAGTTTAAGGTTAAGGGTTAGGAGTAACAGTAAAAGTAATCATAAAAAAAAAAAAAATAAAAAAATAAACTACAAATTTAAAAAAAAAAATTATAAGGAGAACTCATTTATAAATTTAGGTACTTACATATTTGTGTAAGTTTATTTATAAACTTTTAAGTATTGTTTATGTATAGTGCTTGCAGCGGATACAAAACATCAAAGTGTTAACATTTCTTTTTACAAGTTCATAACGAACAACACAAAACATTCAAACATTTAGCTTGTTGGTGTTTCTTAAAGACATTTTATCTATTATTAAACATAGTTTGTTGTTGTGAACGTTAATTTACAAAACTGTTTTTAATTTAAACTCGTCTTTTTTAAAATTTAAAATAAAAGAAAATGGTTAAAATTTACAGTATTTGCCTTTTGTGACCCTAGAATTCAAACCTTATTACTTTATATCAGATAAAGCATAGTCTAAAAGTTATTTTACTTATATGCTATGATTCTTTTTTTATTATTATTGTTAAAAATTAATAATATGTATTTAATGTATTCATAAAGTGTTTTACCTTTCAATTGTAGTTATCTTTTCAAGAAACTTTGTTTCATTTTAACTACACCACAACTTATAAATGATAAATACTCAATAGTTGTGTTAAACTCTCACTTAGTGACGTCATCAAATATAATCAGCAACTAAAGCTTACCATCTGAAGTACAAAAATTGCAAAGAAATAACTTTAAACAAGGAGGAAAACTGTTTCTGCCACGAATAGGTAGTAATTTTAAAGCGAGCATTAAGCTTGTAATATTTATATTCATTCTGGGAATAGGTCTAAATTGCACGAAGACGATTTTGCACCAAGGGTCATTTTTGCACGAGTTACATTTTCGCACGTGTGTAAAAAAAAAGAAAAAAATTGAAACTATAAAATAACAAAAAAAAAAACAAAAAGTTGTTTATTGAAAAAATAAAACAAAATTACTGACCAAGGGTAAGGGTTAGGAGCAACAGTAATAGTAATCATTAGAAAAAACAAAAAATTTAACAACAAACCTCAATAAAAAAAATTTAATGGAGTACTCATATATAAATTTAGCTACTTACATATTTTTGTATGTTTATTCACAAACTTTTAAATATTGTTTATGTATAGTGCTTGCAGCGGA
Source organism: Thalia democratica (assembly GCF_965202585.1). Lineage (NCBI taxonomy): Eukaryota > Metazoa > Chordata > Thaliacea > Salpida > Salpidae > Thalia > Thalia democratica. The sequence goes on from NC_139167.1 coordinate 82,598,681, forward strand.
TACAAAACATCAAAGTTTTAACATTTCGTTTTACAAATTTATAACAAATAACACATAACATTCAAACATTTAGCTTGTTGGTGTTTCTTAAAGACATTTTATTTATTATTTAACATAGTTTGTTGTTGTGAACGTTAATTTACAAAATTGTTTTTAATTTAAATTCGTCTTTTTTTAAATTTAAAATTAAAGAAAATGGTTAAAATTTACAGTACTTGCCTATTGTGATCTCTAGAATTAAAGCCTTATTACTTTATATCACATAAAGCATAGTCTAAAAGTTATTCTACTTATATGCTATGATTCTTTTTTTGATTGTTATTGTTAAAAATTTATAATATGTATTAAATGTATTCATAAAGTGTTTTACCTTTCAATTGTAGTTATCTTTTTAAGAAACTTTGTTTCATTCTAACTACACCACAACTTTTAAATGATAAATACTTATTAGTTGTGTTAAACTCTCACTTATTGACGTCATCAAGTTTAATCAGCAACTAAAGCCTACTATCTGAAGTACATAAATTGCAAAGAAATAACTTTAAACAAGGAGGAAAACTGTTTCTGCCACTAACAGGTAGTAATTTTGAAGCGAGCATTAAACTCGTAATATATATATTCATTCTGGGAACGGGTCTAAATTGCACGAAGACGATTTTGCACCAAGGGTCTTTTTTGCACAAGTTAAATTTTCGCACGTGTGTAAAAAATAAAGAAAAAAATTAAATCTATAAAATAACATTAAAAAAAAAATTGTTTATTGAAAAAATAGAAACAAAATTACTGACCAAGGGTAAGGGTTAGGAGCAACAGTAATACAAATAATAAAAAAAATAGAAAAAAATAATTAAGAATAAAGCTAACGACCGAAGGTAAGGTTTATGGATACAGTTATAGTAAAAAAAATATGTAAATTGAAGCTAATAACAATAACAATAAATAAAAAAAAAACTTTCCAACCGAGGATAAGGGTTAGGGCTAGCAGTGATAGTAAATGAAACTAAAATATAAAATTTTTAGGAAAAATAACCAGTACAAAATTGTCTCCGTGCAAATCGTCTGTTCGCGCAAAAGTGTCTACGCGTAAAAGTGACCTTTCGTGCAAAAGTACCTTCGTGCAAAAGTATCTTCGTGCAGATTTATCTTCGTGCAATTTTATCCCCTCGTGCTCTAAATAACTTAGGGCAAAAGGTCCCTTTTTGCAATTTTGTGAACTCTTGCAATTCATTCCCATTGTGCGATTTTGTACGCTCATGCAATTTAGAAATTTACCCATTCATTCTATAAACAACTTGTTGAACAAGTGTTAGTGAATGACATAGATTTAGAACAAAAATATACTAATTTAAACGGTTAAAATTCATTTAAAAACTATTCCAATAATAAGCTTTGGCTTTATTTTATCATCGATAGAACAGTTCTTAAATTAGTAGATTATAAGAATTTTTTTATTATTTTTATTTAATGAGATCTTGTCGTTCTTTGCATTATTGTATTATACTATATTATAATATATGTTATATTATTATTAATATTTTTTTTAATATACAATATTATATATATAATTATAAAATAATATTATCTTATAATAAAATTATATTATATTTGTGCTTTGATAAGCCAAAAGATCGTGCAAGAAGCACATAACAATTTAAGACTCTGACTTACTAGTAAGACCTATTTTTGTATTAATATCGTGACATTCGGACATTTTAAAAACATTATTAAGAACTTTTAAATTTCTAGAGTTTGGTGTTTATTTTCTGTGTTTATATTCGCAGTTTTTTTCTACTGATAAATTGGCTGCTTTGTCATAATACTTTCTATTTATCATACTAATATCACATATTTAATAAACTTACTTCATTAAGGAAATTATTTATATTAATTTTATTACAAACTTATTAATTACTAAGTTAAACCTAATAAGTAAGGTAAATCCAGTAAAAGCCTAAAGATGTAAACGCGCTAAGCGTTTAGCACAAAAAAGGGGACATCCCCAATTTAAGGTAGTTCTTACTACAGGCCCTTCAGGACTACAATAGAACCAGTGACTTCATAAATGAAAAAGCATTATATTTGATCTTTAATTCTTTGCTTATGAGCGATGTTAGATATTGCATGTTGTGCTGTAGAAGAGCAAATGAAAAAAGTATAAATGATATCAGTGTAATCAAAAACAGAGCACTTAGATGCATACACTATAAGAGATATGATGAAAGTGTAAGAGAATTAAAAACTCAGAAAAATATATTAGATGTTAAAAGTCTGTATCTATATAAATTAGGTCTGTTTATGTTTAAGTTTAACAATAATTTGTTACCAGATAATTTTAAAAATTACTATAAAAATGTAATAAGTGTCCATAGTTATAATACCAGGTCTTTAAAAAAAAAATTTTCCTACCTAGATTCAATAGCAAAATAGGTCATAAATCACTATTCTTCCAAGGTAGTAAGTTTTATACTAAGCTACCATTATGTTAAAAAAATATAATTCATTTTGAAAAGTGCCTGGATGAATTTAAAAAATATCTTTTAAATAGTGATTCTCAGAAAACTAGTGATCGTTCCTACTAATATATTTACTTTTATTTAAGGAGTTCATAATATTTGTCATCTTATACTAAAAATTTTTTTTAATATTTTTTTTTATTTTTTTGTTTTTTTTTTTGTTCGAAAGTTGATTTGCTTGGTTACAGTAACACTGGTAAAGTCTAGAATTTAGCATTTTCTCTATAGTTATTTTTTAAGATTCTTCTTTAACAATACCATTTTGAATTAAGTTTAGAATATTTACAATTTTTTTTTATTTATGCTTACAAACTTCATAATATGCAAAAAAATAGTTAAAAATGTTTTTTTTTAGCAGAAAATAAAATATTCAAACAATAAGCTAACATAATTGTTTCAAGCAAATTTAAGTTATAAAAATTTATTAATATTTTTTTTTTCTTTCGGAGATATCAAAGAAAAAAATCTTCTTTTTTATGTTTGCAAATGTTACTTGCATCTATTTTTAGTTTTAGACTTGGAAAATTGTTCAAAAAAAAAGTAAATTTTAGAATAAACCGAAATTTGTTTTTGTTAATATCATTATTGTTAAAATTTTTTTTTTTTTTTATTTGTTAAAAGCATAAATTTACAGTATTTATCTTAACGTTTTCCTTAATTAAAAATAAGTTCAGTTTTTGTAAAAAACTTCCTTAAAATCCTTAAAGGTTTTTTTAATAGTTTTTTTAACTATTCTAGTTAAATAATTAATTAAAATAAAAATTACCTTTTTAGTACAATATACTTATAAAAAAAAATTTGTAAAAATGTTTCAAAGTATTTCAATTTACTTTCTTAAAAAATTTGTAACTTATAATTTCAAGTATTCACACGTTTGTTATTAGTGTTGTCTATCTTATTTTAGCAGTTTATTTAGAGCTATATATATATTTTAGTTCTAAATTTTATGTTTCTAAATAAGATTTATAGTACATTGTTAAACACAAAATTCAGTTATTTTACGTTTAGTTTTATTTTCTTTCATTTGTTTTTCGTTTATCTGACTGTTTAATTACTAAAGATTTAAATGATAACAAAACAATGTGTTATTGCTCGTAAGAAACTTTATTAGCATGTAGTCTACGACTCGATAACCAAAAGGTTCCGTTGTACACAAGGTCCTTAAACCTAACTTTTTGAACGCATTTTTTATCGTTTAATAAACAGTAGTATTAGACATATAAACAAGCGATTAAGTGGGGGAACACATGTTATATCTGCGATGAAAAGTATACTAAAACTATAAAGAATGCTTGTGTATCATTGACATTACTTAATTAATAAATTGTTTAGAATAGGTAAAAAAAGATATTTTTAGATTTGCGTTTTATTAATAGCTTTAAAGCAAAGACTTCCAAAGGTTTTATACCAATTTAATTGAAACTTTTTAATCAGATCAAAAACCATTAAATTCTTAAACACTCTTTATATCCTTAGGTGTACTTTAGATTTGATAAACATTATGATAAATAGTCGCGTTGACTATTTGGTGTATAACCTTTCAATTGTAGTTGTCTTTATAAGAAACCTTGTTTTATTCTAATAACAGCACAACTTTTAAATGATAAATACTCATTAGTTGTGTTAAACTCTCACTTAGTGACGTCATCAAGTTTTACCAGCAACTAAAGCTTACCATCTGAAGTACATAAATTGCAGAGAAATAACTTTAAACAAGGAGGAAAACTGTTTCTGCCACGAACAGGTAGTAATTTTGAAGCGAGCATTTAGCTCGTAACATATATATTCATTCTGGAAACGGGTCTAAATTGCACGAAGACGATTTTGCACCAAGGGTCATTTTTGCACGAGTTACATTTTCGCACGTGTGTAATACATAAAGAAAAAAATTAAAACTATAAAATAACAAAAAAAAACAAAAAGTTGTTTGTTGAAAAATAAAAACAAAATTACTGACCAAAGGTAAGGGTTAGGAGCAACAGTAATAGTAATCATAAAAAAAATAAAAAATTTAACAATAACACCTCAAAAAAAAAATTATATAGAGAACTTACATATAAATTTAGCTACTTACATATTTTTGTAAGTATTTTTACAAACTTTTAAGTATTTTTATATATAGTGCTAGCAGCGGATACAAAACATCAAAATGTTAACAGATCTTTTTACAAATTCATAACAAATAAACACAACATTCAAACATTTAGCTTGTTGGTGTTTCTTAAAGACATTTTATTTATTATTAAACATAGTTTGTTGTTGTGAACATTAATTTACAAAATTGTTTTTAATTTAAATTCGTCTTTTTTAAAATTTAAAATGAAAGAAAATGGTTAAAATTTACAGTATTTGCCTTTAGTGATCTCTAGAATTCAAACCTTATTACTTTATATCAGATAAAGCATAGTATAAAAGTTATTCTACTTATATCCTATGATTTTTTTTTATTGTTATTGTTAAAAATTTAAAATATGTATTTTTAGTATTCATAAACTGTTTTACCTTACAATTGTAGTTATGTTTTCAAGAAACTTTGTTTCATTCTAATTACACAACAACTTTTAAATGATAAACACTCATTAGTTGTGTTAAACTCTCACTTAGTGACGTCATCAAGTTTAACCAGCAACTAAAGCTTACTATCTGCAGTACATAAATTGCAAAGAAATAACTTTAATTAAGGAGGAAAACTGTTTCTGCCACGCACAGGTAGTAATTTTGAAGCGAGCATTAAGCTCGTAATATATATATTCATTCTGGGAACGGATCTAAATTGCACGAAGACGATTTTGCACTAAGGGTCTTTTTTGCACAAGTTACATTTTCGCACAATGTAAAAAATAAAGATAAAAATTGAAACTATAAAATAATCAAAAAAAAACATAAAGTTGTTTATTGAAAAAATAGAAACAAAATTACTGACCAAGGGTAAGGGTTGGGAGCAACAGTAATAGTAATCATAAAAAAAAATTAAAAAAATTAACAAACCTCAAAAAAAAAGTATATGGGGAACTCATATATAAATTTAGATACTTACATATTTTTGTAAGTTTTTTTACAAACTTTTAAGTATTTTTATGTATAGTGCTTGCAGCGGATACAAAACATCAAAATGTTAACATCTATTTTTACAAATTCATAACAAATAAACAAAACATTCAAACATTTAGCTTGTTGGTGTTTCTTAAAGACATTTTATCTATTATTAAACATAGTTTGTTAATGTCAACGTTAATTTACAAAATTGTTTTTAATTTAAATTTGTCTTTTTTAATATTTAAAATGAAAGAAATGGTTAAAATTTACAGTATTTGCCTTTTGTGATCTCTAGAATTCAAACCTTATTACTTTATATCAGATAAAGCATAGTATAAAAATTATTCTACTTATATCCTATGATTTTTTTTGTATTGTTATTGTTAAAATTTAAAATATGTATTTAATGTATTCATAAAGTGTTTTACCTTTCAATTGTAGTTATCTTTTCAAGAAACTTTGTTTCATTTTAATTACACAACAACTTTTAAATGATAAATACTCATTAGTTGTGTTAAACTCTCACTTAGTGACGTCATTAAGTTTAATCAGCAACTAAAGCTTACCATCTGAAGTACATAAATTGCAAAGAAATAACTTTAAACAGAAGGAAAACTGTTTCTGCCACGAACAGGTAGTAATTTTGAAGCGAACATTAAGCTCGTAATATATATATTTATTCTGGGAACGGGTCTAAATTGCACGAAGACGATTTTAAACCAAGGGTCATTTTTGCACGAGTTACATTTTCGCATGTGTGTAAAAAATAAAGAAAAAAATTGAAACTATAAAATATTAAAAAAAAAACAAAAAGTTGTTTATTGAATAAATAAGAACGAAATTACTGACAAAGGGTAGGGTTAGGAGCAACAGTAATAGTAATCATAAAAAAAAATAAAAAATTTATTAACAAACCTCAAAAAAAAAGTATATTGAGAACTCATATATAAATTTAGCTACTTACATATTTTTGTAAGTTTTTTTACAAACTTTTAAGTATTTTTATGTATAGTGCTTGCAGCGGATACAAAACATCAAAATGTTAACATCTCTTTTTACAAATTCATAAAAAATAAAAACAACATTCAAACATTTAGCTCGTTGGTGTTTCTTAAAGACATTTTATCTATTATTAAACATAGTTTGTTGTTGTGAACATTAATTTACAAATTTTTTTTTTAATTTAAATTCGTCATTTTAAAAATTTAAAATTAAAGAAAATAGTTAAAATTTACAGTATTTGCCTTTTGTGATCTCTAGAATTCAAACCTTATTACTTTATATCAGATAAAGCATAGTATTAAAGTTCTTCTACTTATATGCTATGATTCTTTTTTTTATTGTTATTGTTAAAAATTTGTAATATGTATTTAATGTATTCATGAAGTGTTTTACCTTTCAATTGTAGTTATCTTTTCAAGAAACTTTGTTTGATTCTAATTACACGACAACTTTTAAATGATAAATACTCATTAGTTGTGTTAAACTCTCACTTATTGACGTCATCAAGTTTAATCAGCAACTAAAGCTTACTATCTGCAGTACATAAATTGCAAAAAAATAACTTTAAACAAGGAGGAAGACTGTTTCTGCCACGAACAGGTAGTAATTTTAAAGCGAGCATTAAGCTCGTAATATATATATTCATTCTGGGAACGGGTCTAAATTTCACGAAGACGATTTTGCACCAAGGGTCATTTTTGCACAAGTTACATTTTCGCACGGTGTAAAAAATGAAGAAAAAAATTGAAACTATAAAATAACCAAAAAAAAACAAAAAGTTGTTCATTAAAAAAATAAAAACAAAATTACTGACCAAGGGTAAGGGTTGGGAGCAACAGTAATAGTAATCATAAAAAAAAATAAAAAATTTAACAACAAACCTCAAAAAAAAGTATATGGAGAACTCATATATAAATTTAGCTACTTACATATTTGTGTAAGTTTATTTACAAACTTTTAAGTATTGTTTATGTATAGTGTTAGCAGCGGATACAAAACATCAAAGTGTTAACATTTCTTTTTACAAATTCATAACAAATAACACATAACACTCAAACATTTAGCTTGTTGTTGTTTCTTAAAGACATTTTATTTATTATTAAACATAGTTTGTTGTTGTGAACGTTAGTTTACAAAATTGTTTTTAATTTAAATTCGTCTTTTTTTAAATTTAAAATTAAAGAAAATGGTTAAAATTATAGTCTTTTCCTTTTGTGATCTCTAAAATTAAATCCTTATTACTTTATATCAGATAAAGCATAGTCTAAAAGTTATTCTACTTATATGATATGATTCTTTTTTTTATTGTTATTGTTAAAAATTTGTAATATGTATTTAATGTATTTATAAAGTGTTTACCTTTCAATTGTAGTTATCTTTTCAAGAAACTTTGTTTCATTCTAATTACACGACAACTTTTAAATGATAAATACTTATTAGTTGTGTTTTACTCTCACTTAGTGACGTCATCAAGTTTAATCAGCAACTAAAGCTTACCATCTGAAATACATAAATTGCAAAGAAATAACTTTAAACAAGGAGGAAAACTGTTTCTGCCACGAACAGGTAGTAATTTTGAAGCGAGCATTTAGCTCGTAACATATATATTTTTGGGAACGGGTCTAAATTGCACGAAGACGAATTTGCACCAAAGGTCATTTTTGCACGAGTTACATTTTCGCACGTGTGTAAAAAATAAAGAAAAAAATTGAAACTATAAAATAACCAAAAAAAAACAAAAAGTTATTTATTGAAAAAATAAAAACAAAATTACTGACCAAGGGTAAGCGTTGGGAGCAACAGTAATAGTAATCATAAAAAAAAATAAAAAATTTAACAACAAACCTCAAAAAAAGTATATGGAGAACTCATATATAAATTTAGCTACTTACATATTTGTGTAAGTTTATTTACAAACTTTTAAGTATTGTTTATTTATAGTGCTAGCAGCGGATACAAAACATCAAAGTGTTAACATTTCTATTTACAAATTCATAACAAATAACACATAACATTCAAACATTTAGCTCGTTGGTGTTTCTTAAAGACATTTTATCTATTATTAAACATAGTTTGTTGTCGTGAACGTTAATTGACAAAATTGTTTTTAATTTAAATTCGTCTTTTTTAAAATTTAAAATCAAAGAAAATGGTTAAAATTTACAGTATTTGCCTTTTGTGATCTCTAGAATTCAAACCTTATTACTTTATATCAGATAAAGCATAGTATAAAAGTTATTCTACTTATATCCTATGATTTTTTTTTATTGTTATTGTTAAAAATTTATAATATGTATTTAATGTATTCATAAAGTGTAAAAACTACCTTTCAATTGTAGTTATCTTTTCAAGAAACTTTGTTTCATTTAATTACACCACAACTTTTAAATGATAAATACTCATTAGTTGTGTTAAACTCTCACTTAGTGACGTCATCAAGTTTAACCAGCAACTAAAGCCTACTATCTGAAGTACATAAATTGCAAAGAAATAACTTTAAACAAGGAGGAAAACTGTTTCTGCCACTAACAGGTAGTAATTTTGAAGCGAGCATTAAACTCGTAATATATATATTCATTCTGGGAACGGGTCTAAATTGCACGAAGACGATTTTGCACCAAGGGTCTTTTTTGCACAAGTTACATTTTCGCACGGTGTATAAAATAAAGAAAAAAATAGAAACTATAAAAAGCAACAAAAAAACCAAAAAGTTGTTTATTGAAAAAATAGAAACAAAATTACTGACCAAGGGTAAGGGTTAGGAGCAACAGTAATACAAATAATAAAAAAAATAGAAAAAAATAATTAAGAATAAAGCTACCGACCGAAGGTAAGGTTTATGGATACAGTTATAGTAAAAAAAATATGTAAATTGAAGCTAATAACAATAACAATAAATAAAAAAAAAACTTTCCAACCGAGGATAAGGGTTAGGGCTAGCAGTGATTGTAAATGAAACTAAAATATAAAATTTTTAGGAAAAATAACCAGTACAAAATTGTCTTTGTGCAAATCGTCTGCTCGCGCAAAAGTGTCTACGCGTAAAAGTGACCTTTCGTGCAAAAGTACCTTCGTGCAAAAGTATCTTCGTGCAGATTTATCTTCGTGCAATTTTATCCCCTCGTGCTCTAAATAACTTAGGGCAAAAGGTCCCTTTTTGCAATTTTGTGAACTCGTGCAATTCTTTCCCATTGTGCGATTTTGTACGCTCGAGCAATTTAGAAATTTACCCATTCATTCTATAAACAACTTGTTGAACAAGTGTATGTGAATGATCTAGATTTAGAACAAAAATATACTAATTTAAACGGTTAATATTCATTTAAAAATTATTCCAATAATAAGCTTTGGCTTTATTTTATTATCGATAGAACAGTTCTTAAACTTTTTATGTAAACAGAAAAATTTTAAGTTTAAAACTATACTTGTGGTTTTAAGAATATTTATTTAATTCTAACAGCATTGTAGTTTTAAATGTTGAATACTAAATAGTCTTGCATTGTAAAACTATGCATTAGTGGCATTAGGTAGGTTAACCTAGGAATTAATAGTTCCAATCATGTATTTATATTTCACAGACAAGTATACGTATACATCCTTGAAAATAGTTATGCCATATCAAAGTAGTGAGACAGGCAACAAGCTTGTATTAATCAATCACAATAATCACAACTTATTGAACAAAATGCATGAGTATTATATAGGTTATGGCATAAGCCAGGTAATGGTAGCTGTATTTTATTATATTATCATGTGTAAAATTAAAAAAAGTAATTATCAAATAAAGAATCTGTAGACAAAACTAATTAACTGTGTAAAACCTAATCTTTTTATTTTGATAGTTCACCAAGTAAAAATTTATAGATATATATTTTAAATTAAATAAAAATACATAATTAAAACATAAATAAAACTGACATAATTTGACAATATTTTCAAATTTGATGCACTACTCATTAGAGTAATAAGTTGGATAAATATGTTTGGAACTACATTGAAGATTTTTTTTTTCATTTTTAGGAGCTCTTGTTGCACTTTAAACAAATTTTATCGCACAAAGCTAATGAAAAATAATTTTTTTAACAAGTGATACTATACCAAATAAGGCGTTAGCTAACTCTATTATTTTAAAACGGGCCTGGTCTATCTCATTATAAACCTCTATTTTTTGAAGCTAACCCTTATTAGTACCTAACTACTTGATCCACTAAAAGTTATACTTATTAATGTTTCTAATTGAACTTATTTATTAACCTAAGTTATTTTGTGCTTAATGACTAATTATAAACTTTTACAATATGTTTGCATGGTTAAAAACATTATATTATTTATATATATGAATTAACACTGTACAAAAACTGGAAATAATAACATAACAAAGTAAAAATAAGGATCATTAGAAAAGATCTGCGCGTAGTGCGTGAGCTAGAGGGTAATGAGCAATTTCTTAACGTTATCTAGAAATAAGTACACAATTTTGGCTTACTATAGCCCCAGCTGCCGGAAAATTATAAACAACGAAATCGAGAATCGACTTTGTTACAATATAATTACTTAAATACATATTGCAAAGTCAAAACAAGAAGAAATTGGTCCATTGCTTATGCCATCATATTAAACTGTAGCAAACATTTCACAAAATAAGAAAAACTGGCTTAAAATTTAAATATTTATTGTTACATATTATTCATATGTAATCTAATTTCTTAGCAAGTGATAAATGTAATTAAATACAATGTAGGAAAGTCCAAACCAGAAGAAATTGACCAAATGTTAATACCTTTATTTTAAACTGTAGCAAAAATTTCACTAAATAACAACAACTGACTTAAAACTTAAACATTTACGTGTTGCAAATTATTCAAATCAAGGCAACTTTCATTATAGAAATTTAATAGCTTACACTGCCTAACTAAATGCATACTAAAGCCAATAATTGTTTTATATGGTAAAGTTCGGATTGTTATTGTCTTTTTTTATATTATTTGATACGAAGCAAAATAATGGAATAAAAATGTTTTTGTTACTTAAGTTGTCAATATTTTTCATTCAGTAACACAAGTTTATTTTAAACTACAATTTATATTCAAATTTTTTTTTACGTCTAATTTAATTCCTTTTTTTTCGGTTTATACCTACTTACTGTATAATACGTATATTTAAAACAGTTGAACTGTTACTAGCTTTACTTATATTTTAGAAATACTTTTTATAATTTGTGTATTGTTTAAGTGGAAACAATTGATGTAAGCCACTAGTGTTAATTTGAGTTAATAAGAACTATTTATAAAGAAAATTAATACTAGTGTTAGTACTATACTCTACTGATTTTATAACTTATAAAAGCAAAATACGTTTAAAAAAGTATCTATATCATAATGAGCTTTAAATACCTGACAAACAAAATATCAAATGTTAATGACTTAGTCCACTTCTTATATTTAACAAAAAAAAAAAAAAAAGAAAAATTTAGTTTGCAAGGGGAATAATAAAAAACGATTGGTTTATAAATAGTTCAAACATAAATACGCTAAAAGTAATCTTTGCTTGAAATTTAATTCAAAGTTATTTGTTTACATAAAGTGTATTAAACCAAATAATTTATGTAAATTATAAGCAACTTTTCTATAACAAATAAAACTTTATTGAAATTTGAGATATCTGTACAACCTTTGTATTACCAGTTTATGTATTTAATATTTTGCTTAATAAAATTTTAGCATAGTAACTTAAACAAAATAATTATTTAAATAAATAAAAGTGTATAGCAGTAAACGTTTTTATTTGTTTAATAGAATAACGAATTGAGTTAAACTTTAGTTTCTTCTCCTTCGTTTTTTCAGTGTAATTAATTTTAATAAGTTTTGTTTCGTAATAATTTGAGCATTTGAAAAATAAGAAATTATGCCTAGTTTTTTTTAACTTGATTAAAAAAATATAAAAACATCAAGGTTTTTGATGTAAGAAAAGCTATAAAAAATAAGGTAAGGACTAAACGTTTTTTAATTGAGGAGCTTTAACGGGTGAATTCATTGGAGTTAAATTTTTTAGTTGTACAACGCGACTGTAGACTGTAATTATTTTTATTAAATCTTAAAGAGATTATAAAATTTTGAATGCAAGAAATGATAAAAAAGTAAAGTATTTAATTGCCTCGAAAGTTCATAATAAGTTTTAATGTTATGTTTTAAATAAAACTTTTAAGCAGAATACTTGATATTTTTAAAATAACTAAAGTATCTTTTTATTCCTTTAATAGATAACTTATAAAATTATATGAAATAGACTTCCAAAATGTAATAACTTAGTTTTTAAAATATTTTTAATTTAAGATTGTGTCTTTAGCTAAAACTGCTTCTTCTAAAATTACTTTCAGAAGTTTTTAAATAACTTAAGTAAATTTTAAGTTACAAAAAAAGCTCTGAAGACCATTGTAGGATAAACAGTGTTAGCTATAATAACAATTGTTGATAAAATAAATTACTTCAATATAGGTTTTTTATCGAATATTAATTTTATTTTTCACTTCTCTTACTCAATAAGTATAAGTGTTTTTACTAAAAAACTTTTTTTTTCTTCTGATATCAATAGATTTAATTATAAATTAAACAAAAATGCAACAACAGCATAAAGTTATACAAAAGTTTCTTTTTCAAATAAAAAATTTATATTATCACAAATTAGGTTAAGTTTAATTGCTTGATTAATTTAAAAGTTTATAATAATTAAAAGTCAAAATTTAGTTTTAGAGAACAAACTCAATATGGTACAAAAACTTTAGCTTAAGTTTGCAAATAAAACATTATATGACATATTAAAACTAAAAGTATAATAATTTTAAAAGTAAATATTTAAAATAAAATAGTTGATATTTATTTTTATGTCAACATACAAACTGTTCTACAATTATATATAAATGCTGTAATGAGCTGCTGCAAAAATCTTTTTATTGTCATTGTTCGAACGTTGTGCTCAACTATTTAGAGCTTGATACGGTTACATGCACGAACCAGACAAAAAGGGCCATACTCAAACACTGATTCAATATTGAAGTTAAAACACTGATGCCACATTTTATAAACAAAGATGTTACATTTTTGGATGTAATCATTCAGTGTATTGGTGCAGCTGTGTAAAAGACCTCCACAAAAGAGATATTATCTTGAACTATTTTATATTTTGTTGTAGGTATTGTATTGCTATAAAGTTAATATTTCAACTGGTGTTTAATTACTAAAATATCTAAACAAGATTCAAATGTTAAATAGTTTTTTAAACATTTTAAAGTTAATGCTTACTTAAAGTTTTATTTAATTATAGTTTATTGTTTCAAGTCTTTTATTATAGAATTAAATAATTACTAGTTCTTATTATGTTTATCATAGTATTTTTTTTATTTATTTTACTTTTATTGTTTTATGGTTTATTATATAATAGATTTATCACTCAAAACTGTTTTGTCTGATTATATAAAGTAGCCTAGAATAGTATTTATTATTATATAGTTAGAATCTACATTCTATTTATAAGTTAGAAGTTATAATTAGTTTATCGTTATTATATCCAACTTAGATAATATAAATGAGAAGTATGAGCACAAAGGTCAGATTGACTATCTTTGTACAGACAGTCAATCTGACCCAACTAAAGTTTTGGATGTTGGCCTACTAACATCTTCAGCTAACAACGTATCTAAGTTTAAAATTAGTTTTAAAACTTTGATAGTTTTTTTTCGGTAGTTTATAAATAGTTATGGGGAAATGCCAGGCTTGTATTAAAAAAACATTAATCATTTCTACAAACATAGTTGCAGTTGTAAAAAGAAAAACAAAACTGCTATTCAAAGTTAAAAAAAAATTGTTAGTTTTAAGTAAGTTTATACAATTTATTACAAATTTTTAGGTGTTGTTTTCATCAAAAAATATTCTAAAACAATCTTTTTATACATATAAGAAAATGTGGTTAAAGTATTAATTTTTCTTTTCAGATATTTTTAAAACAATTAGTGTCAAAAATAGATTAATTAAATTATGAAAAATATCCTACATATTTTTATAAATATTGATTTTTTAAAATAAACCTTTATGTTTATATTAACTTCTGAGTGCAATGAAGCCTTTGTAGCTGTATTTAAGTTTTACTACGCAATGTAAACGACTTTTACTTTTAACCAAGAAAGCTTGAAATAAAAAGATTAACTTTTCATTGTTATACAAATAAAGCTTAATAATCACCACTTAAACTCTTCAATAGTGTGATACAAATCAATATTCAAAAAGTACAGTGGTATCTTAATCATCTAACTTAAAAATTTTTGTTTACATATATCGACATTTTTGTAGTATTGTGTACAGTCAAAATTGTATATAGTAAAATTAACTTTGTATAAAATTAGTTTGTTTTGACTTTTATCCTAACTCAAACTTAATAGTGACATCGATAACTTAAAGTATTTATAGAAAATAAACGCCACCAAGTTATGATCTATATAACTTTTGGATGTCTTCTAAAAACAAGAAAAAAATGTTTTTAGATATTTTTATATTTAAATAAGCAATATGTAGCTAGCAAGTTAACTGCAAGTTTTAAACATATTTACTTTATTTCATAGTAAACACTTGTTAAAATTATTTAGAAAATGAAAAATTTTCATCAATAATAAGTGATTTATTTAGTTAAAAATAAAAGCTAAGTTGAGATCTACCACCTTCATTAATTAAAATAGGGTACAGAATTTTTTTTTGTAAAGAACTTTATATAAACCTTTAGCTAACCTATAAATTATTGTATACTTTTGAGTCATCTTAAAGTTTTTAAATTATAAATTTAAATTTTTAAGGATATATTTAAATTTACATCACATAGTCGTTTTTATTTTTAACATTTTAAAGATCTAGATGTTAAATTTGCTTTAAATCGCAATTTATTTTTAATAACTTATTCAATATAGTATAGAAACGTACAGTTTTGAATATACTTTTGTCTTTGGACTTGAGTTTTAAGTATAAAGGAAGTTTAAAGGAAATACCAATTGTTATTTGAAACTAAACGTTTTATAATCGTTGTAACTCATGTCAGTTAAAGTTTAAATAATACTAAATGTGGCCAGCATTTAAAAACGTTTAGAATTTTTTTTTTCTAGTTCAGAAAACTATGTTACTAAATTTAAAGTTTCTCGATTAACTATGAATTACAAAATTAACAAGTTATTTTTGTTTTTTTATTTTGATACTTACTTCTACACTAGAGCTTAGTTAAAGTACATTTTATATTAAAAAAGGAAAAACGTATAGATTTTGACTCTATAATAAAAAATATTTATAATATCAACAAATCTCTTACAAAGCTTCTTTAACTTTATTTATAACTCTATAGCGATTTGTGACGTCAAAACAAACTTATTTCAAAAATAATTTTACAAGTTTTACTTATTCTAACGCATTTTAGTTATTAAACTTACGGATGACTAATGGATTTGTAAGTCGTTCAACACGACTATAACCTTTCTCTTTTATCACTAAATAAAGTAAAGTATGTAAGTGTTGTACGGCAAGTTTTTTATAAAAGTTTAAGTTGTATTTCTTATCAAGTGCAGAGATTCAATTTAAGTTGGTTTATAGAACATTTATCAAAATTTTACAGTAATTATACTTTTGACTTGATAAGTATTTTACATTTCAGTATTTAACGAAAGAAAAATGCTTTTACTTTTTAGTTTTGACTTCTGTTTTATTGATCCTTTTTAAATATATAAATTGCACACCAGTCTTACAAAAGCTAATTCAGAAAATTAATTTAGTCTAAATTTTCTATAACTTAATGACGCCAACTATAAATTACTTAAAACGCCATTTTACCATTTTTTTTCAATTTTTAAAATTTTTATATTTTAATAAATGTTAGTTTGTTCAAAAATAAAAATAAGCTCTTTTGTATAATTATTTTTTTTTAATCAGCTTGATTTTGTTAATATCTTAAAAGACACTAGTTAAATATATTCATATTTTAATGTAACTCATGTTTTAGAATACATTACTAACAAATTAAACCTCTTTAAGTTTTATTAGATAACTATCTAAATTAAAATAAAAATCTACAATAAACATTATACAACTAAGTAAAAATTTATAACATGTTAACTTAAAGTTCTTTTAAAATAAGTTAACATTTACTCATTATTTCTGACTTTTCCAAGTATTTTAATGTGTTAAATTTTCGATAAAATTTCAAGATAAGCTTTATAAATGAGTTAGAACGATGTTTTTTCTTTCATAAATTAGAGCAAGATTTTTCTCTAAATACTTGAAGTTACAAAAGTAAAATAAAACCCAATAAAAATCAAAAAAAAAAAATTGTTTGCTTAAGCAAAGTTTAGCTTGTGTTATTGTGCTTATTCTTGTTGTTTGGTTTACCTTTAAAAATAAAAATCTTAATTTAACGTAGTACACATGACTACTTACCAACTAATTTAACAACTTTAAAAATTTAAAACCGTTTTAAACTCAAAAAATGAAAAAGTTTTTCAGTTTAAGGTTTTTTTTTAACCTAACTACGCCTACAGTATATTACTACAAATACCTATCCTTACAGACCATAAATCTGCGGTAGGTTGTTAAGCGGGTATTAGTATAAAGTTTAAAAAAATAACTCATTTAAACCGAGTTTTATAAAATATTACTTTCAAACTATCGTATTAAGTTTAATATTTATTATAATGATATAATATTTATTTGATGTTTGAGTTTAATCATCTTATCAAAAATAACACTGATGGAAACTAAAAAGGCACTTTATACGAAATCTTAATTTTTATCTTAAATACTATTCAAGTAGAGAATGTTGCAATACTTAGTAGATAAGTTGATCTTAATAATTTAAGTTTTAGTCTTACTATTTACTTTTTTAAATTGTGTTTATTTGAAAACGTTATTGTTATACTATTTATTGAACAATGAAACCATATGTCGTACAACACATAGTTTTATAATTTCTTACAAGCAAATAAAATAAATTAATTTTTCTATTGTAAGCTATTAAACTATGAGAAAAAACTATCGGTAGAGCAAAAAAATAAAATTAGCCATGTTATGTGTTTACTTTATAATGTTTTATTCATATTGAACTCAAAAAGTTGTCTTGTAACATAATATTGAAATTACAGTCTAAACCTTCATTTAAAAAAAAATAAAATTATAATTAGAGAAAAGTTTTAGAATTTATGAAACAATTTGAACTTCTTTACAAAAGTCAAAATTTATCAAACTTCTTCTTTTTTTAAGCTGCAACATTTTTACGTTGAACGTTATCAGTATTTGTTGTCAAAAGTTTAACTTTTTTTTTAAGTTTGATTAAAACAGTTGTAGATAGTTATATCTAGATAAGTATACGTATTATATATATTTTTTATAACTTCAACTAAATTTTTGTAACTTTATAAAAAATAGATAAAATTTGTAGGCATTGAAGCTTTAATTTTAAAAAAATAAAATTTATAGTCGCGTTATACGACTTAAAAATAAGACACAAAGCTACACACGACTATATAACAATAAGGTTATATATATATGAAAATCGAAATCAAATGTTTGTGGTTAAATATCGTTGACATCACTGAGTCAAGAAGTACCTTATAAACAAAGAAAGGTATTTTTAAACTTAATTTATAATTTATTTTATAATTGCAGGCTTTAAAATTAGAGAAAAAGAATAATTTATAGTATAATCGTGTTACACGACTAGATAAAAGGTTTTGGATGTTGTGTTTGATAATGTACATAAGCTTTAGCCATTTAACACAACTTTACAAAAATTCTTAGATAAAACATACTATTGGCTAAATGAAATAAAAACAATCTTAAACCTTTGTAAATATTAAGTTTTAACATTCAAAAAATACTGTTGCTACTTTTGACTTAAAATAAACATTATAAACTTATCTTTACCTAAAGTGTTTAAAACTTTGAAATTTTATTGTAAAAAATTAAAAATATTTAGTTTAGTTTGGCAACAAATAAAACAAAAAAAAATTAATGTCTCAACAACTTTTTATCTAATGTCGATAGTTATAATTTTAGTACTGAAAATACATTAACTATCTTTAAACTAAAATTTTTAGCAACAGTTCAACTCTCTCAAACAAATTTTTGTGTTTAAAAAAACAATTTAAAATTTATAAAAAAATTACTTTATTCTTTGTTGAAAATCATCGAATAAGTATCATAAACTTTTAAAAACTTGGTTTTTTATTCAAACTTCACTTAAAAAAACCAATGTGCCTGCTTAAGCTAAAGCATGTTGCATAAAACTAAATTTAAAGAAATTTTCATTTAACTAAAACACCTTAATTTTAATGTCAAATTTATTCTAGCACTAATACTAAAATTTTCTAGCAACATAATCACGCTAAATATAAACTACTCCTTACGCTATTTTTAAATTTTTTTAATTTTGTTAAAAAAATAAGATTTTTTTATAAATATTACTTTATTCAAAAATAAATATATGCTTTTTTGTATAATAATTTTTTTAAAATCCGCTTGTTTTTTTAATATTCTTAAAAGACACTAATTAAATGCATTAATATTTAAATGTAACTTATGTTTCTGAATACATTACTAAAAAAATTTAACCTCTTTAAGTTTTACGCAAAATCTATCTAAATTAAAATAAAAGACATAATAAACATGATACAACTTAAACAAAACTATATACTATTTTAACTTGAAGTTCTTTTAAAATATTTTAAGATTTACTCATTAATTCTGACTTTTCCAAATATTTTAATGTACTAAATTTTCAATAAAAATTCAAGATAAGCTTTATAAATGTGTTAAAACATTTTTTTTTCTTTGACAAATTAGAGCAAACATTTCCTCTAATTACTTGAAGTTACATATTATAGTCAAACCCATTAAACATCATATTAAAAAAAATTGTTTGCTTAAGGAAAGTTTAGTTTGTGTAATTGTGCTTAATCTTTTTGCTTGGTTTTAATTTAAAAATAAAAATCTTAATTTAATGTAATACAAATGATTACTTACCAACTAATTTATCAACTTTAAAATTTAAAAGTGTTTTAAACTCATAAAATAAAAAAAGTTCTTCGTTTTATTTAACTTATTTTTTAACTTTTATTTAACACGCCTACAGTAATTTACCACAAATACCTATAAAAAATATTTGTATATAATACAACACAGCCTTTTGGTAAATGCTTTAAACTTATTTTACAGTTTTTAAGTCGTAAAACCCGACTATAATTCGCCATTACTATATATTTTATTAAGTCCAGTACAGACCATAAACCTACGGTAGGTTGTTAAGCGGGTATAAGTATAAAGTGCAAAAAAAAAAGACTTAATTTAAACAGAGTTTTTAGAATATTACTTACAAACTACTGTGTTAAGTAAATTACAAACTATTAGCTAATATTTATATTTATGATATGAAAGTCATCTATATTTATTTGATGTTTAAGTTTAATCATTTTAATAAAAACTGCTCTGGTGAAAACTAATAAAACACTCTATACAAAATCTTAATTTTAAACTAATTACAGGCTTTAAAGTTTGGGAAATAGACACTTTTTTGTTATAATTGTATTACACGACTAGATAAAAAGTTTAGGATGTTGAGTTTGATAATAAAAAAAAAAATTAGCCATTCAACACAATTTTGCAAAAATCCTTAGATAAAACATACTATTGGCTAATAAAAAACACAAACTTAAACCTTAGTAAAAATCAAGTTTTAACATTCAAAAAATACTTTTACTACTTTTGACTTTAAAATAAACATTTTACACTTACTTTTAACTAAAGTATTCGAAACTTTGAAGTGTTGTTGTTAAAAATTAAAAACTATTTAGTTTAGTTTGGCAATAAAAAAAAAACAACGTCTCAATAATTTGTTTTTATGTATAAAACTTTTTATTTAATGTCGATAATTATAACACTAGTACTGAAAATACATTAACTTTCTTTTAACTAAAATTTTTCGCGATAGTTCAACTTTCTCAAACAAATTTTTGTTTTTAAAATAGTAATTTAAAGTTTAATTTTTTTTTTATTGTTTGTTAAAAAATATCGAACAAGTATCAAATACTTTTCAAACTCTGTATATATTTAACACTTCACTTAAAAAACCAATGTGCTCTCTTAAGCTAAAGCAATTTCATAAAACTAAATTCAAAGAAGTTTTCGTTTAATTAAAATACCTTCATTTTAATATCAAATTTGTTCTAGCATTAATATAGAAATCATTTTATATTAATATCCGCTTAATAACCTACTAATCAGTTTATGGTGTGTAACTGACTCGATAAAGAGAAAGATACGAGTTACAGTCGCGTTGTACGACTTACAAATAAAATATTTATGTTTGGCTTTTTATCATAAGCAGCGTTGTAAAATATACAATAACAGTATGAAGATGTCTATGGTATTTTACTATTTACGTCATTAAATTGTTAGAATATGTTAAGACTTTGCCATTTACATTCTAATGAAGGGTGGATAAAACAAGGGGTAGCTTAAGTCGTTAATTTTAAACGTTTTTTATTTATTTCGTGAATTTTATATCGAAGCAGAATACTAAGTCTTTGGGAAACTTTTGTGGCTTAGTATTGTTAGTAAAAATTTTAGCAGTAATCGGCAATCAAAATTTCTACAACATCCTAATTGACTAAATGTTAAATCTCGTTATAGTTAAATATCAAGGTATGTATACTTTTAACTTTAATTTAAGTCGTTTATTTAAATTCTAAATTCTAAACTTTAGGTAAACGACTATATTTCGAACAATGAAAAAAGAAGTTATTTGTTAACATTAGGGTTTGAGTATTAGGTTTGTAGTAAAAGTGTGTTTAAAAATGCTTACATGATTGTTAAGAATTATCAAACATTAAAGTACTTAAACATCCTTAGACTTAAGTAAGTTAAAATGAAGGAATGAACAAAACATGATAATTATGAAAACCTTAAAAAAATGACTGAAATATATAGCTAAACATTATTCTTAAGTTTGCTTGGATAATTGATGACGTCAAAAATACATTTTTTATTAATAGGAAAGGTTATTAATTTACTTAGAAAGTAGTTATGTATATTTTTAGTATACGCTTTCAATTAGTGTACTTAAGCTACAAATTTTTAATCTTAACCTAGTCCTAACTAAAATTACCTAAATATATAAGAAAATAGGCAAGCAACGAAAAGTTTTTATAATTAAAAATAACTAAAAACTTAAATTCAGCCTATTAGAAGTATTAGCACTTTTTAGCCTGCATTTTTATACAAAGTATAATTCAACAAAATATAAAAAGGTAAATATTTAAACTAAAAGAGTAGAATATGTAGCTTAGTCATGATGTTTTACAAACATACAGGAACGACCAAGTAATTAAAAAATAATAATTTATTTAGTTATTTAAAATATTAGTTAAATAATTTACCAATACAAAGAACTATTAAAAACTCTATTAATACTACCAACACTTCTTTACACTAATTTTTACTATAATTTTACACACTCTAAGCTAACTTTTGTAAAAACCTGGGTGTTAGTCGTGTATGCAAGTTAAAAATCTTTAACAGTAAGTTGAAAATTTTATTTGTTTGTATGCATTAAATAAAAAATAAATATAAAAACTTCCACCTGCAAATGTATGACACTAAAAGTTATGTGTAGTGAAATTATGTTTTTGTTTAAATTTAAGAGCAATAAACTATTTTAAATAGAAAAAATATACTAAACTTTAGAAGATATGTTAAAAACAGCTGTTTAATTTTTTAAATGAGTATCTAATAACTTAAACCATGTTTTCAGAAAAAATTCAGAGTTTTCACTGTTATTAAATTAAATTGTAAAACTTTTAAGTAAAAATTTACTATAAAAGTAGTATTGTGTGCATGATATAAATGATCATAAATATTTATTTTTGTAAAACAACAATTTCTAGTAAACTTTAAGTTTTAAAAAGTTTAAAAGTTAGTTTTTACGTTTTTTCATATTAAATCACTAAGATCATATTGCATAAATTAACTAGTGTAGACTAACTTTAATTTGTATTATTATTTAAAAAAAAAAAAAAAAACCACGATTTTCTTTAAACTAACATAATACTATTAAACTATTGATTTAGGTTTATTTGTTAAGCCTCTAATTTTACAAATACTACTTTTTTTAGAAAAGAATACAAAAAAAAAATTAAAATTGCTGTATAATAAAAGCAAAAAAAATACTAAATATACTTGTAGACAGAAGTGTTGAGTTAAAATTTAATTATATAAAAACGTTTACAAAAACAAAAAAAGAATAAAACTAAGACTCATCACTTAGTAAAATGTTTTCACAACTTTAAATTTCAATTACCTATAACAGTTTTAGTGTAAAAGTTTTACAGATCAGTTACGCGACTTTTAAAATACACCTTTCATTTAATGAGTAATAAAATAAAAATGACTAAAAAACAGTAAATTTATATGATTGTTACTGTGGCTTAATGAACCTTACAATTTACCTTTTTCTTACCATTTTAGTTTGAAAATGTTATCAAATTGGTAAGTAAGTTGTAATAAAGTCGTTCGAATTAAACTTTTCAAAAATAAATCTATGACCTAGTGAGAACTTTAAACTCCTAAAACTTAAAGGAGTTTAAATGTTAAAAACTGTTTCGCAAATTGTCGGGTTATGAATTATTCAAAAAATTATCTGTTAGTTATTCATCGTACTAAATATGTTTTATTTTAAGTATTTTATTTGAGTTTAAATACATATAAGCAAGAGAGACAATATTTTTTATATTTTATTTTCTTCAAACTCGATTAAAAACTTAAACTGCATTACTTACAATTTAAATAAAACAATATATCGATTGTTCTACGAATTAAGATTAAGTTTTCGGGGTAATTTTTTATCACAAACGATTTAATAACTGTAAAGGATGAACTTACATAAAATTTCAAGAATATATTACTGTTGTTTATCATTTATATTATAATATTATTTAACAATTAAACCAATATTATTAATAATAATACTTAATCATGTTAATGATTTTTCTAATTAAGCACGTTAAAATAAAAAGCCATTTCTATTATTGCTACATAGGGCACTAGTAAATAGATACTTACCGTTTGCTAAAAACTATTTTGAAAAATTATTTTACTTAAATTTGATAAATTTAGTTTTGAATAATTTATAATGTAACATAACACAGAACTTTAAAATGTTTTCGGTTTATTTTCTGAAAATAATATTATAATCAGGTTATGTATATTGATTTAACGACATATTTTTTAGTCATAAATTTTTTGCATTTTATATATTCGTCTAGAGTAAAAAGTCATATGAAATACTTTCTAAAGTTTTTATTTGATGTTTTAATGATTTTAAACTTGTTAAATATTTTTATATTGTTAAAAACTATAGCTATTAGATAGTTATTTATTAATTTTAAAAACCTAACATAATTTTTTATTACCTAAACCTAAAGCATTGTAAAAATGAAAATAAAATAACTTTGAAAGCTAATTTTTTTCTAAAATGTGGTTCAATCCAAAAAGATAAATATGTAATGAAATTTGTAGGGAAAAATTAAAACTAAAAAAACTCTTCTAATTAAGCAACTTAATATAAGTAAATTTTAATATTTTTTATTTTATTTCTTGTGGTAAACACTTAAGAAGTATAATATACATTTTTACTCTATATGCTTGAAAATATATACTTACATAACCAAAGAAAGTATTTCGTTTTACACAGATTATTATATATAACATACAATATTGATTCATGTTAAAAAACCTAATTTTTAATTCCTTTACATAAAATTTATTGCAAAATAGTACGAATGTAAATTATTTTATTGAATGACTTCTTTAACACAATATAACAAAAACAATTTCAACATCTTGTACAATTTCAACATCCCTCAAGTGTTAACAAGTGAGTTTTTATTAAATATGTAGATATTTGTATGTCGTATAACACGGCTATATTTTTTTTTTGTTATAAAACCTTATACTTTCCTTAAAAGTGTACGTATGTATATATATGAATATATATTTCGGATATAAGTTGAAACGGTTTTAAATTTTGTTTTAACTGGCTATCATAAAATTTAGTTACACATCTAAAAAACATTATTATATATAACATATTACAATCAATGATAGTGTAAAACCTTTTAAACGGCTACTACATTTGTGGCTAAAACTTATTTGGTGACTAGTCAAACGATTATTGTTTGAAAGTCGTACAACGGAACTTTGATTTAAACTAGTTTTTCATAAAAAAATCTTTAAACCTTTAACTGACAAACGAGTTCCTACTGTTTTATGTAAATTAAGTTTAAATTTTTGTTGATCTTAGAGACATCAATAATTCATTATCACAAACATAATTTATAACCACAATATCGAACAGTGTTTTGATAATTTTTTTGCAACAAAGTACTTACTTGTAATTCGTACAACGCGACTGTAAGTGAGTTTTATAATTTCATTAAATTTAATAAAGGTCATAAATCTAGTAAATAAATTATAAAGCTGTTTATTAGACATACATAGTAGAATAGACTCACTTAATTTAATTTTTTCAAACTTCCGTTCTTATTTCCATTTATTATCCTTAGTTAAAAAAAATACATAATTTGATTAGCCGACTGTATTTTTTGATTACTAATTTCGGTTCATAAGTTTTGTCAAATATTACTTTTTTTGTTTTGTTACTTTGCTTTTGTTACATAATATTTCTAAGGTCAAATTCAAAACTTACATGCTTTATTTGACTAATGGTTTGTTATCAACTTGAATTTAATATAAAATAAGATTAAAATTCATTTAAAAAGAGGGACTTGTTTTACGTCATAGCATATAGTTACGAACCTTGTTTAGTTTAATAAATTGTTATAGTTGTTAAAACTTTAAATAATTACCGATAGCTTTTAATAAGTATTTTTTTTATATAACGAAATAAAAACAAAACAACTTTTTCAAAGTTTATTCAAAGTTTTCGTTGTTTATCATCGTTTTAATAGTTAGTTAATGTTGTTTTATTTTTGTAAGTTATCATTTCATTTTTGTAAGAAATTTGTTAATATTTTATATATATATATCACATAGTAATAAAATAGTTTACTTGTAAAACTAGTTTATGGTTTTACTTAAATTTATGTTATACAATTACATTTATGTATTGAATTATATTAATATTTCACATATTTTTTATACTTTTTACATTTTTAAATTAAGTCTATAAGTATAATTATATAAAACATTATAAAACATTATAATAGTTTGTAAAAGAAATCCTGACGACAAGCTCATTGAAATAAACAAAACAGCAGCAAAGTACACAGGACGTTTTTTGTTTTGAAATTTAATTTTAACATCTAATTAAACGTGCTTTCAACTTTTACTTTAATTTTGTTCATAGTTGCTTCTTACTTTTGCTAGTTTTTATTTTAATTGGGTGTAAAAAAAATTAAAGGTTTTAATTAGTTATACCTAAGTTTCCAAAACTTTTTTACTTTATATTTTTAAAGAAAAAAAAAGGCTATGACCCCCTCCGACAAGATTTAAAAAAACCTACCCATAAATACGCTTAATACAGCAAACGCCTTTTTATTTGCTATAAACAACTTCCAAGTATCAAGTGTTAACCTTAAATCATAGACTTATGGCTCTCGTTTTAAAGCTCAACGTAACCTTAATTTCTAAAACTATATATGGTATAAGTATAAAACGACTACCTTTTTTTTTTGCTTTTCATTATCAACCCCAGTTTTAAACCCCACTTTTAAAGCCTATTTACTACCCGTCAATTTGGGCCCATTTTAGCTTTCGGATCTAGTTTTCTAAAAAATGCCAGAAGGGTACATATAGCATAGTTTGGATAACCTTTATATAGACTTATATTTTTTGTTTTTTATACTGTAGTGCGACAAAAGTCGCAGTCATTTTTTTTTTATTAAATTTTTGGCATTTTTGCTTTACTTTGTGAATAGTGCCTTAATAGACTAAGAATACTACTCGGTATGATCAGCCTTTTGTTATACTTGAGCTTGTCTCACAGCAAACGGACGTCTAGGCTCCTGCTCCGCAGACTTTCGCCGATGTTCTTGTTGACGAAGTATAACGTGTTCAACTTAATAATAATACTGTTTAAATAATAATGATGTAATAAAGTATTAGTCCAATAATATGGAAAATTAAACTATTTAAAAACAATAAAACAGAATCTACTAAGTACAGGAAGTTTGATGGAAATAGTCACTAACTATTTACAAAGCATTCGATGATAAGAACTATTTAAAATTAAAATTAAAAAAGTAATGATTTTTTGTTTTGAAATAAAAGCTTATGAACTTTTTAATGCTTTATAATCTTCCGTCAAAATAATTCTACATAAGTAACTTATTTTTTAGCTGATTTTATTTTGCATAAAATTTTCACACAATTGTTAGTTTTATCAAAATAAATATAAACGGAGAATATTCTAATGCGTTGTTAGAGTCTATGTTTTTAGTCTGAAAACGTTGAAAAAAAAGGTATTTTTAGTCGTACGTATTGTTCTGAAATTTTAGAATACAACACTAAAATTCAGTTTCTTTTACAAAATTCTCTATAAATACTTATAAATTAGTTAAATAATTTAAAATTCAAAGAAAGGAATAGTCGCGTTGAACGACTTTCAAATTAGTACAATAGTACGATAAAATTTACTTTGACAACAGCATCATATTAAAATCCCTTTACTTCTATATAAGAATAGCGAACTTTTGCTTGCGATATTAATTTAGTGATGTAAATAGGTTATAATCTGAATAATAATTCTAATGTTACTACTTGTTTTGACACTTATTGACAAAATTTGTAGTGTACTAGAATAAGTTCAAGATATGAAATTAAAACACGACTTTTTTATATGTCATTTTTAATTAAGATTAATTTCATATTACACATCTAAAAATTCAATTAAAGTTTTTGAATGTTTTTATTTTTACTTTAAATAGATTTCTTATTATAATGTTCATTATAATGTTTGTATTATAATGTTGATTAAAACCTACATAAAAATATATATAGGTTCGTATTTTAATTTTTATTGTTATTTTGATTTTGAAACTTAAGTTTTATTTAAAATTTTGTTTAAATTAAACCATAATATTAAAACTTTATTTGTTATGTTTTTAGGTATTTTTTTTTACTTGTTTAAATACTATTTTCTATGAAAGTTATATTTATTTTAAGATATTTTATTTAAGCATTGACAATGTCTTTGATCAAAACTTAGTTTACATTACAAAATCTCGAAAGAATAAACATAAAACACTTTTGTTGAGAAAGTAGTGCTAGCTTCAAAAATTTTTGCTTAATAAATGTAAAAATGTACTTGTTGTTATTTAAATAAAACACTAAATTATAAAAAAAAATTTAAAAAAAAATCAAGATTTTTTTGTTGCAAAACTGCGCGCATAATTTTTTACCGAGTATTGCTAATTTTATTATTCACCTAGTGACGTCACTAAAACAAACCACAAACACTAAACTAATATTATTGTATTTACTCAAACAAAGTTACTATTCCCCCATCAAAGATTCAAATTCTATGCGCTAATTTAAAGTCGTACAATGCGACTAAAACCTATGTGTTTATCAAACTTTAACTAATTATCATAGCAAAACACCTTTTTTATATAAATTAATTTTAAAATGTAAAAAACAAAACTTTTTAAAGGGCAACTATATATTATTTAAATTGTTAAAAATAAATCTCATTTAAATGAAAATTTTCCATTATAATAAAATCTATATGTGACAACTGATCATCTCTTTTACAATAGTATAAGCGTAAAACTTTGTTTTGTTGATAACTATTTGTAAAAAACAATGTATATGACGTTTAATTAAAAAATGTTAAAATTATACAATTTACTTTCAAATACGGATTTAGTAACTTTTTATGTTATAACCTGTTGAATGTTAGTTAGACAACATAGTGTGTAAACAACTAAAACATGAGTTTACGTCATTAAAAAGATCAATTTAAAACCTTAAATAAAAAGTTTATAACTCACTAATGTTTTAATTACCTTAATTATTTATATAGTATATAGTTTTTTATTTAAATTATATTGCACAAGTTACAACTAACTAAAATATAAAACGTGCTTTGTTATGATTATTAGTTAAAGTAATAATTTTAGAGTTTTATTTAAATTATTCATGGTAATACCGTTTTTTACAACGTTTTGATAATTTAAGGCATGTAAAAGATTAAATAAAACAAACTATAGTTATATTCTCATTTCAGGTACATACTATAAGCTATATTGAGTTTGATAAAACATTCGTCTTCAAATAAGCGAAAAGAGTTTGAATCGTTAGTGGAGGGAATAGTAACTGCGTTTGTATATATACAATAATATTAATTTAGTTTTTGTGATTTGTTTTAGTGACGTTACTAGGTTAATGATAAGTTAAGCAACACTCGGTAAGAAATTATGCACGCAGTTTTGCAAAAAAAATCTTGATTTTTTTGTTGTTTTATAATTTAATATACTATATATATAATTTTTTTGATAAGTTACTAATCTCCAAAAAACTACTAAGTTTAAAATGGTTAAAATCGTTAAATTTGTAAACAATGAAAAAGTTGAAGATAAAAAACAGATATTTATTTTAATTTAAAATAAATATCTGTTTTTTATCTTCAACTTTTTCATTGTTTACAAAGAAAACTTTTACAGTTTTACGGAACTAAAAATTTGTGTTAATAAGTTTTACACTGTGTTATTTAACGATTTTTACCATTTTAAATTTGTAGTATTATTGACAAACCATAAAAAAAAATATGTTACTTTTCAAATATTGACTAAAAACAATATTAATTTATACCAATTTTACGTTTCAAAACCAAAGATGCTACGTTTAAAACTAAATCGATAGTTTCAAATATATTTTACAAATTGCTATAAGTTTCTTTTCAAAATCGCAACATTTTGTTTGTGTTTCATAACGTATAACATTTAGGGTTTTTTTTTTATATTAACATCGAAATCTAAATAGAAAACAATTTTAGGTTAAAGTTTCTTGAATATAGATAGCAAAAAAAAAAACACTTTTTGCAATAAATAACTTTTTACTTATTCGTTTCTCAAAATAATTATATATTAGTTTTTAACATGTTTAGCAAAGCATCAAAACAACTTCTTTAATATTATTTGCAAATTCAAACTTTAATAGTTTAAAATTAGAGGATGTATTAAAAACTTGAAAAATATACTTAATACAGCTTGTTACATATAAAATTATACTTTTAACAATTTTAATACCACAGTAAACAATTTAAACAACAAAATATCTTACAACTAAATATATGAAATTAGTATCATTTTAATTTTATAACGTTAATGTTTAATTATCACAAACATCATTCTATATGTTTTTGTAATAAAACACATTTTTCAAAACAATGCAAATTTACATTGAGCTTATTTGCAAGTCGTGCAACTTGACTATAACTCAAATTTATTATTACAGGTTTAAAACCTAGTATAAAGTTTCTTTAGGTGTTAAATCTTAAAGATTGGTAAAAAATCTTGCTTATATTAATCTTTACAAAATTTTGTAATTGTATCTTAAAAAATAATAAAAATAAACTTAAAGTAGGCAACAGTATTTTTAGTTTACGTTTAACTGTATAAAAGTGATAAATAATACATTATTTTTGACTTTATCTTTATAATTGTCTCAGCCAATTTAAAAACTAAAAAAGTTCAATCAAAAACCTTTTTTTCAATGTTTTCCAACCAATTAACTTTATCGAAATACCCTAGCAAACATTATTTAACGCTCAATCATCTTTTTTCGTCAAGTGTTATTATTTATCCGAAGTAATTTGCAAGTTGTTTAATCCTTAAGTTTTTTTTAATATATAAGATTTTTGTATTAAAACTAGATCAACTTTGTTAATTAAATATTTTTGTGTTGCAGAAAACAACATAATCAACTCTTAGCTACTTGGCAAAATCATCTTTTAGTTTTTTCTCATACCAAGATGCAATAAAATGATAGAGTTAGAAAATATTACATTTACAAACTTCTTTAAGTAAAACTAACTAGTAAGTTTATTTTTCTAATATTTAAATTAACATCAACCAGTTTATGGTTTGTTATTGGAGATTACAGTGCAGAAAACACAATAAAAATATTAGTATATTTTTTATGTGCATCAAAATTTTATTTTAAATAAAAAAGTTATATTTAAATTAAAGCAGACTGTTTTCATATTAATTTCGTAAAATTAGTACATCATTTTGTTAATTTTAAATACATCTTAAAAAAAATATATAGTTAGTTTTATTTTATATACTTAGTAAATTTTAACATTGATGTTGAGTTTAGAATGTACTGAAGTACTTAGTGGCATCACTAAATTTTAAAACAAAAATATCTAGTTCAGCTTCTTAATTTATAAACTATTTACAATGTTCAATTCTTGGTTTTGTCACCTAAATTTTAAGTTGTAAAATAAAACTAATATATTTAAGATAACAATTTTTTTAGAATTATAACAAAATATTTGTAAGATACGAACAATTTTTATGAACAAATTAAACTATGTAATGAAATTGCAAAGATAAGTAAAAAACTTTAAGTTTTTTTTATAGTATCAAATACATAGTATGAGTGAAACACTTACTATTATGTAATACAAAATTCATCGTTTTTTTTTATATATTTTTAATCATCGTTTATATTATAAAATAAATGCTATAATCTTATATTTTTTTCTTTTATTATAGATTAAGTATAAACATATAACACAAAAAGTTTATTAAGTTTATATCTATGTAAATACTCTAACAATCATTTTTATTTGGGTCAATAATATATACCTAGTATGTTGAAAAATAGTTGCTTAAAACTGTATTCCATGTTACAAGCATTAAATGATACAAGAATTAAATAAATTAAGAAATAAATTAAGATTTATCACTAAATCTCAATAAATTTTACTAGAAAAATAATTTAATAAATATAAGTTTGTAAAATTAGCTTAAGTCTGATTGGACTTAAGACGAAGTTTAAAGTTAGTTTTTATATGAAAAAGTCTGAACTTATAATATAAGTAGTCTGAATTACTCAGTTCATATTGAAATTGTAACATTAATGTTTAAAATAGCTGAAATGTTTTGTATCTCACTATTTTATAAAAATTTCGATTATTAAACGCTTTGCAAGTGTAAATCATTACAACCTCAAATTAAAATCCAAACTTTAATATACAGTATTCTCATATATGCCGTTGATAATCCGGTTATTATTCCGCAAGCTTGAGACTAAATTTTAAGTCGCTCAACACGACTAATTAAATTAGATAAGTTAAAAACTTTATTATAAAGAAAAGCAGTTCAACATACTTTGATTTAAATTGTATGATTTGAAAGAAAAAAGAGTTTCTTAAAAATACAAATTAAAACAAAACAAGTAGCAAACTTTGTTTATAATACAAGTATTGGTTTCATAGAAATTTTGTTAATGGACATTTAAACTTTGATTGTACTTATCTAAAAAAACAAGTGAAAATAATATAATATACTTATTTTCTTTAATTTTAGTAACAAAAAACAATAATTTTGAGCTTTTTTAGCTGAGGTCTGATTAGTTAAATATTTCTACTTCTTCATAAGTATTTACATATTTAATCTATTACAAAAACTAAACAGCAAGTATTACAAGACATTTATACAGAAAATAATTATTTTAATTCAGTTTTATGTATCATGTTGATAGAACAATTAATAAAACTTTAAATAAAGTTGTCATTTAAATTTTTGTAAAATGTTGAAATTTAAATTTTTTTAAAAATAATTTACATAAACAACATTTCGTCTTAGATGTTTTTTAATTATAAAACAGCCTATAACATATAAAATTAATTATTTAATAACTTCAATACCAGTCTAAACAATTTAAATGACAAAAATTCTTAGAATTTAGTAGATGATAGTTTAATAACGTTAATGTTAAATTATCACAAACATCATTTTATATGTTGTTGTTCAGAACAAAACACATAATTCATAATATTGCAAATTTACATTGATCTTATTTACAATTCGTACAACTCGACTACAAATCAATTTTATTATTCCTAGCTCGAGACCTAGTATAAAGTTAACACGGAAGTTAATCAATAGAACATATAGTTTATGCTGAAAAAATCTAAATTACATTGATTTTACAAATTTTTGTGTTAGCATCTTTATTTAAAAAAAAAAAATATATATAAATAAAACTTTATTCACGTAACAGTATTTGTTTTGATTTTTTCAACTGAAAATCTCTTAATTTAGTAGTTTTTACAACTTATTTTTGTACTAAATTTTTCTTTTATTTTACTTATACCAATAAAAACTAGTAAAAATTATTAAGAATTTAATTTTGTTTTTCAAAGTTTTACAACATGAATAGACCTTATTTTAAGTTTTATTTTTGTTCATACAAAAAACACTTAATCAAGTATAAACAATATATAATATATAAAAAAAAAATATAAAGCTAAACAAAGTGAACTTTTTGTGTATGCTCACATATTATAAAGTTTTTCATCAATTTTTCGTTATGTATCTTACAGTTTAATTGACTTAGGTTGTGATGCCTGGGTCCATCATTTAGAAAAAAACATTGCATTAATATAAATAAAAGTTTCTAAAAGAAGACTTTAATTTTTTTAAATATAATTGTAATTCTTAATGTTTTAAAGTAAATATTTTCAATTTTTTTTTTTTGAATTAAAAAATACTCATCTTTGTTAAAAAAAAGTTTTGATGTTTTATTTAGTTAATCAATTATCATCTTTATTATCTCACTGTGTTATCTAATTAGACTAATATGAATATTGTTTTTAAGTTACGAACTTTAACACTTTTAAGTTTTGTTTTAAATACTTTGAAACAATGTTAAAAAAATTTCTATTACAACTTTTTAGTGCTGAATGATATATAAAATTTAGCTTATGTTTAAATACAAATAGACAAAAAAAATTATAATTTAAGCTCAAACTTCCTGCAAATTTACAGTATTAAAATTTATTTATTAAGCTTTTGAAAAGAAAGTTTCATAAATCCTTCTATCTGATTTATCATTGAAATGCATTTTAAAAAGCTTTTGTTAATGCAAAAATTATTCTTCGTACAAAAATGACTCCCTGTGCTAAAGTGACTTACTGTGCAAAAGTCACAGACAATGCTAAAGTGAAGACGTGCAAAAGTTACCCACCGAGCAAAAGTGACACATCGAACAAAAATGATCCACAATAGTTTATCTAAAGACAATGTTTCTGCTAAGGTAAAAACGCTTTGAAATAATCAATTTAGTAAAACTTTCCTAATACTTAAAAATCCAGCTAATTTTTTCATTACGTTTCCACTTAATGGAGTTAGCAAGGGTTGACAAAACAAATGTAAGTTAAAGTCTCGTGGTAAGACTAACAATTGAGACCGATAAGCAAATTTTGTAAATGCTGTAATTTATTTTTAAATTTTCGTTTTAAATGTATTATAGTTTTAAACTGGTCTTTGTGAGATGTACTAAAGTTTTTAAGTTAATAAAACGATTTTTAAAATATAGACGATGATAAAAAACTCTCTTGCAATTTTGCAAAATTATAACTTTTTATAAATCTAACTAAAAGTAGACTTTATAGAAAAAAAAAGTGTAATCTATTAGATGCGATATTGTTTTAAAGCAGTACTTATACATTGTATAGTCTTTTGTGCCATTAACATCTAATACAGCTAATAAAACAAGTATAATTAAAATATAACATAATACCATCAGATATTTTGATTATTGAAGCTAATAAGATTGAAACTAATGCTAATATTTTTGAAAAACCTTCAAAAACTCCGGTTTTTGTCTTCAGACATATTGAAATTTATTTATTTTAGTTTTATTCTAAGAATTGTGACAAACTTAAAGAAGTTTGAAACTTTTTTAATGTATATTTTTACATAAAGTCATTAAGGCAAATTTATATTTCTTTTATATATTAACTAAATAATAAATAGATAATTATAAACATTTCACCAATTTGTACTACTAAAATTAGTTGATTATATCAACTGAAGACAATTTTATAAAATTGTAAAAGTTATAAAAAAATAAGTTGGTCTTTGAGCTTTTATGAACTTTAAAAACAGTTTAAGTAAACATATGTCCAAATACTTATACAATAATCAGATATTAGCTGCTAGGAAACAAAAAAGCAAAAAGTCAATTAAAAATGTTTGAGGTGATTTATAGCTGCGTATACGACCTTATAATCTCATCATCGTTTAAATACCGAAATTTCAAATTTAGTAAAACTTAAATTTAACGCTTGTAATAAAACTACAAAGGTTTTTAACTTATTACGTATATGTTTGTAGTAGTAAACTTTTTTATTAAGCATTAATACTTAGGAAAGCAAATAGAAGATGTTTTGTATGTACACTAATTTCATAAAATCGTTATTTTAAGACTAATACATTGTAAAACTTTAGACTTAAGAAAATTATATAGTTTTTTCAGTTTTAAAAGTTGTATTATTAAAATATAGAAGGATATAAAATAACATTTTAGACAATTTTAAATCAAAAAAAATTTAAATCCTTGTTTTTTCTATATTTAAATTAAATAAAATAATCTAAAAACAAATCTTATTTTTGAATCAGATTTTTTAAATTTACAAAACAAAAAAAATACTGCTGATTTATTGAACTCTTATTAACTTTAAGTAAAATTTATTGTAGTATTCTTTCAAATGTTGACAGAGAAATTATGTATGCATGTCATATGCTGTTGTAATTTTATTAAAAATTTTAAAACACTGTTGAATTATAGTAAAATTGTTAATTAAATAAAAGAAAAGAAAACTTTTGTCTTCGAAATAATAAAGTAAAATCGTTTATAACGTAAAAAATGTTTACTTTTCAAAAGTTTCTGTTTTTCATAGTTTGTATTTTACTAAATGATATCCCGTACGAGCTAAATTAAAAATTAAGCTTTATAAAAGTTTATTTACAGTAACATTTTTGTTTAGAACAAAAAGCAGTTTGTTTTTTTAAAAATTTCAAAAAGTTTTTAAACTTTTTAATCTTTTAATTAGATTTAGAGTCTATACTAGAATTGATAGATTAATGTATTTTATGCCGTTTAGTACGACTAAAATATAAAGACGTAAACAACTCTCAATTGTTTAGAAATAAGCTTGGTAACATTTAAAACGGTAAAATAACTCTTGTTTCAATATACCATTGACTTCATAAATCAAAATATTAACTTAATTAAATTCAGACAGTTGTATATTTTAAGAAATTATTTTAGTTTAAAAAAGCAGAAAAATGCAAATAAAAACAATATAATAGTACAAATAAACCCTATTTTAGAATTTATGTGCAAGTCTGAACTAGATTTGATTAGCTGATTGTTCAAAGCTATACCCATGTTATACGACTTTAAAACTAGCATTTTTCTTACGAATTACATTATTAATCGGCACTAAATAACAATTCAAAGACAGTAAAATGATGTTTGTGGTTATGTGTTATTGACGTTACTTAGTTCATAGATTATCAAAACAATGTTTATTAAGGTTGTTTTAAGATTCAGCTGTTGTATATAGATTTTTTGTTGAACGATAAAATTAAGTTCTAAAAAGATTTAGTCCTTAGTCCACGAAATTACCTTTTGTTATCGATTCGCACACCTTTGTTATTCTTGTAGTATTTCGTTTACCTTTTTATGTCTTGTCCCTTACGAGTTTGTTAATAGGTTTTCAGCACGAATTACAATTGTCTTTGATAGTTAAAGTATGAAAATTGCAGTTTAATTTAGATTGCAGATCTAAAATTTTACAATTAAAGTATATTAAAACTTTAGGCAACAAAATCCAATTTTATAATCAATAGAAATAATAATTAGTACACTTAATTTAAGAATTCAAATTTAATTATAGGGCTTCTTTAATTGAAAAGCAGACTATAAAAGTATCAAAAACGATTAAATCTAATTTTTTGAGCTTTAACAAATTTTAAG
Source organism: Thalia democratica (assembly GCF_965202585.1). Classification (NCBI taxonomy): domain Eukaryota; kingdom Metazoa; phylum Chordata; class Thaliacea; order Salpida; family Salpidae; genus Thalia; species Thalia democratica. The sequence continues at coordinate 82,635,321 of NC_139167.1, forward strand.
AAATTAAAGCGAATAGTTGTTCAAATGTTTAAGTTAAAATGTGCACTAATTTTTTTAGAAGGCATACAAATTACATTACGAGTTTAACTTCAGGTAGAAGTAAAGTCAAATATTTTTTTGAATGTTTAAAAAAATATCAAACATTAGCTGTTTAGGAACAATTTTTTGCATGGCTAAGCAGTTTGACTAAAAAAAAGTAAAAACATTTTTTAAGTTTGTACTCTATCGTGATATTAGGCTCTAAAATTTGATAAACTTAAACTAATAGATTTAAGTTAAACGTTTTTAGGATATTGCAAGTCAATTCATATTTAGACCCATTTTAAAATCTATGATATATTTAATTTTTGATGAAAAATTGTAAGTTATAGTTTTACAACTTACGTACTAAATTACAGTCTGTACTAAAAATAGATAAATAGAAGTTTTTGTCGTGTAAATGGCTTATAAACTAGGATTTTTATTCGGAGGATTATTTATATCATGTTTTGGTTAATTTAAAAAAAGAGTGAAAAGTTATTTGTGATATAAACATCTATAAGCACTAGAATATATGTTGTCGTTAGAATTTTTCATATAAACATATTCTACATCTATTGTTTATGTTTCTTCCTAAGACAGATTTCTTGCACTATTTAGTAAACACCTGTTTAGGCGAATCTATTTGACGAAAAAAGTAACATTCGTCTGGTGAAACAGTTTTAAAAAAATAAATACTTTAATTATAGTTTTGCTAGTTATATACTGTTTTAAAACAAAATTTAACTCATCAAAAATATTAATTGCATCTTACTGTAAACAAAATTTTAAAGCTCAAATAAATCTTAATTGAAAATCTACTTTAGATACTTGCAAAGCATAAAAATAACAGCTTTAAACTAAAGTTACTTATGTAAAAAGTTTTAATCTAAGATTTCTAGTTGATTAATATTAAAGTATTTTATGATAATATTGTACGACTTACAACATCTACTCTTTAACAAAAGGACAGAACAAAATATTAAAATCATTTGATATAAACTGATAGCTAAAATCTTGATTAATAGAGTAACAAAAATAGTTTATAGTCGTGTTGTACGACTTACAAATACAATCTTAGCTAAAATCTTGAAGTTTATAAAATTATGTTTATATTTATTCAAAAATATTAAAGTTGTGTATGTGGTAATCTATTATTGACGTCCTTAAGTAAAGTATTCCAATCTATTTTAAATAAATTTTAAATACGAGTAATTAAATATATAAGTTACAATAACTTGTAAAATTAAATGTTTTTATTTGTAAATATACCTCGAGACAAAATCTTAATAAAAACATGAAATGTAAAAGTTACGAAACGTAATAGTACAGTTCATAGAAGTCTTCTAAACTTTAAGTTTAAGTGCAAGTGAAATCTTTTTTAGATATTAAAGCTATTTAAAAATTATTAAAAAATTATTGTAAGTTTAAAAATGTTAAAAAAGATTGGTATAAAGATTTATATTAAATAGATTGTTGAATGTGAACTATTTTAATTATAATAAACGGGAACTGTTTAAAAGCTTAAAAACAAACTACAACTTTTAGGTTAATTGATTTGTATATAGTTTAGAAATTTATTAAGTTTTTCTTATTTGAATAATTCTTTTTTACATACTAACATGAGCTGAAATTTTAAGGCACATAAATAACCTATAGTTCAAGTATTCACACGTTTGTTATTAGTGTTGTTTATCCACTTTTAAAAGTTAATTTAAAGTTGAATATATATTTTTTAGTTCATGTGTTACTAAACAAGATACATAGTACATTATTAAACACAATTTTCAGTTAATTTTCATTAAGTTTTATTTTTTTCATTTTTTATTTTTAAATAATTATTCGTTACTAAAAATTTAATTATTTAAATGAAAAAAAAACTATGTGTAATAGCTCGCTAGAAACTTTATAAGCATGTGATGTACGACTGGATAACCGAAAGGTTCCTTTGTACACCAGGTCCTTAGACCAAACTTTTTGAGCGCTTTTTTTTGTCGTTCAATAAACAATATATATGTTTTAATGAATTAAAATACAAAAAACTAAACAAAAATACAAAATAGTTCATTAATTGATCGAAATCGTTGTAGGTTAATTAAAATAATTAAAAAAAGATCAGTTGAAGTTATTTGTGAATAAGTAACTGTTAGTACTACTTTTGGAATTAGCTTTTATTAAATTCTAAATAAATCTTTCATTTATTTAAAAAAACTTCATGATTTATATTAAAGTTTTAACTCTGTTTTTAAGTGTGAAACTGTAATATTAAACTTTTAAAAGTGTAAAAGAGCACAAGTTTGAAAATTACTGAATCTGTTTTTATTATAAGTTTATAAATTGTTTTCATAATTTGAACGAGACTGATTGAATCAGATAAAAATAACAATCCCACAAACATTAGTTACGTGTTCAAAAAAAGACTTTTAAACGTGTAGTTTTGAATACCTGGAAAAAAATTGAGAAAAAAACAATTGCCTACACTGTAGTTAGGGATTTCTAAATTTAATTTCAACTTTATAGCTTATTCTTAAGTATTATTTTTAGTTTTTAAATACTAAAACTGACAATAAACTTAAAAAAATTTTAGCCCATAAGTATTTTCTTTTTTTTATTTACTTACAGCCCATTTTGCTAAAGTCACATCAAAAGTCTATTTATAGTATTAGCTAAGGATGACTCATATTTTTAGTTGGAGAAGATAATCATATAAATAAGTATTTGGATAAGAAAAAAGAGACTATTAAAGGCCAAATCTTTTAATCTTAAATTAACAAGTTTGTTTAAAGTTTCTGAGAAAATTCTACTGTAAGTTTTATAATTTAATATTATCCTAGTTTGACATATAAATTTCTTTTGTTAAACTTTTTTTTTCAATATTCAAACTTGTTAGCAACTAGCAGTATTTTGCTTAATTTGATCCATTTAATACATAATATGAAAACTTCGGCTAATGCAGGCATGTTTTAAATATGACGAAAAAGATAAAAAGTATTATAAAAATAAAAACTATTATCAAATATATTTATTTGCTTAACCTACTTGATCTTATCAGTAAAAATTTTTATATAAATATATATATTAACAAAAGTACAGCCTAGGATATTAATAGCTTAAACGCATATTAGTTTACTTTTTGAGTACCTTCATTCTCATGTTTATTATAATTATTGTCCTCCAGGTTAAGAATAATCAGTTTTTTAGATATCAGTTAGGTAAAAAAAAAGACAGTATTCGACGAAAATAAAATTTACTAGTAAATTTTTTGATATTTTTACGGCAGTATTTATCAAACTTTCATCTCATATTTTCATACTTTTGTTGTTTTCATTTAATAGTGATACTATTTATTTGATAACAATACGGAAGTTTTAGTCCTAATAAGTAACAAAAAGTTGGTGACAAAGTTTAAATCAAATAAATCTTAAAGTGTATTGTCCTAGTTTAAGTCCCAATAATAGAAAAAAGGGTTTTTACATAATAAGATTTCAAAAATTCACGATAGTAACAACAAAATATGATTCTAAAAAGTCACAACAGAACTAAAAAAAATAGTCCATAAAGTCACAATACAACTGACAAAATTGATCGACTAAGTCACAAACACAATAGATCTGACAAAAATTAACCTAAAAAGTGCCTAATAATTTTCAGCATTATTCTTTCTTTTAAGTTTTTCAGGTTTTGATTCTTAAACTCTCAAAAACTGATAAAACTTTGACATTAGTTTGCTTTGACATTGATATAGAGAAATTAAAAAAAAATTAAATTGGTATTTAAGTTAAAATGTTTAAACTTATGTAATACTAATGATGCGGAGGTAACTATATTTTTTATTTGTTTTTATATACAGTGGGCTGGCAAGCGGCAAGTGAAAATCTGCAATTAAAATATTTAACCAAGTTTTTCCGAACATTTTCGAACATGATCCGGGTCCAGCTAGGTTCTTAACAAAATAAGAAAATTGGATCCGGCCAGATACTATTTTTCTGGATCTGATTATTCACTCTTTCGACTTTATTTGATTCTCAAAAATTTTTAAAACATGACGATTTAAGTGTTATAAGTAATCAGAGTTATATATTTCCTACAACCCTAAACCAAATAAATATTAATTTTATAAATAAAATATATTGTTCAATAAAAATTAATCGAGCATATTAGTTCAAGCTAAAATATACAAATCTTAAATTAAATGTTTTGAATCATTTAATTTCGGCAACTCTGGGCTTGAGTACCACATTATCAATATTAAAACTAATAAATCAAATTTAGTAATATTGATCTTGGCAGACCAGATTACATTGAATTTTAAAAAACGTCAGGGGGCCGATTCCGGTCAGCGACGGGAAAGTTACGTTGCCTAGTCCTATGCCATAGTTTTTAGATTTATTAGTTTATAATAGTTAGCAATCTTATAAAAATAAATATGAAGCTATACTTAAAAACTTAACTGTGTTAAATAATTTTAAAATAGAGTTAATTGTGATGAAATTCACCGATAAAGTTCATTTTGGTTTATAAACTGATAACATGTATAATTTAATGTCAAAAAGATTTGAAAATAAGACTTAAACAACATTTTCGTGGTAAAGACCTCGATGTAATGTTTGCTTAAACTATTAAACCTTTTTATTATTGTTAAGGTAGTAGCTAAATACTTAAAGATACTTAAACTTAAAATAGTTTTTAATTTCACTTACTTTGTTTTAAAAACATAACAAAAATTTTAAAAGGACAAAGAGTTACAAATTAGTTAAATATAAGAAAATTAAAAAATAATATGTACGATTCAACTTTTTCTAGTTACTTAATTTAATTTATAAAACAGCTATTTTGTTTTTCAATATATCGATTACAAGAAAAAAAAACTGTAGAATGACCAATCTAAAAGTATAAATTATTTTAAGACGTGAATATCATTGAGAAATAATGTACTTAAAATTTATTGAAAAAATGTTTATTTTAAGCAACAAGACAAAAGAAGGCCTATCAGTTAAAGTTCTAGTTTGACCATTTCACAACAGCTCGTCGTACAATTCGTCTTATTTGTAAGTCGTACAACACGACTATAAATTAATTTTAGTTTTATAATAATTATCTAACTTAATCATAAAACAGTTCGTAAAACTTAAATATTCGATCTAATCTCAATTACGGCCAGAAAATGCTTGAAATAATTCACTATATGTGCTTAAAACTTTAGCCAAACCAAAAGCTTCGATTTAAGTATAATATATGGGAATGAATCAAAATTAATTGTGGAGACAAAATTGTACGAAAAAAAGTTTGCGCGAAGGGTCAATTTTTCTAGAAGACAGGTTTGCTCGAAGACAAACTTGCACGTGGGGAAACGATTTCACGAATGGAAAAAATTGCAGGAGGCATATTTGCACCAAGGGCCAATTTTGCACGAGTGACAGTTTTGCACGAAGAGTCAACTTGCACGGATACACTTTTACACGGGTAATAAAAATAATTTGTACGAGGGTAATAGTTATTGGTAATAGTGATAGTAAAAAAAAAGGCAATAGCTTTCACATATTATTGTTGTAAAATCAAGAAAAAAACCTATCGGTCGAGGATTAGGGATAACAGTTAGTAAAAATTAAAAACAAGTAATGACTAAAGTAAAACTTAAGTATATAAACAATTGGGACTTGTGACCTTATCTACCTAAGTTTATTATATTTATCATCTATAAAGTTTAATCAAAATTATAGTGATTCTAATTGATTTAAATTGGAAATAAATTTTAGATGCTTTTAAAAACAGCTGTATAACATTTTTTAGACGCATTAATACTAAAATGCGTCAGAATTTATAACATAACTGCATTTTTAAAGTAAAATATCAGATTTTTACTTGTTTTTACTTAGGTTTGGAAATATGGTATTTGTGTGAAAAATTGTAATTTTTTAATAGAGCATGTGGTTGATCAAACAAAAAAAAACTTTATGTATATTAATAACTTTCGTACAATCTTGCTTTAGTTTAAACAGTTCTAAAATGTAAATTGTCTAAACATTTTCCGGTTTGAATTATATTTCACTTAATTATTAGAATAGTAAATTTAGTTGGTAGTTATTGGATTACATTTAAAATTTATCATTTACTTAATAATTTAATTTTCAGGCTAACTTTAATTATTGTAATATAAAATTTTCATGCAATTACTGTTCTTTTTAATGATAGCTTAAGTAGGTAAAAAAAATATATTGTTCTTAAAGCTTTGTTTTTTTGAAAACGATTGCTCATATTTTTTTAGTAAACTTAAATAAACTATATAACTAATAAATTGTTAGACTATATAAGTAATGGTAAAAAAATTTGATTTTTAGAAATTATCTACGAAATAATTTAGAATTTACATTTACATTGCTTAAGTTTTAAATTTTATAACTCAACTACAGGATAATATTGCTCAACTTAAATACATTTGTTTTCCAAAATTAAAACATATAAATATTTAGTAACAGGTTGACGTCACTAGTTTACGCTACAAAACATCAGTTTAAAACCTGCTGAATATTCCACCAATGCGTCGCTGATTTGTTTAAAATTTGTAGCGCTAGAGAACATAAACAAAATTAAATTTTTTAAATTATTACGAAACCAGGGACAAAATGATGCGAAAGCATTAAAAAAGCAAACATATTGTTAATAAAAAATCTAAAACAATTCTAATATTTTAAACTTAGATGTATTAAGTTAACATGAAAAATAACTAATTTAAGTAACATAACATAAAACAGTTAGTTTTTAATGGTTTAATTTTTATAAACCACTAAGTATTAAAAGTTTTTTTAAATAATTACCTATAAAAAACCAAATTGTTAATAAAAAATCTAAAACAATTCTAATATTTTAAACTTAGATGTATTAAGTTAACTTGAAAAATAACTAATTTAAGTAACATAATATATTCAGTTAGTTTTTAATAGTTTAATTTTTATAAACCACTAAGTATTAAAAGTTTTTTTTAATAATTACCTATAAAAAACCAAATTGTTAATAAAAAATCTAAAACAATTCTAATATTTTAAACTTAGATGTATTAAGTTAACTTGAAAATAACTAATTTAAGTAACATAACATAAAACAGTTAGTTTTTAATGGTTTAATTTTTATAAACCACTAAGTATTAAAATTTTTTTTAAATAATTACCTATAAAAAACCAAATTGTTAATAAAAAATCTAAAACAATTCTAATATTTTAAACTTAGATGTATTAAATTAACTTGAAAAATAACTAATTTAAGTAACATAACATAAAACAGTTAGTTTTTAATGGTTTAATTTTTATAAACCACTAAGTATTAAAAGTTTTTTTAATAATTACCTATAAAAAACCAAATTGTTTATAAAAAATCTAAAACAATTCTAATATTTTAAACTTAGATGTATTAAATTAACTTGAAAAATAACTAATTTAAGTAACATAACATAAAACAGTTAGTTTTTAATAGTTTAATTTTTATAAACCACTAAGTATTAAAAGTTTTTTTAATAATTACCTATAAAAAACCAAATTGTTAATAAAAAATCTAAAACAATTCTAATATTTTAAACTTAGATGTATTAAATTAACTTGAAAAATAACTAATTTAAGTAACATAACATAAAACAGTTAGTTTTTAATGGTTTAATTTTTATAAACCACTAAGTATTAAAAGTTTTTTTAATAATTACCTATAAAAAACCAAATTGTTAATAAAAAATCTAAAACAATTCTAATATTTTAAACTTAGATGTATTAAGTTAACTTGAAAAATAACTAATTTAAGTAACATAATATAAAACAGTTAGTTTTTAATAGTTTAATTTTTATAAACCACTAAGTATTAAAAGTTTTTTTAATAATTACCTATAAAAAACCAAATTGTTAATAAAAAATCTAAAACAATTCTAATATTTTAAACTTAGATGTATTAAATTAACTTGAAAAATAAGTAATTTAAGTAACATAACATAAAACAGTTAGTTTTTAATAGTTTAATTTTTATAAACCACTAAGTATTAAAAGTTTTTTTAATAATTACCTATAAAAAACCAAATTTACGTAAGTTTTAAAATAAGCAATTAAAAGAAACGTACTTTTGGGTAATAAGTTTAAATAATTAATAGTGATTAAAATTTTATGTTAAAACTCAGAAAAAAATAAGAAAACCCAAAAACGTTATAACTTTATCAATTTCAATAAAAACAATGGTTATAGTACATTTTGTATATAAATTAAACAGTAAAACGTCGTTTAAACGTCATATATAGATCAATTTTTCGTATTTAAATATCAAAATATTATTAAAAGATGGTATGATGAAAAGATTATAGAAAAATTAGGTATATATAAAATTTTCGTTAAAAGAGACAAGAATACACTTTAAAAACATTTTGAATTCTACTTATAACCCTTTAATACATAAATGACAGAATATTAAATATATGGTCAAAACAGGTTTACCAGAGGAATTAAATCAAGGTTCGTACATTCAAAAACTTTATTTTAAATTCTTATTGGTTGATAACCCGTTTAGTAATGTACTTTTTAATTTTTTGTACTTAAAAAAAATATTTTTAATTTGTATTAAAGCTGTTTTCATTGAAAACACTCAGAGAAAACAAAATTTTTAAATATTTATAAAATAACACAAAAAGCTTACAGAACATCTTGATTCGAGATTTTTATCACATATAAACAAAAAATAGTAAAAAAATATTCAAGCAAGTTTTTAATATAAACTTTAAGTATTTTTTTTTGGCGAAAATAAACATAAAACTATAATTTAAAAAGTTTTAAAATTATTGAAAAACAAAACTCTAAAAATAATTAAGAGTTAGTTTAATAAAGGTGTAAATTTTATGAGATCAATATAGTTTAGAAAAAAAATGAGTGTAAGGGGTAGGCGTAGGATTAAAAAAAGTTTATTAATTGTAGGTTTAAATATTAAGTTTATATTTAGGCATAACAGTTTAAATAAAAGTAACAATTACTTTTATTTAGTTCAAGTAAGTCAATTATCTTGTTTGTTTTATGTATTAACTTGTTGTGTGTATTATGTATAATTTTTGTTTTGTTGTTTTGTATTTTTTCAAATAGCAAGTATTATACTTGATTAAATATAATGATTAAATTAATTTAAATATTAACTTACATGTTTTGTTATGTTAACAAAATAGGTACATAATTAACTATGTTATTATATTTTTTCTTGAATTAGTATTTATGAATAAATTTCAATGCAAAAATTTTTGAAAAATTGTTAAAATATCTACATTGATAAACGAAAAATGTGCTGCTGTGCCACAGGAAACATGGACGAGTGGTTGAGGCAATGTATTTTTGCTCAGAAACACCTGTGTTAGGGTTCAAAGTCCACCACTTCTATATTTTTATTTACTTATATCATTATGTAAGTAAGCACATATAATTATATAAATAAATAAAAAGCCAATTATTATTTATCTATTACATTCAAAGAATATCTTTAAGAAGTACGCATCCGTGTAAGATAAGGATAAGTTTAAGGGCATAGGGGGGTTGAAACACTTTTTTCAGAATGTGATCTTATTTTATATAGTTTTTACTGAGCTACAAGATGATATTTACAGACTTTAAATATTCAAAATAATTTTTGAGATATAGCCGGTCAAAGTCGGAGGCAACAATAGGTTCTTTATGGGAGGCACAACTAAAACAGCAAATAACTAGAAATCATTAAGAATATATCCTTTACCTAGGTTTTTTGAGATAACTACCTCAATTTTTTAGGGAAATGTTTCTTGCAATGTTTAGAAAAGTCTTTTGCAAAAAAAAAAATTAAAATTTTATAACAAAAAAAAAAAATTGTTTAATTTTCTATATTTTTTTTTTTTTAATAATTTTAATAATTCCTTGCACCAGTATTTTTAAATATTTCAAGGAACATTTCCTAAAAATTTGTGGTAGTTAATTTACGCGTACCTTACACGGATGCGTATTTCCCTTTAAATATAAAACATATATGTTTTAAAAATGCAAAATTCAGTGAGTATCTTACATGGATGTAACCCCTGGCCTCAACTGTAATTTCCTTTTGCTTATTTAATGGAAGACTCATAGTTATATAAATAAACAAAAATATGGAAGTGATTGGTTTTTAACCCCCTATACCCTTAAAAAAAGTTCTTGTGGCAAATTAGATATCTGTTGTTCAAACAATGTTTTAGATCCAAAACGAAGTTATAAAAGCAATCAGAGGCCTAACTTACCCTGTGAACTTTATTTTATATATTTAACCTGAACGTAATTGAAACTAACTATAACTGTAAATATTATAAGCTAATACTTCAAGAATTAATATAAATTAAATTTTAATATATACTTGTTTGCCACTCTTTGAGTCATAAAATCTTCTGTGAGTAACCTTAACCTTCCCGGAGTTTATTTCAAATCCTTAAATATTTTTAATAAACTATTTAAAAATTCTTCTTAAGGTTTTCTTAAAAATCTTAAAACTGCTTTGAGTTTCCCAGAGTTTAAAAAAATTAAAAATTTCGTGAGTTTACCTAAGATTTTCTATTATTTAAAATTTCTCTGAACTCATTAGTGTGTGGCAATCCTATATATATTTTATTACATAAAAGCCAATGTGAATTTGATTATTATCTAGTATGATGTTGCACCAATATCTAACTGAAATTATATTGCATTTGATGTATTCTTAACTATAATTTTTGGCTAAAAATTTATATTTATAAGTACATAAATTGAGGTATATATCATAAATTACTAAAGCTTAAATATATAATTGCTTTAATTAAACAATATAAAGCAATAAAATCATTTAAATTTTTTATATTGATTATAATATTGTAAAACATAATTAATCGAATACTTTAGTTTGTCATAAATAAATTTTATTCTAACTATGTATTTAAATCTTGTTTAAAACAAAGTATATTTCAGGCTAAACATAGTTAGCATAAAACATTGATTTTTAGCCTAAAATAATGGTTAGAAAGACAATAAATTCAATATAATTTCAGCTTGACATTGGTGCAACTTCATCCTAGGTAATTACTGTGAATTTTTAAACCAAAATAATGAACCCCACCACTCATAACCTTATATTAGCAGTAAAAATAAATAATCCTAAGTTAAATAATTATTTAATAATTTTTTCTCATCCTACAGATGTATTACAGTTAAATTGCATACAAATTTCTGAAACTAGTAAGGTTTAATATTTAAGAACAGACTTTTGAATTTTAAACTAAGTCTTTTGCTAACTTGTAACAACTTGTGGCTCCAAAATATGATAAATAGCATCAAAGTTTACGGTTGAGTAGTTTTATCTCTATGAAAATAGATCAGCCAATCAGCGACACATGTGTAGAATATTCAGCCCAGTTTAAAACTGTAATATATAATTTAAAGAGTAAAATTCTAATTAAACCATTTCATAACAACTCGTCGTACAATTCGCCTTATTTGTAAGTCGTACAACACGACTATAAATAACTTTTAGTTTTATTATAATTATCTAACTTAAACATAAAACAGTTCGTAAAACTTAAATATTCGATCTAATCTCAATTACGGCAACAAAATGCTTGAAATAATTCACGGCCTCTAAAATGTGCTTAAAACTTTAGCCCTAACCAACAACTACTAAGTATAACTTTAGCCCTAACCATAGATTTAAGTATAATATATGGGAACGGGTCAAAATTGCACGTGAGGACAAAGTTGCACGAAGACAAATTTGCACGAAGGGTCAATTTTTCAAGAAGACACGTTTGCTCGAAGACAAACTTGCACGTGAGGAAACGATTTCACGAATGGACAAAATTGCACGAAGGCATATTTGCACCAAGGGCCAATTTTGCACGAGTGACAGTTTTGCACGGAGGGTCAACTTGCACGGATACACTTTTACACAGTTAATAAAAATAAAAAATGAAAAACAAGTATTAACTAATTAGAAATAAAATATTTGATTAAAAAATACATAGTTACTGACCGAGGGTAATGGTTAAGAGTAATAGTGATAGTAAAAATAAAACAAAAATAAAAATTTAATATAAAAAATTAATAGTTATATATTTAACCGGACAAATATTTCATTGTGCAATAGTTACCCATCGTGCAAAATTTCTCCTGGAAAAATTGTCTACTCGTGCAAAAATGTCCACTCGTGCAAAATCGTCTACTCGTGCAAAATTGTCTACTTGTGCAATTTTGTCCGCTCGTGTAAATTTGACACCTACCCATAAAATATACTTATGTCAGTATAATAAAATTATGTATATAGTAGATACTTATGTTTAGTGTTTACTCAAAACTATTAATTTTTGATAATTATAACAAATTTAATAGTTATAAGCTTTAATAATGAAAACTATGCTACTTTTTTATGATTTTAAATAAGTAATTTTAACTTTGAATAATTAAATTGCTTCGACAAGTTTTATTGTATTGCCTGTAATTAACTGTCATAACTATTAGTCTTATATATGTAAAAGTAATCATACTTTAAAAGCAAGTATAAGCATTAGATAACGATAAGTTTACTCTAGCATTAAAAAATGTTTACTTTTGTTATTATTTAAGGTAGTTATAAATCGCTTCAAATAATACATAAAAATATAGTGAGCAATAGTTTATTTCAAATAACACCCAAGTACAATACAACAAATTTTTAGCTCTAAAATATTTCAAAAGTTAAACATCTTGTGTATTTTATTATTGTTTTTATAAAAACATAAATTTTTTTGAAAATGAGGGATATTTTTTTTAATCAAAGAAAGATGCGTTAACTTTATTATTTTATATACATTCTAACTTTCAAGATAAGTTGTTATAAAAGAGTTAAAGACATGTGATAGTGTTCGTAAAACAAATATACTGTAATTTTGTTAAATTTTCTTTCACTAAAAACGTCTCTCTAAGTATAAGATTGGAATGCCTACATACAAAGTCACATAAATATTTTTAAACAAAAGATATTTTAGATGCGATATATAATCATAGTCTACAAATAAAACTTAAAAGGTAGTAAATGCCTTCGTATTACTTTTTTTAAGTTTTTTTTTTTGTCTTTTAGCATAGATTTAATATCATTTAGTGTTAGTAAAAATGACAAATTAAACATCTAAAATTCATAAAGAGACTAATATAAATATAAATTTTTTTGAACTTAAAAAAAACTATTACTCAGATTTTAGAAATCGTTATTTTAAATTTCTGAGTTATAGATACTTGAAAAGAGTTTATATATCAATAGAATAATAATCATTAAGTATATGACAGTTAAACTAATACAAAGGGAATTTGACAGTTGAATACTGAGAGATATTTTCAGTAGCTTCACATAACTCTTCTGACCATTCATCTTTATCAGCATCATAACACAATACAATTCTTGTCCAATTTTGAAAAACAAATATTTTGCTTCCAACTTTAATTGCATTTATACTTAATGATCGAAACTTAGGTTTTTGAATTCTAATAAACACATTGCTTGTTTTATCAAAAATTTCGCAATTAGTGTCAAATTGAGTACCACCAATTGCAAACAATTTTCTATTAACACAAACTAAACTATGATTACTTCTTCTTTCGACCATAGTGGGCATTGCTGTCCAAGTATCAGTAAAAACATCATATGATTCAACTGTGTTTAAAATTCTACGGTTATTATTTCCACCAGAAACTATAATATTTTCTTCAAAAACTGCACAAGCTAGATGTGATCTTGTTTCTTTCATTTTTGCAACTTCTTTCCATTTTAATGTTTTAGCATCAAACTGAAGACAAGATTTTAAATACTCAGACTCACATTTATGACCACCAAAAAGATAAATTTTATCCATAAATGAACAAGCACAAAAGTTTTGACGTTCATCAGGCAAATCACAAACATAACTCCAAGTTTTACTTAAAGGTGAATATTTTTCAACTGATATTAAACAATTATCTTCAGGATCAAACCCACCAAATACATACGCTTCTCCTTTAAAACTAACTGCTTTAAAAAAACGTCGTTTTTCTAACAATGACGGATGGTCTTTGAGATCCTTAAAATTGTTCACATCTAGTAGTTTTACTTGATTAATAGATTTAAAACTCTTAAAATCTAAACCTCCACAAAGAAGAATATTAAACATGACTTCATCACACTGTCTACTTTTATCATGAATAGTAGACAAATTTTGAAAAAAACTATCTCTGTTTCTTAATACTTCAAGACAATCATTATTCTTAGAAAAAAACGAAGATAAGTTTATGAGATACTCTAAACGGTGGTCTGATAAAAGGTTGAGACGAACTTTTAATAACAACTGTTTTCCAAGTTCGCTACGTTCTTCTTTGTTGTAACTCAACCATTTATTTGCTGCATTGTGAACTTCAACTTCTGAATCGATTTGTAAGCTAGAACTTGCAAGTATTTTAGAGACAGTATTAAATTCTAACTCTAGAAAGCTTTCTGTTTCAACTATCATACTAAAGCAACGTTTTATGTATCTAAAAACTGTAATGTTAAGACCTGACATGTTAAATAATGTGGCTAGCTGATAAAACAACACGGCATTTTTAATTTCCAGCTTTTCGTTAGAATTTTCAAATGCTTTACTTATCAAATTTTCATTTAATAAATGTTTGGTTAATTTGATAGCCGATGTTAGTTCACAATGTTCTCGATTCATTTCATCTGAAATATTATAACTCAATTTATATTAACTGTAGTATATATATTTATTAAACTTTTTAAACAGGTTGTTTTTTTGGGTTCTACAATGTCTGCAGTCTTTGTGTAAAGTTACATATTTACTTAAAATTTATGACAAAATTTAATTACTAAAATATTTTCTATTCTAACTGAAATTTTAAAATTTTTTAAATTGTGAGATTTTCTAATCATTCGTGTTTTTGAATAAAACCTTTAGATTGTGTTATAATAGTTTTTAATCTGTTAATTGTTTTCTAAAAGTATTGTACAAGTTCTAATGTAAACTAGAAAGTAATAGTACTTCTACAAAATTTCAAATACATACATCATACATAAATATTTGTTTCTTATTAACAATAACAAACATAATTATTGACATTTTATAAATATTTTTAAACTAATGAAGAAAAAGTTACATCATGTCGTACTGCCTAAACTAAAGGTTTTCTGTGCATGAAATGCTAAAGACACAAAAATTGTTACTATGAATAATAAAATCATTTTAAGAGACTACAAATATCTAACTTAATATTGATCATATTGATTAGTGTCATACATCTTTAAGCATTTAAAATATCAAGTATTGATAACAAATATTAAATATCTAACATAATTTCTCAAAAAAAACTTAAACAAAATAAAATCTTATAATTAAATATTTAGTAATTAAACAACGAATACACTTGAAACAATTATTATAAGTTGATCTGCTACAGTTCGTTGTATTATAGGGATCAACTAAGTAAGTACATAAAGTATAAATTACTTTAATTAAAAATTACTTAACATTAATTATAATAAAAAATTTAAAATTTAAATACAATATCATTTTTTCCTTTAATTTATTAGAAGAACACTTTGTACATGAAAATATTGTAACTTACGAATAACATTGACTTACCCAGCTTATTAGAGCCATCAGAAATTTGCAAGTTTTTCTTTTGAAAATTAGCTTCAGAATTTTGCTTGCAAAATTTTAGAAAACTTTTGTGATCATCAACATTTAAAATGTTCAAACTTTCTTCGATTTTTGCAACATCACTTTTCTTCACATCATTTCCGCTTGAACTAATTTTTGCATACATGACTTTAAATTTTTATGTCAAGTTAATTTTTACAACTGTTCTAAAGCAATTAAACCTTTTTAAACCACTTAAATTAGTTTGTTAAAAATTAAACTTAACACAATTTATAAGCATTTGTAACAACTACTCTTTATTTTATTAATACCAGTTTATATTTAAAATACTTTTAAAATGTTGGTAAACATGTACTTTAATTTATTCTTTATAGTTTTTTTCTTAAAAATACAAAATACACGTTTAAATTTAAACATAAATTTAAAGTAGGTATTAAGCAAAAAAATTAAATACCTTACTGTAATTGCTTGAGGTTTATTTTTGTTTTCAAATATTTAAAAATTCTGGCTCATTTTAAGTAAAATAAAACACTACCTATAGTAAGTAAAAGCTATGTTATATACAAAAAGAATGTAGTAAACATGACATTGCACTGCATACTTTGTAAGAAAATAAAGTTATGTTGTATGAATAGCGTAATATTGACTAATTAAAACATTACTTGTAAGGCAAAAAGATTTCAAGAAACTAGCCTTAAGATTCCTAAAAAATGTCTTAGCTAACCTGATAATCAAAAAAAAACCAATCCTAGTAATAGTTAATATTTTAAATCTCAAAAAACCTCGAACTAACCTTTATTAGTCCAATTACATGTTAAAAAAGTATAAAAAAGTAAAGTGAAAAAAAATTAATTTCATTTTAAAATTTTCAGGTAAACTGCAGAAAATAAAGAACTATAAAACATTAAAAATCATTTGAAACAAAAATGTTTTCATCGTAAAAAAAATTATTTTAACAAATATTTATTTCACATTTCACAGGGTATTAAAATTTCACTTGTTATTTTGAAATTATATATTTTTATAATATAAAACATAAGATTCTTTTAAATGTCATTTTTAAAAACCTTTCAAAAAATAAAATAACAACAATTTTTTTAAACTTTCATGTTGTAAATATTCTTATAAAATTGTTCAAATTAATTCTTTATAACTTACACAGAATAAAAATTGAGATTTCTAATTAGTAGTTCAAGATAATTCTAAATGAATCAAAGGTGTTTATAGAGAGTATGATTAATGGGTGTACCTTCCTTAAAACCAATACAAACTAGGATGGGCAGGGTTGCTACTTTTTGAGTCAAAAAAAAACATCTTAAATGACTTTAAACTATTTTAAGTCATCCTCACGGGTAGTACTTTAAAGTCTTTTTTTAATTAAAATATAACTTTTAGTATAAGATTTTAAACAAAGGTAGCTATAGAATATCACAATATTGAAACTAAATTTTAAAAATTTTATTTATAAAAACACTGAACTAAAATTTTCTAAATTTTTTGAAAGCATGCTGAGTTTTTTATTTAAAATAATGAAACTGGCCTGGGTTATTTTTAGTGTTTTTTATGTTTATACCAGTATAAGTTAGTCTGAAATATACCAAATCATCCTTAGATTTTCAAAAAAAAATGACTAACCTGAATTATCCTGAGTGTGTGACAACCCTATCAACCATCAAACCAGCATAGGGCATTTTTAGTTTTTAAAAAAAATAAGTTAAAAGCTGAAAAAGTATAAAGCTAATTAGCCTTGATTACCAAATACTATCATTATTAAAATATGGTAATAATAATACCTGAAATTAAAAATAAAAAAACTTTAAAAATATGAGTCATGAAAGCTTCTAGAGATTTCAATAAAGTATCAAAATTATCTTAAGTTTTGCAAAAAAAAAATCAGTAAGATTGTACTTTAAAGAAAATTTTTAAAAAGCATGAATAAAAGGCAACCCTGAGTAATAATAAAACCTGGAAAAAGATATTAACAGTGTATTCACTTTTCAAAATATTAGTCTAATTGAACAAATCTATCAAGAATTATATCAAACTAGCTTAAATTCATTCTAACTTTATAAAATAAAATAAAAAAGAATTTCAGAAGAAGACAAGTTCAAGACTGGAAAATACACAGTTAATCAACGATAAATCCCTTGAGTTTTTTTTTGTTTAAAACGGAAGAATTAAATAAAAAAAAAATCAAAAACTTGCTTAAAATTTATGTTTATAAAAAGACCTAACAAGCCTGAAATTTGCAAAAAAAAAAGTTTAAAAAGTTCAAACTGTTATAAATATGTTTAATCAAAATTAAAAGTTAGTTTTGTTCAATTTACCTATAGAAATTGTAGGTTATTAGTAATTAAAGGTAAGATTATATTGTACAACCACTCTATATAGCATGATGAAATTCAAACTTAAGTTAAAATAAATGATATTTAAATGTTTTACTGTACTAGTTATAAAAACTAGGTATGAAAATTATTAATTATATTTTATATAAAGAACAGATACAAACGCTAACAAATATATATAATCTAATATCAACTTTGGAAAATACTTTCAATGAAATAAAAACTCTTAAACATAAATCAAATCTAAAAGAAATATACTTTTAGAAGGTATAAATTAAATTGAGCATAGTCTACTTAGAATTAAAAATCAAAAATTATTTATATAAAAAAACAAAACTAAAAAAGAGAATTTTACAATAAACAATATAAGTAATAATTAAATTTAACTATAGTACTACATCTTTAAGGTCTTGATCCAAATCTCTCTACGGCTAGTTTATAAAGCTCTGTTTTCTATTTTGTTCAACCTCAAACCAGAAAAAATTGCTTTCTGGTTGACTGTTTCTGTATTATTCAATATTTAACTAAAAAGAACAGCAAGTGATAACTGGTATTCTATTACACCAACATTAAAACTTATAAGTTCAAGTAAACACTTAAAGTTAAGAGTTTTCTACTTAAATTCATAATCATTCTTAAGCAAAGTATAAAGTAAATGACTTAACAAAACTTCTAAGATACTTTCATTTTTTCTTAATTTCACTTATCTAGAAAAACTTTAAGTTAAAGAAACTTTATGTAAAAGTTATTTGATCAAATAAAGACTTAAAAGGTATCAAAACATCAATAATTATTGTGTTGTTAAAAATTTTCACATTAATATGTACCTGTTTTAAATAAGATTTTAACTATGAGATCAATAACAAAACATTTCAAATTATTTCTTGTTTAAAAATTAAAACAATAAAGTTTTACAAAGCTTCTCTATATCAAGACTATCAGAATTCAACTAATAAAAAGCTCTGAAGAACGAATAAAAGCTTGTTTGTTTTAGGTTAAAATGTCATGCTTGAGGTTAGATTAAACAATTTTTTGGGACAAGTTCAAAATCCACCCGCGTTCAAAGTCCACCAAGTCAAATTCGAGAACCGCTTACCGATCGAGGGTAAGGGTTAGGGGTAACAGTGATAGTGAAAAATAAATAAAAAATAATCAAAAGAAATGCAAAAAATATATAAAATAAGTTAATATACTTAAAAAAATCGTGTGGATTTTGATAACGCCAAAAAACACATTAACAACTCAGGCCAGTTTAATTTCTGCAATAAAAAAACTCAGTAAATATATAAAATTATAAAAAATTCAGTCAAGTGTATTTTTAGATTGTAAACCAGAACTTTTTGATGTAATTTCGATATTGTGATTTTTTATAACCAACTTTGTTTAAAAACTTGTTTCAAAAGTTGAATCTAAATTAAAAATATATATAATTAAGATTTTTTAAGAATTAGGATGAATCAGGACAGTTTTAATCTCTTTTTGCTAGTTTTCAAATAAAACATTTAGACAATAACATCGTGTTTTTAAACAAACTATTTGTATTAAACAATTTTTACTAGTTAATGGTATTATAATAATTACATTTTGTAGTTTGTTCTCAAGAAACTACATAAAGCTTAAAATCCAGAACCGGATCCGGCCGGGTCTTTAATTAAAAAAGTGGTCCGAAACCGGATCCTGCCGGAACCAGCCGGATCTTTAATATTGGATCCGGTAGATCATTTATAAATGTTTTTATAAGCACCTAAGTGTGCATAAGAATTAATTTAAATCAAATTATAATATTTTTACCTTACGTCCTTTTAATATGATATTTTAAATGTGTCTGCGTACACTTGAGTAAAATACATAGTGGAAATATCCATTATAAAAACTAGGTACAAGTTTCACAATTACAAAAAACCTTTGTTTTAATAAAAACCAAGTTTGAGTTCATTACTATGCATTAGTTTTATAGAAAATAGAAAACATTCGCATTTAGTTAACTTAAAGAACATATACTTCATAATAACTTATTAAATCCTAGTAATTTTAAAACTTATATTAGCTCACCAGTTGCTGTTTAAAGAAGTAAGTTATTATATTAAATAACTGAAAATTAAAATCTGCAAAATAGCCAATCTGTCATTTTCATATTCTTAAGTCAAACAGTAGCATTTTTAATATGTTTTAAACGTTTTTTGTTGACTTAATAGAAAAGTTTATCAATTATATCATTTACCAAAAAAAATATCGACTTGAAAAATAGTTTTGCTCGACAGACCACATTTGCATGGTCGCGGGCCGTAGATTTTTTTCGCGGGCCGCAGTTTGCTGGACACTTCATTAAAACTTTTAATACTTCACAAAAGCAAAATATTACACAACCCTTATTTTAAAGTCGTGTAATGCGGCAACAAACTACGTTCAATTTTAATCTCATAAGCTTACAGCATGACTATTGACTAATATGTTTTGTATTTAAAACCAGTTCACTTTTAAGTAATTGATAAATGTATACTTTGACTTTTACTCACAGTAGAAGTTAATGATATTTATTATTCGTTTCAGCAATTTTTTTTATTTGTCAAAACTATTTTAAAGTTAAACTCTATTTTTACTTTGAACTATTTCAACTATAAAACTCACTTTTAGTTTTAATCAAAGCTACAAAGGTTCAGTCATACAAGAAAAAAAAAACAAGTTAAAATATCTAAAATTTATCTTTAATAAAACGTTTGATAAATTTTTAATAACCTATAAAAAGCTATTAAAATGGAGCTTTAATTACAATTTCGATTTTTACAATTTTAAAATCTTTTCCCATTGAAACATGGTAATAAATAAAAAAGTTAATTTTTACTTTTATTGTTATTTAAAATGAAAGTTGTCATAACACTAACTTTCCTATTTTTATAATTTTATTAATATATGGTAACTACAGAATATTTTCCCACTTTAACATGGTAATAAATTAAATAGGTAGTTTGTACTTGTGTTGTTATTTGAAAAGTGTATTGTAAAAAATAAGTTTATGGTTATTATAGTACTAACTTACAGTGCTAGTAGTATTTCAATTTAACTTTACTAAAAAATGTTTCACTCTTTTCAATTCAAACATATTTTAAAAAAAAGAAGATGTTGTAAAAATTAAATAAATTTTCTACAAACAAATTAACAAACAGGAATGTAAAACGATGTGAAGCTGGTTAAGAAAAATGAACAGAATTTTTTTTTATCATTGAATAAATATAAAATTAAAAATAAATGAGTGAAACTATTAATTTAATTAATAAATTAATTACTTAGACTTAAATTTAGATTCAGGTCATAGGTTTATTCTTCTTTTTTTTTGAAGTAAAATGCTCCTTTAACAAAGGGTTTACATCAAAGTACTATTTACAATTTCTAGAGTTAGCATTAGAAATTGTAAACGATGAATTTAGACCCTATTCAGAAATCGAATGCAACAGTTCCAAACATCCTACAATATTTAGAAAAAATAACTGACGATGAAAAGGAGACTGACTAAATTATTAAAAACAAAAAAAATCAAGGACAACATATGAACATATCAAAACACCTTAGAGAAACCAATATCTAAACGCAAACTAATCTATACGGAAGATTTAAATAAACATATTAAAAAATATAATAATCCACTTTAACCCAGCATTCTACCAGTAGGTTAAGACAAACGTACGTAATTTTTTTTTTGAGCTGATAAATAAGTTTTTAAAGAAACCAGCACTCTAAACAAATACATAAATAAAAACAACTACAAGTTGCATGACAAACACAAAAACGTTAATACAAACATAGATAAAATTATGTCTATAAAATAATAATACAGAATCAAAAGAGTCACTTTGCGATTGCAAAAGCAAAAGCTAAGTCCACATAAAAACAAACGCCTAACCAAAAGTGTTATTTAATAAGCTTCAAACAAAAAAGGTAAGCAATACATCGGTAGTAGTGGAGTGCTTTTAAAAACAAGGTGGTATAATGATAACAGATATTTTCAAAACTCACAAGGAAAACGGGACTGAGTAATAAAAAAAGTATATTAGGAAGTTCTAAAATATTTATTACTGATTACGACATTACCTGATGCATTTTAACTGCATAGGAGAAACGTTCGCAGAAAATCTGCTATTACGAGAAGATTGAAATAGCGAGCGTTGAGGGAAAATTTAATAATTGATTTTTCTTTTTTTTAATTAATATAAAAATACTAACCTATTTTGACTTTTGTAATTAAGCGTTAAACCCGAAAAAAAATTATGAAAATGCAATATCATAAGGTTTGTTTATTATGCTTTTAATTACTTTAAAATATAGCAGTTGATTTTACGAAGATTAATAAATTGTTATTGTTTGCTGTTTAATAGAATACGTTTGTTTACAAGTTTATCAGCAAATATTTCGTAAGTATGTTTGATTGACTTCAATTAGTTTAAATTTATTGTATTTTAAAATATTTTGTGTATTTATTGTAGTATTTTTCCAAACTTAATATGATTTTGTTTAATAAATCTCCTAATATTTTTAAGGTTTTTACTCAACTTTTAGTTTTATTTTACTTGATTTTATACCTATATGCCAGTTTAAATTAAAGTTACGCCTTATGTTTTCTTACATGTTTACCTTAATTCTTTTAAGATTTAAGAAACAACTGAAGATCTCGTTTGAGTAAACATTGTTTTTATGACAAAACTTTAAAAAATTTTAGTTGAAATAATTGGTTTGCAATATGTATTTACTTATTACAAACAGTAAAAAATGCGACTTTGAAACACTCTTAAACAATTACTTCTAAAACACTAAAAATATAACTTCTAAATTCGTTTTTTTTTAATTTACTATTTATAACTAACAAACAAAAAACCATATTTATGTAAGTGTGAAAAACTGTAAACATTAATTTAAAGCTTAATGTAATAAAGATTTTTGTTAAGCAAAAAAGCAAATAACAAGTAAATCAAGTACAGAATTTTATTACGCCAAGATAAAAGTAAACAACTTCTGAAGTAAAATAAACATGTATTTTATTACTAGTAATAAAACTCTAAAGCTTCTTAAGAAACTAACAATAAGTTAATATTCGAAGTTAAAAATAAAATAAATACTCTAATGTATATATACTTTTAGTGATGATCAGCTATATTAGTACATCAAAACTACTATTTCTTTGCTTGAAGATAGCATGTGATAACTTAGTGACCATGTATTATATAGACATAATAAAAGTTCTAAAAAAACATTAAAATTATAATCTTCTAATAAATGCATATACATATATATAAATTCATTATATTCATAACTAAAAAAAATAAAAATAAATGTTTTAATTAACGAAAGATTTTAAACTTTAATGTTTTAAATTTACGCTTTGTAGCACAACTCAAGTATTTAACACATTAGTTAAAAAAAAGTAAAAAATAATTGTGTTACAACAGTCCTTTCTGTTGTAGATAGTTTAATTTTTCAGCTATTCGTCGTTCTAGTTCTTCGGCGCACACTTTTAATACTTGTTTTTGTGTCGTTGCTTTGACTATTTTTTCCCTAACAGCAGTAAGTTCCCTTTCCCAGGTTTTTACGTTACCACAAAAACTATGTTTGTTGACTCATCTATAAATTTACTGAAGTGTTAATGAAATTAGCAAACTTTTAGAATTTTAAGTTTGCTTATCGAACAAAACTACTTTTTTAATGAAAAATTTGTATAGTATCTGAAAGTTTTATAACACTGTAC
Source organism: Thalia democratica (assembly GCF_965202585.1). Classification (NCBI taxonomy): domain Eukaryota; kingdom Metazoa; phylum Chordata; class Thaliacea; order Salpida; family Salpidae; genus Thalia; species Thalia democratica. The sequence goes on from NC_139167.1 coordinate 82,659,049, forward strand.
TTGTAAATTTTTGTCTAGAATAATTTTGATTGGAAAAAAAAATTATACTTTAAATTTTTTCAAAAAGATTTGTTTAATCATTTATTATACACTTATAAACTAGATATTAAGGAACATATTAGAAACATTCTAATAAAACAATACAACCATAAGCTATGTATATTTTTTTAAGCGTTAAAAAACTTTTTAGCCAAGTGTTTAAAGTAAGTCTTATAAGTACAAATACATTACAAATACTTAAAAGATAAAACTGACATTTTATCTATGTTACTAAAATGTACATAAAATAAAGTTAAACATTGCTATATTTTGTTTAAAAACTTTAAAATAGTTTAACCTTCATTGTAGTTATCAAATTTAATTTTTCAATTTGTTCAAAAACTAGTTTTTCGTTTTCAAATTTGCATTCAAGAATCATTTCAATTTGCTTCAAACATGTAAGTTCTCCGTCTAAACTTTTATCTGCTTTTTTAGCATCTTCTATGATTTTTCTAGTCCCTTTCTGGTACTTTTCAATTTTTTTTACCGCATTTTTCTTTACTGAACTTGCAGTACCCATTATAACTAAAAAAAATAACTTTTTAGTTCAAACATTTTTTTATGTTTTTTTTTACTTAAAATTTATACGTTTTAGTTTGTATTTTTATGATACTTTTCATTATATACTATGTATATATTAGTTTTGTCTTTTTTATTTAAGTGAAAGGAAGTATCTTTGACAAAAATGTTTTTTTCAAACATGAAATTCAAAACCAAGTGAGAAAATATGATAAACTGGTAGTTTAAAAAACTATTACTTGTTGCAGCACAAAACTGTTTTCATAAATTTTTAAAGAAATGTGATGTAAAAAACTTTTTTTTTTCAAAAATTAACAAAACTTTTGAACAAGGTTTTTTTAATTTTTTTTTTTTAAACAGTTTTGTTTTCACTATCATTGTGCTCAATAAGTTCAATTTTATACTTAAGTCAAAAGATTTGTAGAAACAATGTTATCAGATTGTGGTTTGCTAAAAACCATTTTCTATGTCTAAAATTCAATCGTCATGTTAAATACATAGAGTATTTTAAAACATTAACTATTCAAATAAACAAATAATTGTAATTAAAGAATTAGTTTTAAAATTAAGCTCAGTAAATTTTATTCTATCTATCAATGATTCCTTAAAAGATATATTTTATTATTAACGTTGTACTAAACTTGATAAATGTTTATGTTTAATAAAAAAACAACATTTTTGTGAATAAACTTATAACTTTTAATTGTGCACTTAAAAATATTTTTGTGGAAAAACATAAAACGACGTTAGTTTTTTAGTATTATATATTTTACAAATATATATTACAAAAACATAAGGGTTAATTTTCTAATCACTTTATTCAAATTTTTTACAAAATACTAAGGCTAAATTTCTTTAATCGTTTTAGTTACAAAATCCATTTTTATTTTTTTGCAAGATAAATAATGAACCTATCTAAGCTAACTAGCAGAAAAAGTAAAAAAAAAACAAGTCGTTACTATAAAAATTTAAAAACTTTTAAAACCTTTACTTCATACTTGTATTCAAACATTTTTGTTTTTATTTTAGTTGGTCTGTTTTTTTTTAATTATTGTTAAAAGTTGAGAAATAATTTGAAAAACAGATATATTTTTACCTTTGCTATTACAATAACTAGATTATACAAACATTTATTTTTTATTCCTCAAGATACTAAAGTACTTGATAAAAAAGCAATTGTAGAATAACTTACAACAAAACTGTTATGCTATTAACTAGTTTTTTATTCAAAATAAAGATTGTCTTGAATCATTAGGTTTTAAAATAAAAAATACCTGAAAAATATTTTTTGTACTACCTTAAAACTTTTTATCTAAATACCAACTAAAGTTCTAAAAAGTTCCAAAAAGTACTAAAACAGCTAATAAAACTTATAAAAACTTAACAATGATTTATAAAATTTAAAAAAGAGAAAAAAGTATTAGCTGATAAAAAAAAAATCTAGTTGCTAACAACTATCCAAATAACTTTCTTATTTTTTATTATGAAAAAGCGAACGTTTTAACAAACAAGACAAGTAGTTATTTGTTTACACGATAGCGAATGTGTCTATGAGCCAGGTATTGTTGCTCAAACAAACATTTATTTTAAAATGTGTCAATATTTACTGAAAATCAAAGCATTGTCTTACCAATTTGGTATTTCTTTAATACCATATAAAACATTAATAAATTTTTAAATTACGACTGTTTTTGCACGCAAGTTCTTTATTCGATTATATAAACAATTCTCAAAGCCAGTTAAGATTGACGTACATTAAATAATTAGTCAAATTTAATCGAAGGAATTTTTTGCGCACAAAATGTTTTCATTTGTCGAAGGGCTTCGTTTACTTAAATTTTAAGACTTAATATTTTTTTTTCTTAAATTCATTAAGCAGATTTCATAAGTTTTATTAGTTTAATTTATTAGTTTTATTAGTTTTCATAAGTTAGCATTAAATAGTTTGAAAATAGTTGGTTTTAAAGTTTAGTTAAAAAAATATTTACAAAAAAATCCATTCAAGCCAAGTTCACGCTCGTTCTTATAGTTGACAAAAATTGTTTAGACCGTGACATTAGTTTGCTATGACATTAATATAGTAAATTAAAAATAAATTTTAAATTGGTATTTCAGTCGAAATGTTTAAACTAATTTAATATTACTGTTGCGGAGGTAACTTAATTTTTATAATTATACACTGGACTGACAAGGGGCAATTGAAAATCTACAGTTAAAATATTTAACCAATTTTTTTTTTTTTTTGAGTACATATAATAAGACACAGTTTATTAAAAAAATACCTTTAAGCTAATAAAGTTTTTAATTAAGATAAATGGCTTAAAAACTACGATTGATAATATAATATTAAATCTAAACAACTTAACTTGATTAGGAAAAATAAATGATTTAACATTTGACAACATACTCAACTTGTTTTATAAAGCATTATAATAAAAGCTCCTCCAAAAACACTCATTTATATATCAAAACAAATCGGCTATCCCAGTTTTAAAAGTTTAGATGCACCACTGGTACTAGGATAAATTGAATTATTTTTAATGTTTTTATTTTGTTATTGTATTCATTATTCACTTTTCTTAAGTGCACGAAATCAAGCGTAGCCCTAATCGATTATAAATGAAAAAGCTCGTCAGTTTTAAAATTTACTAATGATAAGTTTATAAACATATTTACTGATATATAAAATATTCAATATATAAAGTTTAACAATTGTTGAAAACGAAAATACAACTGTTTACAAATATTAAAAATTTAGATGTGAGACTATTTAGTTTATTTATTTTTTACTTTTCAGCCATATACAATACACATGTCATATTTAATTGAAAAAATATATTTATTAAGATGTGTTTCTAATGGTCAGTATGATCATTTAATACTGAGAGTTAAGTCTAACAATAACTATGTTCATATTAATTCTGGTAGATCATCAGGTTTTACTGAAGAAGAAGCTGTAAATACAATAGCAAATGTTTTTGTGAACGATTAAAAATCAGAGTATTACAAAGAAAAAATATTTGAAGGTTTTGAACAGTTGCGTTTAAGAGATGTAACAAACTCATTTTCTGATTATATGGAAATTCCTGTGCTACCCTTTGAGCCCCATTACTCATGTAAAATGAAAAACGTTGATAGTTCTACGACAGATCGACAAAAAAACAAAGTATTTCAGTGTGAGTTAAAACAAAAGTTGACAGAAATTGACAAGGACAGTATAGTCATGAAGTTTTTTGAAAACACAAAATGTTCTGTTTGCCTCAGTAACTACAAAGAGATAGTTGATGAAGATCTTCATATTGTAGTTCCATTTTGTGGACATCCGTTGTGTTGTAAATGCGCTGATAATATTTTGGCTAGTGAGAAGAAAGAGTGTCCAAGCTGTAAAAGAAATTTTACTGCTCACGCGTTTGATCTAATGAAGTTCAATAAAAATTTAACAGTAATGTATAATGACCAAAAATTATATTTGTAGTACTTACAAATATGATGTTTTAAAAGGTCGTTTAATTATAGTGTATTTGAACTTTTTTTCACTTGCTATTTACCCTAACAGATTAGTTTACTTATTTTCAGTTTTAATTTAAAGGTACTGATACAAGTGTCGTTTCTTTCTCTAACTTTTTTTAAAGAATAAATAAAAATGTTGCTTATATATTGGAGCCAAATAATTAACTAACGAATAAAGTTAACTACTTAAAGTTGTTTTAATTATTATACCTGATACAACTGTAGTATTTTATGTGAACTTGTTAAAAATTATCATATTTGAAAAAAAAAAATAATTAAAAGAATTTAAGTGATCATATCTAAGAAATAAAATTAAAGTTTAAACAAATGAAATCGGTTCTAAATCTATTCTTAAAAGATTCAACATTTTTATTTTTGTTATCAATAATACTAGTTTCAAACAAAAGATGCAAGTCAGAAGGAAGTTGTTATATTATTTATTTGACCATAAGTTTTATTTTGTAACTTTTTATTTAGTGATTTATATATATGTAATGTTTTTAAGTGTTAAACTGTTTCTTACTTACAAAGACATTGTAAATTATTCGAACTCGGTCGTATTTTAATTTTAAAACTTGATCCGAGTCCGGTTAGAAATTTATTTAGATAAAAGACTTGGATCCGGTTAGGTACTATATTTCTGGATCTGATTATTCAATCTTTCGAATTCATTTGATTCTCTAAAAGTTTTAAACCATGACAATTTAAGTGTTTTTTAAGTAAATAGAGTTATATATCTCCTACAACCCTAGACCAAATAAATATTAATTTTATAAATAAAATAAATTGTTCACTAAAAATTACTCGAGCATAACAATTCAAGCTAAAACTTACGTATATTTGAATAAAAATATTTGGAATCATTTAATTTTTGCAACCCTTGGCTTGAGTATTAAATTAGCAATACTAGAACTAATAAAACAAGTTTAGTAATGTTGATCTTGGCAGACCAGATTCAATTGAATTTTTTAAAACGTCAAGGGGCCGGTTCCGGTCAGCGACGGGAAAGTAACGTTGCCTAGCCCTTTTTTATAGATTTTAGATTTTTTTATATTTGAATATTTAAATTTTTGAAAACTAATTACTTTAGATTCTTAATTTGTAGTATTAAGCAATCTTATTAAAATAAATATGAAATCATACTTAAAAACACAATTGTGTAAATTAATTTTAATATAAAGTTAATTGCAATAAAATTCACAGATAAAACCTGTTTTTGGTTTATAAACTGGTAAAATGTATTATTTAATGCCAATAATATTAAAAATAAGACTTAAACAACTTTTTCGTGGTAAAGACCTTGATGTAATGATTGTTAAACTATTGAACCTTTTTTTTATTGTTAAGGTAGTATCTAAATACTTGAAGATACTTTAACTTAAAATAGTTTTTAATTTTACTTACTTTGTTTAAAAAACATAACAAACATTTTAAAAGGACAAATAGTTACAAACTAGTTTTATATAAGAAAATTAAAAAATAAAATATACGATTCAACTTTTTCTAGTTACTTGATTTAATTTATAAAACAGCTATTTTGTTTTTTAATATATCAAAAAAAAAACTGTAGAATGACCAGTCTAAAAGAATAAATTATTATAAGACGTGAATTTTATTTAGAAATATTGTAGTTAAAATTTATTGAAAAAATATTTATTTCAAGCAACAAAACAAAAGAAGGCCTATCAGTTAAAGTTCTAATTTGACCATTTCACAACAACTCGTCGTACAATTCGCCTTATTTGTAAGTCGTACAACACGACTGTAAATTACTTTTAGTTTTATTATAATTATCTAACTTAAACATAAAACAGTTCGTAAAACTTAAATATTCGACCTAATCTCAAATACGGCCAGAATATGCTTGAAATAATTCACTATATGTGCTTAAAACTTTAGCCCTAACCAGCAGCTTCGATTTAAGTATAATATATGGGAATAAGTCAAAATTGCTTGTAGAGACAAAATGCACGAAGACAAATTTGCGCGAAGGGTCAATTTTTCTAGAAGACACGTTTGCTCGAAGACAAACTTGCACGTAGGGAAACAATTTCACGAATGGACAAAATTGCACGAAGGCACATTTGCACTAAAGGCCAACTTTGCACGAGTGACAGTTTTGCACGGAGGGTCAACTTGCACGGATACACTTTTATGCGGGTAATAAAAATAATTTTTCGAGGGTAAGGGTTAGTGGTAGTAAAAAAAGGGCAAAAGCTTTCAAATATTGTTGTTGTAAAATCAAGAAAAAAACCTATCGGTCGAGGATTAGGGGTAACAGTTTGTAAAAATTAAAAACAAGTAATAACTAAAGTAAAACTTAAGTGTATAAACAATTGGGACTTGTGACCTTATCTAAAATAATATTAAATACCTAAGAACTGTTTAGTAGCTAAATATAGACCAAAAGAAACTTGTCTAGACTAACGAAATAATCCTAAAAAAACTAAAATATAATCAAAATTTGTTTATCTATCAAGTTTAATCAAAATTATAGTGATTCTAATTGATTTAAATTGGAAATAAATTTTAGTTGCTTTTAAAAAACAGCTGTATAATTTTTTCTTAGGCGCATTTAATACTAAAATGCGTCAGAATTTATAACAAAACTGTATTTTTAAATAAAATATCAGATTTTTACTTGTTTTTACTTAGGTTTGGAAATATGGTACTTGTTTTAAAAATTGTAATTTTTTAATGGCTCAGTACAAATTTTAATAAAGCATGTGGTTGATCAAACAAAAAAAAACTTTATGAATATCAACAACTTTCGCACAGTTTTGCTTTAGTTTAAATAGTTCTAAAATTTAAATTGTCTAAACATAATCTGGTTTAATTTTTATTTCACTTAATTATTAGTATAGTAAGTTTAGTTGGTAGTTATTGTATTAGTATTTAAATTTATCATTTACTTAATAATCTAATTTTCAGGCTAACTTTACTTATTGTATTATAAAATTTTCATGCAATTACTGTTCTTTTTATTGATAGCTTAAATAGGTAAAAAAAAACATATTGTTCTTAAAGCTTTGTTTTATTGAAAACGATTGCTCAAATTTTTTTAGTAAACTTAAATAAACTATTTAACTAATAAATTACTTGACTATATAAATAATGATAAAAAAAAATTGATTTTTAGAAGTTATCTAAGAACTAGTTTAGAATTTACATTTACATTGCTTAAGTTTTAAATTTTATAACTCAATTACAGGATAATATTGCTCAACTTAAAACTTTTTTTCCAAAATTAAAACATATAAATGTTTAGTAACTGGTTGACGTCACTATTTTACGCTAACAAACATCAGTTTAAAACTTTAATTTATAATTTAAAGAGTAAAGTTTTAGTTTGACCATTTCATAACAACTCGTCGTACAATTCGCCTTATTTGTAAGTCGTACAACACGATTATAAATTACTTTTAGTTTTATTATATTTATCTAACTTAAATATATAACAGTTCGTAAAACTTAAATATTCGATCTAATCTCAATTACGGCAACAAAATGCTTGAAATAATTCACGGCCTCTAAAATGTGCTTAAAACTTTAGCCCTAACCAACAGCTACTAAGTATAACTTTAGCCCTAACCATAGATTTAAGTATAATATATGGGAACGGGTCAAAATTGCACGTCAGGACAAAGTTGCACGAAGACAAATTTGCACGAAGGGTCAATTTTTCAAGAAGATACGTTTGCTCGAAGACAAACTTGCACGTTTGGAAACAATTTCACGAATGATAAATTGCACGAAGGCATATTTGCACTAAGGGCCAATTTTGCACGAGTGACAGTTTTGCACGGAGGGTCAACTTGCATGGATACACTTTTACACGGGTAATAAAATAATTAGTACGAGGGTAAGGGTTATGGGTAACAGTGATAGTAAAAAAAAGGCAATAACTTTAAAAAATTCTTATTGTAAAATCAAGAAAAAAACCTATCGGTAGAGGGTTAGGGATAACAGTTAGTTAAAAACAAGTAATAACTAATTAAAAAAAAAATATTTGATTAAAAAAAAACTAGTTACCAACCAAAGGTAATGGTTAAAAGTAACAATAATAGTAAAAATAAAATTAGAAATTAAGATTAATATAAAAAAAATTTAGTTATATATTTAACCGGCCCAAATATTTCTTTGTGCAAAAGTTACCCTTCGTGCAAAATTTCTCCTCGCAAAATTGTCTACTCGTGCAAAAATGTCCTCTCGTGCAAAAGTATTTACGTGCAATTTTGTCCGCTCGTGTAAATTTGAAACCTACTCATAATATATACTTATATCAGTATAATAAAATTATGTAAATAGTAAATACTTATGTTTAGTATTTACTCACAACTATTAATCTTTGATAATTATAACAAATGTAAAAGTTATAAGCTTTAAGAATCAAAACTATGCTACTTTTTTATGATTGCAAATAAGTAATTTCAACTTTAAATAAATAAATTTTTTCGACAAGTTTTATTGTATTGCCTTTAATATACTGTCATAACTATTAGTTATATATATGTAAAATTAATCATATTTTATTAGCAAATATAAGTATTAGATAACGATAAATTTGTCTAGCATTAAAATAAATGTTTACTTTTTTTAATAACTAAGGTAGCTACAAATTGTATCAAATAATACATAAAAATTTAGTGGGCATTAGTTTATTTTAAATAACACCCAAGTGCAATACAACAAATTATTAGCTCTAAAACATTTCAAAAATTAAACATCTGTGTATTTTATTATTGTTTTTATAAAAACATAAACTTTTTTAAAAATTAGGGTTATATTTATTTTAATCAAAGAAAGGTGTTTTAACTTTATTAATCTATATATATTCTAACATTCAAGTAAAGTTCTTATAAAAATGTTATAGACATGTGATAATGTTTGTAAAGTGAATATACTGTAATTTTGTAAATTTTTTATTCACTAAAAACTTCTCTCTAATTATGAATCGAAATTTCTACATACAATTCATGTAAATCTTTTTAAACAAAAGACATTTTAAATGCGATATATAATCATTTTTTACCAATAAAACATAAAAGGTAATAAATACATTCGTATTACTTTTTTTACGTTTTTTTCTTGTCTTGATCTTAGGAAAAATCTTTAGCATATTTTTAATATCATTTAGTGTTAGTAAAAACGACAAATTTAACATCTAAAAAGCATAAAGAGAACAATATGAATATAAACTTTTATGATGTTAAAAAACACTATTACTCAGATTTTAGATAACGTTATCTTAAATTTCTGAGTTAAAGATACTTGAAAAGAGTTTAAATATCAATAGATAGTAATCATTAAGTAGATGACAGTTAAACTAATACAAAGGGACTTTGACAGTTGAATACTGACAAATATTTTCAGTAGCTTCACATGATGCTTCTGACCATTCATCTTTATCAACATCATAACATAATACAATTCTTTCGCAATCTCGAAAAACAAATATTTTGCTTCCAAATTTAATTGCATTTATACTTAATGATCGAAAATTAGGTGTTTGAACTGTAATAAACACATTGCTAGTTTTATCAAACATTTCGCAATTAGTGTCAAAATGAGTACCACCAATTGCAAACAATTTTCTATTAACACAAACTAAACCATGATTACTTCTTCTTTCGATCATAGTGGGCATTGCTGTCCAAGTATCAGTAAAAACATCATATGATTCAACTGTGTTTAAAATTCTACGGTTATTATTTCCACCAGAAACTACAATATTTTCTTCAAATATTGCACAAGCTGGATGTGATCTTGTTTCTTTCATTTTTGCAACTTCTTTCCATTTTAATCGTTTAGCATCAAACTGAAGACAAGATTTTAAATACTCACTATTATGACCACCAAAAAGATAAATTTTATCCATAAATGAACAAGCACAAAAGTGTTGACGTTCTTCGGGCAAATCACAAACATAACTCCAAGTTTTACTAAAAGGTGAATATTTTTCAACTGATTTTAAACAATTATGTTTAGGACCCAACCCACCAAATACATACTCTTCTCCTTTAAAACTAAGTGCTTTAGAAAAAGATCGTTTTTCTAACAATGAAGGATGTTCTTTGAGTTCCTCAAAATTGTTCACATCCAGTATTTTCACTTGATTTAAAGATTTTACACTTTCAGAATCTAAACCTCCACAAAGAAGAATATTAAATATGACTTCATTAAACTGTCTACTTTTATCATGAATAATAGACAAACTTTGAAAAAAAGTATCTCTGTTTTTCAACAATTCTAGACAATCATTATTCTTAGAAAAACAGGAAGACAAACTTATAAGATACTTTAAACGGTGATCTGATAAAACTTTAAGACGAACTTTTAATAACAACTGTTTTCCAAATTTGCTACGTTCTTCTTTGTTGTAACTTAACCATTTATTTGCTGCATTGTGAACTTCAACTTCTGAATCGATTTGTAAACTAGAACTTGCAAGTATTTTAGAGACAGAACTAAAATGTAACTCTAGAAAGCTTTCTGTTTCAACTATCATACTAAAACAACGTGCTACGTATCTAAAAACTGTAATTTTAAGACCTGACATGTTGAATAATGTGGCTAGCTGATAAAACAATACGGCATTTTTAATTTTCAGCTTTTCGTTAAAATTTTCAAATGCTTTACTTATCAAGTTTTCATTTAATAAATGTTTGTTTAATTTGATAGCCGATGTTAGTTCACAATGTTCTCGATTCATTTCATCTGAAATATCATAACTCAAGTTATTATAACTGTAGTATATATATTTATCAAACTTTGTAAACAGGTTGTTTTTTATGTCTACAATGTCTGCAATCTTTGTTCAAAGTTACATAATTACGCAAAATTTATGACAAAATGTAATTACTTATTAATTTTTTATTCTAACTATAACTTTTAAATTCTAAAAATAGTGAGTTTTTCTAATCATTCGTTTTTTTGAATAAAACCTTTAGATTGTGTTATATTAGTTTTTAATCTAATAATTGTTTTCTAAAATTACTATACAAGTTCTAATGTAAAGTAGAAAGTAGTAATACTTCTACAAAATGTCAAATACATACATGACACATCTTAACAAAATTAGTCATTTCTTGTTAATAATAACAAATATAATTATTGACATTTTTGATGACTTGTTTAACTAGTGTAGAAAAATTATTTCATAACATTATACCTTAACTAAAAGTTTTTAATGCATGAAATACTAAATATACAAAAACTGTTACTATAAATGATAAGCTTATCTAAAGATTTTATAAGTATCTAACTTACTATTGATCATACCGATAAGTGTCATACATCTTTAAGCAATTAAAATATCAAGTACTTAATAGATATTAAATATTTAGCACATTTTATTATAAACGCTTAAACAAAATAAAGTCTTAAAACTAAGTTTTTATTAGTTAAACAATGAATACGGTTGAAACAATTACAATAAGTTGATCTGCAACATGTTGCAAATTATCATAAGTTTGTTTTATTGTAGGAGTCAACTAAGTAAGTACATAAAATATAAATTAGATTAATTGAAATTCATTTTTTATTAAGTTCTATAAAAGTTTAAAATTTAATATACATTACCATTTTTCCCTTCCAAATTACTAGTAGAACACTTTGTACGTAAAAAATATTGTAATTTACCTTAACATTGACTTACCCAGCTTATTAGAGCCATCAGAAATTTGCAAGTTTTTCCTTTGGAAACTAACTTCAGAATTTTGCTTGCAAAATTTTAGAAAACTTTTTTGTTTATCAACATTAAAATTTTTTAAATATACTTTGAATTTTGCAACATCACTATCCTTCACATCTTTTCCGCTTGAAGTGATTTTCGCAGACATGAATTCTAATTTTTTAGTCAACTTAACTATTACTATTGTTCTTAAGTAGTCAACATTTTTAAACCACTTAAATAAATTTGTTAAAAGTTGTTAACATTTCACTTTTTTAAGCATTTGAGCAACTGTTATTAACATATTAATACCAGTTTATATTTCAAGTAGTTTTAAAACTTTTTGGAATTTTTACTTAAATCATTCTTTATAATTTTCCCATAAAAAATACAAAAATGCACATTAAATTTAATATTTATTTTAGGTAGGTAATATGCAAAAACATTAAATACCCTGTTGTGATTATTTAAGGCTTGTTATTGTTTATAAATGTTTCACAATTCTGGCTCATTTTAAGTCTTATAAAATATTAGCTATAGTTAGTAATTATATGCAAAAAAAAATATTAAACATGACACTGCAATGCATACTTCGCAAGAAAACAAAGTTATGTTGTTAAATAGTAGAAATGCTACTCTTTGAGACTAAATATAGTTTTATTAAAACAGTAGTAAGAGCTAAACACTAAAAAAAGACATTGTTAAATAAATTTGAACACCTAAATTATTATAGTGATAACAAACATAAATAGTATTGAATAATTAAAACATTACTTATAAGGCTAAAATAGTTTAAATTTAAATCTCAAAAAACATTAAATTAACATTTATTAATCGAAATTCTTTATAAATAGGTATAAAAATTTAAAAGAGAAAAAATATATCTTTATTTGAATTTTTTAGGTTAACTGAAAAATAAAAACTATAAAACTTTAGAAAACATTTGAAACAAAAATATTTTCATCGTAAAAAAGAATTCAAACAAATCTTTATTTTGCATTTCACAGGGTAAAAAATTACACTTATAATTTTGAAATTACATATTGTTATAGTACAAAACATAAAATCTTTTAAAAGTCAATTTCAATAATCTTTTCAAAAAATAAAGAAACAACTATTTTTAAAACATTTATGTTGTAAATGTTCTTACAAAATTGTTTAAATTAAGTTTCTATAATTTACACAGAATAAAAATGTAGATTTCTAGTTAGTAGTTCAAGACAATTCCAAATGAATTAAAGATTTTTATAGATAGTATGATTAATGGGTATGCCTTCCTTAAAACCAATACAAACTAGGATGGGCAGGGTTGCTACTTTTTCAGTCCAAAAAACCATCTTAAACGACCTTAAATTATTTTTAGCCATCCTCACGAGTAGTCCTTTAAACTCTTTTTTAATTAAAATTTAACTTTAAATATAAAATTTTAAACAAAGTTAGCTATAGAATATCACAATGTTGAAACTAAATTTTAAAAATCTTATTTATAAAATACTGAACTAAAATTTTCTAAAATTTTTGAAAGTATACTGAGTTTTTTATTTAAAACAATCAAACTGACCTGAGTTATTTTTAGTGTTTTATTCTGTTTAAAATAGTATAAAATAGTCTGAAATATACTAAATCATCCTTAAACTTTCCAAAAAATTTAACTAAGCTTAATTATCCTGAGTGTGTGACAACCCAACATCAAATCAGCATAGGGCATATTTAGTTTTTGAATGAAAAAATTTATAAGCTGGAAAAGTATAAAGCTAATTGACCCTAAATACCAAAAACTATCATTATTTATTTACGACAATTTAGACCTGAAATAGAAAATAAAAAAAATTTATAATCTCAGTCATGAAAGCATCTAGATTTTTGAAACAAATATCAAATCTACCTTAAAAAAAGAGTGCATCAGTGAGATTGTATTTTAAAGAAAAATTTTAAATAGCATGAATAAAAGACAACCCTGAGTAACAATAGATCCTAGAAAAAGATACTAACTGAGTAGTCACTTTTCAAAGAAAAAATAATAGTTTTATTGAAAAAATCTATCTAGAATTACATTAATCTTAATTTTGTTAATTCTATAAATATTGAAGAACTAACCGCAAGGCTAAAAAATTTTTAATAAAGCACTTGAAAATTAATAAAATTAACTTTTTTGAACAAAATATTGAAACTGAATTAACTAAATCTCATTCAACATCTAGAAAAAAATTTCCCTGAAATTTAAAAAACTTTAAAACTTTCCTGAAATTTTTAGAAAACACCAAAAGTTCCCTGAGTTTCCCTGAATTAAAAAAAAAGGTCAAAATTCTCTGAGTTCCCTGAGTTTCCTGAGTGTGTGGCAACCCTGTGTTATTTTATAATACTTTTAAATATGTTTTTGCACTTTGTAAGCTTTGCTTCTATTAATATATTTCTCATATCAAAAATCTGAGTAAAAATCATATTTATACTTATTATTAAATATGAAATATTAAGTTAGCTATACATAAAAGTACTTCAAAACTTCAAAATAAAACTGGCAGGATAAACTTTGAAACTAACTTACTTAACTATTAATGTGTTGCAGAAACACAAAAGTAAATTGTTCGAAAGGTGAAAATTTTGAAATCTTTTCATGAACAATTTTTATTTTGTTGTTTACTCTCAATTTACAGGATCAAGTTTTTACTAACTTACATGAGATAAAAAAATATTATATGTTTTTGATTTGTTAGAAAAAATAAGAACTTTTTTTTTAAATCATTATATATCTTTGAAATAAAATTGCTTAATGTTATTATTATGTATAGTTAAATTAATCTATAGAGATTGTAGGTAGGTTACTAAAGTAATTGCTTGTAAGATTATATTGTAAACAACAACTCTTTCAAGCATGATTAAGTTAAAACTTAACTTAAAACTAAACTGTACTTAATTGTTTTGCTATACTTATTGTAAAAACTAGGCATAGCAACTATTAGTTACAGTTAAAGAAAAGATACAAAAACTTACAAATATATTTATGAAATTCAACTCTAGAAAATACTTTCAATGAAACAAAAACTTCTAAACAGAAATTAAATCTAAAAAAGTATATACTTTAAGAACGTATAAATTAAATTGAGAATAATCTACTTAGAATTTAAATCAAAAAATATTTATATAGAAACAAAATTAAAAAAGAGAATTTTACAAAAAACAATATAAATAATGATTAAGTTCAACTCTAGAACTACATCTTGATGGTATTGATCCAAATCTCTATGACTGGTTTATAAAGCTCTTTGCTCTTTTTTATTCCAACTTAAACCAGAAAAAATTGCTTTCTGGTTGACTGATTCTATATTTTTCAATATTAAACTAAATGGAACAACAAGTGAAAACTAGTCATCTATTATACCAACATCAAAACTTTCTAGTTTAAGTAAACACTTAAAGTTAAGAATTTTCTACTCAAATTCATAATCATTCTTCAGCAAAATATAAAGTAAATCACTTAACAAAACTCCTAATGAAATATACTTTTATTTGTTTTTTATTTCACTTATCTATAAAAACTTTAAGTTAAAGAAACTTTATTTAAAGATTACTTGATCAAATAAATACTTAAAAGGTATCAAAATATCAATAGTTCTCATGTTGTTAAAGATTTTCACATAAATATGTACCTGTTTTAAAAAAGCTATCAACTATGAGATCATTATGAAAACATTTTAAATTCTTTCTTGTTTAAAAACTAGAACAATAAAGTTTAACAAAGCTACTCTATATCAGGACTATCAGGACTTATAATACAAAATACTTTTACAATTAATTTTTGTTAACACAGAATTTATTTACTTTCAGTTCAAAAAACGCTAATTTGTAAGTCCTGTAAGGCGACTATAATTCACATATGCTTTCTCAACCCTTGTAAAGCCGATAAATGACTCATGAGTATTACAAAATTTTCAGGATTTAGTAAAAGTTTGTACTTCGTGACGGCAGTGCTAGTTTATCACTAAATTTATTTTACTGTTTTATTAAATATCCTAACATATGTGTTAAGTTACCCATCTTATAACATACGTCTTATATACGCTTATGTTTTTATTTACTCTACTGATAGTTTTTTTCACAAATTTTAATAACTTACATTTAAAAATTAATTCTTAATTTGCTCGTAAGAAACTGTAAAACCATGTGTTCATAGTCACACATGAACTATATGCTTTCATAGTTCAATAAATAGTGTAACAATAACTTTTTCAAATTAACACAATTAAAAACAGTAAATAGTATAACAAAAACTTTAATTATTACAATTTATTATTCTACTAAGTATTGCAATATACTCTACTTAAATAGTATTTTAGTTAAAAATTAAGATTTTGTATAGAGTGCGTTATTAGTTTCCATCAGAGCTGTTTCTAATAAGATGATTAAACTTAAACATCAAATATAGATGACTTTCATATCATAAATATAAATATTAGCTGATAGTTTGTAGTTTACTTAAGACTCAGTTTGTAAGTAAAATTTATTAAAACTCACTTCAAATGAGTTCTATTTTCTTTTTTAACTTTTCACTAACACCCGCTAAACAACCTACCGCAGATTTATGGTCTGAACTAGACTTGATAAGGTATATATTTATGGCGAATTATAGTCGGGTAGCGGGACTTAAAAATTAAAAAAAGATTATCCAGCATTCATCAACCGGCTGCGTTGTATTATATACAAAAATGTTTTATAGATATTTGTGGTAATTTACTGTATGCGTAGTTAAGTTAAGTAAAACGAAGAATTTTTTTTATTTTTTAAGTTAAAAACGGTTTTTAATTTTTAAAGTTGTTAAATTTGTTGGTAAGTAGTCATGTGTATCATGTTAAACTAAGATTTTTATTTTATAAATTAAACCAAACAACGAGAAAAAGTACAATTACACAAACTAATTTTTTCTTAAGCATTTTTCTTTATTATGATGTTAAATTGGTTTTATTTTATTTTTATAACTTCAAGTATTTAAAGAAAAAGCTTGCTCTAAATTATCAAAAAAAAATCGTTCCTGGATATTTATAAAGCTTATCTTGAAAATTTCATTGAAAACTTAACACATTAAAATACTTGGAAAAGTTAGAATTAATGAGTAAATATTAACTTATCTTTAATAAACTTTAAGTTAACATGTTTCAAAGTTTTGTTTAAGTTGTATTATGGTTATTGTCGAGTTTTATTTTAATTTAGATAGATCTAACTTAATCACGTTTTTAATTTCTAATTTACCTCTGTAAATTCTTACTCTTTATTTTATGTCAATTATAAAACTGATTGCTTAACTTTCAGTTAATTTGTTATCTCTATTTTGGTTATCTAAATAGTCATTACTATCATTAAAAAAAATAATATATTTTAAAAAAATCTAAGTGTTGTATTTAAATAAAATAGATAGCCTTTATTTTTTCTCAATACTTTGAGTTATTCTAAATTAAAAAAATTATTATATGTGAAAAAGAAGGTTATTTTCTTTTTAATAGTTACTAAAAGAATTGTATATATAACACACACAAAACTATTAAGTTTTGTGAAATTAACAATAATGCCTTTTAAGAACTTGCTAAATTTTGGTTTTGATAATATTTTTTAATGTATGTTGACCAAAACTTTTAGTTCAGATCTTGCAACATTCAACTTAGAGAGTAAACTTTACCTTCAGTATACTCAGTTTGTTTATGTTTAGTACACTTTTCAATTTAAGATGCTCAAAAATAACTTTTTGATTTACATTATGCTGCAGTTAATGCAGCTCAATAATTAATCTTTTAGACATTTTTTTGTATTGAAAACTCATAAAAGTGAAAAATACAGCTGACACAGTTAAATTTGCTGTTACAATATACCAAATATTTGAAGATTAAATGCAAGACTTGAAACAAAACCAATTTTTTTTTAATTTAATGGAGAGAAACAAAAAATAATAATAAATGTTTCTTAAATAGTTAAGGTATGACAACATTTACCGAATGCCACCCGATACGACAACCTTTTTTATAACTAACAAAACACTTTTAAGTCTAGAAAAGATCTTGAAGTGAAAAGAAGACTACTGTTTTAGTAATATAATCTTATCTTTTTGAATACTATATTACCAGAAGCGTTAAATTTTCAGTTTTGCTAATAAATATGCATATAATGCATTTTTTTGAAGTTTTGACGTCAAAGTTATTTGTAAGTCCGACTATAAATCATATGCTTATATTTCAAATGTTTATTTAATTCCAAAACTAATGCCTGGTTTTTGTTTAAATATTTTAAAAAATATGTATTTAAATTTCAGAAAAGCTCAATAACCAACTGTTATTATTTTGTTATAAAATTTAATATCTGTTGTTAATCAAGTTTATCTTTAGTTATGCATTACTAACTTTTTGTAGTAGTGCACTCTAGTAGAATTTTAATCATTGTTTAATTGTTTATTCGTGTAGAATATAAAACTATTAATTAACCTTAATGATTTTATTTTCATAAAAAATTACGTATGTACATTTCATTGTTACAAAAATCTTCAGCTAATCAAAACGGTACAATGTTTTTGTTATTGTAAACGAAATCAAAAACAGAGTAAACTTTTAAATCACATAACAAACGTTCTGCGAATATATGGCATGAATACAACTTCATTTTTTTATTTGTACTATTAATTATATTTCAATTCGCATATATTGAGATTTTAAAAAAGGATTGTTTTATCAACTTTTTCATTTTCTTTATCAAACAAATATCCTAAACTTACTAAAAATTACCTTTTAGCATAATGATGTCAACAATACACTACCACCAACATCATTATACTGTAATTGTTTATTTTTCAACGCAGTTTAAAGTGAATGTAAGAAGAAAAACCGTGTAGCTTGTAAACCGCACAACGCAACCGTAAACTACACATGTATAAAAGACAATTTAAGTAAATGTATTTTTTATTCCAATATATATAGTTAAGTGATACAATTAACAAATCTTTACTAAAACTTATTTAAAAACGCTTTCACTTAACTTTCAGTCTTACAACGCTACTAAAAATTACTTTTAGATTCATTTACTTTAAATATGAACAATTTTAATTGTGAAAGCTTTTTTACATTAAGGCACAACTAAAATTTTATTAATAATCAAATACTTATTAACTTAATTATATACTTTTATGACCAAAGTTTATAACTTAAAATAAAGATTGATTAGATACAACTGTTAATTTTTAAATAACATTATCTATGACCTCTAAGAAATTTTTAAAACATTTTAGTCTTGAATTTGTTTGTTAAGTAAAAATACTTTTAGTTTTAAGTATAATTAAAACAATTTATACAACTTTCTACGCAATATTTAAAATGATAAAAACTTATTCTTAATTTTTTGGTCTGTTATTCTTAAGTATATGTCTTAATATTTATTTAATCAATCGTATTTTAATCTGTATGCTTTTAAATATAGCATATTTATTTAGTATTTATTTTTAAATATAGTTTTTATTGTACAAAATTTGTTATAAATAGTTAAAAACTTTCCTTAGTATTTGCTACTAACCTGAATTTAACAGCTTAAACAGTTTTATCCGAAGTCTTAATGAACGACTTAAAAATATTTTTAAGCAGTTGAACTTGTATTACATAAAACTCAGTTTAATTTATAATATTGGAAGCTTTTTCATTATGAATTATTTTGTATGCAAATTCGTGTAACTAAAACCATTAAACTAAACTGTACTCTTTTGTCTTTTTAATTAAAATCGTAATATAGTTATACAAATTTAACAAATTTGTATTAATAAAAAAAACTTTAGAACTATTAAAACTATTATTTTCTATTCTATTGAAACAATAAATAAAATCTTAATACGAAATTATGGTTTGTTTTTGAGCTTTTCTGAACTTTAAGTAGTCAACTTTTAGTCAATAGCTGTCCAAACACATAAACGTTAACCAGATATTAGTTGATTTAGAGAGGTAAATTAAGTTGTATAATTGTATTTGATTATAGCAGAGTTACACAACTTACAAATAAATATTGTAAGTAAAAAAGTTTTAATTATTTGCTGAAGACTTAACTTTTGTTGTAACATTACAAATATTTCTAATATTTTTTTAACTTGTTTGTATAATACGCATTTTTATTTTGTTTTAATGCTTATGAAGGTAAGTACAAGATATTTCATGTATTATGACTTGGTCAAGGGTTTATTAAAACCAACTAAAACTACAGTTGTTTTCTACAACTCAAGTCTAAAATCTGTTTAAGGCAAAATAAAAAGGAACAAACCTGATCTATTATAATCTTCGTAGTATTTCATAGGACGCACAAGATAAAAATCTAATTAGAGTCGCGTTGTAATGTATTGTGCCTTAAATTACTATTTTACCTGATATCTAAACTAGTAGATTAGATTAGTTTTTCTTTTTTTTGAGTTTTCGTAGAGATAAGTTAAAAGCTACTGTTAAAATTTTTGTTTTTTATCTAATTTAATTAAAACAATACAGAATTTAAATATTTTTTTTAAAAGCTAACATAACTAATTACTAACAATTAAAAATTAAGTATAGCATTAATTATTTAAAACTTTAAACTAACCTGTTTAAAGGTAGTGTTTTAAATATGCCACGAATAGTCGATTGTGTAATATACCGTACATCAAATAAATGTTTTAACTGTAGGATAAAACTAAACAACTAACTGTCCTAAAAAATGTTAAAAGAATACGATATTGTTATGGTTTATTAAGTGTTTTTTAAACAATCAATTATAAAATGATATGAAAACGTTATTTCATTTAAACGTAAACTAATTGTTAAATAAAATACTTAATTTGGTAAGAACAATATTTTTAGTTAAATATCGTGCAAAGCTCAAATTAACACTTTAAACTACTAAAATATGCATTAACATTTAGTATTCATAAAGTTTCAAGTTAATAACTTCATAAAACAGAGAAAAACGTAAGTTTAAACATTTTAAAACAGTTTTATCTAGTTGTTACCTTTAGAATTAAAAAAAAATTAACTGTAAAGCAATACTTATATATACGCAATTATTTTTTTAACTTTTTATGTTTAATCAGTAAAATTAATAGAACACTTTTTATCAAGGAATAAAATAGAATAACGTAAAATACAGAGCTTCAAACAAAAAATCAATTTAAAGTTAATTTAATAAGATGGATCAACATGCTTGCGGGTAGCAGAATTGTACTCGAGGGCAGCAGTTGGCCCGCGGGCCACGTGTTGATTACCGCTGATCTGAAATGTTTTTTATATCAAAAGTTTAAGATACAAATGTGAACTTTTAATAAAAAATTTTAGAAATAACCATATTCATTTGCTTTTGTGTTACTTTTGTTCCAGCTTTTTCAGGGGTTGCACAGAAAACATGAAACCAACCAAATCACTTCCTGTTATGGTGGCTAATTTTAAAATCATTTGATAAGAAAGTTCCTTCCAAAATATAACCAACAAACTTTTAACATTATAAAGTTAAAGAACATAGACAGAGTTAATAGCAAAATTTAATAACCTTACTTAAAAACTTAAGTAAATAAGTTTAGAATATATATAACTTATTGTTGTTAGAATATATTATGTTTAATTGTTTTAGGTAGAAAAACATCCAGCTAATTTTCAAAATTTTATTATTTAGTAGAATTATTTAGTAGAATTATTTTTTATTCAACTTTTTAATCTGTGAAGGGTGGTTTATAGGAAATACCTTCCAGGTTTTTAGAATTGTTTTAAAACATTTAAAAGAACAAGTATTTAGTTTAAATCAAAACTTATCTAAATATAGTTTTATATTTTTATATAGAAATATAATATTGCTTAAATTATACTGTGTTGTTTCTTTATATTCGTTAATAATAAAAAAAATAAAAACGATAGAAAAAACATAAAGTGTAATTTTTAATTTTTACCTGTCTAATTTTAACTTAAATAACGAAAATATTTTTTATATTTATCTTGAATTCACCACTTTAAATATAAAGTTGTTTTAATTTTTTTATTTAAGTTTTTCTGAATTTTTTACGAAAAATTTTCAATTATTCATATTTTTAAGTTTTTTTAGTTTAAACTTTTGTTTTTTTTTTGAAAATTTAATAAAGAAAACTATTTTAATTTTAAACTACTTTAATATTACTAGTGCTAAACTACACTTAATTTTTTTTTAGTTTTAATAAGCTTTTAAATACCAAATAACTAAATACTTTTATTTTTAGAAAAATTATTTGTATTCTAGAATTCTGTGCAGTTTTTTGCTGAGTGCAAAACATAGTGCATTTATAAAATAAAATTGTTGCTAAAGCAACAAGAATAATTTAGTATTCCTTTTTTGTATTATTTTGTTATTAGAAGATCAGTAAAGTATTTACACTTTTTTGTATGATTTTATGATTGGATAAGTACATTTTTGCATGAAAGTTGTTCATTGACTAAAATGCTTATTCTTCAAAAAAAAATTTACACAACTACACTATAATAATACCGTTGTGTCATCTTTTAAAGATAAGTTTATTACACTGAAATTAAACTTTTTTACAGGGTTGCTATTAACTTGTTTTAACTCAGGCTAGTTTGAAATATTAAAAAACCCATACTAGTTTTAATAATTTTTAAACCTCAGACAAGGTTGTATAAACTTGATTTCTTTTCTAAAAATTAAGTTTTCATAAAGTCCTTTTGTTTTAAAATTAGTGTTTTATTCATAAAGCTTGATTGATAGTAATTTTGTTTTTTTGCTAATATTACTTTAATGTTTTTTTTTTTATAAGCTAGTTTTTAAACTTTATAAAGATTGCTGGTTTTGCCTCAAAAAGTATCAAACTTGTTTTTACTATACACATTTTTTGGGTAGCTGTCTAAAATGAACGAGCGTATAAAATTGCACGATTGCACAAAACTGCAAACAGATACTTTTTCAAGAGCAGACGATTTTGCATGGGTTAAATTTATTTTATTTTTTTTTTCATAGTTTTTTTTACTATCAATGTTATCCTTAACTCTTATTTTTGGTCGTTAAGTTATTTATTTATTTTTCTTTAATTATTTTTTTTTTAAGTTTTTGTTATTCTTTTTTTAATTGTTTTTTTTAAGTTAAGCAAATATATCTTTATAGTTATTATTATTATTATTAATTTTATTACAAACTACCACTGTAACCGTTTACCTTTGGTCGGTAGCTTTTTTTTAATATTTTTATGCATTTTTTTCCCCGTTTTTATTCTTATTATCACTTACCCCTAACCCTTACCCTTGGTCAATAACTTTTTTTACTTTTTAGTAGATTATTGTTTTTTTTTCTGTTTAATTTTATTTTCTATTTTTTCTCTGTAATTTTTGATTCCCGTGCAAAAATGTAACTCGTGCAAAATTACCCCTTGGTGCAAGATTGTCTGCATGCAGTTTTGTTTTCTTGTGCAATTTTGTGCTCACTTGTGCAAGTTTGGTTTCTTGCAAATTTAGCTTTGTGCAAATTTGGTTTTGTGCAAATTTGGCTTTATGCAATTCTGTATAAAACATTATACAAACAGTTGATAAGTAAAGTAAAGGTTTATGTTTAGGGGTTTAGCATTCTATTTCTGAAGTAGTTTTTATTTAGTTTAATTTATTTTTTGTGTTAGAGTTTTAAGTAAAATTTGTCTTTTTTAATAACTATAATAGAAATATAATATCTCAATTATTTTACAATTTCAAGAATAAAGTTAGACAACAGTATTATCAAAAGTAGTATGTAAAAGTGAAATCTCTAATTTATTTATTTGAAAACTTTTTAGTGTGTGACTTGCGGTTGGAGGGCCCAGGGTTGGTGGACACATTAGTAGTCATACTTGACCGTAGGCAAGGTTTTCTATTTGGTAGCTTTGCCACATCTAGACTAGAAGGGGGTTTATAGTTAGGGTCTATTTCAGGTATAATTGAGACTAAGATAATTCAATTTAATAAATAGAGTCAATGCAAGATAATGGATTTGTTAAGCTTTAAATTTAATAAACAAATACAAACCTACAAAATTCGCTAATTAGTCAATTATCAAAAATTGTTTAAATAAGTATCAGTCCTAACAAGATTGTATAAATTAGCAAGTAAGTCAAGTATAAAAAACCTATTAATATAATAGTATAAGCCCTAAATAAAATTGTACAAATAGGCAGTTAAATTTTTTTATTTTATTTTCAACTAGAACTTAATTGCTGAGTTGAAATTTAACTGTTCAAAGTCAAATAAAGGATTCGTGTCCAGACAAAAACAAATTCAAATCAAATAAGCTGTAAGTAGACTGATACCAAAACTCAAATCCAAGTATAGGATTTGTGTCCAACAAGTAACAAATCCAAATCAAATAAGCTATAAGTAGACTGATATCAACACTCAAATCCAAATATAAAGCTGTGACCCAAAAACACATTAGTGGCAGCGTGCCAGTAAAAAAAAAGTGTTTTTTTTAAATCCTCAATCCAGTTTTCATGCAAAATAATTGAATTGACAATTAGCAATGTGCTGATTATGATTGGCTGTACAGCTTTATTTTGATATTGAAAACTTAATTTCAGGTATGAATTACTAATGAGTTACAACTTTTAGTTTTAAATTTATTAAAATGCCATATAAAATAAATAAGGCCTTTTAAAAACTGCTCAAAATGTCTCTTGTATCTTAACTACTATATTGAAATACAAAAATACTACTATTTTACGTGATTTAATGTTGTCCATAGCATAAAGTTTTCATTATATACTTTGAAAAATAGACATAAAGATCATAAAACATCAAACTCTATTCTATAAAACTTAATAATTGTTATGATAAAAGTATATTAATATTAGTATAGAAACTAATATAAAAATTAAGTTAAAAAGAGTACAAACAGTAGCTTAATATAACTGATCTCTAACATTATCTATCAAGCAAAAAATTTTTTTAACTTATAGATTTGCTCATATTTTTTTAAATATTAATAAGATTCTTGTATTTATAGGGTGGCTAAAAATTTTTAAGCCCTAGAAAAACTTCAAAAACCTGGAATTTGACAATTTAGGCTAAAAAATATGTAAAAACCTTGAATTAGAGAAATTTTAAACAAAATTATATGCAAAGTAGTAAAATTTTGATTTGACACAAAAAAAACTTATAGATAAAGTTTTTTTTGTCATCAAAATTTTTTTTTAATTAGTTGAATAAGCTTAAAAATACTTAATTTTTTTCGTTTTACTATTTAACATTGCTTTTATCTTAAATTAAGTTTAAAAAAAAGACTCTTAAACGTGTAATTTTGAATACCTGGAAAAAAAATGATATAAAAAAACAATTGGCTACTCTGTAGTTAAGAAATTCGAGTTTTAATTTCAAAATTATAACTTATTCTTAAGTAATATTTTTAGGTTTTATATACTAAAACTGTCAACAAACTTCTAAAGTTTTAGCCCTTAAGTAGTTTCTTTTTTCTTACTTATAGCTCATTTTGCTAAATTTACATCAATTTATATTTACTAAAAGTACATTTATAGTATAAACTGAGGATGACTTAGATTTTTTTAGTTGGAGAAAAAGATCATGTAAATTAATCTTTGGCTAAGAAAAAAGAGACTATTAAAGAACAATTCTTCTTTTTTTAATTCTTGAAAGAACAAGTTTGCTTAAAGTTTCTGTACAAAACTCTGTTTTTATTTAAATTTTATCCTAGTTTGATATACTTTTTTACTTGGTTTTTATATTTTAAATATATAAATTTAATTTGTTAAAGATTTTTCTTTTAATATCCAAACTTGCTAGCAACTAGCAGTATTTTGCTTAATTTGATCCATTTAATACATAAAATAAAAACTTGGGCTAATGCAGGCATGTTTTAAGTCTGACGAAAAAGATTAAAACTATTATAAAATTAGATATTATGATCAAATATATTAATTTGCTAAACCTATATAATCTTATCAGTAAAATTTATAAATAAATTTATATAATAGCAAGTATACAGCTTAGGACATTAATAGCTGAAAAACATATTAGTTTATTTTTTGAGTATCTTCATACTCTTGTTAATTATAATAATTATCCTCGAGGTTAAAAATAATCAGTTTTTAGATATAAGTTTAAAAAGAAATAGACAGTATCCTACCGAAATAAAAGTTACTAGTATATTTTTTAATATTTTTAATGCAGTATTTATCAAACTTTCATCTCATAATTTCATTCTTTTGCAATTTCATTTGTTAGTGCCACTATTTGATTTAGCAGAAGATTTAGAGAAATTTTCCATTAAAGTTTGTACTTAAATTTTAAAAAGCAATACTCACATTTACTATGTGCCCCTTTTAAAAGTATTTTTTAACCCTAATCATAAAGATATAGAAACTTATAAAAACCATGAAGCACTTAAAACATCATTCAAAAAGTTACAGAAGTTATTCAAATAATAAGTAATGAGAGTGTTAACAAAATTTTAGTCCTTATAAGTCACAAAAAGTTGGTGACTAAGTTTAAATAAAAAAAAATCTTAAAGTGAATTGTCCTAATGTAAGTCCCAATAAGTCAAAAATAGTTTTGAAAAATAAAAATTTCAAGATGTCACAATAGTAACAACAAAATATGATTTTAAAAAGTCATAACAGAACTTGAATAAAATTAGTCCACAAATTCGCAATAGAACTGACAAAGTTAATCCAAAAAGTGCCTAAAAAATTTGTAAAATTATGCTTTCTTTTAAGTTTTTCAGGTTTTAATTTTTTGAGCATGAACTTTGCTTGAATGGCTTGTTTTTTGTTTTTTTTTTAACCTAACTTTAAACCAATTATTTTCAAATTTTTTAATGCTAACTTGAATTTTTTTTTTATTCTTAAGATTAAAGAACGTTCTTTTGCTTTGTTTTTCACAATAAATTTTATCGAATTGTGGTTTGACTTTTGTAGTGGGGCCCCTTTAGAAATTTGGTTTTTTCTATTTTTTAATTTTACAAAATTTTCTCCAAAAAAACTTTTTTTTTCAACTTTTTTCTACCAAAAGCTTAAATAAATGTTTCAGAAATTCCAAATTTCCACGATTTTAGATATTTAGGTTTACATACTTTTATGCAAAAAACATTTTTTTCTTATATTTTTTATTTTTGTAAACTTGTTTAGATAAGTTTTATGATGTAGCTATATTTTTCCCAATTAATTATTGTTTTTTAAATGTATGACCCATACAAGATTTACCTAAACTCCTAGCACTTGACAAGAAAACCCTCAAATAACTTTGCTAAGAATGCAGGTAAAACTTGTATAAGTCATATATTCAAAAAAAAATAACTAATTGGTAAAATATATAATTACATCATAAAACTTATATTTACAAGTCTGTTAAGAATAAAAAAACATATTTTTGCATAAAACTCTGTAAACCTAAAAATCTAAAATCGTGCAAAGCTGGAATTTTTCTGAAATAATTATTTAGGCTTATGGTAAAAAAAATAAATGTGGAATTAAAAATTAACTGCAAGTTAAAATTTAGTTTAATAAGTATGTTAAAATAAAAAAAAATGAAAAAAATATTATTTTAGAGAAAAACTTGTAAAACTAAAAAATAGAAAAAACCCGAAATTTCTAAAGGGGCCCCACAACAAAAGTCAAACCCCAGTTCGATGGAAATTATTGTGAAAAGCAAAGCAAAAGAATGTTCTTTAGAATAAAAAAAAAGTTTCAAGTTAGCATTGATTAGTTTGAAAATAATTGGCTTCAAAGTTTGGTTAAAAGAAAATAATTACAAAAAAACCATTCAAGTTAAGTTCACGCTCGTTCTTATAGTTGTCAAGAATTGTTAAGACCTTTACATTAGTTTGCTATGACATTAATGTAGTGAAATTAAAAATATATTTTAAATTGGTATTTAAGTCGAAACATTTAAACTAATAAAATACTACTGCTTTGGAGATAACTTAGTTCTTATAGATATACAGTGGACTGACAATGAGCAATTGAAAATCTACAATTAAAATATTTAACCAAGTTTTTTTTAATTTTAAGTACATATAATAAGACACAGTTTATTAAAAAATACCTTAAAGTTAACAACATTTTAAATGTAGATAAATGGCTTAAAAACTATAATTAATACTATAATATTAAATTTAATCAACTTAAATTGATTAGAAAAAATAAATGCTTTAACATTTAACAACATACTTAACTTGTTTTATGAAGCATTATAATAAAAGCTCCTCCAAAAACACTCATTTATCTAACAAAATAAATGGGCTATCCCAATTTTAAAAGCTTAGATGCACCACTGGTACTAAGAGAAATTGAACTAATTTTAAATGTATTATTTTCGTTATTGTATTCATTATTCACTTTTCTTAAGTACACGAAATCAAGCGTAGCCTTAATCGATTAGAATTGATATAGTCATAAAATTAGTTATAAAAATACTAACGTTGATTTTATAAACATACTTACTAATATATAAATATTTCAATACATAAAGTTTAATAATTGTTGACAACAAAAATACATTAAAAATACATTGTTTTATAAACATGAAAAATCTAGATGTGAGATTATTTGTTTTAAGTATTTATTTTTTATTTTTCAGCCTTATAAAATTCACATGTCAGATTCAATTGAAGAAATATATTTATTAAGATGTGTTTCTAATGGTCAGTATGATTATTTAATACTGAGAGTTAAGTCAAAAAATGATCATGTCCAAATTAATTCCGGTAGATCATCAGGTTTTACTGAAGAAGAATCTTTAAATACATTACCAAATGTTTTTGTGAAAGATTACAAGTCAGAGTATTACAAAGAAAAAATAATTGAAGGTTTGGAACAGTTGCGTTTAAAAAATGTAACAAATTCATTTTCTGATGATATGGAAACTCCTTTGTTACCCTTTGAACCCCATTACTCATGTAAAATGAAAAACGTTGATAGTTCCACGACAAAACGACAACAAAACGAAGGATCTTAGTGTGAGTTAAAACAAAAGTTGACAGAAGTTGACAAGGACAGTAAAGTTATGAAGTTTTTTGAAGACAAAAAATGTTCTGTTTGCCTCAGTAACTACAAAGAGATAGTTGATGAAGATCTCCATATTGTAGTTCCATTTTGTGGACACCCGTTGTGTTGTAAATGCGCTGATAATATTTTGGCCAGTGAGAAAAAAGAGTGTCCAAGCTGTATCGGTAGTTTTACTGCTTAGGCGTTCGATCTTATGAAGTTCAATGAAAATTTAACAGTAAAGTACAATGACCAAAAATTAATTTTGTAGTGCTTACAAATATGATGTTTTAAAAATTTATTTCCATTTTATTACGTTTCTTAGCCTACTTATACTTAAAATTAATAGTCGTTTACATATAGTGTATTTAAACTTTTATTTTTTACTTGCTATTTACCCTAGTAGATTAGTTTACTTGTTTTGAGTTTTGACCACAATAAATTCATAGGTACTGATACAAGTGTCGTTTCTTTCTCTAATTTTTTTAAAGAACAAATTAAAATATTGTTTATGTAATTGAGCCTAATAACTAACTTACGAATAAAGTAAACTACTTAAAGGTGTTTTAATTATTATACCTGATACAACTGTAGTTTTTTATGTTAATTTGTTAGCAGTTATTATATTTGAAACAAAACATATTAATTAAAAAAAAATTAATTATCATATCTAATAAAATTAGAGTTTAAACAAATATAATCAGTTTAAAATCAACTCATAAAAGATAAAAAAATTCGATTTTTGTTATTAATAATACTAGTTATAAACAAAAGATGCAAGTCAGAAAGAAATTGTTATATTACTGATTTGGCCATTAGTTTTATGTTGTACATAATTGTTTTTTTTTTTTATTGATTTATATATATTTATTTAATGTTATTAAGTGTTAAACCGTTTCTTAGTTAAAAAGACATTGTAAATTGCTCGAACCCGGTCGCATTCTTATTTTAAAACTTGGCCCGGGTCCAGCTAGGTTCTTTTTAAAATAAAAGACTTGGATCCGGCCAGATACTATATTTCTGGATCTGATTACTCACTCTTTCGAATTCATTTAATTCTCATTTTAAACCATGATATTTACGTGCTTTTTAATTAATCAGAGTTATATATCTCTATAACCCTAGACCAATAAAATATTAATTTTATAAATAGAATAAGTTGTTCACTAAAAATTAATCGTTCATAAAAATTTA
The DNA here is from genome assembly GCF_965202585.1 of Thalia democratica. NCBI lineage: Eukaryota > Metazoa > Chordata > Thaliacea > Salpida > Salpidae > Thalia > Thalia democratica. The sequence continues at coordinate 82,688,952 of NC_139167.1, forward strand.
AGCTAAGTCATAAAAATCTTAAATTAAGTATTTGGAATCATCTTATTTTGGCAACTCTGGGGTAGAGTACTAAATTAGCAATATGAGAACTAAGAAAACTAATTTAGTAATATTGATCTTGGCGAACCAGATTCAATTGAGTTTTTAAAAAACGTCAAGGGGCCGGTTCCGGTCAGCGACGGGAAAATAACGTTGCCTAGCCCTATGCCATAGCTTTTAGATTTTTTATTTGAATATTTAAAACTTGCAAAGCTACTTGTTTTAAAATTACTAATTCATAATAGTTAGCAATCTTATTAAAATAAATATGAAATCACACTTAAAAGCATAACAATGTAAAATAGTTTTAAAATAGTGTTAATTGTGATAAAATTCACCGATAAAGTTCATTTTAGTTTCTAAACTGATAACATGTATAATTAAATGTCAAAAAGATTTGAAAATAAGACTTAAACAACATTTTCGTGGTAAAGACCTTGATGTAATGATTGTTAAACTATTAAAACTTTTTTTTATTGTTAAGGTAGTATCTAAATACTTAAAGATACTTTAACTTAAAATAGTTTTTAATTTTACTTACTTTGTTTAAAAAACATAACAAACATTTTAAAAGGACAAATAGTTACAAACTAGTTAAATATAAGAAAATTAAAAAATAAAATGTACGATTCAACTTTTTCTAGTTACTTGATTTAATTTATAAAACAGCTATTTTGTTTTTCAATATATCAAAAAAAAACTGTAGGATGACCAATCTAAAAAAACAAATTATTATAAGACTTGAATTTTATTTAGAAATATTGTACTTAAAATTTATTGAAAAAATATTTATTTCAAGCAACAAAACAAAAGAAGGCCTATCAGTTAAAGTTCTAGTTTGACCATTTCACAAGAACTCGTCGTACAATTCGTCTTGTTTGAAAGTCGTACAACACGACTATAAATTACTTTTAGTTTTATTATTATTATCTAACTTAAACATAAAACAGTTCGTAAAACTTAAACATTCGATCTGATCTCAATTACGGCAACAAATGCTTGAAATAATTCACGGCCTCTAAAATGTGCTTAAAACTTTAGCCCTAACCAATAGCTACTAAGTATAACTTTAGCTCTAACTATAGATTTAAGTATAATATATGGGAACGAATCAAAATTGCACGTGAGGACAAAGTTGCACGAAGGCAAATTTGCACGAAGGGTCATTTTTTCAAGAAGACACGTTTGCTCGAAGACAAACTTGCACGTGGGGAAACGATTTCACGAATGGACAAAATTGCACGAAGACTCAATTTTTCAAGAAGACACGTTTGCTCGAAGACAAACTTGCACGTGAGGAAACGATTTTACGAGTGGACAAAATTGCACGAAGGCATATTTGCACTAAGGGCCAATTTTGCACGAGTGACAGTTTTGCACGGAGGGTTAACTTGCAAGGATACACTTTTACACAGTTAATAAAAATAAAAAATGAAAAACAAGTATTAACTAATTAGAAAAAAAATATTTGATTAAAAGATACATAGTTACTGACCGAGGGTAATGATTAAGAGTAATAGTGATAGTAAAAATAAAACAAAAATAAAAATTTAAAATAAAAAACTAATAGTCATACATTTAACCGGACAAACATTTCATTGTGCAATAGTTACCCATCGTGCAAAATTTCTCCTGGAAAAATTGTCTACTCGTGCAAAAATGTCCACTCGTGCAAAATCGTCTACTCGTGCAAAATTGTCTACTTGTGCAGTTTTGTCCGCTCGTGTAAATTTGACACCTACCCATAAAATATACTTATGTCAGTATAATAAAATTATGTATATAGTAGATACTTATGTTTAGTGTTTACTCACAACTATCAATTTTTGATAATTATAACAAATTTAATAGTTATAAGCTTTAATAATGAAAACTGTGCTACTTTTTTATGATTGCAAATAAGTAATTTTAACTTTGAATAATTAAATTGCTTCGACAAGTTTTATTGTATTGCCTGTAATTAACTGTCATAACTATTAGTCTTATATATGTAAAAGTAATCATACTTTAAAAGCAAGTATAAGCATTAGATAACGATAAGTTTCTCTAGCATTAAAAAATGTTTACTTTTGTTATTATTTAAGGTAGTTATAAATCGCTTCAAATAATACATAAAAATATAGTGAGCACTAGTTTAATTAAAAAAACACCCAAGTACAATACAACAAATTTTTAGCTCTAAAATATTTCAAAAGTTAAACATCTTGTGTATTTTATTATTGTTTTTATAAAAACATAAATTTTTTTGAAAATGAGGGATATTTTTTTTAATCAAAGAAAGATGCGTTAACTTTATTATTTTATATAGATACTAACTTTCAAGATAAGTTGTTATAAAAGAGTTAAAGACATGTGATAGTGTTCGTAAAACAAATATACTGTAATTTTGTTAAATTTTCTATCACTAAAAACGTCTCTGTAAGTATAAGATTGAAATGTCTACATACAAAGTCACATAAATCTTTTTAAACAAAAGATATTTTAGATGCGATATATAATCATAGTCTACAAATAAAACCTAAAAGCCAGTAAATGCCTTCGTATTACTTTTTTTAAGTTTTTTTTTTGTCTTTTAGCATAGATTTAATATCATTTAGTGTTAGTAAAAACGACAAATTAAACATCTAAAATGCATAAAGAGACTAATATAAATATAAATTTTTTTGAACTTAAAAAAAACTATTACTCAGATTTTAGAAATCGTTATTTTAAATTTCTGAGTTATAGATACTTGAAAAGAGTTTATATATCAATAGAATAATAATCATTAAGTATATGACAGTTAAACTAATACAAAGGGAATTTGACAGTTGAATACTGAGAGATATTTTCAGTAGCTTCACATAACTCTTCTGACCATTCATCTTTATCAGCATCATAACACAATACAATTCTTGTCCAATTTTGAAAAACAAATATTTTGCTTCTAACTGTAATTGCATTTATACTTAATGATCGAAACTTAGGTTTTTGAATTCTAATAAACACATTGCTTGTTTTATCAAAAATTTCGCAATTAGTGTCAAATTGAGTACCACCAATTGCAAACAATTTTCTATTAACACAAACTAAACCATGATTACTTCTTCTTTCGATCATAGTGGGCATTGCAGTCCAAGTATCAGTAAAAACATCATATGATTCAACTGTGTTTAAAATTCTACGGTTATTATTTCCACCAGAAACTATAATATTTTCTTCAAATACTGCACAAGCTAGATGTGATCTTGTTTCTTTCATTTTTGCAACTTCTTTCCATTTTAATCGTTTAGCATCAAACTGAAGACAAGATTTTAAATACTCATTATTATGACCACCAAAAAGATAAATTTTATCCATAAATGAACAAGCACAAAAGTGTTGACGTTCATCGGGCAAATCACAAACATAACTCCAAGTTTTACTAAAAGGTGAATATTTTTCAACTGATATTAAACAATTATCTTCAGGATCAAACCCACCAAATACATACGCTTCTCCTTTAAAACTAACTGCTTTAAAAACACGTCGTTTTTCTAACAATGACGGATGGTCTTTGAGATCCTTAAAATTGTTCACATCTAGTAGTTTTACTTGATTAATAGATTTAAAACTCTTAAAATCTAAACCTCCACAAAGAAGAATATTAAACATGACTTCATCACACTGTCTACTTTTATCATGAATAGTAGACAAATTTTGAAAAAAACTATCTCTGTTTCTCAATACTTCAAGACAATCATTATTCTTAGAAAAAAACGAAGATAAGTTTATGAGATACTCTAAACGGTGGTCTGATAAAAGGTTGAGACGAACTTTTAATAACAACTGTTTTCCAAGTTCGCTACGTTCTTCTTTGTTGTAACTCAACCATTTATTTGCTGCATTGTGAACTTCAACTTCTGAATCGATTTGTAAACTAGAACTTGCAAGTATTTTAGAGACAGTATTAAAATCTAACTCTAGAAAGCTTTCTGTTTCAACTATCATACTAAAACAACGTTTTATGTATCTAAAAACTGTAATGTTAAGACCTGACATGTTAAATAATGTGGCTAGCTGATAAAACAACACGGCATTTTTAATTTGTAGCTTTTCGTTAGAATTTTCAAATGCTTTACTTATCAAGTTTTCATTTAATAAATGTTTGTTTAATTTGATAGCCGATGTTAGTTCACAATGTTCTCGATTCATTTCATCTGAAATATTATAACTCAAGTTATTATAACTGTAGTATATATATTTATTAAACTCTCTAAACAAGTAGTTTTTTGGTTCTACAATGTCTGCAATCTTCGTGTAATGCTATATAATTACTCAAAGTTAATGACAAAATTTAATTACTTAAATATTTTTTATTCTAACTACAATTTTAAAATTTTTAAAATTGTGAGATTTTCTAATCATTCGTTTTTTTGAATAAAACTTTTAGATTGTGTTATAATAGTTTTTAATCTATTAACTGTTTTCTAAAAGTATTATACAAGTTTTAGTGTAAAGTAGAAAGTAATAGTACTTCTACAAAATGTCAAATACATACATCATACATAAATATTCGTTTCTTATTAACAATAACAAACATAATTATTAAAATTTTCTAAATGGTTTTTAAACTAATGTAGAAAAAGTTACATCATATCGTACTGCCTAAACTAAAAGTTTTCTGTGCATGAAATGCTAAAGACACAAAAATTGTTACTATGAATAATAAAATCATTTTAAGAGGATACAAATATCTAACTTAATATTGATCATGTTGATTAGTGTCATACATCTTTAAGCATTTAAATTATCAATTATTGATAAAAATATTAAATATCTAACACAATTTCTCAAAAAAAAACTTAAACAAAATAAAATCTTAAAATTAAATATTTAGTAATTAAACAACGAATACACTTGAAACAATTATTATAAGTTGATCTGCTACAGTTCGTTGTATTGTAGGAATCAACTAAGTAAGTACATAAAGTATAAATTACTTTAATTATAAATCACTTAACATTAATTTCTATAAAAAATCTAAAATTTAAATACAAAATTATTTTTTCCTTTAATTTATTAGTAGAACCCTGTGTACATAAAAATATTGTAACTTACACATAACATTGACTCACCCAGTTTATTAGAGCCATCAGAAATTTGCAAGTTTTTACTTTGGAAATTAACTTCAGAATTTTGCTTGCAAAACTGTAGAAAACTTTTGTTTTCATCAACATTTAAAATTTTCAAACTTTCTTCGATTTTTGCAACATCACTTTTCTTCACATCATTTCCGCTTGTACTAATTTTTGCATACATGACTTAAAATTTTTATGTCAAGTTAATTTTTACAACTGTTACGAAGTAATTAAACATTTTTAAACCACTTAAATAAATTTGTTAAAAATTGAATATATTTTAATTATATAAGCATTTGATCAACTGTTATTTATCATACTAATACAAGTTTATATTTAAATTACTTTTAAAATGTTGCAGAATATTTACTTAAATTATTTTTTTGTAGTTTTTAAAAAATACAGAATACACGTTTAAATTGAAACATAAATTAAGGTAGGTATTATGCAAAAATAATAAACACCTTATTGTAATTTCTGAGGTTTATTATTTTTTTCAAATATTTTAAAATTCTGGCTCATTTTAAGTAAAATAAAACACTATCTATAGTAAGTAAAATCTATGTTATATGCAAAAAAAATTATTAAACAAGACAGTGCGATGCATACTTTGTGAGAAAACAAAGTTGTGTTGTACTAATGGCAGAAGTGCTATTTTTTTGAAAAATATATTTTTAATAAAATAGTTGTAAGAGCCAAACACTGAAAAAAGACACTGTTAAAAAATGTTGAACACTTAAATTATCATAGTTACAACAAACAGAAAAAACATTATTTAAAAGGCAAAAAAGTTTTAATTTCAAAAAAACTAGCCTTTAGTTTAGTAAAAAATGTCTTAGCTAACCTGATAATCAAAAAAAAAACATTACTAGTTATAGTTTAAATTTAAATGTCAAAAAACCTCAAACTAACCTTCATTAATCCAATTACATTATAAAAATGTGTAAAAAATTAAAAGAAAAAAGAAATTTATTTCATTTTGAAATTTTCAGGTAAAATGAAAAATGAGAACTATAAAACATTAGAAAACATTTGAAACAAAAATGTTTTCATGGTAAAAAAATTGTTTATTATACATTTCACAGGGTATTAAAATTTCACTTATTTTGAATTCACATGTTGTTATAGTACGAAACATAAGAATCTTTTTTAAAGTCAATTTCAAAAATCTTTTCAAAAATAAAAAAACTACTACTTTTTTAAACTTTCATGTTGTAAATATTCTTATAAAAATGTTTAAATTAAATTTTTATAATTAACACAGAATAAAATTGAGCTTCATAGTTGTAGTTCAAGATAAATTTAAATGAATTAAATATTTTTATAGATAGTATGATTAATGGGTGTGCCTTTCATGAATATTTACAATCATACAATACAAACTAGGATGGGCAAGGTTGCTACTTTTTGAATCGAAAAAACCATTTTAAATGACTTTAAACTATTTTAAATCATCCTCATGAGAAGTCATTTAAAGTTTTTTATTTTTATTTTGAAATTACATCTTCTTATAGTACAAAAAATAGAATCTTTGAAAAGTCAACTTCAAAAACTTTTCAAAAACTAAAGAAACAACTACGTTCTTAAACTTTCATGTTGTAAATATTATTATAAAATACACAGAATAAAAATTAAGATTTCTAGTTAGTAGTTCAAGATAATTCTAAATGAATTCAAGATTTTTATAGAAAGTATGATTAATGGGTGTGCTTTTCTTAAATCCAATACAAAATAGGATAGGCAGGGTTGCTACTTTTTAAGTCTAGAAAACCATCTTAAATGACCTTAAACTATTTTAAGCTATCCTTATGAGTAGTCCTTTAAAGACTAAAAAATATATTTTAATCAAAATATAACTTTTAGTTTAAGATTTTAAACAAAGTTAGCTATTAAATATCACAATTTTGAAACTAAATTTAAAAAATCTTATTTATAAAAACACTAAACTGAGATTTTCAAAATTTTTTTAAAAGTATGCGGAGTTTTTTTATTTAAAACAATCAAACTAGCCTGGGTTATTTTTAGTGTTTTTTATGTTTAAACTAGTTTAGCCTGAAATATATCAAATCACCTTTAGATTTTCCAAAAAATTAACTAATCCTTAATTATCCTGAGTGTGTGACAACCCAACATCAAACCAGCATAGGGCATCTTTAGTTTTTGAAAAAAAAAGGTAAAAGCTTATAAAGTATAAAGCTGATTAACCCTGAATACCAAAAACTATCATTATTAATATATACTTATTTAGACCTAAAATGAAAAATAAAAAACTTTAAAAATCTGAGTTATGAATGCATTTAGAGATTTGAAACAAATATCAAAACTACTTTAAGTTTTGCAAAAACAAAAGATTGCATCAATTAGATTGTACTTTAAAAAAAAGTTTTAACTAGCAAGAATAAAAGGCAACCCTGAGTAAAAAAAAACCTAGAAAAAGATATTAACAGAGTAGTCACTTTTCAAAGTAAAAATATTTGTCTAATTGAAAAGATCTAGCCAGAATAAACTAGCTTAATTTCATCTTAAATTTTAGAAAAAAAAAAGAATTCAGAAGAAGACAAGTTCAAGACTTGAAAATACACAGTTGATCAAGGATAAATCCCTTGAGATTTTTTTGTTTAAAACGAAAGAATTAAATAGAAAAATAAATCTAAAATTAGCTTAAAATTTATTTTTATAAATAGACCTAACAAGCCTCAAATTTGCAAAAAAAAACTTTGAAAAGTTCAAACTAGCCTAAGTGTAAGGCAACCCTGTATTAATATCAGCCAGGGTTTCCTCAACTTTGCCAATTGGTCCCCTTTGGAGCCATTACAGAAATTTAGGGGGCCTGAGCAGTAATTGAGCAATGTGACCATAATTTGAAACTTCCACCTGATATTTTAAAGTTGCTGATCGACAGCAAACAAAAATTAGGGTAACTCACCATTACTAACAAAACTTAAACAGATTTTAGGTAAAATTGCAGTACTGAGTTTAAAACTTAAAACGTGTTTCTTAAATGCACATGATATTTTAAAACTTATGTTAACTTTTAACTATTGCAGAGTTTCTTTTTCTTATAAGCTTTCTTTAACTATAAGTTATATTACTATCTATTATAAGCTAATCACATTTGTTATTAAGGTCTGTACAGGGCTGCCACTCTTAGAGTGAAAAATCTTCCCTGAGTTTCCCTGAGTTTTTTTTTAACCTTAAAATTTTCTTATTTAATTAAAAATAAAAAATTTAATTCTAAAATATTGAAGAACTAGCCGCAAGGCTAAAAAATTTCTAAATAAGCACTTGAAAAATAATAAAATTAACTTTTAAAAAAAAAAATATTGAAACTGGATTAACTAAACTAATTCTGGATTTAGAAAAAAATTTCTTTGAGACATTTTAAAAAACCTTTAAACTTGCTTGAAACTTTTAAAAAAACTCAAAAATTCCCTGAGTTTCCCTGATTTCCCTGAGTGTGTGGCAACCATGTGTGTCTTTTTTAATACTTTGAAATATATTTTTGCACTTTGTAAACTTTGCTTCCATTAATATATTTCTTGTATCAAAAATCTGTGTAAATATCAAACTTATACTTATTATTAAAAATGAAATATTTAGTTAGCTATACATAAAATTAGTTCAAAACTTCAAAGTAAAACTGGCAAGATCTACTATAAAACTAACTTATTTAACTACTAAAATGTTGCAGAAATACAAAAGTAAATTTTTAGAAAGATGAAAAATTTGAAACCTCTTTATGAACAACTTTCACAATAACTTTTTTATTTTGTTGTTTACTCTCAATTTAAAGGGTCAGGTTTTTACTAACTTACATGAGATAAACAAATACTTTGATTTGTTAGAGCATATAAGAATTTTTTCATTTTAAATCATTATAGATCATTTAAATAAATTGCTTAATGTTATAATTTAGTTTAATCAAAAATAAAAGTTTTGTTCAATTAATCTGTAAAGATTGTAGGTTACTAAAGTAATTACTTGTAATATTATATTGTACAACCACTCTATATAGCATGATGAAATTCAAACTTAAGTTAAAACTAAATGATATTTAAATGTTTTACTATACTATTTATAAAACCTAGGTATGAAAACTATTTGTTACAATATATATAAAAAACATATACAAATGCTAACAAATATATAGAATCAAACATTAGCTTTATAAAATACTTTCAATGAAACAAAAACTTATAAACATAAATCAAATCTTAAAGAAATACACTTTTAGTAGGTATAAATTAAATTGAGAATAGTCTACTTAGAATTGAAATAAAAATTACTTACATATAGATAAAACTAAAAAAGAAAACTTTACAATAAACAATACAAACAATTATTAAGTTCAACTCTAGAACTACATCTTGGAGGTCTTGATAAAAATCTCTCTACGGCTGGTGTATAAAGCTCTGTTCTCAATTTTATTTAACCTTACACCTGAAAAACTTTCTTTCTGGTTGACGGGTTTTGTATTATTCAGTATTAAAATAAATCGAAAGCAAGTGAAAACTAGTATTCTATTACATCAACATTAAAACTTTTAAGTTTAAGTAAACTTTTAAAATAAAGAATTTCCTACTCAAAATTATAAACATTCTTAAGCAAAGTATAAAGTAAAAATTTAACAGAATTTCTAACGAAAATAAATTTCTTTTTTTTTTTAAGTTATCTAGAAAAAAATTAACTTTAAGAAACTTTATTCAAAGGTTGTTTGATCAAATAAAGACTTAAAAGGTGTCGAAATATCAATTGTTCTCGTGTTGTTTAAGATTTTTATATTAATTTATACCTGTTTTAGATAAGTTTTTAACTATGGGTTCAATAACAAAACATTTTTAAATCTTTCTTGTTTAAAACTTACAACAATAAATTTTAAAAAAGCTACTCTATGTCAGGAGTCCTGACTATTAGAATTCAATTAATAAAAAGCTCTGAAGACCAAACAAAAAGCTTTTTGTCTTAAGTTAAAGTTTAATGCTTAAGTTATTGTGTTGCGACTTTTAGAAACCTGGTAACTAAGCTTTAGATCAAATAACTTTCAAGCACATTTTGATTAAACTTGTTTTAAACTGTTCGTATTACATAAAATTATAAAGATAATAAAACTTCCTTGCAGCAAATTTTATGCAACATAGCAATTCTATTTAAAAAAATGTAAATAATTTCAAACTAAACGCAACATCTACAAAATTATAAACCATCACAAAAAGTTTGAAGAATTTTTTTTTTTGTAAATAGTTAAAAGTTTAATCGAACAATATGTATTTATTGAAACAAATTACCTTTTATGCTAGTTTAGTTTTTGTGAGAACTTGTAAAAGTAGTATATTATGTTATAGTAGTTATAGTATAGATAAACTTATAACAAATTTAAAAATTATGAATTTTCAACTGAAAATCTTTGTGTTCATTCAAGCTCGTTTAGTACGACTAAGTTTAACAGGTAAAAGCAGATTAAGAGGTACAAATAACTATTTTATGCATTTTATTTACACAAATGACTAATTTTTATTTCAGCAATCATCAATAAAGCTCAGAAGTTTCTCGTCATTAATTATAAAAATGAAATGAAGAATTATATATGAGAGATGTTTTAATGTTGTACAAGTTTTTTGATATTCTTTTATTTTTAAAGTGCAGCTTAATTAAATAGTTATAAACAAAATTGAAAAAATGTTTCTTTTTTATTAATTCAAATGTCCTTAAAAGTTGTTAAAAAATATTTAAAGCCAAAAAATTTCTACATATTCAACAAAGGACAATAATATTTAGCCTTTTAAATTTTTTACATCAAAATATTTTACACATGACTTATATTGTAGTTGCTAGCTTGAGTTTTCTGAACATTTTTATTTTGCAAGTTTCAGATTAATTAGGTCTGTTTTTTTTAAATAATTTTAAGCTAGTTAAATTTTCTAATCTTATAAGATTTCTAATTTTAAAAACTTTTTTTTAATTTTTTTGTGTTTTCTAGCTATTTAGTTCTTTTTTTTAACAAAAAAAACTAAAAGGATTCTTACTTGTTGAATTGTATATTTTTTAGTAAGTAACTTGTTTTCTAGTTTTTTTTTTCAAAAAGTAAAGATGGACTTCGGCTAGATTTTTTTTACTCTATATTTATTCTCTATAGTCTATAGGTATCAATTATGTTGATATTTAGTTCTAGGGTTTATTATGAGTCAGAGCTGTGGCGTGTCTAGACTTTTTTCAAATGGGGTTCACAATTTTTTTGTTTTTAATTTCCGCTTAAGTACCATTTCAAAGGTATGCATTGCTAGTTAAGTAAGCAGTATTTAGCCGAAAAAATCTGTTTTTCAAATCCTTTTTTCTGCTTAGAAATAAAAAAAATATCGATAAGTAGTAATAGAAAAATTAAATATTTTTTTATTTGTTATACTGTATTTAATTTAGATAAATTGAAACTAAAAGAACCAGAAAAAAAGTTATGAACTTACAAATTATAATTTTAATGTTAGTAAAGATGGACTTCTTACAAATTTTACTTTTAAATTTTAAACTCTTTACATTTTTAAATCTATTTATAATATTTTTTTTCAAGTAATTTGATCTACAAAAATTGAAATTTCACAAAAAAAAATTTTAGATTTATACAGATAAATTAAAAAATCTTTAAATTATGATTAATTTAATGTTTTTGATTTATAACTAAGAAAAATGACTTTCTTAAAGTTTATAAATTGAAAACAAGTACTTTTTTGTTACGTTGTGCCCGATAAATACAAAAACTTTGAAGTAATCAATTTAAGTGGTGTTGTTTAAGTATATGAAAAACATGCTTTTTTCAAAACCATTTTTCTTACGATCATTGTAATTTAAATTTGTAAACAAATTGCGAGTTATAGTCGTGTTTTAAGACTTACATATAAAGTTTTACTATAACCAACATTAAGTAGTCGTAGGATTATTTAAATAGTAGAACCAAGTTTGGGGTAATTCTTTTAAGAATTTATTATAATATGAAAATATTCTTTTTTAATTCAGAATTTTATTTGTAAATCTCATATTTTACTTTCAAAGGCGTTACGAAAATTACTTGAATGGAACGAGTGCGAGTTACAGTCGCGTTGTACGACTGACAAAGTAGACACATATTCCCAATACACTTCTTTACAAATTTCGTTGAGATATATACAAAAATATTAAAACGATGTTTGTGTTAGTTTATCTTTGGCATCATTTTGTTTAACTTTGTTCAAATTCAAAAAGTTTTGTGATAGTAATGTACAAGTTTTATGTACACAGAAGTTTTTAAAGGTATTGTAAGTTATAGTTGATTTGAACGACTTACAATTTTTTAGACGGTGGAACTGTGACTTACAATATCTCTACAAAGTTTTTTAAAAGTTTCACGTCAAATATAATAAATTGAAAGTATATTTTGAATAAAATTAACTAAAATATTAAATATAATTATTATTTTAAAAAAATAACTGTTTATAAGTTTTTTATATTTTGTTTAAAGATACTATTTTTCTGGCTAATAAAGACTAAGTTTTGTGATTATAAACTAAATTAAATTTAGTTTTATTACGCTATAAACATTTTACATTTTATGCATTATATGTATTTACGAACTGACAAATAAAATTTTGTTTTACAGTACATTATTTTAAAATCACTTAAAAAATTAGAGAAAAATGTTAAACTAGTTTTTGAGGTATAGTATAAAAAACGTCCCTCAGTTAACTATTTTTTTGCTTTACTCTGCAATAAGTTTCTGTTTAAGATGCTGCTTTGCCGAAAGCATTGTTTTCTCAAATAATAGTCTCGTATGTTGTATTTATAATTTCTATAAAACGAATTACTTATACTGTTTATCCAAAGTAAAATGCTTATTCAACAAACATACAGACTGAAACATATATTTTAACTTAATTTTTTTAATTTACATTGTAGTATAGATTTCAACGAAGTATTATGTAAGACCAGCTTTATAAGCATTTTTAGTACTTGTTTAACTTCGTGTTTTATTCACAATAAAAAGATTCTATACTACAATTTATAGCAACGAGTTACTATTACATGCGTTGTAAATGTACCAAATGATGTCATTTAACATTATTACAAACATCTAATTTAATATTTTGTAAATTGATATTTGTATAAATCGCCAAGTAGATGCTTTTGACCGATAATTGCAAATGAAGTCAGTAAAATACTTAACATATAGAAATTAACAGCTTGATGAATTTAGATTGTAGGTTATTTTTACCTAAATAAAATACTTATTAAAAATTTGTAAGCTTCACAATGCAAATAAAACTTACTGCTATTTTATTGAAACATTTCGATCAAACCTTGTAAATGATTACTAAATTTAGTCAAATGTTTTCTTTAAAGTTTGTGACGTCAATGGTTTACTAAAACCAAATTCATTTTTATTCTTTATATTTTTTAGTTTATTATCCAATATAGATTTTTAATGAGTTCATCAGCTAAAAATTTCAAATTGAAACACAACTATAACTCTCAAGTTTTATTTTTTGCACGAAGATACTTTTGCACGAGGGGATAAAATTTCACGAAGATAAAATTCCACGATAGATAAAGGTATAAAATTTAAACCAGTTTACTAATAAATAAGTCTAAAATTTATGTCTATTATTCATTACCTTTAAAATTTATTAAAACTATTAACAAGATTTCTGAATAAATAATTATATGCAAAAAAGTTGCAAAATAAAATGATAAATACAAAATTAAATAAAACGAAAAATACCTTTAATCCGGTGTACGACATACATATAAAAATAAAACCATTTAGCAGCAGTCTTTCATAATGCGTACGTACAAAATTTCGATTAGTTTTTTAAACTTAATGTACTATAAAATGCATTTGTTTAGTTGAAAAAACATAAATATAAAATCAAATTTAGGCTTATAAAATGAACTTTAATTTGATAAACTATAAAACCACTTTGTGGATTTTATTAGTTCTGCAAATACGAGTTACTTGAACTTACTGAGAATTTTTGAATTTAATTTTTATGAATAACTGTCTAGTTTAAGAATATCAATGTTGTTGAGTCTGACAAAAAACGCTGGTTTTTATAGACATTAACTCACTTTAAAATGTTGATAAAACTAATAAATTTTATGTGAACTCCCAGTTCTATTTTTTATTTACATATTTTGCAATAATTGGTTACGATATAATCACAGTTGAATTAGCAATAACTTAAATCAAGTAATTTTGCTTACTCAAAAAATATTTTTTATAGTCACTAGCTTAGTTGAAATTACTGTTTTTTTTTAATTTTAGGTTTTGTTGTTAATAAATAATATGTTTTACAAAATACTCGTAAGTTAAATTGTCGAAAAAAATACTATACATTATAAACATCGCATTTAAGAAAACTTTTTGGGTAAATTGTTTTTAATTAAGATAGAACACTTAAAAATTAAGTAAACATTAGCACATTTAAAATTTTTTGATTAATTTTAGTAACAAACAATATAATTTGAAACTGGTATAAAAAATAATTAATTAAGTTATAATTCATATTACAACTGTGTTAATCAAAGTAATAATTTTATAGTATTTTGATGTTTAAATACATTTGAATATGTAAATTTATTGATAACAAGCTTTAATGACTATTGCAAACTGTAACTTATTTTTTTAAGGACCGTGTTATCAGTATTGATAATCGAAATAATTACAAAATATTTTCTTTCAGAAATAATAAATTGTTTTTAACTTGTGAAAAACTATGAAAAAACATTGATATAGTCGCGTTGTACTACTTATAAAACATGCTTCAAGAACTTTTACAGATATTACACCAAACAGTAAATGCGTTTGAATATATACAAAAATATTAAACCGATGTTTGCAGGCTGACGTTAACAAGTTACTAGTAACTTATTAAAAAAAGTTTAGTTGCAAACTCGTTTGCAACTTTTTTACTCACTTTTTTCATAGACGATTAATGTATATATTACACTTTGTTTTTTCTAACATAGTTTAGTTAAAAGTGAAAAAAACCTGAAAAAATTAACATACAAAAATGTACAACAGTAAACCTTTATTAATAGCTCATTTAAAAAGCTCAATTCAAACTAATTAAAAGTAGTTGTAAAAATGTGTTAATGTGCTTTTATAATAAATATTTAGTGTTGACGTCATCAAATGTTCCAGCAAAAATCAGATTAAAGTTGTACTATAGATATGTGATGATTATTATTAGTTAGAAATTCTCATATATGTCAATTTATTTTATAAGTCGTACAATGAGACTATAATAAAATTTCGATTTAAATAAACTGTTTCAATTCTCTAAGTCTAAAATTGTGTAAACATTTTACTGTATGATGCGTTTTAATAAAAATTAAAAAATTAAACTTTCAAACATACTTATAAAAATAATTTTACTCAATTCTAGTGCTTAAAACTACCGCAAGTATTTTATTTTTTAAATGCAAGCTAGTTTAACTAATGTTGTTTTAAGTTCTGTTACTTTAAATACATAGATACACGTTTAAAGTCAAGTTGAACGAAATGAACCACTATATACTTAATCAGGTATTAGCGAGTTATATATAAAACTTATTAGTAAATATATGAAGTTACTAAAACGTCCAAAAGACAATGGTCTCATTATTTCTTACAAAGTTTTTAGACCGTTAAAGAAGTTTCCTTCGTAATTTTCAGATCGTAAAATGCAACCAAAGCTCATTCTTGTTTCTAAAAATCTGTAAATGACACATGACTTTAATGACTTCGTAAACTTATTCATGTTTTTATAACAACTTACTGACGTAAACGACAAATTACAGCAAGAAGACTTTACTGCTTGCATATTTTAACGAATGTTAAAGTTTTTCACTTAAGTATTAGGAGTAAACTGTTTAATTCGCAAGTCGTACATCATGACTAAAAAAGTATCTTTTACTTATCAAATAAACTACACACCAAAACTAGTATGTAGACCAGGGTTTCCTAAACTCATTTACTAAATCGCTCCCTTTTCAGAAGTTTGAAAAAAATCACCTCCATTATTTTAGAAACTATTTTTTTCTTCTTGAGTACGCTCTTTTTAACCAAAAAAGTTGCATTCGAAATGTAATTTAGTCAATACTAGTAAATGGTACTTCTTATGCATGTACTTTTGGGCTGTGTTCAGAGTAATTTACAGGGCTTGATAAAATAATTTACAGCTTTTTTCTTATACGCCCAGTAAAATACTTGAATATTAAAAAGCCTTTTGTAATCTGTATTCAAATCTGTTTAAATATGATTTGTTTTGAAACCAATGAAACCTTTAGGTTAGTTGTGGACAAATTTTGTAGTCAGCAAGTAATTTTACTAGAAAATCCTTTCTAGTGTCGACTTGTTAAAAAAATGTACTTGCAGGCTGCGTAATTTAAAAAACTGGCATATAAGAAAATTAAAAAACCTCGAGCAAAATTGTAATAAATTGATTTGCTATCATTGTGATTTAGGAAGTACTAGTTTGAACTGAAAACCAAATTGAAAGCGTATTTCAAAGTATTAAGTGTCAAAATGCTAAATTTTATTTGTTTTGCACAAGTAGTTTTCAAATTACTTAGCGGGCCGAAATTTGACTGGGTCTGGACCATACGTTACTCATATAAAATCTTAACTGTAACCTGACAGCATAATAATTTCTTATATAACGAATTTCGGACATTTAGAAGTGAATGCTAAGTAACTTATTGAAGTCGCACAATATACTTAAATTGTTATATCAATGGGCATGTTCTGAAATTACTTTACCATAGATTAAAAAACTACAAATGAATGAACAGCTTATTTTACACATAATGAAACAAATATTAAAACATCATTGCTGATCTAGTTTTAGGAGGTTTGACTGACTTGTAGATTATCTCACATAAAAAGTGGTTTTATTAATAGCTTCTGTTAATGCAAAAAAAGGTTTACTTTAATGCTAAAAGATGTTATAAGCAAGTTAGTTTTAAATTTAAAAATTTATTTTCTTACTTTTTAAGCTATATATTTCGTAGAAGAATACCATGAAACAGTATTTGACTTGAATAACCTTTAAAAAACTAAACATTAATCCTAACAATATTTTATTTTCTTTATTTAAATTTAAGAAATAAAAATAAAGGTTTTACAGTTAGTTTTGTGAACAGAAAGTAATCAATTTAAAAAAAGTTATTAGATTAAAATTTTGTTTTGTAACTGTAGCAGTCTTTTTGATGGCTTATTTAATTCTGTTTAAAAATTAATTTGTTTTCTAGCTATCAACCTATAATAATTTAACAGAGGAAAGTAGTAAAAAATTAAAATTTTAAAATAGTTGAACTATTGAAAAAAACAACACATTTTAATTGTCAAAGTATTTTGATTCTAGATAAAACAAAAACAGCTGTACTAATAGTTTAAAATTCCTTAATATACAAATTTTTTTAACAATAACAAATCAAGTTAGAACTTAAAACTGACTTTAAGAATCTTTTTAGTGAAATAGTTAAAGTCATTTCAAATAGAAACATCAAATCTATGCTCTTTTAAAGTCAAGATCTTTTTTGAATTAAAAACTTTAATGGTTTACAATATTTTTTTACTCTTACGGATTAAACAAGTAACAGTAATGTCAAATAAATATCTTTTAAACAAATATTTTATTCACTATGCTATAAAAACATTTACTGTAATGTAAAACGACAAATATAAACTACAAAGATAACCAAGTCAAAACATAACTATCAATAACTTAAAACACAATGTAAATACAGTAAATAACACTCAATAAATACAGTATACTTCCGCTTGAATTTGCACTTTGAACAAAATCAAAAAGTGCGAACTTAAAAATGCATTCTCTTTTTTTTTTTCGAAAATGGCAAATTTTAATATGTTATAATGCAATAATGTTATTAATAAACGTTAAAATCCACTATTTTTAAAAAACATAAAACAAACACTCAATAACAAAGACTGATATGTATAAGCTATTAAGTATGATAAAATTTTTGTTTTATTAATATTTAGTTAGTTATATACTTTATTCAATTAAGTTTCAGAAATTATAAATTTATACTTTTTTTAGGTAAAAAATGCGAACTCAAGAGGAAGTCTACCGTATTTAATATTCATTAGGCATTAAGCAAATTTTTTGCAGAATAAATAACTTAATAAATTTGTTTTTATAAAAAGACCACTTAAATACAGTATAAACCAGCTCAAAGAAAAAATCTTTTAAAAAATCAAGTAAAATTTAAGACTTTACAGAAAATAATGTCTTCAAGTAAAGTCTAGTCTAATGTGAGGGATGAGCTTCAGGACTGTGTGCAAGTTTTTCTATACCTGGTTCTAAATCAGTCAAATAAAGACTCAAGTCACCTCCTTTACGAATATCTAGATTATATCTTTTGCTCAAGATGTTGATAACTGAACTGAAAGCTTTCTCAACAACATAGCTAGAAGGAAAAGCTTAAAACAACAATCTAACTTCATTCCAAATGATTGGATACTTTTGCCTTAGTTTTTGTTGAGTCCAAAAGCTTTCATATCGTTCTTTGGAAAAATTTATTTTAAGTTAAAGGTCAGTTTGTAAGTCTGATAAAGTTTCCTGTAAGTCAACGATTACTTCGATAAGATCTGCTTCGAAGGGATCCATAATCTACTTCAGTACGTTTAATTGAAAAACATCAGTAAACCGTTTATCTATACCACGTTTAATTTGTTTCAGATGAGATGAAAATACTTCTACTTCACCATAACTTATTTGAAGTTTTAAGTTTTCTAAACTTGCAACCTGTGAAAGTTGATTATTTTTGAATTTTTTCCGTACAGTTCAAGTTGGTTTCTGAAACTGGTTATCTTATTTTGGACTTTTACAAGATTTAATTTTTACCTTATAAAGTTTTGTTCATTGATCTTACTATATAAGTTATCAGACATTGTTGATCTGACATGTAAGCAATGTCTATTTTTCTTTTAACAAGATTGTCTGCCAATACCTTATCCTTTTAAAAAAAACTCAATAAATGAATTAAAAACAGCAAAAAACTTTGTAAACAGTTTCCTTTTGATAACCATTTCATTTCTGTATACATTATCAACTTATCAAAAACCTCATTGTTGTCGTTGCACAGCTGTTTAAACAGACGACTTTGTAAAGCATGCCTTTTTATTTTGTTGACAGGTTTTATCACAAAGTTTAATGAGTCTTTTAAACGGACGCTCAAACTTTTTGCAACTAAATGTTGGTGATGTATATTATGCAATGAATAGTAAATATATCTTGGTTTAACTCTTTGTAATATGTGATTAATTTACGATACTATCCTATCATAGACGGAGCACCATCTGTTGCAAATCATATAAGAGTTTTTGAACGTTTTTTATTTACTTCAAAAATTTTTTTTAAACACAAACCTTCCTGTGCTATGCGTTTCAATTAGTTGGAAGAACGCTAGTTCTTCGTATGTTGTATCATCAACTATTAAACGCAAGCAAATAAGAAAAATACATTTTTTTTCCAGCAAAGTTGACTCGTCAACCTGCATCAAAAAAATATATTGCATATTCGAACTAAATTTTGTTCAAGACATTTTGACATTCAACCTATACGTCTTTTCACAGTGTTGTTGCTTAAAGGGTTAGAACGTAAAATATTACTAGTATTCTATAATAAATGACTCTTTTCAGAACTGTTTTTAGACAGGAATAAACGTATTTTCCCCAATGGTTTGAGGCAGTCCTCGTTTAGCAACTATGAGAGATAGATAATAAGAAGCTAGTTGTCCATCTTCAATACTTTGTGTAGATTTTTTGAACATGTTTGTGATTTCATACTGTTTTGTTTACTCATCTCGACATTTTCTAAAAAACTCTACATTCTTATCTGCATGTTCGGAATAAAACATATACTTTATGTAAACAAAATTGTTTTTTTTGTTTAAGTTTTACCTCACGGTCAAATATTTAATGGCAAGCTAAAATTAGTAAAATAACAAAATAGGAAGTAAAAATTTTATGACTGCCCAAAACTAACGATAAGAAAATGCTCATTAGCCATTAGCTTGCGCACTACGCGCAGCTCGAATATGTTGTTATTTATTTATTTTTTTGGCTCAGTTAGCCATAAGATCGTGCAAAAAGCACACTAGTTTTAAGAACTTAAGAAACTGATTGAATTTAAGAACTTTGTTATGATTGTCATTTTATAAGAACTTTATGTTTATTTGTATAACTGTATTGTAATGTGCTCAGTTAAGCCATAAGACCGTGCGAGATGCACACTAACTGATTATAAGAACTGTTTTATTATTTTATAAGATCTTGATTCTTATTTGCGTTATCGTATTATATTGTGCTTAGTTTAGCCATCATTGTGCATGAAGCACGATATATATTAAGACTCTGTATTATTAGTACTTTTATTAGTAAGAACTATTTTAGTATTTAAGATTTCAAATACTTTAAGAACATTTCTATTTGTAGAACTTTGTGTTTATTTATTGTGTTTATATTCGCAGTTTTGTTCTACCGATAAATTGGCTGCTTTATCGTTTCTACTTTCTAATTGTCACATTAACATCACGTTTTCAATAAACTCACTTCATTTAAGAAATTATATATATTAAGCTTATTACATATTTAATAATTACTAAGTTAAACCTAATGAGTAAGGTAAATTCAGTAAAAGCCTTAAGAGCTAAACGCGCTAAGCGTTTAGCTTAAAAAAGGGGACTTCCCCAAATTAAAGGTAGTTCCTACCTCAGGCAATTGAGGACTACAAAACAAACAAAAAAACTTAATGAATATCAACAACTTTCACACAGCTTTGCTTTAGTTCAAACAGTTCTTAAATGTAAATTGTCTAAACATAATTTTCTGGTTTGATTTCTACTCCACTTGATTATTAGTACGGTAAGTTTAGTTAGTAGTTATTGTATTACGTTTAGAATTTATTATATACTTAATAAATTAATTTTCAGACTAATTTTGCTTATTGTACTTTAAAATTTTCATGCAATTTCTGTTATTTTTACTGATAGCTTAAAAAGGTAGAAAAAACACATATTGTTGTTAAAGTTTTGTTTTTTTGAAAACAAATGCTCATATTTTTTAGTAAACTTAAATAAATTCTATAACTAATAAATTATTAGACTATATAAATAATGATAAAAAAAATTTGATTTTTAGAAGTCATCTAAAAAATCATATAGAATTTACATTTTCATTGCTTAAGTTTTAATTTTTATAACTCAACTACATGATAATATTGGTCAACTTAAAAACTTTTTTTTCCAAAATTAAAACATATAAATTCTTAGTAACTCGTTGACGTCACTAGTTTACGCAAACAAACATCAGTTTAAAACTGTAATTCATAATTTAAAGAGTAAAGTTTTAGTTTAACCATTTCATAACAACTCGTCGTACAATTCGTCTTATTTGTAAGTCGTACAACACGACTATAAATTACTTTGAGTTTTATAATAATTATCTAACTTAAACATAAAACAGTTCGTAAAACTTAATTATTTAATCTAATTTCAACTGAATATATTTTATTAACCGAAAATGCTAGAAATAATTGATTCAAGAAATGAGTCGAAAATAATAATGCTCTAAAATGTACTTAAAACTTTAGCCGTAACCAACAGCTTCGATTTAAATATAATATATGGGAACGGGTAAAAATTGCACGTGGGGACAAAATTGCACGAAGACAAATTTGCACCAAGGGTCAATTTTTCGAGAAGACACGTTTGCTCGAAGACAAACTTGCACGTGAGGAAAAAATTTCACGAATGGACAAAATTTCACGAAGGTATATTTGCACTAAGGACCAATTTTGCACGAGTGACAGTTTTGCACGGAGGGTCCCCTTGCACGGATACACTTTTACACGGGTAATAAAAATAATTTGTACGAGGGTAAGGGTTATGGGTAACAGTGATAGTAAAAAAAAGGCAATAACTTTAAAAAATTCTTATTGTAAAATCAAGAAAAAAACCTATCGGTCAAGGGTTAGGGATAACAGTTAGTTAAAAACAAGTAATAACTAATTAAAAAAAAGATTTGATTAAAAAAAAAACTTGTTACCAACCAAGGGTAATGGTTACGAGTAACAATAATAGTAAAAATAAAACTAGAAATTAAGATTAATATAAAAAATTTTAGTTATATATTTAACCGGTCCAAATATTTCTTTGTGCAAAAGTTACCCTTCGTGCAAAATTTCTCCTCGCAAAATTGTCTACTCGTGCAAAAATGTCCTCTCGTGCAAAAGTATTTACGTGCAATTTTGTCCGCTCGTGTAAATTTGAAATCTACCCATAATATATACTTATATCAGTACAATAAAATTATGTAAATAGTATTTACTCACAACTATTAATCTTTGATAATTATAACAAATGTAAAAGTTATAAGCTTTGAGAATCAAAACTATGCTACTTTTTTATGATTGCAAATTAGTAATTTCAACTTTAAATAAATAAATTGTTTCGACAAGTTTTATTGTATTGCCTTTAATTTACTGTCATAACTATTAGTCTTATATATGTAAAATTAATCATATTTTATTAGCAAATATAAGTATTAGATAACGATAAATTTCTCTAGCATTAAAATAAATGTTTACTTTTTTTAATAACTAAGGTAGCTACAAATCGTATCAAATAATACATAAAAATTTAGTGGGCATTAGTTTATTTCAAATAACACCCAAGTGCATTTCAACAAATTATTAGCTCTAAAACATTTCAAAAATTAAACATCTTGTGTATTTTATTATTGCTTTTATAAAAACATAAACTTTTTTTGAAAATTAGGGTTATATTTATTTTAATCAAAAAAAGATGCGTTAACTTTATTATTTTATATATATTCTAACTTTCAAGTAAAGTTGTTAAATAAAGTTATAGACATGTGATAATGTTCATAAAATAAACATACTGTAAGTTTGTAAATTTTTTATTCACTAAAAACTTCTCTCTAATTATAGGATCGAAATTTCTACATACAATTCATGTAAATCTTTTTAATAAAAAGATATTTTAGATGCGATATATAATCATTTTTTACCAATAAAACATAAAAGGTAATAAATACATTCGTATTACTTTTTTTACGTTTTTTTCTGGTCTTGATCTTAAGAAAAAATCTTTAGCATATTTTTAATATCATTTAGTGTTAGTAAAAACGATAAATTTAACATCTAAAAAGCATAAAGAGAATAATATGAATATAAACTTTTATGATGTTAAACAACACTATTACTCAGATTTTAGATAACGTTATCTTAAATTTCTGAGTTATAGATACTTGAAAAGAGTTTACATATCAATAGAATAAAAATCATTAAGTAGATGACAGTTAAACTAATATAAAGGGACTTTGACAGTTGAATACTGACAAATATTTACAGTAGCTTCACATGATGCTTCTGACCATTTATCTTTATCAACATCATAACATAATACAATTCTTTCCATATCTTGAAAAACAAATATTTTGCTTCCAACTGTAATTGCATTTATACTTAATGATCGAAAATTAGGTGTTTGAATTGTAATAAACACATTGCTAGTTTTATCGAAAATTTCGCAACTAGTGTCATAATGAGCACCACCAATTGCAAATAATTTTCTATTAACACAAACTAAATTATGTTCACTTCTTCTTTCGATCATATTTGGCATTGCTGTCCAAAAATCAGCAAAAACATCATATGATTCAACTGTGTTTAACTTGTTAACGTTTTCTCCACCAGAAACTACAATATTTTCTTCAAATACTGCACAAGCTAGATATGATCTTGTTTCCTTCATTTTTGCAATTTCTTTCCATTTTAATGTTTTAGCATCAAACTGAAGACAAGATTTTAAATACTCGCAATTATGACCACCAAAAAGATAAATTTTATCCATAAATGAACAAGCACAAAAGTGTTGACGTTCTTCGGGCAAATCACAAACACAACTCCAAGTTTTACTAAAAGGTGAATATTTTTCAACTGACTTTAAACAATTATTTTCAGGACCCAACCCACCAAATACATACACTTCTCCTTCAAAACTAACTGCTTTAGAAAAAGATCGTTTTTCTAACAATGAAGGATGGTCTTTGAGTTCCTCAAAATTGATCACATCTAGTATTTTCACTTGATTTAAAGATTCTAAACTCTTAAAATCTAATCCTCCACAAAGAAGAATATTAAACGTGACTTCATTACACTGTCTACTTTTATCATGAATAGTAGACGAACTTTGAAAAAAAATATCTCTGTTTTTCAACACTTCAAGACAATCATTATTCTTAGAAAAACACGAAGATAAATTTATGAGATATTTCAAACGGTGATCTGATAAAAGATTAAGACGAACTTTTAACAACAACTGTTTTGCAAATTTGCTACGTTCTTCTTTGTTGTGGTTTAACCATTTATTTGCTGCATTATGAACTTCAACTTCTGAATCGATTTGTAAACTAGAATTTGCAAGTATTTTAGAGACAGTTTTAAAATCTAACTCTAGAAAGCTTTCTGTTTCAACTATCATACTAAAACAACGTTCTATGTATCTAAAAATTGTAATGTTAAGACCTGACATGTTGAATGTTGTGACTAGGTGATAAAACAATACGGCAATTTTAATTTGTAGCTTTTCGGTGAAGTTTTCATATGCTTTACTTATCAAATTTTCATTTAATAAATGTTTATTTAATTTGATTGCCGATGTTAGTTCACAATATTCTCGATTCATTTCATCTGAAATATTATAACTCAAGTTATTATAACTGTAAGACATATATTTGTAATAATTTGTAAACAAATAGTTTTTTATGTTCTTTTATGTCTGCAATTTTCGAATAAGGCTAAGTAATTACTCAAAATTAATGACAAAATTTAATTTCTTAAATGTTTTGTTTAAATATATTTTAAAGTTTTTTTATTTCGTTTTTCTTATCATTTGTTTTTTTATAATTAAAACCTTTAAATTTTGTTATAATAGTTTTCAATCTGTTTATTGTTTTCTAAAAGTGTTATACAAGTACTTTAAGTAAAGTTAAAAGTAATAGTACTTCTACAAAATGTCAAATACAAACATCAATCATCTTAACAAAATTTTCATTTCTTATTAACAATAACAAACATAATTATTAACATTATATGAATATTTATTAAACTAATGTAGAAAAATTTATTTCATAACGTAATACCTAAACTAAAAGTTTTCTATACATGAAATACTAAATATACAAAAATTGTTTCTATAAATAATATAGTCATATTAAGAGGCTACTATAATCTAACTTACTGCTGATAATTTTAATTAGTATCATACATCTTTTAACATTTAGAATATCAAGCATTCAAGATATATTAAATATCTAGCACAATTTTTTAGAAAATAATTCTTAATATATTTCTTAAAATCTTATAATTAAGTATTTAATAATTAAACAACGAATACACTTGAAACAATTATTATAAGTCGATCTGCAACAGTTTGTTGTTATTGTAGAATCAATTAAGTAAGTGTATAAAATAAAAATTAGTTTTATTTAAATTAATTTTACATTAATTTCAATAAAAATTTCAAAATTTAATATGCATAATAATTTTTTCCTTTAAAGTTATTAGTAGAACACTTTGCACAAAATAAAATTGTAACTTACACATAGCATTGACTTACCCAGCTTATTAGAGCCATCAGAAATTTGCAAGTTTTTCCTTTGGAAATTAACTTCAGAATTTTGCTTGCAAAATTTTATAAAACTTTCATGTTCATCAGCATTAAAAATGTTCAAACTTTCTTCGATTTTTGCAACATCACTTTTCTTCACACCATTTCCGCTTGAATTAATTTTCGCAGACATGACTTTAATTTTTTTTTTGTTAAGTTAATTTTTACAACTGTTCTAAGATAATAAAACATTATTAAACCACTTAAATAAATTTGTTAATAAACATAATTCATTTATATGAGCGTTTGTAACAACTATTTTTTCTTTTATTAATACCAGTTTATATTCAATATACTTTTAAAATGTTGCAAAATATTTACTTAAATTTTTCTTTATAGTTTTTTATCTAATAATACAAAATACACGTTTAAATTTAAACATAAATTTAAGGTAAGTATTATTCAAAAATATTAAATACCTTACTGTTATTACATGAGGTTTTCAAATGTTATAAAATTCTGGCTCATTTTAAGTAAAATAAAACTCTACCTATAGTAAGTAAAAGCTATGTTATATCCAAAAAATGTAGTAAACATGACATTGCACTGCATACTTAGCAAGAAAACAAAGTTATATTGTACTAATAGCAGAAGTGCTACTTTTTTAGACAAAATATATTTTAAAAAATAGTAGTAAGAGCCAAACACTGAAAAAAGACATTGTTAAAAAATTATGAATACCTGAATTATCATAATTACAATAAACAGACAAAATATTAACCAATTAAAACATTATTTTAAAGGCAAAAAGGTTTCAATTTCAAAAAAACTAGCCTTAAGTTTAGTAAAAAATTTCTTAGCTAACCCGATAGTTAAAAAAAAACAATACTAGTAGTAGTTGAAATTTAAATCTTAAAAAACCTCAAACTATCCTTTATCAGTCCAATTACATAATATAAATGTATAAAAAATTAAAAGAGAAAAGAAGTTAACTTAATTTTAAAATTTTCAGGTAAACTGAAAAAAAATAAGAACTATAAAACATTAGAAAACATTTGAAACAAAAATGTTATCATTGTAAAAAAAGAATTTAAACAGATGTTTATTTTACATTTCACAGGGTATTAAAATTTCACTTAACATTTTGAAATTACAAATTTTTTTAGTACAAAACATAAGAATTTTTTTAAAGCCAATTTCAAAAATCTTTTCAAAAAATAAAGAAACAACTATTTTTTTAAACTTTCATGTTGTAAATATTCTTATACAATTGATTAAATTAAATTTTTATAATTTAATAATAAATAAAATAAAATTGAGATTTCTAGTTAGTAGTTCAAGATAATTCCAAATGAATTAATGATTTTTATAGAAAGTATGATTAATGGGTGTAACTTTCTTGAAACCAATACAAAATAGGATGGGCAGGGTTGCTACTTTTTGAGTCAAAAAAAACATTTTCAATAACCTTTAACTATTTTAAGTCACCCTTATGAGAAGTCCTTTAAAGTTTTAAAAGTATTTTTTAATTAAAATATAACTTTTAATATAAAATTTTAAACAAAGTTAGCTACAGAATATCACAATGTTGAAACTAAATTATTAAAATCTTATTTATAAAAAAACTTAACTGAAATTATCTAAATTTTTTGACAGTATGCTGAGTTTTTTATTTAAAACTATCAAACTGGCCTGAGTTATTATTAGTGTTTTTTTATGTTTAAACTAGTATAAGCTAGTCTGAAATATACCAAATCATCCTTGGATTTTCCAAAAAAATTAACTAACCTTAATTATCCTGAGTGTGTGACAACCCAACATCAAACCAGCATAGGGCATCTTTAGTTTTTGAAAGAAAAAATTTATAAGCTGAAAAAGTATAAAGCTAATTGACCCTATATACCAAAAACTATTGAAAGTTTAGACCTGAAATAAAAAAATTAAAAAACTTTAAAAATCTGAGTCATGAAAGCATCTAGAGATTTGAAACAAATATTAAAACTACCTCAAGTTTTGCAAAAAAAAAAAAGAGTGCATCAGTCAGATTGTATTTTAAAGAAAAATTTTAAATAGCCTGAATAAAAGGCAACCCTGAGTAACAAAAGATCTTAAAAAATGATTTTAACAGAATAGTCATTTTTCGAAGTAAAAATATTATAGAAAAAATCTAGCAAGAATTACATCATACTAGCCTAAATCCATCCTAACTTTTAGAAATAAAATAAAAAAGAATTTCAGGTGAAGACAAGTGCAAGACAAGAAAATGAACAGTTAATCAAGGATAAAATCTTTGAGATTTTTTTTGTTTAAAACGAAAGAATTAAAAAGAAAAACAAATCTAAAACTGGCTTAAAGTTTATTTTTATTAGCAGGCCTAACAAGCTTCAAATTTGAAAAAAAAAAAAAGAATTTCAAACTAGCCTAAGTGTGAGGCAACCCTGTATTAATATCAGCCAGGGTTTCCTTAACTTGACCAATTGGTCCCCTTGGAAGCCATTATAGAAATTTAGGGAGCCTTGAGCAGTAATATAGTCAAGAGACCATAATTTGAAATTTCCGCCAGATATCTTAGAGTTGATGATCGACAGCAAAAAATAATTAGGGTAACTCATCATTAATAACAAAACTTAAACAGATTTTAGGTAAAATTGCAGTACTGAGTTTAAAACTTGTTTCTTAAATACACATAATATTAAAAAACTTATGTTAACTATTAATTATTGCAGAGTTTCTTTTTCTAATAAGCTTTCTTTAACTATAAGTTATATTTCTATCTATTATAAGCTAATCACATTTGTTATTAAGGTCTGTACAGGGCTGCCACTCTTAGAGTGAAAAAATCTTCCCTAAGTGACCAGAAACTTCACTGAATTTCCCTGAGTTTTTTTTACCTTAAAATTTTCTTATTTAATTAAAATAAAAATTTTAATTCTAAAATATTGAAGAACTAGCCGCAAGGCTAAAATATTTCTAAATATGCACTTGAAAAATAATAAAATTAATTTTTAAAAAAAAAATATTGAAACTGGATTAACTAAACTCATTCTAGATTTAGAAAAAAAATTCTTTGAGACATTTTTAAAAAACCTTAAAACTTTCCTGAAACTTTTAGAAAAAATCAAAAATTCCCTGAGTTTCCCTGAATTCCCTGAGTGTGCGGCAACCCTGTGTGTTTTTTTTAATACTTTGAAATATATTTTTGCACTTAGTAAACTTTGCTTCCATTAATATATTTCTTGTATCAAAAATATGTGTAAATATCATACTTATACTTATTATTAAAAATGAAAAATTTGGTTAGCTAAACATAAAATTAGTTCAAAACTTCAAAATAAAACTGGCAAGATAAACTATAAAACTAACTTATTTAACTACTAAAATGTTGCAGAAATACAAAATTAAATTTTTAGAAAGGTGAAAATTTTGAAACCTCTTTATGAACAACTTTCACAATAACTTTTTTATTTTGTTGTTTACTCTCAATTTACAGGGTCAGGTTTTTACTAACTTACATGAGATAAACAAATATATTGATTTGTTAGAGCATATAAGAATTTTTTTATTTTTAATCATTATAGATCTTTTAAATAAAATTGCTTAATGTTATAATTTAGTTTAATCAAAAATAAAAGTTTTGTTCAATTAATCTGTAAAGATTGTAGGTTACTAAAGTAATTACTTGTAAGATTATATTGTACAACCACTCTATATAGCATGATGAAATTCAAACTTAAGTTAAAACTAAATGATATTTAAATGTTTGACTATACTATTTATAAAAGCTAGGTATGAAAACTATTTAATACAATATATATAAAAAACAGATACAAACGCTAACAAATATATAGAATCAAACATTAGCTTTATAAAATACTTTCAATGAAACAAGAACTTATAAACATAAATCAAATCTTAAAGAAATACACTTTTAGTAGGTATAAATTAAATTAAGAATAGTCTACTTAGAATTAAATTAAAAATTACTTACATACAGATAAAACTAAAAAAAAAAACTTTACAATAAACAATACAAACAATTATTAAGTTCAACTCTAGAATAACATCTTGAAGGTCTTGATCAAAATCTCTCTACGGCTGGTGTATAAAGTTCTGTTCTCAATTTTATTTAACCTTACACCTGAAAAACTTGCTTTCTGGTTGACGGATTCTGTATTATTCAATATTAAACTAAATCGAAAAGCAAGTGAAAACTAGTATTCTATTACATCATCATTAAAACTTTTAAGTTTAAGTAAACTTTTTAAATAAAGAATTTCCTACTCAAAATTATAAACATTCTTAAGCAAAGTATTATGTAAAAATTTAACAGAATTTCTAACGAAAATAAGTTTCTTTTTTTTTAAATTATCTAGAAAAAAATTAACTTTAAGAAACTTTATTCAAAGGTTGTTTGATCAAATAAAGGCTTAAAAGGTGTCGAAATATCAATTGTTCTCGTGTTGTTTAAGATTTTTATATTAACTTATACCTGTTTTAGATAAGTTTTTAACTATGGGTTCAATAACAAAACATTTTAAAATCTTTCTTGTTTAAAACTTAGAACAATAAAGTTTAACAAAGCTACTCTATGTCAGGACTATTAGAATTCAATTAATAAAAAGCTCTGAAGACCAAACAAAAAGCTTTTTGTCTTAAGTTAAAGTTTCATGCTTAAGTTATTGTGTTGCGATTTTCTTTTAGAAACCTGGTAACTAAGCTTTAGATCACTTAACTTTCAAATACATTTTAATTAAATTTTGTTAAAATTATTCGTGTTACATAACATTATAAAGATAATAAAACTTCCTTGCAGCAAATTTTATGCAACAAAGCAATTTTATTTAAAAAAATGTAAATAATTTCAAACTAAAAGCAACATCTACAAAATTATAAACCATCACAAAAAGTTTGAAGAACTTTTTTTGTAAATAGTTAAAAGTTTTAATCTGACAATATGTATTTATTGAAACAAATTACCTTTTATGCTAGTTTAGTTTTTGTGAGAACTTGTATAAGGAGTATTTTATATTATCGTAGTTTTAGATAAACTTTTAACAAATTTAAAAATTATAAATTTTTAACTTTAAATTTTTGTGTTCATTCAAGTTTGTTTAGTACGACTAAATTAACAGGTGAAAGCAGGTTAAGAGGTACAAATAAACAAATAACTATTTAAGCTTTTTATTTATACAAACGACTAGTTTTTATTTCAGCAATAATCAACAAAGCTGAGACTTTTCTCGTCATTAATTATATAAATTGAAATGATGAATTACAAATTAGAAATTTATAGATTTTGTACAAGTTTTTTGATATTTTATTTTTTTTAAGTGCAGTTTTAACAAAATATTTTAAAAAAAAATTGAAAAAATGTTTGTACTTTTATAATTTAAATGTTCTTAAAAATTGTTAAAAAATATTTAAAGCCAAAAAAGTCCTATGTATTAAATAAAGAACAATAGTGTTTAGCCTTATAAACTTTTTACATCAAAATTTTTTACACATTACTTATATTTTAGTTGGTAGCTTAAGTTTTTCTAAAGGTTTTTATATTGCAAATCTCAGATCAGTTAGGTCTGTT
Source organism: Thalia democratica (assembly GCF_965202585.1). NCBI lineage: Eukaryota > Metazoa > Chordata > Thaliacea > Salpida > Salpidae > Thalia > Thalia democratica. The sequence goes on from NC_139167.1 coordinate 82,720,335, forward strand.
ATTTTAAATAATTTTTATCTAGTTAAATTTTTTAATTTTATAAGGTTTCTAATTTTACAAACTTTTTTTTTAATGTATTTGTTTTTCCTAGCTATTTAGTTCTTTTTTTTAACAAAAAAAAACTAAAGGGATTCTTACTTGTTTAATTGTATATTTTTCAGTAGGTGAACTTGTTTTCAAGTTTTTTTTTAAGTAAAGATGGAATCCGGATAGATTGTTTTTACTCATACTAATATTTATACTCTATAGGTGTCAATTCTGTTAAAATTTAGTTCTAGGATTTATTATGAGTCAGAGCTGAGGCGTGTCTAGACTTTTTTCACATGGGGTTCACAATTTTTTTGTTTTTAATTTTCCGCTTAAGTACCATTTCTTAGGTGTGCACTGCCAGTTAAGTAAGCAATATTTAGCCGAAAGACTCTGTGTTTTGAACTCTTTTTTCTGCTTAGAAATAAAAAAATATATATAAGTAGTAATATTTTTTTTTTTTTTTTTTTTTTGAAAGTGTTTTTTACTGTATTAAATTTAGATAAACTAAAACTGAAAGAACCAGAAATAGTTATGAACTTATAAATTTTGATTTAAATGTTAGTAAAGATTGACTTTTTACAATTTTTTCTTTTAAATTTCAAACTCCTTACATTTATATATCTGTTTATGATAAAAATATTTAAGTATTTTCAAGTAATTTGATCTGCAAAAATTTGAAATTCACAAAAAAAAAAATACTTATACAATTAAATTGAAATATCTTTAAATAGAAATTAAATGTTTTTCTGATGGGTTCTAATGATGGTTTTGAAATCTCTCATAGTTGAAAATTTCAAAAAATCAAGAATCAACTTTGTGGCCAATAGATATACAAAAATAAAATAAATCAAATAAAAATATTGAAATACCATTAAATGATAAAAGAATAAATTTCCAAGTGGTGTAGTGGTCTAAATATGATTTTTTTAAACTCTCTGAATTGAACATTTTAAGGTTTAAAAGCTTAACACAACATTATTATATACAATAAACTAAGTAAAATAAAAACTTTAGTGATTATATTAGACATTTTTGAAGTAAAGTTGAACATACTAGTTGAAAAACAATACTGTATCGAAAGTTATTTACACTAAGTAACAAATTGTAATGGGAACTAAGAGCATCTTGGTAAAAAGTTCCCAGAAAAAAATGCTACTTTGAAACTTTTACCTATTATCACGTCACAACTAAAATTTTATTTTGAATCTATTTCAGCTGGGCAAAAACAAGCATTTTTTGTTACGGAAACTTTTAATCTTTCGGTGTTATAAATTCAAAATTCATTATTTAAAGTTTATCAAATAACTAAGAGCATCTTAGTAAAAAGTTTCCCAGAAAAAATGCTACTTTAAAACTTTTACCTATTATCACGTCACAACTAAAATTTATTTCAGCTGGGCAAAAACGAGCATATTTTGTTACGAAAACTTTCAGTATTATAAATTCAACATTCATTATTCAAAGTTTATCAAATAACCAAAACTCAAAGTCAATAAACAACGTTCTTAGTAATATTCTAATTTTTTTCTTTTTTCTTTTCTTATTTTTTAAGGGGCTCACAGGAAACAGGAAACCATTCAAAACACGCCCCTGAGTCAGAGTTGCCTTTCACTCATGTTAGTTGATCAATTTTATTTATAATACAATGTGACTAAAGTTGTCTTTTTTTGCAAAACTTAGGCTAGTTTTGATATTTTTTCAAATCTCCAGATACTTTTATAACTCAGATTTTTAAAGTTTGTTTTATTATTTTAGATGTAACGATCTCAATATAATAATGATAATTTTTGGAATTGTTTAGTATATTAGCTATTTAGTTTTTCAGCTTTTAACTTTCTCTTTTTTTCATGCTAGGTTGTCACAAACTCAAGATGACTTAGAGTTTTTTTTAAATATATGGATTACTTATTTCGAACTAACTTGGACTAGTTTAAAATGAAAAAACACTCACAATAACTCGGGCAGTTTCATTTTTTGAACAAAAAAACTCAGCAATATTTCAAAAGATTTAAAAACTTTCTGATCACTGTTTTTTTAGACTATGAATGAGATTCTTTGGTTTAGTTTCAATATTGTGATATTTTTTTTAATTTAAATAAATTAAACCTGCTTGACCTGCACTATTACGAGAAGATTTGAATAACGTGCGTTGAAGGGAAACTTTACTAATTAAAAGAAACGAACTAATATGTTGGTTCTTTTCCATACTTTCTTTTAATAACTAGAAATATACATACGTACCTATTTTGACTTTTGTAGTTTGCGTTTTACCAAAAAAAACAATTATAAAAATGCAATATTATAAGGTTTATAAAGCAAAGCTTGTAATTACTCAAAATATAACAGTTGGTTTTCAAGCGTTAATAAAATTATATTACAGTATTACAAATGGTGTTTACTAGAATACGTTTGTTTACAAGTTTACCAGCGAGTATTTCGTAAGTATGTTTGATTGACTTAAATATTTTTAACTTTATTGTATTCTAAAACAGTTTGTGTATTTATTGTAACATTGTTCTAAACTTGACATGATTTTGTTTAATAAATCACCTAATGGTTTTAAGGTTTTTAGTCTATTATTAGTTTTGTTTTATTTGTTTTATACTATTGTGTCAGTTCTAATTAAAATTAAGCCTAATGCGTTTTTACATGTTTATCTTATTTTTTATAAGATTTAAGAAACAACTGAAGATCTCGTTTGAGTAAACATTGTTTTTATAACAAAATTTTAAAATTTTTTAGTTGAAATATTTGATTTGCAATATGTATTTACTTATTAAAAACAGTAAAAAATGCGACTTTGAACCACTCTTAAACAATTACTTCTAAAACACTAAAAATATAACTTCTAAATTCGTTTTTTTTTTTTTAATTTATTGTTTAAAACTAACACACAAAATACATATTTATTTAAGTATGAAAAACTGTAAACAGTGATTTGTAGTAATATATAAACAGTGATTTAAAGCTTAATGTAATAAAGATGTTTGTAGAGCAAAAAAACAAATAACAAGTAAATTAAGCACAAAGTTTTATTTCGCCAAGATAAAAGTAAACAACTTCTGAAGTAAAATAAACACGTATTTTATTACTAGTAATAAAACTCTAAAGTTTCTTAACTAACAATAAATTTATTTTCAAGGTAAAAATCACATAAATACTCTTATGTATATATACTTTTAGTGATGATCAGCTCTATTAGTACATCAAAACTACTATTTCTTTGCTTGAAGATAAAATGTAATAACTAATTGACCATGTATTATATAGATATAATAAAAATTATAAAAATTACTAAAATTATGATCTTATAATAAATGCACATACATATATATAAATTCATTATATTCATAACTAAAAAAAATTAAAAACAAATGTTATAACTAACGAAAGATTTTAAACTTTAATGTTTTAACTTTACGCTTTGTAGCAAAACTCAAGTGTTTAACACAGCAGTTAAATATAAGTAAAAAATAATTGTGTTACAACAGTCCTTTCTGCTGAAGATGGTTTAATTTTTCAGCTATTCGTCGTTCTAGTTCTTCGGCGCACACTTTTAATACTTGTTTTTGGGTCGTTGCTTTGACTATTTTTTCCCTAACAGCAGTAAGTTCCCTTTCCCAGGTTTTTACTCTCGTTACCACAAAAACCATGTTTGTTGACTCAACTAAAAAATTTACTGAAGTGTTAATGAAATTACCAAACTTTTAAAATTTTAAGTTTGTATATCGAACAAAACTACTTTTTTAATGAAAAAATTGTATAGTATCTGAAAGTTTTATAATACTGTACTTGTAAATTTTTGTCTAGAATAAATAAAATTTTATACTTTAAAGTTTTTTAAAAAGATTTGTTTAATCATTTGTTATACACTTATAAACTAGATATTAAGGAACATATTAAATACATATAATAAAACAATACAACTTTAAACTATGTATATTTTTTAAGCGTTAAAATAGTTTCTAGCTAAGTGTTTAAAGTAAGTCTTTTAAGTACAAATACATTACAAATACTTAAAAGATAAAACTGACGTTTTATCTATGTTACTAAAATGTACATAAAATAAAGTTAATCGTTGCTATATTTTGTTTAAAAACTTTGAAATATTTTAACCTTCATTGTAGTTATCAAATTCAACTTCTGCAAATTGTTCAAAAATTGTTTTTTCCGTTTCAAACTTGCTTTCAAGAACTATTTCAATTTGCTTCAAACAAGAAATTTCTCCGTCTAAACCTTCAGTTGTTTTTTCAGCATCTTCTATAATTTTTTTGGTCTGTTTTTCGTACTTTTCAAATTCTTTTACTGCATTTTTGTTTACTGAACTTGCAGTACCCATTATAACTACCAAAAAAATAGCTATTTAGTTCAAGCATTTTAGAAATTAGAATTTATAATTAAAACTTATATTTTTTAAGTTGTAGTTTTCATGATATTTTTCAATAAATACTATGTAAGTATTAACTTTTTCTTTTTTTTTTGAGTCAAAGGAGGCATCTTTGATAAAAATATTTTTTCTTTAAACATGACATTTTAAACCAAGTGAGAATATATGGTAAATTGATAATTTAAAAAACTATTACATGTTGCAGCACAAAACTGTTTTCATATATCTTTATAGAAATGTGATATAAAAAATTAATCTTTTCTTCTTCATTAAATAAACTTTTGAAGATTTTTTTTAATGTGTTTTTTCAAAAACGGCTTTTGTTTTAACTTTCGTTTTGCTTTATAAAATAACTTTATACTAAAGTTAAAAAATTTGTAGAAAATACAATAACAGATTGTTGTTCGCAAAATACCACTTTCTATATTCTAAAATGTAGATCTTCGTGCTAAATAAATAAAATATTTTAAAACATTAACTATTCTAATGAAGAAACAGTTATAAATAAAGAATTGATATTAAAGTTAAACTCAGTATATTGTCTCCTATTTTTCAATGATTACTTAAAAGATATAGTTTAAAGAAAACTTTGTACTAAAGTTGATAAATTTTCATGTTTATTAAAAAAAAACAGTATCCTCGTGAATAAACTTATAACATTTTAATCGTGAATTAAAAAACAAAGTTTCTGGAAAAGCATAAAACGACGGTAGTTTTTTTTTATTTGATATATTACAAAAACAAATATTTTCTAGTCATTATTCAAATTTTTTACAAAATAATAAAGCTAAATATTTAATCATTATAGTTTTAAAAATCTATTTCATTTCTCGCAAGATAGATTACGAGCCTATTTAAACTAGCTAGCAATTAAAAAAAAAACTAATAAGTAAGTCATTATCATTGTGATTTATAAAGTTTTAAAACCTCTACTACATATATGTGTTCAAATAGTTTTGTTCTTATTTTAGACGTTTTTTTTTTTAATTTAAAACTTAGAAAAAATACAGATAGATTTCTACCTTTGCTATTACTACAAAAACTAGACTATACAGACATATTGTTTGTTGTTCCATAAGATACTAAAATACTTGATAAAAAACAAATGTTAGGTGAAGAATAACTTACAACAAAACTGTTATGCTATTAACAAGTTATTTTCAAAATAAAGGCTGTCTTAAAATATTATTGTTTAAAGTTTGAAAACCTTAAAAAGAATTTTTACTACTTTTTTTTTTCTATAAATACCAATAAAGCTAATTGACAATTCTTAAAAATACTAGTACAGCTTATAAAGTTTCGAAAAGCTTATAAAACTAACAATGATTGATAAAATTTTAAAACGAGAATAAAGTGTTTGCTGATAAAAAAACTACTTGTTGTTAATAACTATTCAAACAAGTTTTTAACATTTTGTTATAAGAAAGCAAACTTTTCAAGTGGAAAAAACAAGACAAGTGGTTATTTGTTTATACAATAGCGAATGTGTCTATGAGCTAGATATTGTTTCTCAAGCAAACACTTAAAATGTTTTAATATTAACTGACAATCAAAGCATTGTCTTATCAATTTGGTTTTTTCTTTAATAACATCTAAAAAATTAATAAATTTATGATTTACCACTGTTTTTGCACGCAAGTACTTTATTCGATTATATAAACAATTCTCAAAGCCACTTAAGATTGACGTACATTAAATAATTAGACGAATTTAATCGAGTGAATTTTTTGCGCACAAAATGTTTCGATTTGTCGAAGGGCTTCGTTTACTTAAATTTTAAGACTTAACTTTTATTGATGTTAAACTCATTAAGCAGAGTTTAATAAGTTTATTTTAGATTATGTTAAGTAAAACGCTTAAATTTTGAACATAGTTTAATTAAGTTAATTGACTACAGCTTTTAAACAATTATAATATTTATTTTTTCAGTGGCATTCAAAAATAACAGCATAATGTTTAAGTGTTTAAATTTATAATTTATAAAGATCAACAAACAAATTTAAGTTTATGAAAGTTAGCGATATCAAAAATGACAATATTTGTTTTTGCTTTTTACTTGTCATTAAACTCAAAAATAAGCAAAAACGTGATTTTAGCATTCAGTTATGATAAACTACGATATATTTTTATTGTTAAAAACACCATGAAATTTTATTCTTCATAAAACTTGTCATGTAATGTTGTTTAAAATACTTATATTGTATAGCGTTTATTCGTATAAGTTTTAAATCATTGTTTAAAAAATATATAAAATTACGCAGTTTACATACATTACAGTTTGTATAAAATCAACTATTTATTGATACTATTAAACTTCTTAAAAGTTTTCACTATGTCTGTTTAGTTTTTTTTTTTTCTTTACTTTTTATGTTAATATATCGCCTGATATCGTAGGTTATACATAGATAAAAAATATTTTAGTAAAAAACTTTTGTAGTAATGAAAATTAGTTTTAATTTACTTAAATTAAAATCGTTTTATTGCTTTAAAGTTTAAAGTACTTATTCTAAAAAACAACTAGTTAAACAAACTCAACAAAAAATTCATAATAGACCACGCCGGGACTCGAACCCGGAATCTTCTGATTAGGAGTCAGACGCCTTATCCATTAGGCCACGCAGTCGTTGGGAGGACAAGGAAATACGCGTATATAAACTCAGAAATACCGATCTAGGCAATTTAATTAAATTGAATATGTGCGCTTTGAAGTGCCTCAAATTAAATAACTTTTTTACTAATTCGTGTTTTTAAATAAAGCTTTTTTTTTTACTTTTATTCACAATTCATTTTATTTAAAAAAAATACATAGTTTAACAGAATATGTTTTGAAAATTAGAACTTAAATTATGCTTTATATATAATACTTACTAAATATTTGTTTATCTAACTTGTAATGTTTTTATGTTATAAAATCGAAAACACTTTTAATTTGTTAATAACGTGATACGCCTTTTAAAAACTTTCGTTTTTAATTTAAATATTTGCAATCTTATAATTATTTCCGATTAAGCACATTTTATATAAAAAAGTTAAAATATTCAGAAAACAGTCTAACTTATACTTTAATTTTTGTTTTTTTTTTTTACTTTTTCAGCATTAAGTAGTTAAACAGATTTTCTGTCATTTTTTAATTTTATTTAAGTATCTTTCTAAACTTTTGTTTTTATTAAGTTAAATAAATACTAGCAAGTTTTATCTTATGTCAATAACAAAACCTTTATTAGTAATTTAAGCAGAATAATATTTTTAATTTTTCAATAAACTTTAAGATTGGTTTTATATTTAAACAGTACTCAAATTTGATAAAGTGTTCAGTTTTTTAAATTAAATTTTTCTGCAATTAAAAGTTAAGCCAAGTATATAAAAAATAAATAAACTACTTTGTTTCACTGTACTTTTAATAAAACTTAAGCTTAGTTCATAAAATTATAAATGAACTATCTTCCTAAATAAATAATTGATGTATCATAGTTTAATATTATTTGTTCTAAACATAAATGAATACCTACAGTTTTTTACTGGTTTTAATAAACTATTGTCTAATTAAAATTTTCCTAACACCAAAATACTTTCAAACCTATTTAAGATGATTAAAAATTTTATGCTGATAAAATTACTACAACATTTAACTGAAAATAAACCAATAAATAAAAAAGTACATAATCTAGTTTATGTACTTTTTGTGGTCGTGCAAGTAGAAGGGAACAAGTTATACTTTTTTTTTAACATTACTCATTTTACAACCAATAAATACAACTTTCAAGTAACTGTTTGTATCAAAAGTCAATTTATCTAATTTAGGTAAACTTTGTAGGATATAAAAATAAAATATTCGTAAAACTTTTTGTTTTCATATTATCAAAAGTACTGCTACTTTAATCTTTGAAAATTGTCAAACTTTTTTAATTAATCCATTAAAAAACAAAACTTTGGTAACTAAACCTCCTAAAACTAGTCAAAAATGTTAGCTTTTTGTAAAATATGGCAAAATTTTTTTTTTAGTTTTCGAAAACATATATTCCGATATAAAAAGTTAATATACTTAAATTATATTATAAACTCAAAAAGTTAAATTGGGTAAGCATACAAGCATATTTCTAAAATATTTGTAATTTTTTTTAAGTAGTTAACAATTTATTTATTCAAAATAGTTTCAAGTCTTACAACTAAAACACTTTTTAACATTAACTTCTAAGTTCATTATTTGTATAAATATTTTTCTTTTTTGGTATAGTATTATAAAAAAACGGTGGACTATTCTCAATATAATAAGCTGTTTTTGGTTTCTTAACTAATACTAACAGTATAAAACTAAACTAGAGACGAACTGTTGATTAATTAAAAGCTTACAATTTTTTTACAAAGTCAATTATTTTGAGGCTTATTTTGAACTTTGAAATGTTCTTTTATAGTAAGAAATTTATTTTTAAGTAAGTAAAAATATTTAACAATTGGGACAAATATAGTTACAAATGATAAATCGTTCATCACCCAACACTTTATTTGCTTATGTATCATAATTTATTTGTAAAAAGAAACATGCTTTGCTCATCTTAAAATTTTATTATTTTATTGTGTCATCAGGTCATAAATTATGTTGGTTAAAAAATTAAATTTAGAGACTTATTTGTTGTAGCTATTAGTAACAACAAAAGTTTACTACCTTTTTCATCTAAAAGTTTTATTGTACTATTATTTTTTTTTATTTCAAACCATAATAAAGCCTTTACTTTGTTAAATTTTTGATCAGATTTTTGATTTTTGATTTTTTTATTTTTACCATTTTACTACCGTTTTGTTTAGTTTTTTTTTTCATCTTGTTTTACAAAATAAGTTGGAATTTAAAGGCTCACTTTAATGTTTTTTTTAGTTTTTATCTAAAAAACAAATGTATAAATAAATTCATTTTATATTGTTTTTTTTTAATTTATAAATTTAAGCAATTTATAAGTGCTTTTAGAATAAAAAATTATTAGTTGAAAATATGTGTTTTTATTTATAATAAAAATGTTTAAAGGAAGTTAAGCTATTTTCAAAAGCATAACAAAGTCTACTTTAATTCTGTATTTTAACTAAAAAACTAACGCAGTATTGTTTTTGTATTTATGTTTCTCAAGTATTTCTGGTATGGCAAATTTGCTTTGTGATATTTTTGTCTTAGTCATATACAAAATGTGTAAAAAATTGTATTTTAAAAAATCAACAAAGCTTCTATTTTATTCCAGTGTTTTTGCTTGAAGTATTTTTAAAACTTTTATCAGCGAGCTAGTAAAACACAACGCTTTTGATTGTACTTCAAACAAAAACAATATGTTTAAAAAAAGCTATGTTGATTTTTTTGACTCATAACTTTATACATATTTGAAAAACAAACCAAACCTTAAAACTCAAAACAAAAACGAATGATTTTTTAATTGCATACTATATAAAGTTAGCGGGTTAAACTAAAATAAATGTGTTTAATAATATTAAAGCTTAGTGTTTGAAACTGACAATGGGCAACGCTGCTGGCTGCTCTAACAAGAAGGCAACAGAATTGATTGAAAAAGAAGCGATTAAAACAAGCAGGACTTTGGATGAGCAAAGATTGAACTTAGACAAGAATGAAAAGTTTTTAATGAAAAAAATTATGGACGAAGAAAACAACATTGAAAGGTGCATGAGCGTTGGAAATGAGCAAGGTTAAAAGAATGTTTAGATCAAATAAGAAGTATAGAATACTTTATTAAATATACTAGTAGGTAGAAAAGAAAAAAATACTTTAATGAATTTATACAGCTACAGACCAGATAATTGAAATTTTGTTACATTTTGGAACACTTTTTTTATTTTACGAGCGTTTGTTTAAAACTTTGACACAGGCAAAGTATTCTTACTATGCATTACTTTTATAGACTTTAAAACTGTTGCTTTTATACATTGCTCCAATTTTTTTATTTTAATTTAGGTTTGTTTATACTGGTGAGCTCATTGAGTGAAGCACTGTTTATTAAACTATTTTTGAGAAAATATACAGTGCAATTTAAATTTACAAGAAAAATTATTTTAAGTTTATAAGTTTCAAAACTTTATTATTAACCAAATAACCTATGTTTCCGATAACTTCTTAAACTTATATTCAAATTAAAACTGTGTATAGTTTTGTAGTGTAAATTTGTGGGCGTATTTTGTTTTATACAAACCTAGCAATGAACTGCTTTTAGGAGCACAATATGCATTGAAAAGAATAAAGCAATACCAGGAAGAACTCTATGCTGTCAGGTCTCAGCAAAACACAATAATGAGCCAAATGGATTCTGTTAGAGAGGCAACAGGTCAAATCGAACAACTTAATGCAACAACGAAAGGAGTACAGCAATTAAATAACCAGCAGAAGCTTTTGTTAGTTCTGCTTCGTTCACTGCTTTTCTGAAAATATATAAAGTGTACAAGCTAACTTAGACGTGTGCATTTCAAAAATCTACAAGCTTTAAAAATAATATTTTTTTCAGGAATCCGGATAAGATAAACAATGTAAATGTTCAAATGAACAATAAATTTCACGAAAGTAGAAACATTCGAAATGCACTTTCAAAAGAAATTGGTGACCCTGCACCAGACAGGGTATGTTTTTTTTTTACTATGCTGCCGTTTGTATACACCAGTGGCTTGATGAAGTTTTGGTGCTATTAAAATTAAATCGTATTTTTTTATTTAGACGTGTGGTAAAAAAAAGCTACTAAACAGCATAATCTTTAATATATATACATATATATATAAAATTTAATTATTTAAGGTACTGTATATTTTGATTTTTAGAAAACAAATAAAGACATTTCAACTAATAAGGAGAAATAATATATTTATTCTTTCAAGACTTGGTTATGCAAAATAATTTTCAGTCAAACACTGAATCTAAGTTTGCATAATAAAGTGTTGAAAGTATTTTTAAAGTATTCTATACCTCCGAAAACCCTAAGACGTCATCGTTACATACTTGAAAAAATTATTTATTTCTTAACTAAGAACTAAAATATTGATAATCTATAAACTACTTTACTACTTGCTTATAATAGCCATTTTATTACTTGATTTAGATAAATGTTTAAAATAGAAAAATAAGTTTGCAATGTTTGTAATACATATAATCGTTTTTCGGTCCAAGACTATAAACTTGTGATACTTTCATAACTAATTCCAGTTTTATATCGACAATTAAAAATAAAAGATGATTGTTTAATTCTAACAGTTTTGAATTTTTCTAGTAAAACAAACTACTAATGCTTCTTGTTACATACTGCCGTTTATAACTTATAATCTTCATATGCATTTATGTTTAGTTTAAACTAAATTTAAATATTTGAGTACTTTCTTGTTTTCTACATACACTATACAAAAAAAATTGTATACAACCGATATTTTTTATAAATAAAAAAATTTTAGTATACTAACTTCAATTTTTTTTTATATATTTTGTACTAATCTACTTTGCACAACATAACAGGATGATCTGTACAAACACTTAGCAAACAAACGAAACCAGTATCCCCCACTCCCAAACAATTCAAATTATTACCACGCTTAACAGATGTACTAAACAACAAAGTAAGTAGTTAAAACAGTTTTATGTAAGTTACTATAATTAATTGAATATTAACCTTTTTTGATATCAACCAAAATTATTAAGCTTACTTAATTTTTACTTTGAAATTGAACAATAAGAGTGATTTTTTTAAGTTCATAAAAAAGGTAACAGCGTAAATTTATGTAAGAAAACTATCAAACAGTCTTTTTAACTATAAAACCATAAAAACTAGTTTGTTTTCCATTTTCTTTTAGTGCTTTAAAGAAACTTCAAGTTAGTTTTTAAAAGTTTTCTTGTCTAAAAATAATTAATTTTTACAGATACTTGAAAGAAAAAATCGAAAACAAAACAATTTTTTAATGATTTTAAATTGTATCAAACATTAAACTTGTTTGTATGAAAGTCTAAAACTATGAACAAAGTTTTAATTTAAGCTTAAATTCTTAATACAAAAATTTTTCTTTTAGATTTATTATTTTAAAGCTTTGTTATACATTTGATCATCTTAAAGTATTGTAATTTCTAAAACGAATACATTAAATTCCACATTTAAGTTATTTAAATAGTTTTTTAATACAATTAATGAAATATATTATCTGATTTTGATTTTATGTTTAAATTAAGCATAGTTTTATAATAAAAAACTTTGTTCTATGGCTTTTACTGTTTTTTCAATGCTGTGTTGTAAATATTTAAAACTACTTTTAAAACAATTAATTTACAAAGTAAATCTTAAAACTTTAAAATTAAGAAATTCTTCAATTATTTTATTATTTTGTGTGGAAAAATTTCAGGTTAATATTTTAACTTACGATTTTTAAATTTTATAAAAACCTTGAATTTTATTACAAGCAATTAACAATATATTTGTCTTACTACTTCAAAGCTTGTTTACTTTTTTCTTCACGTAATGAAACACAGTAGTTAATTTTTATTTGCTTTTGTTCTCTGCAAACTTAACTCTCACACTATAAGCTTTAACAATCTGGCTTCACACTGTTTTCACCGTCAGTTTTGAGTACTAAAGTTTGGAAAAATGATTTAAAATTCTTTATCTAGTAATTTGTAATTAAAAATTCTACTAAGCTTTCTAAAAGTTTTATTTCAAATCCGCAATGTAACTTTTTATACTTCTTGTGATAAATTAAAAAGTTAAAAAGTATGTTGTTATCAATAAATTATATATAATTTGTCTTAAAAAACAGAAGTATAAGTTTTAATACGAAATATTTTGGTTGCTATTTTAACAATTATAAGTCGGCATTCTTTTATATTCAAAAATTTATTTTGAAAATTATTTTGAAACATAGAATAAAAACTAAATGTTTTTATATTGTTATCATAATAGAACCATAACTATTATGGTTTCGTTAATATAAACAATAAATAACTAATAATTTAAATTTTTGTTGTGATAATAATACCATACTGTTTTTTCTCAAAATGATATTTAGAGCATAAATTTTGTTTATTTTAGGTTTAGTGAAAAATTTTAAAATTCAAGTTTTGATTGGTAAGTATATCTGAGTATAGTGTTATTATAGTTATATAACAAGTTCCGATAAAGAACTTAGAACTTTATTGTTTGAGAAAAGTAGCACTTTGAAAATTATTCTTACTTGTAAAGTGCTTTGAAAATTACAAAGTGCTCGAAAATTTGAATTTAATCTTAATTAAACACAAAACAAATAAAACATTTAAATTTAAATAAGCAGTAGTATCAAATTTCACCTACCAGGAGATAGTATTATAAGAGTTAAAGTACTGAACAAAATTGTTTAGCTTAGTAAAAGTACTTATAAAAGTTATTGAACTTTAAATACATTGAAAAATAATTCAAACACTAGAAGCACACTTAATCGTGTTTTTGACAATTTGAGGCTCATTAGTCTCAGTTTAAGGTGGGAATATTTTCTAGACAGCGGGTTAGATTGACCAACGAAAATATTTTGCGGTACACAGTTTTTAAAATAAAATTTAAGGGGTCACGTAGTTTCAAAAGTTTTTAATATAAAGATTATACTTTTAGAAAAATTGCAGTAAATAGCGTTTTCATTATCATTACTTTGTACTAGAAATCGAATTAGAAAAATATTTGAAAAAATATTTATAAAATACCTTTTTTATGCGAATATTATTTTCAAGGTAAAATAGGCGTTGATTTCTGTGGGTAGGCTGTACGTTTCTCTAACCTAGACTAACCTATTTTTTATACATACTTAATTACCTAGCGTTTTTATACATCAAATAATTGGTTTATAAATTAAATTGTTTATTGAACGAATAAAAAAAGTTCAAAAATTTTGGTTCAAAGATCTGGTGTACAAAAAACCTTTTGGTTATCGAGTTGTACACGGGTACAGCTTAATGTCTTGTCCAGGAAAATATAAAATTAAAATTAAAACTATAAATTTACTACGTTTGCCTTTAAACTAAAGCAACTTTACAAAACAGTTAGAATAAGTTGCAAAAAGTATATAAAGTATTTACAAATTGGATCCTTTATTTTTTGATTAGTTTTATTATTTACTTTATGAAACTAAAAAGCAATCATAATGGCATTTATATGTAGCTCATTACGTCTAGTCTATTTTCCGAAAAGAATACAACCAAATATTTATTGGAAGTTTTAACCTCTCTTTTTAAACATTATTTAATGTTTCTCTAGTTTAGTTATCAAAACTAGTATAGTATTTTAGTTATCAAAGAATATATATTTATCTAATAAACTTTTCTTTGTATTTAAGTATTTTTTAAACGGTTTTTTTATATATAGTGTTTTGTTGCGGTAATGTTTTCACTAACTTAGTAAAAGTATTTATTTTAAGCACTATAACTTGTTAACTATTAGAAAAAGTATGTCTATAGTTTCATTAACAAACATACACACAAACAAAGTAAAATGAAACATTTGTTATATCAACTTGGCATAAAAACAGTTAAAATACTTTCCGAAGCTAAATTTTAAAAGTTGTATTATCAAAAACTGTTAGCTAGCATCATCTATGAATTGGTGTAAGTAACTTCAATTAGTTTTTTGCTTTAGTGCTTAATGACTAATTTTACTAAAAGGTATTATTGTTTGAAATATATAGGTCTTTTAAAGATATAAACATTTAAAGTACGATACAAAACTTTTTTAATTAACTTGGTTACTGAACTAAAATTTTCGCAGACTGAACTTTAAAATTAGAGATAAGTTAACGGTTCGGTAAAAATATTTACTATCTTACTTACTTTTATGAAATCATACTATACAATTTCAAACCAACATTTTAGTAAAATTTATTAAAGATACGAGAAAAATATATCTACTTTGAAGACAAAATTCTATTCAAACGTTTTAAAATTTTGTTAAACAAAACTTATTATCTACTTATACACAATAATTTAACTAAAAACAACTTATTAAACATCACTTTAAGTTGAATTAACTGAATATGATTTTATTGCTTGTTTAACAATAAATTATGTCTCTTAACAAACAAAGTTCAAGACTTATTTGTTATAACTATGAGAAACAAAAATATTTTACTACCTTTTTTCAGTCGAATGTTTTAGTCATGAATTTATAGCCTTTTGATCTTAACAAAAAAACTTTATTTTTATTTTTTCTTTATTATCAGAGTATTTTTCTGTTGAAAGTTTTTTAATTATTACTAAAAAATCTTTAAATTTTTTTTTTAGTTTTTAATTCTGTTTAAGTATTTTTTTAAGCAAGTTTGAAAAATTTAACATGGTTTATAATTAATATCTACTTCATTTAGATATAAAGTGACAATTAATTAAACAAGCTATGTATCAGAGTTAATTTTTTATTTAAAACACTCAAGTAAAAACTAATGATAGTTAAGCAAAACAACAATTTTTAACTAAAAGACATGTGATTTTATTTAGACTTAGTTCTGTAGTTTTTTTAAAACAACATAAGTTTTGTAATATTTCTGAAGAGTCTAAAATTTTTATAAAAATGAATAATACTTGAGTTTAAACAGACTAAATTAGCATTGTTAAAAACTACATATTCTGAAATAAAACTTTAAGACCATATAATATTTTAAGCTATTTGAGTATGTACAGCTTAATTGTTTCAAAATTAACAATGGGTTCCAGTGTTAGTTGCTTAGATAAAAAAGCGACTAAAGTAAAGGAATCTTACGAAAAAGATGCAGAAAATTTCTCTGCTTTGACAGCAAGTAGAAAGTTAGATGACCAAAGAATAGTTTTGGACAAAAAAGAAAAGTTTCTGATGAAAAAAGTTCAAGATGAAACCGTTCATTTTAAGCAGTGCATGAGTGTAAAAAATAAACAAGGTAAAACTGTATACAATGAAAATATATTAAGTATTTTTAATTTTACACCATGTTTTATTATTTTGATGCGCAGTAAAATGAAGAGTTTATTCTGACTAAGTTGCTAACTTTGATGTAAGTAAACATTAGTTTTATGAATATGAACTACTTGAATACTTATCTACATTTTTTTTTGAAGATAAATACAAGTTTTTTTATGTAAATTAAGAATGTTTTAAATTCTAAGCAGGATTTGTTAAAATGCAAATAAAATAACAAATCTCTATTAAAAAAAAACACTTATTTACAACATTTTAACAATTTTATGAAATGCACTTTTTTTATGCACAGAATAATCAAAAGCAAGACTTGTTTGTTTTTGTTTATCTTCTTTTTTAGTTTATGTATGGTTGAACAACAAAAACTGTTTTTAGTTTAAAAACTTTACTTAACTACAATATTAATAAAACTTTTATAATTGAAAACATTTATAAAAAAAATCTTTAATCTTTTTATATAAAAAAAGTTAATATTTATTTAGAAGCGGCTTATGCACTGAAACGAATAAAACGATACCAAAGGGACCTCACAGCAACCAGGGCTCAAAAGGATACAATAATTAACCAAATGGACTCAATAAGAGAAGCAACTAGTCAGCAAGAGCAACTTAAAGCAGAAAAAATAGGAATGGCTCAACTGAAAAAACAACAGGAACATATGTTCGTATTCATTGTAACCTATTAAATCAAAGAAAACTGTTTCTTATCATATTGAATTGGAATACTATTAATTCATACCCGCGCACAATTCACACCTAAAAACTTTTTCCATTTTGTTTTTTTATTTTTTTTGTTTTACTTTTTATTAAATTTTTACTATGACTGTTACCCTTAACCCTTACCCTTGGTTGGTAAGCGGTTCTCGGATTTGAATAAGTGGAAATTGTGCGCGGGTTAGAACTGAGCGATTCCCCATTGAATTACTATGATCTTCTAATCTCAATGTAAGAGTTTATTTCTATTATACAAAAATTGAAAAAAAAACATATTTTTTTTGATTTAATACTTTTAGTATTAAACAACTAAGTAAGTACAATAAATTATTAGTAGTAGCTGTAGTTATTTTTTTACCTATCAAACAAAGTTTTTATGAGTTAAAAAAATGCGTTTTAAATAGTTTAATACTTCTGATGACTTAAATTGTTAAATTCTATAATTAAAATAAATATATTGCATTTTTTTAGAGACGTAGATGAAATATACGAAATGAAAGAAGATATGAACGACCTATTAGATGAACAGAACGAAATTCAGAATGCACTTTCTAAAGAAATTGGTGAACCTACCCCGGATGAGGTTTCAATTATATATTTTTAATAATTGTTAAAAAACTTCACTATTCAATTTAAAAATCACACTCCGGTGTTAGCAAATGTAAAACTAAAGTGTTTTTACAAGTCTTAATTGAACACAATAATTTAACATTGAAAGAAATTAATGTTTTCTTTTGTTTCCAACAATTTAAATCTCAAACTTACCTTTGTTTTATTTAAAAAACAGGTATGCTTAGCTTTAGGTGAGCATCAATATCAAGCTAAAACTATATTACATTTGATTTCTTATTTAAACATAATATTAGGCTAAAAAAAATTAAACTTATTTATCATAAACTAGCAAAGTTTAAATGTCTAATCGTTTTAATATTACAATATAAAGTGATTATACCAATACAATAGTTTATATTGATTATGACATTGAAAATAAAATTGATTAAATATGTTAGTTTATAATATAGAAATTTAGTTCTTACTATGTATTTATCTAGCTTGTTCAAATAAAGTATTGATTTTTTAGCTTAAAATTATGGTTAAATAAGGCATCAAATGTATTATAATTTCAGCTTGATATTGGTGCTCAGCTAAAGTTAAGCATAACCAAGGAAACTTATAAAAACTGCACTTTAGAAACTGTCTTAAGTTTTCAAAAACAGTACTAGAAACTTTCTATCAACTTTTTTTAAGCTTTATTTGAAACTTACTTTAAATTAGTATTTACAGCTAAAACACGTAAAATCTTGTACGGTATGCTAAGCATAGCGTAAAAATAAAATATTTTATAATCTTAAACTCAAGTTACACAAGTGTTTCAACTAAATTATTAATTTAAGATTAAATTTTTATATCACTCATATTTTTCGATAGCTTTAAAAATTAACTTTTACAAGTTCAACCTTGTGCACTACAGTAGTGTTTGCACTACACTCAACCAGTAATTTATTGCTTGACAAAGATTTGTTTGTTTTTGAGAATAAGCTTAAAATCTTTATTTTTGTTTAAGAAATAATGAAGTAGATTGCGGTTTTTGTACATATCAGTTTTAAAGTACTTTAAACGAATGTTTTAAGTATATCTTTATAAATAGACAGTTATGTCTAAACCGTACCTTTTGTTTTAATTATAAAAAAAAAGTTTTTTTTTTATCACTTAACATATATTGCAACTTTAACCTTTTAAATATTTTTTTAAAGTTTTGAATAGTTTTTATACAGTAAAAAATTTTTATTTTATTCAACAGGATGATCTGGAAAAATACTTAGCAAGCTTGGAAGATGAACAACCAAAACAAACAGTTCAGCCAACTATTACGAAAACAAATAATGTTTACAATTTTACATTTTTGTTGTTTACTAAGAATTTATGTTTGATAGTGTTTTACAAACTTAACAAAGCTAGCTACTTTTTATAAATTACTTTTCGGTAAGTAAGTAGTTTAAAAAAATGAACTTGTATAGGTATTATTTCATAAAATAATTTAAGAGGTTTAACTTAATAAACATTTTCTTAAGCAAAGAGAAACTTGTGTATAATTTCTGTTTAAACAAAAAATTGGTTTTACGTGTAAATTATACACACACACTATGTTAAAAATTTATAGCAAAAAAATTTGCTTTAAGGTCAAAAAATTTGTGTGTGTTTATAAGAATAATAACAAAGTGAGTTTTTGTAAAAGTTTAATGATAGTGTATGTCTTTTTTTAAGGCAATTTACATATTTGGAAAGTGAGTCTTATTGCAAAATACATGCTTCTTAAACATTTAGTAAACTAGTGGTGACTAAGCTATACAGTTTATTTAAATTTTTTTTAAATTAACTTAAATATTTTTTTAACTGCTAAGTACTTAAAAACACTTATTCTCAGAAATTTTAAATCAAGTTTTTATAGGTTAATAAAGAGCCAAATACTTTGATATTGATTGTAAAAAAAAATTACAGATAACGTTAAAGTTATATATTAAATAAAACTAAAAATTTTTACTTAACAAGTTTCATATATAAAGGACAATTTAAAGCATATGCCTAATAATATTTTAATTTAATACTGTTTGGACAGGATGAATTAGAAGAGTTTGTTGCAGATTTAGAAAATATTCAATCAACTTTACCAAATCTACCAAATACTCCATTACCAAGTAAGTATAAAAAGTTTTATAAGCATCAAGAAATATTAAACTTAAAACAAAATGTATTTCGACAAAATTTAATACTTGTGATCTGGCTGATTTAAAATTTTAGTCAAGTTTGTGAAAATATAACTTTAATACTTTTGTTAAAAATCTTTAGTTTACAAAACTCTAACAATTAAATTTATTTTCAAACCTACTTATATCTATTCATTCATTTACTTGCTTGTTAAATTAAAAAACGATAAAAATGTGGTTTAAATACATTTAGCTTTATGAATTATATCAAAACATAATAATATTAAATAATAAATCTTAGCTGATTATCCTTTTTTTATTGTTTTAATAAACTAGTTTTTACAGGTACTAGTATACATAAAGTAGCAAACAAAGGTGATGCTAATTTGCAAGAACTACAAGCGTGGGCAAATTAATATGTTATTGTGGTTATTTATTTCATATTATCTTCAAAAACATTCTTGAAAATGTATTCTGATATGCAAGGTTTAATAAAAAAGGTGTACCTTAAAGTGTTAAAAATAGTACTTTTTACTAAATATTTTATTCTGAACTTTAAACTTTTGTTTAGCCTTTTTTAGCAATGAAAGTTTATTTTTTATTAAAAGTTGAGTTTCAACTTAAAACATATAGTTGTAGATTTATGGGTAATTCAAAACTCCTAATTTTAAATTTGAATAAAAACTTTACGCCAAACTTTGATAATCAGCACAAAATAACTTTACGCATTCTCTTTATTTTGATCTTAACTTCTAGTTAGTTTAAATTAACCATTTTTTTCTTATATAGAAACTAATGATTTCTAGGCTTTTTGTTCTATATTTAGATTCTTTTAAATTTTTCAAACGTTATATTTACAAGCAAATAAAAAACATTCAACGAGAAAAAGCTTATTTAAATATCGTTAAAAATATTTAGCAAACACTTCATTAACACTTAATAACAGACTACTTTAAGTTGTTTAAGTTACTTTTAAACCTTTAGACTTTATAAGTAGAAATTATGTACTTATTTATTTAATACTTTGAGTACATTTTTATTTTTTCTTCTTGATGTATTAAAATTAGTTATTAAGTTACATATTATATATTTAATTTCGTGACTTATATATAAACTTTCATTTACTGTTATCTTTAAATAACTTTCTTTACATTTAAAAGACATTTTGTTTATAATTTCTAATTTTAATAAGTTTTAATTGAAATAATTAAACTTTAAAATATCAGTTCAAACGATTTTATATAAAAAGCTTCTATTACGTTTTCTAAAATATTATCAAATAGTGTTTTTTTTTACTTAATTTTATCACTAATAAACAAAGATTAAATTTTTGTTGTTTTTGAGTTTAAATTAAAACTTCTACTTCAAAAAAATTATAGAAACTTTTTTTAGTTCGATATCTTTCTGGTATACTTTTGCTTGTGTACTTTTAAAACAATATTATTATGCAACAAAGCATCAAATGTAAGCTTTTTGCAATATTTTTATAAACTTATAATTAAATTGAATAAAAAAAAAATTGAAAGTTTATGTTAGTTTGTAAATTGGTAGAAATAGAGGCAGTCAATTTTTACAACTTACAAGTGCAACATAATATCAAAAATATAAAAACTTCTCTGAACTGAAAACTTATTATTCTTAGTTTACTAAGCTCTATTTGCCATTTACCTCTTAGTTCATTAAGTAATTTTCGTTGATTATAATACTTCTGTTTTACTTAAATTGCTCTTTTTAATCACTAGTCAGTATTTTCTATTTTTGGTAACATTTTCTTGCTATATTGGTCTAGTTCAGGGTTTCCCAAAGTGGGCCAAGTGGCCCCCTAGGGGGCCATGAACAGCAAAGGGGGAAGAGGGGGGCCATGAGCACTAAAGGAGCCACAGGGGGCCATGAGGCCATAACTTGAAACTTACACTAGGTATTCTTGAGTTTCAGATGAAGAGCAAAAAAAAAAAAAGGTCTCATGTGTATTTTATCGTAGTTTATGAGTGATCTATATGTAGAAGGGGGCCATTACTTTTTCAAACTCTTTAAAGGGGGCCATTAGCAAAAAAGTTTGGGAAACCCTGGTCTAGTTAAATAAAACTATCTTTTGTTTACGTAATGTTACGATAAAGTTGAAAACTACTTGTAAAATAAAAAGTATTACTTTGATTTTTATAACATATTACGAACATATAAAACGTTTTATAATGAAAAATAAAACAAATAGATTAAATATATATGCATGTTTGCTTTTTTTTTTAGAAATATTTGTAAAATAAGAATAGGTTAAACTATTTTTTGAACAATTGTTTAGATCTTTGTAAGATTTGTAAAAATGTTTATTATCAGTTATTTTGAACGAAAAAACAGTTTTCTGCAGCATATAACAAATAATTTTACAAAAAAAGTATTTTTGAAAATATTTTAAAAGTGTTTAGATAACTTAAAAACTTAAAAGTACATATAAATATCGGCTTACCAAAATATTAACTTTTTTACGTAAATTTTACTAATCAACTTATTATAGTATTTTTAAACTACAACCTGGTTAAAACCTTTACAAGTGACAACAAAAAGTACTCTTACAGTAAAATACGTATTTTAAATTATAAAACATGAATTATAAAGAAAAACTCTTTTTATTTTCTAGCAAACGATGTTTTACTTATTTAAAGAAAGATATTTTGCTCGTTTATAAAAACTTTAATCAGAAATAAATATGTGCTATGTGCGATCAAGATAATATTATTTGTTTTGTCGCTTAAATAAACAGTACTCTAATGGAATATTTGTAGTAACTATAAGTAACAAAAAAATTGCTACCTTTAAAAAAAAAAAGTCTTTCGCTCTTCTTAAAAATTTGTTTTTTTTTTTTGTTTTTTTGACTAGCAATTACTTTGGTGATTGAAGTTTCAAACTTTATCAAAATAACTGTTTTTCTTTAATTTCATTTGCATTTAGTGCTTTTTTTTTACTTTTTTAAAGATATTATTTTTAAAGTAGTACCAAAAATTTATTGTAATTTAATTGTTTAAAGTTAAAAATAATTTAGGTTTGTGATGTGATTTAGGGTAAAATTTAAAGAGCTGACCCTAAGCCCTACGTTTACTTATTATTTAGCAATTCAACTGACTTTTAACCTTGTCAAATATTTAAACTGATATGTGTTTACAGAAAAACAAATACGTTTTAAGATCTTCTAATTTTATAAAACAGCAAGACCCTTTGATGAGTTTTTAAAAAAAGTTGTTTTTTTTTACTTTCTTAAGTTGATATATTAGTTTGAACTACTACTTCATTAAAAAACATAAAGTAGAGTTTTATAAGCTTTAAAGTGTTGCAGCTTGTTACTGGTTACAAAAATTTTAAATGGGTAGTTCTGCTAGTTGCTCTGATGTCAATGCAGCTAAAGTAATTGAATCTGATGCTGACAACTTGTCTGCTTTGAAAGCGAGCAGAATGTTGGATGACCAGAGAATAGTTTTGGACAAAAGAGAAAAGTTTCTGATGAAAAAAATTCAAGACGAGCACGATAATATTATTGAGTGCATGAAAGTTCAAAATAGACAAGGTAAAGCTAAAGTTATAACTGTAAAAAAATAATGTTATTAGTTTAATCCAGGGGTCGGCAAACTGCGGCCCGCGGGCCAAAAGCGGCCCGCGAAGGGTAAATCTGCGGCCCGCGAGCATGTTATTTTTTTAAATGGAATGCGGCCCGCGAAAGAAAATTTTACGGCCCGCGAGCATGTAAATGTGGCCCGCAAAGCAAAAATATATTAAAAGTTAAATTTGTTTGATAAATTTAGTTTTTAGTTCCTGTATATAAAATTTTAAAACAATTAAAATACTTTAATGATTTAGCTTTAAAAATGTGAAAAAAAACAGGTTAGCATTCTACTAAGTTTTTTAATAAATTTCATAATAACTTTCTTCTTACAACAGCAAATTGTTTTTTGAAAAAAGAGTGTAAAAACTGCTTTGAATTAGTAAGATAGTTATATAATATCTATTTAGTAAAAACTAAATGCAAATGTTTTCCGTTTTGTACAAAAGGAATGCACAATAATTAAATAAAACAGATCTCTATAACAGATGTTTTATTTCTAAATGTTATATTCTAGTTTACACAAAAATATTTAAAATAACATAATAATAATGCTGAGAAGAAATAAGGTTAAATTTACTTCGGTTTTAAAGTCTTTGATTTTTTAGAAGTTTTCTTTGCATTTTAAATTAATTTCTATGCATACTAATGAACAATAATGCTCATATTTTAAACCACTTTTTATTTAATACTTAACGCGATAAAATTTAGTTTATGCATAATTTTCTAGCATTATTGTTTCTACAGGTAATATCTAAGTGTGTACAAACGCATTTAAATTAATATATATGACATAAAATAAAAAAGTTTTTGATAGACTTACTTTTTGATTTTTCAAACTATGTTTTTTGGCAAAATAAGAAAATTTTTATGCGTTGCATACTTATATAAAGAGTTGCTGTTTTTAAACTACCTATTTAATACAAACTAGATTAAGAAATGGTAATTTATTAAGTTTCTACATTTTTATAAAAATAGTTCAAATTCGATCAAAAATACAAATAAAAATTGCCACACACTCAGGCTATGACTATTTGAAGACTTCAAATTTCAGGCCAACTTAGTCATTTTTCAGTTTTTGGCTTGAATTGCTTTTTGTATGCTTAAATATCAGGCTAGTTTTTGTCACTCGGACTGACTTTTTTGCTTTAAAGAGTGGTTATTAAATTTATGATGTATGTTTTGTTCAATGCACAGTGTTGGTTTAAATTAATATATATCTTAAATTTTAAGTTATTCAGCTGATATAATTTGAACTATTATTTATACTAATTGTGTACATATAAGTTTGAACAATTAGTGTTGCCAAAAAATCCCGGAAAAGCTTGAAATTTTACAATTTATACTTAAAAAATCTGAAAAAGCCTTTGAGATTTATGAAAAAAACTGGAATTAAAAAACAAATTACATGTAAAGTAATGAAATTTCGATTTGACACAAAAATCTAACATATGAATATTTTTTATTAAAAATCACGTTTAAAGTATCTTAACATTTTTATAACTTTTAAATTTTTCTATATTACTTAAGACAATTTTATTTTACCTTTAACTTATTATATACTAAAAATAGAAGCAAAAAGTTGTACTTTAAAAAACTTTATATTGGAGCATTGCACATTTGCTTATAAAATGTCTTTACCTATTGTTGTGCTTTGTATTGGAATTCAACCTAGAAATTCTTCTAAAATTTTAAAATTAGTAAAACCACCTGAAATAAAAATTCTAAAATTAGCAATATCTGTTGTATCAGTTCTCGCATCTTAACAGATTGATTTAAATCCTAATTTAGTTTATGCGGCTTTATAATTTCCAGACATTTCCTAAACACGACTTTTTGTTGATATTGAAGAAATAAACAAAAATATTTTACTAACGCAAACACAAATTATTTAAATGAGTTTTCAACTCTCAACGGTGTCTTTTTTTAGTAATTACTTTTGCTACTTTATAACTTGCCTAAACAGTTTTTTTTCTGATCAGTCTGTAGTTACTGAAAATAATTATGTGCGTCGTTAAAACTGACTTAAGAGACTTGTTTTTTTTTCGTTTCCGCAATTAATCCAAACTAAGGTAACATAGTTCTTTTAGCTCGTCTTATTATTCACATTTAATCTTTTTAAATGCAGTATTTTATTGCAGGTATAGAATTGCTACAGTGCTCAAAAAAAAAGTTCTTATAATTCATTAATAGCTTAATAAATTTTTATAGATTTGTTAAAAATGTTTAAAAATTTAATTGTCTATTCAAGCTAAATTACAACAATTTATTTAGTTATATAACTAATTCAATGTTAATAAACTTCGGTATTTCTTTATTTGTGAACTTTATTTTGAACAGGGTTGCCAAACAAACAGGCTAGTTTGATATTTTTTTTAATTTAGGTGTATCTGAAACTTTTATTTCAAATATTTTGAATAAATCTTCAAACTCTCAGAATAGTTTTTATGACCGTAGTGTAGTCTCCTAGTTGTATTTTTTTGTCTATTTACATACTGTGCTTTTTTATAATAATGTTATTTTAGTTAGTATTTAAGCTTGATTAACAGAAAGTTTTCAGATATTTTAATTTTTTGTAAACGTTTGATATAATTTAGACATTTTTGTTTTTAAAGTGGCAACCTTGTTAAGGCTAATTAATTACTAATAAGGTATTTTATAAAGTATTCCAGCACTAATTATGCTAAAAAAAATTGATTTAGCTTATCTACAGTATAAATACGTTTTAATTTTATTTAATTAACTAATTACTGAATTTTCTAAAGAGTGCAAACTATTTATAACGCAAAAACTATTTTTTAAAGTCAAAATTTTTTAAAACATGAAAAAGTGGTTCATAATATAAAAAATGTATAAAGGTGACCAATAAATGTTTTTCAAGTTCGGTTTTTATAGAGAGTTAGGTTGTAAGTAAAATAATAAAAGTATTTTATTAAGTTAACTTATTAAGTATTTAAGAAAATACATATTTCATAAAGACTTTAGTATATTAAACAATGTAAATTCTATCACAATAAATATTTATGTATTAAATAGGCATTCTAAGTGTAGCTAAAAGTCATTTAAAGTAATTATTTGAATAAAAGTTAAACTATCTCTGGTGTGACCAAAACTAAAACCAAAAGGTTATTTAAATATCACCAAAACTAAAACTGTGGCCCGCGAAGATTTTGAAAACTTGAAATTTGGCCCGCGAGCACCAACTGCCTGCCGACCCCTGGTTTAATCAAACTACGTAAGCTAAATAAACAGTTTTTTGAACACTTATTGAAGTTATAAATGCTGAGAAAAATTTTTACAATAAACAGTGTCATCTAAAGTTTAGGAGAAACAATTTTAAATGTCACTAGTTTGTTTAGTAGTTTGCACTTTTTGTAATGATTATAATGAATAAATGCTTTTATAAAGCTGCTAATAAGAAAATAATAAATTTTCAAAAATTTTATTATGTTTTTTAAACTGGAGATAAAAAATAATAACCTAAATTTTAAAATAATTTTTAGGTAAATATGCAAAGTTCTTAAAACAGTTTTTTAATCGTTATCAACTTTTATACTGTTTTTATCATTTCCAGGGGCACAGTATGCATTGAAACGAAAAAAACGTTTCAAAAAGAATCTAACAGCAACCAGGGCTCAAAAAGACACGATAATTAACCAAATGGACGCAATAAGAGAAGCAACTAGTCAGCAAGAGCAACTTAAAGCGGAACAAATAGGAATGGCTCAACTGAAGAAACAACAGAAACTTTTGTTAGTGTTTAATGATTTTTAAAATTAATTTTAAGCTTACTTTTTTATGGTAAACGCTCGTAAACAACTTTTCAACATTTTTTTTTTAATTTAACTTTTTAAGTTTAAAAAGATGAAATTTAGAATACTGCTATCAAATTTTCAAGGTTTACTCTCTATTAAAAAAAAATCTTTTATAATACATTAATGTTAAGATTTAATTTTCTGATAATTCTTTATATGTTATTTAGCTAGTCTAGTACGAGTTTGTTTTATCACTATATTTATTTTAAATTTGTATTTTTTATCAGTTTTTGTTTTTAAAGTAAGTTTCAAAGTTTCAGCAACAGCAGCTTCTTTTAAATAAGCATTTTTAATGAATCTTGTTAAAAAAGAGCGTAATTAAAAACTTAAAGTTGTTTATTTTTATAACTTCAAGAGATGTGGATGAAATATACGAATTGAAAGACGAAATAAATGAACAAATATACAAAGCAGAAGAGATTCAAAATGCTCTTTCCAAAGAAATTGGAGAGCCTACACCCGATGAAGTTTGTTTTATGTAAAATACTGTACTTAATATTTGTTTGATATTTTTTGTCCAAATTAAAAATATTTTATTGTAAGAAAGATTTTCAAGTATACAAAAAAAAAGGAAAAGTTAGTTTTAGTAATAAAATAAAGTATCTTGAAACTTTTTTTACTGCACAATCTAGCAAAAACGAATGGTTAAATTCTTTTTTAAATAGTTCATTTGGCAAAATTTAAGTTAAACATAAAACAATTTTATCAAAAAATAAAGTGTTACATTAAATTGAAGATAAAAATGTATGCTTACTGTTTAAATTTAAAACTTATTTTTCTTACAAAAATTTTTTTAACCTTAATCTAATTTTTTTTTTTACACTTACTATAAAAATTTTAAACTTTTCTACATAAATACGATTCATAAAACATACTAAAATAACACTTTTTTCTTTTCTTTAAACTAGTTATATCTTAACAAGTATGCTAGTACTTAAAAATATATGTTTATTTTTCATCTTTTTAACTTTAAGATTTTAACTTATCCCTATTAACTTACTAAAACTACTTATAAATGTATATTGCAGTACCATAATTTTTATAAAATTCACAAATATCACAAGTCAATTTTTTTGATGTTGTTTATGTTCACTAACAAAGTTTAAAACAGTCTTTATTACAGAGTATTTTAAGAGCAATAAAAAAAACTTTTGTTAAAAACTAGTAAACCCACAGTATTAAGTTGCGATAAAAAGCAAATATTTATCAAGTGTTTCTAATTTAATTGCTTATTTGAAATCTAATTTTTACTTAAATTACACTATTTTCAACCCAACCCGTTTTTGAAAAGTACCTTAAAACTAAGATTTTTAATTAAATTGATTTGTTATTATAGGACGAATTGGAAGAATACTTGAAAGAAAGTTTGAAAGATAAACAACCAACACAAACTGCTCGTTCAACTAATGTTAAAGTTGAGAAAGTATGAATTTTATTCATAAAAATGTTTTAAACTATACTTTTCTGCTTATTTATGTAGTAAAATTAACAAACTTTAAAAATATAAAATGAAAGGTAGCTTTTACATTCATTGTTTTAATATAAAATAAGGAATATATAAAAAAATACATACTAATTTGTTTTACTTTTGTACAGTTTTAATGCAAAGCTTATTCTTAAAACATATTGAATTATAATACTATACTGTACAGTATAAGACTATTTGTTTAACATTTTAAAATTGTTTATTTAACCAATTAGATGTAGACTTTTTTTTAATTAGTTTTAAACGATGTAAAATATAAAAGTGAGAACACAACAGTTTCCATGAACTATACTACAAGTTTATAAACAAAGTTTTTAAAGTTTAAGTATTTTCAACAGCTTGATAAAAAGAATGATAAAATTGTAAGCATAAATATTTGTTTTTAAAACCTAACAAATCTTTTCAAGAACACATTTTTCAGAAAATATTACTTTTATATTTAGAAATTACGTTTATTCAAAATAAAAATTGCTGGTTTGAAAACTAAAAAGTTATGATTAAACGGTTCCAAACTTGAATGTGTTTGTATTTAAATGTGTCTGTATCTATCCATTTATAAAGTTGATAAAAGCTTTTGACAGTTTAGTGCTTAGTATTAAGCAAGCTACTTTTTGTTTTAATTTTTAATTAGAACCTTTTTAAAGCTAAACAAATTTAACTTTTTCAATTGTTTAAAACCATTTCTTTGCTTTATTTTAAAATTTTATTTTATTATAAATTGAAATATCTTTCTTAGTCTTTTTAATGTTCGGAAAAAATTCCAGTATTGGTTTAACTTTAAACTATAAAATATATAACACAATTAAAGGTGTTGTTTGAACAGGATGAACTAGAAGAATATATGGCAAATTTGGAAAATGAACAACCTGTTTTACCAAATCTACCAAACACTCCAATACCAAGTACATGTACAAACTTTTTATAGCTTTGAAAATATTATTAAACGAAAAACAAAAAGTATTCTGAAAAAGTTTTAAAAGTTCGATCTAATTGATCAAAATCTTTTAAAAATTGTAAAAAATCACAACAAAATGTAACAAAACAGCTAGTATATTAAACTATAATTAACTTTAAAAAATTTATTAAACTATTTTTGATTTTAGTTTTTAGTACAGTAATTTTTGTATAAAACAATTAAAAAAGCTTTTAAAAAGTTTGGTCTAAGGACCTAGTGTACGAAAAACCCTTTCTGTTATCAAGTCTTGCACCATAAGCTTTAATAATTTCTTACGAGCTAAAACGTTAAATATTTTTTATCTGAACTTTTTAACCTGAAAAGATATAACAATCAATAATAACTTTTTTTATACAAATGATATTTAATAAGTTTTAAAGATTCTTAAAAAACTGTTATAAACTAAGATAAAAGAAATTTGATTAGATTTAGAAAATTTCATATGAATTTGTACGTCTTTGCAGGCGTCAGAGGCTTTACTTTATACATACTGTTTATTTAAAAACTAAAAAGCTTCCAAAAAGTTTGGTCTGAGGACCTGGTGTACGAAAAACCCTTTCTGTTATCAAGTCTTACACGACAAGCTTTAATAATTTCTTACGAGCTACAATAACAATGATCTTTATAATCTAACCTTTTAAACCTTAACAATTACAAAAATCAAATAAATGAAAGTAAATAAATTAAAATTAACTAAGTTATGCGTTTACTATACATAGATTTATATTCATAATGAACTCAAAAACTTGATTAACAGCATAGAAGTTAAAGTACAGTAAATGTGCATTGTGCAGTTTGCTGAATATAAGCCTAACAGTTTTTGTGTACAAAACACCACAAGTCTGTTTTGTAAAAACTTAATCACTTTTTTCTTAGTTTTTTTTTCACTTAACTAGCTTATTATATTACTGTTTTTAGTCAATTGTTTTTACAGGTTCTAGTAAGAATAAAGTAGCGAACAGAGATGATGCTAATTTGCAAGAACTACAAGCGTGGGCGAACTAATAAATAAAATAAATAAAATTCTTACATAACCGCTAAAGTTTCTGTTTGACAACACGCTTACAATCACTTATAATCCATTGATGTATAGATTGTAATAATATTTTTTTTTTAAGAAATAAAGTTTTTTTTTTGCTATTTTTTGAACTGTTGTTCAACCTTTTTTTTCTATGATTTAACTATATCCCGTGTATGTAATGTGAAAGCACTTTAAAGTTCAACGTTTTAGTTTAACAAATTAATTTTTTTCTTGGTTTTAGTTACATGAATAAGAATACGCTAAATTTCACTATAAAACTTTTTTATTGGTTATTTTATGTTACCATAAAGGTTTAGACACAAAAATAGTGATACTTAATATGGTCTTTGTGTCGTATCAAATGTTTACATTTAATTTAAAAAGAATACAATAAACTAAATATTTGACTAAAATAACTATGTAAAAGTCTTAAACAACATTTAGTTAAATTCACAAAGCTTTTTGGTAATAAAAAGTTCTATAGCACTTTAAAAATTAGCTTTATAATAAATAATTTTAGTACATATTTGTTTTACTACTTTAGAAGTTGTTTACTTTTCTCTTTGGCGTAATAACAATAATCAAGTTATTTTGCCCAAGTATTTGTTTTTGTGCTCTATAAACAATTTATTACCTCTAGCCTTTAAACATCGTCTAAAATTTTTTATCAGTTTATAAAAAGTTTAGTCTTTTTCAGTCATTTATTTAAGAAAAACAATAAGTTATCAAAAGTATTTTCAAACCTGTAATTGATTTTTTTATGCTAATTTGTGCTAGATAAACAAACAACATTTAAATTTATGATTTAGTTTAATATTTTTTTAACTTTTTTTTAACATGTGCTACAAAACAGAAACGCATGTGTCAATAAAAATTTATACTGATTTTTGCTTTAAATTTGTTTTTCTGTATACTTTTCCATTATTAATTTTAAATAAAACTCTGTTATTTCAAAGCAACAAGTTAAGTGCAATTCTTTATTTAAATATCCACTTGTCATAAATATCGTGTTATTATTTGATAAACTTGGTTTTTTTAAGTTTTATTTCCATTTAAAACAATCACACTTTTGGCTTTTAGACTACCTTTAAAATATTTTCCACTAAAACATGTCTTATTTTATTGTCAAAAAACAAGTAATAACCTTTATTTCTCGTAAACTTGTTTTGAAAACGTTTTCAAAATCATATCACAACTCAGCAAAAATCTAAAAACTTCATAAAATAAAATCTTTGTGTTTTGACGCATAAAATTTTCGCTTAACCTATAAAGTATTTTAACAAAAATAAACTTATCAGTCCAAAAACTTTTCCACTATACTTTTGTCATACACCTCACAAAGACTAGACTGTTATTTAACAACTATTTAAAATTTTCAATACAAGTTTAAAATAACCATTTAAACATCAAATCAAAACTATGCTTGTTTTATTACACTGTTCACACTCAAAAACTTTTTAGTATTCCTTATCTTCACTTTCGACTTCCTCCTACCCCCGTGGTTGCCATGGCAACAGCAGCATAGCAACGACCTAACCCCCCTCCCCCTCCGGTACTCGTCACTAGGGGGCACATTCCTCCGGTAGTCAAGCAGTTCGCACACCCAATCCTCGTTGTCTTCGAAATACTCGTTTATCTGAAAGTTAAACGAAACTCTCGTTTTAGGGGTTTCCCTTTTTTGAGGGTTTATCGAGTGGTCGCTGACGTAGGAGCTGTCGTTTAGTTTTATTTTCGGTATTCGGAGATCGTTGGAGTTTTTCGACTCGATGCTGTTTGACTTTATGGTCTTTTTACTTTTTCTTGGGTTTTTGTTCTCTTTGTTGGTAATTTTATCATCTTTTTTAAATTCCTTCTTCGAGTTTGTACTTTCGACTTTTTTTAGTTCAGTATCATTATTTTCGAAGTCATTATTGTCGTTTGAGTCGGTAATGTTTATTTTTATAAAGCTTTTAACTTTTTTTGGTTCTTTTGAAACATTGTTTTCTGGTGTTTCTTTTAGTTTTTCTTGAGAGTTTTTGTTATTAGAGTCATCAACTTTCATTCCACATTTATTATAATTTGTAAACAAATACAATTTCACTTACAGATATATTCTCAACAACATGACTTGTACAAAAAACAAGTTTTGGTCTGTGTTTAAGCCATTTTCTACAAAAATTGAGTTCATATTTGTAGTAATTTCAAAATAATTGTTTCCATAGCAACTTTTTACCAATTAAATTTAGCTACTAAAATGACATATAACATCAAAGTATCTAAGAAAACAAATTGTATTATTAACCTCACCATACCAAAAGACTTTTGAATATTTAAATAAGCCGGATTTAAGTAATATTTTATCGGCTTTAGTTATCTTTGAAAAATAATGCAGTTGTTATAGTAACATAGAAAGAATAACCACAACACTCTGCCGGCGAGCATGTTAATCTGGCCAATAAAAATTATATCTTTAGTTGATTATTTTTTTGGTTGTGTTTTTTGACTAATTCCATTTTATGTCCATGGTAAAAAGTATTCGACTTACTTTACAGCTTTAACTTAAAAAGTTAAAAAAAACAGATTGTCTATTTATGAGTATATCTTCACAGTAGAAATATCAGGGTTTTTTTTCTACATCTTTAAATTAAAGTTAAAACTGTGAAATACTGTTCTATTTTGGGTTCTTCTTGGATTTGTAAGTTATTAAATTAATACCTATCGAATAATTATTATTTATTGCACATTTTAGTAGTTCCCAATGTAAACTAAACGTTTATAAAGTTAGTTCCAATCACATTAAAAATTTCGTTAAACAATTAATTTATGTGAAAATTTTAACCAATTTTATTTTCATTTGCATCTGATAATCGACTTTAAAGAAACATTTAAAACACCATAAAAATATTGCTAAGGTAAAATATTGTGTTGAAAAGAACACGTTTTCACCTCTTTTTAAATGTTTGAGCACAGAAAGTTGTTTTGTTTTCACCCAACATTTAGTTTAGCAACATTTATTAAATTAATTAAATGTTGCTAAGTGTTTTACTACCTTTTGAAGTAGTTTTATTTTTGGTTCTTTTTATACTAGGTTGTCAAGTACTAAGGTCAGTTTAACAAATTTAAAGAACTAGAATACTTTAACATATTTTTTGATTATTTTTGAAGTCTAGCCTAAAACTTTTATAATGCAATTGTAAAGCTTGTTTAGATAAATTCCTAATTTCTTAAAAGTTTTAGTTAGTTTCTAAAAGCCTTTTTAAAAGTTTTATAAGTTGTAATACCTTCTAGCCAAGTAGTTAAGAATTAATGTAAACACAATAATATTGTATTGGTATTAGTACTTGATTAGCATTATTCATTTCGATTATCCTTTATGATTTTCTTTTATTTTTAAAGTGTTCATGTTAGATTACTTAGGCTAACTGTCGTGTCTCAAAATGTTGCCTTGTATGAAAAATAAACAGCTTACTGAAAAGTAAAAACGTAAATTTTTGAAGTTAGCCTATTTTTTTTATAATACATGTATATATATTCATTATTTTTCTATCGTAGTTTATTAATTTAAAAGATTAAAATCTTATCAGATATTGAATGTTATTAAACATTAAGTAGGAAAGGATTATGTTCAAGTAATAAAAATTCTTATTAAAAAAAGAGTGATAAGGAAAATTACTTTTAAAATTACTTTTTAAGCTCGTTTGTTTCGGTGCTAGGTGATAGTTAAGTACTTAATTTATTAAGCATAAAAATATTAATTTATTAGACAGATAGTGAGTTTCTTAAGACAAAAATCGCAATTTTACCTTTTAATAATAAGCTACATATATATATTTATACTCAGACTGACTCATGTATCAGACTGGTTAAAATTAAAACTAAATAGTTTTAAATATGTGATTAAAAGTATTACTGAGGCCCGCAAAGATGCTTCAAATTCAAAATTTGGCCCGCGAGTACTTCAATCCTGCCGACCCCTGGTATGTAATTTCATAAAAGTAATACTTTTTAATGTTTAACTACTAAAAAAACTGCTTATATAAATGTAATTAGCACTTTAAAGCACTAACATCAATGGTTTTTGATTTATATCTTTCTAATTTTTAAGTAAAATTACAGTCCAATATAAATTTGGCTCAGTTGTTTTATCTAAGGAACAGTCATAAAAAGATATCCGCTATATAGCAAAGCTTGCATTTATTAAGTTATTACAAATATTCAATAGCTTAATGATTATTTTAACTCTAAATTTTTCGAGATAGTTAACTTGAGAAAAATTAAGACTTTTGCTCACAACAGAATTTTTAACATTGAAACAAATTCCTAAACAAAAAAAATTAAATACATATTTTAACTTTTAGTTTATCATTTATATAACTAAAAAAGTTAAAACAAAATAAATTATAAGCTTTTTTTTACACTTGCATTAAAAGCTACGAAAACAAAGCACACACTTTGGTCAATTAAGTTTAACTGTTTACGATCCGAACTATTTTACTAATAATGTTTCATAAATAGAGCGTGTGTGCTCATTAGTATAGTATGCAGAAAATAAAGTTAATTTCAAAAAAAAAATCTATCATAAATAAAGCTCAGCCATAATAACAGCTTTTTCAGTAACAATTATTTAAAACCTTTTTTGTGTTTAGATTTTCGTTTTCTTTGTATGGTTATTAAAAGTTCATGTACCATTGTTTTGTTTTAAAATTATGATAGTTTGAGTTTTAAAAAAACATCATAAGTGTTCATTCGCGCACAGATTTATAAACTATAAAACTATTTCATCAAATATGTTTCATAAATAAAGCATGTGTGCTCATTAGTATAGTATGCAGAAAAGAAAATTAATTTCAAAAAAAAATCTATCATAAATAAAGCTCTACCATAATGACAGCTTTTTCAGTAACAATTATTTAAAACCTTTTTTGTGTTTAGATTTTCGTTTTCTTTGTATGGTTATTAAAAGTTCATGTACCATTGTTTTGTTTCAAAATTATGATAGTTTGAGTTTTTAAAAAACATCATAAGTGTTCATTTGCGCACAGATTTATAAACTATAAAAACTACTTAACTATATATGAACAAGAAAAAGTTTCAACAAGTGTTTATTTAGATAAAATATCTAAACAAAAAAAATTCAAAAAATCTGCTTTGTAGTTTTTATATTTTTTACCAAATTATACTTTTATTAACTTTACCTATATTGATTTATTACTTTTAACTTTCTTATTAAAAAATAATATTTTTTATTTTAAATCTTATAACTTTAATTAACCAATGATCAATAAAGATTACTGAACTAAAACAAACTGTTAAAAAAATATCCATTAAAACTGAAATAGGTTTAAAGGTGAGTAAATAATATGTATGCTTATATAATAATAAATCTAGAAGGTCTTAAAACAGTTTTTAGCTTCTTAGTCGTTTAAAATAAATTCAAAAAGAACTAGTTTAGAGTCATGTTAATAATTAATCTTCACTTGTTAAAAACACTCGAATGAATATTTTTCATTAGTAATGATTGCTGTTAACTTCGCGAATTTCAGTACATTTGACATATAAGTAGTATTTTTTTAGGAAAATTTTGGTACATGAAATTTGAAAAATACTAATTATATACTAAAAATTGTTTAAACTTTTTTTCGATTAATAACATTGACACAACATATTTTTATATTCAATAACATATACAAATAAAGTTTTTGAAGCTTGTGTGTTTGCAAATTAATTTTCACTTGCAGTAAACAGCTTTCGTTGATTTTAATTTATGGTTTAAAAAAATGTAAATTAATCTTTGTTTAATCTTAAGCATAAACAAAACAAAGTCAAAACTCGAGTGTTAAGTTACAAATAACTCAAATATTTGTTTAAATATTTCAAAGGGTTCTGTTCCACACATAAAAGTAAAAAACAATTGTCATTTATCATTCTTTCAATTTACAAAAGCTTTACTTTTACTGAAACACTAAAAAACCGGTGTGAAAAAAAAAACACTTGTTTTAAAATTTTATCAATTTTGTCTTCTCACGACTTCTAATGATACTACC
Organism: Thalia democratica; assembly: GCF_965202585.1. Lineage (NCBI taxonomy): Eukaryota > Metazoa > Chordata > Thaliacea > Salpida > Salpidae > Thalia > Thalia democratica. The sequence goes on from NC_139167.1 coordinate 82,756,974, forward strand.
AACTGTTAATTTCTTCTTACAGTTTAATTAATCAACAACTTTAAACCTGAAAATAGAAACCATTTGCGTAGTTAACCTTTGAAAACTAGCTTTTATTAATTAGAACATAGATAATCAAGTTTTAAATTTTTATTTTTATTTTCAACGAACAAATTTGCATAGAAAAAAAACGATGAATCACAAACGAAAAAGATACTAGAGAACAGGCAGTTTTAAAATAATAAATAAATTAAAAAACATGAACTCTTAAACTGGGTAATTTTATTTACAGACTGGTTGATTCATTAAACCAATTGATTAGCTTATAAAACCTAATCAAGAATCAATGAAATAACTATTATGCTTTTTTTTGTGATAAACTGTTTTACGTCATTAAAACATATGCTTGAGAAATTTTACTTGTTCAATTTGGAAAATCAACAACAGATTATATAAAAATAGATATAAGATAAATTAAACAAGTCTATGAGAAACTGATAATTTTACATTAAAGTTAATGCAAACTTAAAAATAATGTTTTATTTAGGGCTAAAAAGCGATAATTTACAGAATTATAAGCTTTTTTTCAACTTGCAAGCATAAATAAAGCATGAGTAATAATATTTCAAAGACACGAAGAAAAACAAAATTCAGAGTTATTGAAATTTTAAAACAAAGTGTTATAAGTATAAATTTGCAAAAAAAATTAATTTTTTAACTTTTTCTTTAATTATAAGTATTTATTGAAAACCAAAGCTAGATGTTTTTTTGTAAAAATTCTAATTTACGTATTTAAAATCAATTAAAAGCATTTTAAAGAAAAAAATATAAGTTTAATTAAAGGTACAGAAACCTCAAATATTCAAACTGTAGTAAACAAGCTTTTTAGAATAAATTAAGTTGCTTTTTAAAACAAAAACAATAAATGAAAATTTTTGAATTTAAAAATTATTGATAATGTGAAAGAAAACCATAATAACACAATATAGTTTTTTTTAAGAAAACCGTAAATTTTTATTTCAATTATTTTTTGTTTTTAATACATGTCGCCGTGGAAGCTATTTTCCGGGTAATCCCCTACTCTGATCCTGATGGGGAGGAAGCGGAAGCTCCTCAGGTTTCCATGGGAGCGGCACCCTTTCCTCCCACCTAGCGACAAGTAGCACTTTCGTTTGAGGGGATTTTTCCTGATTGCGGAGAACAAGGAGTAACTTCCGTTTATTTCCTCCCTGAATTTTCCCATCACGGAGGGTGTTTTCTGTAAAAAAAAATTAATTACAAGATATTACTTATTTTTTAAATTTTAAAATTAAGCTATTAATTTTCTAATAACTTTACTAGTTTTATATATAACTTAACAATTTACAACAAAGTAGTTTATACTTTAGTCGACATAAATGCTAATTTATTCATAAATTGTAATTAATAACAAAAAATTAAATATATTTATTAACCTTTCCCCTCAGTCTTCCTCGGTTGTCCATGACAATAAACAGTCCGCTGTTCACCCCCCGAAAGTACAAACCTTTTGCTGTTGATATCACTTCGAGGATTGCTGTGAAAATAAAAAATATTTCAGTATGAGTTAAACAGCTTTCTTTTATCAATTACTAAAGCAACTAAAGTAGAAAACTGTAGTTTTTTGTCTGAATTTATTTTCTACTAAGTAAGATTTTGACAACTATATGTTTGAATACTAACTTTTTTACAACAAAACTTGAAAAAATAAACTTATAAGTTAAAATACCATTTTTTTATGGATTCTATGAATTATTTTTGAAAACAAATAAAAATAACTAACTGTCCATGTCACCCCTATCCCTGGTGCTGCCGACCCTCCCGTCTTTACTGACTCTCAAAAGAGTTCCGTCCCTCAAGCTCAACACTTTCCACTGGGGGGCGCCGCTCATGAACGGGTGCATTGTGACGTCGTCATTCGCTTTTCTTCTGTTTCGTGTTATGACGTCATCGTCATCAACGCTTCTCCTGTGTCTTTGCAGTTGGGGCGAGGTCGTTTTAGGGGTCAGAATGTTTTTCTGGGGCCCAAGGAGTTTTTGAAGGAAGAGAAAGAAGAAAAGAGTTGCTTGGCTCTGGTTTCCAGTAGCAACCAAGGGCGTTTCGTTGTCAGGCAGAAATGTTTGCTCGTTGCTAAGTGAGTTTGTAGGTGCCATTTGAAATGTTGATTTGTTTATACTTCTAGGATAAATTAAGGGTTATAAAGTATTGATGTTAAATGAGGAATAACGTTTTTAGTTTTTTCATTCATTAAACATTTTGTACACAGTTACTAACAACGTTTTGAGATTTGATAAATTTATTGACAAAAGGTTTTTAAACAAATTATTATAAACTAATAAAGACGGTATTGTTGCAAAATAAATCCTAAATAACTTTAAGTTTACATTAAAAACTTGGCAAGAATTTTTTTCAAACAAAAACACTGAAACTCAAAAAACTTTTTAAACGTAATATTTATTTTAAGTTTGAAACAATTTTAACAGTATTTAAGAACAGTTATGAAGTATTTTTTAAATACTAAGCAAATTACCTTGTTTTAAAGTAAGCTCGTTAAATTATAAACTAGTGCAAACTGTACTAAAAATGTTCAACAAATAATTGCTTAAGTGAAAAAAATTAATTAACTTTAAAGTATTATATCTCCTAGCTCAAATATTTTTTTAAGTAAAGTCTCATCAAAACAAACTTAATTTCAAGAGCAACAAATAATAAAACACTTTTACAGCCCAGGTTTTTAATTTAGATATATAAAATACATGAAAAACTAGTTTAAATTTTGAACATTTTTAACATATGTAAATGTTTAAAACTATATAAATTGTAAATTTTTAGGTCAAAAACAACAAACAAACGAAGTTATTCTGAAAAAGAATAAGAAAAAATATTTCTATTATGATCGTCTGCCAAAAAACTACAAATAAAAAAGTTAATTGTTTTTATAGCTAATAGCTTCAAAAACGTTAAAAAAGGACACTTAAGTCTTAAAAATAGTTATAAAATACTTGTGCATTTTATATTTACCCTAAAACTTCCAAACTTATCGATTAAAATTTCTAACTACAATGGCTTTTAAGCAATAAAACATTTCATTTTTGTAGGATGTTGACTAAATAACAACAAAACGATGCACAAACATATGCAATTTTTGAATGTTTTATACAAGCAAACCTCAGCAAAAACTAACGCTTCTTGTAAAGAAAATAAGTATTAAAGTACAGCAAAATGTTCAGTAATTAAATATTCTTAAAACTAAACTTTCCAGCGCTAATTGCACAAATGACTGTGAAAAATATCAGCAAAAAGCACCGAAATTAACGAAAAAAAGGCAACTCAATGAACCACACGCACCCACTAAGAGAAGAAAAGTTACAAACCCGACACTTCAAAGACCACATCGTGAGATAATCCCCTTTCACCACCTTCAAACAACAAACAACGTGCGAGGGGGGTTGTGGGTCTAAACCCCGTGAATTAACGGTTGAGTGAGCACAGCGCGCTATGATTCAGCTGCGTTGCTATGTGACGTAAGAAAAGTTGTAAGAGCGTAAAATAATCTGCTAATTAAAATTTTCAAGGGTATTTATTGTTTAATAGAAAAGTTTTATTTTTAAAAAAGAATCTGTTTCATTGCTAGCATAAATACTAAGTTAGAGCAGGGCTTTTTGAACTCGTTTTCATAATCAATAGAACTTTGGGAAATAATATTTTCCTTTTTTATATATTGCCCCTTTAATATTTAATTACTTTCTTGTCCCATTGCTGTCGCCCTGATAACCAAAATCGCCCAATTAAGGAACTTCATCCACTTCGGGAAACCCTGAATTAGATGAAGAAGTTAATTTGAATACTAGCTTATGACGTCATGATGCGTAACAGGTAAGCCGCTTACATATTGGAGGGAAAAGCGTTGAAATTTTATACCGCTTACCGAGGCACTAGTCACAAATTTTGCTTAAATCTCTTGTTTGAAACTTAAATGAAATAATTTTTGTAGTCAGTTTCTTCAAATCATGCAAACGAGTCATTGCCTGTTTATACTTATTAATTACAGCATCGATCAAAAACTGTCTGTTAATCTTAATAAACATCTTATTATGTTTTATTTTTAAGCTATATCTAATATTTGGTTTCATGCAGCTCTTCAACAGAAGCAATGTTTTTTTGACTTTTAGGAAATTTTTTTAGATTTTTAACTCATTCTTCTTTCCTTTTATGTACAATTTCCCAACTAAAACAGCTTCAGTTGTACTAGATTTGTTTTTATAAACCCGCGAATAGTTTGCTTATAACAGCGGTATTTATCGACAAAATTCAGGTTAAAAATTAAGCTAACTTAAAACTTTCGTTTTCGATTTTTGAGTAGAAATTGAAACTTCGAAACTACTTAGTTTCAAAAGTTCTCTAAAGACTACGAAAAGTTAACTAATAAACTCATCACAACACTAACATCTGAGCATGTTTTTAATTCGTGTGTAATTAGTCAAAAACGCGACAGAAGCCTAAAAATTTAAAATCAAAACAAACTGTTAAACTAGAAAAAGCTTTAGTTTCGCTCAACCTTAAATCTCAACTTTTCACCTTTTTGTATAATTCCCAAATCTTCTCAGACAAACTATGAACAAACTGACGAAACTCGCTTCTCTAATAACTGTCTTTTCAGGTGTATTAAACTCGCTTAAGGCCCGACAGACCTACAACGACTTCTAACAAACTTTCTCCGAGACCAACCTTTCTGATACTTCTCGTTCCCAGCTAATCTTGTTCGTGATCTGCAAGTGATCTCCGTGCAGCTGTATCCAAATCCCAGCTTTTAATATCCGCTCAAAACTTTTTTCTTTTCTCTTCTATAGCGCCAGCTAGCGACGAAAAGATTGTGTGTTGAGAAAATTAGTTAATTGTTTGTATGTAAGTGGTATCTGTTTTACATATGGTTTTAATGTAATGATACACAAATAGTTTTACAAGTTCTTGTAGTTTGTACCAGTTCTATATGCTGTTTTATTGTAGTACTTATTTTTTATATCTTTCTCCTAGTTTATAGCTTTAAACTCAATTTCAAACCGTTAAAAAGATAACTTTAATATAAATTTATACTAAAACTTAAAAGTATTATACTTTAGACGAAATTTTAATCATTTTAGTTTATATCAAGTTTATCTGATGAATGCTTTAAAAAAATATTTTTATTAAACTTTCTATATTTTTAAAGTTAGTTATTTAAATTTAATTTTTTAGTAAAAATTAGTACCAATACAAAGTTTTACAGTACTATTTTTTCAGAAATTCATATTTATAAAAATTATTTGTTGTAAACTATTTAAAGTGAAATTTAAATAGTGTTTGTAAATAAACTTAAACGTGTCCTGATGGTTTTAATTTGAAAATTATTTGATTTTCAAAAACTTGTGACGGAAACTAAGAACTTTTAATAAATCAATAAACACATATTTGTATAACAGTTTTAAATAAAACTTTGAAATTAAAACTTCTTTTTAAAACAGATAAATCAAAATTTACATACACTTTTAAATCGTTAAATTTTGATGAAACTAGAAGTTAACAAAAAACATGATAATTTTTATTAACTGAGACAATTAAAGGCCGAACATCAAAACCGATATAAGTGTTGCTAAAAAAAAGAAAATAGTCATTATTTTTGTGGTAAAATAAACAAATAGTAATCAATAATTAATAATTGAATAGACAATTTTGAGATAAAATAGAGCCTTTTAAATCAAGTGAAAAACGTAACGTCTAAAATAAAGTTTTCTATAGATAGTATTTGATTAAAAAACATAAAAACTTCAAATAAAGACCAATAGTAATTTATCAAAACTGGTTGCTTTTTATAAACTTGCCTTCAAAAACGATTTGAAAGTTTACGTACGCTTTTTAAATGTTCAAACAGATAATGGTTTCATTAAAATGCTGCTCATCAATCTTTAATTCAAAAGCACTTATTTTTTGATGTTACCAAAAACTTCTATAAATGTCATTTAAATAACAAGCACTTTAACTCAAGTAACGGTTAGTTTATTACCAAATAAAAGACCAATAAACAGTTTTAACGTAGAAACTGATATGTAACGCATTCACTTCCAATAGTGTGTAAAACGTTTACTATAAATAAAATGTGACAAAACAACGTGAAAACATCAAATAAAAAATTGTTAAAAGTGTTTCAATATCAACAAATGATTTAGGGATTTAAATTTATCGCATTATTTGATTTCCTTTAACTTTCGGTAATCGGTCTGTTAACAGTGACCAATAATAGAATTAAACAAACAAAAACAAAGTTTTTACTTTTTTTTTTCTATTCATCAAAACATTACGGCCAATTAAACCTCTTTATTACGTCACGGGGGCTCATAATTGTTTGCGGCACGTCCGATCGTTGCAGTGACGTAACAATCATCGCGTTTTTACGTCACGACAAAGTTTTGCCGGTCGGCTATGGGCACGTATGTTGTTTGAAGTTTTTATTTTTGGCAACATTGCTCTTTTGTGAGTCGAAAGTTTACGGAAAGTTGTTTTGTATGTTTAAATTTTTCAAACAAGTATTACAAAAATATTTCAAGATGAATGTGCAAAGTTTTTGTGTAATACGTAAAACGATTAGCAAAGAAAAAATTTTAAAGCGCAAGTTACAAAAAAGAATGCCTTAACCGTAAAAACATCTTTTTTTGGCTTAAAATTTAGTAATTTCTCCAAAATATTTGGATTTTTTTCTGTAATCATACTTGGTCGTTATTGAGAACTTTTCAACAACTTAAATTTAAATACGTTTTCTCAGGCACGCAATTATAAAACAATTACTTTAGGAAATTTGCTGCAGATAATTTTAAAGATTTTATAACGACTTGTTATTAGGAAACTACTAACGAATTAAAATAAACAGTTGAAAACATTTTCAGAATTTTTGTTGAATAAAACTTTATTATTTATATTTTGCAATACTTTAAATGCAAAACTAATAACAATTTAGTGAAACACTTTTATTAAAACTATTACATTTTCTGTAAAAGTAAATTTATAAATGATTTAAAGAAATGTACAGCATTTCTTACAGGACTTTAGATTATAGTCAAAAAGTTTTTTTTTCAAATACGTTTGTAAACTTGTTTAAAATCATTATTATTTTTAATGTTTTGCAGTTTTAAATGACATAAAGTGATACATTTAAATTTTGATATAAAACCTGAATAAAACATGTTTCATTTACACAAACACATTGAATTTATTAAAGTGTCAATATTTTGCCTATTACTGTTTACATTTTTAAAACTGAAGCTTCTTTGTTTCATTTCACACTAAATTGTTCTTTACTGAATAAAAATTAATTATTCAAAAATAAGAGTTTTTAAACAGTTATAACTGTTAAAGTTGCTCAACGCAATTTTTGTTGTAGTCATTTTATACTTAGGTAGAGCAAAACGTCAATGATAAATTTTTTTATTTGATTTTTTTAAATAAAATGAACTGCTTATGCACATACTATTAATTTAAAGCAATAGTCGACAGCTTTAAAATAAAAACAGGTCTACTGAAGAAATTATTTACCGTTCAAGTTAAAAGGAAAAATGCTTACGCGGACTACTAATATTTTAAAAATACTAATCTAAAACAAAACATTATATATGTTATTAAATTTCCAATAAATAGAAAATTAACTAAGTTCTATAGTTTACTTAGAAGCAAAAAAAAAGGTTCATTTTAAAATTTTCTAGTATAAACAGCTTAAACTTTTATTTACTGCATTAGTTTACTTTTGCTTAAAAATTTTCTTAACCAAAGACTTTTGCCTTTGATCTCTGGTTTAAACGGTGAACAATGAACAAGTTATTACTATTTTAACTACAAGTCTTAAACTTTAGCTGCAACAAATAAAACATTTTAGTTATTATCAATTAAATACAGATAATTACAACTTCAGTGTTAGAATTCTTATAACTTTCCTGTTTTGAGTTTTGACCGTCTTAAACTTTTTAGTGTTTATTTAGATTATTAAACGACATAAGAAACGCTTAGAAACAGCTTGGTCCAGGCACCAAACCTTTCGGCTATCGATTCATACACTACTTGGATACAGTTTAACAGCTTGTCCAGAAAAAAAGTTTACTAAACGTATTGTCGTATATATATCTATTGTAAAACATATTTAAAAAAATATAGATTAAACTATACTAGCTTTAATATACTTATAGATAAATGTTTTGCTATTCATGTTCTATATTTTTACTACAAAACCCAATCAGTATGCGTAGATTATTCAATTCAGTATGTGGTAACAAATCCTGAGAATAATAAATTTTGTGATTTGAAATAATAAGGTTTAATGTTTTTTATTGAAACCAATTGTTAAGAAACTTTAGATGTTTGCTAGTTAAAGAACCTTTTCATTTTTATTAGGGTTTCTCTTGTTTAAAAGGTTGTATAATTATCAGTTTGTTTTGTTCTATTAAAGCTACTTTTTGACCTATTTTTGCTTTATTTATTACAAAAATAGATAGTAAACCGACTTTACAATTTTTTTTACGTAATTTATATCAATAAACCATTGATAGCACGTACAACCACTTTATTGTGACGTAATAAGGAAATGGAGACGTAACAAGACAGGGGAAAAGTTTTATTTTACCGGCGAAGTTATCACGTTTGTTGTTATAAAGTTTATTTTTAGGACAAAGTTTTGTAACATTGTGCTTTTTACAGTTAACTTTTTGATTTAAAAGTTGTGTAAATAAATTTAATACTATTTTAAGAATACTTTTTCAGATTTCTTTTTTTTTCCTGCTTTTCATACAGTAATAAACACAAATCTAGATGCTTACAATTCTTTTAAATAGTTTTTCACTTCAGTCATATTTAAGAAAATAGTAAAGTTAAAATGTTTTTAAACTAAGTTTATTACGGTTAAAACTACAAAATTAATCGAACTGTTTGTTCGAAAAGGAAACTCATACAGTTTTGTGCTGGTTTACTCCGTGTACAATCTGATTGTTTTAAAATAATCATTCATAACTTGATAAAATTTACTTGGATAAACACTGGCCTGTGACTTTTTACTTTTTTCAAGGCTATATTACTTTTCCAATTATCCAATTAATGTAAATAATTTGCTTTATGTTTTAAAAACTTTTAAAGCGCAATAAAATATTTCAAAAAGCTAAGAAAATTCTGTACTTGAACTATTAAACCTAAATTGTCTTGTTAACACGTCAAGTTTAAATTATTTTACATGTAATATTAAAGGCGGCTTACGTCAACAAAGTTAAACAGTATATTAAATTTTTCTAAATTTTCTGCCCAAGGTGAAATATATTTCAGTATTAATTACTAAACATACTTAATAAAATGAAGACGTTGGCGCAAGTAATTTTAAAAATCAGTTCATTTAAAGTAGTCAGTGTTATTTTTAAATTTATAAAAATTAAGTATCCATGCTTTATTGCGTTTTAGTTTTATTTTAATGTAACTAGTTAGTATAGTTTAATATTTTATTTTCATAAATAATTTATGTTTAAAATTATTCACAGTTTGGCAGCCTCTTGTAAGTAAAAGGTCAAAATTTTTGAAAAGTGTGCATGCGGGCCGCATTTTGTATTTTTCTTTATTAATGTTCAAACTATCAGCCTAACTGTAAATTTATATCAAAAAAACTTTTTTTGTTAAATTCAGCTGAAACGCTTGTTGCAGGCCTCAGTTTGTCGACATCTGTTATGTTTTTTTTTATTATTGTTATTTATAACTTCTTTATGATGTAACTAGTTTAAAAAGACGCCACATAAAAACTGTTTTTTATTTTTTAGCACGTTTGTATGTATAAATTTTATATTTAGAAAGTTTTAAGTCTTTGTAACTGTGTTTTTCGTAAAACATTTATGTATTTTATGTTTTAATGCGTAAAGTTTAAACACTTTGAAGCTTGATCTCCAAAAATTAGTAAGGAATTTTTCGACAGCAAAGACGTAGGTCCATTTCTTCTAAAATGTTCGTTTGTCTTAAAAAGAGAAACTTCTTAATGATTTTAAACCAAAAAAAATTGTATCGACTTTTTTTTATAAAATTAAAATAGGTCAAAAGTTGTACAAGTTGCTTTTATTTATAGCTTTTTAATCAATTACTCCTAAAAATTTTATTACTACGGCTTTGTTATATCTTTACTATATGTTATAAAGTTAGTATTAATTGGATACTTTACCTTTTAGCTGGTATCAAATCTTATTATATATTTTAAAAGTATATCTGAATCGCAAGATATTTACGTTATTTTTATACTTCTAATAGTTTGAAACTCAAAAGGTTTTTCATTAATAATTTGATTTAAATTAAATGCAACAGTCGTTTTTAAGTAAGCAAACGACTTAACTATTTATAAATATTCAAATTTAATAACATAGAAAAGGTATACTCTATTTGCTTTGTTATTCTGATATTTGTTAGACTGATTTTGATAAGTTCAAAAGCTGCGTAAAATTACATTTGCAAGGGAATATCTGTTAACAAAAATTTACAAACTTTTTGATGTAGTAAAAGAGTGGGTAAATTTTTTAGTCGAAGTTTTAGAAGAAAAACTCTTTTGTGGGTCAGACTTGTTAAAAAAAACTTTTGGTGGCTTATGAAAACTATGCTACAAAACTTTACAAAACTCATTGAAAAAAAATATATTGAAGTAATTGTTTAATAGACATCTAAAAGTACTTAAAACCACAGTTAAAACTGTTTATTATAAAAAACCTCAATTTTTTTATTTTTGCTGAAGAATTTTGATAAAGGTAAACAAAAAGTTCGTGTACCAGACAGTGGCGTAACGTGGTATTTTTCTTAGGGGGTGAACTTTTGTTTTTATTGTCTTAACTCATAACTTTTGTAATTTATTACTTGAAAGTTCAATTTCTGACAATTTAAAATATTTTATAACTTCTAAGGGGTTACATTTGTATAAACTTATTAATATTTTAAGACATTCAAAATATTCATGTAAGTCTAAATCAGGGGTCGGCAACCTTATGTAACTCGCGGGCCAATTTTCTTAGGAAAAATTGCTCGCGGGCCGCACTATTTAAAAAAAACCATTAAGGGTCGTATTTATTTAAAAAAAGTTATAGTAACCAGTAGAAAAAAAAATTATTTAAGATCAAAAGTGTAATAAATTAACCAATATTAGGGCACTAATAAAAATTATTCATTGAATTAAGAGCCTAACTGTTTTTATTACAAAATCCTTAATCTTTATTGTTTTTAAAATGTATTGTGTTAATTGTGGTTTTAAGTACTTTTAGATGTCTATTAATTGTATAAAAAGGAGCTCGCGGGCCGCAGATTTTGACTTAAAGGGCCGCATTTGGCCTGAGGGCAGCAGTTTTCCGACCCTTGGTCTAACTCATTTTCATAATAATAACTATTTTTTTGTAAAATAAAAGTAACCATTTCCTGATATTTTGCATAGGTTGCTTAAAAATGAAGAAGACTGATTTTTAGTAAGCTTTTAAAACTTCTGCGAAAACTACAAAATAAATTTCTTTTAATAAACCTGTCTGAAATACAGCTTTTAAATAAGTATGTCAATATCTGTTTTTTTTAATAATAAAATGTAAACATTATCCCTTATAACTCAACCCACAGTATAGTTATATTTATAAAGCAAATTTAGTACAACTAATTCATGATTTTTTCTAAATAAAGAAGTTAGCAAATCAAATTACAAAATAAATAGTCAACTAATTATAAAAAATTATTTATTTAAACATTCTTCTCTACGCAATTTCTATATAATGTTCAATATCTATTTTATATCAGTAAAGTAGAATTGTATTAAACACAAAATAAATTATACTTTTAGAATATCGCAGCTTTATTTTCATCTTTATTGCAATTTTTTTAACCAAAAATGTAACATATATAGTATGGAATGCAATGCATATACACCATATATTAAAATTGAAATTTTTAAAAAGCTTTTAGAAAAAATCTAAAAAGCTAGTTCTTTTTTTTGGTAAAAAATTATACTTTTAGCTATATTACTTTTGAAATTAGTTTTAACAAATAAAGAAAATCTAAAATGTAAACAATATTGAAAATATAAATTTCATACCATTTAAACTGCAGTATTGATAATAGAAACATCTGGTGTTGGTAAGGGTAAATAATATACTTACTAAGTATAGTTTATTAAAAGGCAAAAAAAAGACGATCAAAATGTTCGGTCCTAGGACCTGGTGCACGAGGAACCTTTCGGTTATCTATCGCACGATACTTTTAAATATATTGTCAAGGACAGCAAAGGTAAGAGGTAACAATGATAGAAAAAAAAAGAATTATAGCTTAAAAAAAAAATAAAGCTACCAACAAAAGGTAAGTGTTAGGGGTATCTGTGCAAAAGTGTCTTCGTACAATTTAGTCCCATAATTCAATTTTGTCCGCCTAATGCAAATTTGACACCTACCCAAGAAGAATATAATGGTGACAAGAATGTTTTTTTTTCTTAAAAATGTAATTCATAATAACATAGAACGATTAGAACTTTAAATATAACATCAGAAATTTTCATAATCTGAAGTGTATATATCTAGCTTTATTAAACGTAAGATTACAACTAAAGTAAATATTGTGTGTAAAGTAGTTTTTTTAATTTTTTTTTCTTATTTTAATTGTAAGTTATAACAACAACTAACTAAAAATACAAAACATAGTATGTAAAAACTATTTTAATTAAAATATAAAATTTTACAACAAATAAATGTATATATTTAGTTTAAAGCATTTTAAGCTTAGAGTTTTCTTATTTTTCACTTTTATGCAAAAAAAATGTGATATAAATTAATCGGCTGCTGACCAGCCACAAATTTTTTTTTGTTTCTTTAAAGTCTTATTTACTGAAATTAAATGATGAGGTGCTTGATTTACAACCTTGTAAGTCATTGCAGACTCACACACAGTTGTCGGTGAACATTCTCTTTGTCATAAGGTTTGTTTTATCTTAATATTTGAAACATTTTCTATTGTTATAATGCCTTTGCACCTATATTTAAACAATTTTGTACAATAGCTCTTTGATTTGAGTTGTTCTTGATCTCAGCAAGCATACACTTGTTAGTTTTAAACTTAATCTCACTATACAAAATAATTAATAGAACTAATTGTTTATTGAGCGATAAAAACAAGCGCTTAAAAAATTTGCACACCAGGTGTTTGTCTAATTTTCGAGAGAAAAAAAAGTTACAAAATTTAAAAAGATAGCTCTATGTATTTTTGTTTCAGTCATAATCCTAACTATATAAATTATTATTATGTCTAACTTTAAAACTATTTTGATTTATTTTGTTTCAATATTTTGATTTTGTCACATGTTGTGTGAAATGTTTTTTTTTGTGTTTTTAGTTTACAAACAGTTTATATTATAGAAAAATTATTAATTGACTTGTGATATTATTAAGCTATTATACTAGTTTTATACAGAAAACTTTATTTATGTAGTAAACTTTTTATTTTTAAATAAGTTGTAGTAGAATATTTAGTATGGCTAATGCACATATGCGTCAAACCCCATAGGTCGGATCCAGCTGTTGTAGATTTCAAAAGTTTTTTTTTCACTTCGAAAAGAACAAACTTATAAAATTTGATAATATTATTTATGATGCATTTTCCCTTTTTTGACTAAAATCATTAAGATTACGAACATTGAAGTTTGCGCAAAGTTTAGAAAAGCCTTATTCGTAGCTCTAACCCAGTCCTGCCATTATACAAACATGTAAATTTGATTGTCTGTAATTCCAATTTGAACACATCAGAGAATTTGGAAGGTAACAAAAGTAACAAAAGTAAAAATTTTAAATATAAATTTTCTTGTATGCATAATTTTAATTAAAGAATATTATAGTTGTAAATAAAAGCTACATTAGTCTAAAGTGAGGCATTAGTTATTATTTTTTATTATATTGGACATAAGATTGTTTTTGAATTACAATTAAAATTTATTGAGCCAGTTATTACCTTGTACATGTTTTTTATCAGTTCACCAAAAATTCAGCATTAAAATAGCTACCAAGAACCTAAAATTTAGCATCAAAATTTACATAAATTACAAAAAATTAAAATTTTATGACTACTTAGACTGATTTCAAAAAATAAAATAATTTATCATGTTGTACCAGTTATTATTTTATAAACCTCAATGGGAAGTTTTTATTGAGTGATTTATCAAGTCTAAACTGAAATAAATTCAATCACTTGTAAATTTACATATAGTGTTGATTATAAATGTTTTATTTGAAGAAAAAGTTAATTTTTGATGCTTAGATTCTCCTGGTTTGCTTCTTTATAAGTAGTTGGAACTCTTTTTATATTAATAAAATGTTTTTGTAGTTATTATTAAAAAAATAAATATTAGTGCTAAATTTTAACTGATTTAAAGATTACTACCTAGTCTTTTTTAATCTTAAGAATCTCCATTATGGTTGCCTTTAAGCTTGGCTGGCCCTATAGTTAAATCAATTTATCAATTTTTAAGTTTTATTCATTAAACCTTAAATTAATATTTTGTTCTCCTAGGGTTCCACTACCACTAGTTAGAGAAAGTTTATAGCAACTTACAAGTTTACCTTTGACATAAATCAAATTCATGTCTTATTAACTAATAGTTTTTTATAAGTTGATAATATTTTATAGTTTTTAATTATTAAATAAAATCAGAAAATTTTGGTAAATGAAATGAAAGTTAAAAGGTTAATAGACTCATGTAGTTTGGATGTATATAAGCATAATGTGTTTTGGTAAAACTCTATTTTAAAGATTCAAGTAATACATTTTAAATATTTTTTCAAGGTTTTAGGGATTCCTACTTTTTTATATATGATAATAAAAGTGACTGTTGTTGTTAGCTCTGCAATAGAAAGTTTTCAAGTTGCTTGCATTGAGTTTAAATAATTTTCTACCATAGAAATATAGTCAACTTTATAAGTTTTTTACTCTATAAGCTTCCCATTAACTTTTTTAGTATTTTAAAAAATTGACTAAATTAATATTCTTTTTTGATTTTTAAAGCCAGGGATTAAAAATTGGACGATAATTTTTTAAAATATCTTAAAACAATTTCTCAACTCATTTAGTGAAATAAATAAGAATAAAAACTTAATTATTAAAAAACATAATGATGCATCACTCATGCTATTGAACAGGGGTGGTCATGTCTAATATGGAACAATTTTAATACATCAGGTTTGCCACCAAACCTTGAACCCTAGCACAACCTGGATTTTAACAATTTAGGCTAAAAAACCTGGATTTTGATATATTTTTCAAAAAGACCTAGAAAAACCCAAATATCACTAAAAACATGTAAAAACCAGGAATTTCAACAAATCAAATTTGTTCATGTTGAGTTGTAAGATTTTGATTTGTTGAAAAAATATATCATATAGATAAAAATATTATGATATTATTATTTTTTTTAACAACAGATTTTAAGTAGTCCCACAGCATCTTTTCAATGTTGTTGTACTTTTTAGCTTAGATTTTAGCCTTAAACTTAATTTTAAATTAGAAATAAACCCAAAAATGTGTACTTTGAAAAATTGGGAAGAAAATCAGAAAACCTGGAAGAAGTTTTAAAAAACCTGTTACATTGATAATCCTAGTTAAAACTTATGTGTGTGGCCATGGGCTTGCTGACCTCTGTTGTAAGTTTTTCTTAAAGTATAGTTTTTTCTTGTTTTAATTTTTGCCCTAATAAAGGAATGTTTTAAAATCTCCAATTTAGACCACTTATAACTCAAAATAACTTAAGTTAAGAAAGTTAAAAGGTTGAATATCTACAATATAAGACAAATATGTAAAAATATTTTTCACCTTGGTTTTTAAATCATATTTGGTTTTACAGTTCTATTGTTAATTAGTCCAGTGAAACAAACTTATTTTTTGCTTTATTTTTTATTTAAACTTAAATAGCTCAATATTTAATATGGTAGTATCTGGATCAAAAAGTGATTATAAAAAATAAATAAAGATAAGATTGTATTATTTTTTAACATCAAAATTTTGGATATTTTCAGGATAAATCCTGAAATTTTGAAAACTTTTAAAATCTCATAATGACTCTGGAAAGCTCTTTTTTTAAACTCATTATGACTCAAGCCAGTTTGTTTTCTATAAATAGCTATAGAAATTTTCAAGAATTTTTGAAAATCCCAGTCCAGTTTTTTTTCTAATTCTTGGATGAGACTTAATTGTTTCAGTATCAATATTTAATATTGATTGATATTGATCTTGAAAAGTTTAAGATATACTAAAGTGCCTCAAAGGGTCAACCTTGTTTTTATCACCATTCTATATTATTTGTTAGTTAAAATTTAAAATACCTTTGAGATATCTAAGTCAGTGAGTTAGATAGATTCCTACTAAGTAGAAAAAGAACAATTCACTAAAATTTTATTTTGTTCTCCATTTTTAAAGTATTAATATTTGCAAAATATAACAGAGAAAATTTGAGCTCTCATAATTATAAATTTTCAAATTCTGTAATATATATTTTTTTTAGTCTTAAAAATGTTGTTTTTTTATTTTTCTTAACTTTGTTTTTAAATTTTGAATTCTTCAAACCATAAAAATATTATACACTATAAGGAGTGTTTGCTGAAAATTTAAGGTCTCCAACTTAATACATTAGGTAGATAGTTTAAATAAAATATTATATTGTTGAGAAGTTGTGAAAAAACTTGGGTTCAATTATTTTTATTAGTAACTTTTTTCAAAAATGATAATATCTCAAATTAAAATAGAAATTATTTAAATTTTAAAAACTAAATTGTTTATACTAAAGCTTTTATGTAAGAACAAATTTAGCTTGAAAAAGCTGTTACACTTATGTCCTTTATATAATTTATTCTTTCTCTAAGCTTCCACAATTTTTATGTAAAAGTTAAAATCCTACTCCCGTATTAAAATTAGCATATGAAAATATGACCAAATTGTAAAAAACAAAAAGGACCCACTTATGACTTAAACATCTCACATATATTTGATATATAGAACAAAGTTGTAGAAAACAAAGATGAAAAAGAAAACTTGAATTTTAACATGGTAAAAAAATAAATCATAATGAAAATTTGTTCCAGGTAAAAATTTTATTTCCAGATAAGGTGTAAAGTATAATTTTAAAAATAAAGCTTGCTTAAATTTTGAAATTGGTATCAAATATGGTGCAAATTTATTATAAGAGTTTATAAGAAGTTTTTTAGACTCTTCATTAATTAATTGTAATTTTATTGGGTTATAAATCTTATTTGAAAAGGATGTGATTTTTTAATACTTAATTATTTCTAGTTGTCTACTTTTTTAAAACTTAGGTTATATCAAGTAAATGAAAATAATAGACCATAAATAAAGTTTTTGCATATTTACATTTCTTTTTTTAAATATTTTTATTTCTTGTATGCATTTGAGTAATTCTATATGAAAAATCTATAGATATTATTAATAGCCAATTGGAAATTTGCATATTAAAACTTAACACAAAAAAAAAATTTGTGAAAGAAAATAACCTAAGAAATCATTGCAGAAATATTTTAAGTAAATTTCAATCACACAAAATGGCTAAGGATATGAATCAGTCTGTAATGAGCACCACATCAGAAGCAGAACTCGAAGATGGTGGCAAATCATACAAGGAATTATTAAAGTTTGCCAACAAGATCTCTAAGCCCATGGCTGGCAAGAAGTTGACCTCTAGGATATACAAGTGTCTTAAGAAAGCAGCAGGTTTGTATTGTTATAAAGTGTTTGGTAGATGAAATTTTGTCATGTTAAATAACCTTTTCTTTTTGCTAAAATTATTTGTAAGTTATTTTAAAATGTTTTGTACATAAATAACTCTTTAAACGTAAAAATAGTTACATGTAATTGTTTATTTAATTAGCTTTTAGTTATATATGTGTGAAAAATACAGTGTTGTATTTAAAAGAAGTTAATGTTGTAATTTTTTTAAAGTTTATCTACAATTAGCATAGAATATGCAATGTTTAACAACTTTTTTTGAATTTATTTGTTAACAATTTTTTACAATGATAGCTTACAAAGCTTTATTTTATGAAATTAAAAAATTAAAAAAAAGTTGCACGCTTGTAAATACTGATGTTTCATATACTTCATTGTCTTTTATTATTTAAAAAATCATTGATAATAAAATGATAGCTTTTTTATTTCACTTCAAGTATTTGAAGTTTTGCTTTAATTAAATAAATTTTTATTATTCTATATAGTCATATCAATAATTTAGGTTGTTTAATTGAGTTGAGTCTTAATCAATTGCGAATTTTTATTAAAGGTTTATATTTTTTTATTAACTGCTAATAAATTAGTTTTTATTAAACCCTTTCTAAGTTTGTAATTTTTTGAAAATATCATTAAGAAGAATTGTATTTTTTTTACATGCTCTTTTAATGAAAAAATGCGTAGAAAAAAAGCTTATAGTAAATTTTATAAGATGCGGGATTTACCCTTAATATAAATGTATTACGCAATATTGATCATGGCAACGTTTTACGCGTCACTTGCGACTCCTAACGGATAAATTTTTATTAAAATTCAAACGCCAGAACTTAGCTGACGCAAGGGCCGCTTATTTATGAGAAACACGCGCATTTAGTATAGTGTAACATCTAAATGCTCTTTATTTTCTCTTCGTGATATTTACGCGCAATTATACCAACAATAACTTGTGTTAAACCAAGTTTAAACTCGCGTAGAGAGATAGTATGAGAGATTGTTCTACAGTTTAAATTAAAAGCTTTTTCAAATAAAATTTTTATTTTGAAGGGTTTCTCAGCTAAAGAGCTAGCCAAAGAGATAAATAGTACATGTAGTTTACTTGAATATTTTAGTTATAAGTAAAATACATGATAAGAAACGCTTTCAGCTCAAAACTTATATTCTGCTGTTGTAACTTTCTGCTGATGTACTTATTTTGAAAAAGAGCATGCATTGGATGTACTGTACTATTATATAATAACCATAAAAAATAATTAAAGTTTTATTTTTCTCGTAAATTTAAATTAATATTATAATAGCCGTCAAAGCATGGTCGGTTGAAAAATAGCTGAGATGTTATGTATTTGTTTCACACATAAATGAAATATGTAATATTCACACAGCTGACAAAAAAGTTGCCAGAGGAGTGAAGGAGGTCACCAAGAAATTGAAGAAGAACGGAAAAGGAATCGTAATCTTCGCCGGGGACGTGCAACCGATCGAAGTCATGTGTCATCTTCCCATCATGTGCGAAGACAGGAACATCCAATACTGCTATGTTCCTTCTAGGTGAGTGAATTTGAAATACCTCGCAGTGAAAAATTATCTCTGTTATGAGTTTAAATTCTTAAAGAACTACCTAACTAGTTATAATGGTTATAGTTTAGCTTGTACCATACTTTATTTACCAAGTAGTAATAAATTAAAAAAGTAAAAATGTTAAAACAATTAAATTATTTCAATTTTAATAAAAAATCTTTTGTCTTTAAACTATATAGAAAATAAGAGTGTTGTATAATACACTCTTATTTTCTATACAGTTTAAAGACAAAATATTTTTTATTAAAATTGAAATAATTTAATTGTTTTAACATTTTTACTTTTTTAATTTATTACTACTTGGTAAATAAAGTATGGTACTAGAATATAGAATTACACTTTCACTTCCGTCAGATAAAAAAAAAATAACTTAAATGACCATGGGTATAAGAAATAATTATAAATATTACCTTTTTATAAATTATTTTATTGATCTTTTAAACAGCACAGACATTTGAATTAAATTGTGTAATTGTTGTGTCTAGATTTATTTTTGTTTCTATTTTAGCATGGTAATGAATAGGTAAGATATAAACAATTTGTCCCTTTATTCAAATCATTTTAATATAAAGTTAATTTTCATGATTTATAATATTTCCTCATTTTGTTAGGTAGTAACAAATAAAATTTATGAATACTGTGTTCTGCCAAGCTGACCACAAAAATTTAAATATAAGGGTGTATTTTTTTAAACAGTTGACTATAAACTACTTAAGAGGCTTTAGATGGTTGTAAAACATTTATTACGTAATCTATTAAATACCGAAAACATGAAAGTTTAAGCGCAAGAAAGCGAGGCTGTTGCAACCGCTAGATTTAAAAAAACTCTAACCATAGCAAGTTATGGCAACCATGCTTTAAGCTACCTTATTTTAATATTTCAATAAAATTGTTTTTGATTGTAGTCATCTTTTGATTTGTTTACAGTTCAAGCCGCCATTGTAATATGGTTTTAAGTTTATAACTTTACCTTATTTTTATCCTTTTAACCTTTAATTTTATCTTGCTTATAGACCCTAGATTTAAATACATTTTACATGTGTTTTTTCTTTTTACTTTATAGCAGTGGGGATGTGTGATGAAGACATTGGGGGTTGTCACTATTTGAAAAAAATTGAGGCTAAACAAATTGTTGTATGATGCCTTAACTTCATACTTAGTTTTTTCACATTTATTTTTACCAAATTTGAGTATCAACTTGTATTACTACTAGTAAATATATAACTAGTTGTTAAACTACATATTTATTCAACCAGGTTAAAGTTGGGAGGAGCGATTGGATCTTCCAAACCCACATGCACGATCTTCATTGATGAGAGCGCTGACAAAAAATCTTACGACCGCGTAGTAGAAGGAATTAAGGAGCTACCGTCACCTTTCACTAAATGAATACTAATTGCCTGTGGTGTTTAGATGTTTGAACTAGTATATTTCGGATCGCCATTTTTAGTTGTACAAAATTACCATTTAGAAAATAAACTTAGAATGCATTACATTGGTTTTATTTTGCTAATTGTAAAAATTTATGTATCATGAGTACAAAGTGCTATACTTTTATTTTATACTGTATATTCAGCTTTTATAAAGCTTTCAGCTAATAGTTGTCATATTTCCCTTCTTAACATATACCATTAAATTTATAAGTTAGTCCAGGTTAATATAAGACACACAATAATTTCTATACACCATTTACAAACCCAGTTTTTTCACAGTACATTTGATAAAAGACTAGTAGGTTGTAAATGGCACATTTTCAAGTATAGAAATTACTTGTGTCTGAAGGTATTAAAGAAACCCTTATGTAACTTTAAATGTTAGGATAGTTCTAAAAATTGCATTTAGGTACAGCTTTATATTAAATTAATAGTTTTTTTTCAAAAATTACATGTAGGTGATAAAGTTAAAAGAATAAAAATACATATTAGTGAAAATTTTAATCATAGCAAAAGTATTTAAAATACTATTTGCAAATTAGATATTAAAGATTTAAAAAATTTCCTCTATGTATTACTTAGGAAATCGCTTCTACCCAAACTTGATAACAGACTACAAAGATATTACTTAAATATTACAAATTAATATTGTAATATTCATGTTGTCTGAGATAAATACCAACTAAGAATAGCGTAGTATTAGTTCAGTGGTTGGCGAAACTCCGGCCCCCGAGTTATTTTTCAGCTCCAAACATGCTTTTACAAAAGCAATAATAATATTTTTTGAGGTAACACCTTGAAATAAATCAGGCTATAAATTTAATAAACACTCGTTTGTTAATGCTATAATTTTCACATTTAAAGCTAATATAGTTTTTTTATGTTGATTACTAAACATATTTTGACATAATGCGGCCCGCGAGTATTTTTAATATAGGCCTATGACTTGAAAAAGTCTGGCTCTTACTGCACTAGTTGAAGTTTATTTTATAGTAGTTCACATTTTTAACTGATATTTTCTAAATTCACAAACCGACCTTTATTTTTTGATTAAGACTAGTGAAATTGATAATAGTTTTTATTCTTAATGGTATTATTTTGGCTAGTAATAAAAATTAAACGAATTAAGTATACTCTCAATCATGAATTGCTATCACAATTTGAACCATGCCAATAATAATGTCTCAAGTTTGGCCAGACTCAAGCTCTGTAATATATATTTTCAATGCAGAAATTAATTTGCCTAATTAAACGCAACGAAGAAAATTTTGCATGATAACTAGTCTGAGATCCTTTAAACTGAAAAAAAAAACAACAAGCTAAGTGTACATACATAGGCTTATTAACCTAAGTCTCTCAAAGCATTACAGACGCTTTGCTTTACTGATAAAAGCAGCACTTTTTAGGCGCATTGTTCTTGTTATGTACCTTTGTAAGGAGAACTTTTCAACTGAACCTGACTGGAAATATTTTGAACCAATAGTTGTGTTAAGACAACGATAGAACATATATGTTCTAAGGTTGCAGATATAAGGAAAACTACTGCTAAAAAGTATTAATTTTGTATTTTTTTTATAAGAGCGTTTTGCATTTAAAAAAACAGATATGAAAACTTTTGGATTGTCTCTAGTTTTTAAAACAAATACAAACCTAAAACCTTAACTATGTTAAAGTTGAAACTAACTCCATTAAACTAAGAAAAAAACGGCGGGTAGTTACAGTTTTTAAGGCCAGTATGTTAAAGCTTTTAAGCCTTTTACAAGACGGTTCAACTGGTTTAATAACCTAAAAGTTTTACTTAAAAATGAATATTTTGAAAAAAATAATTTAAGGCATTGTAACTTAATATATTTTGTTAGAACCTCTAGATAATGGTTTTGCATATATTAATTATCAAAAAACAAATTACTTCTTACCCAACCGTGATCAGATAGCAAAACTTGGTCTAGTTTAATTCGGAGGGAAAATAAGTTCAATTTAAAGCAATCTAAACGCATAACATCTGATACTTAGCAATGATTTTTCTATATAAGGATAAGTTTAAAAAGATTAATTAATAAAAACTTTTGCTAATAAAAAAACTTTTAAAGTTTAAATTATTAATGAATAAATTAAATATAATTGCAGTTGTTTTATTAAAAGCCACACCATTGAAGTTATACTAGTTTTTAAAACTTTGTTTATTCGCTTCTGTACACGTGATTTATAACAAAAATGTGATAGAAAACGAAAATTTAGTGCTTGAAATATATACTAAACAACATAAAACGAAAGCTTAATATACTTATCTGTTTTCAACTGGAAAAAAGTATACCTATAAGCTGGTAAAACAAAACTTGTAAATAATTTTCGTGTTCATTGTTTCCTAAACCAAAGAAGAAATGTAAGATACAGAAATATCCTAGCTGAAAAACTTACCTTTGTTTTTAATTTTAAAATTTAATTTTTCAAACCAAATTAGCTAGGATTTATTAACCAAATGAAAAAAAAATAATTAAAAACAAAGGTAAGGGTTTCAGGTAGGAAAAGTATCTTCATTGGTTTCATTAATATTAAATCCCTTAATGAAGTAGTAAGATATTAATAAAGTTTAAAAAACGATTTTTTTAATCACCCACTTTTATGTATTAAATGTTAGCTTTTTTCGATTGAAGAAATTTGCTTAATCTGTAATTTTTATATCTGAAAACAGATTGATTATTCGGTTTCAATGGTAATGCTAAGTTAAAAGCTGTTTAAATCTTCCAAATATTTAATACAACTTGTTTAAAAAACTTGTTTGTTCAAAAAATCCTTACTACCAGACAGCTTTTCATAATTAACAACAAAGTATATTTTGTAGTAAACGGTAAACTTTGTCTTGAAATAAACAACTTATAAAAGCTACTATACAGTTCTGGACAAGACGTTGAAAGGTATCCGTGGCGTACAACTCGATAACCGAAAGGTTTTTCGTGCACCAGGTCCTAGGACAAAATATTTTGAGCATTTTTTTGTTAAATGTAGTAATATAATAATAAAAAAAACTGCTACTTTAAGTTTTGTTACTTAAAACATTAATACTAGGTTAATACAGTATACTAGGGTAAAGTAGTAAAGTTTATTATTATTTAAATTTAAGTTAATAAATCTAATTTTTTTCTAAGCACTGTTACTACTATGTTTATCCATCGATTTATGATTAACTGTCTCTTTAATAGAAATATAAACTAGAAAGTTAAAGACAAGTTTATAACTTTAAGAGTATTTAGAAAAACAATCTTAAACAAATTTTAGACTAGCTGATCACTTTGTTAATCCTTCTACGCCAAAGGTTTGAAGCTTTCATAGTTTAGGCTGTTTACTGCATATGGTTTAGTTAAATCGAACGAGCTTTATTGTAACAAGTTTCAATTTCATATTTAATATTTTGAACAACTTACATAAAAAATTAAACTAGTTTTTTTTTAATAGTTGAACATTTTATACTGTATCAATTCTCATAGAAAAGAAGAAAAAATAGCATACTGAGAGTAGAACTATACTTTCTAATACTTGTGAGTTTTGACTAATCTAACTAGTAAAATATTAATCACCTCGTTAGTAAGGTATACATTTAGTAACTAGGATCAGTCAAAACATTTTTATAAGTAACCTGTAAATTGTCTAAATCAAGTCAATCTTTAAAATAGTTTACTAAAACCTCTACAATCTTCTACTTTGTACTAAAATTGAAAGCTAGTATGACTTTAGCTCATTATCGTTAAGGATAAAATTACAGAGACTAAATATCTTTATTAAATTTCTATTTATCTAAAGCTTTAGACCGAAAACTAAATGTTTGTTTTTAACTTTAATTTAAGCTTTAGCCCAACTTATGCTAAAAACTTTCGAATTAATCTCTAAAAAAGTATTTTGGTTTTTGTTGTGTTATATTTTTTTATTAAAACCACTTCAGCTCCTAACTAACTTTTGAATAAAAAGTAAAGTAATGTAATTTTGTCAATTTTTTTACTAGAGACTAAAAATGAGTTTCACTTGTTAACTTTTTGAGTCCGAATAGGATAAATTACAAAGTAAAACGGTCTGCAAAGTACAATTGTTTACTAAAGAAGTTCTTAACTTAACGTCACATGAAACTTAGTAAAAAAATAATAACTTTTTAATTAATTTTTGAAGCAATATAGCCCAAGAAATAAAGATCAAAGTCTTTTCTACTAAGGTGGCAACTTTAATAACACATCAAATAAATGTTAAGCTTTGAAAACTGAACTTGATAAAAAAAAACAAATACGTACTTAAGTTTTAAAGTGGCAAGGTAGTGTATATAAACTTAACTATTTTTAGTTCTTTAAATTTTATAAGTGCCACAACAGCTTAATATTAAAAGTGATTTGGTAGTAACTGTTTAAAATGTGCAAACAATTAAGAAAATTGTCGTTGAGAAAGCAATACTTTTTGTAAGGAACGATTTGTTGAAAAAATATCCCTTCAATGTTGTTAAAAATATCATGAAAAACATGTATATAAGAGCAAGTGTGTAGTAAAATAAGCATAAAGTAGGTAAAACATACAAACTAAGAGCATGTTACTTAAACTTACACTTTCTTTTTAGCTAAAGTTTCTGGCTATTTTAGTTTCTGTCTTTTTGCACAAAACAGTTATTTTTGTTGCAATTTTTATCAATTAGTTTAGGTCCAAAATAATTTTTTTATTTTAATTTATTTGTGACCACGTGATACGTCATAGATTTAAGCAAGAAAAATCATTTAAAGCCTTGGCCGAATAAATTTTTACTAATTTTCCGTTTTGTCCGTAAACTGTCTGTCTGTTCGTACCCACAAAAAAATCAAAATGCCTCAGCAAAACAACAACCAACCCATTGAGGAAAACCAATACTTCCAAGCATTCGTCAGAAACGCCAACCAGATGAGAACTGGTAAGATTTGAATTTTTAAATTACTTTAACTATATTTGATTTTTAGTTTAGCCGTTTTAAAACAAAATTTTTATATTGAATTTTTGCTTAAAAACCAAACAGATTAAAAATACAAGTAGTAGAAACTTAAAAAGAAGCTAAAAAAAAACTAAAACCCACAAAAAAAATCAACTCAATTATTTTTTCAGCGCTCAACCAAGTGATAAGCCCGTTCACGCAAGCAGTCAACCCCCCTCCTCCGAGGCCGGAGCCGGTGAGACAGGAGCCGCTACAGCAGGTCGTCGAAAGAAGGGCCGAGGTAGCGGTGTGGTTTCTGGCAATCGTGACAGCGGTTGGTCTGGTAGCCTACCAGGTCAAGACTGGACAGTTTGGACAATAGAAGAAGTAGAAGAAAGAACTTAAATTAAATATAGATTTAAATAATAAACTTATGTGCTGATTGAACATTTGTCTTGTTTGTTTTATTTTACTTTTAAAATTTAAACGTAAGATCTTTTTATTGTATATAAAAAGTCTGATTGTTACTTTTAACGGATACCACTAAACTTTATTAATTTTATATTAGTTTGTTTTATTTTAATTATCTAGCGTTGAGTTGAAAAATTATTTTCCAGGTGTGTTTGTGCTTTGAAAGTCACTGTCATTGACCATATACAACTATAACTCATACTCTTTAAACTTAATTAGAATAGTCTTTAACAAAAAGATAAATTTTTTAAACAAGTAAAATATAGTTTAAACTGGTTTAGAATATGTGCTTATTTTTTATTTGCAAAAGTTTGCAGTTTTCATAGTATTTCATTATTGAGTACAAACTAAATAAGATTAAGAAGTTTCTTCAGAAAAATGTTTGTTGCTGCTAGTGTTTTATTACAATCTTGTAAAAAAAAAACTTTTTTTTCTGTATTTATATAAGATAGTACAAAAGTTGCTTGTTAAATTTTTTTAAAATGACTATGTTAGGCATTTAAAGATGCATGTACAAATAATGTAGTATAAACTTAAACAACTTATTTTTGAAAATTTTCACTTTATAAAAGTATTTTGAAGTATTTTTGCACTAAAATACTGAAGATGTTGTAATTTTTTATTTTGGATGCTTGAAATTTTCTACAAAAGTTTATAAAATTATTTATTATGTCATAGTTTTTGTATTATAATATATTTTTACCCTATATAAACCTTTTTTTTAATTTTTTTTAGTTAAGTTTATGTTCGTTTGTGTTTTTGTACCCAATTCAAAAGATATACAATCAAAATGAGTGGAGCTGTTTTTCAAGTTTTCAATAAAGTCATAATGGGTAATTAAGCTTTAAAACTGTTTTTAATGAGTTTCTAAATAAGTTTAAAATCCCGTGAGAAAATAAATAACCAACTTATACTTGAAGTTTATAACATTCAAATTATTTTTACTTAAATAAGTAAGCATATAAAATGAAGTATTAAAAAAATAAAGTGAAATAATAAGTTGGAAAGTATGTAAATTATAAAAAAAAATTGATTTAGTCTAAATGTTTTGTTTTGACTATTAAATAATGTGTTAACAAATTAGCTATTTAACAAACTAGTAAGATTATTAATTCAGCTGTAAATCTTTAACTTAATTAACTACTTGTTATTTTTTTCCAGCTCTCAACAACATAGCCAGTCCGTTCGTGAACGCAGCTAACCCACCAAACCGTAACCAACAACAGCCACCCCAGGGAAACCCCCGAGAAAGATACGACCCGCAAACACACCCCCCGCCCCAAGCCACCAAATGGAAGACGTACGTCGCGTACGTGGCTCTGGTCCTAGCCTGCGGGTCGATATGCGGGGTGATTCACTACCAGGTCCAAACGGGAGAGTTCAGTTTAAGCCCGAGCTAGGCCCAGTACCAGACTTTCGGTCAATAGGGGACGTGAAAGACTGGTTTGTCCAGAAAAAGCAGGAGAAATCAACTTGATACAACATGATATAATTTTACAGCAATAAACTTGAATATGAACTGTTTTTTTTTTGTGTTTTGATGTAAAATTTTATTCTTTAAAACTTTTTTAACACGCAGAAATATATCTATTTTGGTATAACTATTTTCCATTATTGTTAAAAACTTTATTATAGTTCCATTATTAAAAACCAACAAAAGTTCTAACACAACAACTTTTTCAGCGCTCAACCAAGTGATAAGCCGTCCGAGAAGACCGGAGCCAGTCAGACAGGAACCGCTACAGCAGGTCGTCGACAGAAGGGCCGAGATGACGGTGTGGTTTGTGGCAATCGTGACAGCGGTTGGTCTGGTAGCCTACCAGGTCAAGACTGGACAGTTTGGGACAATAGAAGAAGTAGAAAGGATAACTTTGAATAGTTGAAAAATTGAGCAATGAATTTATGCATTGATTGAATTTTTGTCTTGTTTATTTAGTTTACTGTTAAAGTTTAAATGCTTATTGTTTATAAAAAGTCTGATTGTAACTTTTATGGATACATGAAACTGACTATGTTAGACATTTAAAGATGTATGTACTAAAAAGTTAAAACAACTCATTTTCAAACTTTTCATTTCTCAAAAGTATTTTAGAGTATTTTTGCACAAAAATACTGAAGATATTGTAATTTTTTATCTTGGAAGCTTAAAAATTTTTACAAAAGTTTATTAAATTATTTATTATGTCATAATCTTTGTCTTGTAATAAATTTTTAGTCTAAATAAAGAATTTTAATTTATTTATTTTAGTTAAGTTTATGTTCGTTTGTATTTTTATACCCAATCCAAAAGATATAAAATCAAAATGAATGGAGAATACTTAGGAGCAGTTTTTCAAGTTTTCAATAAAGTGACAATGGGTAAATTGAACTTTAAAACAGTTTTTAATGAGTTCCCAAATAAGTTTATAACTTGGTAAAAAAATAAATATTCCATTCATGCTTTAAAGTTTATAGAATTTCATTACTATTTTTTCTTAAGTAGTAGTAAGTATATAAAGTGAATTATTGTAAATATAAAGTAATAAGTCGCATTTACGTAAATTAACAATACAAATTAATTTAGTCCAAATGTTTTTTTTTAGAATTTTAAATGATGTGTTAACAAATTAGCTATTTAACAAACTAGTGATATTATTTATTTAACTGAAAATCTTCGACTTAACTCAAACTAACTACTTATACTTCATTCCAGCACTCAACAACATAGCCAGTCCATTCGTGAACGCAGCCAACCCACCAAACAGTCAACAACAACAGCCGCCCCAGGGAAATCCCCGCGAAAGATACGACCCGCAAACACACCCCCCGCCCCAAGCCACCAAATTGGAGACGTACATTGCGTACGTGGCCGTGGTCATAGCCTGCGGGGTGGTTTTCTACCAGGTCCAAACGGGACAGTTCAGTTTCACCCCGAGCCAGGCCCAGTACCAGACTTTCGGTCAATAGTGAAAAAACCGTGAAAGACTAATTTGTTTAAAAAAACAGAAAAAATCAGTTTGATATAATTTTACAGCAATAAACTTGAATATGAACTATTTTGTTGTCTTTTAATATGAAATTTTGATTTTTAAAAACTTTTTTAACACACAGAAGTATACCTATTTTGGTATAGTTATTACATTATGCACACAAACATAAGTTTTGAACTAGACTTTTTATAGTCTTGTTGTATGCAATAAACTTGATTATGAACTATTTTTATGTTTTTCATTATAAAGACTTGAATCTAGACACCTTATATATTCAGCATGCTTTAATTTAAGTGTTCTTTTTTCAAGTGTAATAGCAGTAAAAGCTAATTTTGATACTGAAATTTGTATCTGTTGATAATGTGGCACTTTATTATCTATACAAAGCTTAATTTATATTAAAATTGAAAGTTTGAAAACATGGTAGAAAGTTAAAAAAGACTCTTTATTCAATATTAGAAAGAGTTTTATTTCAAAACAGGAAAAGTATACTCAAGGTATAAATTACAAAGTATGAGTGTTAAAAGTATGGTACAATGGTATGAACTCAAGAAAGTTAGAAAAGTGTTAAGTATTTGATAGAAATGACTAAGGTTTTATAAAGCTGATTATTGAGTATAGACTAATTTGCAGCATAAAAAAAGATAAGTTATCTTTAAAACTTAATTAACTCACAAGTCTGATTTTAAATAAAATTAAGATTAAGTTTTTATTTAATAACCTTTGAACTAATTAAGAAAAACCAACTTATTTATTCAAAAAATCTAATACAGGGTCGGCAGCTTTTTATAAGTAATAGGCCAGCTTTTCAAAAACCTGGCCTTTTGCTTTCGGACCGCAGTTACTTAAAATAACAGTACTAATAAACATAAAACACTATAATAAACAGAAATGCTATGGTAAGCAATGACAAAGCACTAAT
Source organism: Thalia democratica (assembly GCF_965202585.1). Taxonomy (NCBI): domain Eukaryota; kingdom Metazoa; phylum Chordata; class Thaliacea; order Salpida; family Salpidae; genus Thalia; species Thalia democratica. The sequence goes on from NC_139167.1 coordinate 82,787,025, forward strand.
ATTACTAGTTATGAAATTAAGAGCTTAGTTGTAATATTTTACGACAAAGACTTTTTTAATGTTAAAAAAAGTATGTTTTTAGCTCAAAAGTATTTCGTGGTCCAAAGTTTGCCACCCCTGATATAACCAAACGTGTATTTTTTGCCACAATCTATAAAGACACTTTTTATTTTTAACTGCTTCAATTTGATAAAAAGTGTTAAAAATAGTATTATTTCTTTTTATATTACGTCATCTAATGTAAATTAATGGAAATTATCACTAAAAAGTTTGAGTATCTTTACTGCTTTTCGTATGTCTGTTTTGTGTTCAACTGAAAGTCAAAAAATATGGAAAAAATTTTCGAAGGCTATGCTCATGCTTTTAACAAACTTTGCGATGGTAAGTTGACTTTAAGTTGATCAGAGCTTTCTATAAAACTAAAACAATTTTAATAGACTAAAGTTTATAAAACTAATTAAACTAAGTTTATATCAGATACCCTAAGAGTAAGACTTTACCATTTTTTCGTACAGTTAGCTAAATGTTTTTTTTTCATAGGTGTCTCCAAGGTTTTAGGAGTTCATAAGAAAAAGAGCAAGAAAATTGTCAAGAACGTAGTCTTTTTATCACTCATAGTATTTGTTGGTTACCAAATTAAGATTGGAAATATTGACATAAACAGTCTAACAGCTGTGGCTGGCGTTCCAATAAAAGTAGCGTAAACAGCAGTCGAAAAAATGGTGTTTTTTGTAAGGAAATAACTGAAGAAATAAACAAAAAAATCTTACGAACAAGAGCTGTAGACGACTAAATATTTTTCTCTTAAGAGCTGGATAAATATATCTAACATCAATAAATTGTTTTATTTTGATCTGTTTCTTTTTGTTTCGTTTATGAAATTAGCACTTTCATTTTTATTTTTATGAGCAACTTTTGAATATTATTATATAGTGTTTGCTAAAGTAATCTAGTAAAACTATATCTAATCACTTACAGTTTTTTTAGTTATTAGTTTCATACTGCACTAAAAAAGTTGCATACTTTTGTTTAAGTTATCATTGTTATACATACTATATAAAAAACAAATTAAAGTTTCTGCTTAAGCTATATGAATTACAAAAGTAAACTATTTAATCTATTTTTTCTATTTCAAAGCTTTGAAAAATCTCACTAAATGAAAAATGTTTGAAAAAAATTACATAAAGTAAACTCTTTTTTATCTTTTTAACACCTACTTGTATTTGTACCTCAAATAAGTAACTCTGTATCAAGTTTATATTGTGTTTTTGAAACCTTTTGAATTCTACGAATTATACTAACAAATAAGTACTTTGTATTTTTCTTTACAAGTTGAACAGCTATGAACATTAGTTTTCTTGTAAGTAAATAAATAAACTAGACATATCCATATGAACTCTTTTAAAACCTGTTAAGGTCCCAATTTCAGTAAGAAACTGTTGATTAAAACTAATAGCTTGGCTGATTATCAAAAGTATGTAATCAGAAATATAATTCTAAATACAGCTTCAATGTTTAATATTTTTTTTGTCTATACAACTATCTATTTATAGAATCTAGAACTCTAACTTTTTAAAAAGTGGTTGAAAAGTTTATTCCACTTTCTTGATATTTGGACATTAGACATTGTATTACTTAGATAACTAACTTTATTTGAAATTTTTTATTCATTAGAAATGTTTATGCTTTACTTGTATCAAACAAATAAATAAAAATTACTTAAATTAAAAATATATTTAAAACTTTCATTGTCTGACCAATTTCAGTTGATTTACTCTATTCATTAATCATTTGATTTTAATCTGTACTAAAAGAAAAGATTAATAAAACAAAACTTATAATGTTTTGAATTAATTATTTTCAAAATATATAAAGTTTAGCTAAACTTCTATTTGTTTAACAGTTTTATAACTTATAACTACATGATTTTTGTATATATCAGTCGTGGCTTAAAAAATTCTATAAATTAAGTACTAAATAACCCATTGAAGGACATTTAAATTTTAATTTTGTCTTAACTTTTTAAAGGTCTTTAACCAAATCTTTGATTTATAACAATTAATAATCTTATACTATTTTACGCTTGTAAAAATGTAAGTACGCAAATCAAATCAACTAATCAAATCTTATTCAAGTCAAACAAACTCAAATAATACTATAAAACTTCTTTGCTTTATTTTAGTACAAGGCTTCATTATATCTACAATAACTGTCTAAACAGCAAAATCTTAATATTACGTCATAATCCATTTACGCTCAAAACTTAGTTCAATTACATTGCCATACAAACTAGTGTTCATTTACTGTTTGTCTTTGTTAAATTTAGTGTTTGTTTGTTTTGTGTTTGTCTTAAAAGAAAATCCAATCAAAATGGAAGCGATGTTCAATGCCCTACGAACTTCTTTCTACACACTTGCCGACGGTTAGCTAAACTTTTAAAGCTATGAAATACAGTAAAGTATTAACTATCTTACTTTTATCTATATTTAAATACAACTAATGTCTAAGTTTTGTTTTAAGTAAACTTTTTATAGCTTATTTAAATTTTATCTTTTGAAAATTTGTTTTTTAGATAAGCTGTTTTACTTGCAACTGAAACTAAAAAGGCATAAAAACTTATTTTCAAGTTAATAAAACTAGAAAATGTTCGAGCAAAAATATTTCTATAAGTAAAGTTTGAACACATAGTGTTCTACAATAACTGTAATACTTATTTTGTCAGATAACCAAATATTAATTTGTTAACACAAAGTGTGATTTCAAAGCAAATTTTAACATATACTTCTACTGTTTATAAGCTTTTCAATATTCTAGTAAGCAATTATAAAATAACTGTTTAAGTAATTCTTTAATGCATTCAACTTATGACCACAAATGTATAACTTTTTTGCTCTATAACTTGAACAAAAGCTCTTCATTTAAACTGAAGTAAGTACTTAAATATAGAAGGTTTAATTAAATGTATAAAAAGTTTTATAAGAATCTGTTTAGTCTTTCAGTAGTTTACAACTTCTTACACAGTCAAAAGATAAAAATACTAAAGCATTTGATAAAATGTCATAAACTGAATAAAACAAATTCAATTTAATCTAACTTAACTTCTTCTTTAATAAGGTTTCTATTTATCCTAAAATATCTGCACCAAAATAACTTTAAAACTATTTGTTTATATTAAAACAAGTTTAATTTATATTTTCCTCACAGGGATCTCCAGAATGGTAGGATTGTTTGTTCCCTTCAACCCTCACGACAACGCTGAGGTAAGGAACCAGAAAATCAAGTTTGCCGTGGGCATAGTGGCCTTCATAGTGGCCCTGGGTCTCGTAGGCTACCAGTACTACGACGGACAGTTTGATGGCTACATGGCAAGTTTTCCGAATGTCTACTATTAAGAGCTGTAAATGACAGGAGTGTTAACAGCTGTCCAGGCTACTGGTAGAGAACACTTGGAAAGAAGTAGATAAATTTGGGCTTTTTCCTCAACAAAGAGTATACGGATGTGTCTCTTTAGAAGGAATTGTTTACTACTAAGAGCTGTAAACGACAAAAATGTTTACAATAAGAGCTGTAAACGACAAAAATGTTTACAATAAGAGCTGTAAACGACTAACTTGTTTATTTTTAAGAGCTGAATAAACGTACATAACAGCAAAAAAATTGTCATGTTTTTAATAGTTTCTAAGTATAAGTTATATTATTTTTTAAACTACAAATGATAAGGCTATCAAAAAAATATTGTTTAAGTATCCTGTATTATCACAGATGTTCTTGTGCTAAAACTTTATTCCGACTAACGGCGTTTCACTAATAAAAAAGTGGAAGATTCGGAATAAAGTTTTAGCACAAGAACATCTGTGATATACATTCCGATAAGCTTAGCTTATCAGGATCTCCAGGATTTAACGCCTTATAACGTTACATCTTATGTATCCTGTATTATCACTTTAATGATATTTGTGTAATCTAAGGTCAAGTTTTTTTTATTATTTATGTCATCCAACACAAAATATACTACTTATTTAAACGTTTTTATGTTTAGTGCATGGTTCTGTTATAAACTAACAAAAGTTTTAGATTAAGATAGAAAATAGGTTCTTTAATTTAAATTAATTAAGAAAAAATCTATTAGTAGATCAAAATAACTTTTATAAGATAAGAAATACTACTTTTATTATTTGTAATCAGTGGCGACGTTCATTAAAATAAAAAGCAAAATCTAAATTACAATTATACTTGATTGGTTTAATTTTTTAAGAGACCTCGCAAGCAACTTTTTAATTTTCAAATAAATCTTATACTAACTAAAAAGTTTAAACATATCTCACTCATTTTCGAAAAAAGTTTATTAATTAATTTCGTTTAGCTCTCCTCAGAATAATATTGCTAAAAATTATTAATATTATAGAGTAATTTTAGTTATATACAGTGAATTTGAAAAGTCTAGCTGAACGTAACTATTTTTAGCTAGACATTTCAAATTCACTGTATATAACTAAAATTACTCTATAATATTAATAGTTTTTAGCAATATTGTTCTGAGGAGAGCTAGACGAAATTAATACAGTGATTAATAATTAATAAACTTTTATTGAAAATGAGTGAGATATGTTTAAACTTTTTAGTTAAAATCAGTACCAATACCAAACTATTCAAAATCTTATATTATGACTGCATAAAACTTTTATTGTAACTTTCAAGTTTTAACCACAATTAGCTTTCGACGAAAGTCTTAAAGAATGTAAGGTAATTTTAAAGAAAATAGCTCAATATCAGATCATTTATAAATATCAGATCAGTCTTTTCTAATATCTAATTAACAACTGAAGACTTCAAAAATACATAATGAAAAATTGTTTTCTTTATAAGTTTTTTTTACTACTTGCAATTAAAATTGTTATACATATAGGCCATACAGGGCCAATATTTAATCAATTACCATAGGCTTTTATATGTTAGCTTAAAATATTAGCTATAAATAGTTTTGTTTAAAATATAACAAAGTACCAAACAACATTTGTGATAGTTAAGTTTTCTAAACAGTTACCAATACAAACGCAAGGACCTCGACTATTCCTTTTATTTTCTTACAAAATAAAATTTTACTGAATTTTTCTACTTTTGTTTTTAAACTAGAGACTCAGAGAGTACTTCGCAAAATTTGTATGATAGCTTAGACAAAGTTCTACGAGATTGCCAGTTTGTGAAAAAAAAGTGGACCCCCTAAGACTTTAACATTTTATTTTTAAAAACTAGATAAATGTTTAAAAAAAATCCAACCATAATTGAACAACACTTTGACATTACATTTTCATAAACTCTATTAAGCTTAGCTAAAATCTTTCAAGTTTGTAGTTTGTATGGTTTGTAATTAGCTAACCTTTCTGTATATCTACAGTTTTTATATAAAACTAGACTCTAAAATTACACAAATAATAGGACGTTATGAGATATTTATCATTAGTTTAAGTTTAGTATCCTGCACAACAGTCAATTTTATCTTTTGTTAATGCAATGTTTTTATTTAAGCTAATTTATGTAAAACTATCTTATCGGTATACTTATAGATATACAAAAAATCTTAATTGAAATAAAACAGTCTTATAAAGCTTCTTTGCTTTACTTTGGTACAAAGAGTTCATATCTCTACAAAAACTGACTGAACAGCAAAATCTTTATATTACGTCATAATACATATACGCTCAAAACTTAGTTCAATTACATTGCCATACAAATTAGTGTACATTTAGTGTTTGTCTTTGTTAGTTTAGTGTTTGTTTGTTTTGTGTTTGTTCTTAAATAAAAAGCCAATAAAAATGGAAGGAATTTTTGATGTTACTTTCCATACTTTCAACAGACTTAACTCAAGTAAGCTAAACTTATAATTAATATTTTATACAGCTAATGATTTAATATTATTTAATTTAACTTTAATGTTGTGCATCTATTTTGTTAAAAATAAGTAACAAACTCTACAAAACTTAAAGTATCTTTAAGTCTTAAGTAAAGTGTTGTAGTTTTTTTAAATATATGCAATTTCTAAGTTGTATTAATAAATTATAACTTTAAAAAACAACATTTAAAGCATGCTTAAGATTCATCTTTTTAATAAACTATAATTAGTTCTTTCATATTTTACAGTCTTATTCATTTCCAAATGCTTTTATTTTTGAATTTAATCTAAATGTTATTAAGAAAATAATAACAAGGATAGGTAAACGTAGTTAAGTAATTATTGTTTACATGGTTATATATTAAAATATACCAGTTTTTGCTCTGTAATTAAAGTATAAATATGTTAATAAAACACTATACAATAATCAAGTGGAAATAAAAAGCCTCTCAAATGTAAAAGTATATAAAATAATCTTAAGAATAAACATGAAGTAAAAAATATAATAACATCTAGCTTGTTTTCAACTTAAAGTTTTTAAAACGTTTAAACTTTTCAACCTTGTTATATAGTTTTTGTATTTTAATTTTTTATACTAACTAATATTTCATTACCTTTTAAAACAGAAAGGTATACGATTAGTTTACTAACTTTTATTTGTCATCAGGTTTTCTTGCTATAACAGTTAGTAAATTATAGAAAACCTTATCCAATAAAGCCTATCCAAATTCGAATAAATCTCAGTATGATTATTCTTGTAGTTAAATCTTGGGACAAATAGAAGACACTAATTTATGCTAGTGAAAGTTTTTTAATCACTTCAAACTTTTTTATTTAACGAAAACAAACTAAATGAATCTCTTTACACTAGTATTTTATCTTAGCCAGTTTCAAATATAGTTTAAAAATTTCAATAGCTTAACTTAAATTAAGATTTTTGATAAATAGGTAAAAACTATAACTACTCCAAATTTTCCCAATAAAGTAATTGTTTTTTAAAGAATACTTTTCTAAATTAAAGTTTGTTTTTTCAGGGCTCAACGCGCTATTTGTCACTGAAAACCCGAGGGAATCCCAGCAGGAAACCAGAAACAACACCTATTTCGTCGCGCAAATTGTGGCCCTGCTTGGAGCGGTGGCTGTTGTTGGGTACCACGTCGCTAAGGGAGTAGACAGTACCCTCTGGGACGACCTTGCACAAGCTGGCTGGGTTTGAATTTTTCGATAGAGGGCGTTGAAGTCAGGAGCAGTTGAAGTTGGCATTTAAAAAGAGTGTACAGAAGTTACTCTTTGGAAGAAATTGTTTACTATTAAGAGCTGTAAACGACAAAAATGTTTACAATAAGAGCTGTAAACGACTTACTTGTTTATTTTTAAGAGCTGAATAAACGTACATAACAGCAATAAGTCGTATTATTTTACTTAATAAACTCTTAAGCTATGATTTGGGAAAATAAGAAAAATATTATAATTTAAGTTTTTTGCGTTGTATTATATATGATTATTTTTGTAGTCCGTTTAAAAAACCTTACTTATTATTATTATACTTAACTATGCCTTATGCATCATTTTATGTGTTTCAACTTTAATTTTCATTGGTAAAGAAATTGTTAAAGATGAAAACTTTCATTTTAGTTGAAGTTTTTGGCTGTTTAAATTTTTTCTAAAACTTTCAACCAAGTAATAATTAAATCAAACTTAATTTTTTTAATCAGTTTGTAGTTTATTTTTTTTTAAACTATGGTTTTTAGAATAACTCTTAAATCTAAGCTAACACTACAACTATAAACTAAGTTTTCTTGAACTTATTTCACTAATGGTTTTGTAGTAACTAAGTAAAATAATTAAGAAAATGTTGGCTCATAGAAAAAGTTTTAAGTAAATTAATTTAATAAACCCATCGCTAACTGTTTTCCATAGATTTTGCTAATGTGTGCAGTGAACAGTAATACAGTTATTTATCTATTCAAAGATAATGAAAAGTAGATATAGATTTAATAGAATATTAAAAACAGTAGGTGTTTTTATTTTTCTAAAGTTTTTTAAAGATTTCTACTTTTTAATATTTTTTATAGGTATTTGTATTGTAAACCATAACAACAGTGAATTTTATTTAAATGACAAATACTTTTTATAATTAAAGTTTAACAGAGTTTTTTAAAGTCTGATTGCAAGTGTCCTAAAGCACAACAATAAAGTATAAACTTCTCACCACATATGTACTGTATAAATATTTTGAAATTTATAGGTTTGAAACAATATTTAAAAAATAGTAATAGACATAATGTACCAATTTTAGTTAAGTGATTTTAAAACTTCATGTAAACGGTGCAGCCCATGTCATTAAACGAAAAGTATTGTGCAGACTAGATATTGGACATGTATTTTCTCATTAAAAAACTTCTGTTATAATGAAACTCTTGTTTGAATAAGTTTTACTTATTTTATTGCTGAATTCTGATACTATATATATTGTTTATTAAACGAAAGCGCTCAAAAAGTTTGGTCTAAGGACCTGGAGTACAAAGGAACCTTTCGGTTATCGAGTCGTACATCATCATGCTTATAAAATTTCTTACGAGGGAAAACATATAACTTTTTTTATCATTTAAGTATTTAAATCTTTAGTAATAAATCAATCAATTAAATGAAAAGAAAGAAAAGAAAACTAGTACATATACTAGTACAAAACTATTTCAAAAGCACAGTTTAATTTAGTTGAATAAAAACTTATAAAATTAAATAAATTGTATGTTCACAATAAGACTTTTAATGACCACACTATTAATAGTGCTTTCATTAACTATAAGATATAGCTTGAAGTGGTTCATACCAAGAGTAAAAGGTTTAAAACTAAATTGATTAACTTTATTTCATTTATAAAGTTTTTAATAGTAAAACAACAAGTACTTTAAAGTGATAGTTTAAGCTATTAGTTTTGAGATACTGGCTGCTATGATTGACATTTACAACTTTAAGAAGCATTAGAGTTTCAAATAAAATATAGACTTGTGTATTTAATTGCAACTAATACTTGACTGTTTACTATTTTCTAAATGTTTTCAGACTATGTAAAACTTGTAACAGTATTTTTTATTTTAAACTTTCTATTATATTAGTTACTATAAAAATTTTGCTTAAACATCGCAAGGAGCTAATCTTTTATAAACTTCATAAGCTTATATGCTAGCATTAAAGGTCAATTAGTTTACATAACTTACAGTTTGGACTTTAAATATTATCAAAAATTGTAAGATTCTAAATATTAGTTTTAAGAAACTTTGGTCATAACTGAAATTGCCAAAACAAAAATAATTTATTTATAAGTTGTAGCTGCAAAAGGTAAAATAAAAAATGCTCAAAATTTTGTAACTTTCCGTAGAGTTATATTTCAAAAAAAAATATACATATTAAGAGAGGCTCATTTTGATTGTAGTATAAGTATTTAATTTTGTCAAAAAATGCAGCTGTGAATACCCATTTTTAAATATTTTAGAATTATCAAAAATAACAACTTTTTTAAGTACATAGCTTTTACCTTTATAAATGTAAAACTACCTATATCTTTTTAATTTAAAAGACTCTAAGTTTCCTAGAATATAGTTCAAGACTTGTTTCTTTTTAATCCAAAATGCAAATGTTCATTATAAGTTTTATAAATTCAGCAGAAGATTATAAAATTTGTAAAGTAAAAGCAACTTTAGTTAGTTATCTACTTTAGGATTGGTTGAAAACTAGATGTATCTTATAAAAAAATACTTGTAACGAATTTACTATTTAAGTTTGTTAAACACCTACAGTAGGTGAAGTATCTAAATGATAGTATCTTAGATAGTATGTTGTAGATTGAGTAGCTTTGTCTAATATGTATTTTTACTGGCCATATTCAATGATGTTGCGGCCTTATTTACAAAATGCTGCAAAAACATGTTTGTATTAAACAAACATGTCTTAAAAGATTTAAGTTTAATAAAAAGAAAGCCAAATCAATAAACTAAAAATCCTTCTTTTTTTCTTTAAGGATGAATACAAGTACTAAAATAGTTAAATTTGTAAAAGATAATGATCAATTAAACTTTTTTATTTGAGTATTAAAACACTTAGGTTTTTTATTTTTGAACAGGCTTATTTATTCCAACTGCTGTAATAAAGTTGTAAACTTTTTTTTTTCAAAATTCAGTAGCTTTTATTCATAATAAAAACACAATTTATCAATCAAATAGTGTACCATGTATATTTTATTTAATAAACTTTTAACGTACACTTTTAATACATAATGTTATATATAACAAGTAGCAACTAGTATTTAAAGTAAGTATTAAAAAAGAAATCAACTAGTTAATAAGAATCTACTTATAAATTTTGTTGTAGTTTAGACCAAAAACTTAAAGTTTATATAGACTTAAACCACATTAAGTAGTTAATATAAGAGATCATAAAAAAATCACTACATGATTTATGGAAAAGACGTTAAACTGTATCCAAAAGGTGTACGACTTGATAATCAAAACGCTTTTTTTTGTACAATAGGTTCTAGGACCAAACACTTTGAGCGCTTTTTTTGTCGTTCAATAATAATTAAGTAAAAAATCATAAAACAGATTATTAACTAGATAATTATGTCCAAAGAATAGCTCTAGACCAGTTTTTCGGATGTTGGTACCGAAAATACTTTATAACTGAGTAATATAAAAAAAGCAAAGTTTAAATGTATCTTAATTAAAATTACTCAATTTTTTTCATGGAGTTGATCTAAATTTTAAGCCAACAAACCATGTTACAGTATTTTAAACTTTCTAAAATGTAAAATTTCTACAGTTTCATAGTTAGTTTTCCTTTAATTTACTAAACTTCTTATTATTTTAAACCTTATTAACTAATTCTGCTAAAATATATCTATAAATGTTTACCTAAATTGAAAAGCTAGGGTTAAGTTTTTAGTGTTAGCAAAACGAGAATATTATAAATTTTACACAACAAATCCATAACATACGCTTTTTATCTTACAACTAGATTACTTTAAACACATTAAGGTTAAAATTTTCATCAAAGTTTTAAAATTTTACACATTAGTTTCCTTATATATTACATTAATATTTTGTATGTACAATACTTTTTCACAGTAAGCGATAAAAAAATCACATTAAAAACTTACTTAAATTCATTTCAATGCTTCTTATTTATAAAGAATCTTATTTAACTTGGTAAGTAGCTTTTTAGACAATAACATGTAATAAAAATTAAAAACTTATGTTAAATCATTGATTAAAAAGAAATTTTTACACAGTATTTTAAGTCACAGTAAGAAATAAAAAGTACATTTAGTACAACAAGTACAAAAACCCAAATATTAATGTAATCTTTTAACGACATAAATAACTATGTATAAGACACAAACAGTTTTGGTTAAAAAATGACAGTATGCAATAATCACAGTAGTTATATATTCACAGTATTGAAATAAATAATTTATTTTTTCATGGATTTGTTTTTTTCGTCAGTATCTTGTATTTGGGCCACTTTGTTCATAAATTCTGGCATTCTTTTGCCCTTCTTTTCCAGAAAGTTTCTAAAATATTAGACACTTAATAATCTAGAACAAAAAAGTTAACAAATAATTTTTATGTATGTACTACTTTTTCTAAGTAAAATAGACATTTGAGAAATAACACTTTTTGTTAAACAAATTAAAGCAAATATCATTAAAGTTATTGATTACATAATTCAACAACTAAGTTAATAACTTTAAAAAAAAAATTAGAACTTATAAGGAATAGTTAAAAAATTTTAATCACATTTGTCAACAAAATAAAGAATTTTCGTACAAAATATTACTAATGCTTACTTAAAATCTTTATCATTAAAAGTAGCAAAAAACATTTAGAACTGTGGTTTAACTTGTTAAGTGAAAACAAACTATAATATATTTCCCATATTGAAAACTTAAGTATCTTATGACAAAAATTTCATCACAGATTTTATCAAAAAAAAACAAACTATTGTACTTTATGTATGAAGGTTTTAAATAAAACAATCATGTTATTATTAAAAGAATGTTAATAGCTACATATTTTACTTTTGTTAATTTCCTAACCAGTATTTTAATTCAGTGATTAAGTAACAAAAGTAGTAATATAAAAAACTACTTTAAGTCTTTAAATTTCATATAATCGTTTACTGCAGTATATTGGTTAATAGCAAGTAAGTGTATTATGTTAAATAAATGTATTATATTGTAAGGTGAATTATTTTAATAAATATATAATAACCTGAAAGCCCTGCTTCCATGGATACCAGCCAATTGTTGGTCCATTTCTCCACTCCTTTTCCAACCTTCGCTCTTTTCACGCCTCCTATTACGTCATATTGTCAAAGTGTTTAAATATAACAATAAACAAATTGGCTAATAATAAACTGAAAACTCATACTCCAGGTATAAACCTCCTTATAAATATCAACAACTCTTTATAACGATTGAGTATTAAACTTGAGGCAATAGGGAGCCCAAATTTTTTTTTAAGAAACTAACATTGGATCTTATATGAATGCATTAAGTATAAACTACAAAACATTTTTATAGATAAAAAAAACTATTTAACTTTTCAGATATTGCAATTTTATTAAAAAAGTTTCCGATATAAACGCATGGAATGCAAATCTATCTCCTTCATTTTTTGAGACCTAAAACTTTCAAGAAACATTCCTTTTATAATTCAAAAGACTTTGAATGATGGAATTTAAAAAATATTTCTTTAATTGAACATTTAGATAATAATAATGGACTTAATGTAAAGTTTCGAAGAAGATAAGTTGAAAAATAAAGGAGAAGATAGATTTATAGTGAAACAATTTTTTTTGTGTGTTTAGTTTGCTTCTTCTATTAGTAACACATTGAGCTCGCCGACTTTGATCTCAAAATATATCTCAAAAGTTACTTTGAGTTTTTTTAAGCTGTTAAAATTATCTGATAGCTAAAACAAAACTCTACAAAACAATATCAACTTGCAAAAACCAAGGTAAACATCCCGTGGTCTTAAATTGATTTTTTACTAAACTTTGTTGCTATTGTAAAAATGAAAGTCTAAGTTCTTGTACAACATCTCAGATCATAAAGTATAATTTTACTTTTAGTAAAACCCCCTTATTAAAACCAAACTAACAGCGACAGGGTCTTCATGGTTTTGGTGTTTCAATATCAACATATAATAACGCATTTATAAATTTTAACATGTATATATTAACTATTTTCCAACCTAACAGCGACGGGTCTTCCAACTGTTGGTTGGGTTTCAGAAATTTATTTTTTGCTAAACTTTGTTGCTCAAAACTTATTGTATATTAGAAAGTCAAAGCTGTTATAATACATCTAAAAAAAAAAAGTTAAAAAAGTACGATAAAAAGTTTTACTTTAGGTAAAACCCCCCTTGTTAAACCAACCTAACAGCGACAGGGTCTTCCAACTGTTGGTTGGGTTTCAGAGGCTTCCACTGGTTAACTTTCAGGTACCACTTTCCGTAGTTGATCCTTTGCTTTTTGTTGGAATCACCTTCAGTTGTTGGTTTGTTCTGGAAAGATCAAGTGGTTTGTTAGCCGAATTTAAACACTGAACCATAATCACCAGGTTTAGTATCTTTTAAAACCAAAAAAAAAATCTAGTATAACTTATATTATAACATTACAAAAATACATTTAAATAGTTTATCAAAACACATTTAAATTTGTCTAAAAAAATTAAATTTGTACTGATATATTTTTTGAATAAGTTGTGCATCGGAAAGAGTTGTTCAAAAATACATTTAAATAATTTTTTTATCTAAAAGCTTTCTTGAATAAACACAGATTAATTATTTATTCAAAATAAAACAATTAAACTAATGTATGTTCTCACATTATCGTTTCTGGTAGTAGCTGAAGATTGTCTCGACTTGAAGTTTGTCATTCCCGCGCTTTCTCTGAGTTCCATGGGTATGTAAGAAAGTTCTACTACGTGGATTGGAACTGACAATGCTGGCTAAAATTTATTGTTTTAATTTTAACTATTAAACATTTATAAAAAAGTTCAACTATGTTTGATACTACGGGTAAGATTAATTGAGTTGTGGTAGTATAATTTTAGTTATAGTATAAATATTTAAAATACAATTTATATTTAATAGAACGTTTAATCTCAAGTATTGATGAAAATTTTTTTTAAGAAACCAGTCAAAAATAAACTTAATTCACAAACAATAAAAACATATTTTAAAAATTTACTGATAGTTTTCTTTATTCTGTTTATATAAAAAATCTTATACTTACTTTTAAGCTTTAATATAGTAGTTAAATTTTTAAACATTATTGCATTTTTGTACAAAAATTCATTTAACTTAAACTGTATTACAAGTATCTATTTAGATATTACAACTTATCTACAAGCTTTCAAGTATTAAATCATGCAAAAACTAAACCAGGTATTCAAAAAAAAACTAAAAATATAAATAAACAAAAGTATGAAGCTAAATAACTGTAATACAACCTTAATTATACATACACACATTAAATTGAAGAAAAATAATTATTTACAGTATATCAAGTTTAAACAGTAAAATAAAATTCAAATGTTTTATTAGTCTAGCTCTTTTACATTTTAAAAATTTCAAAGAAAAATAATTGTTCCTTAAAATTTTTTACAGCAAATTTTTCTTCTTATAAGTAGAAAGAAGATTATATATGCTTTGTGTGCTGTTGAATAAACAAGTAAGATTATGCACTTATTGGTCTAGACATGCGAATTTAGTTTGCCATGTACCGCCTTTATATGAAACTAGTTTAAAAATTACTAGACTAGAGCATGCAGTAAAATATTCGTTTTTAGAACAACCTAAAATGTGTATAGTAAAAACATATCTATAGTCTTAATCAGACAAAACGTAACTTCATTATATCTACTTGAAAATTAAATAACATTAAAACTTTAAACTATTGCAAACTTATAAACTGTATGTACAGATTTTTAACATGTGTAAAATTTAACTATGATTTATTACACTACATGCTAAAGTAAAAAGTTATATCACAAATACCCGCTTAATCGACAGAAAAATTGCTATTTAATGCTAAATACAAAGCTTCATGCAAATACATTTTTATATCATGCACAATTACAACTTTATAAACACAGAAGAACAAGCAAGAAAATATGATTTTCATGCACCATTTCACTCATTCACAACCAACTTTAGTTTCGTAACCGGATGCGAACAAACTCATCATGGTCGACTCCTCAATGTTATTGTCTTCTCCCCCTAATTTTTCTACCCAATCACAAAACTGCCTTGTCACCTTTTAATTAGGTGACACGGTTATAAAATTACAATGTGACGTATTTTCATTTCTTCTTTTTTGTTTTTGTTCAAAAATGTCACTCTTTAAAGCGAAAATTTCAGCCTGGGTTACCCACAACTACCCTCTGTTCTTATAACCTGAGCAGCCCTGAGTTAATGGGTAATTAAAATTGCACTTTCTTTTCATCATACTTATATGAAAACTGCATCAAATTATAATTATAGATTAATTTTTTACAGGTATTTATAATTACTTTCTTATTTTATAATTGTGAATGAATACAAAACACTGTCATTCTAATTTGTGACAAATTTACTTTCTGAAATAAAATGTTTTTTAAATGTGAAATTCACAAAGTTAGTGGACTAAACAAATGCAGCTGTAAAGAATACCTACAATTTTTTCAATAGCAGAATTACTGACTTAAACAAAAAAAAAGATACTCATCCTTCTTTTTTAACTAAAAAACATTTCAGATGGCTAAAATTAGCACGAATTAGCTATATTCCTCATTACAATTTATAAAAATTGTAAAAAACGTTTAATAAATACCATTAATTGACAGAAAAGTGTTAAAAATAAGCTGATTAACTGTTGAAACTATCTTAACTAAATGATTTAAGTAACTTCTTAAAGTATTTATAATTTAAAATTAGCCTAAGTGTTTATAATTTTTCAAACTAGCCTAGTTTACCTGAAAGAGTGACAATAATGTAATTTTCGAAATAAAAACATACAATATCTGAAGATTTTTATTAAAACTTCTTCGAACTATAAAATTAGTTATCCTAAAACCATACTTTTTACAACTTAAATATGATTTCAATATTGTATAAAAAATACTTTATTTTAGAAAGACTTAGATTTTCATAAAATACAGACTTGTATATATTATTTTATAATGGTAAATACTTTAAAATATACAGTTATATACCTTAGACATTCATTTAAATTATACTGTTGACATATCTAAAAAACATAAAGAACTAACATAAAGTGTTTTAATATATTTTTCTTGACAATGTTGTTAAAACCTTTTGTTATAATAACTTCTATTATGCTGTTAAAAAAAAATTATAAACAAAAAGTACATTTTTTTTATATGTTTATACTGATGTAATGATTAACTAACTAATACAATAAGAATACTCTTGTAATAAGAAAATAGTAAAAATAACTAAATTCAACCTTTAAAAAAAAAAACTTTTAAAAATAAAAACCATTTTAATATGTTCTTCTTGGCGGGGTGGCGTGGTCGGCTGCTTTTTCTTCTTCATCTTTCCGGTCACCTCGTCTTCTTCGAACTCCACCATCCACTTGAACGGGTTGCTGCTGCTGTGGTGCCCGCCGCTGAAGTCGCCGTTCGATTCCATGTTCGAGCAGAATGTCGTCGTTTCGTCGCTCTGAGATATCAGGTATCCGCTTGAAGGCAGTAGAAAGTTGTAAGTTTCAATGTTAGGGATTTTATGATATTTTAAAGTATATAATGTACGTCATAAGTGCATAAAATTATAGTTTATTTTAATTGATAATAAGTAGAGTTTTTGGTTAAAAAATATTTTCTTGATTAGATTTTTCAAATAAATAAATGAAAATAAATTAATATATACGTTAAATGTTTTATACTTGAGTAATTTAAAAAACAAAAATATCTAAAACTGTTCTTTTACTACTATTTAAAACTATTTTTCGTTTAAAATATTAATAAAAAATTTTGAAAAGCATTAAATGTATGTAAGAAAAACAAAGATTCTTCATATTTTAAAATAAAACCTTACTCTGAACTAAGAACTAAAGCTAATACATTAACTAGTTACAGGTTTAAATTTAAATGATTTAGAAATGTAGCTATAGTTATGTTTTGTTTACGAAGATTATTTATAAAAGACATCAAAAAAATTAGTTTGCAGTAAATTGTTTAAAATTAAACTTTAAATACAGTTGTTTTATGTTTCTTTATTTTCAAAATAGTTGTTTATGACTAATGGCTAATTAAGTAAAATTTATGAGGACTGCTTTAGAATAATTAAGATTAAGTTTAATTTGATTTTAAAATTTATTTAAATAATGATAAAACTATCATAAATGTTGTTTAAATATAATAAAGTTATTAATACAAAATCTACCTGAAACGTATATAACTTTAAAGATATAAATGTTATATATAAGTTTTTACTTAAATTTTCTGATATAGAAAAAAAACCTGTATTTTTCTGTAGTACCTTCAGTTCCAATTGGTACCTCGCTGTAAAAATATTTAAAACATAATAAAATTAGTAAAAAAATCAAGTTAAGTAATATCAAAACATAATAAGTACACGAAAAATCAAAATAACTTAAAAAAAAAATTATAATTGCATGAGAAACAAAAAATAGCAAAAATTGTGAAAACCCAACTACATGAACAAATTTTTACAAATAAAGCTCTATATGCCGTAACTCAAATATTTTTATACCAAATCAATTATAAACAAGAACACAGTCCAGAATTCACAAAAGTTAAAACAAATCTGTTTAAAAACTTCGAGTTGAACAATTAAAAGAAGTCATGTAAATAAAACTTATTGAACAACACCTCATAAAAAACCACATTGTTTTTCTTATCAAAAGGTGATTTATAAGTAATTGTTTAAATATGAACAATAAGACAGTTTTATTATATTTTGGCTCAGTGTATTTGAACTTTCTTTCTTGTTTTACCTTTTGTTAATTTTTTTAACCAGCTTTATTGATTGCTATACTACTTTTAGTAACAAACTTTAGAGTTTTGTTTTCATAATATTTTAATCTAGTATTATAAACCTTTAGCTTTTATTTTCTTACTTGCTACTTTAACTTTTCTAATATGATTAACATAAAAAACTTTTTATGCGCAAAAAATGACTTTAACAATTTAAATCAAAATATATAAAGTTAAAAGAAATAGCTGATTGAGAATAAATGAACCGTGTTTTAAATAATGAACTATAATTTAATTAATGTTTTTGTTTGCGCCTCCCATAAGGATCCTACTGTAGTTTCGACCGCTATATCTCAAAAATTATTTTGAGTTTTAAAAATCTGTATAAAGCAACTTTTAGGTTAGTTAAAACTTAATAAAATATGACTAATTTCTAAAAAAAAGACCTACTACCCCCTGCCCCCTATGCCCTTATCTAAACTTTTGTTTAGTTTCGTGTTTACTGATGTTACTGATGCAACCTCTGTTTATGTATCTATTATCTATCTCTAAGTACACTACAATAGCAACGCACTAAAATTCATCATCAACACAAATGTATTATATCAATATAACTTTCATAGAGGTTGCTCGTTTTTAGTAACACTTCAATTAGTACTAAAATCAATATCTTTAATTAACATGTAACACAAACTACTTGTTAGAAGCAGAATCAGAATTTTCAGTTTCCGTTTCGTCTTCGGAATAATCTTCATCAATTGGATTTATATCCGGATCCAAAATTTCAACTAACTCGTCGAATAGCTGTTTTATATTAACTAGATAATAAAGCTGATTACATTTAACATAATATAGAAAACTAAAAACAAATCTTTTATTTTAGTTCACAAAATAAAATTGTTTCAAATACATAAAATTTAAAGTTTATAATTTTTAAATTAACATTTAAGTAACTTATCATTAAACTTTATTTTATAAAACAACAGTAAAAGCAAAAGTTTAATAACAATGAAGAATTCATATCTGAAATTGTTGAAACTTTAGATACCTTCAAGTCTAAAAAATACCTTATTTTTAGTTTAAAAATCAAAAATAAGATTTATATAAAACTAATAACATAATATAATACAAGTTTATAAATATCTTTAGTCTTCATAGGAGCAATTTAAGATATTAACTTGGTGAAACTTCATTTCATTATCAAAAAAGGTAAACATCTATAAAAAGGTAGCTAAATTTTAAAACTTTACTTTTAAACCTAATTTAAACAGTTCTTACGGCTGTTTCTATTATTTGATAATCACATACAACCGTTGTTTCCTTATTAAAAGCCAATTATAATTGTTTTTTTCTATTTTTCAATAAGAACTTTTTTCTAAGAGTAAAAATAAAGTATTTAGTTGGTATAAGAGAACAAGAAAAACAAAATATTGTACAAAAATACATAATACAGCCTTCATAATTCTAAAGAATAAAATTATTGGACCAACTCAGTAAGATTGCGAGACTCATAACTTTTAGAATTGTGTATTAAAGTTATTAAAAATAGGAAGTCAAGTATTTAGAGTAGTTTAAATGTTGTATATATATTCCAACACTTTTTAATATTTAATAATCAATTCATTATAAACCTTAATGTTAATAATCAAATATCAGTAATACACAATGGTTTTTCAGAATTAATTATTTCTAAAACGCCTCTGAAGGCATACCTTCCTCAAGGTAGGGATGCAATGCAAACAGGATGTAAAAGATAAATAACAAACGTATGAAGTTTACTTGAAAATTGTAATAAAACATTATGAAATACTTTTCACTAACTTCAGGTGGTATACCCTCTTCGAAGTGTGGATACAAAGCATGTTGATGACTATTTAAAATTACTAGAATAAATTTGTGCATCTCATACATATACAAATTAGTTAAAATATTGAATTAGTTTCCACTAACCTCAGGCGGCATTCCTTCTTCAAGATGTGGATAGAGCGCGAGTGGATGCTTCTTCAGTTGATTTTCAACGTCTTCAATGTGATCTTGTTGCATTTTAACCATCGGTAGCTTCAGGTCTGTTGTCATTTGCTCCTTTGATAAGAACGGGTGTTGTTTGCTGCACATGAAAAATATTTATTATAAATATTTTCATGAGTTTAAAATATAATTGTTTTAGCTAATACTTTAATAGTTAAAAATACTTAAATGTGTTGTAATGTTTTCCTTACTCAAAGGTATTGAAATGAAAGATTATTTAAAAACAATTCGGTGTTTGTTGTGTAAAAATAGGGAACAAATTAAAATTGCACGGGTGCCACTATTGAAAAAAAGCAGATAAAGTTTAGAAGCCCAAGGTCAAGGTAAGATAACAAAGTTATTGATTATACTTACTGTTTAAAGATTGAAAAGTCAGGCTAACAATTAGATTACATCGGTCATCAGTTAGATATTAATGTCTAAAAGTAGTAAAAAAATGGCCAAAACAATAGTTCAAAAGTTTAATATTTAAGGTTTAAGTATATAGTTTCTAAGACTTAAGATATAAATTGAAAATTAACGTAAATTTAGCATTTTACGTTTGAATTTAGAAATATATGAGCAAAAATTAAAACAAGTAGTTTTAAGTTGAATATATTTTATAAAATAAACTACTTTTGTATCAGATTTGCTTAAAAAATAGTTTCAATAATTTGATATTTTTCTGTGATTATTTAGTTTAAAGTAGTTTAATATTAATAAAAACTTAACATTATATGCTATTCAAAAAAGAAAAAGGTTATGTTTTTATGATCAAAAACTACACAATTTTAACGGAAAAACTTTTAAAGGTATCTAAATTAAAAAAAAAACAACTAACTTATTTTTGATGTTCTTGTCTTTCATTCTTTGTTTGAAGCTGTCTTTAGGTTTGTACAATAACGCAGGTGATAATCCTTTTCCGCCCTAGGATAAAAATTTTCACTAAAATTTTAGTAAATTATAATCATTACAAGTTAGTAGTAGGGTTTTATTTTAGGGCTTCAACTTACAATAATTTGAACTAGTACTTCAAAGAATTTAAATAAGTACACCTTTAATATTGTTGTTTAGTTTAAAAAGAGATTACTTTAAAGTTTGTGCATTTATTGATCACAAATAGATTTTTAAAACATTTAATTTTTATTGAACAACAATTTTTACATTTTTTATGCAATAACAGCATTTTTTGCTACACTTACTCTTATAATTCGATATTTTTTATGCAAATAAGGTTTCAGCAAGGTTTAACTTGTTAAATTTTAAACTAGAGACCAAGTTTTTAGACATTTTCATAGTTCAAAATAATTTTAATTAAAATCTAACACTAATAATAACAATTAGTCATCTACTTACAAGAGAGCTTATAAGATAAAGCAGCACTAATAAATATAGCACAAATTATTGTTATTTTTTAATAAAAATAGTTTTTGACTACATTACTGAAGTAAACTAGTTTAAATTATTAAGTTTTATCTCACATATATTTTATATAAGGAATTTATTAAAAAAAATTAACAACAGATCTTTTTAAAGTTTAGTCATCAAACCCGTGTTTTTTGAATTTTACAATTAATAAACCATTTATTGAAAATTTGGTGTCCATAAAGAAAAAAAGCTAGGGTAAATACATTGAAAAAAGTTGAAAATTAGTTATACAAGAATAACTAAACAAAAAAATGTAAGGTTTGTAAAATTGTAATTGTAAAGAATTGTAAAGAAAAAATTGTCAAGAATTGTAAAAAAATTGTTGAAAAAATTGTAAAGATAAAATCTTTTGATAAAAAGATGTTTTACTTTTTATCAAAAGTTTAAAAAATTTTTTAGCAAACAAAAAGCTAAAAATAATTTGAAAAAAGTATTGGACCCAAGTATAACAATTTATCAATTATTTAAACAACATTATTTAATTAAAATTTTGAACAAAAAATATCAAAATTAAAATAAGTTAGTAGTCTGGGTTAAGCTCAATTAAGGTAAACAAATATAAATAAGTTTACAGAAGTTCTTAGTTTCATAAACAAAAAAAAGTAAAAAAAGGCCTTACTTGTGAAAATATTTTTTTGTTTTAAAAGTTGTTTAAAGTTTTCATAATTTGAAGTGGTAAAAGATAAAGCTTAAGTAGGATAAGGTAATAAATCAAAGCATTACTACAAGCCAGTACTATAATATTCTTTTGTTTTAGCAGTATGTTTTCCAGAAACTAGGTAAAACACTTAGATCGAATTCAAAATTAGTATATTATTTATCAATATTGTTTTAAATTTTTCTAGTTTTGAATCAAACATAATATTAAAGTTTTTTCTGGATTATTTTATTATTAAAACATCTACTAATCATAACTTACAGAAAGGAAGTATACCCCATCAAAATCTGGTGGATACCCGTCTCTGAAATCGTCCATTTTGGGCCTTAAAAGCACCCAGTTTCTGGTGTTCAGGGACTTCTGAGCGGGTTCCCCTTTCTTGGTCTTCTTCAGATATTTCAGCTTTAGTCTTTCTCTGTACCTGAAAAAAGCAGTAATGTTAAACGAGAGTACTCCTGTAAATTATGAAATAGGTTCATTTATATCTGTGGTATAAGTATATTAACATAAAGTTTAGAAATGAATGAAAAGTTATTTGTAATTAATTAATATAAACAAGTCTTAAATGAGTGAATTTTTTTTTATGTATTTACTAATATCAATTAATTTAAGTTTTTTATAATTTATTTTATCTTAATTAAATTTTAAATTAGTACTTGCTCAAAAGAATACTAAAAAAAATACTAAATTTTGTTTGAAAATACCTAATTTGTCAGATACCTATATGTAAACTTAAAGAAAGTAAATTTTGTGAAAATTTGCTATGAAATACTTTTAGACAAATTTATTTGAAATTTAAAAATTGATATATTTCAATTTTTGTCTGAATTTTTGTTAACTAAGTTTACATAAAACATAAATATTTTAAATGACTAAAACTTATAAAACATTGAAAACAAAAGAAATACTTTAATAAAAAGAAAAAATTTCAACTTCTTAATTCCTTATACATACTAACATTTAATGTCAATACATATTTAAAAATATCAATACGAAGTAAAAACAAAGAATAAAAGTTAACATTAAACTGTTCAACGTGATACAAGAAAAAAACTAGAAGTTAAGGTGGACATGATGAGAAAATTTTTCCACTCTTTAGAAGTATTAACAAATTATTTAATGATAAACTCAATATATACACACAGGATCAATCACAAAATAAAATCTGTGGTGTACAAGCAAAAACTACAACTGTTAATGTGTAGAATTGTAAAAATATATATTATTTTAAAGTGAAATTCTAATATAATACTTTATTATCAAATTTTGTAAAGATTTCAAAACTAAAATATATATTTTTTTTTAATGTAAAATTTGTTATAAGTTTATTTTAACCAGGTATTAAGTATAATCAATAGTTCTCAAAACTTGAAAGTATAAATTAAAACTTTTGTAAAAATTAAAGTATTAACTTTTAAATTAAAAAACTTAAACTTTGCTGAGTAGTTGCATTTAAATAATTTTATTCAAAAAGTAAACTTTATGTTTATCAATTTACTGGTGGTCAAAAACATAAAAATGTGTTTTATAAAACCAACATTAAATGTGAATTATAGAAATAAAAAAATCTATTAACAAATTAGAGTTGATCTATTTTCGAATAACTATTATTTTTACATTTATGTTTATTAAAAAAATTTACCATGGTTGTTGTTTAATTTTCTTATGTTCTTCATATTTTGTTTCAGATGCCAAAGATTTTGATTCAGTAGCCATTGGTGAAGTTTGAATGGTGAAATTTAGTTAAGTTTTATACTACATTTAAGTTTCTTGCAAGCTGTAAAATTGTATTTGTTTATATTCAGTTTTTTCTAAGCTATGAATTCTTAAAATTTAATAACAAGAATGACATAAAAGTTTGTATAAAAACTGCAAACTAAATGATTGTTACAGACTCTAAAACAATTAAAAAAATGAGATCAAATATATAGTTTTTGTTGTTAATGCATATAAATCTTTTTGTTTTAACTTGTTCTAAAAAATCTTTATCATATTAAGCTTAAAAAAATTGTACTCAAATACATTACTTTGTTTTATTCTTTTTTAAATGATTAATAACTAATTTAACTTTTGTTGCTTAGTTTGTATATAAGCTTTTTTGGTATATAAAAATTAACAAAGTTTGTTAAAAAGCTTTTACTAACAAAATGACATTAACTTAACTTTTATTTAATTATTAATTTCAATAGAGACAACTTATGCAAACAAGAAAATGATGTTTAATTATAAAAAACAAAAGTTTTACTCATTAAATTAACTTTTCCATCCTCAAGTTATTTGTAAACTTATCATTCAGATAAAAAAATGGTTTTGAATTTTTATGTTTGTAGTTCTGCACAATATAAATACTTTCACTATTAAAAAGTTATATATAAAAAGAAAAACTAAATGCTTTAAGTTTTCTTGACTTTGTAAATCTAACTATGTCAAAAAAGAAACCCCATATTTTTAACTTAAGTTTTTAAAACTTGGTTAAAAGTGAAAATGGAAAACTATTAAAATACTTATTTTACAAAGCATATCAAATGACTAATTAACAAAAAAAGAAATGTTTACAAAAATTTTCAAGTTGTGTAACAATAAAATTAAAACAATTTGATCATAAATTGGTCTTTGTGCTTATATAAAACATCATGCTAACACTATTATAATATCACTATTTTAAGGGTAAATTACTTATATATGGTAACTTTCACTGTTCTTTAAAAAAATATTTTATTAAGCCAAAGTTTTATGAAATATTGGCGAAACATAGTTTAAACTTTTTTGTTACTAGAATAAATCAGAAAAGTTCTATAGGAGAAAGTAGATAAATTATAGCTTTTTATAATTTTGTGTAAACTTGTTGAAGACTCAAGTTTAAAGTTTTCTTTAAACTTAAAAGAAAGCTTTGTTATCTTCTGAATTGAAAGTTAAATTCCTGAAAAGACTTTACGAATAAAAATGTGTTTTATGAAACACCACAAATATTTTATTCAAAATTAGTTGTTAAATTGTCTAAAATTACAACTTATAAAGCAATTTTGATTATAAATTATAACATTTGATCATATATTATAATATACATGTTATTAGAAATTCAGAACATTTTCACTGTCAAGCTATTTTTTTTATTGAATTCTACCTTTGTTTTAAATGTTATGTTAAATCATTTTGACAATCTACTTAATTTTTTTTTATACTTTTGTCAAAAAAAAATTATAGACAAACTAATCTCTTTTTCTAACTTAAAAGTTAATGCAACAGTTATAGTAGATTCTCCTCTTTTCTAACACATAAAGAGTTTTGGAAATTGTTTTTTATTAACTTTGCATTAACCTATAACTTTGACAATAAATCACACAACTAGTTTAATTATTAAACTTTGCGGGTTTTTCAACTTTTTTAGTTTTAAAATGACAAGTCTAAGTGAATGTTTGCTAAAAACATGCCAGTTAATCTAATCAAATTATTTTTTCAAATAAACAGGGTTGCTAAAGGTTTTCTGTAAATTTATTCCAGGTGTCTTAACTTCCTCAAGGATTTAAAAAATTAAGTTGTTTTTTGTTTATCTTAGTATAAAACTATAGCTAATTAAAATAAACTGACTTAAATATTATAAGAAAAATGAATAGATACTGTAGAACTACTTAAAATGTGATTTTAATGAAAAAAATTAAATGACTGAAAAATATTTTTATCCTTATGATTCTTTATTCTTTATAATAGATTCTTTGTATCTATTCAAAATTTTGTTGTTTCACATGTAAAAACAGTTAAATCGCCTAGTTTTTTTAATGATATCTGTTTGAAGTTCCTTTTTGTTTTCTTTTCAAATTCCATGTTATTTTGCCTAAACTGTCAAATTCCAGGTTTTTTTAGTTTTACAAGATTCCAGATTTTTTGACATAACATAAATTATGAATTTGAAATGGCAAAATAAAATTTAGAGTAAACTTTCAGAGTTGACACACACAGAAAAAAGTAAAAGTTGTAAGATTTACATTGTGGAAAACATCAGTACAAATACTTTCCTACCTTATAAAACACTGAAAAACATACGGAGGGTTGATCTAGTTTTCTACTAAACAGTATTAAAAAATTAAAGATACTTTAGATTTTTTTAATTGTGGTAAAAATATCAAAGTAACTTTTGGACACTTTCACAATTTCAGCATCTTTTAGTCTATTTTTCTATTGTCTTCAAAAAAGTAAAACTAGGAGTAAGAAAACAAAGAATTTACTACCAAATTTCTGAAGGCAAAAAAACATTAGTCTAAAAATTGTTTTCTTTATTTTTTTAATGGTGGAAGTTGAGTGCCTTATACCATGTGTTTTACAAGCTAATTTTGAAAAATGAATTCAAAAACTAATAAAAATCATGATTTTTTATTTTATTTTTCTGTTTTTTTCTACACTATGTACTTAAAAAATATCAAACAAGCAATTAATTTCGAAAAGTTGTTCAAAAAGTTTATTTAATTTATTTTTGTATTTGTAAGTAACCATGAGGCTTTTGAAAAAATGCTCACAAAAGTTCTAGTGGATATAATTTACTTGAACAGAATTTAGTGAGAAAAATCATTTTTACGATTTACAAAAATATCACTTAGAAAATAAATTTAAAGAAAAGAAAATGTCAAATTTATCAAAAGTATAAAAACAAAAAATAATATTTACACGTATAAAATAATGTTTTCAGTTGATCAACAACAAAGTATTCAGAAGAAAAATTGCTACGTTTTGAACTAAGGTAAACAATTTTTAAAACTGTCTAATTCTTATTTTGCTTAAAAAACTAAAAACATATCTGTCGTAACCTTTCTGCTCTTTAAAAAATTCATACTTTGTTAATACAAAAATCAACATTTTCTGTATCTTTTTAAAGTTTTTTAGTAAGTAGTTTAGTAAAAGACAGTTTAAATACTTTTGATAAGTTTATTTATTCTTTTGTTAACAAATTTAACAAATAGAAATATTTCGTAGTTAGTTAGAATTTTAATCAAAAATAGTTTTTATGTTGTAAATAACACCTAGTTTTGTACCTAAAATATGGTTTAGTAAGTGAGTAAGTTTATAACACGAGAAAATCAAAGTTTAAAAAATAACCTAATGGTAGAAAAAGAGTTTTTGGAATTAGGACATAAATAAGATAGAATAAAAATAATTATAAAACAACAGTTTGAGACAAAATATAACACAACAATAATGAGTTCTAAAAAATCCCTAATTTATTTCAAAAACTTG
The DNA here is from genome assembly GCF_965202585.1 of Thalia democratica. Taxonomy (NCBI): domain Eukaryota; kingdom Metazoa; phylum Chordata; class Thaliacea; order Salpida; family Salpidae; genus Thalia; species Thalia democratica. The sequence continues at coordinate 82,814,238 of NC_139167.1, forward strand.
TAGATACAAAATAGTACAAACAAAAAGATATAATGCACTTGCAATACAACGGTTTTGGTCTAAAAATTAAAAAACTGCATGAAACCTAAGTAAGATCGTTTAATAAGTTACTACATACTTCAAAATATTTTTTTACAGTTGTAGTAGAGTAAATAATATTTCTTTGATTTTCAAATCATTAAAAAAACTAATTATTGCGAAACATTGAAAAACGAAAAATTAAAAGTTTACCGCAAAGAGTTTTTGCCAAAGACTGTATTTAAGATTTTAAAGGTAACAAAATGTTAAGGCACTCTTAAATTAGGGAATGTTTTTTGGTCATAAAACAAACTTTTAAAGCAACAAAACTACAAATTAATAAAAACTTTAAAGTAGTCATGAACTCATAATCATACAAAGACAGGATTTTAACTTAATATAAGATTATTTTACACAAGATAGTGATCAGAAACTTAAATTCTATCGCTTCAGAAATTTATTTCACCTTTTTTGATTTTTTCTTTTACAGAAAATTATAATAACACAATTATTTAAATCAAATAGCTGGAAATTTTCTCTAATGCACTGTTGCTGTCACGTGTTTTTATTTACTATTAATATGCTTTTTGAAAGTTAACAATTTAAAAAAAAATTAATATTGTTTGCAGCTTATTTATTAGTGTTTTAATTTTAATATCAAAACTGAATAACATATTTATTATACTTGATTACTAACAAGAGACTGTTTTGAGGTTAAGCTTTAGATAAACGTTATCTTGAGGTTGTTGTCAATAAAATGTTAATGTAATTAGGTTGCTGTTAAAATATATATAAGCCTAGTTTAATTTTTGTCATATTTACATATTCTTACTTTTAAAATGTATCTCTTTATCATCAACTGTAGCAACTTTTAATTATTCGTTTTTAACAAATATTACAACTTAAAAAAAAGACCTTTTGAATTTGTTTTTATTGCTTAAAAAAAGCTATTTTTGTCTGAGCAAGGGTTTCTCAAAATAGGCTAGACAATGCAAAACAAAATAAGTTGATAAAACATGTTAGATATAAACTATTATCTTTTATTTAGTAATACTACTTACAAGTACAAATAGTTGTAATGTTTATAAAAAATAGCTTGTAACTAATCATTATAAAGTGAATAAACAGCTAAGGGTTTATTTTTGAAGTAGTAGCGTAATATAAAAGCAAAGTTTTATGATTTTAGTTTTCAGTTTGAATGTATTCTAATGTGTTAAGCATTTTCATCACAATAAGCAATAAAAACCTAATCACTATAAGCGTTTTAATTCTCATTCAAATTAAAAGCTTACATTAATTAGTTGCCTATCGCTTATTTTTAAAAAATATTAAACATAAGGCAATTATAAACCCATATAATGCATTTATATTATGTAAATACATTTTTTTAGATCTAATATGTAACAACGTTCAACTTAAAGCTGAAACTAATATGAATATACAAACATAAATTGAAGTTCCATGTATCTTACCAATTAAAAGAATTAAGCAATATAAATACAAGCTTTCAATTTTTTTCTAAACTTTTTAATTTATATTAGAAAAATATATTTTTTGGAACATATATTTTTTTTAGTTTTTTCTGTATTTTTTACTTTAAAGAATGAATTATGAACATTTTTAAATACTGATATGCATGGTTACACTCAAAAACTATTTCCTTGAAATATTTGAACTGATAACAATAACAAGCTAAGTCATCTATAGTGTTTAAAAAAAGTCATAAACATTCTTTTAGCTGTCGATTTAATGAAAATTAAGAAAATAATCACTTGACAAGTTATTGATTAGTTCATTATAAATACAAGTATTTAACTGTAAATAAAACCTTCAGTAAATAGAAATTTCTGGTGCTTAAAAAGTGCATTTAACATTTATATGAAAAATGTTCTTGTGTTAACATCTTGTCATAATATTTATATAACAACAGTGGTATATATAAATCAGCAAAAAGTGGAATTTTTCTTATTAATTAAAGAAGAATAAAGATAAAGTTTTTAAGTAATACTTTATTCAACCCCAAAAACAATAATATTTATCTTATATTATTAAGATTTTTAAACAAGGTAAATAAAAATTATCTTTTGAAATAGGTATTTTTGGTTATCTTTTTAAAATGAATATGTAAAGTTTAAGTCATTGTTAAAGTAAATGGTTATTTTACCTAAGTTCCTGTACACTTTAACTTAAAATATGGCAACATAATCTGCACAAATATACAGGGTTGCCACTTTACCTGGAAACCTAGAAAAACCTGGAATTTGTCATTTTAAGCAAAACAACCTGGAATTTTAACAATTTTCACATGTTCAGTAATAAAATTTTGATTTGACACCAAAAATCTATCATATAATCAAAAAAATTATCATCATTAATTTTTTTTAATAAAAAACATATTTAAAGTAGCTTTATAGTATATTTTAATTTTTTTTATACTAATCAGGGTTGCCACTTTACCTGGAAATCTGGAAAAACCTTGAAGAACCTGGAATTTGAAAATATAGACAAAAAACTGGAAAAACCTGGAACTTGAAATTTTGAAGAAAACTTGAAAAACATATAATAATAAAAAGTTCATAATAAATTTCAACCACTGCAAGTAAACTATAATTATAATGCTTTTTTAATTTTTTATAAAATAGACCTTATTTGAAGGAAAACCAAATTCTAATTTTGAGTTAAATGGTATTTAAAAATTCACATGAAAGTTATAAATCTTAATGATTTAAAAAATTCTTACCAGGTAAATTTGTTCAACTAAAATAAAATAGTAACTGTTAGGTAAATGTAACATATTTTGAATGAAATATTTATAAGCAGTTTTATATATTACTTTTACAAAACAAAATATAGCTAAATTGCACTAATTTTTGAGTGCTTTGATAAAAATATAAGAGTTAGATTGTGATGAGTATCAGAGTTCCAAACTATTGGTAATAAGTAGTTTTAAAGAAAAACTAAGGTAAAAATTAAAAGTTTGGTTATTATTTAGTTAAAGTGAACATGTTTTTTTTTGATTGTTATCAGAAATATTTTATAACTTATATTTAGTTTGTCAATGCTTAAACTAGTCAGTGCTCAAAATTTTTGTATAACTGACAGCATTAATTTCAGAACTACATTTATACAATAAAAGAAGATATTTTTTTCTAGTGTTAAAATTGTTAAGGGCATAGGGGGGTTTGACACTTTTTTCACCTTTTGGTCTTATTATATATAGTTTTTACTAAGCTACAACATGCTTTTTACAGATTTAAAAAATTCAAAATAATTTTTGAGATATAGCTGGTCAATGTCAGAGGCAACAATAGGTTCCTTATGAGAGACACAAACTAAAACGGCAAATAACTAGACATCACTAAAATTATATCTCCTCCTATGCATTTTGATAACTACGTCAAAGTTTAGGAAATGCTCCTTGCAATATTTAGAAAATTCTGTCAGAACAAAAAAATTCCTTGCAACAGAGTTTTCTAAATATTGCAAGGAACATTTCCTAAAAATTTGAGGTAGTTATCTCAAAAAACCTAAGAGAAGATAGATTTTTAGTGAAATAGTCTATTTAGTTTGAGCCTCCCATAAAAACATATTATTCCTCCAACTTTGACCTGCTATATCTAAAAAAATATTTTAATTTTTCAAAATTTGTAAAAAGCATATTGTAGCTTAGTAAAAACTATATAAAATAAGATAAAATTGTTAAAAGTGTGTCTACCCCCCAGCCCCCCTATGCCCTTAACAGTTTGTTTTACTAAGATTTAGATAGAATTTTTACCATAGATTGTTTATACTATCTCTAATTTCAAAAAACTTCATAAAATGTAACAAACTGGTATTAATTATATTGAAATAGAAAACAGTGTAGAGTTAAATATCTTTATTAGTTTAGTTTTAGTGTAGACAGAAAAAAAAAAGTATTAACGCTAAGATTTGTACAGATACTGCAGAACTTTTTGTAAATAGTTGTATTGTACGTTTAAGAAGCAGAATGGATCTTAGCAGTTTATCAGCAGTGAGTTTACAGATTTATTTTACTGTTATTTGTTGCATGCAATTTATGTTTGCTGTTATTGTTGTTGTAAATATATTCTAACAAACTAACATGCTTGTAAAAATATTGTTAATTTGTTTTTTGCCTAGCTAAAGCAGGGTTGCCACACACTCAGGGAACTCAGGGAGCTCAGGGAATCTCAGGGAATTTTCAAACTGTAGAAAATCTCAGGGAAACTCAGGGAATTTTGGCATTTTTCTTTTAACTCACGGAAACTCAGGGAGTTTTGATTTTTTCTCTAAATTTCGGAGAAGTTTTTGAAAATCTCAGGGAAATTTTTTTCTAGACCTAGAATGAGGTTTAGTTAATCCAGTTTCAATATTTTGTTCAAAAGTAGTAATTTTTATTATTTAAGTGGTTATTTAGAATTTTTTTAGCCTTGCGGCTAGTTCTTCAATATTCTTAGTATTAACATTGTAGTTTTTTTAAGTTTTAAATTTATATTTACTTAAGTAAAATCAAACAGTTTAGGGAAATGAAAATTGTTGTTAACTATTCATTGAAAAGTTCTAATAAACTTTTTATTTTTAGTTACTTATGTAGTTTAAAAAACACTATTGTATAAACACTTATGTATTAATAGTTGTGAAATTGAATTTTTTTAGCTTTGTTGCCTCAATTTTGGTTCCATATTTAACAAGGTATCAGGAAAACAGCTCAAGCATTCCTTTCATGTATGATGATATACAGAAGTTAGTATACAAGTTAATGAATATTGTTTTTACTACTTCTTTCATGGAAGCCCATTCAAATGGAAAAAAGCTACTTGAACTAAATAATGAGCATTTTCAAAATAAAAAGTTTTCACAAAAAAGATGTAGAGTTAGGATGTGCTGCTTCTACTTTAATTCAAGATTTGCTAAATCAAGGTAAAGTTTCAAACATTTTGTTCAAGTCATTTCACAATGAATGTAAAGTTTTTATAATTGCTCTAATAAAAAAAATTAAAACAAGAATGACTGTTGGTTTGAACTTTTTAAGAAGGGCTGCTGTTTTAAATCCGGCATGACTAATGGGAATGGGTAAAGACCGTTGTGTCAGAAACTTTACAAGGTTGGTCCAACAACTTGTCAGCATGAAGATACTAAAAGCAAAAGAGGGTGATGACAGCATTAATCAATACATTGATTTGTTAAGTTCTTCTAACACTCAAATACTTTTTGAAAATTTTCTTGAAAAAAGTCACAGTTTAGACACCTTTTATTTTGACACACTCGATATCCCAAGCAAGTATAAAGATTTAACAAGAGTCCTTGAGGCTGTTTTTGTGCTTCACAATGGCCAGGCAAGTGTTGAACGGGGCTTTAGCTTAAATAAGGAAATAATATCAACTAATATGGGAGAGATGACAATAAGGTCCCGAAATATGATCAAAGATCATCTATATGCAAACAGTCTAGAACCAAGCACAGTTGAACTAAGTTCTGAATTGTTAAAATTTGTAAAATCTTTTAGGGCCTAATATTTGGCATATCTTGAGCAACAGCGCTTTGCTAAAAATGTTCCAAATAAAGGTGTTGCTTTGAGCAAGTTAGGAGAACAAAAAAGTAAACTTACAAAGCAACTTAAATGTTTGAATGAAGACTATGACAAATATACTGCAGATGCCAACAAACAGTCTGATTTAGAAGCAATGAAAGAATTATTAGCAAGAGGAATAGCTGCTAAGGACAACGCAAATAAACTTGAAAATAAAATTAAAACTATTGATTTAGAAATTGCATACTTAAAAAAACAGTATTAAGATATTTTTATTAGGTAATGTGAAATTGTTTTAAAATCAAAATTATGTTTTCAGTTATTTAAAATAGATTGTGTATGAACATCTAAAAGACATAAAAAAAAATAATTTTAGATTATTTTGTATCAGTTATTAGGTATTAAGTTGTACTTTGATATGAGATATTTCTTTAGCTATTTCTTTAAACTTTCTTTTTGCAGGTTTTTTTTACAATAGTGTTAAGCTCTCAAGTTTTATTTACTGCATTCATAACAGTTGCTAGGAACGACATACAAGTCATAATGAAGTTATTATGTATGCATTAAAGTGAGTTCTTCATGTGAAATTGTAATTATAGTATAATTAAATTTTGTCAATTAAAATGTCAAACAAATTAAACTTTATTCTTTTATGTAGAAAGTTAACTAACAAGTTTACACAAAGTTGTGCAAAAATTTAGTTATTAATTTTTAATTGGTTTAAACCTTTTAAGATTGAGTTTTTGAAAACAGTTTTTTTCATAAATTTAATGCAGAAGCATACACATACCTTCCTTTTAATATTAAAGAAGAAAAATGAGAACGAGGTATTAATAATTTGTGTTAGAAGAGAAAATTTTTTTTTTAAGATTTGAAAAATACTCAGGGAAACTCAGGGAAATTTAAGGTTACTCAGGGAAATTTTTGGTCACTCAGGGAAGATTTTTTGGCTCAAAGAGTGGCAACCCTGTAAAGAAAAGAGTTGGTAAAGATTAAGTTAAGTGTTTTTGTGTATGATTTTTCCTTTTTTTAAATAAATATTAAGAATATATAAAACTATAGAAAATTTATTTCAATACTTACACAAATAAAACCTTGAAATAGCTAAAAGAGAATTTCATTGAAATTTTTGCAGTTTATGATATACTTGGATTTTTAGTAGCCTACCAAAAGAAATTAGATAGTTTTTTACTTATTCTTTAATACCAAACTTCTTTAATTAAGAATGCCTTATGTATTGTGTAACAAAAGTTAAACTACATAAAGTAAGTTTCTTAATGTTGTTGCTGAGTCTAAAACTAAATAGTTTTTTTAAGAATGTTGACTGTTGATAAACCTTCAATAAGTAAAGTGTGTTAACAAAAGGGTTGATCATACCAATTTGATCATCAGACCACAAGCTTTAGGTAGACTTGATTGTAAAGTGTGTTAATTAATATAAAGTATATATAGTTTAAAGAAATACTGTATATAAAGGTTGTGTTATGAATTTTTATGTTTTAATTAGTTAAATACATCAAAATACTATTAGTAGCAAACCACATTTAAAAAATATTGTGCTTAAGTTAAAACAGATAAAAATATTTTTTGTTTAACCAAAATGTATAAACTTAGATTTTCAAAAAAAGTTGTCATTGTTAATCAAATGCAAGTTGTAAATAGTATATTTTGAAATTATGCCGTTATTATATTTTGTTTTAACTGTATATAGCCATAAGCCACAAGCAGAAATCCCAGGCCTGGGTGAATTTTTAAATTTATTAACAATTTGTACAAAACATAAAAGATTCACCTTTCTAAAAAAAATTCTGAAATGTGCTCTCAACTTGTTTTTTATTGCAAAGTTGTTCTAAAATAATAAAAAAATTGATAAAATTTGACATTTTTTTAGAATTGCAGAGTAACTAAAAAGTTTCTCACATTGTATAAAAAATAAATATATCAAGGTTGCTTGACCCTCAGGTTATTTTAATTTTTTTGAGGTTCTTTAAAAATTTCATGCTGACTTAGGATTGCTTTAAATTTTTGCAAAACTCAATTTAGTTCAGATTTTTATTAATAAGTCTCATACTAGTTTTTATGTTTTAAGTATCAACCTTTGTTTAAATTTTTTTTTGTTCTTATTACATTATTAAAATGAAGTATACAGTTTTAATTATTTTATTTTTCAGTTTTTAGCTTTTTTACTTTTTTCTCAACTAGATTTTAATTTAAGCTGACTTAGAATAGTTTTTTGTTGCTTGACTTTTTTGTTTCAACTAGTGCTAATCCTGAAACTTTTGGGTGTTGAAAGTTTTTCTTAAAAACAAGGTAATTTAAAAATGAGCTGAAAAATCTGATCATTTAAACTTCCGTCCTTGCTACAATTTTGTATATCTAAAATCAATAAAATAATTTGTATTCTTAATGGAACGATGACCTACACTCAGGCTAGTTTTTATGACTTCAAAATCTTTTGTCTTCTTAAAGTTATGTTTTTTTTCTAGATACTTATAGACTTTATTTTATTAAAAAATGTTTAGAAATTCGACCTTGGTTAAAAAAAAAGATTCAGTTTTTTGCTTCTACTTAATAAAGAAAACATAAATTTAGGCTTCTCTGATTAGATTTTTCAAAGAGTGGCAAACCTGTAAAATGTCTATCACTCAAAATTAAAGATTGAAAGCTTCTTATTATATATAATATTTCATACATATAATTTTTTGTTTCAAGCAAAACTATTAGTTTAATAATCGTTTTTATGTTGCAATTTAAAAGTTTAAATGATATTTCAAGTAAAATTATTAATTTGCATAGCTTAAATTTATTTTAATTTTTTTATTAAATTTTTATGTTATTTTTTTTTGTTTTTTTAATTGGAAATGTTGTTGCTTAGTTTAATATATGTAACACAAAGAGAAATAAAAAACTTAATTTTATCAGTGTTTTTGTTTGTTTTTGATTTGCATGGCTATTTGTACCTGTGAAAAACTTACATTTTATGTTTCAGGAATTAAAAAACAATTTTATTAGTTGTTATTAATATTGTATGGCTTCTAGTGTCATGGCATCAGTAAGTTTAAGCTTTTAATTTATATATATGTATATTATATTTTAAACTCTTTATGTTTTAGTTATTTATAAATAATAAAATAAATATTTTTAGAATTTAACTTATAATCTTAAATATATAAAATTGACTTAGCCAGAAAAAAAACACAGTAATAATGTCAAGGGCATAGGAGGTGGGGTAAAACAATTTTTTCACAGTTTGATCTTATATTAAATAGTTTTCACTAAGCTACAAGTTGCTTTTTACAGGTTTAAAAAATTTAAAATGATTTTTGATTTATAGCGGGCCAAAGTCGGAGGCAACAATAGGTTCCATATAGGAGGGGTAAATTAAAACAGCAAATAACTAAAAATCACTAAAAATCTATCTCTTCCTACGCTTTTTAAGATAACTACCTAACATTTTCAGGGAATATTTCTTGCAATTTTTAGAAAATTCTGACGGAACAAAATAAAGAAAACATTTTTTTAAAACAGACAAAAAACTGTTGTTTTTTTATATATTGTATAAAATTTTTATTTTTTAAAAATTCCTTGCCACAGTATTTCCTAAATTTTGCAAGGAATATTTCCTAAAAATTTGAGGTAGTTATCTCAGAAAACGTAGGAGAAGGTAGAATTTTAGTGAAATAGTCTATTTTTGCTGTTTTAATTTGGGACTCCCATAGGAAACTTATTGTTGCCTCCAACTTTAACTGGCTATATCTCAAGATTATTTTTAATTTTTAGTATCTGTAAAAAGCATCTTGTATCTTAGTAAAAACAATATAAAATAAGATCAAGTTGTGAAAAAGTGTTTTACCCCCTATGCCCTTTTTTATTAATTAAAATCAGTATCAATAATCAGTGTCAATAATTGTAATCAGTATCAATAATCAGTATTTAAAAAATATTTAAGTAAAATTAAAGATTTCTTTTAATCTGAGACTTTCAATTGATAAATAAATGAAAATAAGTATTTTTTTTTCATGAAAAAGTAAAACTACTCAAAGTTAGCATGCTTGCATGAGTTATGATTGTTAGTTTATTCAACTTTTACTAAAACTTTTGGTCAAGTTTATAACTAACATAAGCTAACAAATTAAAAGCGTTTAAATATGATTTATTTTGAAATAATTTAAAGCAGAAAATGAATAATAATAACAAAGAAACATAAAATTTTCAAACTTAGTTTTTTTCATTATACTTTTTCTACCTAATACTATTTGAAAATAACTACATTTACATACAAAAACAATTAGAAATATAATTTAATATAATTACCCACAGAAAAGAGTGCACAAGGAAATATATAATTTGAAGAAGTCTCCTCCTCAGGGAATAAAATTAAAAGATGACGGAGATATGAACATGGGAAGCTACAAGTCCAAAAATGACATGCACATGTTCAAAGTGAGTGTAAATAGCTTTTATTTTTTATGATATGTATAAATTAAGAAGTTACAAGTTTAAAACAGGATTGCCACAGAGTTATGAAAATCAGGAAAAGTCAGGAAATTTGATACAGAAATACTCTTAATAAGAAAGTTAATGATCACTAAAAACTGCATTTTGCCAATATTTATTTCTGAAAAGTTTTAGCTTTTCCAATTCATCTTTTTTCATGGTCTAAATCAATTTTTTTGAACAAATTAAAGTGTTTTATTATTTTTTTTTGATTTTTAGTCTTTGGTTATGTAATTTTGAATTGTTATTAATTTAGAATTTGATTCAGAAAAGTCAGAATTTTTTTCAGCTTAATCTGTGGCAATCCTCCTAAACATGATAAGCATATTTAGTTCAAAGTAAGTTAAACGTTTGTTTATAAATTAACATCAAGGGTTACATGACAATTCAAGTTCGGACAACTCAAATTCCAACAATTTAAATTCTTAAAAAAATATTAAAAAGACTATGTCTCATAAAGTAAAATAAATTTGAAAAAAAAATATATATGTAGATCTTACTCATATCTACAAGCCACTTTTTTCTTTTTTGCAAAGTCTAAAATATTTTCAAAGATACCTTAAAATTACTAAAAATAACTATGTTTTTTGATTTATTTAAGCCATATCTCAAAAAATATTTAGTTTTTTGCAGAATAAAAAATGGCTTGTAGATATTTATATGACCTAAATATATATTTTTATTTTTGACAAATATATCTTATTTTTTTACTTGTAGCCCTTACAATTTTTTATTAAGAATTTGAATAGTCGTGCACCCAACATTATGGTGCTTATAAAAAATAAGATTTTGGAGTTTTCAGCTCAAAAACTTTTTATGTTCATGAAATATCATAAAAACACCTTGTACAAAGTTTGAGGTGATTGGAAGTAACTTTTAGAGAGGCTTGGCTTGAAAACAGACTTAATATAAACTGTATGAGACCTAAAAAATGAAACCCTAAGTTTTTAGTTAAAAATTGTTTTACATGTGTCTGGCTCGTTTTTTAAATATCATATAAAATCTTATTATGTATAACGGTATTATCATGAAAACAAGTTAATAAATTTTAGGACGTTTGAAAAGTTTTACAAATGAATTTTTTATTTCGTGTTTTTTTTTTGTTAGTTTTAAGTTTTAAAGAACAAGAAGTGCCTCTGTAAAACTTTCTTTAAAAAACAAGCTATAAATTACTAAGAGTTTGAAAAATAAGTCATCAGCTACAATAAAATTTGTTTAAATTTATAACTAGTTATGGATAGGTTTTTAAGGAAATGTAATTGTTATGTTCAGTTAATAAATGTTTAGTTACTGACGAAACCTTTGTAGAAATTGCATTTTAATAAAACATTTTCAACGTTGAGAAATCTTCATAAAAGTATATATATTTCTTTTCAAGAGGTATCAATCTGTTAAACAAATATTAAGTTATTTCAAATAAAATAAGTACTTATAAAATTTATGTCATTATGTTCCAACAAAAATGTTTTGATTAGATCATTGGTTGGAACACTATATTATTAGTATTTTAAACATTTGACATTTTATAAATTTATAACTTCACAGATAGAACTTACCGGAGCAAATGGCACCTTGTTTGCAGACCAAATTTACGAACTAACCTTCACCTTTGGACCAAAATACCCTTTCGAATGCCCTAAAGTGAGTTTTTTTAGTGGAAAATTATGTAATCAATAAAAAATAACTGAAGTAGTATAATAAATTATATATTCAAAGATGTTAGTTTGAAAAAAGAATTGAAAAAAAGAGGTAAATAACTTATTTCATTTTGTTTCATTTTATTTGGTTCATTTTGTTTTAAAATTAAACAACATTTATGTGAAAAACTAAAAGAAAGCTTGTGGTTTTGTGATCATAGTGATATGATTTTTATGTTGACTGTTGTTTAATGGCACTTGAAGTCCAGGCTTAGGTTCTGATGCTTTTTGGAGCTATATTTTTGCTAATGTTTTGTTTGAAAAGTTAGAGTATAAGTGGAAGAAGTTAACACCTTTAAATAATTTGTATGCTGATAGAAAAAACACATGACATAAAGCCATGTGGTTTTCATAAACTTCGAAAGTAAAATAAATAATGATTATAGTAAAATCTTTTTGGTGAAAAAAAAAAGTCGTTTGTGTTGTTTTGATATTTGTTATTTAATTAAATTTAAAACATTTTATAAACCTATAGCCTTTAGCTATTTGTTTTCATAATCTATATTACTTTGTACTGTGGAAAAAATGTCAAATTTATATTTTAAATTTTTAATAAATAATTTTTAAATTGTTTGAAGACATATTTTTTTAAATTAATATAGTTTAAGTTTATTTCAAGTTAACTTGGCTGCATACATTTCAAGTTCTATTAGTTTAAACAAATATAAACTTATAAAAACTTCAATATATATAAAAGTTGCTTTGTAAGTTTATATTTTAGAATATTGTATAATACAGAAACTTATAATTCTTCATTGGTGTATAGTTTTTAAAAACACTTTGAAATAATTTTTCTGGATGTGTGATACAATAAGATTTTAAAAATATTTTCGAGATAGCATTAAAAATATTAAAAAGAACTACACTTAACTGTATACTTTTTAGACAACTTTTTTGTAAACTAAGTGTTTTTTATAAAACATCTGTAGACTCTACAATTTCATAAGTTAACTTAATGAATATTTAAAAGCTATAAAATCTATATTCTTAAATGCATATTTTATTTTAAATAAAGACAAATTTTTATAAACTTACTTTTTCACAAGAAATGTTGCAGAAACAATAGAGTGTATCAACACCACTTAGCTCTTTATAATAAGTTTTTCTCCCAAATGATAGTCTTTTGTGTTTTGTTTTTTCAATTGTCTTCAATATATAAAGCACTCAAGTGACATTTATAAAATCTTTATAAAAAGATTTCATTTCAAAAAAATTTAGTAAATTTAATTCGTATTTTAAAATGAAGTTTTTAGTAATTTTGAAACCATTATTTTGAATACTTTACAAAAAATATTTATCATAAAAATATTTGTGTAAAAAATATATCTATTATACTTAAAAATTCACTTATGTCCTTTGAAACTTGTATAGTAACTTAAATTAAGTTTTTCTTTTAGTTAAATCAATTTTTTAGATTTTTTTAATGAAAATAGTTAAATTTAAATAAAATATCATATATTATTTGGTCAAAATTGAAGATATTGTTTGTTTTAACTTTATCAAACTTTCTCAACTTTAGGAAATATTTAAATTAATTAGGAAAAAACACTTATAAAACAACATACTTAAAATTCCCAGGCTAACCAACTATTTCATAATTCAAGGGGAACTTTTAAACACGCGAAATAAGCAATGTAATTTAACATTTAAAAGTATGATATGGCTAAAATAGTATTTTGATTTTTTTTTTTCAACAATATTATAAAAAATAAAATTTTATTTTATGTTTTTGCAGATTTTTACACATTATTACTAGTTCAAATCGATCATTCACAATAATTTACTGTTTCTCTTTGACATACTCTTTGATATTCACAAGAAAAAGCATTTAAATTTTTGTTAAAACATTTATATTTAAAAAAAAGTTTTATTAAATTGTTTTATTTTCTCTACTTGAAACTTAATTTTCAAAGTAACATTTAACAACTTTTTATACCTTGCGAGTTTGTTCACAAGTATTGTAGTATATATATATATTGTTGTTTTGAACTAAACAGTTTTTTTTAAATTGTTGTTGAATGGTTTTCAAATAATAATTATTATTTTAAATGAATACTTTTCTTTTATTACCAACTACAGCTGAACCAATTAGATTTACAAATTTAATTATAAATAGTTTCCGATATACAATTCAAGTATGTGTAATTTTTGTTTGACATAGTAAACGAAAACATTTTTGTATACAATCATTTGTATGCTTTAACAAGTTTTTCAGATAATGTTAACTTTTGTAGTCATATCATTTATAAATTAAGTTTATTAAAGCATAAATGTTGTTTATAATTGAATACATTTAGTTAAATATTTTAGTTTGTTTAAAACAAAAAAGTTTAATTTAAACATAATTTTTAATTTATGTTAAAGAAAAGTTGAGGTTTCTACATAATAAAAACGTATGCACATATAAACTGACGAAGAGAAAAAAAGGTATAATCAATAGTACTGTATGTTTAAAAAGTCAGGTGTATAAAAAACTTAATTTATTTAAGTAATAATGACGACAAAAGCCGATAAAAAATGTTAAAAGTTACATCTTTTAGTTTATAAGTTTATATAATAATAAATGTTTAATCTCTTCCAGGCATAGTTTTGCCCGGGCGTAAATTATCGGTAAAAATTTATTGTTTGTGGATGACATCTTTAGCACACTTGAAATTTAGATTTTATAAAAACGTGTTTGATAACATTTTCAACCAAAAATACTAGTTGAGTCCTTTTAAAAATATTTCAAAAAAACTTTTAAATAGTTTTTTCTTTAAATTTGTTTAATCTATAAACTTATTTTTATATATAAAAAGAACTTGTGTACTAACATATAGCTTCAATTAGTAACTTTACCTATAGGCTTAAAATGTATATGTTTATATTTATAACAAATTTTTATATTGTTTAAAAAATCTAAAAAAAATTACATATGTATAAATTAAAATTTATTTTCAGTCTTCAACTAGTAGATTTTAATTGTACAGACATACCAGTATACCCCTTTTTACTAAAGTTTTTACAAATTAAAAATTCATTTATATTTACTTGCATTTAGATATCAAGTTCGACTTTTTAAATCCTCTTTTAAAAATAGTATTTTTTTGCAACAATTAGTTTTAACTGGTGCTGACATTCCACTCACACATTTCCTACAGTATTTTTAAACATACTATTGAAAAATATATTATGAAAAAGTAGAAAAACTTTCTAGGTAATTTTTATAATTAATATCTTCAATCTTTTCAGGTAATTTTCACGGGTTCAGACATTCCAGTCCACCCCCACATTTATTCGAACGGTCACATCTGCCTGTCCATATTGAGCGAGGACTGGTCCCCCGCCTTTACCGTACAATCTGTGTGCTTGTCCATACAATCCATGCTGTCAAGTTGTAATGAAAAGGTAAATTTTAATTTAATATATTTATAAATATTTTTACCGTACAATCTGTGTGCTTGTCCATACAATCCATGCTGTCAAGTTGTAATGAAAAGGTAAATTTTAATTTAATATATTTATAAATATTTTTACCGTACAATCAGTTTGCTTGTCCATACAATCCATGCTGTCAAGTTGTAATGAGAAGGTTAATTTTAGTTTAATATATTTATAAAAATTTTACCGTACAATCTGTATGCTTGTCCATACAATCCATGCTGTCAAGTTGTAATGAGAAGGTAAATTTATTTGTAATATGTAATTTAATTTTTAAAAATTTTACCGTACAATCTGTATGCTTGTCCATACAATCAATGCTGTCAAGTTGTAATGAGAAGGTAAACTTATTTGTAATGTCTAATTTAATTTATTTTTACTGTTTGTTTTTCAATACATACTATCAAGTTGTATAGAGAAATTAAATTTGTTTGTAGTATTTAATTTCTTCTAAATATTTTATTTCACTGTCTAGATTATTTGGCAACACTATGATAAGCAAATTTTTTGTGAAATCTTACTTTTCATTTGTTGCTTTGAATTTGGTAAAAAAATTAACATATGGTCTTTTAAAAAAAAGTTAAACTTACCAACTTGAACTTAGAATCCAAAATTAAACTGTTAACCTAAGATAAGTTATGTAAGTGTATAAGAAACCCTCACTTTGATGGGTCTAGGTGTCCAACAATGTATATTTGCAAATTATGTAATTTTATAAAAACAATCCTTTTGAAGAACATTATTTAAGTTTAAAAAACAATTTTATTAAATTTGAAGTATGAGCAATGAGCATTTATGTCATAAAGTTACTATAAGTTGTTATAAGTTGTTTATTGATTGTAAAAAGAAATTACAATCATCATTTCAAACGGAGTTCTTTCTTAAAGTTATATTCATAGTTTATTTAGTTTAAAAAAAGTAAACTAAAGGTCAATTAAGTTAAAAAGGTGGTTACTTTATACATAACAAAATTTTAAAAAGTGAAAACTAGTAAAAATTTGTTTATGCAAAAATGTTTTACTTTTTATTTAAAATCATGTTCCAGTCGTTCTATTTATCACGCAATACAAAATAAAAATTGTTTAACAAGGAAATTTCTAATTTAATATGCAAATCAAATATTTTACAAACAATATTTTGAAGTTAAATAATGCTTTTAATTTTGATTTTACCTTAAAGTTTAAAAAAGTCGATACTTTCAAAATTCGTTTGACAATTACTTTTACACATATTTTGTATAATAAATTATAAAATGTTTAATGTTTGTATTGGTTGTAGTGTATGAAAGAAAATTGCACATATGCTAATCTATCATATGGTGTTTTATTGACTTGTTTTGTATTAATAATTACATACTAATCAATCAATTTGTAGTTGATAAATAAATATGCATCTTTCTTTAAACTATATTTATGCAACAGTAATCCAAAGTTGTAATATATTTGTAGTTGTTTTTGTTAAAGAGCACAAATGCAATAAATAAATTTACTCTTTATAAGTTGATTGATGTTAAGTTTTCGAAACAAAATTCTAGTGAGTTTAGTCCAACAAAATGATTGTATGAAATATTTTATTACATACCAAGTTTTTGTTTTATTGCATTTCATTGGGCAAACATCTTTGAATTTTATGAAAATATAAACAGAACAACTTTATGGTTTGTTTACTTTATTTACTTACATTTTTATTGGCTTTATGTTTAGTTGAATGTAAGCAACACACTATATGTAGAAAAAATACGTTTAAATTAATACAATGTAAAAAAAATTTGTAATATAATTTTAATTTCTAAATAATTTATTAAAAAAATAACTTATTATGTAACAAATAAAGAAAGGTTTAATCACTATTTTTTCAAAAGAAAATTCACCAATTTAAAAACTCACAATCATTAGTGCTACTTTGTTTGCAGTTATCATACAATAAATCATCACAAAACTTGGCGTTTGAAAATGACTCATTCAACATTGTTAATAATTTTTTTTTTTCAAGGGATAAGTTAAACGGTATACTATAAAAATCAACTCGTGTTTAAAATCCGCCCGATTTATTTTATTTGTTAATTTGTTTTATATATATTTTGCATTTTTCGAACTTTTTTTGATTTACTTTTCACTATCACTGTTACCCCTAACCCTTACCCTCGGTTGGTAAGCGGTTGTCGAATTCGACTGGATGGATTTTGAACGGGTTGATTTTGAACGCGGATGGATTTTGAACGTGTCTCAGTTAAAAAACTTTTATTACATTTTATAAAACATATCAAATGTTGTAAATTTTAGACAAAACTGTTGATATATAGACTAATAAAACTTTATCATTTTTTTGAGTATGTGAATTAATTTTTTGACTATTGAAACTTGCAGTAATAATTAACGTTAATTATATTTAATAGAAAAGACCACTAGATGATATAATGTATGTCAAAACTTGCAGTAATAATTAATATTAATTATATTTTTATAGAAAAGACCACGATGATATAATGTATGTCAAAACTTGCAGTAATAATTAATATTAATTATCTTTAATAGAAAAGGCCACTAGATGATATTATGTATGTTAAAACTTGCAGTTATAATTAATTATATTTTATATAAAAGGCCACCAGATGATATAATGTATGTTAAAACCTGTAATGATAATTATTAATTTATTAAATTTTTATAGAAAAGGCCCCCAGATGATATTATGTATGTTAAAACTTGCAGTAACGACCCAAGAAAAACCAATTGGTGGTTCCATGGTTAGTTTTTTTTGTATTAAGTTTTAATAATATATAATTTACATATAAAAAAGTATTGTTTTAAAGTATATCTGTAAACTTTCAAACACCTGTGTAAAAAATTACAATTAATATTTTTAATAGATGACTTATTTCAAATTGCTTTTATAAGTATGTCTATTAAGACAGTATTAGTACTTTGTGTTACATTATTTATACTATTAAAATATATAACAAATTTATTATAATAAGTTGGTCTCTTTATACTTTTTTTAGAAACCATAAATTGTACGCAGATAACAACTAAAAAAAAATAAAATCTAAACTAAAAATTCTGTTGAATATTTAAAACAAATTTTTTTTTCGGTAGACGCTTTTTTTTAACTAGTTGAATTTTGGTGAACTTGTATATAAAATAGTACAGTAATCATTTGCATTTTTGTTTAGTAACTTATGCCATGAAATACCTAGACTTAATAAAACAAATGTGTCATTAAAAAGTTAGTATTAGTTAAAAGCTATTTTAAATGTATGTAAATGAGATAGCTTATGTGCATTATATATACTCTTTAATATTTTTCGTACATTTGTTTGTTGTGTAAATTCATTAATTTTTACAATTTTGCATTTTTAAAGTATTTTACGTTGATTTTTTAACGCTAATTTTGCGCAAATTAACTTCAATAGCAATACAGGTTAGTTACAAACACAGTCAAAACTTATTATTTTATTTTTGTAAAAAATATTAAAGGGCTTTTGTTTTTTATTAATTGTGCAAAATCTACAAAATAATTCGTTGAAATTTAATAAAACGTCTTTCAAGATGCTTCAAAAATTTGGTTTTATTATTTTTAGTCATTAATATTTTAACCTAAACAGCCAGGAAAAATACTTTATGATTTTAGAGATCATAACATTTAAAAAACTTATGATAAAAACTAACAAAATAGTTTAAGTTTCAAGGTATTTTTCAACAATTAAGATAATGTTGAAAATAGGTATTTTAAAATGTACAAGTATGTTTTTTTGCATAATGTTATTTAAGCCTGAAAAGAAGTCTTCAAAATTTGTAATCAAATTTTATAGTTACTTCAAAATTTGAAATGTTTAAATTAAAAAATAAATGTTAGTAAAAGTTTTTCCATCATAAAAAACTTTTAAACTAAAAAGTAATTTAAACACTAAAAGGAAAAGTGTTTGTTACCTACAATTTATATCTAATTTATGTTTAAGTTATAGGCTAAGTTAATTGTTTGTTTAACAATTCTATAAATATAAAAGATAAAGTTAAAATTGTATTAAAAAGTATAATAACTTTTAATAAGTTTTGTAGCTTATGTGAATGAGCATCCCTGAAATATCTATTACAAGCATTATTAAATAAATTAAACAAGTTGTCTTAATTAAAAAAATTGTAATTACAGGGTTGCCAAAAAACAACTTTCACATGTTACGTAGTAAAATTTCAATTTGACACATAAAATCTATCATTAGATATAATTTTTTTGTCATCATCAAAAATTCAAAAAAAAACACTTGAAGAAGCTTTAAGATATGTTTTCAATGTCGTTATACTGTTTACTACAGTTAAATTAATTAAATGGGTAGAGTTAAGTTAAAAAAAGCTTTTTTTGTAAGTAAGCCAACGAAAAAGTTAAAAAGAAGTATTTTGGGGAAACTAATTCAATTTATTGTTTACAAAATGACATAACTTAACTTTTGTCTCAACGAAGCAGCTGTTATACTAAAACCATTAGTTTATTTATTTAATTTACAGCGATTTAATTATTTTGTTTACAGATTTTTATTTAATAATGTTGTACTTACCAGCCTGTTGTAAGTTAAATTTACATTTTTTTAATAAAATTTTAATGTAAATTTAAAAAATGATTTTCATACCAAACGCTAGTTGTCAATTGTTTTTACTTTTTTGTTTTAGTTTTTATATTATTTATTTTTTGTGCCAGTTTTAATATACATCAACGTCTTACCTAATTAATTTAAAAACCATAAAAAAAAGTTTAGTTTTGCTTTATAGTTATCCTTAATCAACCGATTGTAAAACCAATAGTGAAACTAAAAACTATTTTCCTAGAAATACTAGTTTTGTTATTTTAATTTGTAGAAATTATTTCTATAACTTAGTGTTTTTTTATTATTTTGTTATTGTTTTTTGTTTTCTAATATAAAAGTTTTTTATTTTCTTTAAACTTTTTTAAGTAGTTCACACAAAACTCACTTTCAATAAAAGAACTAATATATTTAATATTAAAAGTATTATAATGTTGTGTTTATTTAAAATGGAAAATTAATCTTTGTGTTTCTTAAAGTTCAATTATTAAGTAATTTATAAATAATATCAGTAATTCGAAAAATTGATAAATTATTTTTGTAAAGAATTTTTTTTTTCATTTTAATCAGTTTAAAAAAATTACAATAAGTGTTTTTAAACCTTGTAACTTTTTTATTTTTTTAAATGCTAAGCTAATTTAATAAGCTATGAGTTAAATGTTTTTTAAACTTTTAATATGTTTTAACTTAATTGACACAAATTTAAAAGTTGAATTAAAGTTTTGTAACACTGACGCACTTTTGTGATTCATATTCTTTTTTTTGTCTAAGTTAAGCGTACTTGATTTTTTAAAGTAATTTATACTTAAAAAGTAAACTTTTTATTGTAATTTGTAAGTAGTTTAAGGTCTGTAATAATATTTACCTATCTTTGATAGAAAATACATTTATTGTAGAGCTGTATAGCTAATGGAGTTGTTTGAAGCTAAAATAGTTTATGAACTATTTAAGAAATGTTATTTGTTTTAACTTTGTTTTTAGTATGTATATTTAATAATGTTAAATTAAGTTTTTAATTTAAAATGTTGACTACTTTTAATAAGAAATAATTTTCACCTATAATATTCATACATTTACAAATTAGATTATTACTCATAAACTATAAATTTATTCATCATGTATTAAGTTACTACTTTATTTAATAGTGGTTAAAGATTTTTTTTTTACTATTTATTGAAAAAACAAAAATTTAAGTAATTCTATACCCCAAATCTAGCATTCGGTATACATACTTGAATAATCTATGTTGTTTTGGTGTTTTTATCAAAGTAAATTATGTAGTAAAGATTAACACAATATCTCATAACTTTAAGATATTTATTTGTTTTTTATTATTTTTTTAATGTATTAGTTTTTTGTAAATTTATAAAAGTTATTTAACTCTTTTTTCAAAAATAGTTATTTTTTTTACAATCTATACATTATTTTAAAATATTACCTTAATCATAGATTTATGATATTATCATGACTTTATTTCATTATAATATAATACAACAAATTGACTTGAGAAAATAATTAACAAGCTTTATTAGTCATTAAGAATCAGTATGCTATTTACGCTAAACATCGATAGTAATTTTATTTAAACTTATTGTGTTATTTTATGAACAACTTTCATTTGAATTTTTTTTTCTAAAGCATTTTAAAAATTATAAACGCATTTTGCTTAAAGTTGGTACTAAAAATTGTTTTAAACTTTTATAAGCACATTAAAAAACAAGTTCTTTGAGTAATAACCTATAAAATAAAAGAAAGCAAAAATTGTTTTTAGTTTTAACATAAAATATTCATAGATAAACTTCTGTCATTAAGCAAATTCAAGTTTAATTTTTCCCTACGTATTTCTGATACGTAGATTGTTTTAGTGTTGTCATATTTACATGAAGTTTAAATTTACAATTGTTTTTTTGATTATTATATTTTGTTTTTAATTTGTACCCTTAGCAAATATTTAGACTTTTTTATGTTAAGAAAGCATGTTTAATACAATATGATTTAGTGTATTTTAAAACACTTAGGAAATAGTTATTTACTTTTAAGTATAAACTATTAAATTGAAAAGTTAATTATTATGTTATTAAGTTATTATTATGGTATTTAATCTAAATTAAGGTTTATTTTTGGGTTTTTTACAAATAACTGTATACAAAACAACTGTTACATGTATAATAAAATAGTTTTAGTCCCAATCTACTACTGTTGTATACAGACAGTGCAAATTCAACATTATTGATTGCCATTTAAAAGCCGATTGCTAGTTGGCGATTGAATTTATTCACTCTTTGTTTTTATTTACATCCCTAGCGATTTTTCTGGTAAAAATAATTTAGATCAGTTTCAGTTCTAATCAATATTTCACTTTGTTTTACTAAAACTTTTGTTAATTTGACTTGTTGTAAAGTTTGTATTGCATATTCAAATTTGTATAGTAATTATAAAAGGTATTCTTTCAATAGAAATATATATATGTATATATAGTTTTTTAATCAAAGTAATTAGCTAAATTTTACTTATGGTTGAGTAATTTTATTTTAAATGTCTTTTACACGTATTATGTCATGTAAAGTTACACATACATGTAAATTAGTTGTAGTAAAATACTTATTAAAAATATGTATTACCAGTTCTTAAAAAGTTAGTGACTTCCTATTTAACATAAATATTCATTTTATTAATCATATTGCTTAAACTTAAAAAGTAATTTAAGTATTATGTAGAAAAAAATCTGATTAATTGGTGAATTTGTGTTTAGTGTTTGATACTTATTTTTTTTATTCAATGTTTTATATTTATTGTATATTATTTAGATGCTAAATTTTAAAGTACTTCAACTTATTCTTTCAAGCATAATAACTTAAGTTAATATTTTCAGATGTAATATTTCTAAATGATTTTAATATACCTTAATTAATTAAAAGTCAAAATAATGCATTTTAATACTAAATTGTTTGTAGTTATTAGGGTTTTAGTAACTATTAGAAGTAAAACTTCTATGCAAATACAAAATATACCAGTTCTTGTACTTAAACAAAAGTTTATTCTTAGTTTTTATTTGCTAACTATTTTTATTCTAATGATTTTTACTTAATTTATATGTTACTATTAATTTTTATTGCTTTTAATATCAGTAAGAACTTAAGTTAAAGATAAATTTCTGAATTTGTTTAATTAAAAAAAGCTAAAAATACTCTATTTATATGAATATGTCAAATAAGCTAATAACTGGTACAAAAGTGTAGCGCTATCTTAATGCGTTTAGTAGAATTTAGTAAGCAATAGTTTAAACGTATATTTGTATGAATAATATTTACTATGCACAAGATACTATCAATCAAAGTAACTACATTCTAAACTAATATTTTTAATCCTAATATAGTTAACACCCATTTCTATAAAGCTAACTTTTAATTTTACACCAAACTGCTAAACATTATTTAAAAGTTATTTAAAAGTGTCATTTGTACAATACTGACCTGTTTCATTTATGAACATATGAATTAACATGTTGTTAGTAATATTTTGATAAAACAAATAGATTGTGTGTTTTTATAAATTTATTCTTATTCAATAGTTTTTTAAATTTTAAGTTTTAAGGTTGTAAACTTCAAATGTACTAAAAATCTAATTTATCTCGACAGATGACTGCTAGTTATGATGATTTGTGTTCTTAAGTATTTTCTTGTTCCCGGGACTTTTTGCGTAGTGACATTCTGTCGGAAAACAATTTTGTGAGATTTCAGTTCGCATAGCAGGGTGGGTTTTACTGCCTGATATTTTCTACTTGTGTTTTTTTAGTTCGTTTCCCACCATAAGATCGCCTAATAAACTATTTTTTTACTATTTTGAGATAATTTTTAAACTGAAGATTTTTTTGGTTAACTCACTTTTAAAAAGTATTTTTTGTCGTAAATTACAATACTTATTAAAAAAAAATTAGGTAAGTATATTTTGAAAAATACTTGAAAGTTGATTTTCAATTTAGTATCTGTTTTAACTTTAGTGAGGTATTTTTCAGGTAAACTTAAATTGTTAGGAATATACTACGATAAGGTTTAAAAAATTTTGGTTGTTTTTCTATAAAAATTCCTATTCAACCTTTATAAGCTTAAGTAAAAAATAAAAATTATCACTATCAAATTACTAATACATTTAAATACTAATCATAGCACCAAACATACTTTTTGACCCATCTACTTTGAAGTTAGTTTAATTTTTTAAATAAATTTATGTTTGTAGTTTGGTGTCTTTAAGCACAGTGGCTCCAAAAAAAAACATTTTCTTAGTTATTTCTTATGCAAAGACTTTTGTAAACTAGATTTGTATCACAATTCTAATTTATCATGGTTTCGTTGAAACATGTTTTTATATAAAATCATTACTTTAATATGAAATCTGATAAAATTTGTTTAATTCGATTTAAAATAGAGTTAAAACAAACCTGAAATTTTATTTTAATATAGTTTTTGGATAACTTTTTGCACAATCTTATTTCAACCTGGTAATTAAAAAATACTTTTCTCTTACCTATATGTATAGCTCCATAATTGTAGGTTTTTAAGAGCTTGCAGCTATGAAAAGTGACTGAAGATTTATTCTTGATATAAAATCATTTTTACTTTAAACATCATTTTTTAATAAAAATTACCAAAAGAACAATTCTGCTCCATGAATATAAAAAAGCTTTTCGATAGAAATAAACTAAATTTCTAATTAAGTTAATACAAGATTTAAGCCTTTTTTCTATTCTATTTGAAACGAAAGTGTTTTATTAACTCTTTTTTTAATTGTGCATTTGTTTGATCAATTCTATATAAAATTAAGTTTCCAGACTTTCTTAGCAAAAAGCTTTAACTAATTTTAAAGCAAGCAAAGCTTTAAACTCTTTTGATATGGTCTTAATGAAAAAGTTCTTTGATATGAAAATATTAAGAGGTCAACGTACAACCATATACAACCACGCGACGTATTTTTAGCTAGAATATAAATAAAATTGAACATTTTAGTATAAAGGTTTTTAGATGTGCTCTTAATTTTAGTAAAGAATATTGCTTATTGAATAATAATTTTTACTCTTGAAAAGTTTTTTTTATAATGATTATTTTTTCTAAAACAACTTTATTTTTGTGAATTTGGCCTGCCGATTAGAAAACTGCCTACCCTAAATCTAATTTTGTACC
The DNA here is from genome assembly GCF_965202585.1 of Thalia democratica. NCBI lineage: Eukaryota > Metazoa > Chordata > Thaliacea > Salpida > Salpidae > Thalia > Thalia democratica. The sequence goes on from NC_139167.1 coordinate 82,839,153, forward strand.
CCTAAATAATTTTGAAAAAGTATATACTTATTTAAATTTTTGTAGCACTATTTAAAATGACTGAAATCTTCAAGTGTCATACGACACTTTTAAAATTTTTTACATAAATTTATTTTCACATTGCAAAGTAAAAACTTACGAAGTCACATAAAAAAATATTTTCACATACTTTCGCGCACAAACCTCAAGATTTTTTAAACTTGCAAAATGTGTTTTCTTATAATTTTAGAACACACCAGTACACTGTCAAATATATCGTGTAACTCATATTTTTCTTATTTAAGAATATTGGTTATTGATGATATTATCTTCTTACTTAATCCTACTCAGAATTGTTGAAAATTTGCTGCAAACTTGTCATTGAAACCTTGCCATTACTTATTTCAACAATATATTCTTAGTTTGTCATAAATTTTCAGCAAATCAGTCTCGACCAAAAATTTTCATAACAAGGCATATAGCAACTGCTGAAAAAAAAGTACCTTGACAATTTATCACACTAAGTTATCATAATAAAGTTTATAATTAAAATATTTATTTTTAAATAAACTTTAAAAAATAAAATACCAGTACATGGTACAAAAGCTCATTGTACTCGTAGTAACGTCTTGTGTAAAGAATAAGGATTTTAACTAAATACTTTTTAAACAATATACTTTCTTGTTTGTCACAATTTAGTTTAAAAAAAATACTGTCCACTAAATAGCTCAACAACTTCTCTAACAATACTGAAATTTATTCAAAAAAATTTTTGTGCACAGGTGCACGCACGCTTTAGGAAACAGTTTAGTTTACAGAGTAATATTGAGTTATATAACAAATTATTAGTTTAGTTTTTTAACTAGTTTAACCTGGTAATTCTTAGAAGAAATCATAAAAATTAAGTTATATAAATTTTAAAAAGCTTTAGTTTTGAGAATATAACATGCAAGTATAAGACGTTATAAACTAACATAACTCAGATTAGATGTACTAACTTAAAAAAACATTGAATTTTACTTTTTATACTAAAAAAACATGCTTCAAAATTATTAAACTATTTTCAGTTACTGTCATTATTTTTTAATTTTCCTGTTTACTAGGAGGATAATAGCGTTTATAATGTTCTGTGCATTATTATTTAACAGTAAAATGCATTTTGATAGTTTAACTCTATCCTGGTTTTAATGATAGTATTTCAAAAATGACTGATGACAAACTATCAAGTAAACTTTCAGTTATTTAAAAATTTTAAGTTTGAAACAAAAATATTGTGTAACTTTTTTTTTTTGATGTTTTGTAGACTAATTACAAAAAAAACATGTCAAGCAACTTTCAAAGTTTACATCTTTTCAAACTACAAATGTTTATTGTATAAACGTTCGTTTTTATTTACAAAACTTTTATGAGAACACTTATGTAAATAATAATAATTAATACTTATTTTAAGTCGGTTAAAAATGAAAATTTAAAAACTTTTAAGTTGTTAAGTCAAGAAATAGCATTAAGAATCTAAAAAGTTCCTAATACAAAACTATTGCTTTATATATATATAAAATTTCCAGTTTTAATTAAAAATCAGTTAATTATATATGAAAATGATCATTTATACTAAACTAATACATTTTTTGAGTTCATTATTAAAGAATTTATTAAAACCAAATTAAAAATTGTTTTAAATCTGCAGATGCTCTGTTATGAACTGTCTTTCAGCTTAATTAGTATTTATTAAAATCAAACAACTTCAACTAAATGTCTTGCATAGATAACTTAAAAAAAAATTTTTTTTTTTTTAATTTATTGTAAGACTTTAAACTTAATGTGTGTTCCTAAAATTATTTAGTATTTTCTGAATATAAGTTAGTACGTGCACATAAAAAAGTTTAACTACTCAGTTCAAAATATTAGTAAATGAGATCTATAGCTTTTTTTACTTCTTTCAAGATACTAGTAGTATTAGGTACCTTCTATTTTTTGTATTTAAATGAGTCTTAGTTAACTGTTCTGATATAGAACTAAATGTACAGTGACTCAAATAATGTACAACAGATTTTTCAAAATGATGTTTTTTAATAAGCGTTGGGAATTACACTAGAAAGCGATTTAAAAATGTTGGGCAGTTGTAGAAGTTTTGATATCTAGCTTATTAATTTACTTATTTTAGTTTAATTTCTTATTTGATGCTAAAAGAGTAAGACAGCAAAAAAGTAAACGGGTAATTAACTTTCACTTAATATTCTGAGGTTTGTATGCGAGTAAAAGGTCATAGCTATAATTGATGGTAGGTTTGAAACTTACAAAAAAAGTTCTGAAGATAACTAGTAAAACAGCAATAACTAACTAAAATATATAATTTTGCAGAATTTTTCGTGTTTAAAATAACCTGAATAGTCGCATATTTAAATTATTTCCTCTTACAAATGAAAAACCTTTCATTTTACAGGTTTCTTTTAAATATTTTAAATTTTAGTTTAAGTAACAAGCGTTTAATACAAACATTTTTTTTTGCTTCAATCTACTTATACAGCTTAAATTTCTATTTATGGCTTCAGATGTTTTTGTTTTGCCATATTAATATAATAAACCAACTCCAATTGAAGTATTTTCACAACTCTCATCCAGTAAATATTATTATCAATTAAACTTTGTTGAACACTTTAACACTTCACAATTATTTTTCTAATTTCTAAATTTTAATTATTTTGAAACACATCATATTTTACTATATTTAGTTTATTAACACAAAACCACAAAATTTAAACAAAACTTACATATTAACAAAACATCATTTAAGAGAGAGCACTTGAAGACATGCAATTGTCACTACAACGAAGTAACTTTTCCCATGAACAAAGTCAGATTTTTGTACAAAATCAAAAACACAAACGGATGGTTAACTTCAAAAGGAATCGGCTGATGTTTGGGGCGCATTGGTGCTCTTGTAGGCACTAAACGAACATGCACTACTGTTGCCGCAGCAGCTTCAGTTCCTTCTTCACTTGTTTCAATAAAAGCTTTGTGAACAACTTCATCAACGTAAAGATTGCGGTCTGGTAGCCGAGCTTCAAGATACATGGCGGTTAAATTTGCTTTACATTTTTCAAAAACGTCTTCTACTTCCAATGAACGCAGAGTTTTCTTTAAGTCAGCTTTATATTCGATTTTGAACTTTGGCATTGTCAATATTACATCCTCTTTGCTAAACTTTGCATCTTCTTTCAGGCTTTCTATGGTTTTGTCATCTAGTTTGTTAAGAACTTCATTTAATCCAAAGCGTTTATTCGGTAGAATTATGAGCATTCTGAAGTTAGGTTCCTTGTATGGTATTTTCAAACACCTAACATCGCTTTCACTAACAGATCTGTACAAGTAGCGATTTCTCTGATACATCATCTTAACAAGAGATGTTTTCTTTTCCGTACAATAGAAAAGATTGACTCTGGTGCTACTTTTTTTGAACTTGTCATACCAATCACCTTTGAAGTAGATACAACTAACTAGAACGCATGCAGTATCAGATTTTAACTCCCCTAATATATTTTTTATCTTCCCATTAGTACAACTTGCAACCCAATCATTGATTGTTTTTGTGCACTTTGGTGCATTTTTCTTGTAGTCTAAAGTTTTTATCTGGCATTTAAAAGCATTTTTAACTTCATTTTTGTACTTGGTTATCATATCGAAGGTTTTTGAAGGAAAGATAGAATTGGCAAGTTTGATTTGTAAACTGCTGGAGTTAGAACGGAGTACATTGTTCAGCGACGTTAGCTGAGAAATCAGATTTTCATCTACTTGAACTCCCAGTGCATTTTTAATTTGCTGCTTGGTTGATCCGTTAGCGCCTAGTAGTAGCATAGAGAGAGCAAGCGAAATGCTCAGTGGAGAAATGAACATGTTACTATTTTCATCAGAGCTTTCACAAAGCTTTCTAAAGAGTTTACATCGAACGAATTGAAATTGTTCTCACCAAAGTTTTCACAAGTATTGCTAGAGGGATCGCGTTCAAACAGGCTGGATACAGTTTCACCGAAGCTTCTAAAAAAGTCGTTGATGGAATCTAACAAACTCATACCGATAAAACAAATTCTACGCTGAAACAGTTTTCAATATTTAATATTATGTAATATGCAAAAGTTTATTAATTCAAAGCGAGCACTGTATTATACTTATACACTATATAAAATTTTCACTTTTTTTTTATTAACTTATAACTAAAGAGGAGTCTTAAAAGTAGACTGAGCCAACAGGCGCAATAAAAGTTTTTTAAAGTTCATCACAAATGGTAATATTATTTTTTAAACTGACTTTGTGTTGTAAACTATCAAAAAATTTGTGTTCAAAAAGAAACTAACAAGTAGAATATAAGTTTAAGCTCAGTCTTATACAAAACCAGCATATTATTTTATTAAAGATAGATGTTAAAACTTTAGTATTTGGCTTAAAATGTCTTGAAAGAAGATTTAGTTATGTGATAATAAAACCTTAAAAAAACGTTTTGAAGACATATAAAAATTTTTTAATTATGTTGGTCTTGTCAAAAAATTATTTAGCTGTTAATAAACTTTAAGTCCTACAGTAAAAATCATCTTAAAAGGTAATATTACCCTTATTTCAAATAAAAAATCATCTTACTTAACCAAGTTTAAGACTGCATTGTAATTTACATGTTTTGTTTAGATGAATATCAAGATTTTAATGACTCTAAACTAACTTATTACATATCAAAAAATTTCAAATGAGATTACCCGTAAATTACTAAATACAAAACAACTTTATCAATCATATTTAGTCTAAGCTTAATTTAAACCTTCAATAGTTTAACTATATTTATAGATTTAACAGTAAAAAATCAAAGTGTTTTACAAAATTTTTAAGTAACTGTTGATGAATAAAAAATACTTCCGTGTAATCTAAAAACAGCTGAAAACATTTCAGTAGATATAGATATTTATGTAGTATGAAGTAGTTTGTTTATTTATAGTTTTATATAAACACACTACCAAAAGTAGATATCATAAAAATATAATTTTATTAATTATACGACTATATAAAAATAGCTTCAAAAGTTTAGTACTAAATAGTTTTTTGTAGAGTTGTTTCTAATTTAAATTTATTTAATTAAAAGAGTTTAATACTTACAACTTTTTTTCTAATTTCAATAATCAGTTTTTACTAATTTGACGAACTATTAACAATAATTAAGCAGTTTTTTGTTAGTAATAAAAACCGAAGCCTATTAATTGATTCAGTATATATACATTAGTATTTTTGCTAGTCAGGACATACTTAACAAAAAATAGTCTTTTTCTGTAAGAGTATGTAAGTCAGTTGCTGCTGCCCTTTCAGTTAACTCCAGAACTTCTTCTGCAAGTTTCAAACCTGCCATAAATTATTGGTACAACCTTTTACTTGTCATTACAAACCTCATAATATTAAGTGTAAGTTAGTTATTTACTCATTTAAAGTATATAAGTCTTACATTAGCTTTAAAAAAATTGATACCTATTTTAGAATTGGTTTTTGCAAAAAAAAAAGTTTAAGTTTTTGTTTTAATAAACACTAAATAAGCTAAAGGACAGTAAATAATCTGTTTGAGCTTCTGCAGGTTCAAAACAATTCTTACTTTTGATTTTAATAACACCCTTTAATAATGAATTCAAAAATGTAGTAGTTAAGTATAAATGATAAGTTTTAATAGTCTTTTTTTTATATTAAATTATTATGACTAAGTTTTATATATAAAAAAGTTATAGTTTTTTGTTAGGAATTTCCCTTTCTTAGATTCTAGATGCTATTTGTTAGCTTTTCAACTTAAAAAGTTTAAGTTTTCCTTTTAAAAACGACCTTGTGGCTTATAATAACTAAAACTTGTTACAATTGTCTCATTAAAGTTTTGTAAAAAAATAAACGGAGATTTATCCAATAAATGTTTCAAATATACTTATTTGAATTTGTTTCAGTACAGCACAGTTAGCGGTAAGATTTTTTACTTAATTAAATTTAGGAGTAGATTATTATGTTAAACTTCTTTAATTTTAACTAAACGTTATTAAGAACTTTCAAAAAAGGTTTTAGTTCTATAAATTTACATAAACCACTTAAATAGGACAACTTATTTTTTTAAATTCAAATAAGAAAGCTAAAAATACAACCCAAAAATAACTATTGTTTTAGAAATTTTATAAAAATCATATAAACCATCAACAACATAATAATTAAAAGAGTCCTGCACACTTCGCTGTAATGGGGAGTATAATGAAGAATAAAAAGTTTCAGAGATAACTTAAAAAATTTTTAAAACATACACTAGATATTCTGGGGTTCCTAAAAAAATGTGGTTATACAAACTCATTGGGGCGATAAAAAGTAAGGCAGCAACAACTAACTTGCAACAGTATATCCTCTTACAGAAAAAAGTAAGCAAAAAAGAGGTTCTGTCCTTTGATTATTTATAAAAACTGCTTAGTTTATTATTTATCGTACTTAAAATAAGTTAAAAATTATAATTGAAGTTATATAAAAATTTAAGTATTAAACATTAATAGCTCATTCATTTAATTTGAAATGAAGTTCAAAGAAAGACAACAAAAATACTTCTTTATTACTAAACTTTTAAAGTTCTTTAAAAGTCCAACAACTGATAAAAAATAGTTTTTATAATATATAATTTTAGTTGTGTGTTCAAATATGTATATACATGTATAAATAAAACAACTTAAAACTACTAAACTTTTACACAAGTATAAAACTTTCCGCTGAACTTAGATAAAATGGAATTACTTTTAATATATTTTTTAATCTAGTATTTAAACTTACTTAATAATTTTGTAAAACTTTTTCTGTTTATAACAATGGTAAACAGTTGAACTAGGTCAAAAACAGAATTGTTTAGAGTTTTGAATACTGATGATAAGCTTGAAACAAATATAACTTGATTAAATTGTTTATAGTATTGTCTTTAATAATTTACTTGTAGTCTTATTATAAATTGTACTAAATGGAGTATTTAGTGTCATAAGATTTTATTGTTCATCTAACAATAAAAAATGAAACCTTTTTATATATACATTTTTTTAAGTTTTCTTAAGATTCATGTATTTTTTATTCAAAGAAATGTAATCTAAGCTAAATTAATTAAGTGTTATAAGATATGGCGACAATGTTTACACTTGAGATAAATTAAATTATTTGGTTTCCTTTAAGACTGAAGCTTTATAAAATGTTTTACTTGTTAGTTGCCTATTCTAACATGAACTACCTAATAATTTATAATATAATAGTATTATGAAAAATGGTGTTTTCAACTGTGTAATTTTAGTAATAAATACTTATATCAGCTGTTTTAAGTTTTTTTTTATCAAACAAATTTTTTAAGTCTTTTATCATTTTCTAATATTAAAACTAGTTTTTTATTTATTTACTTGCGTAGATTAAAAAAAAAGTACAAGTTATGTATAAAATTAATAGTCGAACCAAAAAATATATATAATGAAGTTTAACTGGGATTACAATGTTATGTCATCAAAAGTTTTTGTTCTGGTGCGATACTTTTCTGCCTATAATCGGTTAGTAATAATTAAGTACTATTTCAGCGTCATTTTTATTTTATTAGTATGAGTTTGTTGGATTCCATCAACGACTTATTTAGAGGCTTCGGTGAAACTGTATCCAGCTTGTTTGAACGCAATCCCTCCAGCAATATTTTTGAAAACTTTGATGAGAACAATTTCAATTCGTTTGATGTAAACCTCTTCAAAAAGCTTTGCGAAAGCCCCGATGAAAATAGTAACATGTTCATTTCTCCACTGAGCATTTCGCTTGCTCTTTCTATGCTACTACTAGGCGCTAACGGATCAACCAAGCAGCAAATTGAAAATGCACTGGGAGTTCAAGTAGATGAAAATCTGGTTTCTCAGCTAAAGTCAATGAACAATGTACTCCGTTCTAACTCCAGCAGTTTACAAATCAAACTTGCCAATTCTGTCTTTCCTTCAAAGACATTCAACATGATAACCAAGTACAAAATCGAAGTAAAAAATGCTTTTAAATGCCATATACAAACTTTAGACTACAAGAAAAATGCACCAAAGTGCACAAAAACAATCAATGATTGGGTTGCAGATTGTACTAATGGGAAGATAAAAAATATATTAGGTGAGTTAAAATCTGATACTGCATGTGTTCTAGTCAGTTGTATCTACTTCAAAGGTGATTGGTATGACAAGTTCAAAAAAAGTAGCACCAAAGACAATTTTTTCTATTGTACGGGAAAGAAAACATCTCTTGTTAAGATGATGTATCAGAGAAATCACTACTTGTACAGATCTGTTAGTGAAAGCGATGTTAGGTGTTTGAAAATACCATACAAGGAACCTAACTTCAGAATGCTCATTATTCTACCGAATAAACGCTTTGGATTAAACGAAGTTATCAACAAACTAGATGACAAAACCATAGAAAGCCTGAAAGACGATGCAACGTTTAGCAAAGAGGATGTTGTATTGACAATGCCAAAGTTCAAAATCGAATATAAAGCTGACTTAAAGAAAACTCTGCGTTCATTGGAAGTAGATGAAGTTTTTTTGAAGCAAATTTGACCGCCATGTCTCTATAAGCTCGGCTACCAGACCGCAATCTTTACGTGGATGAAGTTGTTCACAAAGCTTTTATTGAAACAAGTGAAGAAGGAACTGAAGCTGCTGCAGCAACAGTAGTTTACAATCGTTGTGTGCCTATAAAAGCAAGAAGGCGCTACAAACCTCAGCCGATTCCTTTCGAAGTTAACCATCCGTTTGTGTTTTTGATTTTGTACAAAAATCTGACTTTGTTCATTGGAGAAGTTACTTCGTTGTAGTGATACTTGCACTTAAAGTGCGCTCTCTAAAATGATTTATGTTACGTTTTCGATGGTTGATTTTTTGTTATGATGTAAGTTTTGTTTAAAATTTTTTTGGTTTTGTGTTAGTTGCAAATAAACTAAATATAGTAAAGAATGTGGTCTTGATTATATAACTAAAGTTTGGAAACTAAATAGACATGTTTTTTAATTAATGATCAATGAAGTTCAATTGAAAATAATATATACTAGATGAGAGTTATAAAATACGTCTTAACAAAATTTAAGTTATTATAAAATTGTGGCATAAAAAAAAACCATTGATGTAGCCATAAATATAATCGTTAGTTGTATAAGTATGATGAAGCAAAAAAAAAACAACTTTCATAACAATATGTTCAATAAAAGAACGCTCAAATTTTAAAATAGTTGAAATTAACCGGACAAATAAAAGCTTGTAATTATGTTCAGTTATGTTATTGCTGTAAATTAAATTGTTCAACACAAATTTTTGTCAAACCAATTTATTCTCTTTTTCATTCCTATAAAAAATAAGCAAAAGTTTTTATTTAATAGAAATTAAAAAATTAAAGACATTAATACACTTAGTGCATAATAACATTTAATATTTATTCTTTAATTACTTAATTAAATACTTAACATCTTAATATACTGGCATTAATAACTTTTTAATTTATGAAAGTTTAATCTATTCAGACTACTTACTAAGTTTACAATAGTTATTTACAGCATCATAAAATTTTTTGTTAGTACTTAAAATTTAGCATTTGTTTTAATTCCAAAGCGCTTTTTGCAAAAAAAAAAGTTAATGGTTGCGTTACTGATAAAATGTTGATCTATACAAGCCCTTAATAAATAACTTTTCTCCATTATTCAATAAACACTAGATTGCAACGCACGAACGTCAACACCAAAAATTGACAACGTCTTGGAAGTTGAGTTGTCAGCATTTGGCTGCTTAAACTTTTTATCTGTAGTTAAATCTTAGTGTTTTGGTGAACCTACAAAATCCAACAGAAGCTGAAGAGGACTTCGACCTTTTTCTTTAAGGCCCTTTTTAGCAAATCCTAGTTGTTTCTTAAGCTAATGAATTTTTTTCTAAGTTTTGTTTTTGCCTATACCTCGTTTTATAACAGCAAGTATAAAAAGTACAGGAAGTAAAACGCTTTACTAAATTAACCCAAGATCCAACTGGTTAGGCGGCAACAGCTAATTTATACTAGATATTCAGGGGCTTGTAGTGAAGAGTATAAGAGCCTAACATTGTAACTAAAACTACAGCTTCTACCCAATAAGGTTTTTGTTTTGTATTTTTCCTGCGAACATTAAAACCTGTCAGTTCCTGAGTAAAGGGGGGATAATGGAAATGAATTTAGGGAATCATTATGTTAAAGAAATTTATCTAGCTTATATTCTATGCATAAATATAAAAAAAACAAGTATATTTAATCCATGTTCAGAATTAGTTTAGATATGTTTGTAAAGTATGGCTAAATAAGTTTAAAAATCTTGAGTTATATAAAGCGTTTTTTAAATTATATGTTTAATCAATTTCAATGCTAATTATTTTTTGTATAATCTTTGATTTTTTTAAACTCTACAAACTTTGGTATAATTTTTGTTAAGTAAAAAGACTCAGCTTAAGGCCGATTTTGGTTGCACTTATAAAACAATTTTTTTTTTATCTTTTTACTTAAAAATGTAAAGTTTAGTAAAAAAGCTTTAAAAGTGTTACAAAGTTTAATAAATAAAAAGAAAGCGACAAAGAAATACTGTCAATGTTAAGATATACGAAAGAAATACTGTCATTGTTAAGTCCGTTAAAAATTATTTGTAAAATTAAAGAAATAGAACCCAGTAATTGATATAAGTATTAAAAAATGAAATACTTTTGTTATTAAAAATTTTTGATTTAATTTATTTTTGTTGCTTGAAGTTACTTTAAACATCGAGAGTTGATTTTTTTACAAATTTGGTAGCTTGGTTAAAGTTAGCTCTTTGACGAATTAGTAGTTATGAAATTTTACACAAAACTGGTAAAAAACTTAATAGTTAAAATTTTATTTCTCAACCTTAAGCCCCAATGTTTGCCAAGATCCAATCTTTAAATGCACTGACCTGAAAAATATTTAAAACTCTTAAAAAGCTCACTTAAGCACATTCTAATTTAAAAAAAAAAGTTCGACTCGTTTAGTAGATTCATTGTTTTGCAACTTAAAATGAATTACTCGAATTATTTATAAAATTGTTTATAAAGCTATGTCAATTAGATAAACAATGTTTTAAGTGAAGTAAAGTAATTTTAAAGACATCTTTTAAACTAATCATGTGTGAACAATAACGCTTGCCAACTAAAACTTTTTAGTAAAGCTTAAATATCAAAAAAAAAAAGTTATAAACAACTTCAAGCTTAAGGTAAACTTTTTAAATCTAAAATATACAAAATTTTTCATAGGAATTGTTATTAAAAACTTAAGTACAAAACAATTATTCACGAACTTTAGTGTATACACCTGGCGTTCCAGAATTGCAGTTCGTATTGTCGCTGTATGACGTCAGACCGACCAGATAGAACTTTTCGTTGATGAGGGCAGTGGCCGGACCGCCGGAATCACCCTGCAGAAACAGTATAAAACATTAAGAGGTTAACAGGGAATAAATCATCTTGCAAGCCAGTATAAAATATAATTTATTAAGTAGTCAGTGAACCTGCAGAAACCGTGCAAAACAACTGTTATTTACCAGGGATTGAGTTTGTAGAAACAGTACAAAACAATAAACATAGAGCAGGGAATAAACCAACAGAATATTGTAAAACATTAATTTGTGTGCAGGGTTTGAACATGTAGCTACAACACAAGATTTTCTATGTTAAACCGATTTGGAATATGTATAACGGAAATGTACGTATAAAAAGCATGAAACTTTAAATATTGAGCTGGAATTGAATCTACAGAAGCAGAAGAAAAAGAAATCAAATACCAGGGTCTTAGTACAAGAAAATTATTTTTATTTAATTTTTTTTACAAACTTTTAGATGAAACTAACGTTGCAAGCATCTGATAATCCACTTCCGGTCGTGAGGCACAACTTGGCCTCACCGGGCAGCTTTGTCGGGACAACGACCTCGCAAACGGAGTCCAAGATGGACTTTCCTCCTCCGACGTTGAGGGTGTTTGACACGCTGGTCGGGTCGTTCGGTACTGTGGAGGGGGGTTTTTGGATTAGAAACAGCATACAACATAAGTTTGTGAGCAGAGCAGAATAAATAAAACTTTTTTTTTATTAATAGTAAAAGTGAAATTATTAATAAAATTTTAACTAGTGGAATTAGCTTTATGATACTTCAACTAAGCTTAGAACTTTGATCTTAGTTAATTATAATATTTTAAAGTTATAAAGGTTAAATTTTCTATAGCAAGCGTATTGCCATTTTATATAGAACTAGTAAAAAATATTTTTTACGGTACAAAAAAAGTTTTTCAGTTAGTTTATTGAATATAAAGAATGGTTATAATTTTAAATTTATTCTTAGGTTTTACTGTAACTCAAGTTGGCTTAAAATAAAACAGTTAATTTAGCAAACAGCAAAGAATTTAAAATGTTTTTGTAGTCTTTTTCAAAACAACAAAAGACCAAGTTCTTTCTTAATCAGGCTAGTTTTTTCTGCGTTTCAAATTAAGATAAGTACAACAAACATTTTTAAGTTACCAAGCAACTAACCGGTGTAACCCCACCCGGCGAAATACACGTCATAATCGCTGGCGAGTTCGAGACCCTGAGAGGGGAGGCAGATGGGTATGACGTAATCACTGTACGTCATCTTCCGGTTGAGCTGTTGGAAAGAAAATGTTGTTAAGAGAGAAAAGTCGTGAAAAAGATTATACTTTTTTACAAAGTAGTTAGAAAGAATAATAGTTGCTAAAAAAAATAATGATTGTAAAAAGTAAAGATTGTTAACAAGAAAAAATAATTTTTATCAGAAAAAAGATGCATATCATTTTGATTTCAAAACTTTTTTTACTTTATTTAGCTAATAAAATGTTAGTAAACTTTTTTAGAAGTTTTGTCAAAATACACAACTTAGATAATATTAAAAATATTGAATATTCAGTTTTAGAATTTTAAAGGTAAGTTTTAAAGTATTTTAATAATTTACTTATGAAACGAAGTACTTCTATGTTTTTAGTAGCAAAATAAAAATATGCAGTTAAGAAGCATTTGATACTCATTTTTAGTGTTAAAAATGCTGTAATAATTATAGAAACTAATTTTTCACCTTGATTAAAGCGATATCGTTGACATATCTTAGTGACTGGTAACCCGGATGCCTTATCAGGAGTTGGGCATCGAAATTTTGCTGTTCAGGTTCAGTGATCGACGAATCTGTATCTCCAACGTTGACTCCGTATATACTGGTTGGATAGATAACAGTTTATTTGCAGAAAAGTAAATATGTTATTAAAAAAATTATAAACTATGAATAAATAGTATTCAGCATGTTTAGTAAAGTTTTAAAGATACATAAAGTAAAAACAATACGTATTCTTAAGAAAAATATTTCAACTCTGTTTATAAATTGATCATCATTGAAGATATTAATTATGCATCAGTTTAAAAAATATATTTTAGAGAACTTAAAAAAAAAAATACACTAAGTAAAAATTAAATTAAGTAAACAAAAAACCAACTAAGTCCTTTTTTATCTACATTATGATGACAATAGTTGTTTAAGTTAAAAAGCAGACCAATAAAATGGTAGATAAAATTAACTCTTTTGTTTAAATATAGGAAAAATTTACATGTACAATTTTCTAAAATCAAAACGTAACGAAACGTATCTTCATTATTAGTTAGGTATATCAAGAAACATACTTGTAACTAATAAAAACTATGCAGTAGGTATATGTTAATGTATTCGACCTTTATTAATTTTAACAAGTATGGTTTTACTCTTTTATACCTGAAACATACTTAAATAATTTTTAACAAGTAACCTCGGGTCCAGGGTTGTCAAGCAATGGGCGGCGGTCAGTATCCACTGGGTGGCGATGATGGCTCCACCGCAAATAGTGGTGGACGGGTCGTTTCTCTCGTACAATCTGGCAATCCACGGCCAGTCCTTGGTGGTGGTTGGAAGCCCGTCTGTTTTAGTTTGGGGGATTTTATAAAGTATTAGCTGTTTAATGTTGTTTAAGTACTAATGTAATATTTTATGTAAGATGTAGAGAATGAAGAATTTTTAGTAAATCTTTCCTAAAAACATTAAAAATTACGTTTATTTGTATAAAATCAATACAGTTTTTGAATCAAACAGTATTTAACTTATACTTACTTATGATTCTGAAAACTGTTTGTTGGTTTCTACTTACGGTTCTATTAAATATTTCTAATTTTTACTTACTTACGATTCTGCTGATTATTTGCTGATTAGTTGCCCCGGCCACTTTCATTATTATTATTTCGAGAAAATTGTTCTCCAAGTCGTACATAGCTGTAGAGTGTTATTTTGTTAAGTTTTACTTAGTTAAGTAAAGTTGTACTAAAAATCATGATTTGCGTTTCATTACTTTTAAATTAAATTTATAGTTGAAAGCAAAAAACACAACATGACCAAGTAAATTTAACACAGGATATTTGAAAAAATTTATTACAGTAAAATTTAAAACTCATCAGGGTTAATAAAAGCTAAAGTTCAAAAAAAGTTTTTTTTAATAAACACAAACTTTTATTAGTTTCAAAACACCCTTGACTAGTTTGACAAAAAACAGTGTAGTTTGGTGTCATAAAAATACTTTACACCAAACTACACTAAATACCATGGACAAAACTATTATAATTTACTTCTCTCTTACATCAACTAGCGGTAAAAACTAACGTCTTGGTCTTTCAGCAATTTCGTTGGAAGTTCCTGGGAAAAGAGGCCCCTCTGCTCTGCCACAAACCCTCGGATCCGTAACTGTGGGAAATAATTTGAATCAAAAAATTAAAATTAATATATTTTGGTTGAAGTAAATTTTTCTAGATGAAAATAAAAGCAGTTACATTTAAAACTAGAAGCCTTGAGTCGAAGTAGTAAAAATAAAAGAGTTTTTAACTAAATTGTTATATAGACTTTTGATCCAGATAATGTAAAACAAAACAAGCTTGAATTAAAATATAAAACCAAACTAATAAAACAAGTTTTTAACATCTACCTTCTGCATTACTAAAACAAAAACAAGCTTTGAAATAAGCTTTTAGCATTAAACTATAAAACTCAAACCAAAAACAAACTTATAAGTAACAGATATACAGATAGAGTTACAGTTATACTTTTTTAAGTTTTTAAACATTTAAATTTTGCATTGTATTTCCCTGGACATGAAATTGAACTGTTCTGGTGTGCGGCTCGATAACCGAAATGTTTTTTTGTACACCAGGTCCTTGGACCAAACATTTTGAGCGTATTTTTAGTCGTTCAACAAACAATACTATTACTATTAATAAAGTAAAAGCAAAAACATGAACTAAGATTTTGAAAATTTAAGTTTTTGATATAAAAATAAAAACACTCATGAAGTAATCTATTGAACGTTAAATTTATAAACAGGAAAAACAACAACAAACTTATAAGTTAAGCTATACTAACATTCACTTTATCAAAATGAAAACAAACTTATGAAGTAAGATTTGGAACATTTGATTCTCGCATTCGGATCCCAGCAGCACTTCCATCTGTGACAGTCCCTCCTGTTTCAAGTTTAAATTGATTTGAAGTGTTAAAAATAAAAGAAAAAACTATAGTTGTGATTACAACAGCTAGATTTATACCGATTAAAATTATGGCAACTATGAGACCAGGCAGGCACAAAGTTACATTTTTATTTTCTGTTTACAACCTGAAAAGTTTAGTAAACATTATTTTGATTTAACTACCAGATAGCACTTTATCATGTTTGGTTTTACTATAAAAAAGTCTAACGTTTTTGTTTTCTAGTAAACACAAAAATTTTGTACTCTTTGGCGGGAAAATAAAGATAAATAAAATAATAAATTGTTTTGATTAGAAGTTACTCGTTTATATCTAAAACTGTTTAACATATAATTAAAAAAATTTTGGCGGGAAAATGTTTAGACTAACTCGTTATCTGTACCACACGGCTTCCTCAACCCGACATTGCAGTTCATTATGATGTCACTATCCGTCATTCTGAACGATTTCATATCCAAAGACGCTCCCGAGTCTTTCATGAAAACTGGAAAATAAAACAATAATTAAATTTTTGAACAATAGTTTAGATTTACTTTATATATAAATTTCATTTTAAAACGGTCTTAGAATAAAGTTTACTTTTTGTTTCAAAACGTTTTAGAGCGAATATTTGAAAAATGTGAAAAAATTATTTTGTAAACAAAAATAAAGTTAATAAACAAAAGATTTTCTGAACAGTTCAGATAAAGCAAAAGTGAAGAATATTTAAAAAATAAGAAAATTATTTTTTTTTTAATTTATAACTAGTTTTGTTGTTCTTAACTTTTTAGAACTAAATGAAAAAATAAAACTTTTTTTATTTTTTTTATATGTGTTAACGATTAATGATTTGAAAATATTTTCGTTTTTCAATTAGAAAATACTTGCATCTCAATAGCACTATCGTGAAAAAAACTTGAGTAGTTTGTCAACTAGACTAACCAATTACTTAACTATTGTAATTCAATAGAATTTTAATTTATTTTGAGTTTGTCAAATTACATTATAAGGTTATATTACAATAATTTTCGTGACTTTAAAGCAGTTTTGTAACATTTTTGTTTAAAACTGGTATTTCAAGTTATTTTTCTAAATAAATGAAATCTTTGAATTATGTCTACAAATAAAGGCCGAAGTTAACATGTTTTTGACGCTATTACATTTTGTTTTCATAAAACGCCCTTGGGTAGTAGAAACCTTATTCTTACCTTTAGTAATGTTTACAATAAAGTTGATTTTTAAACAAGTATAAATCATGTGCTTTTTTATCTTAATTCTTTGATTTTATATTTTAAAAAATTCATGATGGCTGTTTAAGAGATGGCTTTGATGCCTAAGTTCAAATAGAAAATGACTAACGTTAACCAAAAGTGTATTCAAAAAACACTTATCATTAACTTAAAGGTCTTAAACTACAAAAAAAAAACCACCACTTATTTCATCTTTATGGAACGTGATATAAAAGATTAAAGTGCGGTTTTGAAGACCTCGTTAAATGAACAAGTTTCTCACGATTGGTGTTTTCCCATGTAGTTTGATAAACACATTTGGGTAAAGAGTATAGAACTTTCACGTTTCTGTTTTGTTTACTGTACTTAAGAAGTTCGTGTACAAACTGTTTTGCGATAACGTAATAGCTTTAATGTCATTAGCACATACAATGATGTTAAGTTACAAAGTATTATGGTTGAACATACTTCAAACTTTAGTTTATAACTGGAATAATTTTATGAAAATAAATGTAGGTTTTCAAAAACAATATTGTTTTTTTAAATTACTAAATGACAAAAGCAAAATTTTGGTGTGTTTTTTATATTAAAAATTAGGTAGTTTTAAGTGTCATTTTGATGAAAAAAAACTGCTAAAGGTAACAAAGTCAGTTTCTTAATTTCAATAGCACACGTATGTAAAGACAATACTATTAAAAACAAAGAACTAAACTTCCTAAAATACACTAAAACTTTAATAAAATTATATTTTAAAACTTGTTTTTCTAATAAAAGTTTAAACTTTTAAACCTCAACAATTGTAAATATTAAATGAGCAATGCATTTAAGCACAGAACTGATCGGCAATTAAAGTTTTAATCGATCATGAAATTTACAACTTGTGGTTTTTATTTGACTATGTTGTGTGTGTTTTGACTATAAATACTAAACAAAGTTCTATATATATGCTTTTTATCGAAACTTCTCCTTTTGCTTTTTTATTTTTCCGTTACAGCTAGAAAGGGCTTGTAAATAAGTATTTACGTAAATACTTTTGATGAAGTTGTATAAATAAATATGATAAAGTATAATTTCATCAGGAACTTTATATGGTAAATCCGGTAAGTTATTTGTGAAATTTTATGCTGTTAGTAGTTTTGTATAGACTACAAACATTCAACGTCGATGAGTGACCTTTTTAAAATGTCTGAAAATTTGAAATTCTTCGAATAGTTACGAGACGATCAATTAATTATTGAAACGAATGTAAAAATAAAGTTTAGTTTTATGCTAGCAGCAAACAGTTTGTAATTATATATATTATTTATATATTTCTAATTATGTAAAGAGATTAAAAACTGACGATACTATAAAAACATATCATAAGTAATTGAAACAATTCTTTCTATACGTAAAAACATTATTTAAAAAGAATTAAACCTAAAAATAAACTTATCAGGTTTTATGGTTTAAGTTTGTGAAAAACACAAATGATAATGAGATATAATAGAATAATAAACAGTAAATTGACCTAATGGTCTTGTTTAAGGATGTAATATTACCTAAAATAAGATCTCCAATAAGATCAAGGTTTTATAACTGTGCCATAATTTCCATAGTTTGAATTAAATAAATTTTGGTCAAGTATTTACAATATGTCTATTGTTGAGAGACAAAACTTATGTGTTTATATTTCAATAAATTCAAAAAAACACTTTACATGATTAAAGTATAAACGATGCTATTGCATAAAGAGCTTTTTACTGAATAATCGCTTTAATATCCTACACAATACTCAAAGTAGCAAACTAGTTATTAAACGACATTTAGCTCACTATCTTTAGTAAAAATATCTAGTGCATAATTTAATCTATTGATAAGTTCGAAAAAAATTGAAACTCAGATACAAGATAACATTCGAAACAAATTTTACAGTGAAATGATAGATTTCAAAAGTTCAATATATCACATTCTTAAAGTTTATCTTTTTTATATTCACTTGTTACTTATAAAAGCCTAGAGCTTTATAAGTTTCAAAGTTATTCAGTAGTATTTATATTTATTATTTACTATTTTTTAAGCTGAATTTTGAGTATTATTTCTTTACAAATTGTAAACTGTTTATACTAACATGGAGACTTTGTAGCTGTGAATTCCATGCTTAATATTTTCTTGGGTTTGGGGGCTGGAGTATTTGTCCGGTATTTTCCATAAAGCCAGTGGGACCGACCTAACGGCAGTAGTAAGGACAGGAGTAAAAATAGTTTGTGCATATTTGCTAAGAAAACTAAAATTTAAAACATTGTGAAAATAAAAGTAATTATACAATTACTGTTTAATATATCGAATTAAATAACATATTTATTTGTAAAAAAAACAAAAATGGTTTTGGTAATTAAACTTATATAAAACAATTTTTTACTTAGGAAGATAGAAAATTAAAAGTTCGAAAGATTTTTCATAATCAAGTACTTTAAAAAATTTAAGCTACACCTATTAACACATTGTTCATACTTATATGATAAAATAAAATACAATTAAATAACTTTAACGATTTAGTATGATTGCAATGGTTCATACATAACATTAAAAAAAAATTGAACAGTAGTGTATCATTTAAAAAAAATCTTACGATTTACTGTTTATTAATGTAACTATAGATACTTTAATATTAAACCCTTTTTATGCTTGTGTTTTCCATATATAGAAATACTCTAAAAACATAAGAAAATAATGTTTTATAATTAGTAAAATTTTGTTTTTTATTTTTTTACATTAATGTTACCTTGAACAAACAACTAAACTTTTCAAAACCGGACATAAAAAATAAACTATCAAATTGAAAAAAGCACTTGTAAATTTGATGACGCCAGAAATAATTAAATTGTCCTGGGGCAATTATAAAACTGTACAAATTGTCTTTTTATGTAAACAGTTTGTTAAATTGTGAATGAGTAATTACATTAAAAGTTAAATAACTATAATGTGTATGAAATTATTTCAAGCTTAAAAGTTAGTTTATGAAGCATATTTTTTAGCTTAAAACTCTTATATGATTTAGAGTCGTACTACTTTTTAGATGAACTTAAAAAAAAAAACAGCTTTACTTTTACTAAAAAACTTTTTTTTTTAATCCAAAAGTTCAATAAATTTAGGCTTGAAAAAATTTATTGAAAATTAAAAAAAAACTTTTCTTTTTAATTTATGAGTTTCATTTCAGTTTTACTAATCCTAACATATTTCTTAACTTTTTCAACTAAAACTAGCTTTTAATGAACATTGTTTATATAACTGTTGAAATATATCTTGAAAACTAAGTATGTACTTTCTAACTAATGTACAATGTACATGTTTGTTCTTACATGTTTTGTGAGTTTAAAATGTCAGAACATTTTTGTCTTGCAAAATATAGCTATAATCAAACAATATACATCTTAATTGATAATAAAATTCAAAAAAGCTCTAATTTATCTAAACTATACTAAAGCTGTACTTGTACTGTTTAACACTTTTTTCTGAAGAACTTAAAACATCTCGATATAAGCGAAATTGCTTTCTAACTTTCCCAAGTAGCTAGTAACGTTAGTAACTGAGGAAAAAGTAAATCACTATCACTAAATTCTCCTTAAAACTTTGAAATAGCCCGGGGCCGAAATCTATTTCTGGTGAGCCTCGGAATTTTCAGCTCGAGTTTTGTAAAAGGGGGAGTTATTTGAGCTGAATTTGATTGAGCGGTGCTAAACTTTGAAGTTTGTACAGCTGTGTTGATCATAAACAAAAGTGAGTTAGTTTTGAATGAAATAAAGCACACATGGTTAAATGGCAACTTATAAGAAATATTGTTAAAACAATTCTTATTTTATAGTTTAACCAGTTAGTTAGTATATAAAATACGACTAAGTTTTATATAAAAAACAATATTCAGCAGTTGTTAGGTTCTTATTATTTTTTAAATATCACACGGCGCAAAACTTTTTAAGAAGATAAAAATACTTTTATAATGTTTTTTTTTCCTATATTTTAAACAAAATCTACTTATTTGAAACTTAATTAATTTAAAAACATAGTGTTTTTTCTTAAATTTATTGTACACGAATAAAGTCTTTGAATTTGATACAAATCAAACTGATCTTAATACTAAAGCCATACAGTATGATAATTTATAAAAAGTATAAAAAGTACATATCTAACTCATTAATCAATTTTTTGTCTTGTTTTTAGTAAACTTCCTTGCTACGTAAGGATTTCTAATTCTGATAACATCTACTTTTATTTAAGTACCATTTCCTTTGTAAGATATATAGACATGTAAAATTTTAATCTCTAGATAAAGTAATCAAGTTTGCTTAGCTACTTAGATTCTAAAATCTGTTTAAACTAGTAAAACTTTTACAACTTTTTAATAATCTTTAAACTTTATTCAATTTTTAATTTATGACTTACATTTATAAAAAACAATCTATACTTAAACTTTAATTTGTAAAGTCACATGTTTAAATGTTAAATAAAACAAAAAGTTCAAGTTCAACTAATATAATGTTAAGCATTATCTTCTCAACCAATAACGTAAATAGCTATGAATAGTTAAAATTGATTCATTCTTATACAGTTTACATTAAAAATTTCATCGAAACAATAAAAATTTTAGGCTGTAAGCAAGCGTTATCGTTAACATATAACGATTGTTACGGCTGCAACATTTACAACTTTTTGTTGACCTTTTTATGAATGAAAATTTGCATACTTTTTGAAATTGCGATTAATCAATTGAAGTTATTTTTATTCGTGGTTATAATTGTGTCTACAAAGTTTTAATGAAAATATTCCGTCAAAAATTTGTTGACATACATTTAACATAATTTTAAAAGTATAACTTGATATCAAACAAAGAGCTATTAGTATAAATTTAAACACTTTATAAACTACGGTTAGCTAAAAGTACAAAATTATTAAAATTAATTTTGTTATTTTATGTTTAATATAATATCAAAACCACTTAAATTTGTTTTTTTATTATACTTTTAATATTATATATTAAAATTTTTAGGTATTTCAAGCCTTTTTAAAACATTAATATGATATTTTAAACTTAATAGATGTTTTCCTTTATTATCTACAAATAAAAACAAGAATTTGAACTGTATACTTGTACTTAACAATAAAGTAATACTTTTAAAACTCAAGCTAATATTGTTTATAAATAAAAATCCAAAGTTTAGATTATTGTAGAACAATGTTTTTAGTTAGTCTTGTATTTGAGTTTAGTATAAATTTTTATTCTTTCAAAACTTTCGTAATATAATTTTGTCTTAAAATGTAATAAAAACGTTATAAAAAAATCAAAAAATTATTATTTTCTCATATCAAACCAGTTTAAGTTTATCACATAAACGTAGTTATAAACGATCGAATTCCTTTAAAAATATTGAATATTTTAATGTTATGTTTTAAGTTAAAAAGTAATATAAAACTAAAAAATGAAAACTCTTCCTAGTTCTGTGTTTTAAGTTTTTTTTTGCCAATTAAATTAAAAAAAACGCGTATATTTACATAAGAGTTACAGAAATTTTCTTACCGGTTAAAAGATTATATAGCTAACTAGTAAAACTAAATCAGAATTTTTTTTGCTCCCAACACCTCACAGCGAACAAATTTTATATTTATTTAGTTGTACATAGCACTAAAACATTCGACAAAAAGAACTTTCACATTCTAGTATCGATGACTAAAACCTAACACAAATTGTAGTAAAAAAAACTATTTGAAGTGTTAAAAAAAGTTATTTTGAACGACGTCCATAGTTCTTTAAAAGTCTAATATGTGAATACTATCAATCATATTTGCTGTTATTGTCCTGGACAAGACGTTAAAAGGTATCCAAGCGGTGCACGACTCGATAATCGAAAGGTTATTCGTGCACCGGGTCCTAGGACCAAGTTTTTGAGACCTTTTTTTTTGTCGTTTGATAAAATAATGTAAAAAAAAATATTGTTTTGGTAGTTAAGCTAAATAAAGTGTTTATTTTTAGTAAGCAATATTCATAAAAATTCACACATTTTATAGGCAGTTGATTTTTAAAGGAAGATAATTTTATATTACTTTTGCTTGCTAAAACCTGCTGGTTTATAAATTTAAAAGTTACAGTTTTTTGTTTTAGCTTGTAATACCTTTTTTTTTTGACTTTGGAATCAGTAAAGTATATGAAATATAATTCTGACAAATTTAAAAAGTACTCTTTCTTTATTAAACTAACACATGTTTCTGTGTATTGACAAGTTAACTTGTTTCGCTACGATCTTTATTAACTAACGATTAACTTAAAATTATGAATATTTATCTGAAATATAAAAACTTTTTAAAGTTTCTCAATGAAAAGGGTTAAACTTCAAGATATTTTTTAAAATACTTTGTTTAAAGTTTTGATTGTTTTAATTTAAACAGACTTTTTCGCAAAGTAGTTACCCGTTTAAGTTTACTTTAAGGTACTACATAGTGTTTTCAGAAGTATCTTTTTTAGTTAATATGTTTAAGTGAAGTAATTACCTAAACTTAACTAATATTTTTTTTTTATGAAAAAAACTATAAAACACCTATTGTAAGATCATAAAAGTAGTTTATCATAATAGATTTTTAAACTAGTACTTCAAATTAGTTTTGGCAATTAAAGTTTTACTTTGTCTTTGTTGAGAGTGCCCTTGCTTATTTCAAGAATATTCAATTTAATTGCAAAAAATCTCATGTTTTATCAGGCCGGATTTATATGACAAAAATTTTAAGGTCATTGAATATTTTATAAGTTATGAAATAAATGTAGCGATATCCAAACTTGATTAGCAACAAATTTTTTAAAACATTTAGTTGTTTTGCAAAGTTCTATTTAAAATATAACCCATATCATTATTTTTTTAATTTTCCTAGACGATTACTAATTTGTATATTTTAACATACAAAATTATTATGACGCATTTTTTGACTAAAAAACTCAAAATCGTCTTGAAATTTTGTTAAAGTTTCAACCGTATTACAAGAATTAAGCCTCAAACCAAATTTGAAGTAACAAAGCCATCCAAAGACAAAAGAACCAAGCAACCTTCAAGAAAAATATACAAAAAAAAGTTCCATAAAAAAGACAAAATCAATCAAACATGAAATTCCCGCTTCTCCTGTTGCTCTCACTATTCCTGCACCTCCAAGCGGGCCGCGCGCTCAAGTGTTGGACGTGCGAGAACGTGCGGACTTGCGACAACCCGATCGAGTCAGAATGCGCCGAGCAGGGCATCACCAAGAACGCGGCCTGCTTCAGCGGACCCAGGGGACTGAGCTGCGTGAATGTTAAGGACTGCGGCATCGCAATACCCGATGGTAGTATATTTGTTTTTAATTTTGAGAATTTTTGTTGATTTGTTTTTAAGTAGTTGAATATTTTCATGCTCTTAAGCTCATAAAAATCTAGTTAATGGTAAAAGTTTTTAATGGACCTTTTGTTAGAAGTAATTTCATTTGTTTTAAAAATCACATTTTTTTACGTAGAACTTAAAAAATCTAGGTGAATAAACTCAACGTCTATTGTAACTATCCCTATTCATAAATACCTTTTATTTGACTTAAACTATCGTCTTTTATACTCATCGTTAAAACAATTGTCCAAAACATCTCTCAACTTTTCAGCAAAAGGAAACGAAACGGTCATCGTGCAGGAATCGAAAGAGGAAAGAGGGTTGTGGAACCCCTTCGCTTCCGACAAGAAAGAACCGACCTGCTGCCAGACAGACCTGTGTAACGGATCACAAAAGGGGAATTCCGTGAACAGGAACTGGATTTTGCTGGTCGTGACGTCACTCTTTTACACTTGGTGGCAATAAAAATACAATGAACAGTGGAGAAAACAGTAATAAAATAAAAATAATGGAGTGTGAACTGTTGTTTTGTTGTGATATTTGCTCACTGGTTTTTAATACTGTTTTGTTGTTGTTTTGTAACTAAAGTTTAGCTGATCAAAATAATATCTATTTAAACGAAAGCAAACGAAGAAATTGTTCTGTAAAAGTATTACAAATAAGTTAAATGTATTTTCATTTTAATTATCGAAAAGTTGTAGTCAAGTCTTTGAGTTACCAACTTTTTCCTCAATCATTTTAGTTGCTAGTGCCTAAAGAATTTAGTTTATTGTGAATTTTTAGTTTATAAATGCGAAAAGTAGCTTACATTATGTATGCGTTTTACAGGATTCTTTTGAGTATTAAAAGCTATTTTTGTTCTAATTTTAAGTTTCTATTTCTTTTTGTACTACTTTTGAGGGCTATACACTACAGACTCTTATTAACTACAGTGTTATCATCTTTAGAACTTTATAAACTTTTGTTTTCATATAAAACAAGACCACACCCCATAACTATAAAAACATTTGTACTGTTTTAATAAATTGTATTATTATCATTTGTGTTGTATTAAAAAAAAATAACTAAACAAGATAAAGTTTGAAGAATTTACAGAGCAGAGGCTACATGTGAAAGTATAGAGAAAAGCATCACTAAACTACCTTATATGTTTTGTTTTTGTTTCTTAAATATTTTATTTCGTATATTTGGTGTTTATGTTGAAAAATATTTTAATAAAAAAGTGTATGGATTGGATGTAACTATGCATAAAATACTTATAAAGCTATGTAAAATAGTTTTTAGTAATTATAAGTGGTTAAAAATACATTACATTAAAAGTTTTATCATGACAAGGAAATGCTTATAGAAGTTTATATAGAAAAACTTGATGTTAACGTACAAAATGTTTATTACGTGCAAAAAAGGCAAAGAGTGATAAAATCATCAACAGTAGATTATTTTCATGATTTTGATGTAAACACAAAATTCAAAATAGGTTTTTTACAAATATATTACTACAAAAATTTATTTAAGCTGAAATTTTTACTTATTACTTATTATAAATTAAAACAACTGTAAATATGCTGAATGTAACAAAACGCTTGGATTTAAATATAAAATATAAAACTTAAGTTAATGAGTTAAATTACAGTTAATTGTTTGATATACTTTTAATACCATCGAAAGCAATAACTTAAAATTTAAATAGTTGTAAGCAACTAAAGTAGGTTTTAAGTGTAATGATGACATCAGGTAAACTTAAGTGAAAACTAACTATTTATTTAAGTTAGTATGATAATCAGCAGTTTAAACAATTAAGATAAACAAGATATAAGTCAACTACAAAATATATTTGTTGTGTAAAACACTTAAATACAAACGGTATTAAATATTAACATAAATAGAAACTTACTTCATAAAAGTGTTAAATCTCAAAATATTTTAATAGCTACAATACTTTGCTCAACATTACAGCTTCGAACTGTAGCAACAAATCGTTGTAAAAGTGATTAATATTTTTTTTAATGTAGAAAATATCATGACCATCAAGTAACGGTTACAAACAGTAGTTATTTAAAATAAAACTTTTTACACCAAACAAATCTTAAAAAGCAACTGAATTTGAAAAAATAAACAAAACTAAACTGGATATTTCATTTTTGGCATAAAATATAAAACACAGATTTTTTAAACCTTATAAAGTTTTTGCTGTTTTAGTTTTTGTTTGAAACATTAATTCAGATCTTTAGAGAAAACAAATACTTAAATCGTTTTGATTTTCTAAATTTATGATTTATTTTAATTTTTCATCGTTTTTCCTGCTTTTGTTTCTCTTCAAAAGTTTCGTTCTTTTTTCTTATTTTACCCCTGACCTCTTCTAATTTTTGCTGCATTTTCAAAAAACGAAAGTTTATTAAAAATTATATAGAATAAAGAGTTTTAAAATTTGAAAACAAAAGTTTACTTCTCTTTATCAATAAATACGAATAAATTAATTGACTTAACTTACAACTTAACTACAACTTAATTTAAACAATACATATTAAATAGATTTTGTGTTTTTTTTGAAGCTTGTTCAAAATTATATAATTTTGATTCAAATAAAGAAAAAAATTATTAGCGGGCAAGTATTTTAAAAATATTAAAAATTACTATGACTCCTTACAACACCCAAACAAATAAAAATCGTTTATTATTATAGTTTCAAACCTGTAGTTTTTCAACTTCTTTGACTTCTTCCATGATGCTCTTCAAAAGATCTTTTCTCTTCTTCATCCTCTCTTTAGTGATCGGCTCCTTGTTCTGTGACCTGTGAGGATCTCTCAATGAAGGTGGCTTGAACCTGTTTGAAATTGTTGTTGTACTTTACTCTTGCTTTTGCTTTTACAATATTCGTCAAAGCAAAAGCAAGTTCTTATTGTAATTAAAACAGTAACTAATACTTCTCTAATCTCTTAGGGATGTTGGTTTGAACTTTGGTTTTTAAAATTTTTGTTAGTTTTTACTGCTGTTTTTAAAAGATGTATATTGAACAAACGAAAAAAAACGAAAAATTGTTCAAAAACTTTTAGTTCAAGGACCTGGGTACACAAAAAGACCTCTCGGTCATCAAGTTGCATACCCATACAGTAGTTATCAATACTATTTAGTTTCTTATATTATAACTGAAACTGTAAGTGCTACTTTTAAACTGTTTTGAAGCGATGCATCTTTTATAAAGATATAACAATTTTGTAAAAATAATGTCTTGTCGCTGCTTCGTTAATAGCTCTTTCTTAGTGATTATTGAAAAAATAAACAAATTTACAAATTTTGTACAAATGCACAAGTTTATTTGAGTTTTAACAAGAAATAGTTTTAGCTAGTTATAGGACGTCATAACAAACCTGTTTGAAGGAGGCAAGATCAGGTCTTCCGACTTCATCATCTTCCTTGAATGGTCTACCTCCTCAGAACTCCTAACTTCAGGATTCCTACCTTCAGGAAGGTTTTCCGCAGGTGTTGAACTTTCAGGAGTCTTTTCAGCATTGAGAATTTCTTTGTTCGAAGTCGCACTATCGTTTTCAGAAGTTGTGCTGTTCGTGGAATTTTTTTCATCTTTTGCATTCGCAGGAGTTTTATTTTCATTTGCTTCATCTTCTTCTGTCGTTACTTTTTCCTTGGATTTCGCTTTTTCATCTTCCTTTTTACTAGCAAAATCAGGAAAGTTTATCACCGACGGAACCTCAATTATTTTGTAGTTGGGTCTTTTGTTGTTTTTGTTATTTTCATTATTTTCAGAACTTTGTGGGACTTCGTCATACGTATCTTTTTCCACAGGAACCATTTATAATTTAAGTTTAAAAAAATAGTTAAAGTTTTCTTCTACAAAATTTTTTAGCTTAGTTTTAAAATATTTCACAAATAATTTTATTTTTGAAAACTTGCATGTACTTTACTTAAGAACGTTTTCACTTACTTACAATTACTAAAACTTTGAACATTGAAATTTTTTTTGAAGAAAAAAAAGTTATTATTTGTTAGTTAACGTAGATATTAACAAGATTAAGAATAATTTTATGTCCACACGCTTTCTAGTTTTTCATGCAACTTATCTCACCGTCCTCGTAAGGATTTTCTTCATCTTCAACTGAAAACCCGGCATTGCTCGTCATGCTACCACCTAGTGGATAAAATTATTTATATATATTATAAGTAAATCTATTTACCGAATAACAAAAAAAATAAAAAGCTTTATTTAGCATACTTCTTCGTAGTTGAATATAATATAAATAAGTTATTTCAAATAGCCGCTAAATAAATTACGAAGGCTTAGAATCGGCCTTTATTTTAAATTTAGACATCCAGTATTTACTTTAGAAAAACCTGATATTACTAAATTTACATACACACAATTTTTATAAATAAGTTTAATTTGCGTTAAAACTTGTTAAACAGTTTAATAGGTGAAGTATATTGCCAATTTTGCTTAGTATTATAGTACTATATAACCATTGAAATATTGCTTTAAAAAGCTTATTTTTGAAAAATCTAACAAAATTATTTTACTTTTAGTAAATCTGATTTTATAGACAAAATTCAGTCTATTGTAAGAAACTATGAAAGCATTTTAATTACTTGAAACAGATTGACTTCTGGAAGCTTTGTTGATTGGTAAAACATTATCGTTTGCTGAGGAAGGCACTTGCTCTATTGTTAATCTGTAAAAAAGATGTACTTTAAACTATTTTTCTATAAAAAAAAGTCTTCGTTTATTTTACTGATACTGTGTTATTAGACGTAATCAAATTTAGTACTGCATAAAATATATCTAATTTAAAAACTAAACTTTTTTTTGAATTTTTGTACAAGCTATTTACGTTCTTTCTTTTACTGCCAACTAATATATTATCAATTAGGTAAGTCTTACTACTTAGCGTTTTTCAAGCGTAAATAGCACTAGATATTAATAATTTACTTACTTATTCATTTCAAAAATCTTATTTATTAAACAATTTTATACTGTTTATCTCAATACAAACAGAAAATTTACAATAAATTTAATAGTTTTTACATTTAAGTTGTTTAATTATAATAACACGTTTAGCCGAAATGAAACTGTTAAATTTTACTTTTAAATGACTTATTATCAAGTTGAAAATGTACTTTTATAGTATGATCATTTTTAAGAATGCACCACAAAGAACTTACTTAAATTTAGAAAAAATATTGCTAAAAAACATTCTGTTCAAACCGAAAAAAAAAATTTAGAGGAAAAGTTTATAAATTTAATAAAAAATTTAACATTTCCGGTTTTAAAGTGTAACTGAAAACTCTTAAAGTATATTTTAATATGTAAACCTACATAAAAATCTAAGAAAGATCAAGGTAAAACTATAACAGCTAATCTTAAGTTTTTTGTAGATTTTTTTTAATTATTTCTAAATTAAATTAAATACATTAGCAGCAGCTTTAGTAGCCTCGGGCTGTTTTTGGAAATATACAAATTTAGTTTGATAAATTAAGGAAAGTTTTTGTATTTTTCATTAAATGCATAGAAAAATAGGACTGTTTTTAATCAAAGTACATAAACTATTTTGAAGCTTACATGATTGCTTGTTGTAAATATTTAGACATCTGTCTGAATTTTAGTGCAGCGAAAATAAAACAAAATGCATTATTTTTTTTACTAAAAGAAAACAACTTTTGCTGTGCTTTGAACACTTTATATCTTAAATAATAAATTTTCGAGCTTTTTCAATAGTATAAATTTAAAAAGTTTTAACTTAATCTTAATTTAAACCAAGTTTAATTAAACATTAAAACATTAAAACAGTTGATCAAAGTTTAGTAACACTAACACCACAAACTATAAAAGTACTTTTTAATAACACCTAGCAAACCAGTTTTAGTATATACAGTTAAAAAAAAAGTTGGTTAGACTACAAAGTAAAAATTTTCTTGCAGTAAAAATGCATTACGTACATTTAAGTGATTTTGGTTGTTTTATCAAATTTTTAATCTTTTATCTATATAAATAATCATAATTGGTTTAGGCAAGAAATATTTTCTTACTGGTAATGTTAATTTAATGTCTTAAAATATAACAATTTATTGTATAAAAACACGTTTAACTAATTAAAACAACATTCAAATGCTTTAAAATTTATTACACACCACGTAAATAATATCACTCAACCTATTAGTTTTAAGCATTTAAATTTTGAACGAAACAAAAAGTACGTGAAGTTTTGAAAGTTTTACAAAAAAAAGACTAGCCGAAGAAATTTATTTAGTTGGCTTTAAAAAAAATATATATCCCAAAGTATTTTGTAAGAGTTTAAAAACAGCTAGGTCATTTTCTGATAAATGTTTTAAATTAAAACGTACTTAGGCAATCATAGCATTACAGATACGAAACAAATTTGACAGTAAAATAATAACAGTTTAAAAGCTAATTTTACTCAAACTTAGTTGATAAAGCTTTTGGATATTTTTTTAAAAGTTTATGGTTTTTAACGTAAAAAACTGCACATATTTAAAAGATTTAAAACTGCAAAGTTCTATTTTATAACAGTTTTTAAAAGTGAAATATAGTTTTGTTTACGGTACATTTCACACTGCATAATAGATAATCGAATTCGGTTAATTGAATGGAACTAACTATAAAACCACAAAGCATTAAAAAATAAATTGATTTAAAAAAAGTTTGTATTAACGATGTTTTTTTTCTAAAAATCAGTCTTAATCTAGAAAGTAAATGATCCAAAGGACTATTAAAAACACATTAACTTTTATATGACTTTTAAATGTATATTCTTATCCTTTTTTATATTTAAAACGAGCACATATTCACAAAAAAATAGATATAGGTTCATTGTGCTTATTTTGTTAAACTTTTTGCACTTTACTAAAAACAACTTCAGAAATCAAAGATTTTTAATGCAAGAAAAAAAAACACAACTTTTTTTAACGTACATTAGTAATTAGTAACTTAATTTGAGTGGAGTATATTTAACAAGTAATTTAAAAAAAAAATTCAATTTTCTTTAAAAATAAACATTTAAATTCTCTAAAAAAACATAAAACACAGCTTATATTGATATTTTTTGATTTAGAATCATGTTTAAGATGGTTTTTATTAAAACATCATATTACATATATATTAATTATCATCAAAAGCTTCACACAAACAACAAATGATAAGACAACAATCAGCAGTGTCGCTAGCGTGGTCTGCGTATCTGTAATTATTTTAATAAACTACTTATTTTGAACGACTTACACTAGCAATATGATGGTGGTTTAAAAATAGCTGATTGGTTAAAAAATGAAATAAATTTAAAAATGTATGAATACTTTAGTAAAATTCAAGTTGTGTTAGTTTAGTAGTCAAAGTTTAAAATTATTTTAAATGTTTACAACTTTCTTTTAAAGTATACCACTATGTTAAAGTAAAAGCGTAGAGATATAAAAATAAAAAACTAATTTAAAAACAGTATGTTTCTACAGTTCGACAATAAGTTTTTGACCATCGACGGTGTAAATAAATATTAAAACATTTAATAGTAGAACACAACTTAATGTATAAATCATACAACTGAAGTTACTTGTGCTTTAGTAAAAGCTTTTAATTTAATAATAATTTGTTATTAATAAGCACAAAGCATAAAAACATTCGAATCTTAATAAGCAAAAAAGCTATTTATTAGTCTGTAACAGTTATAAACTCTCATTTAGACTATTTAAATAGAAAACAAAATGTTATAATGTTTTCAAAAATAGAGATACTGCAAAATAAGCTTTGAAAGTTATATAATTTTTTTTATACAAAATGCTGAAATAATCAATTACAAAAAGTAAAGTAGTTTTGAAATGCTGAAACGTAAATAAACTTTTTTTTCTGCCCTTACTTTTGATATTTAAATAAAAATTCATGTTAAATAAAACATACTTCTACTTGATCATTTTAAACGTTTTTAATTTGATATAAAAATCTTTACTGTATTTTTATTTCGAAAATTGAAACTTCAATAAGTCATACTAGTTTATGGTGTATAAAACTTTAAAGTGTTTTATTACAAATAAACTTAGTAAACAAACCAAATCAAATTACTTTTTTTTAACGTGCCTTGCAAAAATCTGCATAGACAACTGAGCTAAAAAAAGTACAAAACAGTTTTAGTAAAAGTTATCAAACAATACAGAGAACATATTCAGTTATAAAATTACATTGCATTTCAATAAAAAAATTTATTTTGTTTGTTTTTCTATTACTTTCCAACAAAGTTCATTTGCATCAAAAAGTTTTCATCTAAATCTGTTATTAATAACTGTAACAAAATAAATAAATAAAAGTAACGTAATTTTATTTTCTAAAAATAATGATGAAGAACACACAAACAAACATAGACATAAAAAAAAACATTTGATGATATTAAAAAACATGTGTTGGTAATTATAAAGTCATGTAATTAACAAGAAAAAAATATGTTACTTAGATGTTCTACATTTTTTCCAGTAAGCAAGCAATTAGTACAACATAAGTCTTTGTTATGAGTAATTTGAAAAAAAAAGTTTGTTATAATTACTTGCAAAAAATTCACACAAAATATTTTTCTCAGACACAAATTTTCTGTAATAGTCTTCGGTGGTTTTTGAAGAATTATAATTAAGTGGTCTTATACGTT
This sequence comes from Thalia democratica, assembly GCF_965202585.1. NCBI lineage: Eukaryota > Metazoa > Chordata > Thaliacea > Salpida > Salpidae > Thalia > Thalia democratica. Next base: position 82,871,978 of record NC_139167.1, read on the forward strand.
AAGTAATCACTTAAACGTCATAAGATATAACCAACGAGCACTTTTACAGATAGTTATATTAAGCTAAGCGAATGTTTGATTTGAAATTAAGTAAGTTTTTTTTAAATAAATACGTTTCACATATATATGAAACTGTTTGATAAATACATTATACTTTAAAGAATATCAAAATATCTATCAATTCAAAAAATATTTTTATTTAAAAGTTTATTATTAAGTATACAAATTTTAGAAAATAAATTATAATTAAATTTAATATTTGCAATAAACTAAATTAAGTCTGTTTTACATTTTTCATACAATTTTAAGAATATCCCTTTTAAGCCGATTTAAATTCAAATTGTCGTATTTTTCCAACAGTTCAAAACAACTACTTTAAATTAATTTCTGTTTCGTTTTACTATTCAAGAATTAATAAAAAAATTGAATTTAAAAGTTAAGTTGTTGTTTCTTCTCTTTAAAATATTTAAGTAGTAATTGAAAGGTTTACAGTTAAGTCTTTGTTTTAAGTTGTTTCCAATATTAATCAAACATTACTTTGCTAAATATTTCTTAATAAAATCTACTGATTGTATTTTCGATGTTGTTTGTTTCAGAATAATATATAAGGTTATCCGGATAATTTAAACTAAGGAAGAGAAATAATAACGAAATTAAGATGGAAATGATGAAAGAGATTAAAAATAATTTTTGAATGTTTAACTATTTTAGTGTTACATTTAGTTTTGGATGAACACCTGTTAGCTGATAAGCTCTGTTTGTCAAGCAAAATTTAACGCGTACTTAGAAGCAAAATTTAAGAAGAACTCCAATAACTGAAACTCTGATATACAAACAAATAAACGTACAAGCATATAATTACAACAAACCTGTGTTTAGTTTCCTCATCGGTGGCACAACAGCTTCTGCAGCAAAAATACAGAATCAATATTCCTGCGATGAACCCCACCCCAATCAGTGCTACCCATCTGTTTAAAAAATTTTCTATATTAATTAAAAAGTAAACTACAAAATTTTGTTGAAAGTAGGGAAAACTTTCAAAACAATAAGGCAAGATGATAATATGGTAATATAACGGTTCAAATTTGGATAGAACGTTGTTATTAATTACTATTATTAAAATAATCAGTAGATCTTTTTTTAGTATTGCATATTAGTTTTAAAACAATTAACTATTTTAGTTATATGAGTTTTAAAATAAAGTTTATAAACCAACTAAATTTATCAAAAAAAATAGTTGTAAAAAATATTTGTATTTAAGTGTACTAGCTAAACATAAAACAAATCGGTTCTTTTTTTTAATTTCGTTGTTAAATTATTTATGAAGTATTAAGTAAGCTTTTCAACTAATCAAAGAAAACGCAGAGGTTTTAAAACTTTTGACAAAACCCTTAATTAGACAAGCTAATAAAATTAAAAAACAATCAGAAACTGCTTAGAATACTTTTAACAAATTTGAAAATTACCTGAGATCGAAACCATCACCATCATCATCACCTTCATCATTTGGTCCAACAACATTGGGAGAATCTTCCATACTAGGATCGATCTCATCACCTTCATCGTTTGGTCCAGCAACGTTGGGAGAATCTTCCAAACTAGGATCTTCATCTTCGTCTTCATCAACCCAACTAGGATCAGTCCATGTCTCGTTTTGCTCCCATTCACGTAATGGAGGTGGTGTGTCAGGTATAAGAACTATTATTTCTGAAAAGTAAAAACTAATTAAAATAAACAGGTAAATTACTTATATGATTGAAAAAATTCGACTTTTTTCGCGCCAATTACTATGCTTCTTATTTTTATTAACTTGTTTATCACTTTTATTTCAAAACAACTTTGTAATACTGTTTTTTGTTTTGTTTTGAAACTACTTAATAGCAGTGTCAACTTTTCTACTAAAGATTCTATTAAAAATAATATATAAATGTTAGGTAAAGTTTGCATACATGAAAAAATTAATGTGTGTTTAACAACAAAAATATAAGTCAAGACAACTGTTAAAATTTATTAACTGTAAAAAGTTACCAACTATTTTTAGTTTAAGGAGAATAACCTTTGATTATGTTCGTTATAAAAACATAATGAAATTAAAAAATTGCTGCTCAGAATAGCTATTTACTAATAATAATAACGACAATTTTTTTAAGGATTTTTATGTAAACTTTTTTTTTTTTAATAACATTAATAAAAGTTTCAAAAAAATTTACTGAAATATTTATTTTCAAAATTTTTTTTAATGGTAACAATTATTGTTGTTTTAGTTTCATCTAGATACTTTTTTACAACTAATTATATTAAACTTACTTTTTTAGCTGTAAAAGCTGTTACGTTAAGTTAATACGTTTTTTTATTCAATTATAATAAACAAAGTTTATTGCAACTTTACTTTAATATAAATATTTAATTTCAAATTTTAAGCGTGTGAAATTTTTTGAATTGTTTGCAATTTTCGTCTATTTAAATTGGCTAATTAAGTTATGTTCACATATATTGGTTTCTGCAAATATTTTTTTACTAAAGTATTGTATGAAACTTTTACAGGGCATAAAAACTAAATTTTCAAAACAGTTCAGTTTAAGAACTTGAATAATAATTATAAAAATTGTTTACTTTAAAACGACAGTATTCGTATAGAAATTAGTATTATTGCTTACTCGAGTTTTCTTGATTTTATTAGAGTTTAACTCGTTTTTGAATATTATAACAAAACAATTAGTAAATTTGCAAACTTTCCATGTTTATTACAACTAATAGCTTTATCATGTTTATCAGCATTACTTCTACTCTTTCTGTTTAAAATTTAACGTAATTGATTTTTACTTTAAATTAAATACTAAGCGGGACAACACTTAACTATTTTTGAAAATTTTATTTGTTTAAGTTACCTAACAAAACTTTAACCTTTGGCGTATGTAGTTCTTAAAAAGTAAAACTTTTATCATTTAACCTTGTTTTGCAACTTTTAAAATTTTTAATTTTTACAACTAAAGCTTCTAAACTTAAAAAAAAAACTGTTTAAAATATATAATTTTTTAAATTAATGTAGACATTGTCACTTACCAGCGCCTTCTAGAGTTTTGTTAGAACTCGTCTTGTTATCTTTTTGTACATCAGTAGAATTTATAACTTCATTAGAACTCTCGTTAGATTGATCATGATTTTCAATATCTTCATTTTCTGTTTTAGAAACTTCATCAGACTTGCTAATTGTTGTTGCAGAATTCGCTTCATCCTCAAAAACAGCTGGTTTTGTAGCTTCTTCAATTGTATTGTTTTTATTTGGCACGTTTTCTAATTTTGTTGTTGGTTGTTTATGTGTAGTTAATTCTTCTGTAGTTTTTGTTGTTGGTATTGTTGTTGTAGTTGTTGTTATTGTTGTTGTAGTTTTTGGTATTGTTGTAGTAGTTGGTATTGTTGTTGTTGTTGGTATTGTTGTTGTTTCAGGCACAGTTGTAGTTTTTCTAGTTGTTACCAGCTTTTTTGTAGTTTCAACAATTGTTTTGGCTTTTATTGTCTCGGGTAATGCTTCAGGTGTTGTTTTATTTGCTTTATCTGAATTCGAAACTATCCTGCTTAAAAGACTGACTGAAGTACTTTTAGTTGTCTCAACAGTTTCAAGAATTGACTTAATGCTTAAATCATCTACATCTTCAGTTTCAACTGGTCCAGAAGTAACTTTTTTAGTAGCACTTGTTTTTGTGCTTTCTTTTAACATTTTCAGAATATTCACAGAATGCTGAGTTGTTTGCTCAGCTTCTAAATTAACACGGTTGTTTTGTGGAGTGGTTGCAATGTTGGCTATTTCTTCTGTATCTGTACCTTCGTTTAAATTTACTGCAATCTCTCTTGTTTGTGTTGTATTTAGACCTTTTATTTTATAAGTAGTAGCTTCAGGAGCTGTAGTTTTAGGGGTAGTGCTTTTAGGAGGAGCAGTTTCAGTAGTAGTTTTAAGAGTGGTAGTTGTAATAGTAGTAGTTGTACTTTGTTGAGTAGTTGTAGGAACAGTAGCTTCAGGAGTAGCTTTAGGAGTAGTAGTACTTTGTGGAGAAGCTGTAGTAGTAGTACTTTGTGGAGTAGCTGTAGTTGTAGTAGAAGCTTCAGGAGCAGTTGTAGGAGTAGTAATTTTATGAGTAGTTTTAACAGAAGTAGTTTCTTCAGCATCTTTGACATTAGCAGTCAACTCTTTTGCAGCCGTAGTAAAGGCTTCTTCAACTTTCTGGTTACTTGTTGTAGTTTTAGTAGGAACAGGTTTTGTTGTTTCACTTGTTTCTGTTTCAACTGAACCGGGGGTCTCTTCTGTAAATAATATTTTATGTTGAGATTGTGCACTCAACCATACCCTTAACAAACAGTTCTTACGCAAGCTTTTTAAAGTTTGTTGTTAATTAAGCTATGTTTGAAAAATGGTCAGGTTCATTTTATATGCTTTGAAAAATTAAAAACTAAATTATCAAAATAAATTACAAATTTATTACCTTAATACAAACTATTAAACAGATATTTAAGAATTATAAAATTTTAAACGTTTATTTATAAGTTGTTTAAGATATCTTATTCAGATTCTATATGATAGTAAAATCAAAATCTCACCCATATTGAGAAGTTTTTCATCATCAGTGTTCTCAGTATAATCGCCGCCAAAATTGTCGTCTTCATAATTTTCAGGTTTGAAATAGTACACGTAATTTTCGTCGAAAGTGTATTCGGCGTCCGTAGTTGAAACGTCATCGCTGATGTACGGTGCTGCAGTTGAGATGTCACCAACGTCTTCTCGTGCTGTTGAAACGTCTGGCTCTTTTTCAAACAAGTCCAAACTTTTAGTTGTAGCTGTAAAGATAAAAACACAATCTTAAAGCTGAGTTTAAGTACTTTTATTGTTCATAAGCTTCTAATTTTATTAAAATCACCTAAAAATATCAAACTACACAAGCATTTCAACAAATTGTACAAGCTTATAGAAAAATAAAACAAACGTTCAATGTAGTCGTAGTATGGCAGCTCAGTAGTCTCGCTCGGCTGTGTGTTGTAAAACTCGTCGTAAAAACCAGGTACTTCACCTTCCTCGTAATAATAATCTTTGTTGCCCATGCCGTCGTACGAAGGTGGGTATTCCCCGTAGTTAGAAGTTTCTACGTCATCGTACGGATCAACTATTGGCGGGAACTCTCCATCTGTGTCGTAGGGAACCGTGGGAAGGATTGTGAGATATTCGTCTGCGTTCATGTAGTCAGTAAGATCACCGTCTTCGTAGTCAGGGAATTCGTCGTCACTGTACGGATCGACTATTGGCGGGAAATCTTCACCTGTGTCGTAGGGAACCGTGGGCAGGATTGTGAGATATTCGTCTGCGTTCATGTAGTCAGTGAGATCATCGTCTTCGTAGTCAGGGATTTCTTCGTCATCGTGCAAGTATTTCTGACCGTGGGTCAAGTTGGCCAAAACGACCAAAACAAGAAAAGGAGAAATGGGGGTCAGAATGCGTATACTCATTTTTTGAGTTACGTTTTTTGACATATAAAAACAAATAAAACCTGTATAGAAATTTGTTTTGCTATAAAATAATAAATCAATCTTTTAAAAAGTTTAATTGTTTAAAATAATTTACAAATATTATTTATTGCCATAGTACGGTAGCTCATAAGTATTGTGATTTATTAAACTTATTGTAATCACAGCCAGCAGTTCTAACCACAGCAGTACGAAGATAGTCTGGGGGAAATTTTGGCATCAGCACCGGAAAAATTACAATAGACAAGGTTAACTAAAACGACCCAAAACCGTGAATTTCAGAAGACAAATTTTTATTAGCATAAACTTTAATAAATATGATAATGTTTAAGAACTTGAAACTAATATTGCTGATCCTCAAGTTCGGCATTTAAGATTTATAACAATAGCAAACTAGTTTTTTTTTAATGCAGAGTCTTTATTGTAGAATATAAACATACCTGATTGTAAAGTTAAAAATATTTGTTATTATTAATTAAAAGAAATTAACTTCATAAGTTCTACTTTTTTTAGTTTTGAAAAAAATTAAAGTATTTTTTGCTGTACTAGATGTATTAGAAAACAGCTAAAAACTTTACTAAATAAAGTACGAGTGTAAAGTTAGCTTGAATATTTTTTTTTTAATGTCCAAGCTTTGGATCTAATTATTTTCCTTATCTTAATAGCTAATTAAAAAATTTTTTTTGTTCTAGACAACGGTCCTTTGTCTAAAAACTAAAAAAAATTCTTTTGGATTGGGGTTTTGTTTTCTGAGTTGGGCCTCTTAGAAAAAATTGTTTTATTTTTATTTTTTTTCTATTTTTCTGAGTTTGAGTGAAAAAAAAAATGGTAATATATATTTTTTTAAACGTTCTTAATAATATGTGTATAAACGGCTATAATTTTTTTGACTAACCGTCAATATTTTGTACAATTTGGCCTTAATTGGGTTTTTTTATGAATTTTATGAATTATGAACTCAAATTCATAAAATAAGAAAATTCATAAAAAAACCCAATTAAGGCCAAATTTTACAAAATAGTGACAATTAGTAAAAAAAATTATAGCCGTTTATACACATATCATTAAGAAGGTTTAAAAAAAATTATTATTTTTTTTTTTTTGCTCAAACTCAAAAAATAATATATTAAAAAAAACCTATTTTTTCTAAGGGGCCTCACTCAAAAAACAAAACCCCAATCCAAAGGATATTTTTTTAGTTTTTAGACAAAGGACCGTTCTCTAGAATAAAAAAAAAATTAATTAGCTATTAAGATAAAGAAAATAATTAGATCCAGAATTTAGACATACTTCAAAAATTTATTCAAAATAACTTCACACTCGTAAATAAAGTACGCCAAGGTATACAAAAAAAAACTGTTTTTAACATGTATACGAAAAGATTATAAAATATTTTCTGTTTAAAAAATGCGTTAAATGGTGAGGTATTTTTAAATAAATCTAAAATTGAATAAGTTAACTAAATAATAACATACAAAGCTAACAAACAAACTTGTACGAGCGCTTCAAAAACTAAAGAATTTTAAACTTTTACAAGACGCAATTAGACTAAACTTGTTTATTCCGAGACACAATTTTTCTGATTGAAAAAACTACCCGTTTCTTTGAAATATACTTGAATATCAGTTAAAATAGGTAAATAAATAAAACAATTTTTTTATCGACCATACAAAAAACTTGTCACATTAAACAAAATTCGAACTTATTACGTGATTTTCAAGTGTTTGTTAAAAACAATAAGATATCACCGTAAACACAAAAAGTATTTTTAATAAACTAAATCTATGAATTTAAAAAACTATTAATTACTATCAAAGTAATATAATTTCTTAATGTAAAGGTTTTTACTTAACATTTCTTTTTATTAGAGCAAAAAAGTATTTGTGCTTCAAATAACGCTATACTTAAAAAATCAAAATTCAAAAAAAAAGCTTAAAATCGCTTCTTTATAAAAACAGCTCACTTATAAAAATAATTATTAAAACTTAATCCTGACGACATAAGAAACACAAAAAAATGTGACACTTAAATTTTCTTATTAATCAAGAAAACTTTATCATACAAAAAACGTCTCACTTTATCCGTGCTTTTTAAGCTTAAAAAAGTTGATTTTTTTTTTATAAATTTAATAATTAACAACCAAATTAAATTCATCAGTCAACAAATCAACAGCCTCGTTTGTAATTTAAACTGCAAAATGTTAAAATCTTCAGATTATGCGTTGTCTTTTAGCTCGTATTGCCCCAGGTGTTAAACTCTCTAGCGACCACAGCGGATAACTTTATTTATTATTAACTCAAGCTTGAACTCAACAAAAACATAATGAAATATGTTTTGAGAGGTATATGTTTCGGCATAAACGTAAAGAATTTGAATAAGTTGTTGAAAAGTAAACATTTTATACTTTTCATACTTCGCTATAAAGAACTCCTCATTTAAGTTAAAAAACTGTAGGTTAAATTAAAGCTTATCATAAACGTTTTGTGTGTTTATTACCAACTAAAAAATTCATTAAAAAAAATCACAATTCAACTTAAAAACATTAATATTGTTTTCATTCAAACATTTAAACGTATAAAATCAAACATTTAACATAGTCAATAGTAACAGCAAGTTATGCAAATTTTTGTAACATAAAATTGTATGATTTTGATTTTAAGCTACAGCTTCCAATAGGTTTTATTTTGCATTGTAGCTTTTTGACAAAACAAAGCTTTAACGCGCTAAATCTTACAATTTGGATGTATTTAATTCGTTCAATTTTTTTACGGCACTAAAAATGCTAAAGAGTAAACATATGTCAAAATTATCTCTTAGGAGTGCATAACTAAGCATAAATGAATACTAAAAGCTAAGAAAGCAGAGTCTTTTCAAGCTGAAATAAAAGCAATTCTTTTTGTACATAAGTATATTTCTGTAGATTTGCAGAAGAAATGTACCAAGCCACGTCCCTGCTTTAAAGTGATCCTTGCAATAGATTGGGTGCTATGTAAAACATAGTTTTGTCATATAGTACTGTTTTGTTTATAGACTGAAAAAAAACTTGTAAAAGAAAATAATTTAGTAGAATTATTAATTTCACTTACTATCTGTTTAATATTATATAAACCGTTTTTTGAATATAACTACTAAAACATTATCTACCTACTTTATAAACGTAAATTGTTCATACTAACCTTAATAAACTTTTAATTCATATTAATTGCATGAAATAAATATTAAAATCTACTTTTACAATAACATTCGAATGTTTTTATAATAGTCTTACTTTATTTTAAATTCTATAGTTTACTTCGATGTTTCGTTTAAACAAAATACATTGAAAAAACAAAATAAGTTATAACATTCAAACAAACAGCTAGATAAGCTTTAAATATAAGTATATATTCTCTTTAACTTGATAGCTAATCGGAGTTTTAAAGTCTTTTAAATTTACATTCAAAAAACTTCTAATACTTCTTAACATGTCATAGTTTAAAAATACATATTGGTCAAACTGTTCTCTATTTTCGCTTAAGTAAAATAAACTATGTCGTAGCTTTACCATAACAACCATAAATACTTTTGTTATTTTTCAAGTAATTACTATTTCCAGTTTTAAACCATAATAAATAAAAGCTGAGTTTTATAAAACTTTAAGTTTAGTTAAAGCAGTTGGGTATTGCTATGTTTCTCATTAATCCTTAAAAAATAACAAGTTTTAAGTTTTGTAATAATTTTTTATTTAAGCTTTTTTCTTGGTTAAGCATTAAAAAAAAGAAAAAAACTTCATGTATTAATTTTAGAAAGTATAATTGTATGACAGACTAAACTATACAAAGTTGAAAAACTAGAAATTGTAGTCAGCAGTCAGCACAAGTGTTTTTGTGAAAAACGAAAAAGTGCAAAGTGCAAACATCGTTTTCTAAGATTAACGTAACTTTTTTTTTGTAGTTTTGGTAACGAAATTAAAAGTTATTTTCTCAAATATGATAAATTTCGTAAATATAGTGTTACTCAGACTAAACTAGATATTTTTAAAAGACTTAAGTGATATAATATACTATACTATGGTTAATTAAGGCTTTATTGTTTCAAATTACTCCATTAATAACAACTACTGCAAAAAATATTAAAAAAATACTTTAATAGCTTAGTGGTAAAAGTAAAGTTTAGGAGAACCTAATATTTCCTTAAAGTCTTTAGGTCTAAACCTTCAAAGTTTTATTTAATTTATTAAAAAAAATAATTTGAAAAACATTTACTAACAAACGTTTACAAGAAAAAAAGAAAATTTAGAGACTTGTATTAGTAAAATTTACTTTTTTTTTACTACGAATACAGCTAACAGTATATATATGTATAGCTATAGACTACTTTTAAAGTGTAAACTTTTAACTAATAAAGTATTAAACACTGTAAAAAAACTAGATAACCTAATTTAAAAAAAATAAAACGAAAAATTTTGAAACTTGATAGTTTAGAATACACTATGCAAATAGCTGTTAAGTTTAGAAATCATTTAGAAACAGTTATTGTTTTCTAAGGTTTTGCATTTTTTACAAAATAACAGTAATTTCTGGAAAAAAATTGCATAATATATTTTAAATAACTAAAGATTTATTTTTCAATGCATTCTTTCTTAACCTTAGTTTTTAATTATTAAAATTTATTTTTTTACTTTAGCATTTGCTTTTGTTCAGTGGTTTTCGAACTAGCCAGTTTTTATTTTCCTGCTCGCATAAGTTTAACTTCAGTTTAAATACATTTTATCAAAATTTTCCCGCCTGTGAGCTACATAATAACAACCAACCATAAAGCTTAAGTTGCTTTGCTTCATAATTTTAAAGGAATAATTTATTTTATATTTTTTGATTATCATAAAAAAAAGGAAATATTTAAATAACTTATTAAATAACTATTTAACAAAGCAAGTTAAAATTTTGAATTTTGGAATTAAACTTTTTAGGAAAAAAAAAAAGAAGAAACAGTAATACAAAATCAATCATTTAATTCTATAAAAATCCAGGCAATATTTTATGAAAAACTAGTTAGAAGTCTTAATTCATAGTGGCTTAATTCATAGAGTTCTGTAAAAACTTTAAATATCTTTGAATTTGAAAATTTATGCCAATAGAAAACCTAGAAAAACCTACCATTTTGACCAGTTTTCATATACAGGGTTGCCACAAAACCTGGAATCCTGGGAATACCTGAAAAACCCAAACATTTGACAATTTAGGCTTAAAAAACATAAGAAATTTATAAAAACCATTTGGTATCCCATTCAAAATTTTAAAAAGTATCTTATTTTTTTCACCAACTTAACAAAAACTCTTAAAATTTATAATTTAAAAAAAACACTTAGCATCTAAACACACTCTGGTTTCAACACACTCTGGTTAATTCAAAGTATTTTGAAGTTTTTGAAAAAAATAATGCTTGTTTTAAGTCTTCTGTTAAGGGCATAGGGGGGGGGGGTAAACATCCTTTTTTGGTTTTTGATCATATTTTATATAGTTTTTACTAAGCTACAAAATGCTTTTTACAGATTTAAAAAATTCAAAACATTTTTTTAGATATAGCCGGTCAAAGTCGTCAAAGTCGGAGGTTCCTTATGGGAGGCGCAAACTAGAACAGTAAAAATAGACTATTTCACTAAAACTCTATTTTCTCCTACACTTTTTGAGATAACTACCTAAGATTTTTAGGACATGTTCCTTGATACATTTAGAAAATTCCGTTGGAAAGAATTTTAAAAAAATTTAAAAATAAAAGTTTTATATAAAAAAAAGGTTTTTTTTTTTTTGTTTTTGTTATAAAATTTTAATTTTTATAAATTCTTTTCTGACAGATTTTTTTAAATATTGCAAGGAACATTTCCTGAAAATTTGAGGTAGTTATCTTAAAAAACGTAGGAGAAGATAGTTTTTTAGTGATTTCTAAGTGTTTGCTGTTTTAGTTTGTGCCTCCCATAAAGAGCCTATTGTTGCCTCTGACTTTGACTGGCTATATCTCAAAAATTATTTTGAAATTTCAAATCCCTAAAAAGCATCTTGCAGCTTAGTAAAACTATATAAAATGAGATCAAAAACCAAAAAAGGGTGTTTAAACCCCCTATGCCCTTAAACTGAGGCTAAGTTTTTTTGTTCAAATTCCAGGTTATTTTTTATAACTTTAAAACAATATTATTAGTAAAGATTATAATTATTCTTCCAAATCCCAAGTAAATGTTTAATTATTGTTGTAAGGGGTAGAATTTGAGACTGATAATTATTTACCATAAAAAATTGCTAATTACCTAGGATGATGTTGCACCAATATCCAACTGAAATTATATTATACTCTATGTCTTTTTTAACCATTATTTTAGCCTAGATATCAATGTTTTTATCTAATATATTTAGTCCAAAAATATACAAAGTTTTAAACAAGCTATATAAGTACATAGTAATAACTAAATTAAATTATTATAAACTTAAACATATTTAATTGATATTATTTTAAAATATTATAATGATATAAATTGTTGTATTGATATGATTTATATTATAAAATAAAAGCAATGAATTTTTAAGATTTTTTGTAGCAAAGTAAATCTATTTTTTATCAATTTGATCTTATTTTATATAGTTTTTACTAAGCTACAAGATGCTTTTTACAGATTTAAAAAATTCAAAATAGTTTTTTAGATATAGCCGGTCAAAGTCGGAGGTAACAATAGGTTCGTTATGGGAGACCCAAACTAAAACAACATTAAACTAGAAATCACTAAAAATCTTTCTCCTCCTACGTTTTTTGAGATAACTACCTCAAATTTGCAGGAAATGTTCCTTGCAATAATTAGGAACAAAACTAAAAAAAAATAAAAAAAAAGTTTATAAAAATACAACTGAAATAGTCTATTTTCTTTGTTTTAGTTTGCACCTCCCATTAGGAACCTATTGTTGCCTCTGAATTTGACTGGCTATATCTCAAAAACTATTTAGAATTTTTTAAATCTGTAAAAAGCATCTTGTAGCTTAGTAAAAACTATTTAAAATAAGATCAAATTGTGAAAAAAGTGTTGCCCCCCCCCTATGCCCTAAAGTAAAGTAAACTGAAAATACTAATAATAATTTAATGCAAAACAAATAAATAAAACACTCTCTCAAGTTTTTTCTGTGATAGTTTATATGTATTACACTACTCTTTGTCAGAACTTAACAGTAGAACAAATTTAAAATTATGAAAAGTTTTTAAACAAAAACACAAAAAGTTAAAACTAACAAAGTAGTAAGCACAATAAATAATCAGTGTAAATTAATAAATAATTAAACTCAAATACTACTAACGGATAAAAATAGATAATTTAACTAAATAAAGACACTTTGTAATCAAATTCCTTTTGTTTACACAGTTCTGGTTTCTCCAAAAATATAGAGATGGCCTCCAACTTCACAAGATCAAACACACTATTGCAATGATGGATTATTTTAAATCTGGATATGTCATATTTCCTAGCACAATCTCTATTATTTATTAGATGTTCTGCAACTGAAGATCTTTTTGCTGCGTTTTTTGTTGCTATTGTCTTAATTTCAGGTTCTTGTTCAATGAATTTCAATACACAAGCAGGTAGATGTTCTTTTATCCTGGTTTTTAAGTGCCTAGAGGTCTGACCGATATAGCTCTTTTCGCAAAAGCAATTAAACTTGTACACTATACAACTTTTTTCTTGGTCTGGTATCGGGTCCTTCAACTGCACTTTTAATAAAGATTTTGAAAGAGATATAACTCTTGGAAGCACTTGATTGTAAGATGTTTTTGTTAAGTCTTTTACTTTGCACTCAAATACTCGTGATTTTTCTCCAATATAATGTAGTTTTAAAATTGCTGGGAACTTCTCTGGTCCAAATAGCCTAGGTTGATTTATGTTATTGTGGTGTGATTTTATCACCTTCTTAATCAAATCTGGTGGGTAACCATTTTTTATTAAAATTTCTTTTATTCTCTCAACCTCTGAATGAAGTAATTCTTTTGAACAGATTCTGTATGCTCTATGGTACAGTGTTTTGATTAGGTTTACTTTTCGTTTCTTGCTACAAAACGATTGGTAGTGTAAGTATTGCCCAGTGAAAGTTGTTTTTCTATAGACATTTGTTAAGAAGCTTGTTTTATCTTTTATTATTACAGGGTTGCCACACACTCAGGGAACTCAGGGAATTCAGGGAATCTCAGGGAATTTTCAAACTGTAGAAAATCTCAGGGAAACTCAGGGAATCTCAGGGAAACTCAGGGAATTTTGGCATTTTTCTTTTAACTCAGGGAAACTCAGGGAAGTTTTGATTTTTTCTCTAAATTTCAGGGAAGTTTTTGAAAATCTCAGGGAATTTTTTTTCTAGATCTAGAATGAGGTTTAGTTAATCCAGTTTCAATATTTTGTTCAAAAGTAGTAATAATTTTTATTATTTAAGTGGTTATTTTGAATTTTTTTAGCCTTGCGGCTAGTTCTTCAATATTCTTAGTATTAACATTTTAGTTTTTTTAAATTTTAAATTTATATTTACTTAAGTAAAATCAAACAGTTTAGAGAAATGAAAGTTATTTTAACTATTCAGAAAATTTAAAAATTGCATACTTAAAAAACAGTATTAAGATTTTTTTATTAGGTAATGTGAAATTGTTTTGAAATCAAAATTATGTTTTCAGTTATTTAAAATAGATTGTGTATGAACATCTAAAAGACATAAAATTTTTTTAAATTTTATATTATTTTGTATCAGTTGTTAAGTATTAAGTTGTACTTTGATATGAGATATTTCTTGAGCTATTTCTTTAAACTTTCTTTTTGCAGGTTTTTTTACAATAATGTTAAGCTTTTAAGTTTTATTTACTGCATTCAGAACAGTTGCTAGGAAAGACATACAAGTCATAATGAAATTATTATGTATGCATTTAAGTGAGTTCTTCATGTGAAATTATTATTATAGTATAATAAATTTTGTCAATTAAAATGTCAAACAAATTAAACTTTATTCTTTTATTTAGAAAGTTAACTAACAAGTTTACACAAAGTTGTGCAAAAATTTAGTTTTTAATTTTTAATTGGTTTAAACCTTTTAAGATTGAGTTTTTGAAAACAGTTTTTTTCATAAATTTAATGCAGAAGCATACACATACAACCTTCCTTTTATTATTAAAGAAGAAAAATGAGAATGAGGTATTAATAATTTGTGTTAGAAGAGAAAAAATTTTTTTTAAGATTTGAAAAATACTCAGGGAAACTCAGGGAAATTTAAGATTACTCAGGGAAATTTTTGGTCACTCAGGGAAGATTTTTTGGCTCAAAGAGTGGCAACCCTGTTATTAATATATCTAAAAATGGCAATATATCTAAATAATAATTGTTTATTAGTTTCAAGCCCAATTTTTTTTCTTTTGTAAAAGTATTTAAGTTATAAAAGTGATTAGTCTTAAATTCTTTCTCTTAAAAAAACTTTTAGTTAATTTAGATTATCAAGCAAATTAGCAATAAAATAGTACTGGTCTATTTCTATCTATAAAGCTATACATTTACAAAATATTTTTTTTTCAAAAGTTTCTTATAAATAAAGAAAGGCAAAGGGAAAGGTAAGTCATCATTTTACAGAAATGAACACTGTATCTTGTATGAAAGCTTGAAGTATAAACTTAAAATTTTTTATAGATTAAAAAAGTTTTAATTAATTTTTAAGTGTAATTTGTTTTTGTAAAAAGTTTACCATGAATCACATATTTTATCTACAATTTTATAAGAAAAAAAAATTCTACCCTCTATTTGTTTTCAGCAATTAATTTAGGAAACATACTTTAAATAATTTTGTTTGTTATAATCTTAAAATTACTAAAAATAAAAACTTTTTAAAATGTCATTTAATAAAGTAATTGCAAAGTAGAAAAAAATCCTAGAGAATTTATAATCAGCTAATACTTACTATAAAAAATTGAGATTGCTTAATTTAAGAAAATTTTTAGTTTTTTTGAATTTTGCCTTTGGTAAAAAACCTACTAAACTCACTAATTTAGATAGCTTATATAACAAAAAGCATTTTGATTATTGTAAAGAGTTAAGGCCATAAGGGAGTAAGCCATGTTTTTTACAGTTTGGTCTTATTTTGTAGAGTTTTTTCTAAGCTGCAAGATACTTTTTATTGTTTTAAAAAATTCAAATTATTTTTGAGATATGAACAGTCAAAGTTGGGCCTCATAATAGGTTCTCTATGAGAAGCAAAAACTAAAACAGCAAAAAAATACTAATTTATTAAAAATCTATCTCCTACATATTTAAAGCAATATTTTTCAAACTTTCACAGTTTAATCTGTAATTTACAAAAAATAACAAACAATAACAAAAAACGTAACTTTGGACTTGAATAAGATTTGAGTAAATTTATTAAGTAATTTTTTTATTAAAAAAAAAAAACATTAAAAATTTTTTTTTGTTATAAATTATTATTTTTTAAAAATAATTAAAGTTCATAAGTAATGTTTTTCTCTTTTAATATAAGAAACGTTTTCTGAAAACTTAAAAAGATTACTTTAAAAATAAAAGAAAAGATAGATTTTTAGTGATTTAAAAAATTTTTGAGAAAATTGACCTCAATAAATTTGCGGTCCATACGTTTGTTTTGGAAAATTTTTACAAAAAAAATCTTAAAAGTCAAATGATATTTTTGAATTCTATAAAAACTGACTTGTAGTTTGTATCTTTCATATAAAAGCCAAAGTTAATTTTTCTAAAAAAAGGTGTTAATCCCCCTATGGCTTTAAAAATAAAATGATAATCACATACTTACTGTAAAAATTTAAAGAAGATTGTTTTAAAATGAATGAGATTATAGGTTTTTAGTGAAATAGTCTTACTTTACATTTTGGTTTGCACTTTCCATTAAGGACTCACTGAACTACGTTTGCTTTTATCTTTATATATATATTTCTTTAAATTTTAAAAGCTTAAAAAGTTTGATAAGTAAAATAAAACTTATAAAATAAATTCAACTGGTAAACATTTCCCCTATGCCCTTACAACTTGGTTTTTTGCTTTTTAATAAGATTTGCCCTCTTTTGCCTTTAACAAAAACTCAAAAACATATAGTTTTATCAATTATTGAATTTTAACAAAAAAAAAATCAGCCAAACAAAGTGTTATTAAAATTTCAAATTAGTTTATGAATTTTGCCAACATATTAAGATTTTTATTTTCTAAATTTATAATCTTGATAGCTGTTGTGAAAAATAAATAAAGGTTCATTAAAACTTGTAGTTTATTTGCTAAAATTTTTATGTTGAAAATAGTAAATTGTTATATATATAGTAATAAAGTATTTGAGTTGAAGAATAATTTTACTTTCAATTGAAACATACAAGAAAACATAAATTTTTGAAACAGCTTCATTTAAAATACAAAAAAATCAAAAATGTCAATGTCAGGATTTGATGACCCGGGCCAGTTTCACGGCGGACTCTCCCAGGACCTAACACAAAACGGTGACCATGACAACCAGGGACAGGGAGGTTTGAAGGGCCAGCAGGCGTCGGTGATTCAGAAGAAATTCCTGGACTTTCTCAAAGAGTTCCAACAGGCAACTCCCAATAACGATGTTGTGTTTGTGTACAGAGATATGATCAGGTTTGTTATTAAATATGTTTATTATAAAATATAATTATATTACATTTTAAATTAATATTGTTCAAGTATTTTTTTTTCATAGATATTCTTTAAATCATACTTATTTTTATATCAATAAATAAAAGTATATTTTGTGTTGTTTATATACAATAAACTGTTGTTTTCTGATTGATATGATTGTCATGATGTCTTCAAACTCATATGCTTAGTTTGAGACAAACTGGATATACTAAACTTGATGTTTAGTTAAGTAGTACTACTATTCAATATGTTTTGTTTATTCACTCTAAAAATAACTTTCGTCTGATTGAAACAGTTGTAGTTTATTTTTAGTATTTGTAAGTTGCTTTTTATATTGATAAGTAACTTTGCATTTGTATGTTGATTTTTAAATAAGTTATATGTTTGGGGTAGATATAGATGAATTATTCCATAAATGTTAAAAAACAACAAGCATTTTTTCTTGATTATTAAAGATTTTAACCAAATTAGTTAGATATAGTTTTCTGATAACTTTTATAGAGATATAAGCTGTAATTTCTTTTATTTTCTATAATGGTGGATGTGTTAAATATTGTATCCAACAATATTATCCTAAAAAATCATAATATTTAACTTTATTAAATAAACAGAAATCTTTTCAATTTGAATGAAATTTATGTTCTTAATATAATAACCAAGTAATATTAGTACTAAAAATAAAAACATCAAAATAAACAGAAATCACTACAATTTGAATGAGTATTGGTGTGAAGTAGATATTAAACAATAAACGTCTTTCTTGAAAAAATATAAAATAAACAGAAACCACTACAACTTGAATGAATACTGGTGTGAAGTTGACATTCAACATCTTTCTTCTTACGACACAGAGCTGGCAGAATATCTACAAAACAATCCTTCCTACTTGTTACCACTGTTTGAAGGTAGTTAAATTTGATAAGTTCGAAAAAAGAATCTATTTTAATCTAATTATAGAATTTCGTAGTGATATTAACAGCTTATAGAGTTACTTTTTTGGTTTTTACAGGAGAATTATAAACTATTTTAAATCAATAAACACCAAAAGCTTATTTTTTTAATATATAATCCTCTTGTTAAATTATCATTATTTCTCATGTGAAAATATACCGAATAAGTATCTCAGACAAACTTTATTAACCTTTTCTAAATATACTATACAAAAATTTATTCATAACTATCACAATTCTTTAAAATAAAAACACTAAGCAGTAGATATTTTGTTTATAAAAAAAATCAATTTCTTATTCAAATAAAATTTTATTTGTGTTTAGTGTTTTTGTTAATCAATTGACTTATAAATAGCAAGTTGAATATTTATGCAACATTTAATGTTGAATTTTGAAAGTTTAGAGATAAAAAAATTCACCAACATTTAAATTTCAAACAACTTTTGCCAGCCGCTGCCAAGCAACTGGCCGATGACGTCACAAAACCTCGCCCTGACGACGATGACGTCATGGACATCCAGGTCCTGTTGAAGTCGGATTCCAAAACAAGTTCCATCAGGCATCTGAAAGCCGACCAGATATCCACTCTTGTCAAGGTTTAAATTAAAATTCTATAGTCACAAGTGAAATACACATTATTGTTGAACTAAATTGAAAATTTTTTAATTAGGTTGAACTGTTCTGCTAAATATTATTACAATTTATAAGATTATTATTATAGTATATCATCTTGTCTTTGCTATGATTTTCTCATTTAACATCATAATAAATAATTACAAATAAATCATTACTGATTCACCAACTATATACAGTTTAGTATGCACTTTAAAAAAGTTTGAATATTAATGTATATTTATGTCGAGTTTTAAGAAATATGTATAATTATTTTGTTATTATTTTAATGGTGCTTTAAAGAATTTAATAACTGACCAGATTGTAATTTATGTCATAGTATAATGTGTTAGTATAATACAGATGCACGTGTTTAGACACAAAGTAAATTTTTATAAGATTAAGTAATATAATAGTAAAAGTTTGTTATATTTTAGTGGACAAGTAGTTTTTGAACTATTTAACAAATTTAACACTGTTCTCAAATTACTGTTTTTAATCAACTAAAGATTTGGCATTTAGTTTTGCCCCAAAAAAAAAATTTGAACAAAAATTCCTTGCTAAGTTTCAAATGAAGTAAGGTTAAAATTTATAATTCAATAAATGTCAGATTTTAACTTTTTGAAATTTAATGAATTTCTCACTTACAGGTGTCAGGAATAGCAGTTGCTGCCACATCAATCAGGGCCAAGGCCACCAAAATGACCCTGCAGTGTAGGTTGGTAAATAATTATCGTATATATTGTGTGTGTAAATATTGATTAAGCTAATTTTTTTATTTTTTGTGTTGTTTACTTCGCAATTGCAATTTGAATCAATTACTGTGCAGGTTGGTAAAAAATAAAGTTGTGCATATAACAATGGATTGAATTAAATTAAAAATGTAAAATTTTGTTTATTTTTACCTCAAAATTTTAGTAGTTGTAATGTCCATTATTAATATACTATTTTTTACTATGAGAAATTTTGATAGCGCTTAATTATTTCTAAGTAATTTTAAAATAATAGTTGATTTTATTTATATTAGATAAATATGCTTTCTGTATATGCAAGCATATGTACATAAACAATACAATAAGTACTTTATATATTTCAGGTCTTGCCGCGATGTGGTAAACAATGTGCAAATTAAACCTGGTTTTGAGGGAACCATGCTGCCAAGAAAATGTAATGTGCAGGTAATGTATAAGTTTGAAATTATGTATTATGTTTTATATTACAAGTGCTGTAACGAAAATAGCTATTGTCTAAGCTTTTTTATGTAAATCATTAACTGCCAATTAAATTATTTCCTCATAAAATCTGATTAATATATAGCAATAGAAGTACCTTAACAATAAAAAGATTATTATTTACATGATAGCAACCTAATAAAGGGTGACTAAAAAATCTGTAATATGACAATTTAGGATAAAAAAAAACTTTGAAAAATCTGGAGTAAGAGAAAATTTGAAAAAAAACCTGAAAATTTAAACAATTTTTCCATGATAAAAGTAGTAAATTTATTTTCAAAAAACTTTGATATAGATAGTTTTTTTTTTTTTAAACGTATTTAAAGTAGTTTTTCAGTATCTTTTTTAATGTTGTTACATTACTTGACACAGTATTTTACCTTAAACTTAATTTTAAACTAAAAATAGACCTAAAAACTTTACTTTAAAAACCTGGAAGAAACTTCTCAAAAACAGTTGGCCACCCTGCTAATAGTAATTGAAAACAAAGGATTTTTAAGCTTTATGAAAAATCATTTTGTATATTGGACATTACTTTGTTATGCCTGACAAAACTTGAAAAATTTAATATTTGTTTAAATGTTTTATACATGAACAATATAAACTCTTTAAGTACAACCTATATTATATTATTTGAGAGGTGTAAAAATAATGAAAAGTGTAATTTTCTTACAAATAAATAATATACTGCTTAGGTACAAGATAATATATCCTGTATTATTTGACCCAATTTTCTATTTTGCTATATAATTCTATCTAAACAGGTCCAAGGTAGTGTACCATGCCCGTTAGACCCATACTTCATAATACCTGACAAATGTAGCTGCGTTGATTTTCAAACCCTGAAACTTCAGGAAGCTCCTGATATGGTTCCTATCGGAGAGATGCCCAGACATCTTCAGTTATATATCGACAGGTACATTTCTAAAAAAAAAAATGTTTAATTAATTTACTTTCGTTGTGGTACAAATTAAAAATACACAACTTTATGTTTATCTTTGATCAATTTTTTTATGTATTAGTTTATGCACAGTACTCCTTAGATTTAATACATTACATAAATTTATCTTCTTGCTATGTAAAATTATATTAGCAGTTTCCTCAATTTAATTTATAAAAAGTTTAATATAAATAACAAGAAGTAAAGTCTATTTATTTAAATACTGAACTTTATTATATAAACGTAATACAGATACACATTAATATGGTATAAATTTAATATATATATCTTGATGTAAAAATAGTATAAACTAAATATATGCTTTGTTAACACAGATACCTGTGCGACCGAGTGGTACCAGGCAATAGGGTGACAGTTTTGGGAGTTTACTCCATAAGGAACTCTTTATCCCAACAAGCGTCGTCACGGCAACGACAGGGTTCCAAGGGGTCCGGTGTGGGCATCAGGTATTTTAATTATACAAATAAATAACAGTTTAACTTGAAAACAAAGTTGTATCTGATTAAGCATGACTGAAAATATTTTTACTGAACAGTATATATATCTCTTTAAGCATTTGTATAGATTTTTAGATACTTTTTTATAATAGTTTTTAGCATATCTATTATAAAAATATTAATTGTTCTATGTTAACAACTTTTAGTTTGATTTATTTTGATGTAAATATAAATTGTATAATTGCACAGCACACAAAGTATAGACTAATTTAGCATCGTACTATGTTTGCGCCGTTAATAAACAATAAGATAAATTTAAACTTCAGGGCCCCATACATCCGGGTAATTGGGGTGGAAGTAGAGCAAGGCGGACCCGGAAGAAGCGTCAGGTTCGAATGCACCCCTGAAGATGAAGAAAAAATTAGAAGGTTTGTAAACTTATATTAACAGCCGTATTTTTCAGAATTAGTTTTTTAACACTGTGTTGTTGAATTATTAACTATGTGTGTAAAATACTTATTGTATGCATAGAGATTTTTTCTTTTATTGTACTGGCTTAGAAAAACGTATAAACTTAATATAATTAATCTGAAATATTAGCTGAAGATTAAGAAAAAAAGAGGTAAAAAATATCTAAATAAAACTTGTCAACTTAAATACACCTGAAAAAGTATATTTTGTACATGACATAAAACAAACATAATAGTAAAACAAAAAAGTTAAATAAATACAAAGTGTACAAATCTTATATTTAATATTAAGTAAGTTAAGGAAAACATCTCAATTAAATTTCAAAGTTTAAATATTTTTTGTTTTATAAAGTTTTTCAAAGTTTAATGAGCTCCATGTTTAGATTAAAACAGAAAAATATAAAAAATGTCAATAGTTATTTTAATTTAGTAAAAAACGTTCCAGGCTAGCTGCATCACCAGACATATACAACCGCGTCGCAAAATCGATCGCTCCCTCGATTTACGGAAGTCTAGATATTAAGAAGGCCATGGCATGCCTATTGTTCGGAGGATCGAGGAAGAGACTCCCCGACGGATTAACGAGAAGAGGAGACATAAACATGCTGTTGCTTGGTGACCCTGGTGAGTTTTGTCATAGGGAATTTTTGTTTGACCAAATTTGGAGATATTAACATGCTTCTTTTGAGTGATCCTGGTTACTTATGTTATAGGGGTTTGTTTGAAATTAAAAGGGGATATAAACATGTTATTAATGAGTGATCCTGTTAAGAGAATTTCAAAAAGTTTGTAAAAAAAAACTTGTTTACTGATTCAAAAGATACTTTGTAGCCACCAAACAAAAATAAAGTTATTTGGGGTGTTTACTTCTATGTGTGTTACAAAAACAGATAAAACTTTAATTTATTTGCTAACAAAAATATCATCAAATTTCTAAATTAAGTGATCCTAGTTTGGGTCCAAATATGCCATGCCAGATTTAAAGCTTATAAACTATTAGATTGTATTTTAAAATACAATGATTCAAACACAGGTACCGCCAAGTCCCAACTACTTAAGTTTGTGGAGCAAGTGGCACCGATTGGCGTGTACACTTCCGGAAAGGGAAGCAGCGCCGCTGGTCTTACTGCAGCTGTTATGAGGGACCCCAGTACTAAGGTTAGTTATTTAAAACTGATACAAAAAGATCAGGATTTTTTATGTTCTCCTTGTATGCAAGGTAGAAGTTAAGATAAATGTTTTTCTGTTACTATTTAAAATGGCTGAAGTTGTGATTTGTAAAGAATGTGGTTATTAGTTTGACCTTGGTAGATAAATTTCTGTTGAAAACTGCTATTTTTCATATAAATTATATAACTATATTTATTTTATCATTCTAATAATTACATAATTAGTTCACTTGTATAAAAGCGCTAATTGTTTTGCATGAATGTTAATAAATCCTGTTATAAACGATCTATTTATCCTACCAGGGCTTCGTAGTAGAAGGAGGAGCGATGGTATTAGGAGATGGAGGAGTCGTCTGCATCGATGAATTCGATAAAATGAGGCAAGACGACAGAGTGGCGATTCACGAGGCCATGGAGCAGCAGACTATATCAATTGCCAAGGCTGGAATTACAACTACGTTGAATTCAAGGTTAATAACTTGTTGTTTTTAAATTTATGTTGTATTAATAAAGCAGCAGACTATTAGTATTGCCAAGGCTGGCATCACAACAACGTTAAATTCAAGGTAATTAACTTGTTATTTTTAAATTTATGTTTTATTAATGGAACAGCAAACAATTTCAATTGCCATGGCTGGCATCACTACTACGTTGAATTCAAGGTGATTTAATTAGATTTTTATTAAAATCAATTTTGCATGAAATATTCATAGTAAAGCTAGTAGTACTACAAAATATAAATCCACAAAACATACTGTACATTACTAATTAATTTTGTACTTAATTAAAATAAAATTATCAAGTATTGATTAAAAACCATTTTTGTATAGTTTTATGTTAATAATAACTACTAAATTAGATAACCCCTATGTAAACAAACTTCAATTGGCTATAATTACTAATTTAATTTTTTTAGATGTTCAGTATTGACACAATATTTTATTTCTATGTAAATGAAGTAATTAAGTAAATACAATTTTTTTAGATGTTCAGTATTGGCAGCGGCAAATTCAGTTTATGGTCGATGGGACGATTCGAAAGGGGCCTCAAACATCGATTTTCTCCCAACCATTTTGTCCAGGTAAGAATTTGTTTATAACTTTCTGATTTTAGAATTTAGACAGGCTGCATAGTTAGTTTATTTTAAACAAATGACTACTTTCAATATATTTTTAAATTACATAACAAATTACTAATTGTATAAAATAGTAAAGTTGAAAAGTTTTAATTTCAAAATAAATCTTCTCAAGGTTGCATGTGTCAAATTTAAATTAGTTATTTAGTCGCATGTTCTCATTTTAAACGCCCACATTTAATTATTATTATACTATTACATCTCATAAAGGTCCAACTTTAAAACAATAGAGCTAAGATCATAATCAACCCTTAAAAAATATGGCTTATTTTAATCATACATTTTCTTTTAACAGATTCGACATGATCTTCGCAATGAAAGGTGATCAAATAATAATATATTTATGTTTATATTTCTATTTTATAATTCAGATTCGACATGATCTTTGTGGTTAAGGATGAACACGACCGCCAGAAAGACATCCGGTTGGCCAAACACGTGATGAGCATCCACGTCAAATCCGCCGCCAGTCAAGCGTCACTCAAGGAATCAGCCAATAAGGAGGGAGAAATCGACATGCTCACACTTACTAGATACATTCAGTTCTGCAGGTTTTTGATTATTTTATTTATGATAATTGTCATTTCTAAGTATTAATTAGGATAAAAAAAATGATATGTTGACATTTACACACAGCTTTGCACATATTTAATTAATGTGTTTATATATCTATTAGGTGTTATTACATGCCTTTTAATTTTATATAACATCTGGTATAATGATTATGAAAATTTATTGATATTCTTATTAACGTAACTAGATTAACCGTTAAAATATAAAGGCTATGTTATAAACTAAAAACTATATGTCCTAGTTAGTTTACTTGATGAATAAAAACTGACCAGTATGACTGATGTATTTTTATCATTTTCAGAAACAAATGCGGACCGAGGCTGTCGCAGGCTGCTTGCGACAAACTGCAGAACAGGTAATACTTGTGTAATTGATATATGTATATATTTTTGTAATCATGTAAAATTTAACTTCACTTTTTTTAAATAAACTCTAACAAAGCATGTAGCAAGATTTTCGATTATATGTTGTTGGCATACAGGCAATTTGTGATACAAGCGTTAATTTTGCATTGTCTTCCATATTCCCCGGTACAACCACACACTTTTTACATTGTTTCTATTGCAGGTACGTGCTGATGAGGGCGGGGGCGAAGACGCACGAGCAGGAGACGCTGAAGAAGACGTCCATCCCCATCACGGTCCGTCAGCTGGAGGCGATCGTCAGGATCAGTGAGAGCCTCGCCAAGATGAAGATGCAAGCGTTCGCAGGTGAAGAAGAAGTAGATGAGGCTATCAGGTTGGTTGTATGTTGTTTCTATTGAGACCTGGTATTTTCGTTTTGTTGTATGTTGTTTTTATTGAGTACTTGGTTGTTATATTGTGTTGTATGTTGTTTCTATTGAGTACCTGGTAGTTTTGTTGTATGTTGTTTCTATTGAGGACCTGGTTGTTTTATTAAGTTGTATGTTGTTTCTGTTAAGGCGTTCGCTGGCAAAGAAGAAGTCGATGAGGCTATCAGGTTAATAATAAAAAAATGATAGTAGTATGTCTCTGTCGAGGACCTAGTTATCTTAATAAATATTTTAAAAGAAGAAGCTAAAAATTGCTTCATTACGCTTGACTTTTTAAGAAACTATTCTAAGTGTCAACTTTGACCTAAATAAACTAAATATATTTAGCATTAAACACATAGTTTTTAATATTGATCTACCATTTTACTTATTCTATTAAATATTTAGTTCTAAATATATTTAAATTATACAGGCCTTCCAAGTGTCAACCATAATAATATCATATATTAGTAAATAAATTATTTTATTGTATATATATTAACTGATAAATTATAATAAATCACACAGTTCGTTTTCTGGATGAAACGAAATAGAAACTTAAACATCTTATTTTTGAAAATTTGAACTTATATTAATTTATTATTTTTTTTAATACAATCCATTAAATTACAATATTTTTTATCACAGACTCTTCCAAGTATCCACATTGGACGCAGCGATGACTTATTATATATTAATAAATATTTTTTTTACATAATACAGTACACTTTATATAATTTTTTTTACAACAGACTCTTCCAAGTATCAACATTGGACGCAGCAATGACTGGCAACTTGTCGGGAGTCGAAGGATTCACATCAACTTCCGATCAGGAACAACTCAACAGGATTGAGAGGCAAATCAAAAGAAGATTTGTTGTCGGTAGTCAGGTAAGATATAAAAGCTATTATTCTAAACTAATTTAAAATACATTTATAATTTCATTTATAATAATCTATAAACTGATTGAGAGATTGGAAGTCAGGTTAGATATGAAAAATATTTTTCTAAACTCATGTAAAATAATATCTCATTTATAAACTGATTGAGAGACAAGTTAAAAGAAGATTCGTTGTCGGTAGTCAGGTAAGACTATCATTTAATTATTGTTTTTAGTTTATTTGTGTGTAACTAGATTTAAAAAAGCTTGAAAGTTATGCCTTGGTATGGTTTAAATTTTTTTCAAGCTTAATGTTGAAGCCGAAACCTGAACATGCTGATGAAAACTGACTTGGTAGTATTGGTATGGTATATCTTTAGTATGAAAGCAGCATCATCAGCAAAGAGGAAATCACATTGTAATCTTCAGTTTTTGCTTTGCTTTCAGATGTGCAAGTTGAAAGGGCGACTATCATTTTTTTATGAAACTCAGAATTACACTGATAGAACAAGTCGGCTGGTATGCCGTCACTGCCTATTGCTTTTCAAGGAGCCATCTCAGTAACAGCTTTACTGATTTCTTTAAATAGCTGGTAGGTGTCCAGATCGTCTATCGTTGGTATACAATCAATGTTGCTATCAACAAAATATCGCATTAACCAAATCTGTAAATGCCATAGGGGCTTAAATAACTTTTTACAACTTGATCTTATTTTGCAGAGTTGTAACTAAACTACAAGTTGGTTTTCACAAAATTTAAATGTTTAAACTGAGTTTTGAGCTACAACCGATTAACGTCAGACAGTACAACAAGATGTACATGGGCGGAGAAAACTAAAATTGTGAGTAAGATGAAATCACTTAAATATTCTCCTACGTTTTTTCATACAAATACCTAAAATTATCAGGAAATGATTTTTGCAAGGTGTAGATAAATCTGTCGTAACAAATTTAGTTCTTTTTTCATAACTAAGCTAAATTTTAGTTAGTTAAACGTTGTTACATCGAAAAATAAAATTTGCTATTTTTTTTTCTAAAATCTTTTATAAATTTGCTGGAAACAGAGTAAAACTTTTTTTCTTATTTTATGGTCCTTTGTTTACTCTTTTAAAAAACAACCAAATGGTTTTTATTTTTATTTTATTTAATACCGGGAATTAAAATATATCTCTATATAGAATAATAATTAAATAAACTACGGTTTGATTTGGATTTCGAAGAATAAAGTATGGTTTTTTAATATTTGCGCTTTTAGTTGTCGAGTTGAGTAAGTACTTGAGTTTATTTGAAAATGTTGATTATTTTGTTTGCATTTTACACCAAACAGTGTTTTTCATACAGAATATAATGTTAGTGATCCTTCCAAACTTTGCTTTAGCTAATGTAAATTACAAAAATAACTTACAAAGAAGATTTAATATACTATAAAAATTCAAGAAATTGTTATTATAAATACCTCTCAAATTATTACGTCATCAACAAAATTTACAACAACCATCTCATAAAGTTTCGTATATATATGTTATGATCTGGAAACTAACGAATTCTTGTAGGCTGGATCTAAGTTTGCAAGGGCAAAGGCCCTTTTACTAAACTTTTATCAAAACTCAATTAATATATTTATTTTTCATATGGTACTCGATTTATCCAGCTAATCAGTTAAGAATGTCTGCACACTTTTTGACTGCTTGAAACTTTATTTTGTTATAAACCATGTATATTGGAAGGCTTGTAAACTTTTTAACATTCCATTTGTTTTTTTTATCAGTAAACTTAGAAATAACAAATAAGAGATTATAATTAAAACTTTTTTTACTAATTTAAATTTTCATTAGTGTTTTCTTATTTTTCGCATTGTTATCTGTAATCTATCATTGTTTTTATTATCATGGATTTTATTTCAAAGTTTACTTTTATATTTGTGTTTCATTAATTATTTCTGTTATTATCTTGTTAATTTTAGTAGAAAAATTACAGTTTAGAAGTATTGCTCATTAAAAATTTTAACATAAAAAAGAATTCAAATTGCAATAAGTGTTAAAAACAAAATTTAAATTGACTTGATTAATATCAGTTAATTTAAAATCGGTTTGGAGCAAAATCTATTCAACGTAGTTTGGTTTCATTAATTGTCTGAACAGGTATGGTATATATACATGAAATTTTTTATAATATACTTAATTGTTATAGTTTTTGGGCTGTGATTTAAAATATAAATTTGTGAGGCCATTCAGTTGACCTTATAAAAAAAGAATAATATTTTGAAATATCTTCAGGTATCAGAACACGCAATCATTAAGGGTTTGGGAAAGTCATATATAAATAGGATAATATAATAATTAAATAAAGACAGTATTTTTTTTTGGGACTTGAACTTGGAAAAATAATTAAAATTTTAATAATAATCATTGTTTTTTTAATATTATTATTTTAGTTATTGCATTTCATTTCAGGAAAGGCATAAACATCAAAACAATTTAAATATATTAAGTAATATTTTAAAATAGAATATAGTTATCTTTTCCCTGCTTCACTCAGGTATCGGAGTACGTGATAGTCAATGACTTGAGAAAATTATTTTTGTAAAATATTTATTATTTTTATCTATTTAATTTTATTATTTTCTCCTCAGGTATCGGAGTAAGCAATAGTCAAGGACTTGCGAAGAAAATTCTGAATTTAAACATTAGTTATTCAAATATTCATTATTCAAATTTATTGTATTATTTCCCACCCAGGTATCGGAGTACGCGATCATCAAGGACCTGGGGAGGCAGCAACACGACGAGAGGAAAGTGGAGAAAGTTCTGAGGCTGATGCTGCGGAGGGGGGAGTTGCAGCACCGCATGCAGAGGAAGATGCTATACAGGATCAGGTAGGATTGAGGGGATTTTATATGTGGGATAATATGGCGTTTTTCCATGTTTCGTTTTGACACACCAGGGATGATTTTTTGTAAATTTTAAAATAGTTCTGATAATGAATAAAAATAGTTATGATTTTTTTGGATCTGGTAAACTTTATATTAAAACTCAAACATTCGTTTTGTTTTTTCAAAAGATCTTGGTGTAATTTTAAATTTTGATTTTTATAAAGTATTTTTTTTAGACTTATATTCAAAACTTATTGCGAATTGAAAATTAAAATTTTTCTTTAAACGCGGATGTGACAGTTTTGAATTTAAAATTTTTGAAAAGAATATTAAGTGTTTTTTATACTTGTTGGATAATTATGTTGTTAAAAAAATAGTTTTACAATTTTTTGTAAATAAATCCCCTTTTCACTATAGTCAAAGTTTTCTTTGGTTTTTCAAAGCTTAGCTAAATTTTAGTGTCTTAAATTTTTCACATCGAACAACAGTTTTTGCACTTTTACAAAAAAAGCTAGCTTTCGTAATTTTGCTGCAAGTGGAACAGAATAAAATGTTTTTCAAACTTTTTTATGGTGCTTTGTTATCACTTTTAAAAAGCATTTAAATGATGTCTTCTATTTTATGAGTATTGTGAAATTGTATGTTTTTTCTGTTTAGAAAATTTAAAAAGTTAGTTTTTTTGTTTTTTTCCTTTGGACAATAAAGTGTTTTTCACAACCTCATAGTATAGATAGTCTAGTTAAATGATAATAATAATTTATTTTATATAAAATGTTGTTTATTTCGATTACATTTTATACTAAGTTATATTTTTCCAATATTGTTTATTATGTTTGTCTAATACTTGTTATATCCAGTTTAAGTTACAAAAAAAGCTTTCAAGATAATTCTAAATAAAACATTTGAGATAGTTGTTAAAAGAAGCATTTCTCAAGTTACTACGTCATTAACAAAATAAGGAATAGTTAGCTAACACAGTTTTGTATAATCTCGTTATTTTCCAGCTCAGAAACAATCAGTTTCTATCAATTAACGTATGGTTGTCCATTTTGCAAGGGTTTAAGCCCTTTGACTAATGACTCATTCGTGTTCAAGTAAAAGTTATCGTTTCAGATAAAAGTTATTCCATTTATTGAAGTATTTTTAAAGTGTTTTGTACCCAATTAGTTACTTGAATTTATTTTTGTTTATTACCATTACTTCAGGTTATCAAAAAACCTGCAGTCCTAGAAAAACCTGGAGTTGAGAAATTTTGAAAAAATTTTGAATAAAAAAATCTGAAATTTTAAAGAACTTTTACATGTATGGTAATGAAATTTCGATTTGATACCAAAAAGCAATTATAGAGATAGGTAGATAGTTTTTTTGTTATCACTATTTTTAAAACAAATTTAAAGTTGATTTACATGATCTTTTCCCTGTTGTTACAGTATTCAAGATAGTTTTTTACCTTCAACTTGCTTGTAAATTAAAAAAGACTTCAAAACTTGCACTTTTGAAAACCTGGAGAAATCTCTCAAACATTTTTCGCTATGCTGTTATAATGTTTTTTGTTTTGGTTTCATTTTGTAACAGTTATAGTATTATTTGTTTTAGAGTAAGTGGTTTGTCCACAACTTACTTTTGCTAATTGAGGTAGTAACAAAAACTTTCAAAAAAAAAAAATCCACGTATTTTCTTATTCAAGTACTTCTCAAAATGTTACGTCATTAACGAAACCAACAATAAGTAGCTTACAAATTAAATATAGATAAAAAAATTATTTCAGTGAGTATTGTCACCAGTTTAATGGGAATCAAACTTTACATTTTGCAAAGGAAAAACCCTTTTGCTTATAACTTCTACTTATTTGTAAATAAAAGTTACCTTTTCGGATTGAATTCAGTTTGTACAGCTGTAACAATTTAGAATGTGTTATGCACTGTTTTGAAATATGAAACTTTTCGCTGTGCATATGGTCTAGAATATTCTTTAATTTAAAATCAGCTTAGAATTCAAGTATTTTCAATGCAATTTTTTGTCAGTAAATGTTTGAACTTACCTATGTTATCAAAACTAATATGATGTATTATAGTTGTTGTTATGGTATCGACTAAAATTAAAGTATATTCATTTGTGAAGTAACATATCCATTAAATTGAACTTTAATAGTTTATGTTGTAAACATTTCAATTTAAAACCCCTTGTTTTGTTTTTATTTTATTCGTGTCAATTGTAAAAAATAATATTTTTTAATCCAGAAATGTAGTCTTTAGATTTTAGTTGAAATTAAATTTATCCGTTGATAAAGGTAATAAATAGTATAATTTAAACCCTTAATGTTTTAACCTTCTAATTGTTTTCTTTGAAACTTTTTAATTTTATCTCATTTAGGCTTATATGTTTGAGCTGGAATTGTATGACTTAACTTAATTTTATATTTCTATAGATTCATTTATATAATTAAGCTCATATACTTGCGTTTATTGATAGTCAGTCTGTTTTAAATATAAATTAGTCCTCGAACCATTAAACCAATTAAAGTTTGGAAGTAATACTGTATTTTTTAAACATTTTTACTATAGATTACTCTCACTAACTAGTATCTAAGAACAATAATTAACAAAATATTAAGGAAAATATTTAAAGAAGCATTTTTAGTTGGATGTCGTATATTTTGACTTGTAACTTTACAAATATATATGTTGATATGATTTGCAGCAAATGGTGCAAACTTATTTTTTACAATTTCATACTACAACCTTTTATACAGACATTATATATTTTAATTAAATTTTTTTTTAGTTTGTTAAAAATTAAGTTAGTCAAATATTAATTCTGACGTCAATCACCACAAACGTTATCGTTCGTAACATTGTATAAAACTTGGCAAGTTTTGAATATAATCATTTTTTCTTTCATACTTATTTAATTTGTAAGGGCTTATAACCCTTTTTAATCTATTCAGTAATGTCCACTTGTTTACTTTTCTAGGTTGATTGGTAGTCGCAATAAACCATTGAACCAATAAAAATTAAGCAATATGTAGAAGTAATGTATTTTTTTATCATTTTTAACATATTTTACTCTCATAAACTAGTATCTAAGGACAATAATTCACAAAAAATTAAGGTAAATATCTAAAGAAGCATTTTTAGTTGAGTGTCATATATTTTATCTTGTAACATTACAAATGTATGTGTTGATATGATTTGTAGCAAAAACTGCATACTTTTTTTCACGTTTTCAAAATACAACCTTTTATACAGACAACTATCTATTTTAATTAAATTTCAAGTTGTATGGTTTTGGTACTGGTTTTAACTAAAAATTTGAAACATAACTCACTCATTTTCGACAAAAGTTTATTAATTAATTTCGGTTAGCTCTTCTTCAAATTTCGGTTAGCTAAAACTAAATTAAATAAAAAGACATTAAAAAATTCGACAAAAACGACAACAATACTTTAGTAGTATTATTGTTGTCGTTTTGTGTGAAAATGAGTGAGTTATGTTTATAACTTTTTTTAGTTTGTAAAAATATAAAAAACTCAAATGTTTGTTGTGACGTCATTTACCACAAACGTTACCGTTCATAATATTGTATAAAATTTGGCAAGTTTTAAAATATCAATCTTTAAAACAATTCATCAAATTTTTAAGGTTTCAGGACCCTAAATATATTCTACAATATCGCCTCGTTAAATTTTGCCAGGTTGAATTGTAGCAGCAATTCTTAATACATCTTAAACTCAGTTGCTGTCTTTGTACATTAAGAACGTTAAGTCGTAAAAGCTGTTTGTGAAGTGTGAATATTTTTGTTTTAAAAGTATAAGATCCTCTTTTATTTGTACAAAGTTGTATTTAACATTAAAATTAATCGGTACTCCTAAATCATAGTTATTAAGTCAACCTCAACTAAGTTGGACTGAACATTTAAAAAGCCCTTGTTCGAACTTATTTGTTTTAATCGTGAAAAATAATACTGTTTCAACCCAGAATGGTTAGTCACTGATTTTTTTCATATTGTTTGGATTTATTGAATGTTGGATTTATTGAAATTTATTGGATTTATTGAATTCAAATACAAAAGTTTTTTTTTAATTGTTGGTATTATGTTAAGATTTAAAAGTTGTGTTTGCGTTAAAATAATTTAAAATATGAATTGTAGGACCTTTGATAAATCTCTAACAGTTTTAGTTTAATGAAACAAACATCACTAGACATTATAAAGTCTTTTAACACAAACGTTAAATTACAATGTTCAATATATATTTTGTTATGGTTTGAAGAAACTTAAACTACATTGAACTAAATTGTTCAACCTAATATTTTTGAGAGCTAAGAGCTCTTCTGAATAATACTAATAAATATTCCTTTTATAATAGTAAATATTTATACCCAACATAACATAGCATTAAATTATAACCAAAAACTCCTACTAAGTTGTTTTTAATAATATGTGAATTAGATGGTTTCAATTATAGTTGTTTCTTTTTTATTAGTCTGTTTGAGTTTTTGTGAATGTAGTTTTTGAAACTTACTCAATGGTGATATTGATTTTTTTATGATACTATCAATGTAACATTTTTTTTATTACCTGTTGTTTTTGCTGTATAATTAATATAAGTTTTGTTAGCTTGTATTTAAAAGTATTGTACAAATATTTGTTGTTATTGTTTTATCAACTAGTTTTTTTGTCTCCGAGTTTCACAAAAATGTTTTAATAACACAAATGTTTATTTTGCTCAATATTATTTGTTGTTAAAGAAGCAAATTGTTTTATTGACTAACTTAATAGTTTACATGGGTAAAATACTCTTCTATGACTTAGTATTGTAAATAAATCACACGTATTTCTCTAACATTTTTTAATACAAACTTTTAGTGAACACTCTAAAATTGCTTATTACTAAAGTTATAACTTTAAAGCACTTTATTTTCAAAATTTATAGAAACTTCAATTAGTATAAAACACGAACAAATTCTTAAAAATTATCATAAATATATTTTGAGAACTAATAAAATTCAATTAATTAGTCTGCATGTTATTTTGTTTCGAACAGACATTATTTTAATTAAAAAAAAATCTTATCATTTATCTTGTATGGCAGTAAATGGTCTATTTCAATTGTTTTGTTTTAAGCAATATTTTTTTTTCAAAGACTATTTTTTTTCCTAAGCCATATTTATTAATATGTTTAAATAGTTTTTTTATTAATGTTCAAAAATGTACACTTTATACCTTTATGTAAAAAGAGTGGTAATATTCTATCTAAAATATTACTTTTAGTTATTTAAACTTTATTATTTTTCCAATTGTTTAATTTTTCTTCATTTGCTAAATAGCTTAGTACTTTTATTATAGTAATTTTCTACCACAAAAATAACAAATACTACATTATTCTTTTGCCATCACTTTTACGACATAGATGACAATTAATTATTTTAAATATAACTACTTGTTTGAAAATACCAGATTTAAAACGATTTGCTTTAAAATATTTGCATCCAAATAACTACATCTTCGCCTAACTTTTTCTGATAAACAGTAGTTTTTTTAAACGTTTAAAAAATAAGTTTTTAAAAAATCAAAAGTACGTAACTTACAACAAATGTAATATTTCGAATATTTTTATAAATTACGGCAAACATTGGTAAGGTAAGTAAAAAGTCTTTCAACGTATAAGTAGTTTAATTAAAGGAGTAACAAGTTCTCCTACTAATCATATTTTGCAAGTTTAAAACACATAGTTAAACTAAACAGCTTAAATAAAAAAATGATTTTTTTTTTAAAATGTGTTTATCAAAATTGT
The DNA here is from genome assembly GCF_965202585.1 of Thalia democratica. Classification (NCBI taxonomy): domain Eukaryota; kingdom Metazoa; phylum Chordata; class Thaliacea; order Salpida; family Salpidae; genus Thalia; species Thalia democratica. Next base: position 82,906,996 of record NC_139167.1, read on the forward strand.
TATCAAATAATATGACCATCTAAAAAGATGAAACATATTACATTAGCAGTTTAATGTAAATTTCATTTACAAATAGTAACTAAGAATATAAAGTTTCAAAAACAAGTAGTAAGTAAAAATTTGTATTTTGTATAAAAGCTTTTTTAAAATACTAAACTATTTTAAATAAATTTTAGAAAATGTTTTTCACAATATAAATGCCCAAATACAGCAGTTATATTATCAAAAAAAATATACTTTATATTGTGAAAAGATTTTGCAAAACATGTCCAGATACGTTAATGAGCTTTAAGTTTGTTTCTATATCGTTTAACGAGACTAAAATTTACTTTATTTATTAGTCTTTCTTAATTAAGTTTCACTTTGTATTTTTCCTTCAACATTTTAAATGTAATTTAGAACATTTTAAGGCATTTTTTTCACTAAATTCGAAAATAAAACATTTTGTAGTTGCTGTTAGACTACTGAATTATCTAAGATGTTTGTTATTATTTGCTAATTTTTAATTATTTTAATATAAAACACTAGGTAGAAGTTTAAAATTCAATTTAGTATTATTTATTAAAAAACAAAAACAATTGCTTAAAATATTTGGTGCTTAGACCTTGTGCACAAAAACTCTTTTGGTTTTTGAGTCGCTTATCACAGATACATTTGAATGTCTTGTCCAGGAAGTCTAATTTATAAAAATTAATAAAACTATTTTGTTAGTAGCTTTGCGCGTTTATGTATTATTGCAAGTTTAAATAAACAACATATTTCACAACATGACCAACAAAAACAGCATCCAAGACAACCTACGATAATAATTTAGCCAATCACTGACTAACCATGAGTCATTAAAGCCACACTTTATTGAGTTTTGTAGATTATATAGTTGATTATATAAGAGGAAAGTATAGAAAACTATTATCAACAATACAACTATTAAACTTTAATTTCGATGTAAAACTTAACACAGTATAAATTAAAGTGACTGTGATAACTGTATCACATAATGCAATAATGAACAACGTTTAATTAAAATTAAAGCCAATCCTGAATAAACTTCAATTTTAATGCCACTTTTGTTAACTAATAAATGAACTAAGTAAAGTGTACTAAAGAAATTATTTTAAGTACTATAGTAGTTATTAAAGTACACAAAGTGCCAAAACTAAAATAATTATTAAAAAGTAAAGCACCAAGCTATTTGTTGAGTAGAACTATAAGTAAATTACAGTTGCGATAAGTTTATTACTTATAAGCAGTGGGTAAGTTTTAATAGATGCTGTATAACAAAAGGTTCGTTGATATAAAAAAAAAACAATTGTATTACATATATACTATATATACTAGAAAACAATTAAACTGTTGTTTATTAGTATTTAGATAGAGTTAGTTGGTAACTTGTTTTAAAAGTAAAAGAAAGTAATTAAACTTAAGGTTTCTTTAATTTATTAAAACCTTACTCTAGTAAATGTTTTAATCTCAATAATATATTCAAGTTTCTAAAAACTTAATAATTTTAAATTTATAATGTTTAAAAATTAAATTGTTGAAGTTTTATACTTTAATTTACAAATATGTATATTAACATATTTATTATTTCACAATTTGTTTTAGATATAATTGTTTTTTTAACCTGTTACAACACTTGGGATTACCCAAAACTATTCATGAGATACTAAACAATTGAAATAAATCTTAATTATTTACTAAATTGTCATGGTTAATTTTAAACATAAATTTAAAAAAATACTTTAGGTACATAAGAAATACTAAATGTTTATTAAGTTTTTGATGTATATTGAACTAGTTTACTATAGATAGTTTAATTTAAATAATTGTAATTTTCATTACTTTTTTTTTATTGTAAATTAGCTTTCACAACTATAATTAAAATTTTGATTATAAGTTTAACTTTATAGAGAAACTTCACTTACTATACTAAAGAGATTTTTTTTATGCGAAGCACCAAACAAAATAATTTAAATGTAAATAAAAAGTTAACTCTTACCTTATTTAGCTTTAAATATTGTTCAAATTAATAAAAAGTTCTACATATAAATGTAACTGAATTAAAAAAAATTGTTGATAAATATTATTACTCATCAAAAATATCAAGTATTAAATCTAGCTTAATAATTTTAGTATTATATTTTAAGTAAGTAGAAAGAAAAACAATACTTAAAGACAGTTGATTAAAAGATTCATAGTATTGAATATAATTAAATAGTTAAAATTGGCTCTTTATAAATAAAAGAAGACTAACCAGAAAAAGTTTGTAACTGTTTGTAACTGTAACCAAAATATTTTATCAAGTCTTATAGATTAGTAAAAATTGTTTTATGAAGACATCAAATAAGACATTAAATTTAAACTAAACAAGCCAAAGACAGTGGCGTTCAGAAAAAAATGATATAATTAGAAAATTAAATCGAAAACTTTTAACCTGTATTGCTAGTTATCGAACACAACGCAAATTGTAATGTGATTCTATAACAAAACTAAAACCATTAATTTAATATTTAATTATTGATTTAATTTATTTTTAAAACATAGTGACGTCACTTCTTGTTTACCGCAAACTTTTTCATCCAACTATTATTTATATATACCAAATTGAATTTAATTAATCAATCTCATTTTTAAGCTCCTGATTTCAATTTGCAGCCGCGAAATGCAGCTTTAATGACAAAGTTGATGTAATAATATACAAAGTAATAAATTTCATGCTATCATTATAGACAAATTTATAACACTTCATTGCCTTAAAAAGCTTGTAAAAACGTTTTAGTTTTTGAATACAAATTTTTATGTTTTTTTAATTTTCATGTGATTTTAAAACTAAAGTCAACTTTTCCTTTTTTTTTCATGCTTAAGTATGTAAGAGACACGACTTTTTACATTATAACTTAAATTAAGAATTTAAGCGCTTTTGGTATTCACAAACTCCATTCTCAAAATACTAAACACTCACACTATTAAATAATTGGAAACTTTTAATAAAGTTACTAAAGAAGAATACTTAGACAATCTTAGTTAAACATTTGCTCGATCTAAAATGACTCAAACACAATTTAAAACCCTTCTAGGAGAATTCTCACAAAGCTTCTTTCTCTTCAATGGCGCAGTATATCAACAAACAAACGTTTTATCAATGGGCTCACCTCTCGCACCTTTACTGGCCAACTGGTTTGTCAGTCAGTTAAATACAAAATTACTTTATTGTTTAAAAACAAAATGGGCACTCCCTGATCAAAGCACCACGCTACGCCACTGTAAGAAACTAAAAATTTTTGATAATACTGTTTAAATTGAAAACTTTACATAAATAAATCATTTAAAAAAAACAAAATAAATAAATAAATTAAAAAAAAATATATTATATAAAAAATACAAAATGCTGACCCCTGTTCTAGTAGATGTATTATTGTAAAAAGTATTTTTAAGTTTATAGCGACTTGAAAATTTTAATTTAATATGATTAGAAATTAAACTGCGAAAACTTATATTTCAAGCTACAACAATGAATGTAAACATTTTTATTTATTTTTATATTTTTTCATATATTATTGTTTAGTAATCTAATGCAAGACTGGGTATTAACTAAAACTTTTCATGGGCTGTAAAACAATTCAAAACAAGTTTCATGTAAATACAAAAGTGTTATTACTAATCATCATATATAACCCAAGTTGAATTTAACTAATTAATCTCCTTTTGTACATTCCTGATTTTCAATTTTGCAGTCACGTAAGCGGCTTTAATAACAAAGAAGATGTAGTAATATACAAAGTTATAATTTAATTAAGTACACTTTATGCAGCAAAACATCATGGGATTATAATAGATAATTATAAATCTTGAACTCCCAAAAGACGCAATATAAGCGTTTATGTTTTTTTAACATTAAAGTGATTTTGAAATTAATATCCCTTTTTGTAATTTATTAAACACTTATTGGTTTAAGGTTTTATAGTGAAATGGCTAGTTATTCATTCGTTTTCCATCACATTTTGTTGACTTTGGTTTATGTAACCATCCATAAAAAAACTATAACTTAAACATATAATATAACAAAGTAGTATAACGAATGTCTAAACTAAACACATATCTGAATAGAATAGATTTTAAACAGAAAATACATGATAGTACCAATTGAAATAAAAGTATACTTATAAACTCTATTTCCAAAAAATTACATTTGTTAAAGTACAAATAACGTAAAAGTCAACTTAGAGTATTAGTTACCTGCTTTTTTACGATGAAAACTAAAACTAATGACGTTTTGTTTTTTTTAGTACAAAGTGGTGCCAAAATTTGTTACTTATAATAAAACTGCGTAAATACTACTTAAAAATAGAAAACTGTATAAAAATATGAATAGTAATCTAAGTCAGTTGGTAATTAAGTGTTTTTGAGAGTGACTTAAAAGTTTAAATAACTTTGAACAAAAATAGTTTGTTTTAACATGTATTAAAAATTAAATCTACTTTATATCATAAATCAAGTTATATAAATAAACTCATTGATAACAAAAATACAACAAACTAAAACCTTGAAAAAACTTAAACAAAAAATAATTAAGTACTAATTAATAAAAACTTCTAAACCTAAGCTATATTAAAAATTTTTATTATTTATTTTATTAAAACGAAAGTAATTTTTAATTTTAATAATAGTTCAATAGTTAAAAAAAAATTTGCATTAATGTTAAATAATTGCAAATAAATTTAAAGAAAACACTAAATACAGGCTTAATAACAATTTATAAACTTTATTAATTTAAAGTTAAAGTATCTAAAATATATGTAGTGTGAGTATAAGTCATCTGCATCTCAAACAAATAGCATTTTTACAAAAAGTTTTTAAAAATTAGGTAAAACGATGCATTATAAGTTTTATTAATTATATATCTATTCCATATTTCTAACAAAAAGGTTTTAAATACTTATAAAAACAAAAACAATAATAAGAAAAACATTGAAATATCACTAAAAAAACTTACTTAGAAGTGTATATATTTTTTGTTTTCAGTTTAATCGGAATAGTTAAACATAAAATAAATAACAAATGCATTGTATGAATTTAAAATGTATTTCAGTATTTTTTTATTTTCAAAAAAACACTAAACGTTTATCTAAAAACAATTAACTTATAAGTTTTTCTAGCATGTTGTTTTTAAGCTAAAAATTAGCTGCGTTAAACATTTACAATATAGTAAAACTACCTTGTAAAAGTAAGTAAATATAAAACCTTAAAAACAATAAAAAATACTAAAGTATTAAAATGTTAAGATTTGAATCCTCTTTTTCAATCATGTTTTTTATGGTTTTATAGTTTTTGTAATCTAGATTTTGCTTATATTATAACAGTTAAAAAACTAAAAAAGTAAATTTAGATAATACCTTATTTCTTTTTTCAAGTTTTTTTTGAACATTAAGCCAAAATAAATAAGTTTTTAATAATATCTTGATAATATTGTGAGTTCAATACCATTCTAACTTTATTAATCCAACATTTAAGTTAAATTGTGTCTAGTAGGTTATTTAAAACAAAATCACTATTGGGTTTTTTTCTTCAAAATTAAAAAAATCAACGTTATAATAAAAGCTGAAGTACTGTTGAAATAAGAGTTTGAAATAAATATGTACCATAAGATCTTTTTAAAGAACATCTCTTATCGAGCTTAAGTCGAACTGCACAATAAAACAAATATAATAAGAATAAATTTCTACTAAATATGAACTGTAAAAGCAATTTAGAATTGAAGTCTTAGAAGCAAAACTAAAAGTTACTGTCGCGTTGTACAGCTTTTAAAAATGCTCTCAACATCTAAAAGTAGTACAATTTTATTTTTAAACAGCTTTTCTTTATATTAAAACATTTAAAACTGAAGTTTGCGGGTTACAGTAATGACGTCAGTAGGTTACTATTAAATTTTAACAATTCTCAGAATGTGTTTAGTATGTGACTTTGCTGAAAGTATAATTTAAATTGAAACGGCAGCACTATAATTGAATTAATGTTTGGTTTTAGTAAAAGATATAACATACTGATTAACCAAAATAAATGTTTTAAACAATAAATAGTTTGGTTTAAAAACGTATATATATTATTTGTAACTTAGCTTACTAGTTTTAATTCTATTCTTAAATTAAACTTTACTTTTAAGTTTGTAGAAAATTTTGTTTTGTTCACATAAAGAAAATAAACTAACAAAAAATTATGTAAATCAAATTTTTAATGATTTTATTTTTGAAATTTATGCTAAATTAAAAAAATGCGTGTTTTAAAGTTTCTAGCATAATAAGTTTAAAAAAGGTAATAAAATTAAAACCGATTAAAGCATCAACTTAATTTAAGTAAAAAAAAAGTATATTTTACTTAATTAGAACTTAGTAAAATTTATACCATACTGGCTAACAAATTTAGACTGCTTTTTTATTTTTAACTGAAATGTTAAGTGAAATTTTTTACTTTTTTCTGAGAACTTTTAAAATTATTCTTTAGTTTTCTCGTATAAAAACGCAAATCATTAGGCCTTTTTTAAAATTAAGGTTATTGCAAGTTATTAAAAATAAAAAAGTTTCGTGGTTTAAAAGTTTTACAATGAAAAATAGATTACATTAAATTAGTATCTTGTGTTAATATATAATTTCCTTTAGGAAACTACGAAAAATGGAGTATAGCTAAATATAAGAAAAAAATTAAGTAAACAAAACAGTTCTAAGATTTTTTTTCAAACTAAGGTATTTAATTACGATCAATGACTCATTTGTCTTGAAATCTATCATTTTAACACTATATATTTTTTGTTTTGAAACAATTATAATTAGATACAGTAGTTTTAATTTTAAGAATACACTAGATAAAATTTTTCTAGAATAAACTAATAGTTTAATCGTAAATTTAAAAAAAATCTAAAAGAATTTTAAAAAATTTATAACTTAAAAAAATCGTCAGCTATAAAATATTCTACATCACATAAAAAATCTAAAAGAAACTTCTAAAACAAATTTACCAAAAAGTGAAATTATGATGAATTATAGTCGCATTTTGCGACTTAAAATAAAAGAAAATCGACCGAGCAATTGGTTTCAATCTTATAAAATATGTATTTTAGTTTATAACGCAATTGTAAGCTAGAGTGTGCTGAAATATTTTAGCGACGTCACAAAACGACGTCGCAAAATTTATGCGCGCAGTTTTAATCTGAAAATAAATTCTAAACTTTAAAATAATAAAAAATCGTTTTAAATAGTTTAAACTTTGAAGCTGTTAAAAAGTAAAACAGAAAAAAACAAAAATATTAAACTATTTTTTTTAAGAAAAGCGTAATTGACATAATAAAAAGTAAAACTTATTCTTACTTTATATAAGGTATACAATCAAAAATGTTTACCATGTTTTGCAAATAAAACTAAAAAAATGAACTTACATATATTTATATATTTAATTCGTAGCAACTGGTTTTAAGTTTATATGAACAGTTTTCTCAACATATATTATTAATCATATTGAATTACATTTATAGTTTTTTTAAAACTGTTGTTAGTTTAGACTGATTTTTATGTCAAAATCAGTTGAAAGTAATTTCAGATAAAAATAACTTAAAAACTTAATTGACAACTTCTTTTAAACAAAAACATCTAATTAGAGTTATTTTGAACTTAACCCACATACTGTTGCTTCTCTGCAGCTATTCTTGACTGAATCTCAACAATTAGAATTAATAATAAAAGAAGAACAGTTGTTATTTTAGATGTCATTGATTTAACAATAAAAATATACTGGTATTTATATTAATGCTGGGCGAATCTTGTGTTAGGTTGTCTTAAATGTTGTTGTTTTTAGTCGTGCGGAAAGTTCATTGTTTATTATTGATAGCGCAAATAATATCAACTTTGTTTATAATTGCCTAAATAAAAACTGGTTAACATCATGCACGTGTAAAAAATAATATAAGAGTTTTATACCAACATTTTACTTTCAACTACTTTTTACGGAAAATATTTTGTGCGAGTTCACTTAAGATATAAAAGGACAAGTTAAAAAAAAAGAGAGATAAAAGGTTTATTATTATATATAAATTAAATTTAAAGTTATAAGTGATGAGTAAAAATACTGTTTTATGAACTATTTAAGAATTTTTTTAAAATTTTATTATTTATTTTAATCGCTATTATGTAATGTTGCAAATAATTTATTTAAACTTCATCCTTATATTCTTATTTTCTCTTAATTTTAACTAATTAGCTATAAAGCCTTTAAAAATTTTAGTTTATCCTTCAAGACAATTACAAAAATACTTCATTTTAATATTTCAAGTTTAATAAACGTTAACAATTGTCTATTCTGACTATTTATTGATTCATTTTTTTATAGTACGTGTGTGGTATAAATATTATTAACACGTAACAAATCTTGTAGTTGAAAATTTTCCGAAAAAAACTTAATTGTTGTGATACTTTTAAACTTAGACGCATTTTAAAAATATTAAATATTACATATCTTCAAGTCATTTACTTTATGACTAGTTTTTCAGGTTTTGTATAATACTTAACTCGTATAACAAAAAACGTGTAGCTATATATTTTTTAGACAGTTTTTTATATGTAGAACATTAGTTTACTGTTATACTTTTTTTAAATCTATAGTTTAGACATGTTTCACAAGTGCGACAAAGTGTTATGCTGTTAAGATTCGGTTGATGAATTCACTATGGAAGTTTTTAAGTTGTACAGCGCAGCTGTAATCCACAATATCAAAGAAGTATTAATTATTTAATTAAAGTAAAAGCACTTACAACACATCTATATTGATACTTCAACTTATTTTTTTGGTGTATTTTATCTTACTCCTTGTTTTATTTAAACAAAAGCTTAAGATATTTTCAGTTATACTTTGCTAAATTTAAATTTGATATTTATTTTATAAGAAAACTAAAGTGTTAAATATAAATTTTTATAAAAAAAAAAAAGTATTATTATAATTTATGGCTAATCGCATTTAACGACGAATAAACTAATTAAAAACGAAAAAAAAAATTGTTCTGCGCTTTAATAGCTTGTATTGATAAAAATATTAAACTTATGTTAATTTCAAATTGTGCATGATGCTTTAATTTATTTTGTCAGCCCATGTTCACTGCATTAAGTAAAAAATAGTAAAATTGATAACATAAGATGTATACATTATTGTTATTAATAGTTTAATAGTTTGGAATAAACTAACTTACTAAAATTAGAACTAAAGAATATTGTTGGTTTAAGGTCCTGTAACTACAATCAATTATAGTCGTTAAAAATAAACAAAATTAGTTATTTGTAATCGCATTTTAATTCTTCTGCGATTAGTATAAGTCATAAATGTAAAATTATAATCAGCATTAATAAATAAACATATCCAACTAATTAAAACTACAAAAACAATTTAAATTACTTTTAGTCTGAATATTTAAAAATGATAACTAAAAAACAATAAACTATTTCTAAACAGAACACCAAATTCCGATATCTAAGTTTTAATGTTATCTAATTTAAAAGTCGATTTTGATGTTTTGTCTTTATTTTAAACTACTTGTCTTAACATTATCATTTACCATTTAACATCTGACAGCATCAATCATGATTTTGTTATGAAAGTATTCTTTATAAATACAGTAACCTCTCGTATCTTTACGCACTCGTGACGTTATGCACTCTCGTTTAGTTACGCATTTTAGAATTCTAAAAAATTCAAAAAATAAAATTTATAATTTTCCTATATTGCAAAAATTAGGTTTATTGTATATTTTCAAGTGAAATTAGTATTTTTGCATTATTAGTTTGTGCTTTTCATAAGAAGCCTACTGAACTCTATTGATTTGACTTTTATAGCTTAGGTGTCTTAACACCCCTCCTTTTATACCTTTAAAAAGAAAAAAAAAATCAATTCCTCAAATTTTTTTTGGCATGATATTTCATTCCTACTCCTAAAATCTATTAATATATCTTTGATACAATGCAAGACAAGTTTATTATTATGTGGGCAAAGTACAAATTAAAACAAGTTGTAGTAGAATAAAAAATTTTTTTTTTAAATGTTTCTAATATTTTATAGATTTTTGTTCAAAAGATTTTTTGTTATGCTTAATTATTAAAAGCGTAATAACATTGGTTACAGCCGTAATAATAAGGTCAAAAATAAAGCTCAAAGGTTCAAATCCTTGAAAATTGTACTCTGAATTTTAGAAAACAGTTAGAAAAAACTGTTAATTTTTTCTTTATATAATCTAATTATCATCTGAAGTATTTAAAAAACATAAGCCTTGATAAAATTGTCTATAGAATTATGCTTAGTTTGAGTTAACATTTTTTTTTAATAAACACAAATTTTTATTATAAACTTATTTAGTCTAAATTAACTAAAAGATGAAAATAAATTGCCATTTTAGAAGAACAAAATATTACTACTTATTATTTTTAAATTTTATAATTTTTACTTTTGCTTTAGCATTTGGTGTAAAATATTATCAAAAAACCATTTTAAAAACTTGTTAATCGATTCAAACTTACTTAAGTTTTGTATCAATTTTTACTTTGTTGGAAATAAATTGGTAATAAAAAAGTTTGAAAATTTTCGTTTAAGTATTTAATTGTTTAAATTTCTAATATTGAATCCAAGGAATTTACAAAGATGTTTCTCCCACCGATGAAAAAATTAACACAATCTAAAAATTTAGTTGTCGCTGAGGTAGTAACTATATAGGAAACACATCTCAAAGGTTTCATGTAAGAATCGATCAACATGTTCAAAAAGTCTTGAAAAAATTGTTTGATGGCCGTTCTGAGAAACCAACGAAAAAAAACTTCTTGGCGATTCGGCAACATTTGTTGGACAATCTTGAGTATGTTAAACATTATAAAAAGGTCAATTTTTCAGTTTTAGTGAGAGCGGAGAACTCTTTCCTATTGCATATCCTGGAAGCCTTATGTACTCAATGTTTAAGGCCGAGTTTATGTGAGCAGTTTACCAAACTAGACTTTTTAAATCCTTATATAAGTAATTTTAAAGTAATAAGTTTCTTGTTAAATTTTATTTTTAAGTATAGTTTTAATTTTAATTTTTATCGCTTGTTTAATTAGATTGTTATAATTCTAACGAGTTTTATTAATATACCAAATTTATTTGGCATAAAAACTTTTTTTTTGATAATTTAACATTTGAATTTGATTTAATTTAAATAACAATGAATTTTTAACATTTGATTGTTACGTCATTTTATATCTTTAAACTTAAAACTTCAGTATTATTTTATTTCAATTTGTATTCATTCAAATTCAGTAAGAAACTATTTCTAATGAGCATTACTACGAAAGTACTAAAATAAATTTAAAGAAAATGCAATGTACTCTGTTACATATTTTGAATAAATTATGCACTGGAAAAAAGCTGTTCAAATATTTATATATCAAATATGAGTACTATATTAAAATTTACCTTTAACTGCTTCTTTTATTCTTATTAGCATAATTTTGGTACTGATATATTTTTCTAAATTATAAATAATGCAATTTTATTACTTATATATTGTTAAATTTCTTAAAACAAAGTATTCTTCTTTAAAATTTTTAAAGTTGTAGTTAAAGTTAGCAGTTGGTTTATAACAGTAATTTTTAAGAAAAAAGCTATTATATTTATAAAAGTTTAAGTTTAAAAGTTTAGCATAAGTTTTAAAAGTCTAATAGCGAATTAGTAAAATATAAAAACAAAAATTTAATTAAAACTCAACTAAATAGATAAAAAACTGAGAAAAAAAAAAATTAATCGTAGTTTTTTTTTTAATTATAAACAAATACCAATCTCAACAACTGTTTTTTTTGGCTGTTTATTTGTAGTCGATCTCATAAATAGATATATACTTTTAAAACCACGTTTTAACTTTACAAGCTTGAATTTTATACAAAAGTACATGTTTTAGAGTATAATTTGAAAGTAATGTAACATTTTTAGTCAAAAATTTTTAGTTTTTATTTAAATTAACCTATTAAACTAACGTAAATTAAGATTTAAAACAGCAAGACTTAAGTTTAACTAATTATTATAAAGGCTTAAATTATAATTCTTTAACATGTTAAATAAATATTAAAAATGTTTTATAAGTATTTTCTTAATTTCATAAGTAGAAATTAATATAATAAATACTTAAACGAAAATTTTCAATTTTTTTATTACTTATTTCTTTTCCAACAAAATAAATATTGATACAAAACTTAAGTAAGTTTGAATGAATTAACAAACTTTTAAACTGGTTTTTACGATAATATTTTACCTCAAATGCTAAAGCAAAAAAAAAAAAAAAAATAAAAATAAATAATAATTTGTTCTTCTATAATAAAAATTTATTTTTCATTTTTTAGTTAATTAAGACTAAATTAGTTAAAAATGAAAACTTTGTTTTTATTAAAAAGGAAATTATTAAACTAAAATAAGCATAACTCTAAATACTATTTTATTATAAATTTTATTTTAAAATTTTTCAGATGATAATTAGATTATATAAAAAAAAAAACTTAACAATTTTTTCTAAATTTTAAAACAAACTTTTTAAGGATTTAAACCTTTGAGTTTTATTTCTACCTTATTTTACGGCTGTAACCGATCTTATAACATTTTTGATAATAATGCATAACAAAAAATGGAAATAAAAGTTGAAAACTTTGTTCAATAACAATTTGCAATGATAAAAAATTATTACAAAATTTTTAAAACGTTTGTTTTTGATTGCTAACCACTGTTGCAGTAGTTTTTAAAATTGACAAAGTACTAATGGTTGAAACTATAATGCCCGATAATAACAATTTTGAAACATTTTCATATACGTTATCTAAAAACATATACTTGCGATTTTACATTAGTGACGTCAGCAGAACATTATCGAAAATTTTGCACTGTGCGTACTAAGTTATTTCTGCATTTTCTGCTTAGTTATTTTTGTCGCAAACAATAAAAGCGTTCTTTAATTTGTTTTTTTAGTTTTTAACTTTTGAAAGGCTGCATTCATACGCTAGAATACTTTTAAAGAGTTTAACTAGTGTTTTAAAATCTTACTTCTCTATTTGACTAGCACAACTAATGAACTCTTTTTCGATTATACATAAAAGAAAATAGATTGTAGAATTTTGATTTTTAACGTGTTAAACTAAAAATAGTTTAACGAACTAAAACACTACAGACATTGCAAAGCTAACTCAAAAAATCATTAAATTTTAATCTTCCTTATCAGACTTAGAAATATAGTTCATAAAAAAATATGTTATGCTACAAGTACAATAAACAATTTAAAACGAGCTTTTATTTAATTTATTTATAGTGACTTATATTTTAATTTCTTTAAATACACTAGTTAACTCATTTAACGCGATTTCTAATATTTTCTTATGATAATCAGGTAATAAATTATTCCAAAAAAAATATATTTCCGAGGCATTAATTTATTTTGAAGAATAATAGTAAAAAATTAAAAGGTAACAATATTGAATTACAAGGTTCTTTAGCATTATAAGTAAAATTTACCGTTTTATTATCAGGTTATTTTAAAAGAGCTACAGTTTTACGAAGTATCTTTTATCTAAAACATTACTTTTATTTACTTATAATTTTTATTATTGTTAAAGTTTAACTTATGTTTTGATAAACTGTAAATTTCTATAACATAATATAAATAGTCTTTAGGTACATTTATATCAATACTAAACTTAAAATTTGGCAAAACATCGTACAAAATCTAATAGTTATCATAGATATTCTTAATTTTATTTTTAAGGTTGCTTTAAGTTGATTAGCCAAATTTTAAGGATTTATAGTCTAACAGAAAACTTTGACACTTATTTTTTTTACTTTATCTTAGAGAAAAATTTTACAGATGTATACAAAAAACTAATAATTAAATGACCAACAACAAGAATAAAGTATATATTTTTTAAGAAAACACAAACATCAGTTACATATTTAAATTTAGATAAAATGGTAAAAATATTAATAAATTAAGTTCTGGCACTTTAGTTTTTAACGTTCCGTTGATATGATACATCATGCACGTGTAAAATAAACATAAATTTTTAATTTATCTTGATGAGATAAATTTAAGTGTTATAAGTTAAAGTCTATAATTTAAAGATTATCAGATAATAAAGCTTAATAAGTCCTTTTTAAATATATTACATATATATCATAAAGAATATTTTATTTAAAATTAAAACATTAGATAATTTGTAGGTTGATAAGTGAGTCTTTGAATTACTAAAAGGTTTTATTGAGCTCTACTTTAATTTAAGCGAAATGTTTTCAGTTTTTTATTAATCTAAACTTTTATTATCATAGTTTTGTTTTCAGTATGGTGATTTATATGGTATGTAAGTTTTTATAAGCATTGTAGCAATAGTAAGTAGTCTAGTGTTATCGCTCAAAAAATTAATGAACAGTAATTGTAATACGAAATAAATTGTTTTTTTGTTAGGGTTCGATTATAATTTAAAAACTTCTTCATTGCAAAGTTTGTATACGACGAAAAAAAGAATTAGAGTATGTATACAAACCAAAACCAAAACTTTAATTTAAATTAATCTTAATGTTTTTTAACTTTACAAAACTTTTAGCATACGAAAAATTAAAATGCACATAAGTTGAAACTTTATGTACCATATTATAAATCTTCTTTGACTATTAATTACAAAATGAATTCCCTCATTACTAATTAATCAGTAAATTTAAAACGTATAAAACTGCATTTAAGAAGATGTATTAAATTAATCAAAGTGTATTATTTTTAATTTATTAATGCTTAGTATTTGTTTCTATGGCTAATTAGTACTTTTACGTTCAGCATAAAATCTTTAGTTAAAGATTATAGTTTTAATTACTACAAAAACAGAATTACAAATAAAAAATTGGGTGTATAATATAACACCAGACTCTTTTTTAATTGATAAGCATTATATTTGATCTTTAATTTTATGTGCAATTTAATAAAAAGTCTTGAAAAAGGACTCATAATAATTAACATGGTAGTTAGTTGTATATACGATCAGGTTAAATTTATTCTTAAAGAAAAAAAACATATATAAAGTTATAAAAAATTTTATATACTTTACTTGAAACTAACAAAAGTTATTCTAGTTAAACCTTTGTGTTTGTATCCTGTAATTGCTATTTATCCTTAATAATTCATTTTTAAGTTTAAAGTCAAAATTCTTTTTAATTGATAAATTTTGATAAAGTTCATTTACTCTTTGGGAGTAAAAATTTAGTACTTTAAAGATTCTTTTTTTATAAGCCAAAAAAAGTTAAAGATAACTTCGTAATTAAACTTTTAACAAAGCTAAATAGTACTTAAGTACTAGCGAGATACTATTTTAATTTTCTAAGCAAGAGTCAAAAATTAAAAAAAAAATAACGCTGTTGAATTCGGAGTTTGGTTTCATTTAAACATGATTAAAACTTTTTTAAACTTAAAAGATCTTTGTTTTTTGACTAACATCTAATGTGATTTGTTATTTAAGATAGTTTTCAGTAATAGCATTTTATTTTTTTAATAGTTTTTCTTAAACAAAAAAGATTTCTTTAAAATATTCAATAGATTTTAAGATTTAAGGGCATAGGGAAGTTAGTTTATTTTTCAGTAAAACAACATTGGCTCTTATATCAAAGATTTAAATACAAACTACAATCGATTTTATCAAAATCCTGATTTTTTTTAGTCGTATTGGATATTGTAACTATTATAAAAAGTCTTTAATACAAACCATAAATTTTTGAGAGTCAATTTTTATAAATTTCAAAAATTACCTAAAATATATCCCCGCCTTCATTTTTAAGGCAAGTTATTTCAAATTTTTACATAAAGTCTTTTATTAAATTTCAAGAAGACTGAATGGAGGATTTTTTTTATTTAAAAAATTAAACTTTACCAAAAAAAAATAATTTGTTTTATTTCACTGTAAAGGTATTTAATGTGGTAAAAAATTGTTTGAACTTTGTTCAATAGATTATAAAAACTTATACTTTTACAAAATCATAAAAATATTCATTTTATTTACAAACTAAAAAAAGAAGTTTAAAAAATTTAAAACTAGGTGTTGACTTTATTACTTTTTACCACAAACTTAAGTTATATTTACATCGTTTTTATTGTAAAAACTGTAACTTACTTAACTTAACTTAAGTTACATTACCCTCAATTTCTAATTCAAAAAGTTGATTATTATTGTATAAATAGCCTTAATACTTTAATCAGTGGGGCAATATTTTAAAGAACATATTTTGTAACGATATTTATACATAGATATGAATTTTTTTAAACGATTTATAACTCATGCTTTTTTATTTTTTTTGTTAAATACTTAAAAGTTATTCTTAGTTTTAAACTTTCCAGTAAAAAAATGATTACTACTTAATGAATTTCAAAATGCATATAATGATATATAATGCAATATATATGTAGTGTTAAGATGGGTGGTAGTCAGAATGACACAGCGACAATATGACACGGTGCGTCACTTCGACACGGAGGGTCACTTTGGCACGGCGACAAAATGACACGGTGCGTCACTTTGGCACAAAGGGTCACTTTGGCACGGCGACAAAATGACACGGTGCGTCACTTTGGCACATCGACAAAATGATACGGTGCGTCACCTTGGCACGGTGCGTCACTTAAGCACGGAGGGTCACTTTGGCACGGCGACAAAATGACACGGTGCGTCACATTGGCACAGCGACAAAATGACACGGTGCGTCACTTTGGCACAGTGGGTCACTTTGGCACAGCGACAAAACGACACGGTGCGTCACTTTGGCACGGAGGGTCACTTTGGCACAGCGACAAAATGACACGGTGCGTCACTTAGGCACGGTGCGTCACTTTGGCACAGCGACAAAATGACACGGTGCGTCACTTTGGCATAGAGAGTCACTTTGGCACAGCGACAAAACGATACGGTGCGTCACTTTGGCACGGAGGGTCACTTTGACACAGCGACAAAATGAAACGGTGCGTCACTATATCATGATTAACAAACTTATAAGCAAAACTAAAATTCTTCAGTAATATAACTTTTAAATGTAAAATTTTGATAGTAATTAGTTAAACAAAAGATTTATTGTATTTTTTCCAAGCTAAAGTAGCTTAATACATTTGAAACTATATATGAGACATTTCTTTAAAATTAAAGTCATAGTATAAAAACAAAAATGTTCTTAAGTTAAATTTTTTACGTTTCACGACTTTTCATGTTAATGTTATCAATAAAATTTAGTATTTTTTGTTAAACGTTTAATTTATTCTTATCAAGAATTGTTATAAAAAATAACTAAATAAAATTTAATTATGCAGAATTATTTCGTAGTAAGAATAAGTCATGCGTGTTTTAACTCTATTTTTTAAAAATACAGATGCTTTTGTAGTAACTAGCCATTTATATTAGATATGTATATACATTTATATTCAACAAAAGTTAATAATTTAGGATGTTTACTTAAAACTCTGTATTTAAACTGTATAATAAACTTGTCTAAAAGCAAATAATTAAAACAAACGGTCCTGGAGCCTAAATTTATGAAAAAGTTAAAAATAGTATTATGAACAGTTGAGAAAAAATTAAGAGTCTGATGCGACCATTCATGCGCATTTCTATGTTTATCACTTAAAAAAAAATTAATCACCAGAGGTTATACATACAACATTGCTGCTGCAGCCATTATATTAAAGTTAGTACTATAAGTCTTTTTTTATCCTTACAAAACTTTTTAGTCTAAAATATAAAAAATTAAACTTAGAGTATGACAGATATTATAATATTTTATTGAATATAAGTAATTTAATAGCATTTATATTTGATACAAAATCAGTAAATAAATTTGATAATAATACAGTAAAAGCAGATTTTAATTTGTTTGTAAAACATTTCTGCTATTTTATATTCTTAAATTTTATTACAAAGTTTTTTAAAAACTCGGTTTTGTCTTAACTCTGTTATGAAAATAATATTTAGTTTTCTATTTTTTATCTTGCGAATAAAATAGGAGTTTTTTGTAAAAATAAATACATTTTATAGGATTTCTAAAAACGTTTTTCTAAAATTTTAAAACAATATTATTTATTAATTAGGAGTTTATTTTTTTCTGATGAAAAAGTAAAAAAAAAAAAATTTTTACTTTTGATATAAAATAGATAACATTTTGAAAGTATGGGGCAATTGGAAGTAATTGGTGAAAGCGATGTTCTATTTACCTAATCATCATGGGCAACCTGTGGTCTCAAATATCTGTATTCAGACATTGGAGACCACGAGTTTCCTGAGCTTTAGTAATATTCTAATAGGAATCAGACGCCTAATTCATTAAAAAACGAAGTTAGAAATTAATTCAGATAATTACTAATCAATTTTTTAGCGAGTTTAAAATCTTTCCAATATCAAATCGATAATGTTTTATTTTGCGAAGTTTTACTATTATAATAGTAAGAAAAATTGTATTTTGTTAAAGCAAGTCTACAATTGTATTACAAGTGTGTATTAGTTGTTTATAGAGTTTTATTAAAAGAGATGCTTGATGTAGGGAATGTTTTGCTAAAAAAACTAATTTGTTTGCGGTTATTTGTACTTATACTTTTATCTATGCATTTTTAGTGCTTAGGTGCACAATTTTATTTGCGAAAGAGCACTATGTTTTTACTTCTAAGTGCACGATATATGTTGCAACTAACATAAGTCGCATAGAGGCGCAAAATTTTGATCTTTTGAGTCAAGTGCAGAATGATTTTTTGAAGATGTTGCTACTAACGTAGGTCGTCAGGGAACGCAGTATTTTAGTTCAAAATTGCAACCTATTAAGTCGCCAAAAAAGTGCAAGTATTAATTTTTTTAAGCATAGAATAGTAAAATAAAAACCGCATTAGAATTTAGAATTACAACAGCAGAAAAGTTTTTTTCGATAACGTCTGAGTTTTAGTTTATAAAACAAAGTTTCCTCTGTATTTGCATCTACTAAATTATTGTTTTGATGTGCTGAATGATTGATCTAAAATTTAGATCGTATCTTTTAAATCAGAATGTTGCTGAAATTTAAAAAATATGTTTATATGAGTTTTTATCTTCTAGTCGTAAAATGGCAAGTCATTTTCTAACTTTTATTACTCGTTTCAAGTTCTAGTACTAAACCGTGTTTTAGTTTTTCCATTCGAAATGATCAAAAATAACTCCTTTTAATTCCCTTTAATTTTGGCAGTCGTATTTTGTTAAAAAAATTGCTGCTTTTGCATCTTTGTGAACGTTGTTTGATACAAACAACTGTTTGTCGTTTATTAACCACAGCTTTTAACCACACCTAACACCTTACTACTGCTTACAATTAATTATGTTGTTTATAAGTACGACGATGGACAATAGAAGTTATAAACATTACGTGTTTCACTTTATTTTATGGAGTCACAATCAAAAATTCCTGCGGTCTTTGTTTTTAAAGTTAATCAATGTGGTTGTTGCTAATTCTACAAAACCAGTTAGAAGACAGGAAACCGAAAAGTTTCCTAGAAAAACAAGATCGTTGTCCTTACTAATGAAGATTGAAGTTTCACAACAAATCGTTCCCTCCCTTATTAACCACCGTGTCGTTTTGTCGCTGTGCTAATGTGACTCTCCGTGTCAAAGTGACGACCGTGTCGATTTGTCGCTTTGCCAAAGTGACCCTCCGTGCCAAAGTGGCACACCGTGTCATTTTGTCGCTGTGCCAAAGTGACCCTCCGTGCCAAAATGACACACCTTGCCAAACTGACGCACCGTGCCAAGGTGACGCACCGTGTCATTTTGTCGCTGTGTCACAGTGACGCACCGTGTCTATTTGGCGACCGTGTCATTTTGTCACTGTGTCATTCTGACCCGCTCCCGTTAAGATTGCTTGGTTTTAGTAAGTTACTTGTATAACACGTATTCATAAATAAACTACATGTAAATGTTTTCCATTTTGTACGAAAGTAATGAACAGCAAATTAACTACGATGTCATTTATTTACAATTTAGATATTTTTTTAAGTTTTTTTTTCATAAGTCTGTTTTATAGATGTTTTTTTACTATGTATTGTATTTTAGAGAATTAACTAATTAACTCAAACAAATATAAGTAATATACTATTAATACTTAAGCATTTGGTTAATTCAAATTAATATGTGTCGTATTCGCCCTTACTTCGAACACGGGTTGCAAATGTTCCAAAATTTCTGCTCTTTTTAAACCAATTGCTATTTTTATGACTGCTACTGACTCCATCAATTTAGCCATTAACCTAGGACCATTTGCCAACATTAGGTCACCAAGTTTGTCATACGCACAGTTATATGCTTGTATTCTGGCTGCTTATGTTTAAAACCAAATTTGAATGCTTTCCACCTGTAAATGAAGCTGATGTAAGTTTCTTGGCTGATTTCACGGTCCATTCTTGACAAAATCAGTGAGCTTTATTTGTCATTGATAAAATTTTTGATGAATCAGGGTTCTTTTCATGGTCAACTTTATATAGGTCCAGAAACCTGCAAACTATTTAACATGAACAATCTTTCTTTTGGTAGATACATTCTTGAAATTGGCACTTTATTACAAAAATAAAATATATTGTACATTAAGTATAACTCTTTGATGATTTAATGCAATGTAAATTATCTGAAACAAAACAACTATAAACATATAAACAAAATGAGCTAAAGCTCTATATTTCAACAGTAACCCATGCAAAATGATGACGAGCTCCTAAATTTGTTTCCGTACAAAGTATAAATTACAAATTTTACATATATATTTTAATTCATATATAAGTTTGAACGTGAGTAGTTCTTTTGAATCGAAAATTGCCAAATGCTTAAAGCCAACGTTTATTAATTATCTAATAAAAACAGAGAAATTTAATACAGAACTTGTTAAAATATGAACCATAAATATCATTATTTGTAAATGAGTTTCCTATAACTGAAAGATAAAAATGTGTTAAATGTTTGTTATCTAAAAAATTTATGCAACCAAAAACAAAACAAAGTATTTTAATTATTGGTCAAAAACCAGTTATAAAAGATCTGCATTAAATGCTATATGACTGACAGTGTACGAAGTGCGAACAGATAAGACACTATGGTACTAATCTTAATTGTTTTAACTTGATAAAAGCATATACACTTGTATAAATAAAAGCTTTAAGTTATTTGTTAAGGGTTTCAAAAGCTACTAACAATGGTTGCAAAACTAATGTTATACGTGTGATAAAATATCTCGAGCTTAACAAATCAGACTTAATAATCATAAGTAAACATAAATTAAAAACCAGGTTTCACTTGTAAAAATTTGATAATTATTTTTAAATGTTCTTAAAATTAATTTTTATTTGTAAGATCATTTTATTAGAGAATATTTATAATTGTCTACCTGACTTTTTAAAACATTGTTTTCTATATATTGTTATCGTTTTTAACATTTATTAATTGCTTTTTTATCATTTCTCAATCGTTTTTTAGAAACAAACAAAAAAAAAAAAAAAACGGTGAATGTTTTATTACGAAAAATGTTTATTACGTGCATGATGTAAAAGATCATTGACTTTTAAAACAAAAAGTAACTGAAATATAGTGTAAACAACTTTAAATATTTTTCCTTTTAATATGTTATACAGATAAATGTTTTTGATAAAGCTGACATAATTAAAGAAAACAATCATATAAATACATATTAACACAAAATCTTGCAGCTGTAAAATTATCTAACAAAACTTAATTAAAATCAAGATTATAAAAATTAAAGTAATGATTTTAATTAATTTTTTTTGAGTTTGTTGCGTTAATTAATTTTTTTTTATATAAGATATGTTGTTTATATACTAATTAATTGAAAATATTTTAATACTTAAACTAAACCTATTTCACGTATACACACAAAAAAAATTAAATAAAAGTTGATAACAAACTGTTGCTGCATACATAAAACATGAGCTTAACAATACTTAAAGAAAACCTAACTAAATTTTTAGAATCCTAATAATAGTCGCAATATAACGTGTATTAAAATATTCGTTTTTAATTACTATAAATTCTGTTTGTTAAACTAAATGTTAAGGGTTAGACTTAAAAACTAAAATAATTTGTTCGTGTTTTCTTTATTTAAAACAAATGTTTAATAAGCATATTAACAATAACCGTGAAATGCTTACTTGCGAAAAGAAAATGTGTTAAAGTTTTTAGTTATTTGCCTTTATACACTTTTAAAGAACTAGTTATTCAAAACTTAATTGATAAATACAATAATAAATTACAGCCGTGTTGCACGACTGAAAACTATTGTCCCAAATGGTAACTTATGTAATTTTAAACTGATTGGTATAATATACAAAATATGTTAGCTTTAGTTTGCAAAAATATATCATTGACATCGTCAAATTCTTTTTTTTTTGAAAATTTAAACACAACATCTTCAACGCTTAATTAGTTTTTATATATGAAATCGTTTTTATTAGAGTTTAAACATTTTAAATAAAGTTTTATAGTTTGTATAGAATAGATGAAGTTTTCTCAAACGTCAAACTAAACAAATTAATATGATTTACTTACAATATAATAAATTTAAACGTATCTGATGTAACATACCACTTAAACGTTAAAAACCGTCTGTTTATGTAAAGCATCTAATCAAAAGTATAACATAATTTTTCTGAAAAAAGAAGCTAAAACTTGCAGTTTGTGATTAAACATTAATTACTTAAAAGTTAAAGTGCATAAAATCTTCGATAAATTTGAGATAAAAGAAATCAGCTGTATACCGATTTAAAAGAAAATCTGATTAATAAAGTAAATATTTGTTTTTAAAAATTAAGATGTAGGTTATCAACGACACGTTTAAATTTAAGAATTTAGAAACCTTGAAACTTATTAGTTTAATTGCTAATTTCTATCAGAACATAAACTTAGTGATTTGATAAATTATACATATTACGTCAAAAAAAGTTTAACAAAAAACAATGCACTAAATTTTACTAAATAGCGTTTAAATATAATATATTTTGACTTTTATTGAATTTAATTACGTTTAAAATAGAAAATTTGAAACGTTAAAATATATATAAATAAAACCAAAAAAAAAATATTGCACTTAAAGGTTACCTGATTTGTATATTTGCTGAGTCACTTTTTTTTCAAGGTTTTTATTTTGAACCATCCCTAATCCTTCTTATCAAAAAATTTTAAAAGTTATACAAAAAAAATAGCCTGAAATTAAACTTATATTTGCTAACTCAGCAAATGTATGAATATTAGCCGAACTAAAATATGTCTGTAAGTAGAACTTAATAAATCGATTAAAATTAAGACAATAAAGATGTAACGAATTTTACTGTATTTAAAAAATATTTTATATAAATTTTCAAAGTATTCCTAAATTATTTCATGTTGTTTGTTAGAGAGAAGAAATAAATAATCGATTAATCAGTAGATGCTGTTAAAATTAAACGAAAACATTTATATGTGTCTGTTGTGAACTTGTCGTAAAACGAATACTAAGTATTTACTTTTTGAAACTAATTTAATGATTATGATGCTATTTAGACTTAAAATTTCTTTTTGTGTTAACACGTACTAAATACAATATACAAGTGGCAGGTTATTAATTTGTGGACCAAGTTTTTAAAATTAATTTTAATTTTGCACTATTTCATACATCATTAGGTTAAGTTGATTTTTGCGATTTTTATGTAAAATTTAAATCAGTGACTACAGCTGTTATTTATAAAACATAATTCATTCAAAGAAAAAAAGCATAGAAATAAAGCATAAAATTAAATATTTACCTAATTCACATGATAAATTTAAACAAAATTAAGCGTTTTTCTTATGTATAGTGACCTGTTGTCATCTGCTGTGAAACGATTAAAGTAGAGATAACATTATAGTTTAAGATATATATAAATTTATTCATTTATTAAATGTGTTTTAAATATTTATATAACATTCACAGTTTACTTAAGAGTTCTAAAACATTTATGTATATTGTAGTAATGTGGTGTATAATTTCTTTTCAATAAAAAAATGTTTTTGAGCCTGAGATAAAAATTATCATAGAAACGATAAAAACTTTTTATGCTGAATAATAGTGTGTTAACTTTTTATTTTAAAGAAACAAGTAGAGTTTGTGTTTAGATGTTTTTACATAAATTCACAGTTTTTTTTTTGCGTATATAAATTTATTTATTAACAGTCAACCTCAACTTACTAGACTAAAAATTGTATTTTATGTCTTTACCATTGTATAAAAATAATTGAAGTATATTAAACAACTAAACTGTTCCAAAATAAAGTGAAAAAATGTTTAGTATTTCTTTCATAGTATGTTATAACAGTACAATAAAAAAAAAAAGTAATATAAGTACGTTCAAGCACGTAAAAAGATAAAATAAACTCTTCGTTAGCATGATATTTTAGAAATGTATATTGATTTTATATTTACTGTAAATTAGATATGAATTTGATAATCCATGTTTTTCAACCGGAGATTACTTATGTTATATGATTAATGTTTTTATATTTGTTTGTTTTCTACATTCACTTAAATAACTAAATTATTTACCTAAGTATCTGATCGTTGTCTCTAGTATTACTACTTATACAAATACATATACTAGTCGTATTTTACGACTCACAAACTAAATTTCAATCATTACATCATCATATATGTATGTCTTTTTTATTTATAATTTAAGCAAAAATTAAAACTTGCGGTTTAAATTTTAGTAACGTCACAAGTTAGTGAAATTATCAAGTAAAATCTGCAAATTTATTAAGTATTTTTTTTTTAATAAGCTTTTAAAATTTAAAATATGAATACACAACAATTATCAATTTAATAAATACAATAAAAATCATATAAGCAAAATTATACTTTTTAAGCTGTTCTTACGTACAGTTAAGTAGTAATTTAGAAACGTTTTACAGCTTATAATTACTTTTGTTTAAATTAGCTATAATTTATTTTATGATAAGAAAACGAAATTGGTAAATAATTGTGAATAACAAAAATTTTTTTTTGACATTAATTTAGTTGATTGCTAGGTTATAATCCTTAATATTGTGAATTATTCTTTATATCTTAAAATGTGTTATAATACTTTTTATGTATTTTAGCTCCTGATTTAAATAAAAATGAAAATTAGCTAATATCTGTTAAACGATCTTTTGCAATATAATTAACAACATTTATTAGTAATTACTTAAAAGTTGTTTTAAAGCAATCTAATTTTAGTTATATAAGGATTAGATGTTTGAAAAATGTTTAATTCAAGAGAATTTTATTATGAAATACAAATATATAAATATTTTCAATGACTCAGTATTTTTTCAGTAAGCTTAATATATAATTGTTGTGTAACGTAAAAAAGTAAAAGATATTCATTGCTTAATTTGTTTAATTAAAAATTGACTACTAAAAAAAAGAAGTTTAAAAGTTTAATTTATGCAAAACTTTTGAAAATTCTATCGAAAACAACCTTTCTAAGCAAATTGTAAAAAAAAAGTCTAATCTAGTACAATTTTTATTATCTCTACCCTCGTTTATAACCGGTAGTTGGTACAATATTTCGTAAACAATTATATTTTTCAGTCGTATTGTACGACTTAATATACGAATACTATGACGAAACGGTGTTTATGAAGTTTGTAAAAACATATACATAAGCATTTGATTAGACTTTGTAATTATATAACAGTAACGTATTAAAAAATTGTAATTATAACTAAAATATAGAAAGCTAAACTGTTCGTGTACAGCATTTAGTTTAAAACATATATTATTAAAAATACTAAAGTTTTCAAAAGCTTGGAATAATACGTAACATATAAAACAATTATTGCACACATCAAAACAACATTTACTTATTACTTTAAAGCCAGACTGTTACATAAACAACCGATGTGAAAGCTTAAGTGTTTTTTAAAGAAAGTTTAGTCGTTCATTACAGTGTAATAAAAGAAGAGCACAACTTTTGTTTTATAACCTTCGGTAGATCCCTGCTAAATGTGTTAGTAGGGTTTATTGTGAAGTTAATCTGTTCTAGGATGTGTTAGGTACTCCTAAAATTTAACTTCAGATCAGAGCAAATGCCAATTTACTACTATTTCAAACAGTGGTACAGTTTTAGATATCAAATCAGGAAAACAATAATCTAGATCATAAATTACTAGTAACTATCATTTACAAAAGTTTTATTAGTTTGTTTACATTTTCAATGCAATAAAAACGGCTGTAGAAAATAAACACAAAGTTAAGAAAAATCAAAGCTACTAAATATACAAAAGTTAAACGAATTAAGCTTTACTTATTAACTCAAACAAATTTTCCTTTCTATAATTAACTACAAAACATTTCACTAAATAGTTACTCCCAGGTTAGAAATCGCTATTCTAAGCGTTTTTTTGGTGAAAAATCTAGAAAAAAAATTACATAAAATTAATTCGATGTATTGGTAAACAAATTTTATTTAATTTTTAATTTCAAAACAACTATACTTTAACAACAAGTTTGTAGTAAAAATATGCTTATATTTATTACATGTTGCTAAATTTCTTCTTTAATTAGTCTTGTATAATTCAAAATATAAGTAGTTATAGATAGTTAGAATAGGTAGATGCCGCATAAAACATGTTGTTGTTCATAAAGTTAATTTCAGGTAATAAGTTTTTGTTTTAATTTGAGTGCAAAGAATTTTGAAATAACAGTAACTTAAGTGTTCACTAAACAAGTATACACAAAATAAAAACTTAGCTTTTTAAGAAATTAAGTTTAAATAATTAAAAAACACTTTAGATCGAAAATTGTTACAATTCTTCAGTGTCTGTTTTCTGTTAAGTGTTTAAATTTAATATTTTGTTGACATAAAAAGTATACATAAGAATTATGACTATCAAGTTATTTAATAATATATATTTTGTTGTATTGCTTGGAAAAATGCACTTCATTTTTAAAGAAATGTTTTCGAATTATGAATAGTAAAATTTTTTCGTCTTTATTTAACCAAATGATTAAAGTTTCATTTTTTTTTTTGTAGCTGTCTTTTAGTTATTTAATAAGACAGTTCAAGTAACAATAGCTTTTAAGTTTTAACACATTATTCAATAAAAAAATGTAAAAAAAACAAATTAAGTATATTAAAAAGTATAAACTAACTTATTCTACTTTGACACTGCTTTTATATTAGTGAAACTAAAAAGTAAACAATCTTTAATTTGTAGTTCTTAAAAAAAAACATTTTTCTAATGCTTACTACATTACATTTTCGTAAGGTTTACTGCTAGGCCACAGAGTACATTAATACAACAAGTCAACATTTAAAAAAAGTTCTCTTTAACATTTACTTATACTTTCAAGTTATACAAAAGGTATGTACTAAGTTGCAGTATATAATCTCGTAAAAAATCATAAGTAATCTTGCAAAAAGTATGGTAGTTTGTAGCGGCTTTTTAGATGCTGCTTTGTTCAAAAATTATTTTTATAAGACATCATACACTATAAATTTACAAAATCATAGCACAAACAAAAATGTTAGAGATTTAGTTTTGTTGTCAGTCGCATATGTAGAAACACGTAATATAGTGTAATGACAACGTTAATAAAGTTGAAGAAACTATTGAAATAACAATATTTCAACTTTAATTCAAATGAAATAAAATTATGTAAGTTTGTGTTTTCAATATTTATAACGTTGCACACACAAGCGTATGCTTTAACATATCAATATCTTTTAATAATATATGATAAGTTTAGCTTGTGTACTTCAGTAAATAAATACCAAAACAAAGGCACTAAACTATTTTTTTGTAAAAATTTGTTTATTTTTATTTTTATTATTCAACTAATATTCATTTAATGTAGTTAGTTGTTTAGTCGTGTTGTAATAACTTAACTACTAGAAGAACAACTACAAAAAAATATAGCGCAAAATTAATATACTATTAGTTATTACTCTTTTATACCATCTTAAACTTAATTTCTATCCCAAATTATAGTTATAGCTAATAACACTTATTTTTTAAGATAATAAAATTCAAAATTTGATTGATACCAAGCGATAAATAGTATTTAAAAAATATTATAATCAACATACATTTATTAGGTTACAAAGAAAGTGAATACTAGTTTTACTGAAGCTTAATTAGTAAAAATTAAATACAACACAGCTAATAGAAAGCTGTTAAAATAAAAAAACAGTGATTTGCTAATTTTCACTTAACTTTCGTGTTTTATATAACACTGTTATAAACTTCTAATTGTCGTAAATCGATGTGTGACGTATGCAACAATATGTCTTTTATCTAAAATTAGTTTGATTTTTAACAGCAAAACTTTTTTTTTTGATTTTTTATATTTTTTTTAAAATTTTATATCACTTAGTATAGCAATAAAAAACATTTTGCAAAAAAAAAAAATAAAACAAAGTATTTAAAATCACCTATAAATTGTTAAAAAAAATTGATGATTTTTAATTGACATAATATTGAAGAATTT
Organism: Thalia democratica; assembly: GCF_965202585.1. Classification (NCBI taxonomy): domain Eukaryota; kingdom Metazoa; phylum Chordata; class Thaliacea; order Salpida; family Salpidae; genus Thalia; species Thalia democratica. The sequence continues at coordinate 82,935,544 of NC_139167.1, forward strand.
CACCTTAGGATGGCAGCTACCTTGTAGATCATGAAGAGAGGCACTTAGATAACACACAAAACATTGACTATGGGGTTCGCAAACCACGCTTCCGAACAAATAGAACAAGGAGACGCAATAATGCAGGCTGGCATGAGAACCAAAACAAGTTTTGTAATGATTATGGTAGTAACCAACCTAATCAGTAGCATAATATGCTTGGTCGTGACCAACGCGCTAATTTTCCTAGTACAAAACTTTGTGACTTGCATTTAGCCCATGGTGAAAATGCATTTTTATGTAGAATACCTGACTCTTGTCCAATGGATCACCTCATAAAACATAAAAAACCAAAATATTTACCCAATGAAGATAAAAACAGAGCAGTAAAACATTGTTCATTTGCAACTTCAAAACCTGCTTCCTTTAGTCCAAGAAAAAAAAATCAAAAGTTTAAATCTAAAGCTCTCACAAAAGTTATAGAAAATGATATAACGTGGTATGGTGGTATGGTGGTAAAGTGGTATGGTTTAATGTAAACAAGAGATATGGTTTCATTCACAGTGATGATAATGACAGTGATATATTTGTTCATCACACTGACATTACTAGAAACAACCCTGACAAGTATTTAAGGTCAATAAGACGAGCTGAGGCTGTTCGATTTGATGTAGCAATGAGTAAGAAACATTGCACAAGATACAATTGTAACAAGACCCAATTTCAGACCAGTTCAGGGTTCAAAATGTCCCAGATAGGTGTCCAAGCTATAATCAGAGGTTTAACAGGCACCAGAACGCTCAAAAAGCATGTTATTTGGCCAATGATGATTTCAAATTAAAATACAAAAAGCAGATAGAAAAAAAAAAAGATTAAACAAAACACACCCTTAAATTAACTTATCAGGTTAAAACAACTAATGTTAGAAAATTTCCAAATAGAAACAGCCAGAATGATTCTTCAAATAAATTAAATGCTAGTTTAAGAGGTTATAAATCGATTAACATAAATAAAGAAATGGTAGAGCCTCAAAGAGAAGTTTTAAATCTACATATAAAGCAAGATGAGTTGATAAAAGAAGGTCTAAAAATTAAAAAAATTTTGGAAGTATTAAACTTAAGATTAAGAAACTATCAAATACATTTTTAGAAAGGCCGATGTAAAATAATATTATTTTTTAGGTAAATTAGGCATGGCAATTTGGTGATTTTTTTTTTGCGTCTATTTATATTTTAATATATGTTTGCTTTCTTCAACTTAATACTGCAAATTTCTGCAATTGTTTTTGACTCATGTCTAAAATTATTTTTAAAATCAACTTCTAGTAAAAGCAAAAAAAAATTAAAGTATAAAATAATAAATTATTATAAGTTAAGAGAACTGGTTAAAATCTTTTGTTTGTTTATTCCCAGATATCTGAAATATTTTTTTTTGTGTTATTATATATTTTCTTTTTTTGTTGTATTATGGTAGAGTTCAATTCCCATCAGATAGAAAAAAGAAGTGAGGTGAGGATTCTCTTTTAAAGTAGCGGGAAGAGGAAGTGTAACTATATTCCAAGTTTCACTTGAAAGCCGATTTGTTTCTAAGACTTAGTTAAGAGTTCTTAAGAGCACTTAAAATTCTTGCCCGGGCAAAGTCAGATGTAACAAAAAGTGAGAAAGCAATTAAAGAGAATGAGAGCGCGTTTCCCTTCAATCAACTGCATGATGCAACGATTCGTTTAATTTTTGAGTCACAAGCTGACAGTCCAGGCTGAGCAGTGTGTTGATAGAACCGCCCGGTGCTTCAGAGACTGTTTACAAGAAAGACACTAAATATTGATATTAAGTTGTTTTATAAAATGTTAGTATATATAATTATAATTGTATTTGTTTTATTTAAAGATTGTCATTTAAAATAAATTTAGTAATTCTCTTACTGTACGTTTTTTAGCTTCTTTGATTTTTAACAAGTGATTTACTTAAAGCATTTTTTCACAGTTTATAACATAAAGCATTTTTCAAAAAATTGCCATACTTTTATAGTTCTTAAAGTTTATAACACTTGTTTTTGTTTTTAATTTTAAGTATTTCTTAAAATATTATTGTTTTTTTATAGAGGTTAATATACAGTATTTTATTACACAATTTCCATATTTAATAGATCTTGTGATTATACAACTGGTTTTGTATTCATTAAAGTTTGTTTAATAGAGAAACCCACTCAATTGTTGTGCCTGGTTATTTATATCTAGTAATACTAAGTCTAGACTTAAGTAATAATTATGTCAAATTCCAATAGTAAAGTCACACTAAGATTAAGCCCCTTGTGTAAACGTTCTAGGGTAAATGAACCTTTGGATGTTGGGATTACTAACTCCCACTGGTTTCATGATTAATTTCAAGTTCAATTATTTTTCAAAATAAGACCTGCCATACATTTAGGCTACCCTCAATACCTAAATCTAGTTTGACGACTAGACTACTCTGAGGCACTTTTTTTTTCTAAAACACAGGTTACATTCTATATTTTTACTGATTATTAGACTTCGATATCCTCAAAAATAGAAAATTAGCGGTTAAAGAAAAGAATGTCAAAACATTTTTCTAAATTTATTTATATTGATTTATAAAATTTACTCGGTTTTTAAATTCTGTATGTTATATTCTTTTTTTTTTGTTATATATAAACTTTTAGATTTTCATCGTACAAAAATGACCTGTCCATGAATATTTTTGGAGTTTCTACAGTTGTTCCTCTAGTAAACTTTAAAAGATTAAGGGATTTATAGTATAAGTAACATAAATTTCAATATTACCTTAATGTTGTAAATTTAATTTAAATAACTTAATTAAAAAAGATTGTTTTTATTAGCAAAACGTTTTGTTAAAATTACCACTAAATTATCTCTTTTTATCAATCAGATTATATGTTTTTGGTAAAATGCAGTCAAAGTAAATATAAAAGTATTGATATATACTAATAACTAATTAATAATAAATATTATATATATAAGTGTTTAAAAAGATTCAAATGCTATGAAAAACGCTAACAGCTTTATAAATAATTATTAAGATAGATAGAAAAGATTTATAGCTTAGAAAAAACAAATAACATAAAATTCAATTTTTGTTTATTTTTTTTTATTTAAACTAAATTCTATAATGTCTTAAAGTTTTTGTTAGATTTCTTTTTTGAACATTCCTTCATAAGCACCAAATTTTATTTCTGAATATCCACACTTTTTGTAAAAGTCTTCAGCTGAAGAAACAGAACATAAGTACGCTGCATTGAACCCTTTCACCTTTGCCCATTTTTCTGCATCTAACATCATGTTTTTACCAATTCCTTTTTGCTGTAAGTCTTTATCTACTACAACTGAAAAATATGTCATTTAAATTTTTTTAATTGTTTATAAGGTGTTACACAAGTTTTTAGGCAAAACTGTAATGAAGCATTTTTTTTTAATTAAAAAATATTTTAAAATAAATGAAAATTTTTAATAAAAAATAGTTTGTAATACTTGATAAGTATGAGTATTCTAAAGTAAACACTTACCACAATTAAATTCTACAGAGTCTTTTCTATCATAGAATTTGAAAACTTGCACATGTCCAAGTATTTTATGGGGATTCGTACAAGTGTCTATATAGACTAATGATGTAGGAAGCTTATCACAAGACTCTAGAATACTATAAATAAATAAGATTATTATGAAATAGTTTCGACACTTTAATGTCATTTATTATATGATATCTATGAATAGAAACAAAAACTTCATACTTGTTTTAGTAAAGTTAAAGTTAACGGAAACAAGAACAAATATATAAAATTATATTAAAACTAACGTATCTGAAGAACCCCAATATTTTTGTATGAGTTGACAGCATCGATACCTGAAACCAAGATTTAGTTTATGAATTGGAAATACTTTCATCTCTATGTTTATTAAAACGCTTATACTATTTTGTCTGAAAAGGTTTGGTATTTAATTATAATTTTTAAATTTAACTTAAAGGTGGTTAATATTATATGACTTTAAAATGACTATGAGAATAGAAATGAGTATTAACTTAAATACTTTTTTACGGATAGCATACTTAAAGGTGATTCTGAGCACAATTATTGCTGAGAAGAACCAAGTCAGCAAATAAAAGAATATTTTTTCTTATTCTTTTTTATTTTATTTTTGACTTTAATTTTTTATTAACTTTTAACACTTTTTGGTAAAGAGGGTTAGAGATAAGCGTATAAATAAACAAAGATTTGATAAAACATGCTGACTTGGGCTCTTTTTTAGCTCACACTAACCTTTAAGTATACTTTTCTTATTAATCAACCAAACTTTTGTACGACGTATACAGTTACTTACTAGTAATCACAATTTTTTTAAGTCTTAATAAATCTTTAATTTTAATTTTTTTTCCTTCCGTACATTTAAAAAACACTGTATGCTTTATTGATTTCTGAATACATAAGAACATGTTTCTTTTTAACTTAAAATATTTGCTCAATTAATTTATTGATTTTTGCTTTTAAAAGTATGAAAACAATCTTTGCTTCTTTGTTGTGATATAAAAAAAAATTAAGTGAAATAACAAACTATTGAATGCTTTGGTTTTATGAAAACAAATAAACAAAATAAGAAAACAAAATAAATACTAAATAACAAAATAAACAAAATAGCAAACTGTTGTAAAAATAAGTTTTTAACCAAGTTAATTAAAGTAAGTCTCAGAAATGGAGTGTAAAAGTAACAGTATTGAGTAAAGTAAAGAGTAGTATAATTAGAATTTTATCTTATATTTTATCAAAAATAAGAGTCTTTTAAAAAACACAAAATCACAGTCTAAACAACAATAAAAAGTTTAAGTTCTACTGGTTTACGCTAAAAGTTAAAGAAAGTTTCTGATTAAGTTAGATTACTGACTTTCTGATTTATAATATCTCCTAAATGTCAATAATTGATTTTTTTTTGATTTGAGGGTTTACTTAAAATTTATTCATAGAAATTCAAAACTGACAAAACAATTTTTTGTTATATTTTGTAAGTATAAAATTTGTAAAGAATAAATAAAATATTGAAAGAATAAAAACCTAAAATTAAAGTACTTTAAAAATACTACAAATTCTAAGTTAAAACTAATATCATCCCACATCAAATACAAAAAACATTTTAGGCTAAAAATCTTATCACATCAAAATCATTAATTTTAAAATACTAAAATGACCTGACTTGAATTTAAATTAAAAAAAAGTTTTTATTAAAGAGAGAATCATAGGAAAGGTAAAAGTTTAATCCAATTTGTTTTAATTTGCACAATCTTAAAAGTGTTCTGACTTTAAAACAAGTGCTCTGCTTAGGTAAATAGTACATCATAAATTAATTACTATTTTATAAGTGATTTATGAAAATTGCACAGAAAATGTAAAATAAATGGATTGCTATTTTAATAAAATATACTAGTAATCAAAAAAAAAAACTAAAATCATTGATCAAGAAGTAAACCAATTCACGAAAAATATATCTTTAAAATTATAGCTAACAACTAACGTATAGTATGTAGAAAAATATTAATGAAATAGTAACAAAATAAGTTATATAAGTTACAAAGTTTAAAAAAAAAAAAAAATTATAGGTTGCTTGTATTTCAAATAACATTTCAAAAGAATATAACTTGTTGATAAATTAAAGATTTATTTTATAAATAAATGCAGAATCAAACCATGAGTATAAGTACATAACGAACTCTAATTCTCTTTCAACAAACATTCTATTATGTACGAGCAATTTTTGAAACTTGTTTAATCTTTAGAGATTTGTTATATTTAACATTCTTTTATTAAAACTTTAAAAAATTTAAAATCAAATATTATTAACATATATAAAGTTTCTTAGTAAACAAAGTTTTAATGAATTGTTTAAGATTCTTTTTTTATCCATTTTTCTTCTACTTATATAACATGCACAGAAAAAAACCAAAAAAGGAATGTTTTGATGTCATTATAAACAATTAACTAATAAGTTTTGTTTAAAACAAAAGTAAACTCTATTACTAAATAGCTAATAGTTTGAAAAAAAGTACTCTGTCTTTAATTAAAATATTTGTTATAAAACTTAAGATAACTACTCAAAGTATTGATAAAATATACTAAAATCACTTAGCATACTTAAATAAAAAAGTTTATGTGAAAAAAATTGTAAAATATGCTTAAGTAAAATTGTGAACTTAGCAAATTATATTTAAAATATTTAAGTAAATTAAAAAACTCAAGGCTGATTTACACTTCTTAAAATACTTTAAATTCAAACAAAAAGTTTTATTGAGTGTACATTGTACAGTGCACACTAATTGTTTATTAAACTTGTTCTTAAAATATGTTTAAAATCATGAACAACTAACACCAATAATTTTTAAATCCAACTTTTGAAAAATGTTTTACGCATTTAGCTTTTAACTACAATTAAAAACTTCAGTATGCTAAGCATAACTAACTAAATTAGAATGAATTAACGTAAGTCCTTTTTTAAGAAGCCTTTATTACCACTACTCTTTTGTATTTTGATAGGTGAATTTTGAGACATTTTGGTCAATTCGACATTCAACCTAACAAAATGGACTTGCACTGCACTGCACACAAGGAGGTTGCAACTATTTACTTCACAAAAACTAAATCTCATATATCTTGTAAGAGAAGGTAAGTCTTAAATAAAGTAGCCTTTTTTATTGTTTTATTTTTTTTCTACTTCACTATAAAAAACCAAAAAAAATACAACTTTGGTTGTTCATATCTAAAAAAATAAGCTTATTACTAAATAACTGCAATAAGATACTTATTGATTGAATAAAATTCTATAAAGTAAAGATAATTGAAAAATAAACCACCTGGTTTATCTTTGGAAATAAAGATATAAAACAATTTTTTTAAAAGTAATAAGCTCCAATAAACTTAAAGCTAGGGAGTTATTTTTTGTGGTGATTAATCATGTGATTTTAAAGCTTTCAAGAAGTTTTATTTATACAACTTATTTTTGAGTTTTTAACCTTCATTTACTACATAATGTTACTTTTTTTTTTGTTTTATTATATTTAATTTTTTTTCCAACCTCTCGATGATTTATTTAAGTTATTTTTTGTAAGTAGTACATATCTTTGCAATCCTTTGAATATCAAACTAAAATTATGAATTTAATTGAGATCTGTCACGCAATCAGAGTAGCTTGAAGTTTTTAAAAAAATCAGGCTGCCAAATGGATGTTTTAGTTTTAATGAAAAATGTATTTATTGTTGTATATTTTGAGTTTTTATTTATTATATTTTGGTGTTTAGTTTTTGGGTTTTAATTTTGATGTAAATCATGCTTGTTTTTAAAAACTTTTGAGTTTTTGATTTTAAAATAGTCAAATTTTAAATAAATTTTCTTTTTAAGAATAATCAAAATAACTTCAATATGATTTCTAAACTAGTAATCTCGTTATTGCTTTTTATATTATTTAACCAGATGGATTTGTAATATGACAGCTGAATTACTTAGTATAAAAAATATTTTTCTTACTATCCTCAAACTTTGATTAAAATAATAATAATAAACTTTGATTAAAAGATTAAATTTAAAAGTGAAGACTAAAATCTAATTATCCTGTACATAGTAAAATTCTCGTTTGCATATTTTCTGACCAGTATAAAATAACAAATTTTTTTTTCTTGGTATTTTTTATTTTATTTGTAAGAACTGTATTTTTTGATATATTTTTAATATGTTTTGGGTAGGGTTTGTTAGGGATAAGAATATAAATTAAAAAAAAATAAATTAAACTTGTAAAAAAATTGATGACTCAGCAAATACGTGAATAAGACTGAACTTTAAGTTAACTTTTCTGATAAAAGTACTTTAAACATATTTATGTGGTTTTTGCAGCCTATTGTTTATCTAAAATTTGTATTTACAACTAAAAAGCAAAAACTTGTTTTATCGAAATATATATAGCAATAGACTAAAAAAAAAAGAAAAAAAGCTTTTTTGCAACTTGATTTCAATTTGTTAAAAAAGTAAATATTTTATTCTTGAGCCCTTCTCTTATTAACTAGTTATATATTATTTTATGTAACATTCATTTTCGTTTTGCTTCATTTTAACATTTTTATTGTTTCTTATAAATAGTTACTTTTACTTTACTTAGTCACAAAAAGAAAACTTTATTTAAAACATCAGAATTAAAAAGTTACTGCTTGCTGAATTTAGAAATATATTAATTTTTTTTTAACAAAAATTCGGAAATACAATACTATGCAAAAAAAATTAAGTGCAATTGTTTAATTATAAAAAAAAATATGTGAAGATATGAACTATAAAAAAAATGGTTAACAATTAATTGATACTAATTGATTATAAAATAAAGTTTGTATTAATGTTTACAATAAATGACACCTTAATTCAAATTACACACTGTTACATATCGTTAATCAATATTTTTCAATGTTTTTTAGTTATCAGCAGAACATAATCTTTTCGTCCTTATCCATTATGTACTATGTTTTTATAAGTGAAAATTTATCATTATAAACTCTAAGTTTTTTAATATTTTTGATACATTTAGCATACTGATTAAATTATATTATGTTTAGTGTTTAATTTAAACGATATAGTTGAAAATAAAAATTAAATTAATCCTTGGTGTTTTATACTCCATTTAATCAAACAGACAATCTTATCATTTGACCCTTTTGGCATTCTTCTCAAAACATTTAACAGTACTGTGGATATTCTTTTCCAAAGTAAGTGGAATAAACTGATACTAAGTAAAATCTTAGTTTTTAGCAGCAAATATTTTTGGAATCAAAAAACCTTAAGGGTCTCTAACATGTTAGTTAATAATATTTTTTATTGTTTTTCATAAAATTTCGTAGAAGTTAATTTTTTTGTTATAAAACAGTTAAATTAATTTTAAATGCAAAAAGTAATAAAAAAATTTAATGTTAGAAATGTATAGTTTCTAGTTACATTAAAGCTGTCATCACTCATGATAACTCATGACAGTTTGAAATTTAAAAAACCTCTGAATGATTAAGGATAACTCATGCTAGTTTGAAACTAGAAAAGAATCAGAGATTACTCGGGCCAGCTTGGTTATTTTAAGTTAAAAACGAAACAATAAAAAAAATTTTTTTAAATCACAACCTTTTTTTTCTAAAAATTAAAAAAATTTATTGCTTTAGTTAAATTTTGTATTTTTTAAACCAAATTTAAATAAAAAAAAGTTTAGAAAAGCTTTTAACTTAAAAAGTATATAATTTAAATAGTTATTACTTCGAGATTTCTTAAAGATTATGAAAAAAAAAAACCCTGAATTACTTAGGACATCTTAAGGTCGTTCAGGTAATTTTTTTATCACTTAAAAAATGGCAACCGTGTAATATTTTTCTTAATACAAAAGTATGCTAGATAGGAAAGCCTAACTACTAAAAACAAGAAATTAAAATGTTAAAAATTTCTTAAATAAATTATTTTGGTATCATAGTTTTAAATAAATAGTTAACTAATACTTAATTTTAATAATAGTCATTTATAAAATTAAGTTCTTATACATCAATATATAATTAATGGGTTATTGTTAATTTTCATTTTTGTTTAAATTATAATAAAACTACCTTTAAAATACTTACAAATATATATTTTTAAGTTTTAAAAAAATTCACAGTTATTGTACTACTTAATGGTTTTCTTTAGTTTGTTTTTTTATAAAATATTTTAAAAAGTTATATCAACTTTAATTTATAAGTAATTATAAACGTTTAGAAAATAGGTTAGAAATAATCTAATTATGAGTAGTTACACTAACAACCTTAGGCTAGTTTGAACTTTTAAATGTTAATATTTAGAAAGTTCAGGTAGGCAATTAATTTTGAACATTTAAGCTATTTTGTATTTTTTTATAAATTTTAAGCTAGATTTTATAGCTTTAAAATCTGGTGTTCTTAAAAAACTTGGTGTTTTTTACATGATTGTCACAAACCTGGAATCCTTGGAAAAATCTTGTAATTTCATAGTTTAGGCTAAAAAACCTAAAAAAACCTATAAATTAAAGAATCAAAAAATTTAAGTTTAGTTTAATTTTCAATGATTGACTTTAGCTTTAGAAAAGTTGAAGAAAACCTGAAAGTAATTTGTTAAGAACCATAAGAAACCCTAATTTTTTTTTAGCTGTCAAGTACTTTCATCAACACAATGTTTTATTCAAGTGTTCAGCCTTGATTAACTTCTTGATATTCTATTTTTTTGTTTTATTACATTTAAACATTTTTTCCAAACCTTGGATGATTTATTCAAGCTATTTTTTGTGAGTGGTACATATCTTCCTAAAATAGCTACAATTTATTTTATTTTAATTAAATTTGATGTAATTCACATTCTTATTAACTTTTTTTTTCCTTTTATCATTTTTTTATCTACGAAATGGCCAAGGCAAATGATAGTGTAGTATACATCATTTTGATTTGGAACCAAATCGTAAAAAATATTAACATTAGTTATAAAATAAACATTTAAGAGTTTAAATAACATGCAAGCTAAGGGAATAAGAAAATAAAAAAAAAAAAAAAATATTTTTGGTTTTAATACCATTTGATGAAAAAAACAAAAAAAACCTTTATTTTTGGAGGGAACCCATAAAATAATTCCAACCCCAAACCAAATATTTTTTTTAAATTAAAGACAAAGGTGCGTTCTCTAAAATAAAAAAAAAATTTATATAGCTTTTAAGATAAGGAAAATAATTCACATTAAAGTTTTATGTTTTTTGAAAAATTAATAAATTTGCCTATAAAATTAACTTTATGCTCGTAAGCTTTAGTAGAGTATTCTTTACCAAGGTAAGTGTAATTAACTGATACTAAGTAAAATCTCAGTATTTAGCAGCAAACACTTACTTAAACCAAAAAACTTAAAGGATCTTCATCATGTTCGTTAATAATTTTTGTTATTGTTTCTGATAAAATTTCATATAAGTTATTTTTTTGCTATAAAGCAATAGAACTTACAATTTTATAAATGTATAGTTTCTAGTAAAAATAAGGTTGCCATACACTCAGGATAACTCATGACAGTTTAAAATTAAAAAACCCAGAATGACTAAGGATTACTAATGCTAGTTTGAAACAAATAAAAATCAGAAACTACTCTGGCCAGCTTGGTTATTTTAAATTAAAAACAGAACAATTAAAAAAATATGTTTTAAATTCTCAACTTTGTTTTTTTTAAATCTTGAACAAAAGTTAGTTGCTTCAGTTAAATTTAGATTTCTTGTAACCCATTTTAAATAAAAAAATGATTTTTAAATGCTTTTAACTTAAAAAGTTTATAATTTAAATCATTACTATTTGAGATTTTTATGAAGAAAATGAAAAAAAAAAAACCTGAATTAAAAGGACATCTTAAGTTCGTTTAGTGTAATTTTTTTACTCAAAAAAGGTAACCCTGTAATATTTTTCTCAATACAATAGGATGCTAGATAAAAAAAGTCCACTTACTAAAAATGGAAAATAAAAATGATTTTTTTTTTTAGATAAGTTATTATAATATTATAGTGTAAAATAAATAGTAAGTTAATCCTTAATTTCAATAATAGTCATAAATAAAAGTTAAAATATTATAAAGAGCTATTTCAATTTTAAGTTTATAAGTAATGATAAAAATTGGAAAAATAAGCTAGATATAATATAATTATGAATTGTCACAACCTTGGGCTAGTTTGAACTTAAAATATTAGTATTTGAAAAGTTCAGGTAGGCAATTTTTTTTGAACATTCAAACTAGTTTTGTATTTTTTTATAAATTTTAAGGTAGATTATATAGCATTGAAATCTGGTTTTCTTAAAGAACTAGTGTTTTTTTCAGGATTGTCGCAAAACCTGATATCTTTGGAAAAATCCTGTAATTTCATAGTTTAGGCTACAAATCCAGAAAAAAACCTATAAATTAAGGAATCAAAAAAATTAACATTTATTTTATTTTTAAATGTATGACTTTGTTTTTTTCTATAGATATAAAATTAATAACTAATTCATTATAAAATTTAGATGATTGGTTTTATACTGATTCTAATGAGTAACAAAAAAAATAAAAATAGTTTAAAATTAAAATAATACAGAGTTGTAAAAATCTTAAGCTAGCTAACACTTTTAAATGTAATTATTTGGTCTAATTTAGATTGTTCAAGTTTTTTTTTTCATTTCAGTATTGTTTTAATGACTTCTAAATTTTATTTTTAAATTTGTTTTTTTTATGGTTACCACAAAACAAAAATCCTTAGAAAAGGCTTGAACTAGACAAATTAGTCTAAAAAAACACTGAGTTTAAGAAATTAAAAAAAAAATTGGAATTTTGAACAAAAAGCACCTAACAACCTGGAAATTTAAACATATTTATAAGTTCAGTAATTAAATGTTGATTTGACACGAGAAATATATCATTAAGCTAAAAGGTTTTTGTCATCATTTTTAGTTTTCTTAATAAAAACACATTTAAAGTGGCTTTACAGTAAACTTTGACTGTTGTTATACTACTTAACACCGCTATTAACCTTATTTTAATTTTAGAAATAAAAATAGATAGATGAATGTTTACTTTCAAAAACCTGGAAAAGTTGAAGAAAACCTCAAACAAATTTGTTAAGAACCATAAAAACCCTGCTTTACATTTCAGCTTTCAAGTAGTTTCATTAATACAATATTTTTTTAAGTTTTTAGCATTTATTTACTACATAACATTACATTTTTTTTGTTTTATTATATTTAAACATCTTTTACAAACTCTGGATGATTTTTTTAAGTTATTTTTTGTGAGTAATACATACCTTTGCAACCCTTTGAATATCCAACTTTAACTATCAATATAACTTATCTCTGTCATGCAATCAGAGAAGCTTGAAGTTTTCAAAAAAAAAAAACTCAGGCTGGTTAACTTTTTTTTTTTAAATTCAGGCTGCCCAGGGATGTTTTAGTTTTCTTGAAAAATATATTTATTGTTGTTTATTTTTAGTTTTTATTTATTATATTTAGGTGTTTATTTTTTCGGTTTTAAGTTTGATGTAAATCATGCTTTAAAAAAAAAAGTTGAATTTTAAATTTTAAAAAAGTCAAACTTTATAAAATTATTCTTTTTAAAATATTCAGATATTATTTTCAATAAGATTTAAAAATTAGTAATCTATTTCATTATTGCTTTTTATATTATTTAATCAGATGATTTGTATTATGACAGCTGATTTACTTAGTTTAAAAAAATATTGTTTTAACTATCATCAAACTTTGATTAGATAATAATAATAAAATTGATTAAAAGCTCACATTTAAAATGATGAGTAAATCTAAATATCCTGTACAATGCAAAGTTCTAGTTAACATATTTTCTGACCAGTAAAAAAACAAGGTTTTGTTCATGGTATTTTTAATTTTATTTGTAAGAACTATAATTTTTGAAACATTTTTTATATGATTTTGGTAGAGTTAGTTAGAGATAAGAATATAAATTAAAAAAGAAAATTAAAATTTGTAAAAAAATTGATGACTTAGCAAATACGTGAATCAGACTGAACTTTAAGTTTACTTTTCTGATAAAATTACTTTTCACATATTTATGTGATTTTTTGCAACCCATAGTTCATTTAAATTTTTTATTTACTAATAAACTTGATTTATTAAAATATACATCCAAAAGATTATAAATAAAAAAAGGAAAACAACTTCTCTACAACTTGATTTCAGTTAGTTAAAAGTTGTAAATATTTTATTTTTATGCCCTTCTCTTATCAATTATTTATATTTTTTTTTAATATAACATTCGTTTTCGTTTTGCTCTATCTTCACAATTTTGTAAATAGGTAATATTACTTTACTTATACTTAAAATATCATTCTTTTAAAACATCAGAATTAACAAGTTATTGCTTGCTAAAATTAGAAAAATATAAAAAAGTCTATTATTATTTTTTATTATTTTTTAAACAAAAAATCAGAAATATGATAGAATACTTAAAAGCAGCTAAATGCAATTTTTTTCTTATGAAAACAGGTATAAACTATGAAAATAAAAAGTTTAACATCTAATTATTACATACTAATTGATTATAAAACAATGCTTTTTTAATGATTACAATAAATGACTTATTTAATTAAAAATACACACTGTTACATATTGATAGTAAATATTTTTGAGTATTTTTAAGGTATCAATAGATCATAACTTTTTCGTCTTTATCCATTATGTACAATATTTAATAAAGTGTTTTAGTGTTTAATTTAAAAGATTTATTTGAACATTCAAAAAAATCATCCCTGGTGTTTTATTTTCATTAAATTTTTTAGACAATCTCATCATTTAACCATTTTGGTACTCTTTTCAAAGCATTTAAGCTTTAGTATGAGTATTCTTTTGCAAGGTAAGTGGAATAGACTGATACTTGTTAAAATCTCAGTTTTTAGCAGCAAACATTAACTGGAATTAAATGTAAATCTAACATGTTAGTTAATAATCTTTTTTATTGTTTTTGATAAAATTTCATATAAGTTATTTTTTTTGCTGTAAAACAGCTAAACTAGTTTAAAATGCAATGAGTAAAAAAATAAAATGTAAGAAGTGTCTAGTTTCTAATAACATTAAGGTTGCCACATACTCAGGATAACCAATGACAGTTTGAATTTTAAAAAACTAAGAATGACTAATAATAACTCATGCTAGTTGAAACTAGATAAAAGTCAGAGATTACTCGGGCCAGCTTGGTTAATTTAAATTAAAAACAGAACAATAAAAAAAAAGTTTTAAAATCCCAACCTTGTTTTTTTTTCAAAATATTGAACAAAATATAGTTGCTTCAGTTAGATTTAGAATTTTTTTAACTAATTCTAAGTAAAAAAAGATTTAGAAAAGCTTTAAACTTAAAAAAGTTTATAACTTAAACAGTTATTATTTTGATATTTTTTAAAGATTATGAAAATAAAACCCTGAATTACTTAGAACATCTTAAGGTCGTTCAGGTAATTTTTTTTTCACCCAAAAAATGGCAACCGTGTAATATTTATCTTAATACAATAGTATACTACATAGGAAAAAACAAATAACTAAAAAAAAAATACAAATGTTAAACATTTTCCAAATATGTTATTTTGGTATCATAGTTGAAAATAAATAGTAAAATAGTACTTAATTTCAATAATAGTCATTAATAAAAGTTAAGTTCTAATACTTTAAGTTATAACTAATGGGTTTTGTGAATTTTTGTTTTTATTTAAATTATAATAATACTACCTTGTAAATACTTTCAAATATATATTTTTAAGTTTCAAAAAACTTCACATTTATTGTATTTGTTAATGTTTTACTTCAGCTCATTTTTTAAACAAAATATTATAAATAATTATTCCATTTTTAAATTTTTATCATATTGTATATTCTAATTTTGATATTTAATGATAAAAATTGGGAAAATAGGCTAAAAATAAATCAATTATGAGTTTTCACAACCTTAGGCGAGTTTGAACTTTAAAATGTTGTCACTTCTAAAGTTCAGGCAGGCAATTTTTTTTTGAACATTTAAGCCTGCTTAGTATTTTTTCATAAATTTTATGCTAGATTATATACCTTTAAAATCAGGTTTTCTTAGAAAACTTGTAATTTTTAATGGGTTGTCACAAAATCTGAAATCCTTGAAAAAATCTTGGAATTTCAAACTATAGGCTACAAAACCTAGAATTTGAAAAATAAAAAATTTTCACTTAGGGTATTTTTTAATTATTTACTTTAATTTATTATTTTTTTAAATGTAATCAATAATTAGTTCATTATATAATTTATGTAATTGTTTTTATCATTTTATAATGAATAATGAAAATTAATGGGAATATAGGATTAAAATTATAATAATACAGAGTTGTAAACACCTTAAGCTAGCTTAAGCTTATAAATGTAGTTATTTGGTCTAATTTAGACTGTTTTAGTTTTTTTTTCATTTCAGGCTTGTTTTAATGGCTTTCAAATTTTTATTTTTTAATTTTTTTTTAATGGTTCAAACAAAACAGGAATCTTTAGAAAAAGCTTCAACTCGACAAATTAGTCTACAAAAACCAAGAGTTTGAGAAATTTTGAAAAAAAAGTTGAAAATTTGAACAAAAATCACCAAAAAACCTGGAACTTTAAACAGATTTATATGTTTAGTAGTTAAATGTTAATTTGACAATAGAATTATATCATAAAGCTAATAGGTTTTTGTCCTATATTTTAGTTTTCTAGATTTTCTTAATTGGTTTCTTATTATTATTACTACTTAACACTGTTTTTAACCTTAATTTTATTTTAGTATTTTAATAAATAGATAAACGTTTACTTTCAAAAACCTTGAATAATTTAAGAAGATTTGAAAGAAACTTGTTAAGAATTAGAAAAAAACCTGCTTTTCATTTTAGTTTTCAAGTACTTTCATCAATACTATATTTTATTTCAAGATTTGAGCCTTGATTAATTATATAATACTATATTTTCTAAACTTTTGATGACTTATTTAAGCTATTTTTGTGAGTGGTACATATCTTGGCAATTCTTTGAATATCAAACTTAAATTATGAATAAAATTGAGCTCTGTCATGCAATCAGAGTAGCTTGAAGTTTTCAAAAAACCCAGGCTGGTTAAATTGTAAAAATTTCAGGCTGCCCCAGGATGTTTTAATTTTCTTGAAAAAATGTATTTATTGTTGCATATTTTGAATTTTCATTTTTTATGATTAGGTGTTTAGTTTTTAGGTTTTAAGTTTGATGTTAATCATGCTTGTTTTTAAAAATTTTTGAATTTTTATTTTTATTTACTCAAAATTTATAAAATTATTCTCTTAACAACTTGTCTTATCAACTTAAGCCCTTTTCTACTTGCTTGCTAAATTTAGAGAAATTTTTCACAGTTAAATTTCTTTTTTGTTTGAACAAAAAGTCAGAAAAATAATAGGATGGTAAATGGTTAAAGTTCAATTTTTTAGTTAATAAAGAATTATGTAAAGATATAAACTATAATAAAAACAAACGCTTAAGATTTAATTAATACTAATTGATTAAAAAACAAATCTTTTTAGAATATTTACAATAAATGACACATTTAATCAAAAATAGACACTGTTAAATATCGATAGTAAAAATTTTTGAAAGTTTTAAAGGTATCAACAGATCATAACCTTTTCGTTATGTACAATGTTTTTCTAATTAAAAAATTATCATTATAAATTTTAAGTTTTTCAATATTTTAAATACCCTTAGCAAATGAATTAATATATATCATTTTTAGTGTTTATTCAAACGATATAGTTGAACTTTGAAATTAAATTTATCCCTGGTGTTTATTCTAATTAATATTATCATTTGACCACTTTGGTTCTTTTGTCAAAACATTTAAGCTTTAGTATTAATATTCTTTTCCAAGGTAAGTTAAATGTACTGATACTAAGTTAAATCTCAGTTTTTAGCAGAAAACATTAACTGGAACCAAAAAACCTAAAATATCTCCATCATGTAAGTTAATAATCTTTATCATTGTTTTTGTTAATTTTTCTTGAAAGTTTAAATTCTTTGTTATAAAACAGTAGAATTAGTTTTAAATGCAAAAAGTAAAAAATTGCAATGTTAGAAATGCATAGTTTTTAGTGACAATAAGGTTGCCACTTACTTAGGTTAACTCATGACAGTTTGTAATTTAAAAACCCCAGATTGACTAAGAATAACTTATGCTAGTCTGTAATTAGAAAAAAATTCAATGATTACTCGGGCTAGCTTGGTTATTTTAAATTAAAAACAGAATAATTAAAGAAAATGTTTTAAAATCACAATCTTGTTTTTTTCTAAGTCTTTAACAAAAATTAGTTGTTTCAGTTAAAATTTGCTTTTTTTTAATCAAAAAATGATTTGTAAAAGCTTTTAACTTTAAAAGTTTATAACTTAAATATTTGTTAGTTTGAGATTTTTTTGAACATTAAAAAAAAATCCTGATTTGCTTAAGACATCTTAAGGTCGTTAAGTGTAATTTTTTCTTTTCACTCAAAAAATGGCAACCCTGAAGTATTCTTCTTAATACAATAGGATGCTAGATAGGAAAATTCCAATTACTAAAAACAATAAATACAAACATAAAAATATTCTTAAATAGATTATTTTGGTATCATAGTTAAAAGTAAATAGTAAATAAATATTTAGTTTTACTAATAGTCATAAATAAAAATTAAGTTCTTATACTTCATGTTAAAATAATTGGATACTTGTAGATTTTAAATTTTTTTAAAATTATAATAACACTACCTTGTAAATACTTCCAAATATATGTTTTTGAGTTTTAAAAAAGTTTACATTTGTTGTATCATTAATTGTTTTACTATAGTTCATTTTCAAACACAAAATTATAAATAATAATAATTTTTTTCATTCTAATTTTGATAAACAATTATAAAAATTGAAAAATAGGCTATAAATAATTAAATTATGAGTTGTTACAATCTTAGAATAGTTTAAACTTTAAAATGTTATTAATTGAAAAGTTCAGGTAGGAATTTTATTTTTGGACATTTAAGCTAGTTTGGTGTTTTTACATAAATTTTAAGCTTTGAAACCTTGTTTTTTTTTTTAATTGTGTTTTTTTACAGGATTGTCACAAAACCTGAAATTTTTAAAAAATCCTGGTTTTTTACAGTATAGCTTACAAAATTTAAAAAAACATAGAATTAGAACTTTGATTAAAATGTAGTAATTACAAATTCTAATTAAAGTCTTAATGGAAAACTATTATTACAACCCAAAAATTTTTAAGTTCAAAGTTTTGTTTAAAATAGTCAGTTAACACTTTTATTCAGTTACAGAAAAATTATATAAAAAATTTAGGTACTTTAGTTTTTAACTATAGCCAAACAGCTCCAATGAATATAATGATAACTATTTATGATGTATTTATTGTATTTCAAACTAAACTTGTTCCATTATTGAATTAATTCAGGTCCAGGGCAGCTTAAAGCCATTTTAAATAGTTTTTAAAACTCAAGCTGGTAACAAAAAATTTAAGAAATTTTTATTAGTTTTGATTACTTTCAAACATCAAAATAATTTTTTTAATTTGTATAGTGTTTTATTTTTAGTAAATTGAGTTATTTTTTTTACTGAATTAGATTTATCTGAGATAATTTAAGTTATCAATCTTCATTAACAAAGTTAAGTTTCAGTTTTTAATTTTTAGTATTTTTTAATAGTTACTTTTCTTAAAAACTTCAAGGCTGATGTTAATATAGTTTATTAAGTATTAGTTTAACATATTAACAACATACTTAATTTTTAGTTCTGTTTAAAAAAAGATATTTTATACTTATTATTGTTTCAATAATTCTCCAAAATTAAACAACAATGCCATAGATAAAGTAAGATGTTAAATTTGTCTGTAGAATAAAAACCTAAATACATTATTTTGTTGTGGCGGTGCTCAGTTAGTTAACAGTTAAACTAGGTAGATAATTTTAGTTTTAAATTTTAGTTCTAATTTTAGCACGTTTTTTTACTGCTAGGTATAGTCCTCAGAAATTCAATACACTAGTTAAAATAATTTTTAAACATGTAAAAACATATGTTTCGTTTACCAAACAGTTTTTTAACACTTTTAGAATAACTAGGGCTAGTTAAAAGGCTGATAAAAATTTGTTTGATTTTTTTTTAAACACAGGTTAGATTTGATAGTTTTTGTAAATATCAAACTACTTATTTTGACCATTTCAATTTTTTTTTGTAGTAATTATGTTTTGTGTAGGAAAATATACAATCAGCTCACCTTTATTTTAGGTTTAAAAGTTTTATAAATTTTAAATTTTATTACTCTTTTTTTTTTATAAGTATTGAAGTTATAAAATTATTAAATAGAAAAAAAGTATAGCTTATTTGAAAAATTTTGTTAATTAAAGTGCAATAATTATAACACCAAACATTTAGGATACGGAATTAAAAGCAAGAAGTTGAGTTTACAGTTAATTACAGATGACCAGTAATACCAACTTTTACAAATTTAGTTTTAAACTGCTAATATTGTGTCTTTTTCTTTTGCTTATTTGTTTAAATCAAATGGTAATCAACAAAAAATACTATTTGCGTACTAGTATGTTAATTATTTGTTGAAGACAGGTGTAAACAAAGTGTTTAGTCATTTGGCCAGGTGTGAAAAAATTGCTAATAGGTTGGCTAGAACATTTAAAATTAAAATAAAAAATTACTCAAACATATTGTTTTTTGACAAACTTCAAGTAGTTTTATGTGACCTTTTAAATTTAACATTATGGAAGTTTTACATTACCACAATGTAATGTAAGACATTTTTTAGTTATTTTTAGTTTCCAGAATAAATAGTAAAGGTAACCAAACTCTGTTCAGCAGGCCAGATTTACGTGCTAGGGATAGTGTTTTCACTTAAATTTTGTAACATTGGCGAACCGATCATTCTCGTTATACCGACTTTGTAAACACAGAAATAATATATTATTGATTAAATAAGGTTGGTATAACAAAGATAACACTTTAAAATAAGAAAAATATACAATGTTAATTGCCTAAGTTTGTTTAAGTTTTTAATCTAAATATAAGCTTGGTTTAATCAACAAAGCGCAAAAATTGCAGCAATCTCCTTATGTAATTAAAATTAGTTATGTTTTTTGTTTACTAGAGGCGCAATATTTTACAACTTGGAAGCAGAGATTTTTTTTTTAATTTTAATGAGAACAGATTTTCATGACCTTAACGACCAAAGCTTAATTGTTTAAAATGTCCTGGACAAGACGTTAAAAGGTATCCAAATGTTGTGCAATTTATATCCGATAGGTTGTTTAAGCAACGAGCTCTAAGACTAAACATTATGACAGTATTTATTTTATCGTGCCATAACAAAATTTTGTAAGGTAATTACTAAATACTTGTTTAACGGATATAAAAACATTTTTTTACATAATAGTAATTTTGAAATTATCATGTTTTCAATGTATTGTCTTCTAAATTAAACTAGTTTACGTTTATTGCTTTACAAGCATACTTAGATAGGACTAAATTAGATGCTCTTAAAATTTCGTCATGTTTTGAATGAAAATTGTTTAAAAAAAATTTTAAGTCTGTAAAAAAAAATTCTCACAGCTTTTTTATTAAATTCTAGTTCACTTTAAAATTAAGATTTTGAACAAACTTAAAACAAGATATAAAAATAAAAAAAATGTTGCTAAAAGCTTTTTATACAACTAATTATTTATTATAGACTTTTCTTTATATATATTCTTTTTTAACAGAAGTCTTGTAATTATGAGCAATAACTTTAAAATGGACAACGACGAAGTTCTAAACGCAATGGGTTCAAAAGTAAGTTTTTTCTACAATCTTGTTTAGCTTATAATAACCTAAATACAAAAATATTCAGAATTAAAAAAAAACTTAGTAAAATAAAACTTTATTAATTTTTATTGAATTTAATTTAGTAATGTATTTTTTTTTTTGTATTAAAGTGTATTATTTACAGCTTATTCATTTGACGTCATTAAACTATCGTGTCTTATTTTATTTGTATTACGTTTTAACTTAATACAAGTTGGATTTATTTGTCCGACTAGTATCTAATAAAATTATTTAAGTTGTCTATTGTATTTTTCATGCTAAATTTTTCATTTGAACAAAATTTTCATAAGCTTTAGTCCTTTTAATGTAGTTAAAATTCGCTAGCATTTAATTTTTTTCAGTGTAATGTTATATTAAACATGTTTTACTTTACTTACGATTCTTGGAACTTAATCTATAGAAAATGCTTGCAACTTAAATTAAAATTAAACTATGTATGTTGCAAATGTTTTCAAAGTCCGATTGATAAAAAAATGTAACAAAGTATTTCTGGCCTTAAATAAATAGAAATTAAAGTTTATTATTCATCTAGATAAACATTTTTTGATATTAATTTAAGTTTAAAGGCATTGAGCAAAACATTAAACATTTTTTAAACTATAATTTTGACACATTAGAAAAAAAAACTTATTTTAAACTGCTATGAATATCTAGATGATTTTAAACATTATTTTTAATCTTTAATGTTTATCATTAAAAATGTTTAAAAAACTTTTTTAGAAAACAAATTATCGATTACGATTTTCTTTTTACTTTAATTGTAAAATTATTACTGTATGTATGTTTATTTTCCAGCAAGCAATCCTAAAATACACATTTAAAATTCTAATAGAAGAAACACTTTATAACTTTTTAAAATCTATAACTTTTACAAAAACAGAATAAAACTACCCTTGAAGAGTGTTTCGCTGTTTGTGAGCATAAAAAATGTGGTAAAAGAGGTCTTAAAAAAAACTTTTATGGAACGAAAAGATTTTGTTCAAAAAGTTGTGCTCATGCTTTTTCTTCTAGCTGTCGCAAGAAAAAAGGAGGAAAGAAAGCATGGAAGGTTTTTAAACGTTTTTAATTTTGTGTTAAAATTTCCTCTGTTAAATAGATATGCATTATAATGCAGAAATAATTTAGTTTTTAGGTTTAGCCAAATAATGTAGTTTTTTATATAAATTAAAATAAAAGTACTAGATTTAAGTTGATAACTTTTGTATTACAATGTAAGTATCTTACTTTAATAGTTATAGATTACTTACACAAATTTTCTTTCAAGGCGTCAGCGAGAAAAGCAAAAGATAACAGCAAACTACTAGTAAAATCCGTAAAACAAGAACTGCTCGAAACTGTAGTTCCAAGAAAAGTTAGAATTTTTTATATTAATTTTGTCTTATGTAGTGTGCAATTATAAAAATATTATACTTTTTTAAATTTAAGACTGGTAGAAATAAAAGAAAAGTAACAGGAAATGATATCAGCAGCTCATCACAGTCGAATATCAAACATAAAAAATTAAAATCTTCAATTCCCGAAGAGCTATTTTTAAAAACTTTATTCTTTCAAGTAGCTTGATACTATATTTTAAACTTATCAAAATACTTTTAATTAAAGTTGCCGTTGCATTTTGTATTTAATGTTGGTGTTAAAAAACACTGATGTACATTATACATTGCCCTTCTGTGAGCTGGGTAGATTTTTGTGCCAACCGCTGTCGTTTCAGTACTTGTAGAGATTAAGTTGTACATCTTAAGAAACTGTCTGTTTCTCCGCGCCAGTCTCTGTTACCAATTATTTCTATCTATAAACTCCATATATCTTAAATGCCGACTCAATTATGTACATTTTTATTAAGTTCTAAGTAGAAACCTTTTAATGAAACTAAAGATTGACGTTTAGTTGACAGTCTTTAATATTTAAAATATTTTTTTTGCGAATTTTCAAATGACAAAACTGTATTATTTTATTTATTAAGGATTTTAGATAACAATATTAAATAAATAACTTCTCTAAATTTTCGTTTTAATTTCACTTTGTAAATAGTTCTACGTATTTTGTAAAACTATTGGGCAAATTGTTATATTTATATAACAAATTAACTACAAAGTAGTAATAGACTCGTCAAAAACTATACAACGTTTGTACTAAATTTAGAGAATAGCATTTTGATAAAGATCTTTATACCTGAATAATGCATTTGTAAAGGTTTAACTAATTTAAATTTTACATTAAATGTTAAAAACATTCTAGCTATATAACTGACGATAAGATATAAACTAAGTATAGTTAAAACAACTTATATTAAGAATCCTACAAAATTGATTTTGTAAAGTTGTAATACAGTTTTGTGAACACGAAAACCATTAAAAAAAAAAGGTAAACTTAAGACATTTATGTTAACCAAAAAATTTTAAAACACTACTTGTATTTGATTCTTCACAAAATTTTTATAGAATTTACTAGCTGAATGATACAGCTAAAATGATTAGTTTTTGTTTGAGTTCGGGTTTATTTAGTCGGTACAACTGCCCATATCAAAAGTGTGATTTTTCTTTTCTGTTTAGCATTTCTTCAAAGATACATATTACATCTTATCCATTTTCCCAACATTATCTAGGAAGTTAACTTTAGTTTTTTTTTGTTTGAACACATACTTAATAACTGTCAAGTAATTGTTCATTTTTTAGTTTTTTTCTTTAATTTTTTTTGAAGATTATATAAGTTAATTGACAAATAAAGATAACTTTGTTAAATATACAAAATTAAATAAATATATTTTTAATAGTTTGCAAAATAACATATTTTGAAAAGTTTTTTAAGTAGTTAATGAATTTAATATTTAACAAAAAATTTTTATTCTTTAATGAAGGTGAAATAAAAAAAAAAAATGACTCGGAAAAAAAAAACCCTATTTAATGATTTAAACTGAAAAGAATCAAAAATAAAGTATAAAAAACAGCTTGATAAAAAACATAGACACTGACTTTTAAATTTAATACATAAAGGTGTTTTAAAAATAAAAAAAATACTGAAAAATTCTAAATACTAAAATTATTAACACCACGTAAATAAAATTCTATTTACAAACTGTTTTCCTTCCAGTAATTACTTTTATTAAACTATAGTTAAGTAAACTATAACACTTTTACATTTTTATTAAAGTAGCAATCGTTAAAACTATTAGAATGCTGATAGGAAAAATAAAACGTCAGCAAATAGTAGCAGTAACTCAAATGCACCACATATTATCTTGAAATTACGTAAACTACAAACTACTAAGCAGGTTACCTTTAATTTAAGATTTTAGTAAAATTTAAATCTATCTAGAGGCAGTTTTTATACAGCTATTTTTTGAATTTTTATAATTCAATGACTAAATTTATGTAGATACTTTTTTTACTGGTATTAATTTCGTGACAGCTTGTAGACTAAACATGGAAAATGGAAAATAATAACAACAATAAATAAGGCAAAATCAGATAGACCAATTATCAAATCGAAAAATGATAGAACTTCAAATGAAACACAGGTTATTTAAAATATTATTTTTATGTTAGTTTGGTTTTTATTAAATAATCAAAAATAAGTATATGTTTTTTTCTTTTAATTTACACTTTTGTTTTATTAATATATTCGTATGTTTTTAAATTTAAGTATTAAATATTTATGATTCTAAAACAAAAAAAAAGAGTAATAAAATGATGTTCAGTTTTATTTAAGTAATAAAGAATAAAAACAGGTACCTTTAATTTAGACTTTTGTTGTGTTAAACTTAAATTTTCGTTAAAATATATTATTCAAAAACGAATTAAAGATAGATTAGAAAAATGCTTTACTTTGAAGACCTTTGGAGTGGACAAACTACCCATAAAAATTTTAAAACTTACTTCATTCGTAAGTTTATGGCTATCTAGGCTACCTTATTATTCAACTTTATACCTTAGAAGTATATTCGCTCGCTTTTAAGCGACATCCACCCTTCCGTTTTGGATAAAAGACTACACGTTCACTTAATGGTGACACGTTAGACGACACCAAACGTTTTATCTATGACGATATCTGCTTCAACTTGCTTTTGCCGATGAATTGGTTAGTGTTCTGGAGTATGGAAAGGACAAGGTTTTTGGTAATCTTTTAAATGGATTTCCAGTAAAGGCTAACCCATTTGATTGAGTGGTTTTTGCATAAGTTCTTAGTTTAAATTCTACATTAATTGTAGAAGCTTCGTCTCGTTTTAGAATCTATTCACGGATTTACTAACATGTGTACTTTTAGCTTGAAAGAAAGCTTACTTGATTATTTGAAACTTCGCTCCTTGATGGGTAGTTGCAGGTTACAATATGTGATTTCAGCTCAACTTTATACTTTTAAATCAAATTCGCAACAAACTTAGAGTTCTGTTGAGATCAGTTTATCTGAATACAATTCTGGCTTGCCGTTAACCTAAGATTATTTACCAATAAAAGGTAGCCAAGTTTTTAAAGCATGCATTGTAAAAGTTGTAGGCTTGTATTTTGATTGTTTTTAATTGACATAGCTTTGAATTGCTCCCAATTCTCGCTTAGAGGATCTTAGCTGAACCAGTTTAGATGCAATTGGTGTTATAACATCGTTTGATGGCCAAAAATTTTTATAATCTTTTACCTTGTGCAGGTGACCAAGTCTGCAAGCTATATTACAAATTTTAAGTATCGTTTCGTAGTTAAATCCATGTATTTAACTTTTTATTACAACTATTTCTACTTTAAATGATTTTTGAGGAAGAAAAAACTCTTGGGTTTAAATACTATACAATAGTTTAAAATCCGAAACTATAACAAGTATAAAATTAAACACAAATGTATAATACAAAATAAATAATACTAAAATGATCAACTGTTGAATTATTTTCCATTTTATTTTATAACTTATCTCCGAGAAATAACTACTTGTCTGACTACTATAAATTAAAAAAAAACTGTAACTCTTAATTTTTCATAATAAAACGATAAAAAGAGTTTTAAATTCAAAAAATTTTTTCATTTTAAACGAAATTATTTTAAATTACTGAAACACAAATATAATAAAAACCACAGCAAGAAGACGTCTATGCGACATGTGAATGGTATAAATGTGGAGTGAAAAAACTCAAGAAAGACTTTATTGGAAAAAAGAGGTTTTGCTCAACACAATGTGCTCACGCATTTTCAGGGAGCAGAGGAAGTACAGGTGGAAAACATGAAACGAAAGTTAAACAAGAAAAGAACATGATGAAGAAATCTGAACCGAGATCAAAAGTAATAAGGCAACAAAGAAATAGAGGTACAGTTTCTGATTTACAAGAGGTATCAGAACAAATTGAAACAGTAAGTAAACCAGTAAGTTGTTTATTTATCATTTATTTGAAATATATTAGTTAAAAATTTAGTATAGTTAAGAGTATTAGTGTTACATATATACTTTATGAATTCAATACTTCTTAAAAATTTTAAACATAACTGTTTTTGTTTTGTAGTTTTTCTTAGGAATATTAGCTGCACATAAATTTTGTAAGCTTTTAGAATTAAAAAATATATATTTTTAATTAGGTATACTTAACAGACTTAATAATCATACTCAAAATATTTTTGTTTTTATTATGAATATTCATTTTTTGAAACACTTAGATTATAGATGGGCTTTATCCCTGCTAATATTTACCTCTCAATCAATATTTTAGTAAAGAGAAGAAATTTAAAAGACAACATCCTGATATACCAAGAAAAACTAAATTCTGGAAGAAAGTTTTTCACAATGGTTATAATCGTGATCACTACAATAACTACTTGGATGGACAATGTCATGAAATTCTTGATCGAGTGTATATGATCCTTACACAAAAATATTACCAGAACGCTTTTAAATCAGTGTTTGAGGTTAGTAGAACTCTTTTGAAATATTTTGATTAAATTTTTTTAATAAAATTGGCTATATTACTAATTATACACTTGTTACAGCCGCTCTTGGAAAATATAAACACACACGAAACGGAACTCACTAACAAAAAACTGATAGCCCGAAAGTACGAGATGTTCGATAAAATTGTTGAGACGATATTGGGAGCCTAGAAACAAGTATTTTGCAAATCCGATTTTTCAAACAGTTTCAGCAGATGATCTGGGAAGTAAACTCAGATCATATGTTTTCAGAGAAGCTGCAACTTTTCTCAGGGCTCAGCCAAATTATGTGAAAATGAGTAGAAATAGACAAAAAAGTTACCTGCAAGAATTTGCAAATATAGTCGACAGCTGCGCAGTATACCAAACAGCAAATGTCATGAAAATCATTAAAGATTACCAGATTCCAATGGATCCGGTAAAGCTTTTAGAGAAAGCAATCAGCAGCATCATGATGGTCCTTTTCAAAAACCAGAAGTTCTTTTCAGTTCGCCCGAAACCCGATATTATAAATCAATCACAAAACTTCGTTCACCCGCAGAACAATGTTAGAGATGATGGTCTTTCCGATTTCGAAGAGGGTGACTGGTAATTCAGTTAACAATTTAGTGACAACCGTTCAGTTTTTTTTTTAAACTTTCGCTTTAAAGATTGAATTTTCTTCTTACAGCAAATCTGTTTCAAATTATTTTTGTTGTGAATTTTTATAAGCTAATGTCTCAAGTTGTTAATTTTGTGTAAGGTTCTTATATAAGGAAGTTTATTCTTAAACTTAGTTTACTTTCACATTTATTAACCTTGTAGTGGTGATTTCTTTGATGGCTTTTTTTATTTCATCGTTTTGTAGTTTTTTTTAGGTGTTACTCGCTAAAAGACCTAAATAAATTAGAAAAATTTAAAAAATACTTGTAATTAATAACATAAATAGATTTTTATCATTCAAATGAAGCTTTAAAACTATCAACAAACTTTGTTGTATCGAATGAACTTTTTAAATTTAACAAAGTAGTCGTAGTTCTGACGAAAAAGTTTTTTATAAAGCTTCATGAGTTAAACTAAGACGTATACCTAATTAAAATAAAAGTTAAGATAAGCTTATGATTAAAATAAAAGTGTTATTCATAATGTTTGCTCTTCTGTGTCAAACTAAAACATACAATTTGATATATACAGCAAATAGAAAAAATACTGATTTGAAATATAAAGCAATTCTGGTAAAAAAAAAAAAAGAAAATAGCAACTCTTTAGTCTTTTGGAATGGTTAGCATTAATTATATTATGTAAACATAATGTGTTGTATTTTATTTTTGAATAAAGTTAATATTTATATTCGGTTAGATTTTTAAGAATTTCTATGCACGGATGTTTATTTTTTTTGAAAAATTATTTTAGACTGTTGATATCATAGATTTTGTAAAACATCAAATTTGATATGATGAGTTTCAAACATATATCAAATTATTATGAATTGACAAAAATTTTATCAGTTTTTTAGCCTTTAAAATCGGTAGTAAATTAAATGATGGTTTGTTTTTTTAATCTACAGTTAATAGCAAATTTCAAACATTTTCAAAAAACAAAAACTTAGCAAGTACTTATTGTTTTTACAAAACCGTCTATCTCTCACACATACATAACTAGTTTAATTCTATTAGTTTTGTAGCAGTTTGAAACAGTACTTTAGTCTTAAATAAATAATTGATAACATTTTTCGGCTAAAATTTTTTACACCTTCTAAATTAATAGATTTTTATTTCAAAAAATATGTTTTTCTAAAGTTTAAAAACAGTGTTTTAATTAATTACTTAAAAGTTTTACGATTAACTATAATTAACAATATTAATAAAGTAGTAAGATAAAGTAGTAGAAACTAGAACATAACTTCAAAAATTCTAATCAACATCTTAAGGGAAGGATAATTAACATAAAATAGAAAGTTTTTTGTCAAGTGTATTAAAACATAACTTTTAAAAACTTTACTTTATAAAAATTTTAATCTTAACTTTAGATATAAAATGTAAAAAAATACTATATGTTTCTTATAATATCAACGTAACAACGATTTTAAAATAAATTAGTTGTTTTCACTTACCACTTTAAAACACAACATCTACTAGCTGCTACTTAATTTTTATATTGCAAACTTATATTTACTTAACGTCTTTTAGCTTTCTGTCAGCAGTATAAAGTGATTTAAGAATGAACTTCTAACTGAAGAAGTAAACTAAGCTAATGTAGTTTAGTATCGAGAACAGTGAACAACTTTATTAAATTTTTAGTTTACAAACATATGAACTTTTTGCTGTTGGTTTTTAGTTTTAATCCAATCTAGTTGATAAAAGTGTTTAATGTGCTGTTATTTTTTTAATTTACTAACAATGCAGTTCTAAGTTTACAATAAGAAATTTAATATCATTTACTCACCGTACTGATTTATCATTTTTTATTATAAAATTTACTTTTATGTAATTTACCTTCAGTCAGCGCAGGTTTTGCTGGCTCGGTAATGGTCTGAGAATAAGTGCTGAACGAACCCTAAAGTCTCTGTTGTTGGTGAGTTGGTCGCTCGTAAACGCAACCTAGGTCGTCCAAAAGTTTCAAGGACGTATGTGAGCGCGACCTAAAAAGCTTGATTTGTAACATCTAATTAGTTAGAGTTGCTTGCAAATGACCGAACCAAGTTAAAATTTTCTGTACAGATAAAAATTGAAAGAAAGGTAAAAACGATATTTAAATAAACTAAAAAAGATAAAGAAAGGAGAAACAAAATAAGTTTTTTATTTCCATTTATTTGAATTTTTACTTACTACCTGGTTGTTTTATTTATTGCATCACTGTGTTTTTTAATTTGTTATCATTTTTACTATTTATTCACAATTGTGCATAGCCAATTCCTCTGATAGCGAGCCTTTTAGTTTATTATAAGCAAGTATAAACGTAGCTAATGAAAACATTGTTACAACCTAATGTTTGACGAATACTTCATATGTTCAATAACTGATAGTTTTGTGTACTGCCAATTAATACACTACTATATAATAATATAACGTGTTATGTAAGTGTTATCTTAAGGTAGAAAATGCATTTTTAAAATATACTAAATTGATTTTGTGTTAATTTGTAATAGACTTGCATGTTTATTAAATCCCTTAAAAAATTAATATTTTATTAACTATGTTTATAAGTAAGTGTATGTGAACTTTTTATAAAATCTCGCATCATCGCATCAAATAGAATGTTTGTATAAATTTCTGGAACAGCCTGTTGTAAGTGTTTGAAATGCTGCTACAAAATTTATTTTGACATTCTGGTTTAGTTATTAAACATTTGTTCCTAATTAGAATAAACTTTTAATTCTACAAGTTGGCTCATAATAAGCCTTACGCAGTAACAATATTAAAGCTAAAGTTACGATTCTCTCAACATTTTTTTTAATAAATGGGTACTTAATAAACTGTATTAAATATACCAAATTTAATTAAAAAAACAATCTTACAGAATACTTTGACTACTATGTAAAATAATTTAATTCAAGTTAGTTAATTATGCAACTTATTATAATACCCTTTTTATTTAACTGAATATTTTTAAAAAAAAAACAAATATAAGTTTAGTTTAATAGTTTTATAATTAATATAAAGCGAACATTATTAAACGATTTTTCAAATTAAAATATTATACATTTTGTTTCTTATTATTTGTAGTTAATTAATGCAAATATTTGTAATTTGTAAACTATTTAATCATTAATTTAGGTTCAATTTCCAAAAGTTCTAGGTACTATGATTAAAATAAAATGTCTAACAATATTTTTAATAATTTAGCTCGTGTTTTGTTTAGTTTAATTATTATAATTTAATTATTTATTTATCTACTACTGTCTACTGATGTTACATTTCAATTAAAATGTTGTAATTAGTTTCTGGTTGCAGTGCTAATACTATTTCACTAGTATTAAAAGATTATTTGAAAGAAGACATTACAATAGTTTTAAGGTCTAGTTTGAAGTTTATTAAAGAGTTTTAGTTAATATTAAATTTTAATAAAACTGAAAATAAACTTCAAGTACTTTTCAACATTTTTCAAGCTTAGAAAAATAACGAATATTTTTGCAAGTGTTAAAGTTTGTGGCAAGTAAAAGTTTTGGGTGTCTGTCAGTAACTATACTAAATTAAATTGCAAGTATCTGTATTATAAACGAAATTTATATAACAATATTAAAACAAAAGAGAGGTCATCAATTTAAAATTTTACATTTTCTAGTTATTTTTAACATTATTTAAATAATTTTTATGAATTTAAGTACAATATTTTTCATAGAAAAAAAATGTTAGCTAATAACTTTGTAATTTTTCTCTTTGAAAGCAAGTTAAAAATTTTATTGTAAATTAATTAGAAGTAAAGACCATTGCATATTGGAGAAATTAAGTAAAATTAAACTTTATGTTTGTATCACTTACGTATTAGACATAACAACAGACTTAATCTTTAAATTTTATGAAATAAGGTTAGTAACTTTAGTATATACTGTTATTATTTATTGCAAGTCATTCTCAAACTCACTGAAATTTTAATCTAGTTAAGGAATAAAATCGCAAAATGAGTTGCAACAAATTAGCTGTTATAAACAGATATAGTTTATTGTCTTAGTATCAGTTTAAGAAAAACTTTTTATTTTAAAACATTTATTTGTGGCAAATTAAGTTTAAGTTTTATCACTTTTAAAGCATTCTGTGACGTCTATAATATACGCACAAATCAAAGCTTTTTTGTAATAATAATATTCAAGCTAGGTTTTATTAGAAAAAGCTTCTACTTGAGAGTTGGTATTTTTAATGAGTGATCGATCTTTTATATCGTTCTCGTACAAATTTGTAACAGAAAATAAACTAAGCTGTTTTTGCTTATCTAAAAAGGTAATCGTTACTTAGCTTTATATGTACTTAAACTAGTCAAACAACTAATTTTTCTTCTACACAATTTAGTAAACCATCTTAAACTAAGTTTAGCTAGGTTTTAACTTTCTCTTACATTTTTATAATTAAATAAAGCGAGGAAAAACTAATACAACAAAATAAATGTATCTACACACCTAACCTATACTTGTACATTTTTTCAATATTGTTTATTCTATAGTTTTACTGTCTATCTTGCTTTGTTCTATGATGACAAATATAGACTTACAATTAGTAATTTTTTTAAGTGAGATAGAATTTATACTTAAATAAAAATGATATTTATTCTCTAAACTTTTCTGTGACAACTATTATTCAAGAGTAAAATCTTGTTCAATAAGAGCTCAGGCTAAGTATAAAGCCTTTGATGTCATTAAATGGATACATTTTTTGAATTAGTTTTAAAATTTCCAACTTTTTTTTGAAAACTTACAAAATTAATATAACATTGGTGTATACTTATTCTTAGAAAAATAGAAGTTTCATTTTATTGAAATGAAAGTTTTCAAAACAAATAAGCTTTATATAATTTTTTCTTTTAACAAGCATAAAGATTATTTATATCGATCAAAAAAATGATTTAAGTTATTTCTTTCCAATATATTTCAATAACTTTCGTAAGGTAAATTACTATTCAAACAATAAGCACGATTAACTATTATCAAGCTAATAAAATTAAGAAATGTTAAATATTAACTAATAATAATTATCATTCGAACAAACAAGGTCGATAAAATTTCAATCAGAACTAGTTACTTACTTTTTAGTATGCAAATTTCATAATAATTTTCTCCGAAACGCTTATTATAATTTTTTATTGAGTTTTAAATCCCTTCAAATAAATACTTTAATAAATTTGTACACTAACCAATAAACTATAGTATTTTCAGATTTTAATCAAAAGTTCATATTTTTTATATGAAACGAGCAATTATTAAAACTTCAAGTGTGATTTTTTTAACTATAGGCTTAATAAGTTTAAGTTTATCAAGATTTACTTCAAAAACTTTCACATTTAACAAAAAACTTTGATATATAAAAAGCACAAGTTTGCGGTGCATCAGAAATAGGTTAAAACAATTAAAAGCTTTCTACTTGTATCAAGTTTAGTGCATTAAGAAAAGAATAAGTAAAAAACTAGTGTGCTCAGAAATTAAACAAAATAATTAAGTTTAGTAGAAAGGGTAGCTTACTGCTAAATAAAACACTTATAGTTCGAACTATATTATTAAACGCATAGCTAGGTCGCGAGCGCGGGGAAAAATCTAACCTAAGCAAACCCATTACTTAACCACGAACCATCGGTCTGCGGTCACAAGGTCTAAAAATACGGTGTACGTAAAAACCTTGCAGTTATCAAAATATATGTAGTACGAGGTCAATTAATATATCGCTAAAAAAAAATATGCACTAATTTATAGACGTGGACTAATTTTCACTGTTATGAAAAATCAAAAAATCATTATAAAGTATTTTTATTTTTTAAACACTGTGTTGACGAGCAATTTTTTCATTGGATAGTTGCTCAAAATCAATAAAAAGTGTTAAAGAAAACTTTTTATTTATCTTTTTAAAACCAATAGTAAATTTTTTTTCAAACCATTGATCTATAACACTTTTCTGAGGTATCAAAAAAATATTCGTAAACTATTTCATATATTTACAGCATTTAAATCGGCTAAACTTTTAAATTAGTCATTATTAAACAGTCTCCTATTTTTGCTTGAGCTTTAAAATATCTGTGTTATATATTTTTGATACGATAGATTTTAAAACAGTAAAATATATTTAACTTATAATGAATTTATATAAATAGTCTAATTTTTTCAAATAATTTTATTATTTTATACAATTGCTGTTATTTGGTTGTAAAATAAAACTTAAAGTTTTTTTCCTAAAAAAACTTTAAATAATTTCACAATCATATAATACTTTTATTAAGTAATATACTAACCAATACTTTTTTTTATGAATTTTCAATAGTGACTATCTTCGAATACTTTCGTAAGTTTGGTTTATAAATATATGTTAACTACGTTTAAATAATCTTGATGTACATTAATAAAAAAGTGCTGTGTATATAAATTTAGTATCATTTAAGATTTTATAACACTATACTTTTAAGAGCTAAATGTTTGACAAGTTAATTTACTTATTACAAAAACAATTTCAGAATTTTTATTTTTGTCTATTAAAAATAAGGTTTGTTTGCGACAATGAAATAGTAGATCCTTTTCTCGTTATAAATGTTATCTTAGATAAAATGATATTATCAACCAAATTTATTTTATCTTATACCAAAAAACTATATCGAGTTTGCTTTGTTTTAAAGTGACGTCAGTTAATGATTAAAGTATATGAAAATTATTTAAAAAATAAGAAGCTATTTTGTTTTAATAAAAGTTTATAAAAAAAAGTTTCGTTTTATTACAAATCATATTTATAAAAAATAAAAAGGTCAGTAAAAAATCAAACTGGAAATTTTAGTTAAAAACATACAACAATTTAATACACAATTTTCCTTTCACTAAAACTTCATTGTCTTTATTGATTTATTATATGTTAGAACTGTATTATAAACGCTTATACAGTAGTTTTAAAATTATGAATACAAAACAATTAATAAAAGTTTTTTTCATCTAATTTTATTTGTTAGTTTTTGTACGCAGGCAGAAATTTGCAAAAAAAATGAGTAAAAGAGTTATATATATTATAATTAATAATTAGATTTAAAAATGATATTCTATTTTTCATTTATTAAGCATATTCTCAACTGCATTGAACTAATTTTTATTTGTTTTTTTTTACTTAATTCATAACAATATTTAGTTTTTAAATTTTATAAATGTTAATTAAAAGAGAAAAAAACTTCAATAGAAAAAATTTGATTCTTCAAAAAAAAAATTATAGTACTTCGCAAGTCAATGTAACTTTTTGCCTTAGTACTGTAAGTTGGTATGTTATATTAACAAATTCAACAATCAACAGTATCAATTTAACTTGAATAAAAAAGTATTTATCTTAATAAATAATTTTTAAAATAAGTTTTTACGTACAAAACGAATGTTTAGGTTAAAACTTAAGCTATTTTAAAATATTTAAAAGCAGTGTTTTAATTTTTAGATATCTAATAAATATTTACGTTTTCTGAAAAAAGTATCGAGTGAGATATATGTACTCTTAAGAAAAAAAATTCATGGTTATTAAACAGCAGTTACAAATCAAGACAAGTACGATATGATATGTCATAATGGTTGTACAATTTATATAAAATGTACTGTTTTAAGTAGTTAACTTTGTATAGAAATATTTTTTTATTTTACTTAAGCTTACTTTATATTTAAATAAACTGATATAAGAATACATTTAAAAACTATATTCATCAAAATATTGGTTTTTCTTAAATTTTTGAATTAACTAGCTAAGCTCTTATCAAGTTATCATTATAATATTTATTTAAGATTAGTATTTCTATTATATGCGTATACGTTTAACTCCTAGCTATTTAGTTTTTCAACTTTAAGCTAGTGATCTACCGAGTGCGAAAATTTCGGATTTTGCCAAATCCGAATCCAAATCTTATTTTCAAATTTGAAATCTCAGTTTTGAAATTTGGATTCTACCGAATTCGGGTCCGATTCCAAATATTATTACAGTTTTTTATAAACTTTAATTGCTTTAGAATACTTAGTGTGCATGAGTTTTATAGACTTTTAATCATCAAGGTTAGTTTGCCTGATAGCTTCAAGCTTTCTTTTCTTCTGAGGTTCGGGTGCAGTACAATTTTTATTTTTGTCTAAAGATTCACTTTGAGACTTTTTGTAACTCTCGCTGTGTTGAGTTTTCAAATGCTCGTGTATGGAAGAGGCAACATAGGAATTTAACTTTTTTTATCTTAGACCCGCAGGTATTGCATACTGCGATGGAGTTATCTTTTAAACTTATAGTAAACTATTACCAGACTATTGAAGACATTATTTATATTATAAAACAAAATAACTAAAGAAAAAACAGTTTAAAATAAACAACTTGTGTGAGTTGCTTTAAAACTTATAGAAACACTTGCAAAAATCAAAAGTTTATTAATATATTGTAATTCTTATTATTATATACAATACTTGCATGCACTTGTTTGTTGTGAGGAAAAATGACGTCAATACGTGTTTAATACTAAGTTAGAATAATATGTTAAAAATAAAATTATTACTGTAACACTCGCTTTATTTCATTAAACATTTGTAGTTTTTTTTGTTTTGTATAGTTTTAACCTACTTTTTATTCTACGTGTCAGTATTTTTGTATAAAAAGAATTTTTAATATTTTCAAGCTAAATATACTACATATTTAGAATTTCAAATTAATTTAGAAAATATATAGTGTTGGTTTAGAATAAATGTTTTTTTGATTTAGTTGCCTTTTATTTTTTATTTATAAAACTTTATGTTGCCTACATTTTGTTTTATATCAGTTTCACTGTAAAATTATAATTATTTACTTTTCTTTTTATTTCAGCTTTATAAAAAAGTTGTTTAAATTTGAATTACTACTGCGAAGTAAATAGAGTTTTTGCAAGCTTTTTATTATACAAAAATCTTTTTCTAAAAATTTGACATTTAGTTTTATTAAGTTCAACTATAATTTATGTCATGATGGTATTTTTTTAAAATTGAAATAATTTTTTATTCTTTTTAGTTAGAAATGTTCAAAAAACTATTTTTAAAGTGTTAACTTTTCAACAAAATTATTTTTTAACAAATTTTGCAACTACCAAAACGCATTAGCTTTTTATTTGTTATAGTTTTAGTTTAAGTCGTTTAACAAATGTTGTTTTACAAAAAAAAATCATTTTATTGATAGTTTTAAATGGTGTATTATAAAAATAAATAACTGATGTTTTAAGATTTTGTTTAATAATAGATATCAACTACAACAAAAACTTTGAATGTAATATTAATTTCTTTAAATTAAAACAATCTAAAAAAAAATATTATCATTATAATTATAAAAAAGTAATCTAAAAAATTACTTTATAACAAACCTTTTATTTCCTGTCCTGGTCATGACTTTAAACTGTTTCATGGTTTATGACTCGATATCCGAAAGGTTTTTCGTATACCAAGTCCTTGAACCAAATTGTTTAGCACTTTGTATAATAAACAATATATTAACTTAAATTGAACTTATGTAGCCTAAAAAATCAATTTATTAATTTTAATTATAAGTATAACACTATTTAGTAAAATATTTTTTTTTAATTTAATTTGTCAACTTTACACAAAAATTTGTTCATTTGTTTTGTGATTAGTAGAAAATTAAAAAGAAACCGTAACCATTAGAATTTAAGTATACCTATATAGTATCTTATGCTCAAGAAGAGTAGAACAATATTCTTCAAAGTAGAATTATTAGTGATATGCGCGGCGCAGTGCCGTTCAAAGATTTGAAAACAAAAAAGCGAGATAAACTAGTAATATGTTGACTGCTCATTTTAATATTTTGTAAATGCTTGCGAGCGTTTATGGTTATAACCAAGGCGCATTTTAACTGTTTTGTAACTTTGTATCGCACCTTTGTAACGCATATTGAAATTATTGACAAATACCAAAAAACAACTGTTAAGTTTCGATTTTTATGACTTTGTACGCTGTAAAATAAGTATTAAAAAATTAAACAATTTTGAATTAATCTTTAGTTAGTGAATTAAAATTAAAAAAAATATAAATTGAAAATTTTTATTTAGAAACAGTTCGTAATCCTGCTATATACAAAGGAGTTACGAATTGTTTAGTTTTAACTTTAATGTTTATACGCACATTTGAAAATGTGAAAATTTTAGTTATAGAAGGACTTTTATTTTATTTGTCAAAACGAATTTTTAACAGTTCTTTTTGCAGAAAACATATATTATTTTATTCTTTTGAGGATTTTCGTTGGAAGTAATGTACTACAAAAAAAGTGACAAAAGTGTAACAAAGTAGAATACAAATATAAAATTTCATTAATAAGTTGACATTTTTAAGTGTGTCACCTTTTCAAAAAGTTAAACATAAATAGCGAAAAGTTCCAAATAAGGTATATTCCCACAAAAAAAAGTTTTTTTTCAAAATTAGTTGGAAATTTAAAAAAGAAAAACAGTTCCTACCTGTTAACATAAATAAAATAAAAAAGTGAGAATTTTTTTTAAATATTGATTTCATTTAAACATTTTATTATTTGCTAAATAGTTTCCAAAAAGGTTTTATTTTAAGTATAGCTGTTTTTGCTGCAATAAACGTTTAGTCTTTATACTAAAAAACAAAGTTTCTCTTTAAACTTTACTGGTTTTGAAATTTTAGTTTTAATATTTGTACCTATCAAATAACTTTTAAATTTTAGTCACATAATTAACTATAAATTATTACAAAAGCGATTTTGATTGCAAACAATGTTTAAAGTAGCTAAAAGCAAATTAAAAATAAATAAAGCGAACAAAAAAAAAAAATTCGTTTAATTGTTATAGGTATTAAAAGTTTTTATTTTCGTTTTGACAACTAGTACAGCCCACAAGGATACACAATAAACTTGAGACTTTTTTTTTACATTTTGCATAACAATAAGTCTGCGTTACCATGTAAAAAATGGATTGAACTGGCCGGTATTTCAGATTAATTTTGAATTTACCCACCTTAAATATTAGTTTTTTATAAAAGGTACGAAAATTATTAAACAGTTGTACATCTACTGAAAAATCAAGCAATTAGCAAAATTACAAACGGCAATTTGTTAAAGTGAAAAGTGTAAGTTTTAAATACAAAGCTATATTGTAAATATAGCAATATTATTTGAAAAAAAAAATGCTAGCTATAATATTTTGGCAAAGTTATTTACTTTTATTTTTTTATTAGAAAACATATAAATAACCTTAATCCACATAAAAGTTAAAGTATACATGTTGTCTACTACACAATAAATTCTGTAATATACTTAAAAGTAAAAATATTAGGTGTTGTGCGCGGCGCAGTGCTATTCAAAGAGTTTGAGTAAATGTTGAAAGATGGTTAATTTTCTATTACAGGTTCGATTAAATATATTGTAAATGTATGCAAAGGTTTTTGGTTATCACTCTGACACATTTCAATTGTTTTGTAACTTTGTAGCGCTACTTTGTAACGCATATTGAAAACGTTGACAAATAATACAACTGTTAAGTTTCGAATTTTATGAGTCTGTATGCTTTTTAATAAAACCCGTTCGTAGCTAAAAATAATAATTGCAAAATTAAAAAAAAACTATACATACATCTATTTGAAAAATACGTCATTTTAGTAAATATATTTTGTACAAAAATAGCTTCATACTCATTTTATATGTAAAAAAATTATGAATCATTTAGTTTTAGGTTAAACGTTTATACGCAAATTCAAGTATTAAATTTTAAATATATACTAATTTTTATATTTTACTAAAAATAAGTTTTTTTTTCAATTTTCACAAATAACATTTTAGTAGTTGTAGTTACAAAAAATTAAGATTTCTTTTAGGATTTTTATTTACAGTAAAGAAGTGCAAATTAAGCGACAATTGTTAAATGTATAGTACTAATAAGTTTTTAAATTGAAACTGTGTTTTAAACTAACTTATAATTTAGTTTTGGTCGCGTTATTAGAGTTGTTTCTTAAATTAAAGTTGCATAAAAAAAATGTTAAAAATAATAGTGGTTTAAACTGAATTAAATTTAATTAAGACTACTATGGCTTAATAATTAAAACCGAGTAAAACAGTTGAAGTAAACTTTCAACTTTAAATTTCTTATAGTAATACTAATAGTACAACGAGCATTAAAACAACATAAGTATAATTGACCTTATAAGTACACCTGTCAATTTATTGAGACCAATTTATTTATACGGCTGATTGTTTTTCAAGGAAATTGCAAAAACTAGATAAGAAAGTTTATTTAGTAATAAAGCTCCTAAAGATAAAATATAAGCACACAAGATCAAGCTGTACTTTGCAAAGCAAGCATTATTATTTCTGAATAATTGGTTCTACAGCAGACCAACGAGTGATCGTTGTTATAATCTGCACTATTATAAGACCTAGTTTTAATTTTTGCATTTGTGTAATCACGTCTTATAAGAATAATATCTAGGTTGTGTTAGCTTTTTCGATTTCTTGAAGAATATTTATGTTTGAGTGTGTTTATAAAAAATTGACTTTAAAATATATTAAATCTTCTAATGATAAAAGTTGTAAGTATCAAGTGCAATATAAACTAATCTGAACTGTACGCTAGTCGAATCAATCTTTGTTATATCGTGTTTATTCTCTGTTTAACCTTTACTAGTTCATGTCAGGTAGACATAGTAACAAAGAACTGTTGTATTAGACAAAAATGAATTTCCTTAAGTACTTTCGCTTTGAAGCAAAGGATTTTTAGGTATGACGTAAGTCCCACTTACTTACAATTCACACCCTAAAATATTTTCCTTTTTCTTTCATTAGTTATTTATAATCGTTTAGTTTTTTAATAGTTTATTTTATAACTATTTTTTAGTATCACTGTCACCCCTAACCTTTGACCTTTGTAGGTAAGCGGTTTTCAGATTTGATCGTATTGGAATTGATCGCGGTTGGAACTAAGCGGTTTCCATCGTGATCATATATTAATACCTTCTATGAAATTGTCAGTTTTAATTCAGTATCATAGTTAACGCTCGCTTAGAATATTTGTTTCTAACTGTTTTCTACTGTAATATTTATTTAGTAGTTTACAACAGATTTTCAGCTAAAACAAATTATTGCAGCTGACACAGAAAAAACAGTATAACAAAAAACAGTTTAAACTAATTTTAAATATATACGTTTTTTCCAGCGTTTTTATATTTTTTTCGTAGACTTTAACGTTTTTCATTTTATATTCTGTCTACTAAAAATCAAAAATCGTTTAAAAATATCACAATAAAAAAAAAGATTGAAATATTTTATATCTATTAAGCTGTGAAAAATAGAATTTTATTTTTATGCACCACTTAGTAAAACCCTATATATTTATTTACTTTCCATTTAAACTATTAGTTTAAAGCTTTCTAGCTCAAGTTTGCTCAGCCGTAAAAAATTTGAAGCATTTTTACGATATTTTCAATTCATCAAAACATATTTATAGTTTATAAAAAAGTTTTCTAAAAATAAAACAACACCAAGATAAAATATTTTAAAAGACATTCATCAATAAAATCAAATAGAACCTCTTAGTCTTTAAATAATGCATGTACTTTAAAACCTCGTGTAGGCGCAAATTTATATTCAAATCTATTTCCTACGCGTTTAAAAAATTTACTTTTGTTAGAAATAAGTGCCTACAGCTGATGTTAACGACAGTTTTAAATCAAACTTATCAACTGCTTAAATATTATATTTTTTTAATTTAAAGTGATTATTTAATTAGAAATAAAGTAAGTTTTGGAAATAAAAGCATCAAATTTTTTTAAATTTTATAAAAATTTAATAATTTAAATAAAGTAACTTATTATTATTACATGCGAAATAATTTCACTTCAGTTTCAAGAAGCTTTAAAAATATAAAGATAACATAAATCTTGTACAAAATATATTACCGAAAAATAATTTAAATAATTTATTAATAGTTCAGTTTTGTTTCCTTTTCGTTCAAAAACTAAGTTGTTACCAGGATAATTTTATGTTTGAGTTAGATATTAATAAAAGTTTATTTTAAACTTACGCTTTATTTATAAAATATTTATAGGTAAAACTCTTTATTATATATATAAAATTAATATTCACTTAAAAAAGGTCTTCTTTTTCAATTATAAAGGAACATATTTCAAAATACAACAGTATTTTGAATGTATTTTTATTAACGAATTTTTTAGTGTTATAGTAGTCGTAGTAAAAGTTCATTAGTTTTAAATTTAATTTGATAGAAATATTAAAGTTTATGTTCACTTTCTAACTTAAAAAAGAGTTTTCAAACATTATTAAATATTACTGTTGTTATAGATCTGTTTTTTATGATAGATTAGCTTAACAACAAAAGCTTATTTGTGCTTAAATCTATTTCTTTCTAGTTGAAAAAGTCAATGAAACAACAAAAAAAAAAGAAGATAATCACTGAACAAAAGTTTATCAAGTGCAAAAAAAAAAAAAAATTAATGTTTTAATAATCGACTTTGTTATCAAAAATGAATTAAATGGTAAAAGACGTAACATTTGAAAACTTCGTGGTAAAATTTAAAGTTTTTAATTTTTTAACTTGATTTATTCTGAACTTGTCAGCGTATATTTATCTTAAGTTTATAGATCTCCATAAGATTACAGTTTTGTAGGTTTTTTCAAGGAGAAAAACTATAATATCAACGAAATTGCATTGTTTAATAAAAAAAATAAAGCGACCGGTATAAATATTTATTTTTATTTTTTAATGTAAATCTTCTGATGCACATAACAATAAAATTAATTTCAAAATCTATTAAATTAAGTTTTTACTATAACCATGTGACTAATAAGTTAAGATAACTTAAATACAAATCTTAAAACTTAAATATAAGTTTATACAAGAGATTCATATAATTTTATTAGGATATATCTGTTATTAAAAGTGTAGACTTAATGACGTCAACTAAAAAAAATTATTTACATTACAAAGTCTTAAAAAAAATTTATAAAAATAAGAAAGCTTTACTTTTACACACTTTTATGACAGACAATCATAATCGTAACGTTTTTGTTCTAAGATATTTTAGCTTGCTTAAAAAACCGAAACAAAATATTTAAACCAAAATGTAACATGTTTAACTTTTTTTTTATATATCTTAAATATTTTATCATATACTATTGTCTATTCAAATTAATACAAATTACACACAACTTGTAGCATATGTTTAATCGTATAAATTATATATATATAAGGCCCGCTATCAGCCGAGATCGGCTATGCGTGTTGTGCACAGAGAAAAAATAAAAAAATTACATGTTTAAAAAAAAAACATACACAGTGATGCAATAAACAATTCACAAACACACAAAAAAACAAAAAAAAAAACAATAAAATTCATTCTGCTTCTTATTTTTTCATCTTCTTCTTCGTTTTTCTAAATATTCCTTTTCTCTTTCTTGCAGTCTTTTGTGTATAGTTGATCTCCATTTGGCACGGTCATTTTCAAGCAAGTCCCAATCATCAGTCCCAATGTTCAAGCTTTTTAGGTCGCGCTTGCATACATGCTTAAAACGTAATATTGGACGTCCTCGGTTTCGTTTGCCAACGACCAACTCGCCATACAATAGAAACTTTGGGATCCGCTCAGTATTCATTCTCAGGATATGACCGAGCCAGCGAAGCCTGCGCTGACTGAGGGTAAAGTACATAGTGGTAAGACCAGTACGTCTCAATACTTCCTCATTGGTGATCTTTGGCTGCCAGTAATCCCAAGGATGCGACGAAGGCATCGTAGGTGGACGGTATTGATTTTCTTCTCCTGTACGCTAGGTAACGTCCATGTCTCGCTACCGTAAAGCAGAGTACTGCAGACACAGGAACGGTAAACGTTAGCCTTTGTTCGAATGCTTAGCTTGCAGTCAAGCGAGCGAAAGTGCCTGATGATTTGCCAATGCGACTATTTATTTCTTTGTCCAATGATGCGTTTGACGCAACATTTGAGCCAAGGTATACAAAGTTATCTACATTCTCGATATCCTTACAATTGATCTTGATTGACGGTAAAATATTTGTTCCTTGACTTAGAATTTTAGTCTTCTTAAGGCTTATAGTATGCCGAAATCCGAGCATGCCGAAGAAAACTGATTCAGCAGTGTCTGCAGGTCTTGGGCAGAGTGAGCCACGAGTGCAGCATCGTCATCAAATAAAAGATCACGTATGGTGACTTTCTTCAAATTTTGCTTAGCTCTTAGATTTGAAGGGTTGAAAAGGTGTCCGTCAGTTCTTGTATGAAGCTTGATTCCAGTGGTTAATGAATTAAAAGCATGCTTTAATAGCATCGAAAAGAAGATTCCAAACAAAGTTGGAGCAAGTACGCAGCCTTGATTTACCCCACTTTTGATTTCAAATGAATCAGATACACTACCATCATATTGAATGGTTGCCCTTGTGTTTGTATGAAAATACTTCACAATATTGAATAATTTTGGAGGACATCCAATTTTCAGCAGTATAGCATATAGTCTTTCTCTACTTACTAAGTCAAAGGCTTTAGTGAGGTCAATGAAAGCGATGTACAAAGGCATGTTCTGCTCATTACATTTCTCTTGTAGCTGACGTATAGAAAAAATCTGACGGTGGTAGATCTTTTAGACCGAAATCCACATTGAGACTCAGGATATACTCTTTCAGCCAGCTTCTGAATACGAGGAAGAACCACTCTTGCAAAAACTTTACCAGCGATCGCAAGAAGAGAAATTCCCCTGTAACTATTGCAGTCCGATCTGGAACCCTTGTTTTTATATAAGACTATGATCTTAGCATCACGCATGTCTTGTGGCACTATACCTTCTCTCCAACATTTGGCTAAAATATCATGTAAATGAGGTATCAAGCATGACTTACAACTGCGGACCAAGTCCGCTGGTATGCCGTCACTACCTGGAGCTTTCCACGGAGCCATAATATCAATGGCTTTACTGAGTTCTTCAGTAGTTGGTACGCTATCCAGGTCATCCATCATTGGTAGACTATCCATTCTGTTAAGG
This sequence comes from Thalia democratica, assembly GCF_965202585.1. NCBI lineage: Eukaryota > Metazoa > Chordata > Thaliacea > Salpida > Salpidae > Thalia > Thalia democratica. Next base: position 82,980,490 of record NC_139167.1, read on the forward strand.
GCATCATTAGTAACAATATTCTGTGTAGAATACAGAAGGGAAAAGTGTTGAACCCATCTACTCAACTGTTCATTCCTACTGTGTAAGATTTCACCAGTCTCAGATAACAAAGGTGATATTGACCTCTTTGTTGGTCCAACTGCTTTTCTTATTCCTTCGTAGACTGATTTGGTATCTCTTCTGTCAGCAGCAGCCTGAATACGGGCACTAGCCTTTAACCTAAACTCAGTAGCACATTTTCTAGCTGCCCTCCAAAAAATTTTTCTGGCTTCACGAAGTCTATTAAGACACGTGTTACTTGGGTCACGTTGATAATCAACATGAGCCTGTCGCTTATTCTTTAAAAGAGGAGATAAAATATTGATATTTTCTTCGAACCAGTCTTTGTTGGCATATTTTTTCTTTCCAAAAGTTTCAAAGTCATTCTGATATATACTTTTTTCGATCCTTGACCAAGGCACAGAAGCAGATGTGTCCGACGAAAAGACAGATGGCATCAGAGTTGAGAACTTTTTGATATTTTCTTGTCCCGCATTGCACCTACATTTAGTCGAACTTTACGAGCTAAATTGTTTGAGATGTGCATTTTACAGCAGCTCAAAGAATGATCGCTGTTGCAGTCTGCGCTTTGATATGATCTAGTTAAGAAAACATCGTTAAGACGATGGCGTCTCACTAAGATAAGGTCTAATTGGTGCCAGTTTTTAGAACGGGGATGTCTCCAAAATACTTTATGCTGCCATTTAGTTTTAAAAAATGAATTGGTAACACAGAGGTTCTGTTTATGACTTTCGAGGGAGGTAAATTTACATTACGCTTCGTTTTTTATAAAGATTACCCGTTTAAGCAGCCGAGAGTTACTTTCCTGATCAAAGTTTACCATTGCAATGTGGATAGCAAGGGCAAGATATGCGTTGATGTCCTCGACACAAAGTGGGCTTCCGGCTACACGGTCGCCACTTTGCTAATTTCTATCCGGACTTTTCTCGCCGACTGCGACCCCCACCGACCTTTGGTGCCGGAAATAGTGGAACAGTTTTTTAAAACCCGCGAAAAACACGATGAAGTTTGCTGGGAATGGACAAAGAAGTATGCGTCCTGATTTTTACGTCATAACATTTCTAAAAATTGTGATGTTGTTTTTTTTTGTTAAGTAATGATATTAAATAAGTTCTTTTTAAACTATTTTTAGTTCTACTCCGTAGTTTTTTCTTTCTTCATTTTGTGATCAGTTTAGTTTCCAAATAAGTAAAATTGAGTTTTAAAAGGTTTTCTATGTTATTAGTAAACAATAGGATATAAATTAAGTAAATTTAAAGTCTAATTTTACTAATGATAAAATACTTTACTTTGTTTTATACAGTACTTTGTATTAATGTTTTAAAAGCAAACAAAAATTGAATAATAGAACCTTGTCTAATATATTTTTTTATAAATTAATAAATAATTCTAAATTTATTTTAAATCATTTTGATATTTTGTTACGTACAATTTGTTAAGTATTTGTTAATTTTTAAAAATTCTATTAATTATCCTCCTAATCATCGCTTCGAGGTTCCTTTTTATAATTTTTGGATGGTTTAGTTTGCTATTTATATATTTTATATATATTGTTAATTAAATTAAAAGTTGTATCTAAGAATTTACATAAAGTTGTGCCAACGTCAACAGTTATTTTAAAACCAGTATCGTTAAATAGTTTTTTTTTCTTTCTAGTGGTTGATTTATATTTAGTTTTATAAGTACAAGGTCTTTATCTCTGTATAAGTCGATCTTGTCGGAGTTATATATAGAATTAAAGCGATGTAGGACGTATAGTCCAACAAAGTAGCAGAACTCATGCCGAGAAAAGAATCCATCGGTAGATCGAATAACTTATTTTTTTTACTTATGATCTAAATTTTGATGTCATAGGCTAATTTTTTTTGCATGTTTGTCTGAAAAACTAATTTTTTTTACCTTTTATTTTTGTATACGATTTTGCAAAGTTTATGGCTTTTTTGGTAGTGATGTTTAATACTCGGGTGTAAATTTACAATATCAAGTGTTATAAAGTATGTTTCATTTTCTAGATAACTTTTTCAAACTATGCGATTACATTGTGAGAGTTTTTCAATTGTTTTAAGGTTTCAAGTTTCTTCTATCAAAAAATGCTTCCAGGTATGTCTTTTTTTGTTTAAACCTTAAAAAAAGTTTTGTAATAGAATAGCATGTTCAAATATAGTCAAACTTCTAATTAAAAAAAAATTACAGCTAAACAAGATATAATTTAAAATTAAAACTTGATAGCTTGTGTTTAAGTTACCTAGTCGTTATATGATAACTTACAGAATTAAAAGTTTTTTATCTTGGTTAGGCCACTTTTTAAGTTTAAGTGACAGGAATTCGGTTATAGATTATCTTTATATTATTATAGACTTATCAAAAACCTTTTTGTATTGTACAAAATGCAGAAATACTTTCTTATATAAACTTTAATTAATCTACTTACGTAGATTATAAATATGTAAGTTTTACCTTTAATTTTTTTCATATAATTTTCTTATGTGAAAATAGAAGTATTTAATAAAAAATGTTATATGACAGAGTAAAGTTAGCTATATTGCTAACCTTACATTGTTCTGTTTTTAAAAAGCAATATCATTGCAGTTTGTTTTAGTAAGTCTGATTGTAAGTTGCGCAGATGATTTAAGAGAGCAACAAAAAACTTAAAATAAACTTTTTAAAAAATAATCTAGCGCTGATATATGATATCTTTTCATTCTAGATGATGTCATTAGGTTGTAAAAAAGGAATAAAACAAAACTTTTATACCAACAACATATGTTTTTGATTATTGATAATAAATATTTTCCAAAGACGTGTTTTAGGTACGTTTAATGCGTGAACTTTTAATTAAGTTTTTTTTTTTTTTAATTTTACGGTTGTCTGACGGCTATATAACTTAATTTAAAATATTGAAAATAGTTTTGTTGTTAACACTTTGATTTTAATAAACTTTGTTTTTCCTAAACAAAATAACAGTTTTTTACCTTAAATGGCTTTAAGAAAAATGACAATTTGAAGACCAATGTGGAAAAGTAATAAGAATGAAATTAAATACAAACTCTGATAACTTGTTAACATTAATTTTTTAACATTACAACTACAATTTTATTTTATTGCGTGTCTGATATAAAAGATTAATGACACGTTAAAAACTATAATTGTTTAAAGTGACCTTCAAATTTAATTTAAACCTAGTTTAATACTTATATTGTTAAAATGATGGTTGTATTTTATTACTGATGACGTCAGTAAATTACTGAATTACTTTTCAAAGTATTTTTTAATTTATACAAGTAAAGTAAGCCGTTGTTTGCAGGAATAATAATTGACATCACATAGTTAACTTTTTTATAAAGAAATTAAATAAACCTTATACGCTTGTTTTTTTCTAATTAAGTATACTTTTTTTGGTGTGTCTTCTACAATATTTCAATTTATTATGTTTTGCTTATTTTTTGTATAGTAATGCTGCGTTTATAGTATGGTTTAACAATTTAAACATTTAGCTTTTAATTGCATTAAGTCATTGAATGAAAGCCTCCCGAAGATACTATTTACGGCTAAAAACGAAAATTAAATTAATTTAAGCTTGTATAAAAACAATATTTATTAATTGATCACGTGCTAGACAATAAATCAACAATTATAAAAATTTAAATGTTACTCAAATAATTACATTACAAGAAATAAAAAACTAAGGGTTATTTTTTAACTTTAAATATAGTATGTGGTCATTGCAAAATTTTTGGTTTTCATTTTATTTGTTTTAATAAAACTATTATTTTAAAAGTTAAAAAATTTTAAAACGATTTTAAAGCAATGCTTTTTGATTAACACTGTGGTAACCTTTTTTTCTAAAATTTACTGAGCAGCAATTAACAAAACCGTTACATATTGTTTTAATTTACGTCACTAATATAAAAGATCATTGTCAGTTGAAAAACTGAAAATAAAAAAGTTATGTTTAGATTAAATTAGTTATATATTTTAAATGTTAAGTGATGATTGAGTTTTGTTTCATATGACGTTAAAAATAGAATAAATAAATGTATCTGTAGCACTATAATATAATTTAATTTAAATTATTAATAAATGTAAAAAATGTGTAAACTTTTATTCCTGAATATTTTCTAATTAAATGACAATTTAGTTGCAAAAGAGTTTTTTTTTAACAAACATATAACTTTAACCTCTTAAAAAAGACTTCATTAATTTCAAACAACATTGGTTTTAATAATACTTTAAACTAGATTACAGTAGAAATAAAAACTAAAACTCTACTACGTAAGTATGTTACCAAGACCTTCAATAAAAAGATCAAGAAATCAACACGATACGAGCTTTTAAGCGTTTCATAATAAGATAATTTTAACTTTTATTTTATTATGTAATATATATACAATGCAAAACCTAAATTAATGTTTTTAATATAAATTATAGTTGCAGTCGCGATATACGAATTAAAGTTTGGTTACTATATACAAATCGTTTATGATAAAACTGTGTGAGATTTCATAAAAAATAGTAAGTTAATGTTTGTTAGATTGTTACTGACGACACTAAATTAAGAAAGACTTTGACTAAAATTAGAAACTTGTAGTATCACTGTTAAACGTTTTTTTTTACTACTCTTAGTTTGGTTTATTACATTAAATATAAAGGTTTAAACATAGTACTGAAACATTTTAGTTTGTGTTTACTTTATTAGATATGTTTTTTTAATAATTGTACAAACAATAATTTTTAAATGCTCACTCTATAAAGAAAGATAGGTTATTTTTTTATTTCCACCTTAAATTAGGTAATTTAAATATATATTAATTAATAGTTATAGTAGAAAAGATATCTATGAATTACAGTCGTGTTTAACAACTTTAAAATTAAAGCCAGTTCAATATATACTTAATTTAGCTGAAACTTTGTTTATAGATAAAAATTAATCTGTTGTTTACGGGTGTTATCATTGACGTCACACAGCTCTTATAATTTTTTTTATAAACGATTAGTTTTTTCAATACATGTTAAAATAGTAATAGATTTTGTAAAAAAAGATAATTAAAGAAATTAAAGTTAAAAATTGTTTTATGCTCCTGATGTTTGTATCGAAGCTTTTTTATAATAATAAAAGAAACCAATGAAAAAAACTCTTAAATTATTTATAAAGTTATAATTAAGTGTCTACTTTTTTTTATTAAAAAAAACAAGTGATTTATACATAGTTGTTTAATATGTATATTTAGAACAATTTATTAAAGGTATTAGAAATATTTCACTTAATATAAAAAAATTCCACAACATATTTTCAATATTTGTATTATTTTAATCTTATATATTTTTTTACCTGTCGTACGACTTCTAAAACGTTATTTCATGCTATGGTTAACTAAATTCTAGATATATATTTAAAAAAAAAGTAAGCTAAATTTTGTTGGATAATATAATTTACGTTACTGAAAAAGTATGCAGTTTTTCAACAAAAAAAGGTATGTAGTTCTGCTTAAACTAATATTATTTTCTAGAAATTTAGAAGTATACATTTAATTTAATATGTACTATTACACAACTGATTTAGTATTAATACGTGTAACTAAAGTTGGTTAAATATAAATTAATGATAAAACGATAAGAGTTTACTTGCAAAACACTATGTAAATTTGCTATTGCGTGCCTGATGTAAATGATCATTGGCACGTTAAAAACTAAGGTAGCTAACTTGTATGTTTTATAAAGCTAACGTTTATTTATATTGATAGTTAAGTTAAAATATTTTGCTTTTATTTTTTATATCGTAACTAAGAAATGTTGGTAATTATTTTTGTTATTTGAAAACTATTTAGCTTGCTGTGTTGCAATACAATTGTTCAAGTTAGTATCTCAATATAATAAACATTAGTTTATTATATTGAGCCTTATTGTTAATTGAATTAAGTTAAAAAACATATTTCGATTTTGTTTAAGTTTTATGAAGATTCTAAATCCTGTTTCTATACTAGTATTTAAAATTAGATTTAGAGCTTAAAACTTAACTTGAAAATTAATCGTAAAATTCTAAAACTATAAGTAAAAGTAAAATTGTGTAGCATTTGCTTGCCATTGACGAAAAAAAATTTCTAAACTTTAGTTTAAGTCTGATTTTTTCAAGTATTAACAGTAAATAAATTGTAAGTGGGAAAATTCTGAATAAAATACATAAAAGTACTGATGCTTTGTATCGAAGATGACATTAATTAGTCAAGTATCGAGTTTTTATTGGTTTTAATTTTTTCTTTATTAAAGTAGTGTTAATTTTGTAATTTTTTATATATTGTTATAGTTTTTTCGTCATTTATTAAAATCACATAAATTATTACAATTGTTTTCTCTCAGTGAATACTTTTTTATCTATATTCACCTTTAAAGTTTAACGACAAATGATTAATTATACATATAGTGATAAAAGCACAGTTATGAATTATAGTAAGATTTTACAAAGTTCTTCTTAATGAGCTGTTTTGTTTTAACTTGTTTTAACTTGTTTTGTTTCTTAAACAAATTATAAAAAAAAAGTAAGTCTTTGTTTGAACAAGTATGTGTGCTTATCTTATCACGTTAGAAAGTGGTTAACAATGCAACACCATTTTTAAATTTATTATTTATTTTAGTGTGTGAACTTAGTACTTGTGTGAAGAAAAGACCTAAACATTTTTTTTGTAAACATATACATGGTTTTGTCTGAAAACTGTTTTTTTGAAAAATTTCTAAATAAGTTTAACGAGCGATTCAAACTATATATCGTATTGTAATGAAAACTCATTAATAAAATGTTTTCATTATTTAAAATAATTTTTATGAAGGTTATATTCCCCTTGATTGCAAAAAAGTATTATTTCCTTACTTATAAACTAAATTTTTTCGCGAGTATGCTTATATATTAACTAATCAATAAGAATTATTAATTTGAATTTTATTAATACCTTCCTGATTGAAGTGGTTAACTGTACGTTTAATACTTTTTACGGAAAATTTAAGGTAAGAACTATAATATAATTGATAGTTATAAGTACTAGAATTGTTTTTTTTGTAAAAAAAAAAATACAACAGTAAGTACGTGTCACAACTAGTTTTAAAGTTAGATAAATAAACTAAATTCATCATTTAATTTAAATAGAATGTATTATATGAGTTCTTTTTTTCACAATTAATATTATCTACAAGTTATCCCTATTAATATTGATTTACAAAAGTGTTTCATTGTTTGTTGCTACATAAAAGTTTTAGTTGATAAAAGTTTGTTTTTATATAATGTATATAAAAAAATTGATAGAATTAAATTATGTAATTATAACATTATATTTTTATTTAGTCCTTTTAATTTATATTGCATTATTTTACATACTTATTTAATATCTCTACACTTATACTATTTATATTTGGAAAAATTATAATGAATTAGAAAAATAGTCGTGTTGTACGACTTTAAAATTGCAGACTTTATGTTAGATGACTAATTTCTAATCGATTTTAAAAATTATACTTTATTTTATTCTAAAGTTTGTGAGAAACTTCAGTTAACGTCAAAGAGTCACCAAATTTGTTTTGTAGAATCAAGCAAATAGTTTTAAACGTGTGTGTACATTTATCGATATTTACCATTTTTAACCTATAATGTGTATTTTTTTTCATAAATTTATCTTAAATTGTGTAAATTTATATAAGTAATATGAATGCAAAATATAATAACAACTTTTGTATACCATTTGCGACTTATTATTAATAGATTTTTTTTGTTTTATACTTTATTACACAAAACTTTTAAAAACTATACGAGTTTTGTTCCCAAGTGGTAAAAGTAAAATGAAGTTTAAAAGAATTTAGTTTAGTGAAGAGCTTAAAAATAGTTTAAATAATGACGTATGAATAAGTTCAAATAAATACAAAATTTAGAGATTAAACAAATAAAGCTAAAGTAAAGGTTTGTTTATTAATAGATTGTTAATAATTTTGCTTTTCCATTTAATGCTATTTGCGTATTTAAATTAGATCACTCTTTTTCTGAATTGACAAAAAAGATGAAAAAAAACTTTTTTTATTTATTTATTAAATAAAAAATTGTTAATAGACTTAACTCGAGTGGTTCATATTAACTTTGAACATAGTATATTTCTTTTTTTATACCGCTAGTCATTTAAATATCACTTTAAGATTATTTTGACTGATTCGTAGTTACACTTAACATGCTATGTTAATTATGAGGATTTTATTCGTCCTTTAAATATTTTAAATATTTAGTTCCATGATTCAAAACTTTTTTAAGGTATTATTAAAATAAATTTTAAATTTTAATATTAAAATAAATTTTAAATGCTATGGTAACCTTTAGCCATATTAATCAAAAAACAACTATTAAAAGCGCCTAAGACCTTTTTTTGTTTTTATCTTTAACTCCAAAATATGTAGTGTAAGTTTCAAATAATAACTTTTCCTTTACTGCCCTTTTATTTGTCCTTTCAAGTTAAAAGTAATATATTTAATGATGCACCAGTATTTCGTATTAATTGAATATTTTTAGAGATGACCGTAAACAAATATACCAACAAAAAACTTGGGATAACTTATTAAAACAAAAAATTTTAACTTTATATTTTATTATTAAATAATACTATCGACTAAACAATAAAAGTAATAATAAAAGATTACCTTTAAATTAAAAAAAAACTTTGCTGTGAAGTTTTATATATTTTCTTGAAAAATGAAGTTCTGTAAAGTTTAAAAGTTATTGACTATGTAATAATGGGAAACGCGTCACTTTTGCACAAGGGGACACTTTTTCACGGTCACTGATTTGCAAAAGGGTATATTTTGCATACAGAGTCATTTATGCACGGCAACATTTTTGTAAGATAAAAATTTTTCACGGCAGCATTTTTTCACTTCGATACTTTAGCATGTCGTCACATTTTTACGGTGCACTTTTGCACAGCGACATTTCGGCACGATGAACTTTTTGCACAGAACATTACTTTTGCAGACAGGCCGATTAATTTTTTTTACTTAGTACCGAATCTGTAACATAAAAAAGACTAAAAACTAAAATTTTATAATAGGCTTATATCAAAGACAAAATACCAAAGATTAAAACTTTAAACAGTAAAAAATAACGTTCGAAACAAACAAAACAAAATATTAAAAAAAAATATTTATTGCAGATTCATAGCAGGGAGAAAAAATATTTATTAAAAAAATAAGATAAAAAAGTATTAAAAATGTAAGTCTATTCTGAATTCTAATCTCTTAAATAAGAACCAAATCTTTTTATATATTTTACTTTACTATTATATGTTTATTGTCATATAAAGAACCTCGTCATCAAAACCTAGGCCACTTAAACTGAAAGATTCGTAACGAAAAAAAAAATTAACACAAAGTGATTATCAGTGAAACAAAACTAAGAACATAGTTAAGTATAAAATTTAACGATTACTTTAAATTTAAAATTTATAATCACAAACTTATACTTATCTACGCTTTGATGTAGAATATCAAAATCAAATATTTAAATGCATTGACTAACAAGAAAAATAAAAACTTAACACCCCAAGGACATTAACAATAGACTATCCAGATAAAAAACGTATCGATTTTTTGTTAGTATAATTATTATCATTGTTATATAAATATTATACTAATTGTTTCAACAAAATTATATTTGTATATATAAGTTAGACTAAAGCTAGTACTTGTTGTTCAAGTTTAATGACGTAACTAAGTTACTTGAAATACAAGTTTAATTTCAAATTACAGTAACGTAAATTCTGCAGTAAAAAATATTGTATAAAGCAGTGGTCGTCATGGTGTACAATGGTGCATACTAGTGTACACGAAATACTTTTTAGGGTGCACGAGACTTATGGGGTGCATGAAACTTATTTTGGGGTGTAGTTTTTTTTTCGCGCAGAAACTAAATTAAAATTTCTTTTTTAACCTTTTTACATTTAAGACATATTCAACCTTGAAAGCTTATTGACCATTTTGTTGTTAGAAAACGACCATTTTGTACTGTTCTAGTTCTACTTTGTTACATTATGTATAAATTTATCCACCCTTAGCCACACATGGAAAAAATATTAAATTATGTAAAAATTAGATCATCGATATTAAAAGTATATTAAAATGGATATGGTAAACTGGTTAATGTTAAGTTAGCGTGTGAAAATTTACTGGTTTTTACCAAATTATTAGTAGAAAAAAAACCATTAAAAGTGTTTACATATTCTTAAACACTATCGGCGCTAAAGAATGCAATTTGGAATGAACAATTTAAATTTTGTGATTTAAAGTTTACGGACTCGAAGTAGCGTGACGACCACTGGTTTAAACAATATAAGTAAGTCTTTAATTAGCTTCGTATAAAGTTTGTAATAAGAATGCAAATTATCTACAATGTTGATAGAGACTTGCTTACTTTTGTTTAAAGTTATGACTCAAAATGCACTCTTAATGAGCGACGACAATGAAATAAAATTAAGAGAAAGGCTTATTGTAAGAAAATGTAACTTATATATTATTAAACTTGCGTTTTAGACTGTAATAACTTAGAGAAGTGTTATATGTTTTACAACAAAAAATATAAGTATTTTATTCAAACGCAAACACGATCTTCGGATATTATATACAATTGCAATAAATGATCATTAATATTCTAATTCATAGTCATCAATTTGTAATATATATTGATTTGATAAATAAATTACATAGTATTACAGTAACTCTGAGGTATTTATTTGATCTTTTTTACTTTAAGAAAAATATTACATTGAGTATCCTAAATATCAGAACCCTAAAGTGCTAAATCAAAAGTATTTACATTAGTATTCTATTTAAGCTGTAATATAAATAAAAATACAAATATATATATTTAGTTAAATTATCAATATGTAAAATAATTTCATTGTCTTTTTTGGGATAAAAATGCTTTCTTTTTTTCTTCTTATATATATTATCTTAAAATTAAACTACAAATTAAATAAGAGAAAACCTAAGTTGCTTTTTTTATAAGCCTATAAAGTTTGACATACCAGTAATAAATAAACTGCATAAAAAATAAGTATTTAAGTACTTTTTATTAGGCTTTAGGATTTAAATTCATTAACTTCATTTAAATTATAAATTTCATAGAACTTAAACTTTATCCTTAAATTTTCAAAAAAAAAATAGTGACATCATTGATCTATTATTGCATAAACTGTGCAACCATATTTGTACTTATTTTATAATTGCTTCGAATGTTTGGTAATCTGTTTAACTTTAAATCGCAAAGCACGATTAAAATTCATACCAAATTCACTATAATAAGCCGTGTAGCCGATCAAAATACTAGGCTAACTAAAATTTTATTCTTATTCGCTTGTAAGGTAATACTTATTAAATATATTTTTTTTTGTTTTGAATTTTTCTCTTTTTACTACGTATGACCTTATACGGAATGTTTTGTGTTGAAAAGTAAAAGTAAAATTTTTGTATGAAAAATTATTTATATCAGATGTTTACACGTGCAGTTACTTGATGGACCGTTGATTTATATAAAGATAGTTTGAAAATTGTTAATGAAGTGATTTTTTATGAACTTGAACTAAAGACTAAACTGCTATAAATTACCATCTCTTATTCTAGAAGTTTAGAAGTTTTCGGTTGTTTCCGAAATATAAAATCTAACATAAATAAAAACTTGATTTTTTTTATTGATAAAAAATGAAACACTAATCAACTTAAAAAAGACAGTGTGAAAACTTTGAATTAAATTTAAATATTATTAAAAAAAAATTCTAATATATATGTGTTTTTGTGAGTTTTTTTAACAATTAAATGTTTAAAAGGAATTTATTTAAATATTTCACTATTATATCAAAATTTAGCTAAACTTATCTAAATGAAAAACAAATCAGTTGAATAAAAAAACAGAAGCGTTTAGAACATTATACTTTATTAATAAAAAAACTACCCTAAATTTTTTAACTTTATCAAAACTTAATGCAAACAACAGCTTACATTTTGTTTTGATGTTTTAATATTAAAAGATAGAGTTTCTATACAAGTTAATATACAAATATACAAAAGTTAAGTTATTGCATACTTGTTTTATATTAATAAAATATTTTAACAATTTTAAAGGGCAGGTCTACACACTTCAATATTACTCATTTAATGTCAGATTAAAAACTCAAACAATGTTTTAGTTTTTAAAAACTATGATAACGTTTGGTAATAAAAAGTCATAGTTTTATAGTACAAAATACTAAGTAAATCAATCTTTCTAACAAAACCTTTAAGGATTTTTTAAATATTTCAAATAAAAGCTAATCTGAATTTTTGTGTTTTAAATAACTAAAGCCATATATAGTGTTTTTAAGTTTTACCACATACTTATACGTAAATTTTATGCTTAAATTTTTCTAACAACTGTTTTTGCAATGTTAATGTCAGATGTACAGAACATTACTTAATTTTGTAAAACAATTTTTTCAACTAGCTAGAATACATAATTTGCTCGTTCATCTTTTTTTTTTTACTTGTTATATTGATATAAGTAACAGTATTTAACAGTATTAAGACTATCTTTGTATAAAGAAAATACATATAAATAAAAGTGTTTTACTTTTGAAATTATGTTAATAATAAGTATTTGTTTTATAATTATAAAGTAATGCATACTCATAATTGCAAGCAATCAGTCTGTTAACAGTTTTATTTCACAATATGAAAAATTAAAAATGCAACGTGTAACAACTTACTATTGGGTTTTGACGATGAGAATTTTAGTTTAAACTACTAAAACTTATTTAAAATATCAGTTATATAATAGAGAAATCGGATACACTTGTTTATTAATTCAGTAACAAACAGTAATTAAACAACCAATTTAAATTTAAAAGACTAAAACTAAACATTTTTGAAAACTAAACTACTTAAGGGAAAATAAATAAGCAAACAAGTAATAGATTTTTGTAACTTATTCATAAATATATATAAAAGTTATAGTCGTCAAATATATTATAACATTTTTTGTTTTCTATATAAATGAAAAAAAAAAAATTATTGCGATATATTTTTATTAAAAGTATTTCTGTTTTGTTTTAGCAATTGTTTTGTTAATTCTTAACACTGTTAATCAAAAACAGTTAGCAGTATACATAGGTAATAAACTCATTTTTATTATAAGTCTTAAACAAAGTTATTTGCATATAACTACGCTTAAATTATCTATAGCAAAATAAATAATAGTTTAACAATTATTTGAACTTATCACTCATACATCTTTTAATTTTTTTTAAACAAAACTGTTTAGCTTGCTTTTTTTTTCTAAAAAATTTATTTTTTCTTCTAACATTTATATTAAAACACGAGGTAATGCTTGACTATAATAAGTTTACATTCGACAAAAAAAAATTAGAACCTTTTACGACATTAAGTGCAAAACAAACAAAATTAACTATTTGAAAATATTACAGTCTTTAAAGTTTTGATTAGAACTAACATTAATTTAGCTTAAAAGAAATATCACTAATTTTTATGGCAGTTATTTGATATTTTCAATAAATAAGAATTTTGTTAATGTTTACGATTAACAATTAAAAATTAATAATGTTTATTATATTGAGTTTTCTATTAATTAAGAACCTGTTAAAAAAATTTTACACTTAAAACAAATTAATTAAACACTAATTAATTGAATTCTTATGATTTTTTAATCACAATAAACGTAAAATATTAAAAAAAAAGATATTTTTAATAGTTAAGAAAAGTTATACTTTTAGCTTTTTCTTAATTGACACTAGAAAGATAAAACTTTTTAAACCTTATAAGCGCTAAAACGAAAAATGGTTTAGTTTTGAAAATTATATCCTCTTATATTATTTCTCGTTTTTAGCGACGTTTTAATATTAAAAAATATAGTTTCTTTAGAAGTTAATACATAAACATACACAAAGAAAATAAGTTAAGTTATTGTAGACTTGTTCTATAGTAAGAAATTATTTTAGAAATTTTAAAGGACTGTTCTGCACGCTATTAAATTGTTATAAATTAATATTAATTTGATACTTGTTTATTTTAGCTTTAAAACTGTAATTTTGTTTCATTTAAAAAAAAATTAATAACATTTAAAATAAACAAGAATACAAAAATAAATAACATTTTTTTAGTGCAAATACTTAGTAAATTAAAATTTCCAACAAAACTTTTAAGAACTTTTGTTAACATTTACAATAATATTAATCTTAATTTTTAAATATCTAATAACGTAAGTTGTATCTAGTGTTTTTAGCTTTCAGCACAGATTTAAATGTAAAATTTAAGCTCAAATACAAATAAGTTTTCGTGGTTTTATTAAAATTTATTTTCTACTTTAAGCTTATTGAGTTTGACATATAAAAAAACTTTATTTTAGAGAATAATAACTTAAAAGTACACTACTGGCGATTTAGAAAAAAAAAAACTTTCAAGTTAAGAAAAGTAACATAAGCTTTAATAGTTTTTTTTTGAAATTATAAAACAAAATTTAGTTACGTCATTGATCTATTCATAAATACATCAGATAGTTTGTTTTGTTTATGCATCATCGCGATTTAAAACTAAATTGATGTCTACAGTTACGACCATTTTAAAGTCGTACAACGCGGCTGTACCATAGTTTACATTTTATTATTTTATATATCGATTAAACATTAAGATAATGTTGTATTACATGAGTATTAAAGGATGCTGAATCATTATAATATATTATTAAAGTAACAGAAATTTTAAAATTAGTTCTAAAATTTAAGTTTAGTTAAGTAATTCAAGCTAAAGTACATACTTAAATAAAAAATAGGCATTTGTTTTAACTAATCAAAGAGTGTTTGATAAATGCGAAGTAACTTAAACACGAATGTTTAGAAATTTTTGTTTGAAAAATAGTTACGTTAAAACTGCAAATTAATTTAACTATAGTATGCAAAAGCAAAAGGTACCTGCATTCACTATTACAAAAACATCTTAAAAACAATAATTATTAGAATAAGCTTATATGTTTTATACATAAACTTATTTTGTATTTGTTTTTATTATCGTAAAAAAGTTTTGTAATACTATTGTAATTTTAATTATTAACTACATCAGTTATAAGTTACAAATGCATGAATTTTAAGCAAAACGATTTAAAAAAAAAAGGTTTAAACAGTTAACTGAACTCAACACATTTCTTTTTCGTTGTTTTATTAACACTTTCCATAAAACACTCATTTATATATACATATATATATTCTTGGCACAAAATCTATAATAGTCAAATAATTTTAGCCTAGATTGTAAGCTATAAAATGAGGCGAGATTTTAGTTTGGAATTTCAGGTAATTTCTAAAGTTAATTCTTTTTGAACACAAGGTTTAAATTTTTTGTCAATTTATATAACAGCAACATATTCAAATACGATTAAGCTTGGATCAGTCTGTAGAACTTGATGTCGTGCAACACAACTATTATAATTGTTTATTTAATTAATTTTATCGAAGCTGATTAAATATAAATTAAACTACGTACATAAAAAACACATGAATCTTAACGTTTTTGCCTAATCTGCAATAACAAAACTAAAAGCTTTGTGACATCAATGATTTACTCCCGTAAACATCGACTTACTTATTTCGTAAATATTTGAATGTAGTTTTGAAAAGTAGAACATTTTGAATTGAAATTGTTTTTCAGCCGTCTAACGCAACGATAAAATATATTTGTTTTAATGTCTGATTTTTTATTAGGTAAATTTAGGTTATTTTTGTAAAAAAATAAATACACTAAAATAGCTTAATATTTTTTAGCTTAATAGAATATTCACTAACTAAATTTTTTGCAGATATTGAACTTTTTCAATAAATAAGACTTTATTTAATAACTTCTTATAACGATTATAAAAAAATTTTGTTTATTATATCAAGGTTTTTTTGATTAGCAATCTGTTCGCATAGCAGAAGTTAATTAAACAATAACTATACTTATTTTAATATATTTTATACTGACTACAAAATCAAAAAATTAAATAAATTTAATTTTTAATAATTATTATATAATATTTTTTTTAACTAAATTGTCATTAGAAAAATGAAACTTTTAAAAACGTAATTACAAGCGCTTGTACGAGAGATAGTTTGAGTTTGGAAAAATATTGTCTCATATTTTATCTCGTTTTTAGTGACGTTGCATTATAAAACTATGAAAATTTATTAAAACTAATATATCAATAAATACTAAGAAAAAATATAAGTTAACTTGTTGCAGACTTATTTTATATTACACATTTTTGTGAACTTTAAAAAGCTGTTTTACACGGCACAAAATTACTCATTTTATTTCATAATGAATAATTTGTTACAGTTTTTGAAAATTATGATAACAGTTGTTGAAAATTTAAAGTACAAAAATAGTTTTAAGTACAACATACAAAATAAATCAATCTTTTTCAGAAAACCTTTAAAGACTTTTTTTTTTTTAAGTGAACTTGATTAAAAATACTAAATTTAGCACAGATTTAAATGTAAAATTTAAGCCTAAATCTTTCAAACTTTTTTACTACATCAGTTGTAGAAACACTACTTAATTATGTTTAACATTATTTTAAACTAACATTGAAAAAATATCATTCGCTTGATCTGCTTTTTTTTTAAACAAACTTTAAGTTTTACTTGTATGTATTGACACAAATAACAGTATTTAAGTTACTTTTTAAAACAATAAAAAAAACATTAAATTTAAGTGTTTTACTTTTGAAATAAAATAAAATAAAAAGTACTTTTGTTGTAGTAATAAAGTAATGCATACTCATAATCCATATGATCAAATTAAAATGCGACGTGTAACAACTTACTATTGAATATACAATGAAAGTTTTAGTTTTAACTACTTAAACTTACTAAAGAAATCAGTTATATTAGAAAAAAAACATATTTGTTTTACTTAAACGAAGTAATCAAAAATAGTTTTAGATTTAATTTAAATAAAAATGACTACAACGAAAACTTCTAAAAACTAAACTACTTAATGGGTAATAATTAAACATACTAGTTTTTAATTTTTTTAACTTATTTATAAAAGGATACAAAGTTGATAAAGTTCTTATGTGGTTATATATATTTATAATATACCTTTTATTGAAAAACTTGGATAATATGATGACAACTAAGACTTTAACAGTTAAGACTTTTTGCAAACTAAAATATTTTCCAATTAAAACTTTTTGCTACTAAAACTTTGACAAATTTAAAATTTTCATTTAAATTTTATTCAAATATAAGTTTTTATAATTAAAACTTTTTAAACTAAAACCTTTCTCACTACAACATTAACAATTAATCGTTTGAGCAACTTAAAAATTTTCGAAGAATAAACTTTTGCAGCTAAAACTTTTCTAATAAAATTTTTGCAACTAACACATTCCGCAATTAAATTCTAAAAACTAAATATTAGCAAATAAAACTTCTGCGACTAATTTTTTTGCAAATATAGTTTTAGTAACTAAAACATATTCTAAGTAACTTTTTTACAGTTAAAACATTTAAAAATTAAGACTTATTGCAACTTGTATTTTTACCATTAAAGCATTGTGTTATTACGATTTTTTGCAACTACAACTTCTATAATTATAGTTTTTCTACATTTTTTTTTAACAAAACCTTTTTTAACTGAAAATTTTACAATTAAGAATTATGCAGCTAAAACTTTAGCAACTAAAACTTTTTGAATCTAAAACCTTATCAATTAAAGCTATTAGTAACTATAAATTCTGCAACTAAAACTTTTTGCAACAAAACTTTAACAATTAAAATCTTTCAGACTAAAGTTTTACAGTTTAAACCTTTTGCAACTAAAACGTTCTGAATTAATATTTCTTGTATCTAAAACTTTTAAAATTAAAACTTTTAGAAATAAAACTTTTGAAACTAAAACCTTACCAATTAAAACTACTAAGAACTAAAACTTTCTCCACTATAAATACTACACTTATACCACTAAAATATTTTCAATTAAAACTTTTTGAGTAAATATTTTTCCAACTGAAGTTTTAAAATTAAAACCTTTTATAAATAAACTTTTTACAATTAGAAATTTTAGCAAAAATATCTTTTACAAATAAATTCTCTTTTTTACGTAAAACTTTTGCAACTAAAGTTTTCTAAATTAAATTATTTATAACTAATATTTTATCAAGTTAACTGCATCTTAATTTAACAACTTTACTCATACAACTAAAACTTTTTGCAATTAAAACCTTAACAATTAAAACTATTTGCAACTAAAACTTTTGCAAGTAAGACGTTTTTTGTTTATAATTTTTACACCTAAAACTTTTTACAACTAAACGTTTTACAATTAAAATTTTTAATTCATTAAAAATGTTAATATTAAAACTTTTACCAACTAAAACTTTTTGCAACTAAAACCTTTACATTTAGAATTTTTTGCAAACATAACTTTTACAATTATTTATTTATTACTCTGCTACTTTTTAAAAAATTTTGAAGATTTTTCCTATTTTTTTTGTTTATGGTATCAGAATTCATATAGAATTATGGATGAAAAATAATTAAGGGTTTAAATATATTAAAAGAACTTGATATTTTCTGTAAAATTAAAAAAACAGTTTTTTATAGCAAAACTACTAATTCATTTTGTTTAGAAAGCCTAATTTTTTTTTAAACAATTGTTTTATTAATTTCTAATATTGCTAAACAATAGCGATCAGTAATATACGTGCAAAGTAATAAACTTGTATACATTATAAGTCAATAACAAAGTATTTTAAATATTACTTCGCATTAAATATGTAAATCAAATTAAGTAAAAGTTGAACAATTATTTTAAACTAATCAATTAAACAAATTTTGATGTTCGTTTAAACAAAACTGTTTAGCTTGCTATATTTATTTCTAGTAAGTTTTCTTTTTTCAACCTTAATATAGAAAATACGAGGTAATGCCTGACTACGAAAAAAATAAATTCGAAAACAAAAAAGTATTAGAACATATAACAAGACTAGTTGTAAAACAAACAAATATACCTTGTTAGGAAATATTGAAAGATTTTTTATAAAAAGCATTAAAAAAATAAAATCTTAATCAAATTTGATAGCTGCAGTTTTTGTAAAAACAAAATGAAAAATTTATATGAACTGTTTTGTTAATTTTTATAAATGCATTTTAAAAGACTAAAGAGGCTATAAAAATACATTAATTGTTTAAAATTGGAAGCAGTAAAAAAATAAAAAAAACAACTACTTTTTTTAGGTTAATAATGTCGCGTACATAGTTTATAAAGTTTATTATACATAATAAATTGTTCTTTAGCTGATTGACACTCTACTACTTTATAATTTTTATATGGTATAGATAGTTGAGTTTTTGTTAACGTGTGTTATATGGGTAGCTGTCAAAGTTGCACGACGGGACAAAATTATACGAATATACTTTTGAACGAAGGGTTACTTTTGCCCATCACTGTTATCCCTAACCCCTACCCTTGTTCAGTAACTTTTTTATTCTTTTTTCTTTTGTTAACATTATAACCATCTTACCTCGTATTGGTATAACGATTTGTCTGAAGGTCATTATAATAAAGAAAACTAATTTCGTTATAAATATCTGACCTAGTGTCAAAACGATCTGACTTACTTTAGTGAAGGCGTTTGTGACCACCTGTAATAGTGTTTTACTAATGTAACCAACTGGTATTGTTACTAACTGACCTACTGGTGTTTTAGCCGTCTGACCTAGTATTATTATGAGGTGCAGGTCTACTCTCGTTATATCTAAAAGGTCTATAATGGTTACGAGGGGTAACAAACATATTATGGGAGCAAATAGGGACCTTTAAATGATATAATTATATTGATGCGTTTTTTACTAAAATCTAAGTAATTTTATGAATGTAATTTAATACCTAACTTGTAAATCGGTTTATATAAAATGCTATAATGTCTTCGTAACAAGTTATAAATAAGCTAAATTATATTGAAATATGTAAGTATAAATTAACAAAAACGGTACTAGGAAATCTAAAACTAATAAAGGAAGTTTTCGATTTTGTTAAAAAACTGATTTTAACACACACACCAACAAATTTATTATAAAACTTTAATAAATACTAACAAGACACTAGAAAATGATATGCAATTACTAACAAAACTCATAAAAATCGTTATGATGATACTAATATCTTTAAGCATTTAATAAAAATACTGAAACAAATTTTATAACTCATTAGTGTAGATCTTGATACATAGATCACACGGTCCAATTGACCAAAAAAAGTACTGAAATGAAAAATTCTGAATATAGGATGACCGTCAAATCGCTCGAAATGAAGATACCGAATGGCGATATATGAAATGTAGAAGTCTTTACACTGTGACTATAAACGTATCTAATGTATTGCGAAATTGAAGCTATGTGTTCGAAAAAAACGCTTAGAACTAATACAGCATAAAATTCGGCAGTTTAGCGAAATTTGTCGTTTTATGCTGAATTTATGCAAGAGTTTTTCTTTCGGAAAAATTTCCTTTTTAAATTTGCGCGGAAAATTTTCACATTTAATTAAGTGCTTGAAACACAGTTTTAAAGGCTAGAAAATGTCATTTTTTAAAAAGACGGTAAATACATAAATAAGAGTATAGAAAGGACATGTGGAGGACACTGTCTTTTTTCACACTTATTCACATATTTACGACGTATGTACCATGTTATACCATGTATATTTGTTACTTTAAAACAAAATTTGCCTAGGAACTTTTGGGTTTAATTTACCTACATTCAGCCTTATACCAGCATGTTAAAAGCTTAATTATTAAATCTAAGTATTTCGGAACAAACGATTGTATCATAAAACAAAAAAAATTTGTTGAACATATTAAAAGTCTTGGGTATCTATTTATCATATATTTATATCTAAATATTCATTAATGTGTGTATATTTATATTCAACATACAATTTTTTTTCTCTATTTTGAACTTCCCTGTACTTTTAATACTTCAAAGATTTTAGTTTTAAAGAATAACATCAAATTTATAATTCCTTCATATTTGTAATCATTTTAGCGTACGAAATACTTAAGAAAGTAACGAATTTTTTATTTACAATTTGTGCATTGACTTGTTATTAACTTTTTTTTTTATTTTATTTTTGTTGTCTTAAGAAGTCAAATTATTACAAATATTAAAAAAAGAGTATTTTGATACATGTTATAACGTTAAAATCAATCTAACAATAATTTTTTCTACAGTCTTGACAGTTATTGTAACAAAAAATTAAAAGTTGTATTCTTTGGTTAGGCTTTTTTTAATTTAATTTATTTATTTGCCAAAATTTTGTTAAAGGTTTCAGATATAACATACATAATCAGCAAGACAGCAAATGTATTATGAAAATATTGGTAGATGTTGACAATATTTATTAGTTCAAATATGTCATTAACATATCCCTGCAGACTTTAGCTAACGTACTTTGTATATGTTTAACAGCGTTTGAAAATTACTGTCGTTAGAAAACCTTTTAGTTTTTATGTCGTAAAACGCGACTGTAAATCAAGTAATTTTAATCATTAATTATAAACCACATGTCGTCCATGAGATAGGAACAAAACAGTAAGTAGTAACATTTTTAATAAGTATATAATACCTTTATTAGGCTTGTAAAGTTATATTTTAAAATTAAAATAGAATAATACGAATTTATTTACTTTTACAGCTAAAAAGAACTTTTTTATGTTATACTTACTAGATACTAACTTAATAACTGTTAAGAGTCATATTCAGAAGTATTTTTTCAAAAACTTATCAAAAATGATGTAGTTTTGCACTATGTAAATAAAAGTTTCACTTCATCAATTAAATTCTTCTTATTAAAACTATTTAGTTTGAAGTGTCACTATTTTATGTCTTGTAACACGCAGAATTAACAATTAAAAATACTATGAAACCATTTAAACAGTTATAAGTTCGAGCAACTTAGTGGTTGAACTAGAAAATTTTTCAAACAAATAAAAGTCTTGAATATTTGGTTTGATAGGGCCTAAAATCTTTTAATTCGTAAAAGTTTTGTTAATTATAAGTCGTACTTTAAATAACTATATAAATTTGGTAGATTAGTGTGAACTTGTAATATACCCTATAAGCCTATTTAGTTGTTTCAATTAATATTTAGATATAAATGTTATTAAAATCTTAAATAAACAGTTGTTTTATAGGTTTTAATAAAATATAAATATTTTCAAAGACTCTTAATTCAATGCTACTTTAACTGATAAATTATTTAAAAAAAAGAACTTTTATTTTTAAAAGATAATGCTATACTTCTAAAGTTGTATTGTTTAAGTTTAAAGTTAAATATTTTTGAGCTTTGATAAAAAGGAACTCAAAAAGTTGTTAAAACTTGAAGTTCAGAAATTATGTTTGATACTTAAATACTATTTAAGTTTTTGTTGTACAATGGTCTTCTTAGTCAAGCACATGAAAGAGTGAATAAATAAAAAACTTTTTTTATCAACTTAAATAAGTAACCGTACCAGTTGTTTATTTGATTTAGAAATAAAACATATTAATAATTTAAAGTTATAATACAAAAAACAAATAATTTCTATATTGTTTACTAAGTCTCAACGTTATCATGTTTCATCAGAACAATATAAGGCACATATCAAATTTTATAAAGAATCACAAAAAAACACACTATGTCGTTTTAAATAAGATTAAATACTCAAATTAATTTAAAACCTTTTTCTGAATATTTATTAAGAAAATCATTTTATCGTTTAGGAAAAGAAATAACATGAATGAACATTAATTATCAGTCCATTTTCATGCCTATGTAAATGTTTGCAATATAAAATCCGTAAAATTTATAGTGTGTAACTAATTCTTGCTGCTTTAATAAATGGTAAAACATTGTCTTTTTTGGTTGTTAAGATTCATAAGTCTTTCATTAATTAAACATGGCTTGTTGTGAACTAAAATTGTTCAACCTTTTTTTTTGTGATTTACTTGTACTCATGGGAGCCGATTATTTCTAACCCGCTATCATTTCTAACCCCTGCACTGCTAATCAGATCATTTCTAACTTGATCACTTCTAACCTGATCATTTTTAACCCGATCATTTCTAACCCGATCACTTCTAACCTTATAATTTCTAACCCGATCATTTCTTATCCGATCATTTCTAACACGATCATATCTAATCCGATCAATCCTATCCCGATCATTTTTAACCCGATAACTTCTAACCCGATCACTTCTAACCCCATCGTTTCTAACCTATTTACTTTTTTTTGTTTTTAATCTGGATTTCATGCAAAAAAAAAACTAGTTTTATTAAAGTTATTAAAATATCTGCTTTTATTTAACTTTAGTTTTATTAAAGCATTATGATTTTAGTGTGTTACGTAAAACATTTTTATAATAAATTTTAATTTTAGCCTTAACTTAACATAATTTTAATTTATTTTTATTACCTTATCTTATGATATTTAACCAAACACATAATTTTTTTTTTCATTTTTTTTTGGTTCTTTCAATCTACTTTAACAGACGTTTTCCGTTAATCACACACAATTTAATATATCGTTTAATTTAACATATTTTGAACTACTCTTTGTAGGATTTTAAAGTAAGCAGTTAAAACTATATTTAAGTTGGATCTTGTAATAATTCACGTGACTGATTAATTTTAACATAAGCAAATGTAAAAAGTAAACTTTTACAATAGTAATATTCAGATACAAAAAACTATATATTACGATCTGAAAACTACATTGTAAGTCAGTTGTTAATGTTGTGTTATTGCTGACTTATTATTAAAGTTAAATAGTATTAAAGTTTTATAGTAGGTTAATTTTACGTTTCATTTTAAAAACTTTTACAACTTGTTATACAACTTGCATAGGCCTAATAAGATGATGGAATTCAAATCAATACTAAAAGAAATCAAATACTTTTGTTGTATTAAGTGTAAAAGCACGATGTTTAGGTATAAACAGATATGAACATTAAACATATATAAAAACAGTTATGTCATATAACAAACCGCAAAAGTATGTTACGTCGATTTACCATCTTGATTACAAATTATTAACAATTATCTACTTAGTCCTAGAGTAAAAAACAGTTACTAATAACTAAACAGACATGTGTATTTGTATAACAAGCCCGAGGTTAATCAAATTTTGCCCCCGTAAACTTCTTAAAAACCTTCACTTAAATCTATATAATTTAAAAAATGTTAAACTAGCGACTTAAGTTACTTAAGTTGACAAAAATATCTTTAAAATTTACTTAATTACAAACAGTTGAAATAACGTAAGTAAAAACGAAATAAGTACTGAAATTTTTTTTTGAAATAGAGTAATAAATTAATTTTAGTTAAATTAAGTATAACTAGAAGCAGAAGTTTATGAGAAAACTTCTTCAAGTTCTTTGTTTACTTTAATCAACTATTTTTTTTAAACGACTATTACTCGCTACATATTTACTTTTTATTCATTACAGTAAAACCAGCTTGAAGTGACTTGAAGTTTTAAATTTTTGTTAAATCTAAAGACCGACTTTATAAAAAACTCTATAATTTACATACTTAGAAATTAAATATACCTTTTATACATAGATTTAATGTCGCTATATATAACATGTGAGCAAAATTTTATGAATAAAAATACAGGATAAACTCAAAATTCGTTGTAATCTATATTATAATCATCCATTTGTTTTCCTATCATAGCAATGTTCCTATTCAGGAAGTTTTAGAGTCTTGTAAAAGTATATCGAAAAGTGTTTCAACGGATTATTGTAATAAAATTTCAAACTTAATAAATGTTACTTAACATTATACTTAGATTCAAAACTGTAGTAACTTTAATAAATTTTTACTAAAAAAGTAAGTGTCTTATTAAACAGAAACACGATCTTTGCGTAATGTCATTAAAAATATATTGTATTTCGTACTCATCATTTTTAAAAGTATTTTGATTTGCTACATTAGTTACTTAATATTTATATAACTTTAAATCTTTATTGAAAAATTAAAAATTCAAATCCAATTATATTGGTTGTGCATTTCATATAGACTGAGTTAATTTTATAAAAGTACAAAGGAGTATTTAATACTTACCATTAAAAAAACAATAAAGAAAACATACATTACTATAAAATAAATAACTAAACTTATTTCTATTCAACAATTAACAAGTATTAAACTATTATAACTCGATCGACTTATCACTTAAATTTTTTTTTTTGAATGTTATAGACATTTTGCTAGTTATTTTTATTAATTTCATAAAATATTTTAAAAAAAGTAACAAATAGCCTAAAAATGCTTATTTAAAGAGATAAAGTTCTTTCTAAAGTTATTCATATTTAACACAGTAAATTGTTTGTTTTTTTGGTATAATCATATCAGAAAATCTTAGTTGTTAATGTTTTTCAACAGTTTAAAGTTATATATGTTTACTGTATTGCAGACAAATTCAAAATAAATTACTTTTTATTAGGTACTGTAAATTTAAACTGTTTTTATATTTTGATTTAATACATTTTTCTAATCAAGCAATAATTTTTTTTGACATTATTAATTTTTTATTTATTCACGTAATGTTCTGAATTTCTATGTTAATATAAAAAAATTCAGTTATTAAAATAAATATTTATTATTAATCAAAACAATAAAATTTTTTTATTTTCTCATTATGGTAGCTTCATGAGTATACTGAGCTAAAACTAAAATACTAAGCAAACAAGTTTTTTTAAATCTTAGAATTTGCAAAAATTTAGATTTATTTGTTTGAATTTTACACATACTATTTTTAAACTTCTGGTAATCGTATTTTGCTAAAGTATTTATCGCTTAAAACAGTTTTAGTGATCATCTAATTTTTTGTTTAAATACTTATTTCTTAACTTTAAACTAGTTTTTTAATGCCAATTATTAGCTGAGTCTTATAAATTTATTTTATTTCATAAATTTTTACATTTCTAAACATCAAAAATTTAATTAATACTAATAAAAACAGTAAACATACTTTAATTAAAACTAAAAAATTAAAAATTTTTGTAGAACTATAAACAAAATTATATATTAAAAACTAAGTATTTTGAAAAAAAAAAGATTATTAGAGTTCGTGACTAAGAGATGTGTTTTGTTTTTGAAGACAACTTTTAGCCTACCTCTTCATGTATTTATACAATTAAAAAGTTTGTTTTAAATAAACAAGTAGCTTATTAGTTTTAAGCGTGTTAATGATTTTTTCCATCAAACACGCCACTAAAAAATAATTTTGTTGTCTTATTATTTGTGTAATTTTACACCGTTGAAGTAATAATGATCTTTTAAGGAAAACCTTAAAATTATTTGCATATTAGAGTCTGAATTAAGAACTATTAAAAAAGTTTAGTTGAAAAGTATAACCAAGTTGAAAACAGAAGCTTATTAATTTTATCTAAAGTACACTTGATGAATGTTTTCAGTTTTTGTCTTTTACAAACTTTTACTTTGTAATTTTCTTAGTTTTTTTCTATTTTCAATGAAGATTTTGATGTCTTTGATTTCTGATTGTTTAAAACAGCATTGTTATTGTACCACGTGTTATATCAGTTAGTAAAGTTTTAAGGCTAAATAAGAAAAATAAATTTTAAACAGTTATTTTTAATTAAAAGTTGTTTGCATCACCGAAACCTTAGATAACAAATCATATTTTTTAATTTTTGTCTACTTAAACAGTTTATAAAGGTACTAATGTCTAAGTAAATCTAGAGTTGAAAGAAAAATTTAAGTATAGGCTGAGCTTATATAGTAATCTAATAGTTTTTTATCTTATTGTTGATTTATATTTGACATCTCCAACTAAGCATTTGTTATCAAGGAGATTTTTGTTTGAGATCGTCAGTCGCAAAGTGTTTCGTTTTCTCAATTGCTTTTAATTTTTAAGTACTTTCGAGTATGCTTTTGCATTAATTTTTAAATAATGCTGATGCAGCTATGTGAGATTTTACAACTGTTTCTTTATATTTCTTTGTTTAGCTTGTGATCTTCTAAAAGTAATTACATATCAGTTGCATAAAAGCTTCATCTATATCAGTTCTTACTGACTTGCAGTAGGGTGGGTTGAAGTAAAATGTTTTTTTTTGTTTGTAGTTTAATTTTAGAAGACACAGACTAAACTTTAATTATCTAAATTTTATTGAAATCTTTTATATTCTTAATGTTTGTTAATATAAATAAACAAATATATTATTAACTCTATACAAAAATAAACTTACAATATCAAAGTCTTTACAAATTTCTTTGCAATATTTCAAAATCTTAAAAGGCTTAACTAACAAAGAGTGCGTAGACAAATGAGTGCGTAGATTAGCGAGAGGTGAATGTATACTACTATTTTTTTTAAACTTAGATGAGCGGGACACTAAAGAGTTAATTTTATACATTTAACGCAAAAGATAAAAAAAGTAGCTTTTTAATAAAACTAACAAATAGTAACTTAACTAATTACCTATGATGGAAAATTTTTTTACAGCCCTTAAAGATACTTGATTTTTTTTTGAAAAATAAATTAAGCTAGAATAAGTTTGTTGGTTTACTGACGTCATATGTTTTTAAAACAACCATCATATAAACATTATAAACATTTTTTATGTTAATGGTTTAAAATAAAATGAAAAACCTCTTAAAAGTTTTAAACGTCTCATAGGTCGTTTTTATTAGACACATAAATAAAAGACAAAAACAAAACTAAATTTATTACCAAAATTTATCAAAATTTAACGTGAGACACGATTAAAAAAAAATTTAACAGTTTTTTCCAGTGCATAACCTATTTAATATATATAACAAAACACATTTTATTTTCGCTCTTAAATTTATTTGAATATTTTCGATTTTTGTTATATTACTGACTTTTTTAACAATTATATTTTCGTCAGATATTTTATATGTTTTAATTATATTTTGGTTATTAGTGTTTATCAACAATAAAACTATAAAATACAAAATATTTGAATGCTAAAAAACAAAATAAACTTAGAATAAGAAACTTTTATATGTGAAAGAAAATACAAAAATAAAAACAAACCTAAGGTTTACAGCTGCATATGCTTCCAAAACGATTAACGTCCACAAAAATCACTTCCCCTATAACACTTAGTGTAGTGTTTTGAACCCTAGATAAACGAGTTGAGCCGCATCAATAAGATCATTTAAGAAAAATTGGTCAGAAATGTAAAAACAAAAACACTATAACACTAATGAAAAACTCTCACGATGTAATCACAAGATTTGAAAAACTAGAACAGAAAAATAAAAAATGATTTATAACATTTGATATTGTAAATTTCTACCCGAGTTCTAAGCATCACACCTAATAAAACCTAAACCTTTGCAAAAACGTATGCAGATATAGAAGATAACGACATTAAGTTACTTGAACAGACATGCAAAATATTTTAAGCCTATGTCAATAAAATTTGGAGATATAAGTGTTTAGAATACGATGTACCGATCGGCTCTTATAACTATAACGAGATGATACTAATACTGAGGTGTCAGCCTCGCAATTAAAGAACAGAAAATCAATCATTTTCCAAAAATCATTTTAAAGATGTAATTAAGCTATTTAACAATAGTGTTTTTGAAATAACTATCGATTGCGCAATCAATGTAGTTTTTTAGATACAACTTTAAACCTGACTAACAATATAACCATACTTCAAAATTCAAAAGTAGTTATATAAATAGCAAATCAAAACATTTAAATTATTGATAGGAACCTCAAAGCGATGATTGAGAGGTGAATTAACAGACTTACAAAAAATGAACAAAGTTTTAAAAACTACGTAGCCACATACAGTAACGCTTAAGGTTAAATTTAGATATATTTTAAATTTCTTAACGAAAAAAAATTTGAACCAAATTATATTTTTAAAGTTTAGCTCGCCTTTAAAACATCCACAAAATAAATATTTATTTATATCATAATATTTAATAGAATTAAAACAAAGAAATTTAAGACTAGACTTTATTACATAACCCAACTAAATTGATTACAAAAAGAGAAAAAATATTACAGATTAAAACTAAAACTTTTTTAGCAAAAAAAGAACTCATTCAATAACATTATTCAACAAAAGAGTCAACATCACAATTTTCAAAACTAATATGACGTAAAAATCAGAATGCGTACATCTTTGTCCATTCCCTGCAAACTTCATCGTGCTTTTCGCGGTTTTTTACGAATTGTTCCGCTATCTCCGGCACCAGGGGTCGGTGGGGGTCGCAGTCGGTGAAAAAAGTCCAGATAGAAAGTAGCAAAGTGGCGACCGTGTAGCCGGAAGACCACTTTGTGTCGAGAATGTCAACGCATATCTTGCCTTTTCTATCCACGTTGCAATGGTACACTTTGGTCAGGAAAGTCACTCTCGGCGGCTTCCACGGGTAACTTTTTGGGAAAAACGAAGCGTAGCGTAAACTTACCTCCCTCGAAAGGGCTGTCCGGAGGTCCTTCTATCACGCACTGCCACTCGAACAAGCTGTCGCCCTTCAAAGCGACGCTGCACCCCGTTGGAGGGTTTTTCAGGTTTTCGGCGAGCTCCTTCTCGAGTCTCCTTGCTGCGACGTCTTTGTCGATGTGCAACTCTTTTGTTCATTTTTGATGTTCATTTGATTCAAATTTCTCGAGAAGTTACGAGTTTTATGAGTTCCGGCGGCTTATCAAATTCGGCTTGTGTTTCAGGGAACTCTGCAGGACTTTCAGGAACAAAGGTGTTTGTAGCCAACGGGCAGGTAATCACTTAAAGGTTGCTGAACATCGAAGTTGTTTGCTTGTGTTGGGGCTTATCATTAGTGAATCCCGCCACATTTTTCTTCTGATCGATTGTCTCTTCTGAATGATGAGTTTCAGATAAATCGTGCAGCTTGGACGGTGTTAACGACATTTTACTGAAAAAATAAATATTTAGTTAATTAAATATATTTAATTTATAAACAGTAAACTGTTTTAAGGTTGAAGTAAGGTTCTTTTAACTAGTTTTTGAAACTGTACAGTTTTTGAATAGAATTGAATTTAAAATTAAATAACATAACACTTTATGGTACAGATTCTTTAATTTGAAAGTAAAATATTTTATACTACCTAAGAAGAGAAGTAAATTGAAGCCTGTAAATTTAATTATAAAAATAAAATAAAAAGGTCAGTGTCTAAATTTAAAATTTAAGTTTTACTTCACCACTATAAAACTAATTGAAATTATATTAACGCATTTTAAACAAGTTTTATAAACTAAAAAATACAAACAAAACTAATTCAAAATAATTTCACAATATTTATTTGTAACTACCAACGTTTTTAGAACTCAAACTCAAAATTTTAAATACGTGTTTCATTTCTAAAAGACGTTTATAAATACTTGCAACTGATTTTGTAATCATTGATTTATCAATTAATTAAGTTTAACATCGAATAAATGTCAATGGTATAGCGTCAATTGTATTTTTTTTTGTGTTTTATTTACAGACTATAAAGCTTAATGAATATAAGTATTTTTATATGCGAAATCAAGTTTCGGTGATAAAAAATTGCGACCTCTTCAAGTAAAACAAAATACTTAACTGCACATATTTATGTGTCTTTAACTCGTACAGTTTGTACGGTGTTAACGACATTTTACTGAAAAAATAAATATGTAGTTATTTATTTATATTGATTTTATAAATATTAAACTGTTTTGAGGTTGAAATATGGTTCCTTTAACTAGTTTTAAGAAACAGTACATTTTTTGAATTAAAATGAATTTAAAATTAAATAACATATACTTTATGGTACAGATTAGCTAGTTTGTAAGTGAAGTATTTTTTTTAAATCTAAAAGATAAGTAAATTGAACCTGTAAATAAGTATAATTAGAAAAATTGAAATAAAAATATCATAGTCTAAAATTAAAAATAAAGTTTTACTGTACCATTATTAAATAAATCAGATGTCTACTAAGTCATTTTAAATGAGCTTTAAACTGAAATTACAAACAAAAAAAAATTAAATTAACTAAACGATTATTTTTTTCTACTATCAAGGTATTCAGAATTCAAACACAACATTTCTAACTACCTTTTTCACTTTTAAACAGATAAATATAAATACTTGCAAATGATTTTGTAATCATTGATTTATCAAGTTTTAAAGATTAACATTGAATAAATGATAAATTTTAAACTATAAATAACAAAATTTTTTAACTCAAATTAGATACTGTTAAAATATTTTCTAAACCAGTATATATCTTAAATTAATTAATACTATTTTTACACAATAACAAAGCTTTAATTATTTAATGCAATGTAAAACTTACTACGAAAATGTTTTACTGTTTACATCTTTTAATATAGTACATAATTCTTTGTGAAACTTTGAAAAAATCTCAATACAAACTGTAAGTTATTTAATAAAATCTTTAAATAAATATAAATAAACGAATATATATAAAAAAAACAATATCTCATACCTGTATATATCATCAATATTTCTTCACAACTATAGATACTTTTTATTAATTTGAAACTCATGATAGTTTCTGTAATTTCTCAAAAACGAATTTACTAAGCTAAAAATAATACTTAAATAACTAGTAATAAATATAACACTTGTTTTTATGAAATATATATTGTGCAAGTAGTTTGATAAAAATAATGAGGTTATTCAAATCTAATTACAAACAATACTTATCTAAAACATCTTAAAATTTTTAACTATTCTATTAAATGTTAAAATTTGTATAGGAAATATAAGTTTCGTTTAATGTTTTGTATTATAGAGTGTTATCTACTTAAAGTTTATCAGTTTTAAGAGACAGCAATACTAATATTTTGAAATTACAAAAAATACGAATGTTCAACTTACTAAAGATTAAAAAATGTTAATTACTTTTATATAAAAACTTCCTCTTTGTCCAACAATGGTAAGTTTATTTTTAATACATATTGCTTTTCTTATAATTTTTTATAAAAAAATAAAAAACATTTAACCTATTTAAACATTATCAATAAACAAATACTTAGTTTGACGTATTTAAAAAGTTTTCCTCTTATAGGTCTTATTAAATGATTTCTTTTATTAAAATAAAAATGTGTTTTTTAACATAAATTTGAAAACTACATTAAAATCAACAAATTTTGTAGATTGTTACATAATGTAGTTTAAGATGCTGTTTAAACAAAAAAAATTCAAAAACTACCTTCACTTACTAAATATAGTTTTAATGGTACATTAATATTAATGTCTTTTGTCGTTCATGTCAGATTTTATTATAATATTGATTTACTATATATATCACGTAATACATAATTCCATACACTTTACATACACTTTTTGTTATTTAGCTTAGGTCAGTATCAAATCAGCTAAGAATGATGTCTTTTTTAAATAAATATTTTAAATAAATAAAATAGATATTAAAATTTTACCATACTAAATTCTTAATATTTGTATTTTGAAGAAATTTAAATCTTTTTTAAATTAAATAAATTTACAGTTTTTTTATATATATTTACACACAAATTTACAAATTTTCTACTAATAAAAACACACAATATTTTCTTTCAAAATATAAACACAACTTATATATAATAATAAATCAACCTTCTCTTACTAAGTTTTGTGAACTATCGTTTTTGAATTATATTATAATTCGAAAACTAAAATAAAATGCGCAATTTATTACTTTTTATTTTTATTAATTATGTTTTCGATGCTACTACTAGTTTTAACACTTTAAATGAAGAAAAAGTTAAACAGTTTGTAGTATTTTGATTCTATAGGTTTTACAAAACTAAAGTTTTAATACCAATATTTAAATAATTCTTTAATATGTATAATAATTAAATTCATAGAATATTATTTTTAGAATTTTTTATTAGGCAAAAATTGTTCAGATTTTGCGTTCATAGGTTCGTAAACAGTGTTGATTTTTTGTTATCTTTTAAACTATATTATGTTTAAAGTTAGTTACAACGGCGCAATAAATCGATTAATTTCAAGCTTAAGCAAAAAAGATATAGTCTACATTTATCTATGTTATTTTGTAAGAACTTACCCTGTTAATAAATTACGTTTAAGTTTTAGCCTTTTTCGTCAGACGGTTAATGTTTTTATTGTTTGTAGAGATGGTGTTGTTGTTGATATTGATATAATTATTAGTACTTTATAGGTCATTAAATTGAAAGTAAAAATAAATTTACACAAACAAGAATGGTCAATTTTAATATTCCCTTAGCTAAGTTCGCCATTGCTTAGGAGTCCTGAATTATTATTCCGAAAAGTCACGTGCGACTTGATTATTAGATAATTAATTATTTTATCTATTAACATACGTTAGTTGTAAATTAAACGTTTATTTTAAAATAATGTAAATAAAACAACATACGCAGTCAAAGTTTTGTACGTATGATAAAATAACCTTAAAAGTGTCTTTTTTGTGCGTGTCTGATATAAAAGATTAATGAAACATAAAAAACCTAAATGTTTTTCTGATAATAAAATTTAACACTAATCTTTTAAATACTTAAAATGTTAAATTGATGGTTGTCTTTTATTACTGATGAGGTCAGTAAATTACTAAATTATCTCTTGTAAAGTTTATTAAACAGGAAAAAATTGCTAAATTTATATACATTATAAATTCTTAAAGGGAAAAAAAAACAACAGTTTTCGAAAATGGAATTGACAACAGGTTTTTGTTAATAAATATTTCATTAAGAATAAAACATTTTATACGACGGCGTGTTAATTAATCTAACAACTCAATAACAACAAAACCAGAGAAGAATAAAGTACATCGATACATTTTAAAGTGTTCGGTCTTTTAATGTACTACGAAAATTGAACTTAATATAATTAGGATGTTTATGTCTGATGAAAAATCAATGACTATCATCTTAGTATCAATAAGATAATTTAAGTTATATTAAAACTTTAATCGTGTGTGGATAATGGTGGTCTTAGTCTTGGAACACAGTAAACTTATAAACTTACTAACCAATTTAAATAAATCGTTTACTGTTTGTTTACTTTAAATAGTTTTTTGATATTTGTAAAATGTTTTTGTTTTGATTTTTTTTTTGTCATAAACTTTATTTTTGCTAAATATGATGACAGTGTTCCTGCTTTATATGCTTATGGTATATTTAAACATTTTCAAATCAGTATGCAACAGTAAAAAAGCTGATAGTTGATACACACTACGACAATATATTTATTTTAGTACTTAAAATTAATAGTTTTAAGACTATTTATAGTAAGTATATTTTTGCGTGTATCATAGAAACGATTTATGAAATATTTATATGTATTAAGCTTAATATATACTTATAAGTTCAAATCAAGGTTGTTGTTAAGTTATTAACAAAATAATACGACGTAAGTTAGTTTAGTTTAAATTGTAGGACTATTTTTTATCTATTTAAAAGTTATTAAAAGAAAAAATAAGTATTCAAGTAAAATGTTAACAAAAATATCATGTTAATTCGATGTTTTTACAACATTTTTTTGTACTCAGAAGTTTTTTAAACGTAAGTAGTAACTCAAAGAAATATAAGGTAAGTTTTATAGACTTACATTTAATCATTTTAGCAATAACTCAAACTGTTTGTTCCATATTTGTTTTATAATTTTAATTACATAAAAATCTAACTTATCCGAAAACAATGTTAGTACGTGTCAGATGTAAATGATCAATGACACGCTAAAAACTAAAATATAAATGCCAAATAAATTGAACATAAGTACACAAAGAAATTATACTTCAGTTACTAACTTACGCTTGCTTTTATTAAAGATGAGGTCACGGAAAAGCTTTTTAATGTATCAGGCTTATAAAGTTTGTTTGAAAATTTGATATTCAGAATAAATGTTAACCTTCCACTGAAAAAAAGAAAATATTAGTAAATCTCTAGAAGCTAAAACTAAGTACAAAAGCACAAAGTTTTTATGCAGTTTTAATAACTAAAAATAACTTTTTTTAAACACATAGATATTTAAAGACATACACAAACAAAACCTCAATAATTAAACTTATAACTAAAAACTGGTAAAATAATAAAAATTAAAAAAAATAAAACGATATAGTTAAATTGCTCTGTTTGTATAAAGTTTTATTGTAAGCACTGTAAAAATTTTTGTACTAAATTATAAATTTTAAAACAGTGTTAAATCACTAATCTTATATATATAACAAACACATTTCGCACAATGAGTGAATTTATATAAAGAAAAAATTCTTGAATGTGCTGTAAAAGCTACACAGTTTTTTTATTTTTGAAAATTATCTATTTTATTAAATAAATTATCAAACATAATTATGAAGTGATCGTATTTCGAAACAAGGAATATAGTAAAATTTAAATGGAAAACAAATAGTAACGAAAAATCTTTATATCGAAAATAAAAAATCTCATCTTTCTAATTAGCTTAAGTTTTGTAGTGCGGATACAAATTACAATCTGTAATACGATGTATAAAAAACATATTTGAATTACAATCGCGTTGTACGACTTTAAAAAAACTAATGACTTAGAAACCATACTTCAAAATTTGCGAGAGAGTATATACAAAAAGATTAAACTGATGTTTGCGTGAATTTATTGGTGACGTCGATAAGTTTTATTTTAATTATTATTTATAAGCAGTTTAAACCCAACAACTAAGTACTATAGTTATTTGTTTTTTTTGTCTAACATAATTTTCTTTAATCAAATTTTTATTTATCAAACTTCTCAAAGTATAGTTACACTAAATTATTCCTTAAGCAAGCACAACTTTGTAATAAAAACAAAAATAGCAGTACATTAAGCAAAATAATAAATACCTTTACCGCTGGGTACTTGAAGTATGAAAATTCTGTTAGCTAGTAGTTAACTTTATTCTACAAGTTTTACAACATTAAGAGTAGTTATATAGGTTTATGTGTGGTAAAATATAAAAAAAAGTTTTATTATTTACCTGCAATGTTATGTAAATTCTGTTGGAAATTTGTTAAATGATATAAAACATTTTGTTGTTAGTTGGATATAATATGTATATTCTTTTTTGCCAGATTCAAAATTTTGTAACTCTAAAACTTATTTATTGATAAAATAAAAACAGAATTTGTTTATAAGGTTTTAACGTCTTATTTAAGTTAACAATAACCCTGGATAAGTCTGAATTTTAAATTGAAATATGTTATAAAAATTAACAAATTTATAAATATGATTTTACGAAAACTTAACCGAATGACTACTTAAGAAAGTGTTGTTTTTAAGAGACTTATAAGCTTCAAAACTTAAAAAAAGTAATTTTTATTTTATAATTGGACGCAAAAGTGATTAGTGGATCTATTGAGTCAAGTAATAAGAGGTTAATGAATTACTATAATAGAAAACTACAAATAAAATAAAATGTGAAGTAGTTATCCATGAATAAACTTTAAAACTTATTCAGTTGCAAAATTTACTATTAAGTAACTTTCAAAATAGCAATAAACTGTTCGTCAAAAGTATTTAAAAAATTTAAGTGCATAGTTTAAAACATCAACGACGAGATAAAATCATTATGTTGTTGATTTAATTTGCTCTAATTTTTATATTAATAATGTAAAACTTAATTTTTATTATATGTATGTCTTTAAATTTATTAGTTGTTTTTGTATTTTTTATACTATAAACTAGTTTTACTATTAAAATTAAAATTAAAACTACACTAAAGTACTTAAAAAAGAAAAAGCATTTTAGTAATTTAACCAAGCAATAGTTTTTAAGTGCTGTTTGTTGATCTTGAATTTTTGTGACTTTTGAAAAATTTAAACTTGAGTAAACCTTAAAAGTGTATTAGCTGCTATTACTAAGTGTAATGTGAATTTTTCAAGTAAGAGTAGACTGTTATTGTAAAAGTTATTATAAACAACTTTAAGTTTGAGAAAAAAAATAACTTAATTCAAATAATCAGTGGTTTTTCCACTTACTTTTTATATTTTAAATTAATAAAAAAAAGGACTAATTCAAAACAAATCAATTTATCTATAAAAAATATTTAAACTTAATTGCAAATAAAGTAATTATACTGATGATATTCAGTTTAACTCAAGTTTTTATGTTAATTATGAATTTTATATTAATATAGTAGAAATGCAATTTATTTATTTTATTATTTTTAATAAATTTGGTTTTAAACTTTTATAGAATTAAAGATTGTCTACTACGTCAAAAAGATAATATTTATAACTAGCTATAAGTGTATTATATAAGACATATTACATAAGACTCAGTAACCCAAAGTTTACTTTTTTCATTACTTAAAAGTTTTAAAATACTAAAATATTTTTTATTTTGTTTTAATAAGCATTTAGATTAATATAAATCATAAATATCTTTGATAAATTTTGCGACTAACAAAACTTTAAAAAAGTTATAATCATAGTTTTGACACACCTTTTAATAGCACATAAATTTTCCTAAATACTTAAATTCAAACATTTCTCTAAAACACTAAAATAAAAAACTTGGTCAATGTTTAGTTTTAATCTTTTTTTTAAATAAACTAAGTAGTTTTTTATTAGAAAAATGTATTCAAAGTCGTCATACACCTTTTAAAGTTTTTGTTTTGTAAAGTTAAAATTACTTCAATAACTTATAAAATTGTTAATAAAAAAAAATAACTTGTACTTATAAAAAAAAAGTCTAGTAATTTTACTAACATACTATAATACTGTTCTCAATAAGTTACATTAACTTAGTTTTTCCTAATTATATTAAAATAAAAGTAGTTGAACTTTATTTTTTGACAGTTTTTTTAAGTAATAATTCAAACTGGTATTGAAAAACTTGTGACTTCTTTTTTTTTCAAAGTAAAATACTATAAATACAAGTAAAGACAACGTTACTTTGAAATTTTTGCCTAATATTAAAAATTTTTAAACCTGAAAAATAATTAACACTTTTGTAGTTTTTAAAGACGTGAGTATAAGAATGTTTAGATGAAATTAATAAACTATAAGTAAAAAATATAGTTAAACAATCCTTAAATGTGTAGTTATAAATTAGTTTTGAAAGCTAAATTTATATTTATTAATTGCTTTGTGATATAATTTTAAGTTTAGATTATATATAATTAAAAAAGTTAGCGACTCAATTTACCAAACAGTCTGATGATTGACATATTGAAAACAATTGAAGCTAATCTATCTTCAATAAAGAAAATATTTCAAAACATACAAAGGTAAAAGATTTGACATACAATTTAGGTTTAAAATTAGACTGCTGTAGGTTTTATATCTAAAGGAAAATTATTAATTATTATTTAAGTAAAGGTTACTAGTAGCATTAATAAAAATAAATACGCCGCAACTCATGACATGTAAAAAAAATAAAAAAAAACTACTATCTGATAATAAAATAAAAAGATGATTTATAGTAGCTTTATACAACTTACAAAAACATTTTGCAGTATGCATCAAATACTTGGAACAAAGTAACTATCGCTTATAAAAACAACCAAGTAAAGGAATCGGACATTTGTCAGTTGATATACTGACATTATTATAGGCTAGAAAATTGTTTTGCAAGATTTTTAAAAGAAATTTAATGGAATATTTTAATTTTTTTTCAAATAATGTTCAATAAACTACTTTCATTATTGTCAATATCTAAGATATAAAAAGTAAAGGCACTGTAATTTCAAATGTTAAAAAAAATAAACTTTTACTGCTGTTATTTAAAGTATTAAGTAATTAAATTAACTTTTAATTAAACATCAATTAAAGTTCTATACAAACTAAAGGAGTTTAATAATTTTAAAACTTATAGTTTAGAATTTTTTTAATTAGAATCCGGCCGGATCCGGATATCAGACAAAAATGGCAATATCCGGCCGGACCCGGATAGTGAGTCCGGTACATCATTAGTATAAACTAGCCTGAGTCAGAATGAGGTTTTTTAAAACTGAAAAAAAAAGAACTTTTATCTAATAATAAGTAGAACAGCTAGCCACAAGGTTTACAAATTTAGGTGTTATTTACAATTAAAAATCTGAAATCAAGTTCTTGAACAAAATACACTAGAAAATTACAAACTATTAAAAACTGGATCAGCTCAAACTCATTCAAAATCTAAAAGAAAAATAGCCTGAGTTTTTATAAAAAACTAAACTAGCCTGAGGCAGTCCAAGATTTTCTAAAATTCCCAAAAATTTTCAAACTAGCAGGGTTGCCACTGTTTAAGTCAATAAAACTAGCTAGAGTGAGTATAAACAAGCCTGAGTCAGAATGAGGTTTTTAAAAACTGAAAAATTACTTTAATCTAATAATCAGTAGAACAGCTAGCAAATGTTGACAATTTGGTAGTAAAGTGTAGGACTAATTGTGGTACACTTAACTTATTAGTACTACCAATCATAATTAAATCCTACCTTATTTAATTAATATCTAACAAATACTAAATTCTAACTAAGACTACTTTCAATAATCAGACACAACATTTTTGAGTGATGAATCTTTAATAAAAAAACACAACAAGAAATACTAGCATATACAAAGTTATTAATTACTTTGGTAATACTTTAAAAACTGGAAGCTATATTAGTATATATCAAAAAACTTAAAACAATAAACTAAAAATTAAATAAAACTTTTAGTAAACAAGAAACTGTAAAATTTTTGTTAAACTATTAAACTATAAACCTGGCTTAAATATTTAAACAATTAAACACCAGTTGAAATATTCACTTTTAAAACAAAACACTACTTACAATAAGCATTCACAAAAAAGTTCAAGATATTTTGTTGCTTCAAGCTGCACACCAAACTAACTAACTGCTTACATATAAACTGCCTGTCATGTTCTGCTGTTTTGTTGCATCAGTATTTAGTTTGAAACATTACGTCATATGATTTTTATTGGCTCGTAAATTTAGCCGTATTAACTCTAAATATTCTCTGAGATCAGCTTTAAACAATAAATAATACAAGTATTCATTCCATAGTTTTTAATTTTTCAACATATGTAAACAGTTGCATTTCTGAAATGTTTGTTTCATAGTTTGAATGTAAACAAATGTAAATTAGTCACGTGTACAAAATGAGCCAATCACGGTAGGTGTTTAATTCTAACTGAGGAAAATGACTCTTATTAATTTACACAAGGTTTGTTTTTGAAAAAATACTTTTTAGTATGCATTTTTTTACTAACTAGATCCGGGTCCGGACTTTTTTTTCAAATAAGAATCCGGCCGGAACCGGATCCGGACTTTTTTTTCAAATTAGAATCCGGCCGGATCCGGATATCAGACAAAAATGGCAATATCCGACTGGATCCGGACCCGGAATGTGAGTCCGGTACATCACTAGTTGTAAGTCAATTTAAATTAATAACTTAAACTTATTTAAAATAATTTATTTATATTTCTTGCATAAACGATCTTAACAAAATTTAAAACTTCTGCCAGAATATGAAAATATGCGAATCACAATCGCATTGTAAAACTGAAACTTTAGCATATGATCCATTTATTTAAATTTTGGTAATATTTATACAAAACATATTAAACTGATGTTTACCATAAAAAATAAGTACTGACAACGTAACGTTTGTAGTAACTATTGTTAGAAATATAAAGTTTTTTAATACACGTGTATCATTTAGATTTTTTATCTAAACTGTCATAAGTTTAATATATTCATGTTTTTAACACATTTTAAAAGTGTATCAGATTTATAGATAAATCTAAAGTTGTTTAATTAGTCTAAATAAATATAAAAACATATCTACGTGTTTAAAATTAAATTACTTCTTTATTACTTCTCATTATCAATGTTTAATTTAAACTTTTTTTTACTTGTTAAACTTTTTCAAATTATATTTGTGGAATACAAATTAAAGTTAATCAATAACAAAACATGAATCGCAAATCTTGAAACTAATAATAAGAACTACAGTGATGGCAAATGTATTTCAGTCTTTAAATTACTAATAGTCGTTAATCATGTATCTTAATATTAAAATAAGTTCTATGAAAACTAAAACGTGGCATTCTCATTTAATAGATATTTGTTGACATGCAATTCAGTAAACAATTCAATTCGTTAAATTAATTAACTATAATTTTTAAAAATAAATTAACTTTTTTTTTAATATCTGTAACTTCGTTGTGCTTGTTTAGCCATCACTAATTAATAAACTTAGAAATATTCTACATCGAAAACTTAGTTTTCATAAATAAATCTTTATTTCGTGCTTTTTAATAAAAATCATCAGATTGCCTAAGTACTTTTAAATTGTTGATAAAACTACACATTTTAAAACGAATATCTAAATTAAGTTAATTATGTTCGTATATAATTTTTTTTTTTGTGAAGGTTAACAATGGTTGAACTATTAATATATTGAAATACATGTCAAATGTTTTTCCATAAAATTTAATTTTAATTGTATATAAGAAAATTCAAAATTCTTTTTTTTTTTTGTATCTCATAAATGTCATTAACAACTACCATTTTTATTCATTAAATTAAAGTATTGTGCTGTAAAAAAAAATAGACTGAAAAGTTATTTCAAAGTAACTTTTAGGTAAAAATATTTAGCTTATCAATAGAAGTTTATAACCACTGACCGATGGCTCGGTCGTAGTTAGGTTAGGTAATTGCTTATTCTGGCTTTTCGCCTTAGTTTGTGAACGCGTCATGCGTTTTATGTCGTCCATCGATAAGTGTTTTGACGACATGAAATCTTAGTTGAATTATATATATAAATAATATTATAAAAACGTTCTAATGGAACGATCGATAACTTTAATGTATTGAGCTTACTTATAATCTAGTTTCTAGAAAACAACTTTAAGTGAATGGTGATTTTATATACATTTAAAAACAAAACACGACAATGTGATAAAGTAACGTGATGAAGTTTACCACAACTGACTCGAGGTTTTCTTAAACTTAGTGACTTTACGCTGGTTACGATTTACAAAAGTCGAGCGATTCTACTATCCTTTGCAGTACTTCTATTCCCTTTGCCCGATCCGTCAACATCACCCACACAACAACGCAAACATCCTTTTAACACATTAAGAAAAACTTATTTATTTTTTTACCATCTTCCATACTTACTTATTCACGCGCAAAAGTCTTTCTGTAATTTTCTTGTTAAAACTTATTGAATCCTTTGATGTAATTTCCAAACTTATCTTTGACTTCTTCATTGTACTTCTAGAAACAAGTAGTAAACTACTACTTGTTATACTACCCTTGCTACCTTACTTAATTGATTTGTTTTTATCTTCTGAGTGCTAAAATATTTGAAGTTTTTTCTCGTTCTAGCTTTTGAAACAAGTAGAAGCTACTACTTGTTATAAGTTACTTTAGAATAAAAACTGTTGTAGTATCAAAAGGCATGTTAGTATAAAGTATTTATAAAGTAACAAAGAAAACAAGTATTGAAAAATTATCGGTAGTTTAACTTTAGGTTTACTAAACAGTAATAATTAAGCTATTTATTAATAACTTAAATATAATTGTTTTTAATAAAGTTATTGAGTGTTATAAAACAAAAAAACATTTAGATAATTTATTTTATTTTTACAGATTACCTAAAATTTTATTTACAAAACTTATGCTTTATTATTTTTATACATCTTGTGTTTTAATTACTTAATACTCTTAAAAGTTATAAGTTTTTTTTTCTAAGCTTGTTTTGATATCTAACAAATTAAAATTTGTTATCAATTACCAGTAAACATAAAAAAAATAAGTTTTTTAGTATGTTATGCTCTTATTATCAACCTTTAGCTATATTTATGTTGATTTTGTTATTTTATTGACGTGTCTGATATGAAAGATCAATGACACGCTAAAAACTAACATACAAATGCCTGTTCTTTTGAATATAAGTACACAATGAATTTATACTTAAGCTACTAACTTCCGCTTGCTTTTATCTATGATGAGGTCATTAAAAAGCATTTTAAAGTTTAATAAATTAAATTTCTGTTTTTAAAAGCGTAAATAGCAAAAATCTCAAACTTACACTAAAAAAGAAGTATATTATTACTTCATACAACCTATTACTATATATTTAGTATATTATACACGTAAAACAAAGCTTTTATATAGTTGTACAGTTATATATACAATATCTAAATTACCTAAGGTTTTTTTCTAAGTTTTAAAAACTGTTTGATAGGCTTTATAATTTCGAAAAAA
Source organism: Thalia democratica (assembly GCF_965202585.1). Taxonomy (NCBI): domain Eukaryota; kingdom Metazoa; phylum Chordata; class Thaliacea; order Salpida; family Salpidae; genus Thalia; species Thalia democratica. Next base: position 83,023,792 of record NC_139167.1, read on the forward strand.
ATTGGGTTATTGAAAATAGTAATCATTTACGAATATTTAAGTGAAATAACTAAAAATAACATTAATGAAACATATTGAACAACAACTACTAAAGCTTCTTAACAGAAATTCAAAAAATGAGTCGTTGTTTAATGCTAATTGCTATTGTTATAATGTTAATACGTGCATGACAATTTAACATATCAAACCCTCGTTAAAAACCAGTTTGGTTAAAATACATTATATAAATAATATATGCGCTATATTTATTTTTTTATGCGAAGCTGATGTTCGTGTTTTGTTGTTATTTGTTATTTATTATAAATACTAGACTAGTTTACTTCTTATTCCATGAGTGTAGTCCATAACATCCTAAATACGTATATACAAAAAACGTGAGATAATTTTGAGTTAGAAATTTAGTGGCATCAATCACTTAATACCAGTTTAAATTTTTATTTTTTGACGTAACTGTTCAAATTATAGATAAAAATTAATAAAGGAAGATTACTGTATAATTTGTTTATTTTTTGATGTATCTATTTTCAAACTAACTAGTAAGTAATGTTTAAATTAACTAAATAAAGTTTAGAAATTTTTAAACTAACAAACAATTAAAACAAGTTTAAAGTATTTAAAATGTGTTTCATTAAAAGTGTTTATTAAAAAAAAATTCCAGGTATGATTTAGATGAAACTAAAACTTACCGGATACGAAAAAAAAGAGAAATAGTTTTTAAGTCTTTATTAATAAGTTAAATGTTATCTAAAAAACTTTAGCTGATTAAAAGGTATTTATGTTTATTAAAGATATTTTGATTTAACTTTTAAACTATTTACAAAAAAGTTTTATCAAGGATTTAAATCTAAATTAAGAAAGTCTTTTTGGAAATTAAGATATACTAAACTAGAAAACTTTAAAGTTGTGTTTTTCTTATAAATAATTAAGCTAAAAAAAACTAGTTAGAAATAAATTAAAATGTTTTACTTAACAAGACTAAAGCCTGAAAAACTTTAATGCTTACAACTAAGCAACAAAAAACGATTAAATATACTTTAATTTAGTTCTGCTAATAAGGAGAGGATTTTTTACTTTATAAAGTCTAACAGCATGACTTTTAGTACAAAAAAATGCTGCTATCAAGTTTTAGTTTTGATATAAGCTTAACACAGTATAAATAAAAGTGACTGTGATACTTTCAAAGGGTAACTATTACTGTATTACATAATGCAATAATAAATAACCTATAATTAAAATTAAAGCCACTTCTGAAAATACTTAAAGCTTAGTTACAACTCTTGTTAATTAAAAAATAATGCAATAATGAATAACCTATAATTAAAATTAAAGCCACTTCTGAAAATACTTAAAGTTTAGTTGCAACTCTTGTTAATTAAAAAATTAAATAAGGAAAGTAGAATAAGGAAATTAAATTTGAAAAGATAAAGCTAATAAAGTACACAAAACGTCTAAAATAAATATTAAAGACTTAAATTTCAAGCTATTCAGTCAGTAAAACTTAAAGTGATTTACAGTTGCGATGTATTTATAAGTTGTAAATAGTGGAACAGTTTTATTATATGATATATAAAATCGTTGATATCAAAAATACAAACGTATTAAATATGTACTAGAAAATCTGTAAATTGGTATTTCTTAATATTCAGATAAAGTTAGTTGTTTACTGATTTATAAAGATGTTTAAAGTAAAAAAAAAATCAAACTTAAATTTTTTTAATGCATTAAAATATTTCCAAGTATATGTGTTACTTTAAATACTATGTTCAAATTTATGACAACTTAAAAATTCAATTTAAAATTTTTAAGTATTAGATAACAAAGACTTTATATTCCAAGCTACAAGTATGTATATACCATATTTATAATTTTTTTATTTTCAAATGATTCTATATTATTATTTATTGTAAGATTGGGTATTACCCTAAACTATTCATGAATTACTAAACAACGTAAAGTACATTTCATGTATTTACTAAAGTGTTATGACTAGTACTTAACTTAAAAAAAAAATATATTAAAAGTACTATGTTAAGTTTTTTATGTATACTAAACTCACTGTAGATAATTTTACTAAATTTGGTCTTATTACTTTTTGCTTATTGTAAAGTAACCTTCACAGTTTTAGTTTAATTCTTGATTATAGATTTAAAATATTTAGTGAAATATTACTTACTATAATAAAGTGAATTAAATTTTTTTGAACAACCTAATAAAATAGTTTAAGTGATAATAAAACATAGTTAATTTCTAAATTATTTAGCTCAAAATGTTCTTTGAATTTATAACAAATTCTACAAACTTATAAAACTTTTAAAAATGGTATTCAAAAAACTGTTGATGAATACTAGTGCTCATTAAAAAAATCAAGTGCAAAAATAGCTTTATAGTTTTAGCATTGTATAAAGCTGGTAAAATATAAGAAAAATTCTTAAATACAGATCATTAAAAAATTAAAAGTACTGAAATAAACATCTAAATAAAATTAGCACTTTATATTCAAAAAAAAAAAAAACAATTATTACTACTGTAACAGGAAAAAATTATAACTGTTTTAAACTGAAATCAAATTATTTTATTAAACCTTGATAAGTCTGTTTAAATTTTTTTGAAAAAGATATCAACTATGACATTAAATTCAAACTAAACAAGCCAAAGATATTCAAAAAAAAAAATCAATTTTAAAAACAAATCAGAAAACTTTAACCTGTATTGCTAGTTATAAAACACAACGCATATTGTAATGTAGTTTTAAAAAAAATAAAACCACTTATATTTCGTTCAATTTTAAACTTCCAGTGACGTCAATGCTTGTTTTAACGCAAAATTTATCATCTATTTATTTATTTATCATATATAAACAAAGTTGAGTTATATTGCATTATATCTTTTTTAAATCCTGATTTTAAATTTGCAGCCGCGGAATGCAGCTCTAATTACAAAGTAAGTATAGTAAATGTGTAAAAAGTCATGCAATCATTATTGATATATTATAAAACTGGATTGCCCGAAAAACTCAGTATAAGCAATTTCGTTTCTTAAATCAAATATAATATTATTTATCTAAATGTGAGCTATAAAAGCAATTTAGAATTTATTATTTAAAGCAAAGCTAAAAGTTACAATCGCGTTGCACGAATTTGAAAATTATAGTCAACATCAAAATAGTGGTTCGATATTATTTTTAAACAGCTTTTAGATATAATCAAACGTTTAAAACTGACGTTTGCCGGTTACGTTAATGACGTCACTAAGTTACTAGTGAGTCTTAACAATGATCAATATGCTTTTAGCATATGACTTGGATGAATGATTTATTTATTATTAGCGGCGACAGTTTAGTTGACTTAATATTTGGTTTTACTGAAAGATATAACATACTGATTAACCAAAAGAAATGTTTCAAACAATACATAGTTTAATTGAAAAAACGTCATTATATATATATTATTAGTAACTAAGCTTACTAGTTTTAATAATATTCTAAAATAAACTTACTTTTAAATTTTTAGAAAATTTTGCTTTATTCACATAAGGAAAAAGAAAAACTAACAAAAAAATTATGTCAATCAAACTTTTAATTATATTTAAAATGCGAGTTTTATAGTTTCTAGAATGATTAGTCTAGAAAAAGGTAATAACACTTAAATCAATTAAAGCATCAACTAAACTTAAGTAAAAAAAACTAAAAGCAAATTAAGACTATTTTTTTATTTTTAACTGATTTTTTTTGTGAAATTGATAACTTTTTTTCTGAGAACTTTTTGAATTATTCTTTACTTTTTTCGTGTTAAAAGGCATATCATTAGGTCTCTTTTAATATTAAAGTTATTGCAAGATAATAAAAACAAAAAAGTTACGTGGTTTAAATATTTTAGAAATAAAACAGATTAAGTTTAGTCAGTACCTTGGGTTAATATATAATTTCCTTTAGTAAACAACGAAAAATAAAATACAGCTATATATAAGAAAAAAATTAAGTAAAAAAAGCAGTAATAAGTACTTTTATTTAAACCAAGGTTTTTAATTACGATCAATGAACTCCTTTGTCTAAAAATCAATCATTTTAGCACTATAATTTTTGTTTTAAAACAATTATAATTAGATACAGAAGTTAATAATTTTAACAATACATTGGATAAAGTTTTTCTAGAATGAATAAATAGTTTAATTAAAACTTTAAAAAATCTAGAGGAATTTTGAAACATTTATACCTGAAAAAAGTCGACAGCTAAAAAATTTCTACATCATAAAAAAAAAGCTAAAGAAACTTCTAAAACAAATTTATCGAAAATTTAAATTATGATGAATTAAAGTCGCAATTCGCCACTTAAAATAATACAAGATCGACAAAGCATTTGGTTTCATTGCTAGGGAATATGTATTTTAATTTATAACGCAATTGTAAGTTAGAGTTTGCTGGAATATTTTAGCGACGTCACAAAACAACGTCGCAAAATTTGTGTGCGCATTTTTTATCTGAAAATAAATTCTAAATTTTGAAATATCGTTTTAAATTGTTTAAACTTTGAAGTTGTTAAAAAGTAAAACAGAAAAAAAAACCTAAATAATAAAACGAATCTATTCTTTAAAGAAAAGTGTTTACCATAAAGAAATCTAAAAATATAAAAGTTGTTCTTATTTTAATTAAAGGATATGGTAAAAATTAAACAAGGTTTATAATTTAAGTAACTAACATGTTTTACAAATCAACCTCAGAAAATTAATTTATATAAACGTATATATATAAAACAAAATTCAAAGCAACTGGCTTTTAAGTTTATATGAATATTTTATTATAACTTATGCTATTAGATATGTTAAATGAAATTGTTATTTTGTTAAAAACATTCGTTAACTTAGCCTAAATTTTAGTCTAAAAATCAATTAGAAGTGTTTTCAGAAAAACAATAAGTTAAAAACTTGATTTACATTTACTTTCGTAAAATATAAACAAAAAATCAAATTGAACTTTGCTCATATACTTTTGCTTTAATGTATTAATTCTTGGCTTGATCTCAACAGACAGAAATAATACAACAGATTTAAAGAATTTTTATTAATAATGAAATTAAACTAACAACAAAAGTATATTTGTATTTTTATGCTGGACCAAACTAGTCGTAGGTCACCAAACTGCTGTCGTTGCTGGTTTCTGCGAAAAGTTCATCACTTATTATTGGTAGTGCTAATCATCTAACTTTTGTTGAAAATGCGCGAAATAAACACTGGTTATTTTTATAACCAATCATGAAGTGGCTACGTTGGGGAGCTATTAAGAGGACGTTTTGGCAAAGATTAAACAATATAATATTTATACTGCACTTCTAAAAATTTGTAATTGTATAAATACTACATAATCCTATATCAGACATATAGGCTTATAACTAAACATTATAAGCTCAGTAACAAAAAATGTGTAAAATCAAATTTGCTAAGAGTAGTTAACTACCAACTTTAATATTATTAGAAAATCCGTCAACTAGCAAAGGTCCTGGAAATGTTACCCAATATATATAAATAACATTAAGGAAAAAGAGAATGAATGTCTATATAGAACATCCAATCGTTGTTTAGATAAGATCTAACACAAAAGAAAACATTAAAAACTAAATAATACACACTAAAAAAATAAAGTACAAAAAAAAAGGGACTAATAACTATCTAAAATAATTATTAAAAAAAAGAATATATAAGAATATTAAATAATAATATTAAATAAAGAATTACAATATTGTCAACAGTTTTTATCAAATATTATATTACCAAACACATTAGCTTGACATTATAAGAAATAAAACAGAAGAAAATAAAGCAAATGAAACACTAGATCTCCTTATAACTTTGTAGTCTTGTACATCTTAAAAGTTTCTGTAACCTTTTTTTTTGTTTTTCGCAAAATCCCTTTTTATGACGATTTAAGCCAAAAAACTAACGTTTGAAATAAGTTTTTTAAAAGTTTAGTACATGTTTATATGTTATTATAACAGCTGTTTAAATCAGTTTTATAAAGTATAAATTAAGATGTTTTAAATCGATAAACCACTGTAGGATTATTTTTATAATAATTGTTAAATATAAACTGCCAAAGTTTTTGGAAATAATACTACTTTTTATATGTTACATGTTTTATGTGGTTTAGGTTGTATTACATTTTGCTCATTAAATTTTGAGGTATATATAAGTGTTTAAAATAGACTAAATAAAAATAATCAAAATAAAGCTGATTTACCTTAAATTAAGTTTTTTATCAAACTTATGTGTACAGTTTAATATTTAAAATTTATTAAACTAAAGATTGTTTTACATAAAATATTTTAATAAAGTAATAACTAAAAAGACTGTATATTGATAACAAAGAAAAACTAATAAAAATGTTAACCTTGTTTTTATTAAATTTTTTACGTGTCCGATGTAGAAGATCAACGACACATTTAAAACAAAGTTTTTTTAAGTATATGATCAAATATAACTGCTGTTAACTTTGTTCAAAAAATATGTTTAGTCACTTAATTTTTCCTTTTATATGACGTCAAAAAGAAGGTTATAAAAAATTTATAGATTAACAAATTGCAGAAACACTATCTTGGAAAAGATTAAAAAGCAAAAAGTTTACCAAGTTTATTTATCACTAATAAAAAAATCAAAATAGTTTAAGTAAGTTGTTCAAATTGTTAAAATTTTCTTTGATGTTCAAAGTGTGAACTTTTAAAACATATATTTGAGCTAAAAACACCATAACTGAAAACGTTTTAAAATTGCAAAATATTTAAATTTGAATTTAAGTGTAAATAACAAAACTAAACCCAGTTTTAAATCTTTTTGAAAAGTAATTCTTGATGTCGTGTTAAGTACTACTGTTAATTTTTTTTTTACTTTAATTGTTACAGATAAATATTTATACGGTATATTTTTTTTGTTTAGATAAAAGGTCTTGTAAAAATTTAGTTTTGATGTAAAAAAAAGATTCAACAAATAGTAGAGAAGCTATATTTGTCACTTAAAGTTGTCAGCATGTATTCAAAATACTTTATTTTTAAGTTATTACAATTACGTTATTACAATTAGTTTTTGTGCAGTACAATCATGTATAAGTTTAAAACTTTAAAGAGAAACAATACGTTTTAAATTCTACTGCTGAAGGAGTAAAAGTCATCGAATTTCATTTTATTTCGTTTAAACGTACATAACTACTGCAAACAGATGTTTGTGCGATAACTTAGTGTCATTGTTAAAAACTTAACAAAAGCTCGGAAAATCATTTTTGATGCTTTCCTAAATTCAATTAAATTAAAATTTATAGTCACGTCGAATGATTTACAAAATAAGACATAATTTAAAAAGATCAATACGCAATAAATGATTCAACATGCATTTGAATCTATGCAATAATTTTAAGCTTATGTTTGTGCGATATTTTTGTGTCGTCAACAGGTTAAAACGCATTTTTAACAGTAATTTTTTACTTAATTGTATGATTATTGTAATAAAAAAAAAGACTAAGTTGTCTAAATACTATAATTTATCAAAGAGTTCCACTTCATTAAAATATAAACTTAAATAATTTATAGTGCTTACAGGCAGGATTTATGTAAAGGTGCAGCTATGATTTACTAAAATTGCAAATAGTTTGACTAAAACTTTAAACTTTTTAAATATCTGTTATTGATATAGTAATTTAACTAATAAAAACTTCAAAAAAATTATTATGAAATAATTGAATTTTTACAAATACAATGTATGTAAACGATTAGACAATGTAACTAATAAGAGAACGGGTATAAACTGTACGAATACAAAATTGCACGAACACAAAATTGCACCAAGGATCAATTGTGCACGAATTTTTTTTTGCACAAAGACAAATTTGCGAGAGGGTACAAAATCAAGTTATATTTTAAAATGGGTATAGAAATCAATTAATTAAAAATTAAAATAAATATATTTAACTTTTTAACAAATTCTGCTGAGGTACTTAAATACAAACTTAAAGCGTAAGTTTAAGTTAAAAACTAAAATGTTTACTAATTAATCGATAAAACTGTTAAGTGTTAAATATTAAAAAAAAAAGCTATCAAAAACAACTGCAAATAAAAGTATTTTAAATCTTTTTAAGTAAACTAGTTTTACAGGTTATTTAAAAAGCTTAAGTAAATACTAAAGTGATATGACTAATCATCATATATATACCAAGTTGTATTTAACTAGTTAATCTCTATTGTACATTCCTGATTTTTAACTTACAGCCGCGAAAAACAGCTTTGATAACAAAGTAGATGTAGTAATATACAAAGTTAAAAATTAATTAAATACATTTAATGCAGGAAAAACCAGGCATTTATTGGAGATAAAGTATAAAACTTGGTTGCCCGAAAGATTCAGTATAAGTGTTTTTGTTTTTTAAATCAACATTTATGTTTTACTTAACTTTCAAGTGATTTTGAAAATAATATCAGTTTTTTCTGTTTATTAAGCAATTATTGTTTTAAGCTTTTATAGTGAAATACCTGATTATTTATTCTTTTCCATTACGATATTGACTTTGGTTTATGTAACTTTAAAACAAAAATTATAATTAAAAGCATATATAGTAGTAAAGTAGTTTAATGGATGTCTAAATTAAACATATATCTGATTTACATGAATTTTGAATCGAAAATACATGATCAATTCAATATAATTAAAAGTATACTTAATAACTCTATTAATAAAAAAATGACAACTGTTATATTACAAATCACGTAAAAATAAACTTAGAATATTAGTTACCTGTTCTTGTTGCGATTAAAAATAAAAGTAACTAACGTTTTATTCTATCAAGTATATAGTAATGCCAAAAGTTCATTTCTTATAATAAACTGCAATAATACTAATTAAAAACAGATAACTGTATAAAATATAAGGTTATGGATAGTAATATAAGTCAGTTGGTAATTAAATGTTTTTTAAGAGTAACTTAAAAAGTAAAATAACTTTAAACGAAAATAGTTTGTTTTAAAATGTATTAAAAAATAGTTATACTTGATATTATCAAGCAAGTAATATAAATAAATTCATTGATTAAAAAAAAAAAAAATAAAACCTTTAAAAAACTTGACTAAAAAATAATTCAGTACTATTAATAAATCTTTTAATCTAAAGCTATATGAAAAAGATTTCCAGTTTTTGTAATCTAGATTTTTCTTATATCATAACAAAAAAAAAGTAAATTAAGATACTTTCTTATAACAGTGTTTTGTAATTTATTGCAAGACTGGGATAAACAAAAACCAAAACTTTTCATGAGTTAAAAAACAATTCAAAACAATTTTCATGTAAATACTAAAGTGTTATGACTAGTCATAATATATATATATATATATATACAATAAAATTCATAATAATTCAAAAAGTTCTCAGAAAAAACGTTAATAATTTCTTTAAAAATTTCAGTTAAAAATAAAAAAATTGTCTAAATTCGTTAATTAATATAGTTAAAATTTTATAAAACTCTATTTTAGTTTAGTTAATGCTTTAATCGGTTTTAGTTTTATTACCTTTTTTCAAACTAATCATGCTAGAAACTACAAACCACGCATTTGTAAACAATAGTAAACAACGAAAAATAGAGTACAGCTAAATATAAGAAAAAAGCTAAGTAAACAAAGCAATTTTAAGTACTTTATTTTAAACCAAGGTATTTAAGTACGATCAATGAAGTCCTTTGTCTAAAAATCTATCATTTAAGCATTATATTTTTTGTTTTCAAACAAATACAATAAAATACAGTATTTAAAAATTTTATGAACACACTAGATAAAAATTTTCTAAAACAATTAAATATTTTAATTGTAAGTTCAAAAAAAGTCTAAAAGAATTTTGAAAATTTTATAACTTAAAAAATCGTCAGCTATAAAATATTCTACATCAAAAAAAAGAGCTAAAATGAACTTTCAAAACAAATTTATCAAAAATTTAAATTATGATAAATTTTAGTCGCATTTAGCGACTTATAAAAATTAAAAATTGTCAAAGCAGTTTTAGTTAATGCAAGGGAATATGTATTTTAATTATAAAGCAATTGTAAGTTAGAGTGTGCTGGAATATTTTAGCGACGTCACAAAACGACGTCGCATCGCCGTTTTAATTTGAAAATAAATTCTAAACTTTTAAATATCGTTTTAAATTGTGTAAATTTTGAAGTTGTTCAATAGTAAAATAGCAAAAAAAAAAAATTAATAAATAAACTAATCTATTATTTCAAAGAAAAGTGTTTACTACAAAGAAATCTAAAAATATAAAAATTGTTCTTATTTTAAATAAACATTGTTTAAAAAAATTGAACTAGACTTGTTATAAAAATTTTAACCATGTTTTACAAATCAACCTCAGAAATTTAATTTATATAGACATAAAAATATCAAAAACAAAATTCAAAGTAACTGGCTTTTAAGTTTATATAAATGTTTTTTTATAACTTATATTATTAGTCATATTCAATGAAAATTTTGTTTTGTATAAAACATTCGTTAACTTAGCCTAAATTTTAGTCTAAAAATCAATTAAAAGTGTTTTCAGATAAACAATATATTAAAAACTTGATTGACATTTAATTTCGTCAAATATAAACAAAAACATCAAACGATAGTTATGTTGAGCTTTGCTCATATACTTTTGCTTCAATGCATTAATTCTTGGCTTGATCTCAACAGACAAAAATAATATTGCAGATTTAAAGAATATTGATTAATAATGAAATTAAACTAAAAACAAAAATATGTTTGTATTTTTTTATACTGGACGAAACTGGTCGTAGGTCACTAAACTGCTGTCCTTGCTGGTTTCTGCGGAAAGTTCATCATTCATTGGTAGTGCAAAATATCTAACTTTTGTAGAAAGTGCTTGAAATAAATACTGGTTTTTATTATAACCAATCATAAAGTTGTTACGTTGGGGAATTATTAAGGGGATGTTTTGGCAAAGATTAAGTATCAAAATGTTAATACTGCACTACTAAAAATAAGTAATTATATAAATACTACATAATCTTATATCGGACATATAGACTAATAATTAAATATTATAAGCACAGTAACAAAAGATGTGTAAAAAAAAATTTGCTGATATTATGTTTACTACCAACTTTAATAGTTTAAGAAAATCCGAAAACTAGCAAAGGTCCTGGAAATTTTGCCCAATATATATAAATAACATAGAGGAAAAAGAGAGTGAGTATCTATATAGAACATCTAATCTTTGTTTTGATTACCTCTAACACAAAATAAAACATTGAAAACATAATAAAAACTAAAATAATAATATTACACAAACAAAAGAGACAAATAAATATAAAATACTTATTAAAAAACCAATAAAGGAATACATAAGTTATAACACTACTTTTTTTTATTAAATTTTCTTTTGACAATGATAAATACTTAAACAAAAGAATGAACGTCGTGAAAGCTCCAACAGTAGTACTTACTTAGATATGTGTATATTTTACGTATTCAATCAATAGTTATTTTAAATGTTTTGGTTTGATTTTTACATATTTTAATTAATTAGTCCCTAGAGTTATCCACTTTATAAATAAAAACTTAAAGTAAAACAAAACTTAATTATTAAAACAAGCTATGTAAACACTAAATTGGAAAATAAATAACTTTGCTGTACCATTAAAACTTGTAAGGTTAAAGTCAATAAGTTATTAAATATATTTGCGAGAAAACAAGTTATCAAAACTTAAGATTTTAACCTGAATTAATTTTAATATAAACGAAAATTGCAAACAAAATAAATTCTGAATTAAAAATATTTTTGCTTAAAACTGGTGTTTTAAAATATAATAATTAATTCAAGTTTTAAACGACGTAAAAATTTAACTGCTTAAGTTTTAAAAGTCATCAAGTTTTATTCAAATACGTTTAAATATAGACAGCAACTGCAAACTGATGTTTGTGCAATAACTTCGTGTCATTGTTGATAACTTTACTAAGGCTGAGAAAACTATTTTTATGCTATTTTAAGTTTAATTAATAGAAAATTTATAGTCGCGTCGAACTACTTACAAAATGAGACGAAGCTGTGTAAGTTACAAAACCTGTATCTGACACAAAATGCGTTTGGATTTATTCAAAAATTGTATGCTAATGTTCGCGCAACATTTTTGTGACGTCAATAGGTTACAACGCATTTTTAAAAGTTAATTCACGTTTAAAAAAAAAAAAAAACGATAAAGTTTTTTAAGTACTTTAGAAAATCAAAAATTTCTACTATAGTTAATTAAATAAATATTTAAATATTTTATAAAGTCTATAGGCAAGATTTATGTTAACGTGCAGCTTAAAGTTATTAAAGATGCAAATAGTTTGACTAAACTAATGTTTTACAATAATTTATCGACGTATTTTCATGAAAATAGATTTCAAGTTTGAGTTTACAATTTTCTACTTTTAAAACAAAAAAAACTTATATCAATATAAATCATTATAAAACATTTTCATATAACACAGTTTTAAAAGTTAGTTATTAACTTTCACATACAAGTCTTAAACAAACTTTGTTTTATTAAGACTTTCACCTCAAGAGTATTAATGTTTGACTAAGAAATTAAATAATTTTTTTTTATTATGTTTTTACTATTTATTAGAGGGTCGTATTATTAATTTACAAGTAAGATTTTTTACTTAACTAGTTAAATTAATTTATAAAATAAAAATGCTTAGTAAGATTTAACTCTTCTTGTTGATGCGATATGAATAAGTTGAAAATTTTAATCAAAAGTTTGATTACCTTATTTACAGTACACTAAGTATAGCTTGTGACACTACTTAAATAATACTGCAATTTTTCAAAGATATTTTTTCTTTATAGCTGGTAAAAATTGCAGTTTTAATAGTTTTTGATATAAAAACAAAATTAAAAAAAATTTAAAAACAAAAAACAAAATTTACAACATTAACTTCAATTTTCATTTTTTTTCGAAAACTTTTTTAATAAAAAGGTTATATGTTTAAAACTAAGTGTAAGCAAATTGGTTAATAAAAGTATTTTAGTATATTTAATATTAAACTTAACTTGAAGGCTGTAGAAGTCTTGAAAGTTTTATTTATTTAACAAAAACATAGTTGCTTTCATCAACGCAACATTATATTAAACTTATAAAAAAAATGCAGTGGTTAAATAATAGTATAGATTTTGAACCTACTAAAAAGTTTTTGAAATTATTTTAATCATCTAAAATTTAATTTAGATTCTAAATCAATCACGTAGTTTTGCAACAACTTACATAATTTTATTTATAATTATGAATTTTAACTTTTTGAATATGATGAACAAATAAACCAAAATTATGATCCAGTTAGATTAAACTAGTCCTATATTTAACTATTTGTGCCCACTATTAACTGTCAATGTTTGTAAAGACTTTTTATTTGGAAAATATGAAATACAACAATTGTAGTTGCTATCAGCACTATGTAAGGTCTTTTGCATCAAACAAAATATAATTTTACTTTTCTAAGTGGTTAAAAGTGTCTAAAACTACAACAATATTCAAACAAGTTATTATAGTTTTTAATATATTCATTAAGAAAAAATTTGTAAGTACTTGATACTTTTATTTAAGTATTGCTATTTAACAAACACTTATAACAGTTAGTCAAAATTAATTTAGCTAAAAACAGTCATAACTTGGAAATAAATAAGTTTTAAAACAATCTTATTATGTAAAGCTGCAAAATCTTTGAGCTTATTTCAAACTATGTTTACTATAGTTTAAGTAAACTAAATTAGTTTTTAGTCGTGTCGAACGACTTACAAATAGATAGAAACTAATGTAGATGATTACTTCAACTTTCACATATAAAAGTGCGTCGGAATTTATAAAAAAATCTGCAAGCTTATGTTTGTGTGCATACTGAAAAAAAGTGACGTAAGTAGTTTACTAACTTTTTATCGCAAATTTATGCAAAACTTGTTTTAAGTAAGTTTTTAAGTTCAGTTTCAAATTGTGTTTTATTACAAAGCTATTAAAAATTATTTCGAGTGTAGTAAAAATAATTTAGCAAAAACATTAAATCCCAAGTGTAAAAAACTACTAATTAAAATAAAGGATTTTAGCTTATTTACTTTAATCTATTTTAATAAAACTGACAAAAAAGGGATAAATTATTAGCTATTAACAAATTCTATATTTATATAAGGAATAATAAAAATTGTAAAGCAGTGTTTATAAGCTTTAAAAAATAGTTTAAGTTCGTTATACGAAAGTTAGTGGGTAAATGGGTGATTTAAGAATAAGTTAATCTAAAACCTTTTACTCAATAATTTAAACTATTTAAAATAACAGCTAAAAAACTTTAACATTTTATCAAAAATTATTGATTAACTCATGAATGTATTTTTTATTATTAATTATTTTTTATGTTTGTAATAAAAATGCTAAAATTTCATTTTTGTATCAATATATATATTTATTAAAAGGTAAGTAATAAAGTAGTTGTTAGTTAATTTTAAACATTATAATAGTTGTTATAAACGTGATTTTAGCAGGAATTATATCAAAACTACTTTTAGTTTTGTTTTAGTTTTTATTTTTTATTATACTATTAAACATAATACTTACTGAAGAAAAAAATTTCGGTAGTAATCTAAAATATTATTCAAAAAAATCATTTAATATACTGTCAGAAAATAATAAAGTTAACAAGTAATTATCAATTATACCTTGAACATTTTTCTTTTATCTAGTTATGCCTTTAAAATACACTACAATGGTTTATTGAACAAAAACAAAAAAATGTTCAAAATGTTTTGGTACAAGGACCTAGACACACAAAAAGACCTTTTGGTCTTCGAGTTGCATACCAAATTTATCCAAAAGTATATTAAACCAAAAGAAAAAAAAAAGAAAATTAAAAAAATAAACGTGAAAACTAAAACTCTAATCTTAAAAAATTTTACTATCTAGTAAAGTAGATAAAATCCTTTATTAAAATTAAAACACATTCAATCATTAACACAATTAATTTACTTTAATTAAAAGCAATTCACGTTCATATAATATTAACAAAGAATCATAAGCTAATTTTATAAAGTGATAAAGTAATTGTTAGTCAATCTTAAATCTTATAATAGTTGTTATAAACGTGATTTCAGCAGAAGTTATATAAAATTACTTTTAGTTTTGTTTTAGTTTTCATTTTTCATTATGCTATAAAACGTAATACTTACTGGATAAAAAAATTTCGTAGTATCTAAAACATTATTCAACAAACTCAATTAGTATACTTTTAGAAGTAAATAAAGTCAACAAACTATTATCAATTACATGTTAAACAACTTTCTTCTATCTAGCTATGCCTTTAAAATACATTACAATGGTTTATTGAACAAAAACAAAAACATGGTGAAAATATTTTGGTTCAAAGATCTGGATGCATAAAAATAACTTTTGGTCATCGAGTTGCATACCCAACTGAATCAAAATTATGTTAAGCAAAAAAATAAAAAAAAAGATAAAAAAGCTTAACAGTAATAACTTAAACGCTAGTTTGAAAAACTTTTAATTTTTAGTAAAGAATATAGTTTTAAAATTTTTTATTTGATTAAATTTTACTTAAAGTAAAATATTTTACTAAATTTATATGAATATGATTAGAAAAATAAAAGTCAATTATTAGAATTAGACACTAAAATGTAAATACAATTCTGAATAGAATCAAAGTTTTTAATTTCCTAGTGACATCAATAATATTGCCACAAACATCAATTGAAGTTTTGGTATTTATTTCCAAGCAGTTTTTTTCACAATCAGTTTGAAATAAATAACCAAATTTTAAGTCGTACAATGCGACTGTAACTTGAATATGTATTGCTTTTCTGAGTTGTGTTAAATTTGTTATCGTTCTTAAGGTTTTTTTTTTAAGTTAACCACTAAACTAATTACTAATTTATTTAGCTATATTGATATTTTTATGAAAATAAGTTCATAATAAAACATAAGTTGAATAAGTGTAGATTTAGAGTATTTAGATAAAGATTAATTTTTTTAAGTAAGGTTATTGATGATATTTTTGTTATAAAATTTCTTAATATAAAATCTTCTTATAAACTTTTGCTAGTTTTAATATTTACGTTGTTTAACTTTTTAGTACTACACATTTTATACAGAAATCTAAGACAGGATTATTTCAAAAACACTTTAATTAAAACAAAAAACAAATAAAATTGATTTCGGCTAACGCTTATTAACTACTTTTGTTAGCAACTAATTTAAAGACTAAATTTTGAGTAAATAAATAATTAGAGGTTTCATCAGAAAAAACAATCAATTAACACTAATAAGCATAATTGAGCAACAGTTTATTAGACATTCACAAGTTAGTTAAAAGAGTTAATCACTAATTTAACTAAGACAAGCAACAATAACAAAACAAACAATAAAATAAGCGACATAATACAAATAAAACAAAATAAAATTTAACTTTATTTTATTTTTAATTGATAACAATATATATATAAATAAAGATTTCTAAAAACGTTCAAACATAACTTTTGCAAGCAACAATACGTTTATAATTCAAATCTTTATAAGTTGTTATAAATTAAATTTAAAATTGAACTAAATTTTAATTTGTTTTGTTTGTGTTTTGGCATATAAAAATAATAGTTTTAACTTACAAAAGATGAGTTATTTATGTTTAAACTCAATTTTAAGACTTTGGTCACTTAATAAGTACTATATGTTTACAGAAAAAACTAGAATTCTTAGGTTAAAGAAAACTATATCTTCACACCTTATGCATAAATTTAAAGGTAAACTAATCAATTTATTTTTATGTTCCTATCAGTTTTTAATGTGTTTTTGATTTTCTACGTCTATCATGTAGCATAAATAAAACTTGAAAATTTATTTAATTTTTTTTCACTTTATCACTAATTAGTTAGTAGCCAAAAATAGACAAAAGTTTTGTCGCTAAAGTATTAACAATAAGTTTTTATAGATATTTTTTTTATTTTAGCCAAACAACAATGAGTTTGTAAATACTTTAATTTTGTTTAAATATCAATAGATTTATGCAAATTGTATATTTTATTTTCGACCGGTTTCGGTGGCAAGAGATTGCGACCTTTTCAAGCATAAATAAAATATGAAACTGCATATAACAATGTTAGTTAATTATACTATTGTTTAAAAACTTATTCATGCGTGAAGAATATATACAAAAACAAAAATGTTGCATATTCGAAAATTCAAGCATATCAGAGTATATTTAGGTAAAGTTGGTACCAGTTTGAAGAAAAAAAGATTGAATTAGTATTAATACATTGAGTCAAATATAAAAACTTAATCCAGAGCTTTTCTTTAAAAAAAATAATAATAAAATATTTATACATACCTTGAAATTTATCTGAATGAAATTAAAAATTGTCTAAAATTGTGGTTTTAAGCCAAGAGTCAACAAAACATTAATAAAACTCAAAGTCGCTGAAGATTTCAAAATCTAATTTGTGTTAAGTAAACATAACAGTCGAAACTTAAACGGATTTAATAACTATCTAAAAAAAAAATTCTATAAACTTATCTAAGTTGAATCAAGAACTGTCTAAAAAAACTTTTTTTTTATTTAAGCCAAATTTCAACAAAAACTCAATGAAAAAATCAAGAAAAATAACCTATTTTTTATTTTAATTATGATTTGGTTTAAGTTTTGTCTGCTTTCCAGTTTATTAGTAAAAATCTGTTTCTCTGTCTGCATGAGTTTATTAATTCCGTTCTTTTGTTGATGCAATTTGTACTGGATTCAAGTATTAGTAAAGCTTCTTATAAGCACCACCTGCATGTCATAATTCCTGGTTTTGGTTTTTTCTCCCTTTGTAATATTTTCCAATTTATTTTGTATTTCTTATTTTCATTTTTTAATTTATGGGTTAATTTTGAGAGTTCAGTTGCTTGTTTATACTGGAGGTCTTTTTTGTCATTTGGATTGCTTTTTATTGTTGGGTTGTGTGTAGATATGCGTTTTTTTAGTTGATTACCACTTAGTCCAATGTATATTTTTGTTATATTATCTATTTCTATTGTTGCCTGGTAGCTATCAATATTAAAACTTTTTTGGATTATAGAAGTTTTTCTTATAATAAAAACTTAATTACAATCTAATTCAGTCAAAATTTCTTGCTACTTTTGATAAGCTGATTTAGTTTAATGTATTATAATTAAATAAACAGTTTTAGGAAAACTATTGACCTAATTTACACACTTCAAAAGTGTTCTGAAAAAAATTATAGTCTCTAAACTAATAATTATAGATGAATATATAAATTTGCAGTTTTTATTTCAACTCATAGTTTATTAACTTTTTTAAGTTTAGACACGTGAAACTAAAAAACTTTAATTATTATAAAAGTACATTTATAATGCGGTATAAGTTTACTTTTATTGTTATTTTATAAGTGTCAAACATTTTTAAGTACAGTAGTAGATGTTTTACTTAAAAAATAATATATTGTGTTTACCTTTTAAAATTATAATCAATAACAATTTTACAATCAACAACAATTAATGGCCAATATTTTGTCTTGCCAATAACTACTTGTCTTTTATAATACAAATAAAAGTATAATATACAAAACTTTTAACAATTTGTTACTATTGTGTACTTGTACTTAAGCAAAAATGTAGAAATAATTAAAAGAAAATAACAGTTTATACCTATTTTTAAAGATAATGTTTGTTAATATTGTTCATTATACACATTATACATGCTATAAAAATTAATTTTTTATACTTTTTTGAAAAAATTTTAAAATATTAATTTTAAATTTTTTGAATAATTTAAAGTTGAAATTGAATCTGCAAGTTTAACATTATAGCAGTTTTTATCATGCTAGGATTTTTGACACGAAAAACTAAGTTCATACAAAAATCAGAATTGACAATTTAAATCTGTATTATGCTATAGCAAAATTAACTTCAAAGTTTATCAAAGTTGTAGAGGTTTGTTGAACTTAATTTCAAAATAACTATATAAATATTATTCAGTTGTCAATAAAAAAAGATATACAATTTTAAGGTATTTATTTTATTTAAACCTTACTACTTGAAATAATCACGATTTAAAACTCACTTGTCATGTTTTACAGTTATGTTTTTACTATAATTGTATAACTAAATTAACAAAACCAGTATTAGTGACGTAGTAAGTTCATTAGACACAAACATTTCCCCCAAATTAAGAGTATGTCAAATTGCAAACATATCCTTCATGTTAAATGAAAGAGCTTGTTAGTTTTTAAACTGCAAATATTGTTTTGTATCATGCAGGTGCTAATAACCAATTTAAATCACTTTAAACTACTTTTCAGGTCATGATTAACTAAAAAAATTAACTTTATTAAACTAAACTTATTAGAACAGAATTAGTTTGTTTGTAAACAAAAAGTTCAATTTGCTATTTATTAAACCTATAAAACTTAGTCCTTAAAAAATATTTTTAAATGAAATATTCGTTGTCTTTTAATAAAAGTATGAATAAAAAAAATGTTAATATGCTTCTTACCAGTAAAATAAAACATATTTTAATTTTATGAGTTTTCAGTTACGTGCATGATGTAAAAGATCAGTAATACGTTAAGAATTAAAACCGTTAAAATACAGTGAGTTGTACCCAAGTAGTATGTACTATAAGTAAAAATAAATGATTTATAGTCGCGTTGTGCGACTTAAAAACCAAAATTATACCCAATACAAATAATTTTCAAACATTGAAAAGTGTATACAAACTACGTTAGCTAATGTTTACAGGGATATATTAATGATCTATATAACTACTATGGTTTTAATTATATTTACTAATAATTTAAAGACGCATATGCTGGGTGCTGATATTGTATACAGTAGCTGAAAACTTAAATTGCACTTGGTTAATTTAGTACTTTGAAGAAAATAAATACATATATATATACCACAGATGTTCTTGTGCTAAAACTTTATTTCAAGTAACGGCGTTTCACTGCTCTCAAATTAATTTAAGAACAGATCTACGGAGTCTATAAAATGTTAACACACATTAGAAAAAAAGCAGAAAAAAGCATGTATAATTATGTATAGTATTTATCTAGGTAGTAACTATAAATGGACTTTATGGTTTAAAAACAAAGTTTGGGATAAAAGCATAAAATTATAAAATTGTCTACAAAAAAAACAAATTTAATAAAAGTAGGCACTAACCTCAAAAAGCTCTAAGAATAGGCAAGTTTTAATAATGAAAATTAAATTGAGTTGTGCAGAAATGTTACGTCATAATAATTTTAACAAATTGTTCAATAATTTATACAGCTTAAAAACATGAAGTATTAAACTTGCAAGTATATGTGAGTTTTGTGAAATAAATTAGTACATAAATAGACAGAGTTATTTAAAGTAGAATCGTCGGTTATGGGGACAGATATTCGATAAATCTTGCCGCTTATTCAGAAGTAGGTCTTTATCTTTAAACCATTGTAATAGTTCACAATTGTAATAGTAATAGTGAACTATTACAATGGTTTAATAATATTAACAATAAAAGTAGTAAGCGTTTTATTAGCTTTGATATCGTCGAATTTTATCCGTCTTTTACAAAAGCGCACTTAATTAACGCACTAGATTATGCATCCCAATTTTCTGATTTTAATAAATCAGATACAGACATTATATTCCATTCGTGCGACTCTTTACTTTTTTCGGGTGATGATGTATGGAAGAAAAATGATACCGATAGTTTTTTTGATATACCAATGGGTAGTTTTCATGGAGCGGAGGTATGCGATCTTGTAGGCTTATACATCCTAGATAAACTCAAAAGTATTTTTGATAATTGTGGGTTGTATAGAGATGATGGACTCGGTGTTATTGATCTTTCAAAACCTCTTGTTTACGAAAAAATTAAAAAGTCAACGTTTAGATTGATGTCTGATATCGGTTTTAAAATAACTTTAGAAATAGGAGCGCAAATAACGAATTTTTTAGATGTTACTTTAAATTTATCTAATAATACTTACCGTCCGTACCGTAAACCGAATTCTTTATTAAACTTTATCAATATTAATTCTGACCACCCTTATCATGTAAAAAAACGCCTCCCGGTAATGACACAAAAACGTCTAAGTACCCTCTCTTCGAATGAAAAGATATTTAACGAAATAAAAGCACCATACGAAAATGAATTAAAAAATCGAGGTTTTAAATGTAAATTAAAGTATGAAAAATTAGAAGTAGATAAAAAACGCAAAAAACCGCGTAACCAACATATAATGTGGTATAATCCTCCATATTGCTCTTCAGTTAATATAAACCAGGGGTCGGCAAACTGCGGCCCGCGGGCCAAATGAGGCCCTCGTAGGGTAAATCTGCGGCCCGCGAGCACGTTTATCTTTTGAATGGAAAGCGGCCCGCGGAAGAAAATTTTATGGCCCGCGAGCATGTAAATGTTGCCCGCTGAACAAAAAAATATTTTAAGTTAAACTTAATCTGGTTTTTTGTTTAATTTTATTAGTTTCGTTTAAGTCCCTGTTTAACATTTTAAAACAATTAAAAACTTTACAGTATCAGCTTAAAAATGTAAAAAAATCAGATTAGCACTCCACCAGGTTTTTTCTCAGTTTTATCATAACTTTCTTCTTACAACAGCAAGTTTAGGTGTTTTTAACATGTTTTTTAAAACTAAGTTTCTTTTATAGATGTTTTATTACTAAAAGTTATACTTGAGTGTGCACTAAAACAATTACAATTACATATTAGTAAGAAAAAAGGTTTATCTTATTTTTACACATTTTGATTTTTTTATAAGTTTTTTTAGCACTTTAAATTAATTCCTATGCACACAAATTTACAAAGATGCTCATATTTTAATCGGCAACTGACAATTTCCACTAGGCTCATTTCCCGTCCGATCAAATCCCAACTGCGCACAATTCCCACTCGAAAATATTTTTAACTTTCTTTATTTATTCCTTTTTTTCTAATATTTTTGTTTTATTTTTATTTTTTATTAATTTATGTTTTACTATCACTGTTAACCTTAACCCTTGGTTGGTAAGCGCTTCTTGGATTTGATCGGGTGGGAAATGAGCGGTTCCCATTTTAAAACACGTTTTATTTACTACTTAAACTAGATTAAGTTTAGTTAATTCATAATTTTCTAAAATTATTTTTTATACATGTAGTATCTAGGTGTGTAAAGACACATTTAAAACAATAAATTATATAAATTAAAAGATTTTTTGATAGGCATACATTACAGTATACAAAACAATGTTTTTTTGACAAATTAAGTTAATTTTTATGCACTAATATACACAGTTACTGTTTATTTAATACAAACTAAATTTAGGGTTGGTTTGAATAATGATAAATAATAAACTTAAAGTCTTGCAGCTGATAAAATTTTAAATTTTAAATATATAGTTGTATACATATAGGTGTGACCAATTAGTGTTGCTAAAAAGCTTAAATCCCGGAAAAGCTTTGAATTAGAAAATTTATGCTTAATAGTTCTGGAAAAACCTTGAATTTTAAACAATTTTTACGTGTAAAGTAATTAAATTTTAATTTGACACAAAAAAATTACTATATAGATGCAACTTTTAAACACACTAAAAGTAGCTTAACAGTATCTATTTAGTATTTCTATATTACTAAAAACAGTTTTTTGTTACATGTAATTTATTTTTATACCAAAAAACGAAGCAGAAAGTTATACTTTTAAAAACTTTGTGTAAGTGCATTGCATTTTTGCTTTTAAAATGCCTTCACCTATTGTCGTGCATTGGAACTTAACTTAGAATATTTTCTAAAAATCAAAGTCAGTAAAAACACCTCCTGAAAAAACTCTCAGATGAGCAGTATTTGTTGTACCTGTTCTCTTATCTTAACAGATTAATTAAAGTTCTTATTTGACTTATGCTGCTTTATAATCTTCAGAGATTTAATAAAGACAACTTATTGTTATCATTGAAGAAAAAAACAAAAATATTTTACTACCACCAACATAAATTCTTAAAAGTATACGTAGATCTGTTCTTAAATTAATTTGAGAGCAGTGAAACGCCGTTACTTGAAATAAAGTTTTAGCACAAGAACATCTGTGGTATATATATATGTATTTATTTTCTTCAAAGTACTAAATTAACCAAGTGCAATTTAAGTATTCAGCTACTGTATACAATATCAGCACCAAGCATATGCGTCTTTAAATTATTAGTAAATATAATTAAAACCATAGTAGTTATATAGATCATTAATATATCCCTGTAAACATTAGCTAACGTAGTTTGTATACACTTTTCAATGTTTGAAAATTATTTGTATTGGGTATAATTTTGGTTTTTAAGTCGCACAACGCGACTATAAATCATTTATTTTTACTTATAGTACATACTACTTGGGTACAACTCACTGTATTTTAACGGTTTTAATTCTTAACGTATTACTGATCTTTTACATCATGCACGTAACTGAAAACTCATAAAATTAAAATATGTTTTATTTTACTGGTAAGAAGCATATTAACATTTTTTTTATTCATACTTTTATTAAAAGACAACGAATATTTCATTTAAAAATATTTTTTAAGGACTAAGTTTTATAGGTTTAATAAATAGCAAATTGAACTTTTTGTTTACAAACAAACTAATTCTGTTCTAATAAGTTTAGTTTAATAAAGTTAATTTTTTTAGTTAATCATGACCTGAAAAGTAGTTTAAAGTGATTTAAATTGGTTATTAGCACCTGCATGATACAAAACAATATTTGCAGTTTAAAAACTAACAAGCTCTTTCATTTAACATGAAGGATATGTTTGCAATTTGACATACTCTTAATTTGGGGGAAATGTTTGTGTCTAATGAACTTACTACGTCACTAATACTGGTTTTGTTAATTTAGTTATACAATTATAGTAAAAACATAACTGTAAAACATGACAAGTGAGTTTTAAATCGTGATTATTTCAAGTAGTAAGGTTTAAATAAAATAAATACCTTAAAATTGTATATCTTTTTTTATTGACAACTGAATAATATTTATATAGTTATTTTGAAATTAAGTTCAACAAACCTCTACAACTTTGATAAACTTTGAAGTTAATTTTGCTATAGCATAATACAGATTTAAATTGTCAATTCTGATTTTTGTATGAACTTAGTTTTTCGTGTCAAAAATCCTAGCATGATAAAAACTGCTATAATGTTAAACTTGCAGATTCAATTTCAACTTTAAATTATTCAAAAAATTTAAAATTAATATTTTAAAATTTTTTCAAAAAAGTATAAAAAATTAATTTTTATAGCATGTATAATGTGTATAATGAACAATATTAACAAACATTATCTTTAAAAATAGGTATAAACTGTTATTTTCTTTTAATTATTTCTACATTTTTGCTTAAGTACAAGTACACAATAGTAACAAATTGTTAAAAGTTTTGTATATTATACTTTTATTTGTATTATAAAAGACAAGTAGTTATTGGCAAGACAAAATATTGGCCATTAATTGTTGTTGATTGTAAAATTGTTATTGATTATAATTTTAAAAGGTAAACACAATATATTATTTTTTAAGTAAAACATCTACTACTGTACTTAAAAATGTTTGACACTTATAAAATAACAATAAAAGTAAACTTATACCGCATTATAAATGTACTTTTATAATAATTAAAGTTTTTTAGTTTCACGTGTCTAAACTTAAAAAAGTTAATAAACTATGAGTTGAAATAAAAACTGCAAATTTATATATTCATCTATAATTATTAGTTTAGAGACTATAATTTTTTTCAGAACACTTTTGAAGTGTGTAAATTAGGTCAATAGTTTTCCTAAAACTGTTTATTTAATTATAATATATTAAACTAAATCAGCTTATCAAAAGTAGCAAGAAATTTTGACTGAATTAGATTGTAATTAAGTTTTTATTATAAGAAAAACTTCTATAATCCAAAAAAGTTTTAATATTGATAGCTACCAGGCAACAATAGAAATAGATAATATAACAAAAATATACATTGGACTAAGTGGTAATCAACTAAAAAAACGCATATCTACACACAACCCAACAATAAAAAGCAATCCAAATGACAAAAAAGACCTCCAGTATAAACAAGCAACTGAACTCTCAAAATTAACCCATAAATTAAAAAATGAAAATAAGAAATACAAAATAAATTGGAAAATATTACAAAGGGAGAAAAAACCAAAACCAGGAATTATGACATGCAGGTGGTGCTTATAAGAAGCTTTACTAATACTTGAATCCAGTACAAATTGCATCAACAAAAGAACGGAATTAATAAACTCATGCAGACAGAGAAACAGATTTTTACTAATAAACTGGAAAGCAGACAAAACTTAAACCAAATCATAATTAAAATAAAAAATAGGTTATTTTTCTTGATTTTTTCATTGAGTTTTTGTTGAAATTTGGCTTAAATAAAAAAAAAGTTTTTTTAGACAGTTCTTGATTCAACTTAGATAAGTTTATAGAATTTTTTTTAGATAGTTATTAAATCCGTTTAAGTTTCGACTTAACACAAATTAGATTTTGAAATCTTCAGCGACTTTGAGTTTTATTAATGTTTTGTTGACTCTTGGCTTAAAACCACAATTTTAGACAATTTTTAATTTCATTCAGATAAATTTCAAGGTATGTATAAATATTTTATTATTATTTTTTTTAAAGAAAAGCTCTGGATTAAGTTTTTATATTTGACTCAATGTATTAATACTAATTCAATCTTTTTTTCTTCAAACTGGTACTAACTTTACCTAAATATACTCTGATATGCTTGAATTTTCGAATATGCAACATTTTTGTTTTTGTATATATTCTTCACGCATGAATAAGTTTTTAAACAATAGTATAATTAACTAACATTGTTATATGCAGTTTCATATTTTATTTATGCTTGAAAAGGTCGCAATCTCTTGCCACCGAAACCGGTCGAAAATAAAATATACAATTTGCATAAATCTATTGATATTTAAACAAAATTAAAGTATTTACAAACTCATTGTTGTTTGGCTAAAATAAAAAAAAAATATCTATAAAAACTTATTGTTAATACTTTAGCGACAAAACTTTTGTCTATTTTTGGCTACTAACTAATTAGTGATAAAGTGAAAAAAAATTAAATAAATTTTCAAGTTATATTTATGCTACATGATAGACGTAGAAAATCAAAAACACATTAAAAACTGATAGGAACATAAAAATAAATTGATTAGTTTACCTTTAAATTTATGCATAAGGTGTGAAGATATAGTTTTCTTTAACCTAAGAATTCTAGTTTTTTCTGTAAACATATAGTACTTATTAAGTGACCAAAGTCTTAAAATTGAGTTTAAACATAAATAACTCATCTTTTGTAAGTTAAAACTATTATTTTTATATGCCAAAACACAAACAAAACAAATTAAAATTTAGTTCAATTTTAAATTTAATTTATAACAACTTATAAAGATTTGAATTATAAACGTATTGTTGCTTGCACAAGTTATGTTTGAACGTTTTTAGAAATCTTTATTTATATATATTGTTATCAATTAAAAATAAAATAAAGTTAAATTTTATTTTGTTTTATTTGTATTATGTCGCTTATTTTATTGTTTGTTTTGTTATTGTTGCTTGTCTTAGTTAAATTAGTGATTAACTCTTTTAACTAACTTGTGAATGTCTAATAAACTGTTGCTCAATTATGCTTATTAGTGTTAATTGATTGTTTTTTCTGATGAAACCTCTAATTATTTATTTACTCAAAATTTAGTCTTTAAATTAGTTGCTAACAAAAGTAGTTAATAAGCGTTAGCCGAAATCAATTTTATTTGTTTTTTGTTTTAATTAAAGTGTTTTTGAAATAATCCTGTCTTAGATTTCTGTATAAAATGTGTAGTACTAAAAAGTTAAACAACGTAAATATTAAAACTAGCAAAAGTTTATAAGAAGATTTTATATTAAGAAATTTTATAACAAAAATATCATCAATAACCTTACTTAAAAAAATTAATCTTTATCTAAATACTCTAAATCTACACTTATTCAACTTATGTTTTATTATGAACTTATTTTCATAAAAATATCAATATAGCTAAATACATTAGTAATTAGTTTAGTGGTTAACTTAAAAAAAAACCTTAAGAACGATAACAAATTTAACACAACTCAGAAAAGCAATACATATTCAAGTTACAGTCGCATTGTACGACTTAAAATTTGGTTATTTATTTCAAACTGATTGTGAAAAAAACTGCTTGGAAATAAATACCAAAACTTCAATTGATGTTTGTGGCAATATTATTGATGTCACTAGGAAATTAAAAACTTTGATTCTATTCAGAATTGTATTTACATTTTAGTGTCTAATTCTAATAATTGACTTTTATTTTTCTAATCATATTCATATAAATTTAGTAAAATATTTTACTTTAAGTAAAATTTAATCAAATAAAAAATTTTAAAACTATATTCTTTACTAAAAATTAAAAGTTTTTCAAACTAGCGTTTAAGTTATTACTGTTAAGCTTTTTTATCTTTTTTTTTATTTTTTTGCTTATTATAATTTTGATTCAGTTGGGTATGCAACTCGATGACCAAAAGTTATTTTTATGCATCCAGATCTTTGAACCAAAATATTTTCACCATGTTTTTGTTTTTGTTCAATAAACCATTGTAATGTATTTTAAAGGCATAGCTAGATAGAAGAAAGTTGTTTAACATGTAATTGATAATAGTTTGTTGACTTTATTTACTTCTAAAAGTATACTAATTGAGTTTGTTGAATAATGTTTTAGATACTACGAAATTTTTTTATCCAGTAAGTATTACGTTTTATAGCATAATGAAAAATGAAAACTAAAACAAAACTAAAAGTAATTTTATATAACTTCTGCTGAAATCACGTTTATAACAAATATTATAAGATTTAAGATTGACTATTAATTACTTTATCACTTTATAAAATTAGCTTATGATTCTTTGTTAATATTATATGAACGTGAATTGCTTTTAATTAAAGTAAATTAATTGTGTTAATGATTGAATGTGTTTTAATTTTAATAAAGGATTTTATCTACTTTACTAGATAGTAAAATTTTTTAAGATTAGCGTTTAAGTTTTCACGTTTATTTTTTTAATTTTCTTTTTTTTTTTCTTTTGGTTTAATATACTTTTGGATAAATTTGGTATGCAACTCGAAGACCAAAAGGTCTTTTTGTGTGTCTAGGTCCTTGTACCAAAACATTTTGAACATTTTTTTGTTTTTGTTCAATAAACCATTGTAGTGTATTTTAAAGGCATAACTAGATAAAAGAAAAATGTTCAAGGTATAATTGATAATTACTTGTTAACTTTATTATTTTCTGACAGTATATTAAATGATTTTTTTGAATAATATTTTAGATTACTACCGAAATTTTTTTCTTCAGTAAGTATTATGTTTAATAGTATAATAAAAAATAAAAACTAAAACAAAACTAAAAGTAGTTTTGATATAATTCCTGCTAAAATCACGTTTATAACAACTATTATAATGTTTAAAATTAACTAACAACTACTTTATTACTTACCTTTTAATAAATATATATATTGATACAAAAATGAAATTTTAGCATTTTTATTACAAATATAAAAAATAATTAATAATAAAAAATACATTCATGAGTTAATCAATAATTTTTGATAAAATGTTAAAGTTTTTTAGCTGTTATTTTAAATAGTTTAAATTATTGAGTAAAAGGTTTTAGATTAACTTATTCTTAAATCACCCATTTACCCACTAACTTTCGTATAACGAACTTAAACTATTTTTTAAAGCTTATAAACACTGCTTTACAATTTTTATTATTCCTTATATAAATATAGAATTTGTTAATAGCTAATAATTTATCCCTTTTTTGTCAGTTTTATTAAAATAGATTAAAGTAAATAAGCTAAAATCCTTTATTTTAATTAGTAGTTTTTTACACTTGGGATTTAATGTTTTTGCTAAATTATTTTTACTACACTCGAAATAATTTTTAATAGCTTTGTAATAAAACACAATTTGAAACTGAACTTAAAAACTTACTTAAAACAAGTTTTGCATAAATTTGCGATAAAAAGTTAGTAAACTACTTACGTCACTTTTTTTCAGTATGCACACAAACATAAGCTTGCAGATTTTTTTATAAATTCCGACGCACTTTTATATGTGAAAGTTGAAGTAATCATCTACATTAGTTTCTATCTATTTGTAAGTCGTTCGACACGACTAAAAACTAATTTAGTTTACTTAAACTATAGTAAACATAGTTTGAAATAAGCTCAAAGATTTTGCAGCTTTACATAATAAGATTGTTTTAAAACTTATTTATTTCCAAGTTATGACTGTTTTTAGCTAAATTAATTTTGACTAACTGTTATAAGTGTTTGTTAAATAGCAATACTTAAATAAAAGTATCAAGTACTTACAAATTTTTTCTTAATGAATATATTAAAAACTATAATAACTTGTTTGAATATTGTTGTAGTTTTAGACACTTTTAACCACTTAGAAAAGTAAAATTATATTTTGTTTGATGCAAAAGACCTTACATAGTGCTGATAGCAACTACAATTGTTGTATTTCATATTTTCCAAATAAAAAGTCTTTACAAACATTGACAGTTAATAGTGGGCACAAATAGTTAAATATAGGACTAGTTTAATCTAACTGGATCATAATTTTGGTTTATTTGTTCATCATATTCAAAAAGTTAAAATTCATAATTATAAATAAAATTATGTAAGTTGTTGCAAAACTACGTGATTGATTTAGAATCTAAATTAAATTTTAGATGATTAAAATAATTTCAAAAACTTTTTAGTAGGTTCAAAATCTATACTATTATTTAACCACTGCATTTTTTTTATAAGTTTAATATAATGTTGCGTTGATGAAAGCAACTATGTTTTTGTTAAATAAATAAAACTTTCAAGACTTCTACAGCCTTCAAGTTAAGTTTAATATTAAATATACTAAAATACTTTTATTAACCAATTTGCTTACACTTAGTTTTAAACATATAACCTTTTTATTAAAAAAGTTTTCGAAAAAAAATGAAAATTGAAGTTAATGTTGTAAATTTTGTTTTTTGTTTTTAAATTTTTTTTAATTTTGTTTTTATATCAAAAACTATTAAAACTGCAATTTTTACCAGCTATAAAGAAAAAATATCTTTGAAAAATTGCAGTATTATTTAAGTAGTGTCACAAGCTATACTTAGTGTACTGTAAATAAGGTAATCAAACTTTTGATTAAAATTTTCAACTTATTCATATCGCATCAACAAGAAGAGTTAAATCTTACTAAGCATTTTTATTTTATAAATTAATTTAACTAGTTAAGTAAAAAATCTTACTTGTAAATTAATAATACGACCCTCTAATAAATAGTAAAAACATAATAAAAAAAAAATTATTTAATTTCTTAGTCAAACATTAATACTCTTGAGGTGAAAGTCTTAATAAAACAAAGTTTGTTTAAGACTTGTATGTGAAAGTTAATAACTAACTTTTAAAACTGTGTTATATGAAAATGTTTTATAATGATTTATATTGATATAAGTTTTTTTTGTTTTAAAAGTAGAAAATTGTAAACTCAAACTTGAAATCTATTTTCATGAAAATACGTCGATAAATTATTGTAAAACATTAGTTTAGTCAAACTATTTGCATCTTTAATAACTTTAAGCTGCACGTTAACATAAATCTTGCCTATAGACTTTATAAAATATTTAAATATTTATTTAATTAACTATAGTAGAAATTTTTGATTTTCTAAAGTACTTAAAAAACTTTATCGTTTTTTTTTTTTTTTAAACGTGAATTAACTTTTAAAAATGCGTTGTAACCTATTGACGTCACAAAAATGTTGCGCGAACATTAGCATACAATTTTTGAATAAATCCAAACGCATTTTGTGTCAGATACAGGTTTTGTAACTTACACAGCTTCGTCTCATTTTGTAAGTAGTTCGACGCGACTATAAATTTTCTATTAATTAAACTTAAAATAGCATAAAAATAATTTTCTCAGCTTTATAAGAGTTTTTAATACTGACACTAAGTTATTGCACACACATCAGTTTGCAGTTGCTGTGTATATTTAAACGTAATGGAATGAAATTTGATAACTTTTATTACTTTAGCAGTTGAATTTATACGTCATTTAAAACTTAATTTAATTATTTTATTTTAAAATACCAGTTTTAAGCAAAATAATTTTAATTCGGAACTAACTTTATTTGCAATTTTCGTTTGTATAAAAATTAATTCAGGTTAAAATCTTAAGTTTTGATGATTTGTTTTCTAGCAAATATATTTAAAAATTATTTGACTTTAACCTTACAAGTTTTAATAGTAGAGAAAAGTTATTTATTTTCCGATTTTTTGTTTACATAACTTGTTTTAAAATTAAATTTTGGTTTACTTTAATTTTTTATTAAAAAGTGGATAACTCTGGGGACTGAATAATCTAAATATGTAAAAATCAAACAAAAAGATTCAAACTAACTATTGATTGAATACTTAAGATATAACTATTGATTGAATACTTAAGATATAACTATTGATTGAATACTTAAGATATACACATATCTAAGTAAGTACTACTGTTGGAGCTTTCACGACGTTTATTCTTTTGTTTAAGTTTTTATCATTGTCAAGATAAAATTTGAAAAAAAAGTGTTATAACTTATGTATTCCTTTTTAGTTTTTTAATAAGTTTTTTATATAATTATTAGTCTCTTTTGTTTGTGAATTATTATTAATTTAGTTTTAATTATTATGTTTTTAATGTTTTATTTTGTGTTGGATGTAATCAAAGCAACGATTAGATGTTCTATATAGATACTCACTCAATTTTTACCTGTGTTTTATATATATATTTGGTAACATTTCCAGGACATTAATATTTTCCGATTTTTCTATACTATTAAAGTTGGTAGTAAACTACTCTTAGCAAATTTGTTTTTACACATTTTTGTTACTGAGCTTATAATTATTAGTTATTAGCCTATATGTCCGATATAAGATCATGTAGTATTTATACAATTACTTATTTTTAGTAGTGCAGTATTAACATTATAATACTTAACC
This sequence comes from Thalia democratica, assembly GCF_965202585.1. Taxonomy (NCBI): domain Eukaryota; kingdom Metazoa; phylum Chordata; class Thaliacea; order Salpida; family Salpidae; genus Thalia; species Thalia democratica. The sequence goes on from NC_139167.1 coordinate 83,055,928, forward strand.
TTTGCCAAAACTTCCCCTTAATAATTCCGTAACGTAACCACTTTATAATTGGTTATAATAATAACCAGTGTTTAATGCGACCATTTTCTACAAAAGTAAGATGTTTTGCACCACCAATTTTAAGTGATGAACTTTCCGCAGAAACCAGCAACGACAGCAATTTAATGACCTACGACCAGTTTCGTCCAGTATAAAAAAATACAAATATATTTTTGTTGTTAGTTTTATTTCATTATTAATCAAAGTTCTTTAAATATGTAGTACTATTTCTGTCTGTTGAGATAAAGCCAAGAATTAATGCATTGAAGCAAAAGTGTATGAGTAAAGCTCAAAATAACTATCGTTTGATGTTTTTTTTATATTTTACGAAAATAAATGTCAATGAAGTTTTTATGTTATAGTTTATCTGAAAACACCTTTAATTGATTCTTAGACTAAAGTTTAGGCTAAGTTAACAAATGTTTTATAAAAATAAAATTTTTGTTCAATATAACTAATAAAATAAGTTATAAAAAAATATTTATATAAACTTAAAAGCCAGTTACTTTGAACTCTTGTTTTTTATATTTAAATGTTTATATAAATTAAATTTCTGAGGTTGATTTGTAAAATATAGTTAAATTTTTTATATTAAATCTAGCTTTTTAATTTAACTTTTTTACGAAAAATAAATGGAAGAATTTTTTTTTTTTATAAAGTTATTTATGTATTACACTTCTAATTAGTTCTAAATACTATCTTGTTGATCTTGTAGACAATCTTTCAATCTAAAAACTTTTAAAACTAATTCGAATTTAAAAAATAAAATATAAATCGCATTTATATTATATTAAAAAAGAAAGAAAACAGGTTTTTAAAAAGGAACACGCGAATAAATTGATCAGGGAGTCTAACTAATTCAATAGTCTATTTATTGACAACATTTTACTTGTTAGTTAAAAATATTAGTGAGATTCTTTAATTATAAGTATTTTACTCTTGTAACGTGTTAAAAATTAAATGTAAAGTTTTGTTTGAATAAGGTTTATATTGTAACTGAGTAACTTATTTATATTATTTAACAATTGAGTGAGACATTGTTTTATAAATAAGTAAGTTAAGCAATAAAAGAGTTGTTTTATTCTATCGATTTTTCTTAATTAAATTTATAAAAAATATTTGAAGATCATTTTTTCTAATACAAAAACAAATTCAGTTATAGTTACTATTTTTTCATACTGTCAGATTTTCAATGAACAAAAATGTGTAGTTATTTTGTCGTTTTGTCATTTTTATCTTATCAATTTTTTTATAATCATATTTAATTTGAATATCTATAAATCGTTTGAAATAAGTTAAGTTCTCACCTAGTATCTAATACTTTAGTAGAAAATATTTTTAACATCACAAACTAAATATATTATTATAAAATATTTTTTTAAAGAAAGATTACAGCATAACTATAATGGACGAAAAACTATTTGATGTTCACTGTGAATTCCAGAGAGCATTTTTTTGCATGACTAGTGTTTGTAATTGTGACGAATTGGTGAAAATAACCTTTATAGTACTAACTAAAATTTAATATATCAAAAAAAAAATATTTAACAATTACTCATAGTTATTTTTTACTCATTTAATGTTTAAAAGGGTTAAATTATAAGTCTAATTCTGACAACTCATAACTTTTAACAATTCAAATCTATAAAAAATGTTTAAAAGACTGTATCATAAAAAGTAATATTAGTTTTATAAAAAAAATACATACGTAGATCTTAATAAAATCTACGAGCAAACCTTTCATTTTAGCAAATTCTAAAAAATTCTTTAAAATAATTTAAAATTACTAAAACTAATAATGTTAATTTCTTTATTTAAACAATATGACAAAAATATTCAATGCTTCAAAAAATAAAAAATGGCTAAAAGATTTTTATACTTATGTATTACGATAATTATACATTATTTTTCTAGTTATGGCTCTTTAAATTTTTTTTTAAGAATTTGCATTGTCGGAGTTTGAGTTGTCCGAATTTGAATAGTCGTGCACCCGTATGAAAGTAGTAAGACTTTTATGCTTTGTTATATCCTTATCAAAAAATGAGTTTTATATTATTGGAACTGTCTTTATTTTATAACATTTTATGAGTTTTTAAATTAAAAAAAAAACTGAGAACCTTATCAATGTAATTTGTTATTTTTGTGAGGAAACGTACATATATAAAATAGAAAACTAATTTGTACTTTTGCTAATCAGATTTTTTAATGAAAAATGAAAAAATGATTTAAAAGTATCTTCTTGATCTTTTAATAAGGTATATCTTAAGGAAAAAGAGTTAAAATACTTTGCTGAATTTATTTATATTGTCTATTTTTTCTAGTTTCAATTTATTTTTTCCAAAAACACAAGTTTGTAGTTTTACTTGTTGATGAATAAATTAAAACCGTATGACAAGACTTTAGTTCTTATCAAACTTTTGATCTTTCATTTTAAACCATCATTTAAAATTTTTACTTATCTCATTTTTTATATTTACTATTTTACTATCCAGTTCCTTTTTTTTTCTTATTCAAATTAAATACTAATTTTTTTCTAATGAACTCTTTACTTATACTAACCTTTTTAGATTTTTAGGTATGCTTTAATCTTTATCAAAAATATAAGGTAAATACTACAATGTTTTTTGTTTCATTCATTTGTGAATGAGTACAATGTTTATTGAGCACAAAAAAAAAGAGCTCAAGTAAGTTCGAATAAAATCTTTGGTTATGTTGTCGTTTTGTCAGAACTAATACAGCTAGTATGTATTTTGTAGATATTTATCTGTCAAGGAGTACATTTCATGTATGTTTTCATGTAATAGTTTGTTTATTCTAAAAACTGCTTTTTCTAAACTAGTTTGACTTTTTAGTTTGTAGTCGTAAATTTATTTTTTTAAAACAATTTACTTTATATCTGTATTTTTAGGCATTGTTGCATCCAATTAAAAAAAATATATTTATTAATTGTTCAATAATTTATTACTAAAGTTATTTAGCTCACCAACCTTTTTTTAAATTATATTGACTTTATTTTATTTTTACACTTGATTTAAATCTACTGTTGTCTAAATTTTCGTAAATTCATATTCTTAACTTGTAAAACTTAAATTTATATATAAGAAAAAAATTAAACATATTATGTCTTTTAATATCATAGATAAAAACTTTGAGACGAAACAAAAATTTTTTGTATAATTTTCACCAACAGATTAGATAAATACGATATAAAAGTTTAATTTTAGTTGAAAAGGTATGCACAACGTAAAAAAATCAAAAAAGCTTCTGTATGATTAAAGAAATTTTGCAACAGAAATCAAAAAGCAATCTTTATCATACTAAACTATTTTTGTGACTAAATTTATTAGGTTCTTAGTGACCTCACTACTAAATTCTCGCAAACATAAGTTTTCAGTATTTATTATTATCTTTTAAAATGTTGTTTAATTTTTTTTACTTCTCTGAAAGTATTTTAAGTTGCAATGTGCAAATATAAAAAGTATTGCTCAACTGATCATAACTTGAATATGAACAAAAAATTTTAGAGTTTAGTTTTATACACTCAACATCAATACACAACTTTTATGTACATATAATTATTAACTTTGGTAGAAAAAGTAAGGAGTTAAAAAACGCATTTTTTATATACTTAGAAAACACCAATTACTAATGCTAAGAAAAAATGCTTTTTAATTTAATGATTTATGACCGTTTAAAAAAATATATTTATTTTATTATTGTAAAAAAAGGACGCATTAATAAATTTTGTTTAAGATTTAAAGTTTATATGAAATGAATTTTTTGTTTAAATCTACATACTTTTAGCTATATTACAATATAAAACTGTAAAAACGAACGTTATTAAATGAATAAAATTTAAAAGTTTTACAATATTTAAGATAAATTTCATACCATTTGAACTGGAGTCTTGAGTAACAGCTATAACTGGTGTTAGCCTGCATTATTTCAATTTAATCTTTTCGATTTCTGATAATTTCCAAATCTGACATTTTTTAAATTTGCAACGTTGCATACAATATTTCTTTGCATATTTGTTTTAGTAACATTCCAAAAGTAAATCAAAACAATGATCTACTTACTTTTTTGTACGTGCATGATATAAAAGATCATCAGCACGCTAAAAATTTAAAAAGTCAATTCGAAGAGTTACTTCATTTTGCAGTACTTTTATATATTAAATTTAAGAAGTTAATACTTGTGTTTTATAATAATTACGTAACTTATACTGCTTTATTTTTTTAAAGATTCTAAATATAAATTTAGATAGTTATCAAAATAAAATAATTTTATTATTTATTCACTTGCTAGATGTGAAAATCAATTTGCACGTTAAAAACTAAAAATTAATGGAAAGCACAACTGATATGTACCGTTATGAAATCAAAAACTAAAAACTACAAAATATGTTTGCCTTTTTACATAAATAACATCAATAAAATTTTTGTTTAATTTTTTTTTTCTAGTAGAAGATTCTAAAGTTAAAAAAACCTATAAACTAATTAAACATAAAGACTTTGAATCAGTAAAATTAATTAAATATTATTTTTAAGTTTGCTGAGAAGTTATTAATAAAATTGTTTTATTTTAAACAAAACTACGTGATTGATAAAGAAAACTATGTCACGCTAATAATTCAAAGTGAAGAAGAAACTTAACATTACAATACTGCTCTTTTCTTAAACGTTAGATTTTGTTTTCTCTTTGCATTCAGAGCAAAAAAAAAATATTTAGTTTAGACTGGTTAGTTTTAGTCTTACTTACGATATTTTATATCTTGCACATTAAAAATGATTAAAATCATTGTTACACAAGTTAAAATTTGAACTTATTTTTTTATATTTATAGACACGGTTTTTCTTTGGTTAATTTATAAAGTCGAACCTTTTTAAATAGTTATGTTATTTAATTAGAATATAATTTTTAACATCATGTCTAGAACATAAAGCAACAATTGGGACTAACATAAACTAAATAAGTGACACCTTTTATTATTTACTTAATGTTTAATATTGATCAATCTAAAGTTTTAAACAATGTAAATTGTAAATTTATATTTTTAATTCAACCTATTTTGAAAAAAAAACTTTTTCTTACCTATTAAGCGCCTTGTAACATAGGTCTGTAACTATAAAAGGATAATTTGGATGCAGTTTAACTATAATAAATTTAATAAGTAAAGATCAAAAAAAAAGCTTATGCATTTTAGACAAACACTTAATAACATACTTAAACTCATAAAATAAATTTATAATTAAGCTTGAACTTAAATTCTTACAATTATTTGAATCAAATTCTTAGTACCATGATCTTTTATACCCTTTACGCAACAGCTTTAACAAATTATGTAATGTAAAAAGATCGTGGTTTATTTGAAAAAATAAATTGACTACATCAATTTATTAAAAACTTTTTATTAAAGTAAAAAACATCTTTATTAGTCAAAAAAAAAAAAAAAGAGTTGAGTTTTTGAATAAAATATGAAGTACTTGTAATCGATGCTTAACAAAAACTTAGTTTGTTCAAAAAAAAACGCTTTAACAAATCTTTTACAGATATTTAACAGCTTTTTTTAAAATTTAAGATTTTTAATTTAAATAAAATAAACGTAATTTTACATTGATTCTAAAGTAAAAACTTTAACACTATTAACAAATTACAAGTTTTACTACATATTTAATTAAAAGGGTAACAATTTTTTTTAGAGAATGTAGTTTTTTGTGTTTTAATTTATTATTCATTTTTAGAACTTTTTTTTTTTTTTCTTAACAGCATTAACACTATTTTATAATTTTCAATTAACTATTGAACCATTATATGTATTATCTAATAAACTTAACAAAAAGTTATTTTAAATGTTTTAAAAAACACCTATTAACTTCTTATACTTATTTTCTTACAACTTTTATATTTTGTCAAGCTTAAGTCTAATCGACGTCATACGCTGCATCAACAATGCAAAAAAAGTTATTTACTTTAGACAAAAAATATAAAGTACTCTTGTTTTGTTAAACAATAGTGTTTAGCATGACATAAATCTCTTACATTAGTCATGCAGTATTTAAAATAAGTTTACAAGTTAAATAATAACTAAAAAAATGAACAGAAAGCATAATTCAGGTTCTGATTAAAGATTTATTTGTTGTGTTTTGTCTATGTATTTGCATTTTATATCAACAATAATTTTAAATTTAAACATAAACAATTGATAAACTAAGAAAAAACTTTATAACTTTTTTTAAACTAATGCTTTTAGCATTCAAAAAAAATTACACCTCCAAACAAATTAGAAGCTTTTACCTGTATTTCTAGTTACAAAACACAACGCAAACTGTAATGCAACTCGAAAGTAAACTTACAACCAACTAAAGTTATTTTGTTTTGCGCGAAAAAATCCTAGTGACGTCACATTTTGTTTTAACCCAAATTTATCATCTAACCATCATATATATACCATGTTGAATTTAACCAACTAATTTCTCTTGTAAATTTCTATTTTTCAATTTATAGCCCCGAAATGCGAAGTAGATGAAGTAATTTACAAATTATTAAGTTGGTGAAATACTTTTTTGTTCAGTAAAAAGATACGCGTTCATCGTAGAAAAATCATAAAACTTGATTGCCCGAATGACTCAGTATAAGTGTTTATTTTTTTCAAAATTCATTTTTTTCATTTAAATCTTTCGGTAATTTTGATTTTCATTTTTAAACACTTATAGATTCGAGCTTTTGTAGTGAAATAGCTTATGATCCATTTATTCTCCATAACATTTTAATAATTTTTGATTAAATGACCACGTAATAAAGCTATAAATAAAAACATATAATATAATAAGAGTCTAATGGATGTATAAACTAGCCATAAGGTTGTCCAATGTTTTTCGAAACTATTTTTGACTCTAAAACTACCTTTTTTGTTTTAACTGTAACACTAAATTTATCCTCTTGATAATTATTTTCTAAATAGTAATTGTTAAATTAATATAGTATTAGAAATAATAACTAATGACTGAAGTAAGAAATCAGCTGAACTATTAAAAAATATAAAGCCACTTAAAATAAAGAATATTAAAATTTTTTTTATATACTTTTAACAATATAAAAAAAATTGTAGATAAACTGATTTATTTTAATTATTAATATAACAAAATTTTAATTGTTCTAAAATATATATATTTTTTCTTCAAAAGTACTGACCTTTTTTTCTAAAAACTTATATTATAGTTTAATAAATTGTTATATTTTTTCATAATATTATGAATGCTATTGTAAATGTCTAATAAAACTTAAAGTTCTAAAAAACGACTTAAAAATAAAAGCAATAATGAACGAGTACTTAGGCTGTTTAATAAAATATTCCTTAGAATATTTACAACAACTGTAAACTTCTGCTTGTCTGTATAATTTAGTGACGTAAGCAGGTCAGCAGCTGTTTAAATAAAATTTTATTTAAAATGGTTATTCTTTGTAATTAATTGTAGGAAGTATTTTCTTGATATGTGAGAGTATATATGTATAAAAGGTGATCAATATAATCTATTTATTTATTTTCAATATGTATATACTGGTATATCATATAGGATGAAAGTTCATTTTAAAGTGTTTACTTAAGTTCTTAAATATGTTATTACTAGCATAAATGTAAAACAGCTTATATTATAAGATTGAACATATCTATTTTATAGAAAAAAATTAAGTTTTAATTAAGTAAATTATTTAAGTGATTTGTTATTTATTATAATACTTTTAAAAACCAAAACATAATTATAAAACTACTATATAATTAAATTATAAAAAACGCAACTAAATTTATAATAATAAGTTTCACTTAAACATATATCTATATTTAGTTGATATAGTTATTGATTACTTATATTTTGTTTACTGCTGTTTCAAAGCTTGAACGCGTCTCTTTACAGCAAAAAAATAAATTAATTTAAAATTGTATTATATTACTTTAAAATAGTGTCATTAAACTACGATGAAGATGAAACTATTTGGAAAGTTAGCTTCGTAGCAATAAATGAAAAAAAAATTCAAACTTTGATTTGTGAGTAAATACTTTTGACGTTGATCAGCTTATTATAAAACTAACTTTCGAGTTTTTTTTTAAATTTTAGCGAATTAAAATTTAAGTTAGCTTTATTTGTCTAAGATTCCATAAAATTTAGTTTTAAAAAATTTTAAAACTAAGGTTTGTGTATAATGTAATGACAAAAACTTTTATTCAAAAGTAGTTATAAAGTGTATTAAAAAAGCTCATTATTTAAGAAATCAAAAAAAAATCCTTAATTTTTTTCCGTTGAGACATTTAAACAAAGTTACTATTTAAATATTTAAAATAAAAATATGCTATAATACTTTCAGTTTTGTTTTAAAGAGGACTTACAGTAATAGTTATCAAACGGGAATTCAATAAATTCTGCTACTAAGCTTCATAATACTTTATACAAGTTATAATTGTGTATTTCTATATAAATCTTTTTTTTTCAGGTATTTAATATTCTAACCCCTCAAAAAATTTTGTAAGTTTCATAAGCCTAAGCTAAACAAATATTTTTAGTTAAAATAATAAATGTTAGTTAAATAAAAACTCTACTTCAATGTGTAGTTGAAAAATTGGTAGATTAAGTAATATCAAAAAGAAATTAATTACAAAATTGACTTTTACTTTGTGGTACAATTCTAAAATTAAAACCATTAAAAGAATAAAGTTTACTGAATATACAAAACAGTATGATGAATGGAAGCTTAAGATAATGAAGGGAACTTAATTTATCTTCATTAAAAGTCTAAAATAATTTGTAAATTAAAGATAAGATGATAAATTTATTTTAAAAATAAAATAAAATTATCTCAAACTCTAATGTAGAATTATAAGTTTTTTTAACTATCGCCGCAATAAAACAAAATTTTTGACGCCTTCGACACAACTCATGGCCTGTAAAGTTCGTCAAAAAGTAAAAAAAATATTGCCTGAAAGTAAACGTATAAGCTAGTAAAGCTCAGAAATGTGATATTTTGTCGCTTAAAACGAATTGAAAAATGCTTCCGTGTAGGCATGAAATATGCTGAATTGCGATACTAAGTGCTTTTTGTTTAAATTAAGAACAAGTAAAACAAACGAATATTTGCGAATAAGTTTTACTTACGTCATTAAGTAAGCGTAATAGCAAGTCAAAATCAGAAATTAATTTTAGTCGCAAAGCACGACTTTTAAAAAAAACTGGCTGTATGCATCAAGTATGCTGAACTCAGTATCTATACTTTGAATTTATGAACAAGTAAAACAAACGAATATTTGCGCGTAAGTTTTACTTACGTCATTAGATGCTTAAATCACTTTTGCAATCTTTTAATTTAAAGAATAAGAAAGTATTGTGTTGCATTTCCGAATTTTCTAATGAGTAAAAACTATTATTAGTACCGTTGATAAAAAGAAAAAGTAAAGTAAGTTTGGTAATCAAAATATATTAAAAAAAAAAAAAAAATTATATTTAAAGCTCGAAAAATCTTGAATGAATAAAGGAATTTATTGAAAAATTACATATTTATAATTCACATTTATGAATAAATTATAAATTAATCAAGAAAAGTCGTTGAGTATCATTTAAGACGTTTTAAATAATTAAGATTTTTTAAACTATAAAAAACTTAAAAGAAAGTACATGTAAGAAAATTATTTAATGATTTACCTTAACAAATAAAAATTAATTTTGATAAAAAATATATATAAGTTTCACTCTAAATGCTCTATAAGTTGTAAAAATTAAAAAAAAAAACACTTCAGTTTTAAATAAAATACAAAAATATAAAAACTAGATAAATACCCAACAAGTAGATAAGTTCAATATAAAGCGAGTTAATTATATGAACTTGTATAGATTCTGTTTAAAAACACTTAAACATTTTCAAGCAGAACTTAAAAGTAAAAAAAAAAGTTGTTATATAAACAAAATGTCTGTAATGTATTTAAGTTATATTTTAAAATAAGATGTATAAAACATATACAAAAGTATTGAATTTTAAAATCAGTGTTTTAAACAAAAAAATAAAAACTTAATGATTTATTTAAAAAAGTTATAGCCTAAGTTTGAAAATGGTTTAGTTAAAACTTTTGAATCAACTTTAATATTTTGAAGAATAACTCTTCAGCAAAATTAAAAGACTAAATATCAAAAATATAGACAAAAAGTTAATGCTTAACAACTTAAAGAAAAAAAAAGTTTCATTCATATTTAGATCCAACAGGGATTTAATATAAAGCACATAATTAATTGTGTCATCTTATTTCAAGTTGTTCGAAGAAATAAAGCAAATTAGGTTGTAAATTAGAACTGTATCAAGTATGTGTACAACTCGATATTAAAGAGGTTTTTTTTGATACAACAATTTATGGTACAAAAAAAAACGATTATACAACAGTCGCGTTATTTGACTTTAAATTGCTGATTATCAAGTGACTTTAATTACAAAGTTACATTCCTATATATAGTAATGAATTAAACAAAAGGTTTTGGAAAAACATACGTAAAACACGAAGAAAAATGAAATGGTGATCTACAGTCGAGTTGTAAACGGGTCTGAATCCAAAAAGAGAACCATTTCTAAACCATAAATCAAAATAAACAAAAAAAAAACATTGATTTCTGAAATATATTTTAATAATGTAGTATGGAATGAATTTTTACGTAAAACCTAGTTTGTTTAGTAAACATAACACACTTTGTTAATCTTTAATTGCAAGTAAAACTTGTTTACGTTAGTGATGATTTGGTTTACACAATATCATATATTTATTATTATAAATATTCTTATTTTTAGGAAAATACAATTGACTTTAGTTATCTAACCTTAAACATAACGTGTTTCTGAACAAAACAACATAGGTAAAGTTAAAGAAAAAATATTAAAGACAAACTTTACCTGCAAAAAAAAAATTGTTTTCTTGTTTAATTTATCTTTTGTAGTTTACATACAAATTATGATCTTTAGCATTAATGATAAAAACATCTTTAAACTACAATCGCGTTGTAGGACTCAACAATAATTATGGTTATGCCTAAGACAGTTTTTAAAAACACAAAATAATAAACTAGTCTTAGCGAGAATACATTAGTGATATCACTAAACTATATCATTGTTAAAAACCTATCAGCAGTTTAAACTAAATACAACAAATGCTTTACGATTGTTATTTGTGTATATATGTAACCGAACGAAACAAAACATCAGCGAAAATTTACATAGCTTAAACTCGGACTTTCGTATGCTGTAAGACTAACTTAAATTAACATGAAAGTTTGATTATACCAACTCTATCATAAAATAACAAGTGCGCAGAGTCATATCAGACCCGGGTATCGTTCTACTTTGAACTAAATATATTATCTTTATATTTAGTTATAATCCCAATAAAGAGCTCAACTAAAAAAAGGCAAATAGACATTAATTAGACAATTTTAAATTGAGAGTTTTATTCAACACGTTGTTTCATGCAAAGCAATGATCACGATTAAAAACTCTATAAAGTAAGATTGACAAAGCCATATATACTTAACAACACTAATCAACACTACTTATACTCTTATTACAACTGAATAAATTAAATGAGCTTGCTAGACTAACAAGACTCAAAAATACTTAATGGCTAATTAAGTATAGCCTATTAGATAAGTACAAAATAGATAAATAAATGAATAACAAGAAAACCAAAATGCAACAACAATACAATTAAAAATAATAATGACAAAATAAATTAATAAATTAAAAACAAAACAAAATAAAATGCAAGTACGTATGTATTATACTTATAAAATTTACTAATAAAATTTGTAAATGCGGACATGACAATATTATGATTATAAAATTTAGCGAAGTGTCTGCATTTGCCAATTAAGTCAGTTCTAGAGTTTAAAGATGATTTTTTGTCGGCAAATGCTATTTTAAGTCTTTCTACATTACATAGTGAGCAAACTTTGCTCGGTTTGCGTTGATTAATTTTATGTATTATGTTCCACTTAAAGTTTTTCTTGGTCATTTCTTTCCTGAATTTGGCTGCCTAGACTAAGGAGCTCAGTTTCGTCGATTCTCTCAGATTTTTATTTCTGAAACTGTGCTTATGCTCGTTGTATATTATTTTAAAGTCTCCTGATGTAGATCCAATATAGTGGTACTCTTTGTTGTTGTGTGTTACCGTGGCTTTGTATATAACACTTCTGGAACGGCATTTACCCTTGGGTATGATGTTTTAACTCTGCAGTTGCAAGTTGTTTCATTTTTCTCTTGGTTTTTGCTCGCCTCTATGATTTTAAGATTTGATTTGCTAATTTTTGATTCTATGTTTGGCATACATGAGTAACTAATTTTGATAATATTTCTGTTCAGAATTTTATAAAGAGGTCCGTTTTTAAGGAAGTGTTTGTCCACTAACTTAAGAAAATCTTTTCCTAATTTGGTTATTAAAGTTGAACTAAATGGAGGATAGTAGTATAATACTTTCTTTTTTCTTCTTCCTTTTCTTTTTTTGTCAGCTGTACTATCTTTTTGATTTGAACATTCTAGGACTTTATTAAAGCCACTGTTTTTTAACGCTTCTTTGTACGGTTCTTTGTAATTGTTAAACATGGATTTTTCTTTTGACAGAGTAGACAAAATATTTTGTATCATATTATGTAGTTTTATTTTGACACTTGGTGGATGGTTGGAATTTAAATTAATATATTTTTTCTTTCGCATTAGATTTTCTGTAGGGATGGTAAATCTCATTTTGTAGATCAAGTGAAATACCCAGGAAATCTACCTTACTGCTTTCTAGTTGAATCTTGATTCTTAAGTTTTGTTCCAGGAAAACTGCTCTAAATATCCTTTCTTGTATTTTCTATGATTCTTTTAGAACGTTTTTTAATTATCAAATGGCCATCATTCCGGTACAACTCGAAGTTTTCATTAGATAAAAATTGGCTTAAATTGTTTAATAGGAACAAGCCGATAAATTCGCAAACTTCAGCGCCATGGTAACTTCCAATCGGCACGTCAAATAGGTCTTTTTTTGCAGCCTTTTTGATCCAAACTTCGTTGTCATGTATAAGGACTGTCATGCAAGAGTGCAGTATAATTTCTATTTCTTTGCTGTTATTTTAGTGTACATCTTTGCAAATTCGATAGATTTCAGTAACAGGTTTTTTGATAAACTTGGATAAAATTCTTCTATATCAAATTTTATGAATGTGTAATTGCTTTTGTTGGTGATTTTATTAAACTGTGTTATAAAATTGTTGGTGGTTTTCTTTAATTTTAGGGATTATATCGTCTAAAATGTTTTACTAATTATTCCAATACTTGATTTTGCTGGATTCTGGAGTCTGCATTTTAAGTTACAAGGAAAGTTTTCCTTGTGGTCGTCTTTAAAGGTAATGAATGCATTATTGTCACTGAAAAATTTTATTAGTATATTACATACGTACTTGCATTTTATTTTATTCTGTTTTAAATTTGTTAGTTTATTTTGTCATTATTATTTTTAATTGTATTGTTTTTGCATTTGTGTTTTCTAGTTATTTATTTATTTATCTATTTTATACTTATGTAATAGGCTATACTAAATAGTCATTTAGCATTTTGGAGTCTTGTTAATCTAGCAAGCTCACTTAATTTAATCAGTTGTAATAAGAATATAATTAGTGTTGATTATTGTTGTTTAGTATATATGGCTTTGTCAATCTTACTTTATAGAGTTTTTAATCGTGATTATTGCTTTGCACGAAACACCGTGTTGAATAAAACTCTCAATCTGAAATTGTCTAACTAATGTCTACTTTAAAATAGTCAGTCAGTTGTTTTGGTTTACTTTTTTTTTTGTAAAAATTTTGTAAAAAAATAAAAAAAAAATATGTTAAGAGAACTGTATATTTAGATGAATTTGAGGTAACAAAAAATTTAAGGTAACGTAGATAAATTGATGATTATGTTTAATTTTCAATAATTTCTGAACATAAAAAGTTTAAAAAATACTTAAACTTTAATTTTAGATTGTACATATTGTACATAATTAAAAGTAATGATAAAAAGAATACTTAAACAAAAATTTTAAAAGTAAAATAATCTCCTAAGCTACTTATCTTTTTATAAAAACTTAGTAAATTGAATAAAGTTTTAGCTGTATTAGGTTACCTTTCAAATCTTAAATTAAAAAATTCGACAATATTGAGCTGAATTTACTGAAAACAAAATTATTATGCAAAAGTATTTTACATAAAACCTTTAATAATATCAGGGTAATGCAAATTTATGAACATTTAGAAATTGGTTAAGTATTTTTTGTCTTATTCTACGAAAACATGATAAACTGAACAAGATTTAACTATACGAAACCAATTGAATTAATGTCGCGTTGTACGACTCAAGAAAGGATGGCTTTTCATAGAACATCAATCGCAAAACTGTATTAATTTATATACAAAAACCATTAAAATTACTTTTGTAAGATACTTTTTTGACGTCAGTAAAGTAATTGAAAACTTTTAGTTAATTAAACGTATGTTTTATATACATTACATACAATCTTTATACTAATCATTATTGATTAGAAGCTAGAAAGTGCTGATATTTTTGTAGAAAGAGTTAGTAACGTAATGAAAAAAATATTGGTTTATAATTTTATAGAAAAATTATGAAGAGAACAATTTATTAATTAATGATAATTGTATTTGTTTTTTTTTAGTTATTTATAAAGAATTAAAAATACTTTTTACGCAAAAGTACTTTGCTAAATACGCAAAATCTATAAAATTAGTCTAATAAGTTTGTGGTACTTTTTTTTTTATCAATTGCGATATAAGTTATTTAAAAATACTTATTGAATTATGTTATAAAATATTTAAATTGACAATTTTTTATACCCCAAAACGCAAGTAAGATTGTTTAAACTAAAAATTTTTAAACTATCTAATTAAGCTTTGAAATTTTAATAGAAAAAATATACTTAAGTATAAAAATTTAAAGTTTTTTGTATATTTTGTTTTTTTTGTTATATGCTTTGGATCTTATCAATATTTCTTCATAAAATCTTTTATTTAAACTACATTTAAATATATACTTTGAATAAACAAAAAATTAATAAGAAACTTACTCTAACTACAGTTGTTCTTTATATTTTTATATATATTAAAGTTGTTAAAGTTCTTGTATAATTAAAATAATTGTTTATCCATCTACAAAGATTTTAAGAATCTATAATTACTTCTCACTGACGTCAGAAAATTAATAAACATTTTGAATTAATCCTGATAGTCTTACAAGATTTCCTTATCAACTGACTAAACTAACTTTTTATAATATTAATAGTTCAAATTGAACAATTTACTTTAGTCAAATATAACAGTATGATTTTTTTTTGCTTAACAACAGTTTATACTGAAACGAAATCAAGTAAAACATGTATGTAAATTTTGTTTTTTTATTTCTTTACAAGTAAGCTTAAAAATTTAATTTATATGAGCTATGTAATATTTAAAGATCGTAGATCATATGCACCTTTAAAACTAAAGTTAAAAAACTGTAGCAATTTTCTTACAGTATCTCAGTATCATAAAAAAGGATAAAGAAAATTCAAGTTTATATTTTGGTTTATGGTGTAATAAAAATATTAAAACATTAGTGTTACTGTAACAAAAAAAAAATTCAAAGTATTTTTAAAATCAGTATTAGTCACAATTAGTTATAAAAACTATATATAAAAAAAAAGTATTATTTTCTTTCTAAATTTGTTGAAAAAAAAATTAATATTAACAAAAATTTTTTATCTTTTTTATTTTAAGCTTTAAGTAAACACTTTTGCTAAATAAGTTAGTTTTTGATTTAAAGTAGATAAAATCAAATCACTTCGATTAAAGCCTTAGATTTTTAGAAGAACTTTGGTATTTTTATATACAATTTAAGTTGTTATCTCTAATGCATTGAGCAAGTTCCAATCAATTAAAGTTTTATTTCTTAATAGTATTATATTTTGACACTTGCCTCATTTATGCAATCTACGCGCTGATATTAGTCTAATATTAAACAGATAACTAGAAATATGAATTATAGTCGCGTTGTACGACTTAAAAATATTTTCAAAATGTAGAAAAATACTTAATTTTAAAATACGTAAAAATATAAATAGAAATAGTAAAATGGTGTTTGCGAGAACAAAACATTGACGTCAGTATATAATAGTAAATTAAGATTAAGCAAAACAAATGAACAATTTTCTGATTCAGCTTAATTTTTAAAGAGTTTAATCTTGTATAGTAACTAGATCTAATTTCTCTTGTAGAAATGTAATAGTATTTATATAGTTTAATATTCAACGTATAATAATCCATTAAATTACGTATAAAACGTGTATTGTTTTCATAAAAAGTAAATTTACTAAACAATAAAAACTTTATCATATTTAGAACGTACGACATTATCAAGTATATACTCTTTAATAAGAACGCCTAAACATGCTTCAGTAGAGTCATTAAGTTTAAATTTAACTAAGAAGAGTTATTTTTTTTTCGTTAAGAGACTGAAACAAAGTCAAATAACTTTTTGAGAAAAAAAAATCTAGTTATTAAGTTTAACATAAATGTTAAGTAAATATATTTACAAGTTTCAATAAAAACTTTTAAAATTAGAATAAAATGAAAATAACTACATATACTTTACTGTAAAATATTTTATTTAATAATTTCCTCATATTACTTTTAATACTGGGTTCAATATTAAGTTATGAAACTAATAAGATTTTTTATTTATTATTTTAAGGTAAATTATTATTAAGGTCAAACTTTGTTTCGTTAGTAAGTTTTTTTAAAGAGTTTAAGCTCGTATCTTTTTTACATCATTATAAAATATCAATTGTAAGTAATAAAAATATCTAAAAAATAACTTTTAGACAAACAGCATATTAATAAGTAGGTTCTGGATTTCCATCAGGAAGGTATTGAATTATAATTTCAATCACCATGGCGCATTTCAAAAAACTATATCTCAAAAACGTAAACTTGTGTCAGATTAGTTTGCTTTCTGGTTGACTTTTATTATGATAATTGAAATTCAACTAAATGGTAAAGCAGTGAAACTTGTATTCCATTACTTTTCTTCTTCCTGCTTAAATTTTACGTTGAAATGTACTTGTAAACGATAGTATTTAACAACTTTAATTAGATCATAAATCTAAACTAAGAACAATAAGTTTATAGCAAACAATTTATGTTATTTAAATCTTTTAAAAGGAATGTACTAAATATAATAATTTATTTTTAAGTTTTTATACAATCGTTATAAATTTTTTTGTAAGCCTAGTAATTATAAAACATTAATGTACAAGAACTTCTTGAAATATTATTTTTTTTACTGCAGTTATTATTTGTGTGTAACTTAAAACTAAAAATCGTATTATAGATTAATTTCTGTATTTTCATATGTTGGAAATAAAATAATTATACTCAATATATAGTTACCTAATGATTTAAGCTTAGAAACGAATTAATAATTAGTTTGAAAAAGAAACTAACAATAATTGCAATTCTAGTTTGTTTATCATAAAACCATTCTAAATAAATAAGTACATTATAAGCTAAATTAATGTTCAAACAGTAAGTAAATATCTTACGTCAATGATAATTCTCACAAACATCAGTTTGCACTTTTTGTATAAATTAAAACATAATTCACTTAAAACATATTTTGACTTTTCGAGAAATTTCGAAGTCGTTTGGAACGCGACAGTAATTTTTATATTGTAATACTAATTATTATTACAGTTACACAAAAACATAATTTTTTTATTGACAACCAAATTATATAAAATATATTTTATTTTGAGAGGCATTCAAACTGATTCTGAAAAACCATATTCTAAACTTTTTTTACTAAAGATATGATAACTGATATGATTTACTAAATGATAGTCTATTTCGTGTTGTACGATTTTAAAGTAAGTTGTATGAGATAAAAAGTTTAAGTATGACGGTTAGAGAAATTAAATAAAGTGTGTATGCTGGTGTTTCTGGCAAAATTTTATTAAGGCTAATAAAAACTTTACAGATATTTTTAGTGACGAATTAGATCTAATAACCAAAAATCTTTTTTACAATGTAAGATGTATCAATTTAAACAATGCAACTTCCTTTTTTTTGAGAATCTCTAAATTCATCACATATTTTCATACGTAAAAAAATGAAATTAAAGGCAAATAAAAACAGCAAGCAAACAAATTTAGCATATGACAATAAAATTTAGATTAAAAATGATTAAAACACGTTATTCGATGATCCGATGGGTTCTTTTTTTCGGCGTTGGGATCTGCGACTTTGCAGGACTATACGTCCTAAACAGCCTTAATTATATTTATAACGCCAACGAGATCGGCTTATACAGTAATGATGACCTCGCATTTACAGAACGGAAAAGCAAACTATCTCTACAAAATATCAAAAGTAAACATATCGGTTTCAAAATAAATATCGAGGTTTGCACAACTTTATGTCATTTTTTAGATACAACTTTAAACCTGACTAACAGTATATAAAAACTTTATCGTAAAAAAATAAACTCATAAGTAAGATTTTTAAATAGCAAACAAAGCCTTTCAAATTTTATAAAAAAAAAACCGAAGCGAAGATTGTGAGAAGAATGAATAGACGTTCGAAAAATTAACAACTAAGTTGCCACATACCAAAACGCTTCAGGGTAGATTTATATTTGTTTAAGATTTCTTAACATAAAGACAGGAAACAGAGTGTTATTGTTAAATTTTTGCTTGCTGTTTAAACATCCACAAAGTAAATAAATTTTTCTTTAGTAAAATTAGCTTTAAGTCTACTTTATTTAAGTCCTAATATTTACTTTTATTAAAAAATCGACAGCTTTTAATAACTAGACTTTATTCTTTTATGTAACTAAACTGATCACAAAAAGTAAAAAAGGAAATATTACAGATTAGAACTCAAACTAATTTAGAAAAAAAACATATTCAATAACATTACTCAACAAACTAAAAAAAAAAACAACATCACATTTTCAGAAATAATATGACGTAACAATTAGGACGCATACTTCTTTGTCCATTACCTGCAAACTTCATCGTGCTTTTCGCGGTTTTTTAGGAACTGTTCCGCTATTTCCGGCACCAGGGGTCGGTGAGGGTCGCAGTCGGTGAGAAAAGTCCGGATGGAAAGCAGCAAAGTGGCGACCGTGTAGCCGGAAATCCACTTTGTGTCGAGGACGTCAACGCATATCTTACCCTTGCTATCCACGTTGCAATGGTAAACTTTGGTCAGGAAAGTCACTCTCGGCTGCTTAAACGGGTAATCTTTGGGAAAAACGAAGCGTAGCGTAAATTTACCTCCCTCGAAAGGGCTGTCCGGAGGTCCTTCTATCACGCACTGCCACTCGAACAAGTTGTCGCCCTTCAAAGCGACGCTGCACCCCGTTGGAGGGTTCTCCAGGTTTTCGGCAAGCTCCTTCTCGAGTCTCCTTGCTGCGACGTCATTGTCGCTGAGCAACTCTTTTCCGTTCATTTGATTCAAAAACTGCTGGCAAGTTACGAGTCTTGGGAGTTCCGGTGGCTTTTCAGATTTGACTTGTGTTCCAGCGACCTCCGCAGGACTTTCAGGAACAAAGGTCGCTTCGAGGTTGCTAATCATCGAAGTTGTTTGCTTGTGTTGGGAATTATCATTAGTAGATCCTGCCACATTGTTCTTCTGTTTGATTGGTTTTTCTGAATGTTGAGTTTCAGATAACTCGTGCAGTTTGGACGGTGTTAACGACATTTTACTAAAAAACTAAATATGTAGTTTTATTTATAATGACTCAAAAAATAGTTGGCTGTTTTAAGTTTGAAGTAAGGTTCCTTAAACTAGTTTCAAGAAACTATACAGTTATAGAAATGAAAGGAACTTAAAATTAGATAACATACACTTTATGGTACAGATTATTTTATTTGAAAGTGAAATATTTTATACAAATTAATAAGAGAAGTAAATTAAATACTATAAATAAGTATAGTTACAAAAATAACATAAAAAGATTAGTGTTAAAATTTAAAATTTAAGTTCTACTTCACCACTATATAACTAATTAGAATTCTATTAAGGCATTATAAATAAGTTTTAAAACTAAGAAATACAAACAAAACTAATTTAAAATAATTAACAACATCTTTTGCTACTACCAACGTTTTTAGAACTCAAACTCAAAAGTTTGATTACATGTTAAATTTTTAAACAGACAATTATAAATACTTGAAACTGATTTTGTAATCATTGATCTATCTAATTATTACGTTTAACATCGAATAAATGTAAATGGTATGGCGTCAATTATTTGTTTTTTATGTTTTGTTTACAGACTATTAAGCTTAATGATTATAAGTATTTTTATAATCAAAATCATGTTTCGGGAAAAAAAAATTGCGACCTCTTCAAGTAAAATAAAATACTAAACTGCACATAATAATAAGTCTGATCTATAATGTTATTTAGAACTTATTCATGCATGTAAGTCTAAACAAAAAACTAAAAAATTACATATTCGAAAATTCAACCTTATCAATGTATAAAACGGTAAAACTAGTAATAGCTTTAAAACAAACTTAATTTAATCATTACCATGAGTCAAAAAAAGAAAAAAAATGAGTTAACGGCTTTTTTTTTAAAGTTAAAAGATATTTTTACTTTGAAATATAGCTAAATGTAATTAATAATTATCTTAATCTATATCGGCAGAAGAATGTGTGTTAACTGGGCTATACATTTTACAGGGGCTGAAAAATATTACCAAACTTATATTATTATATAGAGACGATGGACTTATAGCTGTAGAAACGAAACTAAGCAATGTAGAAATATAAAAGGTTAAGAAAAAAAATCTAAAATTTACTAAAAGCATAGGCATAAATTCAATTATAGAAAGAAACTTTTTGAAGATTGAATACTTAGATCTAAACTACAACCTACTGAACCATACATTCTCCCCATACAGAAAAGACAACAACAAAAAAAATAAATTTAAAATCAAACCACCCACTAACCATATTCAACCAAATTCCAAAAATAATAGAGGCCAGACTTTCTAAAAATTCAAGTAAAATAAACATTTTCAACATTATAAAAAACACTATAATGATTCTTTTAAGATGAATGGATACAACTACGAAATTAACTAAACAGAAGAACCCTAAATTAAGCTTAAAATATTTAAAAAAAATATTTGGTTCAATTCCCAAAATTGCAAATCTGTCAAAAAAAACATAGGTAAAAAGTTTCTAAAAAAAAATAAATAAACACTTACGAGATAATAGAAAATTAAAAAAATATCTAAAAAAAATTTATATAAATTAATGACAAACATTAAAACAATAAGAGAAAACAACAACAAAAAAACAGAAAAAAGCAATAAAATAACTAAAAATGAATCAAGTAACTACAGAAAGGAACAAACGTGCCTCCTGGAAGGAGGAGAATGTATGGCAGGAAATGCAATTTACCAGAAACAGCTAAAAAATTGTATAGCGACACACAATACAACAATAAATAGCAAACCTCGACAAAACTACCTCCAGTAAAACAAGAAACCGAATTCTCAAAATTAACCCACAAATAACAAGAATTTGCAACACAACTTAAACTCAATGTTGAATAACTACTAAAAAACTCTTATTTGAAAAAACCAACCTTAAAAAATTTAATTTATTTTTATTTGTCTATTACGTGGTTAAATTACAAAATAAAAGTTACGCTAAAAACTGATACCAATACTCAGTAAAAAATTAGAATTTTTTAAACATAAACCCATTACCATATGAAAAACACACATACACATCAATAAAAGTATTTTTTCCTCGGAGTATAGCAAGCATAAATATTTTTATTGTATTAATGTATATAAATTAAAAAAAATATTTTGTTTCTCGACTAAAGTATAAAAAAGAACTTACTTTTCGGTTTAATAGCAAAACAATTTATAATATATGTTCGTAGCTTTAATCTAATAAATTTTAAAACGATGCCTACGTAGTTAGTCACCTAACCAAAATCGCTTTTTTTATTTTAGAAACATGTCATTTTTTATTTTCGTTTAATCAAATTCGTTTTAGATAAATTTCGATACGGATTGTACATTTGTTGTTACACACCTTTACGATTTTCGCTAAAGGACTCTAATAAAAGTTTAAACAAGTAAGTTAATGTATAGTTTAAAACTGAAGTTCGAAATAAATTTTAGACATTTAAATTAAATCAATTGTTTATTTTGAAAAAGGCGATCCGTTGAAATAAGAGTTTCCCAAACTCATTTACTAAATTGTCTCATTTTCAGAAATTAAAAAAAAATGTCCCCCATGATTTTATAATGAAATTTTTTTCTTAAATACGATCTTTTTAGCTAAAAGTATTGTGTTCGAAATTTAATTTATTCTGGTACTTCTTATACACACACTTTTTAGCTGTGTTCAAAGTAGTTTAGAGGGCTTGAGAAAATAATTTACAGTTATTTGCATGAAACACCGTGTTGAATAAAACTTTTAATCTCAAATTGTCTAATTAATGACTTTAGAATATCAATAAAGTCAAAACCTGTGCTTTTTTCTGATGAATAATGCGATATGAATATTTTTTTTCCTAGTTAAAATTTAAAGCTTAATTAAATTTTAAACTAAGAGTTTATTACATAAAACAATCATAAACATCAGGTTTGTTACTTTTAATGAATGAAAAACATTTATAGAATATATTTTTTTTAGTAACACATTAAGGGTTTAACTTGCTACTAGCATCTTACATCAAGCACTTGATTACGAAAAAAAATAACTTGTTACAAGTTTGGAAAATCATCATAATCTATAATAAAAAGGCAACAGATGATACAGTTCTAGTAGTCATCAAAAATATTTATCTAAACATTGTAATTTTCTTAGAGTTTTTTTTTCAATACCTTAGTATCTTGTTTAATTGAAAGTAGTTTTATCACTATAACTTTAAAACACAACTGTTAGTAAGTTATTAGAATGAGTAAATCTCAGCATTATTACTTTTGGTTTTGAGATAATTTATTTTACATAAGGCAAATAAAAAAAAATACTGTCATTATTCTTAGAAAAATTAGAATTTATTTTAGTATATTTATTTATAACACACAATGTTTACAAACATCGAAAGTTTAATTTTTAAGCCGTGATATAACTTCTAGTGTAAATACCAAATAGTTAAATTAGTTTTTAACGTGTCGTTTATATATATTGACAGTTATTTACGACTTAAAACCCTTTTATTTTACTCTTTCACAATTGCTTTCGATTTTCTAATTTTATCTTTTTAATTATAGTAAATCCATTGACTTCTTATTACAAACCTTCATACAACCATTAGCTTTTATAGAAATTTACATTTGTTCAAAGTTATCACCAAAAAAATGTTATGTGAAAGCTAATTTTTTTCCAGTTTTACACATATTCAAAGACATTTTTGTGCGTTAATATAGTTAGTTAACGTTAAACTTAACTGCTAATAGTACAAAGAAAAAACTATTCTGGCTTATAAATTAATTTTAGAGTTCTTAACTTTATAGAAACTAATTAAAAAACTAACAAAATCCAAATTTATAAAGATCTAATTAATAAATCTAAACTCATCTGTTTAATATAAAAGAAGATGACGTAGTCATACAAAGAAGAAATATTAAATACAATATAATAAAAAGTACCATATAGATGAATTTTTTAAAGCAATGGTTCTTTTAATAACACATGTGTGCGAAATTAATAAAACTAAACTGTTAGATTGTAATGGGGAAGGAAAGTAAAAATAATTTATTTAAAAAGAAAAATGAAAGAATTAGTAGTTAATTTGATAAAATATATAAAATAGAAACAGTTAAATAAGATTTATAAATATTTTATGATATAACATACCAATGGTAAAATAAAGCCGCACACATTATACTAGTTGTACATAACAAAGACTGGAGATAGCATTTCGAGATAAAACACTATTAAATTCAATGTAAAAATTAAATAAAAGATAGAGCATTTTTCAGAATGATATTTTAAATGTTGATTTATTTTGAGTTTAGAGCTTAGTAGTAACAGTTTTTTATTAAAACCACTTTTTATATTGTGTTTAATGATATGCTGTCAAATTTTTAAAGTTTACTTTTTTATAACGTTTGTATGTTTTGATCTTTTAGTGTTGTAATTCATAGTTGTAGTATATTATTTTTACTTATTAGTTATGAACACCGAAAGTAAAGCATAATCCCTTATGCATGTTAGACTTATGAATAAATTTTAAACAATCAAAAATCAAACTACTATTTAGCCGAAAAGTATTAGTATTTTGATCTTTGCATATAGTTAAACTTCATTTTCTCTTATTAGTTAACTCTATGTGATCAACGTACTTAAACTTATGAAACATTATTTTGGCTTTGTTTTATAGAAATACACTCTGTATACTACTTGTGATTTAAGTTATCCAAATGCTACTAATTTATTACCACAATAACTAGTTAAATGTTTTTGAATATATTAATACAATTTTTATGTCAACTGTTAGCTCAAAAGGTTCTAATTTTTAAGTCGTACAACGCGACTGTGAAACACCATGTATTACACCGTTTACCAAATATTAAAGTTTGTAGAGATAAAAAATGTATTTAAATTTTAAAGATTTTTTCTTAGAGTGTTTGATCGAACTCTTATAAGTTTTATTTAATTATTTTTTATAGTACTATTATTTTTTGTTTGCAAATTTTATTAGGTAATTTTAGTAGACTAAAGGTACCCTTAAGTAGGGTAGTGTTTGTCTACTAACAAAAAGACAGAGGGCAAGTAGATTGAATATTCTCTTTCAAAAGTGGAAGAAAATGAAAAAAAACAGAATAACAAATTACATTTGATACTATCTGAATTTAATGAGAAATTTTGAGTTAAAGGTTCTTGTTTATCCAAGCGTTTAAGAGAAAGCTTGCAAGGTCATATGTTTTATTGATGCAAAGTTGCATTTGTATATTGCAGCCATATATAAATGCTCAGCAGTTGGAGAGAAGATCTTTCTAGACCACACTGCTACTGCTAACATGTTTATCAAAAAAGGAAATTTTCATTTTTGGTTATTTAATTTAAAGTTGTTTAATTGAAACAATGTTATTTCTGTATAATTGATTTTTAATTATAATTCGAAGTAAACAGTTCTTAATTTAATGTATATATTTTAAAGTGTATTTTTATAGATTTGATTAATAATTACAATATTGTGTTTCATTTAAATTTATTTCTTAACTTGATGTTGTTTTATGATGTTTGCAATTGTTTTTTAATATAGTATATCATTCATCTGTCATACCATTTTGTATAGAGTAGCCCTAGGTATTATTTGATATCAGTATTAGTTAGATTAGCATTGTTCTTGTTTATTTATTATGGCTTATAGTGTAGGTTTAAAGTACACTAAAATCATATCTATATTTTTATTTTGGTTCAATACTTTTCTTTTTATAAGTTAAAATTTTTGTCTAGCTTAAAAGTGTTCTAAAAGTTAAGCCTTTTAGCAACTTACTAGTGGGATACAAGATTTCTTTGGTAGATAGATAAACATTATACAACTTCGTTTAAACTGTCAATGACTCAGGATTAAATGCAGGTTTTTTGGAATTCTTGTTAATCAAATTTCCTCACAAACTTTCAGGCTCCTTTTTTGACTCAAAAATAAGTTTTTTTTTTAAATCACAAGACTAGAACTATCATGTAAAAATATATTACCGAACTACAAATATTACATCACAGTAAATCGCAACACTAGTTTCACTGAATTAATTTTATTGGTACAATAAATATAAGGATAGTGGTAAAACTAGCAATGAACTTGTATAAGGGTTTTATTTAATAATACTAATTTTGAATTTTGTATAATTTAGATTTAACATAAAACTAAGATACTTTAATAAAAATGCATTTTTTTCACTTACGCTTATC
This sequence comes from Thalia democratica, assembly GCF_965202585.1. Classification (NCBI taxonomy): domain Eukaryota; kingdom Metazoa; phylum Chordata; class Thaliacea; order Salpida; family Salpidae; genus Thalia; species Thalia democratica. The sequence goes on from NC_139167.1 coordinate 83,081,963, forward strand.
GATTGTAAAATCTAAAAGATTACTTAAATTATATTACATAAAACATCAGCTTATTTATAAGCATTACTTTTGTTGTTAGTATTAAAAAAGATTTGTTATTCACAAAATTGAATAAAATGTTTTGATTACTAAAAAAATACTTTGTGAAGATTAAAACAAGTTTAGTTTTAAGTTAACTTTAAGTTAATTATGTATTTTAGTAATTATTATATATGATTCTATACATATAAAATACGTTTGTACGAATACTTTTGCACTAAAGTACGGCAGTAAAAAGACTTTCACATTAATATAAGCATTTATTTAAAACTAATGTGTACTTTATACTTAACTATAAACATATCAAAAAACCTAGGCATAAAAAGCAGAAACTATTTACTATGCTAATAAATATTACGCAGGTCAAAGACTTCTGTTTGTAAAATCTACAATGTTATTCCTACCTCTAATTTACAAATAAGCTAAATTTTTTGTTGAGTTACGTTTAAAATTTACAATCTTAAATTAGCGACAGTTTTACATAAATAAATTCCTAAGCGTCGTTTATTAATGGAACGAAAATAAAAATATTACATTTGATCGAAAAGAAATGTAATTATGATTTAAGACTTATTTTCATTAAGAATTATAAACAATTTAAATACGTTCACAACATCTTTTTTTTTTCAACAATTTGCTTTACTTAAATATTTTCTACGTCAATAAAATCAGTCTAAATTGTTTTTAATAAATCACGAAACTAGTAGATTCGTGTGTATAATTTTTAGTTTGAATTCAGTTTTTTCTTCAAAATTTATAGGACAAAACGTGTTTAACTTTTATTATAACCTAAAATAACTGAACTGATTTTTATTTTGTAAAATAAGAAAATATCTAAATTACAAATTTCTAAATTCTTCTGTTTTTAAAATAGGAAGATGTTGATACACATTATTTGTCTCAGAATTGTTTCGGGTATTTTTTTAGTTTTGCTTTAGTAAAAGTACTAATATACTTAAGCCGATGCTTTATAATAGGAGTGGGCAACGTAAAAAATTGACGGGCCGGATACAAAAAAAATTGGTCCTCAGCGGGCCGGAGCATTTCGAGTAAGTGATCTACCGGATTCAGTTGGATCCTTTTTTAGATCCGGATCTTTATTCAAAAATAATATCCGGATCCGGCTTAATACTAGTTTTAGACAACGTTTCGTATACGAATAGAACTAATTTCAAAAGACTTGGATTCGGATGGATGCTAATTTATCTGGTGATTTAAAATTTTGAATCAATTTATTAATTACCAAGGTTCCTAAGTACAAAATTTTAAGTGAATTTTTATTAATGACTCATAATTTTATATTTATAACAACTCTGGACCGAATTAATACTAGTTAGTTTTATAAAAACAATAATTTACTTACTAAAAGTTACTCGAGCCTAATATTTCAAACTAAAACATTAAAAATTTTTAACTATTGGAAATTATCTAATTTTGATCATCCTTGGCTCGAGGCTTATTAATAACATTTTTCAGAAGTTAACTAACATTACAATATTAACCTACTATCTTTTAATTAAAAAAAACTTGTAAAGATTCATTCAAAATTTTGTTAGATTGTAAACTGTTATTAGAAACATGCACAAATAATATTCCTAAACAAATCATACTTAAAGTTAATGAGATATTGTTTTGAAATATTGTTACAATTTGTCATCATTAAACTTAACCATTTAATAAATCAAAAATTCCTTAATTAAAATATCAATAGCAAAAAGAGTGCAAACTGTAGTCTCAACTTGGAATATTCTACTAAAATGTAAAGTCGAGCAGTTTTACTTAAAGTAGGTGTTAATGTTATTAAAAACTACTTTTCTTAACATTTATAAGAACAACTCACTACACATCTAGGAAATACATCACTTTTTTACATGTCATTTTTTATGAAAATCATAATGATAGGTAAGATCATCAAAACTAGTTCAGCAAACATTTTTTTTAGATAATTTGAGAAAGAAATAATTCAACTGACTTGAAACAGAACAAGGTACTATGACAAAAGAGTGTTTTTATTACTACAAAAATTGAAAGTTATTTTTAAAAACGTTTTCAGGTTAAAGTCTTACAATTTATTTTGTTAAAATAATTTAAAACAGGTTTTGTACAAATTTTGTAATATTTGCATCGGCTTGTACGATTTCATATTAATTTTGAAAATGCCTAGCGGGCCGGATCATCCACTCGCGGGCCGGATAAATTTTGTCCGCGGGCCAGATTCCATTTAAACTTAAATTACGTTTGGGGGCCGGTCATTTTGACTCTGGGGGCCGGATCCGGCCCGCGGGCCGTACGTTGCCCACCCCTACTTTATAACCTATCATATTTATTAATGAAATTTTTTATATTTCATTGAAACTTTTTTTTTTTTAATACCTTATACTTAGTATTATTTATGTTACTTTTTGTAATCACACTTTTTGTAAATATTCTTTTACAAAGCAATGTATTTTTTATTTACAAGATCAATTTCTGTTTGTTAAAGACTCAATATTTTAATATATTCTAGTAAAATATTAATAAACCTACAACTTTAAATTATATACACCGCTTTATACTGTTTGTTTGTATGCTTCGAATATGAACCATTCTTATTTTTTAAAGGTTTATTTATCACGTTAGATTAAATTAAAAATTACAAGTAGTATTTTCAATGTCAAATTAAGTATTTAGCTCACTATATATGCACTAAAACTTATAAAGACAATTTTGTAAACTAAATTAATAAAAAAGCATACTAGTAAATAGACACACAATACTACACATCACAGTGAATTTACAGGTCACAGTAAATTGCAACATTAGTTGTAATGATTTAATATTCGTGTAATGCACACCTATTTTTTTTTTCTCTCGTTGATTACGACATACTATTCATACTTATATTTCTTAGTTCAAGGATAAATAAAAAACTTCTTTAATTAAAAAAATTAGAAATCGACACAATTAAATTATTAGTTTAGAAATAACAAGCTAACTGTAAAAAATCAAAACCATATACTTTTTTTAAATGCATGAGTTAAACTTTTTTCGTCTCACACATAAACAAAAAAGAAATTTAGCATTCCAATTTTTAAAGCAATCAAGTTGAAAATTCAATATAAACTAAATACTACATATATTGTAATTCTAGTTAAAAAAAATCAATCAATTTATAATTTCGTTATACGACTAAGAAAAGAAATCAAGAACATATATTTAACACCAAAAATAAAATATATAAGTTTAAATTAAGCCAAAGTTTAATATAATAACAATAAAAAAAATTTCGGTCTTATAATTAAGTCAGTTAATTTTATAAACGTGATATCTATTATATATCTATGTATGATAATTAAATATAAATTATTCCGAATCAAAATACTTTACTAAGGTATTTTTAGATGTTTTACAAGTATCAGAATATATAATTAAAAAGGTAACATTATATATATAATAGGTTCCATAGCAATATAAGTAAAATTAAATGTTTGATTATCAGGTTTTTTCTAAACTGCTTCTAGTTACGTAGTATTATTATACAAAAATATTACTGTGTTTTATAAATTAAAATTATATGAAAATTAACAAATTTTTAAAATAATGTTTTAATACTTTAGTTAAACAAAAGCTTAAATTTTTTGTTATGTTTAAAAAAAAAGGTTTTACATTATTTTAAGAAGAACATGAATTTAGGTCGAATAACTAGACTATAATTTAAGACTTGTCTAAGTTTAAATTTTATAACATGGTTAAAGTGGTGTAAATATTTTTAAAACCAAATTATTAACGAAATTATATTAGTACATACCTTAACTCTATTTATAACAAAACTGTACTTAAACTGCTTATTGGCAAAAAAGTCGTACAAAACCTAAAAGTTTTATATAAAATATATTACATTTAATTTTTTAAGATTGCTTTAAGTTAATTAGTCTAGTTTTAATTGTTTGCACTCTAACAAAAACTTTTTTACTCTAAAAACTATTTACTTTCTGTATCTTGAAAAAAAAATTAAAGAAGTACATAAAAAATAATAATCATATGACAAATCACATGAATAAATATAGTAAAAAAAAAACTTCAGTTTCATATATTAATTCAAATCAGTTTGGAAATGTTCCTTGCCACATTTTAAAAGTTCTGTAAAAAAAAATTGAAAAATGAAAAATAAATAAAAATTAAAAAAAAAAAAAACTCAATTACTATTATTTATTTTTTGATAATTAATTAATTTTTTTTTAGTTATATAAAATTTGTTTTTAAAGGATATTTTTAGATATGCAAGGAAAATTTTCTAACCATTTAGAGTAATTATCTCAAAAAAAAAAGATTTCTTTAGATAGTTAAGTTGAGTTTTTGTATTTTAGATGGCTCTTTTAATCTAAGTCAACCTTAAAAGCTAATATTAACTGTTCCACTGTTTTTTTTGTTAACTCTGTATTTTGTTTGCTGAGTCCTATAAATACTTTGTTGTCGTTGTTAGACTCTACTTTAATTTCATGTTTTACATTTTATTTTCTACATTTATCACCTAAATTCATAAAATTTATAGTACTGCAAGTTTTGAAAAAATAGTAGATAAGTATGTCTTATACTCCCACAAAAAAAACTTAAAAAAGTGCTGTATCTTAAAAATAATAACTGAAAAAAGTCAAAAACAATCGAACTTAATGCTGAAAGGATTTCACATCAAGCTATTATTATATTTAATATTAAACTATTTGATGTGTAAAAATTTTTGTGTAACTAAATTATGTTGTAAAAATATCAAGTTTATAACGTACTTTGTGTAATATTTTAACTTTATTACATTTTATTATTTTGAAAAACTTAAGTTTATAAATGCTTGGATTTATTTATAGTTTGTTGTATTTAAGCATATTATTTCAATAATTTATAATTAATCACCAATAACATTTTTTTATACTGCTATAGAATATTAATTTTTATTAATATTTTTATCTGTCTCATTAAATTTTTGTTTGTAATTTATTACAAATTTTATGCTCATATATTTTTAGATTGACAAACTCAAATACATGCAATTTAACTATCCGTCAAATAACACGGGTATATAGTTTAAATAATTTGAATTTTTAGATATACAAACTTTTTACACGAAATTATAAATAATTTATATTTTTCTTTATTAAATTTAAAACTAATTCAGGTTAAGTATTAAACTTAACTCGAAATAAAGTTACGACGAAAGTAATAAAAAGCTTTAAATTTAGATTAACATTAATTTAAATTTCAAAATACATTGATTCGAATAAATGCTACAATTTTATTATTTTAATTTGTTCAGCAGTTAACGAAGGAAGTATAAAAAAAAAGCATCAACTTCATATTTTTAGTTGAGTTGTAGTACGATCATTATTACAAAAATTATCATTTAATATTCTAGTTTTTAACACTTTGTTGGCTTATTACATTAGGTACGTTTTAAAATAATAAAATAACTTAAGACAACTTTGTTAAGTCATTACTACTTTAACATATTACATTAATTTTGTTTGTAGATACTTTCAAGAACTTTTGCAAATGATTATTGTTTCGATCATCTCAACTTTCTTGTAAAGGTAAAACTATGTGTAAATGTTTATTAAATTTATTTGAAACTATTTGCTGTTCAATTTCGTAGAATCTTTTGAAAATTTAATTATTATCGTCGATCGCTAATTTAAATTTTAGTTTTTTTATGTTTTCTTTAAAAAACTATAAAAAATGTTGTTTAGTAAATACACTTAATTTTTTTTTAATTGTGAGTATTTATTCACTCAAACAATATCTACTTTAGATTAAGTGTGGTTAGTAAAAAAAAAAATTTAGGAAAAAAAATCGACAAACAAACAGTAGCATATCAAGTAAAAAGAACTAAATTATTTCATTTTTGAATTATAAATAAACCTTATGGTCTTATCTACATACTAGAGAAAATGTTTTTGGAGTTTGTTAATTTATAGTCTTTTCATAATTTCTTGTTTGACGTCATATATGTAGAAAACGTAAATTACTAGATCTAATTTCTAAAGAATAATAACAGCAGTTTTGGATATACAATTGTATATGATAAGCATAATTTTAAACGTGTCGTCGATCTTTTACATCTTACACGTAAACAATCATAAAATTAAATGTTAACACTTTTTTTCGTGTTAATTTTTACGTGATTTCACTGATTTGTCAGCAAATTAATTGGCCTTACTGAAGGTATTAGTAGGGTATTTAGTGTTGTTAAATTACTACTAAACTGTTATTAAGAACAGTATGGATTCTTTTATTTCTCTATATATTGTTATAATAACTTTATTGATTGCTAGTCATTGTGCAACTATATTTAATCTTTTACAAATATTACACCTCTAAAAAAAATTAATAGCTTTACTATAAATTTTTATGTAACTTTTCATTAAACTTTTAATATTTTAGTTTTAACATACTACTTGATTTATATAAAACCAAGACATTTAAATATTACATTATAAACTTATTAACAATTAAGTTTTTTGTTAGTTGTATTTTTTTTTTGCAAATTTAAGTATTAGTTTCTAAGCTTGGTAACTCAATAACGTCATAAGTATTAACGAACAACCATTACTTTAACATTATTAGTATTTATATTGATTAATATTTTGTAAAGGCAGTTAATGTCAACATTTTACTTTTTAACGTGTCATTGATCTTTTCTATCAGACACGCATAAAGGAAAAACGAAAAAAAGTTTTGTTTTGGTTATTGTCAATTAATACTTTAGGTACATTTACAGAGTGTGTATCAGATCACAGCTTATTTATTATTATGACCTCTAACGGTTTTAGTTTAAAATCTGATTAAAATTCTGCAAATATTAATTCATCTTTAACTGATTCAAAATTAAGTTTTTTTTTATATATTTCGGTAAACTTTGATTTTAATTTTATACATTTTGGAGCTACGTGTTTGATAAAGCTAGTCAATAACAAGTAAATAACTGTCAATTATAATTATAATGCCTAATGCGTGAACCTATAGTTTGTGTTTTATAAACTTAAACAGAATGTTCAACTGTTTCATAATAATCTTTTATTTATAATTATTATTTTATAAATATCGCATTGTGACAAAGTTTTTTGAATTTTATAAGTAACTTGATCTAAAAACAGTTTTTTTTAATTTAAACTTTGATACGACAATGGAAAAGATCAATAGCCCATTAAAATTGATATCAAAACTACAACATTATTAGTAATTAGGTAATTAAATATAATTTTAAAATGATGTTTTTAGTTTAATGTATATAACTTCAGAAAATAATATCAAATTTCACAAGCTATTTTTACAAAAAGTTATATATAGTTATTTGTAAAAAAAAAAAAAAAATTATGTAATAAATTGCAGACGATACAAAAAATTTTAGCCATTCTAACACAATTCTACAAAAATCTTTGTATAAAATTTATCATTGGCTAAAAGAAAGAAAACTAGTTTTAAATCCTAGTAAATGTCAGGTTCTAAACATTCAAAAAAATACATCTAGTATCACTTCTGAATTTAGAATAAACAACATAAGGTTACCTTCAACTAAAGTGTTTAAAGATCTGGAATTTTTATTACTGAAAACCTAAAATGGAACCACCATATCAATTACGTTTATCAAATTGCATAAACTATTTCTTTTCAAGTTTTAAAGAGTTTTAAATCTACAGATATAAACATTTAAAAAAAAAATTATCTCGTCTACATTCGTCCTAAGTTAGAATACAACGCACCAATTTGGTCTCCATACCTGAAGAAAGATATAAACCATCTTGAATCCATTCAAAGAAAATATACAAGAATAGTCTTCAACTGTTGCAACATCTCATACACATCTTATTTTGATAAACTCTCAAAACTTGGTATTAAGTCTTTAGAGTATAGAAGGATTGAGTTTGACTTAATTACTTTTTTCAAACTGATTAATAGTGAAACTACAATTAATTTACAGTCTATTTTTGAACCTCATAAATGTACTTATTTACTGAGAGGTAGTAGCAGAAAATTTACATGCAGACATAATTTCAATAATAATGTTTGGCATGATTCTTTTTTTTATCGTTCAGTTGAATTATGGAACAAGCTTCCAAATGAATTAGTTTCTTGTAAAAAAGTTGAGCATTTTCGGTTAAGGTTAAAAAAGTTTGATTTAAATAAATATTTTGTTAGCAAAACTCATAAGTGATTTTATTGTTGTTATTTCTTCATTAACCACTATTTGTATTTGTCTAATTTGGTTTAACCAAGAGCTTTATTTTATTAGCGGCGCCTTTCCTCTGTGTATAACAAAACCTGTTTCTTAATTTATAGTTTATTGGCCTGTTAAAGTGCTAGGGGCCTTGGGTTTTTAAGTTTTGTTTATAGTCAGTGTTCTAAACATTTATCAGCTACTACGAAAGTCCAACAAACGCTGAGTTATCTGAGTATTAAAGATTTGAAAGTAAATATGAAGTAGGCTCTCCTAACAAAAGTGAAAAACGTTGTTCATATAAAAGCGGTTCTAGTTATACGAATAAAAGTGAAACAAGTTGTATGGATAAAAGTTAAGCCGGTTACTCAAATGAAGGCTGAAACAGTTGTTCAAATAATGTGAAGCCAGTCGTTTAAATGAAAGTGAAACCAGTTTTGGATAGAAACCATTTGTTCGGATGAAGTTGAAGTAGGATATTGTTGTTCTCTTTTCGGAAGCATCGGAATTATAAATTTTGTGTTATAATTTTTGTGTTTTTATTTTAATTTTTAAACTTTAATTAGTTTAACTCAGTTTTTTTTTTTTTTTCATTTTTAATGTACAATTTTGGTTTATTTTTGTCTTTTTGTTGTATGTCTTTCTGTATAAGTAGCCTAAGTTTTTATGCCTGGGTCCTTCGTATGACAAAAAACTTACAATAATAAATACGGCATACTAATTTGAAATTAGCATAATAAAAAGAAGAAATACAAATAACTTTTAAAAATGGTAATATTCTACAACGTATTAATAGTTTCATTTTGTTTATAATACTGTTTAATACATTTTATTATTCTTAACTTAAAAAGTATCAGAATTCATTGCATACATAAGAATCAAATATAAATTAAAAAAAAAAAATTAGTTAGTTATAGAAATAAGTCATTTATCTTTTAATTTTTTTATACCGAAATAAAAGTTTTAATTCAGTTATAATATCAAAAATGTCTTTTGCCTAAAATATACAATATTTAAGTTTTTATCTTTATATGTTTAAACAAATTTCTAAAATTAAGTGTCTTTTGTATTTTTTTTTGTACTAAACTGTTAATTTAAGATAGTAAAAACAGTTCTAAAATATTTTTTTAAGTTTTACCACTTAACTTGTGATAATTTTAAAATCTTTTGTTATAAACAACTAATAAATCCTAAATAACTTTTTTTTTTGTTGCTCGTCTTTTATTTTACAACTGATATTTTTAGATTCTTATTGCAGATAAAGAATTGGTGTAATGCTTAATAAAAAAGAGGTTTTTCTCTTCGCTAATGACTCAATTAAGTTTTATACTTTTGTTAAAAATGTTTAAGAAAGTTAATTGTCCATTCCAGCTGACTTATATTTTTTTGGCAAGTAGTTTGTTTACTGTTAATAAGTTTCGTTATAACTTTATGTTGTGAGCTGTGTTTTAACTGGGTAGCTACACAAATAGGCTATTTTAAAAGCTTTAAAACTCAGATGTGTGTGAAACTTTTATTTCAAACACTTTAAATAAATCTTAGAATTCCCAGAATAGTTTTTATGACTGTACTGTAGTTTACTAATTGTAGTTTTTTCTTGTTTTTTTACACTTTGTGTACTTTTTAATGATGATGATATTTTTTCTAGGTATTTGAGCTTGATTTACAACGATTAACTAGCTTTTTAAACTTTTAATGAACTTAGGCTGGTTTGATACAACTCAGACATTTTGCTTTTTATATGACAACCATGTAAAAGACTAGTTACGAATAAGATATTTTATTTAAGTATTCTGGAATTAATCATATTAAAGAATTTGTTCTAGCTTTCTATTATACAAACAGGTATTAATTTTATTAAATTAACTAATTAATAAATTTTTTAATGAATGTAAACTATTTAACACGCAAAAACTTTTTTTTGAAGTTAATACTCTTAAAAATATGAAAAAAGGGGTTGATAATATAACAAATATATAAAAGTAACTAATAAATTGTCTTTCAAGTTTGGTTTTTATAGAGAGTTAAATTGTATGTAAAATTACAAAAGTATTAAATTTAACTTAGTAAGTTCTTATGAAAGTACATAGTTTATTAACACTTAAGTATATTAGTCAATGTAAATTTTATTCTAATTTTATTTAATTTAGTTCAAATAGTCATTCTTTGTATAGCTAAAAGTTATTTAAAATGATAAGGTGAATAAAAGTAAAACTTTTCTCTAGAGTAACTAAAACTAAAACCAAAAGATTATTCAAATGTCACTAAAACTAAAACTGCGGCCCGCGAAGACTATGTAAACTTGAAATTTGGCCCGCGACCACCAACTGCCTGCCGACCCCTGTAGTAGAGTAAAAAATAAAAATTCTTATATTTGATTAAATTTTAATCAATTTTTAATAGTATAATAAGTTTATACTAATAGTATTTGTAAAATAAAAGACTATTTTATTTAATTGACACACAAATGTAAAAACAATTGTGAATGAAATCTAAATGTTTAATTTCTTAGTGACATAATTAATTTTGCCACAAACAAAAATTATTGTTTTGGTTTCTATGTTCATGCAGTTTTTTTAAAAAGTTTCAAATCAGTAATAAAAATTTAAAGTCGTGCAATGCGACTGTAACTTGAATTTTTATTTTTTAAATGAGCTGTGTTAAATGTTTTATCGTTCTAAAGGTTTTTTATGATGTTAAATTAATATTTACCACCAAAACAATTTCTAACCTATTTAGTTATAATGATAATTTTATGAGTATAAATTTATACTAATAACTAAGTTGAATAAAACATAAGTTTCTTCAATGTTTTAAGATAAAAATTTATTTTTTACAAGTAAGTCTATTGATAATATTTTTGAAATAAAATTTCCTCATCAACCACAGATAATAGAAGGCTTATTAAAGTAAGTGTATATGTCCCTAATAATGTTAAAAATAAATAAATAACTCAAATAAACATAAACTTTGGTAAAAGATTTTAAGATATACAAATAAGGTTAATAGTAGAAAATATGCAACTAAAATTAGCTTTACTAACTTGTTCAAATTATTACTAATCATATTAAAGTTTTTTGCTCTATTTATAAATTTACGTTTAAGTATCGATAACATTTAAATATTAGACTTTTAAATAAATGAACTTATTGATCATAGCATAGTAAATAGTAAGAGTTTATTTTGTTAACTTTAAATATAACACGTTACTATTGCTGTAAAGCTTTTTATAAAAATCACTTAACTATTTGTGTAGAAAATTTCTTAAAACAAAGCAAAATACTTAATACATTTTTTTAATATTCTAGTCTGTCATATAATTCATGTTAGTTAAATAGCAAATGTTTGCAGATATTTGTTTTAATTTGAAAAAAATAGAAAAGTTATAAATAACTATTAAATTAGGTTTGCAAGTATATTAAAAAAAAAATTATTGAATTCTAAAACTATTTTTAGGTAGAAAATATAAGCTAGCTAACAATAATGTTTATTTGTTAATTGTTGTTCCAAGTATTAGTTAAAATTTTTCAGTAATTTTTTATTTTGTCATTTTCATTCTTTGACGCTTAATGTATAGAAACCCAAATGGAAATATCTATATTTCATCTTAAATTTCAATGCAACTCTTATTATATGCAAAACATGTTTCCCATTAGTTTTAAACGTGTCGTTGATCTTCTCTATCAGACACGTAAAATTTTATATAAACAAACTTTAACTCGTTTTATTTTCAAGTCACATACTTAGCATAAAAAAAAGTTTAAGTTCTAAATAAACTTTAAAATATTTATTTATTGTTCAACTTTTTCAGAAATATACTTGTTTCTAATTAGTTTAATTTCAAAAGAAAATATTTATGAAAGAAACTACTTTTACTTGACGTCATATGTATAAAACAACAATTTAATAAATTTGCATTATGATTATAAATAGATATGGAAATTATACTCTACATGTTAATATATGAGCCTAGTTTTAAACGTGTCGTTGATCTTCTCTATCAGACACGTGAAATATATAAATACAAATATAGTTTTAAGGTAAAAGCTTATTAATATATAAAGTAAGTAACAAGTAGTAATAGCTGTTTCGGTTGTAATAATTATTATGTTCAAGTAAAATTTAAAGCACTAAAGTTAAACAGATACCTTTTAGTTTTTAAACATTCAGTAAAAGTTTGTCATAAACTCTTTAAAACAATAAAATTTTCTTTTACTGAGAGGAATCGCTTGATCATTGAAAAATATAATTACATGCCTAGTAAGTTTTTGTACAGATGTTATTGCCTATTTCAAAAAATGATCTAAGTGTCAAAAAGTTCCTGTGCTACGCTTTAATTTGTATTCTTATAATGAGAAAAAGTTAATAATTATTTAGAGAAATATTGTTTTTTTCAAGAAAAAATAAAAATTCCATAGTTTGAGTTGAGTCAAGGGTTATTTTGTGAGAATTTTAATAATTGAAAAAAACACCATAAAACTAGTTAAAGTTAATATTACATTATTCTAACTTTCTTTTAAAGTTTGAATAATTGATTTTTTTTTTCTAAAATTTTCATTATTTGTAAATATATATATACCGCATAACTTTTTACTTTATATTTATACTTATATATTTATTATAGTTATAAAAAACTAAGCATTTTATTCGGGAATATCTAAAACTTTTCTTTGAAGTTTAACTAAAAGTTATTGAACAGTAAAAATAGTCTATATTTTTGCTTCAGCTTACTTTGATATATGTATATTTTTTTGCTTGTAATATTTTTTACTTTGATTCTTATTTTGAAGCATAAAACAAACTTTTGTACTATCGCAACCTAGGTGAACTTTTATAGTTTCAATAAAAATGTTTTTGTCAATAACAAAATAAATGTTCTTAATTTGACGTATCAGATATGAATTATGACTGCAGTTTACTATCTTGTTTTACTGAAGAGGTCGCAATTTTTTGTCGTAAATAAAATATTTTGTTTACACACTTCTATTTAAATAAGCTCTTTACATTTTAGTAAATTCTACAATTTTTGTTAGAACAAATAATTATGTATGTATTAAGTTAACGAAACACTTGTTCAAACTATAAAATATATAAGTAATAGAGATGCTTTTTTTAAGTGCTATTCCACAAAGCTTAATTCTTATTTGAAATTTTTAAGTTTCAATTACGTATAGCAAAAACTTGGTTACATGATGATTAATATAAACAAATAAATATTTTGGCTAAGTCTTAAAATCTGTACATTAAATATTATATTTTTTGTTATATTTGTCTCCAGAAAACTTCATAATAAACAATATTCGTTTAAATTACTTAGTGACGTCAATTATTTTGAAACAATCATTGAACTTTAAAGTAACTTCAAAAACAGTTTAGAAATTTTTTAGCTTTCCAATGAAACATTTGAAAGTTTTTAACGTGCAGTTGTTCATCTTAATCAAGCACGTAGTAATTGAGTTCAGTTTATAAATACTCGCAACTTAAACTCGACAGATAGCAAATTTTTACAGCATTTGAAATAATAAGTATAATGTTACCAATTTTTTATGTATTTCATATTTATTCTTTTATATACTTATATACCTGTTTTGGTTAATAACAGAGTTAAAGTTATTTAAATTACTAAAGACTGTATACAAGTCTAACTTGAAAACAATATTTTTTTTACTTTTCGAAATTTATATGCACATTTAACATTGGTATTATAGGTTTATTTCCAAGTAAAAGCTAGCAATAAATTGTTTTATCAAATATAACTTACTAATTCTTTTATGATCGTGTTATACTTACTACAAAGTTAAGCGTAAAACAGGTATATTATATTTAATAACATGGCTAATTTTATTATTATTCAGTTTTAAAAAATTATTATTTAGTGTCTGTTGTAAACAATCGACACAACCTTTAAAACTAAATGGCAATAAGACTACGAAATAATAAATTTTCAAACATTTTTTATTAATTAATATTGACAAGTCTTTAGCTACACCTGATGTCACTAAACCAAAAAAAAATTCTTTAGAAAATAAAAGTTTTAAATACATCTTTAAAACTTTCTCAGAATGACTTATTATGATAACACAAATGTTATTTAACTGCTCAAATAATTTTTTGCTTAAAATAACACCTTATATTTTTTGACTTGTTTAAAATTGTATGTAACAACGATAATTAATATTGCCAAAACAAATACACTTAAATAATAGAAAATAATATACTTAAAAAAGTTACATTATGTTTGATATTTAATTTATTTTGTACCCTTGTTTTTCAATGTAATTTTTATCCTAATATAAAAATATTAATACTTTGAGGTTATTACCATAGCTTTTAATGTACGACTGATATACTACTCTGTACAAATCATATGTCGCTTTTTAGTAAAAAAAATAATTTATCTAATTTAAGTTTAAAAGCAGAGCATATAACTTCAACAATGTATCAGATATCATAAACTTTCTAGTTTAAATTTAACAAATGTATACAAGTCAGTATGATAATATTACGTGTCTGATATAACAGATCAACGACACGTTAAAAACTAAAATGATTTAAGAATACACGTCGTTAATTTTAACATTGAAATTTAAATTTAGTTAAGACATTAGATATTGTCGTTAATTGCACATTACGTAGTTAAACTAAAACAAAAAAAATTATGAACTATAAACATAGAGACATTAAAACATAACTTTTATGCTTATTCAGAACACTTTTTTTTATCAATAGTGGTTAAAATAAGTTTTTAGTATAAATTGCTGCTTTAAATAATAATTTAAGATTATGGGTTGTTTCAAGTGTATTTACAACATTTTTAAACATATATAAACCTATAAACTCGAGTATATAAGAATAAACTACATATGCACTAAGTAAAATAAATACATTAAATTATTTTTATTTTAATTTTTTCTTCAAAATAACAAAACAAAAATCAAAAATACGTAAGATAAATTCAATTTATATTTTAACAGTAATAAAAACGAGAAACAGAAATATTTGTAAATGCTAAAACAATTTTATCAAAAACCTAGCAAACCTATACAAATAAAATAATAACTTATTATTTGAAATTTTAGTAAAAGTCGAAATGTTGTAGATTTAATTTTAAGAAAGTAACAATTTTTTCATTTAATTTATTTATTAAGTAGCTTTTTGAGCATAACTAATTTACTTGTCTTAAAAAAAAAGTACAACCTTCATATAATTGAAACACAGAGATATTTGCTAAATTTTACGATTAATTAATGTCTTCAGATCCTAATCAACATACAAAACAATTTAGTTTTGTTGTGTTTATTAGGTATTGCTAAACTTTACCTTACAAAGTTGCATGACATTTAGTTAAACAAAAAAAAAATTAAAAATCTTTTTCAAAGTCGTATGTATATAAAAAAAATCATTTGTTCAGTGGTAATTAGCATATTATGTAAATTTTTTTCTTAGCTTTAGAAGTTATTTTATTGTTCGAAAGCTTTCATAAAGTTACAATCGATTTAAACTATAGACTACTTAGTATATAAATCAGGGTTTCCCAAACTCATTTACTAAATCGCCCCCTTTTCAGTAAATTGAAAAAAAATCGCCCCCCACGATTTTACAAAGTAGTTTTTCTTTTGAGTACAAACTTTTGAGCTAAAAAAAGTTGTGTACGAAATGTAATTTAGTCTTGTACTTCTTAGGCACGCACTCTTCAAAGTAGTTTACAGGGCTTGAGAAAATAATTTACAGTTATTTTCTTAGAAGCCCAGTAAAGTGTATTAAAATACTTAATTATTAAAAAGCCTTGTGTAATCTGTAATCAATCCTGTTTAAATATGATCTGCTTTGAAACTATTGAAACTTTTACGTCAGTGGTGGACAACTTTTGTAGTCAGCAATTCATATTTACTAAAAAATATTTTCTATTTTCAACTCGTTAGAAAATGTAATTGCGGGCTGCATGATTTAGAAAAATTACAAATAAGAAAATTAAAAAACTCGAGCAAAATAGTAATAAAATGATTTAGTATTATTGTGATCTATGAAATATTTTTGTGAACTGAAAACGAAATGAAAGCGTATATCAAAATATTAAATATCAAAAAAATAAATTTTATTTATTTTGTACAAGTAGTTTTCAATTTACTTAGCGGGTCGAAATTCGACTGGATCTACGACTGGATCTAAGCCGTACGTTATCCACCTGAAATCTTAACTTAAACCTGACATTTTAATAATATCTCATATAACAAATTTCGGACATTTAGAAGTTAATACTAAGTAACTTATTTAAGCCGCACAAAATACTTAAATTACTTTATAAATAGGCTTTTTTTAAATATCTATACCAGAGATTAAAAAACTATAAAAAATTAACAGTTTATTTTACACATAATGAAATAAATATTAAAATATTATTTCTGATCTATTTAAAGGAAGTTTGACCGACTGATTGATTATCTCACATGAAAAGTGGTTTCATCAACAGCTTCAGTTAATGCAGTAATTTTAATAATTTTAATGCTAAGATATATTGTAAGCAAGTTAGTTGTAAAGTTAAAAATTTAATTTTTAACTTTAAAAACTTTTTTTTTTGTAGTAGAATACCATGAAATAGCATTTGACTTGGAATAATCTTTAGGGAACTAAACTTTAATTCTAAAAATTATTTTTAATTATTTAAATTCAAAAAAAAATCCAATGTTTTACAGTTAATTATGTAAACAGAAAGTAATCAATTTAAAAAAATTTTTAAACAGGTTTAAATTTTGTTTTGTAACTGTAGCAGTCTTTTTGATGGCTTATATAATTCTGTTTAAAAAGTTTTTTTTCTAGCTATTAGCCTACAATAATTTAACAGAGGGAAATAGTGAAAAACTAAAAGCTAGTGTTGAAGTATTAAAATAAACTAAGTATATTCTAATTGCTAATATATATTGAATTCAGATAAAACAAAAAACAGTTGTATTAATAGTTTAAAACTCCTTATATTATAATAAACTTTTGAACAATAATAAATCAAGTTAGAAAATAAAATTGTGTTTAAGAAACTTTTAAATGAAAATGTAGAAGTCATTTCAAATAGAGACCTCAAATTTATACTCTTTTAAAACCAAAAAAATATTTTAAAAAATAAAAACTTTAATGGTTGTCAAAATACTACAATCAGATAATAGTTTTATAGTGATATAAGTTGTATACAGATTTAACTAGTAATAACAAAAACCTGTCAAATAAAGGTCTTTCAAACAAATATTTTAATCACTATGCTATAAAAACTTTTAGTGTAATGTATAACAACGAATATCAACTACAAAATTAACCAGGTCAAAATAAAATTATTAAAATCTTTAAAACATAAACTATTTAATAAATATAGTAGACTTCCGCTTGAGTTCGCACTTTGACAAAAATCAAAAAGTGCAAACTCAATAAATTATTACCATATTTTTTTACAAAATGACAAATTTCAATATGTTATATGCAATGATGTTAAGTAAAAAACATGAAATCCACTAAAACATAAAACAAGCTTTCATTAAAAAAAATAGATCTATATACTATTAAATATTATATATATTTTGTTTTATTAATATTTAGTTAGTAATAGACTTTACTTAGTTAAATTTAAGAAAATATAAATTTGCACTTTTTTTTGGGTAAAAAGTGCGAACTCAAGAGGAAGTCTACCGTAAATAATATTTATTAGGCATTATGCAAACCTGTTGTAGAATAAATAGCTTAATAAAGTTGTTATTATAAAAAGACTACTTAAATACAATACAAACCAGGTTAAATAAGAAATACTTTAAAAGATCAAATAAAATTAAAAAACTTCCATAAAATAATGTCTGCTACTGAAGTCTAATATAACGTTAAGGATGAGGAATATGACTGCTTGCAAATTTTTCTAATCTAATTCTTAATTAGTAAAATAGAGCCTTAAGTCACCTCCTTTATATATCTAGACTAGACCTTTTGCTCAAGATGTTGATAACTGAACTTAAAGCTTTCTCAACAACATAGCTAGAAGGAAAAGCTATAAACAACAATCTAAATTCCTCTAAAATGATTAAATACTTTTGCCTTAGTTTTTGTTGAGTCCAAAAGCTTTCATATCGTTCTTTGGAAGAATTTACTTTAAGTTCAAGGTCAGTTTGTAAGTCTGAGAAGGTTTTCTGTAAGTCGTTTACTTCAAAAGTATTTGCCTCGAAGGGATCCATACTTTTATCTATATGATAGCTTTTTTGTGTCAAATCTAAATTTTACTACTTAGAATGTTGAAATTGTTAAAAATTCCAGAATTTTTCCAGGTTTTTTTTTTTGATTAAATTGTCAAATTCTAGGTTTTTCCAGGTTTCTAGGTAAATAGGCAACCCTGTATAGTTTTATTTCTTAGTCTAACTTAGTGACTTTTCAAAAAGCAACTGGAAATATCATGAGGTGATAGTTAGTAATAAATAACATAAATTTTTACAAACCATTTATAACCCCAAATAACATATATGTCAGGTTATAAAATAGTGAGAGGGATTCCAATCGTCTATGATATATGTAATTGTTAAATATGGAAATATATAAATGAAAATATAGTACTTACTTGAAAGTAGGAGTCATAAGCACTAGATTTTTTTCTTTTTTTTCATAAATAAAATAAACTTTTTTGTTTAAGTTTTACCTCAGGGTCAAATAATTAATAGCAAGCTAAAAATAGTAAAATAGCAAGAAAAAAAGTAAAAATCTTATTACAACCCAAAATTTTAAAATCGCCCCCTTTTCGCCCCCTTACTAGTTATCGCCCACCCTTTCGCCCCCTTACTAATTATCGCCCCCCAAAATACTAAAATCGCCCCCAGGGGGGCGATATCGCCCACTTTGGGAAACCCTGATATAAATACATACTAATTCTAAGAAATTTCGTTCAAACTTATTTTTAAATTATTTTGAAATACAGTAACTACAACAATTAAGTTCTTAGTATAATTTTATTACAGTATATATATTTACGTAGTAAAGTTTTTATTTACTTTCATTTCAAAAGTGAGTGAACAGGAATCGAAGCAAAAAACTATCAGTTAAAGTTAACTTTGTGACCGACAACATGTTCTAGGTGTTATCTATATCTTTTAATATGAATGTTACTTAAAATTATTTACTCATAATATTGATTAAACTGTGTATTTTTAATGTTTTAAATAAAGAATAATTGACCTCAGCAAAATAACTAAAACGTCCCCAACGTTTGCAAAACATACCAAAAAAATATTGTAAATAAGTGCCGTCATTTATATGTTGGTGAAAACATTGGGTTACTGTTTAGGTGTAAAGTCTCCTGTAGTTTATATTATGTTGTAATTGATCCTTTTTTAACGTTAATAAACATTTAGTTTTAAGTTTCATTCAAATAAATTTTAGCAAAAAAAATCATATTTGAAAACAATAATATCAAACCTTATAAAACAAGTTTCTGAACGCACGTGTTTAGACCATAAGCCTATAACCTCTTGTTGAAACTTTTTAAACTTATTTGATTTTTTTTAATTTTTTTTTTTATTTGGCAGTAAAAAATTTTTAGTATAAAATTTTGATCTCTACTTTATCTTAAAAGTATTTAAAACTAAACTTTTTGTTATATAAAACTAGCGTTTAGGTTAAAATATTTTTATGTATTTAAAGAGTCAATAAAACAACTTAATTGAAAGGAACCTTTTGTAAAATGATATGCTTTTTCAACACAATAAGTTCTAATCATTCAAGTTATTACTTACGATTGCAAAAAGAGTTTTTTTTTTTGAGTTTAGCATTTGCTATTTATTGTTATTTTATTATATATTTTTGGCTAATTCAAAAATGCTAATAAGAAGTGTACGCAAAACTTAACTCATGGGTAATAATAAAATAGTTTGTATTTAATGGTTATTGTTAAATGATGACATTAACAAAACACAACTGTTAGTCTGGAGCTTTATTTAGTATTTATTAAAAACCTACTATGTACAAAACCATAACAAAACAAGATTTTACCCTGTTAATTATGTTTTTAATATAACTTGCAGTAACCTTACTAAAATAATTGTAAAAAACAAATTATTCTGTCACTAAAATTAAAACTATATTTACCTGTTACTAATATGTTTATTTTTTATATGTAAACCCTTACGTGTTTATTTAAAATTTTAATTTTTAACAGTTACCTAAAGTTAAAAAAAATATTCTAATATATTTTTTTTTTATTAAATATGGAAGTATGGTTGCAGTTTATGCATTTCTAGATTAAACAGATAATAAATTTACAATTATTACCAAAATATTATTAATAATATTGTTGTATGCGTAATCTTTACGCGTAGAAAATACTTAATGCATAACATTATGTTGTATAAAATACTAATATACTTCTTTTTTCAGTGTAAATTTAAGATTTTTTGTTAGTTACGATTTTTAAAACAGAATTATTATATATTAAACTTTAAAATGCACTTCCATGACCTCATCATAGATAAAAGCAAGCGTGCGTTAATAATTTAAGTATAAATCCAATGTGTACTTATATTGATAGCACAGCCATTTTCTTTTAGCTTTTAGCGTGTCATTGATCTTTTACATCAGACACGTAAATCAAATAACAAAATAAACATGAATATAGCTAAAAGTTTATAACAAAAGCACAATATTTTATTAAACTTTTTTTTTTAAAACATACTCAAAAACTCATTTTTATTATGTTAGGGTAATAGCAAAACAAATTTTAATTTGTTTGTTATCAAAACAAACTTCGAAAAAAAAAAACTTATGACTTTAAGAGTATTAAGTAATTAATACACAAGATGTATAAAAATGATAAAGCACAAGTTTTGTAAATATAATTTTTGATTATCTGTGACAAAAAAATGAATAATCAAAATGTTTTATTGTTTTATAACATTCACTAAGTTTATTAAAAACAATTAAATTTAAAATATTATGTTTTTTAAAATAAAAAAAACTATACTAGTCGTCTTAATTATGCATATACTTTATATAACAAGAAGTAATTTTTCTTATTACTCCGAATTTTTTTTAGATACAACTTAATATTAAACTTGAAAAAAAGCACTTTCATTTAAGATAAATTTATTATTATAATATGGAATGAAAAGGTGAATAATAACTTAACTTAATTAGTGTTTTCTAACAAAAATTAAATAAAAGTGGAAATAATTTTTATTATATTACATAAAAAGAAGACAAAGTTTACAATTTTTTTCAACGAAAAGACTTATTTATGAGACAAAGTATAAGGAAATTTAAGTATTTTTGTAAATAACTTACAGCGGCATGAACTACTATAAAATATACAATAACACGTTTAGTAATATACAATTAGTCTTTGAAGTACATGTTTTTTAAACATTTAAGTTAATAAAAAACTGTACTGTAAAAAGATTTCCAATACCTGAAGGATTAATATCTTCATAACAGCTTGAATTTAAAACGAATTAAAATCAAGTTTGTGTACTATGGTTATTTGAAAACTTAAAAATAGTGCTTTTAATTTTGGTAAAACATTTTTCTAGTAAATGTTTTGACTGTCATAAGTTTTATTATACTAAATATTATAACAGTATTTTTTTATACTTTGTTTATCTAAAATTAAACATACTTCTTAGTATTACTTTAAAGTTTTTTAATTAAATATTAACGTGTTCGATGTTCAAACCTATTAACACAATAAAAACTAAAAAGTTAGGTATCGAATGATAAGAAATATTCGTATAAAAAAGTTCTATTAGGTGGAAAACAAATTTAAAAAATTAAAACAAATACTAAAAAAATATCAGTAGCTATAATTATGTGTTGAAAATACACAGGCTTTAAATATGAAAAATTATCACTTAAATTCGCTTTTACTAAAATATATGTTTACAAAAATTCAAACTATTATGAAGATTGAATAATAATTTTATTACGTAATTTAAATTTAGTTTTAAGGATAATAAGAAATAACTAGTCCAGTATTTGTAATAAATAACAATAACAACAAAACACGAACATCAGCTTCACATTAAAAAAATAAATACAGTGCATATATTATTTAAAAAATCTTTTTCAACCAAAATGGTTTTTAACGCGGGTTTGATATGTTACATCGTCATGCACGTATTTACATTATAACAACAGCAATTAGCATTATACAACGACTTATATTTTGAATTTCTGTTAAGAAACTTTAGTAGTTAGTGTTCAATATGTTTCATTAATGTTATTTTTAGTTATATCACTTAAATGTTCACAAATTATTACTATTTCCAATAATCCAATTTTTTCGAAATTATAAAGCCTATCAAACAGTTTTTAAAATTTAGAAAAAAACCTTAGGTAATTTAGACATTGTTAATAACTGTACAACTATATAAAAGCTTTGTATTACGTGTATGAAATACTAAATATATAGTAATAGGTTGTATAAAGTAATAATATACTTCTTTTTTAGTGTAAGTTTGAGATTTTTGCTATTTACGCTTTTAAAAACAGAAATAAAATTTATTAAACTTTAAAATGCTTTTCCATGACCTCATCAAAGATAAAAGCAAGCGTAAGTTTTATTATACATTTTTGACAATTTAAAAAATGCTAATAAGCGTTGTACGCAAAACTTAACTTAAAAATAAATAAGACATTGTATATATAACTGTACAACTATATAAAAGCTTTGTTATACGTGTATAAAATACTAAATACATAGTAAAAGGTTGTAAAAATTAATAATATACTTCTTTCTCAGTTTAAGTTTAAGATTTTTGCTTTTTACGCTTTTTAAAACAGAAATAAAATATATTAAACTTTAAAATGCTTTTCCATGACCTCATCATAGATAAAAGCAAGCGTAAGTTAGTAGCTTAAGTATAAATTCATTGTGTACTTATATACAATAGAACAGGCATTTTCTTTTAGTTTTTAGCGTGTCATTGATCTTTTACATCAGACACGTAAATCAAATAACAAAATAAACATATATATAGCTAAAGGTTTATAACAAGAGCATAACATACTAAAAAACTCATTTTTTTTGTGTTAGGGTGATTGTAGAACAAATTTTAATTTGTTTGTTATGAAAACAAGCTTAGAAAAAAAAAATATGACATTTAAGAGTATTAAGTAATTATACACAAGATGTATAAAAATAAAAAAGCATAAGTTTTGTAAATAAAATTATAGATCATCTGTGACAATAATTTGATTTATCTAAATGTTTTATTGTTTTATAACACTCATTAAGTTTATTAAAAACCTTTATTATTAAATTATAAATAAGCCTAATTATTACTGTTTAGTAACACTAAAAATAAATTACCGATAATCTTTCAATACTTGTTTTTTTTGTTAGTTTATAAACACTTCATACTAACATGGTTTTTGATATTACAACAGTTTTTATACTAAAGCATGTTCTATTGATAACCTAAATATTTTTAACTTAAGTAACTTTGAATTAATTTTTCAGTATATATATTTTTTTATTACAGCACAATACTTTAATTTAATTAATAAAAATAGTAGTTGTTAATGACGTTTATAAGATACAAAAAAATATTGAAGTTTTGCTTTTTTTAATATACAATTAGAAAAAAATGCAAATTTTATTAAAAAAGATTGACATGTTTTTCAATATATTAACAGTTCAACCATTGTTAACCTTCAAAAAAACATTTATATACCAACATAACTAATTTAATTGAGAGTTTCGTTTTAAAATGTGTAGTTGTTTCTTCAATTTTAAAGTACTTTGGCAATCTGATGATTTTTATAAAAAAGCACTAAATTAAGATTCATTAATGAAAAATATGTTTAAGATGTAAAATATTCCTAAGTTTATTGATTAGTGATGGCTAAACAAGCACAACGAAGTTAAAGATATTTGAAAAAGGTGAATCAAACTTAAAATAGTTTTATTCAAAAATATCATTGAAATAAAAAACTTAATCGCGCTTGGAAAATTATTTTTTTTCAGAAAAACAAAAGTATTAATGATTAAAAATATTAATAATTTAAAATAAGTAGTTATAAAATATCGTATGTCTCTTTAATTTAAGTTTACTGCAACCTCAACTTTTTGCTTTATAAAAATAAACATACAGCACCACTTTTTATAGATCATTAAAATTACAAATAAAAAACAAGACAAAATCTGATTTAGTAAATCTTAATATATCTATATATATATATATATATATATATATATAAAGATTTAATAAATCAGAGTTTGTTCGGTTTTTTCATCACTTCATATACCTATATATATACAGTTAATTGGTTAACAACTGTTTACAAAATCTAAACATAAGCTTCATATATAAAGTATAAATAAAGTGCAGTTATTATATATATATTTTTTTTTTGTTCAATATGACAGTTTTTAGCGTGCAAATGATTTATTATATCAAACGCGTATAACTTAAACTAAGTTACTTAGTACAATTTACTAACCCTTTACTTTTTTATATAAATATACTTTTTTAACGTAACTTATAATTGTTTTACTAAATATTTAACAATAAAAAACTATCTGACTAATTCAATTAAGTATAGACATCTAAAAATACAGTAACTTCTCGCTTATTTACGCACATTGTGTCCACAGAAAAAATGCGTATAGATATGAGAGATCGTAAAGATACGAGAGGTACCAAATATACTTACTAAAATGGCTGTTTTAGGCTATTACTTCAAGTTAAAAGCAGACTGGGTACTTTACAACTGTTAACAATTGGTTTACTTTATTTATAAATATGAAAACAAAAGATAAAACTATACAGAAAAAAAAAGATTTAAATTATATAAAATAATAATACTTGTACAAAAATTTTACTAATTTTAATAACAATTATATTTTATCTTTATTTGTATGTGACTTACTTGATACTTAATATTTATATTATTTTCTACTTAGCAAATTCAATTTGTGATTAAGCAGTTGTTTACAACTAAGAAATGGTGCGATGTCTATGTTAAAATTGGTTTCTATAGGCGCCTTTTACAAAAATATGCATTTGGTGCTGTAATGGATTTTTTGTTTTGAACCAAAATATAAGACAAATATTAAATAAAAATTGTTTATATTACTACAATTTTTTTTAATTTAACCTTTGACCACATAAGGATAAACTTGTCTTGCATTGTATCAAAGATATGTTAATGGATTTTTTGAGTAGGAATGAAATTTAATGCCATAAGAATTTGAGGAATTGAAATTTTTTATTTATTTAAAGGTATAAATATATAGGGCAAGAGTGCTGTATTATTTATTTGTGATTTAAGCTCTTGTTATTTCATTATTTAACACAGTCATATTTCTTTTATAATTTTAATTTATACTCATATTGTTTACAAAATTTTTGATATACTAAGGTATAACTAAATGTTTATCAATTAGTCAAGGAACATAAGTTTAGAAAGTCTTTATCAGTGTAAATGAAATCTAACATCAAATTACTTTTATTTACCGACTAAAAAAAATGATTTATTATTAATTGAAATACTCTGTTGTAACTCAAGTCTCATAAATGATTTAAAGAATAATATAAAGGGTCAACGGTACATTAGGTTGTTAACAAATATGAGTATAATAAATTTAACACTTTTAGACAATTTTTTTTTTTTTTTTTATGACAACTCAAAGTAATCACTTAAATTTTTTTTTTGATTATGAATATAAATAATACCTAATTTTAACCAGAATAATCACTACTACTAAAAAATATATTATCAAACGCTGTATAAAGACTCTATTTAAAACACTGTATTTTATAATTTTGTTTAGTTTAATAAACTTATGAAACACGAAAAAAGTTTAATAAATTAACTTGCTAACCTAAAATTTCTTTAGAAATATAATTATTCAACATTACTTATAATTTGGTTGTTCACACAAATACCGGCTTAAAAAAAAGGTAAGTATTTTGTTGCAAAGTTTAATTTCAGCCAATAACATTAACTCTAGTGTGCTTAATATCAAACTAAATAAATTCTTTTAAAGATAAAAAAAACTTTAACTCGAACAGATAATATAACCAATTGTTCTCTTTCCGTAATAAAAAAAATCGTTTAGTGACGTCAAGTATATACTCCTACAAATACCCTTTTACTATTTTCGTATATATTAACTCAATTTAAGTTTATGTAAAACATTGCAAAGAAAAAAAAACTATGTCGTACAATACGACTGTTATTCGTACTTGTTTTTCTAAAATTTTAAGTTCTTTATTCTAAAATTCTGTATCTTGTAAAAAATAATAGTAGATGTAAAAATTATTAAGTTTATTAGTTTATACATAATATTTTAACAGTAAGAAAAATTAGAACAACTGTACGATATTAAATAAATCTATTTAAAAGCAAAGGAACTAATAAAAACTAAAAACATGTTTTACATAATGATTTTTTTTTAGGTAAGATTGAATACAAATTTAAGACTAAAATTAACCACAAACAAATGAATACTAATTAATCTACGTTGATGCTAATTTTTGAATAAACAAAGATGTTTTTTTTTAATGTAGAGTACGTAAAAAATGTAGATAAATTTTATGGTAAATTCAGTAAGTAATCAGTTTATTACTACCTGTTTATTACTACCCTTTATTACCCTAAAATTTAACTAAAATAAAAAAACTAACTGCATTCAATTTTGTTTGATGATCACAATCATTGATTGATTATATTTTAATAAGCTAACATAACGTTTGTGTTCGATAAGTAGTTACTTTTTTTTAATAAGTTTACAATTATAACTTTTGTTTTATAAAAAATAATCTAGAATGTTACCGTAAAAAAAAAATACTGTGACTTTTAAAAAAACAAGTACTTGATCTCGGCACTTAAAACTTGCTAGGTTAAAACGTATTCAATTTTACTAATAACATCTAATCTTAAGTACTTTTGAAAATTATTATTTATTTTTAATAACCATGACTTTATAAGTAAACTTAGTTTTTTTTTGTTTAGTAATTGTTGAACGTATAGGTACGTTTCTATTATATATAAATATCGGCGTGATGTAAATAACCATTAGCACGTTTAAAACTGCTTTACATACAATAGTATTCATACAAGTTTAAATAATAATTAAACACCTACATCTGAACAAAACGTTTTTGTTTAATCAAAACATGACATATTAACAAACTTTTAAGTACTTATTAGTTTATGATTAATTTTAATCATTGATTTCTTTTGAATTATACCTAAAATATAACTATCAATTATTTATTACTAAATTATTTTAACAATTTTTATAATAATTCGTTGATAATAAATATTTTTATCAAGCTTTAAATAGTTACTTTAAAACAGTTGTCCTAAATAAACTGTTTCAATATAAAATATCTTTATATATTTATCTTCAAAAAAAACATTAAGTCATGATAAGTTTTGATATAAGTTCACAGGAAAAGTCTATGAAATGCTTTTACTACAATAACAACATAAGATATGTGGTAGATTAAGAATCTTTGTAAACCTTTAACTTTTTTATACGTTACCACAACTTATCAAATATTTTCACTTTATAAAAAATGATTAGTTTAAAACATGATTGAATATTTCACAGTGGTTGTAAGTTTATAAGTCGCACGACACGACTGAATTAAGTAATCATATTAGATTTATTTCTTTAAAAAACAACTTTAAACCAAATTTTTACACTAATACTTTAAATTATTATTAAACAATTATGAATCAAACGAATATGTTAAATTTAGCTGTTGAAATTAGAGTAGTGTTAGAGCTAAATATAAATAAACTTTTCTATAAATCTAATACTTGTTACAGGACAAATTAAATTACACTAAAACTAAACTATTTTTGTATAGAAGTTTTACAATTACCCTGTAATCAATTACAATAACGAACTGTAAACAATGAAGAAAACAAGTTAACAAGTACAAAATTTAGTTTTCAATATGTACAGTTTTACATAACAATAAGTCGTAGCAGTTTTATTGCATTTATCAAATAATCTAGTTATTGACCATTACAAAATCAAAAACTAGTTACCATATTCAATATAGACTTATTACTTCACATTTTAAATATTGTACTTTTTAATATACTTAAACTAGAAACTCTATTTGTTACATATAATATCTAATAACTAAATTGATAATTCTTTAGCTGTTAAATTATTTATGAAAATAAAGTTTTAAAACTATAAGAAATGTTAATAAAAAAAGTTTGCACTATAGTATATTTTATACATTATATTATTATTTAATAGTCGGAACTTGAATTGTCCGAACTTGAATAGTTGTGCATTTATTATAAGTTATATGCTAATTTCATTTATATTAGACTATTGTTTAAAAATATTCGCTGCTATAGAAAAGTTTCAAATTAAAAATAAGAAATTAGTTGTGAAGAACATTAAATTTATGCAGCTTAAAACAACTTTTGTTTCAGAGAAGTTTATCTTAAGTAAAAATCAGTTTGTCACTTGAGACATTTTAAAACATTAAAACCTTCTCATCAAACTTTTCTAGTTAGCATTTTCTTTCCTTCAATACTAAAAATTACTTTTATAATTAATTATTAAACAATAATTTTTCTAAATTTTAATTTTAATTAGTCAAAAACCAGTTAAAATAATTATTAAATTTTATACTTTTTAATTTCGCAAAAAATAACGAAAATTTACACATAAGTTTATACCGTTTTTGTTGAGTAATACGAAAGTAAGTAATTTAGCTAATTCACTGATAAATAATGATAAAAAATACTAGTTAACTTTTTTGTAAATCTTCTAACGAAGTCTATAGTTTGCACACTACTCAGATAACATTTGTACCATACAGTCGTTTAACAAAACTATGATTCAAATTTTTTTGTTAGCAAAAAAGTTTATAAATAATTCAAAAATACTACAAAACTTTGACCAAACTAAAAGTTTACATATTGTTGTAATGGCTAAGATAGTCGATACTACTGAACTTGTAGAAAATATTTTTGAAATCAGCAGACAGTGTTATTTTGTGAGACAAAAACTAAATTCTTTAAAAATAAAATATTTTATTTAAAAATTATTGAAATTTTTATATGACGCTTTATATGGTTAACTCAACTTTTATTTCATTGTATTTAACATTTTTATTTAAGCACTTTAAGAAATCAAAACTAATATTTCCAGTTTTAAACCAGACTTTAATTCAATTCAAAACTTCTATAATATATTTATAATATCTAAATTATATTTGTTTGTTAATGACTTATCCTTTATTATTAACTTTTGTTATGTACCAAGTAAAGTACAATGTTTTGTTTATATTTAAAACTAAAATTTAGTTTTTATAAGCTTAGACGCATTAAGTATATAAAACTTTGGTTAAAAATATTTGTTAATGTACTTGTTTTTTTTATTTATAGCGTTTTTAAACAATAATTCTAGTATTTTCTTCGTTTATCATTCTCTTGAAAGTTTTTGTTGGCGTCATATTTATTAAAATTTAAGTGACTAGATTTATTTAATGTACTTTACTTTTATTTTAAATTTAGTCTATAACGTATTGTTGTGTCCTACATCATACACGTAAAATTTAACAAAAATAATTATTAACACTTTTTATCAATTTTTCTTTGTATTTAGTATACAAACGGTATATAGTTACTCGGTATAACTTTATCTAAAAAGTTTTTGTTCCAAAATTTCAAAGGTAATGACGTTTTTATTATATTTTGGAATATTCTTCTTCTCATCTGAAATACAAATTATTAATTGTATACTTCCAACAAACAGGAAAGTTTTTTATCGTGTCACTAGTATGTTACATCAGGTACATACTAACAACTATCAACTAAGTAATACTTTAATTTAACTATTTTAGTCTGAATAAATTATTTTAACCATTTGATTTAGTAGTCGTTTTATTATTTATTATTTTATTAATTGTAGCTTTTGTAAAGATTTTACAATATTATTTTGATTTGATTTTTCTTCTCTGTTGTTATAACCGAAATTTAATTTATATCAATATATGTAAAGTAAAATTTCGTTTTGTTTAATATATTTGTTAAAAAATTATTTATTAAATTTAAATTGAAAATATTATATTACTTGTATTTTTAAGATACTACTACACTTCTGAAATACTAGTTTAAGAAAAAGTAAGTTTTATGAAAATGATGCAAAAGTTTTAAAAACCTTTCTTAACTTAGCCAAAAATGTACTACAAACTTGTTTACGTCATTATAGTTTTCACACAAACGTCAGTTAACTAAAGCAGTTAATAAAATACGTAGAATTTATAATTTCCGTAAATTACAACTTCACCAGTTTATAATTCGAACAACGCGACAGTAATTGTTATTTGTTTTTAGCGGATCTAGTTTAAATTAAAGCAATTTATCATGCTAAAAACGCTTTGAAAATATGGGCTAGATTTGTATCTTTCAAAAGTTTATAAAAAATAGTTACTAAACTAAGTTTAACAAATTATAATTATATAACGTGTAAAACTCATTTACCTAAGAATATATAAACATAATTGATACTAGTTATTTTTAAAACTGTTTTGAAATTTTACAATACTATCTATTGAATCGTTAATAGAAATTATATTCTTGACTAATAGAAAGATAATCATGAATTTGTTTAATCAATACAGTTTTTTTTGAAATCAATATGTTTTAGACAATTGAACTCTAAAGTACATTTTTATCAAAATCAAATAGTAATAAACAATTTTTTTGTGATCATTAGCTAATAAAAAAACAGTATTTTTCAAAATTATTATCTATCAAGACTATATTTAGCTTTTTTTAAACTGTTTGTGTCTTATGATTTTGATTTTAATAACGTGACTTTTTTTCGTTAACGTAGCTTTTTATTTTAATTCACAGTTTATACTCAAAAAACAACCGTAACATACATTCAGTCTTTAATAAATTGTAGTAAAAACAATTATCAAGTAGTTAGAAAAAATTAAGCATAAATTTCTTACAACGCTGGATTAAAGCAGCTACTCATTAAACTTTGTTGTCTTAAAAATAAATTAACTTAACCTTTAATAATTCAATAGCATTCTCACAAAATTTCTTAACTTGCTTTATATTGCTTGTCACTTGACGTATATTGAATATTCTCACAAACACCGGTATACAATTTTATTATATATACAAATGCGAAAGTACAATAAATATTAAACTATATATAATATACTAGTGTGTATTCGCATTTTATAAACAAAATAATTTTTCTTTGCAAGAATTAGAGCCAGATTTTTATTTTAGTAGCGTAGAATACTAGAAAGAAAAAGTTCATATTTAATTTACAAGAAATGTACTTTAATTGTTCTCAGATAAATAACTAATAGTATTTATAATTGCACTCTTTTAGTTAAGCCCTTAGAACTTTTAAACAAACAAAGCTGTATAATTTTTAAATAGATATACAAACAGAACTATTATTACTAATTCACTTCATATTTTTAAATATATTATAAAGTTTTAAATAAAACACGTAAGTCATATAGTTAAATGAATTAAAATAGAAAAATAACTTTAAGTCGTTTATTTATTAAAACCTCATAAAGTTATTGTTTACCTTATTGTACTTCTTATAGGTTTAAATATTCTGTTGCGTTGAAATATTTACAGTTGGTATTGTCAACAGTTTTGATAACCGAGTGCTTTACATTCTCTTTAAACTTTAAGTGTCATATTTGATTATTTGCAAAAGTGTCTTCGTGCAAAAATGCTTCTTCATGCTAAAGTAAAGAACGTCTTATTGCTAAGGTGTTTTCGTTGTTATTTGACAATGTCACAAATATCCCTTTTTTTTCATTAGTATTGAACATTAAATAAAACAGAAATTAAGCAAAACTTTTTATAATTAAACCTAACTTAAAAAAAATATATTATTAAAATATAATTTTTTCAAAATTAAACGTTTTATTTATAGGTTACATCAGGCATTTGATAATAGAAATAGATGCCGTAAAGTTTCTCTAAAATTTAATTAGTTTTCATTTATTAAATATTTATTAATATGTGTTAGTTTAATAAATAAAGTATTTGAAAGTTTTATTATTATTTAGATATATAATTTTAGACTAAGTAATTTAATAATAGTTAAACTGTTTAAAAAAAGTAGAAAAATTGTCTTGTTTTATTTAACTATTAGTAAAATTAATATTATATAATACATTTTGTATTATTTTTTTTAGTTGTCAACATTAAACTCTCTTTAATTTTTAAGTAAAAAAAAAATCTTAGGCTAAAAATTAAATCATTTAATTTAACTATTTTAAAATAATAGTTTAATATATACTGCTCATTCAAATTTGAACTTTTTTTTTGTTATTTGATCAACAATGTTAATTTATGATTTATTGTATTTTAATAATAAAAAAACACCTAACAATTTAACTTATATTTAGCTGATATATTTTTTTTTATTATTATTATTAATGACGTGAAAAAATTTAAAGAATTTTCCACGCAAAGAAGAATTTAAAAAAAACTTTGTAATTAAAGTAAGTGAAATAAAAAAAATAAATTATGAAATTAATGTAACCTGCTGACGTCACCACACAAACGTCAGTTTATAGAATTTATATAAATTTAAACGCATTTTTATAACGAAAAGTGTTTCGATAATATCTACAATAATCTCAATTTGTAAGTCGTTCAACGCGACTATATATCAACTTCGTGTCATTAAAGTCATTACAGAGTTTATTCTCGTATGAGTTTTTCTCATTAAAAATAAAATGTTTCTAATGTAATAATTTTTTCAAGTGCTATTGTAATATTTTTTAGTTAGTTTGATTAAAATGTCACTAAAGTGTCGCAAAAGCATCTACTTTTAATTTTTGTAAATATTCAAGCACATTTTTGTTTTAATCATTTGTTTCAAGCATCAAAACATATTTGTATTTTGTTAGCTGAAAAACTTATCTAAATTTTATTTGTTTTTAACTTTAAATCTAGTAAATGTGAGTTAAAAAAATAAAATTAAAGTTAAACAAACATCAGTTTTCAGTTTGTAAAAATAGTATCGCATTTTAGTTATAATCGAGTTTTGAAAGTTTTCTTGTGCTGTGTTAATTTTCAAGTCGTTTAATGCGACTATAAACTAATTTTTTGTGCTACTGTTGTAGGCATTAAGTTTGGTTTTTAATCAAGTTAAGTTTGGTTTAAAAATTAAACTTGATTTTTTTTTAGAAAAAACATTAAATATAGAACCAGCTAAGATACTTTTAAATTACAACTTGTATTAAATAAAGTAGTAACGAAACTGTTTAAGATTTTGAAGAAGTTAAATTTTAGACTTATAAAATACAAATTAAACACTATTTTGTTAGCTAAAATTAAAGTAACACCACTAAAAATATAAGCTTGATTTTTCTAAATAGCTTAAACAGAAATTATTAGTAATTTTAACTACTCTTTCAGCGAAACTGAGTTTGAAATATATTTTTTGCAAAAAAATATTGTACACAATTAAAGTATAGAGGAGTCCTTAATACATCTTAGAAATAATTAATGTCATAAAAACCAAACCTGCAAGCTTAGCAGTAATTGATCTTAGGTGATAAATTTTATTTGAACTATACATATAAGTTTATAATATTTGCTAAACTTTATTTTACAACTTTAAACTACTACTAAACTTTATTTTACAAATCATAACTTTCAAATCAATTTTTTTTTATGTAATAATTTGGTTTTTAAATTGTAAATAAATATTGTTATGATGTACTCTAAAATTGTATTTGTATTTCACAAATTAATCTGATTTAAAAAAAAAATTATTAAATTGTGCTAAAATTACCATTAGGTAATTTATGATTCAATCTATATGCTGAAAAACTCTAAGCTTAGCTCTCTATATTTATATTTATTTATGTTACTGTTATATAATTACAAAAACTAATTCGATGTTTGTGTATATGTCTGTACGAGTAAACAAATACTGTGTCTTCAGTATATTCGTATGTTTAAGTCGTACAACAAGACTGTAATATACAGATTTTTACGGAGTATTGTACCGACTACCGGTTATAAACACGGGTGGATAACTAAATTAGTCACTTTATAAAAATTGTAAAACAATATAAAATTAAGTAAAACTGATAACTTATCATTAATATATTCTGATCTTTTTAAAATCCAATTTACTGTTTAAAATATTTTATAGTCGTGTTTAACGACTTCAAAATTTCTTAACAATATGAGTCAAATAACTAAAGGTCTTGTGCGAATAAAAATGCGTTTAATATTTTTGAAAATTCATGAGCTGATGTTTGCGAGAATATTTAGTGACGTTAGTAAGTTATTAATAATTTTGCAACAACTTATCGCATTTGTATATTAGAAACAAATTACTTTAAAATATAATTTAAAAGTTATATAACGTTAATAACTGAGATGTTATCATCTTTATTTTTAATTAGTGACTGAATTATTCTTACTGAAGTTATATTAATAATGAATTTATTACTTAAATTATAGTTAATAAGTTTTTAATGCATTGACTTCTAGAAATCTGCATTATTGTATGAGTTTTAATCGATAGTCAAATATTTATTTCTATGTCTTTTGATGTCTAATCTCTATTTTAAATTATATTCGTTTTTTTTTTGAATTTTAGTTGTTCGTAAAAAGCTGTTTTGTCAAACTTTTAACTTTAGTAGTTAAATTACCAACATTAATAATTACTCTGATCACTTTTTTTAGTTTTAAACAACAGAAGTAAAAGATAATTAATATAACAAAAATTCAATAAATTGATAATCTTTTAAAAAAATTAATTTTGTCGCACAAAGAACTCGCAAAAACTTAAGTCTGTGTTAATGTTTTTGAACATATTTAGTAATCAAAAACCTTCTATCAAACAACACGAAAAATAAAGAATTAGCTTTTACTGATTGATATCAGTTTTAAAACGTTTACTTTAAATAATTCAAATAAATAATCAATGTTGCATTTACAATTAACAATAAAAATTTTTAAACTGTCTAAGTTTTTAAAAGTAGAGTGTTTGTAATGACAATTACTTATTTGTAAGTTGTCAAACTATTTCTATTAAATACTGTTTGAACTTTTGTTGTTTGAACTAATTTTTAAAATTTTGTTAAACCTTTAAATGTGCTAAAACATTTTTTTTCTGATAATTAAATAAAAAATAAGTTAATAATTGAGTTTTTATCTTTCAGCTGTGAGTCTAAAAGTTTGCTAATTTATAATACTAAGATTTCAATGGTGAAGTTTTTAGTTTTATACATAATTTGTCTTCGAAAACATTTCTTATTTATAGTTATTAGCAAAAATAAATTTAATTTTATTCGTTTTAGTTTGAGTCTAGTATTTGATATTCATATTTAAATATAAACATAAAAACATTCATTTATTTATTTATTTATTTTCCGTCAAACATTATCTGTTTACAAGTTTTTAATGGTAATGTACCACTATTTATTATTTGACATTATGCAGTGAAAAAAATATAACCTATGTATCTATATAGGCTTTTTCATTTTATCTAAAAGTCATTGAAAATAATAAACTTGATTTATCTAAAAAAAGTTTTCAAAACTTTATTGTTTTATTAATTCCTTAAACTAAGTGTTTTAATCAATTATTTCAATTAGTTTTAAAATATTACTTTCATTTTTTATCTCAAAAATTCAAGTAAGACTGTTTATAGAGAATATTGAAACTAGCTTTATTAAGTTTTAAAACTTAAGTTAAACAAATCTAGTTAGTTATGAAAAAAAATAAAATCAATTATACAAAACTTCATTTTTGTGACTTATATCCTGTAATATATGATTTAAATTAGTTTAAAGTTTGTTATTAATTATACATTATTCTTTAAATTTAAACTACAGTTAAAAATATACTTCAAACAAACGAAACATTTATAAGCAAAATATTTACTCCGACTGCAGTTTTTTTTTGATATAAATACAGTACAGTTGTATGTTTTTGTAGAATTAAAACAATTGTTTATTTAACCTACAAAAGTTTCACGATTTTATGCATTTTCAAAATATTGGTTACATTATTAAACAAAAGTACAACATTCTCAAACTTTTTTCTTTACAAATAATAATTTTAAAAATGTACGAACAAAACTATAACTTTATGCAATAAAAAAAATCCAAATTTAAATCTATAATTGTCTGAAAGGTATGATTAAACTGAGCATTTTGAACTTTTCTATTTTAGTAGGCATTTAATTTCAGAATAATAAAACTGAACAAAATCTATAATTAAACTTTATGTTTATCAAAAACTTTGCAAAATTTAAACATAAGTTGCGTTGATGCACCATAAATTGATATGGAAGATTATAATTAGTTTTTTATACTTTTTATTGAGTTTAATGAGAAGTATAAATTGATTTACATTAATTGGTTTACATTAATGTTTCATCTTTATGCTTTAGTTTACTGTTATTAAACAAACTTTGAAACAATTTAAGTATTAGAAAGGCATCAAAATTTCTACTATTTAATAAAAGTATAATTCTATAAACACATTATTACTGTGTATTTTCTGTCATTCTGTAGGTATTTAAAATGAGGAATATTTTTTTTTATCTATCTTTATTATAAAGTTAGTATTAATTGAGATTTTAAACGTGATGCATACTTTTAAATATATAATTATTTACAACAAAATTATACACGTAAAAACAGACGTGTAAAAAACGATTAAATCGTATTATTAACTTAAGTACGGATTAAAGGTTAAATTTGCTAAATTAAATATTCCTTGAATAAAAATTTAAGACCTAATTCAAAAAATGCTCAAACAATAGTAAAATTTTAAAATTTAGTTAAATAGTAACTAAATTTAAAAATTAAGTAAAAAGCATCGTTAATAAATAATGTTTAAATTTAAAAACATAAGGTGAATATTCAAGCATATATTCTTACGTAGTTCAAAAACAATGGGTCTCTAGCGAATATCATTTTTTAAGTCGTACAACACGACTGTAATACAATTCGATACTGATACTGAATTTAAGTTATAAGTTTAATATGGGTTATAAAAGCTAAAAATATAATAAAAAGTATTACACAAATTTTAAATATCTCAAATTAAATTACAATTTCTTAATTGTATGTCTTAATCTTTGTATATAATTAACATAGTTTATTGAACGTAAAAAAGAGACCCTAAAAATATTTGTTCATAGGAATTGGTTCTCAAAGAACCTTTCGGTTATTGAGTGGCACACCACGGATACTTTTTTAAGTCTTTTCCAAAGAAAGTTCATAAAACTAAACAAGGTAAATTGATAGATTTTATTTTAATCAAGACACCTTGTTATTATTTTGATGTTGTAAAGTAAAGTTTTTTTTATGATAACGCTTTAAATTGTTTAAAATAGTACTCAATGACGTTATTTTAGTTCTTATAAATGGCTTGTATCAATTTTAACCATTTGTAAGCAATATTTGTTGTCTTAGAGTTTTATAAAAATGATTAAAGTGTCTTTCTTAGTTTATACTTAGCTATTTTTTTATTCCAATACACCTTATTAATTATTATTACCGACCGAAGATTTTTTATTTTATTCCTTTAATATTTTAAGTAATGAGATATCAACTATTTGTTTAATGATTTGTTTAACTATTTGTTCAACTAATAAAACTTTTATTTAATGATTTATCTTCTAAGATTTTTGCTTAACTATGAAAATTATTTAAACTTTATGACATACATGCGTGTAATTTCTTTTATTGAGAAAGTTAGCTAACATAAATTTTATGTTTTGAAAGGTAATCTTATTTTTTTCTTCTCTTCAACTATGTAAAAAAATAAAACTTTATTTTGTTTTTTTGTTCAAATAAACAGTTTTTTTTAATCTTTTTGTCCTTATACTACATATATTTAAAAAATGAAGATAGATTATTAGAACATTTTCATCACCAATAGTATGAAGACTTTAATTTTTTTTATGTCTTTATATGTTTTAACTGTAACACCTCGAATAAAGTAATTACAAAAAGGTTTTTGTTTATAATATTAAATATAAGTACTAAACATAAATCAAAAATTATAAGTAATAAAATCAGAAATTTTAATATTATTAAGAACTTAATGTGACAAAAAGTCAAACAATTTGTTAACTAAAAAAAATTAAGTTGTTTTTTCGGAAAGTAAATTAAAAGAAAAACTCTTTTATTCTTATCATCATTAGCAAATAAAGATAACTTTATAAAGTGTAAAACAATATTTACCTTAGCAGACTCAAATTTCCAAAAACTACTCCAATGGAAAATGCATAGAAGCCAAATATATAATCTAAGAGCTTATAACTAATTTTCTCTTGTAGCAACTATCACATATACATATTGCAAAAGTTTTAAGATTATTTAGTGGAAGTTTTATAAAGGAAACTCTTGATCATTTATTTCAGGTGATTGAAACATTATGATCTTCAAAAATTATTTTAACTAAATATTTTTATATAACTAAAACGCTTTATTTACATCTTATTTTTTTTATTATTTACGATAGATAATATACAAAATCGAATAAAATATAAAAAAGTATGATTTAAAAAATTATATATAATCCATGGAACAAATAAATAACAGATTCTGGGTTTTAAGCATAGATTTAACAAAGTCTAGCAGTTAAATATGAGTAGCATACTAATGCTACATCTTTAAATTAAGTCTTTAAAATACATACTAAATACTACACCGAATATACATTTTATATCATATACCTTTAATTTATATAAAAAGATAACTTAAAATAAGTATGTAGAAAAAAGTTGTTTAACTTACTTTATAAGCTTAAGTGAATAATATCTAAAATTTATTTTTCTATGCATTTTATTTTTGTTTAATTAACTTAATGAATTTTATTTTTTATTTAGATTTATTTATCGATAAAAAAATTTAAAACTGTGTTAAAGTTATAAAATTTTTTCTTTAGATCATAATTAATTTATATCAGAATTTTCAATTTGAAAAAAAAAAGCATCCCTAACGAAACTAAAAAAAATCGGACTTCTAAACAACATTAAAAAAAATCTTAAAGCGTCTAAAACTTTTTTGTAAATTGTTTACAGTAACTTCTTGCTTATTTACGCATATTGTGTCCAGCGAAAAATTGCGTAAAGATACGAGAGATCGTAAAGATACGAGAGGTAACAAATATACTAACTAAAATGGCTAATATTTTATATTGCTCTCACTTAAAAGCAGACTGAGGACTTTCCTACTTTTAAAAATCTGTTTACTTTATTGGTAATTATAAAAACAAAGATAAAATTGTACATTTATTAAAAAAAAAATTAAATTTATATAAAACAATTATAATTGTAGAAAAATTTTACAAATTTTAATAATAATTTTTTTTTCTTTATCTTTATTTGTATATGACTTATTTGATAGTTAACATTTATATTCTGTTCTACTTAGTAAATTCAGTTTAAAGTTAAGCATTTGTTTACAGTTAAGAAATGGTGTGGTGTCTATATTAATCAATGTTTATTCATATATAGCAGGGGTCGGCAAACTGCGGCCCGCAAAGGATAAACCTGTGGCCCGCGAGCATGTTATTTTTTTAGTTTATACTAATTGTATAAATATAAGTGTAAACAATTAATGTTGCCAAAAAATCCCGTAAAAGCTTTGAATTTGACAATTTATACTTAAAAAATTCTTAAAAAGCCTTGAATTTGAGAATTATCGAAAAAACCTGGCATTTTAAACAATTTTTACATGTAAAGTTATGAAATTTCAATTTGACACAAAAAATCTACCATATAAATATTTTCTATTAAAAAACACATTTAAAATATCTTAACAGTATTTTTTAATTTGTTCTATACTATTTAAGACAGTTTTTTTTACCTTTAACTTAATCGTATGCTTTAAATAGAAGCAAAAAGTTGTACTTTTAAAAAATTTATATTGGTGCATTGTAGCTTTGCTTTTAAAATGTCTTTACCTATTGTTGTGCTTTGTATTGGAACTAAACCTAGAAATTCTTCTATAATGTCAAAATTAGTAAACACCTGTAATTTCTAAAATGAACAATATCTGTTGGATCAGTTCTAACATCTTAACTGATTGATTTAAGTTCTTATTTGGCTTATACGACTTTATAATCTTCAAACATTTCCTAAACGAGATCTCTTGTTGATATTAAAGAAATAAACAAAAATATTTTACTAACCCCAACACAAATTATTTAAATAAGTTTTTAACTCTAAACGGTATCTCTATTTAGTAACTACTTTTGCTACTTAATAACTTGCCAAAACAGTTTTTTTTCTGATTAGTCTGTAGTTACTGAAAATAATTATGTGCGTTGTTGAAACTGACTTAAGCGATTTGTTTTTTTTTTTTTTTCGTTTCTCGCAATAACTCCAAACTTACGTATTATAATACTTATAGCTCTTAATATTTTTATTGCAGATGAAAAATTGCTGTAAAATGCTCAATAAAAAATTGGTTTTTCTAAATCATTAATAGCTTAATAATTTTTTATACAGTAATAAGTATAACAAAATATTTTTAAATTTTGACTAAGTTAAAGCTGTTTAATTTTTTTTGTAAAACTCAGGTGTATCTGAAATTTTTATTTCAAACCCTTTGAATAAATCTTTGAATTTTCAGAATATTTTTATGGCTGTAGTGTAGTATACTAATTGTAATTGTTTGTCTACTTACTTATTGTGCTTTTTAATAATAATGATGTTTTGGTTATGTATTTAAGCATGATTAACAGAATTTTTTTAGTTATTTTAACTTTTAGTAAACTTTTAATATAATTTAGACATTTTTTCTTTTAAAGTGACAACCGTGTAAAATACTAATTAACTACTAATAAGGTATTTTATTAAAGTATTCAAGCAATAATTATACTAAAAAATTTGATTTAGCTTATCTATAGTATAAATAAGTATTACTTTCATGTAATTAACTAATTACTGAATTTTTAAAAGATTGCAAACTATTTAAGACGCAACAACGATTTTTTAAATTAACATTCTTTAAGATATGAAAAGGTGGTTTATAATATAAAAAATGTATGACAGTGACCCATTACTGTTTTTCAAGCTCGGTTTTTATAGAGAATTAGGTTGTAAGTAAAATAATAAAAGTATTTTATTAATTTTAACTTATCAAGTATTTAAGAAAGTATATATTTCATTGAGGTTTAAGTATATTAAACAATGTAAATTATATTACAATAGATATTTATAAATTAAATAGGAATTTTATATGTAGTTAAAAGTCATTTAAATTAATTAAGTGAATAAAAGTAAAACTATCTCTGGTATTACCAAAACCAAAGCCAAAAGATTATTAAAATATCACTAAAACTAAAATTGTGGCCCGCAAAAAACTTGAAAACTTGAAATTTGGCCCGCGAGCACCAACTGCCTGCCGACCCCTGATATATAGGGCAAGATTGCTATGTTATCTATTTGTGTTTTAAACTCTCATTATTTAACACAGTCAATTTCTTTCAAAATTTTTATTTAATCTTATATTATTAGCAAAATTTCTGATAAAATGAGGTATTACTAAATGTTTATCAATAAGTCAATTAACATAAGTTTACAAAGTCTAAAAATATAGAGAGGCGTGTTAGCATTTAAAAACATAATCTAAATAAAAATTATGCAATAAACCTAATTTGTGCAATATTAAAATCAGTAAAAATTTTATTTTTTTAAATTTTTAGAACTCAAAATGCGTTCTAAATGATAGTGCGTAACGTCACAAGTGCGTAAAGATGTAAGAGGTTACCCTATTATCAACTGAAGAATATTTTGTGTTAGTTTCAATTCATGGCATATCATGGACTATTTATTACTAACTATTTATTCATCATCCCCTTTGCTATTTTCAACCCACTTTTTCAAATCCTGATTCAAATATCAACTACAATTAATGATAAGGTTGTACTTTTTATTACAATTTCATTATTTATTTTTTTTTACAATAAAATGTTATTTTTGATTTTGCATATAAAAATACTTAAAATCTTAAAATTTATTAGGTCGTAAACAAGCCATATAGAAAAAAATAATTGACGATATACTACATAACATTTATTCGATAATAAACTTATTAATTTGATAAGTCAATGATTACAAAAAAATTTGCAAGTAATTATAAATATCTGTATAAAGTTGAAAAAGATATTTAGAAATGTTGAGTTTGAGTTCTAAATACGTTGACAGTAATTAAAAAATTGTTTAGTTGATTTAAATTTTTTATGTTTGTAACTTTTAGTTTAAAACTTTTCTGGATTGACTAAGTATAATACTTACTAATTTCATAGAGGTACAGTAAAACCTAAATTTTAAATTTAAACTCTGATATTTATTTTTTTTTTTCTAATTAAACTTATTTAGAGGCTTCAATATACTTCTCATATTAATTTGTAAAAATATTTCCTTAACAAATAAAATAATGTGTATTATAAAGTGTAGTATATTCAATATAAACTTATTTTAATTCAAAACTGTATTATTTCTTAGGACTAGTTTAAGGAACCTTACTGTCAAACTTAAAACAATTTTATTTTATAAAATCAATTAAAATAATAAAACTACATATTTAGTTTTTCAGTAAAATGTCGTTAACACCGTCCGAGCTGCACGATTTATCTGAAACTCAACATTCAGAAAAACCAATCAAACAGAAGAACAATGTGGCGGAATTCACTAATGATAAGCCCAAATACAAGCAAACAATTTCGATGATCAGCGACCTTGAAATTATTGCTTACCCGTTGGCTACAAACACCTTTGTTCCTAAAAGTCTTAC
The DNA here is from genome assembly GCF_965202585.1 of Thalia democratica. Lineage (NCBI taxonomy): Eukaryota > Metazoa > Chordata > Thaliacea > Salpida > Salpidae > Thalia > Thalia democratica. The sequence goes on from NC_139167.1 coordinate 83,124,959, forward strand.
GGAGGTCACTGGAACACAAGTCAAATCTGAAAAGCCGCCGGAACTCCCAAGACTCGTAACTTCTCGGCAGTTTTTGAATCTAATGTACGGGAAAGAGTTGGACAGCGACAATGACGTCGCAGCAAGGAGACTCGAGAAGGAGCTCGCCGAAAACCTGGAGAACCCTCCAACGTGGTGCAGCGTCGCTTTGAAGGGCGACAACTTGTTCGAGTGGCGGTGCGTAATAGAAGGACCTCCGGACAGCCCTTTCGAGGGAGGTAAATTTGCGCTACGCTTCGTTTTTCCCAAAGATTACCCGTTCAAGCCGCCGAGAGTGACTTTCCTGGCCAAAGTTTACCATTGCAACTAGGATAGTAAGGGTAAGATATGCGTTGACGTCCTCAACACAAAGTCGGCTTCCGGCTACACGGTCGCCACTTTGCTACTTTCTATCCGGACTTTTCTCACCGACTGCGACCCCCACCGACCCCTGGTGCCGGAAATAGCAGAACAGTTCCTGAAGAATCGCGAAAAGGACGATGAAGTTTGCAGGGAATGGACAAAGAAGTACGCGTCCTGATTTTTACGTCATATTATTTCTGAAAATTGTGATGCTGTTTTTTTCTTTTTGTTGAGTATTATTATTGAATGAGTTCTTTTTTTCCAAAATAGTTTTAGTTGTAATTTGTTATACTTTTTTTCTTTTTGTAATCAATTTAGTTAGGTTATGTAATAAAGTTTAGTTATATATGTCTGTATTAAATCGAGTAAATATCACGATATAAATAAAAGTAAATTTATAAGCTAATCCTATTGAAATTTGTTTTTTATTTTGTGGATGATTCTAAGGCGAGCTGAACTTTAATCATAGAACTTAGTTAAATATTTTTTGGTAAGAAATCTAAAATAAATCTTACACTAACCTTAAGCGTTTTGGTATGTGATTCTCTAATTGTTAAAAAATTGTTTATTCTATTAATTCATATCAATCATCTTTTGGAGGTTCCTTTCTATAACTTTTGGATGTTTTGATTTGCTTTTTGTATAACTCACTTTTGAATTTTCTTCTTTAATTATAGTTTGTATATATTGTTAGTCAGGTTTAAAGTTGTATCTAAGAAATTACATGCAGTTGCACCTTTGATAGTTATTTCAAAACCATTATTGTTAAATAGTTTAATTACTTTCCTTTAAATAATTTTAGGAAGTTGATTGTTTTCTGTTCTTTTTTTTCAAGGCTTACACCTTTGTATTAGTACCATCTCGTTGTCGTTCTAAAAGCCCATCGGTACATCGTATTTTAAACAATTTTTTCCAAATTTTATTGTCATAGGCTAAAACTGTTATTTATGTCTGTTAAATTAACTTCATGTCCTTATTTTCTATATCTGCATACGTTTTTACAAAGTTTATTGCTTTTGTTGAATGGTGACTTTTTAATACTTGGGGAGAAATTTACAGTATTAAATGTTATAAAGCATTTTTTATTTTTCATAGAGATATATTTTTTTTTATACTTTTTAGTGAAAATACAAATATTTTTTTACCTATTTTTTATTAATACAAGTATTTAATTTAGTTTTATTGCGTGACTTAAATATTGAAGTACTGCAACTTGATTAATTGGTTGACATTGTTTTATTTATTTAACATAAATATAACTAAAGTTTGTGGTAAAGGGTAATAACGTCATTTTTTTTTTTGAAGTTTAGATTATGAACTGTTTTTAAATTTCACATGTAAATACAATGAATTTCTGTTAGGACTTTTTAGAAAAAAACGTAAATTATTTAACTCTTACAGCTATTTAAAAGCATAAATAAAGTTTTTTCGTGTAGTTTAAAACTTAAAAGTGCATGAAAACATTATTGCTAACAACTGAACTAATTAAAAGAAAATATATTTGGTTATAATCAAATAACAACTAATATAGTAATAAATGATTTTATTATAAATTAACTTAAAGGAAATTTTCTTTTAAATAAGAGCATTAATATGTTGTTTATATTTGATTCGTTCTTACTTCCATTATATAGTATGTTGCTAACATATTTTTAAAATTACTTATGTATGTATATAGAATAATTAATATAACTAAATTATAACCAATTAAAATAAATACTTTAAAAACTTAACTTATTATTTCCCTAGAAAGTTATTTAAAACAGTTAAAAAATACTTAATTTAACATTTAAACCGCTCAATCGAGTTATCAATTACATTATCTTTTAAGTTATGTTAATATTTTAGTTTTCATTCGGTTTTCCCATAAGCATGTACTGTTAAATAAACCAAATATGTGTTAAGTATTGTAAATCTCTCTTAAGGATTTCTTTAGTATTGATGAATAAATGTCAATGATAAACTATAGGTTACCATAATATATTTAATATATATAGTAATATATAATATAGTATATATATTACTATAGGTTTACATTTATTATGTCCAATTTAAGTAATATAAATACAAAGCTACCTGCAGAGGGTGCATAAAATAAACGTGTTAGAAAGTCATTCCTTCTGTAGGAAAAGTATGAGCAAAAAGGTCAAGTTGACAATTTATTAACAGACAGTCAACCAGTCCCAAGTATAACTTTGGATGTTGGCGAACCAACAACATACACACAAACATTTACAAAGTTAGTTTGAATATAGATATATATTATTTATACAGTAATTAACAGTAGATATTCTATTTATACTATATTAAATATGTAATATATACATATATATATAGCAATATTTATTTGATTATATAAAAAGCAATAGGTTTATACGACCGTTTTCTATATAAGATATATAACCTCATATACTCAACAGTAAACTTTAAAACTAAATATTATGTTCCAATTCAATTTTTCGATCTTTATCGACCAGAACATTTTATAAAATTTTAAATATATATAGCAATATATATTTTATATAATTCTTTTATATTTTATATTGATATTTACATTGTATCATTATGTTATTATATGAGAACACGAAATTTCAATTGTTTTCTAACTATAAAAGAAAATCGCAAACACAATTCTATTCCAATTTACTCTTAGAAGTTATTCGGAAAGGCAAAAATTTAAAAGAAAAAAAGATATATTGTCGTTTTAAACGACTTACAAATTCAGCTTAAGTGGTATTGAAGGTTATTGACATTCTCAGTTAAAATGCGATATACACTATTTATACAACAATTGCAAACTGATGTGTATTTGATATTTTAGTGACGTAAATAGGTTTCTATATTTTTAATTTGAACTTATATCGAAATTAACTATTTAAACTTTTCTATGCTATCATTTTCGTGAAAAATAAATATTAAATCATACGGATAAAGTTATCTATTTACCTAAATAATTCAACAATTTTGCTAACAATTTAAAAAAAAAACTAAAACTTCACTGAAAAAATAGTAATAAAATAGAAACTGTAAAATTTATCTATACTTTTGAATTAGTTACTAAAACATCGAATTAAGGAAACAACTTTAATTAAGTTGTTGTGTATACGCACCTTTTTTTTTTAAACTTTGTTTATTAGTAAAACTCTTTATAATCATTAGATTGTAAAATAAAGTTGTAACTATATTATTAGTTAACTGATTGAAATTTTTTATTAAATTAGTAATCAAAATAATAAATGTAAACTTTTAAGTATATAAGAAATGTAGTGTCGTAGGAAGCTAAAAATATTTGAAATATTTTGTAAAGTTGAGTAGAGTAAGACAAAACGTTAGTATAAAAATATTATAACAACAACAGTTTTGTATAAAAGTTTACATGAGTTTTTAAGGAACTGATAAGTTATAAAATGCATTAAAATATTACGAAATTTAAAAACAAAAAGTTTATAACCCCATTTAGTATTAAAGATTCTCAAAAAAAATTAAGTTTCTTATGTTACAATGATAACTAATTAGACCCAGAAACCTTTGTCAAAGATAAAGCAGTAAAGCTTCGAAACTAAATTGTCTACGATAAGTATAGATTAACTTATTATATACTTTAAATGTGAAGAAACGTAGAATCTATTTATGAAAGAAATTGTATAGAAATCATGGAAAATGAAACAAAATTAAATATTCTGCTGAACCAGTAACTTCTTTTGAAATGTAGACAACTCATTAAGATGCTTATTGGTAAGTCGTGTAAACGACCTAAACATTTTTAATCTAATTTGATTCATAACTTCTGTTTTTTAAAAATAATATTTGTTTTATATATTTACAGTAATCTATTTATATGACTAATTCGTTTTATGCATGATTTACAACTAACTTTTGCATTGTTTATTATGGTTTTTAGCTTGTTAGCCACTCTTTAATCTTGTAAGGGGTATAATAAAATAGGCAGAAAGCTTTAAAGATTTTACTTTCGTTAAAACTTATAAAGCTGATTCTATTAAAAAAACTTTATAGTCATTTGTCTAAACTAATAAAGATTGACTAATTTGTTGGAAAGTAAACAGGTTATTTAATTAGAGATGTACTAATTAAATATTTTATTTACGACCCAGTTTCGGTGACAAAAAATGCAACCTCTTCAAGTAAAATGAAATAGTAAACTGCACATAACAATAATAGTTATCTATAATGTACTATATTTTATATAATAAAGTTATACATATATCATATTTTTCCTTGGAATATTATCTGCTCGTGCAAAATTGTCTTCATACAATTTTGTGCATCGTGCATCTTTGACAGCTAACCTTAATTGATAAATATGTTTATATATATATATATAAAATAATATAATAAGTATTTACTAAAATCGAATATAGAATTCACACCTAAATTATTTACCTTCGGATAGTTTAAAATATTGTTTAAATAATGATTTCTACAAAGTTTGAATATTTTTTTGTTTTTAATTAAATAAACGTTATAGCGTTAATTATCAAAGGTTTGAATAGGTGATCTGAGTGTTAATTTTAAAGTTCGAAGTGAATCTTTATGTCTAAACTATAAAAATATTTAGTTATAAAATGTTATAAATTAATAGGTGTTTTTAATATTTTTAAAAAGTAATGGTAAAATTATATTTTAAAATAGTTTGTAAAATAAGATGATCGTAAAAAAAGAGTTTTAAGTTGTAAAGGTATCTCAACTTTTGTAGGTAAAATATAGTTTGTTTAAATAAAACAAATTGTTTTGTCAAAGTATCAAATAAAAACATATGTAGTTTTTTTTGGATTTAAAGAACTAAATTTGAAAAAAAAAGTTTACTAATTTACGTTTGTATAATCAAACATATGATATTTTATTAAATTACTATGAATTTAATTCCAATTTCTGAATTAAGTTCTGTCTCTTGAAAAAATGCGACAATTTTGTGATAAATCAAAAAATAGTGGGATTTTAAACAAAATGCGCACAAAATTGTTAATTTCTTTCTGACGTCACTGTGCTTTTTAAGCAAAGTAATACTTGATAATGTTTTACTTATTCAAAAGCAATTTGTTTACAACAGATAACCTGGTATTAAAATTTGTTTATTTTAAAATCGTGAAATGCGATTTTTAATTCTCATCATTTTATTTAATTAATACTTTATGTTTTTATAAATTTGATGCTTAATATTGGTATACGAAATAGTTCCATCAAAGAATAAAAAAAATTTAATAACTTAACAGTACAGTTATTTTTATTAACTAATAAATTATTTAAAAATCTGTAAATAAGAACATTTATTAATTTATTGATCAATATAAGAGTAAATTGTCTGTAAGTATTTGATTTAGTTAAGTAGTTGCTTTTGTTTTAGGTTAATAAATTTATAACATTAGAAATTTAGAACTTTTAATTATTGTTCACCATATAACACTACCAAAAAAGACTATTTAACGAAGAATAAAAAATTAAACTCTTCCAATTTTTATTTTAGGAGTAAAATAAAATACTACTTTTTGTAAAAAGAACTAGTAATAATTATTAATAGTTTTACCACGTTTAAATCTAATAGTTAGAACAAATTGACTAACACTCAAAGAGTAAATACTATGAAACTCCTTTTAAAATCTTAAATATTTATTTATTTGGATAGAAATTCGAAATAAAAAAATGTAAAAAAAAGTTAAAGTAGATTTTGTTTTGCCTTTTGTTGACGTTACAACTGTTTTAACAGGCTTTAATAACTAGATATGGTTGTTGGTTACGTTATCTTAAACAGTGTATTAAAAAATGATTAAAATGTTTGAAAATATATTTATTTATTTTTTTTTTAAAGTCGTATTTAATAACAAAAATTAATTATTTTGATTCTATAAAAATTTACTTATGTTCAAAATAGCTTTATAAGTAGTAGATAAAGAATTTAGTAAAATGATTATTTGAATAATTTGTCACTAACTAAAATTAAAAAAAAACATGTTTGTTAAAAAATAAAAAAAAGTTTAAACATAGAATGATTTATAATGTATAATTTTGTAGATTCACTTACCAAGTTTTCTATAAGTTTTTTATAAAATTCAGTAGTAAACATAGTTTTTAAACATGATTTATTTTAAATTAAACGTTTGTCTTTATATTTTAATCATAATTGTCATTTTTTTGTTTTGGTTTTAAAATTATTTATTAAGGTTCATTTATGTAAAAATTAAAAACAATTAAAGTAAGATATAAGTAGAGATAGTATAGAAGTTAGTTTGTCATGTCCGCACATTGTATGAGTCAAAATAAATCATCTTTAGGAAAAATAAAGGATATAGAAGAGCATTACGTAGATTAGTAAAATTAAAAGTCATTTGTTGTCGAAAATAACAAATTAATTGCAAATTGATTTCCACATATTGTATTTCTTAAAAACTAAGAGTTATGACAAGGACTTTAAAAACGTAATTTTAACCTACAAAAGTTAAATATTTTATCAACACAGAAACATTTTTTATTGTTTTGTTAGTATTAATATAACTTCCAACGAAGCTTTAACTAACAAATTTATCAACATTAAAAAAAGTAGGACTTATAACTAATATTTAATAACGTTGTAGTCGCATTTAAAGTCTTAGAATAATTAAATTCGTTTGCAAATGATTTCGTGTGAAATTCTTCAATTTTTATGATGAAAAACACAATTGTAAGTTTTAGGTTGTTTTCTATTAACGTCGATTTATGTTAATCTAAAAAAAATTGTTTCATAAGTTTGTAGTTACTTATCGACACAGAGTTGTTATTAAAACAATTAATGTAGATTAAAAAAATTTAAGGCTTTAAGTTCAGGAAAGTAAAAATATAAAATCAGTTGTAAATATGTATTTGAAATACAATTTAGCGTTTGCATGCTATAAAATTTTTTGAAATATCTATCTGTTTTGAACTTAAAATAAATCAAGTCATTTTTGATTGAGAAAAAAAGCTTCTTAATGAAAAAATTTAAAACATGTGTAAAAAATCACATGTAATGATATCTAAACAAATATTGTAAGTTTAACTGTTTAACTAATAACAATAAGGTAAGTAAAATTAATTTATTTTTTGCTTCTTCTGACGCAGTATTTAAAACTATAAGTAATTAATAACATAGCGAAATATAAAATTTATCGCATTTCTAACAATTTAATGTTTCTCGATACTTTGACAAATTTAAAAAATTTAATAAAAAAAAATTGACAGTTAAGTTCCGGAAAAAAAAACTCTAACATGGTTTTTTTCATTAACTTATTTATTTTTTAAACAAAATAATAAGCTATAGCAATAGATTTTTAAAAAGTACAATAACATAAAGTTAATTGAGGTTTTAGCTAAAACAGTAGTAGCATTATTTAATCAGAAGTAAGAGTTTTGTTTTAAATTCTAACTTGTTTACGTGCTAGATATATAAGTTTGTTTTTTATAATACTAAATAAATAGATAACGAAAATTATAGCGTATGTTTGTTTCATCATATAAGTGACTATAATAAACACTTTAGGTTTATATTGTTCGATTAAAAACTTTATTAAATTTATGTTATACTGCAAAATTGTAAATACGTTTAAAAGCTTTAAAAAATGTACATGAACTCAGTGTAAAACTATAATGCAACTTTTTTGTTAAGTTTCACTATATTAGTTAGTTGAAACGTTGTATTTCAAAGCTTGGTCAAATTGAGTTAGCTTGGTTATTATAAAAAAGTTTAGTTTGAGTTATACTTCTTTTTTTTCTTACTTATATTAAAAAACCACTTCTTGAAAGTTAACAGTTTTTGATACGGCCTGGTATAGGATTAGGCTGCACGCTAAAAGTTATCATATGTTGTAGTAAGTTAAAACTGACCAGAATAAAGTATTTACAAAACAAACCACTAGTCATTCAACTAAATAATAAGTTACCATAAGTAAGTTTTAAAATTGTAAGAAACTAGTTATGTTACAATGATTAAGTAGGTTAAAATTTTGCAAGATTTTTTACAATTAATTTTGATCTATTTGATTTTTTAACGTTATCTATTTTTTTGTTTATACTTTATTTAAAAATTGACAGCAGCTCATTAAACATAAAATGTTTGTCATACTTTATTAACGATGAGTCACTTTTAAATCTAATTGAAATTAAATTATTTATATAAAATTATTTTGTAGTTTAAAAAAGTATCAAAATGATATTACTCGTTTAATTAAAAGTATAGTTTAAAACCTTTTTTAATAAAAATATTATTGCGTGACTAATATAATAGATCATGGCACTATAAAAACTAAGCCGCATGTTCAAAATTGCTGAACTAATTTCGTTATTTTATAAAATTCAAAATTTAAAGCTGGTGTGTACGTTTTTAACATATTCTGAAAAAGAAGCTATTATGAAAAATATTTTTGTATTTCTGTCTAAACGTTAATTTTTTCTATTGTGAAAAGTCACATAAAATACATTTTTTTTAATGAGTATTGTCTTTAACTAGTTTCTAATGAAAAGTTTTAATATTGCTGCTAAATAAAGAAATGTTTTAAATTAGTTAATCACATTACTACGTGCATTTATAGACAAAATAAAACTTGTATAAGTTTTCAAAATTGGATACGTTTGGAAGAATGTGATTTATTTTATTTAAGTCTAATACTACTTTAGGTTGTTCTAGAGCAGGGTTTCCCAAACTCATTTACTAAATCGCCCCCTTTCCAGAAACTTGAAAAATAATCGCTCCACACGATTTTAGCAAGTAGTTTTTCTCTTGAGTACAAACTTTTGAGCCAAAAAAAATGTGTTTGAAATGTAACTTAGTCTGGTATTTCTGATGCACGCACTTTTGGGCTAAGTTCAAAGTAGTTTACAGGGATTGAGAAAATAAGTTACAGTTGTTTCCTTATAAGCCCAGTGAAGTGTATAAAAATACTTAATTTTAAAAAGCCTTGTGTAATCTGTAATCGATCCTGTTTAAATATGAATTGTTTTGAAACCAATAAAACTTTTAGGGTAGTGGTGGACAACGTTTGTAGTCAGCAATTCATATTTACTAATAAATATTTTTCTAGTTTCAACTCGTTAAAAAAATGTAATTGCGGGCTGCATAATTTAATATAATAACATACAATAAAATTAAAAAAACTCGAGCAAAATTGTAATAAAATGATTTAGTATTTTTGTGATCTAGTAAATACTATTGTGAACTGAAAACCAAATTGAAAGTGTATTTATCAAGTATCAAAAAACTAAATTTTGTTTGTTTTGCACAAGTAGTTTTCAAGTTATTTAGCGCGTCAAAATTTGACTGGATCTTAACCGTAAGTTACCCATCTGAAATCTTAACTGAAATCTGACATTATAATAATCTCTCATATAACAAATTTCGGACATTTAGAAGTTAATACTAAGTAACTTATTTAAGCCGTTAGTTATTAGACTATAATAATTTACCGGAAGAAAATAGTAAAACACTAAAAGCTAGTGTTGAACTATTAAAATAAACAACAAATTCTAATTGCTAATATAATAAAAATTAAGATAAAACAAAAAACAGTTGTAATAATAGTTGTATTAATATAAATTTATAATATATATAAATTTTTTAACAATAATAAATCAAGTTAGAAAATAAAATTGAATTTTTCAATCTTTTAAATAAAAAAATTGAAGTCATTTCAAAAAGAGACTTCAAATCTATACTCTTTTAAAACCAAAAAAAAAAAATTTAAATAAAAACTTTAATGGTTATCAAATTTTTTTATTCATACAGATTTAACAAACAATAACAAAAAGATGTCAAAAAAATTTCTTTCAAACAAACACTTTAATCACTACGCTATAAATTTTTTTAGTGTAATGTAAAACGACAAATATAAATAAAAAATTAACCAGGTCAAAATAAAACTATTAACCGATTTAAAACATAAACCATTTGATAAATAAAGTAGACTTCCGATTGAAATCGCACTTTGAACAAAATCAAAAAGTGCAAAATCAAAATTTATTAACAATTTTTTTTACAAAATGATATATTTAAATATTTTTTTGCAATAAACTATGAACAAACACGAAATAAACAAAAACATAAAACAAACATACATCAAAAAAATGTGTCTATATAAGATATAAAATATTATGTATTTTATGTTTTATTAATACTTAGTTAGTAATAGACTTTATTGTAGTTTAATTTAGGAAAATATAAGTTTGCACTTTTTTTTGGGTAAAAAGTGCGAACTCAAGAGGAAGTCTACCGTAACTATTATTTATTAGGCATTATGCAAATCTGTTGTAGAATAAATAACTTTATTTCTTTTTATTATAAAAAGACTACTTAAATACGTTACAAACCAGGTTAATAAGAAGTATTTTAAAAAATCAAAAAAAAAAAAACTTTGATAAAATAATGTCTGCTACTGAAGTCTATTATAATGTGCAGGATTAGTTTCATGACTGCTTGCAAGTTTTTTTAATCTGATTCTTAATCAGAAAAATAAAGCCTCCTTTACAAATATCTAGATTAGATATTTTGCTCAAGATGTTGATAATGAACTGAAAGCTAGATGGAAAGACTATAAAAAACAATCTAAATTCCTCTCAAATGATTGGATACTTTTGCCTTATTTTCTGTTGAGTCCAAAAGCTTTTATATCGTTCTTTGGAAAATTAACTTTAAGTTCAAGGTCAGTTTGTAAGTCTGAGAAGGTTTCCTGTAAGTCGTTTACAACAAAACGAACTGCCTCGAGGGGATCCATATTTTAATCTATATGATAGCTTATTTGTGTCAAATAAAAATTTTACTTGTTAATATGTTGAAATTGTTAAAAATTCTAGATTTTTTAGGTTTTTTATTTGCCTAAATTGTCAAATTCTAGGTTCTTTCAGGTTTTTAGGTTAATTGGCAACCTGTATAGTTTTATTTATTAGTCTAACCTAGTGACTTTTCAAAAAACAATTGAAAATATCATGAGGTGATAGTTGATAATAGATAATATAGAATTTTGCAAACCATTTATGGTCCCAAATAACATTTATGTCAGGTTATAAAATGGTGAGAGGGATTCCGATCGTCTATGATCTATGTAATTGTCAAATAAGAAAACATATAAATGAAAATATGTAATTTACTTAAAGTAAAGGTCATAGGTACTTAATTTTTTTTTCTATATTTTACATAAACAAAATAAACCTTTTTGTTTAAGTTTTACCTCAGGGTCAGATATTTAATAGCAAACTAAAATTAGTAACATAGCAAGATAAAAAGTAAAAGTTTTATGAAAGCCCAAAGTTATAAAATCGCCCCCTTTTCGCCCCCTTACTAATTATCGCCCCCCGACTTACTTAAATCGCCCCAGGGGGGCGATATCGCCCACTTTGGGAAACCCTGTTCTAGAGTTATTATTATTTTAAGTAAAACTTCAGTTTTTTTTTTCAATACCATTACTACTTTTTATAGTCTAAACTTTTTGTTTTTAATATAAGCTTTTAAACCAATGTAAAATATATTATCAAACCTTTTACTAAATTTACAGTTTTTTATTTTGCATCATTAAAAAGAGCTACATGTTTTATTTAATAAAACTAATTATATTTGTTAATATAACGACCATTTTTGTACTCTCCTAGTTCTATTTTTTTAAATAATATAAAAAATCTTCCTCCCTTAGCCGCCCAAAAAAATAACAGAAGTTAGTAAATCTCATAGACTTTTGAAGATTTCGTTATTTGAACGTGGCAAATTAAATTTATTTGTATATTGAACAAAATAAGCAAAACTGAAAGTAATTAATAATCGCATTGAACGACTAAAAACAAACAAAATATAAGTACTTCAAGTAACGTAGTTGGTAAATATGCTTTGAAATGTAAACAAAATTGGTACACTAATAATTGTTGGAAACTTTATTAACGTCAATAGGTTACTACAGCATTAAATATATTACATAATTACATATAAATATTAATAAATAACAGTAGTTTAAGCAAAAATTTTTATCAGCAAGTGTATATTAAAATCAAAACTTAATTAGATTTTAAAACTAAACAGAAATAAGAATTCACAATTTTATTACATATTGAAAATAAGATATTAAATTAAGTAGTATACTAAACTATATCTACAAAATCATCGTAGAAATTTTTTTTTTACTTATATGCTGAATGAAAGTAGACATTGTTTTTTTTACAGTAATCTAGACTTTACGTCAAATAAAAGTAGTTTGGTTAAAATGTTGGCAGCATTGTCTTGTCTCTTTAAAAAAACTACTAACAAAAAAAATCTTTATTTAAAATTCGACGCAAACAAAACAAGATTCGTATAACTTTTTAATTATTGTGAAGTAAAAAGATTTAAACGCAGATTGATAAATTTATCAATATTTTTTCTAATTTGTATATATCAGTGTATTTCATTAAAAAATATGTTGCGCTGACTTTTCGTTAAACAATATAACTTAAATGCTATTACTTTAATGAACAACTTAAGTTAATACTTTATATATACTTAAACTTAAACTAAACAAATTTAATGAATTAAATTATATTGATAAATTGATAAGATTATTTAAATAATTCATTTTTTAAAATAAAAAAATTAACAAACAAATAAATTTTAAGTGTAAACCTATTAAAGTTGTAAAATTAAAACAATAACTAAAGTGAAAACATATATATATTTAAAAACTGCTTATTTAGAAGTTTTCAAACTATATAGAGTACAATCGTAAAATTTTTTTACAAATCAAATATTTATCTTAAACGTTCAATCCAAATAAAATCAAAATATGTTTATAATGTTTTCATTTGGTTAAAAAAACACAGTGAATGCAATTTTAACAACGGTAGTTGTGAATTCTTTAAACTTGTTCAAGAATGAGTTTTTAATATTAGATTTTTTTATCAGCGTTTCACTTTAAGTTAACAAAGCTATATTTTTTGTCACAATTAATCGCGAAAGTTTTTAACGAGCCATTTTAAAATAAGAGGTTAAAATTAAAATTTAACTTTGAGTTGTTGACGGTGTTCCACTACAACCATAAGACAAAACAGTATTTTAGAAGAAGAGATAATTATAATTTTAAACTAGTTCTGTAACAACTTACGAAAATAACGAAACAGTACAATCAAAGTATTTATGTTTACGCAATTTAATTTTTCTTAACAAAATACATAAAACCTTAAGTTTAATTAAATCAAAAATGTGAATTGGTTTATTAATTAGCTTTTTTTTTTATTAATTTATTTTTATTGATTATTTATTTTTTAATAATTTTAGTTATTTATATATTTTTTTACTATCACTGGTACTCCTAACCCTTACCCTCGGTTGGTAGCTTTTTTTCTTTTGAATCAATTTATTTTTATTAATTTTTTAATAGTAATGTTTTTTAATAATTTATTTAAAGTATTTTTTATTATATATATATTTTTCAGTATCACTGTTACTCCTAACCCTTACCCGTTGGTCAGTAACTTTGGTTTCTTCTTATACTATATCAATTTATCTTTTAATTTCTTTAATGTTTTTAATCTAAGTTTTTTTTTGTTTATTTTTACTCTCGTGCAAAAATGACATTATGTGTAAAAGTGATGCTCGTGCAAAAGTGAGCCGTTCCCCTTTAATAGAAGTGTTTAGAAAAGATTCCTGGTTAGGCCTGAGCTATGCAATACAGATCATATTTTACTAAACTGAGGTGGCCTGAGGAAATCCTTACTAAAATGAAATATAATGAATTACTTATTAGTGCAAACGGTTCAATTGTGCAATAAATTTTTGAACGAAGGGACAAAATTACACTACCATCTAATTTAGCACAAGTTACAATTTTGCTTTCGACACAGTAATAAATACAAAATACTTTTTTATATAAACAATATCTGAAAACTGAACATTGTGCTACATTTTAGTGTTTTACAATTACGTGCTACTTCATATGACGTCATTAAGAAATCTTTGTAAGATTGTTTTGTTTGGTTTAAAATTTTTGTTATCATTAATTTATTTGTTATTTATTGAAGATCAACTATTCGAGTGATTTGTTGAATAAAAATGACATGTTTTTTACTTTGCGGAGTATCTTATCATATCTAGACCTCTTAAATTTATAGAGTTTTAGATTTGTTTTGCAATTTATAGGTATTTATAAAGTTTTAAAACAGATTTTTTAACAAGTCTTAAATTTAGATTGGTTTTTAAGTTTTAAGGAACCTAATAAAAAAGAGTCTGAGTTATAAATAACTTTAAGTTAAATAAAAAATGTTTATTTACACTTCAAGGCAAAGCTTTTTTGTAATTTAACTTATTTTTATAAATTTCTATAATGTAAGTATAATCTATATGCAGCTGAAAATTGAATTTGTATTCAAACAATTTAAAGCCTTACTTAGTGATTTAAAATGAATACAAGTTCTTGAGGCATTAATGCTCATAAAAAACTTAAGATATAGATTACAGTTTAAAATAGACTTTACATAATCAAAATACATTATAAGCAACTATGTATCTTAAATACAATTGTTTTATAGTGTAATTTACAGTTTAAATATTAAGTAAATTTTAAACCTATAATTTTTGACTTCAAATACTTTAATAAAATAAAAGCAAAAATTAGATATTTGTTTACTACTAAGAAAATAAACTAAATGAGTTAAAGTTTGTTTATATATAATTTTACGTGTCTGATATAGGAGATCAACGACACGTTCAAAACTGTGTGCATTTAAATTAAATTATACATTAATATTTGTTTTTGTATTTATTAAGAAAATAATTCTAGTCATTCACTTTTTCTATGTAGTTGACGTCAAAAAAAAAAAAAAACACCAAGACATTAAGAAATTACTGAATAACGTTTTTATATACTGTAAATAATAAAAAACAACAACAATAAGAACAGAAGTCATTAAAAAGAAAAATCAAAACAATTTACTTGTTTGTTATATTGAAAAACAAAAATCATTTTTTGTTAATGTTTAGTATGTGAACATTTAAATAAATACTTGCAAATTAAACATTTTTTTACAACCAGATTTGTCTTACGGTATGAACAAGCAGTAATTCAAAACTATGTTAAACATTTTTTAAAATTAGTTTTAACTGTAAAAGAAAGTTAAGATCGTCAAAAAAATAATCATTTGTAAAATTTCTTGTAAATATCTAAAAGCAATATAAATTAAAAATTTTATAATTTTTTGACTTGACAAAATTGTCTTGAATTTTCTTAAATTTTACGTGAAAATTAAAAATTTTACGTTAAAATTACGTGCCTAATGTAATATATAAACAGCACGTTAAAAACTAGAAGACTTATTAGAAATACTAACTTTAATGCTTGTACTACATTTATACATAAAATATAAAGCTGATATTGGTGTGTAGATTTACTTTATCATGGTTTTATTAAAGAATTATTTGTTAGTTTAACTTGGTGTTAGGAAGATTTTATAGTTTTTAACTGCTTTCTTTGTAAGTTTATTTCAAAATAAGTTAAATATTAATCTAAACTTAGATTTTTTGTAATTTTTTTATTCTTCGTTGACTTAGTTTAAATTAAATCTAAATTCTCATAGCTTTGTTCCAACCAATTTTTAGTTATAATTTACATCGCGATTTTAACTCTGATATTATTTTTACTAATATTTTACATTTAAAAAAATTAAATATAAATAGATCAATAGTTTAATGAAGTTTAAAATATTTTAAGAGGCGTGTTAACTTTTGTTGAAGAATATAAAAATGCATCAATACTTTATTTAGTTCAACTTATGTTTATTTATTAACTATTAAAAATTATGTAGCTTTTTTTTTCGCTTTAATTTCAAAAAATATTCTTAAATAAACAATATTAACAGTTCTATATATTTTTTAGTTTTAAGTAATTTAGATAAGTTATAAAAATAAGATTAGAAAAAAAAGTTAATTTTTATTAATTGATATAAAAAGTTTTAAATTTTCATAATAGTCTTGAAATGTGTATTAATTTAAAAACATCGATAATAGTTATATTTATTAAATTTTAAGTTTAAAAAGTTAATTTTTATCAAAAAAATTGATAAATGTTTTTAATGTGATATTATGTAGAAACAAAAAGTACACGTCTGATAAGCAATTTATAAAGTTGATTATTGTTATTTAAAACATATACTCTCTAGTTCTATAACTGTCACTTTTTTTAAAAGCTGAAAAATTTAAACTTAAACAAAGCTTGTCATGAAAAGCGCAAATTAAATTTTAATTATTGAAAACGGGACTATTATGATTGTCAGTTTAGGTAACCCTGGTTTTAAAGTAAATCACAAAAATAAAAAAAAATATTTATTTTAAGAAACATACTGAAGTTCTTTAAGTGTTTTTATATTATTACAAGCAAGCAATAGAATCTTATGAATCAGTTATAGAAGTTTAATTTTCAATTATCTATTAATTTGTTGTATCATTTTTTAAGTATTCACTATGGCAAACACGTTTTATAATGGAAAACTTAGTTTAAAAGTACATATTTTGTAATTTTCGGTGTACTTGAAAAAAAACTCATTTTACAAGTTAAAATTTTTAAATCCTTTAAGTAATATCTAAAAACAAATTCATATACAAAGCAGTTTAGTTAAATAAGATGGTTTCAAAAAATAAAAGAAAACATTTTAGTACAATAGCTAAATAGTTAGGTTTACTTTAATTTAGTATCAAATTACATTAACAAGTTAAGCATATAATAACATTAAAAATAAACTCTTAAAAACAAGTTAGTTGTTTTAGTCATATATTTTAAACTTATTAATTGTTGTAAAGAATTCAAAACAGAAGCAATATTTTTCAAAGCAACTTAAAAAACTTATTTACTTTTAGTTATGTTAACCTATAAAGACTGTATAGTTTACGAACATTAACTTGTACTAACTATTTTCAAGATATATAGGTACTGTTTTAAATGATATAACAATCAGCTTAAAAAAATTGTTTAAGTCTAAGGTATAATCAATGACTTAAACAAAACGGTTAGTATACTTAAAGAAGAAATGAGTTGCACATTTGCTGGGTTAGTGAAAAAAGAAGATTATTTATATTTTAATTTCAATTATAGTTGTTAAAACTTTAATTTTCGATTAGATTTTAATATGTTCAGGTAATGTTGATAAGAGATAAATGTAATAAAGTAAGAACGAAAAACAGTATTAAAAAGTCTGAAAAGTACAAATTTCTAAAAAACTAACCTTATATATTTATTAATAAATATTAAAAGTAATAAACAGCTAAAACGTACCTAGTTAAAATTTCAAATTTAGGAATTATGACCCAACTTTAGCTTCTTTACCATTTTATTTTCTTAAGTCGCGACGCAAGAGACCCGGTAAGGGAAACCCTGTTCTAATAGAACCATTAAAAAAAAACTTTTTTTGAATCATAAACTTAACACGTTGTTGTTAAGGATTTTTACTTCTGTTATAATTATTGCTGAAATATAAAAATGTTCTTTTTAAACAAAGTTAAATAAGTAAAAAATTGTTCTTTTTATATAAAGTTATATTTTAGTTGACGAATTTTGGTTTAATTTTTAAATACAGATGTATGTTTAACTGAATTTATTCCTTTAATTTTTTTAAAGTCTTCTGCGCAACACTATAATATAGTTTGTCCAACGATTTAGTTTTATTTAAGAGCTCTGGAAAAAAAAAATAATTTTGTTCAATTTTTTCCCCAGCACTAGTCTTAACATGTTTTTTATAATTAATTTCCAAAAAAATTAGTTGCAGTAGCATTGTACTACTTTGAAATAAAGAAAGGTGTACGACTAAACGATGTCCAAATTGCTTAATTTTAAAAAATAGAAATTAAATTCGGTAAGTATTAAAAAATATTGATGACGTAAATTAACACCAATTGTTTATAATCATAAATTTAAATAATTTTGTAAATTATCATTAAATACAACCAGAATTTTACAGAATTATTATATAAGTCTCACAGAATTTTTAAAACGAGTTCTGCAGAAAATAGTTAAAATGAAATTAACAGATTTATTAACCTGCGTAGTGCAAAAAAAACAACTATCATAAGCAGTAAGAAAATCCTCATTCGCATATTTTTAATTAAAAAAAGTATTTTAAAAATATATTGATTAAAAATTTATTAAATAATATCTCAGTTTAAATAAATAACTAAAGTTATTAAAAAGTAAAATCAGGATCAGTAAACAAAATTTAAGTAATCACAATAGAAGCTAAAAATTGTTAGTTGAACACTGTTTTTAACATCAGTATTAGTTGTTACTTCAAAATAAAATAACATCTCATTGAAAAATTGTTGCTATATTAATTTTTTAGTAATATTAGCTTGAAATTATTTGTTTTATATATTTAATAAAACAATTATAAAAAATAATAACTTTTTACAAAAATGTTTTATATCTTAAGATATAATAACGAATTTAAATTACAGTCGTGTTAAACGACCTAAAAATTAGATAAACTACAACACATAAAAAATGAAATATACTGGAATATATATACATAAATAAAACGCTAGTATTTGAGGGAATACACAATTGACGTAACTGAGTTACTAGTTTTTATTTTTTTGCATATCTAAACAAAAGTATTATGGGCGCTTATCTGATTTAATTGATGTAAACCAATTTTAGAACTTAAGAAGTTATAAAACTTTATTTTACATGTTGTATGTATAATATAAATAATTTAGTTTGTATACTTGTACTTTAACAAATTTGAATAACAAACTGTAAATTGATGAAAACATTAAAAAATTCACTTATACTGATATAGTATTCAATTTTTATAAGATAAAGTGTTTTTGAAAGAGTTTGATATGAATAACTTTGTATGGCTGATAAATTTAAAAAGTAAGTTTATTTTAATACACTTAAATTTAAATATACAAATTTAAAACTGCTTCTGTCCAGAGTGATTGATAATTTAAGTTCTTAAGTGTAAATTATGTTACAAATTTTACGAAAAAATACTTTGTTCAACGCAAACACTACTTAAACATACTAAGCATTTTTAATGGTATAATTACAATGATACTTAATCAGAATTAATCAATTTTAACGTGCTATGTAAACCACGTAACATTAGAATAAATCTTTTTTTTATTATAACATAAACATATCACTTATTAATATAAAGTAGACAAAATGTCTAACAAAAAAAATTAAGCTCAAAGCATTTTAAGCATTTTTTAACAATTTAGTCCAATATCAATGATTTTTTTAATATTTTAGTTTTATTATACTATCAATGTAATTTTTTTTGGTGTAATTCATGTTACATATGTTTTTTATTATACTGTTAACATGAATGTTACTTTAAAATTAAATTACAAGCTAGATCAGTCAATTTATTTCTTAATTTTTTAACAAATTAGCTTAGTTGTATGTATCTATATTAAATGAAATTGTTAATAAAATCATTGATTCAAATAAAAACTATTAAGATTTAAGATAAATGAATTATTTTCAGTATAGTTATACAAAGGTGTAAAACTGTTTTCTTAAGTTTAAATAAAAAACTTAGAAAAACTTAGTGACTTCAATAAATATTTTAATTACAAACTAGGCTACTATACTTGTATTTTTTACTTTATTGATTTTGTTTAAAAACTGCTAGTGATTGTCAGGTAATCATTTTTAGTCGCACCACGCGACTATAAATCATTATTATTAAATTAATTTAAGTACAAACTGTAAAAAAATAGCAAATAGTTTTTTATTGAGCTTCTTTACATACAAGTTATTTAGAAACTAAAATTTAATGCACATTTAAATAATAAAGAAAAACCAGCCTATTAAATGTTTAGTCAACGTAGTATAATTTTTCGACGTGGTATTCTATAAAACACAACTATCATTTTTACATTAAAAAGTAAGATCTAGCATCTACGCAAAAGTTCTTATTGTTCAAATATAACTTTAAGAGTAATTTTTTCAAATTACAAGTAATAGTGACAGAAAGATTCAAAGTAACAAAAAGTATAATCGTAAAAAATACTAATACTGATTCTGAAATTTTGTTAAATGAAATCATAAATTAAACTACCTTTTGTATTTAGGAAAAATTGAAACATTTGTAGCAAAAAAAGAAATCAACCTAGTTTCGACAACTAATAACTTAAGACGTATTTCATTAAAATAAAACTAAAATACTTTAATGTCCTGGAACGTGAATGTATTTTATTTTTATCAATTTTACACAGATAATAAACTGTATTTAGTTTTCAAAACATTATATTAAGAAAATACAACAACGATTTGTTAGTTTTTATCGATTAAATTTGATCAAAAAATTAAAATTAACTTTTTTTTTATAATTGATAAATTAAAGAACCTCTAAAAAACATTTTTAAATTAGTTATGACCTAAAAAACAATTTATAATTAAATTTAGTTTGGTTATTAGTACCTGCATGATACAAAACACTATTGCCAGGTCATACAAACTAAGATTGTCTTTCAGGTCATTTTAAGGTTTTTTATTTTACTATAAACATCAAATACTAGACTCACAACTAAAATAAAATAAAATGAATTTGTTTTCGCTTAAATTTTTGAAAAAGGAATGTTTTTCGAAGATAAACTATGTAAAAAACTAAAAACTTCACCATTCATTTTTAAGTATTATAAATATATAAACTTTTAGACTCACATCTAAAAGAAAATAAACTTAAATAGTTAATGATTTATTTAAACGATAATGATCATAAAAAAATTTTTTGCACATTTATAGGATTAACAAAAGTTAAAAAAAATCAGTTTATGACAAAAGTTCTAACTGTATTTAATAGTAATAATTTGACAATTTAACAAAAAAGTAATTATATTACACATACTCTACTTTTAAAAATTTAGACAGTGTAAAACTTATTATTGCTGTATGTAAATACAGCATAGATTTATTATTTGCTTTATTTAAGACGTCATCCATCAGTAAAAGCTGAATCTATATTTTTTGTGTTATTTTGTTGAAGGTTTTTGTTTACTAAATTTGTTCAACAAGCACTACAATATTTGCGAGTTGCTTGTGCCACAAAAATAATTTTTGCAAGCTTATCAATTAATAAATATTTTTGTTAATAAATTTAAATAATTAATAAATTTTAAGTTTCTGTTGTTGTTTAAAACTTAAAAAAAGTGATTAGTTTAACTATAAATATTTATTTACTGAAATTAAAAGTTTGACAAAACAGCTATTTACGAACAACTAAAATTACATAAAAATTACAAATATCATTTAAGTTAGAGATTTTTTTAAAAATAACCAAAACTATAAAAATAAATATTTGACTGTTAGTTAAGAATTATAAAATTATGAAGATTATTAGAAGTTCAATGCATTAAAAAGGTTTCAAATATAAACTAAGTAACAAATTCTTAATTAATATAACTTCAGTTAAAAAATTATCCAGTCACAAAAAAATGATAATTACATTTTTATTAATAACGCTATATTACTTTCAAATTACATGTTAGAATAATTTGTTTCTAATATAAAAATGCGAGCAGTTATTGCAAAATTAATAACAAACTATTTTCATCACTAAATATCTACGCAAAATGAAACCCACTTTAATCGTACAAGACCTTGAGTTATTTGACTCATATAGTTAAGATATTTGAAAGTCGTTACACACGACTGTAAATTATTTTAAACGAGAGATTGGACTATCTAAATATAAGGATATATTAATGATTAACTATTAACTTTAATAAGTCTTACTTAAGTCTGTATTGTTTTATAATCATATAAATGTCTACTTTAGTTTTCAACCAACATTTATAACCGGTAATCGGTAGATACTTTGTATATAACTGTAAATTACAGTCGTATGGTACGACTTAAAAATTCCCATACAGTGAAGAGACGGTGTTTATAATTTTCGTACAAACATATACATAAAAATCAAATTAGGTTTTGTATTTATATACCAGTAACGCATTACTTAAAAAAAGTTACAGTTAAAATATAAAGAGCTAAATTGTTCTTGTACAGCTCGTAGTTTGAATTTTATTTTATTTAAAGGAAATTGTAGCAGAATTTTATAAATTTTTTAAAGCTCAGATTAATATGTGAAAAAGAAAAAAAGTTATTTATTATTTACAAAACTAAAGCCAAATTATTACATAAAAAGAACCGACGTGAAAGTCAAAGTTTGTAAATAAACTTTAGTAGTCTTTTTTTTAAAGTAAATGGGTAGTTCAACTTAGTTTTATCACCTAAGAATATTTACTGCTAAGTTTGTGAGTTGGGTTTTTGTGACACTAACTAAATATAAGATGTATTAAGTACTCCTATATTTTAATTATTTATTTTTTTTTTCGGTTAAAATATATTTTAAACTAAGTTTTGCTTAAAATGTTCGTCAGTAGTTAAAAATACTATAATTTATGTTTAGATTTTTTTGATAAGTCAAGCCTGTGTTTTTAGTGGTAACACTTTAATTTTAACCTATACAAATGTGACTATAAAAGTAAATAAATTCAAGTACTACCAACAAAATATAGGCGAAAGTCTACTTATCCTAAGCCGGTACTTTGGTGTGCCGTAAGACAAAAGTTTAATTTAGTAGACAAAATCTTCAAAAATACATAGACTTAATCAACCCCAAAAAAATATTTACTATCAAAGATATATGAAACAATAAAAGTATATTTTAATAAAATTTTATATCTAGTACAATAATATAGTTAATTTCGTATGTCATTATTGTAACGGTAAAGATAGTCTAATTTAAACACTTAATTTATAGAGAAATTGTATTAAACTAATTGTATACTTTAAATCCCAATAACAATGCTTATCTCAAAAAAATATTTTAAGATAATAATTACAAGTTTTAATTATTTTTTTTTTTTAATGTTTTTTTTAATTTCTTTTTGTGAAAGTTACTACAATTATAAACTATGTACAATGGTTTTCTATGTTTTAAAAAAGATTTTCTTAAAAATATATTTCTTAAAATACATTATTACATATACAATTTTCAGTATTAAAATTTAATTTACAACGTTTTTGTTAACTTATAACATAATTAACCTTGATATATTGCTGGTTACTTAAAACTTAAATTATAAAAAAATTTAAATATTTAAAATATTTTTTAATTTTCTTGTTTTCAATAAAACATAAAAACTTTTATTTAGTAAGAAACTTAAAAAAGTATTTTTTTTGTCTATTTATTTTAGCTATAGTTGTATTGCATAGCTGTTTAAGTTAATAAGGTATTTTTTTTTGTGAAAATAACTGACATGTTAAATTGCCATATTGAATCTATTTATTAGCATTTAATTTAAGACCTAAGGAAAAATTACAAGCTACTTGTCTTTAGATGTTTTAATTTGCAGCCACATAGGATTAAGTTATTAAAAATAATTAGTAAATTGCAAGCTATAACAAAAAATAAAAAGAACTTATCAGGGAGGTTGAACTGCATTTAATTTTCATAATTGCCATTTTGTCGAGAAAACCACTTGTATTTAACCAGTAAGAATGTTATGTATGCTCATATAAATTTAAAATATATGTATTTAAATCAAATTATTAGGTTATTCTGTACCCCAAATGACGTCATCGAGCTTTGTCATCACCACTACTAGTTACTTAGTGATTAAAATTTGGAACTAACTGTTTCAAAGTTCTGCGTATATGTAATCACATCTTAAATAATTTTGTATTTCTAATAATGGCTATTATTTTAGTTTGTACATCATATCTATATTTCGAATTTTTTTTAAGACATGTAAACTTATAGGTTTATAAATGTAAAAACAAGGTAATCAAACTGTTTTATGTGATTATAAAAACGGTCCTACGCTTTTTTTAAGACTATGGAAGTAGTAATGGAATAAAAAAAAACATTTACCATTATAAATAGCTTAGTTTCTTCAAAACTAAAAGTTTGAACAGCAAACAGTTTTTTTTTTATTTAAATATTGAATGATCATTGTACGAACAGCAAGTATAAAGTTTTTGTTTTAAAAATAATTATTGTTAATTTTTGTTTAAAATAAAACTAAAACAAAAAACTAGGATTACTATATTAAACAAGTACTTGACCTCGGCACTAAAAAATTGTTAGGTCAAAACGTATTCAGTTTTTGTAAAAAAAAACTTGTTATAAGAACTTTTGAGTATTGTTATTTTTATATTAACTATGACTTTATATGTAAGTTCAGCTTTTATTCTTGTTTGTTGATCGTTAAACGTAAACGAGTTTTTTTAATAAAATACGTGCGTGATGTAAACAATCATTACCACGTTTAAAACTAATACACACTTTATAACTATCTAATAGAGTTTTTATAACAATTGCATACTTTCAATCTGAACAAAACGTTTGTGTGTATTCAATTCTTGAAATCCTTATACAATTTTTAGTATTCATTTTTTATGATTAATTTTTGTCATTTGTTTTGAATCATACCTGAAATTTTAAATGCAAATAAACAACTTTTAATTCAAGCATAAATTTTTAATGTACACCACGACTATAACTAACTCGCACTTGTTATTATCAGCTCTAAAGCTAGTTTTACATTCATATATACTATAGACTATAAATGAAATAAGAGAAAAATATTTGAAAACTGAGTATAAAGGGTGTATTGAGTAGCTTTATTAACTTTTATTATTTTTAGATGGGTAATATATTTTTTGTCGTACAATGTACCATTGAACTTTTATTTTCAAGTTTAAAACAGCTTAAAGTAATAAAAAAACTAAATGTTATGAAAAAGCAATGTGGTTTAAAAGTTATAACGTTTTTGCGTAAATTTTTTAAAAGTGTTAGTTTGAAAATTTATTTTATGCAATTAAACTGCTATTCAATAAATAAAGCATTTCGAAATAAAACTTTTCACAACAATTGTACTCTTATTTAGTTTTAATTCAATTAGTTTAAATAAAACAAATATTTTGCTCACTTCACTGCCGCAAACTCTTAGCTGACTGCCGCAAATGAACCCAAAGAAGCAAAATTTCTTTAAGAATTATCGCAAAATCAATATCTTGCGGTAAGTAAGCTAAGTTTAAAATTCCCTAGTACAGTACAGGAATTTTCACAGGTACAAGTTCAATAATATAATATTTTTTCACAGGCTTTTGTAAACAAAAAAATTGAAAACAAAGCTAAGCAGAGGTAACTCGAGTAAAAGCAACTCGAATATCAATAAAGTCAAGACCTGCGTTTTATTTCTGAAAAATGAAATGATATGATTAAACATTTTTCCGAATTAAAATCTAATTAAAAATTATTAGAAGTAAAACTAAGAGTTTATAACATAAAATCGAGTTTGTTACTTTCAATAAAAAAAAACATATTTAGAATATATTGTTTTCTAGTAACACATTAAGGGTTTATCTTGCTACTAATATCTTACACACTGCACCTAATTAAGAAATAAAATAACTTGTTATAACTTTGGAAAATCATCAAAACCTAAAACAAAAAAACAACAGATGGTACAATTTAGTGGTAATTGAAAAAAAATTATAATATAATAATTTTCTTAGAGTTTTTCTTTTCAATATCTTAGTATCTTTTTTAATTGAAAATAGTTTTATCATATTAAAATAAAACAATGTCATCACTCTAAACAACATTAGAACTTATTTAATCAATTTGTTTATAACATAAACTTTTTACAAACATAGAAAATTCAATTTATAAGCCGTCAAACAGCTCTAAGTGTAAATACTAAAAAGTTAAATGTGTTTTCAACGTGTCGTTTATTAAAATTAACAGTTATTAAAGAATTAAGACCCTTTTTTTACTCTTGCAAAACTGTTTTTAAAGTTTTCTTTTTTTTTTAATTAGTGTAAATCCATTGAATTTTTATTACAAACATCTATACAAGCAAAAAATATTATCAAAATTTAGATATGTTTAACATTTTCAGCAAAAAAAGCTATATTTTTCCAGTTTTACAAATGTTTGAAAATGTTTTCATGTAGTAATATAGTTAGTTAACGTTCAACTTGACTGCTAATAGAACAACAAAAAACTATTCTAGCTTACAAATTATTTTCATAGTTGCAAACTTTATAAAAATTTATTTAAAATTTGTCAAAACTCAAATTTATAAATAACTAATTAATAAATCTAATTTTGTTTGGTTAATATAAAAGGCGATGAAATAGTCATACGAAAAAGAAATATTGTATGAACAATTATAAAAAGTACCAAACAGATTAATTTTTCAAAGTATTGTTTATTTAAATATCACAATTGTGCAAAATTAATAAAAGTAAATTGTTAGACTGTTATTGGGAAGGAAAGTAAAAATAATTTATACAAAAAGCAAGTTTAATGAACTAGTGGTTAATTTGATAAAATAGATAAAATAGAAACAATTAAATAAGATTTACAAATGTTTTATCATATAACATACCAATAGTAAAATGAAGCCGAATACATTATGTTAGCTATACTTAAAAAAGACTGGAGATAGAATTTCGAGATAAAAAAATATTAAACTCAAGGCAAGAATTAATTAAAATATTTGAGCGTTTTGCAAAATGATGCTTTGAATAGTTATTTTTTTGAGTGTAAAGTTTAATAGTTATACTTATCAACTAAAACCACATTTTTTGTTTACTTTTCGTTTTTCGTTCTATGCCCTCCAATTTTTACTTTTTTTTATAACGTTTGCAAGTTTTGATCTTTCAGTGTTGTAATTTGTTGTTGTACTATTTTATTGTTACTTAATAGTTATAAGCATCGAAAGTTAAAAATAATTCCTTATTAATGTTAAACTAAATGAACATTTTTTAAGCAAACTAAAATCAAACTATTGTTTGTCAGATAATATTAATATTTTGATCTCTACATACAGTTAAACTTTTTTTTTATTAGTTAACTTTATGTGATCATCCTACTTAAACAAATGACACAGCTTGTAAAAAATATTTTGGCTTCTTTTTATAGTACTATAATTTGTATACTACCTGTGATTTAAGGTTTTCAAATGTTATTAATTTATTATTACAAAAACTAGTTAAAAATTTTTTTATATATTAATACAACTTTTTGGTAAATGTAAGATCAAAAGGTTCTTATTTTTAAGTCGTACGACGCGACTGTAAAACACCATCTCTTAAAATGTATTACACTGATTACCAAATTTAAAAGTTTGTAGAGATGAAAAATATATTTAAAGTTTTAAAAATAATTTATTAAATTGTTTGTATTAAATAGAATTCATAAAAGTTTTATATAAATTTTATTAGACAGTACTATTTATTTTCGTTTGCAAGCTTTTCATGATTTTTTTTTTATATACATAGATTATTACATTTTATATTTGCTTTAATCTTTTTAAAATCTAAAATTTATACTACAAAATTACTAACGTTAAAATTTTCTCATGTTAAAAAAATCGTTTTAAGTTAAAAATAATAGATAATATCATAGTTTATTTTTCAAAACAAAATTATTTTTAATAACATAAAAAGATACAGCAAACATGGCCTTTAGTTTTTCTATTTGTTTACATAACATTTTAAAAAGTAGCTAATTTTTCTTAATTTGGTTTTAAACTTGCTAATAAAAATTTTATTAAGTATGTCAAACATAACAGAAAACATTTTTACCGGAGTTAACTTCAAGTTTAAATTTTGTTTTAAATTTCAAAAAGTATTTCTCAATACGATTTTATGCCATACCTTTAATTAAATAAAAGTTTAAACTTAAATTGCGTTGCTTGAAAAACAAATTATATACAAGTGTATAACCATCTATATTAATTTTTGCTTTCTTCTTTGAATGCTTTTATTACTTTAAACTTCTGTTTTAGTTTGCTTTATTCTATATATGTTTTTGCTATATTTAATAAAAAACATGTATATTATTAATTTTCCCGATACATTTAGTTATTATAAATAAGAATAAACTAATGGTTCTTTACATCTAACACGTAAATATATGGTCTAAATGCTTTAAAGTTTTCATTATTTTTACATTAATTTTAATAAAATTGAAGTTTAATAATAATAAAAAAGAAAATTAAAAAAAGTATACAGTATAAAGTACTAATTGAAACACTTCAATTTTCACAGAAATCGTAACTTAAACGACCTGCTTTTTTATCAAAAAAGGTTGTTATGGTTTGTGACTATAAAATTGTACAAATTCAAGTACTACCAAAAAAATAACGGCAAAAGTCTACTTATCCTAGTACTTTAGTGTGCCGTAAAACAAAAGTTTAATTTAGTACACAAAATGTTCAAAAATGCATAGATGTTATCAACCCCTAAAAATATTAACTATCTAAGATATATAAATCAATAAAACTATGTTAGAAAAAATGTTTATATCTAGTACAATAGTATAGTTAATTTCGTATGTCATTATTGTTACGGTAGTGATAGTCTAAATTAAACACTTAATTTATAAAGAAATTGTACTAAGCAAATTGTATTTTTTTAGTCCAAATAACAATGCTTATCTCAGAAAATTACTTGTTGTAATTGTTAAATTTGTTTTAAAAAGTGATGTTTTATTTTCTTTTTATTAGTGATTAGTACAAATATAAACTAGGTTACTGTAGTTTT
The DNA here is from genome assembly GCF_965202585.1 of Thalia democratica. Classification (NCBI taxonomy): domain Eukaryota; kingdom Metazoa; phylum Chordata; class Thaliacea; order Salpida; family Salpidae; genus Thalia; species Thalia democratica. The sequence continues at coordinate 83,153,872 of NC_139167.1, forward strand.
TTTATGTTTATAAAAAAGTGTTTCTTAAAGTAATTTTTCTTTCAATACATTCTTACATGTAAAATTTTCAGTATTCAAATTTACCTTTTAACGTTCATAATAAATCATAATATAGTTAATGTTGATACATTGCCGATTACTTGTAACTCAAAAAATACAAAAAAAAATTAAACATAGAAAATAGCTTTTTTTTGTTGTTTTGAAAAAAACATAAAAAACTATAGTTTAGTTCCAAACATAAAATATAGTTTATGTTGTCTATTTATTTTAGCACCACTTGTATTGCATAGCTGTTTAAATTAATAAAGATATTTTTTTGTGAAAATAACAGACATGTTAAACTGCCATTTTGAATCTATTTCATTAGCATTTAGTTTGAAACCTAACGAAAAACTATAACTTACTTGTCTTTAAATGTTTTAATTAGAGCACCAGAGAATAAAGTAATTAAAAATAGTGAGTAAATAGCAAGCTATATTACAAAATAAAAAGAACTTATCAGGGCGATTGCTCTGCATTTAATTTTCATAATTGCCATTTTGTCTAGAAAATAACTTATTTGTAACCAGTAAGAATGTTTTGTATGCTCATATAAATGTATATATATATTTGTATTTAAATCAGTTTATTAGGTTATTCTGTACCCAAATGACGTCATCAAGCTTCGTCACAACCACTATTAGTTACTTATAGATTAAAGTTTGGAACTACGCGTTTTTAAAGTCCTGCGTATATGTAAACACAGCTTAAATAGTTTAGTATTTCTAATATTGGCAATTATTTTAGCTTGTACAACATATCGGTATTTCAATTTTTTTAAGACATATATGTTAAGAGGTTCGTACGTATAAATAACAAGGTAATTAAACTGTTTTATGTTATTATAAAAATTTCCTTTGCTTTTTTAGACTATTGAAGTAGTAATGAATTAATTAAAAAAAAAAGTTTATCATAATTAAATAGTTTAGTTTATTCAAAACTAAAAGTTTGAACTGCAAACAGTTTTTTTTAATTTAATTTTTAAATGTTCGTAAATGAATAGCGAGTATAAGGTTTTTGCTTTAAAAGTAATTACTGTTAATTTTTGTTTAAAATAAAACTATAACAAAAAGCTAGGATTACTATAATAAACAAGCACTTAACCTAGGCACTTGAAAATTGTTAGGTCAAAACGTATTAAGATTCTGTAACAACTATTCTTGTAAAACTTTTTAAAATTGTTATTTAATGTTGTTAATTACTAACTAGAACTTTATATGTAAGTTAAGCTTTTATTCTTGTTTAGTAATTATTAAACGTAATTATATATCTTTTTATTAAAACACGTGCGTGATGTAAATAATCATTACCACGTTTAAAACTGTTATACACTTTGCAACTATCTGATAGAGTTTTTATAAAAACTAGATACTTTACATTAGAACAAAACGTTTGTGTGTATTTAACTCTTGACATCCGAACAAAATTTTTAGTAATCATTTGTTTATGATTAATTATATTCATTGGTTTTGAATCATACATAAAATTGTAAATGCAATTCTAAACAAACCACTTTTTATTCAGGTATAAACTTTTGAGTCGTACAACACAAGAAAAGTTATAACGCTCTGTCTATCCAAGAAAACTATAAAAAAAGACAATAGCTGATATTTAATGAGACAGAACTAATTTATTTAATACTATTAAACTTTTTTTTACATGAATAAAAAAAACAGTTTAAGTCGACGCTATGAAGTTGCTAAATCTCTAAAAATTATTTTATACGCCAACTACTGTTTATATTTTCAAATTTTTAGAAAAAATACTTAAAATAAGGTTTTCTTAATAACCACGAAAGTTAGATAACTAGACAACAATATTTATATTATACTAAATATATTGTCTACCAAAAATATTCTATCGTTTAAAACTAAAATTAAATGTTATTATTTGGGCGTGCATTTAATCAAAAACAATTTGAATTTTTCTATTCCAAGTTTTTTTTTTTTAATTTGTTAAGGCTGTGAATACGTAAAATGCTTACTATTACTAATATCATAATAACCAAAACTTTAAAACAAATCAATAGCAATAAAAACTATTGAGTATCTAGAGATAATGTTTTTATATTATTTAAATATTTATTTTTAATCAAATTAAGTACCGCTTTTTATAAGATAAACAAACTAAGTATAGTAAATAATTTCTAAACATATACTTTGTTGCATACTTACAACTGTTGTGATACAAAAAGTATATTGGTTTGAAAAATAAACTGATTAAATAATAAAAAAATATAACTAAATATAAATCAACTTGCGTCGTAGACACGTATATGCAACTTATAACGTTTGATAAAATTAATTTTAATATTCATGTACTAATATTATTACAATACTTTTATAAGACCACAGTCCTTCGGCAGGCTAAGACTTGGTTTTCGTTCTGATTGAAACTCGTCAGTCAACTGTAAACTAAAACTTGTACGACTGACCAAAACAACTGACTGACTAATTTAATGTAGACATTAATAGACAATTTCTGATTGAGAGTTTTATTCAACACGTTGTTTCACGCAAAGCAATGATCACGATTAAAAACTCTATAACGTAAGATTGACAAAGCCATATATACTAAACAACACTAATCGACACTAATTATATTCTTAATACAACTGATTAAATTAAATGAGCTTGCTAGATTAACAAGACTCAAAAATGCTTAATGGCCAATTAAGTATAGCCTATTGGATAAGTACAAAATAGATAAATAAATAAATAACTAGAAAACACAAATGCAACAATAATGATAATGACAAAGTAAATTAATAAATTAAAGACAAAATAAAATTCAAGTACATATGTAACATACTTAATAAAATTTGTAAGTGAAAATTATGAATTCATTACCTTTAAAGACTACAAGTAAAACTTTCCTTATAACTTAAAATGCAGACTCCAGAATCTAGCAAAATCAAGTATTTGAATAATCAGTTAAAACATTTTAGACGAAATAATCTCTAAAATTAAAGAAAAGACTAAATTGCAACAGTGGAAAAACACCAAAAGTTTTATAACATGGTTTAATAAAATCACCAACAAAAGCAGTTACACATTTATAAAATTTGATATAGAAGAGTTTTATCCAAGTATATCAAAAAACCTGTTACTGAAATCTATCGAATTTGCAAAGATGTACACTATAATAACCAGCATGACAGTCCTTATACATGACAACAAAGTTTGGATCAAAAATACTGCAAAAGAAGACCTATTTGACGTGCCGATTGGAAGTTACCATGGCGCTGAAGTTTGCAAATTGATCGGCTTGTTCATATTAAACAATTTAAGCCAATTTTTATGTAAAGAAAACTTCGGGTTATACCGCGATGATGGCTTTTTGCTAATTAAAAAACGTTCTAAAAGAATCATAGAAAGACAAAAAAAGGATATCATAGCAGTTTTCTCGGAACAAAACTTAAGAATCAAGATTGAACTAGAGAGCAGCAAGGTAGATTTCCTGGATATTTCACTTGATCTACAAAATGATATTTACCATCCCTACAGAAAATCTAATGCGAACGAAAAAATACATTAATATAAATTCCAACCATCCACCAAGTGTCAAAAGAGAACTACATAATATGATACAAAATATATTGTCTACTCTGTCAAAAGACAAATCCATGTTTAACAAATAGAAAGAACCGTACGAAGAAGCGTTAAAAATCAGTGGCTTTAATGAAGTCCTAGAATACTCAAATCAAAAAGATGGTACAGCTGACAGAAAAAGAAAAATAAAAAAGAAAGTATTATACTACAATCCTTCATTTAGCTCAACTTTAAAAACCAATTTAGAAAAAGAATTTATTAAATTAGCGGACAAACGCTTCCCAAAAAACGGACCTCTTGATAAAATTCTGAATAGAAATACTATCAAAACTAGTTACTCATGTATGCCCAACATAGAATCAGAAATTAGCAAATCAAATTCTAAAATCTTAGAGGCGAGCAAAAACCAAGCGAAAAATGAAACAACTTGCAACTGCAGAGTTAAAACATCATGCCCAGTGGAAGGTAAATGCCTTTCCAGAAGTGTTATATACAAAACCACGGTAACATACAACAACAAAGAGTACCATTATATTGGATTTAGAGCAAGAAACTTTAAAATAAGATACAACGAGCATATGCACAGTTTCAGAAACAAAAATCTGAGAGAATCGACGAAACTGAGCTCCTTCATCTAGGCAGCCAAATTAAGCAAATAAATAACCAAGAAAAACGTTAAATGGAAGATAATATTTAAAATTAATCAACGCAAACCGAGCAAAATCTGCTCACTAGAAAGACTTAAAATAGCATTTGCCGACAAAAAATCATCTCTTAACTCCAGAAATGAGTTAATTGGCAAATGCAGACACTTCGCTAAATTTTATTTAAAATCATAATGTTGTCATGTCCTCACTTACAAATTTTATTAGTAAATTTTATAAGTATATTACATACGTACTTGCATTTTATTTTGTTTTGTCTTGTTTTAACTGATTATTCAAATACTTGATTTTGCTAGATTCTGGAGTCTGCATTTTAAGTTATAAGGAAAGTTTTACTTGTAGTCTTTAAAGGTAATGAATTCATAATTTTCACTTACAAATTTTATTAAGTATGTTACATATGTACTTGAATTTTATTTTGTTTTTAATTTATCAATTTCTTTTGTCATTATTATTTTTAATTGTATAATTGTTGCATTTGTGTTATTTAGTTATTCATTTATATATTTATCTATTTTGTACTTATCTAATAGGCTATACTTAATTGGCAATTAAGCATTTTGGAGTTTTGTTAATCTAGCAAGCTCATTTAATTTAATCAGTTGTAGTAAGAATGTAGTTAGTGTTGATTAGTGTTGTTTAGTACATATGGCTTTGTCAATCTTACTTTATAGAGTTTTTAATCGTGATCATTGCTTTGCATGAAACACAGTCTTTAATAAAATTCTCAATCTGAAATTGTCTAATTAATGTCTATTTGCCTTTTTTTAGTTGAGTTCTTTATTGGGAATATAACTTATTATAAAGTTAATACATTTAGTTTAAAGTGGAACGAAACCCGGGTCTGATATGATCTCTGCGGACTTGTTATTTGATGATAGAGTTGGTATGATCAAACTTTCATGTTAATTTAAGCTAGTCTTACAGCATACGAAAGTCCAAATTTAAGCTATGTAGACTTTCGCTGATGTTTTGTTTCGTTCGGTTACATATATACACAAATAACAATCGTAAAGCATTTGTTGTATTTATTTTAAACTGCTGATAAGTTTTTAACAATTATATAGATTAGTGACATCACTAATGTATTCTCGCAAAGACTAGTTTAATATGTTGTCTTTTTAAAAACTGTCTTAGGCATAACCGTAATTATTGTTGAGTCCTACAACGCGATTGTAATTTAAAGATGTTTTTATCACTAATGGTAAAGATCATAATTTGTATGTAAACTACAAAAGATAAATTAAACAAGAAAACAATTTTTTTTTGCAGGTAACTTTGTCTTTAATATTTTTTTCTTTAACTTTACCTATGTTGTTTTGTTCAGAAACACGTCATATTTAAGGTTAGATAACTAAGGTCAATTGCATTTTCCGAAAAATAAGAATATTTATAATAAAAAATATATGATATTGTGTAAACCAAATCATCACTAACGTAAACAAGTTTTACTTGCAACAAAGTGTGTTATTTTTGCTAAACAAACTAGGTTGTACGTAAAAATTCAATCTATACTACATTACTAAAAATACATTTCAGAAATCAATGTTTTATTTTTGTGTATGTTGATTTATGATTAAGAAATGGTTTTCTTTTTGGATTCAGACCCGTTACAACTCGACTGTAGATCACCATTTAATTTTTCTCTGTGTTTTACGTAAGTTTTTCCAAAACCTTTTGTTTAATTCATTACTATATATAGGAATGTAACTTCGTAATTAAAGTCATTTGATAATCAGCAATTTCAAATCAAATAACGCGACTGTTGTATAATTGTTTTTTTTTACCATAATTTGTTGTATAAAAAAACCTCTTTAATATCGAGTTGTACACATACTTGATACAGTTCTAATTTATAACCTAATTTGCTTTATTTCTTCAAACAGCTTGAAGTCAGATAACACAATTAATTATGTGCTTTATATTAAATCCTTTTACATCTAAGTATGAATGAAACTTTTTTTTTCTTTAAATTGTTAAGCATTAACTTTTTGTCTATATTTTTAGATATTTAGTCTTTTAATTTTGCTTAACAGCTATTCTTAAAAATATTTAAGTTGATTCAAAAATTTTAACTAATCAACTTTTAAACTTAGGCTATAATTTTTTAAAATAAATCATTAAGTTTTTATTTTTTTATTTTACAAACTGATTTTAAAATTTAATACTTTTGTATTTGTTTTGTATATCTTATTTTAAAATATAACTTAAACACATTACAGACATTTTGTTTATATAACAACTTTTTTTTTTACTTTTAAGTTCTGCTTGAAAATATTTAAGTGTTTTTAAACAGAATCTATAAAAGTTTTTATAATTAATTCGCTTTATATTGAATTTATCTACTTGTTCGGAATTATCTAGTTATTATATTGTTGTATTTTATTTAAAACTGAAGTGTTTTTTTAAGTTTTTACAACTTATAGAGCATTTAGAGTAAAACTTATATATATTTTTTATCAAAATTAATTTTTTTTTGTTAAGGTAAATAAATAAAATTTTTCTTGCATTTACTTTCTTTTAAATTTTTTATAGTTTTATAAAATAATTACTTAAAACGTCTTAAATGATACTCAACGACTTATCTTGATTAATTAATAATTCTATTCATAAATTTGAATAATAAATATGAAATTTTTTAATAAATTCCTCTATTCATTCAAGATTTTTCGAGCTTAAAATATAAGTTTTTTTTTATTAAAATATATTTCGATTACCAAACTAACTTTACTTTTTCTTTTTATCAACGCTACTTATAATAGTTTTTACTCATTAGAAAACTCGAAAATGCAACACAATATTTCCTTATTCTTTAAATTAAAAGCTCGCAAAACTGATTTAAGCATCTAATGACGTAAGTGAAACCTACTCGCAAATGTTCGCTTGTTTTACTTGATCATAAATTCAAAGTATAGATATTTCTTCATCATACTTGATGCATACTGCCAGCCTTTTTTGTAAGTCGTGCTTTGCGACTAAAATTAATTTCTGATTTTGACTTGCTATTACGCTTACTTAATGACGTAAGTAAAACTTACTTGCAAATATTCGTTTGTTTTACTTGTTCTTAATATAAACAAAAAGCACTTAGTTTCGCAATTTAGCATATTTCATGCCTACACGAAAGCATTTTTTAAAGTCGTTTTAAGCGACTAAATATCACATTTCTGAGCTTTACTAGCTTATACGTTTACTTTCAGGCGGTAGTATTTTATACTTTTTTACGAATTTTATAGGCCATGAATTGCGTCGAAGACGTTAAAAGTTTTGTTTTATTGCGGCGATAGTTATACAAATTTATAATTCTTCTGTAGAGTTAAAAATAGTAAAATGTTACTTTTTAAAATAAATTTAATGTTTTATCCTTAATCTTAAAACTATTTAAGAGTTTTAACAAAGATAGATTTAGTTCGTTTCATGAACTTAAGCTTCTATTGATCATATTGTTTTGTATATTAAGTAAACCTTATTCTATTTTAATGGTTTTAGATTTCGAATTTTACCACAAAGTAAAAGTAAATTTTGTAATTAAAAAACTATATAGATATAATTTTTTATACTCATTTTTCAACTTCACAGCGTTTTAAAGTTCAATTTATTACCTTTAAGTTATTGTTTTTATTAAAGATGTATGTTTAATCTTTCGAAAATTACGAAATTTAATAAAGCATTAAAATATTAAATGTTTGAAAAATAAAACAAAATATATAAAACATACAACTATAACTTGTTTAAAGTATTGTAAAACTTAGTAGCAGAATTTATTAAATATCTGTTTGACAACTATAACTGTAAGTCCTTATTTATCATACTTTTCTTTAGAACATTAAAATAGTAAATTTTGCTTAACTGTTTAAACGGAAAGATAAATTAAGGAAAACATTTTTGATTTCTTAAAAAATGTGCATTTTTGATACACTTTATAACTTTCTTTGAATAAATTTATTTTGTCATTACAAACCGTTAGTTTTATTACTTTTTAAAACTAAATTTAATAGAATTATAGAAAAATAAAGCTTACTTTAATTCTAATTTGCTAATTTTTTCAATAAAAAGCACCAGAGTTAGTTATATAATGAGCCGATCGACGTCACAAGTATTTTCTCACAAATCAAAGTTTGCAATTTTTTGCATATTTATAACTGAAAATATTTCACTTCATGAGAATATAACTGACATAAATCGAAGTAATATATATAGTCCACAATAGCGACCTTCAAATTGATATGTTACTAATACAAGGATTATAAAAAAGACGCAGAGAATTATTTTTAGAATTTTGTCTAAGTTTTAGTTAATTAATACTCATTAAATTTTAAAACTTCATCTATAATTTTTGATGGAGCCCTAAAATTACTCAGACTCTTGTTTTATAAAGAATAATTAGAAAATTGTAACAGACAAATTTTATAAGTTTTAATAACTTTAATAATATTCATTATAGTTTGCTGTTACCTCGCTAAAAAAGATGATAAATAAAAAAAGCAACTTTATGAATATTTTGGTCAGCATTTCGTTACTTTGCGCGACAAAAATAAAATGTGTTAACTGATATTTAATAATTTCAGTTAACTGGATAAGTTTTATCAAACTGCATAATTAATTATATATCATTTTACGTTTTACCATACTTTACTAAAAAACCGCTCATAAAAAGTCTTTTAGATCAAACAAGATATGCGACAAAATAAATAGTTTCCTAGCGACGTAAACATAAAAATATCGCAAACTTCAACTTGCAGTATTTTTATATATACCAAAGTAAAAAGATACTGTTATCAAAAATGGTTAATAATTTTATGAACACACTAGATAAAATTTTTCTAAATAAATTAAATATTTAAATCGTAAATTCAAAAAAAGTCTACAAAAATTTTGAAAAATTTATAACTTAAAAAATTGTCAGCTATAAAATATTCTACATCAAAAAAAGCTAAAATAAACTTTCAAAACAAGTTTATCGATAATTTAAATTATGATAAATTATAGTCGCATTTAGCGACTTAAAACAATTAAAAATTGACAAAGCAGTTTTAGTTGATACTAGGGAATATGTATTTTAATTTATAAAGCAATTGTAAGTTAGAGTGTGCTGAAATATTTTAGCGACGTCACAAAACGACGTCGCAAAATTTGTGTGCGCCGTTTTAATTTGAAAATAAATTCTAAACTTTTAAATATCGTTTTAAATTGTGTAAACTTTGAAGTTGTTCAAAAGTAAAACAGCAAAAAAAAAACTCAATAAATAAACTAATCTATTATTTTAAAGAAAAGTGTTTACTACAATGAAATCTAAAAATATAAAAATTGTTCTTATTTGAAATAAACATTGTTTAAAAAAATTAAACTAGACTTAATATAAAAATTTTAACCATGTTTTACAAATCAACCTCAGAAATTTAATTAATATAGACATATAAATATAAAAAATAAAATTCAAAGTAACTGGCTTTTAAGTTTATATAAATATTTTTTATAACTTATATTAATAGTCATATTAAATGAAAATTTTATTTTGTATAAAACATTCGTTAACTTAGCCTAAATTTTATTCTAAAAATCAATTAAAAGTGTTTTCAGATAAACAATAAATTAAAAACTTGATTGACATTTAATTTCGTTAAATATAAACAAAAACATCAAACGATAGTCATTTTGAGCTTTGCTCATATACTTTTGCTTCAATGCATTAATTCTTTGCTTAATCTCAACAGACAGAAATAACACTACAGATTTAAAGAATTTTGATTAATAATTAAATCAAACTAACAACAAAAATATATATTTTTTTTATACTGGACGAAACTGGTCGTAGGTCACTAAACTGCTGTCGTTGCTGGTTTCTGCGGAAAGTTCATCACTTATTTTTGGTAGTGCAAAACATGTAACTTTTGTAGAAAATGCTCGAAATAAACACTGGTTATTATTATAACCAATCATGAAGTGGTTACGTTGGGGAATTATTAAGAGGAAGTTTTGGCAAAGGTTAAGTATTATAATGTTAATACTGCACTACTAAAAATAAGTAACTGTATAAATACTACATAATCTTATATCGGACATATAGGCTAATAACTAAATATTATAAGCTCAGTAACAAAAGATGTGTAAAAACGAATTTGCTAAGAGTAAGTTTACTACCGACTTTAATATTATTTAAACTATCGGAAAATAGCAAATCTCCTAGAAATTTTATCCAATGTATTTAAATAACATTAAGTAAAAAGAGAATAAGTGTCTATATAGAACATTGAATCGTTGTTTCGATAAGATCTAACACTAAAAAAACATAAAAAACATAATAACACAAACTAAAGTAATAATAGTACACAAACAAAAGAGACTAATAATTACAAAAATACTAATTAAAAAACCAAAAAGGAATACATAAGTTATTAGACTACTTTTTTTTTTAATTTTTCTTTACAATGATAACAACTTGAACAAAAGAATGAATTGTCTTGAAAGCTCCAACAGTAGTACTTACTTAGATATGTGTATATTTTACGTATACAATCAATAGTTAATTTAAATCTTTTTGTTTGATTTTTACATATTTTTATTAATTAGTCCCGAGAGTTATCCACTTTTTTAATAAAAACTTAAAGTAAAACAAAACTTAATTATTAAAACAAGTGATGTAAACAACAGATCGGAACATAAATAACTTTCCTGTACAATTTAAAATTGTAAGGTTTAAGTAAAATAATTATCAAGTATATTTGCTAGAAAACAAGTCATCAAAACTTGAGATTTTAACCTGAATTAATTTTAATATAAACAAAAATTGAAAATAAAGTAAATTCCAAATTAAAATTATTTTGCTTAAAACTGGTATTTTAAAATAAAATAATTAACTCAAGTTTTAAACGACGTATAAATTTAACTGCTAAATTATTAAAAGTCATCAAATTTTATTCCATTACGTTTAAATTTACACAGCAAATGCAAACTGATGTTAGTGCAATAACTTAGTGTGATTATTGAAAACTCTAATAAACCTGAATAAATTATTTTTATGCTATTTTAAGTTTAATTAAAAGAAAATTTATAGTCGCGTCGAACGACTTACAAAATGAGACAAAACTCTGTAAGTTACAAAATCTGTATCTGAGACAAAATGCGTTTGAATCTATACAAGAATTGTAAGCTAATGTTTGTGCGACATTTTTGTGACGTCAATAGATTACAACGCATTTTTAAACGTTAATTCATATCTTTTTTTAATAAGATTAAAAACGATTAAGTTGTTTAAGTACTTTAGAAAATCAAAAATTTCTACTATAGTTAATTAAATAAATATTTATATATTTTATAAAGTTAATAGGAAAGATTTATGTTAACGTGCAGCTAAAAGTTATTAAAGATGCAAATAGTTTGGCTAAAACCTTTTACTCTTTTAAATATATGTTGCTTATATTATACTGTCACAAGTTTGGTTGGTTTTTTTAAATTTTATAGAGCAAAAAAAATTAAAATAATTGTTTTACAATAATTTATCGACGTATTTTCATGAAAATAGTTTTCAAGCTAATATTTTAAGTTCGCGTTTATAATTTTCTACTTTTTCGAAAAGAATGAAAACTTATATCAATATAAATCACTATAAAACCTTATATAACACTGTTTAAAAAATTGTAGCTAAAAGTTTTTAAAGATGCAAATAGTTTGGCTAAAACCTTTTACTCTTTTAAATATATGTTGCTTATATTATACTGTCACAAGTTTGGTTGGTTTTTTTAAATTTTATAGAGCAAAAAAAATTAAAATAATTGTTTTACAATAATTTATCGACGTATTTTCATGAAAATAGTTTTCAAGCTAATATTTTAAGTTCGCGTTTATAATTTTCTACTTTTTCGAAAAGAATGAAAACTTATATCAATATAAATCACTATAAAACCTTATATAACACTGTTTAAAAAATTGTTATTAACTTTTAGATACAAGTAAACAAACTTTGTTTTGTTAAGACTTTCACCTTAACATTATTGTTGTTTGACTTGGGAACAAAAAAATATTCTTTTTATTTTATGGTTTTACTATTTAGCGAGAGTCGTATTTTCAACTTACAAGTATTTTTTTTAAAACTTAACTAGTTAATTTAATTTATAAAACAAAAATATTTAGTAAGGTTTAATTCATCTTGTTGATGCGATATGAACAAGTTGTAAATTTTAATCAAAGGTTTGATTATCTTGTTTACAATGAACCGAAAATAGCTTGTAAAACTACTTAACTAATACTGCAAATTTTCAAAGATATTTATTCTTTATAGCTGGTAAAATTGCAGTTTTTATAGTTTTTGATATGGTGTTCATAACCAAAAATCACAACATTTACTTCAATTTTCAACTTTTTTTAGAAGGATTTTCAAAAAAAAAAGGTGATATATTTAAATCTAAGTGTAAGCAAATTGCTTATTAAAAGTATTTTAGTTTATTTATCATTAAACTTAACTGATGACTGTAGAAACTTTTAAAAGTTTTATTTATTTAACCAAAAACATAGTTGCTTTTACTAACACAACATTATATTTAACTTTATAATAACAAATGTAGTAGTTAAAAAATAGTATAGACTTTGAAACTACTAAATTTTTTTTAATATAATTTAAATTATTTCAATCATTCTCGTAATTCTGGAACAACTTACACAACTTTATTTAAACTTTGTTTAAACTTATTTATTATACCTTTACGTTTTAAATATGATGAACAAACAAACCAAAATTATGACCCAATTAGATTAAACTACTACCATATTTAACTTTTTGTGCCCATTATTAACCATCAATATTTGTAAAAAAATTTTAAATGGTCAATTTGGAATACAACAATTGTAGTTGCTATCAATGCTATGTAAGGTCTTTTGCAACAAATAAACCTATTTTTACTCTTCTAAGTTGTTAAAAGTTTCTAAAACTACAACAATATTCACACAAGTTATTATAATTTATAATAAACTCATTAAAAAATATGTAAGTGCTTGATAATTTTATTTAAGTAATGCTATTTAACAAACAATTATAACATTTAGTCAAAACTAATTTAGCCTAAAATAGTCACAACTGGGAAATAAGTAAAGATTAATAAAATGTAATTATGAAAAAGTGCAAAATCTTTGAGCTTAGTTCACATTATACTAACTATAGCTTGTGCTATAGTTAGTATAACTACTACTATAGTAAGTATAAGCTACTAACTATAACTAAATAAACAACTTTTCAAAAATTTTAGCATTTAAAAAAGGATAAAACCAATAAAAAATTAGAAAATTATTACACTCTTTAGCAACTTACTTTAAATAAGTTTTACCGAGATTTTAAAATAGTTTTAGCTTAACAAGAAAGTTGAGATGGTCAAAAATAATTATCAACTGTAAAAGTTCTTGATAGCTTAGAAAAAGCTACAAGCAACATTAATAAAATGTGTTAAAGAAGTGATAAATTATCCAAGTTTTAGGTTTAAATGATATTATACGTGTTTGATGTAAAATATCAATAGCACGTTAAAAACTACAAAAATTGAAAGAATTGATAATTATACTGTTGGTACTATATTTTTACCTTAAATATAAAGCTAGTGTTTGTGAGTTCTGTAATACGTTTAAATACTGACAAGGTTTTATTTTTCAACACAGTATTTAAAATGTTTGCTTTTTAAATTAGTGTTAGAATTATTTTTTAAGTTTTAATTACATTCTTCGTGAAATTATTTCATCATAAGATTTAGTTTAATCTGAAGTTAACTTTAATATAATTATTTCATCTTTTGTTTTACTTCGTTGGTTTTAGTTTAAGTCATTTTTTCTTTAATTTGCCAAAACAATTTATTTATTTCAATTCTAGTTTAAAAAGCAAATCATGGAGAGTGTTTATCTGTATTCGAAAATAGTAACTCTAAGCTCAATAATATATGTAAGTCGCAATATTTAATTTTAAATTTGTTTGTATTTGTCGATCAAGTTATATATTAAAATGGGTATATGAATCAAGTGATTAAAAATGAAAATAATTATACACAATTTTTTTTAAGAAGAATACTTAAATAAAAACTTTTGGCGTAAGTTTAAGTTAAAATTAAAATTTTACTTAATAACCGATAAAAACTGTTAACTATTAAAAATTAAAATATAATTATCAAAACCAACTGAAAATTTTAATTCTTTTTAAGTAAACTAGTTTTACAGGTTAATTAAATAGCTCAATTAAATGGAATTAAATAAAAATTTTAAAATAACATCTTTGATTATTATACTTTAATTATTATAGTCTTGTTTTGATTAATAATAATATTTATGTAATATTTACTTGTAAATATTTTAAAAAATATATAAAAAGTAATTAAACATTATATAAGTTAATTCAACTGTATAATAAAAGTTACTAGTATGATCTTTTTGTTATAAAAAAAGAAACCTAAAGCGAAAATATAAAAATGAAAAAAAAAATCATATTTCAATTTATGTCGTACTAATTACATGATAAAGATACACATAGTTACACAGCTCTATTCATAGTTTATACCATGATTTAAAATAACCTGAATTTATCTATATAATTTTTTTATAACAATGAATTAACTTATTACGTAAATAAATTCTACAACAAATTAAATTATTTTATTTTCCATTCACTTACAAACTCCTTCACAAAGAGTAAGTACGATTACTAAATAGAATATAGTTATTATTTTTAAGTATTAAAATAATATTGTGTGTATTATATAACATATTTTAAAAAAGTATAAAAAATCGATACATGGTTAAGTTAATAATTGGACTTTTTGTTTTTAAAAACACTTACAACTTTTGTTTACGTTTTTTCAAATTTACTTGCAAATAACTTTCTTTGCGTAAACAAATTGTTGAATAACCATTAAAAATTTCTTTATATAATTTAATGTTGTATTTTACGACTGTATTATTTTATAAGAGTAATATAAATAAATTAACAAATTTTATTGATTAAAGTAATTTATTTTAGTGTCCTGTTTTTGCTTTGTTTTGTTTTTTATTGTTAGTTCTGTTTGCCTTTTATTTTCATTTAATGACTTTATAAATTTTTATGTTAAAGTACTTTGTTTGTCTAATTAATTTCCACAAATTTAAAAAGTATAACTATTTATGTACATAAATACAGATATTAGTCACGACTTACACAATTCAGCCGTCTAATAAAATATACATTATTGAATAGTCTTGTTTTTATATAAACTAAATAAGAATTGAAAACTTGTGTTTAACATTGAATAACGTCACAAAACAAATTATGGTTGTTAATTACAATAATTAACTTAATAAGTTTTTTTTTTTTTTGAGATATAAATGTTAAGTTTAAAATATGACTAGAAAATAAATTTAATTTAGTCTTAATAGTTTTACGTGTTTTAACTGAGTAATAACCGGAATATAATGACTATTTAATCAAACTAATATTTTTGTAAATTATCTTAATACCAAAAAAGTAGAAATCGTGTAGAAATAAACATTTTAATTTATATAATTCATAGCTTATTATACGATATGACGAAGCAATAAAGTTAAATATAAACTATCTTTGACGTAAATTGTAACAAAAAATGTAGAAAACTTTATAGTACAAAAAATTAGTGTACAGTTTTGTTTAATCTGTACAACATGTATTCTTTTAATTTTGAATGCTTTTCTTTTTTTAGTCTAAATCAAGAATTATCGTACACAGTAAATAATAAACTTTGACTTATTTATATTTTCAGAGTTTTCGTAAGATTTTTATTTCTGTGTAGCTATTATTCAATAGTTAACATTTATACTAAATGTTTTTCCAAAAATTTATTTATTATTTATTTATTAATCGAACTACCATTTTTGCGTAGTTTGTCTTTTTAATTTTTCATTACACAATTTAGAAAACCGTTTGCAGTTAAACTAAGTAAGAGTATTATTTTTCTAGAAAAATTAATATTAAATAAATCTACAACTTTTATCATTTACATATTAAACCTTATTTCAAATATACGATTATACACAAAACATTACCTAAAATTATCTATTTTATTTACGTCATTAGAAAAGTATATTCGGTGTGTCATGTTATTTCCGTATGTAGAATTCCTTCTGTCATTTTGATGTTCAAAAATCAAAATTGTTTTATCTTTGGTTTAATAAGTATGTAGAACGATAACAATAAAAAATTTTTTCAATAAGTTCTGTTACTAACTTATGCTACAAGATAATAATAGTTTACTTAAAGTGTGACAGACTTTTAGTATTCACAAAATTAAAATAGTAAAATTAAAATATTTATCTATTAAAAAACAATAATGAATTATTTTATAACAATACCATCGTTTTAAATAATATTAACAGTTATTTTATAAAAAATGTTGATAGAAAATAACATGATGTTTTTAAAGTAAGTTTTACAAAATATAATTTTGTACTTTTTCACAAGAAGCTTGAGGAATTGAGTATATAGCAAAACAGTGATTAGCAACAAAAAAAAATTCTATGTCCAAAAACAAATTTAAACTTTTTTCAATAACAGTTAAGAGTTATTTAATAATACTTTTTTTTTTACAAAATTATTTTTATTAATAATAAAATGTAGTGAAATAGAGAGAAACTTATGTTTAACATGATTAGTAATTAATTGCACTAAAAATAAGTATATTAAATTTGTTGTAAACCACTTTCTTGTAGTTTAAAGTTTTTTTTTTTTTTTAATTACAAAGTTTAACTTTCATATCAAATTCAATTGAAGTACTTATTTTAAGTTAAGCTTAATTTTTTAAGCCTACATTTGAAATGAAACTCTACAGTTAATATATGAGAAGTTAGATTATAAAAACAAAACTAGTTAAAGTTTACTAAACGAATTATTATACTTCAACTAACTTATTTCACTAACAAACTGATAACTACACAAATATGAAGAATATAGAATATTTACTAAATACTGCAATATCGTAAATACGACTAAAAGCCTTTATAATTATTTAGGAACTTAATGTAAAACTAAAATGTAAAGTTTTAGTCAAGTACAGCTATATTAACTAGTTTAAAGTAGAAGATTAATATCTAACAATTAAAGAATTAAAAATTGTTTTTTTAATTAATTTATCTTTTTTTCTGGTAAAAAATTAATATAAATATTGTATTATCTTCAAATTATGTATCTATACTTCGAAATTTCTAAACTAAATAAGCAATTTTGCAAATAACATAGTTATAACAAAAAAAAAACTTTTTATTGCTTTTATATTTGACTAATTAGATATTAACAGAGGTAAAATTATCTAATAAGAATTATTTAAAGTAATATTTCAATTTGTATCTAATAGTCGTGTCACACGACTTATAAACATTTCTACCCTTATCAATTCTAAATTTTACAGATATATTTGTTTAAATAAAATATGCATAATTAAATACTTGCTTTTTAAGTCAAATGACGTAAATAGCTACTATCGGTGTGATACTAAATGTAAATTTTTATCTTCGACAAAAACGAACAGATAAAGTACAATCAAAGTAAGTAATACTAATATTGTTTAGACATTTAAACTTTTTTTATTGAGTTTAATCATGCAACCATAAAAAACTACGTGAATAAATGTTATCAATGTCCTTAAAAAGTTATGCTATGTCTTTTTTTTTTATTTTACAAATTTACTTTAACGCCAAAAATACATTTTAAAGAAATGTAAATTACTTCACTTGACTAGTTGAATTTTCAAGAATAACTATTACATACACTTAAATATTTGTCATAAGCGCGACTTAAAAATACATTCGACTGAACCTAGTATATTTTATTACAATGTACTTATACTTATAAACTCAAATAACAATAAAATACTTTTACTTGAACTATAATGACGTCACAAGCTACTTATAGTTGGTAAGTCATCAACACTTATAAGGTTTATTTTCAGTATACTTTTTTAAAACATGACTAAACAAGACAAACAATTAATCAAATACATAATTAACAATTGTAACATACAAATATTTACTTTCAATCTAATCTTAAAAGAGTTAAGTAGTGATTTAGCTTCTTTAAATAGCTTACTAATACTTTAGTTTAAATAAGCCTTTTTTGTATGAAAACAGTTTCTAAATTAGAATTAAAAGTCTTTTTAAAGTTTAATTTAAATAAAATCGTTTTTTTTTTACTTTTATATTTAATGTAATAATGCAGCTTAATGTTTTCTAATTGTAAAGTAAGCAACTGCTCATCTAGATTGATTAATATATACAAGTTTAATTCTTTTACTCTAAGCTTTGCTCAGATTCTACTACGTCCTATACTTAAATTTTAGTGTTACTAAAATATCTTGTTACTAAATGTCTTTTGAGAAAAGATGCATAAAAGAATTTCAAAATACTCATATATTTAATGAACTCAGGCTGACTCAATATAGTTTTGTTTTATCTATCAAAAACTAATGACATTTTTAGGTTTTTTAATAATGTCAAAACAGATGTTTTCTAGATTTGAATAATATTTTGCTGGCTAGTTTTAATAATTTTTTGTTTTATAACCAATTTGTGAAGACAACATTGATAAATTTGAAAAGTTAGTCTTATTTAAATGATATAGAAAACACTCCTGAAATTAGTGTTGGTCATAGGGTAGAGCTGTTCTTAATATCTATTTTACTTGTATTTTTATGTTATTTGTTTACAATGAGTTTGTTTTTATGCATAGTGTTTTATTATATAAATATTTTTTTAGAGTTTTTAGTTTTATTCCGAACTTTCAAAGGTTTTTCATTATCTCTGTTTTTTCATCTTTATAATAACAAGTTTTAAGCATTTTATAAGATTACAAAAAAATTAAATTAGTACATTTGTATTTTTTAGTTAGGTTTACATTTTGAAAAAAATTTTTTGAGTTTTGTTTGAATAACTTCGTAAACTTGGTACACTATGTGTGGAATTAACAAATTTAGTTGTTTTACAGATTTTTAAAACTAAGTTTAAAAGTTCAGTTTTCTAAGGTTAAAATTATGCAAATATCATTTGAAAGTAAAACCACCCACTTGGCACCAAAGACATTCAAAGCTATTAATAAAGTAAATCAATCTAAAGTTCAGTTTGTTACAAAAGTTCCAGATAAGTACTTCAAGAAAAAGCTCTTTGAATGATGTTTTCAGACAAAAATATAAAGTATAAAATTTGTTTTAACTTGTTTTCAAATAACACTTTGAGTTTTATTTTTTTACAAGAATTAATGTTTACAATAAGAAGATTTTTGTATTTTACTTTTTTTTAAACGTATCAAAAGTATGTAATGTAGCTGTTGTTTTAAAATAAGTTTATAAGTTTTAGAGTGGTTTATTTGAGATAGGTAGTTACAACAATATAGTTAGAACTACATGACAACCAGATCACAACGTTTTAAAACGGATTAAAATATTTTAACTTCATTAGTTTATAAATACTCTTAGCTAAGTTTAGTAAACTGAATACTATGATTTAGACTTAATTGTACTGTATGCCACTTAAAATTTAACAATGATGATATATACTATAAATGTGAAAAGGTTTTGATTAATTTCTTGGTCACTAACTATAAGTCAATTGAATGTAATAAAATTATCATGAACTAAAAAAGTAAAAACTTTTTTTTAGTCGTGGTCTACGACTTAAAAATTTTACTTAATAAAATTCTGCTACATTTTTTTGAATTACGTAGAAATATGTAAATGTGTAGAAAGCAGTGATTTGCATTAGGATACGCTTGACGTCAAAGAATTGTTAATGTTTGTTTTTAAATATAGAACAAAAAATTTGACGCTCGTGTAGTTTCAAATATTTCACTGTTTTTTTTAAAACCTTTATTGTTAGTACTGCACTTTTTTACTGCTATTGATAGAAAAAACAGAAACAACTGTGTTTAAGTTATCTTACTCATAGTACTTTATTTTGTTTTCGGTATCTAAATTAAAAATGATTACAAATAATAAAAATTATTAAAAATAACATTTTATCTTTTAATGAACTTATTGTTTTTTTTTTAGATTAGTGTATTAAATTAATGCAGTAAAACCCAATTTTAGTTTCAATATACTACAGTTACAGACTTTTAAAATTGTGATAAAACTAAAATAAACTTTATATTTCAGGTAATATAGGAATATTAATAATAAATTTTGAAATAATTTTAGGTTGCTTTGAATATATTACTTGTTTGTGTTAAGGTTTAAAAAAACATTTACAATACTTCAACACGCTAATTTTTGTAAATCTAAATAAAATATATTGGATAGATTGATTGTAGCACAAAAATTTAGATAAATGTATTAACGTGATTTAATACTGTTTAAACAAAACAGCTTCTAGTTTCTAATTATTAAACTTTTTAAGACTCTCTAATTTGTTTGTGTTCTACTTGATACTGTGAATAAATACTTTAATAAACATTTTAATCATAAAATACCATTAAACCATAAAAGTTTCCACAATATATGAAACAAATTGTAAAACGATGAGAGTTTAATAAATAAAAATTAAAATATATAAAAATATTTTCTTATAGTTATGGTACGTGAATAAATACCTGATTATAGAGATCTAAAACTGAGCATGTTAGAAACTGATAGAAACAATAATATATTCTGTACATAATAGTAATTTAATAAAAATATTATGTGAATATTCGTTTTAAACTAATTAGTGTCTTAAACTATATTTAAGCTTTTGATAATTTTTTATAAGAATTACAATAAGTTATAGCATAAAGTACGTATAAAGTAATGTATAACGTAGTTTAGACTACTTTATTACGTTTACTCTTTTTATATATTTTTTTTTTGTAAATTCTTATTAATAAAAAAATTTTCAATTATTCAAAATCTAAATATATTTTACCAAAATGTTGTCGCTTTCTGACAAGCATCAGTTTATATTTATTATATTTAAATTTTTTTCAGCACATATTTGTATGCAATTTTAAAATTTTGGTTACATTATCAAAATTTTTAGCCGTATAATACAAAAAAAATATTTGTTTCTATCAATTCAACAACAGATTTTAACTTGTGCTTACATTGTGAAATGTAAGACCAAAAAGTAAATACTGTGTGTTAAATACGCTGCTAAATATATTTAAAATTATACATTGTATTATTTTTATCTCGTTTAACTTAATTAGTTATAAGCAGTTAAAAAAATATTATAACATACGTTAAAACAACGGTTAAAAAAAATTTAGGCATAAAAAATTTTCATGAAAAAATTAAAATTTATTGCTTTAATAAACAAAAAACTTCACAGATTTTAGCACAGCATTTTATGTATTTTATATTTATTTTAGTAGTTATAAACTTTTTTTGTAATATATTTAAAAATTTGTAACAAAGTAAATTTATAGATATCGAAGTCGCACCATTGTCAATAACAAACAAATTTATGACTTTACAGTTCACTTTAAATTTTTTGATTATATAGTTTTTCAAGTAAAAACATCTTGTTAGAGGTTGCCATACTTATAATTTTTTTGCGACTCATCTTAAATTATGTCACATTTTTGTGTAAATTTGTTCAACAATGACAAGTTGAAGTTTACAGATACATGAATATGAAGTTAGAATATACTAATGACGCACTAAAAATGTTTTTTAGTATTATCTTTATACTACTTTTTTTCACATTTATTGCAATATACAAACATTTTTATCGAAATATCCTTATATATTTTATAATTAAATATTTTTTTAAAACAAATTCAAAACTTAGTACTACAGTGACATTGACATATAAAGTATAACTTATGTATATGTACATTAGTTTTTTAAATTCAAAAGATAATACATACTTACGTTGTACAGCATATGACGTCATAGAAAGTTAGACTAAAAACTTAATTAGCGAATTTGTAATTACTTGTCAATCTACTTTTAATTTCATTTCGTTAACATGTAAAAAAACAGCTAAAAATAAAGATACATAACAAACTTAAATACAATTTTGATTATAATTTCTGTTTCAACTGATTGAACAATATTGAAGTATAGTCGCGTTGTGCTACTTAAAAACTAAAAAAATTAATATGCCATCTTTACAAAACTACGTTATACTAATTAAAAATATAGTAGCCTAGTTTGTTCGGTCAACATTTAAAACGTCAATCAGTCTTTTAAAATTTTAAGCGAGTAATTTATAAAGAAAGTGTTTATTTGATACGGGTTCATTTAATATTTACAAGTTAAGCTAGTTCGTTTAACAAAAAGCATACAAAATAAATAATTGTGTGATCTTACTTTTAATTTGATATAAAAGTAATATATATGTAAAAAACATATATGAACAACTGTTATTTTAATACGAAGGGAAATTTTCGCTTGAAAGAAATTAGCACAAAGTTTTTATTTTCCACTAGGGGTCATTTTCCACGAGAGTAAAAAAAAAGTAAAATTAATCTTAAAAAAGAAACCGGTTAAAAATTTCTCAGATAAACTAATAGAAATACATAAGTTTTTCATCATAATACTTTAATTGTATTAATTGTTACGTGATACTGAAAATGAGAATGAAAGCTTTAATTGTAACCTATACTCTATACTTAATTATATGCTAGTTTTACCATATTAAACTATTGTTTAAGAATGTACGCTGCTTTACAACAGCTTCAAATTGAAAATAAGTTAGCAGAAGTTAGTTAAAGGATCATTAAATTTATGCAGCTTAAAATAACTGTTGGTTGAAAGAAGTTTATCTTAATTAAAAAGAAATTTGTCACTTTAGACATTTTAAAACTTTAAAATTTTCTTATCAACCTTTTTAATTTAGTATTTTTCTAACCTTCGATACTAAAAATAACTTTCGTAATTCAAAATGTTTTACAAAATTATTATTTATCAAGCAAATCTAAAATTATTTAATTCTTTTAATGTTACTTTTGATTATTTAAAAAAAATCATACAAAATCCTATACAAAAACAATATTAATTTAAAAAGGTTATCAATATACAGTGAAAACCTTTCTTTTTTTTTTTTGAAGTTGTTTTATTTTGCAATAATAAACATATTAAATCACTGTTTACCTTAAACATTTGGACATAGATTTTAAACTTCTGTTTGATTATATGTAAGTATAGAAGTGTATTTATAATCCAAAAACTTATTTAAAATTCTAAAAAAAAAATCGATGTTTTTTAAATTAGTATAATTTACATAATTTTTTCCGGATTTTTAAAAGAACAGATACTTTTACCTTATAATATTGCAACATTTTAAGTATAAAGATTCTAATGATTTGAAAACATCCTAAGTGGCATAATGTAGTTATGAGTATAAAGCCTAAACAAAAAATAAATATTCATACAAATGTTTTGAAATATGTTCAAATATTTTTAATAATGTTCAACATAGAAATAACAATAATAAAATTGAGCTTGTTTACTTAATTCATAAGAAATTGAAGACTTAGATTTAGTATTAAAATTTTTCGTTTGAAAGATAATGTTTCGAAAAAAATATATATTATTGTTAATTTAAGTTTTTAGCTTTCTTTTAAGCGGTACTTTTTCGAGTCATTAGTTAGCTAATTACATTATACTCTACTTTGTTAGGTAATGTCAACTAAAAAACCTAATGCATTTCTTAAAACAGAGAAAAATTTCTGAGAGTTTTATATAATCGTTAATAGTATATAAAATACACATACAAAGAATTTTATTTTTTATACTTTATATAATACTTTTATTACTTTTGAAAATTTTTAGATCACAATTTAATTAAATTTTAGCTTATTTTCTAAAAAAGATTTAAAACAAGTTTTAACAATTTATGCCAATAAATCATTATACAACATTTCGTAATAGTTAAAAAAGATACTTTAGAGATTTTGATATATAAATAATTTTACATAAATGAAACAGCTAAAAATATAGTCTTATAAAATCTTTTCAAACATAATTATGTGTATGATTTTTAGAAAGGTCGACAAGTAGCATAAAGCATTGTAGCTGATAGATCCTATGATCGTTAAATTGCTAAGAAATAAACTAAATATATGTCTTTCTTTGTTTGAAAATAAAATTAGCTAAAGACTAAATGCTATACTTTCAGATTGTAGTTTTTACTACTTTGCAATTGAAATCAAGCCAAACTTATCCTTAAAAAGATACTGATTATTTAGTTTATTTATTTAGTTTTTAGTTAAACGATTGATTGTAAATAAAAGTAATTAGATGTTGAAAAACGGTGTTTCTTTTATAGTTTATTTTAAATGTTTCTTCATCTTTACTAGAATTAATTTTCTTAATGTCTTTTTTGTAGTTAGTTTATAGGATATGGCAAAATAGTTTTTAGTAAAGTACAAAAAACTTATTTTGATTTTTTAACTTTCTAACAAAGGAAATTTAATATAGCATTCACTAAAAAACTTATTTATTTATTTTTCTTAAATTTGCGTAATACAAAAGATCATAGCACGGTACAAATTAATAATTAAAAATTATGAAAACAATAATTATTAGTACAAAGTATATATATTCATGTTTGTTTTATAATGTTATATGCTGTTCACAGATATTAGAAATCTTTTATATAAACAGAAGTTTAAAGTATTAATCTTTAAAATTTATATTTCTATCCGTTTTTTTTTAAGAATAAATGATCAGAATTATCTAAAAAGTACTGTAGTATTTGTTTTTCAAACTAAAACTAAAACAAACTAATAAAACATTTAAAACTAACAATTTTTTTTCTGTTATAAGATACATAAACTCATAGAATAAAATATCACAACATTAGCTATTATATTTTAAATGTTAAAACATAAATATTGTATAATACAGTGTTAGTTTTTATTGTTTCAATTATAACAGTAACGCAAAAAATATTATTACAAAATAAAAGGTAGTTTAGTAAATTATTAATATCAAAGGAATGTCAATGTGCGTTCAAGCTACTTAATAAGTAAACAGTGCTTTAGCTATACTAATTACTTTGTTAAACTTATAATAAAGAAATTTATTTAACGACTATTTTTAAAGTACTTTAGAATCATAAAACAGTCTTCATAACCTTTTTTGAACGTTTAATTCAAGAGAAATTTTAAAGATTGATACGGTTGCATGCAGCTAGACACTAATGACCAAATATGGAAGCTAACTCGCATCCAAACGATCCAATGAGAATCAAGAAATGATTCATTAAAACATGACAATACAATTTTTATGTGAGAAGTTATTCAGTTTGTTTGTGTGCAAGCTGGGAGCTACAACTACGTGAACTACTACAAGACTAATTGATATCTTAGTTTATAATCGTAAGTAATGTTTACACATAAAATTAAGATAAGTTGTATGTTAACTGCTTTCAGTTATTTTAGTTATATTTAAATTTAATTGCTCACTTAAAGTTTTGTTTAATATTTAGTTTTTTGTTTAAAATGTTTTTAAGTAGACATAAATAATACCAGTTCTTAAAGTGTTTTGTAACTTACTCACTAATCTTTTTTTATTATTATGTTTGCACTTTTGCCAAGTGATTAATAAAAGTTTTAAAAATAATATATATTTCTGAAATAGAAATTTTGTAATAGTATTGTCTGGTTTATTATATAAAAGATACATCTTAAAAATTTTCCCGTCTATTCATATAATTTAGTCTCAAATAAAATCTAGCATTTATTATATATTAATTACATTGATACCTAAGTTAGTAAGTTAGTCGGTATACTTATTTTGTAAAACTTCTATTTGAAATGAGCAGACAGTGTTATTTTGCGATAGAAAAACTAATTGCTTTAAAAGTAAAAATTTATATATAAAAAATATTGAAACTTATTTTTTATGGTTAACTCACTTTTATTTCATTGTATATAAAATTTTTTTCAAAACTATTTAAGCAATCAAGTATTCCCAGTTTTTAACCAAACTTTTTTTTCAATTCAAAACTTCTGAGTTTTGCAGCATTACCAAGTCTCTTGCCGTTGTAATCCAAACATTCTATTTCATACAAATCCCAAAAATTACAAGTTGGAACCACACTTCGTTACATTTTTCATTTTTTTTTAAGGTCTTGACTTTTATTTGAAACCAATTAGGGAGTACCTCGCTTGTAACGGTATAAACATAGTAAAACAAATTTTCCATTTCAAGCATCATTTCCATGAATCACAATTTAAATATAAAGTTCCGAAAAAAATTAGTTTTTAGTCAGTAATTAAACTAACTAAAGTTAATTGTTTTAAAGAAAAACGACACAAATATTTAATTTAAAACTTTGACTAAATTATTCCTTTTAAAATGAAGTTACACAAATTTTAAAAACTAAAGATTTGGAGTTTATCATTCAACTACGCAAGTTACTTTTTATAAATACAAAATGTAAAACTACTTTTGATATGTATAACTATAAAAAGTATAAATTATGGTTTTATACTACGTGTTTATACTCTATTGTAGTTAGTTATCCGGTAGATCACTACGTATACTAAAGGCTGTAAAAAAAATTTTTGAATGTTTTTTTTTAATTTAAGTATTATTAGCACTTATACTAGTATACATTAGTAATATACACTCAACAGTAAAAGGTATTGTTGAACTCTTATATATAAGACGCATGAAAGTTTAAAATTAGACTTAAATTAATTTTTCTTATCACAACTGATAGAGAAATTTATTTATAATTTTTCAAAGTTTTTAGTACTTTTTATTTATAAATCTTCTTTTGTATTTTATATCGAATTTTTCCTTTAATCAAAGTTTCTAGTGGTTCGAATTTTCTTGTTAATTATAAAAAAACTAATGTCAAAAGTTCTTTATCTTAATTATTAACTATTATTAGTATTTCAATAACATCGACAAACTAAATATTGAAAATGTTGACTGTGTTTGTTATTGACTTATCCTTTATTATAAACCTTTTTTTATGTACAAAGTAGTGTAAAAAATTTTATGTGTATTAAATGCTAATATTATTTTTTTTAAACTTCGACAAATTAAATATGTAAAACTTAGGTTATATTTATTTGCTAATGTACTTATCTTTTTTATTTAAAGCGTTATTGAAAAATAATTCTGGTATTTTCTTCGTTTATCATTATGTTTAAAGTTTTTGTTGACGTCAAATGTATAAACATTTAAGTGTCTAGATTTATTTACTGGACTTCACTAACCGCAATTGAATATAATAAAGAAAAAAAAAAATAAACTTATTCTTTAACGTGTCGTTATTTCTTACATCAGACACGTAAAATTTATCAAAAATAAATACTAACACTTTTTATCAGTTTTTTTTTTAAATGGTATATAGTTACTTGTTATAACTTTATCTAATGAATTTTTGTTTTAAAACTTAAAAACTAATGACGTTTTTATCATATTTTGGGATATTCCCCTTTTTATCATAATTAAAATTCAGTAAAAACTTCTAATTATATACTTCTAACAAACAGGAAAGTTTTTATCGTGTCACTAATATGTTACGTAAGGTACATACTATCGACTATCAACTAACTAATGTTTTATTTTAACTATTTTAGTCTAATTAAATTATTTCAAACATTTGATTAAATAGTCTTTTTTTAATTGCTTTGTTTTTAATTTTAACTTTTGTAGAATTTCTACTATCTTATTTTGTTTTGATTTTTGTTAGATTTGTTATAACCAAAATTTAAGCTATATCAAAATATGTAAGTTAAATGATCGTTTAATTTATTTATTTGTTATAAAAACATATTACTTATTAATCATAAATTAGAAATTTTATATTAAATACTATTACACTTCTGAAAAACTAATTAATAAAAGTTTATTTTATGAAAATGACGCAGAAGTTTAAAAAACCTTTCTGAATGCAGCCAAAATGAAACTATAACTTTTTTACTTCATTATAGTTTTCACTCAAACACCAGTTCACTTTAGCAGTTTATAAAACATGTAGATTTAGTAATTTCAGATAATTGCAACTTCACTTGTATAAAAGTCGTACAACGCGACTGTAATTGTGTTTTTTTTAGCTGATCTAGTTTAAATAAAAACTATTTATCATGCTATAAAACCTTAAAACAATGGGCTAGATTTATATCTTTCAAAGCTTAGACATAATAGTCACTAAACTAAGTTTGACGTGTTACAGCGATATAACGTGTAACACTAAATTACCTAAGAATACATTAACATAATTGATACTAAATATTTTTAAAACATTTTTCAAGTTTTACAAAACTATCTATTAAATTATTAATAGAGATAATGTTCTTGAATAATAATAAGGTAATACTATACTTATTCTGTTTAAGAAAATAGTGTCTTAGGTTTCATTTTTGTCAAAATAAAATAGTAAAAAACACTTTTTTATGATCATTGGCGAGGAAATTTTTTTTATTTTTTTATTATTATTAGTCAAAACTATATTTAGTTTTTTTTTTGAACTGTTTGTGCCTAATAGTTTTAACTTTAAAATCGTAACTATTCAACCTTGACGTAGCTTTTTTATCTTAATTCACAGTTATCACTAAAAAAATTAATGATAACATAAATGCCGTCTTAAATAAGTAATAGTAAAACCAACTACAATAAAATAGCTACCCATTAAACTTTGTTGTCTTTTTTAATTGATTAACTTAACCTTTAATAATTCAACAGAATACTCAGCTAAAATTCTTAATTTGCCTTAAATTTCTTATCACTTGACGTATCATGAATAATCTCACAAACACTGGTATATGATTTTATTGTACACACAAATGCGAAAATAAAGTAAATATCTAACTCGAAGTGAAAAAGTTTGAAATTCGTGCAAACGACTACATTTTTTTTAAATACTGTCTTTTGAAAGCTTTTACTTGGTGTACACGCCTGTTTACTAGTGTATATAAGCATTTTGAAAACAAAAGAATTTTGATTGCATAAATTAGAGTCAGATTTTTTAGTTTTGTTAGCGTACAATACTAGAAAGAAAAAGTTTATATTTAATTTAGTTAATTGTTATTTAATTGTTCTTAGATAATTAACTAACAGTATAAATACGTGCATGCTTTTAGTTAAGACCTTAACACTTTTAAACAAATGAAACTGTATAACTCTACAAACAGTACTATTGTTACTAATTAACTTCATAGTTTTAAGCATATTACAAAGTTTTAAATAAAATACGCAAACCATATATATAAGTGAATCAAATTACAAAAATAACTTGGTTGATTTATTTTTTGAAACCTCATAGATTTATTGTTTACCTTATTGTACTTCTTATAGCTTTGAAAATTTGTTGCATTGATATAGTTATAGTTGGTATTGTCAACGGTTTTGATAACCGAATGCTTATAATTTCTTTTAACTTTAAGTTTCATACATGATTATTTGCAAAAGTGTCTTCGTGCAAAAATGTTTCTTCATGCAAAAGTAAAGAACGTCTTATTGCTAAGGTGTCTTCATGGTTACTTGACACCTACTACAAACATCTTTTTTTATGACTAGTATTGAACGTTTAATTAAAAAAAATACTATGCAAACTCTTTATAATTAAACCTAACTATAAAAAAAATTGTTATTAAAATATAATAGTTCAAATTTTAACGTTTTATTTATAGATTACATCAGGCATTTATTAATAGAAATAGAGGCCGTAAACTTTCTTTAAACTTTAATTTGTTTTGCTTTATAAAATATTTGTTAATATGTGTTAGTTAGAAAAATAAAGAATACTGGTTAATTTTAAAACGTTTTTGTTATTCAAATATATAATTTTAGATTAAGCATTTTAATAATCGTTTAACTGTTTAAAAAAAGGAGAAATCGTTTTGTTTTAATTTACTACTAGTTCCAAAAATTTTAATATACTTAGCATTTAATTTTTTTAGTTGTCAACATTTAACTCTCTTTAATTTTTGAGTAAAAAAATTCTTAAACTAAAAATTTAATTATTCTATCTAACCATTTTAAAATAATTGTTAAAAATCTTCTACTTATTTAAATTTGATTTTTTTTTTGTTATTTGATCAAGAATGTTAAATAATGATTTATGGTATTTTAATAACAAAAAAAAACCGAACAATTTAATTTATTTAAGCTATTTTTTTATAAACATTATTAATGACAATAAACAATATATGAAATTATCTATGTAAACTAATGTTAAAAAACAATGTTATAATTAAAATTATTGAACTAATAAAGTTTTAATTATAAATTAACGTTACCTGCTGACGTCACCACACAAACATCAGCTTTCAGCAATTCAAACGCATTTATATAATGAAAAATTTCGATCGAGTCGACAGCAGTGTGAATTTTAAAGTCGTTCAACGCGACTATATACTAACATTGTCTCATTAAATTTATTATTGAGCTTTTTCTCGTATGATTTTATCACATTTTAAATGAAATTTTTCCAATGTAATTGTTTTTCAAGTGTTATGGCAATATCTTTAAGTTAGTTTAATTAAAATTGTCACGAAAGTGTCGCGCAATCATCTACTCTTAGTTTTTGTATAACTTTAAACTAACTTTTGTTTAAATCATTTGTTTTAAGCATTATAACATATTTTTATTTTTAAGCTGATTAAGTTAAATCTAGTTAAATCTAGCATAATGTGAATTAGAAATTTAGAATAAAACTAACATTTGTTGTTAAATTTTTTTTTTTTTAAATATCGCATTTTAATTATATTTGATTTTTAAAGTTTTTTTTGTGCTGTGTTAATTTTCAAGTCGTTAATGTGACTTTAAATTAATTTTTTGTGCTACTGTTATAGGCATTGGGGTTTTTAATTTAGTTTAGTTTAGTTTTAAAGATTGAGTTATAAAACCAGCTAAGATATTTTTATATTACAAATAAAAAAATTAGTAATGAAGCTCGTTAAGATTTTGAAGCAACTATATAAAAGATTTTTAAATGTCCTATACAAATAAAACACTGATTCGTGGGTTAAAATTAAATAACCATCACTAAAAATATAGGTGAAAAAACCTTACCCGGAAAATTAAAAAGAAATCTTAACAAAATAAACTAAAAACCTAACTTTATAATCAATTAAATAACATGTTTAATTTTTACTAACTTATTTAGAGTGTACAACCTGCTTTAGAGATAATTGATTCAAGTGCAAGTTCAAGATTATATATACAGTCGCCTTTTACGACTTAAAAATTCACAGATCAAAAGCAAGGATTCGCTTAAAACTGTGTGAGAACTTGTAACAAAATAGTAAATTAACATTTGTGCGATTTTTTTTACGTCACGAACTTAAAAAGCTTTTTTTATTTTCAGTTTCAACCGAGTAAAATTGACTTTTCGTCTAATGTCATTAGTATAAGTTAAGATTATTACTTTAAATCGAGCTATTTGTAAAACTATAGAATACTTTTATGTTTCCGATGTACAACGATACAAATAATCAGTCATTTTGATTTTTATGTTTAAAGTTGTGAATGGTAAACTTAAAAACAAAAATTTTTGTTCTAAGAAAAGTCATTTTAGATAAAAAAATTATTCAAAATAGTTGTCTGTATTAAAAGATACGAAATCATAAGTTTTGTAATATTTTTTATAAAAACTTGTTTTTAAATAAATTTATAAACATACGACCGTAATTTGAACAACAATGTTTACAAAAGAAGCTTTTATAATTTTAGAAATATATGAAAGATAGTTAGATACTACTTGAAAAATAACTTGATAAGTGCGTTTTAAAACGCTGTTACATATTAATTAGTTATTTTGTTCAAAAACAGTAAATGTTTTTAAAATCAAATACAACTAACTAAGAAGAGTTATTAGCCATAAACATTTAATTGTTATATTTATGATGCAAGATGCATATAAAACTTGGAGTGATTTACTTATGCTTTATAGTTTTTTGCTGTGCTGAAGATCATTTATATATGGCTCGTCTTATTAAAAAAATATACTTTTGTCTAAGGTATTTCTAAAGATTAATAATCGTTTTGAGTTTAAAAAAGGAAAAAAAAAAATTTTTATTGCACTCAAACATAACTATTCTATGAAAAAATATTAAGATAGTTTTTGCTAGTTCCAACTTAAAAACGCTTTTTTATTTTTGTAGTATAAAATTTTAAGTCAATTCTTTAGTACTAAAACCAACTCTTTGTTATAAAAATAGTAGTGTACCATAACATGGAAAAAAATCAGTACATAAAGAATTGCTTTCTAGTGTTAACCAAAAATAGGCTAACTACATATTATTTTTATTATTATTATTGTATTATTTATAGTGCAATGTTGGACTAAGGCATCAAAACTTGAGCAACTTAAACAAGATTCACATTAAAAATAAAGAAAATTAAAATATCATAATATAAGAAAATAAACATAAGCAGAACACCAAACAATGTTAAATTAAAAAAAAATATTAACAAGATTAAACTTATTTGATTGATATTAAAGGCGATAACTAAGTAAACACATTATCATTTGTACAGAAATAATTATATTTAATTAATATTCTGTCATCGGGGATGCGTAGCGAAATAAAACGAATTAATATTACAAGTATGAAAATGAAGAAATTGGTAGCTAATTTAAATTATATAAAATTGATTACAAGGTTTATTAATTTTTTCTGTATTGTTTTGTGAAAATTTAATGAATTTTACTGATATTTATACTATTCAACTTAAGTCTTTTTAGTTTTTATCGAAAATGTGCCACCCTATCACACGATACTTTATGCTGTGGTAATTTATTCCACATAGTATCCACATACTATCTAAAAATAATTCTGCCACTTACTGTTGTTAAAACTATTTTTACATTTTTTTTTGTTATTTACTCGAAACTGATATTTATTGTGAGAAAAACTAAAAAATATACTGAAAAAAGCCTTAGAATTTCCATTAATAATTTTATAAAGCAAAAGTAAATCAAATTCGGATCTTCTATACTCTAGATACTTCAATTCAAGTTAAACCAATGTTTCATTATATGATGAGTGGGATATGTTACAACGACTACAAATAAACCGGGTAAAATGTTTTTGCTTATTCTCAACTTTGTTAATAACTTTCTTTAAAAAGGATGACTACATTTGTATGAAGAGTGTCATTGATATTTTACATCAGACACATAAATCAAATAGTAAAATTGACATAAATATAGCTAAAATTTTCTAGTTACAGCATTATATATTATATAATCATAATTTATTATGTTAATGAAATAGTAAACAATTTTAGTTTGCTTGTTAAAGAAACTTTATTAGCAATAAAACCTACAAAAACCTTAAAACTTTTTGTGGTGCATTAGTAAATGTTTTACAATAAAAAAAAAACAATTGTTAACTGATGTTTGCGGTAATTCTCTATTGACGCTAATAAGAATAGAAAATTTAAGTAAAATCTGTAAAAGGTTTTAAAATGAGTTGCTTAAAATTTGTTGGTATTTTTTCATGTAAACCTAATCATACAATGAAGATAAACAAAATAAAAACCAGTTCAAATATCTAAAAATATTTGTTGTAATTTTTTATTTAACTACTTTTATTACTACATTTTTATCAGTAGCTATTGAATCGAAAATTTAAAAAGTTTGATTATTTTATAATTTTTATTTTTGTAAAATATTATTAAGATTAATTTAAGCTAATAGCATAATGTCTTATAGATTTTTTTATACTTGATAAACAAAATTTTAAAAAATCCTTCACAGTATAAAACACTTCCTATTTAGTAATTAGTTGTAATTTAGTTTTGTAAAATATATTTTAGTTTCTAACTAAACTTAATGAATACATTTTTTTTATAAGCCTAATAAACTAAGTGAAAATTTATTAAACGAATAACTGTAAATGTGTATTAACAGAATGAAGATGAGTCATTTAATACAGTTTGTCAAAAAACGAAAATGAATATTTAAAATAAATGAACATGAATAAATCAACATTATTACAATGAACAAATCTGTAATTTTAAGCCTTGTTGTCAACTAATTAATTAAAAAAAATATTTTGGTTCTGTTGAAATATGAATTAGATAGAAAATGTTGTACTGTTCACAAAATCTCATTAAAATTAGTTTAAAATTTTAGAATTAGTTTTGAGTTTTCATCGTAAACTATTCAAAAATAGCAAAAGTCATTAAAAAATATAAGTAAAAGTAAAGATGTATTGCATTTGCATGCTATCATAAAAACAATTTATCTTAAACTTTGATTTAATATAAATTTCAACCGAGTTAGCATGCTTAAGCTTCATTTTTAACTAGTTATATTAATATAATATGTTTTGGTTTTAAGAAAACAAATAGAGAGATCTCAACTGCTGGAGGAGAAGTAATATATTTATTCTTTCAAAAATTTATTTTACAAACTAAGTTTCGGTCAAAGACCTCTTCAGTGCTTAAATAAATCTAAAAAAAGATATGTGACAGTCATGGAAAATAGCAATTGAACAATTAAATTAAGATAAAAACAAAATATTACTGAAAATTTTTACTTAAGAAACTAAACAAATCAAATTTTAATATTAAGACTGAGTTTTAGTAGAAGTTTAAATTTTTAGCTAAGTTTTAAAATCAATATAACAATAATACTAACAATAATCAAAGCTGTATGTAGCTTTCTTTTTTCTTCTAGATAATTTGCAGACTAAACATTGCTTAAGTAAAAGTGTAATTAATGAAATGAGCTTAAAAATTAACTGAAATTGGTGTAGCTTATTTTAATTGTGACGTAATTATTGAAAATTTGAACAATTTTGTGCTTTTAATCGTTATTAAAATTTAAATTTCCGCTCAAATGCTTTATATAAAAGCTTACAGTTAAAACAAATTTTTACCTTAAAACAAAACAAGTTAAATTATGGTACTAAGTTTGAATTTTTGGCAAAGTTTATATTCTAGTTAAATTTAAAAATCAAAGAACAACACAAATAAATAAGAATAATGTTAATAATAATAAGTAGGCTTAAGTTAAGATGCATTTTAATCAAGCTGAATTTTATTGTGACTTGAATATTGTAAATTTAAGTAGTTTTGTGCTTTTAATAGTTACCAAAATCCAAAATTTTAAAATTTTTCTTGAATAATTTAGAAAAAAAAAAAAATTAACTTTAAGAAAATTATAGTTACAAAAATTAAAAAGCATGCATAAAACCTGTATTACGATTATTAATTTAAGTTTTGAAGTGGAGTTTTCGGAAGTGCGGGCAGGAATAAAAGAGTTCGTACCGTTTGTTTAGATTATCCCTTCTGTCTGCTTTAGCGATCGCGACCTTTTCTAATATGCAAGTACTGCAAATGCTTTGTGGGTTTTTTGCTTTGCCAATGTGGTGGATAATTTCCCAATCTATTTTGTATTCGATGTTCTTATTTTTAAGCTTCCATATATACTTCGATAACTCTGTTCCGTTCTCTTTATAGTTTTTAAAGTCATTAATATGGTTGTACCATCTTTTTTTAAAAGTTCCACCCGTTGAGCCTAAATAGTTTTTTGTTTCGTTTTCCGATTTGATTGTCGCTTTATATATCACATTTTCAATTAAGCATTTATTCTTAAGGGGACATTTGTTTTTTGTTCGGCAGTTGCAAAGTGTTTCGTTTGGTTCATCGTTTCTTGTTTTTAAGTATTTTCGATTGTGTTTTTGGATTAGTTTCTTAATATTGCTCATGCAGCTATATGAAATTTTACAATTATTTCTGCTTATTAATTTGTTTAACTTGTGGTCTTCTTTGAAATGTTTATCTATTAGTTGCAGGAAAGCTTTACCTATATTGGTTCTTACTGATTGACAGTAGGGTGGGTTGAAGTAGATTGTTTTTCTTGTTCGTGCTGGCTTCTTTTTGCTTTGGTTGTTTTGGTGGTTGGAGTATGTGAGTTTGTCTTTAAAATTTGAGTTGGTTAAAGCATTCTGGTATCCAGTTATTGATTCATTGAAAATTTCTTTGGTTTTTGAGAGTCTATTGAGTCTTTTTTCGATCATTTTTGGTAGGTTCTTTTTGATAATGGACGGGTGGTTCGAATACTTGTTAATATAATTGGTGCTTGAGTTTTCTTTTTGGTATGGTTTGAATGTGTTATTAGCAGTGTCTAGAGATATATCTAGGAAATTGCATTTAGTCGCGCCTATGTCAATCGTTATTTTAAAACCAAGCTCATTAAAAATTTTTATTGTGTTCTTTTTTAGTCTTTCTAGTTCTTGGTTACTTTTTCTGCTTATTATTGCGAGACCGTCGTCTCTATAGAGTCCGATATCTTTGTAGTTGTAAAAGTGCCTAAGTTTGCTTAAGGCATACAGGCCTACCAAGTCGCACAGTTCCGCGCCGAAGAACGAACCCATTGGTACATCAAATTGGCTGTTACTGTCTTTTTTTACCCAGGTTCTATTATCATAAGTGTCACTTATGTTAATAGAACCTGGGTAAAAAAAGACAGTAACAGCCAATTTGATGTACCAATGGGTTCGTTCTTCGGCGCGGAACTGTGCGACTTGGTAGGCCTGTATGCCTTAAGCAAACTTAGGCACTTTTACAACTACAAAGATATCGGACTCTATAGAGACGACGGTCTCGCAATAATAAGCAGAAAAAGTAACCAAGAACTAGAAAGACTAAAAAAGAACACAATAAAAATTTTTAATGAGCTTGGTTTTAAAATAACGATTGACATAGGCGCGACTAAATGCAATTTCCTAGATATATCTCTAGACACTGCTAATAACACATTCAAACCATACCAAAAAGAAAACTCAAGCACCAATTATATTAACAAGTATTCGAACCACCCGTCCATTATCAAAAAGAACCTACCAAAAATGATCGAAAAAAGACTCAATAGACTCTCAAAAACCAAAGAAATTTTCAATGAATCAATAACTGGATACCAGAATGCTTTAACCAACTCAAATTTTAAAGACAAACTCACATACTCCAACCACCAAAACAACCAAAGCAAAAAGAAGCCAGCACGAACAAGAAAAACAATCTACTTCAACCCACCCTACTGTCAATCAGTAAGAACCAATATAGGTAAAGCTTTCCTGCAACTAATAGATAAACATTTCAAAGAAGACCACAAGTTAAACAAATTAATAAGCAGAAATAATTGTAAAATTTCATATAGCTGCATGAGCAATATTAAGAAACTAATCCAAAAACACAATCGAAAATACTTAAAAACAAGAAACGATGAACCAAACGAAACACTTTGCAACTGCCGAACAAAAAACAAATGTCCCCTTAAGAATAAATGCTTAATTGAAAATGTGATATATAAAGCGACAATCAAATCGGAAAACGAAACAAAAAACTATTTAGGCTCAACGGGTGGAACTTTTAAAAAAAGATGGTACAACCATATTAATGACTTTAAAAACTATAAAGAGAACGGAACAGAGTTATCGAAGTATATATGGAAGCTTAAAAATAAGAACATCGAATACAAAATAGATTGGGAAATTATCCACCACATTGGCAAAGCAAAAAACCCACAAAGCATTTGCAGTACTTGCATATTAGAAAAGGTCGCGATCGCTAAAGCAGACAGAAGGGATA
The DNA here is from genome assembly GCF_965202585.1 of Thalia democratica. NCBI lineage: Eukaryota > Metazoa > Chordata > Thaliacea > Salpida > Salpidae > Thalia > Thalia democratica. The sequence continues at coordinate 83,191,579 of NC_139167.1, forward strand.
ATCTAAACAAACGGTACGAACTCTTTTATTCCTGCCCGCACTTCCGAAAACTCCACTTCAAAACTTAAATTAATAATCGTAATACAGGTTTTATGCATGCTTTTTAATTTTTGTAACTATAATTTTTTTAAAGTTAATTTTTTTTTTTTTCTAAATTATTCAAGAAAAATTTTAAAATTTTGGATTTTGGTAACTATTAAAAGCACAAAACTACTTAAATTTACAATATTCAAGTCACAATAAAATTCAGCTTGATTAAAATGCATCTTAACTTAAGCCTACTTATTATTAACATTATTCTTATTTATTTGTGTTGTTCTTTGATTTTTAAATTTAACTAGAATTTAAACTTTGCCAAAAATTCAAACTTAGTACCATAATTTAACTTGTTTTGTTTTAAGGTAAAAATTTGTTTTAACTGTAAGCTTTCATATAAAGCATTTGAGCGGAAATTTAAATTTTAATAACGATTAAAAGCACAAAATTGTTCAAATTTTCAATAATTACGTCACAATTAAAATAAGCTACACCAATTTCAGTTAATTTTTAAGCTCATTTCATTAATTACACTTTTACTTAAGCAATGTTTAGTCTGTAAATTATCTAGAAGAAAAAAGAAAGCTACATACAGCTTTGATTATTGTTAGTATTATTGTTATATCGATTTTAAAACTTAGCTAAAAATTTAAACTTCTACTAAAACTCAGTCTTAATATTAAAATTTGATTTGTTTAGTTTCTTAAGTAAAAATTTTCAGTAATATTTTGTTTTTATCTTAATTTAATTGTTCAATTGCTATTTTCCATGACTGTCACATATCTTTTTTTAGATTTATTTAAGCACTAAAGAGGTCTTTGACCGAAACTTGTTTGTAAAATAAATTTTTGAAAGAATAAATATATCTAGTTATATTAAGAGAAAACTACAAATTTTTTTCAAAACTTTAAGTAAGAAAATTTTTTTATAGTCGCGGTTAACGACTTTAAAATTATTTTACATACTTTAAGAAAATTGTAAGTTATAAAGGAAGATAAATACAAAAATAAAACGCTACACTTTATGAGAAATCACAATTGACAGTATTACAGTATAATGTTAGAAATCAACACTTTTGTACTGAGATTGATAGTTTGTTTCTTTAAAGCTTTAAACATTCCGTATAAATATAAAAAGTTCTTAGAAGCTACAATAAAGATCCTTCTCTTTAGTTTTAATTTTACGAATTTTAATTTTAGTAAGTTAAGACTCAAACGTTGTTAAGCCTAAAAACATGATACAAATTTAAAATTGTCAAAGTTTGTTAAAGCAATTAAACTATTTTTAAAAAAATTTATAAAATTTATAAGTGTGATTTTTCTTGTATAAAAGCATAACGTTTAAGTTTAATTTTTTGATCTTTAACAAACCAAAATACGAATGTTTTTAAACTAAATAAGATAATTTAGTTTTAAAAGATTCAGAGTTTTTTTAAGAAACAACTTTTTTGTTTATTTCTCTTTGAACTGTTAACAGTTTTTCTGTTAAACTGTCACAAGTAAATTTTATAAAAAATATAAAAACTTTTATTACCATTAACAAACAATCATCTTTTCTTATTAAATCTTACTAATACTATCTAAATATGATTGATATATTTACAAAATATATCGAACTATGAAGTACTCTATAGTGCATAAAATTGCCGAACTTATAGCTTTGAGTTTATTTTGTCACATTATAATGACTGTGTTATAAAGACTGTTTACTGTTAAATTACTAAAACAAGAAATAAATTCGGAACCTTAAAAATGTTTACTTTATTTACGTGTTAGATATATAAATGGTTTTAGCATGTTAAAAACTACTTTTTAATCTGTAAGCTACCTGTTTCATTTTAGTGTTGATAATTACGAAACATCAATAAAGCTATTGCTTTATCATTTAGTTAACTATTTAAAGAGCATTACTTTTTAATATTTTAAAACGAGTAAGTTTTTGTACTAAATGTATGTAACAAACTTGACTTAGGCTTGCGTCTGAAACTCATTGTAAATAATTATATATTTCAATATTCAATTAATGTAGTAGGAAAAAGCAGCTATTTTAATACAGCTTATTTTATTTAATTTTTTTTTTGTTTTTTAAATTGATTAATTAGCTTAAAAAATCAGTTAATAATAACAAAATTCAGGCTTTAAACTACAAAATATAACAATATTTTAACATACTTTTAATATCCAATATTTTTATCTTTAAGTCTTTTGAGATGATTTATTAAGTAATTCAACTACAATAATTAATTACAAATTCAAGTTGTATAAGTTTAAGAAAAAAATTAATTGTATATATATTAATATACCAAATTTTTAATTATTTAAAATTTACAATCTACACTTTAACCGATATAAAATAACATGAATTACATTACAGTCGCGTTGCACGACTTAAAAATTGACACCAAGTTGAAAAACCTACTATCGATGTAATAACGCTAACATTTATACAAATAAAATAAGCTAGTATTTGTAGGATTGTATCGATGACATTACTGATTAACGAATACTTTTATTTGCATAATTCAGTAAAAATTTATAAGTGCAAGTATAGTTTTACTTTATTAAACTAACTTTTCTAAACCTCATTATCCTTTTCATAATGTTTTGCATAAAAAAATACATGTTCGTCAGTGTAAGTTTTTGGTTTTTTTTAATTATCGAATTAAAAGACGACAATCATTAACTTTTTAGAATTTATAAGGGTGTTTTACAACGAAAACTGATCAAGTTTTGAAAACTATTTCTCCGTACTTTTGAATAGAACAAGAAAATTGAGAAAGTAAATAAAAGATTTGTTTTTTTTTAATTAAAAGTAATATTAAATTAACGAAAACTTTGACGATTTAAAGTAAATTAATTTAATTCTTATATATATTGTTATGAAAATATGTTTATATGTAATTTATTTATTTATTCAAATTTTGTTAAGCTGCTATTAAAAAAATGTTCAGTACTGTTTGTAACAATGAATAGAACTAAAAACATAAACACAAATTAACAAACAAGAAAGAGATAAAGATTAACTTTTTAAATAAAATTAGTAAAAAAAAATTTAGGTGTCAAATTCAAAAAAGTATACCGAAATTAAGATCGAATGTATAAACAAAAAACCAATCTTTAGTTAAAAGCTATTGTAAAACTCAAAGCTTCTTTACTATATTTTTTTATATGTGTTTATAAAAGTGTTAGTCACATTAAGCAAATTAAAAATCTTGAAAATTCATTAGCGAATGTTGATTAAAAATGTATCTTAAAACATAAAATATTTTTTAACGGATATTTCTGCGAAATATTTTTTTGCTCTTACATATGTCTACAAGTTTTACTCTCATGGGTATCATTAACTTTAATTCATTTAATTAATTTTATAAGTACATGCTTTTAATTACTTTTATGATAAACATATCTTAGTTGTTATTAAACACAATAATTGTTATTTTTAATTTTAACCGGTTAAAGAACAATAATAACTTTATGTGCAAATGTAAAAGCTATATTTTAGGTGTCATAAAAAAAAACCTAAATAGCTTATGTAACTAAACCTACCTTGTTTGATTGTTTAGGGTAAAATATGTTTTTTACATGTAAAACTGCAAGCTTTTTCACAACACACTTATTTTACTAGTACCGTAATATATCTTTTCATAACTATTCAATTTATAAAATACTTACGTTATTATACATATGATGTCAAAAATACATTTTAACGATAAAATAAACCAAAGTAAACACTTAAACTGATTTCGTTTGAAAATATGAAAAAAAATAAACGGGTACATTATATAACAAATTATCCATAGCAAAAATAATAAAACAATTTTAATTACATGATTTATTCATTTAAAACAAATAATTTGCATTTTCTAATGTCAAGTATATATACTTTTAAAATAGTTTAACTATTTTAAATATCTTATTTAACGCAGTTCAAGTATAAAAAAAAATGGTTGGTTTGAAAAGATATTTTGTACAATAACATAAATTTAAAAAGTATGTATTTTGAATGTGAAGTTTAGGGTTAAACGTGAAAACTTAACTCAAAAGACTTTAATAATAGATACCATGAGCCTGAAAATTACACCGGAAATTTTTAAATTAGAAAAATCAATATTTCATATTTACTTTTTTATTTTACTTACTTAATTAATACTCATTTTTTTGTAAACATTTAACTTAAATATAAAGCTTGGCAATTTTGGTATATACCAGGGACGTAGCTAGCTCTAAAAAGTTACGAATCTGCAAAAAAAAAATCAAGAATAATGTATGATGACGTCATGACGGGAATAGATCAGTTTTAACCACCTTAATTTTATATGAAAGTGTGCAGTATTGTTGAAAGTTTAAAAATAAATAGAATGTTGAAGTATAATTAATAACTAAATACAAGGCAAGTTGTACTGCTCTTGACCCCCTATAATTCTTTATGTGTTGAAACTTTTATGAGCCTATAAAACCTTTCATTTAAAATAAGAATATAAATTAAAAATTTATATTTAATTTTATTACTGTTAGGCCTAAAATATATAACTTTGAAAACAGTTTCACCACTTAAGAAAATATTTGCAAAAATTGTTGCTTTTATTGAAATAAAGACCACAAATTTTAGAAGTTGAATAAAAAACAAAAAGGATATAAAATAAGAAATTTCACAAAATTAGATAAAATTCAGATTTACAATGAATTTATTTTGTCAAAAATAATTCATAAAGAAAGGAAGAGTACACTTCTTTGTAAATGTGATTACTAGCTTTGTTAGCATGAAGATTCAAGCTGTAGACTTCAATAAAACTTTTTCTTGTTAAAAAAAAATTGTTAAATAAAAGCTGTAAAAAAGAGTCAAACTTTTTTTTTTACAAATACAAACTTGTTAATTAAAACAACTTGAACTACAAGAAACTTTGAATGTTAAACATTAATATTTTTCAGATACAATGTAAAACATATAAACAAATTCAAAAAAAAAATTTAAATATAAAATATAGTAGATTTTTTTTTAAACTTGTTAAGAATTTATAAGAAAACTACACACTTGTTAAAATTTAATAGAGTAACCTCTCGCTTATTTACGCACATTGTGTCCACAGAAAAAGTGCGTAAAGATACGAGAGATCGTAAAGGTATGAGAGGTACCAAATTTACTTACTATAATGGCTGTTTTTTGATATTGCTTTTAGTTAAAAGCAACTTTTAACAATTTGTTTACTTTGTTTATGAATATGAAAACAAAAGATGAAACTATACATATATTAAAAAAAGGATTGAAATTTATATAGAATAATATTTACTCATTAAATTTATTAACTTTAATTATAAGTAGATTTTATTTTTATTTACATGTTACTTATTTGATGCTTAACGTTTATATTCTATTCTATTTAGCAAGTTCAATTTATTAAGCATTTGCTAACAATTAAGAAATGGTGTAGTGTCTATATCAAAATTTGTTTCTTTAGGCTTTTACAAAATTTTGCAAATGGTGCTGTAATGGATTTCTTCTTTTAAACTAAAATCTATAAAATATAAAAAGTATGTTTAATAAAAATTGTTTATGTTACTACAACTTTATTTTTAAATTGTCCTTTGCCCACATAAGAATAAACTTATCTTGCATTGTATTAAAGATATATTAATGGATTTTTTGAGCAAGAATAAAATTTAGTGTCATTAGAATTTGAGGAATTGAATTTTTTTTTTTATTTACTGAAAAAATATGGAGAAAAAATAATAAACTGAGGAGTGTTAAGACACCTAAGCTATAAAAGTCAAAACAATAGAGTTCAGTAGGTTTCTTATTGAAAGCTTGAACTAAAAATGCTAAAACTCTAGTTTCCCTTAAAAGTATACAATAAACCTAATTTGTGTAATATTTAAAAAATTAAAAATTTATATTTTGAATGTTTTAGAATCCTAAAATGCGTAACTAAACGAGAGTCCGTAAAGTCACTAGTGCGTAAAGATGCGAGAGGTTACTGTAGTACTAACTTATTCTTTTTAATCTTAGATTGAAAATGTTATACAAAACTTATTTTAAAACTTTTCATCATTTATCAAACATAGATTAAAGAATTAAACTGATATATTTTTTAAATCAAGTAAAACACTCTAAAATATATAAACTTATTTTAAAACAACAGATACAATCTAATTTCTTGATACATTTAAAGAAAATTTAAAAAACAAAATTTTCATATTATAAACAACAATGCTTGTAAAAAAAATAAAATTACAGTAATATTTAAATGCAAGTTGAAACAAACTTTATATTTTACATAGTTGTCTGAAAACATCATTGAAAGAGCTTTTTCTTGAAGTACTTATCTGGAATTTATTGTAACAAACTGAACTTCAGATTGATTGACATTGTAAATAGCTTTGATTGTCAATGGTATCAAGTGGGTGGTTTTACTTTTATATGATATTTGCATAATTTTAACCTTAGAAAATTTAACTTTTTAATTTAGTTTTAAAAATCTGTGAAATAACTAAATTTCTTAAAATCCACACATAGTGACCAAGTTTACAGTACATAGTAATACAAATAAAACTCAAAAACAATTTTTAAAATTTAAAGCTAACTAGAAATTACAAATTTACTAACTTAATTTTTTGTAATTTTGTAAACTACTTAATTGTTAATATAAAGATGAAAAAAACAGAGATAATGAGAAACCTTTGAAAGTTGGGAATAAAACCAAAAACTCTGAAAAAATCTTCATATAATAAAACAAAGTGCATAGAAAACAAACTCATTGTAAACAAATAATATAACAATACAAGTAAAATAGGTAATAACAACAGCTCTACCCTATGACCAACACCAATTCCAGGATTTTATTTTCGAAATTTCATTCTTATTTTTTGAAATAAGACTAACTATTCAAATTTATCAGTGTTATTTTGACAAAATTAGTTATAAAATAAAAATATATTAAAACTAGATAGCAAAATCTCATTTAAATCTAGAAAAACATCTTTTATGACATTATTAACAAACCTAAAATGTCCTTAGTTTTTCATAGATAAAAAAAACTATAATGAGTCAGCCTGAGTTCAAAAATAATACTCTAAATATCCTAGAGCTATCCAGAATACTTTGAGTGTGTGGCTACAATGTACTATTTAAATCTTTCAACTTTGCTAAAAAATGCAATAAAAACTTTAACAAGGTAAGCATTTATAAAATCTTTAAAACCAGTTTAAATAAAAAAGTAAGTTCTAAAATACAATAAAAAAACTATAATTTGTTTATTTGTTTAATCTTGAAAAAAATAAAAATTAACTTACTAAGCATTTATAAAATCTTTAAACCAAGTTTTAATTAAAAAATAAAGTTCTAAAATATAATTAAATAATAACTTGTTTATATTTTTCTTAAAAAAATGTTTATATTATTGAGTTTTTCAATTTTTCTTCTTGTTGCAAGCTTTTTATTTTATTGTGTTATTTTTTCTAATTTAATAGATTCTAATTTTCTTGATAAAACTTCCGGAAATGAGATTATTATTACTGTTTCAAAAGTTATTTATTTTTGTATACTTGTCAACCACAGGGATTTAATCTTAAAACATTCAACTCAGAGAGTCAATTTGATTTAAAACAAAAGTTAATTTTTCATGTTACTTTACTTTGAGATTCATCTATTCTAAAATTTTTCTTTTCATATATCTTCTATCTGTATTTGCTCTTTTGTAAGACAAAAAAATGTAAATTTCAAAAAATATACAGTTCATTTTGACTCACTACAAACATTTCAATAGTTTAAGATTCTCTCTCACACATATTTTATTCTCTCACATCGTTTAAACCAAATCTACAGCCTCGAAATGGATTTTTTTACAATAGTTTGCTATTTGATAATAGATTTTTACACCAAGCTATTGTATACAATTTAGATGTATTCAGTTTGTTCAATATTTACGACACTAAAAGTGCTAGAGATGCGTAAAAATAAAATTATTTCTCAGGTAAATGCATTTCACTATGCAAAACTAAGTATAAACGTAAACTTAAAGCTAAAGAAACAAGGTCTTAAAAGCTGAATAATCGAAAGAAAAGCGAGTTATTAATTTTGGACTAATTTTTACATTTCTGTAGATTTGAAGAAACGTACCAAGCTACGTGCCTGATATATACTATAAATCATTTACATTTTCTGAAAAAAGTCATTACTTAAAATAAAAATTAATTAACATTTGCAAAAGTATCACAACCTGTTTCCCAATACTGTTTCAATTATTCATAGTATTAAATGTCCATTGATTTTTGTTATTCGAAGTATATACATTTTTAAAATATTACTTTTATATACATAAGATTACCTTGTTTTATTAGTAACAAAATCTTAATTTGTTTGTATTTTAAGAATAATTTAGTTTTGATAATAAGTTAATATTCGAAATAAGCTTTCTTATATTCCAAAAAGTTGAATTTTCCCATAATTAATCTCAAATACTTATCAAACATAAAAAAGGTTAAAATTTATTAGTACCACTTAAAATATGGTGTCGGTCACAAATCTAATTTCAACTAATAGTTTTTTGATTTGATTCCTGTTCAATCACCTTTGAATTAGTAGTAAGTTATATTTTACTACGTTAATATATATTATACCAATTTTATTATAAAAACTTGCTTGTTATATTAACTTTAGATTCAGATAATTAAAAATAAATTTGAACGAAAATTGTTATATATGGTAAGTATTTATATACTAAATATTCTGTATTTTGAATCGTTATAACTTTCCAAAAGCTTTAGAACAAAAAGATCAACTTCTAAAGCCGAGAATAATATTTATATAATATACTAATAACCACTGAGTAGAAGAATTTGTTTTACATACATACAACTTTAAAATTGATTTTTAATTTTTATTGTACAACCTACTTTCATACAAGTTTGTAAGGTAAAGTTAAATAATACATAATAAACAAAACAAAAGTAAATTGCTTTGTATGTTGATTAGGATCTGATGAAATTAATTAAGTGTAAAATTATTAAGTACTACTGTGTTTTAATTATTTGTAGGCTATATTTTTTAAATACTTGTTAAAGAAATTTTCGCTCAAAAAGCTACTTAATAAATCAATTAAATGAAAAAATTGTTTCTTTCTTAAAACCAAACCTATAACACTTAGACTTTTACTAACATTTCAATCAATAAGTTATTATTTCTTTTTTATAGGTACGTTTGCTAAAATTTTGATTTAACTGCTTCAACAGTTATTTACCTAACGTAATTTTGAATTCATTTTGTAGAAATAATTGAAATTAAATAGTTTTAATGTATTTTTTTTACTTAGTCCATATGCGGTTTATTGTAATATGCTGAAGTTTATAGATATAGATATATGTTTTACATACAATTTGAAATAACCCATAATCATGAACTATTCTTTAAGCAGCAATTTCTACAGCAGTTTGTACTTAAGAAATATTAATTTTTTATAAAAAAATTGTTTTGAATAAGCATCGAATTCGGTTCATATATATACAGTTCAAAATTTTTATGTTTTAGGTTAATTACGTAATGTGTATTTCTCGACAATATTTCGCGACATATTAAAATGATAAATTTAATGTTAAAGTCAAGAAAGTGTAATTTTAGGACAAATTTATTTTTTAACGTGTCGTTGATCCACTATATCAGTAACGTAATATTAGTTTAACAAACTGGAAAGCTTATACATTTATTATGTTTAAACCAGGAAGCTTATGATATCTGATACATTGTTGAAGTTAAATGTTCTGCAATTAAACTTAAATTAGATAAATTATTATTTTTACTAAAAAGCGACAAATGGTTTGTACAGTGTAACATACATATACAGTCGTACACTATAAACTATGGTGACGAAAAATGTTAACTAGATTCGATTCTTTAAAGTTTTTACAATTAAAATATCAATTTAATATTTGTGTTATGCTAACATTATTGATTTAAGTTTATAGATAGCAAAAGCTTATCTATGTAAACGTATTATACTCAAAGTATTTTTTAATTACATTGAAAGAAAAGGGTACAAAATTAATAAGTGTTAAACATAATGTCACATATTTAAGTATATTGTTTTATTAAATTTAGTGTTTTTAGGTTTTAGCTTTATTGATTATTGTTGTAAGATAACTAAATTTTTAGTTCGAATTTTCTTATAAATGCGTAATTGAAAGCTTTTAGTTTAATTTAATTTTATCTAATAAAACTAAACGCTAAAAACTAACCTTAATAAGTAAGACTTTGATAAGAAATTTTATAAATAAGTTAAGTAAAATATGCGCTCCTAAAACCGACTATAACCTAACAACCTAATTATAGCTCTAATCTTAAACTCAATCTTATGTCAAAGTTGCTTAAAAGAAAAACATTTCTAAAATTGTTTTATTTTATGGTTGTATTAAAAGCGGTAAACTTCCTTGATTTTATTTTGATAAATTAATTTCAATGAAATTGAAGTGCACAAAATGATATTTAAAGAAAAAGAAAAATTTACGGTTTTTTTCATATCTCTTAGTTTTGAGTATTTTGATAACAGCGGCAGAACACTCTAGGATTAGGTAAAAATAAACGTTTTAAAAGTAAACTTATACTATTTGCTAAAATGAATATGTAACGTACACTTTCAAAATATATAATTAGACTACACTGTTAAACGTTAGCAGAAGTTGATTATAACCAAGCAAAGTAAAAAGGCATTAGTGAATAAATAAATTCATCGAACACAAGTTTTATTCTCGCAAGTTGAGTATGAATTCAATGCAGATCAACGCATGTGCGAAATTTCTTAATGCTTAGTTTTTATTAATTAATAAACGTTTAACTCATGCACGTGTAACAATTTAATATTAATAATAGTTTTATAACAAAATTTTACTTTCAGTTTTCTACACAAAACATTTTATATAAGGTAATACGTATTAAAAAAGAGACTAATTAAAGACATAAAATTCTGTGGTTATATTCTTCATAACTTTTAACCAAATACTGGTACGTTAGTAACAAATTTAAAATTGATTAAAAATATATTATAACTAAGTATTTAAGTTACTTATTATGTGTTTGTTTTAATATTGAACTTTTTTAAAGCTATTAGAAAAAAATTCAACTTTACTTTACAGTCAATCATAAAATTTGCTTTTAGCACTTTTTTTACTCATGTTCACGTATATTTATCATTTCAAAAATGTTTTTCTTACTTGAAATTTTTATAATTTTAGCTGTGTAATTCATGATAAAAATGTTATTACTTTCTTATAAAAACATAAATAACAAAATAATTTAATTAAAAAAATAAACTACAGTGTAAAATTTAGAAATATTAACTTTCTTTCGATTATAGATTCTTTATAAAAATTCATTAATTTATTTAAAGTAGTAATAAAATGTGCATTTAAAGCAAATACGTAAAAACTAAAAAAGTTTGATTTAGTCAGGTGTTATCACATGTTCATACTAAATTATTGATAATATTAAATATACTAAACTGCGACCTACAATTTAACAATCGAAACTTTTTATCAACCTTAAATTCACTGAAATACAAATAAGTTAATTTATTTTTTATTTATTTAAAAAGTTATTTTTTTTAATTCAAATTGAAAATCAAAAACAAGTACTAAAAGTCAATAAATTAAATTTGTTTCAACTGAAATTTCTTAATTATATAAATACTTGTTGAAGTTACAAACAAACACAAGTTTGCAGTTTTTATTGAATTCTGATACATTTTACCATAAACTATTCTGAACTAAAAAGGGAATTTTTAAGTCGATAAACACGACTATACTATAGCTAAATATCTTTATTAATTATAAAGTAAAAAATGCTTAAAAACTTTGTATAAGCAGTTACCTTTATCTTTTTAGCACTACCTCTTTAGCATGTTTCTTTTATTTGTTAAACTTCATCTAAAAATTAAACTACTATAATTAATGTTCTCAAATTATAGAAGTTTAGAACCTAAAACAACAGTTTTATCGTTGATTTAACGTTTAATAGAATTTAAAACCAAACTATCTTATTTTAAGATTTTTCGACTGTTTTTTTGTTTACTTTTATTACTGACACATTAAACAACTTATAAAAGGCAGTGTTAAAACTTTAAAATCAGTTGTTTGTTTTAAAAGAAAATATTTTTATATGGAAATGTCAATTTATGAGTTTTTTTGACAGCTAATAGTATAAAAAAAAATTATTTAAATATTTATCTGTTTAATAGCACTTTAATAAAACTCCTTAAAAACTAGGAATAAAAAATACTTAAATAAAACAACACAAACGTCTAAAACTATTTATTTGTATTTGAAAATAAAACTACCTAAAATTATATAACGTCAATGATTTATTCTGGAAAACAACAACTTACTTATTTTTATAATATTTAAATGTAGTATCAATGTGGTGTCTTTTTAGAGGTAACAAACATTTAAGATCGTACAATACGACCTTAATGCATAAAAACTTCTTTTCTTAAGATAAGGTATAGATTTGATCTTTGCTTAGGTATAAAAACTAATTATAAGACCAAAATTCAATTAGCTATGTTATATTGATTGTTTTGTAAAAAATGCTTTTTTTACTTTGACTTTAACTTACAAACTTACTTATAGACTTTTTTTTTCCTTTACGATTTTTGAATAAATAAAAATAGTGCCACAAATTTAACTAATTAAAATGACGTCTTGCGTATTAAAAAACAACATTATTTATTTTAAGTTAAAGTAATATTTAAGCTGAATTTTTTTAGACGTGGTAGTTATCTTTTTTACCAACATTAATATACCTACTAATATTCGTATTATAGCTATAGTTTATACTCTACCTTTAGTTATAGGTTATAATTAATATAAATATATTGTCATAAATATATCCACTTTCAGCTCATTTATAATAGCATATTGATTTTAAAGTGTTTAATTATTTGTTAAGCAAATAAAACAGGAACACTGTCATCATCTTTAGCAAAAATGAAGTTTATGATAACTGCAAACATTTTAAGAATTTTTTTATAAATATCAAAAACACTATTTTACGTAAAAATTTACTAAAGCTAGCTAGCAAGTTTATTTGTTGCTGACCTAATATGCATTAAAAAACCATTGTAAGAAATGACTCATTACATTTACTGTTTCTTTTTATTAAATCATTTCCAATAAGTCAACGTTGAAGAATTTATATGTTTAATGTTATGTCACAATTCGTACTAGGAATAAAAATTGATATAAAGAAGCGTGAAATAAATTTGAGAAAAAGAGTTTTAAAGTTGCCTTGCAGACTGGGAGACGCGAGCCGCGGAGAAAACGCACAGAACGACGTGTTGACAACAGGGTATTGCGAAACGTATGAAAAGCAATCGAGTTTTTTTGTTTTTGAATGAGGATACATAACTTTATCGAGTCTATTTTATGTTCCTATAAACAAAATATTACTATTAGGTAAATGTGCGTACCTGGCTCTTATTTATAAGTCATTGGTAAAACTTTTATTGTGATTTCATTTATTTCGCTCATTCAAAATGTGTTTTTTAATCTTATTTATATACAAATCATGTGCACTAATATCCAGTTTGATAACATTATTATTATAATAAGTACTATTTTATTAAGTTAAGCCAGCGTTACATCTAAACATTTGTGAAACTCGTTTGTAATACTTAAAGTAACCGTTATTAATAATTTTATTTATGAAATTACTAACTTATCAAAACTCAACCAATCAATATTGTTATTGAGGACGGTTACACCACCATCATTCACACATTTTTAAAATACTTGTAACAAACTGAAATAAGAACCATATTATTGATACAAGTGTGCATACTACATTTAACTTGCCATTGAAATTATTCATCAGACTTTAATACTTTATTTTTTAAGTCCTACTTAAATACTTAAATAGAATTTTGAAATATTTAATAATTAAAAATGTTTCGATTATTTTAATTTTTTGATTTTATTTATTTTTGAGTTGTCTGATTTACTAATCAACTGTCATTTAAATTTTATAAATGTTAGTGAAATTATTTTTATTAATAATTTTTAAAGTAATGTTATTTTAAAAAAGTGTTTTTTTTTTAATTATTTACTATTTATAACCTTAAAAACTTTAACTTTTTTTTCCTGTTAATAAACTTTATTACAGTTAAATTAGTAATTAAGAAGTCATTTGTATTAAAAAACAACTACTATCTAAGCATTATAATAGTTATTTAGGTTAATTTTTAATCAAATAAACTGGTTAAACGTTGTTGATTTAAACGTGTAATTGATCTTTTTTATAAGACATGCGTAAAAATAAAAGTTTTTTAGTTGTGATAATATAAAAATAATACCAGGGTTTTAATTAATTCTCATCCTTATTGTTTTTTCTTTTCTGGATCCATTTTAGTTTAAACTTTAGTTTAAGGTTAAAAACTGTGAAAATTTGTATAAAAACATTGGAGAAGTAGTGCAAAGTTACTTTACCATAATTATATAATAAAAAAGTTGTCATGATATCAAAAGTTTTTTATCTGTATGAAATAGTTATATGTGTCTAATCAAAATTTTACTACGTTAAATGTTAAATTTGTTTAAAATTACAGGTTTTTTAGTGGCTTTTGTTCTAATTCAAGGTTTTTCTTTTTTTTTTTCAAAATTTCTCAATTTCTAGATTTTTCCTGGTTTTATAGTCTAATCTGAATTATCAAATTCATGAGTTACACGTTTTTTGGTAACCCTGTAAGGAGAAAACTCTGTAAACTTCTATTATATTAAGATTTTGCTTTCATAACAATCTTTCACACCAAAAATTAGAACATAAATTAAAAATATATTAAAAATTTGTGAGCTATGTATATTGGTGGGCAAACATTCAAAGTCTCAGTTGGCTCTGGTTGATTGTCTGTTCGGAAAAATAATCTATTCATTTGTATTTATTTATATGACGTCAACATCTATTTCGAAAATGATATTTTCAAAAGAACATTTGAGAAAATTATAAACTTTGAATTGCAATTAAAATGTTTTTTGTAAAATTATTAATACTTTAATAAAACCTTAATAGATACCATTTTGTTGATATTTTTGAAAACGAAATACTAAATATTTAATATTTAACTATATAAGTATATACTAGACCAGGGGTCGGCAGGCAGTTGGTGATCGCGGCCCAAATTTATAGATTTCAAAATCTTCGTGGGCCACATTTTAAGTTTTAGTGATATTTGAAGAAACTTTTGGCTTCAGTTTTCCTAACACAAGAGTTAGTTTTACTTTTATTACATTTATTACTTTAAACGACTTTTAGCTACACATAGAATGCATATTTAATATATAAATACTAATTGGAATATAGTTTATATTGTTTAATATATTTAAATCTTAATAAAATATGTACTTTATTAATCACTTAATAAGTTAAATTTAATAAAATACTTTTATTATATTACTTACAACCTAACTCTTTATAGACACTGAGCTTTAAAAACATTTATGGGTTACTTTTATACATTTTTATATTAAGAACAACATTTTTTTATTTAAAAAAAATGTTCATTTTAGAAAATAGTCATTGCGTCTTAAATAGTTTGCACTCTATAGAAAATTCAGTAGTTAGTTAATAAAATAAAATAATTACCTATTTCTTCTGTAACTAAGCTAAATCAATTTTTTAACGTAATTAATGCTGAAATTAATGCTGCTTAAATACTAAAAATACATTTTTAGTAATTAATTAGTCTTTCAGACGGTTGCCACTTTAAAAGCAAAATTTCTGAATTATATTAAAAGTTTACTAAAAGTTAAAAGAGCTTAAAATCTTTTTAAATTCTTTTATTCAAGCTAATTTACATAACTAAAAAATCATTACTATAAAAAACACAATTTGTAAATAGACAAAAAAAAATTCTAAACTACACCACAGTCATAAAAACTATTTTTAATTTTAGTGATTGATTCAAAGTGTTTGAAATAAAATTTTCAAAAACACCTTAGTTTTATAATAATTTCTTAAAAAGCTTTAACCTAGTCTCAATTAAAAAAAAATGTTTAAACTAGCCTGTTTGTTTGGCAACCCTGTTTAAATTAAGTTTCACAAAATAAAAAATACCGAACTTTATTTAGAGTGAAGTAATTATATGCCTAAAAATTTATTATAATTCAACTTCAAAGGACAATTTAGTTTTTTAACAGTTTTAACATTTGTATAAAAGTTTTTTTAAGCTGTTAGTCAGTTAGAAAAACGTTTTTTTGAGCCTTATAGAATGTCTTTATCTGCAACAAAAAGTTTGCTTTTAAAAAGAGCAAATGTAAATTATATGTTAAGGGTTATTCATAGTACTAAAATATTTATCTCGTGTTTTCGTTATTTAGTATATTTTTTTTAACCATATGAACACTAACCGCTAAAATGCTAAAAAATAAACTTTGCTAAAAAATGCAATAAAAACTTTAACAAGGTAAGCATTTATAAAATCTTTAAAACCAGTTTAAATTAAAAATTGAGTTCTAAAATACAATAAAAAAACTATAATTTGTTTATTTGTTTAATCTTGAAAAAAAAAAATTAACTTACTAAGCATTTATAAAATCTTTAAATCAAGTTTTAATTAAAAAATAAAGTTCTAAAATATAATTAAATAATAACTTGTTTATATTTTTCTCAAAAAAATGTTTATATTATTGAGTTTTTCAATTTTTCTTCTTGTTGCAAGCTTTTTATTTTATTGTGTTATTTGTTCTAATTTAATAGATTCTAATTTTCTTGATAAAACTTCCGGAAATGAGATTATTATTACTGTTTCAAAAGTTATTTATTTTTGTATACTTGTCAACCACAGGGATTTAATCTTAAAACATTCAACTCAGAAAGTCAATTTGATTTAAAACAAATGTTAATTTTTCATGTTACTTTACTTTGAGATTCATCTAATCTAAAATTTTTCATTTCATATATCTTCTATCTGTATTTGCTCTTTTGTAAGACAAAAAAATGTAAATTTCAAAAAATATACAGTTCATTTTGACTCACTACAAACATTTCAATAGTTTAAGATCCTCTCTCACACATATTTTATTCTCTCACATCGTTTAAACCAAATCTACAGCCTCGAAATGGATTTTTTACAATAGTTTGCTATTTGATAATAGATTTTTACACCAAGCTATTGTATACAATTTAGATGTATTCAGTTTGTTCAATATTTACGACACTAAAAGTGCTAGAGATGCGTAAAAATAAAATTATTTCTCAGAAGTGCAAAACTAAGTATAAACGTAAACTTAAAGCTAAAGAAACAAGGTCTTAAAAGCTGAATAATCGAAAGAAAAGCGAGTTATTAATTTTGGACTAATTTTTACATTTCTGTAGATTTGAAGAAACGTACCAAGCTACGTGCCTGATATATACTATAAATCATTTACATTTTCTGAAAAAAGTCATTACTTAAAATAAAAATTAATTAACATTTGCAAAAGTATCACAACCTGTTTCCCAATACTGTTTCAATTATTCATAGTATTAAATGTCCATTGATTTTTGTTATTCGAAGTATATACATTTTTAAAATATTACTTTTATATACATAAGATTACCGTGTTTTATTAGTAACAAAATCTTAATTTGTTTGTATTTTAAGAATAGTTTAGTTTTGATAATAAGTTAATATTCGAAATAAGCTTTCTTATATTCCAAAAAGTTGAATTTTCCCATAATTAATCTCAAATACTTATCAAACATAAAAAAGGTTAAAATTTATTAGTACCACTTAAAATATGGTGTCGGTCACAAATCTAATTTCAACTAATAGTTTTTTGATTTGATTCCTGTTCAATCACTTTTGAATTAGTAGTAAGTTATATTTTACTACGTTAATATATATTATACCAATTTTATTATAAAAACTTGCTTGTTATATTAACTTTAGATTCAGATAATTAAAAATAAATTTGAACGAAAATTGTTATATATGGTAAGTATTTATATACTAAATATTCTGTATTTTGAATCGTTATAACTTTCCAAAAGCTTTAGAACAAAAAGATCAACTTCTAAAGCCGAGAATAATATTTATATAATATACTAATAACCACTGAGTAGAAGAATTTGTTTTACATACATACAACTTTAGAATTGTTTTTTAATTTTTATTTTACAACCTACTTTCATACAAGTTTGTAAGGTAAAGTTAAATAATACATAATAAACAAAACAAAAGTAAATTGCTTTGTATAATGATTAGGATCTGATGAAAATAATTAAGTGTAAAATTATCAAGTACTACTGTGTTTCAATTATTTGTAGGCTCTATTTTTAAAAACTTGTTAAAGAAATTTTTGCTTAAAAAGCTACTTAATAAATCAATTAAATAAAAAAATTCTTACTTTCTTAAAACCAAACCTATAACACTTAGACTTTTACTAAAATCTCAATCAATAAACTGTTATTTTTTTTATAGGTACACTTGCTATTTTTGATTTAACTGCTTCAACAGTTATAAACCTAACGTAATTTTGAATTCATTTTGTACAGATAATTGAAATTAAATAGTTTTAATATATTTATTTTACTTAGTCCAAATGCGGTTTATTCTGATATACTAAAGTTTATAGATATAAATATATATTTTACATACAATTTGAAACAACCCATAATCTTAAACTACTATTTTAAGCAGCAATTTCTACTAACACTTAAGAAATATTAGTTTTTTATAAAAAATTTGTTCTGAATAAGCATCGAATTTGGTTCATAGGTATACAGTTCATAATTTTTTTGTTTTAGTTCAATTACGTAAAGTGTAATTCTCGACAATATTTAGCGTCTTATTAGAATGATAAATTTAATATTAAAGTCAAGAAAATGTAATCTTAGGACAAATTTAGTTTTTAACGTGTCGTTGATTCACTATATCAGACACGTAATATTAGTTTATTAAACTGGAGAGCTGATACATTTTTTAATTTAAAACTAGTAAACTTACGATATCTGATACATTGTTGAAGTTAAGTGCTCAGCAATTAATATTCAATTAGATAAATTACTGCTTAAACTAAAAAGCGACATATGGTTTGTACAGTGTAACATACATATACAATCGTACACTACAAGCTATGGTAACGAAAAATTTTTATTAAACTAGATTCTTTAAAATTTTTATAGTTAAAATATGAATTCAATATTTGTGTTGTGCTATTATTATTGATCTAAAGTTGTAGATAGCAAACTACTTATCTATGTAAACGAATTATACTCAAAGTATTAATTTTTTCAAATTACATTGGAAAAAAGGGTACAAAATTAATAAATATTAAACATAATGTAACATTTTAAAGTAAGTATATAGTTTACTTTTAATTCAGTGTTTTTAGGTTTTAGCTTTATTGATTATTGTTGTTACATACAATCTAAAATAAATCAATAAGCCTAAGTTGTTATTTTAAGTAAACATTTATTTTAGCATTTAAATATGTAATAAACATTAATTTATCATAATAAGTCGTTCTGAGTAAGTTTAAAAGACATATTTAATACTTTGATACTTTTTTAGAAAAAGAAAAATTTCCAGTTTAATGACAACAGGTGTAGCTAAGGACAATCATACTCTTCGATATTTGAGTATTAAAGTTTTAAAATATTACATATAGTCTTATCGTCATTTAGTTTTAAGATTTTTGTTGAGAGTTTACTTCAGACACTAAATCAAAATTATTTAAACTGACTAAAAATTATGTATTTTGTAATTTTTTTTTAATAAACTTAAGGTTTTAAGTTAAGGTTAAGATTTTAGTTCTGTTTATACTGTTAGAGAACATATACTATAATAGTACAAAAATGTTTAGACAGTTTTACTTATCTGTTGTTTACCTAACTGAAAGCCGAAGCTTATGTTTAAAATTTCAGTCAAGATACAAAATTTTATACAAGGTCTAGTTATTATAAATCTGATAATAAAAAAAAGTTATTAAAAGGTTTAACTAACAATTATCAAAGTTTAAAGAATTGAAATACTACAAACTCTAATAGTCGTTATCAAAGTAGTACAGTAGTAGGATCGCAGTCGTCTTAACTTGAGTTTTTATTACATAACATATGAGTCCACGCTTAGGCTGTGATATATTTAAACTTTTTTTTAATGTATGAGATGTACCTTATAGAATGTTTACACGTTTTTATATAAAATTTTACTTGTATTAATACGTAGTTGATGTAACATGTTAATTGCGCGTTAAAAACGACCAGCATTTTATAAACTTATAAGCCATAGCTTTTGCGCATTTATTTTTCGTGGAATATGAATCTGTTGTTTGTGTTTTTTTTATGTTTTTTTATTTAATTAGTAAACTTTTCTTATGTTTTACAAAAATTAATAAAAATTACAATATAACTTTAACAAAGTAATAAAAAATTTTCTATTAAACTGTAATTATTTTTCTATAATTTTTTTTATGTTTTTTCAAATGTGTAATTAGTAAAATGTTGATTTTATTGAATATATGACTAATCATTATATTTTACAAACAAAAAACCATCTTTCAATTTTTTTAGGTTTTTATAGTACTTAAGCTTGTATATTTAAAAGTTTAAGTTTAATTCTATGTTCAAAAAGACAAAAAAAAAACACTTTTATAATGTACTCTCTTGTTTGTTTTTATCATAGATGTAATTATATCTAGAGTAAATTATTGTTTTCCACAAAGTAAGCTATAAGTCTATTTAATTTGTTTATTAAATGATAGTGTTATGTAAGTAGGTCATAAAAGTTTAACAACATTATGATTATAAGTATTGATCAATTTCTGGATGCCTTTATTATTTATATTTTTCATAAAAGAATATTGACTAAACATATTTTATTACATTTTTTGTTGTGTTGATATTTATTCTAGTTATAAGTATAAAGAAAAAACTGCAAAAAAAATATTGAGAATTTTGTTTTTTAAGCTTTTTTTAATCAGTGTTGTATTTTTGGTACAAGTCACTCTTTTGACATATAAAAAATAGTTAACAACCTTGTTTATTTAGTAAGTGTTTAGTAATTATATTAAATTTAGTATAATTTCATCTTTTATACCTAGTTCTTAATAACTTAATTAAATATTGTTAAATAAATAAATATACCAACTAGACTAAGTTTTGTTAAAGTTTCATAAAAGTCCCGGAAAAATATCAAAAACTATGTTAAATAATAACACATTTATATTGTTTAAAATAAAAGAACATTAAAACAGTTTGAAAAAAGTATGATCTCTATTTGATCTGTTCTATAAATAATCAGTAAAATACTTGTCGATTTAAGTTTTGTCACTTACTAAATACTGTGCAAAAATATAATGCTTACTAATATATTAGTAAAAAATATTTTTTTTTTAATTTAAAAATGATACTAGCTTTGTTTACGTGCTGTAAACAAAATATTGTTAGCACGTTAAAAACTACAAATGCGGTTGTAAGTTGTATTTTGAGTTTTACCGTAAATAAATTCTAAAAACTAAATTTTTAGTTAGAATTTTCTTATAAATGCGTAATTGAAAGCTTTTAGTTTAATTTATTTTTATCTAATAAAACTAAACGCTAAAAACTTACCTTAATAAGTAAGACTTTAATAAGAAACTTATTAAGTAAAATATGCGCTCATAAAACCGTTTATAACCTAACAACCTAATTATAGCTCTAATCTTAAACTCAATTTTATGTCAAAGTTGCTTAACAGAAAAACATTTCTAAAGTTGTTTTATTTTATGGTTGTATTATAAGCGGTAAACTTCCTTGATTTTATTTTGATAAATTTAATGCCATGGAGTTGAAGTGCACAAAATGATATTAAAAGAAAAAGAATAATTTACAGTTATTTTCTTATCTTTTAGTTTTGAGTATTTTGAAAACAGCGGCAGAAGACTCTAAGGTTAAGTAAAAATAAACTTTTGTAAAGTAAACTTATACTATTTGCTATAATGAATATGTAAAATAAACTTTCGAAATATATGAAAAGACTACACTGTTAAACGTTAGCAGAAGTTAACTATAAACAAGCAAAGTAAAAACAGCATTAGTGAAGAAATCAATTCATCGAACACAAGTTTTATTCTCGCAAGTTGACTATGAATTTAATGCAGATCAACAAATGTGCGAAATTTCTAAATGATTAGTATTTATTGTGCAATAAACGTTTAAATCATGAACGTGTAAAAAATTATAACAAAATTTTACTTTTAGTTTTCTACACAAAGTATTATATACAAGGTCATACGTAATAAAAAATAAATTAATTAAAGTCATAAAATTCTTCATAATTCAATATAATTTGGTTATATTCTTCATAACTTTTAACCAAATACTGGTACGTTACCCACAAAATTAAAACTGATTAAAAATAATTTAAAACTAAGTATTTAAGTTACTTATTATGTGTTTGTTTTAATATTGAACTTTTTTAAAGTTAATAGATAAATATTTAACTTTACTTTACAGTCAATCATCATATGTATTTGCTTTTAGTACTTTTTTAACTTGTGTTCACGTATTTTTTATAAATTCAAAAATATTTTTCTTACTCAAAATTAATTATTGTAGAATAATGTATAAACTTAATTTTATAATTTCAGCTGTCTAATTCATGATAAAAATTTTATTACTTTCTTATAAAAACATAAACAACAAAATTAATTAATTAAAAAAACAAACTACAGTGAAAAATTTATAAATATTACCTTTCTTTCGATTATAGACTCTTTTTAAAACATCATTAATTTGTTTAAAGTATAATAAAATGCACATTTAAAGCTATTACGTAAGAATTGAAAAAGTTTGATTTAGTCAGGTGTTATCAAATTGTTCATACTAAATTATTGATAATATTAAATATACTAAACTGCGACTTACAATTTAACAATCGAAATTTTTTATCAACATTAAATTCACTGAAATAAAAATAAGTTAATTTATTTTAAAATTATTTTAAGAGAATTTTTAAGATTCAAATCGAAAATCAAAAACAACTACTAAAAGTTAGTAAAATAAAATTGTTTCAAATGACATTTTTTAATTATATAATTACTTGTTGAAGTTACCAAGAAACACAAGTTTGCAGTTTTTATTGAATGCTGATACATTTTAACATGAACTATTCTGAAATAAAAAGGGAATTTTTAAGTCGATAAACACGACTATAGTTAAATAACTTTATTAATTATTTAGTTAAAAAAGCTTAAAAACTTTGTATAAGCAGTTACCTTTATCTTTTTAGCATCTTTCTCAGATTATAGAAGTTTACAACCTAAAACAACAGTTTTATCGTTGATTTAACGTTTAATAGCATTTAAAGCCAAACTATCTTATTTTAAGATTTTTCGACTGTTTTTTTGTTTACTTTTATTACTGACACATTAAACAACTTATAAAAGGCAGTGTTAAAACTTTAAAATCAGTTGTTTGTTTTAAAAGAATATATTTTTATATGGAAATGTCAATTTATGAGTTTTTTTGACAGCTAATAGTATAAAAAAAAATTATTTAAATATTTATCTGTTTAATAGCACTTTAATAAAACTCCCTAAAAACTAGGAATAAAAAATATTTAAATAAAACAACACAAACGTCTCAAACTATTTATTTGTATTTGAAAATAAAACTACCTAAAATTATATAACGTCAATGATTTATTCTAGAAAACAACAACTTACTTATTTTTATAATATTTAAATGTATTATCAATGTGGTGTCTTTTTAGAGGTAACAAACATTTAAGATCGTACAATACGACCTTAATGCATAAAAACTTCTTTTCACAAGATAAAGTATAGATTTGATCTTTGCTTAGGTATAAAAACTAATTATAAGACCAAAATTCAATTAGCTATGTTATATTGATTGTTTTGTAAAAAATACTTTTTTTACTTTGACTTTAACTTACAAACTTACTTATACTTTTTTTTTTTCCTTTACGATTTTTGAATAAATAAAAATAGTGCCACAAATTCAACTAATTTAACTGACGTCTTGCGTATTAAAAAACAACATTATTTATTTTAAGTTAAAGTAATATTAAAGCTGAATTTTTTTAGACGTGGTAGTTATCTTTTTTACCAACATTAATATACCTACTAATATTCGTATTATAACTATAGTTTAAACTCTAGCTTTAGTTATAGGTTATAATTAATATAAATATATTGTCATAAATATATCCACTTTCAGCTTATTTATAATAGCATATTGAATGTAAAGTGTTAAATTATTTGTTAAGCAAATAAAACAGGAACACTGTCATCATCTTTAGCAAAAATGAAGTTTATGATAACTGCAAACTTTTTAAGAACTTTTTTATAAATATCAAAAACACTACTTTACGTAAAAATTTACTAAAGCTAGCTAGCAAGTTTATTTGTTGCTGACCTAACATGCATTAAAAAACCATTGTAAGAAATGACTCATTACATTTACTGTTTCTTTTTATTAAATCATTTCCAATAAGTCAACGTTGAAGAATTTATATATTTAATCTTATGTCACAATTCGTACTAGGAATAAAAATTGATATAAAGAAGCGTGAAATAAATTTGAGAAAAAGAGTTTTAAAGTTGCCTTGCAGACTGGGAGACGCGAGCCGCGGAGAAAACGCACAGAACGACGTGTTGACAACAGGGTATTGCGAAACGTATGAAAAGCAATCGAGTTTTTTTGTTTTTGAATGAGGATACATAACTTTATCGAGTCTATTTTATGTTCCTATAAACAAAATATTACTATTAGGTAAATGTGCGTACCTGGCTCTTATTTATAAGTCATTGGTAAAACTTTTATTGTGATTTCATTTATTTCGCTCATTCAAAATGTGTTTTTTAATCTTATTTATATACAAATCATGTGCACTAATATCCAGTTTGATAACATTATTATTATAGTAAGTACTAGTTTATCAAGTTAAGCCAGCGTTACATCTAAACATTTGTGAAACTCGTTTGTAATACTTAAAGTAACCGTTAATAATCATTTCATTTTTGCAGCATTACCCTATCAAAACTCAACCAATCAATATTGCTATTGATGATGGTTACACCACCATCATCCACACATTTTTAAAATATTTATAACAACTGAAATAAGAACTATATTATTAATACAAGTGTGCATACTACATTTAACTTGCCATTGAAATTATTCATCAGACTTTAATACAAAATTTATTTAAAGTCAAGTTTAAATAGAATTTAAAATTTTAAAATACTTTAAAATGTATCTATTTAGTTTAATTTTTTGATTTTATTTTATTTGAGTTCTTAGATTTACTAATCAACTGCTATTTAAATTTTATCATTTTTAGTAAAAATCTTTTTATTAATAACTTTTAAAATAAAGTAATATTTAAAAATTGTATTTTTAATCATTTACTATTTGTAATGTATATAACTTTAGCATTTTTTTCCTATTAATAAACTTTATTACAGTTAAATTAATAATTCAGACGTCATTTTTATTAAAAAACAACTACTATTTTAATATTATAATAACTATTTAGGTTAATATTAAATCAAAAGAATATGTTAAACGTTGTTGTTTTTAACGTGTAATTGATCTTTTTTATAAGACACGCGTAAAAATAAAAGTTTTTTTACTTGTGATGATATAAAAATACCAGGGTTTTAATTAAATCTCATCCTTATTACTTTTCCTTTTTTGGATCCATTTTAGTTTAAATTTTAGTTTAACGTTAAAAACTGTGGCAAGTTGTATAAAAATAATAAAAAAAACACTGCAAAGCTACTTTAAAATAGTTGTATAATAAAAAAAAAATGTCATGATAAGAAACTTTTTTATCTATATAAAATAGTTTTTGTGTCTAATCAAAACTTTACTACGTAAAAGGTAAAATTTGTTTGAAATTAAAGGTTTTTTAGTGACTTTTGTTCAAAATTCCAGGCTTTCTCAGTTTTTTTTTTTCAAAATTTCCTAAACACTAAGTTTTTCCAGGTTTTATAGTCTAAATTGTCAAACTCGAGAGTTACAGGTTTTTCGGCAACCCTGTAATGAGAATGAAATAACTTTAGTTGTATTAAGATTTTGCTTTCATAACAATGTTTCACACCAAAAATTAGAACATAAAATGAAATAAAAATTTGTTAGAAATTTATGAGCTATGTATGTTGATGGGCAAACATTCAAAGTCTAAGTTTGCTCTGGTTAATTGTATGTTCGGGAAGTAAATCTATTCATTTGGTTTTTTTTATGACGTCAACATTTGTTTCGCAAATAATATTTTCAAAATAAAATTTAAGAAAATTATAAATTTTGAATAGCAATTAAGTTTAAACATATTTTAAGTAAAACTATCATTATTTAAATAAAACCTTAATAGATACAATTTTGTTAATATGTTTCGAAAATGAAATACTAAACACATAATACTTAACTAATTAAGTATGTACTAGACCAAGGGTCGGCAGGCAGTTGGTGTTCGAGGCCAAAATTTCTAGACTTCAAAATCGTCGTGGGCACATTTTTAGTTTGAGTGATATTTGAACAATATTTTGGTTTAGTTTTAGTAACACCAGAGATAGTTTTACTTTTCTTCACTTTATTAATTTTAATGACTTTTAGCTACACATAGAATGTATATTTAATATATAAATATCTATTAGAATATAATTTATACTGTTTTATATACCTAAGTCTGTAAATAAGATAAATCAATTTTTTTAACATAACTAATGCTGGAATACTTAAATTAGATAGATTTTTAGTAATTAATTAATCTTTTGCACGGTTGTCACTTTAAAAGAAAATTTCTTAATTTTTTAAAGTTTACTAAAAGTTAAAAAAGTTAAAAACATTCTTTGAATCAAGCAGTATTACATAACTATAATATCATTATTATAAAAATCACATTTTGTAAATAGACAATAAATAAAATTGTAAACTACACCAAAGTCATGAAAACTATTCTAAACATTTTAAGATTTATTCAAACTATTTGAAATAAAAGTTTCAAATACACCCTAGTTTTATAAAAGTTTCCTAAACAACTTTAACTTAGTCTCAATTTAGATAAAAAATGTTTAAACTAGCCTGGTTGTTTGGCAACCTTGTTTAAAATAAGTTTTAAAAAATAAAGAAATACCGAATTTTATTAACAGTTAAGTAATTATATAACTAAAAAAATTACTATAATTCAATTTGAATTGGTAATTTAGTATTTAAAATTTTTTAACATGTATAAAAGTTTATTTAGCTGTTTATGAGTTAGAAAAACCTTCTTTTTACTGAGCATTGTAGCATATCTGCAATAAAAATGTTGCATTTAAAAAGAGGAAATGTAAATTTTATGTTAAGGTTTATTCTTATTACTGAATTAATAATCTTGTGTTTTCGTCAATTAATATATATTTGTTTTATAACCATATGAATACTAACCGTAAAATGCTTACTAACAAAATAAATATTAAACATTTCAAGTTTTTCGCCTTTATAGACTTTAAAAAACTAGTTATTTATAACTAAAGTGATAAATATAAGTTTGAATTACAATCGTGTAGCACGACTTAAAAAATTGCCCTCTATGGTATGTCAAATTATTTTAAACTGAGTTGTAAAATATACAAAATATGTAAACTTTAGTTTGCTAAATTATATCATTGACGTCGTTTTGCAAACTTCGACGGTTGTTTAGTTTTTATAGTTTAGTACAAGTAGTTCAGACAAAAAGTTTTTTCTTGAACCAAAACAGCTTACGTTTAGTTTTATAGTTTGTAAAGAATAATATTATTAAACGTCAAACTAAACAAGTTAATGTACTTTACTTACAATATACGTATCTGATGTAACATACCAGTAAAATGTTAAAAGATGTCTGTTTGTGTAGTCATTCAATCAAGAGTATGAAAGAATTTTTCCGAAAAAAAAGTTGAAAGTTGTGATTTATATTTAAACAAAATTAACCTAAAAGTTTAAGTCCAAAATAATATTTGGATAAATTTCAAACAAAACAAGTCAGTTTTATAATGGTTTCAAAGGAATACTGATTAATAAAGTAAATATTTTAATAAGTTTTCACGTGTCTGATGTAGGTTGTCAACAATACGCTTAAAACTGAGTTTTAAGAAATATTGTACTTTATTTGTATAATTGCTAGTTTCAATGAGAAAATAAACCTAGTAGTTTGAGATTTTATACATATTACGTCTAGAAAAACAAATAAAAAACAATGCACCAAGTTTAACTAAACAATGTTTTGGTATAAAATGTTTTTTTATTTATTGAGTTAAATTAACTGTAAAATAGGTATATTGAAACGTTATTTTACGAAAAAACCTTAAACTAAATTATAAATACACTTAAAGTTCAAACTGGTTTGTTTATTTGCTGAGTCAAAATTTTTCAAAGCCTTTTGTTAATTTGAACCCGTTTCCGTAATACACCTTATCCAAACAATTTAAAAGTTTTACCAAAATAAAGTTTGAAATTAAAAATAAAAATCTTATTTATTTGCTGACTCACCAAATATACAAATACTAGCCAAATAGGGTATAGCCAATATGTACAGCAAATATGTACAGCCAATATGTCGGTAAGGAAAACTTTGATAAATTTTTACTTAAAATAGTTTTCTGATATTTGTAGAATATTTTGTTTTAAAATTGGTGCTGTCATAAATTTTATTTTTGCTTAATATGATGACAGTGTTCCTGCTTTATTTGTTTAATTTATAATTAAACATTTTAAAATCAATCTGCAATAATAAAAAAATAAAAGTTCAAACAGACTATAAAAATATATTTAGATAAGCACTTTAAAGTTTTAGTTTGATTGAACAATAGTTAGATTTATTTGTACATTAAATTTAATAATATTTTGTAAACTAACAGAAATAGTGGCTAGAATTATTAAAAGATTATGAATAATATTTTATTTAAATTTAATAAAGAAAATTAAACAAAAACTTGTACACACTAAAATCAGTTGTATGATTTAAAAGTTTATTTTTTAACTTATATTTAGTAAACTTCAAGACTTCGTGGCTTGGCCGTATGTGTACTATTTTATGGGCACTATTTTATGTGTAGAATTGCTTCAATTAATTATGCCCATAATTTAAATTGATTTCACTTAAATTATGGTTAGTATTTAGATGCTGCTGCAATTAAATGAAAAATAACACAGTGTCTAGTTACAAATAAAATTGTTAATTGTTTTATATGTACATTTATTTAAATCATAATTTATAAAAATTAATAATTAAAAATTTTGTGAAAATTATAAAATAGTGCCCATAAAATAGTAAACATAAGGCCAAGCCACTACTTCTATAAGTTTAGTGAATATAATTTACATATATACAATTATAAATTGAACAACTGGTTTAAGTGTGTTCAAGTTTTTTATTTCTTAATTAAATATTGAATGAAAAAAAAACTATCCATAATCTTTCAATAAGTCTAGCCACTACTTCTGTTAGTTTACAAAATATAATATACAAAAATGTACAAATAAATTAAACCATTGGTTAATGTGTGTTCAAGTTACTGTTTATTTGTTTGTTTATAAATTTAAAAATGAAAAACTATCCACAAAATTTATATAAGGCCTAGAAAGTATTTCATTTTTCATTTAATTGTAGCAACATGTAAATACTACCCATAATTTAAATGAAATCGCATCAAATTATGGGTAGTATGTATTGATTAAAACAGTTCTACATATATACACCAGTGCCCATAAAATAGGACACATAAGGCCAAGCTACTACTTTATAAGTTTACTAAAATTTTATTAAATAAAAAAAATTATAAATCAAACAATTGGTATAAGTGTGTTCAAGTTTTTGTTTAGTTTTCTTTATAAAATCTTAAATAAAACAATTATTTATAATCTTTTAAAAATTCTAGCCACTACTTCTGTTAGTTTACAAAATATTATTTAAATAATTGTAATGATAAATCAAACTAAAAGTTTATGTGTATTCAAGTTATTTCTTATTTGTTTGTTTATAAATTTAAAACAACAAAAACTGTCCATGATATTTAAATAGGGCCTAGACAGTATTTTATTTTTATTTAATTTCCGCAACTTAATTACGGCAATATCTAAATACTACTAATAATTTAAATGAAATCACATCATAATTGATTGAAGCGATTTTACACATAAAATAGTGCCCATAAAATAGTACACATAAGGGTAAACTACTACTTCTATAAGTTTACTAAATATTAATTACATATATACAACTATAAATCAAACGATTGGTTTATGTGTGTTCAAGTTTAATTTTTTAGTTTTGTAATTAAAATCTTAAACAAAGAAAATATCTAAGATATTCATGATATGCCAAGCCATTACTTCTGTTAGTATAAAAAATATAAATTACATAAATATACTTAAAAATCAAACAATTGGTTTAGGTTTACTTATTTTTTTTCTTTATTAAATCTGAAATAATAAAAAAATTCTTAAATTTTCAATAAGTCTAGCCACTACTTCTGTTAGTTTACATAATATAATTTAAATAAATGTACAAGTGATTCAAACTATTGGTTTATGTGTATTCAAGTTATTTTTTATTAGTTTGAAAACTTTTAATTAAAGCTAATTTGTTTAAAAATTTAAAACTAAAAAAAACAATCCATAATATTTATATAAGGCCTAGATAGTATATTATTTTTCATTTAACTGCAGTAGCTTAATTGCAGCAACATCTAAATACTACCCAACATCTAAATTATGGGCATAATTGATTGCAGCAATTCTACCCATAAAATAAAGCCCATAAAATACTACCCATAAAAAGACCTACCGTGTTAGCGGCTGAATATATATGACGTCATTAAGATAAGTAAAGTTTAGACTGTTTTGTAAAAAAAAAATGTAAATTTTATATTTTATATATGTAAGTAGTATTTGTGTTTCAAATATCACTACATTAGTAAGATCTAAAAAAGTAATTTAAAAAGTAGTATAGTTATAAATAGACACTACATTAGTAAAAGCACAGATTATTAAGTTTTTGGTATTCTAATTAAGAATACAGCAGGTCTTCTTATTTTCAAAAAAAAATATTTTAAAAGCAATGCAAATTGTATATAATCATAGTTTGGGTTTTATATCTATATAAATTAGACATATTAGTTTTTTATTTTAAAATACTTTTAAATTCACTATATTAATCATACAACTTAATTTGTATTGTTTGAAATTGTTTTCACTAAGGATTAAAAACGATAATATTTGATAAAATCTTGTAATACTTATTATTTAAAATATAATATTTACTAATGTTTATATTAATAATTTTCAACAAATACTTTAGTTAAGTATTTAAGCTTGATTAACAGTGCAATTTTTTTTCCAATAAACAAGCATACAACAACTTATAATAGATTGATAATCGTATCCCAATTTTTTTAGTTAACAAAAACTAGATTAAGATAACATTATTTGTCTAAAAGTTAATAATTAAATCATAAACATTTTATTTTAATGTGTAAAATTAGTTAAAAATACTGAAAGTAAAATACGTATCTCAAAATATTGTTTATAATTTTCATGTTAAAATAATTTAAGAAAGAAAAAATATAAAATGAAAATAAAAAATCTTAAAAGAACATTATTAATAAATTAAAGGAAAATAGTAATTATGGTTTATGGTACTGAGTTTTTTACTTTTATAATATCAAATTGTTGTGCTTAAACTTGTTATTATTATATAATTTGTAATATTAAATTATTTGATAAATGCGGTAAAATTTTTACGACTTATTATTTTTATGTAAAATGTACATTTAATAATTTAAATTTAATTGTTGTTGATTTTTCTGCTTACAGTTGATTAGGGTTAGTGTAAAACTTCTAAACAACCATTTTTTGGTTGTTATGTAATTTTACAGTCTAGTGACAGTTATAAGATTTATATTATAAAAATTTACTTATAGATAGTTAAAACATTACTCTGATTTTAACAGCTAACTTTAACATGTTCGTTTGATTTAAACCTGTTACATAACGATTTAAAGCAGTAGTTTAAATATTTGGTTTTAAGCTAAATTTTTATGATTATGAATTCTAATAAGTTTACTTTATTAGTCGTCTTGTTCGACTCACAAACAAAGCTAGGAATGATAACATATTATGTTTAAACTTGGTTTTTTATAAAGTAATAACCAGACATGTTAAAAAGCTCTGCTTTGTTTACTCAAGCGTGAAATTACTAACTTAAAACAAACCAAAAATAAAACACTTCATTGCTGAATTACCATAGTAACTTTTAGCATTTTAACATCTCTGGTAATAACATTTGATAAAATGCAATAATGTATAAAGGAGTCTAAAAGTTTATATTGATTTATAACTTAAAACAGTTATCATGTTGTTATTGTAGTTTAGGCATCTGATAGACTTTTCTTGTGAACTTATATGTAAGACTTATCATGACTTAATTTTTTTTTAATTACTTAATTAAATGATTTTATATTGAAAAAGTTTGTTTATTACAACTGTTTTAAACTTAGTATTTAAAGTTAGATAAAGATGTTTATAAACAAAAAATTTTTTTTTAATTGTTAAAATAATATAGTAATTGAAACTTGTTTGTTATATTTCAGGTATGAATCAAAAATTAAAAATAAAAACTAAAATTAGTTACGAACAAATAAATACTAAAAAGTTTGTTAAGATGTC
This sequence comes from Thalia democratica, assembly GCF_965202585.1. Lineage (NCBI taxonomy): Eukaryota > Metazoa > Chordata > Thaliacea > Salpida > Salpidae > Thalia > Thalia democratica. The sequence continues at coordinate 83,224,258 of NC_139167.1, forward strand.
ATGTATTGAATAAACACAAACGTTGTACTCAGGTGTAAAATATCTAAATAACATGAAAACTCTTATGCATGCCCTTAGCAAGTAAAATAGTTTTAAACGTGCTAATGATCATTTCCATCCCGCACGTATTATTATATATTAAAAAACTTATGTTCAACTATAACTAAACGAAAATAAAAGCTAAACTTACTTACAAAGTCATGCTTAGTAAAATTAATTTATAATCTTTAAAAGTACTTAAGATAAATTGTTGCTTGTTAATTTGACTACGTTTTGAACTAGGAAACTCTTTTTTTCTTAGTGCCGAAATAAACTACTTGTTTTTATAAAAGTCACCGTAGTTTTTATGTTATACATTAACATTCTAGATTATTGTTTATAAAATTAAAACTATAATTGAAAACCTAAAAACAAAAAACAGTAGTTACTTATCATTATTAAACGTTTAATAGCAAAACAATATAATATCAATCTAAAATTATAATTTTTGAACAAAATTTATTACAGTTAAATTTTTTGATTTTAAATAAATTTTACGTAAATAAATTACGCTAAACTAGTTTTAAAACGTAAATATTGCTTTTAAAGTTTATTAGTTGTTGTTTATTTAAAATTTTATACAACATAAAAAGAAACTAAAAGCCTAAAAGTCAAAAAACATAGAGGTAAATATCAATTCTCGATTTAAAAAATTAACTATAACTCACATCATTATGCGAGGTAACAATATTTAAAAAAAGACACAAATTTTCAGAAAGTTAAACTACTTTTATGTTGAATTTCATCAGTTTTGTGTGCTAAATGTTTAAATTTATTTTTTTAATTGGTTGAAAAACTTAAGGAGGTTAATAATTGATAGAAAAAAAATATATAACGGAACTTTTATTAGTTTATAAAAAAGTGAATTTGACTATAAATTCAATCTAACTTTTATTATGTATAATGTAAAAGTAAATACTGTAACATTCATTCACTATGCTCTTTATGACAAAAAAAAAAAAAAAAAACAACGAATAAAAATAACAGCAAAAGTTTTCCTCTACTAAACTTTTTTTTTGAATACTTTTCTGTAGTATGTTGGTATGCCGTTAATAAAATTGGTGAGGTAAAATAAAACTAATTCATTTTTCCTATGTTTTTATATTTTTTAAAGTAAACTTTTTTTGCATTTTTTTATTAAAAATTAAGAAACTAACAGTTTTAAATAATTAAGTATTTTTACAAAATCAAATCTTTATGATTTGATAAAGCATTAGAAAATTGTTAATCACATTTCTAGTTTGCTTTCACAGTTACACAATTTGTTGCAAAAGTTTAAAAGCTTTATCTAAACTTCACTTTAGTTAAAAACGACCTCTTAATCAGTTTAATCGAAAATAAGATTTATACTGAAACCATAAACTAAGTTATTAATTCTTATTAAGATTCATTCATACTTAAGTTATTATGCATAAGTCATTTTAAAATTTTAGCCTAATTTTAATAGGTTGTCTAAATAAATAACTTATTTAGTTAACTAAGTATGTGATTTAAAAGTTAAATGACACGTTAAAAACTAAAAGGTTTCATGTTAAGAGTCAAGCTTTAAATGTCAGCTTTATCATTTTAAGTACTTAAGAAGTAAAACTTTGTTTTGCTAGAAATAACGTCATTAAAATATTAATTTTATTAACTTTATGTTTACTTTTAGTAAAGCATGTACAATAGTTAAATTTTAAAATTGATACATTCTTTTTAAAAAACTCCTACCTTAAAAGCTTTTTCTAAATCTTTCATAGTAACATTTAGTAACATTTACGTGAATTGTTGATTTTGCAAACAGAAATCATGAATATTAAAGTAACCGTTGAAAAAATTCAAAATTGAGTTTTTCAACTATTACTTTGTCTTGTATATTTTTAATATATTTTATTAAAATTATAGATATAAATGCACAAAAATTATTTAGTTTGTTTAAAAATCATGTATAAGATTTTTTTTTGAAAAATTGATTGTATGAAATTGGTCGCTTAAATTTTATTTGTATTACTGGATATTTACTTAATCATACTGTTTGTTTAAATACTTTTGAGAGAAAAGTACTACTTAATTTTGCTTCAAATATTTATTTAAAAAGTTTTAAAATCTAATAAAAATACAACATAATTAGTGATTTTTAATTTATACAATTGTTTGAACCAGATACATATACTATAAAAAAAGCTATCCAATTTTTACAGCAAAAAATAGCTTTATATGAAATATTAATAAATAAGCTTACAGCCAGCATCTATCTTGCTTCTGGGTTTTTATTTTTAATGACTCATTAAGCGTGTAAAATATGTTTTAACATGTAAAGTAGTAATGCTTATTGTATAAAAAGTTTTACTGTAATTTATTGGATAATTTTTTTAATAAACATTAACTAATACCTAAAAGTACTTTAAAGATTAAAATTTTTCTACTATAAATTTATATTATAAGGTTAGTGGGTAATAACTTTTAATATACTACTTAGATTAGATTACAATAAGCTGTTATATAGAAATTGACTCTATCTAGCTGACTTTATATAGAAACGACTATACTTTCCTTAAGATATTATATAGATTACTAAATATATATAAATAACTTAACATATACCATTCGTTTCTCTATCTGCATGTTTAAGGCCTTACTAACTAGGAACTTTGATTTTATAAAGAGTTCTATTGTTGATATTGTTACTATTTTATAAAGTTGATACCAATAAGTATTTATGACAGCTCACCTATTAAAACTTAAAAATATCTCATGAACTACATTTCTTATTGAAATAATAACACGTTAACGAAAATAAAAATATGTTAGTAGGTATCATGAATGCTTAATTAAAGTTACTTCATCAAACTTAACTTTGTCCTAATGATTATATATTTACGTATTAAAATAACTACGTATCTAAATTAATCATATTTGACACTACTGAATTATAAAAGAAAATGTCAAATTTTTTTCTGTGAATTTGTATTTATAATATTCAATTATGAATGTCGTAATTTAAAATGATGTCAGTAAATTAAATAAAGCTTGTTTTTAGTAAAGTTCAAAGCTGTAAGAGAATAGTATTCCAAGTATCAGTAATATTTTCAGCAAAATCATTAATTAACAACTAATTTTTACATTGAGAAAAACTTGATATTTTTGCTAAATATAAACTTATTGCAACATTCTTAAGTTTGTTGTCATGATTTTATGTTAACGTATTATATTTGTAAAGTGTTTTGTTTTATGATGTTTGAAACTTTAAAAACAATGGAAACAAAGTTGTTTCATTTCCAGTTATATGTCTTTTTTATAACCTCACGCTGAAGGCTATTGATAAATAAAAATGTCATCAGTTATCTTAAAACAGTTTTGTTCTAACAAATGTTTAGATATTAAGTGAAAAATATGTCTAGATAGTTTTAAAAAGTTATATACGCCATAATCAATAACTTAACGCAAACTTAGAGATATTATTACGAATAAATTACTTTTATTTTTTTCAAAACCTTCAATTGCATATATACTAAAAATACTGGCTTTAACTACAAATGATATAAAGTAATAAACTTAGTTAAATTAATAGATGTTTTGAATTTAATTAAATAAAAAAAAACTAAACTCTTAAACACGTTGAAATTACATTTTTATACTATAACAATTGCTTCAAATAATTATATAACATGAAAACGGGTCAAAATTGCCCTTAGATAAAAATCCAAGAGGTTACTAAACTACACGTGGGAACAAAATTTCAAGAAGAAAAACTTGCATGAGGGAATGAAATTGCACGAGGGGATAAAATAGCAAGAATACGATTTTGCATCAAGGGTTATTTTTGCACGGAGGGTCACTTTTGCACGATAATAAAGAAAAAATATATAAAAAAAACAAAAATTAAAATTAATGACCGAGGGTAAGGGTTAGGGGTAACAGTTATAGTAAAAAACTAACTGAAAAGAAAAGTTATTAAAAAAAAAAAAATATTAAATTAAAAACGAAATGAAAGCTTATGACCGAGATTAAGGGATAGGGGTAACAGTCATGGTATAAAAAGAAAAAAAAAGTTTAACCCGTGCAAAATGTCTCCATGCAATTTCCCTTCGTGCAAAAGTATATTCTGGCAATTTTGTGCTTTCGCGCAATTTTGTCTCTCATGCAATGATTTACGCTCTGGCAAATTTGACAACTACCCGTGTAAAATATAACTTTATCAGTGTAAATGAATTGTAACATCAAATTACTTTTATTAACCGACTAAAAAAATGATTTATAATTAATTGAAATACTCTGTTGTAACTCAAGTCTCATAAATGATTTAAAGCAGTGCTTCTGAACCTTTTTCTAGTGACGGAACCCTTTTCCAAAGTTTATTTTTTACGCGGAACCCCTATTTTTAATTTTACAAAAAATATTTAATATTATATTTCCTGCAAAAAATAAAAGAACTCAGTGAAAAACGAATATTTTAGCAAAACTATATCATTGTTAGAAATTATACCAATTGTAACAGCATCAAGTCGAGTTAAACTTAAAGTGCGCCAGAGGCAATAGGTATTTTATAATTCTATAACAAATAAACGAAAACAAACATGATCAATCGCAACGTCATAAAAATATTTCTTTGCATAATAAAAACAAAGTGAGAGCTACAAACAATAACGAAATGTACAAGAACTAAATCTAATTCACAGATTACTGTAATAACCGGGTAAGATGCCTAACGAAAAATTAAAAAAAATACATTTATTGCGAAACTTGATCTTGTCTCATAGCAACAAGCATGTCAATGCGCGGCTAGATTTTGGATAGACTGAGACCGAGACAGGCAGATAAGGTTGGAGTCAGCATACAGTTCCTTTGCTTCGTTTTAATGTTTGTTACATGCGAAAAGCCGGACTCGCAAAGATTAGTGGTGGTGAATGGTAAAAGAAATTTTACTGCACGCTTTATTAAGACGGGGTACTCTGAAATTGCACATATCCAAAAATCTAAAAGCTCCTTCCCTTTGAAACTCAATTTTAAATTGCTATCTTGAGATAGTTGCAGCAATTCGTTTTCTGTATCTGTAGGAAGATTCATTTCTTCTGAAATAACATCACACATAAAAGAATTCAAAATCTATAACATTCCGATGCGAACATCTTTAGGAAAATAATGTTGAAATTTTTTAGACAAAAGATCAAGGTGGTTGTATACTTCGTCAGAGAAGTTGAATTCTATGCATTTTTCATGGGTTCATCAAACCGGTGAAACATCGCAAAATTACCATTGCTAACCTTTTTTTCAAAAGTTAATTCTATTTTTAAACGCCTCAATCTTGTCTGTTATGAAAAAAATGGAATTTTGCTTCCCTTGTATGCTTAAGTTCAAAGCGTGAAAATATCGGTGAGATAAGCTAGCCTGGCCAAAAAAACATCATCTTCAAAGAACTTCACTAATTCTGTGCCTTCATCTTTAAGAAAAGTGAATACCTGATTCTTTAATTCAACAAGACGAACCAGTGTCCGCCCCTTCGACAGTCAGCGAACTTCGTTGTGATAAAGAAGTCGCAGATGGTCAGCATCTAAACTTTCACATAGGTCTTTGAAACATCTGGCCTTTGTGTCACTTTTCATTATGAAATTAACAGTTTTAGTCGACGCTGAGAGAACTTCTCGTAAACAAAAAGGAAAATGTTTTGTTGCCGAATTTTCTCTATGTGAAAAACAATTTATCCATTTTTTTTTCAAGTTTATTTTTTAAATTTCTAAAGGCTTCGCGGAACCCTAGGGAACCCTAATTTTTTGTTTTATTTTTTTTTATGATAACTCAATGTCATCACTAAAAATGTTTTTCTTTAATTATGAATATAAATAATACTTAATTCTAACCAGGACAATCACTATTACTAAAAAATATATTATCAAACGCTGTATAGTGACTCTATTTAAAACACTGTATTTTAAAATTTTCTTTAGTTTAATAAACTTATGAAACACGAAAATAGTTTAATAAATTAACTTTCTAATCTAAAATGTCTTCAGAAATATAATTATTTAACATTACTTATAATTTGGTTCTTGACACAAATACCGGCTTAAAAAAAAAGTAAGTATTTTGTTGCAAAGTTTGATTTAAGCCAATAACATTAACTCTAGTGTGTTTAATATCAAACTAAATAAATTCTTTTAAAGTTAAAAAAACTTTAACTCGAACAGATAATATAATCAATTATTCTTTTTTCCTAATAAAAAAAAACCGTTTAGTGACGTCAAGTATATACTCCTACAAATATCCTTTTACTATTTTCGTATATAGTAACGCAATTTAAGTTTATAGAAAACATTGCAAAGAAAAAAAAAATATGTCGTACAATACGACTGTTATTCGTACTTGTCTTTCTAAAATTCTTAAGTTCTGTATTCTAAAGTTCTGTTTCTTGTAAAAAAAAAAATAGTAGATGTAAAAATTATTAAGTTTATTAGTTTATGTATATTATTTTAACAGCAAGAAAAATTAGAACAACTGTAGGATATTAAATAAATCTATCTAAAATCAAAAGAATTAATAAAAACTAAAAACATGTTTTACATAATGATTTTTTTTTCAGGTAATATTTAATACAAATTTAAGACTAAAATTATCCACAAACAAATGAATACCAATTAATCTATGTTGATGCTAATTGTTGAATAAACAAAAATGTTTTTTTTAATGTAGAGTATGTAAAAAATGTAAAAAAATTTTATGGTAAATTGCAGTAAGTAATTAGTTTTTAACATACCAGTGATATTTTATATCAAACACTGTATTACTAAAAAAACCTCAACCTCAACAAATAAAACAAATAGTTATCGTAATAAATAACCCTAAAATTTAATTAAACTAAAAGAATTGAACTGCATTAAATTTTGTTTAATGATCACAATCATAGATTGATAATATTTTAATAAGCTAACATAACGTTTGTGTTCGATAAGTAGTTACTTTTTTTTAATTAAATTTACAATTATAACTTTTGTTTTATAAACAATAATCTAGAATGTTACCGTAAAAAACAATTACTGTGACTTTAAAAAAAACAAGTACTTGACCTCAGCACTAAAAATTTGCTATGTCAAAACGTAGTCAATTTCACTGATAACATCTAATCTTAATTACGTTTGAAGATTATAGTTATTTTTTAATAACCATGACTTTATAAGTAACCTTAGTTTATATTTTTGTTTAGTAATTGTTGAACGTACATGTACTTTTCTATTATATATAAATATCTGCGTGATGTAAATAACCATTAGCACGTTTAAAACTGCTTTACATACTACTAGTATTCATACGAGTTTAAATAATAATTAAACACCTACATCTGAACAAAACGTTTTTGTTTAATCAAAGCATGACATATTAACAAACTTTTAGTTTGTTTTATTTTATTGGTTTATAATTAATTTTATACATTAATTTCTTTTGAATTATACCTAAAATATAACTATCAATTATTTATTAATTTATTATTTGAATAATTTTTATGATAATTCGTTGATAATAAACATCTTTATCAAGCTTTAAATAGTTAGTTTAAAACAGTTGTCTTAAATAAACTGATTAATATAAAATATCTTTATATATTTATGTTCAAAAAAAAAACATTAATTCATGATAAGACTTTGATATAAGTTCACCAGAAAAGTATATGAAATGCTTTTACTACAATAACAACATAAGATATGTGGTAGATTAAGAATCTTTGTAAACCTTTAACTTTTTTATACTTTACCACAACTTATCAAATATTTTCATTTTATATAACATGATTAGTTTAAAACATGATTGAATATTTCACAGTGGTTGTAAGTTTATAAGTCGCACGACACGACTTAATAAAGTAATCATATTAGATTTATTTCTTTAAAAAACAGCTTTAAACCAAATTTTTACACTGATACTTTAAATCATTATTAAACAATTATGAATCAAACGAATATGTTAAATTTAGCTGTTGAAATTAGAGTAGTGTTAGAGCTAATATAAATAAACTTTTCTATAAATCTAATACTTGTTACAGGACAAATTAAATTACACTAAAACTAAACCATTTTTGTATAGAAGTTTTACAATTACTCTGTGATCAATTACAATAACGAACTGTAAACAATGAAGAAAACTAGTCAACAAGTACAAAATTTAATTTTCAATATGTACAGTTTTACATAACAATAAGTCGTAGCAGTTTTATTGCATTTATCAAATAATCTAATTATTGACCATTAAAAATCAAAAAACTAGTTACAATAAACCATATAGACTTATTACTTTAAATTTTAAATATTGTACCTTTTAATATACTTAAACTTGAAGCTTATTTTTGCTATTTAACATCAAATTACTGAATTGATAACTCTTAAGCTGATAAATTATCTATGAAAATAAAGTTTTAAAATTGTAAGAAATGTTGATAAAAAAAGTTTGTACTATAGTATATTTTATACATTATATTATTATTAAATTGTTAGAACTTGAATTGTCCGAACTTGAATAGTCTTGCATTTATTATATGTTTTGGTTTTAATAAAACAAATAAAGAGATCTCAAATATTTAAAGAGAAATACTAAATTTAATCTTTTGAGAACTTATTTTACAAAATAAAATATTATTTAAAGTTTTTAAAATTTTATACATTTAAGTATTTAAAGGATGTATAAATTTATTTTAACTACCATTTACGAAATAAAATTATACTTTATTGGTGATATTACAAAAAATACAAGTTATATGCTAATTTTATTTATATTAAACTATTGTTTAAAAATGTTCGCTGCTATACAAAAGCTTCAAATTAAAAATAAGAAATTAGTTATAAGGAACATTAAATTTATGCTGCCTAAAACAGCTTTTGGTTCAAAGAAGTTTACCTTAAGTAAAACTCAGTCTGTCACTTGAGACATCTTAAAACATAAAAACTTTCTCATCAAACTTTTCTAGTTATTTATCTATTGTTCAACAATAATTTTTTTAAACTTTAATTTTATTTAGTCAAAAACTAGTTAAAATAATTATTGAATTTTATACTTTTAAATTTCGCAAAAATAAAAACGAAAATTTACACATAAGTTTATACCTTTTTTTGCTGAGTAATACGAAAGTAAGTAATTAAGCTTATTTACTAATGAAGATTATTTATAAAAAAATTAAATAAGTAGCTTGAACTTACGCTCAAAAGTTTAGAGTGGTTAAAAATTGTTTTTTGTAACAAATTTTTGTTAAAGAAAACTTTAAACACAAAGTTTAAACTAATATATTAGTCTAAATATTAATTTAAAGTGTTTAGTAGACAATTGTATATAAATCCAAATTATTTTAAAACTATAATTTAACTATCCTTTTTTTTTAATTTAGACACATAAATGTATGTTACAAAATTTTATTATAATAACAAAACTAGAAAAAACTAAATATTATTACCTATTTTTATAAAAAATGACACAAAAAATATATTTTGTTAATAATTAAAAAAAATTCTTTAATATTTTTATTCAACCTTTTTTGAAGTTTTAAACAAACAAAGTTGTATTAAAACTTACTTTAACATCTTTTTTTAAGTCATATACTTAGCATAGATAAAAGTTTTTGCTCTGAATAAACGTAAAACTGTTAATTTAATGCACAATTATTTAGCAATGTGATTGTTTTAATTTTTTAAATTTTAAAAGAAAGTAAATATGGTAACTTCTTGACATATTAAATACTTTTCTTGACGTTATTTTTATAAAAAAAGAATTTTAATAGTTTGATTTTAGTTTATAAACAGAAATTATTGTAGATGTTTAGTCCACATAAATCAAATAAAAAAAATACATTGTAAACATACATGATAAAAAGTAAAATATTTACAAACAAAATGCTTAAAAGATAATCAATAATTCGGACAAGCTGGAGGTACTCTGAGGCCAAATTTCGAATTTTAAACATGTTCAGGGGCCGCAGTTTAGTTATAAACAAAAAAAGCAGTTTAGTTTCAAACAAATTCCTTTGTTAAAAAAACACTCTGCAATTTTAAAACATAATTCTAAAACTCAAATAGTATTTGCACTTAATTGATTAATTGACATCATAAAATTTTAAAACAAGTTTCGGGTTTCTTTTGATTACTCTTTCAGGTATAAATATTCAAAAGAAATGATAGAAAAAAATACAAGTCATGTTTTAACGTACTAATGATCAATATTGTACGTTTTATGTACATTTAATTTAAAATTTAAATTTAATGTTAAATAATAATAAAAAAAAAGATCAGTTTATTAACTAACAGTTAACGAAACATAATTTTTCTAACATTTTTAAAAATTTTTCCTGAGCTCTAAGTTTTAACTACATACGTCTCATACTAAAAAAACTAACAACAATTAAAAAAAAATACATATATAATATTTTATTTGTTTCATAAGATATTTTCAAACTATTATTTAAGTGATTAAAAGTACTTTCTAAATATATAACAATTAAATAAATTAGGCATATATTTCACTTTTATGTTAAACTTTAAAATAAATTTATGAAACTTGTAAGTATATTTACTTCACATTTATGTTTAACTTAATTACTGTTTTTATTTTTTAATTGAGAATTAACTGACTTTACTTCGATTCCTTAACACAAAAACTTTCTAACTCAATGACCAAACTGAAACATGTTAAGTCGTTCTTGTTTTTTAAAACTAATTTTTATTTTAAGTCCTTAAAGTTCAACAATTTGTTAAATTATGAAACAATTTTTTCTTCTTATTTTTCACTTTAAATACTTTAAATTTATTAGAAAAAAGTAACTTAACCAAAAGTCTTTAGTGACGTTACTACGATACGAAATAAACACAAGCTTTGTAATTTTTTTTCTAAATTTTTGCATCGTTAAGTAATGTTATTCATTTCATCCATAGTTTAAGGCGTGTTGTTGATCTCTTTTATCATTCACGTACTAATATTTTAATAAAATAGGTGTTAAATCTTTCTTTTTAGTATTACATATACTTTTATAATTATTTTTTTCTTCTTCTTTGTAGTGTATGTTAATATTTTATTAGCTGCTTAAACACATTTAGCTTTTTTAATTAAAATTTATTAAAACAAAAGAAATTCATACAAAACAGTTTGAGTTACTAAAGTGAGTTAAAATTTTGTTTTACATATTTAAAGTTTTTCATTGTAATATTTTATATTTATTTTGTTACTAATATAAAGCAAATTATCCTTATTAAATTAAGTTTAACGTAGTCATAACAATAAAACAAAAATTTTAAACTGTATTAAAAAACTGTGATTTTAGCGTTTTCATTAATTACAAAAAACACATAAAAGCACAAAATTATTATAGATCTTTGCTTAATTTAGTTAAGTCATGTAAAAAATGTTACTGACGACTAAGTTTAACAAACAAGTTTAAACATATCTTTAAACCAGTTTAAGTTTATAAAACTTAATTTGAAATTAAACAAAAAAAAGTTAATTAATTATCGCTTAGAAGACTCAGAAAATTTTTGTACATTCATTCTAAAACAGAATTACATATACAAAAACTCAACGTAATATTAGATAAATTATGTTTAATAACAGGACATCTCTAATTTAATCAAAATTTTGTAAATGATTTGTAAAGAATGTTTTTCCTTTACTGCTTCTAATGTCATTTGACTTGAAAATTTTATTTCAGGAAGGTTTGAAGTATTTAAAACAACTTTTAAATTTACTCAGAATGACTTATCTTGATAAAAAAATTGTTATTTAAGTTTTCCAGTAAATGTTTGCTTAAATTAACAACTTATAGTAATTGACTTGTTTCAAATTTTCTATAACAAAAACGAACAAGAAAACAAAAAACAAAAAAAAAAAGATTTAAAATACAAGAATTTAAAATATATTTTAATATAATTATTATAATTAAGAACAACTTATTGAGTTTATTAATTAGTTTGTTTTATCTTGTTGTATTGTTCAACTTAATTTATCATTTTTAATTATAAATGTTGTTATGTTTTGTTTTATACGTTTATATAGATAATTATTTCGTCTTAAATTACTTTTATCCCTAATATTTAACAATAATAATACAACGCAAATATAAATTGAATTTTTTAAGTATGTAAATACATAAAAACAAAAGTCTAACTAATAAACCTCTTTACAATTACACAAATTTATCTCAGTTTTAAATTGATGTCTTAGTTTTAATATTGAAAAATATGCTATTATATTAAATAAACTAAAACATATTAACTTTTATTAGCAGTGCTTTATCTAAATTTTAAAGTTAAGTTTAGTTTATATTAGGCTTAGGTTCATAAAACCTCAATATGAATTTTTTTTTATAGTTTAACCAATCCAAATTTAGGCAAATTTTGCAGATTGGACGTAGAAACCTTGTTTTATGACGTTATTTAGGCAACAAATGTTATTCACTTGAGCAGTTTATATTTAATTTACAATCGAGAAGTTATTTACTTCTTAATTTATTTTGTTTAATAATTGCAATTTGTTTCTACATAGAGCTTAAATCTAATAAAAACTATTTGTCATTTTTACTTTTATTACAGATTGACAATTTAAAAATCCGTTTTGCGGTGAAACAACGAAAACGTAAAAAGTTTTTGAACTATAAAAATATGATGTTTGAAAATAATTCAATTCGAATATTTTTTTAATTAAATAAATCGTAATTTTTTCTTGACGTCATATAAAACATTACAAATGAATAGATTTACTTACCGATTAAAAATTATAGCAACTGTAAGTAACTGCTTAAACCTCTGAACTTTACTTTTAAGCGTGTCTTTTATTTTCTACATCAGAAACGTAAAAATAAGTATTAACTGTGAGTATCATGTTTTTTCTTTTTTATTGATATACAAATTATTTTAGTTTATGTCCAGTAAAATTATATACTAGAATCCATTTATTTCTTGTTTTAACACTGTTCGTTTGGTACGTTTTAAAACTGTTTATTTTTCAATAATAAAAACAAGTTTTATTATATCTATATTATATTTATATTTGTATTTGCAGTTTTATTAAGTTGAAAAAAGTAGTCCGTGTTTGAAAAACTTTAATAAATGTTCTAGTGTATACAAAGCTTAACTAAGTCAGTTGACATATTTAAATCAAAAAATTTAAAAAAATAAATAAACCTTAAACATATTTAATTTTTCTATCTCTTTGGAAGCTTTTATTGTTTTTGTGGTGTATGTTATATTAATATATACTTTAGTTTAATACAATACGTACGATTAAGTATTGTGTTTGAATTCAAGTCACGGTTTCTATCAATTAAGTTAATATCATGTAAGCGGTTTAAAGAGTTTTAATTAACATTAAGAGTTATTAAAAGAGTATTTTTTTAGTTTACTACAAATTTTTAAAACTTTAACCAGAACTAAAACATAATCAATGAAAATAGTTAGTTTTTATTTTACTTAACTTTATGTTAGATATATCATGGTTTATTTTTACTATGTTTGTTTTAATTATAATACTCTAATAGTTTTCTAGTATTAATGACATCATCTGTAAAAAAGAGAGCAAAAATTACAATTAAACTTTAAAAGTAGTGCAATAGTGCCAAATACTCAATAATTTATGATTTAACTTTAGCGTGTCGTTTGTCTCTAAATAATACACCCAGCATTAAATTGTGAATATTAATTAAAATTATTATTTATCATAAGTTTCTTCTCGACGTCATATGTATAAAAAGCGAATGGCATTTTTTAATTTATGATTAAGTATATTAGTTCTTAAGTTACATCCTTTATTAACACTAATATTAGTTTGAAACGTGTCGTGATCTCCTACATTCTACACGTAAAACCTAACATAGATAAACTCATAACATACTTAGTTTTTTTATTCTCATTATAAAAGCCTGGAAATTTTTTAAATTTCACAAACAAATGTTATATTTAAATGTAACAAATGTCTATTACCCAACTTTATTGACGTATTTCCACATAAAATTTGCTATAGTAATGAAATTTCAAATTAAAAATTGATTTTTTTTTGTTTTATTGTATAAAAAGTAGGGATTTTAAGCTATATAAATTACTATAATATTTTTTTATTAAGTCAGTTTTAGGAATTTTTCATATCTTATTACGAACAATAATTAATAGAATATTTAACTAATAAACACTTGTGAATTTAATTGACATATTGATTGTATGAAAATTTCATCATAACAAAAAAAATTAATAAAACAGATAAGTAACCTTCTTACATCACTAAACATCATATACGCACAAGCATCAGTTTGTAGCTGTTGTATAAATTATAACGAATAATGGTAACGAAATTCAAGATACCTGTTTATTATTGCTTTAATTTTAAAGTCGATTTTTGCGACTATAAACTTTTGTGTAATAATTACTCTAAAACTGATACTACTGTAATAGGTTATAATAAACCAACATTCAATAATTTTTGTGACCAAATATAGTACCAAAGAACAATGCTATATTATTAAGATATTCTATAATAGTAATAATAAACTGATATAAAAAGTAATCGAAACATTTAATGTAAATAAATGTAAAAATTAGTCTACTTGCAATATGTTTTAATAATTATTAAAAGGGGATAATTTTTATTTTATGTAAACTAAAAAGTTCTTTATGTCGTAAACTGAACAATATAAAGTTAGCAAACAAACTTGTTGCTTAAAATTTTCTCAGTTTTAAATTTAAAGAAAAAAAATTTTGATCGATCACTGTTAATTTTCTTTTTCAGTTTAAATTGTTGTTAAAACACTCAAGTAGTTTTATAAAATTTATTTTTAATTTAAAATATTATAAAAGTAAAATGCATTAGTAATTATTATAGATTTGTTGTTGCATTAATGCATTTTGCAGTTAGTAAAAAATAGTTTAAAGTAATGTTAATAAATTCAAAAGATGTGTGTAATTGGAAAGTTTACACTTAGAATACTATAAAAAAGTAAAAACTGACTATAGAATAATTGAACAAGATCACGTTTTCAGCTAAAATTAAATTAATACTTTTTGTTTTGGACATTTTGACAAATGTTCTAAAAATTTTTATTTTACAATAAAAATAAAAATACAAATAAAAACTAAAATTGGAACCTAAATTAAAAATATTTTATCTGATGCAAATATAAATAACATATATTAAGTAATATATATAATCTAGCTTAACGACATTTAAAATGGTAAGTTACTTAAAGAGGTATTGTAAAAATAAAACACAGCGATTTTTTCATATTATTTTATATTAGTTTTTGTTACTAAGTATTCATAAATTTCAAAATTTTCTCTTAATGTTTAGATAAATCCTCAAATTTACTCAGGCTGTTATTTTAAAAATAATAAATTAAAAAAGTTATAACAGATAAATATTATAAAACTAATAACTATAAAATTATATATAGTATGCTGTAAAAAAGTTTTAATTTTCTGAAAAAGATTATAAATAATATAAGCAACTCTATAATTTGGTGAGTCTTTTTTCAATTTGTGCAAAAAAATAGTTATAAACTGAACTTAAAATACTTTAATTAACTAAGTAAATTTAATTTAGTTACGTTTATAAACATGAATTATTTTTCTTTTTACCATGTTTTACTAATACTTTTTAAAAATGCAACAAAAAATTTTTGTTAAACAAGCTATCCGACAAAAATTAATTGTTTTCTAGTGACGTCTTCATAAAACTTTCGCAAACTTTAACTTGCAGTATTTGTTAGTTAAAAAATGTTAAATATTTCTGTTATCTTTTTTAAGTTCTATCAAGATTTTTTTTCAAGTCGTCATGGGCGACTATAAAAGTATTGCAAACTTTTTATAATTTAGAATAGTGATAAAACTTTTTTTTTTTGTTGTCATCAAAAAGACTTAGATGTACGTATCTTTAGCTACATGAGTAGAAAAAAAAAACGCGTCATCATAGTACTTTAATACTTTTAAAAATGTTAATTAGAAAATACCTATCTATACTAAATAGTAATAAACTAACTTTTTTTTACAGTTAGTTGAAGATAAAAATTAATAAAAAAATTAACATAAACACTTAAATATCTTAAAAAAAAGTGAATTATTAGAGTACTTCTTTTATGTAAACTTTATCAATACTTTGATTGTTTTAAGGCGTTTTGTAAAAAAAAAATTGGAAGTAGTTATTACTTATAAAATATCTAGTTTCATGACATTAACTGTAATAAAACGCAAGCGTAAGCTATTCAATTTTAATTATTTTTAATTCGTTTAAATCATTATACTCGTAACTTAATTTTTTAAGCGTGTCTACGATTCTTTATATCAGGTAAATAAGAAAATATACTTTTACTAGTATGTTTTAACCATGCTCTAATTTTGATTGTTATACAAATTAAGCAATGAGTAATTAATAATATTTCTATAACTAAACATGCACTTCTTTATAATAGTTTACTTTAGGTTCAAACGAACACAAACTACTATATCTATAAAAAAAATTTTTTGTGTATAGCACAAATACAATAAAACTGATAGTTTTTATTAAAAAGCTACAAAAAAGGCTTATGAAAAAATTAACATTAATGAATAAATTAAAATTGTACAACCAAATAAAATTATGACAGTATTTTCTTCATAAATTTTAACTTAATTAGTATTTTGACGGCTTTAAGACAGTTAGAATAAGAAAACTTGAAAGTAAGTATGACTTCTTAAATATTTAGTTTCATGACATTAACTATGATAAAACGCGAGCGAAAGCTTGTCAATTTTTAACAAATTTAATTTGTAGTTTGTGTACAGCTTTATATTAATAATTTTCGATTTTTAAGTCTACGATTCTTCTTATCAGGCAAGTAAATAAGAAAATATAATTTTACTAGTATGTTTTATCTATGCTCTAACTTTGATAGACAAGTTTACAAATGTGTAATTAATATCTATTCTAAAACAAAACATTTTTGTTTTATAAAAGTTTACTTTGTGTTTAAACATACAAAAATTAGATATATGATTAGACAGAAATTAATTTATTATTCTTATAAAACTTTGTGTTGTAGGCATTTAAAGAAAATATCTATACAATTTTTATTTCAATGCCTTGAAGTTATTAAGTCCAAAACTTTCACAACGATAAAATAAACTTAAATCGAAAAATTACCTTCGATATCATATAAGGCTGCATTTTTTTAAAATTGAAATAATCGAAATCAATTAAATTGGCATTGTAGGAAATTAATAGTTAGATTGTAGTTTAAAATTGTTTTAAAAGAGGTAATATTTATAAGTCTTTATAATTCATATTAATGAGAGCTAAAATAACTTGTGACGACATTTGTGTGCAACTGCAAATTTTTTAGTTTATCTGTAATAAGATATCCTTTTAAAATTCTGTATGAAAACTAAAAAACGATTATAAGTCGCAAAGCGCAAGAGACATGTCAAAAATTATATTAGTTTGATAACTTTTTTTTCCAAAATATGTTTCTGAGCAAATAAACAAACCAAAAGCTTTCTCTTAAAAAGATCTAAATATGTTTGATAATATTTAAATCATATTCTTTTAATGATAAGTATTACTATGCATTTAACTTTTATTTGATTAAATTCAGTTCGATTTTTAGAATTTCAAAATATTATAACTTGAAGCAAATGTACCATTAAATAATTAGAAGTTAATAAATATGTAATTTTATAAAAAACAATGAAACTTTAAACAGTGGTTTTAACCTAAAAACAACTAAAAAACACCTTGTTATTTCTGTATTTAAGTATTGTTAGTACTTTTTTTAACATGGTTTAACTTCGCATTACATGTTTACAAAGCAATAAACAGAAAGTTAAAGGTAATAAGTATTGTATACATTTGAATTATACAGTTGGTTTATTATCATAACTTTTTTTTTTTTTTAATATATTATTATATATAAAAATCAATATGCCTAAGGCTTATTGTAAGAAAACTTGTAACAAAACAAATATATTTTATTAAAGCTAATTTTGAAACTGTGATAACTTGAAAAAGTATTAAATAGTTCATAAAAAAATCAAATTATTTGGTTACCGCAAACATTACTTTTTCATGCTAAGCACAAAATTGATAACAAATCCATTTAAAACACTTACATTAGATTAAATTTTAATCTGTTTTTAATTTACTAAATCAACCAGGTATCATCAAAATAACTCTAAAACCTCTTTTATTTTAACACAAGCATATAAGATAAATTTAAAAACTATAGAAATGTTGTAACCCTATACTATTAAATATTATTCAGAGACATCAATTTTATTCGCTGTTTTCTTAAGATTTTTTTTGTTTAAATCTAATACAGCATAATACTACTTTTAAATAGGTTTTTCTAACATTAGAAAATAATAATAACTTTAAACACATTCACTCATAATAATGATTTACGTGTTTTATACTTTGTTTCTCATTGAACTATATCAATTTAAGCTTATTCATTTAAAATACTATTGAGATGAATATCTGTAATAATTTTTTAATGGACATTTTTATCCACTTAGAAGAGTAAAAATAGTTTTTATTTCTTGCAAAAAGACCTTACATAGTGCTATTAAGCTTACATAGCGCTATAGCGACCTTAATAGTGGGCGCAAGTAGTAAGATATAGTACTAGTTTAATCTAATTAGATCATAATTTTGGTTTATTTGTTCATCATATTCAAAACGTAAAGGTATAATAAACAAGTTTAAACAAAGTTTAAATACAGTTATGTAAGATTTTTCAGAATTACGTCATTGATTTAAATAATTAAAATGATTTTAAAAACTATTTAGTAGGTTCAAAGTCTATACTATTATTTAACTACTTCATTTTTTTATAAGGTTTAATATAATGTTGCTTTGATAAAAGCAACTATGATTTTGGTTAAATAAATAAAACTATTAAAATTTTCTCCAGCCTTCAGTTAAGTTTAATATTAAATAAATAAAAATACTTTTATTAACAAATTTGCTCACACTTAGTTTTAAACATATCACCTTTATTTTTTTAAAAAGCTTTGACAAAAAGTTGATAACTGAAGTTAATGTTGTGATTTTTGTTTGTAAACACCATATCAAAAACTATTAAAACTGCAATTTTTACTAGCTATAACGAATAAATATCTTTGAATAATTGCAATATTAGTCAAGTAGTGTCACAAGCTATTCTTGGTCTACTACAATATAATAATAAAATTTTAGATTAAACTTTTTAACTTTTTCATACCGCATCAACAAGGAGAGTTAAATCCTACTAAACATTTTATTCTAAAAATTAATCCAACTAGTTAAGTTGAAAAAAACTTACCTGTAAGTTGAAAATACGACTACCTACTAAATAGTAAAAACATAATATAGATTGTTAAGATGAAAGTCAAACTAAAACAAAGTTTGCTTTAGATTAGTATGTGAAAATTAATAGCATTTTTAAAACAGTGTTATATAAAAAGGTTTTATAATGATTTATATTGATATAAATTTTTATTTTTTTTAAAAATGTAGTAAATTGTAAACTCATATTTAAAATATTGGCTTGAAAAGTATTTTCATGAAAATACGTCGATAAATTATTGTAAAACATTTATTTAAATTTTTTGCTCTAAAAAATCTACAAACACCAACCAAACTTGTGACTGTATTATATCAGTAACATATGTTACAAAGAGTAAAAGGTTTTAGTCAAACTAATTGCATCTTTTATAACTTTTAGCTGCACGTTAACATAAATCTTGCCTATAAACTTTATAAAATATATAAATATTGTTTAATTAACTATAGTGGAAATTTTTGAATTTCTAAACTACTTAAACAACTTAATCATTTTCTTATGAAAAAAAGATTTGAATTAACGTTTAAAAATGCGTTGTGATCTGTTGAAGTCACAAATGTTCGCGCAAACATTAGCTTACAATTCTTGTATATATTCAAACGCATTTTATGTCAGATACAGATTTTGTAACTTACACAGTTTTGTCTCATTTGGTAAGTCGTTCGACGCGACTATAAATTTTCTATAATTAAACTTAACATAGCATAAAAATAATGTTCTCAGCTTTATAAGAGTTATTAATTATGACATTAAGTTATCGCACTAACACCAGTTTGCAGTTGCTGTGTATATTTGAACGTAATGGAATGAAATTTGATGACTTTTAATACTTTAGCAGTTGAATATATACGTCGTTTAAAACTACTATTAATTTTTTTTTTCATTATTAGTTTTAAGCGAAATAGTTTTAATTTGGAATTTACTTTATTTGCAATTTTTGTTTAAATCAAAATTAATTCAGGTTAAAATCTCAAGTTTTAATGATTTGTTTTCTAGCAAATATATTTAATAATTATTTGACTTTAACCTTACAAGTTTTAATAATACAGCAAAGTTGTTTATTTTCCGATTTGTTGTTTACATAATTTGTTTTAATAATTAATTTTTGTTTTACTTTGACTTTTTATTAAAAAAGTGGAAACCTCTGGGGACTAATTAATCAAAATATGTAAAAGTTAAACAAAAAGATTTGAATTAACTATTGATTCAATACATAAGATATACACATATCTAAGTAAGACCTACTGTAGGAGCTTTCACGACGTTCATTCTTTTGTTCAAGTTTTTATCATTGTAAAGAAAAGTTAAAAAAAAGTAGTCTAATAACTTATGTATTCCTTTTTGGTTTTTTAATTAGTATTTTATGTAATTATTAGTCTCTTTTGTTTGTGTATTAATATTGTTTTAGTTTCTGTTATTATGTTTTTTATGTTTTCTTCAGTGTTAGATCTTATCAAAACAACGATTGGATGTTCTATATAGACACTTATTCTCTTTTTACTTAATGTTATTTAAATACATAGGTTAACATTTCCAGGACATTTGCTATTTTCCGATAGTTTTAATACTATTAAAGTTGGTAGTAAACTTACTCTTAAAAAATTCGTTTTTACACATCTTTTGTTACTGAGCTTATAAATTTAGTTATTAGTCTATATGTCTGATATAAGATTATGCAGTATTTATACAAATACTTATTTTTAGTAGTGCAGTATTAACATTTTAATACTTAATCTTTGCCAAACATCCCATTAATAATTCCCCAACGTAACCACTTTATGATTGGTTATAATAAAAACCAGTGTTTATTTTAAGCATTTTCTACAAAAGTTACATGTTTTGCACTACCAATGAGTGATGAACTTTCCGCAGAAACCAGCAACGACAGCAGTTTAGTGACCACGACCAGTTTTGTCCAGTATAAAAGAATACAAATATATTTTAGTTGTTAGTTTAATTTCATTACTTTTCAAAAATCATTAAATCTGTAGTATTATTTAGTCTGTTGAGAACAAGCCAAAAATTAATGCATTGAAGCAAAAGTATATGAGCAAAGCTCAAAATAACTTTCATTTGATGTTTTTATTTATATTTGACGAAATTAAATGTCAATCAAGTTTTTGATTTATTGTTTATCTGAAAACACTTTTAATTGATTTTTAGACTAAAATTAAGGCTAAGTTAACGAATGTTTTATACAAAATGAAATTTTCATTTAATATGACTATTAGTATAAGTTATAATAAAATATTTATATAAACTTAAAAGCCAGTTACTTTGAATTTTGTTTTTTATATTTATATGTCTATATTAATTAAATTTCTGAGGTTGATTTGTAAAACATGGTTAAAATTTTTATAATAAGTCTAGTTCAATTTTTTTAAACAATGTTTATTTAAAATAAGAACAATTTTTATATTTTTAGATTTCTTCGTAGTAAACACTTTTCTTTGAAATAATAGATTAGTTTATTTATTGAGTTTTTTTTTTGCTGTTTTACTTTTGAACAACTTCAAAGTTTACACAATTTAAAACGATATTTAAAAGTTTAGAATTTATTTTCAAATTAAAACGGCGCACACAAATTTTGCGACGTCGTTTTGTGACGTCACTAAAATATTCCAGCACACTCTAACTTACAATTGCTTTATATATTAAAATACATATTCCCTAACATTAACTAAAACTGCTTTGTCAATTTTAATTTTTTAAGTCGCTAAATGCGACTATAATTTATCATAATTTAAATTTTCGATGAGTTTGTTTTAAAAGTTTATTTTTGTTTTTTTTTTGATGTAGAATATTTTATAGCTGACAATTTTTAAGTTATAAATTAAAAAAAACTTTTTTAGATTTTTTTTTGAATTTACGATTTAAATATTTAATTGTTTTAAAAAAAATTTATCTAGTGTGTTCATAAAATTATTAACCGTTTTTGATAACAGTAGCTTTTTACTATTGTATATATAAAAATACTGCAAGTTGAAGTTTGCGGTATTTTTATGTTTACGTCACTAGGAAACTATTTATTTTTGTCGCATATCTTGTTTGACCTAAAAGACTTTTTTTAAGCGGTTTTTTTAGTAAAGTATGGTAAAACGTAAAATGATATATAATTAATTATGCAGTTTGATAAAACTTACCCAGTTAACTGAAATTATTAAATATCAGTTAACACATTTTATTTTTGTCGCACAAAGTAACGAAATGCTGACCAAAATATTCATAGAGTTGCTTTTTTTATTTATTATCTTTTTTAGCGAGGTAACAGCAAACTATAATGTATATTATTAAAGTTATTAAAATTTATAAAATTTGTCTGTTACAGTTTTTAATTATTCTTTATAAAACAAGAGTCTGAGTAATTTTGGGGCTCCATCAAAAATTATAGCTGAAGTTTTAAAATTTAATGAGTATTAATTAACGAAAACTTAGACAAAAAATCTAAAAATATCTCTCTGCGTCTTTTTTATAATCCTTGTATTAGTAACATATCAATTTGAAGGTCGCTATGTGGACTATATATATTACTTCGATTTATGTCAGTTATATTCTCATGAAATGAAATATTTTCAGTTAAAAATATGCAAAAAATTGCAAACTTTGATTTGTGAGAAAATACATGTGACGTCGATCGGCTCATTATGTTATCAATTCTGGTGGTTTTTATTAAAAAAATTTGCAAATTAGAAATAAAGTAAGCTTTATTTTTCTATAATTCTATTAAATTTAGTTTTAAAAATTAATAAAAATAACGGTTTGTAATGACAAAAGAAATTTATACAAAGAAAGTTATAAAGTGTATTAAAAATGCACATTTTTCAAGAAATCAAAAAATGTTTTCCTTAATTTATCTTTACGTTAAAACAGTTAAGCAAAATTTACTATTTTAATGTTCTAAATTAAAAGTATGTTATTTTCAGCTTTGTTTAAATAAGGACTTAAAGTTATAGTTGTCAAACAGATATTTAATAAATTCTGCTACTAAGTTTTACAATACTTTTAACAAGTTATAGTTGTATGTTTTATATATTTTGTTTTATTTTTCAAACTTTTAATATTTTAATGCTTCATTAAATTTTGTAATTTTCGAAAGATTAAACATACATCTTAAATAAAAATTATAACTCAAAGGTAATAAACTGAACTTTAAAGCGCTGTGAAGTTGAAAAATGGGTAGAAAAAATTATATCTATATATTTTTTTAATTACAAAAATTACTTTTACTTTATGGTAAAATTCAAAATCTAAAACCATTAAAATACAATATGGTTTACTGAATATACAAAACAATATGATCAATGGAAGCTAATGTTCATGAAACGAACTAAATCTATCTTCGTTAAAACTCTTAAATATTTTGAAGATTAAGGATAAAACATTAAATTTATTTAAAAAGTAACATATTACTATTTTTAAGTCTACAGAAGAATTATAAATTTGTATAACTATCACCGCAATAAAACAAAACTTTTAACGCCTTCGACGCAATTCGTGGCCTATAAAGTTCGTCAAAAAGTAAAAAACTACCGCCTTAAAGTAAACGTATAAGCAAGTAAAGCTCAGAAATGTGATATTCAGTCGCTTAAAACGACTTAAAAATATGCTTTGGTGTAGGCATGAAATATGCTGAATTGCGATGCTAAGTGCTTTTTGTTTAGATTAGGAACAAGTAAAACAGACGAATATTTGCGAGTAAGTTTTACTTACGTCATTAAGTAAGCGTAATAGCAAGTCAAAATCAGAAATAAATTTAAGTCGCAAAGCACGACTTACAAAAAAGACTGGCTGTATGCATCAAGTATGCTGAACTCAGTATCAATACTTTGAATTTATGAACAAGTAAAAGAAAACGAATATTCGCGAGTAAGTTTTACTTACGTCATTAGATGCTTAAATCACTTTTGCGAGCTTTTAATTTAAAGAATAAGAAAATATTGTGTTGCACTTTTGAATTTTCTAATGAGTAAAAACTATTATTAGTACCGTTGATTGAAAGAAAAAGTAAAGTAAGTTTGGTAATCAAAATATATTTTAATAAAAAAAACTTATATTTAAAGCTCGAAAAATCTTGTATGACTAGAGGAATTTATTAAAAGATTTCATATTTATTATTTACATTTATGAATAAATTATAAATTAATCAAGATAAGCCGTTGAGTATCATTTAAGACGCTTTTAATAAATTAAGATTTTTAAAACTATAAAAAATTTTAACGAAAGTAAATGTAAAAAAATATTTAATGATTTACCTGAACAAATAAATATAAATTTTGATGAAAACATATATAAGTTTCACCCTAAATGCTCTATAAGTTGTAAAAACTAAAAAAAAACACTTCAGTTTTAAATAAAATACAACAATATAATAACTAGATAAATACCAAACAAGTAGATAAATTCAGTAAAAAGCGAGTTAATTATAAGAACTTTTATAGATTCTGTTTAAAAACACTTAAACATTTTCAAGCAGAACTTAAAAGTAAAAATAAAGTTGTTATATAAACAAAATGTCTGTAATGTATTTAAGTTATATTTTAAAATAAGATACATAAAACAAATACAAAAGTATTGAACTTTAAAATAAGTGTTTTAAACAAAAAAAAAAAACTTAATGATTTATTTAAATAAGTTATAGCCTAAGTTTGAAAGAGGTTTAGTTAAAACTTTTGAACAAACTTAAATATTTTTAAGAATAACTGATGAGCAAAATTAAAAGACTAAATATCAAAATATAGACAAAAAGTTAATGCTTAACAACTTAAAGAAAAAAAAAGTTTCATTCATATTTAGATGCAACAGGGATTTAATATTAAGCACATAATTAATTGTGTTATCTGATTTCAAGCTGCTCGAAAAAATAAAGCAAATTAGGTTGTAAATTACAACTGTATCAAGTTTGTGTACAACTCGATATTAAAGAGGTTTTTTTTTATACAACAATTTATGGTAAAAAAAAACAATTATACAACAGTCGCGTTATTTGACTTGAAATTGCTGATAATCAAGTGACTTGAATTACAAAGTTACATTCCTATATATAGTAGTAAATTAAACAAAATGTTTTGGAAAAACATACGTAAAACACGAACAAAAATGAAATAGTGATCTACAGAAGAGTTGTAAACGGGTCTGAATCAACAAGAAAACCATTTCTTAATCATAAATCAACATAAACAGAAATAGAACATTGATTTCTGAAAATTATTTTTAGTAATGTATTATAGAATGAATTTTTACGTACAACCTAGTTTGTTTAGAAAACATAACACACTTTGTTAATCTTTAGTTGCAAGTAAAACTTGTTTACGTTAGTGATGATGTGGTTTACACAATATCATATATTTATTATTATAAATATTCTTATTTTTCGGAAAATGCAATTGACCTTAGTTATCTAACCTTAAACATAACGTGTTTCTGAACAAAACAACATAGGTAAAGTTAAAGAAAAAAATATTAAAAACAAACTTTACCTGCAAAAAAAATTGTTTTCTTGTTTAATTTATCTTTTGTAGTTTACATACAAATTATGATCTTTACCATCAATGATAAAAACATCTTTAAATTACAATCGCGTTGTAAGACTCAACAATAATTACGGTTATGCTTAAGACAGTTTTTAAAAAGACAAAACATTAAACTAGTCTTGGCGAGAATACATTGGTGATGTCACTAAACTATATCATTGTTAAAAACTTATCAGCAGTTTAAACTAAATACAACAAATGTTTTACGATTGTTATTTGTGTATATATGTAACCGAACAAACAAAACATCAGCAAAAGTCTACATAGCTTAAACTCGGACTTTCGTATGCTGTAAGACTAACTTATATTATCATGAAAGTTTGATTATACCAACTCTACCATCAAATAACAAGTCCACAGAGATCATATTAGACTCGGGTTTCGTTCTACTTTAAACTAAATGTATTAACTTTATATTGAGTTTTAATCCCAATAAAGAGCTCAACTAAAAAAAGGCAAATAGACAATAATTAGACAATTGCATATTGAGAGTTTTATTTAACACTGTGTTTCATGCAAAACAATGATCACGATTAAAAACTTTATAAAGTAAGATTGACAAAGCCATATATACTAAACAACACTAATCAACACTAACTATATTCTTACTACAACTGATTAAATTCAATGAGCTTGCTAGATTAACAAGACTCCAAAATGCTTAATGGCCAATTAAGTATAGCCTATTAAGTAAGTACAAAACAGATAAATAAATGAATAACTAGAAAACACAAATGTAACAATAATACAATTAAAAATAATAAAGACAAAAAAAATTGATAAATTAAAGAAAAAACAAAATAAAATGCAAGTACGTATGTATTATACTTATAAAATTTACTAATAAAATTTGTAAGAGCGGACATAACAACATTATGATTTTAAATGAAATTTAGCGAAGTGTCTGCAGTTGCCAATTTACTCTTTTCTGGAGTTGAGAGATGATTTTTTTGTCGGCAAATGCTATTTTAAGTCTTTCTACATTGGGTAGTGAGCAAACTTTGCTCGGTTTGCGTTGATTAATTTTATGTATTATCTTCCACTTAACGTTTTTCTTGGTCATTTCTTTGCTGAATTTGGCTGCCTGGATGAAGGAGCTCAGTTTCGTCGATTCTCTCAGATTTTTATTTCTGAAACTGTGCTTATGCTCGTTGTATATTATTTTAAAGTCTCCTGATGTAGATCCAATATAATGGTACTCTTTGTTGTTGTGTGTTACCGTGGCTTTGTATATAACACTTTTGGAACGGCATTTACCCTTGGGCATGATGTTTTAACTCTGCAGTTGCAAGTTGTTTCATTTTTCTCTTGGTTTTTGCTCGCCTCTATGATTTTAAGATTCGATTTGCTAATTTTTGATTCTATGTTTGGCATACATGAGTAACTAATTTTGATAATATTTCTGTTCAGAATTTTATAAAGAGGTCCGTTTTTGGGGAAGTGTATGTCCACTAACTTAAGAAAATCTTTTCCTAATTTGGTTAGTAAAGTTAAACTAAATGGAGGATAGTATTATAATACTTTCTTTTTTCTTCTTCCTTTTCTTTTTTTTGTCAGCTGTACTATCTTTTTGATTTGAACATTCTAGGACTTTATTAAAGCCACTGTTTTATAACGCTTCTTTGTACGGTTCTTTGTATTTGTTAAACATGGATTTTTCTTTTGACAGAGTAGACAAAATATTTTGTATCATATTATGTAGTTTGCTTTTGACACTTGGTGGATGGTTGGAATTTATATTAATGTATTTTTTCTTTCGCATTAGATTTTCTGTAGGGATGGTAAATCTCATTTTGTAGATCAAGTGAAATACCCAGGAAATCTACCTTACTGCTTTCTAGTTGAATCTTGATTCTTAAGTTTTGTTCCGGGAAAACTGCTCTAAATATCCTTTCTTGTATTTTCTATGATTCTTTTAGAACGTTTTTTAATTATCAAATGGCCATCATTCCGGTACAACCCGAAGTTTTCATTACATAAAAATTGGCTTAAACTGTTTAATAGGAACAAGCCGATCAATTCGCAAACTTCAGCGCCATGGTAACTTCCAATCGGCACGTCAAATAGGTTTTTTTTTGCAGCCTTTTTGATCCAAACTTTGTTGTCATGTATAAGGACTGTCATGCAAGAGTGCAGTATAATTTCTATTTCTTTGCTGTTATTTTAGTGTACATCTTTGCAAATTCGATAGATTTCAGTAACAGGTTTTTTGATAAACTTGGATAAAACTCTTCTATATCAAATTTTATGAATGTGTAATTGCTTTTGTTGGTGATTTTATTAAACTGTGTTATAAAATTGTTGGTGGTTTTCTTTAATTTTAGGGATTATTTCGTCTAAAATGTTTTACTAATTATTCCAATACTTGATTTTGCTGGATTCTGGAGTCTGCATTTTAAGTTACAAGGAAAGTTTTCCTTGTGGTCGTCTTTAAAGGTAATGAATGCATTATTGTCACTGAAAAATTTTATTAGTATATTACATACGTACTTGCATTTTATTTTATTCTGTTTTAAATTTGTTAGTTTATTTTGTCATTATTATTTTTAATTGTATTGTTTTTGCATTTGTGTTTTCTAGTTATTTATTTATTTATCTATTTTATATTTATCTAATAGGCTATACTAAATAGTCATTTAGCATTTTGGAGTCTTGTTAATCTAGCAAGCTCACTTAATTTAATCAGTTGTAATAAGAATATAATTAGTGTTGATTAGTGTTGTTTAGTATATATGGCTTTGTCAATCTTACTTTATAGAGTTTTTAATCGTGATTATTGCTTTGCACGAAACACCGTGTTGAATAAAACTCTTAATCTGAAATTGTCTAACTAATGTCTACTTTAAAATAGTCAGTCAGTTGTTTTGGTTTACTTTTTTTTTGTAAAAATTTTGTAAAAAAATAAAAAAATATATGTTAAGAGAACTGTATATTTAGATGAATTTGAGGTAACAAAAAATTTAAGGTAACGTAGATAAATTGATGATTATGTTTAATTTTCAATAATTTCTGAACATAAAAAGTTTTAAAAATACTTAAATTTAATTTTAGATTGTACATATTGTACATAATTAAAAGTAATGATAAAAAGAATACTTAAACAACAATTTTTAAAAGTAAAATAATCTCCTAAGCTACTTATCTTTTTATAAAAACTTAGTAAATTGAAGAAAGTTTTAACTATATTAGGTTACCTTTCAAATCTTAAATTAAAAAATTCGACAATATTGAGCTGAATTTACTGAAAACAAAATTATTATGCAAAAGTATTTTACATAAAACCTTTAATAATATCAGGGTAATGCAAATTTATGAACATTTAGAAATTGGTTAAGTATTTTTTGTCTTAGTCTACGAAAACATGATAAACTGAACAAGATTTAACTATACGAAACCAATTGAATTAATGTCGCGTTGTACGACTCAAGAAAGGATGGCTTTTCATAGAACATCAATCGCAAAACTGTATTAATTTATATACAAAAACCATTAAAATTACTTTTGTAAGATACTTTTTTGACGTCAGTAAAGTAATTGAAAACTTTTAGTTAATTAAACGTATGTTTTATATACATTACATACAATCTTTATACTAATCATTATTCATTAGAAGCTAGAAAGTGCTGATATTTTTGTAGAAAGAGTTAGTAACGTAATGAAAAAATATTGGTTTATAATTTTATAGAAAAATTATGAAGAGAACAATTTATTAATTAATGATAATTGTATTTGTTTTTTTTTTAGTTATTTATAAAGAATTAAAATACTTTGCTAAATACGCAAAATCTATAAAATTATTCTAATAAGTTTGTGGTACTTTTTTTTTTATCAATTGCGATATAAGTTATTTAAAAATACTTATTGAATTATGTTATAAAATATTTAAATTGATAATTTTTTATACCCCAAAACGCAAGTAAGATTGTTTAAACTAAAAATTTTTAAGCTATCTAATTAAGTTTTGAAATTTTAATAGAAAAAATATACTTAAGTATAAAAATATAAAGTTTTTTGTATATTTTGTTTTTTTTTGTTATATGCTTTGGATCTTATCAATATTTCTTCATAAAATCTTTTATTTAAACTACATTTAAATATATACTTTGAATAAACAAAAATTTAATAAGAAACTTACTCTAACTACAGTTGTTCTTTATATTTTTATATATATTAAAGTTGTTAAAGTTCTTGTATAATTAAAATAATTGTTTATCCATCTACAAAGATTTTAAGAATCTATAATTACTTCTCACTGACGTCAGAAAATTAATAAACATTTTGAATTAATCCTGATAGTCTTACATGATTTCCTTATCAACTGACTAAACTAACTTTTTATAATATTAATAGTTCAAATTGAACAATTTACTTTAGTCAAATATAACAGTATGATTTTTTTTTGCTTAACAACAGTTTATACTGAAACGAAATCAAGTAAAACATGTATGTAAATTTTGTTTTTTTATTTCTTTACAAGTAAGGTTAAAAATTTAATTTATATGAGCTATGTAATATTTAAAGATCGTAGATCATATGAACCTTTAAAACTAAAGTTAAAAAACTGTAGCAGTTTTCTTACAGTATCTCAGTATCATAAAAAAGGATAAAGAAAATTCAAGTTTATATTTTGGTTTATGGTGTAATAAAAATATTAAAACATTAGTGTTACTGTAACAAAAAAATAAAATTCAAAGTATTTTTAAAATCAGTATTAGTCACAATTAGTTATAAAAACTATATATAGAAAAAAAAGTATTATTTTCATTCTAAATTTGTTGAAAAAAAAAATTAATATTAACAAAATTTTTTTTTATCTTTTTTATTTTAAGCATAAAGTAAACACTTTTGCTAAATAAGTTAGTTTTTGATTTAAAGTAGATAAAATCAAATCACTTTGATTAAAGCCTTAGATTTTTAGAAGAACTTTGGTATTTATATATACAATTTATGTTGTTATCTCTAATGCATTGAGCAAGTTCCAATCAATTAAAGTTTTATTTCTTAATAGTATTATATTTTGAAACTTGCCTCATTTATGCAATCTACGCGCTGATATTAGTCTAATATTAAACAGATAACTAGAAATATGAATTATAGTCGCGTTGTACGACTTAAAAATATTTTCAAAATGTAGAAAAATACTTAATTTTAAAATACATAAAAACATATATAGAAATAGTAAAATGGTGTTTGCGAGAACAAAACATTGACGTCAGTATATAATAGTAAATTAAGATTAAGCAAAACAAATGAACAATTTTCTGATTCAGCTTAATTTTAAAAGAGTTTAATCTTGTATAGTAACTAGATCTAATTTCTCTTGTAGAAATGTAATAGTATTTATATAGTTTAATATTCAACGTATAATAATCCATTAAATTACGTATAAAACGTGTATTGTTTTCATAAAAAGTCAATTTACTAAACAATAAAAACTTTATCATATTTAGAACGTACGACATTATCAAGTATTATACTCTTTAATAAGAAAGCCTAAACATGCTTCAGTAGGGTCATTAAGTTTAAATTTAACTAAGAAAAGTTATTTTTTTTTCGTTAAGAGACTGAAACAAAGTCAAATAACTTTTTGAGAAAAACAAAATCTAGTTATTAAGTTTAACATAAATGTTAAGTAAATATATATACAAGTTTCAATAAAAACTTTTAAAATTAGAATAAAATGAAAATAACTACACATACTTTACTGTAAAATATTTTATTTAATATTTTCCTCATATTACTTTTAATACTGGTTTCAATATTAAGTTATGAAACTAATAAGATTTTTTATTTATTATTTTAAGGTAAATTATTATTAAGGTCAAACTTTGTTTCGTTAGTAAGTTTTTTTAAAGAGTTTAAGCTTGTTACTTTTTTACATCATTATAAAATATCAAATGTAAGTAATAAAAATATCTAAAAAATAACTTTTAGACAAACAGCATATTAATAAATAGGTTCTGGATTTCTATCAGGAAGGTATTGAATTATAATTTCAATCACCATGGCGCATTTCAAAAAACTATATCTCAAAAACGTAAACTTGTGTCAGATTAGTTTGCTTTCTGGTTGACTTTTATTATGATAATTGAAATTCAACTTAATGGAAAAGCAGTGAAACTTGTATTCCATTACTTTTCTTCTTCCTGCTTAAATTTTACGTTGAAATGTACTTGTAAACGATAGTATTTAACAACTTTAATTAGATCATAAATCTAAACTAAGAACAATAAGTTTATAGCAAATAATTTATGTTATTTCAATCTTTTAAAAGGAATGTACTAAATATAATAATTTATTTTTAAGTTTTTATACAATCGTTATAAATTTTTTTGTAAGCCTAGTAACTATAAAACATTAATGTACAAGAACTTCTTGAAATATTCTTTTTTTACTGCAGTTATTATTTATGTGTAACTTAAAACTAAAAATCGTATTATAGATTAATTTCTTTAATTTCATATGTTGGAAATAAAATAATTATACTCAATATATAGTTACCTAATGATTTAAGCTTAGAAACGAATTAATAATTAGTTTGAAAAAGAAACTAACAATAATTGCAATTCTAGTTTGTTTATCATAAAACCATTCTAAATAAATAAGTACATTATAAGCTAAATTAATGTTCAAACAGTAAGTAAATAATTTACGTCAATGATAATTCTCACAAACATCAGTTTGCACTTTTTGTATAAATTAAAACATAATTCACTTAAAAACATATTTTGACTTTTCGAGAAATTTTGAAGTCGTTTGGAACGCGACAGTAATTTTTATATTGTTATACTAATTATTATTACAGTTACACAAAAACTTAATTTTTTTATTGACAACCAAATTATATAAAATATATTTTGTTTTGAGAGGCATTCAAACTGATTCTGAAAAACCATATTATAAACTTTTTTTACTAAAGATATGATAACTGATATGATTTACTAAATGATAGTCTATTTCGTGTTGTACGATTTTAAAGTAAGTTGTATGAGATAAAAAGTTTAAGTATGACGGTTAGAGAAATTAAATAAAGTGTGTATGCTGGTGTTTCTGGCAAAATTTTATTAAGGCTAATAAAAACTTTACAGATATTTTTAGTGACGAATTAGATCTAATAACCAAAAATCTTTTTTACAATGTAAGATGTATCAATTTAAACAATGCAACTTCCTTTTTTTTGAGAATCTCTAAATTCATCACATATTTTCATACGTAAAAAAATGAAATTAAAGGCAAATAAAAACAGCAAGCAAACAAATTTAGCATATGACAATAGAATTTAAATTAAAAATGATTAAAACACGTTATTCGATGATCCGATGGGCTCTTTTTTTCAGCGCTGAGCTTTGCGACTTTGCAGGACTATACGTCCTAAACAGCCTTAAATCTATTTATAACACCAACGAGATCGTCTTATACAGAAATGATGGCCTCGCATTTACAGAACGGAAAAGCAAACTATCTCTACAAAATATCAAAAGTAAACAATTATTTACTTTTTAACGATAGTGGTGTTCAAAATAAATACCGAGGTTGGCACAACTTTATGTCATTTCTTAGATAAAACTTTAAACCTGACTAAAAATATATAAAAACTATATTGTAAAGAAAATTCAGAAGTAAGATATTCAAATAGCAAATCAAGCCATCTAAAACTTATCTTGAAAATAGACCATCCAAAAATTAACAAATATTTAACAACTAAGTTGCCACATACCAAAACGCTTCAGGGTAGATTTATATTTGTTTAAGATTTCTTAACATAAAGTCAGGAAACAGAGTGTTATTGTTAAATTTTTGCTTGCTGTTTAAACATCCACAAAGTAAATAAATTTTTCTTTAGTAAAATTAGCTTTAAGTCTACTTTATTTAAGTCCTAATATTTACTTTTATTAAAAAATCGACAGCTTTTAATAACTAGACTTTATTCTATTATGTAACTAAACTGATCACAAAAAGTAAAAAAGGAAATATTACAGATTAGAACTCAAACTAATTTAGAAAAAAAACATATTCAATAACATTACTCAACAAACTAAAAAAAAAAACAACATCACATTTTCAGAAATATTATAACGTAACAATCAGCACGCGTACTTCTTTGTCCATTCCCTGCAAACTTCATCGTGCTTTTCGCGGTTTTTTAGGAACTGTTCCGCTATTTCCGGCACCAGGGGTCGGTGAGGGTCGCAGTCGGTGAGAAAAGTCCGGATGGAAAGCAGCAAAGTGGCGACCGTGTAGCCGGAAATCCACTTTGTGTCGAGGACGTCAACGCATATCTTACCCTTGCTATCCACGTTGCAATGGTAAACTTTGGTCTGGAAAGTCACTCTCGGCTGCTAAAACGAGTAATCTTTGGGAAAAACGAGGCGTAGCGCAAATTTACCTCCCTCGAAAGGGCTGTCCGGAGGTCCTTCTATCACGCACTGCCACTCGAACAAGCTGTCACCCTTCAAAGCTACGCTACAACCCGTTGGAGGGTTCCTCAGGTTTTCGGCGAGTTACTTCTCGAGTCTCCTTGCTGCGACGTCATTGTCGCTGTCCAACTCTTTTCCGTACATTAGATTCAAAAACTGCCGAGAAGTTACGAGTTTTGGGAGTTCCGGCGGCTTTTCAGATTTGACTTGTGTTTCAGCGTCCTACGCAGAACTTTCAGGAACAAAGGTGTTTGTAGCCAACGGGGATGCAATCACTTCAAGGTCTCTGATCATCGAGGTTGTTTGATTGTGTTGGAACTTATCATTAGTGAATTCCGCCACATTGTTCAGTTTGATTGGTTTTGCTGAATGTTGAGTTACTGATAACTCGTGAAGTTTTGACGGTGTTAACGACATTTTACTGAAAAAATAAATATATAGTTAATTTTTTATATTGATTTATCAATTGTAAATTATTTTGAGGTTGAAGTAAGATTCCTTCTACTAGTTAGAAGAAACGGTTCAGATTTAAATTGAAATGAATTTAAAATTAAACAACATACCTATTATAATACAGTTTATTTAATTTGAAAGTGGAATATTTTATACAAATTAATAAGAGAAGTAAATAAATGCCGAAAGTTAAGTTTAATTATAAAAATAAACTAAAAAGATCAGTGTCTAAATTTAAAATTTAAGTTTTTATTCACCACTATAAAACTGATTAGAATTTTATTAAGTCATTATAAATAAGTTTTAAAACTAAAAAATACAAACAAAACTAGTTTAAAATTACTTAACATTTTTTTTGCTACTACCAACGAATTTAGAACTCAAACTCAAAATTTTAAATACATCTTTCTTTTTTTTACATACATTTATAAATACTTGCAACTGATTTTGTAAACATTGATTTATCAAATCATTAAATTAACCATCGAATATATGTGAATGGTATAGCGACAATTATTTCTTTTTTAAACATTTTGTTTACAGACTATTAAGCTGAATGATTATAAGTATTTTTATATGCAATATCGAGTTTCGGTTAAACTTTTCAAGTAAACCTTTTCAAGTAAAATAAAATACTAAACTTCACATAACAATGTGTCTTATCTATAATGTTATTAATCATAATCATAATCATGCAAGAAAGTCTTAACAAAAACCTAAAATTCTACACATTCGAAAATTCAAGCTTATCAGTGTATAATATGGTAAAACTAGTACTAGCTTTTAGGCGAACTGAATTTAACTATTATAATGAGTCAAAAAAAAAATACTGTGTTAAAAACTTTTTATGAAAAATGTTTAAAGATAACTATACCTTGTAATTTATCTAAATGTAGTTAAAAATTATTTTAATCTCTTTTCGCTGAAGTATGTGAGTTAATTTGGCTGTAAATTTTACAGGGGCTAAAAAATATCTTACCAAAATTAATAATTGGATGATATAAAGACGATCGACTTATAGCTGTCGAAAAGAAACTAAGCAATGTAGAAATATAATAATTAAAGTAAAAAATGCGAAGATTTACTAAAAGCATAGGCATGAATTTAATTATAGAAAACCTCTTTTTGAAGATTGAATTTTTAAATTTAAACTTTAACCTGTTGAACCATACGTTTTACCTATACTGAAAAGACAACAACAATATAAAATATATAAATTCAAAATTAAACACTCACCAACCATATTCAACCAAATTCGAAAAACTTTAAGGCCAGATTTTTAAATAATTCAAGTAACAAAAACATGTTCAACTACATAAAAACGACTATAATAATTATTTAAAGATAAGTGGATACAATTATGCAAAAGGTATGTAGTGATGTGCTGGTTGATTTCTGCGTAATAGCTTGATTATAAAAACAACATATTGAGCAAAAATTAATTCTAAAAAAGAAAAAAAGTTATTTTCTATAAATAAAACAAAACTGTAGCCTACACTTTTTGTTTAAATTCTAATAAAAATATTACTGTGTCAAATAACGAAAATATAATGAAATAATGAGAGTTTAAAATACAAATAAATAATACAAATAATGTGTATATAGATATTACACCATTTTTTTAATGTAAACAAATGATTAATTATAAATTAAATTTGCTAAGTAGAATACAATATAAATGTTAAGTATCAAATAAGTAACAAGTATTGTTATTTTATGTAAATTTAAATCTTTTTTTTTTGAAATATATAGTTTTATCTTTTGTTTTTATATTTAAAAATAAAGTAAACAAACTTTTATAAATGGAAAAGTCCCCAGTCTGCTTTTAACTAGAAGCAATATCAAAAAATAGCCATTATAGTAAATGTATTTGGTACCTCTCGTATCTTTACGATCTCTCGCACTTCTTCTGTGAACACAATGTTCGTAAGTAAGCGAGAACTTATTGTATATTTAAAATAAATATAAATTATCTAAGAATTAATACTTTTTTGATTAGAAATGTTCTCTAATAGTATAAAAAGTACTATGTTAACAGTCATTTTGTTAGTGTTAGACTAACTTACTAAAATATATTTTCATATTTAAAAATTAGTCTAACTAACAGTCTCGTTTAACGACTTATAAATACTTCTGCCCTTTCACGGTACACTAACAAACCGCAGACATGTATTAAAATTAAAAAAAGTATAAAATAGTTTGTGTGACAAAGTGTAAATGACGTAGTTTAGTTATAAGTACATTTTTAGAAAATTTCAAATTTTTAGAAATCATTGCTCGAGACTTAACTGACTGAATTTTTATTAGTTTTAAATACTTGTTTTAAGTATTAACTTTAAAGTTGCAACAACTAAACGTTATAAATTTTCTATTTATTGTATCTTTATAGTATCTTATGTATTCTTTTTATTGCGTTAAGTTTAATTTAACTTTCTTAAAGTATATCATTTCGATGTTTAATAGAATTTTAAAATGAATGCGTTTTGATTATCTAATTTATGCTCAAACTTAACATATATTTGTTTGATATCAGATAATTTTGATAATTTCAAGAAGTTGATTCCGTTTAAATAAGTTTGTAAAATAATCTTATTTATTGTAACAACTTAGTTTCACTAATCGCAAAATAATGTAGAACAAAAACCATTATGGATTATTGAGAATTATAAAATGTACTTGTATTTCCTGTTGTTTGAATAATTTATGACTTATTGATAGTTTTAGCACAATATGATGAGGCTTTTATAAGTTTAAAACAGTATAGAGTTTACACAATAATTATTTTATACATTATAGCAATATTTGCAATGCACTTTAAAATTAGTTTATTGTTTTAATAAAACCTATGTAAAAATGTGCAAGTTTGTGAGATTAAATTAGGAAGACTAAATTCAAAGTTTGTTGGAATTACTTTAATTATTGTTTAGAAACAAATCTGCAAAAAACAAATCTGCAAAAAGTTTTGAATTCGGTAATTTTAGTAATGAAATAAAAATGAAGGAGTTGCTTACTTGTGGAGATACTTACCTTTTTACAGGTAAAATGGTTATTTATGAAAACTCATTTCTTTATAAACGATTTATGTTTGCTTTTTTTGCTAAATTTCGTAGACATATATACTATTTTATTCTTAACCTTATAAATAAAAGTAAGAATACCAAAAATTAAACTTTTCTTATAATGTCCTTACTTTTCTCATTTTGCTCAGTTTTTAATCAACGAATATCAGTCTGGAGTGAATTGAATAATTGTTTTTTTTTACATTGAAATGCAATCAATTTTTCTTTCAACAGTTTTCCTATTTTGCAACTTTCAATCAAGGCTTTGATCTCAGCTTCCATAGACATTTACTTTATATTTTACAATATCTTTATTCAAATAGAACAATATGAACTAAAAAATACTATTATCAAAAAGTTAATACAAACATTACAATTATGGATTCGAAAATGTTTGTAAAAACGTTTGTGCTATAAATGTTTAATGTTTGTGCTATTAATGTTTAAACAGATAGTAAACTGCTCACGTCACTAAGATACAACACGAACACCAGTTTGCATTTTTCGTATAAACTCAAACGAATTTAATTAAGAGTGCACTTTTATTTTCGAGGAAATTTGAAGTAGTTCAACGCAACAAAAATTTTGTTTTTCTTATAATTTTTATTACATTTACGGATGTATTTTAGTTTGTTATTCACAACCAAGTTGAATTAAATATATATTTTTAAAAAGTTTTAAAACTTATTTTAAGAAACAATTAACTCTTTCTACTCTAAGCTTTATTTTAAATTAACTCAACTAAACTTAGCTGATAGTTATTATCTTGTTGTACGACTTTAAAGTAAGGAGAAAGAGCTAAACGGTTTAACTACCAAAGTTAAAGGAAATTAATTAAATAATATAAGTTGGTGTTTCTGGCGAAATTTTATTGACGCTACTGTAAAATATTAAAGGTAAATTTAGCAAACAGTTTCGAATGATTTTACAAGCTTTCAAACATTTTATTAAAATATTTAGAGCAAAAAACCAAAAAATCTGAATATTGGTTGTAGAACTTAAATGTATAATTGTATAATTCAATTGAAATTCAATTTTAAATATACGAAAATCTAAAATCTTTTTTGCAATTAAAGGTTTAGCTAAAAGTTTTATTTTTGTATAGTGTCTTCGAGAAAATATTTTTTATTAAAATTTGAATACATTGAAAGTAAACTATTACCACAAATTTACATTTCTTGTAAATCAATAGATTTTTTCCTTATATAACTATAACCACTGACCGATTGTTCGGTCGTAGTTAGGTCAGGTGATCGCCTTAGTTTGTGACCGCGTCATGCGTTTTATGTCGTCCATCGATAAGCGTTTGGACGACATGAAATCTTAGTTGAATTATATATATATATAATATTATAAAAATGTTCTAATGGAACGATCGATAACTTTAATGTATTGAGCTTACTAATAATCTAGTGTCTAGAAAACAACTTTAAGTGAATGGTGATTTTATATACATTTAAAAACAAAACACGACAATGAGATAAATTAACGTGATGAAGTTCTACCACAACTGACTCGAGGTTTTCTTAAGCTTAGTGACTGTACGCTGGTTACGATTTACAAAACTCGAGCAATTCCATTCCCTTTGCCCGATCCGTCAACAACCCAAACATCCTTTTAACACACTAAGAAAAACTTATTTATTTCTTTACTCTCTTCTCTACATACTACGTCACGCACAAAAGTTTTTCTGTAATTTTCCACATAAAACTTATTGACTCCTTTGATATAATTTCCATTTTACTTATCTTTGACTCCTTCATTGTACTTCTAGAAACAAGTAGCAAACTACTACTTCTTATACTACCCTTCCTACATTACTTAATTGATTTGTATTTATCTTCTGAGTGCTAAAACATTTGAAGTTATTTTCTCGTTCTAGCTTTTGAAACAAGTAGAAGCTACTACTTCTTATATAACTAAAATCGGGCACACTGTCCGACTTATAAAATCTCTGTTCTTGCATGCATTACTAAAATTAAAAACTTTGTTAACTTTATCTAATAATAATAAACTAGTGCTTGATGGAAAACGTCACTGAGATATTATTTTCAAAATTTTCCAAAATTTTAAGCTATGTACATTTATACTGACATATTTGTGTGTATAGCTTGAAATATAAAAACAAATAAAAACAAAGTTATTCAAGAAGTACAGTGGCCTCTCGCATCTTTACGCAATTCTGACGTTACGCACTCTCGTTTTGTTACGCATTTTAGATTTCTAAAAAAAATAGAAAATAAGAATTTAATTTTTTTTAATACTGTAAAAATTAGACTTATTGTATATTTTTAATTTAAAATATGATTTTAAATATGTTTGAATTAATATTTTTGCATTTTTAGTTTTGCCTTCTATAAGGAGCCTATTGTACTCTATTGCTTTTACCTTTACAGCTTAGGTGTTTTATCACCCCTCCTTTTATACCTTTTAATAAATAAAAATTTTCAAATTCTCAAATTCTTATGGCATGAATTTCATTCCTACTCAAAAGATCCATTAATATATGTATAATACAATGCAAGACAAGTTTATCTTGATGCGGTCAAAGGTCAAATTAAAAAAATTTGTAGTAGGATAAACAATTTTTACTTTTTAGTAAACATTTTTTATATTTAAATATTTTTGTTTGTTCAAAAAAAGAAATCATTTACACCATAAAATGCATATTTTGTATAAGGCTATAGAAACAAATTTTGATATAGACACCACACCATTTCTTAATTGTAAACAAATGCTTAATTATAAATTGAATTTGCTAAGTAGAATAGAACACAAATGTTAAGTATCAAATAAGTCACATATAAACAAAGATAATAATAAAATCTACTTATTATTAGATTAGTAAAATTTTTCTACAAGTATTATTATTATATGTAAATTTAAATCCTTTTTTTAATACATGTATAGTTTTGCCTTTTGTTTTTATATTTATAACTAAAGTAAAAAAGTGTAAGGCTAAGAAAGTCCTCAGTCTGCTTTTAACTAAAAGCAATATCAAAAAACAGCAATTATAGTAAGTATATCTCGTATCTTTACGATCTCTTCTAACTTTATGCAATTTTCTTATCGACACCAGGTGTATGAATAAGCTATAGGTTACTGTATGTATGTTTAGTTTTTACTGATAGATAGATTAAAAAAAAGATAAACAGTGAAAATTTGAATCTATTTTGATCTGTTGTGTTAAGCATTTTATACAAAATGAACATTTTAATTCCTACGTGTACAAAAAATGAATGTGTAAAACAGCAGCTTTAATAAATAATTAAAATATAACAAAAAACATTAAAGTAAGACAGTCATTAATTCATTATTTATTCACTATTATAGTTAATTCTATGCGTTTTTATTTAATTATTGTGCTTTACTTTTGTGCAAAATAAAAAAACATTTACATTTAGTTTATTTACTAAATAGTTATTTTGAAAATAGTTTACTAAATCAAAGCACTCTTTACATTCTTATTTTAGATAATAATTTGCTTTTGTTGAAGGAACTGAGAAAAAAACACTCGTCTAATTTTTAATTATAATGATAATTGTTTTAAAAAATACAGTTTTAATAAATTCAATGCTAGGTAGTTAATCAACTACATTTCTATGGATTTTTTTAAATAAAACAAACAAAACCGTTTTAGTTAATTTGTTTTTGACTAAAAATTTGATGTAAAAAATCAACGAAACGCTAAAACTTATTTGAAAAAATATTTCTTTAATTTTTGTTGAATAATTTTATGTCTTGCACGCTTAAAATATACTTTTGTTAAAAGCAATTATTAATTTTTATGAACAACTAAAATTAATAAAAACAAAATTTAAAAAAAATTCCAGGATAAAGTGAATCTATTTGGACACTTTCCGTTTCAAATAAAAGACAAGACTACTTATTGAGCATTTAAAAATTAGCATTTACTAACTATGTGATTTACATTTAGGTACAGTTTACAGTCTGTACTATAAGTAAAAGGAAAAAATTATGATGTGCAGTCGCGTTTAACGACTTAAAAAATCTAAATGTTCTATGTATCACCTATTATAAGACCTTGTGAAAATAGACAAAAACTGTAAAATAATGTTTACTTGCATGTATTAGTAAGTATTTGAACTATTTTGAATAACTGAAATGAAATAGCATTAAACGTTTTACAAGTAGTTTAAACATAGAAAAGCTATCACGATATTAAGTACTGTACAGTGTACTAAACAACAAATTGAAAATAAGGATGTTTTGTTTTTTTGGAAATAAATATATATATATGCATAAAATAAGGTTATTGTTCAAACTTAAACACCTTCTGAAGAGCACACTTGAAGGGCATTTAAATAATTTTTTTGAAAAATACGATAAAAATACTGATACATATGTTTCATAAAACTTTAAATTTTTCGTAAAGCTTTAATCATCAGCCAGTTATATTCAAAATAAAAAGTACTGTACTAAACAAAGATGCAAAAGTTATGCAAAAAAACGTAAATTTTCTTAATATTTAATATTGCAATTTAAATGTTACAAAATAAAATGAAAGTAAATAGCTAAAATAAAAAAATATTTTCAAACATTATACTCGTATGTTGAGCGCATAAGATTGCAAAGAATGTTCAAATTTAATAAATTTGCAAGCACAAACTTTTTAACGTGCCGATGACCTTATATGCACGTGATAAAAAAATTGATTCTTATTTTAGCTTAACTTAATTTAAAGATCATTAACAAAAAATATCAAGTATATTTAAGGGATGTAAAAAAAGTATTACATCATTTATAATTAGTTAAGTTACTATTTGTTAGTTTTCTTGAAATGTATAAAAGTAGCTCTTTAGTGTCCAGCTCATCTATGTTTCTTAAATAGTAGTAATTTTTCACTTCTCGCTAATCTACGCAATCATTTGTCTACGCAATCTTGGTTAATTAAGCATTGGAAAATTCTTAAATCATGCATAAAACAATTTGAAAAGTCTTTGATAGTTTAAGTTTATTTATGTATTGAGTTAACATAATGTTTTTTTATGTTTTCGAAAAAAAATAAAAAGAAAATAGATTTCAATAAAATTAATGTTTTTAAACTTTTTGGCTGTGCCTTCGATAAGGAAAATCAACACCAACAAGAAAAACAATCTACTTCAACCCACTCTACTGCCAGTCAGTAAGGACTTATGTAGATAAATCTTTATGCAACTAATAGGTAATTACTTTTGGAAGATCACAAGCTAAACAAAGAATTATATAGAAACAGTTGTAAAATCTCACTTAACTGCATTAGCAATATTGAGAAATTAGTTTAAAATCATAACCAAAAGTATTTGAAAATTAAAAGCGATGCAGAAAATAAAGCACTTTGCGACCAAATAACACAAACTAAAAACATTAATAACAAGTACTTAAATGTAGATTTCATACAGAAAGAAACAATAAGATCAGAATAAGCGCAGACTACTATGAGTTTTTTCTTCGTTATAAATTTAAACTTATATTAGAGTTTCACAATACAAACAAACTTAATTACTTTATTATAAGATTTTTAGTTATA
Organism: Thalia democratica; assembly: GCF_965202585.1. Classification (NCBI taxonomy): domain Eukaryota; kingdom Metazoa; phylum Chordata; class Thaliacea; order Salpida; family Salpidae; genus Thalia; species Thalia democratica. Next base: position 83,267,565 of record NC_139167.1, read on the forward strand.
TAAATAAATCAAATAACTTTTACTTATATTTTATATTTAACTATCGCTAATAATCTAAAGTTTTTGTGTTTTTAGAAACCTGTGAAACAATGAATTTCAAAAGATATTAGGCAATTTTTAAATTTGTTTCTACTAGTAATTGTGAGAAACTGTTTTAGCAAATCTATATTTTAAAAACCTTTAACTTTTCATAATAAGTATAAATTTGTTTTGCTTTATTTACTAACATCATAATTTGAAAGAAAAAAAGCAAAATAATAAGTTTTTGACACTTAACTTTTATAGTTAAGTTTATTATATAATATATCTTATTTAGCTTTAAAGATAATTTACCATTGGCTAAAAAATAAGTTAAATATAAGTTTTAGTAAATGACAGGTTCTAAATACTAAAACAACGTCTATCTCTACTTTTGACTTATTAAACAGTATACACTTTGGTTTTAAGAACTTATAATTGAAAAATGATAATTTTAAATGAAATCACCACACTAATTACTATTACTAATTTTTATTAATTGTTTTATTTATAGTTCCATATATACTGATACTGATGTTCTTAAAAATTGTATTTCATATAAATTCGCCCTAAATTTGAATGTAACTTGCCAATCTGGTCTCCGTACTTGAAAAATATATATTAAGTGTATAGAATCTCTTCAAAAAAAGTACGCAATAATTTTAACCTCTGCAATACTCATTATATTTTTTACATTGACGAGTATTACAAAACTTTATATTTAATCTTTAAAATTCAAAAGACTTATACTTTTCCTTATACTTTTTAAAACAAGTTGTCTACAATTAATTACAATCTATTTTTGAACCTTCTTAATATAATTAATTACATAAAAAATAAATCAAAAAATTCATGCAGTCATAGTTATTTTTCAGTCTAAATGTGGAATTAGCTTTCAAACAAAACTAATTTTTGAAAAAAAAAAAACAACTTTGATACCCTATAGCAGGGGTCGGCAGGCAGTTGGTGCTCGCGGGCCAATTTTCAAGTTTTCAAAATCTTCGCGGGCCATAGTTTTAGTTTTAGTGATATTTGAATAATTTTTGGACTTTTGTTTTGGTCACACCAGAGATAGTTTTACTTTTATTCACTTAATTACTTTAAACTTTAAATGACTTTTAGCTACACATAGAATGCCTATTTAATATATAAATATCTGTTATAATAAAATTTACATTGTTTGATATATTTGAGTCTTAATAAAATATGTACTTTCTTTAGTACTTAATAAGTTAAACTTAATAAAATACATTTATTATTTTACTTACAACCTAATTTTATATAGAAACCGAGCTAGAGAAACATTTATGGGTCACTTTTATAATTTTTTTTGTATTATAAACCACCGTTTCATATCGAAAAATGTTAACTTTAGAAAATATTTTTTGCGTCTTAAATAATCTTAAGTAGCCAAAGTAATTACTAAAAAAATATACCTTTAAGAGTAATAACTTATTTAAATAATTTGTGTTTGCGTTAGCAAAATGTTTATGTTTATTTCTTCAATATGAACAAAAAGTCGCATTTAGGAGATGTCTGAAGATTATAAAGCCGCATAAATCAAATAAGGACTTAAATCAATCTGTTAAGATGCGAGAACTGATACAACAGATATTGCTAATTTTAGAATTTTTATTATAGGTGTATTTACTAATTTGTACATTTTAGAAGAATTTCTAGGTTTAGTTCCAATACAAAGCACAACAATAGATAAAGACAATTTAAAAGCAAAGGTACAATGCATCAATATAAATTTTTTAAAAGTACAACTTTTTGCTTCTTTTTTTAGTATACAATTAAGTTAATGCTAAAAAAACTGTCTTAAATAGTATAATTTAAAAGATACTGTCAAGATACTTTATATGTGTTTTCTAATAAAAAATATTTATTTGGTAGATTTTTGTGTCAAATCGAGCTTTTATTACTTTACATAAAAAATTGTTTAAAATTCCAGGTTTTTTCTATAATTCTCAAACTCAAGACTTTTTCAGATTTTTTAAGTATAAATTTTTTAATTCCGAGCTTTTCCGGGATTTTGTCAACACTATCTGTTCACACTTATATGTATACAATTAGTATAAATAAAAATTCAAATTATATCTTCTGCAGAACTTAAAATTTTAAATATATTTTAATTCAAACCAACACTGTTTATGAAAAAAACATACATCATAAATCTAATTTACGACTCTTTAAATTAAAAAAGGCAATCGGAGTCACTAAAACTAGCGTGATAGTTTAGAATACAAAAAAAATTCAAGCCAAAAACTGAAAAATGACTAAACTTACCTGAGATTTCAAGTCTTCAAATAGTCATATTCTTAGTGTGTGGTAATTTTTATTTGTTTATTTGATCGAATTTGAACTACTTTGATTAAAAATGTATCAACTTAATAAATTACAATTTCTCAATCTAGTTTGTATTAAATAGGTAGTTCCAAAAAACAGCAACTGTTTATATTAGTATGCAACGAATAAAAATTAACTTATTTTGCCAAAAAACTTGGTTTGAAAAATCAAAAAGTATACCTAACAAAAACTTAATTTATGTCATATATATTGTTTTAAATGTGTCTGTACACACTTAGATATAACATGTAGAAACTATAATCATGCATGAACTAAATTTTATCTCGTTAAGTATTAAGTAAAAAACGGTTTAGAATATGAGCATCTTCGTTTATTGGTGTGTGGTTAATAATTTAAAAATCAAAGAAAACTTCTAAAATATCAAAGGTGTCAAAACCAAAACAAATAAAACGTATATCTTCTTCTTATTATCATTATTATCATTATTATTATGTTATTTAAAATGTATTTGTATAAATTAGAATATAACATTTAAAAACAAAACATCTGTAATAGAAAATTAGGTATAAAAAACGACAATTTAGTTCATTACTATGCATTTGTATGCATTATACAAAACCGGAAAACATTTGAATGTATTTTTACCAAATAGGTATTATATAACTATCTTACTAATTCAAAGCACTTTTTAACTTCCTTTTTCAGAAAATAATTTGCTGTTGTAAGAAGAAAATTATTAGTAAGTTGAGAAAATACCCTAGTACAGGGGTCGGCAGGCAGTTGGTGCTCGCGGGCCAAATTTCAAGTTTCAAAAACCCTCGCGGGCCGCAGTTTTAGTTTTAGTTACATTTAAATAATCTTTCGGTTTTAGTCACACTTTTGGTTTACTTTTTTTTAGTTTATCATTCTGATTTGCTTTTAGCTACACATACACTATCTATTTAAATAATAATAAAAAATTGTTTAAATTTACTTTGACTAATATATTTAAGTCTTAATAAACTATGTACACAGTTAAATTTAAGTTTAATAAATTTATTATTTTACTTACAAAGCTTCTATGAAAATCAAGGTTGAATTACTTTATGAGTCACTTTTATACATTTATTATGTTATCAAACACTTTTTCAAACAAAAAATAATTAAACATTGAAAATAAATTTTAAGATTTTAAAATTTGCATTCTTTAAAAATTCAGTAATTAGTAAACTAAAAAGAATGATATCTATTTGCATTTAAGAAATCTAAAACAATTTTTTCACATAATCATCACTCGAATAGCTTATTACTAATTTATTAGTCATTTACATAGTTGTCACTTTAAGAGCAAAAATGTTTAAGTAAAACCAGTCTAAGTTTGTTAAAAGTTAAAAAAGCTAAAAAATTGCTCTTTATCAAGCTTAAACTATATAAATTTTTATTAATTTTTAACAGTACAAAATATGTACGTAGCCTAGAATAAATTACAATAGATAAACTACACTACAATCATAAAACTATTCTGAGTAACATAGATTTACTTAAAGCACTTAATAAATAAGTTTCACACAGACCTGAGTTTTAAAAAATGTGTTAGCAGATTTAACTTAGTCTGTGTATACAAATTTCTTAACTAGGCAGTTTATTTTGCAACCCTGTTTAAGATAAAATTTGCAACAAAAAAAAAACGAAGTTTATTAACAGTGAATTAAATATACACAGAAAAAATAAATTTTATAAGTCAGCTTGAATGTACAGTTAAGTGTTTAAAATATTTATAACAAAAAAACGAAAAATTATTAAACCATTAATGAAGTAGAATTATATTTTCAGTATTATAACAAATATTTATCTACAATAAGATTTTTCCATTTAAAAATAGTAAATGTGAAATATGAGACCAACTAAAAGAATTAAAAAACTTTAATTAGGAGTTATTGCAAAAAACGAAAAAAAAAAGCTTACGTCAATTTTAACAAAGAACATGATTGTCTTCAGACTGATCAGAAAAAATTGTTAAAATATTTATAAAGCAGCAAAAGTAATTAATAAAAAGGAGATATTGTTTGAATTAAAAACTTTTTAAAGCATTTATCTAAGCAACTTAACTTGGTATTACAAGGAAAAAACAAGTTATTCTATGAAATGTGGTACCATATTATGATTTTAAAAACAAAATTAAGACCATGGAGTTTCAAATAAAAGAAAACAACTATAAAAACTTACACAACATTCGAAACATTTAACTAATAACAGATTTTGACTTTTTAAATGCAATTAAAAACTTATCAAACAACTTTTTTTAACAAATTTTAGAAACTAAATTCAGATCCTAGAAAAATTACACAAAAAACATAAGTTAGATTGTAACGTACATATATAATCAAAGTTTTATGCGTGCTATAGCTTGGATTGAAGTTGTTTATTTTGTAATTAAGTAGTATTATAATTTATCAAACAACGCAAAAAATGAGAAAAGAATTAATAATGAAATAGATAAAGGAAAAGATTATTTGAATCACATACGAAACAAATGAGATTTTTCATTGGTTCTGCATCTGTAGCTGTTTTTAAAAAACTAATTAAAACTCTTTTTATTTTCATAAAATGAGGTATTAAAAATAACTACAATTATCATTACTATAAATTTTTATATAAATAACCATTATGGATATACTCATTTGAATACTCTACTAGCAAAAAATTTGAAATTTATATTAAATATATTAAAGAACTAGAAAAATAACTATGGAAAAAATTCTAGAAATTAATTTAAGTGTTAAGAAAAACTTATTTTAATGTATTAACTTAAATAGTACAAATTTTATTTTTTTTAATTTAAAGTGACTAAATGCTTTTTTCATTAACAAATCTTTTACTCTACCATAAAGTTAACCATCTAGTCTAGTATAACAAAAGTAAAGTGATCAAATTAAAATTAGTTTAGCATCACCTTTATTACTTAAAAAATAATCTAGTTTTAAAAACACATAGCTAAACAGCATTTATACACAAGCTTTAAAAATACCTTATAAAAGTTTACAATAAATAGTTCAACTAACTTAAACAATAGTATATTTGTTGAAAACAACTTTTAAAAAGCCGTATTTATTGTAAAAACACTTACTTTTACTGCTTCTTCTTAGCAAGCTTATTTATATCTGCAGATAAAGAGGATGATGCTATCTTTAGGACGTTGTTCAAATGATCATCAGTTATTTTAGTTCTGAGCTTATTTTTTGTAAAATTCATAGTAGAAAATAACTGCTCACATAAGTAGGTTGAGCCAAACATACAGGCTATTTCTTTTGCGTTGTTCGATAACATAGGAAAGTCTTTAATTGGCAACACATTTCTGTAAAACTCCATAATGCTTTTACACGCATTAAACTTTGATTTTAATTGAACATTACACTTAAGCTCAATTAATTCCATTTGATATTTAGTTGGGATCATTAGTTCTTTTAGATCAAATGGAGTTGTAAATAATTTAAACTTAGTTTCCAAAGAACGAAGGTCAGAAAACCGTGTTGAAAACTCGTCAGATAAATTTTTAATAGCATCCAAAAAAACCAAATTATTTGTTGGTTTGTTCGCTTCAAGGGTTGGGAAATGACTGTAGTCGTTATTTTCTAAATAAGCTGTCCATAATCGTATTTTGGTTTCAAAGGCATCAATATGGTACCACATTTCAGGAATTAACTGGTTTTTTCCTTGTAATTGCAAGTTAAGTCTGTTTAGATGCCCTGTGAGGTCTACAAGAAAAGCTAAATTTGATAACCAATCTTTATCTTCAAAAACAGTAATACTTATTTTTTTATTTTTAAGAAAATATGCTATTTCATTTCTTAAACCGTAAACTCGTGATAACATTTCACCACGACTTAACCAACGAACAGGGCAAAAGTAGACAAGGTCCCCGTATTGACTTTCTGCTTCTTCTACTATTGTTTTAAACTCCCTGTGGTAGAGTTTGTTTGACAAAATTGTGTTCGAAACTTTTACTGTTATATTCAAAACATTGTTTAAGCTTGTTGTCTTGGCACATAATGCTTCCTGGTGAATTACACAGTGAAGCTTAACAAGGTTACCTGAATGCCCAAGACTCATAATGTGGTTTTGAAGCAAAGTGGCAAAGCCTTTATTTTTGCCAATCATTGCAGGGGCTCCATCAGTTGTGACTGAAACTATCTTTTTAAGATCAATACCCATTAAATCAGTGCATTTCAACATTGCATCAAGAATGTCTTTACCTGTTGTCGTACTGTGCATCGGGACTAAACTTAGAAATTCTTCAAATATTTTAAAGTTAGTGAAAACACCCCGAATAAAAATTCCAAGCTGAGCAGTATCTGTTGCATCAGTACTCTCATCTAAACAAATCGAGAAATATTCTAACTTGTTTACTTGATTTATTTGTTTCATTTTCACATCTTCAGAAATTTCTTCTATACGCCTGGTTATTGTCCTCGCAGAAAGACAAATATCTGAAATCTTTTTTATCTTTTCAGGACAAACACATTCTATTACCTCCATTAAGCACTCTTTTACAAATTCCCCATCAGTAAATGGTTTCTTCCATTTAGCAATCAACTGTGCTACCTTGTAACTTGCCTTTGTCGATCTTTCTGCTTCACTTATGTAGTTATGGAACATACTCACTTGTTTAGTTAAAGCTGACTTTAACTGAGCAATTTTTTCGACTCTTGCATCACCTACTAAAAGTTTGTAACTCTCATAGTTAGTTTCAAAATGTCGCTTAATGTTAGACTTTTTTGTTGCTGATACATTTTGGTTACAAATCAAACAATGATTCTTTCCCAAATGCTGAACAAAAAAGTAATCATATGTCCACTCTTTGTTGAACTTGCGTTGCTCTTCTTCAATCTTTCTTGATTTTGGTGTGGACTTACTCATGTTTTAGGAACTTATCAACTTTCTAAAATTAATATTAAATACTGAAATGAAAAAATATAAACTAACTGATCTAATCAAATCAAAATCATTGTAATTCTTATTGTTTAAAAAAGGTAAGAGTTATTCAAAACAAAATTTAATAACCAACAGCTGTAACAGCTGTTAAAACAAACTGCTTTGCAGTCCTATAATGAAAAAAATTTACTTTAAGAATTGAAAATAAAAAGAGTATTATTAGCTTCAATTCTGCTATCATGAATTTACTTCAAACTCAAAAAAATTATTTTATGAAAATTAAAACAAACTGCTTTGCAGTCCTATAATAATGAAATTAACTAAAAGAATTGGAAACAAAGAGAGAATAAAGTGCTTCAAATCTGCTTTCATGAATTCACATTTTACATCAAACTAAATAAAATTATTTTATGAAAATAAAAACAAACTGCTTTGCAGTCCTATAATAATGAAATTAACTAAAAGAATTGGAAACAAAGAGAGAATAAAGTGCTTCAAATCTGCTTTCATGAATTCACATTTTACATCAAACTAAATAAAATTATTTTAAGAAAATTATAACCATCTGCTTTGCAGTCCTATAATAATGAAAATTAGTAAAATAACTGAAGATAAAAAGAGTATAAGGTGCTTCAAACTAGTTTTATACAATCACATCAAATTTAAGAAAATTAATACAATTGGCTTTGTAATCTTACAATAAAGTACATTTACCAAAAACTTTTAGAACAATTCAAAAAGAACACAGAAACATGAATTAACTTATTAACACAATGCTTAACATTCTTATTTTCAGATACTCAAAAAATTAAATCAAACAAATAAAATTAGTGCAGTCTGTTCTACTGATCATAAATTAAGAAATTAGTAACTAAAAAGTTAACTAAAAAGCTGTAAGTAATAAAATAAGTAAATAATTCTTCAAAAAGTACAAATTTCTGTTTAAAAATACATTACATCACAAAATATAGCTAAACAAGCATTAACAAGTAAATGTACTTAAAACTATGTACTTCAAACAAAAACAATAAATAAGCTTTTAATTTAAAAATTACTTTTTGAATGATTTTTTAGGATTCAAAATTCTAAAATCTTTCCTTAGGTATATCAGTTATTTTTTGTGTACTTTATATTAAATATAAAAACAACTTTTTTCAAAAAAAATCATTGAAGTTATTTTATAGTACTTTTCTATATGAATAAAAACTTGTGTTCATTTAGTTTATATTTAACTCACTTTTACTACTGAGAATGTATTGTTTAAAATTCCAGGTTTTTATACAAAATTGAAGATTTTCCAGGTTATTATCACCTAAGTTGTCAAATTCTAGACTTTTCCAGGTTTCCAGGTAAAGTTGCAACCCTGTATTTAATACAAAATAGTTTACAATGATAAATAATGATGAACTCCATAAGGCATAAACTTTATAAGTTTCAACCATAATAAAATACTCTTTTTTATAATGTATGATCTTTTTTTCTAGCTTATTTTGTAGAAAAGTTTTTCCTGTGTTGTTAAATTACAATATAAAATATTTGTGCTATTTTCAACCCTAAGAGAGAATGTAAACAGTTTCTGGGTTGTCAAAGGTTCTAAAGAAAGTTTTTCCATGTTTTGTGAATTCAAGGTATTTGATAATACAATTTTTTGGTTCTATTTTCAGTATAAAACTAAGTTTATAGTAAAAAAAATTGTTTTAAAAAATATAGCAAAATTAAATGATAGTGATAAGCTACTTTAAATGTGTTTAAAATATTTTGTATGGTAGATTTTTGTGTATATTAGAAATTTCAAAACTTTATGTGTAAAAAACCCAGGTTTTTTTTTAATTATCAACTTCCTGGTTTTTATAGCCAAATTGTCAAATTCAAGGTATTATGTCAACACTGATTGTTCACACTTGTAAATTAATATAAACAATATTTCAAAGTATGGCAGCTGCAAGACTTAAAATATAAAACATGTTATAATTATAACCATAACTGTGAGTATAACAAAGCATAAATCATAAGTTTTGTTTTCTTCCATTCAAAGCAAAAAATCTTTGAATGAGTGCCAAAAACTAGCATGATAATCTAGATTTAAATTTTATGACAAAAGAAGCAATTCAAGCTAAATACTGAAAAAAAGCTTAAACTGGTCTGAGATTTGAAACGTCTTCAAACTACCCTGACAAATTCCAAGTTTGTGACAAAATTAAGATGCCTAATTGCTGGAATTTTAACTATTTTTATTAAGAACTTGTAAATTTAATAAATTTACAATCACTAAATATAATATATCAATATATAATATTTTGTGCAATTTATAATATATAACATATAATATTTAAGTTGATTACTATGTACGTTGGGGTGTTTATTTGTTTTTGTGCACACTTAGATATAACTTACTGTGATAAAACATTTAAAAAAGAATATTAGGTATTTTTTACATGTTGAACAAAATACCTGAACTGTTCAAAATGAAGTTTTATTTAGTTACTTTGCATTACATATATACACCATGGAAAACATTTGCGTTAAGTTTATTTACTAAATAAGTATTGTATATAAACAACCTTTTGAATCAGAGCACTTCTTTTTTCAGCTAAAAATTTGCTGATGCAATAGGAAATTATTTTGAAACTGATAGAAAATCACTAGACAATGATAATCTGTCTTTTAAACAATTTCAAGTCAAAGCATTAAAGTCTTTTAGATGTTTTAATATGATAACCAGGGACTTAAAACGATATTATTAAATTTAAATTAAATTACCAAAAAAAATTTCACCAAAATTTATTTTTGCTCCGCGGGCCACATTTAGTAGCTCGCGGGCCGCAGAAAATTCTCTCGCGGGCCGCATTCAATTCAAAAAAAAAACGTGCTCGCGGGCCGCAGATTTACCCTTCGCGGGCCGCATTTGGCCCGCGGGCCGCAGTTTGCCGACCCCTGCCCTAGTAGAATGCTAACCTGTCCTTTTCACATTTTAAAGCTAAATCATTTAAGTCTTTTAATTGTTTAAAATGTTATACAGGAACTTAAAACTAAATATATCAAACAAATTTGACTTAAAATATATTTTTGCTCATCGGGCCACATTTAAATAGTCGCGGGCCGCAAAAATTTCTTTCGCGGCCGCATTCCATTCAAAAAAATAACGTGCTCGCGGGCCGCAAATTTACCTTTCACGGGCCACATTTGGCCCGCGGGCCGCAGTTTGCCGACCCCTGCCCTATAGTTACAGTTTATTTTGATACTTAAAAGTAATATTTTTATTAGATTGCAGTTATAAAAAAAGAAAATTAAGATTAATCTAAACAACTTTCAGTCAGGCCGCTTCTTATGATAAAATTTTTTGAAATTTTTTTGTTTAAAGTGTGTGTTTTTAGCTTGGTTAAAACAACTAAATATTTAAGTAGACTAAGTTATGCAATTTTTTATTTAACTTTTATTTATTTAACATTTGTTATGCTTTTAAATGTTTCCTATTATATATGTTATTTATTTGAAAATCTCATCAAATGTTTTTTGCGTCGAAACAGCGAAGGGCGAATGGTTGAAGCGAACCTATAAAGAAACTCACCTTATTTTCCGCTACTAAAATTTCTCGGCTACAAAGTTTGTAAGACTTAAAAATAAATTACTCTCAATTCTTTTGCACTTTTAAAACAATTAACTAGTCGTATGGCAGATTAATGACTAGAACACAACGGAAATTTGCTCAAATGTTTTCTTTTAATTTATCTTAAAACAATAAGCTTTGTCTAATTTGTACCAGGTTTTATGTTACTAAGTATTTAGTATTTTTAATTAGAATTCCACTTAGTTCATAAAAAATGTATTTGTAGCTGAGTTATCTTAAATAGATTTTTTTGAATTTAGTACAGTAATTAAATTATTCTTTATCTCTTTAACAAAACATATTTTTTAAAAGTTATGCAAAGAAAATTGCTATATGGTCTAATTTTGATTCAATAACATGGCATTTGAATTAATTCTTGTAGCTTAAACAGATTAAAACTTTTAATTAAAGATGTTTCATCAATAGGTCTAATTTATAACATTTTATCTACATTATTTTTAATAAAATTGTATAAAATCTAAGCAAAAGTATTTTTAAAAGTTAATTGAAATTGTAAGGCTTTCCAACTAATTATAGATTCTTCGTAAATAAAATAATATAATTAGACTTTTTTGTGAAAAAACGTTCACTTATTTATACGAATTAAGGATTTCAATAACTGTTCTACTGTTTCTTAATATTAAAGAAAAATTGTCTCAATTATTTGGTAAAATTTAAAGCAAGTAAACTGGAATTACACATCCGTTACCAGTTATAGTTAAAAAATAGTATTAACATTTTCGTAAGTGTCAAAAATGTACAAATGTACATACATTTGCACGAAGGGTAATTTTTGCTTATCGTCAGTTTAGCACTGCTACAAAATTTTACCTTATTATATTTTTTTTTTATTATTCTAATTTCTACATTATTCGTAGCATCACTACTACCCCTAATCATTCTCCTTGGTTGGTAATTCAGCATCAGTGTATAATTAGGTAAAAGTAATATTAACTTTAAAACGATCTGAATTTAATTAATATAATGAGTAAAAAGAAAAAATAACTGAATCACGAGCTTTTTTTTTTAATTTAAAGATACTTATACCTTGAAGTTTATCTAAATGGAATTAAAAACTATCTAAAATTTAGTTAAAGCCAAGTATCAACAAAACATTAACAAAACTCAACGTCGATGAAAATATTCAAAAATCAATTTTTTTTAAGTTAATGTAACGGATTTAAGAGCTATTTATTATGTAAGTTGAATTAAGAGCTATCTAAAAACTTTTTAATTTCAACCAAATATCAACAAAACTCAATGAAAAAGTCAAAAACCTATTATGTACTATATTTAAGCTTTGACTAATTTTCAGTTTATTAATAAGAATTTATTTCTGTGTCTGCAAAAGTTTATTATTTCCGTAACTTTGTTGGTGCAATTTGTATCAGATTCAAGTATTTATAAAGCTTCTTTTAAGCACATTTTGCATGTTATTGCTCCTGATTTAGATTTCTTTCCTTTGTAGTGTTTTTCAATTTAATTTGTAATTCTTGTTTTAATTTTTTATTTAGTTTTGAAAGTTCGGTTTGTTGTTTTTACTTGAGATAGTTTTTGTCGAGGTTTACTATTTATTGTTGTATTGTGTGTTGCTATACAAATTTTTAGCTGATTGCCATTAGTCTGATGTACATTTTTGATGTATTGTCTGTTTTCATTGTAGTTTAGTAAATTACATTTTCTGCCCTACATTCTCCTCCTTCCAGGGGGCACGTTTGTATCTTCCTGTAGTTACATGATTTATCTTGAGATATTTTATTGCTGTTTATTGTTTTTTTGATGTTATTTTTTGTTATTTTTTTAATATTTGTCATGAAATTGTAGCTTAACTTTATATCGATTTTGTTTAAATATTTTTCCAATTTAATATTTTCTTGTAAACGTTTGTTTGTTATTATTAGAAACTTTTACCTATTTTTGTTTTGACATAATCGTAATTTTGGGGATTGAACCATATAATTTTTCATTTTTTGTGTTTAGTTTAATTTTGCGTTCTTCTGTATAATTAATTTCAGAATTGTATCTATTTATCTTTAAAGAATCATTATAGTCTTTTATATTTTGTAGAACATGTTTTTGTTATTTGAATTTTTAGAAAGAACTGCCTCTATCATTTTTCGAATTTGATTGAATACGTTTAGTAATTTTCTTAAAATAAGGGTTAATTTTTAATTTATATACTTTATTTTGTTGTTGTAGTTTTTGTATGGGTAGGATGTATGGTTCAGTAGGTTACAGTTTAGATCTAAGTATTCAATCTTTAAAGAGAGGTTTTCTATAATTAAATTTAAGCCTATGCTTTTAGTAAATCTTTGCATTTTTTTCTTAAAATTTTATATATCTACATTGCTTAGTTTCTTTTTTACAACTATAAGTCCATCGAATCTGAATAATTCAATTATCAAGTTTGGTAAGACATTTTTAGCCCCTGTAAAATGTATAGCCAAAATGTATGTCACATACTTCTGCTGATATAGATTAAGATAATTTTAATTACATTTAGATAAATTTTAAGGTATATATATATCTTTCAACTTTTTTCAAAAATTTTTTAACTCAGTTAGTTTTTTTTTTTACTCATTATAACAATTAAATTCAGTTTATTTTAAAGCTAATTCTAATTTTAGCTTATTATACACTGATAAGCTTGAATTTTCGAACATGTAACATTTAAGTTTTTGTTTAGACTTTCATTCATAAATAAGTGTTTAAATAAAATTATAGATAAGACACATTGTTATGTTCAGTTTAGTATATCATTTTGTTTGAAGAGGTCGCAATTTTTCGTCACCGAAACTTGATTTTACATATAAAAATACTTATAATCATTAAGTTTTATAGTCTGTAAACAAAACTTAAAAAAAGTTGATGCTATGCCATCAACATTTTTTCGATGTTTAACTTACTAATTTGATAAATCAATGATTACAAAATCAGTTGCAAGTATTTATAAATGTCTGTATAAAAATGAAACGGGTATTTTAAATTTTGAGTTTGAGTTCTAAAAACGTTGGTAGTTACAAATAAATATTGTTAAATTATTTTAAATTAGTTTTGTTTGTATTTTTTAGGTTTTAAAACTTGTTTATAATGCGTTAATTGAATTTTAATTAGTTTTATAGTGGTGAAGTAAAACTTAAATTTTAAATTTAGACACTGACCTTTTTATTTTATTTTTATAATTTAACTTATTTACCGGCTTAACGTTATTTCTCTTATTAGATTGTATAGATTATTTCAATTTCAAATTAAATAATCTGTAGCATAGTATGTATCTAATTTTAAGATCATTTAAATTTAAAAACTGTAATGTTCCTTAAAACTTGTTTAAGGAACTTTACTTCACATTTGAAACAGTTTACTTTTTATAAAATCAACATAAATAATAATAATTTTAAAACTAATTATTTACTTTATCTGTAAAATGTCGTTAACACCGTCCAAACTTCATGAGTTATCTGAAACATTCAGAAAAACCAATCGATCAGAACAACAATGTGGAGGAATTTACTAATGATAAGTCTCAACACAAGCAAACAACTTCGATGTTCAACGACCTTAAAGTGATTGCATCCCCGTTGGCTCAAACACATTTGTTCTTGAAAGTCCTGCGGAGCTCGCTGGAACACAAGTCAAATCTGAAAAGCCACCGGAACTCCCAAAGCTCCTAACTTCTCGGCAGTTTTTGTATCTAATGTACGGAAAAGAGTTGGACAGCGACAAAAACGTCGCAGAAAAAAGACTCGAGAAGGACAATGACGTCGCAGCAAGGAGACTTGAGAAGGAGCTCGCCGAAAACCTGGAGAACCCTCCAACGGGGTGCAGCGTCGCTTTGAAGGGCGACAGCTCGTTCAAGTGGCAGTGCGTGATGGAAGGACATCCGGACAGCCCTTTCGAGGGAGGTAAGTTTGTGCTACGCTTCGTTTTCCTTGGAAGCCGCCGAGAGTGACTTTCCTGACCAAAGTGAACCATTGCAACGTTGATAGCAAGGGCAAGGTATGCGTTGACGTCCTCGACACCAAGTTGGTTTCCGGCTACAGGGTCTCCACTTTGCTGCTGGCCATCCGGTCCTTTCTCACCAACTGCGACCCCCACCGACCCCTGGTGCCGGAAATAGCGGAACAGTTCCTAAAAAACCGCGAAAAGCACGATAGAGTTTGCAGGGAATGGACAAAAAAGTACGCGTCCTGATTTTTAAGTCAATTATTTTGGAAAACTGTGATGTTGTTTGTTAT
This sequence comes from Thalia democratica, assembly GCF_965202585.1. Taxonomy (NCBI): domain Eukaryota; kingdom Metazoa; phylum Chordata; class Thaliacea; order Salpida; family Salpidae; genus Thalia; species Thalia democratica. Next base: position 83,282,646 of record NC_139167.1, read on the forward strand.
TTCTTTTTGTTGATTAATGTTATTGAATAAGTTCTTTTTAAACTATTTTTAGTTCTAATCTGTAACATTTTCTTTCTTCATTTTGTGATCAGTTTAGTTTCGAAATAAGTAAAGTCTAGCTCTAAAAGGTTTTCTTTGTTATTAGTAAACATTAGGATATAACTCAAGTTAATTTTAAGGCTAATTTTACTAATGATAAAATACTTTACTTTGTAGATGTTTCAAAAGCGAACAAAAATTTAATAATAGAACTTTGTTTAATATTTTTCTGTCATAAAAGCTTTAGTAATTCTACAATTACCCTAAAGCACTATAATATTTGCTTACGTACAATTTGTTAAGTATTTGTTAATTTTTTAAAATTTATTATTTATACTCTCAATCATCGCTTTGAGGTACGTTTTTATAACTTTTGGGAGGTTTGATTTGCTATTTATATATCTTACTTCTAAATTTTCCTACGGTATGGTTTGTATACTTCGTTAATTAGGTTAAAAGTTGTATCTAAGAATTTACATGCAGTTGTGCAAACGTCGACAGTTATTTTAAAACCAGTATCGTTAAATAGTTTTTTTTTTTTCTAGGGATTGGTTTCTATTAAGTATTATAAGTGGGAGATCATTATTTCTGTATAAGCCGATCTTATTGGAGTTATAAATAGATTAAAAGCGATTTAAGACGTAAAGTCCCATAAGATTGCAGAGCTCAGCGCCGAAAAAAGAGCCTATCGGTACATCGAATATTTTTTTTTACTTTTGATCTAAGTTTTGATGTCATAGGCTAAAATTGATTTGCAAGTCTGTTTGATTAACTTTTTTTTCTTTTATTTTTGCATACGATATTGCAAAATTTATGGCTTCTGTTAGGTGGTGATGTTTAGTATTCAGGCAGAAATTTACAATATCATATGATATAAAGTATGTTTTATTTTTCTATATAACTTTTTCAAACTATGCGATTACATTGTGAGAGTTTTTTAATTGTTTAAAGGTTTCAAGATTCTTTTGTAAATAAAATGCTTTGAGGTATTTCTTTTTTGTTTAAAATATAAAAATGTTTTGTAATACAATTACATTTTCGAAAATAGTCAAACTTCTAATTCAAAAAAAAAAAAGTATTATAGCTAAACAAGATATTATGTAAAATAAAAACTTGTAAGCGTGTGTTTAAGTTACCTTGTCGTTACATGATAACTTACAGGATAAAAATTTTTTTATCTTTGTTAGGCCACTATACAAGTTTTAATGACAAGAAAGGGTTTATAGATTATCTATATATTACTATAGACTTATCAAAAACCTTTATTTATTGTTCGAAATGTAAAAAATCTTTCTTAAATTAATCTATAGGGTTGATCACGCCAATTCGATCATCTTGAGCTTGTCTCACGGCAATCGAAAGTCCAGGCTTCTGCTCTGCTGACTTTCGCCGATGTTTTTTGTTAAACTAATCTACTTACGTATATAACAAATGTATAAGTTTTACCTTTAATTTTTCTCATATAACTTTCTTATGTGAAAATCGAAACATTAAATATAAAAAAGTTGTATAACAGATGAAGGTTAGTAATATTGCTAACCTTATATTGTTCTATTATTTAAAAGCAATTTCATCGATGTTTGTTTTAGTAAGTCTGAAGGTAAATTGCGTGTATGATTTAAGAGATCAACAAAAAACAAAAAAAAAACTTTTAGAAAAAAAATTTAGCGCTGATATATGATGTTTTTTTTCTAAATGATGTCATCAGGTTATTAAAAAAATTAAAATAAGTTTTATACCAAAATATATTTGTTTTTGATTATAGATAATAGTATTTTAAAAGTGTGTGTTTTTGTTACGTTTAATGCGTGAACTTTTTTTTAAGTTTTTTTATTAAAATTTAACAAAAGGTTGTCTGACGACTTTAAAATTTAATTTAAGATAATGAAAATAGTTTTGTTATAAACCTTTTGGTTTTAATGAACTTTGTTCTTTGTAAATAAAACAACAGTTATTTACCTTTAATGGCTTTCAGAAAAATAAAAATTTGAAAACCAATATGGAAAAGTAATGAGAATGAAATTAAATACAAACTCTGATAATTTGTTAATATTAATATTTTGACATAACAAATACAAATTTTTTTTGCGTGTTTGATATAAATTATCAATGACACGTTAAAAACTAAATGAATATAGTTTTGTTATAAACCTTTTGGTTTTAATGAACTTTGTTCTTTGTAAATAAAACAACAGTTATTTACCTTTAATGGCTTTAAGAAAAATAAAAATTTGAAAACCAATATGGAAAAGTAATGAGAATGAAATTAAATACAAACTCTGATAATTTGTTAATATTAATATTTTGACATAACAAATACAAATTTTTTTTGCGTGTTTGATATAAATTATTAATGACACGTTAAAAACTACAATTGTTTAATCTGACCTTTAAATTTAATTTAAACCTAAATAAATACTTATAATGTTGAAATGATGGCTGTATTTTATTGCTGATGACATAAGTAAATTACTGAAAGTAAATTTTTTCATATTAAAAATAAAAACAACTTTTATACGCTTGTCTTTTCCTAATTAAGTATACTTTTTATTTTGTGTGTCTTCTACAATGTTTCTTTTTTTTGGTTATTATTGTAAAGTAATGCTGCGTTTATAGTATAGTTTAACAATTTAAACATATAGTTTTCAATTGCATTAAGTCATTGAATAAAAGCCTTCCTAAGATACTATTTACGGCTAAAACCGTAAATTAAGTTAATTTAAGCTTGTATAAAATAATATTTATTAACTGATCACGTGCTAGACAATAACTCAACTATTTTGAAAAATTTAGATGTTACTCAAATTATTATATAACAAAATAAGGTTATGTTTTAATATTAAATATAATATTTGGTTATTGCAGAATTTTTGATCTTCTTTCTATTATTTTTAATAGAACTATTGTATTAAAACTATTTTAAAGTAAAGCTTTTTGATTAACACTGTGGTAAACTTTTTTTTTATAAAGTTTTCTGATCAGCAATTAACATAACTGTTAATTTTCGTTTTATTTTACGTCACTGATATAAAATATCATTGTCACTCGAAAAACTGAAAATAGAAAAATTATACTTAGATTACATTACTTATATATTTTAAATGGTAAGTGATGTTTGAGTTTGTTTCATATGACGTTAAAAAATAGACTAAATAAAAGTATCTGTAGCAAGAATAATCTAATTTAATTTAAATTATCAATAAAAGTAAAAATTGTGTAAACTTTTATACCTGAATGTTTTCTAATTAAATGACAATTTAATTGCAAAAAAGTTTTTTCTTTTTTCACACATTTAATTTTAACCTCATAAAAAAATCTTCATTAAATTTAAGCAACTTTGATTTTATTAACTAAAGCTTTTTATAATACTTTAAACTAGGTTACAGTAGAAATAAAAACTATAATTGTACTACGTAGATATATTACCCACACCTTCAATAAAAACATCAACCAATCAACACGATGCGAGCTTTTAAGCGTTTCATAAAAATATAACTTGAACTTCTACCTTTATTTTTAATATATAGTCTGTATACAATGTGAAACCTACATTAATGTTTCTAATACAAATTATAGTTAAAGTCGCGTTGTACGAATTAAAGTTTGGTTACTATATACAAATCGATAATGATAAAACTGTTTGAGATTTTACATAAAAATAGTAAGTTGATGTTTGTAAGAATATATTTGACGAAACTAAATTAAAAAAGATTTTGCTATATTCAGAAATTTGTAGTATCACAGTTAAAAGTTTTATTTTTAATTTAGTTTAGTTCGGTTTACTATAACAAAAATAAAGGTTTAGACATAGTACTGGAACATTTTTATTTTGTGTTTACTATAATTAAATATTTTTATTTAATAAGTCTATAAACGTTAATCTTTAATCGAACTTTTAAGATACTTGTTTTAACTAACAATAACATTAATTACTTTTTTTTTAATTTTTTTCTTTAGCACAAACGAATTAAAGTTTCTTTATAACCTAATGTAAAAATATTATCATCCTATGTATTATTTAATTTAGAATGCTTATTAACAAAAGTTTTAAGCGTATCATGTATCTAATACATTAAACACGCAGCTTACAATCAAACTAACTAAAACTCTATGTATGGTTTTTATTGCTTGTAAAATATACATTTGCAAGGTAGTTAAAAAGTTACTTAATATACACTGTATGAAGACTTTATGCTATATATTTTTGCTTGATTGAAGTAAATAATAACAGTAGCTTAAATAGTAGTAATTATTTGTCCAAGTAAAATTTTAAGCATTAAGATTTAAAATATACAATATCTTTTATTTTTAAAAATTTAGTAAAGGTTTGATATAAATTATTTGATAAATTAAGTTTTTTTTACCAAGAGGAGTTGCTTGATCAATAAAAAATTTAGTTACATACCAAGAAATAAAATCAAGAAGACAAAAAAAATAATAGTTTTCTAAATAAAAAATATTAAAAATAAGTTATAAAAAAATTAAAAGATTTTAAAAGGGTATTTTAATTTAATGTTATTTAATGTATATTTTTGTTTATATAATATCATTAATTCTTGTTTCATTTATGTATATTGAAAGATCCGCAATGAATCTATACTATTACTTAACAAGCAAAACTCATACTGTTATAAATACTTCGATTGAAAATATACTTATAGCATTTAAAAAAGTTAATTTAGTCAATTGATAGACAAAAATAAGAAAAAATTCAGAATTAAGGCAATTTTTAGTTCATTGATGTAAATGATATTCCTACAAAAATTAGTTTTCTGTTTTGCTAAATATTCAGAGGCAGTTTTAAAAAAATGAATTGGAAAGTTTAGTAAGTTGTTCAAGTCGTACAACGCGACTGTAAATTACATTTGTTAATATCTACCTTGAATTGTTTATATTTTCTATATAGAAATATTGTATTTATTTAAATTATACATTAGGAATAAAAACAGAAGTTTAAGGTTTTTATTGTGTAATGCTTATAAATATCATTTTTGTTTTTCTTAAATTTAATTTATAACTTCGGGTTAGAATACATTTTTAGTACAAATTTGTTTGTACTTTTTTTTAGCAGTTTTTATTTTAAACTTCAGTAATGATATTAAACATGCCAACATTTCAGCTACTTCCAACTACAGACTAAAAATATTGAATTAAGTATGTATAAACTAATATTGTTCATATATTTGAAAAATACTAAAAAAATAGTAATGCAACATAACTAGCTTACAAAAATAAATAAAATTAACAAAATTTCAAAGTGAAGTAATATACAATAGAAAATAAACTTATTGATTTTAACCATTAATATGCATTAATACTAACTCTCATTTACAGACAATTCAATCACTTTAGTTTTTAGCATGCCATTGGTAATTAATGTAGGGCAACATTATTAAATTTAATCAGGCTTTTTTCTTTGATTTATCTTTCATTTATTCATACTTTTGTGAATAAATATGAATACACTCGTATAAAAACTTATTTTTAAAGTTTTACAATCATTTTAAAATGTAGTTTAACGTTTACAGACGTATAAATATAGAGAAGTTTTATTTGATACCTGAATGGTACTATGTTAGTTTCGAACCATAAGTCATTGATATTTTACATCAAGCATTTTATATTGCTTTTTATAGCATATTTTAACGTCGCTTTCTAAAACATGTCGTAAGTTATAGATAAAAAAAACAAAGTGTTTTTAAATTTTGGTTATGTATATACTTTATACATACTGTTAGTTTCCTGTCATAGTAAGTATTCATTTTTAGCAAGTTTGTGTTTTATTAAAAACAGGTCAAAAATTAATATGTCTAAGGACTACTTAGAAACTATTGAAAGAAAATTACCTAACAAACGTAGTTTATTAATAAACTCAATTCTTATACTATAAAAACTTTTAGATGCATTATATGATTTACAGAAAATCATTTTGAAATGCTTTTGTTAATGTAATTATACCTTCATAAATTAAGCAAATTCTTATTGTTAAATAAACTAATTTTCATAAACCTGTCAGTTTTTACAGTGTATATGATTTTCTACATCATTCACGTAACATTAATATATTTTTAAAGTTTACTTGATTAATTTTACATTAACCGTAATTGTTTGGTAGCTAAAAACAGACAAATGTTTTATCTCTAAAGTATTAAACTACAATTATTTTCTGATACTATTATACTTAAGCCAAAACTTAAAATAAGTTTCTAAATACTTAAATCTTGCTCAGATATCAATATAAAATTTATTATGGACTACAGATGTTTACTTATCATCTTCACATAAGTATTACTCTAAGGTTAAGTTGCAAGCTATATCAGTCTAACATTACTTGCTTTTTTTAATAAACTGATTTAGTTTAATGTATCAGTATAAAAAAGCAGACTCATGAAAATTAATGACCTACTTTATAAACCCTCAAAGTTTTCAGTAGAAGATTATTTAACTTCAGTATAACAACATATTTTAAACTTTTTACTTAAAAAACAAAAATCTCAGTGACGTCATTAAAGTATTAAAGCAAAAACAACGCTATTATGTTTGTATTTATTTGAACGAGATTTCGAGTTGATGAAGTGTGCGAATTCATCAATTTTAAGTCGCAAAAAGCGACTATAATTTGTATTTGTTTTGTAAATTAGTTAAACAAAAACTAAAAACAATATTACTGTGTGCGCTTTTTGTTAAACGTACTTACAAAAGTACTACTTAAATCTAATTTTGATATACAAAATATCAAACGATATACCAAAATCTTACCAGTCAAGCAAGTGAATTACAGTGAATATTTAGCGAAAAGTTGTTTTTTGTTATATGTTGTAAGACGCAAATATTATATTCTTACTTAAGACTAATAAGTTTATATTGTATAATTAAAGAGTAAGGTTTCGTAGATTAAAAAAAAGTTTTTATTATTTTGATTTAACTATAACTTTTTTCTCTTACATTTTCTTCTGAAATTATTGTTTTTAAAGAATTGTTGTTAAATTTAAAAGAATACCAATACGTCAGAAGTGAAACACATTGATTTTAATATTTACATTTTACAAAAACAAAATTTATACAGTTGTAATTACTCAGTAAAACATTGTAAACTTAACTCATACAAACAAATTTTGAAATAAAAGTTAGTTTTCTTCATTTGTCACTAAAATCGTAGAAAACTTTCTGAATCAATTTAACTTTTTTTGGATATTTCTTTTTTTACGGACATTTCATATTGCTTCTCATAACTTGTTTTAACGTCATTTTAAGCATAAATTTACGTGTTAAACAAATAAACTATTTGTTCTAGACTTAGCAGTTTTTAAGGTTTTTTTGATTTGCTTCATCAAACACGTAACATTAATATAGTTTTAAAAGTTTATTTGGTAATTTTTACTTTAACTTTAATTGATTAGTAGCCAAAAATAAACAAACCATTTATCCCTTAAGTACTAAACTACATTTATTTTGAGATACTGTTATATTTAAGCCAAAATTTAAATGAGTTTTTTAATACTTAAATTTTGTTTAGATATCAATATGAAAATTATTTTGGGTTACATATGTTTTACTTACCTTTTTCACATAAAAACTACTCTAAGGTTAAATTACAATCTAGATTAGTCAAATATATACTTGCTTTTTTTAATAAACTGATTTAGTCTAGTGTTTCAGTATAAAAAAGCAATTTATTAAAAGTCAAAGACCTCGTCACTGCTTAAGTAAAGCTCTTAAATAAAAGTTTTTATTTAAAGGTTTACGTAGAACAACATAATAACGTACCACAATTCATTAATTCATGTTTATAATCTTATTTTAATTAAACTAGTTTAGTACACAATACCTAATTTTAAATAAAAACGATTTTAAACACTTTAAATAAAAGGAAAAATAATTTTGAATCCTTCTGATTTTTAAACAGAAAGATAAACTTAATTTAGTAAGGCTTTAAAACACGAATCTCGAGTATTATTTTTTACTTATATTCTATTTGTTTTAAATTTAGCATAATATAATTTTTGGAAAATATTTCAAATTTATTCTAATTTTAACAATTGTCAAAAAAAAAGTTGTTTTATGAAGTGTATAGGTATTTTAGATTGTACTTAATTTTAATTTTTAGTTTTTAGGAATAAAAAGAGCAATAAAATAGCGCATTTTTCATGGTTTAAACTTGGATTATTTTTCTATAATATTGCATGATCATGATAAGCTATGAGAGAGTAACATTTAGAAGTTTGAGTTTAAGTTCATAAAAAAATACCAAATTAATTTTAAACCGCTGCAATATTTCAATAATGAGGCTCGGCAAAATTCTTTTTTTTATCGCTCAATTGAAATTCAAAAAAAAAAAAACCAAATGATTTAGTTTCTTGCAAAAATTTCAAAGATTTTCAATTAAAGTTAAAAACGTTTTATCTGAATTATATTTGTGTTAGTAAAACTAATAATAAATTTATTTTTTCAACCGTTGATTTAATTTTAGGATTTAGCTTAGTTTATAGTTAAATTTTATAAGCATCACCTTTTTTCTATAAATAATAAGTCATTTTCAAATGTATTTAATGATTATCATCTTGTCAGTCTATTGATAATTTCCTTGGAGCGTTAGGTAATTATTTTTGTTGTTAGTCAATGCATTTAATTATTTGATGTTGATCGTTCTACATCAAAGGGTAAATAAGTATAAGTTTGAGGTTAAAATTTTGCGTTTTATGTCAACCTATAAATTTTATATAAAATTATGTTTTTATCTTTGTTTTAATAAATAAACTTTTTGTGTTAATTTTATTTTTTTATGTGTCTTTCAGTTTAAGTGGTCTAGGTTTTGATGTCTTAGTCCATCATATGGACAATAAACTTGTAACCGTATAGTAAAATATATAAAAAGGCATAGTTGTTGATCAATATATTAAAGTTCAAAATAAACTTGAAAATTTAACTAATATTTAAAATCTTTTTTTATCCTAGTTTCTAAATAAATTAAACTTTTTGTCCCTATTATGAAATTTTTATAAGAAATTTAATTTTATTATTTTATTAGTTTGTTTCTTACATTAACTTTAATTATTTAAGATTTTAAATCTTTCTTTTTTTATATTTAATATAAGTGTGTTATAAAATTTTAGTTTTTAGTTTCTTTTTATGTTACAGATTTGGTACTAGCTAAAAAACTTTTTACCAAATTGCAAAATTGATGTTCCGTGCGAAAAAGTCCTCGTGCAAAAATGTCGCTGTGCAAAGCTTTATCATAAAAATGTGATATTTGCAAAAATATTTTTGTGCAACAATGCTGACGTAAAAAATTGTCAACGTGAACAAATGTTGCCACGCAAAAGTGTTTCTTGCACAAAAATTATGCTGTGCAAAAATGAACGTGCGTTGAAAAGTGGACCTCCGTGCAAAAGTGTCCCTTCGTGCAAAAAGGTTCTCTCGTGCTAAAGTGACGCTCGTGCAAAAGTGACACCCTCCCTAATTTTTGATCTACAGACCTTCCTAAAAACAGTTAATTTCTTGTTAATTTAAATCATTGTAGTAAATGTGGCATTTATCTCCTTAATAGTCTGTACGTGTAAAAGATTATTAGCACGCTACAAACTAACGAACGAAAAACAAAGCGTTACATAAATTTTGCAGTACTGATATGTATTAAATTAAAGAATTTAATACTTGTTTCCTTACATATTCACGTAATTTACCAAGATAAATTTTAAATGATTTTACATATAAATCTAGAAAACTACAATACAAAAGTTTACTTTGATAGAGTAAGAATACTCTTTTTTAATTTAACTTAACCGTTTTAGCGATAAAGTAATATTTTTATTGAGTATGCATTACTAATTAAACACGTAAATTTGAGTTATAACCTTTAAAATGTATATCAAATTATCTTTTTATTTTATTTACTTGTAGGTACGCAATTCTGGATTTTATTTATTATGAAACGTTAAATTTAAATAGTAATAAAATGAATAATTTAAGTCAAGTAAAGCAAATCAATACTTATTTTTATCTTTTTATTTTACAGTTTTCTATCAAATTATATATATATATTTGCATAAACTCATATTGATAAATGTGGTATATGTATAAATGTTGATAAAATTATAAATATACTATGGAAAAAATTTTTAATTCATAAATACAACATACCTTGCATGAAAAAAAAAATTACTTAAAACAACAGACTCAAAAAATACACTTTAAATACCTTGATACGATTTGTTCAGTATTTAATATTACTAATTTATTTTTAATGACTAGTTTTGCAACATTTATGTTATTAAACACAATACTTATTCTAAGTAAAGCTAGTTTTTAAACTTAAAAGAGTAAAACTTTTCAAGAAGCACTTTAGTTTTTTTAAGAATTTTTTTCATTTCGTAACTATTTTAAGTAAAAACTGAGTTAATATTTTTTTTAATAAACCAGCGAAAACTATATATTTAAAAATAAAAATACTTAGCATAACAGTTTACTGACCAAAGCGTCGTAACAGGTGCAGCATAAATTAATTTTATTTTTAATAGTTTACAATTTAAAATAAGTTATTTTAACACTGCTGAGCAACTAAATTGTATCATACAAGTATCAAAAGTAACTCTAATCTATATTTTAAGCATTATGAAGCAAAAAATTGTTCTGTTATTATCAGTTTATAAGCTTTTCATACTTATATATATTAGTAACTCTGACTTTAGATAACTTACTTTTTTACTTAGATTTTGTGATATTGTTTATTATAAATGTTAAAAAACCTTAAATCACAAACATAAAAATTATTAAAACTACTTGCTGGTTTCACCGAAAACTTTTATATTTTGTGTTGTCTAAAAATTTACAAAGATATATTAATTTTACTTATTTAACTTTATTGTTTTACTTTGAATGTGCATCTGTGTTTTAATTATGTGTTAAAAGTTTCGTACATCTTTGTATCAGTTATTCAATTCTCTCATAACTTTACATTGATATGTCATTATCATATCGCTGCAAATATTAGCTTACAATTATAGTAAATTTTAAACAACGTCTTATAGCAAGCTTTCAAAAAAACAACTAAGCTTTTCAAGTCTTACAACGCGACTGAATTTGTTTTACTTCAAGACTATAAACTGTAAGTACATTGTGATAAATAAATAACATAAATTTTAAAAGCTAGAATTTTAAAGTGCTACTATATCAAGTCATAAGTTGGAAACTTAAAAATATCAAACAACAGTTATTACATAAAATGGCATAAATTCTTTTGAAATTTGTATCGAAATTTAACGTAAGTTAATCTCAAGCGTTTAATTGAAATACATTATTATTTAAAATTTCATTTTGAAATTTTAGTTTTGTAAAATACAAAAAAGAAAATTCAGTTAAACTAAACACATGCAAAAAACTTTTTCTTAAAATTTTGACAAAAATTTCTACACTGTTGTAAATATTCTATTTTATATAAAATAGTGATTTAGAGTAAAATAATTTATTTAAAACCTTTTATTGTTGCTCAATTATGAAGTTTAAACTACTTTTGTACTTTCAAAGCGTATTTAAATATAATTTGTCTAAAATATTTAATTGAGGTATAAAATGAATAAGAAACAAACATGTTTTTTTTTTTTTTGAATATTGTGTAGGTAGTCGTATTTAAATTATCTTTATAAGATGTTTATACTTTTCCAAAAATTTATAAATCTTATTACAGTTTTTATTTAGATCATTAGATGTTGTTAAATAAAAACATTGTAATTTTTATAGAAACTTTGATGATTTATTGACAGTATAACTTAAGCAGCTTATGACGTCATTTACTGAAACCGTAATTTTTCAACAAACATATTCTATATAAATGATTTAAATATCAACTTAATACTTGCGAGAAAAAATATGAATTTTTAAGTCGTATAACACGACTATTGCAAATTTATAAAGTCTAAATTCAAAAGGTTCATGGAAAAAATTCTATTTAGCTATTTTTTAGTTTACAAAAGTTACCTTTAGTCAAATGAAACAATAATTCATAGTTTTTAACTATGAGTATTTTTAAAATAAGTATATTAGTTGTTTTTAAAATATCAAAATTCAAATGTTATAACTACTTAAATTCATTAAATTTAAATGTATAATAGTGTATAAGCAATACGACAAAGATAATCTTTTTTAAAACGTAGAAAATTACTTTACTAAAACATTTTTAGTTGAAACAAAAAATTAAAAACGGTATGATGAAAAATTTTACGAATGCTTCAAAAGATAATCTTAAGTCTAATGTAAGAGATCAACGGCACATTAAAAACTATTTTTAAAGGAGGTAAAATTAAAAAACTTTAAAATTGCAACTATCTAAAGTATGCTGTTTAAGAAAAAGTTATAAAATAAATGAAATATAGTTAACTTTAATATAATTCGTTACGGTAAAAGAAATTTAAAAACAAATTTAGTTTCAACAAATTTTAGTATTAACAAAATCTTGCAACAAATAGTTGAAATTAAGTTTTAAATTTAGATTAAAACAGTGCAAATTATAATTCAAATAAAAGTATATATAAATACGTAAATAGTTTCTTTATAAGTCAAATCTAACACAAAGTAACTTACATTTTTTCAAAATACTTTTATTCTTTTATTCACTAAAAACTGCGTAACAAGTACTTAAAATTTATTAGTGTAACTAATATTTTAAAGTTTTAAAATGATTTTAAGACTGTTTTAAATTTATCAGTTTTACTTTTAAACACCTTAAATTTACTTAAGTTTTGTTACTTCGGTCTTTTCATTCGTTATTTTTAAAATAAAAATTAAGGAGTTTTATTGATTAGCATATTTTATATTTATGCTACAAATTATATAGAAGATAATCTATTTAGTTTTTATAAAAATAGGTCAATTTTAGTAAACCTACCTAAGCGCTTATAACCGAATTTTGCAAAAAAAAAATTCGTTCTTCACTAATGCCAATGATATATCACATAACTACTAGCTATAAAATAGTCAATTTGTTTGTATAGAATTTGGTGTCAATAACTTAATATATCATGACTGATTATTTTAGGTCGTGCAACGCTACTGTAGTTTATGTTTCAATATGCGACGAAATACTTATTAGCCCACTTACGTCATCAAAATAGTCTCGTGCAGACATGTTAAAAAGCTCTGCTTTGTTTACTCAAGCGTGAAATTACTAACTTAAAACAAACCAAAAATAAAACACTTCATTGCTGAATTACCATAGTAACTTTTAGCATTTTAACATCTCTGGTCTCGTGAGTATCAGCTTGCGATTGGTGCGTATTAATAAAAGCAAAAAATAATTGGAGCGATATAGTTGTCTACTGTTCGATTTAATGTAAGTTGCAATATGCAACTATAACTAAACTTAGTTTTTAATAAATATTTATTGATAAGGAACTGCTTAAATTAGCTAAATATTTAAGTACTTTATAACTATAAGGTTACAATAAAACTTTAACTGAGCTAACGATGCAAGTAATAAAAATGTTGTAAATAATTTATCACTAATTGTGTTGAAATCTTTTTTCAATAAATATGCCAGAAGTTCTTTTAAGACCTAAAGTTGATCTTAATTTTTAAAACTGCAGTTTTATATTCTTACATGTTTTTATGGTTGTTTGAGTTTAAGATTTTACATTGATTACTTATTGTAAAAAAGTAGTTATTAAGTTATTTTAGTTTAAAACAGGATAAAATTATTTAGTTCAATATTTGCATAATATCTCAAAATAATTAATTCCTTAAAATTTTTTTCACTTTTATAGAAACAACTAATCAAAGTTGTTTAAAATAAAACTTTATAACTTCATGATGATGTTTAAATTATGTTATAAAGAACTTCACTTCCTTTAAAAGTAATTGACTATTTTTTAACTTTAATAACGTTGGTTAAAGTTCAATAGTTATTTACGTAAATTAGTAATTAATCAACATTTAATATAAATATTTTTAAAACTATTAACATATTTTTAAATTTTGTTATTAATTATGATAGATGTAGATAAAACGCTTTATTTTATCATATAAAAATTTTTTTAATTTATTTTTGTGTATTTCTAAATTAGTTAATAATTTAAATTTTTCAAAGTGGAAATAAATTGATTTACAAAAATGACTTAAGTTGTGTTTATTTATTAATCGTATAAAACATCAATTACGCAAAACATTACTTTACTGATTTTTTTTACTTAATGTGTTTATCTTAAGTACGTTATTTTAATGACAAAACAATACTTTTTGTATGCATACTTTTATATTTTTATAATATTCTAATGACATTATATGTAATAAAAAAGAATATCTGCCACTCATTTAAACTACAATAGTAAGGCAACAATAATAAATCATGCTTATTTTTATGAAAATATTTTTTAAGGTTTTGTTGATCTCTTATTTCAAATACGCAATTTGTAACAAAATTTTGTATTTTTTTTGCAGTTTTTGACTTCACGAAATCAAAAAGTAATATTGTAAAATGTTACCTAGCTTAACTTTAGAATAAAACTAGAGAATTTTATGATTTTCTTATTCTTAATTTATACAATAACTAACCAAAAAAGGCAAAATAAATTTACTTTGCAATTTACGTGCAAAAGTGACCCTTCGTGCAAAAGTGACCCTCGTGCAAAAGTGTCCCTTCGTGCAAAAGTGACGCTAGTGCAAATGTGACGCTCGTGCAAAAGTGACTTCCACCCACTTTTTTTATACTCCAATACATTTTTTTTTTGTCTTTTATTAGTTTAATTCAAAAGATTATTAAGCTTATACTAGCGAGACTTTATTTCTTTACCTATTTTATATAGTCTTGCAATCAATAAACTAGTTGTAATTTAATTATTTTTATAATTACTGATATATTGCCACTAAAACTAATAAGATTTTTTTATGTAAATAAACACGATTTAAAAAAATTATTATTTAGCCAAAAGACTTGTATTTTTGAGTCGTACAATGCGACTGCAACGCAAAAATTTTTACCTATTGATCTACTGACTCCAAAATGTACAAAGAGATATTAAGGCTACAAATTATTACAGTTATATTTTATAAGTAGTTGTCTTTGATTGATTACAATGTTTAAGTATTTATAATTTATCAGAAAGAATAACTAATTTTCTTCTGAAAACTTCATTATAACTTTTTTTATATAATTAACTTTTGATTAAATTAAGTGCATTTAAAATACATAGGTTAAAGTTAGGGATAGCTTATCTGTGTTAGGAATGATTTTTTTAGTACTGTGTCTAAGTGACGCCAATTTCTTTAAACAGAAATCCACTCTAAAATAAATTACAAATATTGGAAGTTTATTACTTTTCACACACTTTTGTTTTGTCATTTCATTTTCCCCATTAACTCTTTAATATAAAAATAATAAATATTCTTATTCAAACCGGTTTTTCTCAATTGTAATTTATAAGTCACGCAAACGACTGCAACACCTTTGTTAGCTATTTATTTTTGTTATTTGCAAAAAGTAATATTGTTGTACAAAGGATGCTTACGGTTTTCAAGTCGTACACCACATGCTTACTGAATTTCTTACGAGCTATTGCCCATAATTTTTCATCATCAAAAAATTGAATATTTGTTAATAAAACAATCAACTAAACAAAAGAAAAAAAAACCGAACTAAGTTATCTGAAAATTATGTTTAAAAATGTACTTGAAAACTTGTTTTAAACAAAAACCTAAACGAAAAAAAATATCTATGACTTAAAAATCAATGTTTAAACGGAGATAATCAATAATGTTAGCAAACATAAGATTACTTTAATAGTAGTTTACAACTTTTCTTCATTTTATATAACATAATTTTTACTATATTCTTTTCATTTAACAGCATTAAGATATAAAAGATAACTTATATTGTTATATTAAAACTTATTCTAACATAAAAAACTTTTTTGTTCTAACATAAAATTTGTCAAATGTATCAGTATGGTAATTGAATATGAAATTAAAAATAAAACAAAACATTAACCATTAAATGATATTTTTGTTTTATTTTGTGTCATTTTTTATGTTTTGTTACAAAGAATATTACGCAATTATTAAAAGTTAAACAAATTGAGATAAGAAAAAACTACAAAGAAAAAAAAATGTTTAAGTTTTTTTTTGTTTTAAGTTATAAATTAAAGTTTTAGAACAAAAAGGATTTTTTTATTTTTTCGTATGCAAAAAAAAAACATCTAAAAGCTATTTCAATTTACAGCTGCAGTTTACTTTATTTTAATTTGTTGTGTTATTTAGCGAAAATTGGAATGTTATAAACAATTTTAAATGAAACTGTTTTTTTTTTCTTAAATAGGTAAAATGTTTTATACATAGAAACTGTTAATTTTATATTATGATTTCTTTATTACCTTTATATTTACACATATATTATATACATTATAAAATATATAGCTTTATTTTAAACAATGATTAGTTTAGATATAAGACCATGTTGCTATTAAGAACAATAGAATAAAATTACAAAGTATATTTATTTATATTCTTGAAACTTAACTGAAACTCAAATCTTTATATTTCAAAATAACTTTACAACATTTCTTTAATTTAAGTGTTGTTGTTTAAGTATAGACAAAACACCTGAGAGTTTAAAATACTTATCACTACATAAATACCAGCAAATATATGCAGGAGATTTTTTTTTGAATTTGAAATAAAACATGAATACAAGCTTTAAAGTTTTCACTTCGAGTTGTTCAATTTAATTTCAATTTTACAATGATCTTTTATATTAGGCATACAATTTTAAGTTATAAAGAAGTTTTATTTTTAAAATTTCATTAAAATAAATACTATTTTATGATGAGTTTTATAACTATAAGATACTATAAACAGTCTATTATACTGTTAAATAAAGTCCATCGGAGATGACATTAAACAAAATATCTTTTTATACAAACAATAATTTCAGCGAACTTCTAAATAAGCTTTATTTAGAAATTAGGCTAAAGTTCATAAAAAAATGCAGTAAAAAATATTGTATGTTTTAATCAAACAAACTTAAATATATTTTTACTTTTCGCAAGTTAACACTTTTGATTCTTTCAATGTTTTCGAGTTTTTTTAACTTCATTTGATCAATTAAAAATTCAATGATAAAAACATATGTTTAGTTCCAAACAAATTCCTTTGTTAAAAAAAATTCTCTGCAATATTTGTTAAAGAATTTTACATCTCAAAAAATATTTACACTTAATTTATTAAGTGACGCCAGAAAATTAAAAAAATCTTAAAGTTTGAGTGCATTTTTAAAGCTAAGTAATCAAAAGCAGTGTTACAAAAAAATTCAAGTCATGTTTTCAACGTGCTAATGATTACCATTGTGAAGCATGTACTTTTAATGAAACAAATTCTTAGTTATTATTTGTACCTGAGCACTAAGCTTTAACTACATACGTCTCATACTAAAGAACAAACAATATTTGAATAGAATAAAATAATATATAATATTTGATATATGTTTAATGTCTGTATTACAATCAAAACAAATAAATTCTTTGATAAAAAACTAATACATTTTACAGTGAAAACTTTCATTATCTATTACTTTCCATTGAAAAAAGTTAAACCCTTCAAAAGAATACTATTTTAAAAGTTAAAATTCCGCTGTTAAAAAAATTTGGTTATCAAATAAGTAAAAATGTTTTGATATAATTTGTATATAATTTCTTTTTATTTTTGAACATTACGGTTTTTTTCAATGCTTAGCTTTGTTTATATATTGCTATAAATAAAATGTTTTGTAATAAGTAAAACTTTTAGCGTTGGTTATTTGTTAAATAAGACTATTTCATGGTTTATTTATTTTTATTATAATTAATATAAGTTTAATATTTTTTCCTAGTGCATCAAAATTACCAAACTAATATTAAAAACATTCTTAACTTAATAATGTTATCTGCTTCAAAAAACAACCATTTTGCTTACAGTTAAACATTTTAGAAAACTAAAATCTTTTTAATTTGACTTTATATTAACTTTAGTTTATATTGGTAAAATTTAATTTTTATCAGGCACGCAATAAAATACCAATAAAACTAAGTATAACTGTATCTTTATAATAACTATAAGCAAAAACTATTAATATGTGTATATGACTGTAGCTTTTCTTAAAATTTCAAATTAATTTTTAAACGTTCAGTGTACATTAGACAAATATAAAGTTTAATTGTAACAATACATAAACAAAGTTATAAATTTGACAATAAAAATGTTTAGCACCGAAACAATATATAAATGTCAAAAATATTTACTTTCTAAGCTACAACCGATCACTAACAAAATCACTTTATTTCAAAATATCTGAAGTGTCGACAGTGAAGTATTTTAAAAGGAGTTAAAATTAAATAAATTTTAAAATCAAGTAGATAATTTAAAAAATACATTAAGATAAACTTAGGCTAAAAGTATTTTGCAGTTTGCTAAAGTATATTGCATATGTACAGCTTAAAAAGTTTTGAATAAAAAACATTTAAAAGGTTTTAATCAACATTCTTATACTTTGTAATAATTAAAATGGTACTTGAGATAACTTAAGGTTTTTAAATTAAGTAATTATAAAAATAATATAAAAACATTTTTATACCCTATGTCATCAGAGCGTAGTTGAAATTTTGAGGTCTTAAACATACTTAAATGTTTATTAACAAAATCAAATAGATATTTTAGCAAGGTCTTTTAGCTGTAAAACTTTTATTATTATGTTCAACTCTTAAACATTAATTTTAAACATTTTTTGTTTAAATTACTGAGTGACGTCAAATATTTTAGAAAAACATAAAGTTTTAAAGTAGTTTCAGTAAAGTATAAAAATCATAAGGTATATATTCATAATTTATAACAATGTATTAGTCATATTACTTTTCATCGGAACATTTTAATCTTTTTAGCGTGTTATTGATCATCTTAATCTAGCATGTAGTATTAGAGTTAAGTTTATGAATATGCGCAACTTAATCTGGAAAAATTGCAATTTTTTTATAGAACCATTTTGTTTAATAGTAAGTTAAATTTGTTAAAATTAATTAAAATAATATACGAACCTAACTTTAAAACAGTATATTTTTTACTTTTTAAAATTCAGATTTTGGACATTGGTGTTATAGATTTATTTCTAAGTAAAAACTAGTATTAGAATAATGAAAATATTCACTATTTATTTTTTATAATCGTGCTATAATTACAACTACATTAAGCGTAAAACAAGTGTATTATGTTTTTAAAAACAAGACAAAAATTAAAAATTTAAACTTATTGAAACACAACACCTAAACAACTTATTACAAAGTATTTTTTATTATTATCTATGAGCTGATATTTATTTTTAAATAAATAGTTTTAGCTTAATTAGTCAGCAATGAAAAACTTTAGCTTTAGATTTTTATCTATAATTTCACTAAAATGAAACAAACACTATACTTATGCAGTAAGCTATTAAAAGTGTATTATTAAAAGCGTAAAATAGTAATTATTACCATTACATAAAAATCTATGCTTTTCTAAAATTTATTTTCTAATTGACTTTTCTCTTAAGTTAAAATATATGTTTAACAATTTTATACATACTTGTATATATAAGGTTGTATTAATAAGTTTTTGATAGTAAATGCACTTAAAAAACTTAAATTTATCATAATTGAGGATTTTAAGATAGTCGAATACAAACAATTTTTCTTAGTAAAACAATTTCAGAGTCAATTTAAGTATTGTAAAAACTAAACCAGTTGGTTTAAAGCAAAGAACATTATTAAATGTTCAGCTGTTTTTATTAATAAGTGCTTGATATAACAGATCATTAGCACTTTGAAATTATAAGTTTTTTTTTATTAATTATTAAAATATAGTTCTGCGTTTTTTTAATACTGCACATTCAAAAAAATGTTGCGTTTATTAAATACATTACGTCAGTGAGTTTTTTCTAATATTATCTACGTATGATCTGAACAAGACGTTATAAAGTATCTAAGTTGTGTGCGACTCAGTAACCGAAAAGTTTTTTTTTTGTACTTAGTCCTACAACCAAACGTCCTGAGCGCATTTTTTCAGTAGTTCAAAGAATAATAACACTATATACATATATATATATTCATGTATTAAAATAAAATAATTTTCTACGATGAAGCTTATTGTAAGTAAAAAAAATAAATTACATTGTTTCTATCATCGTCTTTCCTTGCTTTAATTAAGTTTGTAGTTTTTGACATTGTTAAGTTACGTGTATTTTGTATTTTTTATAAATATTATATCTAGCAGTTTAAACTTAAATAAGATTAACCAAAGTTTTAGATATATTACGATACATTTGCCGAAGTATTTATAGCTATTTTTGTGCTTTGTTTTATATTTAAAAAATATTATTTCTTTAGCTTGCTGTTATTTCCTTTAAAATTTAACTTAAAATGATTTTTATCTTATTTGTTTTTATCGTATAAATGTACTTGGCATAAATTAGTTTTGTTCGTTTTTAAATGTAGTAAAGTAAGAGTATTATAGTTTTAAGTATCTCAAATCTTCCCTTGGTTGTGTATTGTTCTTCGTGATTTTTTTTGTCTTTATCAAAATAGTTTTAAATAAAAAAAGTATTTTTTATTTTACAAAAAAATCTACAAATTTGTAAGTAATTTTTACACATATTTTAAGTTTATGTTTATATGCGCTAATACAATAAATAAACTACTACATTAAATACAAACATTTAAAGCTTAAATTTTTGATTGGTAATTTTTTTGTCATAATAAGGTTTACTTTAGGTGACAAATCAGAAAAATCTTTGAATCATCTAAAATTATCTTTACATTTTAAGTTTGTTCCTTTTATCGAGGTATATTTTTAATAACGTAAATAAATGCGCCTGACTTTCAAGAAACGCTTAAAACTTGATACTGTGTCTGTCTAAATGACTTAAAATTGAAAGTATTTAGAAATTTTTGTATGAAACTGAAGTTAATGATTTTCAGAAATAGTATCAATCTATCTGCTTACTATATAAAAGTTTTTAATTGTTAACATAACTAAAAGCTTCAAATAAATTTGCAAGGTAATTAAATGTTGTAAGTAGAGCTTAATTTATTTTTTTTTGCAAAATGTTGACAATATGTAATAAATTGTTTTCTTTTATTGAGTAGAAACACATAATAATTATTTTTAAGCTTGTTTCTAATTTTTACTACAATTAACAATTTAGATTTAATTAATTATTTAATTTTAATTATATTGATGTTATTCTCGGACAATCATTAGTTTACTACTTAGTTACAAAAGTTCTTTTACAAATCAAAATTAGTTCTAGTTCGGTGTTATTACTTTTAAGTCATACAATGCGACTTCAAATAACTCATTTTTACTAGTTCAAGTGTGAGTTACTAACATTATTTTAATTCTAAAGTGTAATAACAAAAAATTAAATAAATAAAATTCACAATCTTAAAATAACTTTAAATAAAAATAAATGACAAAAAAGTATGAAAAATCTAAAGCATTAATATATATATAAAGTATTTTTTAATTATGATAAAGATATATTTTAGAAAAACTAAAATAAAAACATTTTGTAAACAACTGGAATAATAACTACCTAACTAAAAAAGAAAAAAAATACTATCTAAAAATATTTCAATTAATTTAAACCTACATGAAAAACCACTATGCTAACATTATTAAAAATATAGTTTGTATAAAAAAATATTTAAAATAGTTTACAATAATTAACTTTATAATAAAAAAAAACTAAGTTTAATGCATTTGGTTTTAAGTTTTTTTAAACCTTCGTAGTAATTAAGTATTTTCATCCTTTTCTCTTTTTCTCTTATTAACGTTTCAATTGTAAAATGATATTTCTTGAGTTTAAAATTTATACATACAATTTTTACAATATAAAAATTTTGCTAAAGATTTGTGTACAAATTTGTTAAAGTTAAGATCTTATAAATATATGTCAAACTTAGTATTCTTAATACTATATATCGGGCAGGTTAAATATTATTTGTTAAATATTAAGAAAAATTCAATGTACAGGAAAATAATGAATTTTAACTAAACAAATTATAATGAAGTATACACATAATAAGATAATCATAGCTAAGCTTAATTTACGAACATTTATTCGACAACGGCGTTTGTATTATAAAAATTTCATAATTTTGTTATTTCGTTATTCAATTCTAAATAAACTTAGTCTACATAAATTAAGTTGTTAATGATAAGTTGTAAAGTTAGCTTTTTCTATCTAAGCCAGTATTTTTCGCTTTATAGGAGGTCCTTAAATATTATTAAATTCTTATTTTAATACGATAAAACAATAAAATAACATACTCTTTTTATTTATGATTTTGATACAAAATTTAAAACTCTAACGTTTTTTAGTTAACAGTGAAAAAATATGGTATTTGTTTTAGTTTTAGTGTTCATTTTAAACAATGAATAAAGACTTGAAACTATTAATTAAAGTTAAAATAAATAAAGACAAGTAAATTGTTAACAAAAGTTTTTTGTCAAATCACAGAAAAAACATAAACATAAGCTTACAAACTTGCAATAATACGTAGTAACGAAAGGAAATCTGTCCTTCGTTGATAATTCTAAGTTTTTATCGTGTCATGATCTTTTATATCAGGCACGAAACTATATTGTTCTAATTGAATATTTTATAAATGTTTCAAGTTTTATGAAGCGAATTTAAGTTTGTATTAATTTTTCAAATAACTTAGAACACCTATAAAATGTCTGTAACTCTTGTTCAAATTTATTTAAGGTCATTTATTCTAGCTTATTATGTTTGGGGTATTTTATTATACATAAAACACTTGTTTTGCAAAACTTCTTAGTAAGATAATGAAACCCTAAAACTTGAAGCATTAGCTTATAAGTGTTGTAAGTGCTCCTACCTAACTTAAAAATTACGATTTATAACATACAACTTAATTAGTTTTTACCTCATACGTGTTTCAGTCTTATTTTACCGACTTTAATTATTAATACTTTAAGTACTCTTAGATTGGTAAAGTAAACTAATCACAATTATTTAATTTAGTTGTAAAGTATATTAACATATTATTAAAAGTTTTTTTTCCAAGTATATACATGGATGGATATCGCAGTTTATTTTATTAACGACGTTTCATCGACAAAATTTTTGAAGTTACTCTTTATATTAACGTACAAAATTATAAATTACAGTTGCGTTGTAAAATTGAAATAATTGATAGTATAAAACATCATCGAACCATAATAACGTCAGATTATATACAAATGAAGTAAGCTCATGTTTGCGGGATGTAAAAATGCACAAATGTGATAATTTTTTCTCGGAAAATTATGTAAAACTTTTAATTAATTTAGATAAAAGTATTCTTTTTTGATATTCAGTTATGAACAACCCTGTAAAATTACGTTTTTAATTGTTTGTTTGATAAAAAACCATATAAGTAAAATGAGACGGTAAACACTAAGTTTTAAGCTTTTAATAAAAAATTTAACCATTAAGTTTATTTAATGTTGTATAACCAAACAAACGTACACCATAAATTATACTCATCTATTTACATCATCATAATTATATATTTTTCCTCATCTACAAAACTGTTTTGAAGACAATTTATTAGTTTAGTAATTTACTGACGTCATCTGTATTAACATACACCATTCATCTTAAGATAATACGTGGTTATTTAAGTTATTATTTAGATTAAGGAGACTATTAATCATTAAAGTTTTTAACGTGTTATTGATGTTTTTAATCAGAAACGAAAAAAAGTTTTGTTGTTGTATCGTTTAAACAACAATGTTAGAGTTTGTAAAAAATTTCACTTTTATTAGTTTTCCATGTTGGTTTTCAAGTTCTTATTTTACTTAAAGCCATTAAAGGTGAAATACTTTTATTTTAGATAGCAAGAACAAAGTTTATTATAACCAAAGTGCGCACAACAAAACTTATTTATCAATATCTGAAACTATGTTTTTAAACCGTCAATCAACCCTTAGTAAACTGAAATGGAATATATCTTTATAATAAATAGGTTTACGAATAAAACGTGCTTAAAACACGTAATTTAATTTTATTTATCTTTTATTTCTATTTTTATTATTCTAATTATATTTATTTTAAACAAATAGTATTTTTATAAAAGTTATAAAAATAAAGGTAAAATAAAGCATTATTATTTTTATTAACTATATATCTATTTCATATTTCTTACAAAAAGGTTTTAAATGCTTATATGAAACAAAAAACAAACATAAGAAAAGCATTAAAAAAGCACTAAAAAAAGTACTAAGAATCGTATATATTTTTTGTTTTCAATTTGCATCGTAATAATAAAACGTAAAGTAAAAAAAAAATTGCGTTTTATGGCTTTAAAATGTACTTCAGTATTTCAATATTAGCAAAAAAACACTAAACGTTTAACACAAAACAATTAATTTGTTACTTTTTCTAGCATGTTGTTTTTAAGCTAAAAATTAGGTGCAATAAACATTTACAATACAATAAAACTATTTTATAAAAGTAAGTAAAATTAAAACTAAAAAATAAAGAATTAAGTTGTTAAGTTTTTAAAATCCTATTTTTCAATCATGTTTTTTAGGGTTTTCCAATTTTTGTAATCTAGATTTTTCTTATCATGTGACAGATTATTAACTAGAAAAATAAATTTAGATATTATCTTATTTGTTTTTATAAACTTTTATTAAACATCGAAACAAAATAAATAAGGTTTTAAATTTTTTTTGATATTGTTGTGAACTCAAAGCCATTCTCATGTTATTAATCCAATATTGAATTTAAATTGTGTCTAGTAGGTAATCTAAAAAAAACTCATTATTGGATTTATTTCTTTAAAATAAAAAAGCGATGTTATTATAAAAGCTGAAGTTCTGTTGAAATAAAATTTTGAAATAAATATAAACCATAAAATCTTTTTAAAGACCATCTTTGATCAAACTTAAGTCGAACTGCACATTAATACAAATATAATAAGAATAAATTTTTACTAAATATGAGCTATAAAAGCTATTAGAGTTGAAGTCTGAGAAGCAAAACTAAAAGTTGCGTTGTACGACTTTTAAAATTTTCTCAACATCAGATAGTAGTCAATTTCAATTTTAAACAGCTTTTCTTTATATTCAAATATTTAAAACTGAAGTTTGCGGGTTACAGCAATGACGTCAGTAGGTTTGTTTAAATTAAAAGGTAGTAGTTTAATTTTGTAATGTCAGTTAACTTCTGATTAATATTATTAGTGAAAGCTCCAGCCAAGGATTGCCAAAAATAGATATTTCGAATAGTTAACAATTTATAAATGTTTTAGCTTGAAATAGTAGGCTGGAGTATTTTTTAGTAAGTAAGTTATTGTTTTTATAGGACTAACTAGTATTAATTCAGTAAAGAGTTATAATAAATATAGAGTTATGAATACATAATGAAAATTAACACAAAATTTCATACTTAAGAACCTTGGTAATAAATATATTGATTAAAAGTTCTTAAATATCCGGTCAATTAGCATCCAGCAGAATCCGAATCTTATTCAAATTAGCTTCCAATCGGATCCGGATCTTTGTCTAAAATTAGTGTTGAGCCGGATTAGGATAACATTTTCAAATTATTATCCGGATCTATAAAAGGATCCAGCTGAATCCGGTAAATCACTAACTTGAAATGGTGCGGCCCACTGAGGACTTATTTTTGTTGAATCCGGCCTGTCAACTATTTACGTTGCCCACCCCTACTTTATATCTATTAAATTTATACATGTTCGAAGTAAAAATTTAACGACACGTTAAAAAATAATGGTGTAAAACTAAAATTTAGTATTATTATATTCACTATTAGTAATATGCAGATAGTAAATCTAGTATTTTATGTGTTTTTTGCATATGACGAATATAATTTAAATAACCAGGTAGTAAAACGTTTTATTCTTTAAAATCTAGTTTATTTATTCATATTGCATTTTTCAATAGCTTAAAGCTGTGTTTTATAAGAAAATAATATATAAAATATTCATGGGTTTGTCTTGTAAAATATGCTGTTTATTTTTTGAAACAATTACTTGTTCTGTAACTTGTTTGTAACAAGCGATAGTAAGATAACTTAAATTACTGCATGCTTATAATTTTTTAAGAGGTAAAAACAATACTTTCGTTTTATAAAACATTAGTTAAAGAAAAACTATTAGTTTAATAGTGAAACTGAAATACTTACTTGACTGGTTTTTTCTTGTTATTTAAAAGTACATACATTTTTACTTTATAAAATACATATGTAAGTACGCTTAATAAAAAAGGTAAACACTAACAATAATTTTATTTTTTCGTAACTTGATTTAAAAATCAATATAATTTCTAGTCGCGTTGTGCGACATATAAAATGACAAGCTTGTAGTATTCATTGGTTTTGAAACAACGTTCAAATAAGTACATGTATAGTAGCTTGGTTTTTGTTTTAATACAACATTTTGACATCAATAAATTTTAATTTTTTATTTAAGTAATAAGTTGAATATATGTGAGTATACTGACGATAATTATTTATTTACTGAAAACTTTAAGTGTGTATAAAATAGGTCAATATTTTCATGAAACTAATTTATTTAATACTGATACATTAAACTAAATCAGTTTATTTAAAACGTAAGTTAATATTTGACTTATCTAGCTTGTAATTTAAAGTAAAAGTAATATATATGCTATGGAAATAAGAAAACCATCTGCAACTATAAATAGAACATAGAACATATTTTTTCATACCGATAGATTTAAAAAGTTTAAGTATTTACGAAGTCGTTGACATTACGGCTTAAATAAAATAATATCACAAAAGACTGTAGTTTAACTATTTAGGAATAAAACCTTTGTATATTTTCTGCTATTTACCGAGTAGTTCTAATTTGAAATAATCGAATAAACTTATAAAACTACTTTAATCTTACGTGATAGATGTAGTAAATCGAAACATGTTAAAAACTAGTTAGTGTGAAAAAGTTTATTATTAGTTTTATCATTAAAAATAATGCTTAAGATGTGAAGGTATAGCTTACGTTAACCGAAGCACTTCAATTTTCTGTTTGTAAAACATATAACATTTTCTCAAAGTTAATAAAGTATTAAAATTGAGTTTAGTAGTAAATAACTTACATTTCTTAAGTTAAAAGATTTCTCATAATGTGTTTAGACGTATTAATCTTTAAATATATTTTTTAAAAGCAACAAACTTGCTCAAAAAGAATATTAAATACGGTAAAAAACTAAAAGTATGAGCAAAATAAATACACATGCATAATTTCAACTTACTTTGAAATTTTTATTTATATTTTGTATATATTTTTTATAAAGACGTTAAACCATGTTAAAAAAAGCAATATAAAATTCATGTTGAATATAACAATGACACTTTCTAAACTAACATAATACTACTAAACACATAAATCATAATTTTTTTTTGTGTTTATTCCAAGAATGTAAAGCTGGTTTATGTGTGAGTGACGTCAAACTATCAACTTTTAAAAACAATTTTTAAATCATTTTAAGTTGAATGTAAAACATTTAAATAAATTTTCTTAACAAGTGTTTTAGCTGGTAAAGCAGTAAAATAATTTTTAGTTACACCCAAGTTGAAAACATTAATTATTAAGTCATAGAAAAAATTAAAGAAAAATAAAAATAATAACCCAATACTAAGTAAGATTACTACTGTTGCCCGATTTCATTGGTTGGAGTAGAACTTTAATTTTATATCATTTTTTAAAATGCTGTTGTTTTCGTTTAATTATTTTAAGTAAAATAAACAATGTATTTAAAGTTGGCTTTAATTATAAATCGATAGTAAACCTTGCATTTTTTTAGACTAGGGTTTTAAATTTAAAATTATACGCTGTTTATAAAAAAAAATGCAATAAATATAGTAAAGTTGTAAAAGTTAATTGGTAGGTATTTGTATACTAAAAAGTAAAAAGTTAACTAGTTTAAAATAGAACAAATATACTTTAAAAAAGTAGTTAAATTAGACAAATATCGTAGTAAAAAACTAAGGTTTGAAAATCAATAAATTTTCATAAACTGTTTAAATTTTTAATTAGTAATATCAAAAGTAGAGAAAGTAAATAAATTTTTAAATAACTCATGAAAGAACAAAGACCCTAAAATATAAATAAATCAATAAAATTTTATAGTATCTTTTATAAAATTTTAATTAGGAATACACTGTTTACATAAGTAGAAGGGTTTATGGCGGGCAATCGACTGTCACCGTCTAATTCTTTGCTGCTACAAGTAAGTTCACAATTTACGGTCCTTAAGCTCAAATGATTAAGTTAGCTGATGACAGACCGCTATAGCAACCAATTTCAAATTTGTTCTAGTAAAACTTGTAAACAAGTTACTTGTTGTCCACAAGCTTGCCCAACAACAGAGTGTCTCGAATTTAAAAATAGAACATTTTGTTCTTAGATGAGGTTTCATAACAACATTGAAATTTTTATAACAATTATAAAGTGTGGAATAAATAAATGGAAGTTTTATATACAGTTATATTTGTATTACTTGTTGTAAAAACAACCTTGATTTTAAAGTTCATGTTTGTACTAAGAGTATGTTTTAACAATTCTTTTTGAAATCAGAAGCAATGAATTTTCGAAGTATCAAATAGAGGAGTTATTGTTTTATGTCGTTGAGTAAACAGTATAAAAGCAAAATTTACTAGTTGAATAACAACTATAACATGTACTATTAAATTTAATTCAAATCTAAACTATTTTAAAAATATGATAAGTTAATAGTTATATTCTTTAAGTAGAACACATTGCTATTAGTTGTTTGAAAGATATAGCTAATCTTGATAGCAAAAATAATTCAAACGTGTCACCAAGTAGTATTATTTGACCTTCCAAGTTTTAATGACAACTATCAAACATTATTTTGTTGCTTTGAGTGATGTAAGGTCCGTGAATAAAAGTGACCGGAAAGCTTTACAATTTCAAAATTTATATGGAATGCATCCCGCAAAAGATAAAATTACAAAATTTGAATTAAACTTTAAAACATGGTTTTGAGAAAACAAAACAATAAGAATCTACCAAATGAAATAAAACTTTTTCTGGCTAAAAAATCGGTTTGATTTTTTTTTTCTTATAGGCTTCACTCAAAAATTAAAACCACAATTCATAATCTATTTTTACAAATTAAAGGCGAAAGAACGTTCTCTAGAAAAATAATCTTAGTTCGTTTAAAAACAAGAACAACTATTATTAAAAGGTTAAACAACTTTTTACAAATTGCAAAAAGTTGCTTATATAGCTAAGTTAACTCTCATACGGTTTTTTTTACGTTTATGATGAAAGATATTGTTTTGAATTATGATTTTATAGTTATTTTAAACTTTTAAAACTTTTAACATGTTTGTATTAAACTTAACGTAGATAATTAAAGAAAAAAGTTACGCACTACGGTTAGTTAAGCAGTTTTTCATTGTCTTAAAAGTACGAAGCTTGGTGGTAGGTTACTGTATTCAATCAATCTAATACTAGCGAATGCATATAACAGTTCATAAAAAAGTGGTACTTAAAACTAGTTATCCTTAAAGAACAAAACATGAATTGATGAAGTAATAAATAGTTCACATATTTTTAAAATTATTGGCTTAAACACTTTGGCTTTTGAAGAAAATGTTTTTATAGAGTAAAAGGTTGAGGTTGCAGTAGACCTAAACTAAAAAGACACACGATATTTCATAACTACTTATTTAAATCATAAATATATATATAATATTATTTTTTACAAAAAAAATAAATTTCGGAGCGTGTTAATATTTTTCTTTGATTGATATTTTTGAATAAAAATATTTTCAGTTTGTTTCACTTTTTTTTATATTTGTAATTTCGTTGTGTTTTTTTAGCCATCAGTAATTAATAAACTTAGGAATATTTTACATCTAAATCTTGTATTTTATTAATGAATCTTTATTTGGTGCTAATTTATAACAACATCAGATTCGTACTTTTAAACTGTATTAAACTTTAAAACAAATCTCTAAATTTAATTATTTATGTTTTTATACAAATGTTTTTGTGAACGTTAACAATGGTTAAACTATTAATATATTAAATTACAAGTCAATTTTTATTTTCATAACCATTGAAGTAGTTTGTTAATTGTATATTCAAAAAAGCAAAACTTGTAATTATTTTGTATCTATAAACGTCATAAACAACTACCATTTTCATTAATTAAATAAAATTATCGTGCTAAAATAAAGAAAAATTTAGACTGATAAATACTTAAAGTAATTTTAAATTTAACATACTTGGGTTATCAATAAAATAGCTTATAATAATAACTATTATAATATTAAAAACTATGTTAGTATGAAGTATTTATAAGCTGACAAAGAAAACAAGGATTAAAAGATTATTATTAATTTAATTTTATTGTAACTGAATAATAATAATTAGTCTTTTTAATAACAACTTAAACATAATTGTTTTTAATAAACTTAATGAGTGTTATAAAAGAATAAAACATTCAGATATAAGAAAAATAATATAGATAGTTTGTTTTATTGTCACACATAATCCAAAGTTTTTTTTACAAAACTTATGCTTTACTATTTTTATAAATCTTGTGTATTAATTATTTAATACTGTTGAAAAATATAACAGAATATAATTCATTTTCTTTAAATTAATTTTAGTACTTTCGTAGTAAGGCTCATCAAAAATTGTTTCTTACATAAATGGAATGAATACAAGTTAAAATAAATCATACTGAAATTTAAAATTTTGAAATATAAAATGACGTAATAATTAAATGTTAAAAATTAAATAAGTGTTTATGCTATATACATGTGGTGTACTAATAAAACTCGTTAGAATTAAAACAATCTAAATAAACGAGCGATAAAAATTAAAACATTTTCTGCTTACATAAACTGGGCCTTAAAGATTGAATACATAAGTATTCTAGAATATACAGTTAAAAAAGAGTATTCCGCTCTCAATAAGACTGAAAAATCGTCCTTTTTATAATTTTTACCACACCTAGGATTGTCCAACGAATGTTGCCCAATCGCCGAGAAGTATTTTTTCGTTGGTTTCTCAGAACGGTCATCAAAACAGCTTTTTAAGACTTTCGGAACATGCTGATCGATTCTTACATAAAACCTTCGAGATGTTTTTCCCACGTAGTCACTACCACAGTGACAACTAAATTTATAGATGATGTTACTTTTTTCATGGAAGGGAGAAACATCTTTGTAAATTCGACTTAAAGTTCGATCAGTATACAAAACAGTTCGTTAATGAACAGAGCTGAAAACTTGGTTTATTACCTCTGAAATTTTCTTAGAAAACCTCTCAAAAATATTTTCAAGGTAAGGAAGTTTTTAGTATACTGAACACTTCTGAGGACCAATCATTTATAAAGCTGTTGAACTTCTAGCTCTTGTTAAAAATCTTAAACTGTTAAAAGTCATAAGGTTTTTTCTAAGCTTGTTTAGATAACAAACAATTTAAAACTTTTTCTACAACTACCCTAACATTAAAATTCAATTTTTTTAGTATAAAACACTCATGTTTTAAACTTTTAGCTATATTTATGTTGATTTTGTTATTTGATTTACGTGTTTAATGTGAAAGAATAATGACACGCTAAAAACTAAAAGAAAATGGCTGTGCTATTGAACTGAAGTACCCATTGATTATATACTTAAGCTACTAACTTACGCTAGCTTTTATCTTAATGAGGTCATGGAAAAGCATTTTAGAGTCTTATATATTTTATTACTGATTTAAAAGTCGTAACTAGCAGAAAATCTCGAACTTACACTGAAAAAAGAAGTATATGTTTTATTTTTACAACCTTTTACTATGTATTTAGTATTTTATACACGTATAACAAAACTTTTATATTGTTGCACACTTGTATATACAATATTTATGTATTTTTATAAGTTGTATGTTTTATTTTGCTTGAAACGAATCAATTTTCAATTAAATTAAAAAAAATTGTATTTTGGTTATAAATGTTACTTTATTATCTGTTAAATCCCGAAATGCTGAAACTGAAACTATACTTCCATATTTAATAAACAAAAAGTAAACTATTAGAATATTATTTTTAACTTTAGCTAATTTCTAAAAGGTAACTAGAATTCCTTTTTAGTTAAACTTTTAATAAACACGTAAAGAATTACTAATAAAAAATAAATATCTTAGTAACAGGTATATATATTTTTAATTTAAATTACAGCATAAGTTGTATTACGGTTATTTTGGTATTTTAACTGCTAGTTATATTATGATTATAATTAAAAGGGTGAAATCTTGTTTTGTTAGGCTTATGTACATATTAACTTTTTAATAAATACTAAATAAAACTTCAGATTATTAGTTGTATTTTTTTAATGTCATAATTTAACAATAAACATTAAATACAAACTATTTTGTTATTTTCAACAAGTTACGTTTTATGTACAACTGTAAATAGCATTTTGGAAATAGTCATAAATATATAATAAAAATACAAAAACAAGTTTAAACATTTTAAAACTTATAGCAATTGTTAAACTAAAAACTAAAACACTTTTTGCAATCGTATGTAATAACTTAAAATATTGAAACTTATTGTGCTGTAAATACAGATCGTTTTACAAAAATTGCTTTTCAATTTAATTGTTTTATTAACTCTTTATCTAGATAAAAAACTAACTTAAAACCTAAACATTAATTTTATCTAATAAAAGAAATTAGTCTAAAATAATTTATAAATAAGACTTAATGGAAGCTTTTTATAAAAATTTTATTGATTTTTAAGTTTATTATAAATAATAACGTAACTGAATCGTTAAAAACGCTAATAATAGTTTACATCGCAGTAGAAAAATTCAAATTCAAATTATAGTTAAGTAGTACGACTTATAAATAAGTACACGAAGAAATAAGTAAAATCAGTAATTACATCAGTATATAGCTAATTAATAAAAAATAGCTTATAAAATAAATAGTATTTGTAGAGAAAATTTAATGACGTCATGTAATAAAGATATTTCAGTAAACTATAAACTGTTTTGCAAGTCATTTATTGTTTTTCTAGATAAAGCAACAAAAGTTAATTTTGCAATAAATTTAGTACCAATAAAAATTTAATTTAAGTCTAAACACGTGCGTTCAAAAACTTGTTTTATTAGGTTTGATATTATTGTATTCAAATAACAAATTATTTACTAATTTTTATTTGGATGAAACTTAAAACTAAATAGTTATTAACGAGAAAAAAAGGATAAATTACGACATAATATAAACTACATAAGATTATACACACAAATACTAACCCAATGTCTTACTAATATATAAATGACGTCAATTATATAAAATATTTTTAGGTATGTTTTGCAAACGTTGTTGGCGTTTTAGTCATTTTGCTGAGGTCAATTAGTTTTTTCTAAAACTTTAAAAGTATACAGTTAAACCAATGTTTTGGATAAATCAGTTTAAGTAACATTTAAATGTCTAACAAAATAAGTATAAAAAATTAGAAATAGTTTTTAAATAGTTTTTATTTTAAATAATTTAGAATAACCTCTTGTAATTTTTTTTTTAAAACGTGCTTCAGAAATGGCTGTTTATTTTCTTTATTTTATTGAGTATTTTATTTTTACTTAAAAAAAAATTTGAAGCTTTTATTATAGACTTTTATACAGTCTTAGATTTAGATTACAGTTTTTGATTATTATAGTGTGGCAATTAACTACAGAAAATTATAAGAAAGTAAAGTAAAACTTAAATTCCGTAAAGAAAATATAAATAAGTTTATTTACTTTAAAAAGTGAATGTTTACCTATATTGCCAAAATCTATTTATTCAATTTGTATATCTTTTGTTAAGAAAAATTATAAAAACATGATTAAGTTTTGTCATTTAATATGTCTTTTTATTTTTAGCTTAGAAATTGAAAAGTAAGTAAAAGAGACGTGTTTATTATTTTTAATATATATATAATGTATAAGTTTATGTACATGTTTTAAGTTGAAGTAAAAAGTCGATAGACAAAGATTCTATAAAATCTATCACAATTTTATTAAACATTATATAAAAGCATAGACAATGTTATACATAAATTATATTACATATATTTTATTTAGGTTTTATTAACAAAAAATAGTCAAAGCAAACTTAGTTAATTAAGTTGTGCATAAATTACTATAAACAACTTGAACTTGAAATAAATTCAGCAAAATCTTTTAGTATATCTGTATATATTTTTAACTGTTTTTATCAAAATCAAAATATTTAATTTAAATTATCGATATTTTGATTTTTTTTTTACTAGGTGCCTGATGTAAAAAACATATGGCACGTTTAAAACTATCAAGATTGTCGAGACTATGCAAGTAGAAGTATTTGATGATATGTATTCTAAATTAAAAGACACAACTTGCGTATTGTTATGAAGACGTCATGAATTTAAAATTTTAATCGAAAACCAAATTTTTTTAACTTGAACAAAAAAAAAAGTTTAATTATTATAAATATCGTATTTAATGCAGTTTAAGTATAATCAAAATTAAACAAGGTTTTAAAAGGTACAATAGTATAAATTTAAAAAGTATATATTTTGAATATGAAGTTTAGGTTTAAACGGGAAAATTTACTCAAATGCATTTGATAATAGATACAATGAACCTAAACATTACACTTATAACATTTTAAATTATAAAAACCAAAAGTTCGTTTTTACTTTCTCATTTTACTAATTCGATTTTTTGTAAAAATTGAACCCAAATATGTAGCTTGGCAATTTTGCTTTATACTATAAATCATTAACATTTTCTTAGAAAATCAACACTTAATATTCAATTTTAAAACATTAGCAAAAGTATGACAACCTGTTTTCTAAAACTTTTTTTATTATTTATGATGTTAAGTGTCCGTTAATCTTTGTTATTCCATGTATATATATATTTTTGAAATAATATTTTTAAATGTATAAGATTAACTTGGTTTATTAATAGTAATATTTTACTTTATTTGTATTTTAAGAACAACCAAATTTTAAAAGAAAGTTTATTTTGAAATAAGCTTTATTGTATTCAAAATGGCTAAATTTTTCCTATATTTAATCTTAAACACTTATCAAAATTAAAAAAAGGGTTAAAGTTTATAGATACTACTTAAAATATGGTGTCGGTCAGAAAGTTAATTTCAACTGATAGTTTTTTGCTCCAATTCCTGTTTACTCACTTTTGAAATGAAAGTAAATTAAAATTTTACTACGTAAATGTATATACTGTAAAAAAATTATAACAAAAACTTACTTGTTGTAGTAACTTTAGATTCAGATAATTAAAAAATAAGTTTTAACGAAAGTTGTTACGATTGTTTAGTGTTCAAATACTAAACAGTTTACAATTTGAATAGTTTATAAATTTTTAAAAGCTTTGAAACAATAAGATAAACTTCTAAAGCTAACAATTATATTTACACAGTATACTAATAACCACTGAACAGATGATTTTGTTTTACATACATACAACTTTGATATATATTTTCAATTTTATTGTATAATAAGTTGCATACAAGTTTGTAAGGTAAAGTTTAGTTTTACCTAAAAAAAAACGTAAAACGCTAAGTATGTTGATTAGGATCTGATGACATTAATTAAAAGTAACATTTAGCAAGTACTACTAAGTTTCAATTATATGAAGGCTGTATTTTTTTTTGTAGACTTGTTAAACTAAATTTCGCTTAAAAACCTATTTAGTAAACAAATAAAATAAAAAATAGTTGCTTCCTTAAAATCTAACCTGTAACATTTAGACTTTTATTAATACTTTAATCGATAAATTAATATTTCTTTTGTTTAGGTACATTTTCTAAGTTTTTATTAAAATTGTTAGATAATTATAAATGTTACTGTTTCTTGTTTTTGTTACAGTTAAAATAAAAATTGAATAAATCTTATGTAGTTTTGAATTTATTTTCTTCTTTTTTAGAAATAGTTGAAATTAAATTGTTTTAATGTATTTAATTTATTTGATGCATAGCCGGTATATTCTAATTTATTTAAGTTTAAAGTTATATAGATATATGTTGTCACATTCCATTTAAAATAACCCATAATCTTAAACTATTATTTTAAGCAGCAATTTCTACTAACACTTAAGCACTACTAATTTAAAAAAAAAATTCTTCTGAATAAGCATTAAATTTGGTTTTTATATATAAAGTTTATAATTTTCTTGTTTTAGTTTAATTACGTAAAGTGTAATTATCGACAGTATTTAGCGTCATATTAAAATGATAAATTTAATGTTAAATATAAGAACATGTATTCTTTGATTAATTTAGTTTTTAACATGTCGTTGATCTATTATATCAGACACGTAATATTGTAATATGATATCTGATACTTTGTTGAAGTTAAATACTCTGCAATTGAACTTAAATTAAATAAATTATTATTTTTACTAAAAAGCGACAGATGGTTTGTACAGTGTAACATATTTATATACAGTCGTACACTAAAAGCAATAGTAACGAGAAATGTTAAATAAACTAGATTCTTTAAAGTTTTTACAGTTAAAATATGATTTCAATAATTGTGTTATGCTATTATTATTAATTTATAGTTAATAGTTAGCAACAACTTATCTATATACACGAACTAACCTCAAAGTATTAACATTTTTAAATTATTATAAAAATTACATTAAAAAATAAGGGTACTAAAAAAATTAAATATCAAACATAATGTAACACTTTTAAATATATTGTTTTCTTTGAATTAAGTGTTTATAGTTTTTAGCTTTAATGATTATTGTTGTTACATACAATTTAAAACAAGTCAATAAGCCTAAGTTGTTATTTTAAGCAAAAATTTATTTAAGCACAATTAATAACAGTTAATTTATCATAATAAGTTATTCTGAGTAAGTTTGAAAGACTAATTTAATACTTTGATACTTTTTTAGAAAATGGAAAACATTTAGTTTAATGTCAACAGGTGTAGCTAAGGACAACCATAATCTTCAATATTAAAGTATAAGAAAAATTGTAAAAATATTATCTTATAGTCTTATTGCCATTTAGTTTTCAAGGTTTGTTGAAAGTTAACATCAGACACTATATTATATGTTTCTTAAAATAACTAATATTTATACTTTTTGTAATTTTTTGTTTGATAAATTTAAGGTATTTTCAGGAAAGTTATAGTTCTCTTCTTAATCTAACTAGGTTAAAGTTAATTTTTACAAAATACACTAAA
The DNA here is from genome assembly GCF_965202585.1 of Thalia democratica. NCBI lineage: Eukaryota > Metazoa > Chordata > Thaliacea > Salpida > Salpidae > Thalia > Thalia democratica. The sequence goes on from NC_139167.1 coordinate 83,319,939, forward strand.
AGGTGATCAAATCTAGAATAAACATCAATAAAGTTAAATACGCGTAATTTTAAAATATAAGTTGCTAATTATTACGTGAAATTTATGTATATATACATGTGTATGTTTTAAGGTGTTCAAAAAGGTTTTGAATTTTTAAATAGTTAAACAATGACCAAATAAATAAAGAACTTGAAACATAATTCTAGTCTAGTATCTGTTTCAGTTTAGAAAATAAAGTTAAATTTACTGCAAACTTACATAACTGATTAAAAAAACTTGTTACAAAACATAGTCTAATTCTAATATATAAATTTTTTTCCTTTTCATATAGAAATATAAAATAATGTTTTCCCGAAAACAAAACTGATCTAGAAAAAAATTCACTTCATACCATCAATACTCAAACTTAAATTGTTATAGCAGTTAAAAGCTAAACCTCTATGTTTTATATTGCATCTCTAAATAAAGAAAAATTATTTACTATTATCGAAGTTATTGCAATTGGGTTTTACCCAGAACTGATCATGAATTAAAAAACAAACAAAAAAAAAATTAATTATTTAAATGTTACATTGATATTATAAACATTTGATTTTTTATTAAAAAACAAAATCTAATTTATATTTGAAGAAGTATATGTTTTTGATATGTATTAGACTAATAAACTGTAGAAAATTTTTCTTTATTAATTTATAATTTTCAATTTTATTTTGCTTGTTTTAGTAGCAGCTTCAGATATAGTTTTAGTTTAAAAGCATAGTAAGTATTTCATTTAAAGCTAAGTTAAAATAAAAATAAAATGAATTTTAATTTTTTAATGAATTACACTTTCTTTTTATACAGTGAAAAGACTTTTGTAAACCGTAAAAAATATTTTTTAAATTAAAAACAAAACTTATCTCATTTAAAATTATCTAATTTCTTATGTAAATCAAAAATTATATATACATAATAGTTTAAATAACAAACTTTAAGATTTGGGTAAAAGACTTTTGTAAACCGTAAAAACTATTTTTTTAAACCAAAAAAGAAATCTTATCTCATTTAAAATTCTCTTAATTCTCATGGAAGTAAATATAAAAAAAATTATATAGATAATAGTATAAATAAGAAAATTGAAACATTAAATATATATATATTGTTCAAATTTAAGTTTTTGAATAAGTGGTAATTAAGATAAACACATCAAAACAGTTTCTTAACAGTTCATTGTATAAAACAGTAAAACATTAATTTTAGATATTAACAATTTTTATTTACATGAAAAATAAATACGAAAACTTTAACAGAAGTGGTAATTAAGATAAACACTTAAAACCACTTCTATAACAGAAAAACATTAATTTTAAAAGTTAACATTTGTTATTCATATGAAAAATAAATTCATAAGCTTTAACATAATTTCTTTTGTTAATGAATTAAAAATACTTAAAATAGAATTGAAATTTAAAATAATTTTTTATATTGATTAATATGAATGTAAAAATTTTTTATAGTGCTATTTATTAGAACTTATAACTTTTTTACAATTTTTACAAACTAATTTAACTAAAGGAACAAGAGATAGTGGCATTCTTAAAAGAAATTATGTCTTATAGCATAAAAATATACCAGATTATTTTTAAATGTCATACTACTTATAAAATAACACCAAAAAATATATGTACTATAATCTAAAATGAAGTGTGTTTTTGGGTAATTCCCAGTGATATAACCACGTAACCACGTTAACTCAAATGTTATCAATTAAACGTTGTATATAACCTTAGTTGATAATTGGTTATTCTTCTAGTTTTTTGTTCCTAGTTTGTAGTCGCGTAATAAGGCTTAAATGATAAATTAGATATAATAACATTTAGATAATAAGCTAGAAAATATATTTTATGCAGCGAAAAGGCATGTGATCATCCAAGAAATATTCACTAAATCGAATTGCTTGAATGACTGAGTAAAAACTGTTTTGTTGATAAACTGAATACCTTATAATTTTTTGTTTTTAAGTTAGTTCAAAACTATTATCAATTTTTTCCTTTTTAAATACACTAAAGGTTAGTGCTTTTGCCTAATAGTTTTGTCACAATTTTTCTAATAAAGAAGTTCATTATTAAATAAAGTTTAATTCAAACAAGTAAGAGATAATGGAATTCCGAATTTAAAAAATCGTTTTACAGCTTGCAGAACTATTTAGAAAACTTTTGACCTACTATGCTTAATTTAAAATAACATAGCATACAAGTACTTAATCCTAAACAAAAACTATTTTTGCACTGAAAATTTACTAGTGATATCTTACACTTGCCATCGGTTGGTAGCTTTTTTTTTCCCATTTAATTAATTTATTTTTATTTAATTATATTAATTTCAAAATTTTGTTATATATATATTTTTACTATCACCGTTTCTCTAAACCCTTACCCTCTGTTGGTAGCTTACTTCATTAATTTATTTTGAATATTTAATTTTTTTTAGCAGTTATTACTATACGTATTTTTTTTTTACACTATCACTGATACTTCTAACTCTTACCCTAGGTCAGTAACTTTGTTTTGCTTTTATCTTTTATCGATTTATATTTACTTATTTTTCCGTTATTTTTTTATATATAATTATTTTTCCTGTTTATTTTTACTCTTATGCAAAAATGATCTTATGTGTAAAAGTGACCCTCGTGTGAAAAAGACCCTTTGTGTAAAAGTGACCTTCTGTGTAAAAGTTTCTTCATACAAAAATGTCCCTGCATTAAAAAGTGCTTTCGTGCAAAAAAAACCCTTTTCCCCTTATAAGAGATGTTTAGAAAATAATTTAGGTTAGACCTGAGCTATGCAATGCAGATTATATTTTACTAAACTAAGGTGGCCTGAGGAAATCCTTACTAAAATTAAATGAAATAAATTACTTATTAGTGGAAATAGTTCAATGTTGCAATTATATACTTTTGCACAAAAGGACAAAATAGCAATAAGGTCTAATTTCGCACAAGTTACAATTTTATTATTGAAGTGGTAGTTAATACAATATGCTTTTTTATATAAACAATATCTGAAAACTAAAGTTTTTGCTACATTTTATTGACGAAAGCAGGTTAGTATCCGTTTACACGTTAAATTTAAACCGGAAATATCATTATTAATTTTTTAAATGTTGTTAATACTGTAATAGTATATAAAAGAATACGATTAAGTTGTCTACATTCGTTTAAATAACTTTAAAAATATACTATTATCGTATTATAAAACAAAAATTATAAAATATTATCAGTTATTAAAATATGGTTTAGGATCTTTAGTATCGTTTTTTGAAAACTATTGATAAAACGACAAAATATACGATAGCTATAACTGTAAGAGAAACATAAAATTTTAAAATTAAGAAATCAATTATGTTTATTATAAAACTTAAATTTATTATAAAATAAAAGAGAATTGTAAACACTGTTTATTTTAAGGTTTAAAGTAATTTGCTTAATCCTGATGTTTTGAATATAAAACTTTTTTTAGTAATTTAAGCAAGTTATAAATTCAACTGCTAACAAATACTTCAAGTTAAATGCGTTTAAATTCATACAAGAGCTGTAAGCTAGTGTTTGTGTTGTAGTGACGTCACCAGGTAAATAAAAAATTTTAAATGTTATTTTGCATCGCAAATATTGCTTTTACTTTTTTACAGTTTTTGATATGACGATTGATGTTTAAAAACATTCAATTCTATAGTCTAAACAACTTCAAGTAATAAAAAAAATATATTATACTTAACAAAAAAATTATAACAAATTTAAACTTTTTATGATGTATGTAAACATTGGGCTAAAAATTATTAAAATAACAAGATGTTTGAAAATAAATTTTATACTCTTTACAGATCTGATAGTATGTTGTTAACGTTATAATATCGTAAATAAAGTATTTCAAATAATAATGTAAAACATTTAAATTTTTCACGTGCAGTGAGTGTAAACAATTTGACAAGCTAAGAAACTAATATAATTCAAAAGAAAGTACACATTACTAACTATTATGAAAGCTTAAACTGAAGTTTAAAAGTGTAGCTTTAAAGAAAATCTTATTTTAGACAGTAACGTACTTAACTATAAAGTAGTTTGAGTAGAACACTCGATCTACTATGTAGTTGATTTACTTATCTTAATCCTGAGTAAGTCCTCTACAGGCCTAAAGTGAAATGTCGTAAAACTTTTAAACATTAAACAGAAGTGTATTATTTTCACAGATTAATTCAATTTTATAATAAAACTTTGTATTTGTACTGAATGTCAGATGACTTCAGAATTTTTAACCTATCTAGGTAAATGTTTTAACACTAACATGAAGATATAAAACTTATTATGCTATTACAATTTATTTTGTATATTTTTTTTAACTATGTATATATATAAGTATTTAAAATACTTCGTAAATGAAAAAAAAGGTCATATAAAAATCATTGCAAAAACATGACTAAATATTTATTTTAAATATATTAAAAATACTGTAACTTGTACCGCTGTAATCAGGCTTGATTAGATACTTATTTTCTACTAAAAATTCACTTATTAGCTCAAAAGTACTTAAATCTAATTAAAGTCTAAATAAATAATACAGTTTGAAATATATTTATGTCTACTTTATGCTAACATTTGAAAAAAATAGAATATTTAGAACATATTAAGTTCTCCTTATCAAACTATTTACACATTTGATTAATAATTTACATAAACTAACTACTTTTATGTTTTTTTAAAGCAATATATATTTTTTTTTTGTTGATTTAATTTGTAAGAGATTAATTTAATAGATCATTAGAAAGCTGAAAGCTCTCGCACTTCAAGATAGGTACACTAACTAATTGACAACAATAATATTTTATTTTTTAAAGGTATGACGTAAACAAAAAAATCTAAGTTTTCATAAGTTTATTTTATTTTATTATATTAACAAAATTTAAAACATGTTTATACGTTATTTAAACAGCTATTTAAATTAGTTTTCAAAAACTCAAATGAAGATTTTTTAATCGAAAAACCAATGTAGGATTTTTATACCAGAATTGTTAAAGTGATAAACTGCCAAAGTTTTTGGAAATACCAATATTTTGTATATTTTACATGTTTTATGTAATTTAGGTTGTATTTCGTTTTGCTCAAAAAATTTAAAGTATAGATAACTGTTTAAAATAGACTGTAAATGATCAAACACAATATAAGCAACTATATTACCTTAAATACAGATTTTTATCAAACTTTTTTGTACAACTTTAGTACTAAAAAAAATATCAACCTAAAGAATATTTTACATGAAATGCTTTAATAAAGTTAAAATAAAAAATATTGTATATTGCTTACAAAGAAAAACTGATAAATATATTAACCTATTTTTACGTGTCCGATGTAGAAGATCAACAACACATATAAAATTAAGTTTTTTTTTATTAAATGATGAAGAATAACTACTGTTAAATTTATTCCAAAAATATATTTGGTCATTTAATTTTTCCTTTCATATGACGTCAAAAAGAAAAGTTATAAAAATGATAGATTAACAAATTGCAGAAACACTATCTTCGATAGATTTAAAAGCAAAAAGTCTCCCAAGTTTATTTATCACTAATAAAAAAATCGAAATAATAAAAGTAAGTTGTTAAAATGGTTAAATTTTTTTTTGATGTTGAGAGTGTAAACTTTTAAAACATATATTTGAGCTAAAAAACCATAAGTGAAAGAGTTTTCAAATTCGAAAATATTTCACTTTTAATTTAAGTGTAATTAACTAAACCAAGCCCGATTTTAAACGTCTGTGAAAAGATAATTCTTGATGTCGTGTTAATTAAAAATCATATACTATTATAAAGTTTAATTATTAGTTTAGTTGTTACAGATAAATATTTATACGATATGTTTTTTTTTTGTTTAGAAAAAAACAGTCTTGTTAAAATTAAGTTTTTTTGTAAAAAAGTAGATTTAATCAAAACTTCATCAAATACTTCTAACTATTAATATAGAAGCTATATTTGTCACTTAAAGTTGTCAACATAGTCAAAATACTTCATTCATACTTGTTACAATTAGTTTATGTGCAACACCATTATTTATAAGTTTAAAACTTTAGAAAAAAAACGTTTTAAATTCAACTGCTGAAGGAATAAAAGTCATTAAATGTTTTTTTGTTTAAATATATAAAACTACTGTAAACTGATGTTTGTGGGATAACTTAGTGTCATTGTTGAAAACTTGACTAAAGCTGAGAAAATAATCTTTGATGCTTTCTTAAATTCAGTTAAAAGAAATTATATAGTCGCGTTGAACGACTTACAAATTGACCAAAGATCAGAAAGATCAAAACACAGTAAAGTTTTAAACATGCGTTCGAATCTATACAAACCTTGTAAGCTAATGCTTGTGCGATATTTTGTGACGTCAACAAGTTATAACGCATTTTTAAATGTTAATTTGCATTGGTTTTTGTTCATATTAGTTTCATTAATATTATGATAAATAAGATAAACGATTAAGTTGTCTAAATACTTTAAAAAATCAAGAAGTTTAACTACAAATAAATTATTTAATTAAAAAGTAAAATTAATATCATAAGTTAAATGTTTTATAACGTCTAACGATGTTATAAACGGTAAACGTGCAGCTATGAAGTATTAAAATTGCAAATATTTTGACTAAAACTTTAGACTATTTTATATATCTGTTATTAATATTTTACTTTCACAAATAAAAATTTCAAAAATATATTATTAAATATTCGAACTTTCATAGGTCAATAATGTATGTAAACATTTAGACAATTATTAAATAAGAGAACGAGTGAAAAAATGCACAAGGGGACTAAATTGCATTAACACAAAATTGCACCAAGGGTCAATTTTGCACGAAGACAAGTTAGCACAGGGGGACGAAATTGAGCAAAGAAATATTGCACCAAGGGTCAATTTCGCCATAACATAATTTGCATCAAAGGTCATTTTCGTACGAATGTAAAAAAAACTGCAAAAAACTATATGTATATAAAACAAAAAAAATTTAATCAAAATATTATTAGCATTTAAAAAAAATATAAACACACAGAAATAAAAATTTAAAAAAGCTTCCGACCGATGATATGAGTTAAGGGGTATCAATAAAATAAATATAAGACTAAATAATTACTAAAAAAAATTTAAAGAAAAAACGAAAAAAAATTCAACCTGTTCAAAAGTGTCTAGGTACAAAAATCTCTGCTTGTGCAAAAATGTCCCTTCGTGCAAGAGCATTTTCGTGCAGAAATATTTTTGTACAATTTACTCCCCTCTTGCAATTTTGTTGGCTCGTGAAAGTTTGACACCTTCCTAATTAAGAAATATCATTTCAAAAAAAAAAGGACACAAAAAGTATTTAATATAAAAACATAAACTGAAGTTTAAAAGTGCAAACTTTTATTAGAATCTATTGTTTAATAAATATATAATTATTACAAAGATACAATTTTTTTAGTCTAGCACAACTTACTGTAATAGTTTGAACAATTTTTAAATAACACCTAATAAGACTTTTCCATGTTATCATTGAATATTTATTAACAATTGTTTTAACGTTTTTATGTTTAAACTAAAAAAGCTAATATTTCAATTATGTTTAAATATATAATAAAAGCTAAGAAATAAGTAATTGTTAGTTAATCTTGATCATTAAAATAATTGTAATAAACGTTGTTTTAGAAAGAATTTTATGAAAACTACTTTTAGTTTTGTTTTTTGATTTATTTTAGTTATGCTATCGAACATAATACTTACTGTAAAGAAAATTATCGGTAGTAGTAATTCATTATTATAAATATAAACATTATTCAAAATAAACATTTAATACATTTTCAGAAGTAAATAAAGTCAACTAATTATTACATGTTGAATTACATTATTCTTCTATCTAGTTATGCCTTTAAAATACATTACAATGGTTTATTGAACAATAACAGAAAATTGCTGTAAATGTTGAAGGATCTGGATGCAAAAAAAGAAATTTCGGTCGTCAAGTTCCATACTTAACTTAATCAAAATTATAGTAAATAAAAAATTAAGATAAAAAAAATAAAAAAAGCTTAACAATAAAAATCTAAACGCTAATTTAAAAAACTTTTACTTTTAAGTAAAGAATATAATTTTAAATTTTTATATTTGATTAGATTTTAATAAATTTTTAATATTATACTAAATTTGTACTAATAAAATTAAGAAAGTAAAAGTTAATTTTAAGCAATTGACACACAAATGTAAAAATTTATTCTGAATAGAATCAAAATGTTTTATTTCTTAGTGACATCAATGATATTACCACGAACATCAATTACTGTTTTGGTGTTTATGTTCAAGAAGTTTTTTACAGTTAGTTTGAAGACAGTAACTAAATTTTAAGTCGTGAAACGCGACTGTAACTTGAACTTGTATTTTTTAATTGAGTTTTGTTAAATCTTTTATCGTTCTTAAGGTTTTTTATTATGTTTACTTAATATTTACCCCTAAACTAATTACTAACGTATATAACTATATTGATGTTTTTATGAAAATGTATTCATGATAAAACACAAGTTTAATAAGTGTCGCTTCAAAGTATTAGGAAAAAGGTTGATTTTTACATGTAAGGTTAATGATAATATTTTTGTAACAAAATTTCTTAACTAACCACAGGTGATAGAAGAACTATTAAAGTAAGTATATATGTTCTCGATCATTTTGAAAATAAATCAATAAATTATTAATAAAAATATTCAAGCTATACAAATAGGTTAATAGTAGACATTTTGCAATCTAAAATTTGCTTTACTAACTTGTTCAAATTGTTACTAGTCCTATAAAAGCTTTTTACTCTATTTGAAAATTTACGTTATAGCATCTGATAACATTTCAATAGTCGAATAATACATTTATGAACTTATTGATCATAACATAGCAAATAGTAAGCGTCTATTTTGTTAACTTCAAACATAACACGTAACTATTGCTGTAATGCTTTTTATTAAAATAACTTAATTATTGGAATGAAATATTTCTTAAAACAAAACAAAATTTCAAGTTATTGATTTTTAATTAGCTTATTTTGTCATATAATTGATGTAAGTTAAGTTGCAAATGTGTACAGATACCTGCTTTATTTTTGAATAAAAAATTATTAGAAATCATTTTATTAGGTTTGCAACATATATTCAAAAGAAAATATATTAAGTGAATGAAACATTTTTAGGTAACATATATAAGCTAGTTAACACCAATGTTTACTTGTTTATTATTGTCTCAAGTATACATATTTTTTACTAATGTATAACTCATATAAAATAATTAATAAAATACTGTTATGTCATATATAAAATGTGTAAACTGTATTGTATCGTATTATCTTCAAAAAATTCAAATTATAAAATATTCGACATGCTTAGATATTTTAAAAAAAAGAAAGCTTTGGGTTTATTCATTTGCTGAAAGACGTTGAAAACAAGAAGTCTGTTTAAAATTCTAATGCTTCAGTACATGTTAGTCGTTACTGCAAACTAAAAATTTTAAGTCTGGCTAATGATGATATTATAATATGTAACTTATTATAAGTTAAGATTTACAGTTGCAAACAAATGACGTCACAATTTATTTAATATATATTAATTTAAATATAAAGGCTTATCATTATTATTTTTAAGTACATTTTCAATTTAAAATATTTATAACCTAACTATAAGTCGACTATATTGCCAACTTGATTAAATTTGTTTGTTTAGACTAAAAAATTAGTTTTTGCTGTATACAATTAAAAACGTAAAAGTATAATATCATATCTATTTTATTAGATTGCATGATAACTTATTTGAACTTATAAAAAAAGAAATATTGAATATTTTTTGCGTTGGAAACGAAACAAAGTTTGTCTAATTAAAAAGTGGTTTGTGAAATGATATTTCAAACATAAATTAAAACTAAATTAGAATTTTACAAAAACCAAATTTAATAATGTTAACTGTTAATTATAGAAGTATTATATGATTTTATGGCTAATAATTTATTTTTATATTTGTAAGCTAAGTTATATGAAACAAATAAGTTTAAAAATATTATGATCGATTATAACTATATAATAAAAATTTCATATGTGTTTATAAAATTTTGTATTTTTATTGAGCTAAAATATAATCATTAGTAAGCTTTATTAGTACTGTTGAGAAAAAAATGATGTAATATATTACTATAATGTTAAGTCTAGTTTATAATAAGTTAAAAACTTAAAAAGCTGTATTTAAGTACATACGAGTCTTATGATAAGACATAAGATTAAAAACATTGATATTTATTTATATTCTTTGCATACTTTGAACTATATCGTAAAATTTTATTAGCACAACGTGATAAATATGTATCTAGTTCATATTTCTAAGAACTAGACACACTTTTCAAACATAGCTTTTAATGTGTCAATGATTTTCGAAACTAGACACTAAGTTATTTATATTAATAAGCATAACGTCGAAGTTCTTGACTTTTGCAGGTGACCTTAAAAAACTTTATTTTCAGTGCAAATCACTGAAATATAAATAAGTTTAATGGTTGTAGTTTTTACATTAAGAATAAGTCATCAGCGTAAAGTTTCAAAAATTTTAGTAAATTATATATATTATAGTATATTATATATATATAAAATAACTTTTCCTTATAAAGTTTATAACTTGTCACAACTAGACAATGCATGATTTTGTTAATTGAACTTAAAATCGTTGATCATGTAGTTCTTACTTTCGTAAGTTACTTAGATTTAGTATTAGTTTAGTGTAATTAACTAACTTAAAACACGTTTATTGACGTCATTACTTAAAGGACTACAACCATCAGCTTTACTTCATAATTTAATATTTACTATAAGGTTTACAACTTTTATGGTAATTAAGATCTAATTTTCTAGCGTGTCATGGATCTTTTACATTAGACACGCAACAATATTTTTAAACTGCAAAAAGATTAAAGTGCCCGAATGCCTTTAAGTAATTTTTTAAATCCCAAAAGTGTTAATAAATCGAAATCAAGTTAACTAATAACATTAGTTACTTGAATTGTGTTAGTACTTGCCTGATATAACATATCAGTGGCACGTTTAAAACTGTCCTGTTTGTTGTGATTTTGGAATTGGACTGATAACTTATTTGTATTTAAAACTAAGAGACGTATTTTGCGTTTTATTATTAAAATGTAATCAATCTTATAACTTTAAACATATGAAACATCAGATTAAAACAATGAATAAAGTTGAAAACAAAACAAGCTATTTGTATAACAATTTTAAAGGAAAGTTAATGTAGAGGGTTTATATTTATTTTAATAATTTTTTACGTTTCTGATGTAGGAGACCGACGGTACTTTTAAATCTAGTTTTATCATAAATCAATTGATAATATTATATGTGCTGTTACTATTGATCAGTAAGTAAATATTCTCATTCTTGTCTACATTAGTATACTATGTTAGTTCTAGTGTTAGTACTATGTTAGTACAACTAAACAAACTACTATATAAACTTTCAAGCGTGAGTTTATCTACTTAACCATTTTATGCTAAAATAATAAATCTAAATATTTTTATCTTTGTTAGACCTTATTTTAAGCTTCTAAACATAAATATGTTTATAGACTGTCTTTGTATTACAATACACTCATCGAAAACCTTATTGTTAAGTCTTACCTTTAGTATTTTATTGTTTAACTTATTGATGTGAAAATCGACAAATTTACTAAAAAAAGTTATGTTACCTAATATGATGTTAACTAGATTTTTAACTGTTTGTCTGTTGTATTGTATAAAAACAATAACATTAAAATCTGTTTTAGTAAGTCTGATATTGTAAATCGCGTGTACGATTTAAGACATCAACAACAAACTAAAAGAGAACTTTTTTTAGATTAATCTAGCGCTGATATATGATGTTTTTTATTCTAGATGATGTCATTAGGTTATAAAAAAGAATAAAATAAATATTATACCAAAAAGTATATAAGTTTTCGATTACAGATAAAAAAAATACGTGTTTTAAGCACGTTAAATTCGTAAACATTTTTATTATAAATATATATTCAACTTAATTTTACTAAGGGTTGATTGACGGTTTAGAAACATAGTTTTAGATATTAATATAAAAGTTTTATTGTGCGCATTTTGGTTATAATAAACTTTGTTCTTGCTAACTAAAATAAATTTATTTCACCTTTAATGGCTTTAAGAAAAGTAAAAATTTGAAAACCAATATGGAAAAGTAATAAGGATGAAATTTGTTACAAACTCTAGTATTGTTGTTTAAACCATACAACTACAACACTTTTTTTTGCGTGTCTGATAGAAAAGATCAATAACACGTTAAAAACTTTAATGATTAAAAGTCTCCTTAATCTGAATAGTAATCTTATTAATTAGTTATATCTTAAAATGATGGTTGTTTTTTGTTACAGATGACGTCAGTAAATTACTAAAGTGATAAATTGTCTTCAAAAAAGTTTTGTAGATGAGGAAAAAAATGCTAAAGGTATATACATTATCAAAGGCAATTTAAAAATAAAACAATTTTCAAAAATGGCGTTTTTTAACAAGTTATGGTTGATAAACGTTTTACTAACAATAAAACATTTTTATATGAAAGTTATTTATAATTTTTAAACTTACACACTCAATAACAATAAAATAATAGAAAACTACAGTAAATTAATACATTCTGTTTGATTAACATTTCTTTAAGTACTGACGAGGTCTTTGACCGAAATTTAGTTTTAAAAAATATTTATTAAAAAAATACATAAATTTTAAAGAATTCAGTTTATTAACAAATCTACTAAAATTGTACTTGATATAATAAGGTATCTTTGTTTGACAGAAAATAGATATGAAACATTAAAAACTAGTATGCACTATTGTACCAATAAGTAGTACTTATTTGGTTTTCGTAAATAGTTTAACGGTGGTATTTAATGCACATGACATTAGTAAAGGAATAAACTTGTTAAACTAACTTTAGTAAGTTTTAACTTAAAATAGTTTCTTTAATATTAAAACCATTTTTATTTAATTTTAATTTTTATAAACTTCTTTTTGCTAAATACGATGACAGATTTCTTTTATTTCCTTGACATAAAATTAAATATAATAAATGTACATGCAATAGCAAAAAGGCTGAAAGTTAGCACAACTTTTACCAATATACTTATTTGAGTACCACAAAGTGATAGTTGTAAACTTAATATTAGTAGGTATACTGCGTGTCGGATTAAAAATATTATTCATACCTTAAAATATATTAAGATTAATAAACACTTATATTAGACATTATACATTAAAAACATTAAAAGGCATGTATGTTGATTATAATATATGTTGTACATTTGTTTGAATATACAACATTTAATGAACTTAATGGTCAAAGTTATACTTTAGAAAACTTAAGACTTCGTATTCACCGTCTCATTTTACATATTCGTTTTTTAATTAAACAAACTATTATAACAAGAAATTTTATTTGGTTTGTTCACAACTGAATATCAAAATAGAATTAACTTTATCTAAATTGATTAAAACTTTTACACAAGTTCCAAGCAAAAGTTTATTGGTGCACTATTATAATACTGCAAACATGAGCTTACTATCATTTGTATCTGACTTATTAACGTTCGATGGTGTTTCATACTAGCAATTTTTGAGTTGTACAATGTAACTGTAATTTATAATTTTGCACATTAATATAAAGAGTGACTTCAAAACTTTCGTCCATAAAACCTCGTTAAAAAAAATAAATTGCGAAATCCATACATGTATATACTTAGAAAAAAACTTGTAGTGATAAGTTAGTACACTTTACAATTATATTAAAGAATTGTATTTTGATTACTTTACCAACCTAAGAGTACTTAAAGTGTTTATAATTAAAGGTAAAATATGACTGAAAAACATATGAGGTAATCACTAATAAAGTTTTATGATATAAACATTAATTTAGTTAGGTAGGAGCACTTACAATACTTATAAGCTAATGCTTTAAGTTATAGGGTTTAATTATGTTACTAAGAAGTTTTGCAAAATAAGTGTTTTCTGTATAATAAAAAAACCCAAGCTTAATAAACCAGAATAAATGACTTTAAGAGTTACAGTTCTTTTTAGGTGATTTAAGCTATTTAAAAAAATTAACACAAACTTTAACTCGCTTTATAAAACTTCAAACCTAAGTAACAATTTTAATTATAATTGATTGCGTGCCTGATATAAAATACACGATTAAAACTTCCATTACTTCGCAAAATACAGAGATTGGTTCGTTACTACGTGTTGTTGCAAAGTTGTAAGCTTGTGTTTATGTTTTGTTTTTGTGTGTTTTGTCAAAAAGCTTTTGTAAATAACTTTACTTGTTTTTATTTCTTTTAACTTTATTTCATAGTTTCGAGTCTTTATTTATTAAGTTTGTATTAATAAATAAATAAATTATAGATAAATTAAATTTTACACTAAAATTAAAATAATATCATATATTTTCATTGTTAAATATAAACGTTTCAGTTTTAAATTTTATATAAATTCATTAATAAAAAGAGTACGATTTTCTATTGTGTTATCGTTCAAAAAAAAGAATTAAATAATATTTTCGGATCTCTTATAGAACAAAAAAATACTCACTTAGATAAAAAAAGAACCAGAAGCTTTCAACCTGTATTGCTAGTTATAAAACAAAACGCATACTGTAATGCAACTCGAATTGTAACCAACTAAATTAATTTGGTTTGCGCGAAAAAACTCTTAGTGACATCACATGTTGTTTTAACACAAATTTATCATCTAACCATTATATGTACACAAAATTGCATTTAACCAATTAATATATGTTGTAAATTCCTGATTTTCAATTTTTAGCCGCTAAATGCGGCTTAAATTACAAAGTAGATGAAGTAATATATAAATTATTAATTTTGTAAAATACTTTTTGGTTTAGCAAAAGGTACGCGCTCATCGTAGAAAAATTATTTAACTGGAATGACTCAGTATAAGTGTTTATTTTTTTCAAAATTCATGTTTTTTTACATCCTTCAGGTAATTTTATCTCTGTTTTTCAAACACCTATAGATTTAAGCTTTTGCAGTAAAATATCTTATGATCCATAAATTTCCAAAAATATTTTGTTAATGTATGATTAAATGGCCACTCAATAAAACTATAAATTAAAACATATACTATAATAAAGAAGTCTAATGGATTTATAAACTAAACATAAGATTGTCCCAGGTTTTTCAGGCTATTTTTTGACTCTAAAAATATTTTTTTGTTTTAACAGTAATAACTAAATTTGTACCTGTGATTATTATTTTTTGAATACTAAATGTTATATTAATATAGTATTAGAAATAATAATTCATGAGTTAAGTAAAAAATCAGCTAAACTATTAAAAAAAAGCCACTTCAGATGAAGAATATTAAATTTTAGTTATTTACTATTAATGTTATAAAAAAATTGAAGATAAACTGACATTTTTCATTTACTAATACAAAAAACTTTTGATTGTTCTATAGAAACTATATTTTTTCACAAAAGTACTTACCTTTTTTTCTAATAACTTAAATGATAGTTTAATACAGTATTATAATTTATTTTAATAGAATCAAATGTGTTGTAAATTTTTCAAAAACTTAAAATCGCAAAAAAACGACTCAAAAGTTGAAGCAAGTACTGAGAAAATTTACTTTACTGAAGAAAAGAATGAACAAGTACTTCGACTGATTATGAAATATTTGTCAGTATTTATACAGCAACTGAAAACTGATGCTTGTGTGTATAATTTAGTGACGTAAGCAGGTTAATAGCTGAGTAAATCAAATTTTTAGTATGGTTATTTATTCACTTAATCAACATGTCATTAATCGTAGATAGTATTTTTTTATATGTGAGAGTATATATGTATGAAAGGTGACTTATTTAATGTATATATTTTATTTTCAATATGTATATATTGGTATATCATATAGTATGAGTGTTCAATTAAAAGTATTTACTTTAGTTCTTGAATATGTTATTACTAGCATAAATTTAGAACAGTTTATATTATAATATTGAACTTTTATCATAGAAAAAATAAAGTTATAATAAAGTAAATATTTCATCTGTTTTACTATTTGTTTTTATACTTTTTAAAACAAAAACATAATCTTAAAATAAAATGACTCGCTTCTAAAGCTACTATAAATTCAAATTGTAAAAACAAAACAACTAAACTGAAAATTATTAATTTAACTTAAATATCTATCTTAACTGATATAATTATAGATTACTTTTATTTTATTTACTGCTGTTTCAACGCTTAAACGCGTCTTTTTACAGCAAAAAACTTTAAATCGACTTATAGTTGTTTTATACAACTTATAAATAGTGTCATTTAACTACGATGAAGATGAAATTATTTAAAGAGTCAGCTGCGTAGCTAACTAAAAAATAAAACTTTGATTTGTGAGTAAATACTTGTGACGTCGATCGGCTCATTATATTAAATTTTATTAAAAGTTTAAGCAAATTAAAATTAAGGTAAGCTTTATTTTTCGAAGATTCTATAAAATTTAGTTTTGAAAAGTATAAAAACTAACGATTGCGCATAACGTAATGACCAAAACTTTTATTCAAAATAGTTATAAAGTGTATTAAAAGCACATTATTTAAGAAATCAAAATATTTTTTCTTCAATCTATCTTTCCGTTGAAACATTTAAGCAAAGTTTACTATTTTAAATTTCCTGAAAAAAAATTATTCTATAACACTTTCAGTTTTGTTTTAATCAGGACTTAAACTTATAAATATCAAACATATATTTGATAATTGTGTTACTAGATTTTACAATACTTTAAACAAGTTATAATTGTGTATTTTATATAATTAGTTATTTTTCAAACATTTAATTTAACAAATAAACCAAAAATTATATTGTAATTTTCGAAATACTTAACTAAAAAATTTTTTTAAATGAAAATAATAATTTTAAGGTAAGTAAAATTGAACTTTAATTTAAAGTGTAGTAAAGTAGAAAAAATAATACCTATATAAATTTTTTAAAGTTTACTGAATAAACAAAAAAGTATGATGAATTGAAGCTTAGGTTAATGAAAGGAACTTAATCTATTTTCATTAAAACTCTAAAGTAGTTTGAAGAATAAGAATAAAACATTAAATTTATATTTAAAAGTAACATATTACTATTTTTAAGTCTACAGAAGAATTATTAATTTGTATAACTATCACCGCAATAAAACAAAACTTTTAACGCCTTCGACGCAATTCATGGCCTATAAAGTTCGTCAAAAAGTAAAAAACTACCGCCTGAAAGTAAACGTATAAGCAAGTAAAGCTCAGAAATGTGATATTCAGTCGCTTAAAACGACTTAAAAATATGCTTTGGTGTAGGCATGAAATATGCTGAATTGCGATGCTAAGTGCTTTTGTTTAGATTAGGAACAAGTAAAACAAACGAATATTTGCGAGTAAGTTTTACTTACGTCATTAAGTAAGCGTAATAGCAAGTCAAAATCAAAATAAATTTAAGTCGCAAAGCACGACTTACAAAAAAGACTGGCTGTATGCATCAAGTATGCTGAACTCAGTATCTATACTTTGAATTTATGAACAAGTAAAAGAAAACGAATATTTGCGAGTAAGTTTTACTTACGTCATTAGATGCTTAAATCACTTTTGCGAGCTTTTAATTTAAAGAATAAGAAAATATTGTGTTGCACTTTTGAATTTTCTAATGAGTAAAAACTATTATTAGTACCGTTGATTAAAAGAAAAAGTAAAGTAAGTTTGGTAATCAAAATATATTTTAATAAAAAAAAATTATATTTAAAGCTCGAAAAATCTTGTATGACTAGAGGAATTTATTAAAAGATTTCATATTTATTATTTACGTTTATGAATAAATTATAAATTAATCAAGATAAGCCGTTGAGTATCATTTAAGACGCTTTTAATAAATTAAGATTTTTAAAACTATAAAAAATTTTAAAGAAAGTAAATGTAAAAAAAATATTTAATGATTTACCTGAACAAATAAATATAAATTTTGATGAAAAAAATATATAAGTTTCACCCTAAATGCTCTATAAGTTGTAAAAACTAAAAAAAAACACTTCAGTTTTAAATAAAATACAACAATATAATAACTAGATAAATACCCAACAAGTAGATAAATTCAGTAAAAAGCGAGTTAGTTATAAGAACTTTTATAGATTCTGTTTAAAAACACTTAAACATTTTCAAGCAGAACTTAAAAGTAAAAAAAAGTTGTTATATAAACAAAATGTCTGTAATGTATTTAAGTTATATTTTAAAATAAGATACATAAAACAAATACAAAAGTATTGAATTTTAAAATAAGTGTTTTAAACAAAAAAAAAAAACTTAATGATTTATTTAAAAAAGTTATAGCCTAAGTTTGAAAGTGGTTTAGTTAAAACTTTTGAACAAACTTAAATATTTTTAAGAATAACTGATGAGCAAAATTAAAAGACTAAATATCAAAATATAGACAAAAAGTTAATGCTTAACAACTTAAAGAAAAAAAAGTTTCATTCATATTTAGATGCAACAGGGATTTAATATTAAGCACATAATTAATTGTGTTATCTGATTTCAAGCTGTTCGAAAATATAAAGCAAATTAGGTTGTAAATTACAACTGTATCAAGTTTGTGTACAACTCGATATTAAAGAGGTTTTTTTTTATACAACAATTTATGGTAAAAAAAAAACAATTATACAACAGTCGCGTTATTTGACTTGAAATTGCTGATAATCAAGTGACTTGAATTACAAAGTTACATTCCTATATATAGTAGTAAATTAAACAAAATGTTTTGGAAAAACATACGTAAAACACGAACAAAAATGAAATAGTGATCTACAGTCGAGTTGTAAACGGGTCTGAATCAACAAGAAAACCATTTCTTAATCATAAATCAACATAAACAGAAATAAAACATTGATTTCTGATAATTATTTTTAGTAATGTAGTATAGAATGAACTTTTACGTACAACCTAGTTTGTTTAGAAAACATAACACACTTTGTTAATCTTTAGTTGCAAGTAAAACTTGTTTACGTTAGTGATGATGTGGTTTACACAATATCATATATTTATTATTATAAATATTCTTATTTTTCGGAAAATGCAATTGACCTTAGTTATCTAACCTTAAACATAACGTGTTTCTGAACAAAACAACATAGGTGAAGTTAAAGAAAAAATTATTAAAAACAAACTTTACCTGCAAAAAAAAATTGTTTTCTTGTTTAATTTATCTTTTGTAGTTTACATACAAACTATGATCTTTACCATCAATGATAAAAACATCTTTAAATTACAATCGCGTTGTAGGACTCAACAATAATTACGGTTATGCTTAAGACAGTTTTTAAAAAGAGAAAACATTAAACTAGTCTTGGCGAGAATACATTGGTGATGTCACTAAACTATATCATTGTTAAAAACTTATCAGCAGTTTAAACTAAATACAACAAATGTTTTACGATTGTTATTTGTGTATATATGTGACCGAACAAACAAAACATCAGCAAAAGTCTACATAGCTTAAACTCGGACTTTCGTATGCTGTAAGACTAACTTATATTATCATGAAAGTTTGATTATACCAACTCTACTATCAAATAACAAGTCCGCTGAGATCATATTAGACTCGGGTTTCGTTCTACTTTAAACTAAATGTATTAACTTTATATTGAGTTTTAATCCCAATAAAGAGCTCAACTAAAAAAAGGCAAATAGACATTAATTAGACAATTTCATATTGAGAGTTTTATTTAATACTGTGTTTCATGCAAAACAATGATCACGATTAAAAACTTTATAAAGTAAGATTGACAAAGCCATATATACTAAACAACACTAATCCACACTAACTATTTTCTTACTACAACTGATTAAATTCAATGAGCTTGCTAGATTAACAAGACTCCAAAATGCTTAATGGCCAATTAAGTATAGCCTATTAAGTAAGTACAAAACAGATAAATAAATGAATAACTAGAAAACACAAATGCAACAATAATACAATTAAAAATAATAATGACAAAAAAAATTGATAAATTAAAGACAAAACAAAATAAAATGCAAGTACGTATGTAATATACTTATAAAATTTACTAATAAAATTAGTAAGTGAGGACATAACAACATTATGATTTTAAATGAAATTTAGCGAAGTGTCTGCAGTTGCCAATTAACTCTTTTCTGGAGTTGAGAGATGATTTTTTTGTCGGCAAATGCTATTTTAAGTCTTTCTACATTGGGTAGTGAGCAAACTTTGCTCGGTTTGCGTTGATTAATTTTATGTATTATCTTCCACTTAACGTTTTTCTTGGTCATTTCTTTGCTAAATTTGGCATACGTCGATTTTCTCAGATTTTTATTTCTGAAACTGTGCTTATGCTCGTTGTATATTATTTTAAAGTCTCCTGATGTAGATCCAATATAATGGTACTCTTTGTTGTTGTGTGTTACCGTGGCTTTGTATATAACACTTCTGGAACGGCATTTACCCTTGGGCATGATGTTTTTACTCTGCAGTTGCAAGTTGTTTCATTTTTCTCTTGGTTTTTGCTCGCCTCTATGATTTTAAGATTTGATTTGCTAATTTTTGATTCTATGTTTGGCATACATGAGTAAATAATTTTGATAATATTTCTGTTCAGAATTTTATAAAGAGGTCCGTTTTTGGGGAAGTGTTTGTCCACTAACTTAAGAAAATCTTTTCCTAATTTGGTTATTAAAGTTGAACTAAATGGAGGATAGTAGTATAATACTTTCTTTTTTCTTCTTCCTTTTCTTCTTTTGTCAGCTGTACTATCTTTTTGATTTGAACATTCTAGGACTTTATTAAAGCCACTGTTTTTTAACGCTTCTTTGTACGGTTCTTTGTATTTGTTAAACATGGATTTTTCTTTTGACAGAGTAGACAAAATATTTTGTATCATATTATGTAGTTTTCTTTTGACACTTGGTGGATGGTTGGAATTTATATTAATGTATTTTTTCTTTCGCATTAGATTTTCTGTAGGGATGGTAAATCTCATTTTGTAGATCAAGTGAAATACCCAGGAAATCTTCCTTACTGCTTTCTAGTTGAATCTTGATTCTTAAGTTTTGTTCCGGAAAACTGCTCTAAATATCCTTTCTTGTATTTTCTATGATTCTTTTAGAACGTTTTTTAATTATCAAATGGCCATCATTCCGGTACAACCCGAAGTTTTCATAACATAAAAATTGGCTTAAATTGTTTAATAGGAACAAGCCGATCAATTCGCAAACTTCAGCGCCATGGTAACTTCCAATCGGCACGTCAAATAGGTCTTTTTTTGCAGCCTTTTTGATCCAAACTTCGTTGTCATGTATAAGGACTGTCATGCAAGAGTGCAGTATAATTTCTATTTCTTTGCTGTTATTTTAATGTACATCTTTGCAAATTCGATAGATTTCAGTAACAGGTTTTTTGATAAACTTGGATAAAACTCTTCTATATCAAATTTTATAAATGTGTAATTGCTTTTGTTGGTGATTTTATTAAACTGTGTTATAAAATTGTTGGTGGTTTTCTTTAATTTTAGGGATTATTTCGTCTAAAATGTTTTACTAATTATTCCAATACTTGATTTTGCTGGATTCTGGAGTCTGCATTTTAAGTTACAAGGAAAGTTTTCCTTGTGGTCGTCTTTAAAGGTAATGAATGCTTTATTGTCACTGAAAAATTTTATTAGTATATTACATACGTACTTGCATTTTATTTTATTCTGTTTTAAATTTATTAGTTTATTTTGTCATTATTATTTTTAGTTGTATTGTTTTTGCATTTGTTTTTTCTAGTTATTTATTTATTTATCTATTTTATACTTATGTAATAGGCTATACTAAATAGTCATTTAGCATTTTGGAGTCTTGTTAATCTAGCAAGCTCACTTAATTTAATCAGTTGTAATAAGAATATAATTAGTGTTGATTAGTGTTGTTTAGTATATATGGCTTTGTCAATCTTACTTTATAGAGTTTTTAATCGTGATTATTGCTTTGCACGAAACACCGTGTTGAATAAAACTCTCAATCTAAAATTGTCTAACTAATGTCTACTTTAAAATAGTCAGTCAGTTGTTTTGGTTTACTTTTTTTTTTTTGTAAAAATTTTGTAAAAAAATAAAAAAAAATATGTTAAGAGAACTGTATATTTAGATGAATTTGAGGTAACAAAAAATTTAAGGTAACGTAGATAAATTGATGATTATGTTTAATTATCAATAATTTCTGAACATACAATTTTAAAAAATACTTAAACTTTAATTTTAGATTGTACATATTGTACAAAATTATAAGTAATGATAAAAAGAATACTTAAACAACAATTTTTAAAAGTAAAATAATCTCCTAAGCTACTTATCTTTTTATAAAAACTTAGTAAATTGAAGAAAGTTTTAGCTATATTAGGTTACCTTTCAAATCTTAAATTAAAAAATTCGACAATATTGAGCTGAATTTACTGAAAACAAAATTATTATGCAAAAGTATATTACATAAAACCTTCAATAATATCAGGGTAATGCAAATTTATGAACATTTAGAAATTGGTTAAGTATTTTTTGTCTTAGACTACGAAAACATGATAAACTGAACAAGATTTAACTATACGAAACCAATTGAATTAATGTCGCGTTGTACGACTCAAGAAAGGATGGCTTTTCATAGAACATCAATCGCAAAACTGTATTAATTTATATACAAAAACCATTAAAATTACTTTTGTAAGATACTTTTTTGACGTCAGTAAAGTAATTGAAAACTTTTAGTTAATTAAACGTATGTTTTATATACATTACATACAATCTTTAGACTAATCATTATTGATTAGAAGCTAGAAAGTGCTGATATTTTTGTAGATAGAGTTAGTAACGTAATGAAAAAAATATTGGTTTATAATTTTATAGAAAAATTATGAAGAGAACAATTTATTAATTAATGATAATTGTATTTGTTTTTTTTTTAGTTATTTATAAAGAATTAAAAATACTTTTTACGCAAAAGTACTTTGCTAAATACGCAAAATCTATAAAATTAGTCTAATAAGTTTGTGGTACTTTTTTTTTTATCAATTGCGATATAAGTTATTTAAAAATACTTATTGAATTTTGTTATAAAATATTTAATTGACAATTTTTTATACCCCAAAACGCAAGTAAGATTGTTTAAACTAAAAATTTTTAAACTAACTAATTAAGTTTTGAAATTTTAATAGAAAAAATATACTTAAGTATAAAAATATAAAGTTTTTTGTATATTTTGTTTTTTTTGTTATATGCTTTGGATCTTATCAATATTTCTTCATAATATCTTTTATTTAAACTACTTTTAAATATATACTTTGAATAAACAAAAAAATAATAAGAAACTTACTCTAATTACAGTTGTTCTTTATATTTTTATATATATTAAAGTTGTTAAAGTTCTTGTATAATTAAAATAATTGTTTATCCATCTACAAAGATTTTAAGAATCTATAATTACTTCTCACTGACGTCAGAAAATTAATAAACATTTTGAATTAATCCTGACAGTCTTACAAGATTTCCTTATCAACTGACTAAACTAACTTTTTATAATATTAATAGTTCAAATTGAACAATTTACTTTAGTCAAATATAACAGTATGATTTTTTTTTGCTTAACAATAGTTTATACTGAAACGAAATCAAGTAAAACATGTATGTAAATTTTGTTTTTTTATTTCTTTACAAGTAAGATTAAAAATTTAATTTATATGAGCTATGTAATATTTAAAGATCGTAGATCATATGCACCTTTAAAACTAAAGTTAAAAAACTGTAGCAATTTTCTTACAGTATCTCAGTATCATAAAAAAGGATAAAGAAAATTCAAGTTTATATTTTGGTTTATGGTGTAATAAAAATATTAAAACATTAGTGTTACTGTAACAAAAAAAAAATTCAAAGTATTTTTAAAATCAGTATTAGTCACAATTAGTTATAAAAACTATATATAGAAAAAAAAGTATTATTTTCTTTCTAAATTTGTTGAAAAAAAAATTAATATTAACAAATTTTTTTTTAATCTTTTTTATTTTAAGCTTAAAGTAAACACTTTTGCTAAATAAGTTAGTTTTTGATTTAAAGTAGATAAAATCAAATCACTTCGATTAAAGCCTTAGATTTTTAGAAGAACTTTGGTATTTATATATACAATTTATGTTGTTATCTCTAATGCATTGAGCAAGTTCCAATCAATTAAAGTTTTGTTTCTTAATAGTATTATATTTTGACACTTGCCTCATTTATGCAATCTACGCGCTGATATTAGTCTAATATTAAACAGATAACTAGAAATATGAATTATAGTCGCGTTGTACGACTTAAAAATATTTTCAAAATGTAGAAAAATACTTAATTTTAAAATACGTAAAAATATATATAGAAATAGTAAAATGGTGTTTGCGAGAACAAAACATTGACGTCAGTATATAATAGTAAATTAAGATTAAGCAAAACAAATGAACAATTTTCTGATTTAGCTTAATTTTAAAAGAGTTTAATGTTGTATAGTAACTAGATCTAATTTCTCTTGTAGAAATGTAATAGTATTTATATAGTTTAATATTCAACGTATAATAATCCATTAAATTACGTATAAAACGTGTATTTTTTTCATAAAAAGTCAATTTACTAAACAATAAAAACTTTATCATATTTAGAACGTACGACATTATCAAGTATTATACTCTTTAATAAGAACGCCTAAACATGCTTCAGTAGGGTCATTAAGTTTAAATTTAACTAAGAAAGGTTATTTTTTTTTCGTTAAGAGACTGAAACAAAGTCAAATAACTTTTTGAGAAAAAAAAAATCTAGTTATTAAGTTTAACATAAATGTTAAGTAAATATATTTACAAGTTTCAATAAAAACTTTTAAAATCAGAATAAAATGAAAATAACTACACATACTTTACTGTAATATATTTTATTTAAAGATATCCTCATATTACTTTTAATACTGGTTTCAATATTAAGTTATGAAGCTAATAAGATTTTTTATTTATTATTTTAAGGTAAATTATTATTAAGGTCAAACTTTGTTTCGTTAGTAAGTTTTTTTAAAGAGTTTAAGCTCGTATCTTTTTTACATCATTATAAAATATCAATTGTAAGTAATAAAAATATCTAAAAAATAACTTTTAGACAAACAGCATATTAATAAGTAGGTTCTGGATTTCCATCAGGAAGGTATTGAATTATAATTTCAATCACCATGGCGCATTTCAAAAAACTATATCTCAAAAACGTAAACTTGTGTCAGATTAGTTTGCTTTCTGGTTGACTTTTATTATGATAATTGAAATTCAACTAATTGAAAAGCAGTGAAACTTGTATTCCATTACTTTTCTTCTTCCTGCTTAAATTTTACGTTGAAATGTACTTGTAAACGATAGTATTTAACAACTTTAATTAGATCATAAATCTAAACTAAGAACAATAAGTTTATAGCAAACAATTTATGTTATTTAAATCTTTTAAAAGGAATGTACTAAGTATAATAATATATTTTTAAGTTTTTTTACAATCGTTATAAATTTTTTTGTAAGCCTAGTAACTATAAAACATTAATGTACAAGAACTTCTTGAAATATTCTTTTTTTACTGCAGTTATTATTTGTGTGTAACTTAAAACTAAAAATCGTATTATAGATTAATTTCTGTAATTTCATATGTTGGAAACAAAATAATTATACTCAATATATAGTTACCTAATGATTTAAGCTTAGAAACGAATTAATAATTAGTTTGAAAAAGAAACTAACAATAATTGCAATTCTAGTTTGTTTATCATAAAACCATTCTAAATAAATAAGTACATTATAAGCTAAATTAATGTTCAAACAGTAAGTAAATATCTTACGTCAATGATAATTCTCACAAACATCAGTTTGCACTTTTTGTATAAATTAAAACATAATTCACTTAAAACATATTTTGACTTTTCGAGAAATTTTGAAGTTGTTTGGAACGCGACAATAATTTTTATATTGTTATACTAATTATTATTACAGTTACACAAAAACTTAATTTTTTTATTGACAACCAAATTATATAAAATATATTTTATTTTGAGAGGCATTCAAACTGATTCTGAAAAACCATATTCTAAACTTTTTTTACTAAAGATATGATAACTGATATGATTTACTAAATGATAGTCTATTTCGTGTTGTACGATTTTAAAGTAAGTTGTATGAGATAAAAAGTTTAAGTATGACGGTTAGAGAAATTAAATAAAGTGTGTATGCTGGTGTTTCTGGCAAAATTTTATTATGGCTAATAAAAACTTTACAGATATTTTTAGTGACGAATTAGATCTAATAACCAAAAATCTTTTTTACAGTGTAAGATGTATCAATGTAAACAATGCAACTTCCTTTTTTTTTAAGAATCTCTAAATTCATCACATATTTTCATACGTAAAAAAATGAAATTAAAGGCAAATAAAAACAGCAAGCAAACAAATTTAGCATATGACAATAGAATTTAGATTAAAAATGATTAAAGCACGTTATTCGATGATCCGACGGGCTCTTTTTTTCAGCGCTGAGCTTTGCGACTTTGCAGGACTATACGTCCTAAACAGCCTTAAATCTATTTATAACGCCAACGAGATCGGCTTATACAGAAATGATGGCCTCGCATTTACAGAACGGAAAAGCAAACTATCTCTACAAAATATCAAAAGTAAACAATTATTTACTTTTTAACGATAGTGGTGTTCCAAATAAATATCGAGGTTGGCACAACTTTATGCCATTTCTTAGATAAAACTTTAAACCTGACTAAAAATATATAAAAACTATATTGTAAAGAAAATTCAGAAGTAAGATATTCAAATAGCAAATCAAGCCATCTAAAACTTATCTTGAAAATAGACCATCCAAAAATTAACAAATATTTAACAACTAAGTTGCCACATACCAAAACGCTTCAGGGTAGATTTATATTTGTTTAAGATTTCTTAACATAAAGTCAGGAAACAGAGTGTTATTGTTAAATTTTTGCTTGCTGTTTAAACATCCACAAAGTAAATAAACTTTTCTTTAGTAAAATTAGCTTTAAGTCTACTTTATTTAAGTCCTAATATTTACTTTTATTAAAAAATCGACAGCTTTTAATAACTAGACTTTATTCTATTATGTAACTAAACTGATCACAAAAAGTAAAAAAGGAAATATTACAGATTAGAACTCAAACTAATTTAGAAAAAAAACATATTCAATAACATTACTCAACAAACTAAAAAAAAAAACAACATCACATTTTCAGAAATATTATAACGTAACAATCAGCACGCGTACTTCTTTGTCCATTCCCTGCAAACTTCATCGTGCTTTTCGCGGTTTTTTAGGAACTGTTCCGCTATTTCCGGCACCAGGGGTCGGTGAGGGTCGCAGTCGGTGAGAAAAGTCCGGATGGAAAGCAGCAAAGTGGCGACCGTGTAGCCGGAAATCCACTTTGTGTCGAGGACGTCAACGCATATCTTACCCTTGCTATCCACGTTGCAATGGTAAACTTTGGTCAGGAAAGTCACTCTCGGCTGCTTAAACGGGTAATCTTTGGGAAAAAACGAAGCGTAGCGTAAATTTACCTCCCTCGAAAGGGCTGTCCGGAGGTCCTTCTATCACGCACTGCCACTCGAACAAGTTGTCACCCTTTAAAGCGACGCTGCACCCCGTTGGAGGGTTCTCCAGGTTTTCGGCGAGCTCCTTCTCAAGTCTCCTTGCTGCGACGTCATTGTCCTTCTCGAGTCTTTTTTCTGCGACGTTTTTGTCGCTAGGCAACTCTTTTGCGTTCATTTGCTTCAAAAACTGCTGAGAAGTTACGAATTTTGGGAGTTCAAGCGGTTTTTCAGCTTCGACTTGTGTTTCAGCGAGCTCCGCAGGACTTTCAGGAACAAATGTGTTTGTAGCCAACGGGGATACAATTGCTTCAAGGTGGCTGAACATCGAAGCTGTTTGATTGTGTTTGGATTTATCATCAGTATCTTCCACCTTATTGTTCTTCTGTTTTATTGCCTTTTCTGAATGATGAGTTTTAGATAAATCGTGCAGCTTGGACGGTGTTAAAGACATTTTACTGAAAAACTAGAATTGTAGTTTTGTTATTTATATCGATTTTATAAAATAAATTTGTTTTAAGTTTGACAGTAATGTTCCTTAAACTAGTCCTAAGAAATAATACAGTTTTGAATTTAAAATAAGTTTATATTTAATAACATACACTTTATATTACACATTGTTTTATTTGTTAAAAAAATATTTTTACAAACTAATATAAAAAGTAAATTGAAGCCTCTAAATAAGTTTAATTAGAAAATAAAAATATAAATATCAGAGTTTAAATTTAAAACTTAGGTTTTACTGTACCCCTATGAAATTAGTTAGTATTGTACTAAGTCTAGAAAATTTTAAATTAAAAGTTACAAACATTACAAATTTAAATCAATTAAACAATTTTTTTTTACTGTCAACGTATTTAGACTCAAACTCAACATTTCTAAGTATCTGTTTTAATTTTATACAAATATTTTTAATTACTTATTACTGATTTTGTAATCATTGATTTATTAAATTAATAAGTTTAATGTTGAATAAATGTTATGTAGTACAGCGTCAATTATTTTTTCTATATGTCTTGTATATGACCTAATAATTTTAATGATTATTAGTATTTTAATATGCAAAATCAAAAATAATATTTTATTTTATAAGAAAAAACAGAAGTGTTTTAAGTACAATAAGTAATAGAACTAATCTAAAACTAAAAGTACAACCTTACCATTAATTTTAGCTGATATCTGAACCAGGATTTGCCAAAGTGAGTTGAACATAGCAAAGGGGATGATAATTTAATAGCTAGTATTATATAGTCCATAATGTTATAAGTTGAAACTAACATAAGATATTCTGTAGTTGATAATATACTTTGAAAAAAATGTTTTAGGCGCATTTAAGATTTTTTTAATGTTGTTTCGAAGGCCGTAAATTTTTTAGTTCCCTCAAAGGAAGCTTTTTAAAAATATTTTTGAAAATTCTGATATAAATTAAATATAATCTAAAAAACCTTTTTTTAAGAGCTCAACACAGTTTAAATTTTTTTTCGATAAAAAAAGTCTAAATAAAAAAGCAAATACATTAAGTTAACTTAATCAAAATAAAATGCATAGAAAAATAAACTATACATATCATTCACTTAAGTTTATAAAGTAAGTTAAACAACTTTTTAATACATACTTATTTTAAGTTATCTTTTTTATATAAATTAAAGGTTCGAGATATGAAATGTATATTCGTTGTAGTATTTGTTATGTATATTAAAGATTTAATTTAAAGATGTAGCATTAGTATGCAATTAATATCTAACTACTAGACGTTTTTAAATCTAGACTTAAAACCCAGATTTTCTATTAATTTCTTCCATAGAATAAATTAAAAAAAATATAGTTTATTCGATTTTGTGTATAATCTATCGTAAATAACAAAAATGTAAGATGTAAATAGAGCTTTTTAGTTATATAAAAGCATTTAATTAAAACAATATTCGAAGATTGGAATGTTTTAACCACCTGAAATAAACGATCAAAAATTTTCTCCTTAAAACTTCCACTAATTCGTCTTAAAACTTTTGCAATATGTTTATCTGATAGTTGCTACTTGAAAAGAAATAAATTATAAGGTCTATGATCATATATTTGGCTTCTATGCATTTTGCATTGGAGTAGTTTTTAGAAATTCGAGTCTGCTAAGGTAAATATTGTTTAATATTTTATAAAGTTATTTATATTTCCAAATGATGATAAGAATAAAAGAGTTTTTCTATTAATTTTTCTTCCTAAAAAACAACTTAATTTTTATTACTTATTAAATTATTAGACTTTTTGTCACATTTAGTTCTAAATAATATTAAAATATCTGATTCTATTACTTATATTTTTTGATATATGTTTAATACTATAAGTTTACTTTTATAAACAAAAAACATTTTCAATTATTTTTTTGCAGTTTTACAGTTAAAACATATAAAGACAAAAATTAAAACTAAAATCTTCATACTGTTCGTAATGAAAAATTCTAATCATTTATCTTCATCTTTTAAATATATATAATATAAGGACACTATAAAAAAATAAAAACTGTTTACTTGAACAACAAAACAAACTAAAATTTTAGTTGAAAAGAAGAAAAAATTATATTACTCTTCAAAACTTAAAGTTTATGTTAGCTAAATTTCTCAATAAAAAAAATTACACACATGTTTGTCAGAAAGTTTAAATAATTTTAATAAATAAGCAAAGAACTTAGAAATTGAATTTTTCAGATAAACATTTTATAATATCAAATAGTTATCATTCATTTTTTTAAATATTTAACGAATGAATATAAAAAATCTACGGTCGGTAATAATAATTCATGAACTTTATTAGAACAAAAAAAAATTAACACAAAAAAAACTAAGAAAGACACTTTAATCATTTTTATAAAACTCTAAGACAATAAATATTGCTTACAAATGGTTAAAGTTGATATAAGCCATTTAAAAAAATTAAAGAAACGTCATTGAGTACTATTTTAAACCATTTAACACGTTCACATTTAATAAAAACTTTACACTACAACACTAAAATTATAACAAGGTGTCTGGATAAAAATAAAATTATTTAATTTACCTAGTTTAGTTTTATGAACTTGCTCTAGACAAGACATTAAAAGGTGTCTGTGGTGTTCCAATCAATAATCGAAAGATTTTTTGTTCATTAGGTCTGAATAATTTTAATTAATTAATTAAAATATTATGATTGTCTTTTTTGACGTTCAATAAACCATATTATTTCTATAAAATGATTAAGACACACAATTAAAAAATTGTAACTTTTTTTAAGATATCTACAATGTGTTTAATACTTTTTATTATACTTTTTACCTTTAATAACCCACATCAAACTTACACCTTAAAACTAACTAAAAGTATCTAGTTGTATTATAGCCGTGTTGTACGTCTTAAAAATGAGATTTGCTATAGACTTATTGTTTATGAACTACGTTAGAATATATGCTTGAATAGTAACATTATGTTTTTAAAAATGTATAGTTGACGTCACTAACTATTTTTTGTGAGTTTAAACGTTCAAGTTGTGTTTGAATATATTAAACATTAATTATTAACAATGCTTTTTACTTAATTTTTAAATTAAGGTACTAGTTTATTATCTGTGAAAGTTTACTATTATTTGAGCATTTTTTGAAGTTGGTCTTAAATTTTTATTCTAAGATTCTTTAATTTAGCAAATATAACCTGTAATCCGTACTTAAATTAATAACACGTTTTAATCGTTTTTAACTCGTCTGTTTTCACAGCTATAACTTTGCTGTAAATGATTATATTCTTAATAATTATGCATCACGTTTAAAATCCCAATTAATAATAGCTATATAATAAAGATAGATAAAATAAAAAGAATCTTAATTTTAAATACCTATAGAATGACAGAAAATACACATTAATAATGTATTTATAAAATTATACTTTTGTTAAGTAGTAGAAATTTTGATGTCTGTCCAGTACTTTAATTTTATACAAAACTTATTTAATAAAAGTAAACTACAGCATAAAGGTAAAACAGTAATGTAAACCTTTTTATGTAAGTTAGTTTATACTTCTTATCAAACTCAATAAAATTTTGTAAAAAGTGTAAAAAACTAACTATAAACTTCCATACGAATTTATGATGCAGCAACGCAATTTATGTTTAAATTTTGTTAAGCTTTTAATAAACATAAAGTTTAATCATAGGTATTGTTCAGTTTTATTATTCTTAAATAAAATGCCTACCAAAATAGAAAAGTTCAAAATGCTTAGTTTAATAAAATTGTATATATATATATATATATATATATAACTTTTAGACAATTATAGATTTAAATTTGGATTTTTATACTTTTGCATAAAGTTATAGTTTCGATTATACATTTTGTTTAAGTTATTAATTGTAAAGAAATAAGTTTAAGAATTTTGTACTTTTTTTTAATAGTATAACCAACATTTTGAAAAATAATAAAATCGTGAGCTTAAATAAACAATAATTTTAATTTTACAAAACTTTAAACTGTACTGTATATAAAAATATATAAAAAAACTGCAGTTAGAGTAAATATTTTGCTTATAATGTTTCGTTTATTTAAAGTTTATTTCTAACTGTAGTCTAAATTTAAAGATTTTATTAACAAGTTCTAACATAGTTTACAACATATGTTACATGAAATTAGTCTCAAAAATGATATTTTGTAAAATCGATTCAAAGTTTTTTTCGTAATTACCGATATAGCTAAATCACACACTATATATGTACACACTATATATGTGTAGTATACAAGTTTAATTGCTCTTGCGAAAAGAGCTATATCGGTCAGACCTCTAGGCACTTAAAAACCAGGATAAAAGAACATCTACCTGCTTGTGTATTGAAATTCATCGAACAAGAACCTGAAATTAAGACAATAGCAACAAAAAACGCAGCAAAAAGATCTTCAGTTGCAGAACATCTAATAAATAATAGAGATTGTGCTAGGAAATATGACATATCCAGATTTAGAATAATCCATCATTGCAATAGTGCGTTTAATCTCGTGAAGTTGGAGGCTATCTCTATATTTTTGGAGAAACCAGAACTGTGTAAACAGAAGGAATTTGATTATAAAGTGTCTTTATTTAGTTAAATTATCTATTTTTTTATCCGTTAGTAGTATTTGAGTTTAATTATTTATTACTTTAAACTGACTATTTATTGTGCTTATTACTTTGTTAGTTTTAACTTTTTGTGTTTTTGTTTAAAAACTTATTCATATATTTAGAATTGTTCTACTGTTAAATTCTGACGAAAAGAAGTGAAATACGTATAAACTATCACAGAAAAACTTGAGAGAGTGTTTTATTTATTTGTTTTTGCATTAAATATGAATTAGCTGATATTGTTTTAAGTAGTTTTAAAATATTACTTTCGACAAACTTTTATTTCACTAGTTCAAGTAAAACTGTTTATAGAGAATATTGAAACTAACTTTATTAAGTTTTGAAACTTAAACTAAACAAATTTAATTAATTACGAAAAAAACTTTGAATCGATTTTACAAAATATCATTTTTGAGACTAATTTCATGTAATATATGTTGTAAACTAGGTTAGAACTTGTTAATAAAATCTTTAAAGTTAAACTACAGTTAGAAATAAACTTTAAATAAACGAAACATTATAAGCAAAATATTTACTCTAACTGCAGTTTTTTTATATATTTTTATATACAGTAAAGTTTAAAGTTTTGTAAAATTAAAATTATTGTTTATTTAAGCTCACGATTTTATTATTTTTCAAAATATTGGTTATACTTTTAAAAAAAAGTACAAAATTCTCAAACTTGTTTCTTTACAATTAATAACTTAAACAAAATGTATAATCAAAACTATAACTTTATGCAAAAGTATAAAAATCCAAATTTAAATCTATAATTGTCTAAAAGTTAAATATATATAATTTATTTAAACTGAGCATTTAGAACTTTTCTATTTTGGTAGGCATTTTATTTCAGAATAATAAAACTGAACAATACCTATGATTAAACGTTATGTTTATTAAAAGCTTAACAAAATTTAAACATAAGTTGCGTTACTGCATCATAAATTCGTATAGAAGTTTATAATTAGTTTTTTACACTTTTTTAAAAAATTTTATTGAGTTTGATAAGAAGTATAAACTAACTTACATAAAAAGGTTTACATTACTGTTTTACCTTTATGCTGTAGTTTACTTTTATTAAATAAGTTTTGTATAAAATTAAAGTACTGGACAGACATCAAAATTTCTACTACTTAACAAAAGTATAATTTTATAAATACATTATTACTGTGTATTTTCTGTCATTCTATAGGTATTTAAAATTAAGAATCTTTTTATTTTATCTATCTTTATTATATAGCTATTATTAATTGGGATTTTAAACGTGATGCATAATTATTAAGAATATAATCATTTACAGAAAAGTTATAGCTGTGAAAACAGACGTGTTAAAAACGATTGAAACGTGTTATTAATTTAAGTACGGATTACAGGTTATATTTGCTAAATTAAAGAATCTTAGAATAAAAATTTAAGACCAACTTCAAAAAATGCTCAAATAATAGTAAACTTTCACAGATAATAAACTAGTACCTTAATTTAAAAATTAAGTAAAAAGCATTGTTAATAATTGATGTTTAATATATTCAAACACAACTTGAACGTTTAAACTCACAAAAAAAAAGTTAGTGACGTCAACTATACATTTTTAAAAACATAATGTTACTATTCAAGCATATATTCTAACGTAGTTCATAAACAATAAGTCTACAGCAAATCTCATTTTTAAGACGTACAACACGGCTATAATACAAATAGATACTTTTAGTTAGTTTTAAGGTGTAAGTTTGATGTGGGTTATTAAAGGTAAAAAGTATAATAAAAAGTATTAAACTCATTGTAGATATCTTAAAAAAAGTTACAATTTTTTAATTGTGTGTCTTAATCATTTTATAGAAATAATATGGTTTATTGAACGTCAAAAAAAGACAATCATAATATTTTACACGTAAAATGTATAAATATAAACTTTATTTATAAATACCTATTTGCAATTGAAAGAGTTCAATATTATCTCAACTTAATAATGACACGTTCAAAACATTTTAGGCTAAAGTAGTTTTGGTAATAAAATTCAAACTTAATCTTTTTATTCTAAATACAAATAGGTAAAAAAAACATTTGTAGTCAGATAAACGCTTTTTAGTTTTTAATGTCCATTTGAAATGATACATCATGCAAATACAAGCATAAACAAAGTTAGCATTTTTTAAAATTATTTTCTTTTTTTTTATACTTGACAATCAAACAAGATGAAATAAAAATAAAAAATGATTTAATTACATTTACTTTATTAACTCATAAACATGTTGTATTTAAACACGCAAAGTTCCGTGGGAGTTTTATAATACATATTAGATTGCAACTAATAATAAAAATTAAATAAATTACAAACTAAAGTTTTTTATATCAATAATTCTTAAAATTTTAAAATCTAACGTTTAAACTGATTTATATAGTTGTACTTAGATAAAATCTTTGATTTTAGTTTTAGATTTAGATTTAAAAAAAAATAAGATTACTTATAAACTTATTTACAGTTTTGCAGTATTATAAAAATTAAAAATATTCTTTTTCATTCAAATAGTTATCAATTTGTCACTATAATTAATTAGTATATAATAAGTCGTTTTTTAAACCTTACTTAGTTGTAATTTTATAAATAAACTTCTTAATAATTAACTGTAGAGTTTAACCTGAAATGTAGACTAAACATAAAATATAACATGTTTGTTAAACTTTTAATATAAAAACTAAAGTTTTTTAAATTTAGCAACACTGTAAACTACTTAAAGTTGACTGAAATAATTTCTTTAATATATATCTATCTATACTACAATAAATTACTACTAATGTTAAACATAACTTTGGCTTTATTTAACTGCTTTTCATATCCTCAAGCAAACCAAGCTTGTTTAAAATAAAGTATTATCAAGCTGATTTATATACTTAAATTACCTCTCAAATGTTATCAAGAACAATTTTAATTTGTTAATTTAATTAAACATTTTCATAATATTTTTATTAAATGCTATTCAATGTGTATTAGTATTTTCAACTTTTCAACATTCATGAATCACTATTTCTTACAAGTTTACTTCAAAATTTTAAGTAACTTGTAACTTTAAAACACTAGTTTTAATTCTTTTATTGTTTATATTAAAACAAGAAATTTTGGATTCTTTGACAAAACTGAATTTGCGGCTTCTACAACACGACTAATGTATGTATAAGTGTAGTAAGATAAAAAATTATGTGTGTATTAACTTTAGTAAATTACTTATGCAAAAAAACTTTAATATAAATGATTATAAAGTGTTTAAATGAATGAAGAAAATATAAAAACATAAAATTTTACAGGAAAAAAACACAAAACATAAAATGTAGGTAAATTAAACAAAGTTCAAAAAAAAAAATACAAATCATATTTAATCGAAGTTGTTTTATGAAAAGTATTTTTGGTAAAAGAATTCAGAAAAAGCGCCACTGAATGTTACATCAGACATGTACGAGCAAAAATCAAACCATTGATGTTATAAGTTAATTTGATAAAAATGTTTTAGAAAATTTCGATTTAATAGCCATTTTCAGATATACTTTGATAATTTTGTTTAGGTAGTTTTTTAAGAATTTAGTAATCTAATTGGTTTTAAATTTTAATTCGTTTATTAATAACCAAAATATAAACTAAATTTAAATATATCTGAGCAATTTTATATATGGTTTATATTTAGTTTTACTTTTTAAATTGTTAAGAAAAAAGATTCGTTTTTAAAAATTTAAATCTCTAGCATCTTAACTTTACTGCATAATTGACAAAAACAATAATAAATAGGTCTTTATAATTTTTAGTATGTATCTTTTTTTAATTATAAGTTGACTTGTACTAAAATATATATGGATCTATAGTTTCCATTAAAAGAAACAAAACATTTAAATATGTAGAAAATATCAATACATAACTTTTTTGAAAAATATGAAATTTTATTTGATTAGAAAGTTAATTTTAAAAAACATGCTTGCTTACTACTTTCAAAAGGAAATACTCTAATACAGATCGACGTAGTTTAATTGTATTTAACAGAGCATAGAGATATATTGTAAAATTTCATTATTATTAGTTAAATTTATTTAAGCAGAAATAAGCAGTGTCTCAATAATTTTGTGCTGAACTAAAAAATGAATTTGTAATTTTGTTACCTCAGTTTTAGAAACCCGCAAACATAAACTTACTTTTTTTACTATTTTTTTAAATGCCGTTAAGACTCAATCGGGGACAACAATTTGTTGTAATTTTAAAGTTGTACAACGCGACTGTTACATAATTTTATATTTTCTGATCAAGAACAAATAGTTACTTGTGCTTAGATTGTTAAACAAGTAAAAAAATGTAAAACGAAATTATTATGTATTCCTTCAAAATTTAAACTCGTAAAAACGTATGGTCACTGCTTCTGTATAAATGTACGACATGTTTAGAGTTCAGTGATAAAATCTTTAAATTTAGGATTGTACTAGCAATTTTAGCTGTACTAAAGTTTATGTTTTTGAAGTAACCTAGAGTAAGATTATTATTTTAATTAAAATAAAATATATATAATTTTGTAAAAATTAAAACCAATTTAAGCTAATAACAATCATAAATAACAAAATCTTTGTTTTTTCTTCATAATACTTTAACAAAAATAGTTTTATTTTTAAATAGTAATACTTTTCAAAAAACTATAGAAGATTTCTAATAAAAAAAGAAAACAGGACATAATAAGTTGTTTAAACAATGAACTTATGGTTTTTATTTAATAAGTTAACATTTAAAAAAGATCTATATAATTTTTTATGTTTTACGATTAAAAACTTTCACATACAAGTTTAATAGAGAAACATGCGTTTATTTATAGTTATAAACCACATACAATAAGCAAGCTTTTAAAAATTTTGTCTCAAGTATACATATTTAAAATTTTTAGTAGAATTTTTTAAATTTTTATATCATTTTTCTGTCTCTTTAACTTAATTGTATCTGAGATAATTATAATTACCCTTAATCAGAACATAACATTAACAAGATAAAATATAATTATAATAAACAACTTTTATTTTAATTTATGCAGCTCCGAACGACATCATGCGTCACATGTTATACTATATAAAAAAATTCCTAAGTAACTTCATGTTTTTGTTATACATAAATTATTTAAATTTTAAAAACTTAACCAAAAATAAAACAAAAAAGTGTTTTTACTCAAAATAGTTTTTATTTTAACGCTTCTCTTTTTATAAGATTCACATGTTAAAATTTTAATAACCTATAATTACAGCACCTTCAGGCAATAATTCATCCTAATTTTAGTTTCTTAGTCGAATTTTTATAAATTTGTTCAAAATATTTGATTTCTTTTAACGATAATTTAAAACTCATAAATTGTTTAGTAGTTATTGTAAGTTTAAATTTTTAATTAAAATTTCAAATCTGACATGAGAAAACTATTATACCATCTAACAAAATAAAACATCACAATAAGTACTAGTTTTTGGATTTAATATAAATACTACCTAGATAATATCATCTCTAAATCCTCATATTTCATCAGTTTGTACGTCAATCAAACCATCAATATTAGTTTACTTAGGTAATTTTTTTATAAAACTTTATTCTTTAGACGTGAGTTTAAGTTTAAACTAAACTTTAAATCAATGTAAAGTAACTCTTGTTTAAATGTAATTAGAGTTACTTACTCTAAGTTTTTGAGTTCAAGGTAGTTTATTACAAAACCATTGTTAGTAACTAAAATAACATTGAAAAAAATTTAGCATAAACATACATGTAAGTGTTATTACCCAAATTATTAAGTGAAAACAGTTTAAAAAAATTTAGAATACTAGCACTATTCGTTATACTAAAAATTCAAAAGTATCACAATTCTACAGTTGACATATTGACGTCATCTTTAAGAACAACAAATTAAGACATTTATTTTAATAAATTATTCACAAATAAAATATTTTATATATCAAATACTATCAGTAACGTTTATTTAAATATCAAGATTGTCCTTTAACTGTAGTTAATTTTTGCTAAGCCAAGCTTAATTAACTAGAAAACTGTTATTTGATTTTTGTTTTCTGCTAAAAAAAACACAAATTTACTTTTTCAATAGAACAAGCAATAAATTAAATCATTGAATTTAAAAAAATTAGATAACAAACTAACAGTAGTTTGTCGGAGTGTAAGCATAAGTAATAATTAAAATTACTTACTTTGTAAAAAGTTGTAGTATATTTATAAAAATTTTAAAATAAAGTCTTTACTTCAGCATGCTAACTTAGTTATAGTTTATTTTAGATGAAGTAAAATTTATAATTGAACCAAAATTTAATTTAAACGGTTTTTTCAATAGCATGCAGATGCAGTACAATTTTATTTTACTCTTAGTTTTTAATATTTTACGATGATATTTCAAAATTATTTCTAAACTTTTAAACTACTCTTGAACATTATAAGATTTTCTAGTAAAAAAATAATCACTTCACGGGAGTTTTGGTTAAGGAAACTAGTTAACAGTTAGGCTTGATATTAAATAAAAACAAGTCATTGTAATTGAAAAATTTAGTCAAATAGTTTTATTGCAACATAACTAACAAATAAATTACTTCTAAAAAATAATATTTTACCATAATAACATTAAGTTGAATAAGTATTTAATATTAATTTATATGAAGACTATGTTAAGTATATAGACAAGTTAATTACCTCGGTTTTGAGTCTGCTAATGATCATTTAAATCGGAACCGTAATAATTTACTTAGTTAGTATTGGTTTTTTACTTCTTTAACTTATGTTGCATAATATCCATAACATTTCTAACTTGAGTTTAACTATAAACTATTTATCTGCTTTATTAGTTAAAACATCTGTAAAGTAACTTTATTTTAAAGTTTTACATTCAACTTAAAATTAATTTCAAATGTTTTTAAAAGTTTATAAGTTAATTATTTTACGTCACTCACACATACACTAGCTTCGCATTTTAGAATAAATATAAAGAAAAATTTAAGTCGATGTCTGAGTGGTATTACGCTATTGTTGTGTTACATCATGTGTTTTATACTACTTTTTATAACATGGTTTCACGTTGTTTTATAAACATAGTTATAGGAAAAAACTACCAACTAATTTAAAATTCTTTTATGTATATATTTTACTCATACTTATAGTTAGTTATCATTGTTAATGTTCTTTTTTTTTTAATGTTTTTACAGATTGATATTTTAGGGGCATACTGTAGGAACAATTTTAACTTAACAAACATTATTTATTTATTACTAAACTCAATGGTAACTTAAATAAGTACTACAAGTTTTACTAAGAAAAAATCGATGTGCATAAGTTTCAGCAAGTTATATCTTGACATTTTATACACAAATTTAATAGTAAAATAATTGACTTACTTTTTATGTACCTATGAGTTTTCAACGTGGTAATTTAATTTTAATATTTCTATCAGTTCAAAAGTCAAATAACATTAATATAGCTTTAAGAGTTATTTCGGTTATTAGTTTTGGTTATTTTTACTACAACACTAAAAGGTTAGTATCCAAAACTAGACATATTTAATACTCATATATAATACATATATATAACTCTATACTCAAAGTATTAACTAAACCTTTTTGGAGATATTGTTTTATTAAAGCCAAAAAGTAAATGAGTTTTTTAAATACTGCAGTTTTGTTAAATTATCAATACTAAAAGTATTTTTTTATTGTTTATATTAAATTACAGATTTATCTTTTTATCATCTTCATATAAGTTTGTTTAAGATTTAACTATATGCTATATCAGTCACATTTTTACTTGCCTTAAATAAACTTATTTAGTTTTATGTATTACTATTGAATAAAATGCTTTATAAAAATTATCGATTTAAATATTTACTCTCGAGGTTTAAGGAAAAAAATAATCAACTTCAGTATAATCACACAAAAGCGTCTAAAACATTTTCTTGTATTTGCAAAAAAGTAATAAAAGTTCAGTGATGTCACTCATCCATCAATGCAAAAAACAGCCTACTGCACTTGTATTTAATGAAATGTGGTTTCAAAATAATTAGATATTATTAAGAGGTTATATTTAAAGTCGCACAATTAGACTATAACTTTTATTTAATTAAGTAATCAAAAAATAAAAAACGTAGTGACAAGTATTTTTATACCAAATTTTAATATACAACTAAATAACAACAACTTTCAGTCAAACAAAGACTTCAAAGTGACTATTTAGCAATTTTTTTTTTATGTCATATGTTATAAAACGAAAGTACTATCTTTTACCTTTTCAAATGTAAAGTTTAATGTTTCGTAGACTTAACACAACAACATTTAATATAAACATTAAAAACATATAATAACGTATACTTAGTAGACTCCATATTTAGCAGTTTATTACGTGATTTTGGTTTGTATATAATTCATGTAAAATGAAACTACTCATTCATTTTGTTTTAAACGGTTTAATGTAACTAAAAATTACAAGGAAAATAGAAATCTACGTACTTTATTAACTGCTATAGTGTCCCCTCGTGCAAAAGTAACGCTCGTGCAAAAGAGTCCCCTCGTGCAAAAGTGACCCTGCGTGCAAATGTGACGCCGTGCAAAAGTGTCCCCTCGTGCTAAAGTGACGCTCGTGCGAAAGAGTCGCCGTGCAAAAGTGTCCCCTCGTGCAAAAGTGACCCTTCGTGCAAAAGTGACCCTCGTGCAAAAGTGTCCTCTTGTGCAAAAGTGACGCTCGTGCAAAAGTGACACCCACCCCAATAAAGCTTTAGAATTGTTTCTTCTTGTATAAGGCATCCAACTAAAAGTACCTACTGATTTGTATATAATAAAAAAGTTAAGTTTCAGTTACATTACTTAAACATTAAAACTCTAAAAATTTTAAACACATAATACTTAAATAAGAATTAAACGAAAATAAATGATTTACATACTAAACAAGAAAAAGTACTAACAATTAGAGTTAATGTTTAGTTTTATTAAATATTGTGTCTGATGTCAGTTATCAACGACACATTTAAAACTTAAGTATTAGATATTAGTAATTTAAATTTAAGTGCTGTTAACATTATTCTGAAAATTAATCTAGACATTTGAGCTTTTATAAAAATGACGTCTATAATACGGAAGACACATTAAAACGATTTTATTTTAGTATGAGATGTACAAATTATCTTAAATGAATATTGTTTAGTTTATGTGAATATAAAAATAAAATTTAGCTATTTTTAACTTCATTTTATTAAACTTTGTAAAACAAAAAATTATAAATTACTAACAGATATATACTACAAAATTATTTTTTCATAATAATTCTACCTATTTCTCCTCTTTTTTTTTAAAAATAGATATCTTTGATTTTTAAATTTGTAAAACAACAAAACTTACAATGATTTTATTGGTTTTGTTGAAAAGCAAAAAAAAAAAGTTTAAATAATTCAACTGCGTGTTAGAGATCAAAACCAATAAAAATATCTCATTTGTTTTAGTTGTATTATTGTTGTAATTCAATTGTAAGGCTAATTAATTTTTTATACGATATAAAGTAATTAGGCTACTGAAATGACAAAACTATGTTTACAAAAAAAAATCTTACAAACTACTAAAGACTATCTAAGATAACAATAAGTAAAATGATAATAAGATTTAGTTATATACACTGACGATTTTTAATATATTTTATATAAAGATTGTTGTCAAATTTACTCTTCATTAATCAACATTTAATGATTTAAAAAAAAAATTACGTAGATGTTTTTTGAAGTACGACCTTTTCGACTTTATAACATTCCTATTACTATTTTTTAAAGTACAATGTTTTGGAATGGTTAAGATAAACTATTGAGTTTTTTCGTTTAAAAAAATTTATGCCGTATTGTGTTACTGAATCGCAATTTTTAAAAGGTTATAAGTAAATAGTAATATGGTTTTAAAAAATATTTTATAAATTCTACCTGACTTTTAACTTTTTTAAAGGTAGAAAACAAATTTTTAGTAACTACTATATTAAAATTATTTTAACTAAACTAAAGTTCACCTTATGAAGTAGTCGTGTTATAAAATTTTAAAAGTTACTTTTAAAGCAAAGATCTTAGAAGATAAATTATTAAATAAAAATTTTATAATATCAAATATCTGTTATATCATTTTTTAAAATACTAAAGGAATGAAATAAAAAATCTTCAGTCGGAAATAATAATTGTTAAGATGTATTGGAACAAAAAAAAAATAGCAAAGTATAAACTAAGAAAGACACTTTAATCATTTTATAAAACTCTAAGACAACAAATATTGCTTACAAATGGTTTAAGTTGATACAAGCCATTGAAATAAGGTCATTGAGTACTATTTTAAACCATTTAAAACGTTATCATAAAAAAAAACTTTACTTTACAACATCAAAATAATAACAAGGTGTCTTGATAAAACTAAAGTCTATTAATTTACTTAGTTTAGTGTTTTAAACTTGCTCTAGACAAGACTTAAAAAAGTATCCTCGGTGTGCGACTCAAAAACCGAAAGGTTCTTTGAGCACCAAGTCCTATGAACAAGTATTTTTAGCGTCTCGTTTTGACGTTCAATAAACTCTGTTAATTCTATATACAATTAAAAAATTGTAATTTTATCTGAGATATTTAAATGTGTGTAATACTTTTTATTATACTTTTACCTTTTATAACCAATATTAAACTTTTCAATATTTTACTGTCTATTAAAATTTTACTATTATTTGAGCATTTTTTGAATTTGTTCTTAAATTTTTATTATAAGATCATTTAATTTAGCAAATTTAACCTTTAATCAGTACTCAAGTTAATGTTACGTTTCAATCGTTTTTTACACATCTGTTTTTACGTGTATAATTTTGCTGTAGTTTTTTATATATTTAATAAGTATGCATCACGTTTAAAATCCCAATTAATACTAGCTTTATAATAAGGATAGATAAAAAAAATGATTCTTTTTTTAAATACCTACTGAATGATAGAAAATACACAGTAATAAATTATATAAAAAATTATACTTTTGTTAAGTAGTAGAAATTTTGATGCCTGTCTAATACTTAAATTTTTTATGAAGTTTGTTTAATAACAGTAAACAAAAGCATAAAGATAAAACAGTAATGTAAGGCATTTTATGTAAATCAATTTATACTTCTTATTAAACTCAATAAACTTTTGTAAAAAGTATAAAAAGTAATTATAATCTTCCATATGAATTTATGGTGCATCAACGCAACTTATGTTTAAATTTTGCAAAATTTTTAATAAACATAAAGTTTAATCATAGATTTTGTTCAGATTTATTATTCTGAAATAAAATGCCTACTTAAATAGAAAAGTTCAAAGTGCTCAGTTTAATCAAATTGTAAATATAAATATCTTTTAGACATTTATAAAATTTATTTTAAATTTAGATTTTTTTTAATTGTTGCATAATTTTTAGTTTTGTTTGTACATTTTTTATAATTATTATTTG
The DNA here is from genome assembly GCF_965202585.1 of Thalia democratica. NCBI lineage: Eukaryota > Metazoa > Chordata > Thaliacea > Salpida > Salpidae > Thalia > Thalia democratica. Next base: position 83,364,237 of record NC_139167.1, read on the forward strand.
TAAAGAAAAAAGTTAGAGAATTTTGTTCTTTTTTTTTTAATATTGTAACCAATATTTTGAAAATGCATAAAATCGTTAAATTTTTGTGATTAAATAAAAAATTGTTTTAATTCTACAAAAACATACAACTGTACTGTATTTAAATAAAAAAACTGCAGTTAGAGTAAATATTTTGCTTATAAATGTTTCGTTTATTTAAAGTATATTTTTAACTGTAGTTTAAATTTAAAGATTTTATTAACAAATTTTAACCTAATTTAAATCATATACTACTCGATAAAAGTCACAAAAATGAAATTTTGTATGATTGATTTAAAAATTTTACATAACTAACTAGATTTGTTTAATTAAGTTTAAAAACTAATAAAGCTAGTTTCAATATTCATTATAAACAGTCTTACTTGAATTTTTAAAATAAAAAATTGTCGAAAGTAATATTTTACAACTAATTGAAATAATTGGTTAAAATACTTTGTTTAATGAGTTAATAAAACAATAAAGTATTGAAAACTTTTTTTTAGATAAGTTAAGTTTATTATTTTCAATGACTTTTAGATAAAAAGAAAATGACTATACATATATATATATATATATAAAGGTTATATTTTTATCACTGTATAATGTCAAAAAATAAATGTTGGTAAATACCATTAAAAACTTGTAAACAGATAATGTTTAACGGAAAATAAATAAATAAACAAATGTTTATATTTTTATATTTAACCATGAATATCAAATACTAGACGCACAACTAAATATTATAAAAAAGAAATGTTTTCGAAGATAAATTATGTAAAAAACTAAAAACTTCACAATTGAAAAATAAGTATTATAAATAAGCAAACTTTTAGACTCACAGCTGAAAGAATAAAAACTTAATTATTAATTTTTTATTAATTTAATTATCAGAAAAACAATATTTTAGCAAATTTAAAGGTTTAACAAAATTTAAAAAATTAATTCAAACAACAAAAGTTCAAACTGAGTTTAATAGGATTAATTTGACAAATCGAAACTATAATAATAATACATATAATAACAATAATAATAAATACAAATAAATAATTGTAATTACAAAAACTCTACTTTTAGAAACTTAGACAGTTTAAAACTTATTATTGCTAAATGTAAATACAGCATAGATGTTTTATTTGCTTTATTGAAAATAAACGTTTTTAAACTGATATCTACCAGTAAAAGCTGAATCTTTAATTTTTTTTTTCTTATAGAAGGTTATTGTTTACTAGTTTTGTTCAAAGCGTTAACAAGCACTGCATTATTTGCGAGTTGATGTGCCAATAAAACAATTTTTGCAAGCTTATCTATAAACTTTTTGTTTTACTTTTTATCTTTTTTTTTTGTTGTTTAAAACTAAAAAGTAATCTGTTTAATTATTAATGCTGGTAATTCAATTACTAAATTTAACATTTTGACAAAACAGCTTTTTACGAACAACTAAAATTCAGAAAAAAATAACAAATAGAATTTAAAATAGAGATTAGACTTCAGAAGACATAGAAATAAATATTTGACTATCGGTTAAGACTCATAAAATAATGCAGATTTTTAGAAGTCAATGCATTAAAAACTTATCAACTATAGTTTAAGTAATAAGTTCTTTATTAATATAACTTCAGTAAAAAATAGTTCAGTCACTAATAAAAAATAAAGATGATAAGATCTTTGTTGTTAACGTTATATAACTTTTAAATTATATTTCAAAGTAATTTGTTTATAATATAGAAATGCGATAAGTTGTTGCAAAATTAATAATAACTTACTGACGTCACTAAATATTCTCGCAAACATCTGCTCATGATTTTTCAAAAAATTTAAACGCATTTTCAATCGCACAAGACCTTTAGTTATTTGACTCTTATAGTTAAGAAATTTGGAAGTCGTTAAACACGACTATAACATATTTTAAACGATAAAATGGATTTTCAAAATATAAGGATATAATAATCATAAGTTATCAGTTTTACTTAACTTTTTAATGTTTTACAATGTCTAAATTAGTTATCCACCCACGTTTATAACCAGTAGTCGGTACAATACTTCGCAAAAAACTGTCTATTACAGTCGTGTTGTACGACTTAAAAATACGAATATACTGAATATACAGTATTTGTTAACTCGTACAGACATATACATAAACATCGAATTATTTTTGTATTTATATAACAGTAACATATAAAAGACTTAAATATAGAGAGCTAAACTATTCGTGTACAGCATATAGATTGAATCATATATTACCTAATGGTAAATTTAGTACCATTTAATAAAATTTTTAAAAAATCAGATTATTTTGTTAAATACAAATAATAATAATATTTTATTTACAATTTTAAAACCAGATTGTTACATAAAAAAAAACTATTTGAAAGTCATGATTTGTAAAATAAAGTTTAGTAGTTTATTATAGAATTATATGTATAGTTCAAATAAAATTTATCACCTAAGATCAATTACTGCTAAGTTTGCAGGTTTGGTTTTTATGACATTAATTATTTCTAAGATGTATTAAGTACTCCTCTATACTTAATTTATGTACAATCTTTTTTTGCAAAAGATATATTTCAAACTCAGTTTCGCTTAAAGATTTGTTAAAATTACTAATAATTTCAGTTTAAGCTTTTTTGAAAAATCAAGCCTATATTTTTAGTGGTGTTACTTTAATTTTAGCTAACAAAATAGTGTTTTATTTATACTTCATAAGTCTAAAATATAACTTCTTCAAAATCTTAAACAGTTAGGTTACCACTTTATTTAATACAAGTTGTAATTTAAAATAACTTAGCTGGTTCTATAGTTAATGTCTTTCTAAAAAAAAATTAAGTTTAATTTTAAAACCCAACTAAACTTAATTAAAAACCTTAATGCCTATAACAGTAGCACAAAAAATTAGTTCATAGTCGCTTTTAACGACTTTAGAATTAACACAGCACAAGAAAACTTTCAAACTCCATTCTAACTAAAATTCGATGCTATTTTTACAAACTGAAAACTGATGCTTGTTTAACTTTAATTTTATTTTTTAACTCACATTTTACTAGATTTAAAATTAAAAACAAATAAAATTTAGATAAGTTTAACAGCTAACAAAATACAAATATGTCTTGATGCTTGAAACAAATGATTAATACAAAATTGTGCTTGAATATTTACAAAAGTTAAAAGTAGATGCTTTTGCGACACTTTAGTGACATTTTAATCAAACTAAGTCAAAATTATTTCCTAAGTCATAAATTAACTTTTGCTTGTTTAACTTTAATTTTATTTTTTAATTCACATTTTACTAGATTTAAAGTTAAAAACAAATAAAATTTAGATAAGTTTAACAGCTAACAAAATACAAATATGTTTTGATGCTTGAAACAAATGATTAAAACAAAAATGTGCTTGAATATTTACAAAAGTTACAAGTAGATGCTTTTGCGACACTTTAGTGACATTGAAATCAAACTAAGTAAAAATTATTTCCATAACACTTGAAAATGCTTGAATGCTTGAACATTAGAAACATTTTGTTTATAATGAGAAAATTCATTCGAGAATTAACTCAGTAATGACTATAATGATACAAAGTTGATATATAGTCGCGTTGAACGACTTACAAATTGACTTTGCTGTGAAGTTAATCGAAAAACTTTTCATTGTAAAAATGCGTTTAAATTTATATAAATACTGAAATCTGATGTTTGTGTCTTGACAGCAGCAGGTTACGTTAATTTTATAATTTAAATTTTTTCTATTTCAATGTTTTTTTAATCTTTATTTGCATGGAAAAATTAAGAAACTTTTTCATGTCTTTAATAATGTTTAAAAAATAAAAATATAAGCTTAAGATAGATTAAATTAATAGTTTTTTTTTATGATTAGACTATATAATTTTATCTTTAGTTTAAGAATTGTTTTACTCCAAAATTAAAAAGAGTTTATTGTTGACAATGAAAAAAAATAAATACAAAGTATATTAAAATGTTTGAAACTGATAGTAATCTTAAACGAAGATAATTTATATAATTTAAAACAGCTAAACGATTATTTAAAATACTTAGTCTAAAATAATTAATCTGAATAACAATAACATGTTCAAGTTAAACAGTATAGTTTATTAATTAAACTAACACATATTAACAAATATTTTTTTAATGAAAATAAAAAAAAATTAAGAAAATTTACTGTCTTATTTTCTATTAATAAATGCCTGATGTAACCTATAAGTAAAACGTCTAATTTTGGAAACAATTATACTTTAATAACATATTTTTGTAACGTAAGGTTTAATTTATATTTTATTTAATGTTTAACACTAATCAAAAAAATGATATTCGTGGTAGGGTCAAATAACCACAAGAACATCTTAGCAATGAGACGTTCTTTACTTTTGAATGAAGAAACATTTTTACACAAAGACACTTTTGCACATAATAAAATATGACACTTAAAGTTAAAACAAACTATAAAGCATGCAGTTATCATAAGCGTTGACAATACCAACAATAACTATATCAACGCAACAGAATTATCAAATCTATAAAAAGTACAATAAAGTAAACAATAAATTTATGAGGTTTTAAAAAACAAACCAACTAAGTTATTTTTGTGTTTTTTGTATTTTTTGTGTTTTATTTCGAACTTTGTAACATGCTTAAAACTATAAAGTGAATTATTAATAATAGATCTCTTTGTATATCTATTAGATAATATACAGTTTCAGTTGTTTAAAAGTCTTAAAGGCTTAACTAAAAGCGTGCAAGTATAACTATAAATACTTACAGTTAATTATCTAAGAAGAATTGAATTACAATTCAACTAAATTAAATATAATTTTTTTCTTTCTAGTATTGTACGCTAACAAAACAAAAGAATCTGACTCTGATTCATGCAAAGAAAAATTCTTTTGTTTATGAAATGCTCATACACACTAGTATATAGGCGTATACAGCAAGCAGGGGCTTCGCGTGGGGTGGCACACTGGAGCTGCAGTCCCACCTATTAAAAAAAAAAGAAGAAAAAAGAAAATTTCCCTCTATTTCAGTTTTCCTGCTTTTTTTCATTGAACTTAAGATAAATTTGTTAGTTTTTCAAATTTTACATTCAATTTTCAAATATTCGTTAAATGGCTGGCGCTGCAAGCTAAAACTGTGGGTGTTGAATTTAAACATATACAAATTTCCTATACAATTTTTAGAGCTGCATTCAATGCAGCGCTGTGTGAAATAAACTGAATATATAGAATATAGTGAATATGAATACACTGTTAACTAGTTTTTGAACATTAACATTGAAACAACTACTAGATGTAAACAACTTGAATACAGTGAAAGTAAAGTTTAGTTTTTGAGGTGAAAGTTGCAAGATCAAAACCCAGTGGTCAACACATATACAATAAAAAACTATATAAGCCAAAAGTTGTAACAAGTTTTTAAAGGACATTATTAAAAAAATTTAAAAACTCAAGAAATTTGTGTGTGTTTTATTGATAATTCTTTAAAAAATGGTCATTGAAATTTTTTTTTCATATATTATAATTTTCTATTCCAGATTACCATAAAGTAAAAGAAAACAAAGGCTACCTATCTTATTTACATAAAATAATTGAATTTTTTTTAAATATAAATAATTTTGTTTTTAGATAATTTTTAGTATTGCAATAAGCAATATGTGGCTAACAAGTTACATGCATTGAAATTGAAATTTTTTTTTCATATATTATAATTTTCTATTCCAGATTACCATAAAGTAAAAGAAAACAAAGGCTACCTATCTTATTTACATAAAATAATTGAATTTTTTTTAAATATAAATAATTTTGTTTTTAGATAATTTTTAGTATTGCAATAAGCAATATGTGGCTAACAAGTTACATGCAAGTTTTAAATGTAACTGCTTTATATTGATAATAAAATTTGCCTAAAAAATAAAAGTTTTCAAGTTGAGAACTAAAACCTAAAGTTTTCTCAACTTAGTGTAAAAATTTTTAGAACAATATTATGATGAAAGATATAAAAAAATATTTTAAACTAAAAACTTTAAAAATTAAAAAAATCTTAATTATTTTGCTAAAAAACTTTGTTAAGATTTGCTGAAAATAAAGGAAAAGGTTAGATATAGTGAAATAGTTTTTTTTTTTAATTCCTTACATAAAGAACCTGTTGTTGCCTTAGTTTTATTTTAAGCATTTATTTGATTAATGAAAATTACAAGAACTCTGATACCACTCCATGATCTCTGTATGGTTTGACATGAAATTTAAATTGATATTAAAGCATTTATAAAATAAGTTTATACAGCTTGAGCTTATTTTGTAGACTTTTAAGAAAACTATACATTGTTTTAAATTGCTCTTTGAATTGAATTATGACAAATAGTTAATTAAAGTTGGAGAGCACTAAAATTTTATAATGAGAGGGAAGTACAAACTTTCTTAACAAAATCAAACTAATTTTTTATCTCCAATTTGATTTTTTACACAAGTACATTAAAGTTTTTAGATAAACTTACTTACAAAACAAAAGACAATTCTCATAGTTAAACTTATATCAACCTGTATTAAAACTAACAAGTTTCATCTGTTTATTTCAAATGAAAAAATTATTTAAGGTATATAAAAGTATATAGAAAGTTTGTTAAGGACATAGGGGGTCTATCATTTTTTATAACAAAAATTAACATTAGAAATTATATGAAAGCGTTACTTATGTATTACAAAATACTTTTCACATTGAAAAAAATAATAATATCAGCTTTAAAATATCAGTACCGTGTAAAAATTTTCACAAATAGTTCAACATAATGAATTCTTTAGGTTGTTATAAAAAATAACAACATGCAAACTACAAATTATAGTGAATGGACTGTGGACCAGCTTAAACGCCTTGATATAGATGCTTTGTCTGAAGTTGAAAAGTTCAAGTTGAAAAACAGCAGACCCACACCAGATATTTCAATACCGAAGAGTGTACATCAACAGGTTTGAAGTTTATTATATAACTAAGCTAAAAGTTTGAACTATATAAAAAAAATTATTGTATTTTATAAATGTGTTTGTTACTTAAAATAGAAAAGATATTATGAGGAAAAAGTTATTATGTTTACAAAGATTATTGCAGTTTTAACTAAAGTATTAGCTTTATAACTTAAAGTCTTTAGAGCTAAGATGTATTTGAAACATTGTTTTAGCTAAGGAGAAATTTTTAGAGCTTTTTTATATATTTACTTTTCAGGTATTTATAATAAATATCAGATTTTGTAACAACTATAGCACTTAAATAATGAGAATGAAGAGTTTTTTCTATTAATATAGTGTGTAAATTTATTTTAATTTTCTAAAAAAAAGATAGAATTTTGTTTTGTGTTTTTGATTAATATTTATTGTTGTTAAGTATTAAAGTTTATATGTTACTTTAAAACTTCTAATTTTTATAGTTTGCAAAAAGTGAACTACTAAAAATATTTTACTTTATTTTTAATTCTCTGTTCTGAATTCTAATTTTGAATAAACTTTTTTTTTTCAGATACATTATATGTTTTTAGTTTGTATTTAATTAATTAGATGCTAATGCTTATAGGTTATTTTACAAATTTTAATTTTGTTAGTCAACAAATTGTGAACTATCACATAGATTTTGCTTTGTTTGTTAATTTTGTATATTAAAACTAATTCTGACTTAACTTTAATTATGTTTTTAGTAAAAGTTATTTGGTTTAGATAATAATTTTTTGATCCTAGATAAAAACTTTTTAAGGTTATTTTTCAACTTGTAGTTATTTAGTTTGCAAACAAAGACCTTTTAAACAAATTTTGCTTTATTTGTTTATTATCTATATTGAAAGCTAATTCTGACTAAATTTTGCTTTTTAGTTTTTTAAAAGTGATTTTAAATTAATATGTTTCAAAACGTAAGTAGAATTTTATTTAATTTGTTTTAGTATTTAAAATTATTTTAAGAATATTTTTTTTTACTGCTGTAATATTTATAACTTTTTCAAGACCTTTGTGTTGCATTGTAAAAGTTTCAAAAGAAAATTCCTTCTAGTGTGATTTTTTTGTTCAATTATAATGTTATTTTTTACTAGTGAAAAATAAGTAGGTAACTCAAAAGAAACAAAGTTACTGTTTAAAGCAATTTGTTTTTAGCTGCATTAAAAGTTTCTTTACTTTTTGAGTTAACTTTATAATCTACAAAAAAGTTATTAATGATATTTTTTGATCCGTAATTTTTTGTTGCTAAACATATTTTCTTTTTTTGTTTATAAAACCATTGATGCTTAAATAGTTAAATACGTAGTTTTTAAATCTTTTTTAAAGTTGTATTGTAAGAAGTTATTTATACATTAAAAATAATTAATTTTTTAATCTGTAAAAAAAAAATAATTTTGCTTATATAATTAAGTTATGTTAATACACACAAACTTTTTATCAATGTATGATATATTGTAAACTTATGTACTGTATTATGATAAAAATTTTTAGCAACATAGTAATCTATTTCCTTCATAAAGTACTTTTAAACAAATTCCTCATTTGAAATTAAGTATAAAAGTATAAAATATATATTTTGAAGTATATCATGTTTTTTTTTAATATTCATAACAAGAAGCATTTAAAAGACTTTTAGCTCAAAAGTTTCCCTATTTCTCTCTAACTCCTTCAGTTATATTTCAGAGTTTCAAATTAGGGGAATTTTTTAAGTTGACAACTTAATCTGCAGCACCCCCTAACAAAAATACTACGCGACGCCACTGACAGCAAGTAAAAGCTTTTGTTAGATAGTATTAAAAAAAATATTAACTAAAAAAGATTATAGTCGTTTGCACGACTTACAAATATTTTTACCTTTGAGTTAAATATATATTTTATTTTCGCATTTGTATATATAATGAAATTGTATACCGGTGTTTGCGAGATTATTCAAGATACGTCATGTGATAAGCAATTTAATGAAAATTAAGAATTATAGCTGAGTATCCTATTGAATTATTAAAATTTAAGTAAATTTATAAATTAAGACAACTAAGTTTAATGAGTAGCTGTCTTAACGCAGCGTCGAAAAAAAAAATTGCTAAAAAGTTTTTAATTTATTTCAGATGGTTTTACCATTATTTATTAAAGACGGCATGTTCGTTACGTTGTTTACTTTTTTAGTGATAACTGTGAGTTAAGATTAAAAAGCTACGTTAAGGAAAAAAAGTTACGTTATTATAGTTAAAATTATAAGGCACAAATAGTTGAAAAAAATTAAATATAGTTTTGGCTAATAATAGTTTTAAAAAATACATTTTTCCATTAGCTAATGATCATAAAAAACTTTTTGTTACTATTCTTTTTTGACAAAAATGAAACCTAAAATTCTGTTTACTAAAATAGATTTAATAGGTTTTGTATTATCTTATTATTATTCAAGAATACAGTTTTAATTAATAATTTGATAGATAGTATTTTAAAACTTTAAAACTGTTTTAAAAATATTTAGTATCAGTATGTTTATGTATTCTTAGGTAGTTAAGTGTTACACATTGAAACGTTGTAATACGTTAAACTTTGTTTATTGACTATTTTTTCTAAGCATTTGAGCATACAAATCTAGGAAATTTTTGTAAAGTTTTTACAGCATTAAAAATAACTTTAATTTAAACTAGATCCGCTGAAAACAAAATACTATTACAGCCGCGTTGTTAGATTATAAACTAGTGAAGATGCAAATTATGAAAACTATAAAATCTACGTGTTTTAACAACTGCTATAGTGAACTCGTGTTTGTGTGAAAACTATAATGACGTAAACAAGTTTGTAGTATTATTTCAAAGCTCAGAAAGATTTTTTAAACTTCTTCATCATTTTCATTAAACTGACTTTTTCTAAAACTCGTATTTCACAAGTGTAGTAGTATTTAAAAAAACTTTAAGTACAAGATTTTCAATCTATATTTATAAGTAATTATTTTTTCTTCAAAAATAAGAAACAAAACGAAAATTAAACTTATATATTTGATATAAAATTTAAATTTCGGTTGTAACAACAGAGAATAAAAATCAGAAGTAAATAAATTTATAAAAATTCTATAAAAGTTACAATTAATAAATAAAATAAATAATAAAACGACTACTAAATCAAATGTTCAAAGTGGTTTTATCAGGCTAATATAGTTAAATTAAAACATTAGTTGGTTAATAGTTGTTAGTATGCACTCGACGATAAACGTAACATAACAGTGCAACGATAAAAAACTTTCCTGTTTGTTGAAAGTATACAATGAATGTTTAACTGATTTGTATCTAAGATAAGAAGCAAAATATTCCAAAATATAATAAAAACAATTTTACCTTTGAAATTTTGGACAGAAACTTTTTAAATAAAGCAATACCGAGTTACTATATTTCATTTGCCTACTTATTACAAAGAAGAACTAATAAAAAGTGTTAATACTTATTTTCGATAAATTTTACGTGTCTGATGTAGGACACAACCTCACGTTAAAGACTAAGTTTAAAATTGTATTTCTTTATATTATTTAAGTGCTCTTAGTAAAGTGCATTAAGTAAATTTAGACACTTAAATTTTTATACATATGACGTCAACAAAAACTTTTAACAAAAATATAAACGAAGAAAATACCAGAATTATTGTTTAAATACATAAAAATGTACATTAACAAATAAATTTAACCAAACTTTTAAATATTTAATTTTTCGAAGCCTATAATAATAAACTATTAGCATTAAATACACATAAAACATTTTACAATACCTTGTACGTAAAAAAAATAATAAAGGATAAGTCATTAACAAACAAATACAGATTAAATTTTCCACATTTGTTTGTCGAAAGTATTGAATTATTAATAATTATTTATAATTAAAATATAGAACTTTCGATATTAGTTTTTTTATAAGTAAAAAAAAAAGAACCACTAGAGACTTTGATTTAAGGAAAAATTCGATATTTAAATGCAAAAGAAGATTTCAAAATAAAAAGTAGTAAAAACTATGATTAAAGTAACTTGCAAATTTCTCTATCAGATATAAAAAAAAACAAACAAATAAAGTTGAAGTCGATTTCTTAAACTTTCATCCATCTCATATATATAAGTTCAACGATATCTTTTACGGTAGAGTGTATATTACTAATGTATACTAGTATAAGTGCTAATAATACTTAATTTAAGAAAAAACAATATTAACTATTATTTATAGCCTTTATTATATATAGTGGTCTACCGGATAACTAACTATTAACATGTGGTATAAAACAAAAAATTATACTTCTTATAGTTATACACATTAAAAGTAGCTTTACATTTTGTATTTCTAAAAAGTAATTTGTGTGATTGAATAATAGATTCCAAAATTTAGTTTTTTTAATTTATGTAACTACATCTCAAAAGGAATAATTAAATAAAAGTTTTAAATTAAATGTTTAAGTCGTTTTTCTTCAAAACAATTAACATTATTTAGTTTATAGACTACCTAAAAACTTTTTTTTTTTGCAATTTTTTGGTCGAATTGTAAACCATGGAAATGTTGCTTAGTATGAAAAATATGTTATTAACATGTTTATACCGTTACAAGCGATGTACTTCCTGATTGGTTTCAAACAAAAAAAGGCCTTAAAAATAAAAAAATTAAAAATGTGAAGAGGTGTGGTTCCAATTTGTTAGTTTTGATATAGAACATTTAGAACACAACGGCAAGAGACCCATTGGTTATGCTGCAAAACTCAGAAGTTTTGAATTGAATAGTCTAGTTTAAAACTGGGAATATTAGTTTTGATTGCTTAAAGTGTTTTAATTAAAAATTCAAATACAATAAAATAAAAATTGAGTTAACCATTAAAAAAAATTTTAATATTTAAAAAAAAAAAATTAGGATTTAGTCTTTATCTCAAAAAATAACAATATCTGCTCATTTTAAATAGAAGTTATACAAAATCAGTAATACCGACTATTTTAGCCATTAAAACAATATGTAGTATTATTTTGGTCCAAGCTTTGTAGTATTTTTGCATGATATATAATAGTTACTTACTACTAGTATTACTAACAAAAAATTTGAGTAATAGTTCTGTTGAACAACTGTATAGTACAGCTGTTATTTGAGTGGTACGCAAACTATAGAACCTCAAAAATATTTACAAAAAGAGTTAACTAGTTTTTTTTGTATTATATCAGTGAATTAAATAAATAACTTAGTTTCGTATTACTCAGCAAAAACCGTATAGACTTGTGTGTAAATTTTAGTTAAATTTTTTGCGAAATTTTAAATTATAACATCTAACTATTTTTAAATTAATTCTAACTAATTAAAAATAAATTAAAATATTTTTATTTTTAAATAATAACTATTGTTTATTGAAAATTTTAATGGACTTTTAAAATCTCTGGTTTACCTGAATGTTAAAGCACTGCTTGTTTCAGAAATTCTAAAAATATTTTAATTAAAAACAATTTTTTCATTTATTAAAACAAATTACGAACAGCTTTGTTTCTTCTATTTTTTAAGATCTTGCGTTGCCGAATAAAAGCACAACTTCAAGATAAAAAATAGTTATTTTCTTAAAATGATTCGAACTAAAAGACTTATTGAAATTTATTAAACCTTTGGTGCTAAGGTTTGCGTTATTTCAAATTACGTCAACAGGTTTGCATGATTTTTAACTTTCTTTAAATTCTTTTTTTTATTGATTAGTACTTCATTTGCCATTAACAAAATACTTATACATTAATTTTTTATGTTTAAAATTCAAAAACAACTTGGTTTACTGCTGAAAGCTGGCAATTTGTTATGGTGTGAGTTAAAAATATTAAAGCATTAGTATGTCAAAAAGTTGTTGGATTCCTTATAGAATACAAATATATAATAATTGTTTCTAGTCAACTAGTTACTGATTTTTTTAAAGAGTGAAAAGTTTTTTAAACGCAAAGTTGTTTTCCAAAATTAATATTTTCAAAACATTGAAAAGTGGGTTTTAATATAAATGTATAAAAGTGATATATAAATAATTTGAAGATTTATTTTTATTCAGAGTTAAGTTGTAAGAAAAAAAATAGAGTTGTTATATTAAACTTATTAAGTGTTTAAGATAGTACATACATAACTTAGACTTAAGTGTATTTAAAATAGGATAAATATTTACAATATTTAAAGATCTATATTAGCTGTTTTTACTAAATTGCATATTTTTTTTGATAAACTAAAAATAGTTGTTTTACAATAGTGAGTTAATTTAATAACAGGCAAAACGAAATGAAGATTTCAGTAGTTGTTGATAAACATACGTAGTCATTACAACACAATTTTTTTTTCTGAACTTAGATAAATTCATAAACAAAATCAATTTATTATATAAATAGCAATTAGTTACATCATTCTTATATTTTTTATGACATCAGTACAATATTTACAGTTTAAACAATGTTTTTGTTCGCTTTCTTTTTTAAGTTTATAATTTTTATTTCATGTTATATTTTATAACTAAATTTTTTTCTAAATTTTGGTTAATAATCTTTTTTAAAAAAACGTAAATATAAAGAAAGAATATAAAAAAAATAAAAAAAACTATTTGAAAATTTATTTAACCTTCTTTAACCAGTTTAAGTTTTAGAAAAAGTTAATTTGTTTTTTTTTATAGCTAGTAAATTTTAAAATATCATATTAACAGCCAAGGTAAAACTTCAACTATTAGCAATTTAATAATATTCTATCTAGTCTATTTAAGTTTACTAGTTAAAATTTTAAAGAAATTATAATATGTCAAATTCAATATCAGATGCAGTAAGGTAGCGTCTACAAAAATTTTAAAATCTATTTTTCTGTCATTGAATTTTAATTTTTATAAATATATATTTGCTCTTAAGAAGTAAGAAATGTTTGCAACAATTTAATTATAACAAACAATTGTGAATCTTTCTAATTTAGATATAATATAACACTTATTTTTAGATGTCATAACTTAATTATATCTACTTAAATAGTATTTAAAAATACATATTTTAATTAAAATTAATCAGTAAAACATTTTATTATTTTAAATTATATAACAAATGATACATATTTTCATGTAATAAGAGATTCTGAGATAATAAAAAGTTCCAGCAACACAGCACACGCGTTTCAAACTTAATGCATAATGTTTTTAAATGCGCGAAGTAGTACATATTTGTTACTTACATGTATCAGCAAACTCAAGTTCACAGTTTTTGTTATAATTTTGTTTACAGTTTTATAAATAGTGAGCCGTGGAATCCATAAAATTTTTAAGTCGTAAACCCGACTGTGGTTTGTTTTGATTTTTTTTATAGTAGATACTACTAACTATACTTAATATAGGAATAAATATTTAATAAATGTTAAATATATTAGAGTATTAATATTTTTTTGTCTTCAGCCTGTAAATTAACTTTTTATCTTTAACTTACACGAAAAAGAACATATCTTATTTTTATTAATTTTTAGCAAGTAAAAAACTTTTTTAGTCTGATTCAAAATTTCTTTTCTTTTTAAAATTAATAAAGTTTTGTATAAATATTAACTATTATAGTTTTATAATTGCATAATAGTATTTACTAAAAAGCTATTTATATTTCTCAATGATGAATAAAAAAACTATTGTGTTTGAAATCAAAAACAAGAATTGCATTTACATATAAGATTGCTAAAAAACTTAAATACCAAAACTTGGTGTTTTATTAGGAAATTAGTCAATTATTTATTTTACTACTTATCATAATTGAATTCTACCTTATTTTATTAATATCTAATAAATGCTAAATTTGACTTGAGACTATTCTATATAACTAGACAAAAAAAAAGATGTTGTATCTAATATATAATAAACAACACATCACTAATACAAAATTTACCTTTAAAAAAATAAATTACATTTAAAACTTTTATAAATCACTTGGCAATTGCAAACTTAATAATAAAACAAGCTTAGTGAGTAAGTTATAAAACACTTTAAAAACTGTTAATATTTATGTCAATTTCAAACATTTAAAACAAAAACTAAAAATTAAAGAAAACTTATAGTGAGCAATAAAACAATAAAATATCTAAAAAATAACTGACTAATAAAACTAAAATAAGTTAAAACAATTAAAAAAAAAATTTAAATTGTTATCTAAACAATACTTACAATTATAAACAAACATATCAAACAGTCTTGTAGTATTTTACGTAAGTATTGTTCGCAGCTGCACACAAACAAACTGACTAACTTCTTACATAAAAATAGTATTCATATTTTGATGAATCATTCCTTGATTCTCATTGGCTCGTTTTGATGCAAGTTAGATTTTATACTTGTTCATTGTTGTCTAGCTGCATGCAACCGTATTAGCTATTATATATTTTTATATATAACAATCTTTAAACACTTTCTCGAGCTAAACTTTCAAAAACGTTTATAAAACTGTTTTGTGACTGTAAAGTACTATAAAAATAGTCCTTAAATAAATTCATTTTTGTAAGTTTTGAAATATAACGTAGTATAGCTAAAGCAATGTTTACTTATTAAGTAGATTGAACGCATATTCATATTCCTTTGATGTTAACAACTTACTAAACTACCTTTTAACGTTTAATAATATTTTTTGCGTTCCTGTTATAAATATAAAAATAAAAACTAACATTGTATTATACTATATTTTTACTTTATCCTTCAAAATATAATATCTAATGTTCGTGACATTTTATTCTATGAATTTAAGTATCTTACAACAGAAAAAAATATCTGTTTTAGTTCTAATTTAAAAAATAAATACTCTAAAAATTTTTAAATAATTTTGATCATTCTTCATTAAAACTAATCGGTCAACAATATAAAAATTAGAGATTAAAATACTTTAAACTTTTGTAAATAAAAATATATTTAATATCTGTTTACTGAATTTGATATTATAAAACATGAAAATATACATTTTGTACTAAAAACTATTTTTTTTATTTATTAATTTGTACCGTGGTATGATCTTTCGTGTTAGGTAAGTTTTAGGAAAATAAGTTTTCTGTGCTTTAATAAATATTATTTTACCATGTCCTGTACATTAACTACAATACAAAACATTAAGAAACTAAATTCTAGTAAAGACAAAGAAACATTTAAAGCAAACTATAAATGAAACTACCATTTTTCAACAAATAATTACTTTTATTTACAATCAATTGTTCAACTAAAACCTAAACACATAAACTTAATAATCATTATCTTTGTAAAGATAAGTTTGCCTTGATTTGAATTGCAAACTAATAAAAACTTCGTGCTTAAAGTATGGCATTTAATTTGAAGCCAATTTCAATTTTAAACAAAACAAAACATACATTTGGTTTTCCTTCTTAGCAATTTAACAATCAAAGGATCTGATAGCTACAATACCTTATATCACTTGTCAAACTTTCTGAATATCATATACATAACTATATTTAGAAATATTTTATATGATTATAATTTTAGCTGTTTCATTTTTGTAAAATTTTTTATATATACAAAATCTCTAAAGTATCTTTTTTCACTTTTATGAAAAGTAGCTTAATAAATTATTTGCATAAAATGTTAAAACTTGTTTCATAATTTTTTTTTTAAATAAGGTTAGATTTAATTAAAAGGTGATCTTAAAATTTTTAAAAGGAATAAAAGTATTGTATAAGCTACAAAACAAATAAATTCTTTGTATGTGTATTTTATGTTTTATAAACGTTTATATAAAACTCTCAAAACTAATTCTTTTTAGAAATATTCTAGTTTTTAAGTTAACATTACCTAACAAAGTAGTGTATAATGACTCGGAAAAATACCGCTTGAATGAAAACTAAAAATATAAACCAACATTAATTTTTTTTTTAAACAATATCGTACAAACGAATAATTTTAAGAATTAATCTAATTCACTAATTCCATATGAATTAAGTAAACATCCTAAAAATTATTATTATTTTTTTTTACGTTGAGCATTATTAGACATCTTTTTTAAGTAAAATTATTTAACTTTGGTTAAGCTTTAAATTTAAACTACACTTACATGAAGCAACTTATGATGATTTTAAATAATAGAAACTTCCTACTTAAACTACTAAAATTATATAATTATTATTATTAATAAAAGGTATCTGTTCTTTTTAAAACCTGAAACATTATGTAAATTATACTAACTTATAACATGTTTCTTAAAACATTTTTTTCATTAGAGTTTTGAATAAGTTTTAGTATTATAAATATATTTCTATATTTACATCTAATCAAACAGAAGTTTAAGATATATGCATAATGTTTAAGTTAAACAGAAGTTTTAATATGTTTTTTTAACAAAAGAAAACTATTTGAAAAAAAAAGCAAGTTTTTTACATTAATTGATAACCTTTTTTTAATTTTAAATTGTTTTTCTTTAATATTTTGTTTATATATTTTTATTTTTTAAATAAAATAAGAGTAAAATTAAAAACATTAAATATTTTTATATTTACTTGGTCAATAAACAGTTTCAAAAAAATTATATTACAAAAATAATTTTTAGTATTAAAGGTTGGAAAAATTCTAACTAGAAAAGTTTAATGAGAAGGTTTTAAAGTTTTAAAGTGTCTCAAGTGATTGCTTTTCAAAACTATGTTTTAGACTAGGGGTCGGCAGGCAGTTGGTGGTCGCGGGCCAAATTTCAAGTTTTCAAAGTCTTCGCGGGCCGCAGTTTTAGTTTTAGTGACATTTGAATAATATTTTAGTTTTAGTCACACTAAAGAAAGGCTTTACTTTTATTCACCTTATTATTTTAAAAGACTTTTAGCTATACATAGAATGCCTGTTTAAATAAATATTTATTAGAATAGAATTTACATTGACTAATATACTTAAGTGTTAATAAACTATGTACTTTCATAAACACTTAATAAGTTTAACTTAATACTTTTGTAATTTTACTTACAACCTAACTCTCAATAAAAGCCTAACTTGAAAGACAATTTATGGGTTACTTTTATACATTTGTTATATTATTAACCCTTTTTTCATATTTCTAAGAATATTTACTTCAAAAAAAGTTTTTGCGTGTTAAATAATTTACACTTATTAGAAAATTTATTAATTAGTTTACTTAATAATATTAATACCTGTTTGTATTCCAGAAAGCTAAAATAAATTATTTAACATATTCTATTCTCAAAAATTTTAATAAAATATCTTACAAGTAATTAGCATTTTACATAGTTGCCACTTAAAAAGCAAAAACGTCTGAGTTGTTTCAAACCAGACTATTAAAGTTGAGAAATCTAATAAATAGTTGTTAATCAAGCTTAAATACTTATTTAAACTAAAATCATTATCAAAAAGTACACAAAATGTAAGAAAACAAGAAATAATTACAATTAATAAACTACACTACAGTCATAAAAACTATTCTAAGAATTGAAAGATTTCTTTAAAGTGTTTGAAATAAAAGTTTCACACACACTTGAGTTTTTAAGCTTTAAAATAGCCTGTTTGTGTAACAACCAGGGGCGTCGCGTGGGGTGTTGCACTGCCGCAATTGCACTACCTTAATTTTGTAAGAAAAAATTAAGTATATTAATTAAGTTATTAACGTTTTCGTTACTTTTTAAAACAAAATCTCTTATAAAACTCTAATTTAGAAAACGACCATTTTTTAAGTTTATCATTTATTTTCTCACTTCACTGCCGCAAACTCTTAGCTGACTGCCGCAAATGAACTCAAAACAGCTAAATTTCTTCAAGAATTACCGCAAAACCAATATCTTGCGGTAAGTAAGCTAAGTTAAAAATTCCCTGAAACAGTTTAAGTAACATTCCACAAGCGATTGTAAACAAAAAATGAAAACAGAGCTAAGCAGAGCACAGGCGATTCAAGCAGAGGCAACTCGAGCAAAAGCATTTAAAGTAGAGGTAACTCGAGAAGAAGCAACTCGAGAAGAGGCAATTCAAGAAGAGTCAACTCGAAAAGAAGCAACTCGAGAAGAAGCAACTCGAGAATAGGCAGCTCGATAAGAAGCAACTCGAGAAGAAGCAACTCGAGCATAAGCAACTCGAGCATAAGCAACTCGAGCATAAGCAACTCGAGCATAAGCAACTCGAGCAGAAGCAACTCGAAAAAAGAAAACTCGAAAAGAAGCAACTCGAGAAGAGGCAACTCTAGAAAAGGCATCTCGAGCAGAAGCAACTCTAGCAGAGTCAACTCTAGCAGAGGCAACTCGAGCAGGGACAACTCAAGCAGGGGCAAATCGATCACCTTTAACTCGGATTTTTTTTTTCTGCACCACTTAAAAAAAATACAACGCGACGCCGCTGGTAGCAACCCAGTTAAAATAAAGTTTACAACATAAAGAAATAACGAGGGTCAACAGCAGTAATATATTACATGCCAAATAATATAAGTCAGCTGAAATGGACACCTAAGATTTTTAAACAATTTTAACAAAAGTATAAAATTCTATTGAGTCATAAGCAAAAAAAAGTATTAAGCATTTTAGCGATTCTTTATCTAAAAAAAATATTGCATTTAGAAGTAGTATTTGTAAAATATAAGAAGATCTACAAGAATAAAAAAACGTTAGTTAGGAGTTATTGCGAGAAACAATAAAAAAACAAATCACCAAAATCAGTTCTCTATCAAAGCTCATGATTATCTTCAGTAACTACAGAATGATCAGAAAAAATTGTTAAGGCAAGTTATAAAGTATTAAACTTTATTACTTAAAATGAGATACCGTTAATAATTGAAAACTTTTCTAAGTAATTTATGTTGGCGGTAATGAAAAGCTTTTGTTTATTTCTTCAATTACACTAGAAGTCGTGTTTAGGAAATGCATTAAGATCATAGTCGCATAAATCAAATTAGGACTTTAATCAATCTGTTATCATGAGAGCACTGATAAAAAAAACTATTGCTCATCTGAGAACTTTTATAAGAGATGTTTTAACTAACTTTGACATTTTAGTAGAATTTCTTAGTTTAGTTTCAAAGCGAATCACAACAATCGGTGAAATTTTACAAGTAAAGGTGCAATGCACCAACACTAAGTTTTTGGAAGTAAAATTCCTTCTTTTATTTTTAGTATAAAATTTAATTTAAGTTGAAAAATGTCTTAACAAATATATCAATATTAAAAAATACTGTTAAGCTACTTTAATATATTTTCTAATAAAAAAATATTTATTTGGTAGGTTTTTTGTGTCAAATCGAAATTTTATTACTTTACATGTAAAGATTGTTTGAAATTCAAGGTTTTTTCAAAAATTCTCAAATTCAAGTTTTTTTTCCAGAATTTTTAAGCACAAATTTTTAAATTCAAAGCTTTTCCTGGATTCAAGTTTTTTGGCAACACTGATTGTTCACTTTTAAATGTACACAATTATATAAATAATATTTTGAATTATATTAGCTGCAAGACTTAAAATTTAACATATATTATAGCTCAAACTAACACTGTTGATTGAGCAAAACATACATCATAAAGTTAATTTGCCACTCTTTCAAGCAAAAAAGCCAGCCTGAGACAACAAAAATATTCCTGATATTTTTGTATACAAAAAGCAATTCTAGCCAAAAACTTATAAAATGACTTAGTAGGCTTGAGATTTAAAGTCTTTAAATAGTGATAGTCTGAGTGTGTAGCAATGTTTAGTTGTTTATTTGCTTGAATTTGAACTATTTTGATTAGCAATGTACAACTTAATTAATTTACCATCCCTAAATCTAGTTTATATTAAATAGATAGCTCCAAAAAACAACAATTGTGTGTATTGATATGCAAGGCATAAAAATTAACTAAGTTCGACAAAAAAATGTTTGAAAAATGAAAATGTATACCTAACAAAAACTATGTTAATTTATGTCATATATATTGTTTTAAATGTGTGTGTGCAATTTAGATATTACATGTAGAAACAACAATGTTAGAAAATTACGCATATTCTAAACTTTAACTAACTAAAGTATTAACTAAAAAGTGGTTTCAAATATAAGAATCTTTTTAAGTTGGTGTGCATAGAAATTAATTTAAAGTGCAAAGAAAACTTTTTAAAAATTTAAATGTTTCAAAACAAAAATCAAATAAACCTTATGTCTTATAACTATGTTATGTTAAATGTTTTTACACTAAAATGCAACATTAACAAATAAAAAGTCTATAAAGGAAACTTAGGTATAAAAAATATTGAAAAAGAATATATAGGCTATAAAGAAATGACACTTTAGCTAATTACTATGTATTACTTTTGTACAAATGGAAAACATTTGCATTTAGTTTATTTAATAAATAGGTATTATATATCTAAACTATTAGATCCAAGCACTCTTTACACTCTTTTTTCAGATAATTACTTGCTGTTGTAAAAAAGAAGTTATTATGAAACTGAGAAAAATATCCTGTTAGAATGCTATTCTGTCTTTTTCACATTTTTAAACTAAAGCAGTAATTTCTTCTAATTATTTTTTAATATTATACAGAGACTTAAAACCAAACTATAATCAAATTAAATAGAATTACCAAAAAAAAATTACCTTGATATATATTTTTGCTCAGCGGGCCACAAAATTTTCCTTCGCGGGCCGCATTCCATTCACTAAAATAACGTGCTCGCGGGCCGCAGATTTACCCTTCGCGGGCCGCAATTGGCCCGCGGGCCGCAGTTTGCCGACCCCTGTTTTAGACAAAGCATAATAAAATATATTTCGGATGAACTAAACAAAAACCTAGTATTATAAACAATATATGCTTTAAACGATAAAATACTAGTGTAGTGCTTACATAATAAATACTTACAGTGTTGTTGTAATTCACCAACAAAATGTTATTGTTATATTTGTCTAAAACTAGGATGTCAACTGTTAGTAGTATCATAGAAAATAAAAATATTTTTAAACTTAGAAAAAAATCACTAAATATTAAGTTCTTTTTGCTGCAAATCCTTTTCGAAAGAAAAGTAAAAACGATTTTAATTCTAGTTTGAATCTTTTTTTACTTAAAATATAGTAAAGCACAGCTTAAAGAAAGGCAAAATATTCTCAAGAGATGTGTAAATTTTTTTCGATGAATACAAAAAATGTTTACATTAGTTTATAAAGTTGATAGTTTAATAGCTTCTTTACGATAAAATAATTTTGAAGTCTTTACATTATAAAGAGTATACATTCAGCTTGGTTTAAAAAAATAAATATATAATTTAGAATTAGTTGTACAAATTTTCAGTTTATTATTATTAATCTGAAACTTATTTTATCAAAATGTTTCCTATTGTTCATGTTATATAAAATAATTTTAACTTATAGCCGCTATTTGAAATAATAGGAAAAATGTGTTACAGTCGATTCGCCAAATTCTAAACCACGATAAAATAAGTACACTAAAAGTTATTTGATTTTAGAGTCAATATACCAATGAAGTCATTTTTGCTATGAAAACTTTAGAAAAAAATTTAAAAGGTTGTTTAATTTTGTTTATGAAAAGAAAAAGAACTTTGGTCCCAATACGACTGTACATACCTTTTAAGTTTTACTTTGATATACATCTTGTGTGATCAAAAAGTTACAAAATGTTTTAACATTCACTAGACAAATAAATTAACCCTTTATGAGTTAAAAACAAACAAAAGTTATCTAAATATGTTTAAATATGAATAGATTAGATTTAGTGCTTCTGATATTTTTAATGATGTTTCTATGGATTTTTATAAGTTAAATTATTGCTAAAATTGGTGATAGTCTACCTTTTATTTATTTATGTAAATAAAACACTTCTAACAATTACATATTTGTATAAAAAGCTAAGGTTTCTTAAACTTCCTGGAAAAATGTGTTTAACATCAATATTAAAGTATTTCAGTCACAAGTAATTTTTTTGTTTTTAATTTTTTTTTTGCGTGTCCGATAAAAAAAATAATGGCATGATATAAATTTTCATTTACGCACAATAATAAAATTAAATATTATCTAGAGTTTGATAATAATTATCATTAATGACAGATGACATCAGTGAATTACTTAACTTGTTAAAATAAACTTAGGTATACATTGAAATTTAAAAAATAATAATAAAATATAAAATTTAATTGAATTATTAACAGAACATCAAAGATAAAGCAACTAATGTTTATATTTAGTATAATATTAATGAATACAACCAGTTAAACAAAACATAGAATTAAGGTTTAAAAAAACAAATTGACTCAAAAACTATATTACTGAATTTTAAACTTTTTGTGCAAAACACTTAAACAAAAAATTTTCTACAAATAGTTTTCTTAGATATTATTAAAAACATTTTTGTTTTGATTATGTTTATATTTTCTTAAAATAACTGTTGAAAATTATTTTTGTAAAATACAAGCGAAGTTTAGCAGTATATAAAGTGGTTTACCATGCATCCAGAAGACTTTTTTTTCGTAATAAATGTATAAGATAACGTTAGATAATGTTTAAATGCATTGTAATAGAGCTAATTTAACTTATATTAACTAAATTTATTAGCAATAAAATTTTAGTTTAAGTGAAAACATTTATTTTAGCTAGTTCAGGGATTATCGAATGTTCAACAATATGACAAGTTATGTCTTGGTATTAATAAAAGCTACAAATATTTTAGAGTTCAGCTACAATATATTCAAATTAAAGAAAAAGTTTGTTTCACCAGCTAATTTCGCACAGAAAAAAGATTCATTTTCATTTTTTGTTGACGAAATTATTACCAAAATTAGTTTATATATATATGCTAAATTGAATACAATAAACTTATATAATATTGTAAATAACTGTTATATTCAATGAGAATTTTCTAATCACTATAATTTAATAAATAAAATATTAAAGATGCGTAAACATACTTAGTATTAATTGTTCTGCAAGTTTTAGTAAGTAAAATTATTACAAAAGCATATTAGCACGTTATTATTTGTTTATTAGAAATATTTGGAGCTTATGAAAAGTATTAAGCTAGCCAGTTTATACACGTTTCTCTATTTCCGTTTGTACAAGGTTTAAAAGTAATATGATTATTAACAGTCGCTTTGTACGACTTATAATTTAAAATTGAAGAATACTGCAATCTTTAATAAACTACATAATAAATTTTACAGCTGTAGTGAAGTGGAGTTTGTCAAAAACATTAATGACGTAGATAAGTTGGTAGTTTTGTTTTACTCAGCTTAGAAATTTTCGTAAAAGTTGTGAATCACAACAAAAAAAAATTCTACTCGACAACACAGTATTTTTTCTAAAACATTATTATAAATTTTATTTGATAAGAAAACAAATAAAATAAAAACAAAATTAATTTTTACTAAATATTATATTAACATTAATTTTTTATAGAATAGTATTATAAAACAGAAAATAATTTAATTTTTTTAAAGTGAACTAGACCAAAAAATAAATTCAAACTAAAAATTTTCCATTTATAGTTGTTATACTCAAAGTAATGTTTTAAAATACTATAGATCAAAAGATAATGTTTTTTGTAAATCAATATAAGACGTTACTAAAAATATTTCAAGTTTTTGTTGTGAATTATTTTATTGTTAATGTAATTACTTTTTTAATTTAAATATTTAAAAGAAAATATTACTGTAATATTTTAATTTCCTTAATTATAATGAAAGTTTTAGTTGCGTCATGTATACAAAAAACGTAAATAGCCAAATTTTGTTTCTTATACAGCAAACTACAATTTTGATTGTTAGTGCACATATTTAAACCTAAGTTTCAAGCGTGTTATTGATCTCCTACATTAGACACGCAAAACTAGTTTTTTTTTTTTTAGTTTACCTCAGTAATTAATTTTCGATTAGTTTATTTTTCATTTAACTTTCTCAAACTGTTTAAATTAAATTCAATTTTTTTTTCTTATAATGATCTGTTAGAATTAAAACTGAATAGTTATATACAAATAGAAAAAATTAACCTTTGATCAATATATAACATCATAACACTATAATAAATATTAACATTAATAGGTACGATAACCATAACCTCAAATTTCTAAAACTTATTTTAATATATTAGATTTGTTAGTGAAATAACAATTAGAAATAGTTTTTATATCGGAAATGAAGAAAAATTATTTAGTTCATTTTAAGAACTGACGAGTTTTTGAAGCTAAATTTAGTTTGCCGAAAAAATTTTCATAAAAGTTTATAAGTATATTTACTCTAATATAGTTTAAAAATAAGCATTAACTATAACTTACGAAAACTTTATATTCTGTAATCTTTACCTTATTATTGCAAAAAGTAATCAAATATTATGACTCTATTATATAATCACATACGTTTTTTATATGCTGTGAAAACTTTTTACTTAAACCTGTTTAATTTACAACTACAGCAAAAAAAAAATTAAGGTTTTACCATTTTTATTTAGAAACTCATAATATTAATTAAAAATGTTTTACTATCGTATTAAGAATAAATTTTTAAATTAAGTTTGAAAGCAAAATAACTAAACTGATTTAGTTGAGATTTTGATAACACTTGAACTATTCAGTACAAATATTAAACTAAATGTAAATTATTTAGGTTTTGAAAAATATGAAATGTTTTTATAATATTTCAATAACGTCAATTTTTTTATTTTTAAGTAGAAAGTTACTAAGAACTCTGTTACGTAAATGATGTATTTGTGAAAAAAACGTCTTACTATTTTTGTACATTTTACAACTAGTTTAAAATTACTACGTGTAAGTACTATCTACGTTTAAAAATAAAAATTTTATAGATTGCTAAAGTTTTGAAGTCAACTATTTCGAAGTATAACGTGACTATTATTAATAGTTGCTTTCTACAGTTTAAGTATGAATATTCAGTTGTTTTTAAAATATATAAGGTGACTAGCTAAATATAAAAGAAAATTTATTCAAGTAAAATTTAAAAAATTATAAAAAGTAAAAGAGTTTTAGACCACTAACAAAAGTGTAGAAGTTTTTGTTAAGTCATGTCGTTATTTAATGAATTACAAAGTAATATTATACTTGGCATGTTGTGATTTATTATATTACACCCTCAAATGTAATGCTTAAAAATTTTTGACTTTTACATACAAAAGGTTCAAAGATAATGTTTGTGTTTATTTAAAGTTTTATAAAACCTGTTCATAAAACTTAAACTCATTCATGCTATTGTGTTATTAATTACTCCTTTCTTAAAAAAAGGAAAGATAAAAATAAGATTAAAAAGAAAAGTGTTTATCTGATACTTACGTAGATTAAACGATAACTGATTTAAATTATTCGTACATCAAAATTGGACTGTAATTTGTGGCACCACCGAGATTCAAACTCGGGATTTCCTATTTACATGACATGCGCTTTGACCAACTAAGCCATGGCGCCGCTTGAGTAAGCTATGATCGTTTAAATTTTTAACAATTTAAGCTATTATCTATCAAATACAACATAGTTTATACAACAAAACAGTATTCAAGCTTTTGTATGCATTGCAATACAAGTTTAGTTTCAAAATATAAAACTTTTTATATCAGTCTAATTTTACATTCGTTACAATCGATTTATGTATAATTTGTTTTAAAATTATTCGAGTTGTCTTTATACTAATAAGCAATTTATAAGAATTTCTGATTTTATTTCATTTATTTTTCCTGACTTACATTTTTCTTTTATCTTTGTGTGAATACTTTAATCTAGTTACCTCTTTTACAGCTCACTTAAGCGCTTTAAAAAATCTGAGCAAACTGATAAATCTTAAAAACAGACCTTGAAATAAATAATTAAAACAAACCTAAAAATTTGAAAAAAGTCTGATTTTAAAATAACGTAGAATTTTACTACACTTTGTTTTGTTTTTTTTTTTTTTTCTAATAAAAAAAATGTGCTGACAAAAACTTTATATTCAATGTAGTTATTTGTTTAGTATTTAAGTGATAAAGTTAAATAAAATTCTTTAATATTCGCCCAAGATATTTAAAACTTTGTTAATAACTAATTTTTGTATTCTAAACATTTATGTTATATAAACAAAATAATAACTAGAATTTTTCATTGATTTTAAAGCTTCGTTGTTCTTTTTAAACGTGGAGGTATTAAAGTTAAATTTTCTTTACAGAACAAAAGACTCTTCTAACATCATACACGATTCACCTAAATCATTGTTGCAACTAGTTTACTTAATTATAACGTAACATTTTTTAATGAAGCGAATATTTAACATTTAGTTTTTACCTTAGCAAAACCTCTCACATCTGTTAAATATTTTTGTTACAACGACTTTATTAATACATCAATTTATTTACATGCTTTATATTGAAAAGAGTATATAAGTAATATTAAAAAATAAATTTGTCAAAAATGTTTTTTAGTTACTAAGTAGTTCATTCTATTAAGTAGGTACATTAAATATTAAAATATAATAAATTTAAAGTTTATAGAATCGTCGTAGATTGCGACTGAAAATCACACATATTATTTGGTCAAATAAACTGTTTAAGTTCATGTTGATTCAACAACAATTAGAACAGTTTTTTTGAAACTTTACAACATATTTTTTTTATTAGAATGTTTACTTTTACCTGATTTTGATACTTAAGTATTAATAATAAAATCTTAAGTAATATTATCAATAATACTATGTATCTGTCATTATAATATATGAATTATTTTCATTCTTAGTAGCAAAACATTTGGGTTGTTTTTTATTATGCTTTTGGTTTAACTCTTAACATAAACAAACAAAAAATTGCTTATATTAAATGTTTTCAGCTATTATTTTGTTAATATACATTAAAAAAAACAGTTTGTTAGAACAGAAGAACAATTTGCTAATATTATTTTTATTCAATAAAGATATACTTCTCTGTGACAAACAACTTTACTTAGCACAAAAAATTTACTTTGAACATTTTATAAAGTGTCAAATTTTAAAATTTCCTATTTTTTTACAATTAAAATTAATACAGATTGGTTAAAAATATAATCATTTATTTTGAGAAGCAATTATATTTTAGTATTGGTATTTCTTAAACAAAACTTTAGAAAAACTTTGTTGGTAAGATCATTCTATTAAGATGAATTAAAATTTATGTAGAATTAAAAAAATTTCGACGATTATATAACTATAATTTACATAATATTTTACATTTTTTTAAATGTTAATTTATGTGGTTTCAAAAGTTTTGTAGCTCATTCACTGTTTGGTTAAATATTAGTTTCTTTTAAATAGTAAGAAAAGACTGTGACTAATTTGCCTACAATCGGAATTTTTTAAGACAATTAATGACACTAGAAAATTAGACATAAAATTATCTTTCTTGTATTAATCTTAAGTTTGATTAATATACAACAAAAAATAACTTGTCACTAGTCAACTAATATTTAGAAAAAAAATATTTCGTATGGATTTTACTTGAACACTTTCTATTGATTTTAAAAATGTTTATATTAAAAAACTAGTCCTGAAAACTTAAGTAAATTAACTGACGCCATAGTATTAATCAAAAACCCCGATTTTAATTTATAAGTTTTTTTTTAATATCAAAATTTATTAAACAACTCATTTACCTTCTCTATCACACACGCAGTATAATACTTACTATACTAATAATAGTCTTATAGTTATAAATATTTAGTCTTAATATATATACATTGTCAGAGTGTGTATCAATTTTCAGCCTTTTTACTGTTGCATATTAATTTTGAAATGTTTTATATTTTAAGCAAATAAAGGAACACTGTCATTGTTTTAGCAAAAATAGTTTTATGACAACTAAAACTTCAAAACAAAATGTTTTAAAAATATAAAAAATTATACTACTAAGAAAAAATTTACGAAAATTAGTTTAGCGAGTTTATTAGTTTACTGACGTCATAAGCATTAAATAATTACCATCATCAAAAATATTTATTAAAATTAAAAAGAACCACCTTATTGATAGAAGATTGCATAATAGTTTTTAACTTTTCAATGATATTTTTCATCAGACTTTATGACCTTATTTGTATAAAGCACAATTTTCGTAAAATATTGAAAAAATGTACTCTTTAAATTGTATCGATAAACGTTTATTATTCATTTAATAGTTTTTCATTTGTCAGATTTACTAATAAACTGCAAAACACAAATGCATTATTTGAATTTTTCATCAATAACTTGTTAAATAACACAATTTTGGAAAATTGTTATTTTTTCATTTACTATTGGTAAAGTAATAAAACTTTAGCATTTTTATTTGAGATAATTCAGTTATATACTGACGTCATTTGTATTAGAGGACAACATCATTTAACGTTATAAGTATTTATTTAGATTAATATTTACTCAAAACGGTTAGATAAAACATTGTAATTTTTGGCGTTTTATTGATCTTTTTTATCAGACACAGGTAAAATATTAGAGTTGATAAACAGAGTTTGTATTAAAACTCATCTTTGTAACTTTTCCACATTGGTTTTAGTTTTCTTTTACATAAAACCATTAAAGGTGAAAAACCGTTATCTTATTTATTAGGAACAAAAGTCATTATAACAAAATCAGTTTACAATAAAACACATATATTATTGTGTTTCTAAGCTGTCAAAAAACCAAGAGTAAAATTAAATGAAATTTTTTTTTTATTAAAACAGTTTACGCATTAAAAAGGCTTTAAAAGAACTTTAAAAATATTTATTATCTATAATGAAAACATATATTTTTCGAACAAAATGTTGTATCACCGCTGGACTGTACTTTAACAAGTTATTTTTAGCTTTCCGTTCATTTCTTAAATCATACACGCAACTCATGATCAGACTAGTTAAAACAAATTAAATGATATGCTATTAAATAAAAGAACAGATATACAGTTAACAATATAGAATTATCAATTTGTTATAAAACGTTTTTTAGTAAGTTTTTCGATTTTCACATCAGGATATTAAGGGATAAAAAAGAAGGTAATGCTTATATATATATCATTATACGGTTTATACATTTTGTACTAAAAAGTAACGTTTTTGAAGAGCCTGTTGTAATATAAAGATAATCTATAACGTATTCTTGTTAATAAACCTTAAAATGTGGCCCAACAAAGATAACCAGTCTTAAATTCATTAGGTTAGAATAAAACGATTGAGTAGCTTAAACACACGTTAACAAGTTTCAATAATAATGCTTTTTAAGTTGTAACAAAATTTTAATATTGAATTAGAGGTTTGAATATATTTAAAAATGTAGTTATGTTACAATACTTTTTTTTTTAAAGTTTAAACAAAAAAGATATACCTCAAAGCATTTATTTATAACAGAAACTTGTTAGAACCAAAAAACATTGCTTAATTTTACTTAAAGTAAAAATCAAGTATTTTTTTGGAGAAAAATGAACATTGAACCGGAAACAATTTCTAGTGAAATTTGTTTGAAGTTTAAAACAGTCGGTTTTAGAAATAAATCACTAAAACTAAAACAGGACAAAATAAAAACTATTATGATCTACTGTTAGTTAATGATTTACGTTTCATACATTACAACCATAAAGAAAACAATTTAAGTAAATTCTCGATTTGAGAAGTCGTAAAAAACGTTTTCTTGACTTCATATGTGAAAAAAAACGCAAATGAAATGATTTACTTGCTAGACAATAATAAATACAACTTAAATATTATTTAACATACTACCTATAGACCTAGTTTTAAACGTGTCGTGGATCTCCTAACTCAGACACGTAAAAATATACTAAAAATAAGTATAAACCTTCTCTATTAACATTCCTTTGTAATTGTTATAATAATAGTTTATTTTTATCGTTATCTAAGTATTTTATCTTCTAAGCTTTAAAGTTACTGAAGGTTTAAGAAAAAAACACATATTCATTTTTTATTAAAAAAATAATAATTCAAATCCTTTATATGTAGTTTTAAAAAACTTAGCAGTTTTTAAAAATGTCATTAACTGTTCAATCAGGCTTGTACTAAAGAAAATCAGGTGATTAATGTTTTAGAGTACCTTAAATTGATTTATTAGCCATTTGGTGCTTTGATAATTTTGTTTTGAATAATTATCGTAAAATTTTTATATTCTGAATATTTTTGATTTTTACTTCTTTATTTTTGTTGCCAAAATTAAGATTAAATTATATAAAACGCAAATACCAATTTAAAAACTTGTACATGTTAAAAAAGTTTTGAATATATATGTTTCATAAGTAGGGTAAACAATTTAGTCGTATTTTGAAGTGCTAATATATAAAGTTATTAGTTGGAAACTTTAAAGTATCCAATAATAGTTATTGCATAAAATAGCATTAATTTTTTCGAAATTTATATCGAAATTTAACTTCATTTAATTTCAAGCGTTTAATAGAAAATAACTTATTATTTAAAATATGACTTTAAAACTTTAGTTTTAAAAATAAAAAAAAATTATTTCAATAAAACTAAACAATCGCAAAAACTTTTGCAAAAAAATCTAAGAAAAATTAAAACTTGTGTGACACAACCTCTAAAATTTTTGTATATATTCTTCTTGATATAAAATAGTGATTTAGAGCAAAATTAATAATTTAAAAACCTTTCATTACTCTTCAATTATAAAGTTTAAACTACTTTTGTACTAACAAAGCTTATTTTAATATAATTTGTCAAAGGTATTTAGTTAAGTATAAAATGACTAAGAAATAAACATGTTTTTTTTAATTGAATATTTTGTAGGTAGTTGTATTTAAGTTATATTTTTAAGATGATTATGCTTTTCCAAAAATTCATATAGTTATATATTATATAATTATATAATTATAATTATAATTCATATAATCACATAGTTCTTCAGATGTTGGTCAATGAAATAATTGAAATTATGATTAATATTTGAACATCTATTGACAGACAACTAAAGCAGCTTATGACGTCATTTACCTGAAACCGTAATTTTTCAATTACGCTTACTCTATACAAATAATTTAAATATCAACTTAATACCTCCGACAAATTTCATGGATTTTTAAGTCGTGTAACACGACTATTGCAAACTTATAAAGTTTAAATTAAAAATATTCATTGACAAAATTCTATTAAGCCATTTTTTAGTTTACAAAATTTATCTTTAGTCAAATGAAACAATAATTTATAGTTTTTTACTATTAATATTTTTAAAATAAGTATATTAGTATCTTTTAAATAATAAAAGTCAAACATTTTAACTACTTACATTCATTAAATTTAAATGTAAACCTGTATATAACCAATAAGATATTGATAATCTTTATTAAAACGTAGGAAATTACTTAACTAAAAAATATTTAGTTATAACAAAAAATTTAAAACGATATAACTATTATCTCGAACGTTGTTATATATCTAGTTGAAGTTGCAATTCAAAAATTTAATTTTTATTACTACGTGATTGATTTAGTAGATCAATTGCACGCTAAAAACTTTAAAAATATTTCACTGAATAGGTAAAATAATTTCTACATCGTTATTTTAATGACTTTAAAACTTAATAGTTGTTTCAAGATAACTAGTAACGTCACTAAGTAATTTAAATATAATACAAATATTAAGTTTTTAGAGTCAAGTATAACAAAACTAATAGTATTAGTTTTACAGTTTGAAGATATAGCAAAAACATTTAATTTTTTATGTTTATTAACATATAGAGACTTTGCTTAAGTAATTGAAACCTTAAAACTTTAATTAAGCTGTGATGACATAACATTTGAAAAAAAATATTTTTTTTTGATTTTAAACAAATATTTTGTTGACTTTAATACAAAATATTTTGACAGAAAATATGCTTTTTAATAATTAAATACTTTTGGTATTTCAAGTAGCATTTTAATTATTAAAAGGTAGAAAAAGATTGTTTAGAATTAAGTTATTTACCTAAAATGTTTTTAAGTAGCACCCATTAGTCTAAGTTTAATTGTATGTACTTTTCATACATATTACTTTTTATAAATTTTATTGAATTTTTACTCCTGAAAAAAAATATTTTTGATTTTGATAAATTGAAGTTTTGAAAATTAATATTTTTGACCTTAATTTAAAGTTCATATTCAGAAACATATTAATTATTAAATAATTTTATTTTTTAAGTATAATTATGTAAAAACTTTATTTGCTTCAGGTAAACTGAACATTTTAAATTAAGTTTAGAAAATTAAATAATTCAAGGTCATACACAAAATCTACAAGGATTTGCTTATAAATCTTATAAAGATATAATTATACTTATTTTTATACGTTTTTTATTGCATGTCTAATAGAAGAGATTAAATACAAACTAATGTTAAGGAAAGGTAAAATGATGATATTTAGGTTTTAAAAATACTAAGAATATAAGCATAAGTTTTTTTTAACATCTGACATTAGTAAATTTTCAAGTATCTTAAAATTAATATGGTGAGTTTTAATGCACTAGAAAAAAAATTTTATCAATTGTTATAAGAATAAGTAAAAGAAGAAGTGGTGTCATCTAACAATTAACCAGCGGTAAAGTTTTTATTGTTTACAAGAATCCTATATAGCAGTATATTATCAAATCTTAGCATTCAAAACTAAACCGTAACGATCAGATAAAACGAAGGAAACAAACGAAATATATCGAAACATATTTGTTTATTTTGTAAAAAAAAATTACTGCATAAATTTTTTTTCAATAAGTTTAAGTAGAAATAAATGAAAAAATCAGATAATAAAAGTATTAACTGTAAAAGTTTTAGTTTTTTACTTGATCATAAAATTAGTTTGTTTTTGTTAATATATAAATTAAACTTAGAGCTTATAAGTAGTAAATTTTAAATTGAAGTAAATAAAAAACTATTAAATATTTTTATTTTTTTTTAATAATTTAATAAAAAAATATTTTTTATAAACCCTTGAAACTTTTCTATAAACTTAGCATGTAGTCAAATTTTTTTGATAAAGTAAAAAAAATAAAAATGTTAAACGTGAATAAATAAGCTATTTTTATTATAGTATTCAGCCTGCGTTTAAACCAGTTAAAGATTTTGTAATGAATTTATAAATAACTTATTTATTTTAGGTTACCGTCTTAAGTTTTAAAAATAAAAATTACGTTTGTCGATTTTACTTTTCAAGTTAAAAAACTCATGAAATAAATTTTAGCTTATTACGAAAAGAACCATACATTTAAATTATTGTTTTAAAAGTTTAATTTCAGCAAGTATTTTCTTTAAATATTTAATTTAGAAATTTGAATAAGTAAGTAATTAGATTTTGCGTATGCTTGAACATTCACCAGACACAGAATAATATTGTTAAGTAGAATTATTGATAATTTCGTTCTTAGTTTTTTCTTTATCAATATTCTTTTAAACCTACGACCTTAAGTAAAAGTATTTTTATTTAAGTTTTGTCATCTTTTTAATGGGGCTGCAGAGTTATTTTATCCTATAATGAAAGTTTAACTCAAAGTATTATTACAGATGGTTTTCACGTCTTATTAAAAATATCAATAAATAAAAAACTAGTACGGAATCTTTTATCGAAATTGATTGGTTTATTTTCTTATTGTGAATTTTTTTCTTTGATGGTAACATATTTTTAATCTGATTAAAAAATAATATTTATTTAAAGGTTGTCTGATGAAAAAGACAAATGACGCGTTAGAAATTAGATTCGATTTTGTATATGTGTTTTACATTTTAATTGGACCATTAATTAGTACTTACTAAATTAGGATAAAGGTTGTGATTTTTACATATTTAAAATAATAAAAATAATAAACTAATTATTGTAAACTTTTTTGGTTTTTGAAAAACAAACAAAAAATGCACAGAAAATGAAAAAAAAATATTTCATTAAACCTTATCAAATCGTATTAAAACCCGCAAAATGTGTTTTCGTGATTTTTGCTAGAAAAATAAAAATCATTTAAAAACTTAAAAGTTAAATTTCTAAGGTCCCATGCAATTAAATAGAGGTTGGTTTCAAGAAATTTCGAAGTGAGTCAGTGGTAAAAGCTATTATTTGTTGTCAATGATCTCACACTAAAAAAAATCTCGGAAACTCGAGGGTCGGTTAACAGACGCACCCTATTGTAAATTTAAACTTAATTTCAAAAAACATACTTCTGTTGAAACGCTTTTAAGAAGGGTAGACACTTATATTGTTCATAATTATGTTTAGTTTTATAATTTAATTTAATCTATAGTCGCGATGTGCGACTTCAAAATGACAATCTACCGGCTTTCCAATGACTTGAAACTAGGTTTAATTATTTAGAAACATAGTATCCTGGTTTTTGCAATAATATATCATTGACGTCAAATGGTTTTTAGTTTTCTTTTGTAAATTTGAGAAAATACTTTTAGATGCTAGTGTTATAATACTATATCCAATATTTTTTCCTGCAACCCCAACATAGTATATTTTAGCCAAAAATTTTACAATGCTATTAGTTTATTCCATATGTGTTAATTTAAATCAGCTTATTTATGGAGCAACTAAAAGTTTGAATAAGTTTTGACTAAGGTCGTAATCTTATCTTAAGGTAAAACTTTTAAGAAAAAAATAAGATTTTATTTATAGTTTGAACTTTAAATAAATAGTTGAAACTTTAATTTTTTACATATAACCCCAATTAAGTTTGAAGAACCCGAAATAAATACTAAACAAAAAAAAAATAATAAGACAACCTATATGGAAGCTGATTATTTTTTTATGAGTTTTCAAAATAAACATAGCTTAAAAATACATTTAACAGCAGTAAAGGAACTTTAAGCTAAGATATATTTTCAAAATCTATTATTATAGCTAATTTTAACTGTGATGTATCTATAAAATTATTGAAAATTAAATGCTTGTAAAAATTATTAAAGTTATAGATTTTGCATGAATTCTATTTATAAAAACTTTTAGTTTCCAGACAATAGAAGATAAATTTAAGGTAAAAAAAAAAATTAAGAGCATACATAAAACAAATATTACGACCAACTTAAGTCTTAATCTTTGAAGTGTAACTTTTTAAGTGTAGGCAAGTGAAAATTATACTTTAAATTAATAAATTGGTAGAATAACTATGTTTTATATATTTTAAACCACTAAGTTACGTTAAGATAATTTGTTTAAATTCATAACTATGTATAAGTTTTCAGTAAATGATATAAGTACAATTTAAAGAAAAAAAAAAACATTTATTAAAGATAAATTGATAAACTTTATTTTAAAACCAAACCTTTAGTTAGATATTTGAAAACTAAGATTTAATCATCTACACAAAAGTTACAAACATACTTTTTTTAGTAATAATTATTATCTTTTCACATATATTTGTACGTGCATTATGTAAAATATCAATGACACGCTAAAAACTAATTTTATGGTACAATGATATTAACTTATAATTCATATAAAATATATTATTAAATGAAAAATTAGAATTTTTTGGTTTTTTAGTTCATACAGATTTGACATTATATAGCTTTTTTTTGGGTCATAAACTTTATACGTGATTTTTGAAAATTTTGATTTAATTTAGTTTCAGTTATATTCTATAAATCTTCTATTTAAATAAAATATAAATTAATTTAAATAAATTAAAATTAAATTATTGATAACTAAATCAAAATAGATTATATTTATATAAAGTTATAATTGTTAAGTAAAAATTTGGATTACTACTCATACTTTTAAGATAAAAAAAAGTTCATAGCTTGTTATTGTAGTCAAATTACTGTCATTATTATAATAAATTTATGATTAATTTTTTGCTTTTAAAAAGTAAAATATAGCTAATACCCAATAAATGCTGACTTGTAACAAATTTTTTCAACAATTAACTATTTTCTTTTGTTAAAACATTTTTTATTTTAAACTATATACTGTATTTTGATTAAAACGCATTATTTAAAAGTTTTCATTGATTTAAATAATTTTAAGAATAAATATATTCCTTTTTGTTGCGAAAAAAACATTTCAGTTGTTAACTGATCTTTAAAGCTTGGCTTTAAATATGAACTAATAAATAAGAAATGCAAATTATATTTTGTCTTCACGTGTTTGATTGCAGTGATCAACTGAACTTTATAGCTTTTCAAAGAAAAATGTATGAAATAACTATTGTACACGTGTTTTTCTAAGTATACTAAAACCGTTTGTTTGTAAATAATTTTTTCAATTAGAACATGTCACAAGTAGTTTAAGAACTTTTTAAAATTTGAATGTATTTTTAATAATAATTAGCATTAAATATACCTTTTTATACTAAGTATTGTCTACAAGTCACCCTAAATAAAACTGTTTAATAGTTTGTTGCAAAATTAAAGTTTCAGAAGATAACTTTTTTTTTTGCTATGTTTGTTTATACTTAAAAAAAAATCACTATTAAGTTAAATCATATCTTAATAACATTATATTTTCAGTTCGTTATTTTTATTTGAAAATAATTTTTTTACATATTCAATTATTTAATTAAAATATCTACACTTACATAAACATTTTTGAAGTAATGATAAAGAATCAGAAGTATAGTCGTATGTATTTGTTTTAATTTAATTTTAGCAAAACTGATACTATTGTTTTTGTTATCTAAGCTAGAATATATAAATCAAACTCGTAAAATATTATAAACATTTTATATGTTTTATAACCATTCTCTCATCATTTAAAAAAATACTTTTAATAAATTAAAAATCTAAGATATGTAAATGTATATAATACTAATTATTCTTTAAGTTTTATAAAATAACATTAGTACAAAAACATACTAGCACGTTATAAGTTGTTTATTATAATGATTTGGAGCTTATGCAAAGTATTAAGCTAGCAGTTTATACTCGTTTCTATATTATTATTTTTACAAGGTTAAATAAAAATATATGTTATCTATAGCCGCGTTGTACGACTTATAAATTTTAAAAAAATGAGCACAACGCGTTTTTATAAACTACATAGCAATTTTTAGAGCTATAGTGAACTGGATTTTGTGAAAAACATTAATGACGTAATATATTGGTAGTAGTTTTGACTAAGCTCATAAAGTTTTGTAAAACTTGTGTATCAAAGTATTTAAAAAATAATAGTATATGGGAAGCATAGTTACTTTAATTAAAGTTACTTACTTATAAAATACAAGATTATCTAAATAACAAAAATCCAAAAAAAAAAGCTTATATGCTTCTGCTGGAGGGCTTTAATTAGAAGGAAAAAAAAACTAAAATAATAAAACAATATGGTTATCGAAAATCGCTTTTAATAAACATTTAGTTTATTTATTTAAATTTTAATGACTTCTTTTGCTTTAACTTGTAAGCTTGTGTAAGTTAGCTTAGATAAATTGTAATATGTCTAAAACAAATATCTAAAACACATTAAAAGCTATATTTTAAATTAGTACTTTTAATTAAGTTTAGCCAACATATGTATTAAAAACTTAACATTGATGTTTCCAACTTTTTACAGATGACGTCAAGAATTATAGTAGTATTAAGAACGTAACATTAGAAGTATTATCCTTAATGAGGTTTTAATTAAAGCGATTTTGATTAAATGACAAACTACGTAGACATATACTTAATAATGTATCATTCTATATTATACAGTTTTAACAAACGAACCTACTAATCTGTTCAAATATTGTACCATATACAAATATTTTTGTTTTTATTTAACAAAAAAAATTACTTTTTTAATCAGATTTAATACCTAGAAGCCTTTGTTTGTAAAACAAAAAAATTCAAATATTTAGAAACTTTGACTTTAGTAAACTTACTTTTTTATCCACAAACAAATTTTTCATGGTATCATTGAAACCAAAATAGTTATTTATCAAGTTAAGTATACAGTTATTACTATTAGAATATTATTAACCGTGTATATATAATAAATATAATACTCTAAAACATTGCATATTTCTATTTCATTACGCTTAAAGACCGAATGAAATTTAATGTATTAAAAAATTGAAATTAATTAAAACCAAAAAAGTTTTAACTTCAATTTTTTTTAAAGTACTAATATGGGACTTAGATAATATATATTTAATTATTATTTGTACAACTCAACATTACTTGATATAAAAATGGTACATTAAACAATAATAAATTGTATAGATAAAATAAAAATATTAAAATGACAAAATTATTACAGCAAACAATCTAAAATTTTGAAAAGTATTCCTAAATTATTAGGCGTTCTTATTGAGTAGGGATAAACAATACATTTACAGTCGATCTGTTGAAATGCTTTAAATAAAATGAAAATAAAATTGAACTTGTATTGTAAAACATATATTAAATAAAACATTTGCTTGTATATAAACCTATTTTATTAAATGTACTAATCGTTAAGCTACACGTGCTTGGTGAATTAAAAACATTGGCACATTAAAATTATCTTTGCACAAAGAAAATCTAGTATTAAATTCAGAAAAACATTTATTTTACAAAAGTTAATCGTATATTTGTGTTTCATAAATTGTACGTCAATGAACTAAATTGGAGTTATACTATGGTTGGTTGTGTTTATCAAAAAAAATTAATTAGAGTTAAAATAAAAAAATTAATACACTTTAAAAATACTTAAAAGTTTCTGTTATACCTTAATGAGCTGGAGTCATTAAAGTATTAAACAAAAGTTAAATAAAGAATATTAGTATAAATAATTGACTTATTGTGATTTAAAATTTATTTACTAGTAATTATAGTTTTTATTCATAGTTTACGTCGTTGTTATATACCATATATATGTAACAAACTTATTTTGTCGTACAATTGTTTATATTTTCTAATATCATACCACGATAAAATTTATAAAAGTTTGTTAAATTATAACTTCTTAAGTTTAATTTTAAAACCTAATTCTAACTTGTTTTTACGTGTTTTCACTATAACTAAGACGACTGAAAATTTAAAACCAGATAATAAAACACAAGTTTTTTATGAGATTAATAAGCTTAACATATCAAATAAAATTATTTTTTATTTAAATGAATATGACAGTGATAAAAAAAAATTAATTATTAATGATTTAACTATTAGAATTTTAAAACTCCGAAAAATAAAAAGTTAAAAACTATGGTAAAATAGCGGACAAAGATCTATTTGATTTTTAAGTTTTTTTTTAATTTTAAGTTTTAGGTTTTTTAGAGATTTTATAATCTAATTTGCTAAAATTTTGTTTAGTCGTTAAACTTCTACGACTCAGCAAACTTTAGCAAAACTAATTACTTGTTTAGATTAATGTAAATAAGTAGTGACTGAAAGAAGACTAACTTTTTTAACGTAGTCTGTCTCAAACTTTTTAAATATCCTTGACAAATATACCTTTAATGTAGAAAATTTTATTAAAACAAATTTAATACCCAGTGGCTGCAACTAGTAATGTAATTCCGAAAATTAACTAGTGTGAAAACGGACATTAGTAAATCATTTACTTCACTGAAATATTTACTACAAAAATAACAAAACTTTTTAACAGTTTGTTGCTAGATAAACGTTTAATTGTATAATAGATTAGAGTATTTTTGAAATAAAAAAACTAACTACACATCATATTGTTTCTATGTACAAACCCCACACTTCCTTTATTTGCAATTTATAAATAAATGTTATAATCTATACAAAAATAATGAGATGAAGTTTGTGAGAAATTATAATTGGCGACAAAAAGTTTTTTTTTGGTAGAATTCAACAAAAATATTTACATGTTTGTGTAAAATAAATTGAACAACTTCAAAGCCTAAAAATTACTTGTTTTTTAAACTGTAATATAACTTATACAAATTCTAAAGTGAATTGCACCTGTTTTGTTTGCTATCGAGTATAAAGCTTTATTATACAATACAAATTTTGTCAATTTTACAAAAGATCTAATTTTTTTTTTTCACTTGACTGCGTATTTCTTGTTCTCTCCTGTCTTCAAAAAGATATTTTCTTGTAAAAAGTAATTACTTTGAAATAGTAAAACTTCTTTAAGATAATAGTTTAAAACTTATACTTTTATTCAAATTGAGTTATGAAAACTTTTTTTTCGATTAAATTAATTTATCTAACATAATTTAATTTGTTTGTTATTTTCTTTGCCAAGTTTCTTATGATACCTATTATTATTTCCATCGTTCCTTATGGTAACTGTGCAAAATTTCGTGACTCATGTGTAATATACAAGTCACGTTAAAAACTATTTGAAAAAAATTTCCCTACTTGACAAAATTATACTTTATATTTATAAAACTTAATCACAATAGTGTTAGTGGTTAATCATTAATGACGTCAAAAGGAACAAAAAATTTTTTTCTGTGTTAAGAAAAAAATGGCATATTTAATTTTAATTACATTTTTCAAGCTCTAAATAAAAAAATAACTGTAGATTGATTCATAATAAAAAATATTTAACTTTTTACGTCACATTTAGACTTTTAATTACCTGGCAATAGCCGAAATAGCTAAAATTAAATTGTGGTTTTACAAAAAGTCTTTTACTTTTTATTTCTTTTCTAGTTTACTCACCTGAAATACAATATCGTAGCTTTAAATGTAATTCAAGCACTAAAGTTATTAAATTTATTTTTTCTACTCAGAAATAGATATAAAAGTTAAATATAGTTTTGAATTTTTTTTTATTAAAGACTACTTTTATATTTACTTAGGTTGAAACTGTTTATGTTATACGTTTCAAGCTTTTAAAGTTAGAAGACAAATTTGTTTTGATAAAAAGATTTAGGACTAAACTTAATAAAAAAACACTTAATACTGAATGATTTTTTTTTTCAAATTACTTCAATTTGGTTTAAAGTGCAACTCCTTTTTTTAAAATAATTTTACTGTATTTAAAATGTTTAATCATTTAAAAAACTTGACTATATGCTAAGTTTATAAAAAAGTTAGAAGTTTTTATACTTAAACTTTTTTTCAAATATAAACTTATACAACTATAAAGATTACGGACTCTATAGAGACGACGGTCTCGCAATAATAAGCAGAAAAAGTAACTAAGAGCTAGAAAGACTAAAAAAGAACACAAAAAATTTTTAATGATCCGGTTTTAAAATAACGATTGACATAGGCGCGACTAAATGCAATTTCCTAGATATATCTCTAGACCAGGGGTCGGCAAACTGCGGCCCACGGGCCAATTGCGGCCCGCAAAGAGTAAATCTGCGGCCCGCGAGCATGTTATTTTTTTGAATGGAATGCGGCCCGCGAAAGAAAATTTTGTGGCCCGCGAGCATGTAAATGTGGCCCGCTGAGCAAAATTATATTTCTTGTTAAATTTTTCAGTAACTCGACTTAATTTGTTAGGTTTGATATTAAGTCTCTTTATAACATTTTAAAGTAATTTTAAGAAATTACTGCTTTAATTTAAAAATGTGAAAAAGACATATTAGCGTTCTAACAGGATATGTTTCTCAGTTTCATAATTACTTCTTTTTTACAACAGTAAGTAATTATCTGAAAAAAGGGAAGCCGATCATTTCTAACCCGCTATCATTTCTAACCCGTTCACTTCTAACCCGATCACTTCTAACCCGATCATTTCTAACCCGATCATTTCTAACCCGATCATTTATAACCCGATCACTTCTAACGCGATCACTTCTAACCCGAACACTTCTAACCCTAAAGAGTGTCAAGAGTGCTTTAATTTAATACCTATTTATTAAATAAACTAAATGCAAACATTTTCCATTTTGTAGAAAAGTAATGCACAGTAA
Source organism: Thalia democratica (assembly GCF_965202585.1). Lineage (NCBI taxonomy): Eukaryota > Metazoa > Chordata > Thaliacea > Salpida > Salpidae > Thalia > Thalia democratica. The sequence goes on from NC_139167.1 coordinate 83,406,838, forward strand.
TTAACTAAAGTGTCATTTCTTTATAGCTTAGATATTCTTTTTCAATATTTTTTATACCTCAGTTTATTTTATAATTTTTTTATTTGTAAATGTTATATTTTAGTGTGAAAACATTTAAAGTAACATAGTAATAAGAAATAAGGTTCATTTGATTTTTGTTTTGACACATTTTAATTTTTTATAAGTTTTCTACGCACACACATCTTAAAAAAATACTCATATTTTAAACCACTTTTTATTTAATACTTTAGTTAGTTTAAGTTTAGTTTATGCATACTTCTCTAACATTGTTATTTATACATGTCATATCTACATTTGTACAGGCACATTTAAAACAATATATATGACAAAAGTTAATATAGTTTTTGTTAGGTATACATTCCATTTTTCAAACATTGTTTTTTTCAAGCTAAGTTAATTTTCATACCTTGCATATCAATACACACAATTGCTGTTTTTTGGAGCAAACTATTTAATATAAACTAGATATAGGGATGGTAAATTTATAAAGTTTGTACATTGTTAATCAAAATAGTTCAAATTCAAGCAAATAAACAACTTAACATTGCCACACACTCAGACTATCACTATTTGAAGACTTCAAATCTCAGTCCAACTAAGCCATTTTTTAAGTTTTTGGCTAGAATTGCTTTTTGTATACAAAAATATCAGGAATATTTTTTTTGTTGACTCAGGCTGGATTTTTTGCTTGAAAGAGTGGCAAATTAAACTTATGATGTATGTTTTGCTCAATCCACAGTGTTAGTTTGAGATTCAATATGTGTTAAATTTTGAGTCTTGCAGCTGATATAATTCAAAATATTATTTATGTTGTTGTGTACATTAAAGAATGAACAATCAGTGTTGCCAAAAAAGTTGAATCCCGGAAAAGCTTTGAATTTGTGAATTTACGGTTAAAAATTCTAGAAAAAAACTTGAATTTGAGAATTTTTGAAAAAACCTGGAATTTCAAACAATTTTTACATTTAAAGTGATGAAATTTCGATTTGACTAAAAAAAGTACCAAATAAATGTTTTTTATAAAAAAATATATTATAATAGCTTAACAGTATTTTTTAATATTGATAAATGTTTTAACACATTTTTTAAAAATTTAATTAAACTTTATACTAAAAGTAAAAGAAGGAATTGTACTTCCAAAAACTCCGTATTGGTACATTGCACCTTTACTTGAAAAACTTCACCGATTGTTGTGTTTCGCATTTGAACTAAATCAAGAAATTCTACTAAAATGTCAAAGTTAGTAAAAACATCTCTAATAAAAATTCTTAGATGAGCAATAGTTTTTCTATCAGTGCTCTCATGTCCTAATTTGATTTATGCGACTTTATAACATTTCCTAAACACGACATCATGTAAACATTGAAGAAATAAACAAAAGTTTTTTATTACCGCCAACATCAATTCTTTTTAAAAGTTTTCAATTATAAACGATATCTCATTTTAGGTAATAAATTTTGCTACTTTTTTACTTGCCTTAACATTTTTTCTGGTTATTCTGTAGTTACTGAAGATAAAAATGTGCTTTGTTGGAAATAACTTTGATGTTTTTTTTTAATAGTGTTTCTCGCAATAACTTCTAACTAACGCTTTTTTTATTCTCGTAGCTCGTCTTATATTTTACAATTAATATTTTTAAATGCAATATTCTTATTGCAATAAAGGAATTGCTATCATGCTTAATAAGAAAAAAAATTCTACCTCGCTAATGACTCAATAAAATTTTATACTTTTGTTAAACTTGTTTAAGAAACTTAATTGTCCATTCCAGCTGACTTATATATTTTTGGCATGTAATTTATTTACTGTTAATAACCTTTGTTATTTCTTTATGTAGTGAACTTTATATTAACTGGGTTGCTACACAAACAGGCTATTTTAAAAGCTTGAAAACTCAGGTGTGTGTGAAGCTTTTATTTCAAACACTATAAAGAAATCTTCCAATTCTCAGAATAGTTTTTATGACTGTTGTGTAGTTTACTAATTGCATTTTTTTCTTGTTTTCTTACACTTTGTGAACTTTTTGATAATGATGATATTTTAACTAGGTATTTAAGCTTGATAAACAATTATTTATTAGCTTTTTCAAATTTTAATAAATTTAAGCTGGTTTGATACATTTCAGACATTTTTGCTTTTTAAGTGGCAACCATGTAAAAGTTTAATTACTAATAAAATATTTTATTCAAGTATTTGAGAATTAATTATGTTAAATCATTTGTTTTAGCTTTCTAGAATACAAACAGGTATTAATTTTATTATGTTAACTAATTACTAAACTTCTTAATGAGTGTAAACTACTTAACTCACAAAAACTTTTTTCGAAGTAAATATTCTTAGAAATATGAAAAAGTGTTGATGATATAATAAATTTATAAAAGTAACCCATAAATTGTCTTTCAAGTTAGGTTTTTATAGAGAGTTAGGTTGTAAGTAAAATTAAAAAAGTATTAAGTTTAACTTATTAAGTGCTGATGAAAGTTCATATTTTATTAACAATATTAGTACATATTTATTAAAGTATATTAGTCAATGTACATCATAATCTAATGAATAATTATTTGAATACGCATTCTATGTATAGCTAAAAGTCATTTTTAATAATAAGGTAGATGAAAGTAAAACTTTTCTCTAGTGTAAGTAAAACTAAAACCATAAGATTATTCAAATGTCACTAAAACTAAAACTGCGGCCCGCGAAGACTTTAGAAACTTGAAATTTGGCCCGCGACCACCAACTGCCTGCCGACCCCTGCTCTAGACACTGCTAAAAACATACCAAAACTTACAAACCATACCAAAAAGAAAACTCAAGAACCAATTATATTAAGAAGTATTCGAACCACCCTTCCATTATCAAAAAGAACCCACCAAAAGTGACCGAAAAAAGACTCAATAGACTCTCAAAAACCAGAGAAATTTTCAATGAATCAATAACTGGATACCAGAATGCTTTAACTAACTTAAATGTCAAACACAAACTCATATACTCCAACCACCTAAACAACCAAAGCAAAAAGAAACTAGCACAAACAAGAAAAACAATCTACTTCAATTATTCCTCCAATTTATATCTAAAAGACTAATCCTTAACATTTCTGAAAACTAAACTACGTAAGGGAAAATAAATAAGAAAACAAGTAATATTTTTTTTAACTTATTAACAAATGTATATAAAATTTATTAACGTCATTAATATTTTAAAGCTTTTTGTTTTCTTTACAATTGAAAAAAAGTTTTTTTTAGCAATGTATTTCTATAAAAAATCGTATCTGTTTTGTTTTAGCAATTGTTCTATTGATTCCTAACAATGTTAATCAATAACAGTTAGCAGTATACATTTTTAATAAACTTATTTATATTAGAAGTCAGTAACAAAGTAATTTTTAAATTGCTACGCTTTAAGTATGTATAGCAGAATAAATTACAGTTTTACAATTATTTAAACTAATCAATCGTATAACTTTTTATTTTTCTTTAAACAAAAATGATTTGCTTGCTTTTTAATTTTTTTTTAAACATTTATATATAAAATATGAGGTAATGCTTGACAATAATAAGATTACACTCGACAAAAGTTTTAAAACCTTTAACGACATTTAGTGCAAAACAAACAAAATTGACTATTTAAAAAATATTACAGTCTTTAAAGTTTATTATTATTAACATCAATTAAGCTTAAAAGAAATTTAACTGAATAAATATGTTGCAGTTATTGATTTTTTTCAATAAATAAGAATTTTATTAATGTATACAATTAACGATTGAAAATTAATAATGTTTATTATATTAAGTTTACTATTTATTAACAATTTGTTAAAAAAACTTTTACACTCAAAACAAGTTATTTAAACACTTTTTACTTGAACTCTTATCATTTTTTAAGCACAATAATACTAAAAAACAATTATTTTTAATATTCAAGAAAAAGTCTATTTTTAGATTTTAATAAATTGACACTAGAAAGTAAAACTTTTTAAAAATTACAAGCGCTAAAACGATAAATGGTTTAGTTTTGAAAATATATTCTCTCATTTTATTTCCCTTCTTTAGTGACGTTTAAATGTAAAAAGATAAAGTTTCTATACAAGTTAATATGTAAATATACATAAGTTAAGTTATTGCATAATTGATTTATATTAATAAATTTTTTTTATAAATTTTAAAGGGCAGTTCTACACAGCTCTACATTACTCATTTTATAACAGATTAAAAACTCAAATGATGTTTTAGTTTTTAAAAATTATCATAACGTTTGTTAATAAAAAATCATAGTTTTATAGTATAAAATACTTATAAATCAATTTTAATAACAAAATCTTTAAGGATTTTTTAAATACTACAACTAAAAACTAATCTAAATTTTTACGTTTTAAATAACTAAAGCTATATTTAGTGTTTTTAAGTTTTACCACATACTTATATGTAAAATTTATGCTTATAATTTTTTAAACAACTATTTATAAAATATTAATATCGGATTGACAAAACATTACTAAATTTTGTATAACAAAGTTTTCAACTACCACAGAAAACACAATCTGCCAGTTCAACTTTTTTTTTTAATCATATTTTTTTTTATATAAGTAACAGTATTTAACAGTATTAAGGATATTTTTGCATAAATAAAAAAATAAGAATAAATTAAAATGTTTTACTTTCGAAATTTTGTAAATAATAAGTATTTATATTTTAATCATAAAGTAATGCATACTCATAATTGCAAGCAATCAGTCTGTTAACAAAATTTTTTCTCAATATGAAAAATTAAAAATGCAACGTGTAACAACTTACTATTGGGTTTAGACAATAAGAATTCTATTTCAAGCTACTACAACTAATTTAAAATATCGGTTGCATGATAGAAAAATTGGAAACACTTGTTTTTAAACTAAGTAATAAACGATAGTTATTCATCCAATTTAAATTTAAAAGACTAAATCATAACATTTCTGAAAACTAAACTACTTAAGGGAAAATAAAAAAGAAAACAAGTAATAAATTTTTGTAACTTACTTATAAATGTATATAAAATTTATAATCGTCATTAATATTATAAAATTTTATGTTTTCTTTATAATGGAAAAAAAGTTTTTTTAGCAATGTGTTATTATTCAAAGTCGTATCTGTTTTGTTTGAGCAATTGTTCTATTGATTCTTAACAATGTTAATCAATAACAGTAGCAGTATACATTGTTAATAAACTTATTAATATTTTAAGTCATTGACAAAATTATTTTCAAATTGCTACGCTTTAAATATATATAGCAAAATAAATAATAGTTTAACAATTATTTAAACTTATCATTCATATAACTTTTAATTTTTCTTTAAAAAACAATGTTTAGCTTGCTTTACTTTTTTTTTTCTTTTAACATTTATATATAAAATATGAGGTAATGCTTGACTATAATAGAGTTACATTCGACAAAAAAAATTAGAACCTTTAACGACATTAAGTGCAAAACAAATGTAATTAACTATTTAAAAATATTACAGTCTTTAAAGTTTTGGTTATAATTAACATTAATTTAGCTTAAAAGAAATTTTACTGAATAAATTTGTTGCAGTAATTGAATTTTTTCAATTAATAAGAATTTTATTAATGTATACGATTAATGATTGAAAATTAATAATGTTTATTACATTAAGTTTTCTATTGATTAACAATTTGTTAAAAAAACTTTTACACTTAAAACGAGTTAATTAGACACTAATTATTTGAATTCTTATCATTTTTTAAGCACAATAAAAGTAAAAAAAAATTTTGATATTTAAGAAAAAGTATATTTTTAGATTTACTAAATTGAAACTAGGAAGATGAAACCTTTTAAAACTTACAAGCGCTGAAACGATAAATGATTTAGTTTTGAAAAATATATTCTCTCATTTTATTTCTCTTTTTTAGTGACGTTTAAATGTAAAACGATAGAGTTTTTATACAAGTTAATATACAAATATACATAAGTCAAGATATTGCATACTTGTTTTATATTAATAAAATATTTTATAAATTTTAAAGGGCAGTTCTACCCAGCTCAACATTACTCATTTATATCAGAATAAAAACTCAAACGATGTTTTAGTTTTTTAAAATTATCATAACGTTTGGTAACAAAAAATCATAGTTTTATAGTATAAAACACTAAGTAAATTAATCTTTATAACAAAACCTTTGAAGATTTTTAAAATATTACAAATAAAAACTAATCTAAATCTTTATGTTTTAAATAACTAAAGCTACATTTAGTGTTTTTTAAGTTTTACCACATACTTATATGTAAAATTTATGCTTAAATTTTTTTAACAATTATTTATGCAAAGCTTATATCAGGTGTACAGAACATTACTTAATTTTGTATTACAATTTTTTCAACTAGCATAAAAACATAATCTGCTTGTTCAACTTTTTTTTTTACCAAACTTTTTTTTACTTCGTATATTGATATAAGTAACAGTATTTAACAGTATTAAGGATATTTTTGTATAAAGAAAATCATAAGAATAAATCAAAGTGTTTTACTTTTGGATTTATGTGAATAATGAGTATTTTTATTTTACTTATAAAGTAATGCACACACATAAATGCAAGCAATCATTCTGTTTACAAATTTTTTTCTCAATATGAAAAATGAAAATGCAACGTGTAACAACTTACTATTGGGTTTTGACGATGAGAATTTTAGTTTAAACTACTACACCTTATTTAAAATATCAGTTATATAATGGAGAAATTGGATAAACTTGTTTTTTAACTAAGTAATAAACAATAATTAAACATTCAATTTAAATTTAAAAGACTAAACCTTAATATTTCTGAAAACTAAACTACTTAGGAAAAATGAATGAGAAAACAAGTAATAATTTTTTGTAACTTAATAATAACTGTATGTAAATTTTATAATCGTCATTAATATTATAAAATTTCATGTTTCCTTTATATTTAATAAAAAAAGTTTTTTTAGCAATGTATTTCTATAAAAAGTCGTATCTGTTTTGTTTTAGCAATTGTTCTATTGTTTCTTAAGAATGTTAATCAATAACAGTTAGCAGTATACATTTTTAATAAACTTATTTATATTGTAAGTCAGTAACAAAGTTATTTCAAATTGCTACGCTTTAAATATGTATAGCAAAATAAATCACAATTTAACAATTATTTAAACTAATCAATCATACAACTTTTAATTTTCTTTAAACAACATTGTTTAGCTTGCTTTCAAAAAGTTTTTTTTTCTTTTAACATTTATAAATAAAATACGAGGTAATGCTTGACGATAATAAGTTTACATTCGACAAAAAATATAAAAACCTTTAACGACATTAAGTGCAAAATAAACGTAATTAACTATTCAAAGATATTACAGTCTTTAAAGTTTTGGTTATAATTAACATTAATTTAGCTTAAAAGAAATTTCACTAAATAAATTTGTTGCAGTTATTTAATTTTTTCAATAAATAAGAATTTTATTAATGTATACGATTAAGGATTGAAAATTAATAATGTTTATTACATTAAGTTTTCTATTGATTACAAATTTGTTAAAAAAAACTTTTACACTTAAAACAAGTTAATTGAACACTAATTATTTAAATTCTTATCATTTTTAACCACAATAAAACTAAAACTAACTATTTTTAATATTTAAGAATAAGTATGTATTTAGATTTTACTAAATTGACACTAGAAAGATGAAACTTTTTAAAACTTACAAGCGCTTAAACGATAAATGGTTTAGTTTAGAAAAATATATTCTCTCATTTTATTTCTCTTTTTTAGTGACGTTTAAATGTAAAGCGATAGAGTTTCTATATAAGTTAATATATAAATATACATAAGTAAAAATATTGCATACTTGTTTAATATTAATAAAATATTTAAAAAATTTAAAGGGCAGTTCTACACAGCTCAACATTACTCATTTTATATTAGATTAAAAGCTCAAACAATGTTTTAGTTTTTAAAAATTATTATAACGTTTGGTAATAAAAGATCATAGTTTTATAGTATAAAATACTAAACAAATCAATCTTTATAACAAAACCTTTAAAGATTTTTTAAATATTACAAATAAAAACTAATCAAAATTTTTACTTTTTAAATCACTAAAACTATATTTAGTGTTTTTAAGTTTTACCACATACTTATATGTAAAAATTATGCTTAAATTTTTTCAACAATTATTTATGCAAAGCTTATATTGGATCTACAGAACATTACTTAAATTTGTATAAAATTTTTTTAACTAGCATAGAAAACATAATCTGCTTGTTCAATTTTTTTTTAACCATACTTTTTTTTACTTCGTATATTGATATAAGTAACAGTATTTAACAGTAATAAGGATATTTTTGTATAAAGAAAATCGTAAGAATAAATTAAACTGTTTTACTTTTGAAATTATGTAAATAATAAGTATTTATATTTTAATTTTAAAGTAATGCACACACATAAATGCAAGCAATCATTCTGTTAACAAACTTTTTTCTCAATAAGAAAATAAAAAATGCAACGTGTAACAACTTACTATTGGGTTTTGACGATGAGAATTTTAGTTTAAACTACTACACCTTATTTAAAATATCAGTTAAATAATAGAGAAACTGGATACACTTGTTTTTTAACTAACTAATAAACAATAATTAAACATCTAATTAGAATTTAAAAGACTAAACCTTAATATTTCTGAAAACTAAACTACTTAAGAAAAAATAAATGGGAAAACAAGTAATAATTTTTTGTAACTTTTTAATAAATGTATATAAAATTTATAATAGTCTTTAAATTTTTAAAATTTTATGTTTTCTTTATAATTAAAAAAAAAATTTTTTTAGCAATGTATTTCTATTAAAAGTCGTATCTGTTTTGTTTTAGCAATTTTTCTATTGATTCCTAACAATGTTAATCAATAACAGTTAGCAGTATACATTTTTAATAAACTTATTTATATTGTAAGTCAGCTACAAAGTAATTTTCAAATTGCTACGCTTTAAATATGTATAGCAAAATAAATCACAATTTAACAATTATTTAAACTAATCAATCATACAACTTTTAATTTTTCTTTTAACAATAATGTTAAGCTTGCTTTAATTTTTTTTTTGTTTTAAAATTTTTATATACATACGAGGTAATGCTTGACTATAATAAGTCTACATTCGTCAAAAAAAATTAGAACCTTTAACGACATTAAGTGCAAAACAAACGTAATTATCTATTTAAAGATATTACAATCTTTAAAGCAGGGTTTCCCAAACTCATTTACTAAATCGCCCCCTTTTCAGTAACTTGAAAAAAAAATCGCCCTCCACGATTTTACAAAGTAGTTTTTCTTTTGATTACAAACTTTTAAGCTAAAAAAAGCTGTGTTCAAAATGTAATTTAGTCTTGTACTTCTTATGCACGCACTTTTGTCTTTAAAGTAGTTTACAGGGCTTGAGAAAATATTTTACAGTTATTTTCTTAGAAGCCCAGTAAAGTGTATTAAAATACTAAATTATTAAAAAGCCTTGAGTAATCTGTAATCAATCCTGTTTAAATATGATCTGTTATGAAACTATTGAAACTTTTAGGTCAGTGGTGGACAACTTTTGTAGTCAGCAATTCTTTTGTGAATTACAGTCAGTTGGACAAATTTCGAATTTTTTTTGTTTATATTTAAATTTAAAACATTTCGCTTAACCCTGATATTTTAAAATAGCAAAATTATTTATAAAAGTTTTGAACAACTTAAAATTTCAACTGCTAAAGTATTAAAATTTAATTATATGCGATTATATAATGCACAACAAAAACTGCAAACTCATATTTGTGCGATAACTTTGTCTCATCACAGGAAACATCACCAAAACTGAGAAAATTCTTTTCGATGCTATTTTAAGCTTAGTCAAAAGAAAATTTATAGTCGCGTCGAACGACTTTCAAATTAACCGATCTGAATAGACCTAGAAACTGTATAATATATAAAATGCGTTTGAATTTATACAAGAATTGTAAGCTAATGTTCGTGCGACATTTTTGTGACGTCAACAGGTTACAACGCATTTTAAGCGGTAATTTACATCGGAGTTTTTTTACTTAAATTCATAGATATTATGATAAAAAAAACGTTTAAGTTGTCTGAATAATTATTCTGAAATAAAATGCCTACCAAAATAAAAAAATTCAAAATGCTCAGTTTAATCAAATTGTATATATATATAACTTTTGGACATTTATAAATTTAAATTTTGATTTTTTTTATTGTTGCATAAAGCTATAGTTTTGTTTGTACATTTTTTGAAAATTATTATTTGTAAAGAAAAAAGTTTGAGAATATTGTACTGTTGTTTAATAATGTAAACAATATTTTGAAAATGCATAAAATCTTTAAATTTTTGTAGGTTAAATAAACAATTGTTGTAATTCCCTAAAAACATACAACTGTACTGTATTTAATAATACAAAAAAAACTGTAGTTAGAGTAAATATTTTGCTTATAAATGTTTCGTTTATTTAAAGTATATTTTTAACTGTAGTTTAAACTTAAAGATTTTATTAACAAGTTTTAACCTGATTTAAATCATATATTACACGGTATAAGTCACAAAAATGAATTTTTGTATAATTAAATTTATTATTTTTCATAACTAACTAGATTTGTTTAATTTAAGTTTAAAAACTTAATAAAACTAGTTTCAATATTCTCTATAAACATTCTTATTTGAAGTAGTGAAATAAAAAATTTTCGAAAGTAAAATTTTAAAAACTAATTAAAATAAATGGTTAAAACGCTTAGTTTAAAGAATTAATAAAACAATAAAGTATTGAAAACTTTTTTTTAGATAAATAAAGTTTATTATTTCCGATGACTTTTAGATAAAATGAAAATGCCTATATAGATATATAGGTTATATTTTTTACCACTGTATAATGTTAAAAAATAAATGTTGGTACATCACCATTAAAAACTTGTAAACAAATAATGTTTAACGGAAAATAACTAAATAAATAAACAAATGTTTTTATGTTTTTATTTAACTATGAATATGAAATACTAGACTCACAAATAAAATAAAAGAAAATAAATTTATTTTCGCTAAAGGTTATAAAAAAGGAATATTTTCGAACAATTTGTTGAAGCTTATCAATAAACATTTTGTTTTACTTTTTTTTGTCGTTTAAAACTAAAAAGTAATCAGTTTTATTATTAATGTTGGTAATTCAATTACTAAACTTTACAGTTGACAAAACAGCTTTTTACGAACAAATAAAATTAAAAAAAAAACGAATAGAGTTTAAAAAAGAGATTAGAAATATTAGAAACCAGAAGACATAGAAATAAATATTTGACTATCGATTACGACTCATAAAATAATGCAGATTTCTAGAAGTCAATGCATTAAAAACTTATTAACTATAATTTCAGTAATATTTTCTTTATTAATTTAACTTCAGTAAAAAATAATTCTGTCAGTAATAAAAAATAAAGATGATAACATCTTTGTTATTAACGTTATATTACTTTTTAATTATATTTTAAAGTAATTTTTTTCTAATATACAAATGCATTAAAATATTGCAAAATTAATAATAACTTACTGACGTCACTAAATATTTTTGCAAACATCAGCTCATGATTTTTCGAAAAATTTAAACGCATTTTTATCAAATAAGACCTTTAGTCATTTGACTTATATTGTTAAGAGATTTGAAAGTCGTTAAACACGACTACAAAATATTTCAAATGATAAGTTAGATTATTTAAAGATATTGATTTATCAATGATAAAAGATCATCTTTAGTCAGTTTTACTTAAGTTTGTATTGTTTTACAATTTGTATAAAATGTCTACTTTAGTTCTCAACCCATGTTTATAACCGGTAGTCGGTACAATAGTTTGTGAAAAAACTTTATATTACATTCGTGTTGTACGACTTAAAAATACGAATTAACCGAAGAGATGATATTTATAAATTTCGTACGTATATATAAATAAAAATCAAATGAGTATTTGTAATTATATAACAATAACGCAATAAATAACAAAAATTACAGGTAAAATATAGAGAGCTAAAGTGTTCTTGTACAGCCCATAGTTTGAATCTTGTATTATTTAGTGGAAATTTTAGCACAATTTAATAAAGTTTTTGAAAGCTCAGATTAATATGTGACAACAAATACAGTTATTCATTATATTTTAATAATGTTTATTTACACCATTAAAGCCAAATTATTTCATAAAAATACCGATTTGAAAACCAAAATTTCTAAAACAAGGTTGAGTAGTTTTTTTTAAAAGTAAATGTATAGTTTAACTTAATTTGATCACCTAAGAATAGTTACTGCATAGTTTGTGAGTTGAGTTTAATGACAATGTTTAAGACTAAGATGTACTAAATACTCCTATATTTTAATTAATTATTATCTTTTTTTTGGTAAAAAATATTTTCAAAATAAGTTTTGCTTAAAAAGCTCGTCAGTATTTAAAAATACTAATAATTTATGTTTGAGTTTTTTGAAAAATTATGCCTGTATTCTTAGTGGTAATACTTTAATTTTAACCTACAAAAAAGTGTTTAATTTGTATAGTATATTTAAAAAAATTTAATATATTTGAAATCTTTTATAGTTACGTTACTACTTTATTTACTTTAATTTGTAATTTAAAAATATCTTAGCTGGTTCTGTACTTTATTTCTTTCTAAATAATATTAAGTTTAATTTTACAACTCAACTTAACTAAACTAAAAACCTTAATGTCTATTACACTAGCACAAAAAAGTAATTTACAGTGTAATTAAACGATTTAAAAATTAGCACAGAACAAGAAAGATTCAAATACTCGATTATATTTAAAATGCGATACTATTTTTATGACAACTAAAATTTGATGTTTGTTTAATTTTAATTTTTATTTCTAATTCAAATTATACTAGATTTAAAGTTTAAAAAAACATAACTTTGTGAAGTTTAATAGCTAACAAAATACAAATATGTTTTGATGCTTGAAGCAAATAGTTTAAATAAAAATGTGCCTAAATTTATACGAAAACTAAGAGTAGATGATTATGCGACATTTTAATGACAATTTTAATCAAACTAACTTAAAAATATTGCCTAAACACTTTAAAACTTATTACATTAGAAACATTTTATTTATAATGAGAAAAATTCATACGAGAATAAACTCTGTAATTACTTTAATGATACGAAGTTGATATATAGTCGCGTTGAACGACTGACAAATTGACCTTGCTGTAAAGTTAATTGAAATACTCTCATAATAAAAATGCGTTTGAATTTATATGAATTCTGAAAGCTGACGTTTGTGTGATGACGTCAGCAGGTTACGTTAATTTAATAATTTATTTTTTTTTTATTTCACTAACTTTATTAATAAAGTTTTTTATTTTAATTGTTAATTGCGTCAAAAATTTTAAAATTTTTTTCAAGTTATTAATAATAATTATAAAAAAAAATAAATCAGCTTAAGATTAGTTAAATTGTTAGGTATTTTCTTATTATTAAAATAAAATAAATCATTAATTAACATTGTTGATCAAATAACAAAAAAAAGTTCAAATTTAAATGAGCAGTATATATTAAACCATTATTTTAATATGGTTAAATTAAATGATTTAATTTCTAGCTTAAGATTTTTTTTTACTTAAAAATTAAAAAGAGTTTAATGTTGACAGCTAAAAAAAATTAATACAAAATATATTAAAGTTATGAAACTAATAGTAAATTAAAACAAAACAATTTCTATTTTTTTAAACAGTTTAACGATTATTAAAATACTTAGTCTAAAATTTTGTATGTAAATAATGATAAAATTTTCAAATACTTTAATTATTGAACTAACACATATTAACAAATATTTTATAAATGAAAACTAATTAAAGTTTAAAGAAACTTTACGGCATATATTTCTATTAATTAATGCCTGATATAACATATAAATAAAACGTTTAATTTTGAAAAAAAAAAAATTTAATAATATATTTTTTTAAACTTTGGTTTAATTATAAAAAGTTTTGCTTAATTTCTATAATTTTTTATGTTCAATACTAATCAAAAAAAAATATATATTTGTTATAAGTGTCAAATAACCACGAAGAAACCTTAGCAATAAAACGTTCTTACTTTTGCATGAAGAAGCATTTTTTGCACGAAGACACTTTTGCACATAATCAAATATAAAACTTAAAGTCTAAAGAAAATATAAAGCGTTCGGTTATCAAAAACGTTGACAATACCAACAATAACTATATCAACACAACAGAATTTTCAAACCTATAAGAAGTACAATAAGGTAAATAATAAATTTATAAGGTTTTAATAAATAAACGATTTAAGTTATTTTTGTATTTTGATTCATTTAACTATATGACTTGCGTGTTTTATTTAAAAATTTGTAATATGTTAAAAACTATGAAGTGAATTACTAACAATAGTTCCATTTGTATATCTACTTGAAATTTATACAGTTTCATTTGTTTAAAAGTTCTAAGGGCTTAACTTAAAGCGTGCAAGTATAAATACTGTTAGTTAATTATCTAAGAAGAATTGAATTATAGAAAATTAATTAAAAGCTTATCGAAAATAGTTCAAATAACATTATTTGATGCTGTTACATTATTCAATCTAAATTCTTTATTTTGGATTTTTTTAAAATTATTAATATTAGAAAAAACTTTTAGTTTTTACTAATTTAGTTTTTTACTTGATAATTTAAGAAATATGAATTTAAACATATTTTTTTGTTAATTTAAATTTTATTCTGTGATATCAATACTTATAGTGAAAGTTAATTAGAAATATAAATAACTACTCTAACCTTATACTAACGTTTTTTGAATCAACTATAAGCACTATGTAGTCTAAACTATTATAATAGTTTTAATTGTCTTTAAAAAACTAGTTGTTTAAACTTATTAGCCATACCAATGTTTTTTATATTTAAATTAATAAAAACACTTTATCTAATAAAATTGAATACTATCACAGTATAAGTAGTTTTAATGTACTAATAAATTTACTAATTTTTAAACAAACTAGATTAAGTTTAAATATACTAACTTAATATATGTATTATACATACAACGTATAAACTTAATTTTAATAACTTTTAAAATAGGTTATATTAATCAAACTTTATAAGCTTTCATAATACTTTTGTATACTTATACAAAAAAAAAAATAAGTGACGTCAATTGTGTATTCCCTCAAACAATAGCGTTTTATTTTTTTATATATTTGTGTATTGTTATGATCCGTGGGTTCTGTAGTTTAGCTTATTTTTAAGTCATTAAACACGACTGTAATTCTAACTGGTTATTATTAGTTAATATATAACATATTATCATAAAAAAAGTTATGTATGTTTATATCAAATAAAGTTTTATTAAAATATTCAAACAATTAAAAACGAGCTATTACAACTTCAGAAGTAACATACAAAGATATTTTCAAAAAGGTATTATATTATGTTCAAGTAATAACTGATATTTTTATTAAAGTAAAACTTAAAATTAACAATTTTTAGTTTTTATTGTTATTACTTTAAAAATAATTACTGATGCTAAGTTTATTTTTAAATAATTTTAGTTATTTATTTTAGACTGCGAATTTCATTAAAAAATTCTTAACCAGAGTTATTTTAATCATACTTTTTAAAATAAAAATATTTTGTATAAATGGATTTTCTTAATAATTAGATAACTTTATTTAATTCTTAAATTTTATCCTAAACAATCTTCAAAAAATAATCTAGTTCATAAGTTAATACACAGTGGAACACAACTGTTCAAATTCAAACAATTCAAACTCTTATTTTCTAAACGAGAACAACTTAAAAAGTAGTAAAAGTTTAAAAGAAAAGCATGCTTGTATAATTAGGGAATACGTAAAATATGCACAAAGACACTTTTGCACAAAGGGTCACTATTGCACGAAGAAACTGTTGCTCAGGTTAAAAAATTATTTAATTTTTTATAAATTTTTACCTTTTTTTAAATTTTTTTTTTAACTGCTGTTACCCTGAACCCTTACCCTCGGTCGTTTTTTTTTAATTTGTTAAATTTGTTTTTTTGAAGTCTTTTAAAAATAATTTTATTTGGTCATATAATTTTTTTAATATCAATGTTACCCTTAACCCTTACTCTCGGTTGATATTTATTTCTTCGTTTTATAATTATGTTTTTTTTTGTATAGAAATGATCTTTTTTACCAAAAGTATTGTTTGCATATTTTATCCGTTCTCCAATTAGAAATTCCTACAGTGTAAAAGTCGTCATTGTGTTAAATTGAATTCTTGTGCAAAACTGACGGCAGGCAAAAAGGTCTTCGTGCAATAGTTTCCCTATGTGCAGATTTGACTGCTACTCGTTTGACTGATATATACAGCCTTTTTATTTCGCATTTTATTATATCTATAGCACAGTTTAAATTATTTCTGTGGTTATGTTTAAATTATTTATGTGGTTAAGTTATATCTAGGACAAATTTTGGTATGTTTTAATTTTAAATATTTATTTAAATACCTTTATAATATGTTTTTATCTTTTTTTTAACTATCATAATCTTAAATATTACACCTACATCTGCTTTTTTACAAATATGTATTTTTTTTAAGCTGTAGACCTTTAAACTTCATTTAAGTGTTGTATTAGTAAAGTTCATTGGTTATAGTTAACATTCAATTCGCTTAACAGAAATTTAACTAAACAAACTTGTTGCAGATATTTACTTTTTTATTAAAAACTAATTTATTCACCATTTACTTTTAACGGTTATAAAGAAATAATCTAAACTATATCTTAACTTTTTGTTATTGATTCGTGAAAAAATTAAAATTATTTTATTGTATAAGTCAACGTTTTATCTTAAACATATTTTTATGATTTTACTTGCTTTGAAAAACATCTTCAATGATTAAACTATACTAATAAACGGTAGAATTAAATATAAAACATATAAATATGTAGCAAAAGCTTACTTTTATTCAGTATATAAACATAATAGTATTCATTAAAAACAATATAAAAAAATTTATCAAAAGATATGAAAAATAAAAATATGATACAATTGTTGTATAAAGGTTTATAAAACTTTACTAACTTAATGACGTCAAAATTTTTCCCCCTCATCATAAATTTACTATTTTAGTAAATATGAAAAAAGAAATACTACATTTTGTATTTGAAATATAGTTGTATTTTTAAGTCGTAAAATCTAAATGGTTTTATCAAATCTAGTACAGAATGTAAAATATAAAATGCTAGAGTACGAAATTAACGAAATACTTAAATAGGGTCAAAAATCTTCTTTACTATCAAATGATAATATTTAGTTTCTACTTATATATATAAATAAGAATCAATGAAAATAAATAACTTAAATACAGTTAAAGACCATTTCTTTCAAACTATTAAAAAATTAAGTTTTATATACATAAAATTTAGTTAAAATTTACATTGAAATTAATTATACTAGCTCTATGTTAATTAGTACAAAATTATTTAAAATAACTGAGGCTTATATTGTAATGAAAATAAGCTAAGAAGTTAAAAAAGTAATTATTAAGTTATTTTAGTTTAAAACAGAATAAAATTATTTTATTAAATTTTTAGATAGTATCTCAAAATAGGTTATTCCTTAACAACTTTTAACTTTTACAGCCAAAATTAAACTAAATTATTTGAAATAAATTTTATATTTTTATGATGACGGTTAGATTTACATATAAAGAACTTTACTTTCATAAAAAGTGGTTGAACAAATTTTTAACTTTAATAAGGTTTGTCAAATTCACTAGTTTATAATTACGTAACTTAGTGACGTAATTAACATTTTTAAGTATTAACACTTTTTTAAATGTTTTATTTAATTATGGTAAATATAGAAAAACGAGTTTATTTTATCATATATCAGTTCTTTAAATTCATTTTTTTGTGTATTTCTAATTTAGCTTATAATTTTGACTTTTCAAACTGAAATGAATTGATTTACAGAAACGACCTAGGTTATGTTTATTTATTAAACATATAAAACATCAATTACAAAAAACAAAATTTTATTAATTATTTTTATTTTTTGTGGATACAGTGCTTCCTCGCTAATCCGGCCAAGTGGGGCAAGAATTTTTGAAAATACGTCCGGATTTGACTTTGGCCGGATAAGTACAAAATATCGCTTTTTTACAAGTTATCTACGCCTCCCTCTACTTTTTTTGCCGTTTTAGCAGCTCCAATTAGTCCCAGCTCCTCCTTTTCGGCTTTAAACTTTTTGAACTTTTCTTCGCCTCTCAAAATGTCATTTAAAGTTGACTTTCCAATGTTAAACTGGCTCATTATAACAGCTTTAGGCACATTATTGTTTGCTATTTCGCAAATTTTTAAATATATTATTTTAGTTTTTACCAACTTGCTAGTGGACTTTGAAAAACTGTTGCTAAACCTTTAAAATTAAACATTTAAAAATATAAGAGATTTTTTGTTTAAAATTATTGTTTTAAACTTGCTGCAAGCTTTAACTACAACTTAAAAAGTTTTAAAGATAATTATTCTTACTGTATTTTAAATTGACATCAAATTCTTCCAGTTTCATAGCTACAAAATATCAAATTATCGAAATCTTTTAACGACACCAAACAACTATTACTATACTAGTTGTTTTATTTTACTTCGGTTGGTTTTATAAATTTATTTGACATAATTCTATTTAACAATTTTCTCCAACTCGTTTTGTATTATTTTAACGGTTGTAGTCCGTGCATAATTTGTACTTGTTAATCTGTTTATTGGTCGTTCCCGTGTCAT
Source organism: Thalia democratica (assembly GCF_965202585.1). NCBI lineage: Eukaryota > Metazoa > Chordata > Thaliacea > Salpida > Salpidae > Thalia > Thalia democratica. Next base: position 83,425,662 of record NC_139167.1, read on the forward strand.
GCACGGAATATGTATATAAAAAAAAGTCATTTGCTATCTGATTGCTTTTTTTGTAAATATGAAGCTAGTCATAAAAAATATATAGGTGTTTATCACAAAGTATGTTAGTATAAAAAACAAACGCAAAATTTGTTCTCAAATTTTTAATAAAACTAAAATAAGCAAAGTTTTAGTCGTTTGCACGACTTATAAATAAAAATCAAAAGACCGCTGCGCCTATTGTATACTGCATCTGAATACATAATAAACTTTTGTACTGGTGTTTGTGAGAATGATTTAGTTATTGTTACATTGTAATTACTTGACGTCAGTTGGCAACGCCCAACAAATACCGACTTAGATATCAAGTATTAATCTTTAATTCTTGAATACAAAATTACCTAAGAACTAAACAATAATTTTAAGTCAAACAAACGACTAAGATACAGTTTAGGTACCATAAGCTACGAAACTAGTTAACTAGAAATTGTAAGTAAGTCTTCATAATTAATTTCCACATTAATTTAATAACTTTGTATGTATATAAATTCAGTTTTAAAATTATCATTTCAATGGTCGTTACTTAACGTTACTTTAAGACTTTTCAACTTAAACATTAAGTATTAGTATAGAAATCGAAAAAAATCAGATATTAAAAACTGAATTGTGTTCATCCGTCGTTCATACGACTAAAACACACTTCTAATTTTAAAGTTTGTACTTAAATTAGTTATCAACCGGATCTGTTTGTATGTTTTTATATTCAAACAGTTTCTAAAGAAATCATTGTTTATTATATAGTTAGATTTTTTTTAGATAAAATATAATGTAATCATTATCATAAAAAATAAATTAAGTTCCTTATTTTGTAATCCATTGTAACATTTATTTTTCACAAGTTACAAGTCAGACAAGTTACAAAATTCAAGTTTAGTTGTATAAAAAGCTTGATATTTAACATTTAAGCGGAGATTTCATAAGCGTAGATTTTTTTTTACAATGTTCTTCTTAAAGTTCAACTAAATTCACTAGGCAAAGACAATGTTTTTTTTTTATAAAATATTTGTTTTAAACAATTTTTACAACTTATGATTATATAATAACAAAGTATAATAAGTTTATTCTCTATTGAAACAGCATAAAATGTAAAACATTTATGATCCGGCTGGATCAAAAATAAAGAAATAAGACCTTGATCCGAATCTGCTATACTTTCATTCAAAAAAATGAATCGAATCCAAATTTAAGAATAAGATCTAAATCCCATTTTAACGATCGACCGACGGAGAGTTATTACTTATATTTATTGTACTTTTATATGCGTACCTGGCTATTATCTGACTCCGTGGTTCTAATAATATCAGTGATGTTACTTTAATGTTTAGAAATGACTAAGCTAAGTTATTCAGCTAAGTCGATTTAATGAATTGCGAACTAAATTTACACTATCTTTTAAGCTTAGCCTAATTAATTAGTTAGATTGTTAGAATGCTTAACTAATTGTATATAAAGGAATCGAGTCTAGATACACAAAGCTGTATTACAATGAATAGAAAATGCGATTACACATAATAACAAAATATACTAATAAACTACTTCAATTCAAAAGTTCATAAAAAACAGTCGCTTTCGTACAAAAAGTCCAAGGCGAAGACAACCTTTTAAGCACGGTATGTTATTATTACAAGCTAAAAACTAACTGGCCAAAAAACTAGCGCTTTACTGAATTTAAGCGTTTTTATCTTTGAGAGAAAAGGATGAAAAGAACAGTGCTAGTTGTTAAATTAAAAAAATCTCGATCTAGCAGGATCTTGAATAGCGGATCTTATAGATCACCTGATTTTAGAGATTTAAAAGATCTTTAAATTTCATTGTTTTTACTATTAATATTTTTTATTAAGTATTATTAACACTTATACTAGTTTATATTAGCAACAATAAACTTCAAAATATTAAATTTAATTATTTATTTTACTACATTAGTTTTTTATATACATATACGAAAAAAAACTAGATCATCAAGAAACTTTAATTAAAAATAAAACTCAATAATTAAATTTTAAATGCGGTTTGAAAAATGCATTACAATTTTTGAAAATTATTTTTTACATTTTCTATCACATACGAAAAAATTAAACAAATAAACTTAACATATACTATTTTAAAATTCATGTTTATTTAATATAAAAGGTCAACATCAATTTTTACACTGAATTTTATTGTTGCTAATATAAAATAGTATAATGGTTAATAAAACTTAATAAAAAATGTATACTATTTACAGTCGCGTTGTACGACTTAAAATTTGAAAAAAATGAATACTGCGCCGTTTCATGAGCTTTATAATAATTTATACTGCTGTAGTGAACTGGAGTTTGTTAAAAACATTAATGACGTAGATAAGTTGGTAGTATGATTTTGACTAAGAAAGATTTTAAAGCAACTAATATCTACTTAGTTATATAGTCTAAGACAAGGGTCAGCAAACTCCGGCCCGCAGACCAAATGTGGCCCTTAAAGCAAAAATCTGCGGCCAGCAAGATAATTTTTAGCTGAAAACATACTTTTTTTAAATACAAAAAATAAAATTTTTTGTAATAAAAACTTAGAATTAGGCTCATAGTTTAATAAATATTCTCTGCTAGTGCTTTAGTGTTGCTTATTTTATCATTTTTGGTTTAAAACAGTACTTTTGCAGTGATCATTAAAATGATATCAAAATAAGTGCGGCCCTCGAAGACTTTTTTTCTAAATAGTGCGGCCCGCGAGCAACTATTTCTACGAAAATTTGCCCGCGAGTCACTAAAGGCTGCCGACCCCTGGTCTAAGATAATCTACTAAGTTTTAAGTTTATATTCTTTAAAACTAATTGTTGTTTCAAATAAATTTATTTTTATAGGAAATCTTTTGAAAATATTCTAGATAATATAAACTCAAGAAAAACTTTCATTAGATAAAAGTTATACGTATTCTGTACTACAAAACTTAAATCATCGCATTCAGTCTAAATTACCAAATTTTATATGCAAAATAACAATAACATAAGCTTAATTATTATAAAATAACAATTTTAAAATCAAATAATAGTGTAAATAACAAAAGCACTTCTGCATTATATTATGCCTTTTACTTTTAATTTGTCATTTATATCATGCATGCAAAAGACTATTATTAAAAAATTAAAGTCGGATGATATCAAAACCTATGTGATATATTAAGTAGAGTTCATTTAAAATTACTAAGTAATATTAAAGTAGTTTTAGTATATGTCGTCTGCGCAATATTTAACTAAGATTAAAGTAAAACTTTTGTTTTGACTCTAAGTTTACTTAAATCTTCAGTATTCTTTATATAGTATATTATTAAACAATATTAAAAATAAAGCAATAAAATATTTAATATATTTAGGTTTCAAAGGTTTCGGTGATAAAAAATAGTTTTGTCAATTTTTAAACAACAATAACTGTATATAGAAATTATACCTCTTCAATTGCCTTAACAGTATACTAAATGACATAACACGTGGTATAATAAAAACTAGTTTTATGTTTTTAGATAGGTAAGTTATCGGTATGGTGATATATAAAACAAAGAAAAGTGTTATTTGATAAGTATTTTAAGTAGTTACGTTCCTAATTTTTTCCACTTATACCTTTAATTGTATTTTTCAACTTAATCAAAAAATAATAATTTATACTACTAATAAAACTTTGTAAAAAGAAACCTATACAATAAATGACTAAATAATTTAAAATTTAAGTCGCATTGAACGATTTATAAATTCATTTCTTTCAAAATGTTACTATTTCGAAATTCCTAGTTTTATTATATTTTATATAAAATGAAAAAAATTGTTTTAAAAGTTAATGACGTCGGAAATTAGTTTTCAGTTATTGAAAAAAGTCATAATAATTTGTAGGCACTTTCTTATTTTTACGATAGTATGTATAGTTTAAAACAGAAACTACAATATTAACAGCAAATTAAAAAAAAATATTAATTCAATATATCGAACATAAAAACTATCAAACTATTCTTAATTACAGTAATGAAGTAATTTAGCAAAGTTATGCAGTATAAAGACATTAGTTTAAAATAAATGGGTAATATAATTAGATAAAAAATAGATTTAATTAGCAGTTATTGTTGTTCTAAAGAGCAAATACATAAACTAAACTAAACAAACAAATCTTTAACTGCAATTTGAGTTATGCTTTCTGTTTATTTTATTCGGTCTTATTTAACTTTTAAACTTATTTTAAATACTTCATGACTGATGTAAGAGACAAATGTCAAGCTAAAAAAATTTGTCTCATAATCATTAAGTCTAATTAAATATATAACTCATCTGCATTCTTGGTGTACCTTGTATACTGCATATGACGTGTTATAATAGTCACCATACCTTAGTTTAATAGTTTTTAGCTGTAATGAATAATTATAATAGTTGCTTAATGTGATATGTTTTTATAAATATTCTAGAACAATTTCCTAGTCAGTATTGTAAAACTTCTGTTTAAAAAAATCAAAAGTGGCTAAACATATTTAATATTCAATACTTTAAGTAATTTTAAAATAAAATTAGTACATACAACGTTTTAGTTTGGTTATTGCCAATATTCTTAAAGCTTTTAAAAGTAGTAAGCTAGCTTATTTGTTCACATAATCATAGCCTGAACAATATTTATAATCTGTACTAGACTTGTTAAAAATATATATTAATTACAATCGCGTATGTTGACTTAAAAAATAAAAGTTATGGAGCTATTGGTGATTTCAAAAACTACATAATATTGTTTACAGCTAAAGTGACATGTAGTTTGTAAAGAACATTGATTGAAAAAATAAATTAGTAGTATGTTTTTAGGTAAGTTCAGAAAGTTTTGTGAAACTAGTTTGTCAGTTTTTTAATAGCTTTTGGAAAGTACACTTAAAAAAAGATTTTAAACAATACCGATAAAATCTAAGATGTTCTTAGTAACGAAAAAACATAAATAAATAAATATGCTTCTCCTGAAGGGTTGTGATCCGATAAAAAACAGAAACAATAAAAAGTTAAATAAAGTTAAAAAATTGATAAAACAAAATGATTGTCGAAGATCGCTACAATTATATTAACAATTGTAATTAATATTTTTACATAAATTTTAATTTCGATTCTTTTGCAAGTTTAGTTCAGGGTGCAGTTGAAGTTGTATGACACACCTGAAAAACCTTTAAAAATAAAACTTTAAATTTTATTTGAATGATTTTGTGTACCAGTCGTTGTTTAGGCATAATTGTTAAATGAAGTTAAATCTAGTGACACAAGTAAGGTTTTTAAGGTTTTAAAACATTTTTTTGTCCTAATAATAACGTTTGTATTATATAGTAATTACTATAAATTATATTGTTAATTTTAGTATAGTTTGATTCGAATTGTTATAAAGTTTATGCAATTTAATAACAAACAACTTACTTATTAGCTAAAATTGACGTCTAAAACAGTGTTTGTATAAGTAAAAATTGTTCTATTATAGCAATATTCTGGAAAGTGATTATAATGTCTTTTTTTTAAGATATCTTATTGAAGAATTTGTTTTATTTTTGAAAAACATGGTTAACTTTTACTATTATAAATCTTTTCAATAATGAGAGAGTTATTAAAAATTAAAATCGAAAAAAAAAAAAGTTAAACGCATTATTAGTTAAGAAATAGTTTTATGAGTTTTATTTTCTATAGTTTAGGCAATATAATGTCTAAGTCTTCCAAACTTAAAGGTAAATGTTTTTTTATAATTTAATTACAAGCTTTGATAGTTTTTGGGTACCGATAATATAAAAAAAAACTTTTAAAGCAAATTTAAAAACTAATTAAATTAATGCCTACATTTCAAGATGGTGAAATTCAAAAAACTAATTCTTTAAAAAAATATAAAACTAAAGACTACTGTTTAAAGTATAATTTTTCTAAAGTCAATTGCTTTTACCTCAGATAGTCAAGCTTTGTAACATATAGAACACTTGCCTTTAAGCAAATAAAATTTAAATAATAGCTAGTAACTAAATCATGTTGTAAAAATAATTTTATAGTTAATAAAGTTGTTTGAAATTAAGTTTTCCGATCATTGGCATTTCTACTTCAGTAAAGCAAAGTGCATTATATTTTCAAAATAAAAAATACTTTACAGCACAAGCTAAACACCAAAAACATTAAGGCATATATCAAACGACAGTAAAACAATAAAAGCAAAAGCTTCTAGAGTCTAATTATGTTAAAAACTGTGTATAAAAAACTGTTTATCATTAACACAGAAAAGGTTAAATTAAAACAAAGTTTATTTTCACGTGACTGATGTATGAGATCAATGACACGCTTAAAACTGTTAATTAAATAATGGGTATACATTGTAATATAGTTTCTATATATGATCAGAAATTAAACTTAGTCTTTTGTGTTTTTATACATATGACATCAATGGAATGTTTATGATAAGTTTATAAACTAAAGAAAATAATATATTTTAAGTCTGTAAATAATAATAAACAAGTACACATTGCTCTTAACTAGTTTTTTATCTAAATGTTGTTTTAAAGCAATTATTCATGAATTTAATAGTTCAATTAATTTTCATTCTATATCTAAACTAAATTTAATTAACAAGTTCTAAGAGATTTTAAAAAACCCTTATCATTTAAAACTTAACTTTTTACCTGAACATTTCAAGAAATTAGATTTTATTAGTTTTACGACAAATTAAAATCTTTGGATATAAATAGTTAGAGTAATGTTGTTTTGTTGTTATAAAAAAAATTAATTACTTAATAAAAAACAGCTTTCTTTAAGTATTATGTTAATTTACGACAACAAACTTTTTTTATTTAAGTATTTAAAAGTTCAAAATATAAGCAAATAAAATATAAAAACATTTATTTGAAAACATGCAAACTATTTTATACTTAGTAGACGTACAAATATATATGTTATATCACAGTTTGAATAAGTTTAAATTCTTGTTAGTTCTAATTATTTATGCTTTTATGATTCACAATCACCAAACTTGAAAATAATTTTTTTTAGTAAATATTATTTTCATAAATTAACAATCGTCATGCTCAACTAAGCTTTACGACACGCTCATCGTCACAATGGCAGTTTTTATGTAACAGAATAAGTAAAATGCGGCCCGCGAAGTCATAGGCGAGCAAGAAAACCTGGTTTGCTAAATTGTGTGAACTTGGTCATAGTTTAAAATTAGTCGAACATAAAACTAGATAAATAAAATAAATTTAGAAATAATACAGTTAGTATTTTATATTAACTTTTTAAATTTTTTTAAAATAGATTTTTCGATAAAAGTATTTAGTAGACCCTCTAATGGGTTGAGAATTAGGATTTGTTCTCATTGTAATATCATTATTTATTAAGCGACGAAAAAAAGCGATCAAACTAAATAGTCTTACAACTGAATACACGAAAAACCTCTTGATTTATTGAGTTGCACATGAAATGGTAGCCTAGATATGGTGAAACTACGTCACGTGAATATTAAAGTTTTGCAACTAAAGATGTTTAAAGCTTGTGTTAAATATCATAAGGTTTGAAACGTAGAGTAAAATATGAAGATCTTAGGTAAAGTTTACGAGAAATTCAAAACTTAAACTATATATATCAAAACTATAGGGAATAAGTAAAACTAAAACTGCAACCTCCAAGAAAAGATAATTTTCTACATTTGATTTGCGAAAACCTTTTTAACCTTAACATAAAGGTTTAAAAAATTTGCATGGAAAATAAAATTTTTTAAATGGTTTGTTTTTAAATAAATTGTAATCTGATTATTTTGTTTAAGTTCACGTGTGAAAGTATAAAACAAAAACTAAAATAATAAAAAAAAAACACAATTTTTTTTTATGTTTGAAAATACACTATAAATTAACAAAAAACTTCTTAAATTTATTTAAATAGTAAGGTTTAACTTTTTAAGATATATCAATTAAATATATTGCTTATTGATCTTCTAAATGTTAGATAAATCGTAGATTAAACTTTAAAACTAGTAGTTTGAAAAGTGATGTGTTAGTTTTATTTCGTTAAACATAAAACTTATATGAGCAAAAATATATATAAAACGCTTATTAGTGTTTCAAATGAGCTAGGGAACTCAGTAAATAATACTGTGTTTCAATACAACTTGCATATGTCTGTAATTTTTTGCTATAACTATACGTGTTTATTAATCAATTGTTGATATCCTTAAAAATTAAAACTTTAAATTGAGTGAGTCAACGTTAATTGATTGATTGGGATGTACCATCTTTTTTTTTAAAGTATATCTGTCTTATTATTAAACAAAAAATAAGCACTACAAAGTATTTTGTTTATTTAAATACATCTATATTAAACTGTGAAAACAAAAAATAAACAACGTTTTTTAGAAATGACATAAAAAAAGATGAGTTACAGTCACGTTGTACGATCTTGAAAATGATTTTATTTTTGCATATTAAAAAAACTAATATTATTACTATAATTAGAATTATATGCTACTTACCAAATGATGTTAACATAATAATTTTATATCTTTAAAAAAACTTTAATGAATAACTTTTTGTGATTAATTTTAGACATTCAAAATAAATATTAATTAAAACCTACATTAAGAATTCATAGAACATAATACTTATTAGTTGTTTAAAACACAAACATGAAAATTAATATAAGTTAAGTAGTAAAACCAAAAAAATGTAACAAATTGTTTTGACTATCTTAAAAAAAAAAATAGTATAATAAAAATATATAAGACATTTGAGTTTAGAATTTTATTTAAACATGTAAGAAAAAAAAATTAGTATTGTATATTATATGGAAATGATCTTTTTCATACTAAAACTGACTAAAACAATTTATATCGTTATAAAAAATAAAAAGATGAATCACTTATTTTCTATAACCAATTATTATTTATTTTTTTTTTAAATTTATAGTTTTTTTTTATGTATATACTAATTCTGATACTAGTTTAGTCAAAAATAATAAAATGTATCAAACATTATTACAAACAAAAAATACTAACAATACGTTGTTTAATTATACCAATTTAGAAAATTATTTGTATTTCTTCTTTTTATAATACTAAATTTAAATTACTAAATAATTTCTTTTCGGTACTAACTTTATATAAAAATTTGAGACAACAATTCATTTTGCAGTATATTTTATTTTTTGTTAACTAAAAATTTTTCAATCTACCCTTTTCAATAGTTTTTGTAGATAATTAAAGGATTTTTCTAAAATAGTAAAATTAATAAAATTATAAGATTATGCGTCATAATAGGTGAATAAAATTACATGTACTAGGCGATGCTAATATAAAGTTGTTTAACAAAATTTAAAGTATAAAGCTTAAGAACTAGAAATTGAAAGTATTAATAGCAATTTTAATAAGAGGAAACCGACTTATTTAAACTTTCTTAAAATAAAATTAAACAACAAAAACAAAACTTAGTAGCGAATTTACAATAATTTAAACAAATTAGAGTTATAAACAAATTTTTGTTTGCATAAACTTGGCTTATTAGTTTTAATAAATATAGACTCTAAAACACTTAAATGATACATGTTACGTCCCTTACAGACAATTGAAAACATTTTATCGTTATAGTTTTTTGCGCATTCTAAATTATTTAATAAATGTTCACCTATTGCCGATTGACTTTTTATTGGCTTATTAGTCCCATAGATCATCCAGTTTCTCAAGGCGTTGGTCACGTGTTGGTCCCTTCTTATGTGAAATCGTTGCGAAGTTCTCCTAATACACTCACTATCACAGTGGCATTTGTATTTATAGATTATATTGCATTTTTCTGGATCAGGAGTGAGATCTTTAACAATTCCGTTAAGTGGTTTTCTGGTGGAATGAGTAATTCTTAAATTAACTGCCCCAAAAGTATTATCTACGGTTTCTAAAACTTGGTTTTCAAAAAGCTTAGCTTCCTTTCCTAAAAATGTAAGTCTTAAATATACTACACCATTATTTTGGCCGTGTTTTGTAGGGCTGACAAGCTTCGCAGTAGTCCTATTGATTGTTTTTTCAATAATTTCTAAAGGGTAACCTAAAGAGCCAAAAATACTTTTAATGTTACTGATTTCTTCACTTAGTTTCACCTTAAAACATATTTTATGTGCTCGAAAAACTAAGCACGATATCAAGTTGGTTTTTTGTGAGGTGGGACAAAAAGACTGCCAAGGAATATATTGGCCTACGAAAGTTGGTTTTCTATAAATGGACGTGTTTAAAGAGGTTGGTGTTCTTTGAACTAAGACATCAAGGAAAGGTAAAGAGCCATCAGCTTCATGCTCACGAGTGAACTTAAGTGAAGGATGTAAGTTGGAGATTTGGTAAAATAAATCATCCACATTGTAGTCTGTCTTGTAAGAAATAAAAATATCGTCAACATATCTAAAGTAATTAAGAGGTTTTTCTATATTCGTAAATAAAATGGACTCAAAATAGCCAACAAAAATATTTGCTAACACAGGACCCAAGGGGCTCCTGTAATAATAATAATAATTAATAATTAATTAATTAATAATAATAAAAGATTATTATAAAACAGTTGAACGTTCTGTTAAAGTTTATAAAACATAAACTCTAGCTTCACGCATTATAGCTATAATTATAATTGACAGTTATTATCGTGTTATTGATTTGCTTCATCAAACACGTAGCTCCAAAATGTATACAAATAAAATTATTGTTTACCGAAAAATAAAATAACTTAATTTTGAATCAGTTAAAGATGAATTGATATTTGTAGAATATTAATAAGATTTTAAAGCAAAACCGTAAGATGTCACTCATAATAGTAAATAAGCTGTGATCTGATACACATTCTGTAAATATACTTATATTATTATTCAACAATTACCAAAATAAAACCAATTTTCGTTTTTCTTTTTTGCGTGTCTGATAGAAAGGATCAATGACACGTTAAAAACTATAATGTTTACATTGACGGCTTATATAAAATATTAATCAATATAAATACTCATAATGTTAAAGTAATGGTTGTTCATTAATATTTATGACGTCATTCAGTAACCAAACTTAGAAATAAAATTAAAACTTAAAAATTATTAAAAAAAAAAAACTAAGAAAAAACTTAAATGTTAATAAGTTTATAATGTAATATTAAAATGTATTGTTTTTATAAACATCAAGTAATAAGTTAAAACTAAAATTTAATGAAAAATTACGTAATATTTTAAAATATAGTTATTACTTTTTTTACAAGTGTAGTATCTGTAAAATTTAAAATACTTCACAAGGACTAGCAATAAAAATAGATTTTCATAAAAATATATAAACAAATTGATGTATTTAAACTGTTCTTAATAACAGCTTAGTAGTAATTTAACATAAGTAAATAGCTACTAATTTTTCTAACAAGGCAATTTTGTTTGCTGACAAATCAGTGAAATCATGTAAAAATTAATACGATAAAAAGTGTGAACATTTAATTTTATGATTGTTTCACGTTTATACTGTAGGAAATCAACGACACGCTTGAAAATTATCATTTACCGTTGTTTATCCAAAGTTGTTATTATTATCATTTAGAAATTAGATCTAATCATTTACGTTTTCTACATATATGACATCAAACAAGAAATTATGAAATGACTATAAATTAATAAACTCCAAACCACTTTTCTTCAATATGTTAATAAGACCATAAGGTTTATTTGTAATTTAAAATAAACTAATTTAGTTCTTTTTTTCTTATTATGCTACTGTTTGCTTGTGGATTTTTTTTCTACAATTTTTTTTACTTACTACAATTAATCTAAGTTAGATATTCTTTGAGTAAATAAATACTTACAATTAAAAAAAAGTAAGTATATTTTACTACTTTTAATTAATTTTATATAGAAACCAAAAAAAATCTAAATTTAGAAATACAAAATCGACGAAAACGTAAAATTTTCAAAAGTTATTAAAGTGTTGAACAACAAATAATTTTAATCAAGTTTAATAAACATATCCACATAATTTTACCTTTACAAGAAAGTTGAGATGATCGAAACAATAATCATTTGCAAAAGTTTTTGAAAGTATTCAAAATCAAAATTAATGCAATATGTTAAAGTAGTAATGATTCAACAAAGTTGTCTTAATTTATTTTATTATATTTATACGTACCTATTGTAATAACTCAACAGCACGTTAAAAACTATATTATTTGATGGTAATATATATTTCATTGTTTGACCTACAATTATACTTAAAATATAAAGCTAATGCTTTTTTTTAATTCCTCCTTTAACTATTAAACGAATTAAAAAAATTTGTAACATATATTTGAATTAAACAATGTTCTGTTTTAAATTATTGTTAGACTAAATTTAAAGTTTTGCATCAATGTCGTAATAATTTTATTTCAATGTGAGTTTAATACTTTTCTTAAATTAGTTTTAGTTTAATAAAGATAAATATCAATTATTTATAATTTTGTGTAAACTAGTTTGTATATCTTAGTTTTATTTTAGTTTAAAAATCAAAACATGGAAAGTATATATCTGTGTTATTCAACAAACTCTTAAATTACATGTATTTGGATATGTCAATCGAACTATATATAAAAATGAAGATAGGTATGTGATTAAATTTAAAATATAAATTTTATCAGACAGATAAAAATTATTCATAAAAGTTAATTCTAAAATATATTAAACAATATACTATTGGTAACTATAAATAATATTTAAAACAATGTACTAAAATACAAGAAACTATAAATAAGTCCAAGCGTTTATAACATTAACTTTTTCAAATTAAAAAAATGTAATCAAGTTAAATTATTACACGAAATAATTTCTAAATTTGAAATTTTTACAACATTATTTTGTAACACAAAAAAAACCTTGCTTTTTAAATTTTACAACGTTAAAACTGAAAAAAATGTGAAAGCCTTATTAAAGACCGCTAGATTTTTAAGTAAATAATGGTTAGTCATATCGTCTGGATAAAAAACCAATATAAAACTCTAAAAATTAAAATGTTTCTCCAAAAAAAATATTAACATCAACCTTTTATATATTAAATCTGACGCAGACATGTTAATATCAAGAAAATTGCTATCTAGTAAAATAAATATACTTTAAAGTTTTATCTAAATTTAAAAATTTCATTAAATATAAACTATTTTTAATGATAGAGTTTTGAAAAATACTTCAAAAATATCATCTAAAATTATCTTCTCAGCTTTAGTGAAGTTTTCAATAATGAAAATAAGTTATCGCCAAATATCAGTTTGCAGTTGTTGTGTATATTTGAACGCAAAGATATTTGATTACTTTTAATACTTTGTAAGTCGTTTATAACTACAACAAGCAATTTTATATTTCATTAAGTCAGGGTTAAGCAAATCGATTTTAATATAAAGTTCAACTTCGTTGCAACTCTTATATATTTGAAAATAAAGGTTTAGATTTGTTATGATAGTTTTATTATCTTTTTTTGAATATTTTATTACTTTGATATTAAAGCACAATTGTTTAAATTATCGTTTTAGTTGTTCGAGTTTTATTTAATTTCTATATGAAATATATTTTTTTATGGACATATTTTTTTGTAAAACTAAAATTCTATAAGATAATTTTTTATCTTATAAAATTTGAAACTTTTTTTATTTTCAACACGTTCAAATTTGAATGATTTAAGTTAATGTAGAAAACTTAGTCATTTTTGAATTTGAAATACATATATGATGTACAAACTAAAATAATCGCCATGGTTAGAAATACTAAACTATTTAAGTTTGGTTACATATATGCAGGACTTTAAAAACACGTTGTTCCAAAATTTAATCTATAAGTAACTAATAGGGGTGGTGACAAAGCGTGATGACGTCATTTGGGATACAAAATAACCTTATAAACTGATTTAAATACGAAAATTTATATAAGCATACATGTTTTTGATTGATTAAATTCAGCAAAAACATATATATATATAAATATATATATATAATAAAGCAAATTGAATTGGAATTTTAAAGTAATAACAGTTTTAAAAGAAAAAAGTAAACTTTAGTAAAGAAAGTTATAAACTTGGATATAATTTTGTTTACAAGCCTCGCTATTTAAATTTAAACTATATATTATTAAAGGCACGGCATAAAACCTTTTTGAGAAATACTTTTTGAAATTTAAAACGAGGTTTAAACTTAAATTTAACTCTGATAAAAATATTATCTATAATGTGTGTGATACTTGATAAAATATTTATTAGAAAGTTAAAACCAAACTAAAAAAATTAACTACTTTTTACAATATTATGCATACAAAAAAAAAAACTCTATCTTTGTTGTTTCTAATACATGACGTCAATTAAAACCTATGGTCTTTTTTCCGTTTCATTTTTTAAGTAGAACAGTTATTTCAAAATTTTCGAAGTTCAAAGCTTATGCAACAATAAAACTTTTTCTTTAGTATTATGTAACTATTATTATTTTTAAGTTTGCATTCACAAGTTTGTTTGCTTTTATTTAATAAAAGACAATGATTTGTACAAATATTATTGCCATATTAAAAAATTGGTTTAAAGAAGCCAGCGTATTAGTTACAACAGCTCTGGATATATCCGTAAAATGTTAAATGGTTTTATTGTATCGGATGCTAAAGAAACGAAGACAAGATTAAACTTTTCTTCTTAGTATAAACTAATTTAATTAAAACTAGATTAAAGTACATTTATTATGATTAATTTTATTACTAAATACTTTACTTACTGAATGGCTCTTTACCAGTATAAAATCAAATTTTAAACTAACACTTTTAATAAATTTCAGTAAAAACCTTTTAATTTTAAACTACTTTGCTTTTTCTTAACATTTTTTTTTTACACTAAGCTTTTTTCAAATTAAAAATAAAAATTAAATGGTATATTGTAAGACAAAAAATGTATTACATATCTATTAATTATGAAAGTTAATAAAACTTCTCAATACGAACTTTATACTAAGTTTTCAAGCATATTTTTCTTATTTCATTTATAGTTTATTGTATATATAAATGTACAACTAGCATTAGAGCTGCGAATAACAAGTGCAAGTTAATTATAGTCGTGTTGTACGTTTAGAATTTATGCCTGTATAAAAATTCGTTTGCTTGCATTTTCAGAAATTCTTTTTTATAAACATAGAAAACTATTGTAAACTAGTTTATAATTGAACTAACTTTCACAAAAAAAATTTAAACAAATTAAACAATTTAAACTTGTAATTACTATCTTAAAGTATTTTTTCTGATATAAGCATTGTTATTGGGACTAAAAGCATACAATTAGTTTTATACAATTTCTTTATAAATTAAGTCTTAAAACTAGAATATCACTACCGTAAGTATAATGACATACGAAATTAACCATACTATTGTACTAGATATAAACATTTATTCTAATATACTTTTATTGTTTTATGTATTTTTAATAGTGAATATTTTTTTGGGTTAATAAAGTCTATGTATTTTTAAAGGTTTTGTCTACTAAATCAAACTTTTGTCTTATGGCACACCAAAGTACCGGCTAAGGATAAGTAGACTTTCGCCGATATTTAGTTGGTAGTATTTGATTTTATATACTTATATAGTCAGAAACCATAAAAACCTTACATGATAAAAAAGCAGGGTGTTTAAGTTACAATTTCTGTGAAAATTGAAGTATATCAATTAGTACTTTATACTGTATTCTTTTTAATGTTCTTTTTTATTTATATTAAACTTCAAGTTTTAAAAATAAATGTAAAATAATAAAAAATGCAATGCTTTCAGACCATATATCTACGTGTTAGATGTACAAAATCATTAGTTTTTCATTATTTTTAATAATTAAAGATATCGGGAAAATTATTAATATACATGTTTTTTAATAAATTTAGAAAAAACATATACAGAATAAAGCAAACTGAATTAGAAGTTTAATGTAATAAAAGTTTTTAAAGAAGAGAGCAAAAAATAATATATGAAATTATACACTTGTACACATTTTTTTTTTTTGCAAGCAACGCAATTTAAGTTTAAACTTTTATTTTATTAAAGGTATGGCGTAAAATCGTTTTGTTAAATACTTTTTTAAATTAAAAACGAAATTAAAACTTAAAATTAATCTTGTTTATTTTGCTTTAAGTATTCGTTTATACTTAGGTTTGCACTCCTGATAGGTAATTTTTACATATTTACGGTACTCTCTAGCACTTTTAGTTTCATATATTGAACAAATTGAATACATCAAAATTTTATACAAATAGGTCAATGTAGCTTTTTGTTATTTATTATCAAACTATTTAAAAAAAAATCCATTTAAAAGCTGTAGATTTGGTTTAAATGATGTGAGAAAATAAAAAAAAAGTATGAAAAATTATCTTGTACTATTGAAATGGTTGTGGTGATTCAAAAAGAACTAAAGAACTTAAAATTATAAAAGTCAACGATATTAACTATAAATTTTATTCGTCAAATCTATTTTAAAACATTTCTCACAGTTATAGAATCTAAGAACAATAATTTTGCGGTATATATAATTACAACAAGATTATACAAATTTTTGAGTTAATTTGTTCCTGAGTTAGTTATTTGATGGGACAATAAAACTTTTCTATTTCCAAATGTAATTATAGAGATTTTTCAAAAATAATTTTGTTCTTTTTTTTTAGACCAAGCTGAAGTTTGCGTGTTTTTTAATAGTACTTTAATTATAGTAAAACTTTAAGATACTTTTTTTGCACTTATTAAAAGATATATTGAACAAAATATAAAACAAAAAAACATAAATCTAACTTTAAAAGTTTTAGAATGTAAATGATTTTTATATAGTTATGTGATATAGAATCCTTTGCTATGAAAAAATTTAAGAGTTTTAAAAATTTTAGTTAGTGTTTATGTCTGTTTGTTTTTTAAATTATTTTAATCAATTATTAAATATTGTTCACAACTAACACCGTAACTCTACAATAATTCAGTTCATTTAACTAAATTTATCAAACTAATTTATTGTGCTAATACTTTAAAAGCAAAGAATAAGAAGACTTTTTTTGCTTTGTTAACAAATTTTGTACCTATTTTTATTAATTTATTAATTATAACTCATTTAAAGAGGATCAGTCAAAACATTTTGAACATCTTAGAAGCATTTAATATATAACAACAAACTTTAAAACTTCTATCACATACTTAAAAACATAAACATCAGCTTATTATATTTGTTTTTAAAGAGCTTTTGGAGCTTAATTTTGAAGTATTACAACGCAATATTATTATAGTAAATAAAAAATCAGCAAAAATTTAGAAATTATAATGCATTGTCAAATCAGAAAAGTCATAATTAAATTTAACATATTTAAAACTGTAATACTAAAAAGCTTATGTTTTAAAAAAGGGATATTTATTGTACATTGTATACTTTGATACGTGCATGAAACTTCAGATCAATAGCACGCTAAAAACTACCATAGGATTTGAAAACATATTATTAATGTTAACATTAGCTTATATTAATCAATACAAAGCCTGTACATGTTTTATTTAGCAAATGACGTCATTAAAATCTCCTTGAAAAAGTTTGTATTTAAAAAGCTAATTTTTTATTTTAACTATATTTAGAATATAAATAACGCTGTTTTTACAAAGCTATACACCTTTTTTTGTTAAAAGTTAGTTAGAATCCTTTCTAGATTACTTTTAAAAAAGTGAAAAAAGTTAAGCATAAAGTTTTATAAGTGATTTTTTTTTAAATAATTTGTTTTTTGCAGTAGTTGTTAACTTAAAATTAAATAAAGTTAAGCATTTTTAATACAACTTTAAAAAACAGATATTACCTTAGCTTCATTCAACAAAATCAGTATATTTTGTGTAAATTATCTAAGTGCGAATTCTTTATGTAAAATTTATATCAAAATCTGCCTTATCTTAACGAATGATGTATAAAAATGCGTTTAAACGTTCAAATAATTTATAGCAACTTACTGACGTCTTCGATAAAATATCGCAAGCATCAGAATTTGAAAAGTGTTTATACAAAAACGAAAATCGCTAAGTATTGACGTTCCAATCGGATGCGCTTGATTATTCAAAAGTCGTTATGCTCGACTATAATTATGTTCATATTTCTCAAGTTCATATTTAAAATTAGATAGCTACGTAATTTTTTTTAATAAGTAAATATCTCATAAAAAATTTGATGGTCTTTCTTTTTATTAATATTTAACAACAAAAAGCCCATTTTTTACGAAATTTATTTATAGGATCTATTCAAACAAGCCTGAAAATAAATAAAGTAAAACCGATAGATAATAACTTTAAAAGGATCATTGCAACATGTAAAATTATTATATAAAAAGTTGAAAAATACTTTTTCAATTAAAATAGAAGTTTAATAAATATTAGTTATTATTTATATTTTTCATACTAAAAAAGTTTTCAAGAAAACAGTTATTATAAAGTCTAATTTAAAATAGATTAAAGTTAATTAATTTTAAAAGTTTTTTCACTTCAAATATATATTTGCTATACTAATTTAACTTTATAAAATAATTTAATGTTTTTATTAAAAATATGACCTCTATTATGTATTAATTTTTATACTGTTTGCAGTTGCAGTAAGTTCTTTAAAAAGAAGTTTTTTTTCATCTTTTTAAATAAATAGACATTAAATTGTAGTTTTAAGTTTACTAGAAATTATTATATGTTTAGGTTTTACTTACAAAATATATTACTAGAATTTATTATAAAAGTTTAGATTTTTATAAAGCGTTTAGAGGTGATAAAAATTGTATGAAATAGATTAAATTTTTCAAACAACATAATTTTAGTTTAATTTTCTTATCTATTCTACTTTAACTTCTAAAACTATTTGATAGTTTACTTAATAATTTAAAACTGAAATCGAAGATTTAGATAAAATAAACACAAAATTCAATTATATTGAAACAATAATTAAAATAGAAGTATTTAGACAACCTACGATTATATTTTAGTTTGTCACTGACTAAAATTTAAAGAATTAAACTAAACCTTGTTGAGTTTTCTAAGTTATATTAAAAGTAACTTAAGAAATTTATTATTAAAAATGCATATATTAAGCATTAATTTCGATGTAATAAAAATATTCTATAACTTTATCACTTTTAGCAATAATAAAACTATTCTTTTGATTAAGTTATAGCAACTTCTAAAAATATTTTGAATATAACTGCAATCATTGTTAAATAAAACTAGTAATGTAAACAAAAGAAACGATTTAAAAGGTTATTAAAAAACAAAATGAGTTTAATTAAAAATTTTAAATACAATTTTAAAAAGAACAAAACAGAGGGGAAACTTATTTTAGATGTTTTATGAAAACAAACTCGTTGATTGTAAAAAAAATTTGCATCAAACTTAAGGTACAAAATCATTACTTTTGTGTTTATTAGTATTTAGATAAAGTTTTAAGTTGGTTACTGGTTATTAAAAGGTGTTTAATAGAAAAATTAATATAATTAATGGTTTTTTAAATGTATTAAAACGTTATTCTAGTTTGTGTGAAATATGAATAATATAAAAGTAATTTTATGCCAACTTGCAAAACTCAAATTAAATAAATTTTTATATTAAATATAAAAAACATTTGTATTTCAAACTAAAACTATGCATATAACGGAGTTTACGACTTTAGTGTTCGTTGCAAAACTGGGTACTACCCAGAACTATATGTAAGTTAAAATAAAAAATAAGTAAATAAATCTGTTCTAAAGTAATAACTAACTTTAAACTTAAGTTAATTATTTTTTAAGTATATTAGTAACACTCTACGTATGTAAAGTTTTAATTTATCTAGAACTAATGGACTGTAGACAATTTTCAATTTTAGTAATATATATATTTTTTTTTTTTTTATATATTTTGTAGTGTATTCAGTTCAAGTATGGAATATACTGAATTACATAAAAATTGTATTTTGTAAACACAAGAAAGTTAACTAAGAAAAGGTCGATTAAATTTTGTTTATAACTTAAACTAAATATCTTTTATAACTTATTAGTTTTGTCACAAACCTTTTTATTGATGACTTTAATTATAACACCAAGTTCAATTTAAACAATTAAGAGATATTACAATTCTGATAAAAAATGTGTTTAGAATTCAAAACAATTTTGAAACTTTTAACTTTCTAGACAAATATAAAACAATGCAAGCTAATACTTAAATCTAAAATAGTTTTTCTTTTTGCGTAGAAATCTTACTTGTGACCTCATAACATTTTTCAACGCAAGTTTTATCATTAAACGCATGTTTATATATCAAGTTGACTTTTTATTTTAAGCATTTTAGCTTGTAGCTATTTTATTTTCAATTTGCAGTCGCAAAATGCGACTAAAATAAATTCATACTAATATATTATTCATTAAAAAATGAAAAGCACTTAAAAATTTCGTCTATGGACCTTGTGCACTAAAAAACCCTTTGGTTATCGAGTCGTACACCATATAATTTTACAACATCTTATAAGGTAATAAATAAATTGTATTAATATAATTTTTAAGCTTTAAGAAATAAAACAATTAATAAAATGAAAGAATAGAAAATAAAAATTTATGAAAATTAACTGAGTCTTATGTTTAATAAAGAAAGTTTTATTATCAAATAAAATACTAAAGACAATCTAAGCCTAAAACATAAAAAAAGTTACATAGCAATAAAAACATTTAATTTATACATCGAGATAAACAATACTACTTGCTCACAACAAAAACCTTAAAATTAGGTCATACTTTTTTAATTAAAGTAAATTTTTTATATGCTAAAAACTTTTTTGCTGAAATTTACCAGTAATTTAGCCGAGTCATACAGGGAATGATAATCACATGCCTTTTTGCTACATGAAATAATTAACTTAAAAAATTTTTATTAAACTTGTAACTTAACTTAAAATATTTAACTTAAAAACAGGAAAAAAAAATTTTAGTAGAAGATTTTTTTTGTTTTATTTATATTCCTTGTTTTTTTTTTTCATTAAAAGCTTAAAATTTAAATATTTCTGTACTTATTTTTATATTATTTTTAAAAAAAGTTATATTAAGTTTTTTTAAATTAATTTTGTTATGAAATAATAAAAATAAATTAACATTTAAAAAATAGAATTAGTTACTTACTTTAATTTTTTTTAATAAATGTTTGAAAAACTAAAATAAGTTTGTATTAAAAATTTTATATAAGTTTTACTACTGTATAACAAAATTAATTTAACAATAAACTTAACTTAAACTTAATTAATAATTACAAAAAAAAAAAAACAAAAAAAAAATTAAAATAGTTATAATGATTTTTATTTCTCAAAGCTCATGATAGTTAGTTAGGCAATAAATACATACTTAATGCAAAGTTGAAAAAATTGATATACTTATAGTGTACAGTTTGTTACAAAAATCGTTTTAACATTTGTTTAGTTTAAGTTGTTTGTTTTTTATTTCTTTACAAGGGTAAAAATTACCCTTTTAAATTAAAATTTTGTGGATAATTAAAAAAAAAATGTGTGATAATAACTACTACTAGAGGTTTTTCCAAATAAAGTGAAATTTATAAATACTTTAGTTAAATTTTAAATTCAGTTACATCCTATAAAAATTAATACAAGTTTTTTTATCCTTTTTATAAATTTTTTCAACATTTAAAATGACTATTATAAACTTAACTAATAGATCAAATAAATACAAGAGCTTTTTTCATTTAAAGTTTTGAAAATATAAGTCAAATAAAGATATACAATCAATAGAATTAGTATTTTGAATTTAAGCTTCTAAAATTCATCTATGCATTATTTAGTTTTAAAAAAATCTTTTTGAATCTAGTTTGAGTTTTTTTTGTAAACTTTAAATTTTTCATATTTTCAATTTACTATAACTAATTTTTTAAGGATATAATATTTACTGATACTTTTTAAGTTTTATGATATCTTTATAAGACGTTTCAGAGTGTTATTTACTTTGGTAGTAGCTAATTATAACAAAAGAAATATATTCTTTGTGAAACATACACCAAATATATTTACTTCTGGATTAAAATACATATGCTTTTACTTTTTATTTACTTTAATTGAACTTTTTTTGCACTTTAATTTAACTATTTTTAAACCTATAGTAAGTGCTAAATTAATACTCACATATAGTACTAACTCAATAATATTAGAAGAATTAGAAATCGCAGTTAACGATTTAAAATAAGACAAATGATCTCTCCAGAATAGCAGCTGTTAATAAAGCTATAACGTTTGACAAAGTAACATATAAGCAAATATTAGTTTGCTGTAAAACCATAGTGACGTCAGGAAGAACCTACTACTTTTGCGCGCATTTTTTATAAAATTTTGGTAGCTATTGGTATGGCATAATTGTTTTGAAAATTTATACTAGATATAATATAATTGGTAAGCTTAAACTTGATTAAAAATAACTAAACTAAATTTCTTGTGTTTGAAAAGTTATAGTTATTTAAGATCGCATTCAACGATCTGAATTATGTCAGTTTGTGTTCCTGATTTCTGCTTTTTGATAATTAAAGTATCCACAAGCATTAATTTGCTGTAAAACATTGTGAAGTCAAGAAGTTACTAGCACTTTTTGATATTTTATATAAAATCCTGCTAGTTGTTGTTCTAACACTAATCTGTTAAGTGTTTTCTAAAGATATAATTTAATTTAGAAATTAAAACGAAATTTTAAGTATTTTAATTTAATATTGTGTACTTGAACATATTACTAAGGTTAGTAAAGTTAAAGGTAATTTGTTGTCGCATATTTAACAATTTAATTGCAAATTGATCAATATTATATTGTATTTCTTTAAAAAAAATAATTATGATAGGAACTTTTTCAAATGTAATTTTAAGCTACAAAAGTTTAAATACATTATCAACACAGATTTTTTTTTATTATTTTGTTAGTATAAATTTAGTTTCTAACTAATTTTTCAACAATCAAAAAAACAAGTATGACTGATTAAAGATGCTTGAGTACTTAGTTAGTAAAAATGTAAACATTTAAAATTTTGTCGCATTTTTAAAATTTCAATTCGTTAATGCATGATGTGATGAAAACATTTCAAACATTTTTTTATATAATACAATTGCAAGTGATAGGCTGTTATGTCACGAGTATTTTAGTTTAGTCATTATTTTAGTTAAAATTAGAACAATTGTTTCAAAAAGTTATAATTGTTTATCAACATTAAAATGGGATGAAGGTAGTCTTCCTCTTTTGATTTTAAAGACCGGACAGGATTGAATTTTAGATAAACATAAATAAAAATGGTAAGAACCATTAAAAAAATCAGTCACAGTCTTTTACAACCACTTAGAATAGATCTTTCGTTTATTAAATAACAAACATTTTCAATTCTGTAGAAAACAAAAAAATATACTAGCAACTAGAGAAAAATTAAGTACCGTAAATTAAATATTTTTAGCAAAATTTAAAATAAAACTAAAAACTACCATATTATTAAAATACTGAATTTCATACTATTACTTTAAAATTAATGGAACGCTTATATTTGAGATTAGTCATTAAAATTTGATATAATTTTTCAATTTGAGAAACTGAAAAAAAGACACTTTGGAAAATTATTTTTGTTTACTGTAACTAAGAAAAACTATTTCTATAAACAACAAACAATTAAAAAATTCTCTAGTATTGTACTTGATAAAAAAAAAAAAAAAAATATTTTTTGATGACATTTTCAATTTTTTATCATTAAAACTATTCCTTAAAAACACTGTTTAAATTAATTTTTGCCTTAGTTTTTTTAATCCACCATTGTTCTGTGTAGTCTAAATTAGTTCTTATAGGGCTTTCTAAAAACTGGACTGTGTAGGCATTTTCTATTTTTTCTGGTATATTGTTTTTGTGAAATTTATTATAATGTATAATTAGAGCAAATTGATCTTTTATTTCATGGTTTAGTTCAGAACCATGAAATAAAAGATCAATTTGCTCTAATTATACATTATAATAAATTTCACAAAAACAATATACCAGAAAAAATAGAAAATGCCTACACAGTCCAGTTTTTAGAAAGCCCTATAAGAACTAATTTAGACTACACAGAACAATGGTGGATTAAAAAAACTAAGGCAAAAATTAATTTAAACAGTGTTTTTAAGGAATAGTTTTAATGATAAAAAATTGAAAATGTCATCAAAAAATATTTTTTTTTTTTTTTTTTATCAAGTACAATACTAGAGAATTTTTTAATTGTTTGTTGTTTATAGAAATAGTTTTTCTTAGTTACAGTAAACAAAAATAATTTTCCAAAGTGTCTTTTTTTCAGTTTCTCAAATTGAAAAATTATATCAAATTTTAATGACTAATCTCAAATATAAGCGTTCCATTAATTTTAAAGTAATAGTATGAAATTCAGTATTTTAATAATATGGTAGTTTTTAGTTTTATTTTAAATTTTGCTAAAAATATTTAATTTACGGTACTTAATTTTTCTCTAGTTGCTAGTATATTTTTTTGTTTTCTACAGAATTGAAAATGTTTGTTATTTAATAAACGAAAGATCTATTCTAAGTGGTTGTAAAAGACTGTGACTGATTTTTTTAATGGTTCTTACCATTTTTATTATTGTTTATCAACACATAACTGTACTTAAACAACTAATATAAATAAAAAATGTTTTATGTTAGATAATAAAATTTATACATATTTAGAAAATATGATGTATAACTTAAGCGTATTTTCACTTATTTTATTTATATTATTTAAACCACATTTAATTACTTTAATTCAAGAACATTTAATTCAAGAACAATGTAGGTAAAAATTGTAACTGTCGTAAGTCGAATAAAATAAACTGTCCGTTACATGGTAACTGCTTAATTAAAAATGTTGTGTATAAGGTGCGTGTTAAATGTAAACTTAGTGAAGATAAAAAAATAAACAATAATAATGTTAATGATTATAATAAGGATAAGGTGTATATTGGTTCGACAGGAGGTCACTTTAAAGATAGGTACACCGGGCATAAGTATACTTTTAAGCATGTAAATAAAAAGAATAGTACAAGATTGTCAGATTTCGTTTGGCAGTATTTTGATAGGTATGGAACCAAACCAGAAATGGAATGGAGCATCCTCCACCACGCCAACAATAACATCAGTAGCGCGAGCAAGATCTGCCAAATATGCAACCTTGAACGAATGGCAATTTTAGCAGAAGATAGTAAACAACTACTAAATAAAAGACGTGATATTTCAAACAACTGTGTACACAACCGACGGTTCTTATTCAAATAACACCTTGGCGCCTTCTCACCTTTCATACTTTTCATTTACCTTCCACATACACACACACATTCACTTAACATATATTAATATAATTATATATCCTAAGTAACATATAGTTTTATTCATTTATTATTTATATCTATTATACACAAGTCACTTTCTATTCTCTGATATTTCATATATTCACTTTACCCTCCGACTATAATTCTACACACTTTTATATGTTAAGTTCCAAGTTTAATTGGAAGCCTGTATTCAAATCACAGATAAACCGTGCTTTTTTACCTACTACGCCCAAGAGAGCTAGTAGGTTTTTTTACTGCAGGTTTATACTTAGCATATGACTACCTTGTTGTTTTACATTTTAACTTTCACATATAACACAATTTACTTATTAAATATATAAAATATCTGTAAGGGATATTTAAATTAAACAGCCGACTCCTACTTTACCAATTAATTATTTTATTAATTATAAAATACAATATATATTTAATTCCGGTCACTATGATTTTGTGTATGTCGCTGTAAATTAATTATCGGTCAGTACATTGTAAGCCTAGTAATAATTATTTTTTTTGTGCTTTTTTTTTCCTTAAAGTTTAATTTTTTTCCTTAAAGTTTAATTTTTTTCCTTAAAGTTTAATTTTTTCATTTTTTACTCTTTGATTTTTACATTTAAACTAAATCTGCTTCCTAATTCTATATAACTTTGATTCAATCATTACTAACATTCAATATATAATATACATGTTACACCGAGTTTCTGTGACTTTTATTGCCTTCAGCGCCGTTAAGTTTTATTAAATTTTATTGATTTACTAACTGATGGTTAATGTTTTTATTTTTGTTCAAAATAGATTATATAAAAACAAAATTAATGTTCTTGCAGTACAAATTGAATAGTTTAGGTGGCTTCATTTACATTGTGACGTAATTATTAGTTGTAACGAATGTATTTTTTTTCGTTAGTTAACAACGGTAAATTTTAATTTAGTTATCTTTCCTATTAATGTAAGTTGTTTGTTTATATTATATTTTGCTGTGTAATTTAGCTTACTTATTTATTTTAGACTTAAAAATTACAAATATCATATAATTTTATAACAGTCGGATTTAATGTTAAGTATTTCACCTATTAATAACTATTATCTGTAGAATATATCTTATTTTAATGAAAACATATATACACCTACTTTATTCTATGCTTCTATTCTCTCATTACAGTAATTATTTTTTTACAGAACCCAGTTGAAGTGTGTTGATTCGTTGACACACAGAAACATATGTTGGTAGAATAAAGTAAGATTACTGTATAATTTGTTTTTATTAATATTCCAGTGAAGTTACTTTACTAGGATCTTTTGTTAGCAAACAATAAAAACTATATTTTGAACAGTTATAAAATTTATCTAAAATTTACTTATATTGTTCGTGCAATGAAAATAAATTATACTATATTTGTAGCGTTTGTCCATTGTTAATTTAAAATGACTTGTTATACTAAACACGCAACTTATTTAGACTGTAATTTTTAAAACAAATTAGTTTAAAATGAATTTTGAACTAAAAAATAATGAAATTTATGAAAAAAAAACTTAAGAAACGGTGATTTTCTGTTTTCAAACTTTAAAAAACAGATATTACCTTAGCTTCATTCGATATAATCAATATATTTTGTGTAGATTATCTAAGTGGAAGTATTTTTTGTAAAAATCCTATTAAAATTTGCTTTCTCTCAACGAATAATGCATAAAAATGCGTTTGAACGTTCAAAAAATTTTTAGCAGCTTACTGACGTCATCAATAAAATATCGCAAGTATTAGAATTTGAAAAGTATTTATAAATAAACGAAAATCGTTAAGTATGACGTTCCAGATAAGTGCGCTTGGTAGTGATTATTTAAATTTAGTTTTATGTTTCTTAAGTACGTATTTCAAATTAGATAGCTGAATTTTTTTTTTAACGAGTCAATATCCTTAAAAAAAAATTGAATTGTTTAACTACAAAAAACTTACCCATTTTTTATGATTGTTGTATAAAGGGTCCATTCGAAAGAGCCTGAAAAATAAATCAAATAAAACATTTAGATAAAAACTTTAAAAGGATCATCACTATGTGTAGTTATTTAAAAATTTGAAAAAAACAGTTCAAAAAAAAATTTTACATTAGTTATTATTTATTCCTTTCATATTATAGCAAGTTTTCAAGAAAACATTTATTTTAAAATCTAATGATAAGAGATTAAATTTAGTTAATTAAAAAAAATTTAAGATTCCAAAAATAGATCTGCTATAGAATTTAACATTATATAATTATTTAATGATTATAAGCTCTATTATACACTAATTTTTATACTGTTTGTAGTTCGAAACTAAAAGTGTTTTTCATCATTTAAAATATATAAACATTAAACTTTAGTTATAAGCTTTCTAAAAATTTTTATAATAAGTTCAGACTTCTAAAACGTGTTAAGATGTGATAGAAGTTGTGTGAAACAGATTTAATTTTTTAAACAACGAAATTCTAGTATAATTTACTTTCACAATTTTAATTTAACTTTCTAATAAATTTTGATAGTTTAATTAAACATAAAAAACTGAATTCAAAGATATTTTTAAACTAAAGACAAAATTTAAACTAAGTTTAACACCATTGAAAATAAAAATGTTTATATTAAAGTTTTTTTTATAGATTACTGCTTTTTTTTATTCTATTATACCTTTTTATTTTTAATTTATTTAATTTATTGTAATTTAATGTATTTCATATAAAATTTAAACCTAAAAACTACTCTTTCAAAAATTTAGTTCTGTTTAAACATAAAAAAAATTATTTCTGATTAAAAAACTGTTTTTATTTTATTTTTTGACTTTTGTTTATTTAAAGCGTACGAATTGTTACATAGATAAACTAATATGTAAAAATTAGAGTAATTATTTTTTTGACTCTAGATATTAGAATCATGATATAGCTGAATCTATTTTAATTTCAAATCCTTAACATTTTAACATACAATTTTATTATTTTTTAACAAATAATCAAAAAAGAACTTCAGTGAAAATTTTTAACACGTTGTAATTAAGCCATTAAAGTAAAAAAAGAAGTTAAATAATTCTTTAAATCCTTAGTTACGTCACTACCTAAATATTAAAGTAAGGTATTAAAAAATTCAGCTATTTTTAAGGTAATTTAAGTTCTTCTATCTTACACTTTAAATTAATTTCAAGTATTAATACTTATACTAAACATTGTTAAATATCAAGGCACAAGCTATGAAAACTATAATTTTAACGTTAGATTTTATGCTGAAAGTATAAATATCAATTTAACAATAAAAACGAAATTTATCAAACAGAAAATTAAAAAATAATACACTTAGGTGATTAGTTTGTTATACCTTGTTAATTTGCATTTTTTTTTTCATTTTAATTTAATGAGTATTTAGTAATTAGGTAATTTAATATGTAAACCATAGTCAAAAACCAGAGTTTATTTCGATTTGTATACATTAATCTAGTTCTTTTTTTCATCGCATACTACTTTTGCAATGAAGAAACATTTTTAATAAGAATCGAATTATAATAAGTAAAAAAATTATTTTACTAAAAAACTAACGCAAACATCAATTCATAATTAACTATATAGTAAAGAATTGTTAAAATCACAACTGATTTCGTTCTATTTGAAAGTTTTGCAATGCGAATAAATATCTTGTCAAATTTGTCACACGAAGCTTAAAATTCAAACAAAGAAATATTAGAAGAAGTCATCAAAAATAGACGATTGACGTCACTAAAATAATAACGCAAACACCAGTTTAAAGTTCAACTATAAATCGTTTATTAGTTAAAAAATATTTAATAAATTAGTTAAAAAAGATTAAAGTTGAGGAAATTGGGGTATACCATTAATCTATTTGAATGTCGTGCAATTCTCTTAATGCAGTGCAATTTTTATTTTAATTCAATCTCAAAATACTTATTTTTTTAGTTTTTAGAAAAATATAATAAAGTTGTGTCTAGTTATATGAAATACTGATGAAATTTAAACAAATGAAGTCACATGTTACTTAATCTTTTACTAAATTTAATTATAAAGGCTTATTAGTAGTAATTTAAGAATAACTATTAAGTGACAATATTGCAAACCTAGCGTAAACCTCCCACACAGCAAACTGTATATTTTTGTTTCGACTAATAAACTTAAATTCTGCTTTAAACAATTTTAAAACAAAATTATTCGTATATATCTATGTTCTTTTAAATCTCTGAAACCTATCAAACCTTTTAACTTCATAAAGTTGTAATTAATAATTATTTAAATGTTTGTTAAAACTATAAACAATATAATGAAATTTCAATATTTTTATACTGTTTAATGTGCAATATTCAGACTCACGCATCTAAACCTGAGCCACTTAAAATAAAAGAAAATAGAAAAGTAAAGTACATTTGTTTATGCTATTTAAAAAAGTTGTTTTTAGAAAGATTTACTTTATATAGAAAAAAAAATTGTTTTGACAACTACAGGAGTAATCTAACGATACTCTATAATTTAGAAGTAAGAAAATCAAAAAAAAATTAAAGTTGTTTTTTTTAATAAAAATAGATAAACAACATTTTAATCTTTACTCCGAATTAATTTTAATATAAAATAGAAACGCAAGCAATTTGTAATTCTAAATTAGAACTTTCGCTTCACCCTCATATTTTAAAACAATAAAATAGTTTATAGTTATTTTAAACCACTTGAAATTTCTACTGCTAAAGTATAAAAATTCAATATATTTCAATAATAGCGTTTTAATAATGCACAACAACAACATCTGCAATCTGATGATTGTGCGATAATTTAGTCTCATTGTTGGAAACTTTACCAAAGCTGAGAAAATTAATTTCAATGCTTTTTCAAGTTTAGTCAAAAAAAGAATTATAGTCGCGTCGAACGATTTTCAAATTGACCCAAAGATCTGAATAGACCAAGAAACTGAATAGTATCCGAAATGCGTTTGAATTTATCCAAGTTATCTAATGTTCATGCAATATTTTTGTGACGTCAACAGGTTACAACGCATTTTAAAACTGTGATTTACATCTAAGTTTTTTTTTACTTAAATTCATAGATATTATGTTAAAAAAAAACGATTAAGTTGTCTGGGTACTTTAAACTATCAAAAAGTTCTACTATATTTAATAGATTACTAAAATAAAACCAAAAATAAATTAAGTTATACCTCAGTATATCAGTAATTTTGTTAGAAATAAAAGATAAAATTATAATTCTAAAAGAAATATGACTGTGTCAAATAATGAAAATATAATGATATAATGAGAGTTTAAATTACAAATAAATAATACAAATAATGTGTATATAGATATCACACCATTTTTTAATTGTAATCAAATGCTTAATTATAAATTAATTTTGCTAAGTGGAATAGGTTATAAATGTTAATATCAAATAAGTAACAAGTTTTGTTATTTTTTTGGAAATTTAAATCCTTTTCTTAAATAAATGTATAGTTTTATCTTTTGTTTTTATATTTAAAAATAAAGTAAACAAATTTTTATAAGTGATAAAGTCCCCAGTCTGCTCTTAACTAGAAGCAATATTAAAAAACAGCCATTATAATAAGTATATTGGGTACCTCTCGTATCTTTATGCACTTTTTCTGTGAACAATTTGTTTGCAATGATTAGTGAAGACTTTCGCCGATGTTTTTTGAAGATTGTACTAAAACGTACGTACCAGATGTCTATGCTCATTGCAAACAAATTGTTGCTTCATGTAAAAGCATTATAAACCGTTTGTAGATTGACGTTTACAAGTTTTCGGTTGTGACTGACTGATGAGTTCTAATAAGGACGAAACCGGTCTCAGTCTACCGAAACTTGTGGTCTGATGATCGAGTTGGCATGATCAACCCTTTTGTTAAACTAAACTAGTTTACTTATTATAAAACATACATTTAAACTTCAGTTTTAATGTAATTAACTTATATTCAATTAAGTTTTGAAATAGTAACACAAAATTGCCTCATTATGTTCATTGAATTTCTATCTTCAAAATAAAGTTGTAAAAATTTCAAAATAACCAAATACTTAAGTTCGTTGTAATAGAACTAAAGTAATTTATGGTTAAAAATGATTTTTGTGTTTTATTTATAAAAAATACCATGAAACTACTACATATAAAAATTATTTTTTGTAAATTTAAAAAAAAAAAAGCAGTACTCGTTTTGCTTTTTAGAAACTTTTTTGAAAGATAAATCATAATTTTAGCGTTTTATAAAGTATGACATAAGGAAAACTTTAATCTAGAAAGTAACATTAAAGCACTCGGCTATTTTTTATACTTTAATAATATACACTTAATTTTGGTTAAAAATAATAAGTTTGTAGTAAGTAATTAATAGTATAAATAAGATATAGACTAAGCCATAATTTAAACCTGACCTTGTAGTTATTTGTTTGTAACTTAATACTCGTTTTATCAATCGACTTCAAACCATGTTAGGAAAAAACATAATTGTATTTTTATTTAGAAACAATAGTATAATAAAATTTGGGTTTTAGATTAAATATAAAGCTCAATCTACTTTCTTATTATACCATTTTAAATGTTTTATAATAAGTTTTGTTGAGTTATTACTCAGTATTTAAAATATCTCGTTAAGTTTTTTTTTTTACTTTAAAATAAGTTAAATATATATGTTCTTACAATAAGTAATTACTATATTTTTTACTTAATCTAAAACGTAGTTCTAATATAAGATATAATTAGACCAAGAAACTCAATTATTGGATTTATACTATGTTAACTGGTTTTACTTATTTTAAGTACAATCCATTGCTAATTATATGAAATTATGTATAAAAACATGAAGATAAGTTAATAAATTTAACTTTTGTATGTAATAGTTCATTATATCTAAAATTTTTACTTTTCATTAACGGGCAATAACCTTAACTTAAATATAACTTTACTATTGGTTTTAGTTTTAGGTTTACTTTCCGAAAATGCAGTAACTTTATTGTAACATTAATTGTAAATTTAATTTGAAAGTAATTAAAATAGTTTTTTTTTTGTCTTTGATAAAGTTACAAGTATATTTTATTTCTAAAATTTATTCTGTAAGTCCAACTTTTAGTTTTATCAAGCTTGAAAATGGTTCATGCTATACATTAAGAGTTTCTAAAGATAGCAAACAATCAATGTATAATGTCAGTACTAATCTTTGAAAAATATAGTTATATAAAATGAAATAAAGCTTTTTTTCTTCATTTCACTTTAAATTGGTTTAAAGTGCAGCTACTTTTATTTATTTTTTTAGTTTAGAAAAAGTTTAAGCATTTTTTATAAGTATTTGTTATAAACAGTTCTCATTTAAACTACATACTTTGTGACGTCAATTATTCTAAAACAAACGTAAAATGTTATAGTAATTTTAATAAAAATTTATAACTCATAATAGCTTTCCAATGGAATATTTAGAATTTTTAACGTGCAATTTATCACCTTAATCAAGCACGTAGTAATACTTTACCAGAAAATCTTACTTGGTAAGGTTTAAAACATAAAAACTTAACTATTAACTTATTTAAGCAAAACGTAAATTTCAGGTGTGTGTGACTACAGTTGCGGTGTACGACTTAAAAATTGTTTTCCCTCTTGAAGCCGTTAATACTTAAAATTACTTCAATTTATACAAAAATTTTGGAATGTTGTTTGTGGGAATGCAACATTGATGTCTTTTATTTAATGTTGTTTTTTCATAAAATTTTATTAAATCTTAGAACGAATGTACTGTTATACTAATATTTTTATAATATAAAATTTATTCAAGCTACTACTTTAAATAAATTTATTTCAAATCCTCAGGATATTTTAAAATCCAACCCAAGGGATAATTGTAAAAAATATTTAGCTTTAATAATTAACAATATTAAGCTTTTTTCTTTTGCAAATTTCTAAAAGTAGTATGTAGTTTTAAAAAATTTTACTAGAAGCATGATTTTAAAGATTTGTCAGGTTTGTCATAAAAGTTAAAATTCACTCTAAATTGTACTTGCAAAAGAACGGAAACCAAACTTTAGGTAAATAAATTAATTTCAACTATAAATATAATTGTAGCGATCTTCGACAACTATTTAATTTTATCGTTTTAAAACTATTGTTAAAACTTTTTATCGATTTACATTCCTTTACCAGAAGCATATTTATTTATGATTTTTCGTCTCAGAACATCTCAGATTTTATCACTAATGATAATTTTTTTTTATAAAATATACTTCCCAAAAGCTATTCAATTAATGACAAACTAATTTTACAGAATTTTCCGAACTTAGCCAAAAACATACTACCAATTTATTTAAGTCATTAATGTTCTTTACAAACTACAGGACACTTTAGCTGTAAACAATAATATGTAGGTTTTAAAACAACTATAATTCCATGATTTTTATTTTTGAAGTCGAAATTTGTTACTGCAATTAGTATCCAATTTTATCAAGTCTAGTACAGATTATGAATATTTTTTAGGCTACGAAAATATGATAAATAAGCCAGCTTACTACTTTTATAAGCTTATAGAATATTGACAATAATCAAACTAAAACGTTTTATGTACTAATTTGTTTAATAAATATTTAAAATAGTTAATACTAAATATGTTTAACTAATTTTGATTTTTTAAATACAATTCTTTTACAATACTGACTAGGAAATTGTTCTAGATTCTAGAATATTTATAATAATGTATAAATTTAACCAATAATTTTATATATTACGGCTAAAAACTATAAAACTAAGGTATGACTATTGTCAACACGTCATACGCAACATACAAGGAACACCAATGATGCAAACGAGCTATATATTTTAGATAGAAGTAATACAGCAGTCTCGTTTTATGAAATATAGTTTTTTAGCGTGACTTTAATCTCTTACATCTGTAATGCAAGATTTAAAATAAGTTTAAAAGTTTAGTAATACCGATAAAATGAGCAGAAGGAACAATTTAAGTTCTAATTAAAGATTCATTTGTTTTGTTTTTTTTATGTGTT
This sequence comes from Thalia democratica, assembly GCF_965202585.1. Taxonomy (NCBI): domain Eukaryota; kingdom Metazoa; phylum Chordata; class Thaliacea; order Salpida; family Salpidae; genus Thalia; species Thalia democratica. The sequence continues at coordinate 83,460,014 of NC_139167.1, forward strand.
CCCTCTTTAGAACAACTTAACTGTTGATTTAAACACAAAACATTGACAAACAAAAAAATATATTTATTGTTTTTTAGTGTTCATTTAATCGTTTTAAACTAATTTTTTTAAGCTGTTTAACTTTGCTAAATTATTTCATTACCGTAGTTAAAGATAGTTTCTTAGTTATTATGTTTATTATATTGAATTAGTACTTTTCTAATTTCCTATTTATGTTGTAGTTTCTGCTTTAAATTGTACATATTTAATGTAAAATTATGAAAGTGCCTACAAATAATTATGACTTTTCTTAAAAACTGAAATATTGGAACATAGATTATCAGTAATCTTACGATAAGTTATACAAGACACTCAATTTATCCATTTACGACTTATTTGATTTTAACTGTTACTAATTGCTTTTGTCTTTTATTTATCTCTTGGTTTCTTTATGATTACTTTATTACTTGGTTACTTTATAACTTTGTAAAATCTTATCACTTGTTAACTTTGTACTCTACTGACGAGAACTGCTAATATAATATGCAAAAAATGAAAAAAAAGTAAAAAAAAATTACGGTAAAAACTTTAACGCTAATTTAAAAAAACTTTTACTTTTTTGTATAGTAAAAAAACAGAAATTTTTATAGTTGATCAAATTTTTATAAATTTATAGAAATAGTATTAGGAAAATAAAAGACTATTTTATTCAATTGACACACAAATATAAAAACAATTGTGAATGGAATCAAAATGTTTAATTTCTTAGTGACATTTTTAATATTTCCACATACAAAAATTACTGTTTTGTTATTTATGTACAAGCAGTTTCTCTTGATGAATTTAAAATTAATTAAAAAAATTATAAGTCGTTCAATGCGACTGTAACTTGAATTTGTATTTTTTAATTGAGTTGTGTTAAATGTTTTATCGTTCTTAAGGCTTTTTTATTATGTTTACTTAATATTTACCACTAAACTAATTACTAACTTATTTATGTATGTTGATGTTTTAATAAAAATACATTGATAATAAAACATAAGTTTAATAAGTGTAGCTTCAAAGTACTAAGATAAATATTAATTTTCTGCAAGTAAGGTTATTGATTATATATTTGTAATAAAATTTCCTCACCAACCACAGATAAAAGAAAGATTATTAAAGTAATTCTATATGTTCCTAATAATGTTGAAAATAAATCAATAACTCGAATAAACATAAACTTTAGTAAAAGTTTTTAAGCTTTATAAATAAGGTTAATAGTAGAAAATATGCAACTAAAACTTGTTTTACTAACTTGTTCAAATTGTTACTAATCGTAAAAAAAGCATTTTCTTTTAATTAAAAATTTACGTCAAATCATCTGACAAATTTTCAATAATTGACTAATAGTTTAATGAACTCATTGATCATAACATGATAAGTAGTAAGAGTCTTTTTTGTTAATTTCAAACATAACACGTAATTATTGCTGTAATCCTTTCTATTTAAATTATTTAATTATTTAAATAGAAAATTTTTCAAAATAAAAAAATATTTAAGTTATTGTTTTATTCAATTTAAATTGTTAAATAATTAATTTTGATTATGTTCAAATATGTACAGATATCTGTTTTATCTTTAAATAAATAAAATCAATAAATAAAATTAATAAAATTTTAATAAAAATATCATGATAATTTATTAAAAACTGTTAAATAAAGTTTGCAAAATATATTTAAAAAAAGTATTGAACTATTGAAATATTTTTAGATAAAATATATAAGCTAGCCAACACAAATTTTTACTTGTTTATCATTGTTCTAAGTGTTAGTTCATATTTCTAACTAACTTATTAATTTGTCATTTTCTTTCTCTTGACATTTAATGTATAGAAACCCAAATGGGTATTTCTACATTTTAACTGAAAACTAAATGCAACTGTTCACAAATGCTAAATAATATTCCCATTAGTTTTAAACGTGTCGTTGATCTTCTCTATCATTTACGTAAAATATATAATACAAATATAAACTTTGTTTTTCTTCTCTGCATTACATTAATTAATAACTTCAATTTAATGCATAACCTAATTACATCTTAGAATCCATGTATTTCTTTTTTCAAGTAAGTTCGGTTTATGTGTAAAAAAAACTTTGATGTTTAGTTTTTATAAATAAAATTATACCTCATATAAATAGTATGAATTTTTTGACACAAATAGTAGTTGACCTAAATCTTTATAAAAATATTTTAGAGGAATTAAGAAAAAATTATTAACAAAGAATTCGATATTAGCTATTACACAAAATTCTTTTGCTTTTGTGTTCTATCTAATACAAAAGCTTGACTAACTAAATTTAAATATTCATATAAATGACTTAAAAAATCATTTTGCGACATTGTATTTTTTTTATAAACCTTAAGTTTTCATATATGCAGGTTTTTAGTTAAACATATTTTTTAAATAGAAGAGATAGACTAATTATGTTTATATCTTTATTTTCTTTAAATAGTTTAGAGTTTCAAATTCAGTAATAATACATTATCATCTGAAGATTTTTTCTTAGTAAAAAGTAAAATCAATAATAGATTCCCGCTAGGTGATTTCGAAATCAAAAGATATTGAGTCATTTTAAGCTGTACTATGCGACTATAATTCATATTTTTTTTTAAATTATTTTTAATGATCTTATTAAAAACTAACAGTAGTCAAACCACAATATTGTCAACAGTTTTTAGCAAATAGTATATTTCCAAATACATTAGCTTGACATTAACAAATGAAACAAGTGAAAATAAAGCAAACGAAACTCTCGATCTCCTTAAAACGTTGTAGTCTTGTGCATCATAATAATTCTCTCACTTACACTTTTGTTTTTCGAAAAATCAATATTTTATGACATCACACTTAAAGCCCAAAAACTGCTGTTTGAAGTAAGTTTTGTAAAAGGTGCACTGTTTTCTAAGCCTTCTTACACTCGATTGCCTTGAAACTTTGTAAAATTGGTTTATCTAACAAGCTTTATTACCTTCATTTTGTTTCCCTTAAAACCTTTTTTGTTATGACGTCAAAGCTAAAAAAACCTATCCTAAATTATGTTTTATTGAATATTTATGAAGATTAACATGAACTTCTATTTTCATTTTTTATATATAATCTTTAAACAATGTGAAAACTAAACTAAGGTTTCTAATGTAAATTCTAGTTACAGCCTCGTTGTCGAATTAAATTTTTTGATTATTATAAGCAAATCGTTTTAGCTAGATTGTGTGAGATTTTATAAATAAATATCAAGTTGATTTTTGTTAGATTATTATTGACGACACTAAATTTAAAAAGATTTTGTTTAAAATTAGAAACTTGTAGTACCACAGTTAAACGTTTTTTTTTTACTACTCTTAGTTTGGTTAATTATATTAAATATAAAGGTTTAAACATAGTACTGAAACATTTTAGTTTGTGTTTATTTTATCAGATATATTTATTTAATAACTGTATAGACACTAATTTGTAAATGCTTACTCTGGAAAGAAAGATAGGTTATATTTTTAATTTCCACTTTAAAAAAGTTAATTTAAACATATTGATTAATAGTTATAGTAGAAATGATGATTATGAATTACAGTAGTGTTTAACAACTTTAAAATTAATGCCTGTTTAATATATATACTTAATAATAACTGAAACTTTATTTATAGATAAAAACTAATCTGTTGTTTCCGAGTCAAATCATTGACGTCACAGAGCTCTTATAATTTTATTTTTTTAAACAATAAATACTTTCAATACACGTCAAGATAATTATAGATTTTTGTAAAAAAAAGATAATTAAAGAAATTAAAGTAAAAAAGTACTTTTATGTTTTTTGATGTTTGTTTCGAAGCTTTACATAATAATAAGAGAATCCCATGAAAAAACCTTTAATTATTTTTCATTAACTTAATTGACAAAAAAAAGTATTGTAATTATGAACTTATTTTGATCAAATGCTAAGAAAGTTGTGTCTTTAAAATTTTTGTTTTCATCGTATGTGTCTGATAGAGCATATCGATTGCACGTTAAAAACTATAGAGTTTCATGTATGTGACTAATTTTTAGATCTTGCAATATATTTATACTTAGAACTTAAAGCTGATGTTTGTGTGAATTTCGTGATTTTTGTTCGTAAGTATGCTGTTCAATTTTTACCTTAATAATTGACTGTACTAAGTTGCTATTATGAATAAGTTTCAGGACAATTGTTTTTTAATTACATAAGTCCTAAGTTTGCTTGAGTATCAGTTTAATCTCAATCCAAAGTTATTTTTTTGTTAATTCTTGCGTTTTTTCTGTTGTTAATTAATAATATAAACTGAACATTTTCTTTCATAACTAATTTAAATTATTTTCTTAGCCTTAGTTTATATAATTTTCATTAAAAATTATATATAAAAATTTACATAATCAATAAAAATTATAAACTAAAAAAAAAAAAAAGTAAAGAATAACTTTCGAAGCAAAAATAAAAACTCAACTTCCTGTTAAGTTTATATTATGTAATACAGAAACAAGTTATGATATATAATATTGGAAATAAACACAGGTTTAAATACAATCACGTTGACAACTTGAAAATTGTTAGGGTGATGTACTATTCAGAACTCACAATTTGCAACAAAAATAATTCCAAAAGAATAAACTGATGTCCGCATGAATACATATGTGACGTCAATATGTTTTATTTTTGGTTAAAAATTAATTAAACAATTAAAAGCTTTATGAAAGTATTTTGTTATAATTATTGTAAAACATAATTTTCTTTAAACAATGTTTCACTCATTGAGCTTACTCCGAATAAAGTTACAATGTTGTAATTCTCTAACAAGCAAAACTTTGTAATAAAAACAAAAATAAGAGCACATTATGGATAATACATGTTGGTCAGACCTTTACTCTAAAATAATTTTTTTAAGTTGTCCCTAAAATAATATTATTTCAAAGCCTTAAACTAATTAAAGTAGTTTTATAGGTTACCGTGTAATAAAACGAAATACATAAACAATTACTTTTTTTACGATTTTAAACGTATAATATTATTAAAATTATAAATGCTTATATTTCAAAAAAGTATACAGAATTTAGTCTTGCTAAATAACAGCCAGCGTTTTCTAACCACCATTGATAATAAGTTTGAAATGTTTTTTAATTTAATTATATTTCCTACCAAAGTATTTAAATATACGTGCATCTAAGCTGTGCATTGATGTAAAGATTTTGTACGTACAGATTTATTAATTTTTTTATTGTAAATTATGAATAACTAGCACAGTATAAAATATGACGTAACATACGATTTTTTTAGTTAAATTAAAAATTGAGTACTTATAGAACTGTGTATGCCTCCTATTCTTTTAAAAAGGATCTCATAAACTAAATAAAGTTTTTTTTTTTAGTTTCATTCATAGATTATGTTGATTTATATATGACTTAAACCTATTTTTTTTTAATGATTTTCTGAAATTAAGTTGTCTACTTAAAACTTTTTTGATTTATACTAAAATATTCCTATTTCGTTCATTAAGTTTCTTTTTAATTTTTTTTATAAATATTTTAAGTTAAGTAAATGATTTTGAACATTTTAATTAGTTTATCCATTTCAATTAGTTTTAATTAGCTGTACACATGTTTACACCTAACTTTAATGAAAGTTAGTATTATAACAGTTAAAATGTACATTTATTTAAATACAAACTAATAACAACAGACTAATAAATATTTTTTTATTTGACCTCAGATACTTGTTTATGGACTAAATATTGGTTTATTAGAATTTCATAATTTAATTATATAAACTAACACTTCATAAGTATGCATTAGCCGTGTAACACGACTTAAAAATTTATCCATTTATCAAACTTTTTTACGGGATATTTGAATAAATTAAATACAGTAAAAGTAGTTGAAAAACTGCAGTTTCATTTATATAACTTTATAAGCTGCTTTAGTTGTACTGTAAATAGATTATCAAACTTTTTATCATAACTTTAATTTTACTGTTTTACAACTTCGGATGAACAAAATAAAAGTGAATAATAAAACTTATAATTTTTCGGAAAATTTAAAGCATCTCACATTTACAATTTTTATACGACTAAGCGCAAAAAACTTAAAGTTTAAAAAACGAACATGTTTATGTCTTAGTCTTTTATACTTTAACTAAATTTATTACACAAAATGTATTTAATTGCTTTTTTTGTATAAAAAATACTTGGAACTTTCTAATTTAGCTACAAAAAAAGTTTTATATTGATTTATTTTGCTTTAAATTACTACTTTCTAAAGAATTTATAGAACATTTACAAAACAGGCGAACAATTTGCGACTGACGTCAAACTAGTATTTTTTTCGAATTTTAAGTATAAGTTTTCGGCGGTTGTTCAGTTTTAATGAAATGTTTTTTTATTTTTTAATTCAACTAAAATTTTAAAATGATAATCTATATATTAAGGTAACTTTATTGAAATACTTCAAATTAAATTACGTTAGTTTTCAAAATAATTTTCAATATATTAGACATTTTTATTCACCATCTGTTTTAATATACTTTAAAGTTTTTAATTAAAGACTTGATATATATTCACTTAAAAAATTAATTTCAACTTATTATTTTTTTTATATATTTCAAAGTACTTACAATTTTAGTCTGTTCTGAAATTTAAAGAAAAAGACTTGTGTTGCGTTGAACGACTAATTTTTTTTATAAGAAGAACTTTTAAATATATTAAAAATTCTAATCTAATGTTTGCAGAAACATTTAAATGACACAACTGTTCAAATTTATGACTTAATTGAATAACGGAAAAAAAGTTACATTAAACGTTTTACAAATACTTAAAACACAGAATAATATAATTAGAATAAAATCAATAAGTAATTAAATTTAATATCTCTTTTAAAACTTTTAGAAAACGTGAAAGAATATTAGTATTCAGTAAATCAAGCAAATTGTTTCAATTATTCTGATGCTTAAAGTATATGAATATCTTAGAATTTAAAATAAAATGATAGTAGACAGTATTAAAAAATCTGAAAAATGTAACAAACTTTATGTACAACAACTATAAAAAAACTTAAATCTTTTTATAACTAAGTATTTTTTTTAATCAAATTAAAAAATAAATTATAAATCGTTGTTTAATATTTATATTTAGAATAATTTATAAAAGGTATTCAAAAATAGTTCACTAAATATTAAAAAAAAATTCACAGCACATATTCAAAATTTTTATTAACATTACTTTAATATAAATTTTTTACCTGTCGTACGACTTCTAAACGTTATTTCATGCTATCGTTAACGTAATTCTAGTTATATATATTAAAAAAAAGTCAGCTAAATTTTGTTAGATTATATAATTGACGTTACTGAAAAAGTATGCAGTTTTTCAGCAAAAAAATATAGGCAGTTCTGCTTAAACTAATATTATTTTCTAGAAATCAAGAAGTATAAACTTAATTCAATATGTTCTATTACACAACTGATTTAATATTAATCTGGTAACTAAAGTTGTTTTAATATAAATTATTGATAAAACGATGTAAGTTTTCTCGCAAAACACTATGTAAATTTGTTATTGCGTGCCTGATGTAAATGATCATTGCCACGCTAAAAACTAAGGTAACTAACTTGTATGTTTTATTAAGCTAACGTTTATTCATATTGATAGTTAAGTTAAAACATTTCACTTTTTTTTATATCGTAACTTAAAATTGTTGGTATTTCTTTTTGTTATTTAAAACTTTTTTTGCTTGCTGTGTTGCAATACAATTGTTCAAGTAAGTATCTCAATAAAATAAACATTAGTTTATGTTGTTGACATAATAGTTGTTAATTAGTTTAAGTTTAAAAGAATATTTTGATTTTGTTTAAATTTATAAAAATTTTAAATCTTTACTGTTTCAATACTAGTATTTAAATATTAGATTTAAAGCTTAGAACTTTTTTTGAAATTTAATCGATATTTCTGTTCCGTTCTCTTTAAGTTTTTAAAGTCACTAATGTGGTTGTACCATCTTTTTTTAAAAGTTCTACCCGTTGAGCCCAAATAGTTTTTTGTTTCGTTTTCCGATTTGATTGTCGCTTTATATACCACATTTTCAACTAAGCTTTTATTCTTAAGGGGACATTTAATTTGTGTTCGGCAGTTGCAAAGTGTTTCGTTTGGATCATCGTTTCTTGTTTTTAAGTATTTTCGATTGTGTTTTTGGTGATCTTTAATATTATGATGAAAAACGATTAAGTTATCTATGTGGTTTTAAAAATCATAAAGATCCACTACACTTAATAAAATAAAATGTTGTTATTAATTTTTTTTTTGTTTTATTGTTGACGTTGTTCTTGTTCATTTTTAATTAATAGTTTTATTTACTTTTACCCCTAACCCTCACCCTTGGTCTAAAATTTCTCTGCTTTTTTTTTAATTTGTCTTTATTTTTTTGATAATTTTACTTAAATACCATATTTGTTTGTTTAGCAAAAGTTACCTTTTTTTAAAACGTTTAAAATTACATAATATATTTATTGTATTACAACAATATTTATGTTATTATTGTCCATTAAGTAAATCAAAAAATTTTCAATTTTATACATATTACGTTGAGAGAAGCTCAACACTAGAGTTATTATTATATCAATAGTATGACTTTGGTTATATATTATAATTAATTTACATGCTAGGTATAAAAGGTCACTAGCACGTTAAAAACAAACTATGAAAAATTTATAGTTTTATCTTGAAGTATTAAATTAAATAAAAACATAAATAAAAAGTTATGTTTGTTTTATGGAAAAAAATACGTCAATTAAATACTTCGGGTTTTATTTGATTTTACTTTTAATAATACGATTACTTTTGCAATTTAGATTAATAAAACTATTTCATACTAGAGAAAATTAGACAAGATCATATTTTATGTATAGTTATAAACTAATTAATTTTTTAATTAAATGTAAAACTGTAACTTAAGAAATATTGTCTGCATTTTTCTTTTTTTTGTACTCACTTAAAACTGTTTGAATTTTACTATCTTACTTACCAATACGCTTGGGTGTATGTTTGAAATATGCAGAAGTGTTTTATTGATTACGTATCGCTTTATATTTTTAATCAAGTTAAACAATCGAATATTTGCGAGTTGGTTTTACTTACGTCATTAGATAATTTATCAGTTATGCGAGCATTTCAACACAAATTATAAAGTAATAGTGTGTTGCATTTTCTTTTTTCTTTTGAGAAAAATAAAATATTATTATTGTTGATATACACAACAAAAGTATAATAAATACATATTGTATTCTGAAAAAAAATTAGTGAAAAAAAAAATATATTCATAGCTTAAAAAACCTTTCAATGATAGTTAAATTAGAACGAAATTTAAATTATTTTTGTTCTAATATATGTATTATACTAGAAAATTAATCCAAATAAACAATTTATAATTGATAAAAAATACTGAAGTTAAAATAAATCGTTGAATTTAACTTGTTATAAAAAACGATCTGAGCAGATTTTGTTACATCATAGCAAAAATTATTACTTTACTAAAAAACTGTCAATGTTATAGCTTTATTAAAAAAGAAAAAGTTTTTTTTTTGATTTGTCAAATTAAACTGGTTGTATTCGATGAAAGTAAAAAACAGAAGTAAAAAAGTTGTATAAAAAGTTTTAGTAAATTTTGAAAATTTCCGCTGTATGCTTGTCAAATTTATATTCAACATACAATAATTAATTTTACTTAAACCCTGAAAAAAAATATTAGATTTTTAGTATAAAAAACAATTGTTTACAAGACATAAGTGTAGATTAAGTGTTTATATACTTTTCAATGTTTGTTTAGAAGTTTTTCATAAGAATAAAAGCAGTCTATGAAAAAAAAAAATGTTTCTATTTCAAAATTTCAAATAATTAGTGATAAAATTTAATAATTTAATCAGTCTTTAACAAACAAAATTGAACAAGCTGATAAAAGTAAACGAAATAATTAAAAGTTACAATGGATGTCAGATACCTGAATTATCCATAAGTTAATAAAGCTCTAAAAATACTGATAAAAAAGTGTTAATATGGTATATTTAAAAGTGACTACTTTAACTACGTCATCTAAACTCATTTTATCTTAAACGAATGTGATTTTCAAAGTCCGTGTTAGTAAAATTTGAATTAATTGATAAGTGCATGATGTAGCATATAAATGGCACATTAAAGACTATGAGCGATGCCTAAAATTATCAATCAGTTAATAATTGTATAAATAGTTTAGATTTCAAATGTTTGTGTTATAAGATTGTTGATGTAATTTTTAAAATTAATATGAATTTTTAGATTAAATCTACAGTTTGTTTGAAACTGTAAATGACGTCACAATACAAATATTTTTGTTAATAATTGGTATGAATAAGGTATTAAAAATTTTTAATTTTGCTCTAACAATTTATTCGACTAAAATCTCTTAAGTTGACATATAGAAATCATTTAAACAAAAGAGATTTTTAACAATTATTAAAAAGTATCAATTAGTTAGAAATAATTTTCTAACTTTAGGTTTTTTGTTTTAAATGCAATTTCTATCAAACAATAAAACAGGAAAGAATTAAAAAAAAAAGTGTTTTGTGCTTATAAAATATCTAGTTGAAAAGTAGGGTTTTATACAGTTAAAAAAGAACTGATTCTGTACTAATGAAGTAGGTAATTTACTTAACATTAATTAATAAAAAAATTTAAATTTATAAAAAAGTCTTAATGTATGTTTATCACTTTTTTTCTGTTATTAAAGAAGCCTTTACGTTTAAGAAATACTAAAGGTAAACTAATATTTTTTTTCTACCTGTTTATAATAAGCTATTTATTTTGTAAATATGTTTTGCATTTTATTTTTGTTTATGAGAGTTTTGTTTTATCAAAACGAGGCTTCACAAAAAAAACGAATGACGTCACAAAAAAAAACTAACGCAAACATCAGTTTACAGTTATAATATAAATTTAGAGAAATAACATTTTTTTCAAAAAACTGCGGATAAAGGATGGCATTATTTGAAAGTCGTGTGAGCGACTATAAATCAGTTTAAGTTTAATTCAACTTCGTTATGCTAAAAATTTACCATTGTCATACTTAAAAAAATATATAGCAATTAGAATTACCTATTTTATTTTAATTAGGCATATTCAGTTAAAAATAAGGTTTTAGTCATTTCATTTATAAACTTAACTTAGACTTTTAATAAACTTTTTGTTTTTGAATAAGTATTTTAATTATGCAACAAATTATAATCCGTGCAACAACTTAGTTTAATAAATAAAATTTAATAAATTTGTTTTGTTTTTTTTTTCTTAACATAAAATTTAGTATTATTGGTCGTATCTTTTTACTGATGAATTTCTTAGCTAAAAATCGTGTTGTGTATTAGTTCTTACTCTTATTTTATATATTTGAGTAAAAAATAAATGCACTTAGTTTTTAAACTTATTTATTGATTTAAACTTCATAACAAACTAACAGTTAATTTTATTTAGATTACTAACAATAATTGTTATTGTAGTTGTAAAATGTTTTAGAAACCACAAATTTCTTTAAAAAAAAAGTACATTATTTTTAACCTAACGTTTAAAAATAAAAACTATACAAAAATAATTATATAAAAATTTCCGAAGCTAAACTATTGATATTAAGTTAACATCCTGCTTCCATTACTAATCATCAGATTTCAGTTTAATGTATAGTACTTTCTTAAAATACCGCAAACCATTAAGTACTTTTTCAGTTGTTTAACTTAATTTAAAATCACTCAAAACATGCTATGTCTTTTTTTTTTGTACATCAAGCGTAATTTAAAAATTCACACTATAGATACATTTTTTAGAATTTTTCACTCTAATCATGTATTCCCAAATTATAAAAATATTAAATATATGGGTTTAAAATCTTTTTTAAACAATTTTTTACTGTAAACATGTTAAAAATATTGAATATTATAAAATAGACCATTTAGTACTCTTTAAAACATTCCTATTTTTTAAGTTTTGCGTTAAAATTTTATTAATTGTTTATCTAAACTTTTTTTTTAAGTAGGTTTAAATCAAAATGTTTAATGAAGTTTTACATTTTTAAATACGGTGTAAAATTTCAAACTAAGATTTAGTTTAATGTTTTTAACAAACTAACAGCTGACTTTATTGTAACCAAGTATTTGAAACCAGATTATAAACAATATCCCTACTAGCGTTTTAATGATTATTTAAACATTAAAAAACTTATTATCTGCTTGGATAATTTCTGAGAGAAAAGCAAAATGAAATAAAAAACTATAATTCTATGTAATTTTTTTTTTGATAAAAATGGTCAGCATAATAATCTACAGCATATGTCATATGTCATCAGGCATATGGTGGTTACGAACCGAATTTCAAAAAAAAGATCATTTACAAGTTTTATTTTTTACTTTGCATAACAGTCCCAAAATATTTAGTTTAAGTTTTGAACTTTTCATATATTTAACCTTTTTTTTAATTTTTACTTTAACCTAAAAATGAGAGTTTCAAGAATTTTATTTACATGACTTTTTTGTATGTTTTTGAGCCGTAAGTTACGTATTTTATGTTTACGCATCCAAATTTCACAGAAAAATATATGTTAAACATGTTAATAAATAACTATAAATGATGTAGTTTAAACTTTTTTATTTTTAATTTAATTTTCTATACATATATTTTTGGTACGTATAACTATTTTTAAAACGATATTTTAAAAACATAAAGTAAGTTTATTAAAATTAAAACACTCATTTTCTAATATTACGTCATTATTTATTATCTAAGTTAATTGATTAAAATTGTCTGAAAAATGTTAGTTTGACAATTGTAATTTACCAATTTTAGTTATTTGGTTTGCTCTAAAGACATTCTAACTAAATTAAAATTTTAAGTAAATGTGGGGACCGAAAAGTCTTTCTTAATTTAAAATTTAAGTAAGTGTAAAGTTGTCAGAGTATATTTTTTTTTAGATTAATAATTAACTTGTACTTGTTATTTGAGAACAACATCAAATTACATATTTTTTTTTCTTATTTAGTGTTTACAATACTGATAAGTTTTAAGATAGCCCGAAATAGTCTTTTATTTAACTTTACAAAAGCTATTTAACAAGTTAAATAAAACATATGTAAAATATTATAAAATAGTATCATAAGATGTTTCTAGTAACATTTACTAAATCAAACTGACTTGAAATAAATTTATAAAAAGTAAAAATTTACACTACAGGTACTTATTGCAATTTGAAATGATTTGCTAAATTTAAAAATATAATATTAAGCTATTACCTTCTTAACTTAAATTTGTTGCAAACCTTTGATACAAAAACATTTTTTAATATAAGTGATTTTGAGTCGCAAAACGCGACATAAAATTGATTGTTTGAAATTATAAACTATGAACTACGTTAAAATATAAGAAAATATTATAAATTGATGTTTGTTGGAATACATAACTGACGTCTATATACAGTTTTTTTTTTCTTTCATAAAGCAAAGTTAAATTTTAGAACGTATATATCTTACAGTTTTGTTGTATATAATTAAGCTCATAGTAACAAATATAATTAAAACTAAATAAAAAAATTATTTTGAAACCAACTTAAATGTTTTCATAATGTTATTTAGTCTTAACTGATACACAAAACTAAACGAATTTAATAATTTTAATGCTTTGATAAATGATAATGCTTACTACGGTCGAGATCAGATGGGTGTATAGTCGTTTTCAGTGGGTTGACTCATGATTTGCTTTTAAAACAATAGAGTAGAGTTAAATAGCAACTTTAATAACTTAGTAAAAATATTGCAAGTGTCACTTTAATATTTCAACATTTGTCTTTTATGCTGTAAATTTTCGCTAGAGGTTTATCGTATGTAAAAATTAATCTAGAGAAGACAATAAACTAAGTTTTCAAATAAGTAGTATTATTTATTTTAGTTTGTTTCTATTAACAAAAATTAAGCTAATATAATGTTAGCTAAAATCACATAACAGTTTAATAGTAAAAATGTCTATATTAGTACAAACTTTATTTAGCTATAGTTTTATAAAGAGTTTAGAATGAATACAAAAATTTTTTACAGCTTTATACCTTTTAACGTATCATTAATCTTTTTTATCAGACTTGCAATAAAATACCTACTAATGATATTTTTTATAATTGTCACTTTCAAACTTTAATACAAAAATATTCTTTTACTTTGGATGTCAACTTTCAGTGTTTTCCCTACTGCATATTGATTTTGAATTGTTTAATCATATATATATATATATATATATAAATTTATTTGAAAAGAGATTTTAAAATTACTGGTACATATGTTCCATAAGACTAGACGCCTTAATAATCACTTAAATTTAAAATAAAAAGCACTTTGCTAAACGTAGATGCAAAAGTTATACAAAAAAAAAAATAGTATGACTTAATACTGTGCATTAAAAAAATCAGTACAAAAATTGATCTATCATCCAACTTTTAAACAACTAAAATTAACAAAAACAATAGTTAAGTGACTATTAAATACTTTAAAATTTATTGTATTCTAAAAAGCGCTTTTTCATATGTCGACAAGACGATATGAATTTATTCCTCTTATTTAAACAACCTTACTTTTTTAACGCATACATAACGTCTGTTGATTTTTTTTCGAGCACAATTTACAAACAGGGTTATTACCATATGTTATTGGCTGCGCTCATTTTATCACCTTCAAAGTAAATCACCAAAGTAATACACGTTGGGAGGTGATAAAAAGAGCGCAGCCTATAGTGCTAAAAATTTTAATAAAATATATGTTTTTTAAATAAATTACTTAATTATTTCCAACAAGTCTAAGAGCCAAAATAGTATTGTACAAATATTTACACTTAATTAATTAGTAAATATATAACTAAACCGTAGTTAAAATAAACTATACATTTGTTTGACACCTTAGAAAACTATTTCAAAAAATATTTACAAAAGACTCGAATTTCAGATCAATATTTATTTCATGCCTTTTTAGTTAGTTGTTTACTTAGCAATAAAATAAAATTTCAAATATAAATTATATAGTGAAAATATAGTCAACATAAAAGTAATAATAAGAAAGCAATAGATAATAAACATTATATAAGTACTTATAATTACAATGCAACTAAAATTAAGTAAATAAAAAATATGTAAAACTTACTTAAAAATTTTCATGCTAGAAACTATAAAACACACATTTTAAATATGACTAAATATGCTTTTTATAAAAATATAATTTATGAAAACTTGATGGATACAACTTATGTTTATTAATTTTTTTTATCTTTAATTGAATAAAACAAAATTTTCTACAAACTTAAGAGTAAAGTATATACTCAAAGTAACAATAATAATTAAAGTATAATCAAAATTTAAAGTTTGATTAATCAGTATGTTATATCTTTCACTAACAACAAATGTTGAGTGAACTATAATGCTGCTGTTTACATTAATCAAATACTTTCAGCTAAATCACATAATAAACACATACTGATCTTAGATTCACTAGTAACTTAGTGACGTCATTAGTGTAACCTTCAAACTTCAATTTTAAATGTTTGATTGTATTTAAAAGTTGTTTATAAAAATGATATCTTACCACTACCTAATGTTAAGCGCATTTTCAAAAGTCATGGAACGCGACTGTATCTCTTAGTTTTGCTTTAAGCCTTATATTATAATTTGCTTCTATTGCTCACATTTAATAAAATTTGTTGTAATATTTGTTTTGATGCTTAGTTCGAGTAAACTATGATCAAAAATAGTCTTTATAAAAGATTTATTTATACATGTTTATATTCAAACATTTATTTCAACAATACTTCAGCTTTTTAGAATTACAAAGTTTTTTTATTTTTTAGTAATATAAATCAAATAGTTTTTTTTTTAATTACTGACTGACACAATTCAACTAAAATATTCAATTAATAAAGTGAAAGTGGCATTTAATTAACTACATTATTAAAGCATTATTCAACACTTATACATTTATTTCGATGTTTTCTAAAGATGTAGAAAGAAAAGAAAGTAACTCAATTTCCTTTTTTTTTTTTTTAATTTTTTTGTATATGCAAAATTTAGATTAAAAACTCTTGAAAACACTAATAATCATGATTGAAAACTGAAGATTTAAAAATTAAACATCTAAACTCTTAAGTATACTTTTATAAAGTAGTTTTAATGAAAAGTAATTGTTTAACGAACCTTTTTTTAGCTTAGAACAACAAGCTATTAAAACTAATACATTAATTGTTTTATGTCAAACGTTTAGTGTTTTTTGCAAATAAAGAAAAACCGAAAAACTTTTTAAAGTTGTACAAGGCAATTGTTATTTACTTTACGTTTAATTATTCCATTCAAGTTAAAAACGAAAAATAAATTAATTCTTCAAAACTTTTTTGAATTTATTTTGGTATTTTTTTAGTGTGTTTCCTGTTATTGTTTTTGTATTTATAAGCATTTTAAAACAATTTGTAAGAAATATGATACAGTAATCTGAATGATAATGCTAGTATTGCTTTTTTACTTTTATTTGTATAACGTATTGCAATAATACGTGTTGTTTAAAACACAGATGATTTTTACTAAAACTACATTTTTTTAGATACTTTAATTTAATTTTTTACAATACTTTACTCAATTTTTTAACTTTATAAATTATTATTAAGCTGGTTTTTAGTGTTCCTTTGAAGTATTTTGCAATATTTTTTTCATGGCTGATATTTTTTTATTTTCAAACTGTAGTATATTTATTAAAACAAAAAAGTACTTTTTTTTTGTTTAAATAGGACAACAACTTTTTAAAAACAGTTTTAGTTATAAATTTATAGTAGTTAATACTATATTATTTTTATTTAAGTTATTCAATGGTTCTTTTTTTTATATCTTTAACTACAATGAATTTAACTGTATACTTACATTATAATAAAAAGTAGATTTATTTCTTAGTACATGCTAAAACAAACTACTTTTGTTTAAAGTAGTGATGTACCGAACTCACTATCCGGGTCCGGCCGGATATTGCCATTTTTGTCTGATATCCGGATCCGGCTGGATTCTAATTTGAAAAAAAAGTCCGGACCCGGATCTAGTTAGTAAAAAAGAGCATACTAAAAAGTATTTTTTCAAGAACAAACCCAGTGTAAATTTATACGAGTCATTTTCGTCAGTTAAAATTAAACACCTACCGTGATTGGCTCAATTTTTACACGTGACTAATTTACATTTGTTTACATTTAAACTATGAAATGAACATTTCAGAAATGCAAATCTTTACATATGTTGTAAAATTAAAAACTTTAGAATGAATACTTGCATTATTTACTGTTTAAAGTTGAGCTCAGAGAATATTTAGAGTTACTACGGTTGAATGTACGAGCCAATGATAATCATATGACGAAATGTTTCAATCTAAATACTGATGCAACAAAACATCAGAACATGACAGGCAGTTTATATGTAAGCAGTTAGTTAGTTTGGTGTGCAGCTTGAAGCAACAGAATATCTTGAACTTTTTTGTGAATGCTTACTGTAAGTAGTGTTTTGTTTTAAAAGTGAATGTTTCAACTGGTGTTTAATTGTTTAAATATTTAAGCCAGGTTTATAGTTTAATGGTTTATTAGAAACTTTACAGTTCCTTGTTTACTGAAAGTTTTATTTAATTTTTAGTTTATTTTTTTAAGTATTTTGATATTAATTTAAATAGCTTCCAGTTTTTAAAGTGTTACCAAAGTAATTGATAATTTTGTATGTGCGAGTACTTCTTGTTGTGTTTTATATAAAAGATTCATCACTCAAAACTGTCGTGTCTGATTATAGAAAGTAGTCTCAGTTAGAATTTAGTATTTGTTAGATATTAATTAAATAAGGTAGGATTTAATTATGATTGGTAGTACTAATAAGCTAAGTGTACCACAATCAGTCCACAACTTTACTACCAAATTGTCAACCTTTGCTAGCTGTTCTACTGATTATTAGATTAAAATATTTTTTTCAGTTTTTAAAAACCTCATTCTGACTCAGGCTTGTTTATACTCACTCTAGCTAGTTTTATTGACCTAAACAGTTGCAACCCTGCTAGTTTGAAAATTTTTGGGAATTTTAGAAAATCTTGGACTGCCTCAGGCTAGTTTAGTTTTTTATAAAAACTCAGGCTAGTTTTCGTTTAGATTTCGAATGAGTTTGAGCTGATCCAGTTTTCAATATTTTGTAATTTTCGAGTGTATTTTCTTCAAGAACTTGATTTCAGATTTTTAATTGTAAACCTTGTTGCTAGCTGTTCTACATATTATTAGATTAAAGTTCTTTTTTTTTCTGTTTTTAAAAACCTCATTCTGACTCAGGCTAGTTTATACTAGTGATGTACCGGACTCACTATCCGGGTCCGGGTCCGGCCGGATATTTCCATTTTTGTCTGATATCCGGATCCGGCCAGATTCTAATTTGAAAAAAAGTCCGGATCCGGTTACAGCCGGATACTAATTTGAAAAAAAAGTCATGGTCCGGTTCCGGCCGGACTCTTATTTAAAAAAAAAATCCGGATCCGGTTCCGGCCGGACTCTAATTTGAAAAAAAAGCCTGGATTATTAAAAGAACACTTATATACAATACAAACCAGGTTAAACAAGAAACTAAAAAAAAATCAAGACAATAAAAGTAAATACACAAGATAATGTCTGCTACTGAAGTCTAATCCAATGAGAAGGATGAGCTTCATGACTGCTTGCAAGTTTTTTTTTATATCTGGTTCTAATCAGTCAAATAAAGCTTTCTCAACAACATAGATACAAGGAAAAGCTATAAATAACAATCTAACTTCCTCCCAAATGATTGGATTCTTTTCCCTTAGTTTTTGTTGAGTCAAAAAGCTTTCATATCGTTTTTTGGTAAAATTTACTTTAAGTTCAAGGTCAGTTTGCAAGTCAGAGAAAATTTCCTGTAAGTCAATATTTTTTTCAAAAAGATCTGCTCTGAAGAGATACATAATACACTTCGAAACGTTTAATTAAAAAACGTCAGCAAACCGTTAGTTAATACCACATTTAAACTGTTCCAGATAAGATGAAAATATATCTACTTCACCTTAACTTATTTGAAGTTAAAAGTTTTCTAAACTTGCAAACTGTGAAAACTGATTATTTTGAAAAGTTTTTCCATACAGTTCAAGTTGGTCTCTAAAACTAGTTATTTACTTTTGATTTTCACAAGACTCAAGTTTTTACCTTGTAAAGTTTTGTTTAGATTGTTGATCTTGCAATATAAGTCTGACATGTAAGCAGTGTCTATTTTTCTTTTAACAAGATTGTTTGCCAATACATTATCTTTTTCAGAAAATGTCATGTATCGTCAACTATTAAATGCACGCAAACTTTTTTGAAAAAATTTGTTCTTCGGCGAAGTGGACCTGTAAACCGGCATCGAAAAAAGTTATTGCACATCATAATTAGTTAGTTAGTTATTACACAATTTTCACTATTTCGTGAGTTGTAACATGCAGAATAATAAATTTAAAAAAAATAAGAAAACATTTGGGCAGCTATGAATTCGAGCAACTTAATGGTTGAACTAGAAAATTTTGCAAACAAATAAAAGTTTTGTATGTTTGGTTTGATTGGGCCTTAAGTTTTTCGATTCGAAAAATTTTATTTACCTATAAGTCGTACTTTAAATGATTATATAACTATAGTAGATTAATGTAAACAGGTAGAACATTCTATTAGCCTATTTAGTAGTTTCATTTAATATTTAGATATAAATAATGTTACTTTTTTAAATAATTAACTGTTTTATGAGTTTAAGAAAATATTATGATTTTATAAGTCTCTTGAACCAGTGCTACATTAACTGTTATAATATTTCAAAAGAAATTAAACTTTTTCTTATATAATATAATGCTATACTTCAACAGTTGTATTGTCAAAGGCTTGTTAAATCCTTTTGAGCTCAGAAAAAAAAAAGAACAAGCTTAAAAGAGCTTAAAAATTTGTTAAAAGTAAAAGTTCAGAAGTTATGTTTGTTAGTTGCATACTATTTAAGTTTTTGTTATACAATGGTCTTCTAAGTTAAGCAAAAGAAAATTTTAATATTTATAAAAACTTTTTTATCCATTCGAAGAAGTTGTTTAATTGATTAAGAAATTAAATCTCACTGTTCAAAAACATAGGTTTAATCGTTTGCTAACAAAAGAACTTAGTGAAACAAGTTCACTGGAATGTATATAAATGTTTGTTTTTTTGTTGTGAATCTTAGTTTACTTGACTTAATTTAGACTTACAATTACATATATAATATATTTTTTAACAGCCGGATTTAACA
The DNA here is from genome assembly GCF_965202585.1 of Thalia democratica. NCBI lineage: Eukaryota > Metazoa > Chordata > Thaliacea > Salpida > Salpidae > Thalia > Thalia democratica. The sequence continues at coordinate 83,480,370 of NC_139167.1, forward strand.
TTAAGTATTTTACTTATTATTAAATATTAACCTGTATAAAATCTGTGGAAATCATTTTGTTTTGTTTTATTGAAAACATATATACACCTACCTACTTTGTTCTATGCTTCTATTCTTACATTACAGCAATTAATATTTTTACAGAACCCATTTGAAGTAAAATTTGAAATTAAATATTTTAATAAATTATATTTATAATACAAAACAACAACTAGTTTTTATATTGTTCACTAAGTTTTAACGTTTAACATGTTTCATAAGAACAATATAAAGCACATAGCAAATGTTTTAAAAAATCTAATAAAAGTACATTATGACTTTTCAAATAAAAAAGAATAATTTTAATTAACTTATATTGAAAACAACCTGTAGATAAGTTAGGGTTATTAAAATTTTTCAATTCAGATTGATTTTTGAACTTCAACGTATCTCAATAAACTTTCTAACGTTTCTCTTACATTTTTTTAAATTTAAATCTCATTGGTAAGAAAAAAAAAAGTTAAAAAGTTATAGTTCACTAAACGGTGATAGAAAACGATATTACTTCTGTTTCGGTACTTGACAAAAAAACATATCTAGATAATTTAAAGAATTTATGGAGAATGTAATACAAAAAATAAAAAGATACACTAATTCTTAATAATGTAATTATTTAATTAGTTTAGTTTTTCTTGTTTAGTAACAGATATTTTAATAAATTTATACGTTTTCTTAAACTTATCTTTTTTTGCTAATATTTTTTCACAAGATGTTTAAAACAAAACTAAACTAAATAATTAAAGATGTAAAAGGCAAAAAGGTAAAACATCAGTTTGTAGATAACGCATTTGTGATTACGCAATTAAAAATTTTATGGTACTTAACTTATACTGTATCACTCATATAAAAGAATATCTAACGCTTTTAAAGTTCATACTATATCTCTACTTAGTAAACTAAACAAAATGACTTAGTTGCAATAGTAAAGTATACAAGTTGCTTTAACATATTAAATATACTTTCTAAACGTATGTAAATGATCAAGATTTTTTTCATTATTTAACTACAAAAAAGGTTAAAATTTAAGCTTTCACTAAAATGAACAAACATGAAATACAGTCGCGTTAAACGACTTTAAAATTTCTATACGCGAAAGACGGGCATCAACTAATAAAGGTCAGAATTTATACAAGTAAAGCAAGCTTGTGTTTGCGTAGATATATCATTACATCACTGATTAACAACTACTGAAAGATTTTATATGTTTTAATTTTTGCTTAGTTTGCAAAACTCTGTTTGTAAAATGAAGTCTTGGAAGGACAAAGTCAATACTAAAAAATGTAGTAAATTCTGTGAAATTTTGTAAGCTCTCATGTAGTTTTACTTAACCTTAATAGTGCATATTTTAAATAATGTTCTGTATAAAAAATATGCTTATAAGTGTAACTAATTTAACTTATATTGTTAAAACATCAAATAAAAAGACGAAAATAATAAAGTTTTAAACGATTATAAGGGTGTTTTAAATCATAACTGATTAAATTTAAATAACAAAAAGTAATTTATATAACATGTATGTTTTGTATCGTATAAGCGACTCTAATTTTATAAATTAATAATAAAAATAAAAACCAAATTTAGTACCGAAATCATGTAAAAGATAGCGCATTTTATTTTAGACCAGTAGTTCCAAACCCATTTAATTTTCTGCACCCCTAAAATGTATTATTTTTTTGCAAATCCCTCGCAATACATACAATAGTATATCTAAGAACAATTTGAAAAAGAACGATTAAAGTTTGTATACAAATTTGTTGATAATGTACTGAATTAACATAAAAGATATATATATATATATATATATATTACAAAAAAACTACAAAGTGCATTTAAACAAGTTTTAATAATTTTATATATCTTCTTGCGGGTGCCGATCATTTTTAACCCGCTATCATTTCTAACCCGATAACTTCTAACACGATCAATTAACGTGCCGGATCTGAAAGCATTTAGTCTTTTGCGGGCCTAAGCAGCTAGAATTAGTGATTTACCGGATCCAGTATCCGGTTCCAGCCAAATAATGACTTTTTAATTTTAAGTCGAGATCCGTATCCGCCCGCAGTTTAATTTTAGGGATATAGTTTATCACATTTTTGAACCCTTTCAAACTAAGAAAACTTTCTCATATTTGGCAACTTAATATGTAGATTAAGACATTTCAGATGTTTAAATAATATCTATAAATAGAATTGACATTGTAACTGACAAAGGTACGTATGTAAAACATCGTACTTTAAAAAGCACTTTGTCTGGGGTAATTTGACAAAAATATATTCCTACTGAGCTTGAACAACACAAAATATTAGAAAAAATGGTGTATTAAAAGTACACATTAATTTTTTAAGAAGTTTTTTGCGTGTTTTTAGAGTCAAATTTTTACAGTTTTGTTTTTTAGAAATATGATACAAAGATTTATAATCATTTTATAATATTGACCCTTTGCGGGCCTGTCACTTTGCTCGCGGGCAGAATCCAATTAAAGTTTCAAAAACGGTTAAGGGCCGGACATTTTCATTCTGCGGGCCGGATCCGGCCCGTGGGCCATACGTTGCCCACCCCTAACTAGACCAAGGGTCGGCAGGCAGTTGGCGTTTAAGTCCCAAATTTCTAGATTTCAAAATCTTCGTGGGCACATTTTTAGTTTAAATGATATTTGAACAATCTTTTGGCTTTAGTTTTGGTAACAGAAATAGTTTTATTTTTCTTCACTTTATTACTTTTAATGACTTTTAGCTACACATAGAATGCATAATTAATATAAAAATATATAATAGAATATAATTTATATTGCTTAATATACTTAAGTCTTAATAAAATATGTACTTTCCTAAACACTAAGTAAGTTAAATTTAATAAAATACTTTTATTATCTTACTTACAACCTTACAATCTAAAGACACTGAGCTTTTAAAACATTAATGGGTCACTTTTATACATTTTTTATATTATAAAACACATTTTTATTTTTAATAAAAAATTTATTTAGAAAAAAGTTTTTGCGTCTTAAATAGCTTGCACTCTATAGAAAATTCAGTAAAAAGTTAATTAAATGAAATCAATACCTATTAATACTGTAATTAAGCTAAATCAAATTTTTTCAACATAATTAATGCTGCATTACTTTAATAAGATACATTTTTAGTAAATAATTAATCTTTTGCACGGTTGCCACTTTAAAAGTAAAAAGGTCTGAACTATATTAATGTTTAATAAGAAGTATAAAAGCTAAAAAATTTCTTTTAATCATGCAAAAATACATAACTATAATATAAATATTATAAAAAGCACAATTTGTAAATAGACAAAAAAAATTTATAAACTACACCACAGTCATAAAAACTACTCTGGAAATTTGAAGATTCATTCAAAGTGTTTGAAATAAAAGTTTCAAAACCACCCTAACTTTATAAAAAATTCTTAAACAGCTTTAACCTAATTTTAATTTAGAAAAAATTTTTAATTAGCCTGTTTGTTTGGCAACCTAGTTTAAAATATGTTTTACAAAATAAAGAAATACCGAACTTTAAATACCTAAAAAAATTTTATAATTCAACTTGAATGTGCAATTTAGTTTCAAAACATTTTTTAACATTTGTATAAAAGTTTATTAAGCTGTTAAAGAATTAGAAAAACCTATTTTTTATTGAGCATTATAGCATATCTTTATCTGCAATAAAAATATTGCATTTAAAACAGGAAATATGAATTTTATTTTAGAGTTATTCTTAATACCAAATTAATTATCTCGAACTTTCGTTAATTGGATTTTTTTTTATAACCATATGAACACTAACCTTAAAATGCTTACTAACTAAAAAGAGAATATTTAAAATTTTAACTTTTTCGCCTTTATAGACTTTAAAAATTCTAGTTACATCTACGTAAAGTGATAAATTTTAATTTGAATTACAGTCGTGAAGTACGACTTAAAAAAATTGCCCAAAGTGGTAAGTCAAGTTGTTTAAAACTGAGTTGTAAAATATACAAAATATGTAATTTTTAGTTTGCTAAATTATATCAATGACGTCGTTTTGCAAATTATTTTCTTTACAAATTTAAGCGGAAAAATTTTGACGGTTGTTTAGTTTTTATAGTTTAGTACAAATAGTTTAGAAAAACAGTTTTTTATGAACCAAAACAGTTTACAGTTAGTTTTATAGTTTGTAAAGAATATTATTATTAAACGTCAAACAAAACAAGTTAATATACTTTACTTACAATATACGTATCTGATGTAACATACTAGTAAAATGCTAAAAAATGTCTGTTTAGTAGTCATTCAATCAAGAGTATGACAGGACTTTTCTAAAAAAAGAAGCTGAAAGTTGCGATTCATATTTAAATATTATTAACCTAAAAGTTCAACTCCAGAGCAAAAAGTTAATAAATTTCAAACAAAAGATATCAGTTGTAAACCGGTTTCAAAGGACTACTGATTAATAAAGTTAATATGTTGATAAGTTTTAACGTGTCTAAAGTAGGTTATCAACAAAATGTTTAAAACTGAGTTTTAAGAAATATGATAGCTCATTTGTATAATTGCTAATTTCAATAAGAAAATAAACCTAGTAGTTTGAGGTTTTATATATATTACGTCTAGAAACAATAAATAAAAACAATGCAACAAGTTTAACTAAACAGCGTTTTAGTATAAAACTATTTTCCATTTATTCAATATAATTAACTGTAAAATAGGTATATTGAAACGTTTTTTACGGAAAAACCTTAAAATAAATTAAAAATACACTTAAAGTTCGATCTGGTTTGTTTATTTGCTGAGTCACATTTTTTCGAAGCCTTTTTATAATTTGAACCCTTTTCTGTAATACACCTTATCCAAACAACTTTAAAATTTTACGAAAATAAGGTTTGCAACTTTAGAATAAAATCTTATTTATTTGCTGACTCACCGACTATACAAATACTAACCAAGTTGGGTATAGCCAATATGTACAGCAAATATGTACAGCCAATATGTCGGTAAGGAAAACTTTGATAAATTTTTACTTAAAATAGTTTTCTGATATTTGTAAAATATTTTGTTTTAAAATTTGTACTGTCATAAATTTTATTTTTGCTAAATATGATGACAGTGTTCCTTCTTTATTTGCTTAACTTATAATTAAACATTTCAAAATCAATATGCGATAATAAAAATATGAAAGTTGATACACACATTGAAAATATATTTATATAAATACTTAAAAGTTTTATTTATAAGACTGTTATTAGTATGTGTATCAATTTGTGTATGATAGAGAAGATTAATTAGACTTTAAAAAAGTAATAAACCTAATAAATATTTAAAAGTTATAATCAAGGTTGTTGTTTAATACAAATGACACGTCAGTTAGATTAGTTAAGTTTTTGTACTATTATTTATTTATTTAGAAATTTTCAAAGAAAAAAAAAACTTCAAGTAAAATCATAACAAAATATTTCTTTTCAATTCCATGTTGTTTTACTCATTATGATTTTTACACAAATAATAGTTCAAAGTAAACATAAACGTAGCTTCATAGACTAATAGTTATATCCTTTTAGTCTAATTTACATTGTTCGTAACATAATAATTTCATCATTTTTAAATGAAAAAAAACTATTTTTTCGACAACAATGTATTACATGTCTGATTAAAAATATCAATGACACGCTAAAACTAAAAGAATTTCCAGTAGAAAACAAAAATACAACTTTAATTTATACTTATATTATTTAGAAATTATTTGTAAATTATTTAGCAAGCGTGAGTTTCTATTACCCATAAGCAACCATTTATAGCGACAGAAGAAGTTTAACAAAACAGTACTATGTATTGAAAATATTGACATTATTTATTTCTAAATTCACGTTAATTGTAATTAAACACAACAAAAATTATACTTTTTTAAAATAAGTAACATATAAAACAACTGAAAGTATTAGTTTACTGTAAAACTATGGTGACGAGTGACGTCCATAAAGCAACTAGCATTTTTGCGCGCATTTGTATAAAAATCCTGCTTGTTATTAATACAGCACAATTATTTAAAAAAACTTTACTTGATATAATAATAAAACTGATTATCTGAAAATAAATTAATGGTAATTAAATATAATTAAAGTTATAACTAAATATCGTGTGTCTAAAAAGTTATCATTATTTATAATCGCATTTAATCATTCAAAATAGGCAAATTGTTGTTTCTTAGAGCAGCTATTGATAATGTGCTTTTAAATACGTAACATTTCCGCAAGTACTAATTTGCTGTTATATCATAAGGACGTAAAAAAGCAATTATCAATTTTGCGCGCAATTTGTACAATATACTGCTAGTTAATGATCTAGTAGAAGCGTGTCAAATGTATTTAACTGATACAACTTTGTACAGAATTTAAATTTAGTTTTAAATCGTTTCAGAAATATCGTATATTTCAATATAAAAACATAAAGCTAGTAAAAACTGTCGCAAATTAACAATTTTATTGGAAACTTAATCCTTTCATATTGTCTTAGTTGAAAAATCTGAGTGTTTTGCCCAAAATGCTGTTAGTTTTTAATATAACACTGTTTTAATATTAGGACACAATTATTAATAACTATGAAATTAAACATCATGTATTTGAACATATAAACGTAGGTTAATAAAACTAAAACTATTTTCATCGCAAGTTTATTTTAATCATTTAGGTTTTCGTTAAAACTTTGAGTTTGTGACAATGACATTTAAGTTTTTCAAATGTAATTTAATTTAACAAGGTTTTAATAATGTATCACTAGAAAAAACTATTTTTGAGTTTTTTTATTCATTTCGAACAAAAATATCACAATTTTAAATTATTAACAAAACTAATTAACTCAAACAAATATAAGTAATATACTATTAATACTTAAGCATTTGGTTAGTTCAAATTAATATATGTCGTAGTAGTCCTTACTTTAAACACGGGTTGCAAATGTTCTTAAAGGTTCATCTAGGTCCCAATTCTGCTCTTTTGACACTACTTTTTACTTTTATGACTGCTACTGATTCCATCAATTTAACAATCTTCCTAGGACCATGATGAGGTCACCAAGCTTGTCATGCGCACAGTTGTATGCTTGTATTCTGGCTGCTTATGTTTAAAACCAATTTTGAATGCCACCACCTCTTAATGAAAGTTGATGTAAGTTTCTTGGCAGAATTCACGGTCCACTCTTGACCAAATCAGTAAGCTTCATTTGTCATTAATAAATTTTTTGATGAGGGTTCTTTTCATGGTCAACTTTATAAGGTCCAGAAGCATGCAAACTAACTCACATGAATAACTCTGCTTTTGGTGTATGCATTTTTGAAATTGGCACTTTATTACAACAATAAAAGTATATTGTACATTAGGAATAACTCCTTGATGATTTAATAGCAATTTAAAGTATCTGAAACAAAACAACTCTAAACATATAAATAAAATGAGCTAAAGCACTATATATCTACAGTAACCCATGCGAAAATGACGACGAGCTACTAGGCTTGTTTCCGTATGAAGTATAAATAACAAAATTTACATATATATTTTAATTTATATATAAGTTTGAACGTGAATACTTCTTTTGAACCAAAAGTTGCCAAATGTTTAAAGCCAACGTTTAATTATTATCTAATAAATAAAAAGAAACGTAATACAGAACTTTTGAAAATATGAATCATAAATATCGTTGTTTGTAAATGAAATTTTCCATAACTGAAGGATAAAAATGTGTTATTTGTTTTATATCTTAAAAATGTATGCAGTCAACAACAAAACAAAGTATTTTAAACTTGATCAAAAACCAGTTATAAAAGAACTTTATTAAATGCTATATGACTGACAGTGTACGAAGTGCGATCAGATAAAACAATATGGTACTAATCTTAAATGTTTTAACTTGATAAAAGCACATACACTTGTATAAATAAAAGCTTTAAGTTATTTCTTAAGGGTTTCAAAGCTACTAACAATGGTTGCGAAGCTAATGTTATATCTATGATAAAATATCTCGAGCTTAACAAATCAGACTTAATAATCATAAATAAACATAAACTAAAAATCAGGTTTTACTTGTAAAAACTTGATATTTAATTTTAAAAGTTCTTAAAATTAATTTTTAATTGTAAGACTATTTTGATACAGAATATTTATAGTTGTCTACCTAACTTTTTAAAATATTTCATTCTATATACTGTTATCGCTTTTAATGAATATTATTTGTTTTGAATCAACTTTCAATCGTTTAGCAACTAACAAAATAAAAAAACCGTGAATTTTTTATTATGAAAAATGTTTGTTACGTGTCTGATGTAAAATATCGTTGTCATTTAAAACAAAAAGTAACTGAAATATAGTGTAAACATTTTTGAAATATTTTCCTTTTAATATGTTATACAAATAATTGTTTTTGATAAAGCTGACATAATTAAAGCAAACAAACATATAAATACATGTTAAGACAAAATCTTGCAGCTGTAAAATTATCTAAAAAAACTTAATTAGAACTAAGATTATGAAAATTACATTATAGAATTGTAATTAAGTTTTTTTGAATTTGTTGCGATAATTAATTTGATTTTCTATATAAGGTATGTTATTTATATACTAGTTATATAAAAAAATTCTAATACTTAAACTAAACCTTTGTCTACATTTCACGTTTATACACAAAAAATTTATATAAAAAGTTGATAAAAAACTGTTTCTTCATACATAAAATACGAGCTTAGCAACACTTAAAAAAAAAACTAACTAAATTTTTTAGAATTCTAATAATAGTTGCAATATAACGTTTATTAAAATATTCATTATTAATTACTACTAATTTTGTTTGTTAAACTAAATGTTAAGGGTTAGACTAAGTAGTAATATAGTTTAGTTCGTGTTTTCTTGATTAAACATATTTGTTTAATAAGCATTTAAACAATAACCATGAAATTCTTACTTGCAAAAATAAAATATGTTAAAATTTTTACTTGTTCGCCTTAATATACTTTTAGAAATCTAGTTATCAATAACTAAATAATAAATACAATAATGAATTACAGCCGTGTTGCACGACTTAAAAAAATTGTCCCAAATGGTTACTAAAGTAATTTTAAACTGATTGGTAAAATTTACAAAGTATATAAGCTTTAGTTAACACAAATATATCTTTGACGTCGTCAAATTTTTATTTTGAAAATTCAAACACAACATCTTCAACGGTTGATTAGTTTTGATATAAGAAATCGTTTTTTTTTTTCTGGAGTTTAAATAGTTTTAATTAAATTTTATAGTTTGTATAGAATAGATCAAGTATTATCAAACGTAAAATTAACAAGTTAATATACTATACTTACAATGTAATGATTATAAACGTATCTGATGTAAATGCCAGTTAAATGTTAAAAACCGTATGTATATTTTAAGCATTTATCCAAAAGTATGACAGGATTGTTTTTAAAAAAAAAAGCTAAAACTTGCGGTTTGTGATTAAACATTTTTAACCTAAAAAGATTAAGTGAATAAAGTACTTTGATAAATTTGAGACAAAAGAAATCAGTTGTATATCGATTTCAATGAAATATTGACTAATAAAGTTAGTATTTATTTTTAGTAAATCTAGATATAGGTTATCAACGACAAGTTTAAAACTAAGATTTCAGAAACTTTATAACTTAATAGTTTTATTGATAATTTCAATCAGGAAATAAACCTAGTGGTTTAATGTTTTAAATATACGTCAAGAAAAGTTTAATAAAAAACAATTCACCAAACTTAATTAAAAAGCGTTTTAGTATAAAATATTTTACCTTTTATTACGATCAACTTAGTTTAAAATAGGTATATTGAAACGTTAAATCTATAATATAATAGAAATATAAGAAAAAGTATAGAAATAAAGCATATAATTAAATATTTACCTATACCACATATAAATTTAAACAACAGTAAGTGTTTTTTTATGTATAGTGAGCTATTGTCATTTGCTGCGAAAAGATAAAAGTAGAGATAACATTATAGTTTAATATATATAAGAGTCTATTTATTAAAAAAATATATTTGAAATAGTTATAAAACATTCATAGTTTACTTAAGAGTTCTAAAACATTTATGTATATTTTAGTAATTTGGTGTATAATTTCTTTTCATTAAAAAAATGCTTTTGCGACTGAGATAAGAAATATAATTGAACGATAAAAACTGTATATGCTTAATAATAGTATGTTAACTTTTATTTTTAGAAACAAATACAGTTTGTGTTTAGATGTTTTCAGAAGAAGTCACATATATTTTTTTTGCGTAAATAAATTTTCTTATAAACAGTTGACCTTAACTTACTAAACTAAAAATTGTAACTTATGAATATACTAAAATAAAAAAATAATTGAAGTATATTAAAAAATTAATCTGTTTAAAAATATAGTGTAACAATGTTTAGTATTTCTATTACAGTGTGTTATAACAGTATAAGTAAAGAAAAATAATATAAGTATATTCAAATACATAAAATGGTTAAATAAACTCTTCGTTAGCATGGTATTTCAGTAACATACATTTACTTCATATTTATTGTAAATTAGATATTAATTTAATAATTCTTGATCTTCAACTGGGGTTTACTTATACTAAATGATTAATATTTTTATATTTTTATGTTTTCTACATTCACTTAATAATTATATTATTCACCCAACTAATTGATCGTTGTTTATTGTTTATATAAAAACATATACTAGTCGTATTGTACGACTTACAAATTCAATTTCAATCATAACAACATAATATAACTATATCTTTCTTATTTATACTTAAGCAAGAATTTAAAACTTGTGGTTTAAATTTAAGTAATGTCACAAGTTAGTCAAATTATTAAGTAAAATCTGCAAATTTGTTATGCTTTATTTTTAAATAAGCTTTTCAAGTTTAAAGTATGAATACACAATAAATATTAACTCAATGAATACTATAAAAATCATATAAGTAAAATTATACTTTTTAAGCTGTTTTTAACTATAGTAATTTAGCAACGTTATACAGCTTAAAACTACTTTTGTTTAATTTAGCTGTAATTTATTCTATGATAAGAAAACGAAATTGATGAATAATTTTGAATAACATAAACTTTATTTGGACATTAATATAATATTTTGCAAGATTATAATCCTTTAAATTGTGAATTATTTTTAATATCTTAAAACGTGTTGTAATACTTTTTAGGTATTTTAGCTCATGATTTTAATAAAAATAAAATTTAGCTTATATCTATTTAACGATCTTTTGCGTTATAATTAACAACATATGTCATATATTATTTATTACTTAAAATAGTTGTTTTAAAACAATCTAAGTTTAGTTATATAAGGATAAAAGTGTTTGTAATTTTTCTAATTCGAGAGATTTTCTTATGAAATATTATTATATAGATTTTTTCAATGACTCAATATTTTTTGTGTGAGCTTAATATATTATTGTTGTGTAAACTAGAAAAGTAAAAGATATTTATGGCTTTAACTGCTTAATTAAAAGTTGACTATTAAAAAAAAGAAGTTTAAAAAAACTAATACTATTGTCTGCCAGAATTTATAAATAACTTTTGCATTTCTATCAAAGACAACCATTCTAAGCAAATAGTATAAAAAATCTACTATTGTTTAATGTTTATTATATCTACCTTCGTTTACAACTGGTAGTCGGTACAATATTTCGTAATATTTATATTATACAGTCGTGTTTTACGACTTAATATACAAATTTTATGACGCAACGGTGTTTATAAAATTCGTAAAAACTTATACATCAGCATTGAATTAGAATCTGTAGTTATATAACAGTAACGTATTAAAAAACTGTAATTACAACAAAAATATAGAAAGTTAAACTGTTTGTGTACAGCCTTTAGTTTGAAACATACAGTACTAAATGTTAAATAATAAAATTACTCAAACTTTAAAAAGCTGGGAATAATACGTAACATAAACAAACAATTATTGCACACACCAAAATAACATTTACTTATTACTTTGAAGCCAGACTATTACATAAACGACTGATGTGAAAGCTTAAGTTAGTAAAAGAAAGTTTAGTCGTTCATTACAGTGAAATAAAAGTAGAGCACAACTTTTGTTTTTTAACTTTCGGGTGATCCCTGCTAAACATTTTAGTTGGGTTTATTATGAAGTTAATCTGTTCTAGGATGTATATGTACTCCTATATTTTAACTTCAGATCAGAGCAAAAGCCAATTTACTACTATTTCAAACAGTTGTACAGTTTAAATCAAGAAGACTATAATCTAGATCATAAATTACTGTCAAGTAAAACAAAATTTTTACTATCATTTACAAAAGTATTATCAGTTTGTTTGACATTTTCGATGCAATAAAAACGGCTGTAGAAAATAAACACAAAATTAAAAAAATTCAAAGCTACTAAGTATACAAAAATTAAACGAGTTAAGCTTTACTTATTAATTCAAACAAATTTTATTTTCTATAGTTAACTACAAAACATTTCACTTAAAAGTTACTCCCAGGTTAGAAATCGCTATTCTATGCGTTTTTTTGTAAACGAATCTAGAAAATAAATTACATATAATTAATTTGATGTATTGGTAAACAAATATTATTCTATTTTTATTTTTTAAACAACTATATTATAATAACAAGTTTGTACTAAAAATAAGCTTGCAATTATTACATAATGCTTAAATCTTCCTTTAAATAGTATTTTATACTTCAAGGTTTATGTAGAATAGGTAGATGCCGCCTAAAACGTGTTGTTGTTTACAAAGTTAATTTCAGGTAATAATTTTTGTTTTGATTTATGTGCAAAGACTTTTGAAATGACAGTAAATTGAATGTTCACTAAACAAATACACCTGAATTAAAAACTAAGCTGTTGTAAGAAATTAAGTTTAAATAATTAAAAAACACTTTAGATCGAAAATTGTTACAATTGTTAAGTGTCTGTTTTCTAAATAATCTGAAACTTTTAACGTTAAAAAACTTTTAAAATTTTCAGAACATTATGATCACTTTTATATTTAAAAAATTACATACTTATTATATTAATAATTATTTAACTTATGTTGTTTTTAAGTAATTATCATTATTACTTTTTTCAACTTGAGAGGTCGCAGTTTTTTGTCACCGAAAACCGGTTGTGAGTAAATTATTTATTTGTACATCTTTATATTTATATAACTTCAAAATAAATAATTAGTTTTATTATATGACTGAGGAATACATACAAATTTGTAAAGTATAGTTTAATGATATATAATAAAGACATAAAAATAAAACCCTACGTATATATATTGAGATCTTATGACATTAGTTAAGTGTAAGACGTAGCAACTACTATTATTTTTTGTTTCAAGAACTTGGCTAACAAAACTTTGCTTTAAAACCTTCTTAGTAATTAAAGTAAGAAAAAAAAGCTTTTTGAACATTCAAACATATAACATTTTGAATTTTACTAATTTTTTTTCAATAAATTAGCTTTTTTTACAAAAGTATATTTCCTAAGTTTCTGATATAATTCCTTTAAAATTTATAATTAGTTTAAATTAAACATATTTTGGTAAGTAATAAAAATAGCTTTAGAATAAAAATTGTGTAATATTCTAACCATATTACAACAAAGCATTTATAAGCTATTATACAAAACAAGATTTAAAAATTAACGGTAATTTAACTATAGTGTTTTTAGGCAGTAATAGTCAGGTTTTTTAGTAGTCTTACATAGCTTAGTATATAATAGATTTTGATAAATATAATGAATGATATAAAACAAAAGATCTTTTATCTGATTTGTTTTACTATTAGAGATAATCTTAAAATTTATTTAGAAAACCTCTGCTTTATTTTTTTTATACAATTTTATGTTAATTATGAATGCACTATTTGTAGTATTAATTTTTTTAAGCTTCATTTGCTAACAAAATTTCATTAACAAAAAAAATGTTCTAAAATTTTGCTAACATATAAAACTAAAATTTTATAATATAGTGTACCATTGTTAAAAACTTTAGGCTTTTATGTCCATTTTATTATTTGATTTACGTGGATGATTTTAGAGATCAATGACACGCTAAAAACTATCATAATTCCCAGTAATACTTAACATAAGTGTACCATTTTTTTATACTTAAGTTACTCACTCACGCTTGCTTTTGTTAAAGATGAAGTCACGAAAAATATTTTTAATGTTAAAAAACTTTCAGTTTATAACTACCATTAAGTTCTAAACTAAAACTGAAAAAAAAAGAAAAAATACTAGTTCTATACAGTCTAATACATTGTATAAAGTATTTTACACACATTTTATATATTTAAGAGAAATATATGTTTTTATTTAATATGAAAAATAATAAATTTTTATTTTAAGTATGATTATTTTATTTATCAACCTCCAGATGCTGAAACTGAAACATTTGATAAACAAAAAGTAATTGATTACAATAATGTTTTGAACTTAGCTAATTATTGATAGGTATCTAGACCTCCTTAAAACTTAAAACTTTTAAAAAAATCTAAAGGATTACTATCAACTAGCTTTATATACAATAAAATTTTAGTAACAGGTTTATATCGTGTATTAATTTTTTTTTAACTTAATTAACATTAAGAATAATTCAAAATGAAGTTTCTCATTTTGGCTTGTATACATTAGTCTTTTTTTTTATTTTTTCGTCGCATACTAACTTTATAAAAAGAAAATTTTTTAATTAAAGTCGAACCATAACAAATAAACAATTTATTTAACTAAAAAACTAACCCAAACATTATTTTAGAATTCTACTATGTAGTAAAAATAGTTAAACTCACAACAGATTCCGTATTATTTTAAATTTTTGCAATGCAAATAAAAATTTTCTTATATTTGTCATACGAAGCTTACAATTCAAACAAAAAATTAAACAGGTTTTGAAAAATAGGTGACTGAGGTCACTAAAATGATAACGCAAGCATCAGTTTAAAATTCTAAAAAAAGTCTAAGTAGTTAATAAATTTCAAGTTAAGGAATTTAGAGTAAACCTTTAAGCTAGTTTAATGTCGTGCAATGCGACAATAAACTTTTATTTTTACTTCATCTCAAAATGATTAATTTATTTTAATTTTTAGAAAGTTTGCAATAAAGTTGTGTCTATTTATATAAAATACTGTTAAAATTTGCAATTTTAAACAAAGGTAGTCACAAATTAATTAATTTTTCATTAAATTAAAATATAAAAGCTTATTAGTAGTAATTTAATAAGAATTCCTAAGTGAAAATATTGCACACCTGGCGTAAGCAAACTGTATTTTTTTTTGACTTATAAACTGATATTCTGGTTAAAAAATCTTAAAAACAAGTTTGGTCGTATATATCTATAATCTTTAAATTCTTTGGTAACCTTTTGAACCTTTTAATTTCATAAAGTTTTAATAAAGAATTGTATAAATGTTTTTTAAAACTTCAAACAAAACAAAAAATTAAAAAGATTATTTAATGATTTTTTATAAAACTTTATGTTTATTGTACAATGTTGGACTCACGCATTAAAACCTAAGCCACTTATACAGGACACAAAATAAAAAAATAAATGTAAAATACATTTACATATTATATTCGAAAAAAATAGTTCAAAAACAAATTAATTTTAATTAGAAATAAAAAACTGACAATTAAAAGGAGCAATTTAACGATAGTCTTAAATATAAAATTGATAAAATATTTTAAAATATATATACTTCAGTTGTTTTTTGATCGAAAACAAATCAACAAAACTTTAACTTTTAATTTGAATTACAATTAATTTAAAAGAGAATCGCAAGCAAAGTGAAAATCCAAATTAAAAGTATTTCACTGAACCTTGGTACTTAATAAAAAAAATTATTTGTAGTAGTTTTTTACGACTTAAAATTTCAACTGCTAAATTATTAAAATTCAATAAATTCCATTAACTGCAATTAAATTATGCACAAAAACAACTGCAAACTGATGATTGTGCGAAAACTTGGTTTTATTGTTTGAAACTTTACCATAGCTGAGAAAATTAATTTCTATGCTATTTTAAGTTTAGTAAAAAGAAAAATTATAGTCGCGTCAAACGACTTTTAAATTAACCGATCTGAATAGACCTAGAAACTGTATAATATACAAAATGCGTTTGAATTTAACCAAGAACTGTAAGTTAATGTTCGCGCAACATTTTTGTGACGTCAACAGATAACAACGCATTTTTAAACGGTAATTTACATCTGAGTTTTTTTACTTAACTTCATAGATGTTATGATAAAAAAAAACGATTAAGTTGTCTGAATACTTTAAACTATCAAAAAGTTCTACCATATTTAATAAAATAAAAAAAAATAAATATTTTAAATAGTTTTTAGACATGATGTATGTAAACGTGCAGCTATAATTACTAAAATTGCCAATAGTTCGACTAAAACTTTAAACTCTGTAAGTATCTGTTATTGTTATTATACTTTCATAAATAAAAACTTTAAAAACATATTATGAAATATTTGAATTTTTATAGGTACAATGTATGTAAACTATTAGACAATGTAATAAACAAGTAAACGGGTCAAAATTACAAGAAGATAAAATTTCACGAGGGGGCTAAAATGCGTGAATACAAAATTGAACAAATCAATTTTGCAAAAAAATACGCACGAAAGGATAAAATGCACAAATAGTCAATTTTGCCATATTACAATTATGCACAGACGGTCATTTTTGCCTGATAGTATAAAAAAAACCGAAAAAAACATTTATAAAAAAAATATAATGATTCAATGAAAATAAATATAGTAAAAAAAATTGCGACCGAGGGTAAGGGTTAGGGGGAACAGTTATAGCAAAAAAAAGAACTTTCAAAACAGTAAATTGATAAAAAAAAAAGTAACTGACCAAGGGTAGGGTTACGGGCAATATCGATAGTAAAATAACTTTAACAAAAAAAATAATAAAAGTAATTAAAACAATAAACAGATTTAAAATAAAAAGATAAAAAAATCAGCCTGCTCAAAATTGTTTCCGTGCAAAGTTATCTGCTCGTGCAAAAACGCTACTTCGTTGAAAAGTATCTTTGTGTAATTTAGTCCCCTCGTTCAGTTTTGTCCGCTCGTGCAAATTTGACATCTTTTAATAATTGAATTATGTTTAATTAATTATTAAGACTAACTAGTAATTATATGATTATATTATACTTACAATTTATATAAGTAATATAATTATTATTCATAATTCAAATTAGTAATAATTTTTGTAAACATTTTTTTTGCATTAGTAAAGTTAATCAACAAATTTTTATATTAAAACCTATGTAATTTCAACTAATATTTATATTTATTGAATTTGTATAGTTTTTTATTATTTTTGATATTATTGTCAAAATGCCTGTTTAAAAATATACAATTTACACTAGTCCTATTAGTTATGCATTTATTTTATAGAAACAGAAAGCTCTTATTCTTATAACTGAGTGGTTTTTTTGATATAATCTATTGTTAAACTGCAAATAAAAAACAACTTTATTTTAGATAAATTTTTTTTAGAATAATAAAAAATTTACAACGACAATAAAACTAATTTAATTTAAATAAGGTTTATTATCAAAAACAAAATATATTGGAAATAATGAAACATTTAACAAAATAGAGTACGAAGTTTACAAATGTTGTTTATAAGACAAATTAAAACGAAGTTAATGTGAGTTTCTAAGTAACGTACAGCAGCATGAACTACTTTTAAATATACAACAATTTGTTAAGTAATATATGTTTTTTAATTAGTACATGGTTTCTAAAAATTAAATTTTATACAAACCTTATATTAAAAAAAGATTTACTACAACTGAAAGATTAATAATAACAACTACATAAAAACTTTCGGTAAAAACGAACTAAGTAGAAACTAATAAACTAGGGTTATTTGCAAGCTTAAAAGTATTAAATATGATACTAGTTTTTTTTTTGTAAACCATTCGATTGTCATAGGTTTTATGTTACTAAATATGGTGACAGTGTTTTTGTTTTGCCTTCTTTATGTAAAATGAAGTATACGTTCCGATTTGAATTTTACACATACTGTGTTGCTTATAACTCGTTTTTATTTTTATTCAAGACCTTAATAATTTAATAAATTCTTTTATTTTAAGTGTAGTTTTAGATGCTTTTAAACGTTTAAAATATTGTAGAATTTAAAAAATTAAATACTAAAAAACTTAAGTTAAGTTTTTGATACAATAATCAAAAGATTTTTTTTCAAAGCTAAGTATTTATAAATCAAATTGTTATTTGTTTAACTTTTTGTTGACTTTACTATATCTTATGTAAAAATTATTCAAAGGGTTTAACTTCTTGTAGTCTTAAAGTGTTAAAGCTAGTTATTTAAAATGTTAACTTGCCTATATAAAATATTTATTAACGAAAATAGTATCGTATAAGATTTATTTGCTTAAATTTACTTACTGTCAGTCGGTATAAAATCTTAAATTAAATAAAAAAACAGTTTAAAAATAGTTGAAATTTTATTTCAAAATGACATTATTAGTCTAATGAAAAGTTTAGTTTAAAAATTTTTTTATCAAATATTATTACGTGCCTGATGTAAAAGATCATGGCACGATAAAAACTAAAATGTCTGTTCAGCTGTAAATAGTTGTTTCGTTACTTTCACTTAATGAAAAAATTAAAGCTTGTGTATACGTTTTTTTCATGGATTAAAAAAGAAGCTCTTTAGAATAGAACAAGTTGTATTTATATATTTAATTGACAATAATTGAATAATTTGATTAAAATTTCAAATTCTTTATAAATTTTCTAGCTAACATAATTTACAATTTCTACTTAATTAATTTTATTTTAATTTTTAGTAACTTCCATGTTTTGTTTAAGTTTCATTTTCAAAATTGAGTGTAAATCCCTTAAAAGGTGAAACTTAGTTTTACAAATAAAAATCTTTAATAATTAATCTTGTATATTTGTTTCCTTAGTTTTACAAAAGTTCAGAACTATTTTTGTTCAACTTAGAACCTCAACTATAAATTTTCGATATTGACATTTATTAAATATTTTATTATTCTTTTTCCAAAATAAAAAAAAAAGATTTTTATTAAAACATATATGTATACCATAGTTTTAGTTTCAAGTATTAAAATTTTGATTATATTGGGTTTAAGAAGGTAAATACATTTTAATATATATTTTATTAGCACTAATATTTTATTATCATTTTCTTTTTTAGATTTTAGGATCATATATGTATGATTTGTTTTTACCTAAACTTCTGTGATACATTAAAAAACATTTTCTGCTTAAACAGAATACTTTATCTTTAAAGTTAATCATTTTAGGTGCTTATATGAAGAAAGTTTAAACATAAAGATATCATTATAAACATATGTTTGTTTACTACATAACGATCTTAATAAAGAAGTGTTTATATATTATAGCTACCAGTATACAATTTTCAATATTGAATTTTGATCTGATGAAGACATTCATTTTTCCTACTTGAGGTAAATTTTAAATATTTTGTTAACAGTGTTTTACGTGGCTTATAAATGCGATTGTTAATATTTTAAAACTAGCTGCATATCATAGCTGAGTTAAGACTTGGTCATTGATCAATCTAAAAAAAATATGATGTTTGTTGTTTTTACATGTGACGTCATGGAACTTTATATTCTAATGTTGTTAGAAATTTATATAGTTTTTAATAAAATTACATGCTTTAAATAGAAAGATTTTGAATAAATATTTACTTGAGTTGTTATTTAATGATATAAATTTTACTTTTACGAAAGCAGATTTGTACTTAACTTTTGTATGTTCAGATTTCGAAGTAAGATGTTCTAAAAACTAAGTTAGTTTTGAGTGTGCAAAATAAATATTTTTGTTTTGAATTAAAACTCTTAAGTTGCTGCATAATGCTAATTTTAGGGCAATAACTTTATCTCATCATCGATAGAACTAAAATAAATAATGTATGTTTTAAAAATTTCCAAATAAATTAAAAGAGACCTAAGTATTACTATTTTTATTTTGCTTTTTTTTTTTTTTAGTTTTTGTATTTTAGTGTAGAGTTGAGATTTAAAGAAAGTTCAAATTTTTGTAAAACTTTGTTCAATAGCATTGTTTATATGGTTAAAACTTTAAAAACTTCTAAAACGTTGGTTATTAAATTTAATATTTCCTAACCTTTCATATGCATTGGTGTTTCAACTCAAATTAAATATAACGAAAAATTATTTATCATGCACATTTTAGAATCCGAAAAATGCAAGTTAGATAGATTTAATTTTAATAATAAAGTTGCTTACGATTCTATTAAATAAAACTTTTTATAAAAAAAATCTTTGTATAAAACAACAATAGTTTTAAATTACATTCATTAAAAGGTTTAAACTACTTAATATAGAAAAAAAATCCTTAACTAAACTCGGAGCTAAAAATAAAAAAAAAACTTAAAATCAAAAAGAAAAGAATTAGAAAACCAGTTGCGTAAAAAATTTAAAAATGTTTAACATCTTTGTGACAATTTTATTATAACTCGCGTCGTAAATTGTACAATAGATAGAAAGTGATGCTTATTATAACATTAAGTAACTTCAACAAATTGTTTCTTGATTTTACGTAAGTTAACTCTTTTGATAAAGTTTAACCTAGTTTTATTAGGTGTTTTTTAAAAATATCCAATATTAGTTAAAATTTAACTAAAGCTAAAATTAAACTCTTAAAATTTTATTCAGTGTAATGTTTGTAAAGTACTTAGTACAAAAAAATATTCTATTCTAATGTTTTCTTACAAATATTAGTTTACTTTACATGTATAAAACCGTTTATAATTGTAGCGAATCCGTTGTAACGAGCAGGAGTTATTGAGTCGTACAACATTTCTTTACTTAAACTACTACAGACAAAAAAACTTTTTTTTTTGCTTTTTGTTTTTGTTTTGAAAACAGCAAAACTTAATTTTGACTGTTTTAAAACGTATTTCATTGGACAAACTGTATCAAAGGCTTGCATTTATGATTTAAAAGTAATTTTAAATAGTTTTAATGAAAGATAAATCAAAATAATATGTAACTGCAATTTGTAGTTTAAACGTTTGACCGTGACCAATAGATTAAGTAGATACAGTTTTGTTGTCAACAATAGCCAATGTTTTTTTTTAAATTAACAATAGATAAGGCGTTGTTACATAGTAACTAGATCGAAATCAAATCAGGTCAAATATTTTATTTTTACGTGTTTGATTAAACAATGCTAAAAACGAGGTAGTTTATATATTTACTATATAATAATTCTATTATAACTTTTTATTTTATTTTTAAGATTTTATTCATGGTTTTTAAATGAAAATTGCATTAAAAACTTTATCATGACAACTTATAATATTTTTTTAAATATTTTGTAATACGATAAAATACATTTAGACTTTAAAAGAATAAAGATTTTTGTTTTATAAAGCTGTTTGTATTTTTTGCGGAAAATTACTTACTTTTAATTAATTTCCTTCAGAATATCTTTAACTAAATATATTAAAAGATTAACATCGAAAAAGTACTAATAAGGTTTTAGAAAATTTACACAGGTTTACAAATTAATTCAGTTTACATTTAAGTTTTTCAGAAAACACAGGTGGCTAAAACTCATTGCGAAACAGACAAAATAAATTATTAGTAAATCCTTGATTATTACGATAATACTCTTTCTAACAATAGCTTTTATATTTTTTTTTTGTAACTCGACGTTGTCTGAAATCAAGGCTTGATGATTGCATCAAACTAATTCAATTGGTTCAACGCCTGAGATAAAAATCTAACAAATAAAGTCAATTTTGTTTGCGTAAAGAATAGATTCTATTCCGAACATGTAGATAAGAGTGTAGAAGTTTTCAGAAAACGTCAAAATGATAAAACAAAGCAGTGTAAAATCACAAACGTGTTCAAGAAATTTACACAAAGTATTGAAAATGGACAATTAGCTTTTTATTATATGTTTCTCATAGTTGCTAAACAAGTACTGCATTACACCAATGGGGAAAAAAAAATTATTCCTGTCTTCAAAACAGTTCTTGAAAAAGTCATCTATTATAAAATAACCAGTATTGTTTTACGTTATATTCCTTTAATCAACAACACTGTGAAAAGATGTAGAGATGAAATGTCAGACTTGGTTGACCAAAAGTTTGTTCGAATGATGTGCAATATTTGTTTTTCGATGCAGTTTGACGAGTCAACTTTGCCGGAAAATAAATGTCTTTCTCTTATTTGCGAGCGTTTAATAGTTGATAATACAACATACAAAGAACTAGCATTCTCCCAGCTAATGGAAACGCATAGCACAGGAAAAGTTTTAGTTTGAAAAAATAAAAAATAATTTGAAGTAAAAAAGATACCTTTAAAAAATCTTATAAGAATTGCAACAGATGGTGCTCCGTCTATGGTAGGAAAGTATCGTGAATCAATCACAAATTTAAAAGACTAAATCCCTGATATATTTACTAGTCATTGCCATATACATCGCCAACATAAACTTGCAAAAAATAAAGCGTCCGTTTAAAAGACTTTTTAAACTTTGTGATAAAAGCTGTCAACAAAATAAAAAGGCATGCTTTACAAAGTCGTTTGTGTATACAGCTGTGCAATGACAATGATGAGGTTTTTGATAAGTTGATAATGTATACAGAAGTGAAATGGTTATCAACAGTAACTGTTTAAAAAGTTTTAGGCTATTATAACTCAAATGTGTTGTTTATTTGAATATTTCAACCTTAGCTTTTAGTTTTTCACTATTTTTTTCTGTTAAAATATTATAGGTTGATAGCTAGAAAACTATTTTTTTTTGTTCACAAAACAGTGACAAAACTACAAAATTACAGTTATAAAAAAAAATGTTAATCTATTAAAAAAAAATAACTTCTTACTTTCTGTTCACAAAATTAAGTGTAAAACCTTTTTTTAACTAACAAAATTAACATATTGTTAGGATTAAGGTTTATTTTTTTAAAAGTTATTCCAAGTCATATACTGTTTCATGGTATTCTACTACGAAAAATGTAGTTAAAATTTTTTTTTTTTTTTAATTTTAAACTAACTTGCTTATAATATCTTTTAGCTTTAAAATTAATAATTTTCCTGCATTAACAGAAGCTATTGTTAAAACCACTTTTCATTTGAAATAATCAACCAGTCGGTCAAATGTCGAAAAACTAGATCAGCAATGATGTTTAAATACTTATTGCATTATGTTTAAAACAAGCTGTTCATTCTTTTGTAGTTTTTAAATCTATGTTAAAGTGATTTTAGGACATGCCTATTTGTAAAATAATTAAATATATTCTGCGACTTAAACAAGTTACTTAGCATTCACTTCTAAAAATTCAAAATTTGTTATAAAAAAATTTATTGTAATGTCAGGTTTAAGTTAAGAACTTAGATAAGTAACGTACGGTCCAGATCCAGTCACGTTTCGGCCAGCTAAGTAACTTAAAGACTACTTGTGCAAAACAAATAAAATTTAGCTTTTTGATACTTAATAATTTGATTGCGCTTTCAATTTGGTTTTCAGTTTACAATAGTACTTCCTCCTAGATCACAATAATAGTAAATCAATATATTACAATTTAGTTCGAGTTTTTTAGTTCCTTATATGTTAGTTTTTTAAATTATGCAGCCCGTAAGTACAATTTTTCAACATGTCGACACTAGAAAGGATTTTTTAGTAAAAATGACTTTTTGACTACAAAAGTTGTCCACAACTAACCTAAAGGTTTCATTAGTTTGAAAACGTTACATATTCAAACATAATTGGTTACAGAATACAAAATGCTTTTTAATATTTAAATATCTTAATACACGTTACAGGGCTTATAAGAAAAAAACTTCGAATTAGTTTTTCAAGCCCTTTAAATTGCTTTGAACACAGCCCAAAAGTGCGTGCATAATAAGTTCAAGACTTAATACATTTCAAATAAAACTTTTTTGATTCAAAAGTGCGTACTCAAGAAAAAATACTTTATAAAATCGTAGGGGGCAATTTTTTTTCAAATTTCTTAAAAGGGGACGATTTAGTAATTGTATTTGGAAAACCCTGATCTAAAGTTAGTATTAGTGGTAAAATGCTTCAGTAGATAAACGCAATAATTCAAATGTATTTTAAACAAGTTAGAAAGTATTATATGAAATGGAATAGAAACTTTTAAAAAGGTTAAGAATGTCAAAATGATAATTAGTTATTATAAATTTAAGTAAATATTATAAATGTTATTAAAAAAAATATGTTTTAAAACGACAACTAAGTTTTCATCAACAAAAATAGATTCTAATAAAATCCATAAATTAATACAAAAGTTAGATTATTTTATTCATTTTAAAATTTATAGGTTCAAAAGGGCTAAATTTGTTTTAGAGATGAGTATGGTAGAAATATAATTCTATTCTGTCGTATTCAATAAAAAGCTGAAATTATAATATGATAGTTGAATATGGTAAAAATTACATCTATTCATTTATATAAATAATCTAAGTTTTATTTATAAACATAATATAGAATTAAAACTTGTATAAGAGTTTTAGTCGCGTTGTACGACTTACAAAATACGAATACATTTCAGAATGTTGTAAATATTATGCGAGGAATTATATATTTTAGTTATATAACAGTGGTTGCGGGAAATGTTATTTATATCACGAAAAAAATACGTATCGAGTTTAGTAAACTGTTCAAGTATTTTTGTTCAAATCGTTTTGCTTGAAAAGAATCGTTTGGCTGACAATAAGAAACGTGCTGAGTTTAGTAAGCTGCTTAAATATTTTAGTTCAAATCGTTTTGCTAAGAAATAAGATTTATTATTTTACTTTACTTCAATAAAGACGTTAATTAAAGTTTGAAAATTTTAAAAAGGTTAAATACACTAACATTTAAAATTATAAAACTCTATAAATAAACAAGACCAGTAACATTATAATCACGGAATAATTGTTAGCTTTACTATGTTAATATCGTTAGTTAAAATTACTTTTAATACCTGTATATTACCTTTTGTTAAATAACATATTTTATATAGTTTTTTTTAAAGGTGACCAACAAAATGTTTAAGTTTGTCTATTTTACGTCGCCTCTAATCAATAAATTATTTTTTGAACTCGTTTTATATTAAAGTATATACTCTTAGCTTAGTTTACTAAATAAACTAATTAAATGAGACTGAGTTTACAATATTTTAGTTTAGTCTTATTTGTTTTAAATGCTTTTACTAAAAAATTTAATTTATTTGTCATTCTTATAATATGGTTAATATTATGTTTAAGTATTAACTTGAATGAATAAAAAAAAATTACTGCATTCACATTGCACGACTTTGAAAGATTTAGCTTTATAGTTTATTACAAAATTTTATAAGGTGATAAAAGAAATGCTAAAGATATTGATTCTTGAAGGTATAAAACAATGACATACTTCGTTTCTTTTTAGATTATAAAATAATTTTTGATATGTTTGTTTAACTTTACTGAAATCACAATAGTATATTTTTATTTCAACATAATGTATAATACAACTCATTTCCTACTAATACGTCCATTAGTTACAAAAACTAATTTAATAAAATGGTAAAAAAGTAATTATATTTCATAGTAAAAAACATTTAGTTGCATTTTTTCTGATAAAATTATTTGAACAAGATTCAGTAATATCTTTTTATTTGTACCGGTTAAAAATAAATTCAGATACATAACTAAAAAATTATTTGTTTTAAACAAAAATATACATTCAGTTGTTTTACTAACCTTAAGCAAACGTTAATTTTCCTTATACTTTTAAATTGATTTTGATGAAGTTTAGATAACAAGTTCAAGATTTCCACAAATGGAATGTTTAATCTTGTTATTTTTTAACCACCAAAAAAGGTAAAATTTTTTGGTATAAAGCTTCTTCACCTACTTCACTGGTATAAATAAGAGTTTTAACGTCATTAATTATATTAATTAGCGTACTTTGTTTTTAGTAATTATTTTTTTTTAATTTTTAGATATTTGGAGTTTATGTCAAAAAATTGGTAAAAGATTGTAAAGTTAGACAAGTTTTTGTAAAAATTAAACTGATTTATGACGTTATTAGATTTTTACGCACGAGTTTCAGTTTTTTATTTAATATATATAAAAGCAAGATATTTTTCAACGATATTAGGGTCATATAAATAAAATTTTTAAGTCGTTCATCGCGACTAAAATTTTGATTTGTTTGTTTTATTTAAAAAAACATTTGTTTACATAGCTTAGTGCGTATAGTAAAAATATCCAAGTTTTTTTTTTAGATAAATCTTAAATTAAATGAAATAAGCAACAAAGTAACAGCATTCAAACATATAAACCACGCAGATTTCGTATACTTAATATTTATGTTGAGTTATAGATTTCTTTAAGTTGAAAATTGGTATATTTTAAATAAGTAATTTGACTAAATATTTTTTTTTATTCTGAAGTTTAAAATAAAATAACTTTTTTTTTTCTGGTGTAAATAATTTTGACAAACACCAGTTAACAGTTATTCTATTTAATTAGGCTAACAGATTACTATGAAGAGTACAATTATTTTCTTTTATTGTAAAGCCGTACAATACGATTAGAATTTTAAATAAATTGTTAGATGATAACAAATGTTTTAAATGATGCTTAGATCTTAGTTCCAATCGCAAGTTAAAGTTAACTACAAATTTATTTTATATTATTTAATAGCTTAATTTATTATATACAGCATTTTGATGTTTATTGTTAAGTTGTTGACACACAAAGCTTTTATAAATAAGTTTGTTAAAGTTTTAAAATCAAAACTTTAAACAGAATTCTTTTTGTTCAATGAAGTGAGATGCTACTAGGCAAAAGTATATTCAAAAAAAACTGCAAGTTTATTATATTTGTACTTATTTAAAGCTTTTTTAAAGCTATTTGTGTTATTTGTCCCAGGTTGCATTACACAACTTAATATTTTTACTTAAAAACGTTAGTGTTTAATTCAGTATTTTTTTAGATGTCTGCTAATAAAATATTTTTTGTTGATAATTTTGTAAAAGAGACAATTACAGGCTTAGTACACAAATGATATTTTTATTATCAGTTTGACTTAGTGCTTAAGAGCGCTTTATTTAGTTAAAACAAATGTCTACTTAATTATTATTAATTTCTATTAATCCTCTTTTATTGACGTGTTATCATAAAATTCGTTATTATAATGATACTTGAAACTAAAATTTACACTTTTTTTGTATAATTTTGTATAAAGGAGGGATTTGAAGCATTATAATTTTATTTCAATTATTTTTATTTTAGCTCGATGTTAGGAATTTAAAAAACATATAATCAAGTATCATTTTTTTCCAAGTTTTTTTAGTCGTATTTTGTATTTTACATTGTAAATGCTTTGTATATTTATACATAATTAGTTTTATATTTTTATTTAGTTATACAGGTAAATCTTTTTACTGATGCAAAATAAACAAAGCGAAAGTGTTGAAAAAATTTTTAATTATCGACTTACATTAGATCAATAGTAGTTCCGTTTAAGTTATATAAATAAAAACAAATTTAAATAAGTTTTATTTTATATACAAAATTTTATTTAAACGAAGATAGATACAAACTTAAGAACGTGTAGTTTATATATTACGTTAAACAAGCAGTTTGAAATCAAACTATAACAAAAATTATTCTTTTTAATTTCATTTTAAATGATAAAACATAAATGTATTTTAAAAATAAACCAGCAGTACATTTTACTATAAACATGCAAAAAATTCTCTTACAAGTAAAAAATACAACATGTTTATTTATTCATATAATATTTTAATTAGTCGTGTTGACTAAAAAATATGTTCTTTTTTTCAACTAAGTTTTACCAAAATTTTAACAGTTCATTTTGACCACTAAATGACATCATATGTATTAATAAAATTATTAACCTAAAACTTTAAGTATAAAGTAAGTTAAAATATTTAGAATGAGGAAACAACTTTTTTAAGGCAGTTTTTAGCGTGTCGTCAATCTCTTACTTATTCAAGCTACTTCAGTAGTTCTTACTATTTTTTTGTATTAAAGAACACTATAACTATATTAAATTATAAATTAAAGCATAACAACAAGGAATGCGTATAGTAAACACAATTCTAGTACAAAATCTCAAGTAATAATTTTTAGTTAAATAAGGTAAAATTGAAATCTAAGTATATTGAGATATTGATTTTATATTTTTTAAAATGGAAAAGTATAAACGTAGTTTAAAAATATACTAGTAATACATTTGAATAAAACTTTGTACAAAAAATTTTCGCGTTTGTTTTCAGGAGGTCGAACAATAATAAATCAAAAATTTAACAATAATTTTTCTAGACAATTTTACCTTATTTAACTAAAAATTATTACTTGAGTTTTTGTACTAGAAATGTGTTTACTATACGCATTTCTTGTTGTTATGCTTTAATTTATAATTTAATATAGTTATAGTATTCTTTAATACAAAAAAAAAATAGTAAGAACTACTGAAGTAGCTTGAAAAAATTTCATTGTTAATTATTCAAATGTAATTTGGTCTAGTTTGAGTTTGTTAAGCATGAATTATAAAGAAGTAAATGAAAAAAAAAAGTTGTCGCAATATTTTATTTTTATAAGACTACAAGATTTTAAGAACGTGGTTTCGAATTATATGGTGGTAAATATATTGTCGGTTTTTATGAGCCATAACACTCTTTCTTTTGCATTGCAATGAGTCTTTTAAGCTTTGTCCTAAAAGGATCTGTACATGGGTAAGTAAGCTTGTACCGTTTTGTCTTTATCTAGTAAACTATTTGAACTAAAATTTTCAAGCCGCTAATTCTGCCCTACCATTTAACGTAGGATGATATGCAGATGACATACGACAGTGTATATCATCATTTTAGAGAATCCTTGGTAACGATTACAGAACACTCCACCTGAAGAAATTTCAACTAGAACACAAAAAGTAACTAAAATACGAAGCAAAGCTTTACAAAGCTCTTTTGAACCAGAATCATTTGTACCTAATTTGATTCCTAATTATTCTGTCCAAATTGAAGAAGTCTGTCAGCAGCTACAAAATAATACTATACTTTGAGATAAATAATCAAAAATAATTTACTCCAAAGGAACTTTTGGAATCAATGATTCAATAGAAGGTAGGTGGGGGTTGCTTGGTACAAAAAAATTACAACTTTTCCCGACAACCAACTGAATTCCATTTGTTCTTCTTGGCCAATAAAGAGCCGATTTTGCTTGCTCGTTTATTGCAGTGACCGCTTGATAAGCAGTACAGCACTCTAAGTACTTCTTTTCTTAATTATGGATAAATAAACAATTCTACACATATATTTCTTAAATATATTGCTTGATGATAGAAGCTTATTATAGTCAAGTTCTGTTTTACAATCACCACATATGATGACAAAATCCATCTTAAACAAGTAATATAAAACTATCCAAAACTCATGCAGTTCAAATAGTAGGTGGTCTTTGGTATGTGAAAAACTAGCTTGAGCATAATGAATTAGGTTCATTATTTGTCTATATTTCATGGTTTCTTCTATAACTTGGTTGAAAGTCACAGGTTGAAAATGTTTAAAATTGTCACATAATTGATTACTTGCAATGACACACTCACTGTATTGTAATGTTCTAGGTATACAATCACAATTTGCAATTCTTCATAGTCAGTGCAAGATTCAACGATCGCACCAATGCAAGGAAAGTCATAATTTAACACACCAAGCTTTATGTTAGCTTTTGCTATTTCTTAGAAAATCAACGAAATTGGAAAAAGTGTTATTGGAATTGCATATTTAATAAATAAGGCGGGATATTTTCTGGGGTTCTAATGTTTTTGCTTTTTAGGTAGTTATATGAATAGTTTATGCCTGAAACATGCTTGAAAATAATATTTAGAATTAAATAATAACCTAGTTGTCGATAACCTAAAAAATATAGATAAAAACTTTGTTCTGATAATTAAGTTTTCTTAAATCTTGATTTTATTTAAATAAAGTTTCTATTATGTCTTTAATCTTTTTTTAAAACATATTTTTAACAATTAATCTATGATATTTGTAATGATAAACCTAGAATAACGACTGTTTAAGTTTAGTAAAATCTTTCTTAATTAAAGTAGTGTACATTTTAAACCCTTATTAATTTTTGATTGTTTAATGACTATTAAGGTTTTATACGCTGATATCCAAATTTTATAACTTATTTTTCTTTGTTTAGAATTTTTTAGTCAAGTTTTAAATATTTATTAAAAAAACTTTATGTAAATAACTTAAACAGATTGATTAAGTAATTTCTGATGCCATTAAAAGGCTATATAAGGTATAAAAATATATATTTATTTTGTTACCATTGTATCATTTATAAGGTATGTAAGTTGGTACTACTCATAAAAATTAAATCATGTCTTATTAAATAACTGTTTTATAAATAATTTATCTTAAGTTATTTTATTTAAAAATCAGACTAGACAGTTTGAACAATGTATCTATTAAAAAAACCACAAAACTTTTATTGCAAAATTTTTATTTTAAAAGAATTTAGACAATTAAAATAAAGTTAAATAAAGATTTTAAGTAAGAATAAAACAACAAAAAGCTTAATAAACTTTCAAACATCTAAATATATCTCAAAAGTTCAAAGTAATTAAACAAGCAGTTTAATATCAACTTTATATTAAAACAATACCTACAATAAAACATGCAATCAAAGTAAATTCACATATAGTTCTTTAAGTTATAACTTTTATCAGCTATATCATACACGACTAACACACAATACTATATATTTCTTTTGTTTTTTTATAATTTCCGTAAGTATTTTCTGCATCACAAACCGTCGTTTTGGTTAGCTCATAAATCAAATCTACTAAAATTAATAATAAAAGTAAAAATATTGCATACATATAATGTTAGTATTTTTTTTTTAAATGCTTTATTTATTATACGACGATTTAGTTGCATAAAAAAATTTTGAAATTATACTTTCGACATAACAAAATAGTATTGTTATAAATCTTAATTAATCGTAGTTCGTTAAATAGTTTTTTATGACCTAGCAACTCTATAGCGTCGAGTTGAACTATTTTTTTTAAATCACATATAAAAAAGAGTTTCATAGTGTCAAAGAGTTGAGTTTTGTCTCATCTTATACAAACAATTGAATTTTTAATAATTATTAATGGATATATGGATCATTATACGATATCTTATTATAAAAGTTCTATTATTATTGTAAGTAAGTATTTAAATCCAAACTTTTTGATAGGCTGATAATTTGTTTTAAGCAATGCAATTTTAGTTTTTTGGCATAAATATACATAGTTAACTTTATTACATAGTAAAACTGTTTAGTTAAAGAACAAGAATCTTGATGAAATTATTTAGGTGTAAAAACAGAAAGTGGAACAAGAAAAATTTAAAGTAAGGTAGGTAATTTAATAAGTTAAAATTAACTTATAATATTTTTTAAACACTGTAAGTTTCAAAGCTTTTGCATAAAACAAGTCTTTATGCTAAAAAGTATCTTAAACAAAATTTATTTTTAAGGTAAAATAATCTCTTAAGCTACTTTTTTTGATATAAACGTAGTGAACTAAAAAAAATAGCTATATTAATACCTTCTAAATCTTTAATAAAAAAGTTTGCCAACAATTTTTTAACTTTATCAAAGTTAAAAATATAGTGCTTAAATATTTAACAAAAAACCTTTAAAAAAGATCTGGTTAATGCGAATTCACGAACATATGTAAAAGGGTAGTTTTTTTTTATATTAAGTCTACATAAAATGATGATCTGATCTAGATATAACTTTACAAAATCAATTAGTTAAAACAATAAACGTTTTCTACTTAAAATTTTTATCAGTAGCAAAATTATATCAATTTATATACAAAACCATAAAAATAAATTTTTTTAGACTACTTTTATTCGTCACTAAGCTAATTGAAAACTTTACTATAAATTATGTACTTTATATACTATACACTTATCATTTAAGATTGAAAGCTAGAAGGTGCTGATATTTTAAAGATATAGTTAATTACATAAAGCAAAAAAAAAAAATTGATTTTTTCTTTTTTAGTGATTAGGTACAAATTACTAATTAATGAGTATTTCATTTAAGTTTTAACATCTTTGATTTCTGTACTAAAAATACACTTTACAAGAACGTAAACGTATATAGTACTAAATATTCTTTAAGTTTTTTGAAGTAACATTAGTACTAAAACATATTAGCACGTTATAATTAGTTTATAATAAATATTCGGACCTTATGAAAATTATTAAGCTAGCCAGTTTTTACACGTTTCTATATTATTGTTTTTACAAGGTTTAATAGAAATGTATTTTATTTATAGTCGCGTTGTACAACTTTAAAATTTTAAGAAAAATAACACTACGCTATGTTAAAAACTACATAGCAATTCATAGAGCTATACTGAACTGGAGTTTGTGAGAAACATTAATGACGTAGATATATTGGTAGACTAACTTAAGGTCATATAGTTTTGTAAAACTTGTGTGACACAGTATTTAAAATTAATAGTATTTGGGAAACATAGTTACTTTAATTAAAACACTTACTAATAAAACTAAAGGTAATCTAAATAATTAAAATGCAAAAAAAAAAAATATGCTTCTATGCTTCTGCTGGAGGACTTTAACTAAAATAATAAAACGATATTGTTGTCGAAAATCGCTAATAATAAACATTTAGTTTATTTATTTAAATTTCAATGACTTCTTTTTCTTGAACTTGTAAACTTGTGTAATTTAACTTAGATAAATTGTAACGGTCTAAAACAAATATCAAAAACACATTAAAAACTGTATTTTAATTTGAACTTCTAATTAAATTTAGCCAACATTTATATTAAAAACTTAAACGCTGATGTTTCGGATTTTACAGATGAAGTCAAAAAGTATTAAAATAGTAGTATTAGTAACGTAATATTAGAAGTATTATTTGTAATGAGGTTTAAATTAAAGCGATTTTAATTAAGTGAAAAACTACTAAGACATATACTTAATAATGTATCATTTTATATTAACAAATGTGTCTACTGTTTTGTACAAATATTGTACTATAAACAAAATATTTGTTTTTTTTTAACAAATAAAATTTACTTTTTTTTATAGATTTTTATACCTAGAAGCCTTTGTTTAAAAAACAATAATATCTAATATTTAAAAACTTTGACTTTACTAAACTTACTTTTTACTCCTGAAACAAAAATTTTATGGTATCAATAAAAGCCATTAATCAAATTAAGTATACAGTTATTGCTATTAGAATACAATTAACCGTGTATATATAATACATACAATACTGTAAAACATTGCATATTTCTATTAAAATACGCTTAAAGACCGAATAAAACTTGAAGTATTAACTTTTCAAATTAATTAAAACCAAAAAAAAAATTAAAGTGAGCCAAGAAAGCCAAGTTGAGCTTTTTAAGTCGTAAAGTCCGACGCAGAGTACGCATTATATTTAGCAATTAGTTTTTAATTACAAACAATTCAAATGATAACATAACAAATTTAGACTTCGTGCGTGATTTTTGAAATCTTTTATATTAGATACTCTGTATTATAACACAGTTATACTTTATATGAACAACTATTTGCTGATGTAAATTTTTGGATTTTTTAAATTTTATTAGTTAAAATTGAATTTAATTTATGACATCTTAAAAACAAAATACAACCTTTAAATTTTTAAACAGTTTATACTATCTATTAATCAAAATATTTACGCATCAAAATATTTTGCAAGTTTTGTGAAAACATGTAGATACAAGATATATTATAACATAATTAAAAATAAAAAAGCTATGAATAATCTAACAATTTTTTTACTAAGTCTTTACTAGCAATTTTATTTTATTAATGAAACTGTTATTTGCTAAAACTAGTTAAGTTTGACCTATAAAAAAATAATGCATTGTATTTAACAGTAAACTAGTTTAGTGATACACTTATGTTTTCTAAGAAAAAAATGAGTACACTTTATTAACAAAACATCAGTTTTTTTAATTTAAACGCAAAGTTTTCTCATAAAATTCATGTTTTTTTTTCAAACTTATATCCTTGCAAACATCAGCTTTACTCTTTATACAAACACAATTTTTTTTATTGTCGATCATGCACAAAAGCACGCTTTTTAATCGTATACCGCGACTATAAGTTTAGTTTATTTTAGTAATTCAAGAAAGGATTATATGTTGTGTGTAAATTGTAAATAAAAATTGAAAAATAAGTCAACACTATTTATTCTAATGCAATTATAAGAGTGATGTTCATAGATAGTAAAACTGCTATGAAACTATTTTGAAAAAATGTGTTTTAAAATATTTGCATGAGATAAAGAAATTAAAGCTTAAGTATTAACAACCGGTGTAAGAATATCTTAAACTATATCTAACTCTAAATAAAAAAAATAAAATAAAAAAAATACATACAAATAAGTAAAATAAATTTCAGAAACAGCATCACTGAAGTTATATAACGTAAAATAAAAGAAATCTAGTTCAGTTTTTAAACGATACATAGAGATAGAAAAAACATAAACATTAGCTTTATATGCAAAAAAAAAATCAAAACTATTTTTTCTTTTATTAATCTAACATTTATTTATGAGTAGTTCATATACTATATCATGTACGTATTGTGCTAATTAAACTATCATATTACAATTTTATTAAATCATAATTACTTATGTTTTCAGACAATCTAGCTATTATAGTCAGTTTTTGATATACTTCCTAAATATTGTTGGTTGTAATTTTTCAAAAAAAAACTAAAGACACAGTATATTTTTGTTGTAATCAAATCTTTACTTAAAACTAAAAATTTTTTCTGAAGTTTAGTCATAAACAAGAATCCTTTCAAACAATAGTAAAAAGTTGTATTGTTTTTCATTATTTACAGACACATTTTAATTTAATGTTAAACTCCAGGAAACTTTTAAGAAAAAAATATAATTGTATTCAAGTATAGTTAAATTATATTTAGATATTTACTCACAAAAAAGGCTATTAAATAATTTCTATAGTCGTAGAATAATTTTATATTTTAAGAATTAATTAAAAATAGTCATACTAAGCCATGTTAAAAAAACTGCTTAAAAATGTCTTAATTGATCGTATGTACTAATGAAAACTAATAATAATTTGCATGTTACTAACTAAAACGTAATTAGTTTTAATTATACATTAGTTTCGCAATTTTAAATAGTCAAATTAGTAATAAATTTGTTCTGGTTATTTAACATGATAATAATAAAAGCTGATATGACTTTTCCTTATTTATGTTGATTTTATATTTTTGATAAAAACTCTCTTTAAATAAAAAACGTGACTGAAACTTGCTATAATTATTTAATTCAATTTGTCATTTAAGTTGCTTGTAAACATTGAACATTTTTAGATAGTTGTACTAGTTTATTAAGAAACAAGTTGTTGAAGTCAATTAGTATCGTAAATTTTATTAAAATTTATTACGT
This sequence comes from Thalia democratica, assembly GCF_965202585.1. NCBI lineage: Eukaryota > Metazoa > Chordata > Thaliacea > Salpida > Salpidae > Thalia > Thalia democratica. Next base: position 83,515,941 of record NC_139167.1, read on the forward strand.
AATTGATTTAATTATATAAGTTTATTAATTTAATAACGATAAATAAAAATTTAAACGAAATAAAATCAAATATCTTCTCGTTTAATCTGATTCATTAAAAAATGTTAATAAACATAACTTTTTTCTAAGACCAATGTGTGCTTGTTTATTGTTGTTGACAATGAAAAGTTATATTGTTTTCAGTAACTTATTTAGTAATTAATTTAAAAAAAAATATTTTTTGACGTTTGTACGAAAAAATGCATATTACTAGATTTATTTTTTTAATAAACAACACAGCAACGGTTAATTTATCCTTAAAAAATTTTAAAGTGTCGTATATCCTCTACATAAGATAAGTAAAATTTAAAAAAAAAAATTTAACTTTTTGTATATTTAATTTTTGTTTTGATAAAAAAATGAGATTAGTTTAATTTTTGACTAATATTCTAAAACTTCATGTGGTCGTTATTTTTACACCATTTGGTTTATGTACGTAAAAGTGTTTTTGTATTTAGTTTTTAAATATATAAAAAAAATATTTATTATACACTCATATACAGAATTCACTTATTAGTTGAAGTAGTTCATTTTTGAAAAATATTATAACAAATATGTTATTTTCTAATTATAATAGTTTAAATGGAAATCTTTAGTTATTTGCTTCTACTTAAACATTATTTGTTTTCACTTAATTGTTATATTAAATACAAAGCTTACATAACATAAGTTGAATATTTGACGTAACTGCTTAAAAATAACTAGATTTTAGACAAGAGACTTCAATATATCAAAAAGGAACTTTAAGTTTCGATTATTATATAGGTTTACTTTAGATATAGCAATTTTTCGAACAAAAATTGTTGGTTAGAAAAATATCTATTTGTGTTTGAAATTTATTTTATAAATTAAAAAGAAAAAAAAATGCAAGTCATATTTTATCTAAACTAAAACACAAATCATAAGTGACTGCATTATTTAAGCTATTATCAATTCCTATTTTATTATTCAGTACACACAACAACTTTTTTCAAAAAAGTAAATAAAACAAAATCAACTAAATATTTAATTAGGAACAGCTATTTTTTATGTGAAACAAATTAATAACTAAGAATAATTTATTTTTTCCATTTTGTTTATATAGCAACTCTTCATTGTTTTTGACAATATTAGAGAAAAGAACTATTAAAAAGTATTTATAAATTACACGTAAACTATTTTTTAATACAATACATCCTTTGTTCGTCGAATAAATCAATTCATAAATTAAGTAAACCAGTTTTGCTGGAATGACTTGTAGACAATATTTACATATTTAACTTTTATAATATTTTAAATTAGTAATAAATTAAAGTTAATTATAAATAGTAATATGCCTACTTATAATTAGTGATGTACCGGACCCGGATTCCGACTTTTTTTCAAATTAGAATCCGGCCGGATCCGGATATCAGACAAAAATGGCAATATCCGGCCGGACCCGGACCCGGATAGTGAGTCCGGTACATCACTAGTATAAACTAGCCTGAGTCAGAATGAGGTTTATAAGAACTGAAAAATAGAACTTTAATCAAAACTTAAGTAGAACAGCTAGCCAAAAGGTTTATAAATTTAGGTCTTATTTACAAGAAAATATCTGAAAACAAGTTCTTGAACAAAATGCACTAGAAAATTACAAAATATTGAAAACTGGATCAGCTCAAACTCATTCAAAATCTAAAAGAAAACTAGCATGAGTTTTTATAAAAAACTAAACTAGCCTGAGGCAGTCCATGATTTTCTAAAATTCCCAAAACTTTTCAAACTAGCAGTGTTGCCACTGTTTAAGTCATAAAAAAAACTAGCTAGGGCAAGAATAAACAAGCCTGAGTCAGAATGAAGATTTTAAAAACTGAAAAAATTACTTTTATCTTATAATCAGTAGAATAGCTAGCCATAAGGTTGACAATTTGGTAGTAAAGTCTTTAATTTAACAACATAGGTTAAAAATTGCATTTCTGAAATGTTTATTTCATAGTTTAAATGTAAACAAATGTAAATTAGATACGTGTACAAAATGAGCCAATCACGGTAGGTATTTAATTTTAACTGACGAAAATAACTCTTATTAATTTACACAGGATTTGTTTTTCAAAAAAAATACTTTTCAGTATGCTCTTTTTTACTAACTAGATCCGGGTCCAGACTTTTTTTTTCAAATTAGAATCCGGCCGGACCCGAACCCGGATAGTGAGTCCGGTACATCACTACTTATTGACATTATAAAACACCAAACCATAATTTATATTAAAATTGTTTTTTTTTAACAATTTTGTTTGCACTCACTCAACATTAATTTAGTATGTGAAACTGAAAAAAAAAAACTAAAAACTACTTTTTTCGTAATAATTTTATTTTGCATGCCTTATATAAAAATTCAGACACCATATAAAAAATGATCCACAATCTTCAAACATTTTAAAACAAAATTTGAAACTAATCAGAACTTAAAACTAACGATTACGGTGTTAAGAAAACTTAATCAAGTCTAAAAACAAATATTCATACTTGTATAAACTGTTATGTTGAAATATTTTTCAAAAAATAAACATATCAGAAAAAGTTAATGTAGACAAAAGGCTAAACTAAAATATGTGTTAAGTGTGCTGTTTTTAATTTATAAGTAGATTTATACTGACGTCATATGTAATCAAAGACAAATATCACTTTAACAATGTTATTACTATTTTAAGTTTTTTTGTATTATCAAGTTACAACTGTTTATAATAATTTTTAACGTGTCATTGATCTTTTACATCAGACAAGCAATAAATAAACAAATAAACGTTTTGTTCATAAATGTAATTTTAAATGTATTGTTTATTATTGTGTAAAATTAAGAAGTAGTATAGGAAAATTCGTTAGTTCTTCATTGTGGTAAAAAAGATAGTTAAAGTTTTTTAAAATGTTATTTTTTTATAATTATTGAGTTAGCTCTTTAAGTAGCACTAAGTTTTACTAAAAAGTAGGAAAATCTATTTGATTTAATCTCTTTCAGTACCGTCATAAATAATTTCTTACAAATCTACAAAAGAAGTTTAAAAGTATTCTATGGAAGTATAGTACTTAATACATTCCAAAAAATATCAAATTTAAAGTCGTACAAAGCGGCTGAAATAAAATTTGAGGCATTTTATTTTAAGTATAAGCTGCATTGTATAATTTTCTTAGTGATAGAAGTAAACAAATTAGCTTTTTTTTCTCAAAAAAATAGTTTCAATAAACAGTAAAAAATTTAAAGAATGAAGTAGATCAAAATCATAGTGTTTAGTCTAGTAAACTATACTTAGAATAATTTCAGAACCTTTAAACTTCTAACCAGAAAACTATAAACACAATATCATTGTCGTCTAAAGATTTAAAATACTTGTGATATTTGCAGTTTTTACAATTTTTCTACTTATGTTTTAATTACGTAAAAAAATATTGCTTTTGTAGTTGTTTAATATAAATAAAATATATATAGAAGTTGTTTAATGTTATCTTCTAGTCGTAGAAGATAAACTTTGTATATTGAAAGCTAAATAGATTAATAATACTTCAGCAAAAAAACAAAACAAAATGAATTATAAATAAAGAAGATTTAAGAAAAAAATAATCTTAACAATACAAAAATTAATAACATTTTGGTTAGTATTAAGAACAATTTTTGTATTTAGACGAATCTTTGTTTTATTACAAATGATGTTGTATAAAATAATCAGTAGTTAAATCAATGAAAGTAAAATTCAAATATAAAGTAATTATATATATAAACTAAATACACGTGTATTATATAAACGGTCATTGCAAATTAAAAAGTGAACATTTGAAACAGTTCACCTATTTGTATATCTGTATTAAAATCATACTCGATTTGGGAGAAAGGAAAACTTTTTTGAATTTGTTTCGTGTCAAATTTTCTATAGTACTTTACTTGGTAATAACTAGTATTTGCTAGAGTTGACAGCTAAGTCTTTTCATATACAAAAAAAGTAAACGTTTCGTATTTGGTATCAGCAAATATAAGAAATTTATTTTTTAATTTGTTATTGAGAAATCAAAAAACATTAATCTTCTTTATTTAGAATTTTTTACGATAATTTTCTTCATAGTTTTACTTTATATTTTTGAATGATCTTAAAATATCACTACTTCCAAAATGTTAAAATATAAACTGTTAAAGACTTTTCGTTTTTAATGATATTACACAGACAAAAATGATACATTTCAATAAAAATTCAGTAAAATCTTATCAAGCAAAAAATACAATACTATCAAAATTTCATAGTGACGGTATTCAAAATAAGACGTATATATATAAATAATTACAATAAATTTAAATGAACACTATTTTAGATATACAGACGAGTTAGCTAGCTTAGTTTTTAGTGTGTTAATATACGTCGGGCAAGTAATGATAAACTTAGTTAGTATTAGGTTATTCTTTTAAATTCATGTTTAATTTTCCAAAACTTTTTTTTATAAATACTCTAACTTGAGTTTAACTAGAAATTTTTTACTGCTTTAGAATTAATAAACTTGTAAAGTAACTTTATTTCAAAATTTTACATATAACTTAAAATGCAATTCAAAACGTTTTTAAGAATAAATTATTGATGTCACCCACGCATACGCTAGGGTCATATTTTGATCGTTTCATTGGTAAGTTACATCATATATTTTATATTACTTTTTACAACGTCGCTATAAACGACTTTTAAACTTTGCTTTGAAAAGCATGTACGAAATTATAAACAAATAACTACAAGGTAACGAACAAATGCACAAATATTCAAAGACAAACAACTCAAGTAAGCTTTTAGTTTTACCATATGCTATATGTTATAAAAATTAAATATTTCATTTATCTTTTAAAAACTTCTAAGAATGCAATAGCTTACGTTGAAGGTATCTTACATACCATTAGTTATTATTGTTTAGGGTAAAAATTTAAGGTATGAGAATAAAAAACTACTTTCAAACTAATTATATCATAAAGACCATTTCAAAAAAATCAATAACTAAATATTAGTTTTATAATTTTATATATAGGTTTACGTAAAATTTGTTACATTTTTATCTAACAGTTTTCCCTATTTTTATTTAGTAGTACACGACTGTTATTGTGATCTGCTCTTTTATCAATAAGTTTAGCACTATTAAAACTTAATAAAGAACACACAAACATCAGCTTAATACTTTAAGTATAATAATAGTAGAAACATTAATATAGGCAATTCTTGCAAGACATGTAGTTTTTAACGTGTTATTGATATTATACATCAGACACGTATAATTCAATTTTAACAAACCTAAAATGTTGATAAATTCATTACTACTTAAACATAAATTATAGAAGAAAGTTGTAGCTGTTGGTTTGCTATCAAGAACTTTTACAGTTGAATATTATTTTGACCATCTCAACTTTCTTGTTACGTTAAAAATATTTTAGAAAATTCGGAAAAACTTATTTAAAATAAGTTCTTAAATTCCGTAGTAGATTTTTCAATTTTGTTATTTTTATGTTTTCTAAAATTAAAGTTTAAAAAAGTTGTTTACTTTTATTAAATTAAGAAAATAAAAAATTATTTAAAAATATAATAATCTAATAAAAGTTTTATTCGTGTCGTACGATTTTTAAAAAAACAAACTGCCTTAACTTCTGTTTAAATTCATAAAAAAAAGTGATATCTAGGGTATAATTAAGTGATGTTAATACAATTTAGTTACTAATTTAGAAAATATATATATTATTGCTCTTTTTTTTATTTGAGTTTTTTAACGTTTTTAGTAATAGAAGTCTAAAATATATTTTTTTTTCGACATACTTGTCACCAAATGATTAAAAAAATTCGTTTAGTTACTACAAATTTATTTAAATGTATAAAATTATACATGCGTTATTCAATTTGTTGTTAAACAAGAAGCTACTAAATAATATGTTTTACGGTAAAAATAAAGGGTTAAATAAGTTTGTTATATTTTATCCTAATTTACTTATTTTAATCTATAACCGAGGTTATAAAATGTTTTCGAATATTTAGTGCAGGAACCAAAACATTTTGCTGTAATACTTCATTTTTACAAACACAAAAACATGTATTTATAAAATTATTAATTTGGTACTTATTTAACATTTGTATTAAACTGTTTTTGAGTTAATCTTTTGCAAGCTTTTGAAAACAAAAAAAAAAGTTATAAAAGTTTTGTAAACATTATCTTTAACATTTTAAAAAACTATAATTTAAGTATAAAGTTTGTTAATTTTTAGAAAAAAATATTGACAAACATTTAAAAGAATATTTTTACATACCTAATGTCTTAACTTAATTACAATGATTCTTTAAATATTCATGCAATATATATTTATATAAAATAGGTTATTATTCAAACTTGAACACCGTCTACTGAGCTCACTTGAAGAAAAAAAAATAATTTATTGAAATGTACGATTTTAAAAATACTGGTACTTATGTTTCATAAAACCTTAATGTTTTATAAATCTTTAATCATCAGCCAGTTCCATATACTGATTATAATAATTTATAGTTTATAATACATCATTTATGATACAATAAATTTTGATGTATTTTAAATTCATTTAAATGTTGTTATTGTGAATTTATATGTTCGATTAGTTTGATCTAAGATCGATTTTTGTATTGAATTTTTGTGATGCGCAATATTACGTCATACTGTTTTTTTGCATAACTTTTGTATCTATGTTTAGCAAAGTGCTTTTTATTTTAAATAGAAGTGGCTGATGATTAAAGGTTTATGAAACATATGTACTTTTCCAATAAATTATATATATATATATATAATATCTTACATTATTTATGTTATTTAATATATGAGAATTATAATTTAATAGCTAGTTAAAAAAATTGTAAAGAAAAATTTGACAAATAATTTTACTGCAAAAGAACCTTGCTTAGTCTTTTAATTCCTTCTGTAATTAATTAGTTGCATAAATGTTTTTGAAATAGATAACAATTTATAAAAATACAATAAATTTATTTTATAGATTAACTTTTAAATTCAACTAATAAAGTTCTATTTAATTAAGCTTTTATGAATTATATTTTAAAATAAGCATTTATTTGGAACTTAAAAATCATTAAAATCGACAAAAAGTGGTTTATACCTTATAAAAATATTTCAAATTACAAATGACATACTTATAAATGTTAAGAAACTTAGGTAAAAGCAAAAAAAAATTGATATCACAACATTAATTAGCTTTTGTATCTTACTTCTGGTAAACTAGAAATGAATTAAATATTAGTAAATATTATACTAAACCTAATCTTAAATTAAAATAAGACTTATACTGAACAAATTTACGACGCTTGTAATTCGAAAGCTAACTACTAAATTAAGTTAAAACTAGTTTAAAATTAAAGCTAAGTGTTGATAATTTGCAAGAAAAAAAGTTTAAAATTATAAATATTCTATATAGACAAAGAATATTATTAAAATAAGAAAATACAACAATTAGCTTCGTATATTACGAAAAATGTACTAAAAAATCAAAAACGCTGTTTGCATAAAAGACTTATAGTTTTTAATGAATATCGTTGATATGTTAATTCGTGCACGTTCAAATGAAATTATTATAATTTAGTTTCAATTCCATATTGGTTTGGCATAGTTTACAATTTTTTATGTCGCACAACACGACTATAACTCTTTATTTATTTGTCATGTTGACATAAATTTTAAGCAGAACATTTTAAATAACATAAATAATGAAAGATGTTTTTTATTCTTTAAATTTATTTTTTTATAAACAATAGTAATATGTTGTACAACGAAACTATAATAGTATATTTATTTTTCATTAAACCCAATTCAAGGCTCTTGTATCTATTAAAAGTATTATATATTTTCAAATGTATTCGGTGCTCTCAATACATAACCTTATCAAGATTTTCTTATTAAGTACAAAATTAAGTTGACAACAATAATTCAAATCCTAATATTTAATTTCAAAATTACACATATTTGCAATATCAACCTCATAAAATCAAAATAATTCACAAAATGTTATCTCAAAACGTTTCATTTAACATAGGCAAATTAAGAATAAATTATTTAGGTTAACAAAACTTAGAATATTTAGAACTAATATTTTTTTGTTTTTTTAAAGTTTAATGTAACGAATTGATAAATACAATAATTTTACGAAATTCCATCATAAGTACAAATTAAGAGGTAAAAAAGCTTATTTTTCGGTAAAAACTTTTTAAAGCTTTTTAACTATTTTAGTTTTTTAAGTTTTAAAAACTTTTTTTTTTTCGGTAAAGATAATACTTTTCAAGCTTCCTAGTTCATAAAAAAATAATTCTAAAATATTGTTTTTTATTTTCCTTGTGTATGTGAATTACAGTCGCGTTATACAAATTAGAAAATAAATTACTGAAACAATCTAATTAATTCTATTTAGCGTTATAATATATACAAAAGTAGTAAGCTAATATTTTTAGAAATACATTAAGGAAATATTTTCTTTCAATTTTTTAATGTTGAATTAAGCTATGTTTTGTTAATCAAAAACGTTCGTAAAATATAAATTAACTTAAACTTAGAAAAATAAACAATTTATTTTTACAAAAATTTGTTGTATATTTTTTACTTTCTTAGTTCCTTTTACTTTTAACGAATACTTAAAATTTAATAAATTGGATCAATATAATAGTAGATTTGTAAAACTATGCTAGTGTACTTATTCTGTGATTTGATAAGTTTCACCCTTTTTTTAAATGCAGTAATTAATTTTTTACTTGTAAAATAATCAAGTATGTTCAATATTACCTTTTCAAAAAAATTAAGTATAATAACTAATGGTCACTTTTATGTAGTAGCGTTCGTCTCTTGGAATTTAAACAAGTATGATGCATAAAACTGTTCTTAATTTGTTACCAAATTTTATTTATACTTAACCTACAAAAAATAGTTAAAAGAAAATTGAAATATAAATATTTGACAAAGATATTTTTTTTAAAGTTTTTATTACAATTATACTATAAAACTAATCTTTTTAGCTCATTTATAAAATACTAAGTACGTAATCTTAAACAGTTTTAATAATTCAAAATTAAAACTAAATCTGCAAATTTAACCTTATAGCAGTTTATATAGTTCCACGACAATATAGCTAAAATTAAAATTTAAACAAAAAATCAAGCAGTTTATTTGATAATTTTATATTGTAAAACACTATTTTAATGTTATTTTAAACCAAAAAAAGTTCAAATATTAAATTAAATTAATTTTGTTAATTTTTGTATGAAAATTAACATGGCATATTTTTCATATTTACATGTTTCAAAAGAACCTCAAACTTGATTCCAGTAAAACTTTACAATAAAGTAAAACTAAATTAAAAAAGTATTTTTAGTGCTTTGTAATTATATTTTAAGTGAAATATCTTTAAATATGCATTAGCTTCGTTTTTTGCAGTTTTATTGCTTAAAAACGATACAATTTAGCACATATTTTTTCGAAAAAGCTCATAATTTAGCAGCTCGTTACAAGTTTAAGGAATAAGCTTAGAAATCCAAAAAGATAAACCTTTACTTATCTTTTTATTTATAACCAACGTACAAATTACAATTCACAACTTGAAGTTAGAAAAATTAAAAAATCTAATCACAGTCGCGTTGTACGACTTAAAAACTTTTATTACAGGTGATAACAGTAAATTATTAAAAATTATTTAAAAAATACAAAAAAAGTGAATTAATGTTTGCTGCGAAACAATAATGACGTATTAGAAACATTTTTTTTTTCTTTAACTATCTATATTGAATGTGTATTATCTTAAAAGTTTATACAAATTCTGAAATTTAAAAAAAAAGGTAAGTTTATTATTATATATTAAAAGTTGCTCCCATTTTTAGTGTAAATTAGTAAAAGATTAAATAATAAGCTATATAAAATTTATATTACCCTTACTATCACTACTTAATATTACTATTTGAAGCTGTTTGTTTTTTAATTAACAATATAGGATCGATAAAAAAAAAAGTTAGTGATATAGAAAAAAACAAGAAAGGTATATGTTTAATTGGTAGCTGTCTAAATTGCACGAGGGTACAAAATTGCACGAAGATACTTTTGCACGAGAGGATAATATTAGACGAAGACACTTTTGCACGTAAACAAATTTGCACGAGCACAAAATTTCAACGGATACAATTTTGCACGGTTAAATATATTCTTATTATTTTTATTTCGAATTTTTCATTATGTAGTTTATTGTTTTTTAATTAGCACTGTTTTCCTTAACGTTACCTTCAGTTTGTATGTAAATTTTTTAATTTTTTTTTATTATCAATGTCACCCCTAACCCTTACCCTCGGCCTGTGGCTTTGATGTGACAACTGTTAAAGTACAAATCATGTAAAAATAAACTTAAAATATTAATTACCTGTTCTTGTTGCGACTATAAATAAAAGTAACTGACGTTTTGTTCTATCAAGTAAAAAGAAATTTTAAAAGTTTATTACTTATAATAAAACTGCATTAATACTAAGTAAAAACAGATAATTGTATAAAATTATGGAACTAATATAAGTCAGTTGGTAATTAAGTGTTTTTAAGAGTAACTTTAAAAGTAAAATACCTTTGAACGAAATTTTTTTAAATATATTAAAAAATAAATATACTTTATATCATCAAGCAAGAAATATAAATAAACTCATTGATATTAAAAATAAAACAAAACAAAATCTTTAAAAACCTTGAATAAAAAATAATTCAGTACTGATTAATAAAACTTTTAATCTAAAGCTACATGAAAAATATTTCCAGTTTTTGTAGTCTAGATTTTTCTTAAATTATAACCAAAAAAGTAGAAAATTAAGAAATTTTCCTATAACAGTATTTTGTAATTTATTGCAAGACTCGGTATTAACCAAAACTTTTCATGAGTTATAAAACAACTCAAAACAAGTTTCATGTAAATACTAAAGTTTTATGACTAGTCATAATATATATATATACAATAAAATTCATAATAATATAAAAAGTTTTCAGAAAAAACGTTAATAATTTCTCTAAAAATTTCAGTTAAAAATAAAAAAATTGTCTAAATTCTTTAATTGGTATAGTTTAGTTTTTATAAAGCTCTATTTAAGTAAACTATACTTATAATTTTTTTTTTACTTAAGTTTGATTAATTCTTTAATCGGTTTTAGTTTTATTACCTTTTTTTAAACTAATCATGTTATAAACTATAAATCACACATTTGTAAACAATAATAAACAACGAAAAATAGATTACAGCTAAATATAAGAAAAAAGTTAAGTAAACAAAGCAATTTTAAGTACTTTATTTTAAACCAAGGTATTTAAGTACAATCAATAAAGTCCTTTGTCTAAAAATCTATCATTTTAGCATAATATTTTTTGTTTTCAAACAAATACAATAAGATAATGTAGTTAATAATTTTATGAACACACTAGATAAAATTTTTCTAAAACAATTAAATATTTAAATCGTAAATTCAAAAAAAAAGTCTAAAAGAATTTTGAAAAATTTATAACATAAAAAATCGTCAGCTATAAAATAGTTTACATCAACAAAAAAGAGCTATAAAAAACTTCTAAAACAAATTTATCGAAAATTTTAATTATGATAAATTATAGTTGCATTTAGCGACTTAAAAAAATTAAAAATTGACAAAGCAGTTTTAGTTAATGCTAGGGAATATGTATTTTAATTTATAAAGCAATTGTAATTTAGAGTATGCTGAAATATTTTAGCGACGTCACAAAACGACGTCGAAAAATTTGTGTGCGCCGTTTTAATTTGAAAATAAATTCTAAACTTTTAAATATCGTTTTAAACTGTGTAAACTTTGAAGTTGTTCAAAAGTAAAACAGCAAAAAAAAAAACTCAATAAATAAACTAATCTATTATTTCAAAGAAAAGTGTTTACTACAAAGAAATATAAAAACATAAAAGTTGTTCTTATTTTAAATAAACATTGTTTATAAAACTGAACTAGATTTATTATGAAAATTTTTACCATGTTTTACAAATCAACTACAAAAATTTAATTTATATAAACATATAAATATAAAAATTAAAATTCAAAGTAACTGGCTTGTAAGTTTATATAAATATTTCCTTATAACTTATATTTATAGTCATATTAAATGAAAATTTTATTTTGTATAAAACATTCGTTAACTTAGCCTAAATTTTAGTCTAATAATCAACTAAAAGTGTTTTCAGATAGCCACAAATTCTTATATACTTTTAATTTATATATAAACGGCAAATGAAGTAGAATTAAGTTTTATATTTCATCTAGTTTATAAGTCGCGCAATGCGACTAAATCGAGTACTAGTACCAGTTTTAACATAAATGAGAATTTTTGCTTTAAGTTTTAACTAATACTTTGTAAACATAGTATTACATCTATATGAAAAGATATTAGTAGCACGCTTTGAATTAATTAATATAAGTTATCATTGCATATATTTATGTATAATATTACAAGCGTAATATGCTTTTTTGTTTAATAAAAAAATAATTGTCACTAAAAACTTATTGTTCAGAAGATTATTAATAAAAAAATTATTTACTTAGTTTTGCTTGTTTAGTAACAGATATCCTGATGACTTAATACTTTTTCTTTAATCTATCTTTTTTTTTTCTTATTGATCTTCACGAGATATTAAAATAAAAACAAAACTAAAATATCAAATATTTTAAATTTTTAGTAAAATTATTTGAAATTCTTACTTAAGTAATAAAAAAGCAACAAATTAATGGATGAAATTTTGAATACTGTATTTGTGACAACGCAACTAAAAATTTCTTGCTTTTTAACTTGTAATGTGTCATTAATATAAAACCGCCTAAACTATTTTAAAAATTATATTGACTACTTTTGGCATTGTGAATTAATCTAAAAAATACAGAAGTTGCAATAGTAAAATATACAAAATGTTGTAACTTCTAAAATAAACTTTCTAATATTATAAATTATTGAGCAAAATTATTCATCATTTAACTACAAATAATTATAATGTAAGTTTTTTACTAATGAATAAAACAAACATTAACAAACAGTCGCGTTGTACGACTTAAAAATTTGCGCGAGCAATTTATAGGCATTATGTAATTTACCTAAGAATTTATACAAATAAAACAGGCTGGTGTTTGTATGAATATATCATTGGCATCATTGATTAACAAATACTACAAAGCTTGGTTAATTCAAATAAAGTTGTAAGCGGCTGTGTAGTTTTACTTAACCTTAATAGTGCGTCTTTTAAATGACCTTCTGCAGCAAAAAAATATGCTAATAAGTATAAATATTTCAATTTTTATTTTCAATATCAAATAAAAGGACTAAAATAATAAAGTTTAAAAGAATCATTATGGTGTTTAAAACTAAAACAGATTAAATATAAAAAATCGTTCGAAATGTTTTAAAAGTAAACATGTAAAATTAAATATTAAAATGAAAAAATTAGTGCAAAAATTCTGCGACAATAAATATACTTTTTTTGAATACATTAAAAATCTAACAGTAGTAAGTTTTTAATCTATTCTAAAACCAGTATAAAATAAGTGGTGATGATTTTGCAAAGTTGTAAATAGTTAGTTTAATTTGTAGTAACGCGCTAACTTATTCTGATTTTTTTAATGTTAAGCCATGTTAATTAAAACAATATAAAATGCTTGATGTAACATATAATTGGCACGTTCAAAACTAACATAGTACCATTAAAGTTATTTTCAACAAAAGATAGGTATTTCAAAAGAATTTGATTGTTAAAGTTTTTTTTTTTTTTAACGGAAAGTACAAATATAACACATGATAAAATACAATAACTTAGACTTAGTTGTACGGTATACCATTTAAAAGTTAAACAATGATGATATATACTAAAAATGTGGATAGGTTTTGATTAATATTGTTTACTAGTTGCAAGTCAATTAAATCAAATAAAATAATCATAAACTAAAAAAGCAGATATTTTTCTTTAGTCGTGGTATACGACTTAAAAATACTGCAAATAGAAAAACTGCTAAAGTAAACCGAATTACGTAAAAATAAGTAAATGTGTAGTAAGCAGTGATTTGCATTAGTATGCGCTTGACGTCACTGAATTTTTAAGGTTTTTTATTTTTAATTTAGAACAAAAAATTTGGCGCTCGTGTAGTTTCAAATATTTCACTGTTTTTTCTAAAATCTTCATTGTTGTTACTGTAGTTTTTTACTGCTATTGATATAAAAAAAAAACAACTATGTTAAAGTTATCTTACTCTTAATACTTCATTTAGTTTTTGGTAACTAAATTAAAAATAACAATTTATCTATTAATGAATTTGTTTTTTTTTATTAGATTAATGCGGTAAAAACTAATTTTAGTTTTAGTATACTACAGTTATAATTTAAATTGTGATAAAACTAACTGTTAACTTTTTAAATTGTGATAAAACTAAAATAAACTTCATATATCAGGTAATATAGTCATATTAAAGATAATTTTTAAAGTAAATTTAAGTTACTTTCAAAATTTCACTTATTCGTGTTTAAGTTTAAAAAAACTTTAAAATACTTCAAATAGGTAATTTTTGTAAAACTAAAAAAAAATATTGAATAGATTAATTGTAGCAAAATCATTTAGATAAATGTATTAACGTAATCTAATACTATTTAAACAAAACTGCTTGTAGTTCCTGACTCTTAAACTTTAAAAAACTTTCAATTTTTTTTGTGTTCTACTTATTAATGTGAATAAAATACTTAAATAAACATTGTAATTATGAAATACCATTAAACCATAGAAATATCAAATAAAATATAAAATAGATTACATTTGAAACGTTGAGAGTTTTCATCAGGTAGCCATAGTTACGAAAAACCACTGTAAAGATTAAAACAAGCGGCTTTTGGTACATATACACTTAAGCGACTGTTTATGATGTAGTCCAAAAATTAACATAACAAAATTTGTATCACTTAATTAATTTATTTTTTTTTAAACAAAAAAATCTCAATTTTTATCGGAACATCTGCTATATTTTTTGTAGATATTTAATAATTGTAAATTTAAAAATTTGTAAAAACGTTAATTTAAAGATATGTAATTTGCAATATTGTCTATCACAAACAAATTTATGTTTTTCTTTCTCACTCTAAATTTTTTTATTGTAAAGTTTTTATCAACTAAAAAAACTTTGTCAGAAGTAAGTCGTGTAGTCTTACTTATAATCTTTTGTACTTTATTTTCTACTTTGTTACACTTTTTGTAAGTTTTTTTAACAATAAAAATAATAATAACGCACTAAAATTTGATTTAAGATATTATTACTAAGTACTTTTACACACATTTATCGCAATATACAAAAAATTTAATCGAATTATCATTGTATATTTTGTAACTGAATATTTTTTTTAATTTTAAACTTAGTACTACAGTAACGTTGACATAAAGGTATTATTTGAGTTTATTCAAATCTGTTGGTATGAAATTAAAAAGTATTTATTTTATTTTCACTTATATAAAAAAGTATCTTTTAGTGGTTCTTAATATTATTAAGAACTATTTCATAGAATTAAATAAATAATATAATTGTTTTCATTAAACTTTTAAAACACTAACATGAAATAAAAATTCAACTAAATAACTTAATCGTATTGATATTTTACTTATTGTTATCTTAAATAGTTATCTTATATCTTATTGTTATCTTAAACTTGTTAGGGATATTGACCTATAATTGAATGGGACGCTGTTGTTACCGTTTTTATATACTGGAATTGCATAAGATGTTTTCCATGTTTTAAATACTTCTGATAATGCTAGGGAATTGATTTGTTAAAAAACTTTTCCAAAAAAGCAAATGTATTTTAATATTTATGTTGTTATAAACTTTTTTTTTGATTATTCTTTAACAAATAATATATATCAAACTTCAAATTATTAACTTAAGTAGATATTTTAAATGAATTAAAACATAACCGAAATTATAAGCTAAAATGTTTACTAATAACTTAACAAAATTAACAAAGTACAACTTTATATTGATAATACTTATTTGACTTATTTACTGATTACTTTTTATAACATTAAAGATTGTTATTTTTATGCTATCTAAGTTTAGTTTTGTAAGCGAATAAAAGCTCAAGAAGTTTTGATGATCCAGAGCTTTTCATGATTTGATTTAAATATAAAGTTATGTTTGAGGACTAAAAATTTTTCAACAGATTTTAATATATTAAGATCGTGCAACCTAATAAATCAAAAGTTAGGAATTGCTTAAATTACTTAATTAAAAGTTAGCTAATTAAAAACTGAAGTTTAAAAGAAACCAATACTAATGTCTGCTAAGATTTAATACAAACTTTTAATGTTTCTATGAAAAACATCGTTTTCAACAATTTGTTTAAAATAACTACTTTTTCTTGGTGTTTATGGTCTTTACTCACTATTATAACTGGTAGTTGGCACAAAAAGTCTTAAAAAACTGTAAATTACAATCGTGTTGTACGACTTAAAAATACAAAAATTAAATATTAACGGTATCTAAGAAAGTCATAAAAATAAATACATTAACATCTGATGAAACTTTGTAGTTATATAACAGTAACGTATTAAAAAAATAAATCTTAGCAAAAATTTTAGAGAACTAAACTGTTGGTGTGCATCTTAGAATTAAGTTATAATTTACTTAGTGGTTGTATCAGCAAAATAAAATAAAAAAAAAAAGCTAAGAGTGTAATGTAATATATACAAATAAATATATTTACACATCTATATAATAATATCTTGCAATTTTAAAGCCAGGTTATAACATTAAAAAAACGATGTGAAATTCCAAAATAATAAAATAAAGTTTAGTAGTTCATTATAAAAAAAAACAGAACAAAACTGTGTCTTATCACATAAGGATGGCCCCTGCTAACTATGTCAGTTGAGTTTTGAAGAAATTAATCTGGTCTAAGATGTATTAAGTACTCCTATAATTTAATAATGTATTAACTTTTTTTTGTTAAAAGTTTATATTTAAAATTAAGTTTTGCTTAATGAGCTCGTCAGTAAAAGACAAAAGATTTCTGTTTTTGTTTTTTGAAAAGCAAGCCTACATTTTCAACAATATTACTTAAAGTAGAAATGCAAAGTATTACAATTTTTTATAAGACACTTTCAAAGTCTTTAAAAGAATTGCTTGAAAGGTCCAAAACAGTTATGTTACTACTTAATTTGATATAATTATAAGTTAAAATATCTTAGCTGGTTATAATTTGCTTATTTATAGAAAAACAGTTTTTGGTTTTTATTTGTTTACTTTGTTTATTTTGTTGAAGTTAATATAAAAGTATGATTACAAGTTTACAATATCGATAGTTTAAAAGAGGTCAAAGGACTAAGTTACTTTTTTAAACAAATTTTTATTCTATGTCCTAAATTCCTTATTTTTTTACTATATGTCGATCTAACTAATATCAAAAACTACGTTCAGTGAATTATACTTTTCAAAAACTTGCATTATTTTAGCTTGAATAAATCATATGTAAACGACAACCGTATATGTCATGTTAAAACTATAGGCAAAAGAACTAAAATTTTATTTAAGAGAACATTTTGTGACTTATTTATTAACGTGTTATTGACTTTTTACAATAGACATGTAACAATTAATGTGATTTTAAATTAACTATATTGTTATTGTTTACATAAAACTACCTAAGGTTATTTCAAAGTTTTAAAAGTTATTTGATAGGGTTTAGAATTCTGAAAAAAATTGGGGTATAGGAAAAAGTTACCATTTGTGAAAATTTAGGTAAAACTACCAAAAATAACATTAATGAAATATATATAACTACAACTACTAAAGCTTATTAACTAAAATTCAAAAAATAAGTCGTTGTATATAGCTATTGTTATAATGTAAATACGTGTATGATGTAACATATCAAACACATTAAAAACTACTTTGGTTAAAAAAGATTATTTATATAATATATGCGCTGTACTTATTTTTTTAAAGTAAAGCTGATGTTTGTGTTTTGTTGTTATTTGTTATTTATTATAAATTCTAGACTAGTTAGCTTCTTATTATCTTTATAACTAAATTTAGATTACGTAATAATATAATTATTCAATCTTCATAATAGTATTAACTTTGTATAAATGTTTTTAAGTAAAAGCAAATTTAAGTAATAATTATTCATAATTAGAGCATGTGTATTTTCAATACATTAACATAATTATTGAAATTTTTGTGATGTTTGTTTTATTTTTTTATAATTTGTTTTCCACCTAATAGAATTTTTTTTTTAAACCAATATTTTCTGATTATTAGATAGTTAAGTTTTTCGTGTTTATAGTGTTAATGGGTTTGTATATCGAACACGTAAACATTTATTGAAAAACTTTAAAGTAATATTAATAAAGTGTGTTTTATTATAAATAGACAAAGCATAACAAAAACACTGTTATATTTTTGTTATAATAAAACTTATGACAATAGAAACGTTTACAACAACAATGTTTTACCAAAATAAAAATTACTATTTTTAAGTTTTCAAATAACCCCAGCTCACAAATTTGTTTTAAATTGAAGTTTTTATGAATGATACTATTTATTCAGGTATTGGAAATATTTTTATAGTACAGTTTTTTATAAAATTAAATGTTTAAGAAATATTTACTTCATATATTAAAAGTATAATACTAAACGTGTTATTGTAGATTTAAAAATAGTTCATGCTGCTGAAAGTTACTTACAAACTTAAATGCCTTTTTACTTTGTCTTATGTTCATCATTTTGTCACAGATGATTTAAAATTTTATTTACAAAACTTGTGCTATATTATTTTTATACATCTTGTGTATCAATATTTTAATACTCTTAAAAGTCATAAGTTTTTTTCTTAAGCTTGTTTTGATTACAAACAAATTAAAATTTGTTTTACAATTACCGTAACATAAAAAATTAAGTTTTAAGTATGTTATGCTCTTGTTATAAATTTTTAGCTATATTTATGTTGATTTTGTTATTTGATATACATGTCTGATGTAAAGTATCAATGACACGCTAAAAACTAAAATAAAGATGCTAGTTTTATTGAATATAAGTACACAATAAATTTATCATTAAGTTACTCACTTACGCTTGCTTTTATCTTTGATGAGGTCATGGAAACGCATTTTAAAGTTTAATATATTTTATTTCTGTTTTAAAAATCGTAAGTAGCAAAAACTTAAACTTACACTGAAAAAGGAAATATATTATTTATTTATACAGCCTATTACTATGTATTTAGTAATTTATACACGTATAACAAAACCTTTATATAGTTATACAGTTGTATATACAATTTCTTATTTATGTATTCATAATAGTTGTATGTTTTCTATTGCTTGAAACGAATAAATTTTCAATTAAATTAAAAAATTGAATTTTGGTAATAAATGTAACTTTATTATCTGTTAAATCCAGAAATCCTGATACTAAAACCATACTTTCAGATTTTTAATAAACAAAAAGTAAATTATTACAAAATTGTTTTTAACCTTAGCTAAATTTTAAATAACAACTAAATTTCCTTTAAAGTTAAAACTTTTAATAAACACGTAAAGGATTACTAATAAAGAATAAACATTTTAAAAACAAATATATACAGTTTTAATATTAATGACAGCATAAGTAGTATTACAGTTATTTTAGTAAGGTTATTGCAAGTTATATTATAATTATAATTAAATGGGTAAAATGTTGTTTAGTTGTGCTTATGTACATAGAAACTTTGTAATACATACTGAATAAAGCTACACACTATTATTTGTGTTTTGTTTATGTCATAGTTTAATAATAAATATTAAATAAAATGTTTTCATTATTTTCAACGAGTTACGTTTTGCTTACAACTCTTATTGGCATTTTGGAAATAGTCATAGTATATTATAAAAATACATAAACAAATTTAAACAATCTAAAACTAATAGCAAATGTTAAACTAAAAACAAAAACACTTTTTGTAATTATATGTAATAACTTAAAAGATTAGAACTTATTGTGCTGTAAATACATGTCGTTTTACAAAAATTGCTTTTGAATTTAATTGTTTTAATAAATCTATAACTAAATAAAAACTAATTAAAACCTAAACATTAATTTTATCTAACACAAAATGATCAGTTAAAAATACTTTAAAAATAAAATTTAATGAAAGCTTTTTATAAAAATTTAATTGCTTTTTAAGCTTGTTAACAATAATAACACAAACGAATTGTTAAAAACGCTAATAATAGTTTACATCGCAGTAGAAAAATTAAATTATAGTCAAATAGTACGACTTAAAAATAAGTAATATAAGTAATTACATCTATATATAGCTAATTATTAAAAAAATAGTCACAAACTAGTTTTTTTAGAGAAAATTTAATGACGTCGTGTAATACAGATATTTCAGTAAACTCTAAATTGTTTTGCAAGTCATTTATTGTTTTTCTAGATAAAGCAACAAAAGTTAATTTTGAAATAAATTTAGTACCAATAAAAATTTAACTAAAGTCTAAACACGTGCGTTCAAAAACTTGTTTTATTAGGTTTGATATTATTGTTTTCAAATATTAAATTATTTACCAATTTTTATTTTGATAAAACTTAAAACTAAATATTTATAACGTAAAAAATAAAAAATTACAGATAATATAAACTACATAAAATTTTACACATAAATACTAACCCAATATTTTCACAAACGTATGAATGACGACCATTATTTAAATATTTTTTGGTATGTTTTGCAAACGTTGTGGGCGTTTTAGTCTTTTTGCTGATGTCAATTATTATTTTTTTAAACTTTTAAAGTATACAGTTTAATATATTTTTTAAATAAATTAGTTTATGTAACATTCATATGTTTAACAAAATTAGTATAAAATATTAGAAAAAGTTTTAAATATAGTTTTTATTTTGAATAATTTTTAGTAGCCTCTTATAAAAATGATTTTAATTTTTCTAATTTACGTGCTTAAAGAAATAGCTCATTTGTAAATAGTTTATTTGTATATCGATTCGGAAAAAATCAACAACTTTTCTATTCAACTTTATATGTGTCTGATGTAGAGATCAACAACAGGTTTAAAAGTAAATTTAAAATTGACTTAAATATGTGAATACAGATGCTATACAATTTATAAAACACTTACGTTTTTATGCATATGACGCTGAGGAAAAAATTAAACTATCTAATAAATCAAGTAAATACTAAGATTACTTTCATTCGAAAATATAAATAAAAACAAATAGGTACATTACATAACAAATTATCCATAGCAAAATTAATAAAACAACTTTAATTACATGATTTATTGGTTTAAAACAAATACATTGCATTTTTAATGTCAAATATAGTTTCTTCCAAAATAGTTTAACTATAATAAATATCTTTTTTAAATCAGTTTAAGTACAACTAAAATTTAATTAGGTTTAAAAAGATATTTTGAAAAATAATATAAATTTAAAAATCATTTATTTTGAATATGAAGTTTAAGGTTAAACGTCAAAACTTAACTCAA
Organism: Thalia democratica; assembly: GCF_965202585.1. Classification (NCBI taxonomy): domain Eukaryota; kingdom Metazoa; phylum Chordata; class Thaliacea; order Salpida; family Salpidae; genus Thalia; species Thalia democratica. The sequence continues at coordinate 83,537,506 of NC_139167.1, forward strand.
ATGCTTTTGATGATAGATACAATGAACCTGAACATTACAGCGGAAAATTTTTAAATTATAAGAACCAAAATTTCAAATTTACTTTCTCATTTTGCTTATTTAATAAATACTTATTTTTTTGTAAAAACCTAAGTCAAATATGTAGCTTGGAAATTTTGCTATAAACTATAAATCATTAAAATTTTCTGAGAAAATTCATTATTTAAAATAAAAATTATAAAACATTTGCAAAAGTATCACAACTTGTTTCCAAAAACTGTTTTTGTAATATTAAATGTCCATAAATGTTTATTATTCCGAGTGTAAACATTTCAAAAATAATATTTTTAAATATATAATATTACTTGATTTATTAGTAGCAGAAATTACTTTGTTTGTATTTAAAAATAACTAAATTTTAATACTTAGTTTATACTTGAAATAAGTTTTCTTATATTCCAGATGGCTAAATGTTTTTTATAGTTAATCTAAAATACTTACCTAAATTAAAATAGGTAAAAAGTTACAGGTACCACCTAAAACTTGGTGTCGGTCACAAAGTTCATTTCAACTGATAGTTCGTTGCTCGATTCTTGTTTACTCAATTTTGAAATGACAGTAAGTTAAGTTTTCATTACTTAAACATATATAATATAATAATATTATAATAAAAACTTACTTGTTGTAGTAACTTTAGATTCAGATAATTAGCAAATAAGTTTGAACAAAAATTGTTATAATTAGTAAGTATTTATATACTAAATCGTCTGTAGCTTGAATCGTTTATAACTTTATGAAAGTTTTAGAACAATAAGATCCACTTCTAAAGCTAAAAATAATGTTTACATAATATACTAATAACCACTGAACAGATGAGAAAAAAGTACATACATATAACTTTGAAATAGATTTTTAATTATTATTGTATACCCAAGTTACATACAAGTTTGTAAGGTAATGTTTAGAAATGCCTAATAAAAACAAAAACGTAAAACGCTAAGTATGTTGATTAAGATCTGATGACATTAATTAGGTGTAAAATTTAAGCACTAATGCGTTTCAATTATATAAAAGCTGTATTTTTTTTAAAGACTTGTTAAAATAAATTTTGTTTAAAAACTTATTTAGTAAATAAGTTAAATATAAATTTTTTGCTTTCTTAAAATCTAACCTATGACATTTAAACTTTTACTAAAATTTCAATCAATAAGTTACAATTTTTCTTGTATAGGTACATTTTCTAAATGATTCTTAAAGTTGTTCAACAATTATAAACACTTCTGTTTTTCGTTTTAATTACTGTTAAAATAAAAATTAAATAAATCTTACATATTTTTGAATTTATTTTGTCCTTTTCTAGAAATAACTAAAAATAGTTTAACTAAAAGTATTTATTTTACTTAGTGCATACGTGGTTTTTTCTTATCAACTTAAGTTTATAGGTTTAAATATGTGTTGTAACATACAATTTGAAACAACCCATAATCTTGAATTATTATTTAAGCAGCAATTTATACTAACACTTAAGCACTATTGATTTGAAAAAAAGTGTTCTTAATAAGTATCAAAATTGGTTTTAATTTTACGATGTTTATAAGTCATAATTTTTTTTAAGTTTAACTACGTAATGAGTTATAAACGACAATATTTTAAGTCATATGAAAGTGATGAATTTAATGCTAAAGTTAAAGAAGAGTATTATTATATTATTTTAGTTTTTAACGTGTCGTTGATTTATCAGACACGTCTTTATATCATACCGGCAATTGACTTATATACATTTATTAAGTCTAAACTAGAAACCTTATGATATCTAATACATTGCTGAAGATAAATTTTCTGCATTTGAATTTGAATTAGATAAAGTATTATTTTTACTAAAAAGCGACATATGGTTTGTACAGTGTAACATACATATACAGTCGTACACTAAAAGCTATGGTAACGAAAAATGTTAACTAGACTAGATTCTTTAAAGATTTTACTATTAAAATATGAATTTAATATTTGTATTATGCTATTATTATTGATTTAAAGTTATAGAGAGCAAAAACTTATCTATTTAAACGAATTAACTTTTAAGTATTAATATTTTTAAATTAGAACAAAAATACAACTTTAAAAAAGGGTACAAAATAAATCAAATATCAATCATAATGTAACATTTTTAAGTATATTTTTTTCTTTGTTGATGTGTACTTTGTTTTTGGCAATATTGATTATTGCTGTTACATACAACTTTAAACAAGTCAATAAGCCTAAGTTGTTATTTTAAGCAAAAATTTATTTGAGCACTTAAATAACATTTATTTTATCATAATAAGTCATTGTGATTAAGTTTTAAAGATTAGTTTAACACTTTTATTTTTCATTAAAAAAAGTTTTTTTTTTGTTTAATGACATCAGGTGTAGCTAAAGACAACCATACTTGTCAATATTAAAGTATAAAAAACGTTGTAAAGTTTTTTACCTCGTAGTCTTATCGCCATTTAATTTTGAAGGTTGTCTCGTCTGTTTACAACAGACACTAAATTATAATTGTTTTAAACTGGTTAATAATTTAATTAGCCTTGTAAATAAAATACAATACACTTGTTTTACTCTAAATGTTAGTTGGAGTATATCACGATCATAAAAGAATAAGCAATTTATATTTAATAAAACAATTTATGGCTAGTTTTTACTTAGAAATGATTCTATAACATCAATGTTCAAAATGTATCTAAATTTCGAAAAGTAAAAAAAAATATCGTCTTTAAGTTACAGTTGTATATAGTTTTTAGTAATTTTTAAAATTTTAACTTTGTTATTAATCAAAACATTTTTATAAAAAATATAAAAGAGTTACCTTAAAATACATAGTAAAAATGGTAACATAAGTACTTATCATATCAAATGCTGTAAAAATTTGCTATCTGTCCAGTTTAAGCTGCGAGTATTTATGAACTAAACTCAATTACTACGTGCTTGATTAAGATGATCAACTACACGTTAAAAACTTTTAAATGTTCCATTGGAAAGCTAAAGTAATTTCTAAATTGTTATTGAAGTTACTTTAAAGTTAAATATTTGTTTCAAAATGATTGACGCCACTAAGTAATTTAAACGAATATTGTTTATTATGAAGTTTTCTGGAGACAAATATAACAAAAAATATAATTTTTAATATACAGATTTTAAGACTTAGCCAAAATATTTATTTGTTTATATTAATCATTATGTAACCAAGTTTTTGCTATACGTAATTGAAACTTAAAAACTTCAAATAAGAATTAAGCTTTGTGGAGTAGCACTTAAAAAAAGCATCTCTCTTACTTATATATTTTATAGTTTGAACAAGTGTTTCATTAACTTAATACATACATAATCATTTGTTCTAACAAAAAATGTAGAATTTACTAAAATGTAAAGAGCTTATTTAAATAGAAGTGTGTAAACAAAATTTTTTATTTACGACAAAAAATTGCGACCTCTTCAAGTAAAACAAGATAGTAAACTGCAGTCATAATTCATATCTTATTGATACGTCAAATTAAGAAGATGTTATTGACAAAAACATTTTTATTGAAACTATAAAAGTTCACCTAGGTTGCGATAGTACAAAAGTTTGTTTTATGCTACAAAATAAGAATCAAAATAAAAAATATTACAAGCTAAAAAAAAATACATATATTAAAGAAAGCTGAAGCAAAAATATAGACTATTTTTACTGTTCAATAACTTTTAGTTAAACTTCAAAGAAAAGTTTTAGATATTTTTGAATAAAATGTTTAGTTTTTTATAACTAAAATAAATATATATAAGTATAAATATAAGGTAAAAAGTTATGCGGTATATATATATTTACAAATAATGAAAATAAAAAAAAATCAAGTATTTAAACTTTAAAAGAAAGTTAGAATAATGTAATATTAACTTTAACTAGTTTTATGGTGTTTTTGTCAATTATTAAAATTCTCACAAAATAACCCTTGACCCAACTCAAGCTATGGAATTTTTATTTTTTCTTGAAAAAAACAATATTTCTCTAAATAATTATTAATTTTTTCTCATTATAAGAATACAAATTAAAGCGTAACACAGGAACTTTTTGACACTTAAATAATTTTTGAAAGAGGCAGTAAGATCTGTACAAAAATTTACTATGCATGTAATTATAGTTTTCAAAGATCAAGCGATTCCTCTTAGTAAAAGAAAATTTTATTGTTTTAAAAAGTTTATGAAAAACTTTTACTGAATGTTTAAAAACTAAAAGATATCTGTTTACTTTAACTTTAGTGCTTTAAATTTTACTTGAACATAATAATTATTACAACCGAATAAGCTATTACTACTTATTACTTACTTTATATATTAATAAGCTTTTACCTTAAAACTATATTTGTATTTATATATTTCACGTGTCTGATAGAGAAGATCAACGACACGTTTAAAACTAAGCTCATATATTAACATGTAGAGTATAATTTCCATATCTATTTATAATCATAATGCAAATTTATTTAATTGTTGTTTTATACATATGACGTCAAGTAAAAGTAATTTCTTTCATAAATATTTTCTTTTGCAATTTAAGTAATTAGAAACAAGTATATTACTGAAAAAGTTAAACAATAAATAAATATTTTAAAGTTTATCTAGAACTTAAACTTTTTTTTATGCTAAGTTTGTGACTTGAAAATGAAAGGAGTTAAAGTTTGTTTATATAAAATTTTACGTGTCTGATAGAGAAGATCAACGACACGTTTAAAACTAATGGGAAACTTGTTTTGCATATAATAACAGTTGCATTTAAATTTAATATGAAATATAGATATTTCCATTTGGGTTTCTATACATTAAGCATCAAAGAATGAAAATGACAAAATAATAAATTACTGAAAAATTTTAACTAATACTTGGAACAACAATTAACAAATAAACATTTTTGTTAGCTAGCTTATATTTTCTACCTAAAAATAGTTTGAGAATTCAATAAATTTTTTTTTTAATATATTTTGCAAACCTAATTTAATAGTTATTTATAACTTTTCTAATTTTTTTCAAATCAAAACAAATATCTGCACACATTTGCTATTTAGCTAACATGAATTATATGACAGACTAAAATATTAAAAAAATGTATTAAGTATTTTGCTTTGTTTTAAGAAATTTTCTACACAAATAGTTAAGTGATTTTTATAAAAAGCTTTACAGCAATAGTACCGTGTTATATTTAAAGTTAACAAAATAAACTCTTACTATTTACTATGCTATGATCAATAAGTTCATTTATTTAAAAGTCTATTATTTAAATGTTAAAGATACTTTAACGTAAATTTATAAATAGAGCATAATACTTTAATATGATTAGTAATAATTTGAACAAGTTAGTAAAGCCAATTTTAGTTGCATATTTTCTACTATTAACCTTATTTGTATAGCTTAAAATCTTTGACCAAAGTTTATATTTATTTGAGTTATTGATTTATTTTTAACATTATTAGGAACATATATACTTACTTTAATAAGCCTTCTATTATCTGTGGTTGATGAGGAAATTTTATTTTAAAAATATTATCAATAGACTTATTTGTAAAAAACAAATTTGTATCTTAAAACTTTGAAGAAACTTATGTTTTATTCAACTTAGTTATTAGTATAAATTTATATTCATAAAATTATCATTATAACTAAATAGGTTAGAAATTGTTTTAGTGGTAAATATTAATTTAACATCATAAAAAACCTTTAGAACGATAAAACATTTAACACAGCTCATTTAAAAAATACAAATTCAAGTTACAGTCGAGTTGCACGACTTTAAATTTTTATAACTGATTTGAAACTTAATAAAAAAACTGCATGAACATATAAACCAAAACAATAATCTTTGTTTGTGGCAAAATTAATGATGTCACTAAGAAATTAAACATTTTGATTTCATTAACAATTGTTTTTACATTTGTGTGTCAATTAAATAAGATAGTCTTTTATTTTCCAAATACTATTAGTATAAATTTATTATACTTTTAAAATTTGATTAAAATTTAATCAAATATAAGAATTTTAATTTTTTACTGTACTACAGGGGTCGGCAGGCAGTTGGTGGTCGCGGGCCAAATTTCAAGTTTACATAGTCTTCGCGGGCCGCAGTTTTAGTTATAGTGACATTTGAATAATCTTTTGGTTTTAGTTTTAGTCACTCTAGAGAAAAGTTTTACTTTTATTCACCTTATCATTTTAAATAAGTTTTAGCTATACAAAGAATGACTATTTGAACTAAATTAAATAAAATTAGAATAAAATTTACATTGACTAATACACTTAAGTGTTAATAAACTATGTACTTTCATAAGAACTTACTAAGTTAAATTTAATACTTTTGTAATTTTACATACAATTTAACTCTCTATAAAAACAAAACTTGAAAGACAATTTATTAGTTACTTTTATATATTTGTTATATTATCAACCCCTTTTTTCATATTTCTAAGAATATTAACTTCAAAAAAAAGTTTTTGCGTGTTAAATAGTTTTTATCATTAGAAAATTTAGTAATTAGTTAATTTAATAAAATTTATACCTGTTTGTATTATAAGAGCTAAAAAAATTCTTTAATATGATTAATTCCAGAATACTTAAATAAAATATCTTATTCGTAACTAGTCTTTTACATGGTTGTCACTTAAAAAGCAAAAATGTCTGAGTTGTATCAAACCAGCCTAAGTTCATTAAAAGTTTAAAAAGCTAGTTAATCGTTGTAAATTAAGCTCAAATACCTAGTAAAAATATCATCATCATTAAAAAGTACACAAAGTGTAAAAAAACAAGAAAAAACTACAATTAGTAAACTACACTACAGTCATAAAAACTATTCTGGGAATTCTAAGATTTATTTAAAGTGTTAAAAATAAAAGTTTCACACACATCTGAGTTTTTAAGCTTTTAAAATAGCCTGTTTGTGTAGCAACCCAGTTAAAACAAAGCTCACAACATAAAGATATAACGAAACTTATTAACAGTAAACAAATTACTTGCCAAAAAAATATAAGTCAGCTGGAATGGACAATTAACTATCTTAAAAATTTTTAACAAAAGTATAAAACTTAATTGAGTCATTAGCGAAGAGAAAAACCTCTTTTTTATTAAGCATTACATCAATTCTTTATCTACAATAAGAATTTAAAAATATCAGTTGTAAAATAAAAGACGAGCAACAAAAAAAAACGTTAGTTAGGATTGATTGCGAGAAACGATAAAAAAACAAATCACCAAAGTCAGTTCCAACAAAGCACATGATTATCTTCAGTAACTACAGAATTATTAGAAAAAAGTTGTTAATGCAAGTTATAAAGTATCAAAATTTTTTATTAATAATAAGATACCGTTTATAATTGAAAACTTTTTTAAAGTATTTTTGTTCGCAGTAATGAAAAACTTTTGTTTATTTCTTCAATGACAACAAAAAGTCCTATTTAGGAAATGTATTAAAGTTATAAAGTCGCGTAAATCAAATTAAGACTTTAATCAATATGTTAAGATGAGAGCACTGATAGAAAAACTATTGCTCATCTGAGATATCTATTAGAGATGTTTTTTTTAACTTTGACACTTTAGTATAATTTCTTGTTTTAGTTCAAACACGAAGCACAACAATCGGTGAAATTTTACAAGTAAAGGTGCAATGCACAAAAAGTTTTTAGAAGTACAATTCCTTCATTTATTTTTAGTATAAAGTTTAATTAAAGTTTAAAAAGTGTCTTATAAATCATATCAATATTAAAAAACACTGTTAAGCTACTTTAGTATATTTTTTAATAAAGAAATGTTTATTTGCTAAATTTTTTGTGTCAAATCGAAATTTCACTACTTTACATGTAAAAATTGTTTGAAACTTCAGGCTTTTTCAAAAATTCTCAAATTCAAGTTTTTTTTCCAAAATTTTTAAGCATAAATTTTCAAGTTCAAAGCTTGAACTTGATATATTATAACATATACTACAACTAAAACTAACACTTTGGATTGAGCAAAACTTACATCATAGGTTTAATTTGCCACTCTTTTAAGCAAAAAAGCCAGCCTGAATTAACAAAAACATTCCTGATATTTTTGTATACAAAAAACAATTCTAGCCAAAAACTTATAAAATGACTTAGTTGGCCTGAGATTTGAAGTCTTGAAATAGTGATAGTCTGAGTGTAATGTTTATAAACTATCCCTAAGTCAAGTTTATATCATAAATAGGTAGATCCAAAAAACAGCAAATGTGTGTATTGATATGCAAAGCATAAAAGTTAACTTAGTTTGACAAAATCAATGTTTGAAAAATGAAAATGTATACCTAACAAAAACTATATTAGTTAATGTCATATATATATTGTTTTAATTGTGCTGTACAATTCAAGATATTACATGTAGAAAAAACAAACTTAGAAAATTATGCATAAACTAAACTTAAAATAACTAAAGTATTTTATAAAAAGTGGTTTAAAATATGAGCATTTTTTAAGTTGGTGTGCATATAAATTAGTTCAAGTGCAAAGAAAACTTCTAAAAAATTAAAATGTGTCAAAACAAAACTTAAATAAACTTTTTTTTCTTAATACTTTATTATTTTGAATGTTTTTACGCTAAAACATAACATTTACAAATAAAAAATATATAAAAGAAACTTAGGTATTAAAAATATTGGAAAGAATATCTAAGCTATAAAGAAATGACACTTTAGTTAATTACTGTGCATTACTTTTGTACAAAATGGAAAACATCTGCATTTAGTTTATTTGATAAACAGGTATAATATAACTAACTTATTAAGTTCAAGCACTCTTTTTTCAGATAATTACTTGCTGTTGCAAAATAGAAGTTATTATGAAACTCAGAAAAATATCCTGTTAGAATGCTAATCTGTCTTTTTCACATTTTTAAATCAAAGTAGCAACTCCTTATAATTATTTTTAAATGTTATACAGAGACTTAAAACCAAAGTAAACAAATTAAATCGAATTACCGAAAAAAATTTTACTTGAAATATATTTTTGCTCAGCGGGCCACTTTTACATGCTCGCGGGCCACAAAATTTTCTTTCGCGGGCCGCATTCCATTTAAAGAAATAACGTGCTCGCGGGCTGCAATTGGCCCGCGGGCCGCAATTTGCCGACCCCTGCTCTACTAAAAAGTGAAAGTTATTAAAATTAGCGTTTAAGTTTTTACTGTAAAACTTTTGTTATCTTTTGTTTTCATTTTTATTTATTATATTAGCAATTCTCATGAGTAGAGGGCAATGTTAACAAGTAATAAGATTTTACAAATTTGTTAAGTAACCAAGTAAACAAGTAATCATAAAGTATTTTAAAGATAAATAAAAGACAAAAGCAATTAGTTATAGTTCAAGTCAAAGAAGTCGTAAAAAAACAAATTGTGTGTTTTGTATAACTTAGTGTATAATTACTTGTCACTTATGTTCCAATATTTGAGTTTTTTAGAAAAGTCACATTAATTTGTAGGCACTTTCTTAATTTTATAATATATATGTACAATTTTAAACAGAAACTGCAATATAGATAGCAAACTAAAAAAAAATATTACATCATTTAATAAAAATAATATCTATGAATTTATTTCTAATTACGGTAATAAAATAATTTAACAAAGTTAAACAGTTAGAAACATTAATTTAAAACAACTTAATAAACATTAAAAGACAAAATATATATTTATTGTATGTCAATGTTTTATAAAATATTTAACAGTTTAGTTGTTCTAAAGAGTAAATACATAGACAAAAAAAAACATATGAATTGGTTATTATTTAACTTTTAAACCTTATTTTTTATCTTTTAAATACTGCATGACTGATGTAAGAGATTCATTTCACGCTAAAAACTTTATTTCATAAAATAAAACTACTTTTTTTTTCTATCTATAATATACAACTCATTTGCATCATTGGTGTTCCTTGCATATTGTGTATGACGTGTTGACAATAGCCATATCTTAGTTTTATGATTTTTAGCCGTGATAAATATAATTATTGGTTAAATTGATATATTATTTTAAATATTCTAGAACAATTTAGCAGTCAGTATTGTAAAATACTTGTAATGTATTAAAAAATCTAAATTTGGTAAGCATATTTAGTATTAACTATTTTTAGTATTTTATAAATATAATCAGTACATAGAATGTTTTAATTTGATTATCGCCAATATTCTATAAGCTTATGAAAGTAGTAAGCCAGCTTATTTATTCATATTTTCGTAGCCTGAACAATATTTTATTCTGTACTAGACTTGATAAAAATGAATACTAATTGCAGTCGCGTATTTCGAATTCAAAAATAAAAATTATGAAACTATAGTTGTCTTAAAAACTACATAATATTATTTACAGCTAAAGTGAACTGTAGCTTGTAAAAAACATTAATGACGTAAATAAATTATAGTTAATGAAGTATAGTTAAATAAAATTTTTCCGAATCTAAATACTTAAGGCCTAATCAAACCAAATATACAAGATTTTTATTTGTTTGCAAAATTTTCTAGTTCAACCATTAAGTTGCTCGAATTCATAACTGCTCAAATGCTTTTTTATTTTGTTTTAAATTTAAAATTCTGCATGTTATAACTCACGAAATAGTGAAACGTCAAACTAAATAGTTTAAATATAAAGAAATTACTTAATATAGTGAAACTAGTTTTTACTTTAGTGCAAAAATATAGATTTTTAAGTTAAAAATTAAAAAAAAAAACTTCTGAACATGACTCTAAACAGTTATTAAATTAGAATTTAAAAAATATTAAGTTAAGAGTTCACTTATGCAGCAAAAGTGAAATTTTTTTAAATAAACATTTTTTCGTTTAAAGAATAAGTTTTTTGAGGGCCTTTTAAAGGTTATTAAGTTTATATATAATAACAATAAACTAATACGTCAAAGTTATAAGTATTTATTTTTTCAACAAGCTACTACTTACTGTTTTGTTCCTTTTTTAAGTACGACATATATTCTATACTAGAAGTGAAAAAACAAACTTGATTTACAGTCGCGTTGTACTACTTAAAAACTAAAAGGACTTTCACTAACAATAATCTTCAAACGTTGATAAATATATACAAAATACTTTAGCTAAAGTCTGCGGGGATATTTTAGTGACATATTTGAACTACTAAATATTATTTTTATTTACCAAAATTATCAAAGCACATTTGCTGTGATGCTGATATTGTATAATATATCTGAAACCTTTAACAGCCCTTGGTCAATTAAGGTTTTTTGTAAAAAAGGGTATACATTACTTTTATGTTTAGATAGATTGAAAAAAATTACTAAAAAATTGAAATTTAATGTTACAATAACTGTCAAGACTTAAACAAAATCATAGTTAGATTGATTTTAAAATATTAACATACACCAAAATACTTTTTTTTTTAAATATTTGTAATAATGTGACTTCTTATTAAAAATCAAATCAAATACAGAGTTATTTACTCAACGATATTTAGAATAAGACACTAGTTTTAATTTAGTTTTCATAAATTATTGCAAAGTTCTTAAAAAGTAAACAGTTACTTAATATAAACTAGTAAAAGACAGTGGCATCTAAAAAAATGTTTATAACTTGCAAAAGAAATTAGAAGCTTTTAATCAGCATTGCTAGCTATAAAACACAATACAAACTATTTTGTCGTACTAAAACTAAAACTTTTAAAAATTAAATTGAATTTTACTTTGCAGCGAATACTATTAGTGACGTCACTTCTTGCTTTATCGCAAATTTTATCATCTAGCTCTCATATATAAATAACAAGTAAAACCAACAATGTAACCTTTCTTTCCAGATTTTCATTTTTCAGCTGCAAAATGCGGCTTTAATTACACCAGTAAATATAATGATATACAAAGTATTAAGTTAATTAAATAATTCAAACCGTAGTGTAATCTAAAAAAAAATTTTTTTTAAATTCCAGTGACGTCAATTTTTGTTTTAAGGCAAACTTTATCATCTAACTATTGTAAATATGTTTTTTGGTTTCGGTTTAGGTTTATTTTTTGTGCTAATATTTTCATTTTGTTCAAATGTTGAATTGTCTATTTTGTGAGCTTCAAGAAATTTGTTGATTTTGGCCACTATATTCAAAAACCTTAGAGAGAATATATATATATATATATATAGATAGAACTTATAAAAATATTTTAGTAGTGAACCGTAAAAGCTAAAATAAAGAGTTTTTTAGCTAAATTTAGAAAAACATTTTGTACAACCATAAACAAACTAAAACTGGCTAAAACAAAACATGACAAAAACAAAAATTATGTGTATCATTAAACAAAATCAGTTTACAAGTTGTTATTGTAAATATGAATGTTATATTCAAAAACATTGATAAAAAAAAAGCTGTTAGCTGCTTTTTAAGAAGTTTTTAATTTAGTTGTAATCTTTTAAGTAAGCTTTACAAATAAAGATCTTTATAATATTATTAATAACTTCAAACTCATAAATTCTTGTTGCTAATCAAAAAACTGGTGAGATTTCTAAAAAACAAATCTAATTTTTTATAATTATTGCATTACATATTTTATCAAAATTTAAAAAATAAATGGTATATTTGCTTTAAGTTATAATGATTTAGAACTAAAAAAAAATCGAACTGAGTTTTGTAAAAAAATAAAACACATAGTATCATATTATCGATAAACAGATCATAAAAAATGTTAAACATACTTAGATCATTTCAAGCATTCTATTACAGATTAATTGCTATTTAAACTTTATAATAATACAAATAATATCGCATGCTGCTTTAACTCTCACTAATTTCAACTATAAAGACTTATCAGTATTTTTTTTCAACATTTTGAAACTAACTAACCATTAATTCCCTACAATGCCAATTTTTCGATTTTGTTTATTTAAATTAAAAAACATTATGCAGCTTTATACGTAATTAAAAGCTTTTTTTTTAGAATTATGTTACTCTTATTGACATTAAAACTTTAGACTTTGTAGCGTTGAAGCGTTGAAATAGAACTTCGTAAAAATTGTTGCTTTAACTGTAAACAACACAAAGTTCAAAAGAATAATCAATAATTTTTAAATGTTTTTTAAATATATATATTTAACATAGTTAGAAAATAAAAAAAAAAGAAAAAAAGGACAAATTAAGATAAATTTTCAAACCTAGTTTAAATTAGTTAAAAAATAAATTGATAACTTAGTAATATGTTTTTTACTAAAAACGATTCAAATTTTAGAACAAAAGATTAAAGCTCTACATAAGCCTTTTTGTAACTTTTTGTTAAGAACTGTCGCTTATATTGTATTTATGCTCTACACTAGCAATTTGTTATTGTTTTATATTTAATTTGTGCTTGTTTGAACCTAAAATAAACAATTTTGAAATTTGTATGTATAGTTATAAAAAAATTTATTATTTACGCATTGCTAGAGTAATATAACACTCAAAATTAGATAATGGATAAAAAAAATAGTAAATTTATATTTCTAGTTTACGTGCCTTATATATAGGATTGTAGATACGCTTAAAAACTGAAAATTATTATAATGCCGTTATCATATTACAAATTAAAATTACTAAAAGTTGATTAGCTTGCGCTTGCGTTTTGTTATAGTTAATGTCATGAGACTATATACTTAATAAGTCATAAGTACTTCGAAGTTTTCTTTTTTTAAACAACTTGAAACTATTTTAAGTATTAGTTAAGTTTATATTTTTAAAAAAACACTCTAATGGTTTAATAATTTTTTACAATCTTAAAGTATTAATATTAAATTTTTTAATTCATATTTATCTTCAACTAACTTAAACAAAATATAATTGATGTTTTTTAGTACAGACAGGTATTTTTTAATTAACAATGCTAAATGCATTGAAGTGCATTGATGATTATTTTTTTTATACTGATGTAGCAAAACAAGCATATATCTAAGTTGGTTTTTGATGACAACAAAAATTAAAGATTATATCAATATTCTAAAGGTATGAAAAGTAAGGTGTACTTTTTAAGTCGCGTGCGACGACTCTAAACAAATTTTGATAGAACTGAAAAAAGATAACTAAAGTTTTTAACTTTTGATAATTAACAAATAATGTAAATTAAAATTTGTGAAAGTTTGATGGAGACGTCACTAAGAAAATACTACTTTTTGTTGCATAGCTTGTTGACAAAATGTATTTTGAGCAGATTTTTGGTGCATATTTTAAAACTAAAAGTAAAGTATTTGAAAAAAAAAAAAATTCAAGTTTATATATTGAAATTAAATTTACCTAGTGAATTAAATATTTTAAACTTAGTATAAAATTGTTTTTATCATATAAATTGACAGAAATAACTTATAGAATTTCTTATATTGTTTTATATCTTTTTAAGCAAATTAAAGCTTTTATAGAGCATACTATACTGTATTATCTTATAATTATTAAGTTTTTAAAAATTTACTCGTTACACTTTTTTAAATTAATTCCTTATAAAATAAAAGTCTAAGTAAATCTGAGCCTCTTTCTAAAGTTTTAGATCAAGTTTTATAATTTTATGAGTATTAATTAACAAAAACTAAGACAAAATATTTAAAAAAATATTCGCTTTGTTTAATTTTCAAGGCCTGTATCAGTAATAAACCAACTTGAAAGTCGTTAAGCTAGACTATATATATTACTTTAACTTATGTTAGTTATATTCACATCAAGTAGAGTGATTTCAGTTTATGTTCCAATATCAGATTTTATTTTCATTTTAACTTTCATTGTAAGGTTAAAACTTTTAAAACATTTTAAAACAAAATTGTTAAAACGAAACGTGTTGGTTTGATTTAAGCTTAAAAGGTAATATAGTTATACTATAGTCAGTTTTTCTATTCAATAGTATACTAATTCAAATGTTTTTATTTATTCATGTCTTTTTAATTTATTAACATTACTAAATTTTTTTTTACTATTTGTGAAACGCCATAATGCGACGCTAATATTTATATTAAAAATAGTATATAAAATCTATAAATTTACTGACGGATTTTAATTTGGTAATTTTCTTATTTACAAACAAGCTTTGGTTAAATCTGTAAGTCATTTACGTAGCTATAACTTAATTAAGGTTATGCCTGTTATACATGTCAATTTTACTTAAAGTCACTAGACAAACCTGTTGCTATCAGATTTAAATACATTTGTTTGTTCCTTTTGTGCAAAAGGTTAAAGTTGATAGGTGAATAACGTATATGTAAGAAGTTCATCATAAACTTTTTGCTACTGAAAATGGTAAAAACTTAATTCTTTTTTAAAATTTAACCTGTCCTAAAACTTTAACTTAGTAAATATTTTTTTTTTCAAATGCGATATACTACAGAAGTATTGTTAAGTTAATTAAGATTTTTTTGATTTGAACTTATAAAAGGAACTAGTTTTCAAAACAAAAGTAATATATTTTAGATTTGTTTAAGTTTTTTTTAAAATTTATATATATATAAACGAATTCGACATATAACAATCTTATCTATTAAAACTGTGAACGAATAAATTTTTAAATGCATTATTTGATATAAGTATTACATACTAAAAGTTTTATGTAGAAAACACATTGCATCTAATGTATCTCAACAATTTAACTCACTTAAATGGTTTAATAACAAAATTAACACAGTTATAAAACTTTGAAAAAATTAAACAAACATGTCAAGAATACTGATTTAGGTTGTTATAAAACATGCTTAACTGAATCATAAATTTATTCTGTAATAGATTGTAAGTATTCATGTAAAAGATTTTAGAACTCTTTTATTTATTATCATATGTTGCATCTTATTATAAATTGAATGCGCTCATTTTATGTACATTTTTTTAACGGTATAATTAAATATTACCTGAGTTGAAAAAAAAAAATAATTTTCATACCTAGATAAATTGTTATACTTCAACCAAGCTCTGCATTGGCGTAAAACATTTAGTTTAAAGCCTTAATTTTTTGTTATTAATGTAAACTATATTAGTTGGGCAATACACTTTATAGTTGCACACGACAACTTAAAATAATTTCAGCAAAGCAAAACGATTCCAAGTAAATCTTGAAAAGTATATTTGTATATAAAACCAAAACTGAAAACTGATGTTTGCGAGATGTTTTTAATGACGTCACAAGAAGCCTAATAAATTTTGTAACATTATTTTCAAACATTAATCTCATTGCTTTGTGATTTATTTTAAACACTGTTTTAAAATCACAAAAGTGTACACTATAAAACTTATATATCGAAAAAAGTATAAGAGAATTTATTTATTAGGTTTAAAAGTTTTATTCAAGTAAATAAAAACCCTGAGTAAACTTAAATTTTAATCTAAAATACTATTTAATATTTAAACAATTTATAAAAGTAATCATTTAAAAAAAAAAAGCAGACATACTGCAAAAAAATATAGTAATAAGTTTTAAAAGATTAATAAGCTAAATAACATTAAATAAAAGTAGTTTACATTTTATAAATTAATGCAAAAGTGATTAATGCATGTATTGAGTCATATAATAATAAGTTAATTAATTAGTTTAATTAAAAAAAACAAAAGAACCTGTGAAATAGTTGTGCATGAGTAAATATTAAAAATTTCTTAAGTCGTTTTATTTACAATTAAGTAACTTTTAACATAGGAATAAACTATTAGTCAAAAGTATATAAATTATAGAACACTATTAGCAAAGTTTAAAGCATTCATGACACGATAAAAGCTCTTGTGTTAATAAAAGTTAACTTTCTGCAGTTTAATTGTTAAATTTTAAATTTAATTTGTTTTTAAACTCTATTTATTATGTTAGTTTTTTTATATTACATGATACTAATTATTTTATAACAAAATAAAAAATTAAAACTACAATGAATATATTTTATAAAAATATATATTATAGTATCTAAACTAGGCAATAATTTTTAAATTTAGTTCTTTAATCTAAAATTAAAAAAAAAACAACAACTTATGTAAACCATTAAGGTGTAGAAGCTGCTAATAAAATATAAATGTAAGCTTCAAAGTAAGATTGTTAAGTTAAAAGTTAATATTTTCTTAAGTTTTTGCTTACAAATAATAACGTGAATGAAAAAAGATATCAGTAGCGTGATAAAATCTTGTTGACATCAATACATATATGCAATTAGTGTACATAATTTTGACTCAAACAAAAAGTTACAACGTTTATACTATGTATTTCGTTTCAATAATGACATCACTAAAAACTATTTTTTTTTAAAAACTAAAAACCCTTTTATAATTCAAGAATATTTAATTTTAGCAATTAATAAATATACGCTAAATTGCTAAATTTATACTTTTTTTTTTCGAAAGTTTAGTAATAATATATTTTTATATAAGTATATATATTAACGTTATACATAACAAAAAGTTTTGAATACAGTCATTGTTTTAAAATAGTCAAAAACTAAAGTCGTTATTTTATTTTTCTCAATTTACATGTATACGAAGTAAGGTGTTTGTTAAAATATTTTAGTTAATAAAATCTTTTGGTTCGCAGTTTTTTTTGATGAATATAGACTACGTTAAGTTTAGTTTTTTACTTATAGAGAATATAGTACTTATAAAACACATACAATTTAATTAAAAAAAATCATTATATATTTTAAATTTGATATAATAGTTAGTATACTGTAACTATTAATCTTAAGTAACTGATAAATAGTTTATTGAAACAGAACTTTATATAAAGATAAATTTCTCGACCTTGAAGTATCTTTAACATTTTACTACTTTTTTTTTTGTAACAAAAGTAAAAGTTCTTTTTCAAGTTTTAATTCTTATGTAATTATTATGAAAATGCGAGTTATTTTAAACATATGAAAAAAATTAGATTATTGTAAAAAGATTTGTTACTGATTAATTAACGTTGTTCTTTATATTAAGCAAAGTGTTAGTTAAAAGTATATATTAAAGACGATATAATTTAATAAAAAACTTGAGCTAAGTTTAATATCATCAGTTTATTTTTTTTATTTACAATTTAGTTTTAAATTTTTTTTAGATAAAATGCTGTGTTTTAAACTAATTGTTATTTTTATATAATCTAAAGTATAAATAGTAAATGTAAGAACTACTGATTAATTAAATTAAATGGAGTTTTTTTTTTATAAAACTCAAAATCGTTTACAATAACTTTTACAATAGCAATCTCCTCTTACTTTGAAGTTAAAATATTATTTTATTAGCAGCTAATACTTAAGGTTTAATTAGTTAAAATTTTAAATTTTACATAAACTCAAGATCAAACAACAGTATTTAAAAATTATTGTTTGGTTTAATTACTATAATGTTTTTTTCTTTTTTAGTAGTTTGTTATAGTTTTTTTTTTTTATTTTAAGAGTAAAATTAGTGTTATAGTATGAAATAGTATAAAAACAACTAATAAATTTAAAGACACAATTATAATAAAATTAAGCATTACAATTTTAATATAAAAGCGAGAGCAAATTAAATTTATCAAAATATAAATTTTGTCATGTCGTTGATGTTTTAAACTTTGCACATATATTTTTTTTAATACCTTTGAATAACAGTTTATAGCTGTTTGAAATTACTTAATAGTAAATAAATTGACTGAATAAGTCTTAAAGATTTACTAATGCACAACTACTCAACTTTTTTTTTTGTAGTTAAAGTATTTCATTAATTTCATACTATATGACTCAATAGATGAACTAATCACTTACACATCCAATTGTAAAATATAAACTACTTTTTTAAGTTATTAAGCTTATAAGTCTCTTTTAAATAAACTAATTTATTAAATAGTCATTCGGCTATGTTTGGGTAAAATCATATTTATAAATTTGTTATTTTTTGTATAAAATTTCAGATGATAACTCAGACTTACCCAGAGTTATTATTTACTTGAATAAGACGTTAAAACCTTATAAACAAATTCTGTGTTATTTTATCGATAGATAAGTTTTATAGTGGGCAAAATTTTTATTTTTGTCAAAAAAAAATATCCGTAACATAGTCAACTCACAACAAATTGTTTTGTACCATTTAAAAAACTTCTAACAGAAATTACAAAGCGTTGTAGGTAAAAAATAAAAAGGCTTTTTTTTTATTCAACGTAAACCTATATAACTACTTGATGTTATTTTACTAACTATTTTACTTGAATATTTTTTTTTTCTTTTATAACTTTTAAATAAATAAAAAATAGTCCTACAGATTTAACTAAACTAACTTACGTCATATAAATGAACAACAACCTTGATTTGAACCTATAAGTATTTATTAAACTCAATATAAATATAATATGCCATCAATCGTTTCTATGATATAAGCGAAATATACTTACTTATACTTATTGATCATAAGTATTAAAATAAATATATTGTCGTAGTTTGTATAAAATTTCAGCTTTTTTACTGTTGCATAAATATTTTGAAATATTTTATTATACACTAAGCAAATAAAGCAGGAACACTGTTATCATATTTAGCAAAAATAAAATTTATGACAATAAAAATGTCAAAACAAAAACATTTTCCAAATATCAAAAAACTATTTAAAGTAAAGATTTTCTTAAATTAGTTAGTAAGTTTATTAGTTTACTGTCGTCGTTCGCATTAAAAAATTACTATCACCCACTTACGATTAAAGTTTTAATATAAATTAAACTATCTTAATTGATACAAAGGTGCATACAAGTTTTTGACATGTCATTGATAATTTTCATGAAAAAAGGATAAAAAATTAAACACTTTAATACATAAAACAAAATTTGAGTCAAACAAAGTAGTATTAATTTGTAAAACTAATTTTTAAATTAATAAAAATTTTGAAGTTTGTTAACATGTAGAAAATTATTATTTCTTATTTTTAGGTTTTGTAGTTTAATTTAAAATTATGTTTCTTTAGTCCTAGACAATGAATATTAGTTTTTGTTACAGTATTTTGAAAGTATCGACAGGATTTAAACACATAATCAGTACTTTATACATAGGGTTAACTATTTACATTAAGTTAAACAGTTTATAAAGATATAATAGAAAAGAACTGAATTGTTAATTATAATAACAGTAATGTGTCTTATTAGACAAAAAAATAAAACTAAAATTTGAACGAAACTCAAAATATTGTTCATCGAAGAAATTCTCTTCGATCATGCGAAAAATAGTTACTTTTTTCTTGCTCGTATACGTTAGAAGAATGTGTTTAATAACGGTTTTATATTTATTTTAGAAAATAATGTAAGTGTCAATTTTGTGTATAGCATTTGTCTGTTATAATGTCAATAATGATACGATTCACGAAGTTATAACTATTTTGTTTGCAATAAAGATTATACCGATTAAATAAAAGAGTTTAAAATAAGCTATAATTTGTAATTTGCTTTTATTTATAAAGATAATGTTTGTTGAGACTATTTAATACTAAAATTTTTATATTTGTTATTTATGTAGTCAAAAACTGTAAAACATAAAAAAATATTGAATATTTAGTTATTATAAAACAATTAGTAGCTTTATTTTTTTTACCTTATTTATAGTTATAGCTTAAAGTTAATTGAATTTGAAATTAAATTATATATCATGAAACAAAATAAAAAAAGTTTTTTAATTTATTTTTTAGTATGTAGAAAATAGTTCTTTTTGCAATGCATCTAATTAAAAAACGTTATCAATAATATTGTCACAATTCAAAACTTTTAATAAACGTATATGGCAAAATCAGACGATGTAGTAATATAACATTAAGTAAAAAGTTAAAATAATTATTAATTTTTATCTATTTATTTTTTGGTATCAATGAATTCATATAAATAATGTCGTTTCAATAAAAAAAAAGTTTTTAATTACAGATTCAAGGTAACAAAAAATTTGTAAGAAAATGTTTAATAAAAGTTAAAGTTAAAAAGCTTTTAACAGTTAAAACTGTTCTTTTCTTTCTTTTCTGTTGAAGTTAAAAACGCTTAAGTTCAGTAATGCGCGAGTTTTTCGGCTAGTGAGTTTTTAGCTTTGTAATAATATCATATCGTGCTTAAAAGGTTGTGTTCGCCTGTACAAAGGCGACTGTTTGTTGTATGAACCGCTGAGTTGAATTAGTTATTTTTGTAGTTTGCTATGTTTTGTTAATGTGTTTATCGCAGTTTATATTCATCATAATACAGCTTTTATTTTAGAACTCGATTTCTTATATATATTTAGTTTAAGCATTCTAACAATCTAACTATTTATTTAGGCTAAGCTTAAAAGATACTAGCTTAAAAGTTATAAGTCATTTAAATTAAATAAAATATTCATGAACCAAAAAAGTAAAAATTATTCTTTAGTTGTGGTATACGACTTAAAAATACTGCAAAAAGAAAATCTGCTAAAGTATACTGAATTACTTAAAAATAAGTAAATGTGTAGTAAGCAGTGATGTGCAGTAGTAAACCCTTGACATCACAGAATTCCTAACATTTTTTAAATTTAGATTTAAAATTTGACGCTCGTGTAGTTTCAAATATTTAGTGTGTTTTCTAAAAACCTTTATTGTTAGTACTGTAATTTTTTACTGCTATTGATATAAAAACACAAACAGCTATGTTGAAGTTATCTCACTCGTAATACTTTATTTTGTTTTTGGTATTTAAATTAAAAATAAAATTTCATCTTTAAAGAACTTTTTGTTTTTATTAGATTAATGATATAGATTAATGTAGTGAAACTACATTTATTTTTAATATACTACAGTTATAGACTTTTTAAATTGTAATGAAACTAAAATTAACTTTATATCTCAGGTTATGTAGTCATATTAAATATAAATTTTGAATTTTAAAAGTAAATATTTTTATTGTTTGTGTTTAGGTTTAAAAAAACTTTTAAATTACTTCAAAACGCAAATTTTTATTAAATTTATAATGAATAGACTAATTGTAGCTCAATTATTCAGATAAATGTATTACTGTTTAAACAAAACAGCTTGTAGTTTCTGAGTCATAAACTTTATAAAACTTTTTTATTTTTTTTTCTACTTGTTATTGTTAATAAAACACTTCAAAAAACATTGTAATCATGAAACACCAATAAATTATAACAATATAAATGAGAATAAAAATTTTTTAAAAATGTTAAGGGTTTAATAGATGAAAATTGAAATATATAAAAATATTTTCTAATGACTATGGTATGTGAATAAATGACTAATGTTAGAAGTATTAAACTGAGCATGTTCAAAACTGAATGAAACAATATCATATTCTGCGAACAATAGTGATTTAATAAAATCACTAAATGAATATTCTTTTTAAATTAAAAGATGTTTAAAACATCTAAACTTACTATAATGGCTGTTATTTGATAATGCTTCTAGTTAAAAGCATACTCGGGACTTTTCCACTTATAACAATTTGTTTATTTTGTTTATATATATAAAAACACGTTATATTACAACTAAACATGTATTAAAAAAAACGAATTTAAGTTAATATAAATTAATAACACTTGTGAAAAATTTTACTAATTTTAATATGAAGTAGATTCTGTCTTTTTTTTAGTTGATATGTGACTTAATTGATACTTAACATTTACATTGTATTCTCGTGAGCAAATTCAATTCATAATAAAGCATTTGTTTACAATTAAGAAATGGTGAAGTGTCTATGTTAAAATTTGTTTTTATAGCATTTTACATAAGTATTCATTTAGTGGTATAATGGATTTCTTCTTCTAAACAAAAATAAATAAATAAATAAAAAATGTTGAGGTGACTGGTGCTGGTGGGCATTACGAAGAATTGAAGGCAAGGTGCGAAAAGTTTCAACCCTAGCTGTGTTACAGAAGATAAACTTAAACTAAAATAAGCGTCAAATAAAAATTAGTGATAATTTTACTAAAAAAAATACAATTGAGGTTTGTGTTAAGTGTAAGCTCTATATTTATAAAGTATCACTGCTACCTTTTGCTAAGAACTTTTATTATGTTTTCTTTTTCGATTTTTATTCTTATATAGGGCAAGAGTGGTGTATTATTTATTTGTGTCTTGAAATTACATTATTTCATTATTTAACAGAGTCATACTTCTTTTAGAATTTTTACTTATTGTTAACAAAATTACTGATGTACTAAAAACTATATGTTTTTAACTAGTCAAGGAACAAAAGTTTACAAAGTCTAAATATATAGAGAGGTGAGCTAGCATTTAAAAACATACTTTTAATTAAAAATATACTATACATCTAATTTGTGCAATATTAAAATAAATAATTTTTAAGTTTTAAGAATTCTAAAATGCGTAACTAAACGAGAGTGTTTAACGTCACGAGTGTGTAAAGATGCGATAGGTTACTGTAATAAACATATTTTAACTTCTGTTTATCTAAAATATTTTACATAGATCTTAAACTTCTGTTTGATTAGATGTAAGTATAAAATTATATTTATAATCCGTGAACTTATTTCAAATTCTAAATAAAAATAAACTTAATGTTTTTAAGAATTATGTTTATAAGTTAGTATAATTTACATAATTTTTCCGGTCTTTTAAGAGAACAGATACTTTTCACTAATAATCTTCTAATAGTTTAAGTATGAAATTTATATTAATTTAAAAATATTCCTAAGTGACTTAAAGTATATGTAGTTTTGAATTTGAAGATTAAAAAACTAATAAATATTTTTATTTACAAAAGATGTCTAATAATATACGGCATAAAAATAATTATAATAAATTTTAGGTTATTTGCTTAATTCAAATAAAATTAAAGACTTATTATAGTAATAAAATGTTTCGTTTATACGATAATGTTTTGAAAAATTTATATATTAATGTCAGTTTCAATTTTTAGCTTTTTTTCAGCGGTACTTTTTGAGTCATTAGTTAGATAGTTACATTATACACTACTTCGTTAAGTAATGTTAACTAAACAACATAAAGTATTTCTTAAAACTAAGAAATTTTTTAAGAGTGTTATATAAACGTTTATATATATTTATTAGATATTAATAAAATAAGGTAGAATTTAATTAAGATTAGTAGTAAAAAAACTATTTTCTTAATAAAACACCAAGTTTTGGTGTCTGAGTTTTTAAGCTATCTTATATGTAAATGCAATCTTTGTTTTTGAATTAAAACAAAATAGTTTTTTTTTAGATCGTTACAAAATATATAAACATCTTTTAAATAAAGTTTTGTAATTATGTCAACTATATTAGTTAATATCCATAAAAAACTTTTTTATTTTTCAAAGGAATAAAGTAGAACATTTTTAAATCAGTTTACTAAAAATGTATTATACTTGCTAAATATTATTAAAATAAGATATGTTCTTTTTCATGTAAGTTAAAGACAAAAAAAATAATTTATCGGCTGAAGACGAAATATATTCTTACTCAAATATATTAAACCTTTACTTAATATTTATTCATATATTAAGTAGAATTGGTTATATCTCCTAAAAAAAAAGCAAAACTAACCACAGTCGGGTTTACGACTTAAAAACTTTACGGATTCAATGGTACACTAATAAATAAACTGTGAACTAAATTATTACAAAAATTGTAAACTGTTGTTTTCTGATAAATGTTAGTGACAAATCTGTACTACTTTACGCATTTAAAAACATTATGCATTAAGTTTAAAACACGTGTGCTGTGTTTCTGGAACTTTTTATTATCTCTTAATCTTTATTTACATAATAATATATATCAGTTGTTTTATAATTGTTTAAAATAAAAAATAGTTTTACTGATTAACTTAAATTAAAATATGTATTTTTAAAAACTATTGAAATGTATATAATTAAGTTGTGACATCTAAAATTAAGTGTTAACTTATATCTAAATTAGAAAGACTTACAATTGTTAAATACAATATAACTAAATTATTGCAAACATTTCTTACTTCTTAAGAGCAAATATATATCTCTAAAAATTAAAATTTAATGACAGCAAATTAGAATTTAAAATTTTTGTAGACGCTACCTTACTGCATCTGAATTTGAATATGACATATTATAATTTCTCTAAAATTATAACTATTAAACTTAAACAGACTAGATAGAATATTATTAAATTGCTAATAGTTGTTTCATAGTTTTATAGATTTACCTTGGCTGTTAATATGATATGTTAAAATTTACTAACTATAAAAAAAAAACAAATTAACTTTTTCTAAAACTTAAACTGGTTAAAAAACGTGAAAAATGTTTTCAAATAGTATTTTTTTATTGTTTTATATTCTTTCTTTATATCTACGTTTTATGAAACAGATTAATAACCAAAATTTAGAAAAAAACTTTAGTGGTAAAATATAACCCAAAAAAAATATATTCCTAAAAAAGAAAGCGAACAATAACGTCGTTTAAATCGTAAATATTGTACTGACGTCATAAAAAATCCAAGAATAATGTAACTAGTTGCTATTTACTTAATAAATTAATTTAGATTTTGAATTTATCTGAATTCAGAAAAAAAAAAGTTTATGTTGTACTTACTACGTATGTTCTATCAACAACTACTGAAATCTTCATTTCGTTTTGCCTGTTATTGAACTAACTCACTATTGTAAAACAATGATTTTTAGCGTATAAAAGTAATTACGCAGTTCAGTAAAAACCACTAATATACATCTTTATATATTGTAAATATTTATCCTTTTCTAAATACACTTAAATCTAAGTAATATATACTATGTTAAATTTTTGTTAAGTTTTATATAACACATCTATTTTTTTCTTACAACTTAACTCTGAATAAAAATAAAACTTTAAATTATTTATATAACACATTTATACATTTATATTAAAACCAACTTTCTAATCTTTTGAAAATATTAGTTTTGAAAAACGAACTTTGCGTTTTAAATTTTTCACTCTTTAAAAAAATCAGTGACTAGTTGACTAGAAACAATTATTATCTATTTGTATTCTAAAAAGAATCCGACAATTTTTTGACATACTAATGCTTTAATATTTTTAACTCACACCATAACAAATTGCAAGCAGTAAACCAAGTTGTTATTGAAATTTAAACATAAAAAAATAATGTATAAGTATTTTGTTAATGGTAAATGAAGTACTAATCAATAAAAAATAGAACATACATAAATTAAAAATTCATGCAAACCTGTTGACGTAATTTGAAATAACGCAAACCTTATCACCAAGGTGTTAATCAAGTTCAATAAGTTTTTTAACTCTAATCATTTTAAGAAAATAACTGTTTATTGTCTTGAAGTTGTGCTTTTATTCTGCCACGCAAGATCTTAAAAAATAGAAGCAATAAAGCTGTTCGTTATTTAATTTAATAAATGAAAAGTCTGTATTTAATGAAAATATTTGTAGAATTTCTGAAAATAGCAGTGCTTCATTATTCAGGTAAACCAGTCAATAAATTTTTTTAATAAACATTAATTATTGTTTAAAAATAAAAATATTTTAATTAAATTTTCATTAGTTAGAGTTTAGTTTAAAAATAGTTAAATGTTATACTTTAAAATTTCGCAAAAAATAAAACTAAAATTTACACATAAGTCTATACGGTTTTTTGCTGATTAATACGAAACTAAGTAAGTTAGTTAATTCACTGATATAATACGAAAAAAACTAGTTAACTCTTTTTGTAAATATTTTAACGGAGTCTACAGTTTGCGTACCACTCAAATAACAACTGTACTAAACAGTTGTTCAACAGAACTATTACTCAAATTTTTTGTTAGCAATGCTATTAGTGAGTAAGCAAAAATACTACAAAGCTTGGACTAAAATAACAGTTTACATATTGTTTTAATGGCTAAGATAGTCGGTAATACTGATTTTGTATAACTTCTATTTGAAATGAGTAGATATTGTTATTTTGTGAGAGAAAAACTAAATCCTTTAAAAGTAATATTTTTATTTTTAAAAATTATCGAAATTTATTTTTATGGTTAACTCAATTTTTATTTCATTGTAGTTAAATTTTTTATTAAAACACTTTAAGCAATCAAAACTAATATTCCCAGTTTTAAACTAGTCTTTTATTCAATTCAAAACTTCTGAGTTTTGCAGCATAACCAATGGGTCTCTTGCCGTTGTGTTTTAAATATTCTATATCAAAACTAACAAGTTGGAACCACACCTCTTCACATTTTTTTATTTTTTTAGTTTTAAAGCCTTGATTTTGTTTTAAACCAATCAGGCAGTACATTACTTGAAACGGTATAAACATGGTAAAACATATTTTTCATACTGAGCAACATTTCCTTGGATTACAATTCGACCAAAAAGTTCCAACAAAAATAAGTTTTTAGGTAGTATATAAACTAAATAATGCTAGTTTTTTTTGATAAACACAAAATGTAAAGCTACTTTTAATGGGTATAACTATAAGAAGTATAAATTTTGGTTTTATACCACATGTTAATAGTAAGCTATGCGGTAGACCACTATATACAATAAAGGCTATAAATAATAATTTTTAATGTTTCTTTTTTAAATTAAGTACTATTAGCACTTATACTAGTATACATTAGTAAAAAACACACCACCGTAAAAGTATCGTTGAACTTTATATATGAGATGCATGAAAGTCTAAGAAATCGATTTTAACTTTATTTGTTTTTTTTTTTTCATATCTGATAGAGAAATTACTTTAATCAAAGTTTTTACTACTTTTTATTTTTAAATCCTCTTTTGCATTTAAATATTGAATTTTTCCTTAAATTAAAGTTTATTTTTTTAAAATACTATCTATTGAAAGTTGTTGTTTGGTGTATACGCCTATATTCTAGTTTGTATGAGCATTTTTAAAACAAAAGAAATTTCTTTGCTTAAAAATGAGTCAGATTTTTTGTTTAGTTAGCGTACAGTAGTAGAAAGAAAAAAATTATATTTAATTTAGTTGAAATGTAATTCAGTTCTTCTTAGATAACTAACTAACAGTATTTTTACTTGCACGCTTTTTAAAGTTTTAAAACAAATAAAACTGTATAACTTTCAAATAAATATACACACAGAACTATTGTTACTAACTCACTTCATAATTTTTAACATATTATAAAGTTTTAATTAAAGCACGCAAGTCATATAGTTAAATGATTCATAATACAAAAACAACTTAAACCGTTTAATTATTAAAACCTCCTAAATTTATTGTTTACCCTATTGTACTTCTTATTAAAATTCTGTTGCGTTGATATAGTTCTAGTTGGTATTGTCAACGGTTTTGATAACCGAACGCTGTATATTTTCTTTAAACTTTTAGTTTCATATTTGATTATGTGCAAAAGTGTCTTCGTGCAAAAATGCTTCTTCCTGCAAAAGTAAAGAACATCTTATTGCTAAGGTGTCTTCGTGGTTATTTGACACTTATCAAAAATATCTTTTTTTTGGATAGTATTGAACATTAAATAAAATCGAAATTAAGCAAAACTTCTTATAATTAAACCTGGCTTTTAAAAAATATATTATTAAAATATTTTTTTTTTTCAAAATTAAACGTTTTTTTATAGGTTACATCAGACATTTATTAATAGAAATAGATGCCGTAAAGTCTTTTAAAACTTAAATTAGCTTTCATTTATAAAGTATTTGTTAATATGTGTTTGTTTAATAAAGAAAGTATTTGAAAATTTTATTATTATTAAGATATATAATTTTAGACTCAGTATTTTAATAATCGTTAAACTGTTAAAAAAAAAACAGAAATTGTCCCGTTTTAATTTACTATTAGTTTCATAAATTCTAAAATATTTTGTATTATTTTTTTTAGTTGTCACCATTAAACTCTCTTTAATTTTTGAATAAAAATAAAACTTAAGCTAAAAATTAAATCATTTAGTTTATAAAAATAATGTTTTAATATATACTGCTCATATTTAATTTGAACTTTTTATTTTTTATTTGATCAACAATGTTGATTAATGAATTTTTGTATTTTAATAACAAAAAACACCTAATAATTTAACTTATCTTAAGCTGATGATATTTTTCTTTTATTATTAATATTAATGACATAAAAAAGTTTTTAAAATTTTTCACGCAAATAAGGATTTAAAAAATTTTATAAATAAATTTAATGAAATAAAAAAATTTTAAATTATAAAATTAACGTAACCTGCTGACGTCACCACACAAACCTCAGCTTTCAGAATTTATATAAGTTCAAACGCATTTTTATAATGAAAAGTTTTTCGATGAACTTTTCAGCAAAGTCAACTTGTAAGTCGTTCAACGCGACTATATATCAACTTCGTATCATTAAAGTCATTATAGAGTTTGTTCTCGTATGAATTCTTCTTATTATAAATAAAATGTTTCTAATGTAATAAGTTTTCAAAGGTTAAGGCAATATTTCTATGGTAGTTAGATTAAAATTGTCACTAAAGTGTCGCACAATCATCTACTCTTAGTTTTCGTATAAATTTAGGCACATTTTTATTTAAATCATTTCTGCAAGCATCATAACATATTTGTATTTTGATAGCTCTTAAACTTCACAAAGTTTTATTTGTTTTAATCTTTAAATCTAGTATAATTTGAGTTAGTAATTAAAATTAAACGAACATAATTTTTCAGTTGTCATAAAAATAGTATCGCATTTTAAATATAATCGAGGATTAAAGTCACTCTTGTTCTGCGTTAATTTTTAATCGTTTAATCAGATTGTAAATTACTTTTTTGTGCTAGTGTAATAGACATAAAGGCTTTTAGTTTAGTTGAGTTGTAAAATTAAACTTGATTTTTTTTTTAAAGAAGTTAAGTACAGAAACAGCTAAGATATTTTTAAATTATTAGTATTTTTAAAACTGACGAGATCTTTAAGCAAAACTTGGTTTGAAAAATTTTTTTTTTTTTTTTAAATTATACATAAATAAAACATAGGAGTATTTAATACATCTTAGACTCAATTAATGTCATTAGACCAAACTCACAAACTTAGCAGTAACTAATCTTAGGTGATCAAATTAAGTTGAACTATACATATACTTTTATAAAAAACTACTAAACTTTTTTTACAAAATTTGACTTTCACATCGGTTTTTTTATGTAATAGTTTGGCTTTAATGTTGTAATTAAACAATTTTATGGTATAACTCTATTTGTTTTTCACATATTAATCTGAGCTTTTGAAAACTTTATTAAACTTTGCTACAACTGCCATTAAACAATATAAGATATAAACTGAGGGCTGTACAAGAACAGTTTAGCTCTTTATATTTTAATTGTAATTTTTGTTAAGTAATGCGTTACTGGTATATAACTACAAAACCTAATTTTATTTTTATGTATATGTTTGTACGAAAGTTATAAACACCGTCTCTTCACTGTATCTGAATTTTTAAGTCGTACAACACGACTGTAATTTACAGTTTTATACAAAGAATTTGCCGATTACCGGTTATAATAGTGGGTTGAGAACTAAAGTAGACATTTATATGACTTATAAAGCAATACAGACTTAAGTAAGACTTATTAAAGTTGATAGTTTATCATCAATATATCCTTATATTTAAATAATCCAATTCATCGTTTAAAATATTTTATAGTCGTGTTTAACGACTTTCAAATATCTTAACTATATGAGTCAAATGACTAAAGGTCTTGTGCGATTAAAAATGTGTTTAACTTTTTTGAAAAATCACGAGCTGATGTTTGCGAGAATAGTTAGTGACGTAAGTAAAATATAATTTATTTTCAATAACTTATAGCATTTGTATATTAGAAAAAAATATTTTTATATATAGTTTAAAACTTAAATAACATTAATAATAAAGATGTTATCATTTTTTTTGTTACTGGATTGTTTTTTACTGAAGTTATATTAATAAAAATATTATTACTTAAATTATAGTTGATAAGTTTTTAATGCATTGACCATCTAAAAATCTGCATCTTTTTATTAACGAAACGTCAAAAATTTATTTTTATACTTTTGGTTAGTCTTAAAATAATCTCTATTTTAAATTCTATTTGTTTTTTTTAATAAATTTAGTTGTTGGTAGAAAGCTGTTTTGTCAGACTAACAATTAATTACCATAATTAATAGTTAAACTTATGGTTTTCTAGTTTTAAATAGTATAACAAAAAAATCTATTAACTGATAAGCTTGCAAAATATGTTTTAGTGGCACTAACATCTCGAAAATATAAAAGTGCATGTTAATGTTTTTGAAATAACTTAGTAAAGAAACAACGTCTATCAAATATCACAAGTAAAGTTTTATTTTAAACGTTTGTTTTAAATAAAGCAAATAAAATATATATGCTTTATTTACATTTAGAAACACTAAGCTTTAAACTGTCTTAATTTTTAAAAGTGGAGTATTTGTAAATACAATTATTTATTACTAAATTTTCAAACTATTCCTATGAAATACAGTTGAGCTTCTGTTGTAAACTGATTTTCTTAGTTTTGTTAAAACATTAAATGTGCTATAATCTTTTTTTTTTTTTTCAAATCAAAAACATTAACTAATAATTTTTTTTTCTGTTAGCTGTGAGTCGAAAAGTTTATATATTTATTTTACTTAGAAATCAATGTGAAGTTTTAAGTTTTTTACATAGTTTATCTTCGAACATCATTATTTTTTTATAATTTTAAGCTAAAACAATTTCTTTTTTTTACTTGTGAGTCTGGTGTTTGTTATTTATAGTTTAGTATAAACAAAGAAAAACATTTTTTAAATGTTTTTGTTAAATATTATGTGTTTACTTGTTTTTAATGGTGATGTACTACTTTTTCCTATTTGACATTATGTAGTGTTTAAAAATATCGATATTTTTATTAAAAAAATATTGACTTGTCATAAAGTAACTAAAAATATATCTTCATTATATGTGTCTTAAAAACTTTGCATCAGTACTATAGAATTAAAGTTCTAAATGAAGTAAATTATTATAAAAACTAGCATTAAGTTTCAAAGTATTTATAATTCTCAAGTATCCAAAAAGTTACGGTTCATTATAAAACACTTTAGATTTTAACGTGCGATTAATAATCTTTCTCAAGCACATAGTAATAAAGTAATCTTTAACCGTATATGATGGTAAAGTACATTGTTTTATGCTTGTTATTTCCACGTAATGGGAATGACCAGTTCACCAATGTCTACAAAAGTTAATTATATTAATGATACGATTATAATTCAAACTGTAGCTTGCGTGCATGTGAATCTGGTTTCAAACCAAGTTAAAGATCTATATTAGTAGTGTATTTTAACTTAAAGCTACTAATTTTCCTTTAAGTTCAAACTAGAACGACACCTTGATTTTGTCGTATTACGCGACTTACAAACTAGCTTTACTATATAGAACCTAATTATATTTGACTTTTTGTTTATATACATAGAGAAAAAATATTTAAGAATTTGTGGTTAAATATAATGACCTAAAGGACTAATACAACCCATTAAACTATATTAACTATTATACTAACTCATCAAACTTTGTTTAATTATAATTGAAAAACTTAGTAGTTATAAATAAATGTTTAAAATAAATTAATGATGTTTAAAGTTTGCAATTACAAACAAATGATCAAAACAGCTAAACTAAAAGTATTTTAAATGTTTAATAATTTTAAACTAATTTGTAGTCACAGTCGTGTTGTACGACTTTTAAACGCTTCCCCTTGCTTATCAGAAAAATTTGATTTTTTTTTTATATAAATTTATTTACATTAAAAGCTTGCAATTGCTAACGATGACTTTAATTTAATCGCAGAACAAAATATTTATGCCAGTGGAACAATCTATTTGTTTTAAATACTTTAATTTCAAATTATATTTATTCTATAAATAGCCTGCTCCTAAAGTTAATTAAAAAGACTATAAAAAAAGTTTTGTTGTCTTTTAACACTTTCTTATAATAATTAGTTGTTGGTCCAATATAATCGATAAACAAAATTTAAATTTGTTTATTTTTTACTATAAAATTTTTAAATTACGAATGAAACAAGTTAAGTAAATGAAAAAAAACCTAAAAAAATCAAAAACCAAAAGCAATTTACTTATATGTTTAGCATACATAACTTGTTAAAAATATTTAAGTTTCACATGTTTAACTATTATTTTTTAATGTGCTGATGATCTTAAACATTATGCATGTAAAGATAATTTAAAGAAATAATTTCATTAAGTGAGTTTTAAATAGAAAACAACTTTTCTTTATTACAATTAATATAAAAAACTACTAATGAGGGCACTTAAAAAATTTGACTTGAATAAAAATTAAGTAATATCATTTTTTTGAGTTTTATTTTGTAAAAGTAAAGTTCACCTATTATAATTCTTTAGGATGAAATTTCTGTAAAACTGCTTTTTTTTTCAAAAGATACCCACTATAACAAGTTTTACTATATGTAAATATAAAAATATTAATATGTTACTGCTAAATGTAAGTATGATTTTAGTTTGAATAATATTTATTTTTTAAGTTTAATTTCAATAAGAGATTTTATTTAGCTTTTGGTGTTCATAGTTAGTAAGCAACAATAGTTTATTTCAATAATAAATTACAATAATAAAAGATTAAAACATATAACTATTACACAAAAAAAAATTAATTTGGACAAGATAGAACTACACACAAACAAGAAGAAATAAAAAGTAATTTTAACTAATATTTATTGCTATTAAACTCTAAAGTTAAATTACGATCAACATTTAAAGTATCATTTGTCAAAGCCCTTAAACTTTTTGAAAATTTGTTGCATTGAGTTTAGTAAAGTTTTTATCTTGTAATGCTATCTCCAGTCTCTTTCGAGTATAACTAATTTATTATATTTGGCTTCATGTTACTATTATTATGTGATATAATTAATTTATTATAGATCCTAGTTTATTGTTGACATTTTAATTGCTGATTCTTTCATTTTCTACTCACATAAATTGTTTTTATTTCCCTCTTCCATAACAGTCTATTAGTTTCTTGCAAAAATTGAAGAACTTCGATCAAATTTAGAATATTTTGTTCAAATTAAATATATTTTGGTAAAATTTTTAAGTAATTTTTTTTTACCGCTGATTTAATTTTAAGATTTAACTTACTCCATAGCTCAATTTTCAAAGCAGAACCTATTCTCTTTTAATCATTAATGATGAGTCTTTTTCAATATGTTAAATGTTTATTTAGCTGGTTTGTTTTAATGTGCATTGAGCTTTATGTTTTTATTTTGTTGTTTGTCAAAGTATTAAAATTTTTCATGATTTATCGTTTTACATCAAAGCGTAAATAAATAAAAGTCTGTAGTTGAAACATTTGCTTTTTATGTTAGTATAAAAAATTATATATGTTTTCATTTTATTTTATAAAATGAATTTTTTGTGTTCAGTAAAGTAAATAAAAAAATTGTATTGATTGTTACATTAAGAAAAGTTTGATTTTTAATTTAGTAAATACTCTGTAATAGATAATCTATCATTTTAAAATAGAAACTATATCTTAAACCATACAGTTTGTGAGTTTTATATAAAAAGTAAATGATCATTTTACTAAGATCGTTTGTAACTCCTTGAGATACTGCTAGCTAAGAATTCGAATACGTATATAAAAATTACACTTAAAGCATTACTTATATTATACCAAAACAAAGGTTTGAAAAATTTTATTGTTTAATTAGTTATACACGGTTAGCTACAAATTTTTAAAAGTATGTGCGTTACTAAATAATTTTTAAACTTGGACAGATTTTAAAGTATAGGGGCTTAGTATATACAATTAACCAACAAAATTATTTAATATAATTTATACAACGAAAGCTCAATTACAAGATTATAGTTATAGGTTTTAAGTTAAGGTATTTTAAGCTTGCAGCGAAATTATAAATAAAATTCATCAGAAAATCAAACATTCAAATAAATTTTAGTTAATTTAGAATAGAAATAAGATACAAATATAATATTTGAATAAAGTCAAACAGGTTTTTTTAACAATTTTTTTACCTCAAATTATGTATTTTAAGTTAAAACATATTATAAAAATTTTTAATAGTTTAATGAAAAAGTTTAATGTTTTTTTAATCTATTTATTTCCCAAAAAGTTTAAAACTGTTAGTAGTTTAAGTTATAAATCATAATATAAAACAAAAAATTTAACGTATGAAAAATAACTATCACTAATTTATTATTTTTTAACTTAGCTAATCGTTGAACTAAATTTAAAAAAAAGAGGTGTAAATAGTATATATTTTTTTATTTTTTTTGTCATTATTTAACTTATTTTTCTTAAACAATATTTTGTTCATTCTGTCATAAAAAAACATTAAAGATGCTTAGAAACTTTCAGTTTTAAATGTATTTTAATTATTTTAAGTTTAGAATAGCTCAGGCATGTTTTGAATATAGTTTTAATTTTAAGTTTTAGAATTTTCAATAAGAGAATCCAATCTGTAACCTTTACTTATAAATTAAAACATGTTACATTCGTGTTTCAAAACTTAAATAAATATTCAAAGGTTTTAAATTAATAATTATAAAACAGTGTAAATATCTATTTAGAAAAAGTAAGTTGACGTTTGCGTTAATAAGTAGTATAGTCGTTTGAAAGGTAGTAAGTTTTTAAAGTCTGAAAACTTAGAAGTTGTGTGTTTCATTTTGCTAATACAATTATCTACAAAATTTTTAATAAAACTTTATATCGAATTAAATACAAGGTATGTTATATTTTTAATTAAAACTAAACTTGTTAAATAAAAAATACTAAAGAATAAAACAAATAAAAACATTATCAAATGTTTTTATATACTAAAATATATCTATTGTTTATTTTTTAAATGAGATTTTTATTTAGTATTGTTTTAAATCTAGTTGCAAACAAAAGAAGACTTGTTTAAGAGAGGTAATAAAAAGTAAAAAGTTAAACAGACGCTATATTTATTTTATGGAAACGTTTTATATTGATATTTAATAAAAACCTTTAAAAAACATAACAAGTAAACTTTAAAATTGCATATAAATATATGTTGCAAGTAACGCAATTTATTTTTTATTTTTGTTAATTTTTAAGTAAATGAACATAAAAATTAATTAATAAAAATCATTAAGTTTAATTATTTTGTATAAATATTAATCTCAGTTTTTAATAAGATGAATTTTACTGAAAATTTTTTATTTTACAAACGTTTACAAACTTATTTTATTAATAATTTACAAACGTTGTTTAAAACTGTTGTATAAAATCAAAGTTAAAACTACTTTTAAGTTTTTGTTTATAAATTTTCAATTGTTTAAAAAATAATTTTCAACTTTCACAATTTTGTGTAAAATTTTAAGCAGCGTATACCATTTAATTTTTATAGATTTGATAAATTTTTCTTTTTTCTATTACACGTGTCTGATTTAGGCGTAAATTACATAGATCATTAACATTAATCAACAACAGTTAGCAATATACATAGTTAATAAACTTATTCATGCTAAGGCAGTAACAAAGTTATTTTCAAATTGCTACGCTTTAAATATGTATAGCAAAATAAATAACAGTTTAACAATTATTTAAAATAGTCAATCATACAACTTTTAATTTTTTTTTAAACAATAATGTTTAGCTTGCTTTAAATTTGTTTTTTCTTTTAACATTTATATATAAAATACGAGGTAATGCTTAACTATAATAAGTTTACATTCGATAAAAAAAGATTAGAACCTTTAACGACATTAAGTGCAAAATAAACAAAATTAACTTTTTAAAAAATATTACAGTCTTTAAAGTTTTGCTTATAATTAACATTAATTTTTCTTAAAAGAAATTACACTGAATAAATTTGTTGCAATAATTCAATTTTTTCAATAAACAAGAATTTTATTAATGTATAAGAATAACAATTGACAATTAGTAATGTTTATTATATAAGTTTTCTATTGATTAACAATTGTTTAAAAAACTTTTACACTAAAAACAAGTTAATTAAACAATAATTATTTGAATTCTTATGATTTTTTAAGCTAAATAAAACAAAAATTTTTTTTTTTATTTATGAAAAAGTATGTTATAAGATTTTAATAAATTGACACTAGAAAGATGAAACTTTTTAATACTTACCAGCACTAAAACATAATTGGTTTAGTTTTAAAAAATATATTCTCTCATTTTAATTCTCTTTTTTAGTGACGTTTAAATATATAAAGATACAGTTTGTTTACAAGTTAATATCTAAATATACATAAGTTAAGTTATTGAATACTTGTTTTATATTAATAAAATATTTTATAAATTTTATAGGGAAGTTCTACACAGCTCAACATTACTCATTTTATATCAGATTAAAATATCAAACAATGTCTTAGTTTTTAAAAATTATGATAACGTTTGTTAATAAAAAATCATAATTCTGTAGTATAAAATAATAAGTAAATCAATCTTTATAACAAACCTTTAAGGATTTTTTAAATACTACAAATAAAAACTTATCTAAATTTTTACGTTTTAAATATCTAAAGGTATATTTAGGGTTTTTAAGTTTTACCACATACTTATATGTTAAATTTATGCTTAAATTTTTTTAACAACTATTTATTCAATGATAATATCGGATGTACAGAACATTACTTTATTTTGTATAACAATTTTTTTAACTAGCATAGAAAACATAATCTGCTTGTCAACTTTTTTTTTAACCATACTCTTTTTTTTATAAGTAACAGTATTTAACAGTATTAAGAATATTTGAGTAAAAAGAAAATATTAAGAATAAATTAAAATGTTTTACTTTTGAAATTATATAAATATTAAGTATTTATATTTTAATTATAAAGTAATGCATACTCATAATTGCAAGCAATCAGTCTGTTAACAAAATATTTTCTCAATATGAAAAATTAAAAATGCAACGTGTAAAAACTTACTATTGGTTTTTTACGATAAGAAATTCAGTTTAAACTACTACAACTTATTTGAAATATCAGTTATATAATAGATAAATTTGATACACTTGTTTTATAACTAATTAATAAAAAATTGTTATTCTATAACTTAAATTTAAAAGTCTAAAATTTAACATTTCTGTAAACTAAACTACTTAAGGGAAAATAAATGAGAAAACAAGTAAAAATTTTTTTTAATTTATTAATAATTGTATATAAAATTTATAATCGTCATTAATATTATAAAATTTTATGTTTTCTTTATAATTGAAAAAGTTTTTTTTAGGAATGTGATTCTATTAAAAGTCGTATCTGTTTTGTTTTAGCAATTGTTCTATTGATTCTTAATAATGTTAATCAATAACATTTAGCAGTAAACATTTTAAAAAAACTTAATTATATTATAAGTCAAAGACAAATTTATTCTCAAATTGCTACGCATTAAATATGTATAGCAAAATAAATAAAAGTTTAACAATTATTTAAACTAATCAGTTATACAACTTTAAATTTTTCTTTAAACAATAATGTTTAGCTTGCTTTTTAGTTTTTTTTCTTTTAACATTTATATATAAAATACGAGGTAATGCTTGACAATAATAATTTTACATTCGACAAAAAAAAAAAAAACCTTTAACGACATTAATTGCAAAATAAACAAAATTGACTATTTTTAAAATAATGCAGTCTTTAAAGTTTTGGTTATAATTAACATTAATTAATCTTAAAAGAAATTTCACTGAATAAATTTGTTGCAGTTATTGAAATTTTTCAACAAATGAAAATACCATTAATGTATACGAATAACGATTAAAAATTAATAATGTTTATTATATTAAGTTTTTTATTGATTAACGATTCGTTAAAAAAACTTTTACACTTTAAAAAAGTTATTTAAACACTAATTATTTAAATTCTTATAACTTTTTTTGCACAATAAAACTAAAAAAAAATATTTTTTAATATTTAAGAAAAATATATTTTTAGATTTTACTAAATTGACACTAGAAAGATGAAACTTTTTAAAACTTACAAGCGCTAAAACGATAAA
This sequence comes from Thalia democratica, assembly GCF_965202585.1. Classification (NCBI taxonomy): domain Eukaryota; kingdom Metazoa; phylum Chordata; class Thaliacea; order Salpida; family Salpidae; genus Thalia; species Thalia democratica. The sequence continues at coordinate 83,576,332 of NC_139167.1, forward strand.
TGCTTTAGTTTTGAAAAATAAATTCTCTCATATTATTTCTAGTTTTTAGTGACGTTTTAATATCAGAAGATAAAGTTTCTCTGCAAGTTAATATATATATATATATATGTATATATACAATAAGAACATACGTAAGTTAAGTTATTGCAGACTTGTTTTATTTTAATAAAATATTTTATAAATTTTAAAAGGCAGTTCTAAACAGCTTAACATTACTCATTTTATATCAGATTACTCATTTTATATCAGATTAAAAACTCAAACAATGTTTTAGTTTTTAAAATTATGATAACGTTTGTTAATAAAAAATCATAGTTTTATAGTATAAAAAACTAAGTAAAACAATCTTTATAACAAAACATTTAAGGATTTTTTAAATACTACAAATAAAAACTAATCTGAAATTTTACGTTTTTAATAACTGAAGCTATATTTAGTGTTTTTAAGTTTTACCATATACTTATATGTAAAATTTATGCTTAAATTTTTTTAACAACTATTTATGAAATGCTAATTTCGGATTGTTAGAACATTACTAAATTATGTATAACAATGTCTTCAACTAGCATAGAAAACATATTCTGCTTGTTCAACTTTTATTTTTAACCATACTTTTTTTCAATAAGTAACAGTAATTAACAGTATTTAAGATATTTTTGTATAAAGAAAAAATAAGAATAGTTAAATTGTTTTACTTTTGAAATTATATGAATAATAAGTATTTTTATTTTAATCATAAAGTAATGCATACTCATAATTGCAAGCAATCAGTCTGTTAACATTTTTTTTCACAATATGAAAAATTAAAAATGCAACGTTTAACAACTTACTATTGGGTTTTGGCGTTGAGAATTTTAGTTCAATCTACTACAACTTATTTAAAATATCAGTTATATAATAGAGAAATTGGATACACTTGTTTTTTAACTAAGTAATAAACAATAATTAAACATCCAATTTAAATTTAAAAGACTAAACCTTAATATTTCTGAAAACTAAACTACTTGAGGGAAAATAAATGAGAAAAAAAGTAATAATTTTTTGTAAATTATTTATAAATGTATGAAAAATTTATAATCGTCATAAATATAATAAAATTTTATGCTTTCTTTATAATTGAAAAAGTCATTTTAGAAATGTATATCTATTAAAAGTCGTATCTGTTTTGTTTTAGCAATTGTTCTATTGATTCTTAACAATGTTAATCATTTTGCTATACATATTTAAAGCGTAGTAAATTGAAAATAACTTTGTCACTGACTTATAATATTAATAAGTTTATAAAATATGTATACTGCTAACTGTTATTGATTAAAATTGTTAAGAATCAATAGAACAATTGCTAAAACAAAACAGATACGACTTTTAATAGAAATACATTTCTAAAATGACTTTTTCAATTATAAAGAAAACATAAAATGTTGTAATATTTATGACGCTTATAAGTTTTATATACATTTATTATTAACTTACAAAAAATTATTACTTGTTTTCTCATATATTTTCCCTAAGTAGTTTAGTTTTCAGAAATGTTAAGGTTTAGTCTATTAAATATCAATTTGATGTTTAATTATTGTTTATTACTTAGTTGAAAAACAAGTGTATTAAAATTCTCTATTATATAAACGATATTTCAAAATAGTTGTAGTAGTTTGAACTAAAATTCTTATCGTCGAAACCAATAGTAAACTGTTACACGTTGCATTTTTCATTTTTCATATTTAGAAAATATTTTGTTAACAGACTGATTGCTTGCAATTATAAGTATGCATCACTTTATAATTAAAATACAAATACTTATTATTTACATAATTTTAAAAGTAAACCATTTTAATTTATTATTTTTTTTTCTTTATACAAAAATATCCTTAATACTGTTAAATACTGTTATTTATATAAAAAAAAGTATTGTTAAAATAAAAAGTTGAACAAGCAGATTATGTTTTCTTTGCTAGTTGAAAAAGTTGTTACACAAAATAAAGTAATGTTCTGTCAATTCGATATCAGCATTGCATAAATAATTGTTAAAAAAATTTAAGCATAAATTTTAGATATAAGTATGTGGTGAAACTTAAAAACACTAAATATAGCTTTAGTTATTAAAACGTAAAAATTTAGATTAGTTTTTATTTGAAATATTTCAAAAATCCTTAAATCTTTTGTTAGAAAGATTGATTAACTTAGTATCTTATACTATAAAACTATTATTTTTAATTACCAAACGTTATCATATTTTTAAAAACTAAAACATTGTTTGAGTTTTTAATCTGATATAAAATGAGTAATGTTGAGCTGTGTAGAACAGCCCTTTAAAATTTATAAAACATTTTATTAATATAAAACAAGTATGCAATAACTTAACTTATGTATATTTTTATATTGACTTGTATAGAAACTATATCTTTATATATTTAAACGTCACTAAAAAAGAGAAATAAAATGAGAGAATATGTTTTTCAAAACTAAACCATTTATCGTTTAAGCGCTTGTAAGTTTTAAAAAATTTCATCTTTCTAGTGTAAATTTAGTAAAATCTAAAAATATACTTTTCTAAATATTAAAATTTTTTTTTTCAGTTTTATTGTGCTTAAAAAATGATAAGAATTCAAATAATTAGTGTTTTAAATAACTTGTTTTAGTGTAAAAGTTTGTTTAACAAATTGGTAATCAATAGAAAACTTAATATAATAAACATTATTATTTTCAATCCTTAATCGTAAACATTAATAAAATTCTTATTTATTGAAGATATTCAATAACTGCAACAAATTTATAAAGTGAAATTTCTTTTGAGCTAAATTATTGTTAACTATAACCATAACTTTACAGACTGTAATATTTTTGAACAGTTAATTTTGTTTGTTTTGCACTTAATATTGTATAAGATTCTTTTTTTCTTGTCCAATGTAAACTTATTATAGTCAAGCATTACCTCGTATTTAATATATAAATGTGAAAAGAAAAAAAAAATTAAAAGCAAGCTAAACATTATTGTTTAAAAAAAAACTAAAAGTTGTATGATTGATTATTTTTAAAAATTGTTAGACTGTTATTTATTTTGTTATACATATTTAAAGCGTAGCAATTTGAAAATGACTTTGTTACTGGCTTATAATATTAATAAGTTTGTTAAAAATGTATACTGCTAACTGTTATTGATTAACATTGTTAAGAATCAATAGAACAATTGCTAAAACAAAACAGATACGACTTTTAATAGAAATACATTGGTAATTTTTTTTTTTTTTCAATTATAAAGAAAACATCAAATTTTATAATATTATTGACGATAATAAATTTTATAATTTATTAATAAGTTACAACACATTATTACTTGTTTTCTCATTTATTTTCCCTTAAGTAGTTTAGTTTTCAAAAGTGTTAAGGTTTAGTCTTTTAAATTTAAATTGGATGTTTAATTATTGTTTATTACTTAGTTAAAAACAAGTGTATCTAATTTCTCTATTATATAAATGATATTTTAAATAAGTTTTGATAGTTTGAATTAAAATTCTCATCGCCAAAACCCAATAGTAAGTTGATAAACGTTGCATTTTTAATTTTTCATATTGAGAAAAATTTTGTTAACAGAGTGATTGCTTGCAATTATGAATATGCATCACTTTATAATTAAAATACAAATACTTATTATTTACATAATTTTAAAAGTATACAACTTTAATTTATTTTTATTTTTTTCTTCATACAAAAATTTACTTAATACTGTTAAATACTGTTATTTATATCAATATTATAAGTAAAAAAAAGTACGGTTTAAAAAAAAGTTAAACAAGCAGATTATGTTTTCTATGCTAGTTGAAAAAATTGTTATACAAAATTAAGTAATGTTCTGTACATCCGATATTAGCATTGCATAAATAATTGTTTAAAAAATTTAAGCATATATTTTACATATTAGTATGTAGTTAAACTTAAAAACACTAAATATAGCTTTAGTTATTTAAAACGTAAAAATTTAGATTAGTTTTTATTTGGAATTTTTCAAAAATCCTTAAATGTTTTGTTAGAAAGATTGATGAACTTAGTATCTTATACTATAAAACTATGATTTTTTAATACCAAACGTTATCATATTTTTAAAAACTAAAACATTGTTTGAGTTTTTAATCTGATATAAAATAAGTAATGTTGAGCTGTGTAGAACAGCCCTTTAAAATTTATAAAACATTTTATTAATATAAAACAAGTATGTAATAACTTAACTTATGTATATTTATATAATAACTCGTATAGAAACTATATCTTTTTATATTTAAACGTCACTAAAAAAGAGAAATAAAATGAGAGAATATGTTTTTCAAAACTAAACCATTTATCGTTTTAGCGCTTGTAAGTTTTAAAAAATTTCATCTTTCTAGTGTAAATTTAGTAAAATCTAAAAATATACTTTTCTAAATATTAAAAAAAAAATTTTTCAGTTTTATTGTGCTTAAAAAATGATAAGAATTCAAAAAATTAGTGTTTTAAATAACTTGTTTTAAGTGTAAAAGTTTGTTTAACAAATTGGTAATCAATATAAAACTTAAAATAATAAACATTTTAATTTTCAATTGTTAATCGTAAACATTAATAAAATTCTTATTTATTGAAGAAATTCAATAACTGCAACAAATTTATTAAGTGAAATTTCTTTTAAGCTAAATTATTGTTAACTATAACTATAACTTTACAGACTGTAATATTTTTGAATAGTTAATTTTGTTTGTTTTGCACTTAATATTGTATAAGATTCTTTTTTTTTGTCCAATGTAAACTTATTATAGTCAAGCATTACCTCGTATTTTATATATAAATGTTAAAAGAAAAAAAAAATTAAAGCAGGATAAACATTGTTGTTTAAAATAAAATTGAAATTTGTATGATTGATTATTTTAAATAAGTGTTAAACGGTTATTCATTTTGCTTTACATATTTAAAGCGTAGCAATTTGAAAATGACTTTGTTACTGACGTATAACATTGATAAGTTTGTTAAAATGTATACTGCTAACTGTTATTAATTAACATTGTTAAGAATCAATAGAACAGTTGCTAAAACAAAACAGATACGACTTTTAATAGAAATACATTGCTAAATTTATTTTTTTCATATATAAAGAAAACATAAAGTTTTATAATATTTTTGACGATAATAAATTTTATAATTTTTTAATAAGGTACAAAACATTATTACTTGTTTTCTCATTTATTTTCCCTTAAGTAGTTTAGTTTTAAAAAATGTTAAAGTTTAGTCTTTTAAATTTAAATTGGATGTTTAATTATTGTTTATTACTTAGTTAAAAACAAGTGTATCCAATTTCTCTATTATATAACTGATATTTTAAATAAGTTGTGATAGTTTGAATTAAAATTCTCATCGCCAAAACCCAATAGTAAGTTGTTAAACGTTGCATTTTTAATTTTTCATATTGAGAAAAATTTTGTTAACAGACTGATTGCTTGCAATTATAAGTATGCATCACTTTATAATTAAAATACAAATACTTATTATTTACATAATTTTAAAAGTAAACCATTTTAATTTATTATTTTTTTTCTTTATACAAAAATATCCTTAATACTGTTAAATACTGTTACTTATATCAATATAATAAGTAAAAAAAAATTGGTTAAAAAAAAAGTTAAACAAGCAGATTATGTTTTCTATGCTAGTTGAAAAAATTGTTATACAAAATTAAGTAATGTTCTGTATATCCGATATTAGCATTGCATAAAAAGTTGTTTAAAAAATTTAAGCGTAAATTTTACATATAAGTATGTGGTTAAACTTAAAAACACTAAATATAGCTTTAGTTATTTAATACGTAAAAATTTAGATTAGTTTTTATTTGAAATATTTCAAAAATCCTTAAATCTTATGTTAGAAAGATTGATTAACTTAGTATCTTATACTATAAAACTATGATTTTTAATTACCAAACGTTATCATATTTTTAAAAACTAAAACATTGTTTGAGTTTTTAATCTGATATAAAATGAGTAATGTTGAGCTGTGTAGAACAGCCCTTTAAAATTCATAAAACATTTTCTTAATATAAAACAAGTATGCAATAACTTAACTTATGTATGTTTATATATTAACTTGTATAGAAACTCTATCTTTTTATATTTAAACGTCAATAAAAAAGAGAAATAAAATGAGAGAATATGTTTTCAAAACTAAACCATTTATCATTTTAGCGCTTGTAAGTTTTAAAAAATTTCATCTTTCTAGTGTAAATTTATAAAATCTAAAATTATACTTTTCTAAATATTAAAAATTTTTTTTTTTCAGTTTTATTGTGCTTAAAAAATGACAAGAATTCAAATAATTAGTGTTTAAATAACTTGTTTTAAGTGTAAAAGTTTGTTAAACAAATTGGTAATCAATAGAAAACTTAAAATAATAAACATTATAATTTTCAATTGTTAATCGTAAACATCAATAAAATTCTTATTTATTGAAGAAATTCAATAACTGCAACAAATTTATTAAGTGAAATTTCTTTTAAGCTAAATTAATGTTAACTATAACCATAACTTTACAGACTGTAATATTTTTAAATAGTTAATTTTGTTTGTTTTGCACTTAATATTGTATAAGATTCTTTTTTTTTTGTCCAATGTAAACTTATTATAGTCAAGCATTACCTCGTATTTTATATATAAATGTAAAAAGAAAAATAAAATTTCTAAAAGCAAGCTAAACATTGTTGTTTAAAGAAGAACTAAAAGTTGTATGATTGATTAATTTAATAACTGTTAAACTGTTATTTATTTTATTATACATATTTAAAGCGTAGCAATTTAAAAATAAATTTTTACTCTGACTCATAATATAAATAAGTTTATTAATAATGTATACTGCTAACTGTTATTGATTAAAATTGTTAAGAATCAATAGAACAATTGCTAAAACAAAACAGATACGACTTTTAATAGAAATACATTGCTAAAAATTTTTTTTTCAATTATAATGAAAACATAAAATTTTATAATATTATTGACTATTATAAATTTTATATACATTTATTAATAAGTTACAAAACATTATTACTTGTTTTCTCATTTATTTTCCCTTAAGTAGTTTAGTTTTCAGAAATGTTAAGGTTTAGTCTTTTAAATTTAAATCTGATTTTTAATTATTGTTTATTACTTAGTTAAAAACAAGTGTATCTAATTTCTCTATTATATAACTGATATTTTAAATAAGTTGTGATAGTTTAAATTAAAATTCTCATCGCCAAAACCCAATAGTAAGTTGTTAAACGTTGCATTTTTAATTTTTCATATTGAGAAAAGTTTTGTTAACAGACTGATTGCTTGCAATTATAAGTATGCATCACTTTATAATTAAAATACAAATACTTATTATTTACATAATTTTAAAAGTAAACCACTTTAATTCATTATTTTTTTTTCTTTATACAAAAATATCATTAACACTGTTAAATACTGTTACTTATATAAATATAATAAGTAAAAAAAGTACGGTTAAAAAAAAGTTAAACAAGCAGATTATGTTTTCTATGCTAGTTAAAAAAATTGTTACACAAAATTAAGTAATGTTCTGTACATCCGATAAAAGCATTGCATAAAAAGTTGTTTAAAATATTTAAGCATAAATTTTACATATAAGTATGTGGTAAAACGTAAAAACACTAAATATAGCTTTAGTTATTTAAAACGTAAAAATTTATATTAGTTTTTATTTGAAATATTTCAAAATTCCTTAAATGTTTTGTTAGAAAGATTGATTTACTTAGTATCTTATACTATTAAACTTAAAGTATGACATTTTTTTACCAAACCTTATCATATTTTTAAAAACTAAAACATTGTTTGAGTTTTTAATCTGATATAAAATGAGTAATGTTGAGCTGTATAGAACAGCCCTTAAAAATTTATAAAACATTTTATTAATATAAAACAAGTATGTAATAACTTAACTTATGTATATTTATATATTAACTTGAATAGAAACTCTATCTTTTTATATTTAAACGTCACTAAAAAAGAGAAATAAAATGAGAGAATATATTTTTTTAAAACTAAAGCATTTATCGTTTTAGTGCTTGTAAGTTTTTAAAAGTTTCATCTTTCTAGTGTCAATTTATTAAAAACTAAAAATATATTTTTTCTTAAATTTTAAAACTATTTTTTTTAGTTTTATTGAGCTTAATAACTTATAAGAATTTAAATAATTAGTGTTTAATTAACTAGTTTTAAGCGTAAAAGTTTTTTCAACAAGTTTGTTATCAATAGAAAACTTAATATAATAATCATTATTAATTTTCAATCGTTAATCGTATAAAATAATAATATTCTTATTTGTTCAAAAAAATCTATAACTTCAACAAATTTATTCAGTAAAATTTAATTTAAGCTAAATTAATGTTAATTATAATTAAAACTTTAAAGACTGTAATATTTTTTAAATAGTTAATTTTGTTTGTTTTGCACTTAATGTCGTTAAAGGTTCTAATTTTTTTTGTCGAATATAAACTTATTATAGTCAAGCATCACCTCATATTTTATATATAAATGTAAAAAGAAAAAAAAAAATTCTAAAAGCAAGCTAAACATTGTTGTTTAAAGAAAAACTAAAAGTTGTATGATTGATTAATTTAATAACTGTTAAGCTGTTATTTATTTTATTATACATATTTAAAGCGTAGCAATTTAAAAATAACTTTTTACTCTGACTCATAATATAAATAAGTTTATTAATAATGTATACTGCTAACTGTTATTGATTAACATTGTTAAGAATCAATAGAACAATTGCTAAAACAAAACAGATACGACTTTTAAAGGAAATACATTGCTAAAATGTTTTTTTTTCAATTATAAAGCAACGATAAAATTTTATAAGATTATTGACTATTATAAATTATATATACATTTATTAATAAGTTACAAAAAATTGTTACTTGTTTTCTCATTTATTTTCTCTTAAGTAGTTTAGTTTTCAAAATAGTTAAGGTTTAGTCTTTTAAATTTTAATAGGATGTTTTATAATTGTTTATTACTTAGTTAAAAAACAAGTGTATCGAATTTCTCTGTTATATAACTGATATCATAAATAAGTTGTAGTAGTTTGAACTAAAATTCTCATCGCCAAAACCCAATAGTAAGTTGTTAAACGTTGTATTTTCAAGTTTTCATATAGAGAAAAATTTTTTTAATAGATGGATAGCTTGCAATTATGAGTATGCATCACTTTATAATTAAAATATAAAAACTTATTATTTACATAATTTCAAAAGTAAAACTTTTTTATTTATTCTTTTTTTTTCTTTATACAAAAATATCCTTAATACTGTTAAATACTGTCACTTATATCAATATAATAAGTAAAAAAAAATTGGTAAAAAAAAAAGTTAAACAAGCAGATTATGTTTTCTATGCTAGTTGAAAAAATTGTTATACAAAATTAAGTAATGTTCTGTATATCCAATACTAGCATTGCATAAAAAGTTGTTTAAAAAACTTAAGCATAAATTTTACATATAAGTATGTGGTGGAACTTAAAAACATTAAATATAGCTTTAGTTATTTAAAACGTAAAAATTTAGATTAGTTTTTATTTGAAATATTTAAAAAATCCTTAAATCTTTTGTTAGAAAGATTAATTAACTTAGTATCTTATACTATAAAACTATGATTTTTAATTACCAAACGTTATTATATTTTTAAAAACTAAAACATTGTTTGAGTTTTTAATCTGATATAAAATGAGTAATGTTGAGCTGTGTAAAACAGTTCTTTAAAATTTATAAAACATTTTATTAATATAAAACAAGTATGTAATAACTTAACTTATGTATATTTATATAATAACTCGTATAGAAACTCTATCTTTTTATATTTAAACGTCACTAAAAAAGAGAAATAAAATGAGAGAATATATTTTTCAAAACTAAAGCATTTATCGTTTTAGCGCTTGTAAGTTTTTAAAAGTTTCATCTTTCTAGTGTCAATTTATTAAAATCTAAAAATACATTTTTTCTTTAATTTTAAAACTATTTTTTTTAGTTTTATTGAGCTTAATAAATTATAAAAATTTAAATAATTAGTGTTTAGTTAACTAGTTTTAAGTGTAAAAGTTTTTTCAACAAGTTTGTTATCAATAGAAAACTTAATATAATAATTATTATTAATTTTCATTCGTTAATCGTATAAAATAATAATATTCTTATTTGTTCAAAAAAATCTATAACTTCAACAAATTTATTCAGGAAAATTTAATTTAAGCTAAATTGTTGTTAACTATAACCATAACTTTACAGACTGTAATATTTTTGAATAGTTAATTTTGTTTGTTTTGCACTTAATATTGTATAAGATTCTTTTTTTTTTTTTGTCGAATGTAAACTTATTATAGTCAGGCATTACCTCATATTTAATATAAAAATGTGAAAAGAAAAAAAAAATTTAAAAGCAAGCTAATTATTATTGTTTGTAAAAAACTAAAAGTTGTATGATTGATTATTTTTAAAAATTATTAGACTGTTATTTATTTTGCTTTACATATTTAAAGCGTAGCAATTTGAAAATGACTTTGTTACTGACTTATAATATTAATAAGTTTGTTAAAAATGTATACTGCTAACTGTTATTATTTAACATTGTTAAGATTCAATAGAACAATTGCTAAAACAAAACAGATACGACTTTTAATAGAAATACATTGCTAATTTTTTTTTTTCAATTATAATGAAAACATAAAATTTTATAAGATTATTGACGATAATAAATTTTATAATTTATTAATAAGTTACAAAACATTATCACTTGTTTTCTCATTTATTTTCCCTTAAGTAGTTTAGTTTTCAATAATGTCAAGGTCTAGTCTTTTAAATTTAAATTGGATGTTTAATTATTGTTTATTACTTAGTTAAAAACAAGTGTATCCAATTTCTCTATTATATAAATGATATTTTAAATAAGTTGTTATAGTTTGAATTAAAATTCTCATCGCCAAAACCCAATAGTAAGTTGTTAAACGTTGCATTTTAATTTTTCATCTTGAAAAAAAAAAATTGTTAACAGACTGATTGTTTGCAATTATGAGTACGCATTACTTTATAATTAAAATACAAATACTTATTATTTACATAATTTTAAAAGTAAACCACTTTAATTTATTCTTATTTTTTTCTTTATACAAAAATATCCTTAATACTGTTAAATACTGTTACTTATATCAATATAATAAGTAAAAAAATATACGGTTAATAAAAAAAAGTTGAACAAGCAGATTTTATTTTCTATGCTAGTAGAAAAAATTAATATACAAAATTTTGTAAGTTTCTGTACATCCGATATTAGCATTGCATAAAAAGTTGTTTAAAAAATTTAAGCATAAATTTTACATATAAGTATGGGGTAAAACGTAAAAACACTTAATATAGCTTTAGTTATTTAAAACGTAAAAATTTGGATTAGTTTTTTTTGAAATATTTCAAAATTCCTTAAATCTTTTGTTAGAAAGATTGATTAACTTATTATCTTATACTATAAAACTATGATTTTTAATTACCAAACGTTATCATATTTTTAAACACTAAAACATTGTTTGTTGAGTTTTTAATCTGATATAAAATGAGTAATGTTGAGCTGTGTAGAACAGCCCTTAAAATTTATAAAACATTTTATTAATATAAAACAAGTATGTGATAACTTAACTTATGTATACTTATATATTAACTTGAATAGAAACTCTATCTTTTTATATTTAAACGTCACTAAAAAAGAGAAATAAAATGAGAGAATATATTTTTCAAACTAAAGCATTTATTGTTTTAGCGCTTGTAAGTTTTCAAAAGTTTCATCTTTCTAGTGTCAATTTATTAAAATCTAAAAATATATTTTTTCTTAAATTTTAAAACTATTTTTTTTATTTTTATTCGGCTTAATAAATTATAAGAATTTAAATAATTAGTGTTTAATTAACTAGTTTTAAGTGTAAAAGTTTTTTTAACAAGTTGTTTATCAATAGGTAACTTAATTTAATAATCATTATTAATTTTGAATCGTTAATCGTATAAAATAATAATGTTCTTTTTTGTAAAAAAAAATCTATAACTTTAACAAATTTATTCAGTGAAATTTAATTTAAGCCAAATTTATAATAATTATAACTAAAATTATAAAGACTGTAATATTTTCTAAATAGTTAATTTTGTTTTTTTTGCACTTAAAGTCAATAAAGGTTCTAATTTTTTTTGTTGAATGTAAACTTATTATAGTCAAGCATTACATCGTATTTCATATATAAATGTAAAAAGAAAAAAAAAATTCTAAAAGCAACTAAATATGTTGTTTAAAGAAAAATTAATAGTTGTCTGATTGATTAGTTTAATAACTGTTAGACTGTTATTTATTTTATTATACATATTTAAAGCGTAGCAATTTAAAAATAACTTTTTACTCTGACTCATAATATAAATAAGTTTATTAATAATGTATTCTGCTAACTGTTATTGATAAAAATTGTTAAGAATCAATAGAACAATTGCTAAAACAAAACAGATACGACTTTTAATAGAAATACATTGCAAATTTTTTTTTTCAATTATAATGAAAACATAAAATTTTATAATATTATTGACTATTATAAATTTTATATACATTTATTAATAAGTTACAAAAAATTGTTACTTGTTTTCTCATTTATTTTCCCTTAAGTAGTTTAGGTTTCAGAAATGTTAAGGTTTAGTCTTTTAAATTTAAATTGGATGTTTAATTATTGTTTATTACTTAGTTAAAAACAAGTGTATCCAATTTCTCTATTATATAACTGATATTTTAAATAAGTTGTGATAGTTTGTATTAAAATTCTCACACCAAAACCCAATAGTAAGTTGTTAAACGTTACATTTTTAATTTTTCATATTGAGAAAAATTTTGTTAACAAACTGATTGCTTGCAATGATGAGAATGCATTACTTTATAATTAAAATGCAAATACTTATTATTTACATAATTTCAAAAGTAAAACACTTTAATTTATTTTTATTTTTTTCTTTATACAAAAATATTCTTAATACTGTTAAATACTGTTATTTATATCAATATAATAACTAAAAAAAAGTATTGTTAAAAAAAAGTTGAACAAGCAGATTATGTTTTCTATGCTAGTTGAAAAAATTGTTATACAAAATTGAGCAATGTTCTGTGCATCCAATATAAGCATTGCAAAAATAGTTGTTAAAAAAAATTTAATCATAAATTTTACATATAAGTATGTGGTAAAACTTAAAAACACTAGATATAGCTTTAGTTATTTAAAACGTTAAAATTTAGATTAATAATAATTTGAAATATTTAAAAAATCCTTAAAGGACTTGTTAGAAAGATTGATTTACTTAGTATTTTGTACTAAAAAACTATGATTATTTTTTACCAAATGTTATCATAATTTTTAAAAACTAAAACGTTGTGTCAGTTTTTAAGATGATATAAAATGAGTAATATTGAGCTGTGTAGAACTGCCGTTTAAAATTTCTAGAATATTTTCTTATTATAAAACAAGTCTGCAATAACTTAATTAATGTATATTTATATATTAACTTGTATAGAAACTGTATCTTTTTAAATTTAAACGTCACTAAAAAACAGAAATAAAATGAGAGAATATATTTATCAAAACTAAACCATCTATCGTTTTAGCGCTTGTAAGTTTTAAAAACTCATCTTTCTACTGTCAATTTAGTAAAATATAAAAATATACTGTTTCTTAACTATTAAAAATGTTTTTTTTTAATATTTAAATTTTATTGTGATTTAAAAATCATGAGAATACAAATAATTAGAATTTAGTTAATCTGTTTTAAACGTAATTTTTTTTTACAAATTGTTAATAAATAGAAAACTTAATTAATAAACTTATTTTAAAAACATAATTAATTTTAAATTGTTAATTGTAAACATTGTTAGATTTCTTAATTATTAAAATAAAAATAAACTGAAATAAATTTATTTCAGTTAAATTAATGTTAACTATAATCAAAACTTTAAAGAGTGTAAAATTTTTTAAATAGTTAATTTTGTTTGTTTTGCACTTAATATCGTTAAAGATTCTATTTTTTTTGTCGATTGTAAACTTATTATAGTCAAGCAAAACCACGCATTTTAAATATAAATGTTAAAAGAAAAAAAGAGTTTTTTAGAAAAAAAAAGCTAACTAAACAGTGTTGTTTAAAGAAAAATTAAAGGTTGTATGAATGATAAGTTTAAATAATTGTTAAAATATTATTTATTTTGCTATAGATAATTTAAGCGTAGTAATATGCAAATAATTTTGTTTCTGACTTGTAATATAAATAAGTGTATAACCTACGAATACTGCCAACTGTTATCGATTAACTTTGCTATGAATTAATAGAACAATTGCTAAAACAAAACAGAAAAGACTTTTAATATATTACTATAATTTTTTTTTTCATTTCTGAAGAAAACACAAAATTTTATAATTTAATTGACGACTATAAATTTTATATACATTTATTAATAAGTTACAAAAAATTATAACTTGTTTTCTCATTTATTTTCTCTTAAGTAGTTTAGTTTTTAGAAATGTTTACTTTTAGTCTTTTAAATTTAAATTAATTTTTTAATTATTGTTTATTACTTAGTTAAAAAAACAATGTTTCAAATTTCTTTATTATATAACTGATATTTTAAATAAGTTGTAGTAGTTTAAACTAAAATTCTCATTTTCAAAACCAAATAGTAAGTTGTTACACGTTGCATTTTTAGTTTTTCATATTGAGAAAAAATTTTGTTAATAGACTGATTGCTTGCAATTATGAGCATGCATCACTTTATAATAAAAATAAAAATATTCATTATTTACATAATTTCATAAGTAAAACACTTTAATTTATTCTTATTTTTTTCTTTATACAAAAATATCCCTTAATACTGTCAAATACTGTTACTTATATCAATATAATAAGTAAAAATAAAGTATGGTTAAAAAAAAAAGTTGAACAAGCAAATTATGTTTTCTATGCTAGTTAAAAAACTTGTTTAACAAAATTAAGTAATGTTCTGTACATCCGGTATTAGCATTGCATAAATAGTTGTGAAAAAAATTTAAGCATAAATTTTACATATAAGTATGTGGTAAAATTTAAAAACACTAAATATAGCTTTAGTTATTAAAAACGTAAATATTTAGATTAGTTTTTATTTTTAATATTTCAAAAATCCTTAAAGGTTTTGTTATAAAGATTGATTTACTTAGTATTTTATACTACAAAACTATGATTTTTTATTACCAAACGTTATCAAAATTTTTAAAAACTAAAACATTGTTTGAGTTTTTAATCTAATATAAAATAAGTAATATTATGAAAATAACTTGTTATTTGTAAAATTAATTACGTTTCTTACCAAGGAACTTTTCAATGCCGAAATCAACGCTTGTTAGTTAAAATATCATTGTTCTTTTGTTCTTTCAAAAGTATAAAAAGATTAACTTTTATATAATAAATAAGCATTATGTTCAACCATTTACTATGTCATAAACACAAACATTAGATATTAAAAAAAGAATTAATTATAATCATGTATGGAAAATGCAATTAATATTAATTCAATTTGTTTGTTTTTAAGCTTTAATTTGTACTTACCAGTTACTGATATACTAAAATAATTTTAACTACTTTTAAATTTTCTAATTTTTCCGTGTGTTAACTTGTTAGTAGCTACTTTAAATATTTTAAGTTTCAATTTTTTTTTTATAAAAAATTGTTAATTTCATCTATTACTCACCTACTTATTTTATTTCCGGTTTTTAATCTCTAAATTTACAATAAAATCATAAATTATTTACAGTCAGTTGAATAGTTTAAAAAAGTACTGCATAATAGCATCTATCTTATATATATATATATAAAATAAGGTTAATGTTTAAACGTAAACACTTTCAACTGAGCCCACTTGAAGGGCTTTTAAATAATTTATTCAAATGGCTATTTTAAAAATTCTGGAACATATGTTTCACAAAACTTTAATTTTTCATAAAGCTTTGATCATCAGCCAGTTAAATTCAAAATTTGGGTGTAGGTGTAGGTGGTTAACGACTCATTTAAAACTAGGCTCATTTCAACTTAAAACCTAGGCTCGTTTTAAATGACAACATTGTAATTGCTGTTATGCTTATTTAGAAAATTAATTCACTTACGCATTTTGCTATTTTTAGACTTAAAAACCGTATATTTTTTTTACATTATGTTTTGTAAGAGATGTTATGTCTTTTTTTTGTTATGAACATTAAAGCATAAAACAAGTATTTTTATTTAGTTTATATACTAATTGCTAAAACAAAAAAACATTGAAAAATTTTGACAAAATATAATGTCGCAATATACGACTCACAATTATAATAATAAGCTTGCGTTAGTTTTAGTAATTTAGTGACGTTAGCAGGTTACAAGCTGTTTAAATTAATTTTTTGTCACAGTAACCTCTCGCATCTTTACGCACTTGTGACGTTACGCACTCTCGTTTAGTTACGCATTTTAGAACTCTAAAAAATTCAAAAAGTAAAATTTTTATTTTATTTTTAATATTACAGAAACTAGGTTTATTGTATGTTTTTAATTTAAATTTGCTTTAAATACTAACTCACCTCTCTATATCTTCAGAATTTGTAAACTTATGTTTCTTGACTAATTGATAAACATTTAATTATACCTCAGTTTTAAAATTTTTCTTATACTTTATATATTTTTGTTCAATAGAAGAAATTCATTACAGCACCAAATGCATATTTTTGTAAAAGGCTATAGAAACAAATTTTAATATAGACACATAACCATTTATTAATTGTAAAGAAATGCTTAATTATAAATTGAATTTGCGAAGTAGAATATAATGTAAAGGTTAAGTACTAAATAAGTCACATATGAATAAAGATAAAGATAAAATCTACTTATTATTAAAACTAGTAAAATTTTTCTATAAGTATTATTATTTTATATAAATTAAAATTCTTTTTTTAATGTATGTATAGTTTTGTCTTTTGTTTTCATATTAATAAATTAAGTAAACAAATTGTTAAAAGTGGGAAAGTCCCTAGGCTGCTTATAACTAGAAGCAATATCAAAAAACAGCCATTATAATAAGTAATTTTGGTACCTCTCGTTTCTTTACGATCTCTCGCATCTTAACGCATATTTTCTGTGTACACAAACGTAAATAAGCGAGAAGTTACAGTATATTATTTTTTCATCAAATCAATGTTTTATTAATTGTAGCAAGTATTTTTTGACATGTGTGAGTATATACGTATGAAAGGTGATTTATTTTATCTATTAGTTTTATTTATTACATGTATATATTAATATAAAGTATAGGATTAAAATTTAATTGAAAGTATTTACTTTAGTTCTTAAATATGTCATAACTAGCATAAATGTAATAACAATTGCAACTACAAGTTTAAATATTTCTATTTTATAGAACAAATGAATTTATAGTTAACTAGATTATTTAATAGGTTGCTATTTATTTTTTTTATAAATCAAAAATTAATCTTTAAACAAAATAACTTGCCTCTAAAACTACTATAAAAATAAACTTTTAAAATATCAACTAAACTTATAGAAATGAATCTAACTTAAACATCAAGCTATTATACAAGTTTTACTTTTTTTAGAGTAAAAAAGGAATTTTAGAAAACTATAGAATAGTATGTAGTTTGTACTTAATATGTTATCAAGATTTAAATTCTTCATCCAAAAAAATGCGTGTTAAAAACTAAAGAACATTAGTTATACTTACTCTTTTGTTCTAAATGTTTTCGTATTAACCATTAAACAAAAAAATTAATTTAAATCAATACAAAAAGTTATTAAAACTGTTTCTTTTATTTTGTTGCTTAAAATTTTATTTGTTAGTATGTTTGATGTTTATTCTTCAGATGTTTAAAAAAAATTTATTCAGAATTTCTAAAACTTTTAGTAAGCTTTTTTTTTACGTCATATGGATAGAAAACGTAAATGATTAGGTTTATTCTAGGATAGAAATAACAGCAATTGCATCTATTCATAAATACTTGTAATCCAGTTATAGTTTTAAAACGTGTGGTTCAAATCATACATCAGACACGTAAACATTTAAAATCGACATTAACTCTTTGCTATAAATATACAATAGATTTGTTTTTCTCTCATTTTTAATTTAAATGTTTATTAGACTTAAATAATTTAAGGTTGTAATAAGTTAAAAAAAAGAGAACATTAAAAGTTCTAAAACCTTTATATAATCAATAAACTTTTTCTATTGAAAGTCTTAAACAAAATTTTCAATGATTGATTAAATTGTTGCACGAAAGTAACTTTAAAAATATTAACATTTATTTACGGTTTAAACAAAGTTTTTAAGTTCGCTTTTTTTGCTAAGATTATAATTTTTTATTTTTAGTTATAATTTACCAATTAAGTTTTTTTAATTTATGTGTTATTAATCCGTTTCAACAAAAGAAATAGAAAAAAGAATTTAATTAATAAAGAAACAATGAACAAAAAACTATATTGAAACATTTTTGAGTTTTTTAACCAGTTTAATAGAGTTTCAGAAAAAAATATTTTAGCTTTTTTTATAGTGTTTAGATTTTTACATATTTCATTAACAGATACAATAAATCTATAAAACTATAGAAAAACTATCATTAAATTAATAATATTTTATACATTTTTTTAAGTTTACAAATTATAACTTTAGATAAATTATAATATGTCAAAAACAAACTTAGATGCAGTAAGGTAGCGTTTACTAAAATTTCATAATCTTTTTTTTTGTCATTAAATTTAGATTTTTTTAAATATACATTTGCTTGTAAGAAGTAAGATATGTTTGAAATGATTTAATTGTGACCATAAATTGTAAAGCTCTTTAATTTAGATATACTATAATACTTAATTTCAGATATCATAACTTAAGTATAAATATTTGAATAGTTTTTAAAGATGCATATTTTGAATAAAATTAATCAGTATTACATTTTTTTATTTTAAATTATATAACAAACGATATATATCTTCATGTAATAAAAGATTCAGAGATATTAAAAAGTTCCAGCAACACAGCACAGCGTTTCAAACTTAATGCAAAATGTTTTTAAATGCGTGAAGTAGTACATATTTGTCATTAACATGTATCAGCAAACTAAAGTTTGCAGTTTTTGTTATAATTTTGTTTACAGTTTTAAATTAGTGTGCCATGGAAACCGTAAAGTTTTTAAGTCGTAAACCCGACTATAGTATGTTTTTTGTTTTGGTAGAAATATAAAGTGTTTACTATATTGGAGTATTAATATATTTCGTATTAAGCCAGTAAACTATTTTTTTCATTAAAACTTCAACAAAAAGAACATTGTCTTATTCTTAATAACGTTTAACAAGTACAAAATTTTCTAAGTAAATTAATTATAAAAAACATCACTTCATGCTTTTTAAAATTAACAAGGCTTTTTTATAGACATTAATTACTATAGTTGACATAATTCAATAACTTATTTTATTAAGGTACTATGTTTTTTTGTATTGATGTAAAAAAATAACTAAAAACTGTTGTGTTTGAATTCAAAAACAAGGATTGCATTTATGTATAAGATAGCTTAAAAACAAAATACCAAAACGGTTGAGAAATGTCAGCTAACCAAAAGCTATAGACTAGTTAAGAAAATTTGAAAATGATAATTTAAAGTTTTACTCACGGTATTTTGTGGTTAAAACTTTTTAGCATATTGAAATATTATAAAACTATAAAATGCAAGTTTTGTAAAATTATCATTTATCTATTTGTTAACGTATGGATTTTGAAATTTAGTTGATGTTATTAATGTTTCGTAAAAATTATAAACTAATTAAAGTTTTGACCTGTACATTAAATATAAATAAAGCAATATTCTTTATACAGTAAAGTTTTGATTTGAATGTTTTTAAAATAAGTCAAACTTGTTAACTGATAACAATGAAAAAATTGTGTTTTAGTTAAATTTCAAAACTTACTACTTTTTACTAAAACTGAACAAGATTAGTAAGTAATAGCATTATTTTTATTACAGTTTTATTTTTAGTTAGTTTTTAAAAATCTTACGTTTGCTTTATTTATTTTGAAGTAGAATCAAAACTATATAAAAAAAAACAAGTATTTACAGACACATTTTTTTTTATTCTTAAAAAATATGAAAAGTTTAAAAAATAAGTTTTTCAATGAAACGATTGATTGAATAAATTCAGCAGTTTAATCTATACTGTTTTTAAATAAACTCTACTCATACTGAAATATACTATTAAGAATGTTAAGTTTAACGAATACTAATAAGATAAAAACTTAATTATAATGAAATTTCACACAAATCTCTAGCAAAAATCTTGTAATATAAAATCTGTATGTATAAACTGTAATCTCCACAAACATCATTTTTATGTTTTTATATAAAACCTTAAAGAAACATTAAGATTTCGCTATTCCATTTTTTACCTTTTAAGTCATAAAACACGACTGTAATACATGATTGTTGTTATTAGCTTATAGGCATTTAAAAAAATCTATGTAGATTAATAAAGTTTTAAATTTATTTTCAACGGTCGGCTTTATTATTTAGCCTTATCAGAAAAAGCATTGTTCTTAATCAATCTTTAAGTCTATATTTATACTATAAAGATACTAAGTTACATGTCAAAACTTTTATTTAACAGAAAATAGGTTTTTTTAAACTAAATTATCATAATAAAGTTGTTTGTCTACGACAATTTGATAACATTTTTTTGTTTAATTTAAATTATTTATTACATATATTACTACTAATCTTTTTAGTCTTGTCAAAAAATAAGAAAAAATATTGTTATTAGTGTATCAACAGATCTATATTTAATGTAAAATTAATCGACATGTTAAATATTTTTCATTAAAAAATATGTATTTTTAAATATTTATTTATCAAAGTAAAAGGTGTTGTCTACCATAGTTTAATAACAATGTTTATATTTGTTTAAAATTATTTAATACACATCTGACTACTTCAAAAATTAAACATACTTAAATATAAAGATTAATTAAGGCATTCAACAAAAATACTTCTTAAAATAAAAATAAATTGTGAAAGTATTAATTTCAAAAAAAAAATCACAATTATGAAAAATATTGAAAAACGACTACAAAAGCTTTATTATTAAAAAAATTATAAAAAGTAATAGTGGTTTAGCAAGATTTAAAATAAATTGTTTTAGTTAAGTCTATGCGTGCATAATAATACAGATAAGATGCACAACAAAAACTAAAAAACATAACATAAATGCAATATAACTTTTCGCTATACTTACATTTTGTTTATGAAGCTGAACTTTACGTCAGGTCATTATGTACCGTTTAAAATATATAACTACTGATTAAATCATGTACCATACTTATGATAATGTTGGACTAGGCTTTATTATATTTAAGTTTTTTCCTACTCAACTACCTTAGCTGTATTTTTTTCAAGTTATACTGATTAAGTCACAGCTGTGATAAAGGCACACTAATTTTACTATTTGGTTTAAATTACTCAAAGAGAAAACACGTTCGACTAGATAAAAAACTAAAAAAAACATATTTTTTAAAATATCGTATTGATTACAACAGGTTACTATCTGAATTAAAAGATTTAATCAAAAAATATTATCTTAATTTATCATCTTTCAATAGTTTTATTAACTGTGTTATACTTTTAAGATTTAATTCAAAAATTTATAATTACCAAAACTAAAATAACACACTTAAAAATTTCAATGATCGGGAAAAACTTTTCTCAAACTTAATTTATATATATTTTTTAACACGTAAATAATAAAACTACGATAAACAGAAAAACTAAATTAAATTTATGATACTAATTTGTTTATTTTAATCAAACTTAGGTCCATAAGTTTAAAAAAATAATAAATACATAGTAAAAAGGTATGCACCTGATAGTAAAATATTAATAACCTAATGGAAAATGATAGTAAAAATAAGCTAGATAAAAAATCAGATTACACATTTGAATATTAGTTTTCGATTTTCCTTAAATCATACTACTGAACGTACTAACAAAAATAAGTTATGTTAAAAGAACAAAGTATCTAAAGAGATTTTTGATTAAAAAAATGATATAAAAGAATTTTGAATAGTACAATTAAATTTTTCCCATCAATAATAAGTGATTTTTGTTAACTATAAACTATAGTTTAAAAAAAAAATTAAAACAGCATATTTGTCAAAACAAGCTTTGAACCCTGGCTATAACTAGAATTTAATTTTAAACCGATTTATTTTCATGTAATAAAACTGTCAAATGAATGAACACTTTTCGACAACTAAAACTCTTAGTATAACTTTTAATAATAAATGCCAATCTAAATAATAATTTTGACTAAAGTGAAGAACTTACCTGATCTTCTTATTTATAAGAATATTTAAAAATAATTAAATAAAAATGGTATTGAAAGAGGTAAAAAAAAATTAAAAAATAAGCTACATTTTAATATGTTCAATTTTTGTATTAGTTAGATGTGTAAAAAATAACTTTAGTTTAATAAAAACATTGGTAATAAAGTATTAGACAGTATATTCAGTATATTTATTTTGATAGTTTAATTTTTTAAATTATATTTTTATATTAACTTAAAATAAAATTTTATAACAAAGTTCTAATTTGTCATTTAGTTTTTCATTAAACAAAGATTTGGTAAGCAATAATAACAGTTTTTTTAATTGTTTGACAAGGCTAAAAGGTAAAACTGAAAGTAGAAACTAAATGCTAAAACTTTCTCGAGTTTTCTTAATGCGTTTAACTCATTAAAAAAAAAGATGAAATTACAAACGTTTTTGTACGACTTAAAAACTAAAAGTATTTCACTAGATTCCATATACTGTTTAACTATGAAAATTTCCGTTATGATTTGCAAAAAAACAGTAAAATGATATTTCTTGAGTTTAATACTTATACATACAGATTTTATAATATAAAACTTTTGCTATAGATTTGTGTACAAATTTATTAATGTTAAGATCTTATAAATATATGTCGAACTTAGTATTCTTAATACTATATATCAGGCAAGTTAAATATTAATTGTAAAATATTTAGAAAAATACAATGTACATGAAAATATTAATTTCTAATTAAAACACATTTTAATGAAGTATACAATTAAAAAAAAATCATAGCTAAGCTTAATTTATGAACATTTATTTGACAACAGCGTTTGTATTATAAACATTTCATATTTTTATTGTTTTGTTATTCAATTCTAAATAAATATTTTTCAATTATATTGTTTCATAATAATTATATACATGACAATAATTGTTTAAATACTTTACGAAACTTATACTAGAAATACTGACATAAACTAAAAATGGCATAAAGTAAACAAAAGGTAGTGTGTTTTGTTAGGGTCGGTTGCAGTAGTAGAAGTTTTGAAACTCAAAACATCTTACCAAAATAAAAGCTAAATAAAGTTAAAGATCAATTTCATAAAATTCATTTTAAAAAAAACAATTTTTTTAATCAGTTTAAAAAAGAAAAACGACTAAATATTTTATGCTTTTAAATAACTTATAAACTCCCTCTTCAATGCAAATCTGATATTAGTTGATTTTATAAACTAATTAAGAAAAACCAGACTAACAACTAATTTGAAAATATCGTTCTAAATTAATCTAGCGAAGTCTAAAACTATTTATAAGAATAATATTAGGGTAATTATACAATATACTATAAAAAGTTTTTTAAAGTAATGTTAATAGTGTTTTGACAGTAAGTTTTTTGTTTTTTTAATAGTACAGCATTCACTTAAACTGTAAGAAGTGTTTGATAAAACATAGAAAAAAATTAAGTATAAAAAAGTTTCTAAAACTATTTTTTTTTTCTTAATTAAGGTATTAATGTAGCTTATATCTGTTAAATAATAACTTATTTAATAGTAAGTACTACTTATTTAAAGTAGTTCAATAGAATGTTCAACATACAGCTTAAAATTTAATTTGTAAAGCTTATTATTTAACTTCATTTCTGGTTCGATTATTCCAACAAACATTTACATACAACATATATATTCTTTTACAATGTTTGCACTTTATCTTTTGTTAAAATATATATTTTTAAGTCGTCTAAACCGTTAAAACTTTTAGTAATGATCTTAACATACAATTAAAAAAAATATTGCTGGTAAAAAGATATCTTAAAAACTGTCCTTAGGTGTTACGGACTTGACTTAATTCCGTATTATTCTTGACGACGCCTTTGTCTGTACATAAAAAGATTTACATGATTTCTACACACAAACAGTGTATATAACTACTCAGCTTATTTTCTGATCGTTAAAGATTTTGCTGCAAATTTATATACTCAACATATGAATAAAATTTTCTGATTTTTTATTTTTTTTAAGTAGTTGCTGCTGTTTAATTTTTATATTTTTTTGTTTATCACATTAAATGATACGAAAATCTTGACAATTTGAAGTTAGGTTTTTTAAACCTATATAACAAATAAGTAACTTTCTAGAAAGTTTTTAAACGATTAATAAAAAGTATATCTTCATTATTAGGAGTAACCTGTTTTATAAGTGATATGTTTGTGCAAAAAAAAAAACAGTAACAGTTATAAATTTAGTTAGCTTATATATACGTGCATGATATAAAATTGATATTTACTGATTTAAATAAACATGCACTCAAATACTTTTAACTGTTTATTTAATATCGTATTAATTTGACCTTTCAACTCTTTTTTAATTATTGTCGAATAATTTTATTTTTTATTATAATTAAATAATTGCTTTTAATAAATATATTTTGAGTGCACAACACAGAAGTTTATTTAAATTATAACTGACCAGATATAATCAATTTTTCAAACTGCAACTAAAACTAAAAAAATATCAAAGTACTACGTTTATTTCGTTCTTTTAAAACTTAGAACTTGTACGACTTTTAAAAATTGTTAAGTATAAAATTAACTGTTTTTAGTGAGTGTTATAGAAACATTATTGTTTATACGCGCATGATATAGAAGATTATTTTCACGTTAAAAACTTGCACTACATTGTTTCAAACATTTAATTCAGTTCTACCTCGTTTGCATACTCAGGTTGTAATAATTTATATTAACTTATTAGACTTAATACATCACTAGAAATATCTGTGAAATAGTTTTTATGATAGCTTATAATCATTATATAAAGATTGTTTTTACTATGAACGTAATAAGAAGAAAAATGTTAAAAAAGCTTGTTGTTTATTTTGTTTAATTCATTTATTTTCTTAAGTTGTTTTATTTGCTGTTGAATCTTAATATTTTATATATATTTTAAATTTTGTATATACCGGTTTTAGTGTCTCACTAGCAATATCTTCATCACTTAGGTCTTTTAATTTCAAAAAAAAAAATATATCTATTAAGTTTTAGGCATAATGGGATAGACAGTCAAAACTTGACGGAAAAAAGTTGCACAAGGGTAAAAAACTGCTCAAAGATTATTTTGCACGAAGATAAATTAGCACCAAGAAAAATATTGCAAAAATTACAATTTTGAACGATAGTAAAAATAAAGAAAAATATACATTAAAAGAACAGAAGTAAAACTAAAAATTAAACTAATGAAAAAAAAATAAAAAAAATACTGACCGAGAGTAAGGGTTAAGGTTAATAGTGATTTTAAAAAAAATATATAAAAATTAATAAATAAAATATAAATTAATAACTGAGGGTTATGTTTAAGAATAATATTGATAATAAAAATAAAATAATTAAAAATTCAACCACTGAAAAAATGTCTCTTTGCAAAATAGTCTGCTTTTGTATCTTTTTGCAATAGTGACCCTTCAAACAAAAATTTCTTCATGTAAATTCATAATTCTGCAATGTTGTCCTATCGTGAAAAGTATTTTATTTTATTGCAAAGTAAGACTTTAGTTTATGCTTTCATATTTAATAGTTTATATGTATATCCTTTTTAAAATAATTTTCATTAATTAGGTAGGTGTCAAATTTGCTCTCGAAAACAAAATTGCACGAGGGGACCAAATATCATAAAGATACTTCTGTATGAAGACACTTTTGCACAAGGAGACATTTTTGCATAAGCACACAATTTTACACGGTTACATTTTTGTACAAGTTGAATTTTTTTTATCAATTATTTTTTATTGGTTCATTTTTTTTATTCAATTTGTTTTACTATCAATGTTACCCCTAACCCTTACCCTCGGTCGGTAGCTTTTTTACTTTTTAATTTACTTGTTTTTATTGGTTAATTTTTCATTTTTATTCTAATAATATCATATATTAATTATTGTTTTATTTTTGTTTTTACTATTACTTTTACTCATAGTCCTTACCATCCGTCAGTAACTTCTTCTAATTAATAATATTTTTTTTATTTTTTCTGGTTTTTATGAAAAAATATAATTTTCATTTCTATTATTTGTTATCGTGTAAATTTGACCGTCCATGCAAAATTAGAAGATGGCGAAATTAACCCTTGGTGCAAAATTTTCTTCGTGGAATTTTGTCTACTCATGCAAATTTGAAATAATGAAGAAAATTTTGTAAACAAAAATTAATCTTCATGCAATTTTGAATTCATGCAGTTTAGCTCTTCGTGCAATTTTGTCTTCGTGAAATTTTTTACCCGTTCTCTTATTTATTAGATTGTTTTAGTGTTTACATAGATTTACCTTAAAAATTCGAAATTTTTTTAGTATTTTTTGGATTTTTTTTCGTAAAAGTATAATATCAATAACAGATATTTAAAAGAGTTTGAAGTTTAAGCCAAAGTACATGCAATTTTAATAAATTAAAGCTGCATCTTAAAGCTGCACCTTCCTCATGGCTGTAAACTTTACAAAATACATAACTTTTTGTTTTATTAATTGAAGTAAACCTTTTTGATGTTTATAAAACTTAATCGTTTTTTTATTGCAAATAAATGAAATTAGTTAAAAAGAACTCAGATCTGAATTAACGTTCAAAATGCGTTGTAACCTAATGACGTCACAAAAATGTCGCACAACATTAGCTTACAATTTTTGTATAAATTCAAACGCATGTTGAAACATTTATTGTGTATTAACCTTCCTCTTTTTTGTAACAATTTGTAAGTCGTTCGACGCGACTATACATTTTCTTTTAACTGAACTTTAAAAATTATGATTTTTTTCTTTTTTTAACTTAAGAAAAGTTTTTAACAATGACACTAAGTTATTAATGTATTTCTCCAAAATCAATTTACAGTTGTTGTACCTATTTAAACGAAATACAATGAAAATTTATTTTGTTTTTTCAGCATTGAATTTGGAAGTCGTTTAAAACTACTATAATTAAAATTCTTATTTTATAATATCAGGTTTTGGTGAAATACTTTTAATTTTGAATTTTACTTTATTTTGATTCTCTTTTATATAAAAATTTATTCAACATTTTAATATATATTTATATTTATTTATTTAAATATTTGTTGATTTGTTTTCTAGGAACGAAAAATTAATTAATTTTTCAGATATTTTTCTGCTTTTATATTAAGGGTTATCGTTTAATTATTTGTTTTAGTTGTCAATAATAAATTTTTTTTTATATAAAGTAAATTTGAGCGGCCAAAATCAGTTTTATTTTTACTAATAAGCTTTAAGTAGTATGTACAATGTTGCTGTTCTTATTTACATTATTACTGGTAAAATTTATTTTAAACTTTTTATGCTGGAAACTATAAAACACGCATTTTTAATTTTATTAAACATGGTTTTCATTAATAAAATCATTAAAAATTTGATTTACATAATTTTTTTTTATCGTTTTGTGAAAAAAACTAAATTTTCTAGAAAATTAAGAGTAAAGTTTATTTAAGAATATAATTATAACTAGTGAGCTTTAACTTAAATATAAAAAAAACATACATACACTTCTTAGTACTTTTTTAAGCGCTTTTTCAATGTTTTTCTTATTATTGTTTTTGTTTTTATAAGCATTTAAAACCTTTGTAAGAAATATGGAATAGATATATGATAGATAAAACTAATAATGCTTTGTTTTACCGTTATTTTTATAAATAATTGTAAAAATCCTATTTGTTTAAAAAATAGATGACTTATACTCATATCTTTTAGACACCTTAGTTTTAATTTTTTAAACTTTTTAATAGCTCTATATACATCATAAATTAATACTGAGTATGTTTTTTAGTGTTCCTTTAAATTTATTTGCAATATTTTAGCAATATTTTAAAAATATAATTTTCATTTTTATTATTTGTTATCGTGTCAAAATGACCGTCCATTCAATATTGTAATATGGCGAAATTATCCCTTGGTGCATTATTGCCCTCGTTGAATTTTGTCTTCTTTTGCAAATTTGAAATCATAAAAAAGTTTTTGTAATTAAAAATGACCATTCATGCAATTTTGACTTCATGCAGTTTAGTTCTTCGTGCAATTTTGTCTTTGTGAAATTTTTATTAGTTCCTTTGTTTATTAGAATGTTAAAGTTTTTACATACATTGTACCATAAAACTTCGAATTTTTTTTAGAATTTTATGATTTTTTTTTTGTCAAAGTATATTATCAATAACAGATATTTAAAAAAGTTCAAAGTTTTAGCCAAAATACTTGTAATTTAAATAAATTATAGCTGTAACTTTACATACTTAATGCCTGTAAACTTTACAAAATACATAACCTTTATTTTATTAATTGAAGTAACCTTTTTAAAATTTAGAAAACTTAATAGTTTTTTTATTGAAAATAAATGAAATTAGTTAAAAAGGAATCAGATTTGAATTAACGTTTAAAAATGCGTTGTAACCTATTGACGTAAAAAAAATTTCGCACAAACATTAGCTTAAAATGTTTGTATAAATTTAAACGCATGTTGAAACATTTATCGTATATTGATCTTTTTCTTTTTAGTAACAATTTGTAAGTCGTTCGACGCGACTATACATTTTCTTTTAACTGAACTTTTAAAGTTATAAAATTGTTTTTTTTTAGTTTTAGAAAAGTTTTTAATATTGAAACTAAATTTTTATGTATTTTGCACAAACATCATTTTACAGTTGTAGTCTATGATTTAACGAAATGGAATGAAAACTGGTTTTATTTCTTTAGCATTGAACTTGGAAGTCGTTTAAAACTACTAGAAATAACGTTTTTATCGTATAATATCAGTTTTAAGCGAAATACTTTTATTTTTTAATTTTACTTTATTTTTGATTCACTTTTATATAAAAATTAATCCAAATTTAAAACTAAAATTTTGTTGATTTGTTTTCTAGGAAAAAAAAAAATTTTACAAATATTTTCTGACTTTTATATTAAGGATTATCGTTTAATTATTTGTTTTAGTTGTCAATATCAAGTTTTTTTTAATATAAAGTAAATTTGAGCGGCTAAAATCAGTTTTATTTTTACTCAATAAACTTTAAGTAGTATGTACTATGTTGCTGTTCTCATTTAAATATTTTAATTAAAATACTGTAAAAAGTTATGGTTTAAGCTTTTTTAACAAAGTAAACTCGAGTACAAACAAGTTCTAGATTTTTTTACCTGTTTATTCTATTTTAAATGTTTTATTTTATAAAACCTCTATGTTTGTTTTTTTAATTAACTTAAACATTATTTATATTAAAAATTTTGTAAAATATTACATTTGGATTAAGTTAATAACTTAGTTTTTCTTAATTTAGTATAAAAAATATAAATCTTTGTTAGTTTTTTAGTTTACTTTAATAACTTTTAAGTTTATTTGTCTAATTGTTAAGGGACTTCAGTACTTTTATTCAATAGAAAAGCTATAAAATGTATATTTGATGATATTAATACTTTTATTCGACATGAATTAAACTTTTCAAGTGTAAACACTTAAAGTATTTGCATGCTTAATAAAAGTTGTCAATTAACGTATACTATTTTATCCATTAAGTTATCTCTCACTTAAAATTGTTTAAACATTAACTTTAAAACCTGTTTATAATAAGCAGACTAAAACATAATTACAATATGTCTAGGTCAAGTAATAGAAAACAACTAAAAAAAAAATGTTAAACTATAATTAAATATAGATTAAAGCAAAACCAATATAGAAATATACTTTTGACCCATATTTAGTATAAAACTAATTTACAAAAAAAAATACTTATTTCAATTTGACATAAACTCTACAAAATCCGAACTTTTATAGTATTAATTTTAAGAATTAAGAAATCACAAACATCAGCTTCATACATATAGTAAAAACATAATGGAGTAGTTTTCTTAGTTTACCATAAAAGCTCATTGCTTTTAACATACTATAAATATATTACATCATGCACCTGTAATAATTTAATATAACTTGCATAAAAAAACATTTTTTTTTGAATTATTACTGTCGCAATAAGCTGCTTGCTTATGGTTAAGAAGAGTTTACAGGGTTTAAAAGACATTTTAGATTAATATTAAATTATACTTTTTGTTTATTGAAGTAAAATTCAGTAAAAATAATGATAATATAAGTTAGCACAAAAACAGTTCATTGAAACTAATAAGCACGTAGTTAAAGTTTAGGATGAACATACTTCATTTTAATTTTATAAGATGTTCATTGACAAATATAATCATTACAATCATTTTACAGTTAAAATTATTTTTCGACTTACAAAGTAAACTTTTAACAAAAAAATTATACTACTCTCTATAAAATAGTTTCTACTGAATATTAAAACTAAAGTAATAATGAAAATATACCACTTGTATGATAGTTGGTGTTGTAGTTAAAAGTAGTTTTTAGTCGTTTTATGCGACATACAAAATCTACCGTTCTTAACCTTAACAACTTTGCTACAAATGTATCAAAGTTCATAAAAATTTTTAAAACTGATTAGTGTTGCATATACTTATTTCTACTTGAATTTGTACTTGGATTTACGGAAACAAAGTAAGTAAACTTTTATAATTATGAGTAGTATATACATTTTTAACTAATGTAAAAAAAAAATTCTTAACAAACTTTATAATTTTATTACTGTTGTTGGAAAAGGTTGTTTATATGTTAAGTAGTTTACAGATTAAACTCTTTGATAATTTAGTTTATTACTTTCAGATTTGTTTTATAAATATTTCAATGTAATTTTTTTTTTAATTATATACTTTTTAATAAAATTTAAATACGTCACTACTATTTTCCCATAAACACCAGTTAAATTTTTATAGTATATGTTTATTTAACTTAATGAAATATTTTGTTTAGATTGTTTTTTAAGTTATAAGTCGAACATCACGACTCTAAAATTATTTAAAAAAAATCGGTATGGGTAACAAATAAAGAAAACATTTGATAGGGTTAGAATAAATGCTTCAATTAGATTTAAACACTCTTAAAAACATCCTAAGCAGGTTAACTAAAATACTATTTATTCTAAATGAAGAAATTGAAGTTGATTAATTAATCTAAAAGTAAAACTATTAATTTGAGTTTAAACAAACGGTATTAAGGCTGACATAATTCAGAATAATAATCATGTCAATTAGAATTACCATTAAAAAAAAGTTCTAAGCTAGAAAAAAAATCAATAAAAGTTTGAACTCTTTACGACTGCTAAATTTATCGATTTAAGTATACCTTACCAAAAAAAATCACAGTTTACAATTATTTTTGATAAAGACCAAAATTAAGAAAAAAAATTCAAAAACTGATAAGCCATTTTTTTTATTTACATATATAGAAAACATCAAGTTATACTAATGTAATTATAAACTTTATTTTTTATCTTATGACAATTCTATATGAATTATGATAGCATAAACAGAAAAAAATTAAGAAACACTTTAGATATGTTTTAAATATAGCAGAGTAATAGATAAAATAACTGTAAAAATTATATTTGCAAAATGTTTTAAATGTAGAAGTTTTAGATACTAAAAGTCTTTCAACTTTTAAAGTTTTAATCGTAAAAAGTTATGGTTGGGAAAACTTGTAATTGTAAAATTTATTTGTGAGAAGTTTTAATCGTAACATTTTAAGATACACAATATATTAATTCTGATAGTTTCAGTTTCAAAAAGTTTTAAATGTAAAAATTCATTTAGATGTAAAAAAATAATTTTAAAATTTTTGAATGAAAAAATTATAGTTGCAAAGGTTTTAGTTGCTAATTGTTATAATTGTTAAGGTTTTAGTTGCAAAAAGTCTTAATTTTGACGGTTTAGTTGAAAAAGTTTAATAAATAAAGTTTTAGTTGCAATAAGTTTTTGTTGTAAAAATTTTAATATTAGAATTTGTAGTTGCTAAAAGGCTTAATAACTTAAACATTTTTAGTAAAAATTAATAGTTGCTAATAGTTTCAATTGTAAAATGTTTTAATTGTAAAAGTTTTTGTTACACAAAGTTTTAATTGTATATTAGTAAGTTTTAAAAACTTGCAATTGAAATATTTTAATTGCAGAGTTTTTACTTGTTAAAACTTTAGTAGCAAAAGCAAAAAGTTTTACTTAAAAATTGTTTTAGTTTTTAAAAAAATCTCAATTTTTGAAGTTGTTTTAGTTTGCAAATAGTCCTAATCGTTGAAGTTTCAGTCGTCATCACTTTCTTTAAATTTTCAAATAAAATGTATATATTGACTATATATAACCACATTGGATGTTTATCAGTTGTATATTATTTTATTAATATACAAAAGCATTTAACTAGTTTTTGTGGTAATAAATTATTATCATTTGAAAAACTTAAGTCACAGGTAGTAGACATGCAGTACTATACAACGAAGCCAAAAGAGTTTTTACAAGCTGTGTCACACGTTCAATGACGATGATAACTTAAAGTTAACTAATAAAAAAAAAAGTTTAATTATATGTAGAGATCAAAATATTAATAATATCTGACAAACAATAGTTTGATTTTAGTTTGCTTAAAATTTGTTCATTAAGTTTAACATTAATAAAGAATTATTTTTAACTTTCGATGCTTATAATTATTAAGTAACAATAGTATATCACTTCAATAAATTACAGCACTGTAAGATCAAAACATACAAACTTTATAAAAAAAAAACTTTGAAAATTTGACGGCATAAAATTAAACACAAAAAATAAACAAAAAATGTGGTTTTAGTCGATAACTATTACTATTTAACCCTAAACTCAAAAAATAATTATTTAAAGCATCAATTTGCAAAACGCTCAAATCTTTTAATTAATTATTACCTTGAGTTTATTAGTTTTGTACTCGAAATTCTATCTCCAGTCTTTTTTAAGTATAGCTAACATAATTTTACTATTGGTAAGTTATATGATAAAACATTTGTAAATCTTATTTAATTGTTTCTATTTTGTCTATTTTATCAGATTAACCACTAATTCATTCATTTTTCTTTTTGTATAAATGATTTTTACTTCCCTTCCCAATAACAGTCTAACAATTTACTTTTATTACTTTTGCACATTTGTGTTATTAAAATAAACAATGCTTTGAGAAATTAATCTGTTTGGTACTATTTAAAATTTTTCATATCATATTTCTTTTATGTATGACTATTTCAGCGCCTCTTATATTAAGAATTATATTAACTTATATGCGAATCTTATATTAACCAAATGAAACTAGATATATTAATTAAATTAAATTTGAGTTTTGACAAATTTTTAAATTATTTGTTTTTTAATTTTGCAACTATGAAATAAATTTGTAAGCTAGAAAAATTGTTTTGTTGTTCTATTAGCAGTTAAGTTCAATGTTAACTTACTATACAAATACATGAAAATGTTTTCAAATATTTGTAAAACTGGAAAAATGTAGCTTCATAAGCTTTTTTCCTGAAAATAACATATTTATTCGATTATAGTTATTGCAGATTATAGTTATTATAGAAGTCAATGGATTTAGGCTAATTAAAAAAAATAGAAAACTTTGAAAACACTTTTAAAAATAAAAGGGTCTTAAGTCGTAAATAACTGTTTATTTGGATAAACGACACGTTGAAAACAAATTCAACTATTTAGTATTTAAACTTGGGGCTGTTTGACGGCTTACAAATTGAATTTTTAATATTTCTTAAAAGTTTATGTTATAAACAAATTAATTAAAATAAGTTCTAATATTGCTAAAAATGATGACATTTTTTTTATTTTAATGTGATAAAACTATTTAAAAAAAAAAAGTTACTAAGATACTGAAAAGAAAAACTCTAAGAGACTTATAATATTTAGAGTTTTTTTAATGACCACTAGAATTGTATCATCTGTTGCTTTTTAGTTAAAGATTTCGATGATTTTCCAAAGTTTAACAAGTTATTTTCTTTCGTAATTAGGTGCAGGATAAAAGATATTAGTAGCAAGACAAACCCATTATTTGTTACTAGAAAACAATATATTCTAACTTTGTTTTTATTTATTAAAAGTAACAACCCTGATTTTTATGTTTGTTTTATGTTATAAACTCTTAGTTTTATTTTTAAATAATTTTTAATTAGATTTTAACTAGGAAAAATGTTTAATCATATCACTTCATTTATCAGAAAAAGATTTTAATGATATTCGAGTTGCTTTTACTCGATTTACCTCTGCTTAGCTTTGTTATTATTTTTTTGTTTACAATAGCTTGTGAAATGATATTATTTTATTGTACTTGTCCTTGTTATATATCCTGTTTTGTTCTATTGAATTTTCAACTTAGCTTACTTACCGCAAGATATCGATTTTGCGGTAATTCTTAAAAAATTTTTGCTTTTTTGAGCGGCAGTCAGCTAAGAGTTTGCGGCAGTGAAGTGAGCAAAATGGTTGTTTTCTTAATTGGAGTTTTATTAGAGATTTTGTTCTAAAAAATAACGATATGGATACTTAATTTTTTCTTACAAAATTTTAAGGTGGTGCAATTGCGGCAGTGCAACACTCAACGCGACGTC
This sequence comes from Thalia democratica, assembly GCF_965202585.1. NCBI lineage: Eukaryota > Metazoa > Chordata > Thaliacea > Salpida > Salpidae > Thalia > Thalia democratica. The sequence goes on from NC_139167.1 coordinate 83,611,250, forward strand.
CCTGGTAGACGTTATATTTAATAAGTATTGTTATTTAGTTTTCTAACTTTTGCGGTTATAAAGAAAACCTTATAAAGTATTTTTTCTTAAAATTTGAAAATATAAATTGTGTTTGGCGTATAAACTAATTTTTAATGTCTTAGCAACTTTATTTAAAGTTTGATTGTTATTGTAAGTCTTTAAAACACGATCCTTTTCATTTGGTTGGTAATTCGTTTTAAAGACTGCATACAAACTTGCTATTTACAAATAATTATACATTATACATTTTATAATATAGTCAAATTTTGTAGACAAATAAATAAAATAATGTTAAAAAATCTGTATATTTAGAAGAATTAACAGAAAAAATAAACAACATAAATTAAAGGTAATGTAGATAGATTAATGAGTTTTGTTTCATTTTTAAAATTTTCAAAACAAACAAAGTTTAAAAACTTTTACATTGTACAAAATTAAAATAATTATAATAAAAATACTTAAACAATGTTTTTAAATGTAAAATAATCTTTTAAGTTACTTATCGTTTTATAAAAACATAGTAAATTAAAGAAAGTTTTAGCTATATTAGGTTACCATTTATGTCTTAAATTATAAAGTTCGACAATAACGAGCTGACTTTACTAAAAACAAAAATATTGTGCAAAAGTATTTTACATAAAACCTTTAATAATATCAGGGTAATGCAAATTTATGAACATTTAGAAATTGGTTAAGTATTTTTTGTCTTAGTCTACGAAAACATGATAAACTGAACAAGATTTAACTATACGAAACCAATTGAATTAATGTCGCGTTGTACGACTCAAGAAAGGATGGCTTTTCATAGAACATCAATCGCAAAACTGTATTAATTTATATACAAAAACCATTAAAATTACTTTTGTAAGATACTTTTTTGACGTCAGTAAAGTAATTGAAAACTTTTAGTTAATTAAACGTATGTTTTATATATATTACATACAATCTTTATACTAATCATTATTGATTAGAAGCTAGAAAGTGCTGATATTTTTGTAGAAAGAGTTAGTAACGTAATGAAAAAAATATTGGTTTATAATTTTATAGAAAAATTATGAAGAGAACAATTTATTAATTAATGATAATTGTATTTGTTTTTTTTTTAGTTATTTATAAAGAATTAAAAATACTTTTTACGCAAAAGTACTTTGCTAAATACGCAAAATCTATAAAATTAGTCTAATAAGTTTGTGGTACTTTTTTTTTTATCAATTGCGATATAAGTTATTTAAAATACTTATTGAATTATGTTATAAAATATTTAAATTGACAATTTTTTATACCCCAAAACGCAAGTAAGATTGTTTAAACTAAAAATTTTTAAACTATCTAATTAAGTTTTGAAATTTTAATAAAAAAAGTATACTTAAGTATAAAAATATAAAGTTTTTTGTATATTTTGTTTTTTTTGTTATATGCTTTGGATCTTATCAATATTTCTTCATAAAATCTTTTATTTAAACTACATTTAAATATATACTTTGAATAAACAAAAAATTAATAAGAAACTTACTCTAACTACAGTTGTTCTTTATATTTTTATATATATTAAAGTTGTTAAAGTTCTTGTATAATTAAAATAATTGTTTATCCATCTACAAAGATTTTAAGAATCTATAATTACTTCTCACTGACGTCAGAAAATTAATAAACATTTTGAATTAATCCTGATAGTCTTTCAAGATTTCCTTATCAACTGACTAAACTAACTAAACTTTTTATAATATTAATAGTTAAAATTGAACAATTTACTTTAGTCAAATATAACAGTATGATTTTTTTTTTGCTTAACAACAGTTTATACTGAAACGAAATCAAGTAAAACATGTATGTAAATTTTGTTTTTTTATTTCTTTACAAGTAAGCTTAAAAATTTAATTTATATGAGCTATGTAATATTTAAAGATCGTAGATCATATGAACCTTTAAAACTAAAGTTAAAAAACTGTAGCAATTTTCTTACAGTATCTCAGTATCATAAAAAAGGATAAAGAAAATTCAAGTTTATATTTTGGTTTATGGTGTAATAAAAATATTAAAACATTAGTGTTACTGTAACAAAAAAATAAAATTCAAAGTATTTTTAAAATCAGTATTAGTCACAATTAGTTATAAAAACTATATATAGAAAAAAAAGTATTATTTTCTTTCTAAATTTGTTGAAAAAAAAATTAATATTAACAAATTTTTTATTTATCTTTTTTATTTTAAGCTTAAAGTAAACACTTTTGCTAAATAAGTTAGTTTTTGATTTTAAGTAGATGAAATCAAATCACTTCGATTAAAGCCAAAAATTTTAGAAGAACTTTGGTATTTATATATACAATTTATGTTGTTATCTCTAATGCATTGAGCAAGTTTCAATCAATTAAAGTTTTATTTCTTAATAGTATTATATTTTGACACTTGCCTCATTTATGCAATCTACGCGCTGATATTAGTCTAATATTAAACAGATAACTAGAAATATGAATTATAGTCGCGTTGTACGACTTAAAAATATTTTCAAAATGTAGAAAAATACTTAATTTTAAAATACGTAAAAATATATATAGAAATAGTAAAATGGTGTTTGCGAGAACAAAACATTGACGTCAGTATATAATAGTAAATTAAGATTAAGCAAAACAAATGAACAATTTTCTGATTCAGCTTAATTTTAAAAGAGTTTAATCTTGTATAGTAACTATATCTAATTTCTCTTGTAGAAATGTAATAGTATTTATATAGTTTAATATTCAACGTATAATAATCCATTAAATTACGTATAAAACGTGTATTGTTTTCATAAAAAGTCAATTTACTAAACAATAAAAACTTTATCATATTTAGAACGTACGACATTATCAAGTATTATACTCTTTAATAAGAACGCCTAAACATGCTTCAGTAGGGTCATTAAGTTTAAATTTAACTAAGAAAAGTTATTTTTTTTCGTTAAGAGACTGAAACAAAGTCAAATAACTTTTTGAGAAAAAAAAAAATCTAATTATTAAGTTTAACATAAATGTTAAGTAAATATATATACAAGTTTCAATAAAAACTTTTAAAATTAGAATAAAATGAAAATAACTACACATACTTTACTGTAAAATATTTTATTTAATAATTTACTCATATTACTTTTAATACTGGTTTCAATATTAAGTTATGAAACTAATAAGATTTTTTATTTATTATTTTAAGGTAAATTATTATTAAGGTCAAACTTTGTTTCGTTAGTAAGTTTTTTAAACAGTTTAAGCTCGTATCTTTTTTACATCATTATAAAATATCAATTGTAAGTAATAAAAATATCTAATTAATAACTTTTAGACAAACAGCATATTAATAAGTAGGTTCTGGATTTCCATCAGGAAGGTATTGAATTATAATTTCCATCACCATGGCGCATTTCAAAAAACTATATCTCAAAAACGTAAACTTGTGTCAGATTAGTTTGCTTTCTGGTTGACTTTTATTATGATAATTGAAATTCAACTTAATGGAAAAGCAGTGAAATTTGTATTCCATTACTTTTCTTCTTCCTGCTTAAATTTTACGTTGAAATGTACTTGTAAATGATAGTATTTAACAACTTTAATTAGATCATAAATCTAAACTAAGAACAATAAGTTTATAGCAAACAATTTATGTTATTTAAATCTTTTAAAAGGAATGTAATAAATATAATAATTAATTTTTAAGTTTTTATACAATCGTTATAAATTTTTTTGTAAGCCTAGTAACTATAAAACATTAATGTACAAGAACTTCTTGAAATATTCTTTTTTTACTGCAGTTATTATTTGTGTGTAACTTAAAACTAAAAATCGTATTATAGATTAATTTCTGTAATTTCATATGTTGGAAATAAAATAATTATACTCAATATATAGTTACCTAATGATTTAAGCTTAGAAACGAATTAATAATTAGTTTGAAAAAGAAACTATTAATAATTGCAATTCTAGTTTGTTTATCATAAAACCATTCTAAATAAATAAGTACATTATAAGCTAAATTAATGTTCAAACAGTAAGTAAATATCTTACGTCAATGATAATTCTCACAAACATCAGTTTGCACTTTTTGTATAAATTAAAACATAATTCACTTAAAACATATTTTGACTTTTCGAGAAATTTTGAAGTCGTTTGGAACGCGACAGTAATTTTTATATTGTTATACTAATTATTATTACAGTTACACAAAAACTTAATTTTTTTATTGACAACCAAATTATATAAAATATATTTTATTTTGAGAGGCATTCAAACTGATTCTGAAAAACCATATTCTAAACTTTTTTTACTAAAGATATGATAACTGATATGATTTACTAAATGATAGTCTATTTCGTGTTGTACGATTTTAAAGTAAGTTGTATGAGATAAAAAGTTTAAGTATGACGGTTAGAGAAATTAAATAAAGTGTGTATGCTGGTATTTCTGGCAAAATTTTATTAAGGCTAATAAAAACTTTACAGATATTTTTAGTGACGAATTAGATCTAATAACCAAAAATCTTTTTTACAATGTAAGATGTATCAATTTAAACAATGCAACTTCCTTTTTTTTTGAGAATCTCTAAATTCATCACATATTTTCATACGTAAAAAAAATGAAATTAAAGGCAAATAAAAACAGCAAGCAAACAAATTTAGCATATGACAATAGAATTTAGATTAAAAATGATTAAAACACCTTATTCGATGATCCGATGGGCTCTTTTTTTCAGCGCTGAGCTTTGCGACTTTGCAGGACTATACGTCCTAAACAGCCTTAAATCTATTTATAACGCCAACGAGATCGGCTTATACAGAAATGATGGCCTCGCATTTACAGAACGGAAAAGCAAACTATCTCTACAAAATATCAAAAGTAAACAATTATTTACTTTTTAACGATAGTGGTGTTCAAAATAAATATCGAGGTTGGCACAACTTTATGCCATTTCTTAGATAAAACTTTAAACCTGACTAAAAATATATAAAAACTATATTGTAAAGAAAATTCAGAAGTAAGATATTCAAATAGCAAATCAAGCCATCTAAAACTTATCTTGAAAATAGACCATCCAAAAATTAACAAATATTTAACAACTAAGTTGCCACATACCAAAACGCTTCAGGGTAGATTTATATTTGTTTAAGATTTCTTAACATAAAGACAGGAAACAGAGTGTTATTGTTAAATTTTTGCTTGCTGTTTAAACATCCACAAAGTAAATAAATTTTTCTTTAGTAAAATTAGCTTTAAGTCTACTTTATTTAAGTCCTAATATTTACTTTTATTAAAAAATCGACAGCTTTTAATAACTAGACTTTATTCTATTATGTAACTAAACTGATAACAAAAAGTAAAAAAGGAAATATTACAGATTAGAACTCAAACTAATTTAGAAAAAAAACATATTCAATAACATTACTCAACAAACTAAAAAAAAAACAACATCACATTTTCAGAAATATTATAACGTAACAATCAGCACGCGTACTTCTTTGTCCATTCCCTGCAAATTTCATCGTGCTTTTCGCGGTTTTTTAGGAACTGTTCCGCTATTTCCGGCACCAGGGGTCGGTGAGGGTCGCAGTCGGTGAGAAAAGTCCGGATGGAAAGCAGCAAAGTGGCGACCGTGTAGCCGGAAATCCACTTTGTGTCGAGGACGTCAACGCATATCTTACCCTTGCTATCCACGTTGCAATGGTAAACTTTGGTCAGGAAAGTCACTCTCGGCTGCTTAAACGGGTAATCTTTGGGAAAAACGAAGCGTAGCGTAAATTTACCTCCCTCGAAAGGGCTGTCCGGAGGTCCTTCTATCACGCACTGCCACTCGAACAAGCTGTCACCCTTTAAAGCGACGCTGCACCCCGTTGGAGGGTTCTCCAGGTTTTCGGCGAGCTCCTTCTCGAGTCTCCTTGCTGCGACGTCATTGTCCTTCTCGAGTCTTTTTTCTGCGACGTTTTTGTCGCTAGGCAACTCTTTTCCGTTCATTTGCTTCAAAAACTGCTGAGAAGTTACGAGTTTTGGGAGTTCCAGCGGTTTTTCAGCTTCGACTTGTGTTTCAGCGAGCTCCGCAGGACTTTCAGGAACAAATGTGTTTGTAGCCAACGGGGATACAATTGCTTCAAGGTGGCTGAACATCGAAGTTGTTTGATTGTGTTTGGATTTATCATCAGTATCTTCCACCTTTTTGTTCTTCTGTTTTATTGCCTTTTCTGAATGATGAGTTTTAGATAAATCGTGCAGCTTGGACGGTGTTAAAGACATTTTACTGAAAAACTAGAATTGTAGTTTTGTTATTTATATCGATTTTATAAAATAAATTTGTTTTAAGTTTGACAGTAATGTTCCTTAAACTAGTCCTAAGAAATAATACAGTTTTGAATTTAAAATAAGTTTATATTGAATAACATACACTTTATATTACACATTGTTTTATTTGTTAAAAAAATATTTTTACAAACTAATATGAAAAGTAAATTGAAGCCTCTAAATAAGTTTAATTAGAAAATAAAAATATAAATATCAGAGTTTAAACTTAAAATTCAGGTTTTACTGTACCTCTTTGAAATTAGTAAGTATTATACTTAGTCATTCTAGAAAAGTTTCAAACTAAAGTATACAAACATAACAAATTTAAATCAACTAAACAATTTTTTAATTGCTGTCAACGTATTTAGAACTCAAACTCAGCATTTCCAAGTATCTGTTTTAATTTTATATATAAATTTTTAATTACTTGCAAATGATTTTGTAATCATTGATTTATTAAATTAATAAGTTTAATGTTGAATAAATGTTATGTAGTACAGCGTCAATTATTTTTTCTATATGTCTTGTATATGACCTAATAATTTTTATGATTATTAGTATTTTAATATGCAAAATCAAAAATAATATTTTATTTTATAAGAAAAAAAAAAGGTGTTTTAAGTACAATAAGTAATAGAACTAATCTAAAACTAAAAGTACAACCTTACCATTAATTGTAGCTGATATCTGAACCAGGATTTGCCAAAGTGAGTTGAACATAGCAAAGGGGATGATAATTTAATAGCTAGTATTATATAGTCCATAATGTTATAAGTTGAAACTAACATAAGATATTCTGTAGTTGATAATATACTTTGAAAAAAATGTTTTAGGCGCATTTAAGATTTTTTTAATGTTGTTTCGAAGGCCGTAACTTTTTTAGTTCCCTCAAAGGAAGCTTTTTAAAAATATTTTTGAAAATTCTGATATAAATTAAATATAATCTAAAAAACCTTTTTTTAAGAGCTCAACACAGTTTAATTTTTTTTTTCGATAAAAAAAGTCTAAATAAAAAAGCAAATACATTAAGTTAACTTAATCAAAATAAAATGCATAGAAAAATAAACTATAGATATCATTCACTTAAGTTTATTTAGTAAGTTAAACAACTTTTTAATACATACTTATTTTAAGTTATCTTTTTTATATAAATTAAAGGTTCAAGATATGAAATGTATATTCGTTGTAGTATTTGTTATGTATATTAAAGATTTAATTTAAAGATGTAGCATTAGTATGCAATTCATATCTAACTACTAGACATTTTTAAAACTAGACTTAAAACCCAAATTTTCTATTAATTTCTTCCATAGAATATATAAAAAAAAATTTAAGTTTATTCGATTTTGTGTATAATCTATCGTAAATAACAAAATGTAAGATGTAAATAAAGCTTTTTAGTTATTAAAAGTATTTAATTAAAACAATATTCGGAGATTGGAATGTTTTAACCACCTGAAATAAACGATCAAAAATTTTCTCTTTAAAACTTCCACTAATTCGTCTTAAAGCTTTTGCAATATGTTTATCTGATAGTTGCTACTTGAAAAGAAATAAATTATAAGGTCTATGATCATATATTTGGCTTTTATGCATTTTGCATTGGAGTAGTTTTTAGAAATTCGAGTCTGCTAAGGTAAATATTGTTTTATATTTTATAAAGTTATTTATATTTCCAAATGATGATAAGAATAAAAGAGTTTTTCTATTAGTTTTTCTTTCTAAAAAACAACTTAATTTTTATTACTTATTAAATTGTTAGACTTTTTGTCACATTTAGTTCTAAATAATATTAAAATATTTGATTCTATTACTTATATTTTTTGATATATGTTTAATACTATAAGTTTACTTTTATAAACAAAAAACATTTTCAATTATTTTTTTTTGCAGTTTTACAGTTAAAACATATAAAGACAAAAATTAAAACTAAAATCTTCATACTGTTCGTAATGAAAAATTCTAATCATTTATCTTCATCTTTTAAATATATATAATATAAGGACACTATAAAAAAATAAAAACTGGTAATTGAACAACAAAACAAACTAAAATTTTAGTTGAAAAAATAGTTGAAAAGAAGAAAAAATTATATTACTCTTCAAAACTTAAAGTTTATGTTAGCTAAATTTCTCAATAAAAAAAATTACACACATGTTTGTCAAAAAGTTTAAATAATTTTAATAAATAAGCAAAGAACTTAGAAATTGAATTTTTCAGAAAAAACATTTTATAATATAAAATAGTTATCATTCATTTTTTTAAATATTTAACGAATGAATATAAAAAATCTTCGGTCGGTAATAATAATTAATGAACTTTATTAGAACAAAAAAAAATTAACACAAAAAAAACTAAGAAAGACACTTTAATCATTTTTATAAAACTCTAAGACAATAAATATTGCTTACAAATGGTTAAAGTTGATATAAGCCATTTAAAAAAATTAAAGAAACGTCATTGAGTACTATTTTAAACCATTTAACACGTTAACATTTAATAAAAACTTTACACTACAACACTAAAATTATAACAAGGTATCTGGATAAAAATAAAATTATTTAATTTACCTAGTTTAGTTTTATGAACTTGCTCTAGACAAGACATTAAAAGGTGTCTGTGGTGTTCCAATCAATAATCAAAAGATTTTTTGTTCATTAGGTCTGAATAATTTTAATTAATTAATTAAAATATTATGATTGTCTTTTTTTGACGTTCAATAAACCATATTATTTCTATAAAATGATTAAGACACACAATTAAAAAATTGTAACTTTTTTTAAGATATCTACAATGTGTTTAATACTTTTTATTATACTTTTTACCTTTGCTGCATCATAAATTCATATGGAAGTTTATAATTAGTTTTTTACACTTTTTACTAAATTTTATTGAGTTTGATAAGAAGTATAAACTAACTTACATAAAATTTTATAGAAGTAATATGGTTTATTGAACGTCAAAAAAAGACAATCATAATATTTTACACGTAAAATGTATAAATATAAACTTTATTTATAAATACCTATTTGCAATTGAAAGAGTTCAATATTATCTCAACTTAATAATGACACGTTCAAAACATTTTAGGCTAAAGTAGTTTTGGTAATAAAATTCAAACTTAATCTTTTTATTCTAAATACAAATAGGTAAAAAAAACATTTGTAGTCAGATAAACGCTTTTTAGTTTTTAATGTCCATTTGAAATGATACATCATGCAAATACAAGCATAAACAAAGTTAGCATTTTTTTAAATTATTTTCTTTTTTTTTATACTTGACAATCAAACAAGATGAAATAAAAATAAAAAATGATTTAATTACATTACTTTATTAACTCATAAACATGTTATATCGAAACACGCAAAGTTCCGTGGGAGTTTTATAATACATATTAGATTGCAACTAATAATAAAAATTAAATAAATTACAAACTAAAGTTTTTTATATCAATAATTCTTAAAATTTTAAAATCTAACATTTAAACTGATTTATATAGTTGTACTTAAATAAAATCTTTGATTTTAGTTTTAGATTTAGATTTAAAAAAAAATAAGATTACTTATAAACTTATTTACAGTTTTGCAGTATTATAAAAATTAAAAATATTCTTTTTCATTCAAATAGTTATCAATTTGTCACTATAATTAATTAGTATATAATAAGTCGTTTTTTAAACCTTACTTAGTTGTAATTTTATAAATAAACTTCTTAATAATTAACTGTAGAGTTTAACCTGAAATGTAGACTAAACATAAAATATAACATGTTTGTTAAACTTTTAATATAAAAACTAAAGTTTTTTAAATTTAGCAACAATGTAAACTACTTAAACTTGACTGAAATAATTTTTTTAATATAAATCTATCTATACTACAATAAATTACTACTAATGTTAAACATAACTTTGGCTTTATTTAACTGCTTTTCATATCCTCAAGCAAACCAAGCTTGTTTAAAATAAAGTATTATCAAGCTGATTTATATACTTAAATTACCTCTTAAATGTTATCAAGAACAATTTTAATTTGTTAATTTAATTAAACATTTTCATAATATTTTTATTAAATGCTATTCAATGTGTATTAGTATTTTCAACTTTTCAACATTCATGAATCACTATTTCTTACAAGTTTACTTCAAAATTTTAAGTAACTTGTAACTTTAAAACACTAGTTTTAATTCTTTTAATGTTTATATTAAAACAAGAAATTTTGGATTCTTTGACAAAACTGAGTTTGCGGCTTCTACAACACGACTAATGTATGTATAAGTGTAGTAAGATAAAAAAATTATGTGTGTATTAACTTTAGTAAATTACTTATGCAAAAAAACTTTAATATAAATGATTATAAAGTGTTTAAATGAATGAAGAAAATATAAAAAATAAAATTTTACAGGAAAAAAACACAAAACATAAAATGTAGGTAAATTAAACAAAGTTCAAAAAAAAATACAAATCATATTTAATCGAAGTTGTTTTATGAAAAGTATTTTTGGTAAAAGAATTCAGAAAAAGCGCCACTGAATGTTACATCAGACATGTACGAGCAAAAATCAAACCATTAATGTTATAAGTTAATTTGATATAAATGTTTTAGAAAATTTCGATTTAATAGCCATTTTCAGATATACTTTGATAATTTTGTTTAGGTAGTTTTTTAAGATTTTAGTAATCTTATTGGTTTTAAATTTTAATTCGATTATTAATAACCAAAATATAAACTAAATTTAAATATATCTGAGCAATTTTATATATGGTTTATATTTAGTTTTACTTTTTAAATTGTTAAGAAAAAAGATTCGTTTTAAAAAGTTTAAATCTCTAGCATCTTAACTTTACTGCATAATTGACAAAAACAATAATAAATAGGTCTTTATAATTTTTAGTATATATCTTTTTTTAATTATAAGTTGACTTGTACTAAAATATATATGGATCTATAGTTTCCATTAAAAGAAACAAAACATTTAAATATGTAGAAAAAGTCAATACATAACTTTTTTGAAAAATATGAAATGTTATTTGATTAGAAAGTTAATTTTAAAAAACATGCTTGCTTACTACTTTCAAAAGGAAATACACTAATACAGATCGACGTAGTTTAATTGTATTTAACAGAGCATAGAGATATATTGTAAAATTTCCTTATTATTAGTTAAATTTAGTTAAGCAGAAATAAGCAGTGTCTCAATAATTTTGTGCTGAACTAAAAAATGAATTTGTAATTTTGTTACCTCAGTTTTAGAAACCCGCAAACATAAACTTACTTTTTTTACTATTTTTTTAAATGCCGTTAAGACTCAATCGGGGACAACAATTTGTTGTAATTTTAAAGTTGTACAACGCGACTGTTACATAATTTTATTTTTTCTGATCAAGAACAAATAGTTACTTGTGCTTAGATTGTTAAACAAGTAAAAAAATGTAAAACGAAATTATTATGTGTTCCTTCAAAATTTAAACTCGTAAAAACGTATGGTCACTGCTTCTGTATAAATGTACGACATGTTTAGAGTTCAGTGATAAAATCTTTAAATTTAGGATTGTACTAGCAATTTTAGCTGTACTAAATTTTTGTTTTTGAAGTTACCCAGAGTAAGATTATTATTTTAATTAAAATAAAATATATATAATTTTGTAAAAATTAAAACCAATTTATGCTAATAACAATCATAAATAACAATATCTATGTTTTTTCTTCATAATACTTTAACAAAAATAGTTTTATTTTTAAATAGTAATATTTTTCAAAAAACTATAGAAAATTTCTAATAAAAAAAGAAAACAGGACATAGTAAGTTGTTTAAACAATGAACTTATGGTTTTTATTTAATAAGTTAACATTTAAAAAAGATCTATATCATTTTTTATGTTTTACGATTAAAAAATTTTACATACAAGTTTAATAGAGAAACATGCGTTTTTTATAGTTATAAACCACATACAATAAACAAGCTTTTAAAAATTTTGTCTCAAGTATACATATTTAAAATTTTTAGTAGAATTTTTTAAAGTTTTATATCATTTTTCTGTCTCTTTAACTTAATTGTATCTGAGATAATTATAATTACCCTTAATCAGAACATAACATTAACAAGATAAAATATAATTATAATAAACAACTTTTATTTTAATTTATGCAGCTCCGAACGACATCATGCGTCACATGTTATACTATATAAAAAAATACTTTGTAACTTCATGTTTTTGTTATACATAAATTATTTAAATTTTAAAAACTTAACCAAAAATTAAACAAAAAAGTGTTTTTACTCAAAATAGTTTTTATTTTAACGGTTCTCTTTTTATAAGATTCACATGTTAAAATTTTAATAAACTATATTTACAGTACCTTCAGGCAATAATTCATCCTAATTTTAGTTTCTTAGTCGAATTTTTATAAATTTGTTCAAAATATTTGATTTCTTTTAACGATAATTTAAAACTCATAAATTGTTTAATAGTTATTGTAAGTTTAAATTTTTAATTAAAATTTCAAATCTGACATGAGAAAACTATTATACCATCTAACAAAATAAAACATCACAATAAGTACTAGTTTTTGTATTTAATATAAATACTACCTAGATAATATCATCTCTAAATCCTCATATTTCATCAGTTTGTACGTCAATCAAACCATCAATATTAGTTTACTTAGGTAAATTTTTTATAAAACTTTATTCTTTAGACGTGAGTTCAAGTTTAAACTAAACTTTAAATCAATGTAAAGTAACTCTTGTTTAAATGTAATTAGAGTTACTTACTCTAAGTTTTTGAGTTCAAGGTAGTTTATTACAAAACCATTGTTAGTAACTAAAATAACATTGAAAAAAATTTAGCATAAACATACATGTAAGTGTTATTACCCAAATTATTAAGTAAAAACAGTTTAAAAAAATTTAGAATACTAGCACTATTCGTTATACTAAAAATTCAAAAGTATTACAATTCTACAGTTGACTTATTGACGTCATCTTTATGAACAACAAATTAAGACATTTATTTTAATAAATTATTCACAAATAAAATATTTTATATATCAAATACTATCAGTAACGTTTATTTAAATATCAAGATTGTCCTTTAACTGTAGTTAATTTTTGCTAAGCCAAGCTTAATTAACTAGAAAACTGTTATTTGATTTTTGTTTTCTGCTAAAAAAAACACAAATTTACTTTTTCAATAGAACAAGCGATAAATTAAATCATTGAATTTTAAAAAATTAGATAACAAACTAACAGTAGTTTGTCGGAGTGTAAGCATAAGTAATAATTAAAACTACTTACTTTGTAAAAATTTGTAGTATATTTATAAAAATTTTAAAATAAAGTCTTTACTTCAGCATGCTAACTTAGCTATAGTTTATTTTAGATGAAGTAAAATTTATAATTTAACCAAAATATAATTTAAACGGTTTTTTCAATAGCATGCAGATGCAGTACAATTTTATTTTACTCTTAGTTTTTAATATTTTACGATGATATTTCAAAATTATTTCTAAACTTTTAAACTACTCTTGAACATTATAAGATTTTCTAGTAAAAAATTAATCACTTCACGGGATTTTTGGTTAAGGAAACTAGTTAACAGTTAGGCTTGATATTAAATAAAAACAAGTCATTGTAATTGAAAAATTTAGTCAAATAATTTTATTGCAACATAACTAACAAATAAATTACTTCTAAAAAATAATATTTTACCATAATAACATTAAGTTGAATAAGTATTTAATATTAATTTATATGAAGACTATGTTAAGTATATAGACAAGTTAATTACCTCGGTTTTGAGTCTGCTAATGATCATTTAAATCGGAACCGTAATAATTTACTTAGTTAGTATTGTCTTTTTACTTCTTTAACTTATGTTGCATAATATCCATAACATTTCTAACTTGAGTTTAACTATAAACTATTTATCTGCTTTATTAGTTAAAACATCTGTAAAGTAACTTTATTTTAAAGTTTTACATTCAACTTAAAATTAATTTCAAATGTTTTTAAAAGTTAATAAGTTAATTATTATACGTCACTCACACATACACTAGCTTCGTATTTTAGAATAAATATAAAGAAAAATTTAAGTCGATGTCTGAGTGGTATTACGCTATTGTTGTGTTACATCATGTGTTTTATACTACTTTTTATAACATGGTTTCACGTTGTTTTATAAACATAGTTATAGAAAAAAATTAGCAACTAATTTAAAATTCTTTTATGTATATATTTTACTCATACTTATAGTTAGTTATCATTGTTAATGTTCTTTTTTTTAAATGTTTTTACAGATTGATATTTTAGGGGAATATTGTAGGAACTATTTTAACTTAACAAACATTATTTATTTATTACTAAACTCAATGGTAACTTAAATAAGTACTACAAGTTTTACTGAGAAAAAATCGATGTGCATAAGTTTCAGCAAGTTATATCTTGACATTTTATACACAAATTTAATAGTAAAATAATTGACTTACTTTTTATGCACCTATCAGTTTTCAACGTGGTAATTTGTTTTTAATATTTCTATCAGTACAAAAGTCAATAACATTAATATAGCTTTAAGAGTTATTTCGGTTATTAGTTATGGTTATTTTTACTACAACACTAAAAGGTTAGTATCCAAAACTAGACATATTTAATACTCATATATAATACATAAATATAACTCTATACTCAAAGTATTAACTAAACCTTTTTGGAGATATTGATTTATTAAAGCCAAAAAGTAAATGAGTTTTTTAAATACTGCAGTTTTGTTAAATTATCAATACTAAAAGTATTTTTTTATTGTTTATATTAAATTACAGATTTATCTTTTTATCATCTTCATATAAGTTTGTTTAATATTTAACTATATGCTATATCAGTCACATTTTTACTTGCCTTAAATAAACTTATTTAGTTTTATGTATTACTATTGAATAAAATGCTTTATAAAAATTATCGATTTAAATATTTACTCTCGAGGTTTAAGGAAAAAAATAATCAACTTCAGTATAACCACACAAAAGCGTCTAAAACATTTTCTTGTGTTGCAAAAAAGTAATAAAAGTTCAGTGATTGCACTCACCCATCTATGCAAAAAACAGCCTACTGCACTTGTATTTAATGAAATGTGGTTTCAAAATAATTAGATATTATTAAGAGGTTATATTTAAAGTCGCACAATTAGACTATAACTTTTATTTAATTAAGTAATCAAAAAATAAAAAACGTAGTGACAAGTATTTTTATACCAAATTTTAATATACAACTAAATAACAACAACTTTCAGTCAAACAAAGACTTCAAAGTGACTATTTAGCAATTTTTTTTTTATGTCATATGTTATAAAACGAAAGTACTATCTTTTACCTTTTCAAATGTAAAGTTTAATGTTTCGTAGACTTAACACAACAACATTTAATATAAATATTAAAAACATATAATAACGTATACTTAGTTGACTCCATATTCAGCAGTTTATTACGTGATTTTGGTTTTTATATAATTCATGTAAAATGAAACTACTCCTTCATTTTGTTTTAACCGGTTTTAATGTAACTAAAAGTTTTGAGTTAATAAACAATGCAAGAAAAATAAATTCGTGAGTAAGAAACATTTGATAATGAATTAACATAAACAAACAATAAAATTTAAAAAGTACTTTAGAATGCTATATAAAATCAGCTCATAGTGTTCTATAATATTTTGATTAAAATTGATCTTTTGTTTTTGTATATCTATTAATTTAGTAATCGGATTTAATAATAAATATTTTACCTAGTATTAACTATTTATCTTGAACTATGACTTAATTAGTAAATACATCAATTTATATTCTACATTTTCCTCACTTAAGCCATTTTTACAGAATTCTGTTAAAGTAAGTTAACACACGCAATTAAATTTTAGTTTACTAATTAGATGGAAACTTATTTATTAATGGTTATATCAATTTATAAGCGTTTAGATTAAAGATCAGAGTTTACTATTTTCGTCTGACAAATCATTAACTTGATAATTACTTTAATTATGTTGTGAATACTTAAAGATGTTATGCTTACTTACATTCATAATACTATTATTTGTATCTAAGCTTTAACTGTTTCCTATGTTTAGACAAATATAGAGCTTGTAATATAAATAAAGTTCTATTAAATATTTCAATTTCAAGTATTTTTACTCTTTTTTTAAACTTATTTAATTCTTTAAGGCTATACTTTGAGTCTAAAAATTTATATATATAATATGTATTTAATCACACTTCATATTAATTATTTAATATGCATGCTATGATTAAATCCAGATTAAACATATCTTGAAATAAAAATATAGGATTAAAAAAAAAATTTGATTAAAATATTGTATAAAAAATCTTTACATATTTTTTTTTTCTAAATACCTATGTAGCTCAATAAAAAGTCTGACGTACATTTCTAAATGCACTTTAAAGCTATTCTTTAAAGTAACTTATCATTATAAGATTCTAAGTCATGATCATTATGTAGTAAATGAATAATAAAGGATATATTTTTGTACTTAAAAAAGTTTCTTCATATAACAGAATTGTACAACTAACTCTGAAGTGTTTTTTTTTTTGGTAGTAGACTAAGATAAGAGCACATACTTAAAAATAAAAGACTTTTTTTAATAACAGCAAGAGGCAGCGTGACTTGACTCGAAGTTACGCTGCCTCTTGTAGTTAACGTTTGAAAATAAGTTTACTTATACCTGCAATGTAAATAAATTCGAAAATACAACTATAAAGGTATCTAAGTTTTCTTGTAATAACATACTAAAGACAAACGGTATTCTGTGAGTAAAAGTTTGTAAGTTTTGTTTGTCTATATATTTCTTGCTATTATTTAACTTTATTTAATTTAATTAAAAGTTTTGTAACATTTTTTTAACTTTTTGATTATTGCCTTTAACAAAGTAAAATGATTCAAACTTAGCAAAAACATATATATTAGGCAAAATGACCTGCCAAACTGTTTAAACATTTTTTTTAACTCACTTAAAACTTTGGGTTTTAGTGGCTGAAATAAAGTTTCCCACAAAGACTAAGTTAAATATTTTTTTTATAAAAACGCATTTGTGGAAAAAGTCGACTTTTTCGTAGTTTGTAAGTTGTAAAACGCGACTACAATTATCATCTTAGCTTTAAAATAAAATAAAATTAATAATGATGATAACATTTTCTTACATAAAAATTTTGAATTTTAACAGAAATTTATTAATATTTTTATAATGTTTGGTTTTAAACATAGACGAAAGAAAAATGCTTATTTTATACCTTATTTTTAAATTTCAAAAGTAAAAGAATTATTTTTTTTACATAAAGAATTTGATATGAAAACTTGATGAATTATACAAAAGATCATTTGGGCTTTTAAAAGGTTGCTGCTAAGTTATTTGAAATCTTTTTACGAAATGCCAAAAGTTTGTCTTGTAAAGTTTATTAAACTAACTCATCGACTCATAAACATGTTCCTGTAAGTTTTGGCTCACTGATTTTATGTGTGTATTGGAACGATATGTTAATATGATCTCTAACGGGGCGACTGTAACTTTTTAGTTCTTTGTGATAAAAGTTAATAAACGTGTTTTGACTATAAAAAAATATTATAACAAACATAAACATAGTACTATTTAATTATCTTACCAAAAGTTTACAATTTACAAAAAATATCAACCAAGTTTGTTTTTCTAATCAACTATAAGAATAGTTATATATAAATTAAACAGGTTAAATTCAGGTTTTTTTTTATTTTTAAGTGGTAATATTTTATTATATGATATCATTGATAATAATGCTTCAAAACTTATTAGTGTTTACATCTCAAAGGTTCGAAAATAATGTTTGTCTTTTTCAAATTTCATAAAACCTATTGATGAAAATTAAATTTATTAAGCTTTGTTTTTTAATCCTCAAAAGAGAAGAATCATATGAAGTTTTCTTTATTAATATAATAAGAATTTGATATCTTAACTTAATAAATTATACAAAAGATCATTTGAACTTTCAAAACCGTGGTTGCTGCTAAAACATTCAAAAAATTGCTGTGAAAAATCAACAATTTTACTTTGCAAAGTTAGTTGATGTGTTTATCAAACTAAGTCATTGACTCATATAAATGTTCTTGTAAGTGTTGGCTTACTGAGTTTGTATGTATTGGAACGATATCATAATATGGTCTACACTGGTCTAAATGCGATCAGTTTTACAACGAGCAGTTTTGTAAACTAATTTTAGTTTAATTACTGCTCGAAAGGGAAAAGTGTTTTAGTTTTACTTACGTTAAATTTATTAGTTGAAGTAACGATGTTAGAAAATATCATTACAATTTACTCTTACTTCTCCAAGAATATTTTATCTATAAATTATTTACAATGGTTTTTAATATCAAAGGAGACTATCTAGAGCAACTGGATTCCCAACATTACGCAAAAGTCTCATTTTTGTTTCTCACATTCTTTGCACAATAAAATATTTGTTTATTAAGAATTTACTTAAATATCTTAAAAATAGTTATGTAAATAAAGTAAATGAAAAATATTTGTGTAATGTACTTATACGTATATGTACTTCGAACAGAAAATAATAAGTTTTTAGAGCATTTGAAAGAGAAAAGAAATAATGTATTTACCGAGATGTTTACACTAAGGCTAACGTAAAACTTTCTAAAAATAATTTTTGTCGTATAACTTATAGCGAATACTGTTTTATTATTCGGTAAACAACTCAACTATCTTATTTAAAATAAGCTTTAGCAAGTCTAAGTATTTAGATTAGTTATACGTGATTGATATAGCAAATCATTATCACGTTAAAAACTTGCTAAAATGGAATTCCTTAATTTTCGACTTTTACCATTATTATTGTGTTTTATGTGCGAATCCAATGCTTGTGTGAATGCAACACATTTAAATTCTAGTAAATCTACAAGGTTTTTATTTTTTTTAACTAATATCTCGAACAATGTTGACTTTAACTTTTACAAGCAGTTGTAATTGACAGCATTTATTTGATTTTATAAATCATTTTAAAATGTGTAGCAAATTGTTTGCGTCTTATATCATTTGAAATAATAATCAATATGATTTAAATAGTAACACTAAATATTTACTCGATTTTGATATTTAAATGTAATACAAATCTGCTACAAGAAAAATTCTTTGTCAGTAAGAATAAGAAGGGATTGACAACAATAATGTAGTTTTTAATTTTAAACCTGAGCTTTAACGAATAAAAACAATGAAATACAGTCGCGTTGTACGATTTGAAAATTTTATCTAGAAAAAGTAGAAAACAGATATTGAATAATACATTATTATAGTTGAATTATACTTAGCTGACATGAAGTTGTTTGTAAAACAAAACTGTTTTAACAAAAAGATTAAAGATAGTGTGAATTTTACTTTTTTAAATGTTTTTGTTTTTGTTTACCAACATCTTTAAGTCAGCTAAGTATAACTCAACTTTGATTTAATAATTTTAAACATACTTTTAAGCTTTATGACGTAACAATATTTAGCTATGTATTTAAAAATTACTGTTTATAACAAAATTTGCACTATATTAGAAACAGTTTTAAGCAAATTTGTTCTGATGAAGAGTTAAACTAAATTAATTAATAAATCTTTTACAAATGATTGACTTATATTAAAAATTTTTAGTTTAGAAAAGTACAGGAATCAAACTATCCACTAATCTTTATTTAAAAATAAGTCTAACGGTTTAAGTTTTACACCTGCAAGATATATATATTTTTATAAGTTAAAAGTTTGAATTTTTAATTAATTTCTTTGTATTATTTAAAAAAAATATCGTAATAAAATCACTGCTAGATATCATTCGAACTATATATCTATTTTGATTATTAAAACTAAAGGCAAAACAAGTAAAATAATCAGTTTATTTGATTTGATATTGCGTATCGGATGTAAAATACCAACGACTTGCTAAAAACTATTTGCCTAAGCATTATCTCTTCTGGCATTGTTGCATTAATTTTGTAGTTAAAGTGTCATGATAGCATCAACTTATCTTACAAATGATGTCATTAGAATAACAAAAAGAGTAAAATAGAATAAAATGAAAAACTAAATTTCTCAATGAAAACAAAAAAAAATCTAAACTATTACATAAAAAAGTATAAAGTATATTGTAAGTTTCAGTTTTGTTTGGTGTTTTATAAACTTAATACACTAAAGGATATCGTAATATCCTTTCTTTAAAGAGTTGCTAACAATATTGAAAATAAATAAGGACGATTTTTTAAAACAAAGTATAATAAAAAATATTTTTAAATAAAGCTTTTGACACTCAACTTTCAGTTAATATAGAATTTTAAACTCTTTCTCTCAAATTTACTTCACGCTTTAAATTAAATCTCATCCTTAGTACTTTTCCTTTTATGGATCCATATTTGTTTAAATTTTAGTATAAGGTTAAAACCATGGCAAGTTGTAAAAAAACATTGGAAAAATAATGCAAAACTTCTTTAAAATAGTTAAATAATAAAAAAATTGTCATGATAACAAAACTTTTTTATCTGTAACAAATCGTTTTTCTGTCTAATCAAAATTTTATTACTTAAATTGTGAAATTTGTTTAAAATTACAAGTTTTTCCAGTTTTTTTTTTCTCAAACTCTAGATTTTTCTAGGTTTTATAGTCTAAATTGTCAAGTTCGAGAGTTACAGGATTTTGGGAACCTTGTAAGGAAATTGAAATAACTTTAATTGTATTAAGAATTTGCTTTCATAACAATCTTTCATAGCAAAAATTATAACAAAAAATAAAGGGAAAAATAATTAAAAATTTGTGAGCTATGTATGTTGGTGGGCAAACATTCAAAGTTTCAGTTGGGTCTGGTTGATTGTCCGTTCGGAAAGTAAATCTATTGATTTGTATTTTTTATATGACGTCAACATCTATTTCAAAAATTCTATTTTGAAAAAATTATATACTTTAATTAGCAATTAAATTTAAATATATTTTTTGTAAAACTATCATCATTTAAATAAAACCTTAATAGATACATTTTTGCTGATATATTTCGAAAACGAAATACTTACTATATAATAAATAACTAATTAAGTATGTACTAGACCAAGGGTCGGCAGGCAGTTGGTGTTCGCGGCTTAAATTTCTAGATTTTAAAATCTTTATGGGCACATTTTTAGTTTAAGTGATATTTGAACAGTCTTTTGGCTTTATTTTAGTAACACCAGAGATAGTTTTACTTTTCTTTACTTTATTACTTTAACTGAATTTTAGCTACACATAGAATGTATATATAATATATAATTATCGAATAGAATATAATTTATATTGTTTAATATACATAAGTCTTAATAACACTAAGTACTTTCCTAAACACTTAGTAAGCTAAACTTAAGAGAATACTTTTGTTATCTTACTTATAACCTTACTCTCTATAGACACTGGGCTCTAAAAACATTTGAGGTACAGTTTTAAAAATTGTTTATGTTATGAACCACATTTTTATATTTAAAATAATTAAAAAAAAACAAACAGTTTTTGCGTCTTAAATAGTTTGCACTCTATAGAAAAATCAGTAAATAGTTATTTAAATGAAATTAACACCTATTTTTACTGTAATTAAACTAAATCAAATTTTTTAACATAGTTAATGCTAAAATATTATAATAAGATACATTTTTAGTAATTTATTAATCTTTTACACGGTTGCCACTTTAAAAGAAAATTTCTAAATTATATTTAATTTCACTAAAAGTTAAAAAGCTAAAAATATTCTTTTATTCAAACAAAAGTACATAACTATAACATAATTATTAAAAAAAGCACAATTTGTAAATCGACAAAAAAAAACATTTGTAAACTACACCACAGTTATAAAACTATTCTGAAAGTTTGAAAATTTATTCAAAGTATTTGAAAAAAAAGTTTTAAATACACCCTAGTTTTATAAAAAGTTTCTAACGGCTTTAACCTAGTCTCAACTCAGAAAAAAATTGTTTAACTAGCTTGTTTGTTTGGCAACCCCGTTTAAAATAAGTTTTAGAAAATAAAGAATTACCGAACTTTATTAACAGTGAAGTAATTATATACTTAAAAAATTATTATTATTCAACTTAAATGGACAAATAAGTTTTTTGAAATTTTAACATTTGTATAAAAGTTTATTAAGCTGTTAATGAGTTAGAAAAACCTTTTTTTTTGAGCATTATAGCATATCTTTATCTGCAATTGCTTTAAAAAAAAAAAGGAAATGTAAATTATATGGGAAGGGTTATTTTTAGTACTCGTGTTTTCGTTAATTTATTTTTATAACCATATGAACACTAACCGTGAAATGCTTACTAACAAAAAAGAATATTTAAATTTTAATTTTTTAGCCTTTATAGACTTTAAAAAAACTTGTTATTTATAACTAAATTGATAAATATAAGTTTGATTTACAATCGTGTAGTACGACTTAAAAAAATTGCCCTAACTGTTAGTGTCAAATTATTTTAAACTGAGTTGTAATATATACCAAAATGTGTAAACTTCAGTTTGCTAAATTTTATCATGGACGTCGTTTTGTAAATTCTTTTTTTTTACAAATTTAAGCGGAACAACTTCAACGGTTGTTTAGTTTTTTTAGCTAGTACAAGTAGTTTAGACAAATAGTTTTTTTCTTGAATCAAAACAGTTTACATTAAGTTTTGAAGTTTGTAAAGAATACTATTATTTAACGTCAAACTAAACAAGTTAATTTACTTTACTTACAATATACGTATCTGATGTAACGTACTAGTAAAATGTTAAAAAATGTCTGTTTGTGTGGTCATTCAATCAAGAGTATGACAGGATTTTTCTGAAAAAAAAGTTGAAAGTTGTTATTTATAATTAAACATTATTAACCTAAAAGTTTATGTTTAAAATAGTTTATTGATAAATTTCAAACAAAAGAAATCGGTTGTATACCGGTTTCAAATGAATACTAATTAATAAAGTTAATATTTTGATAAGTTTTTACATGTCTGATGCAGGTTGTCAACAACACGTTTAAAACTGAGTTTTAAAATAAATGGTAGCTTATTTGTATAATTGCTAGTTTCGACCAGAAAATAAACCTAGTAGTTTGATATTTTATACATACTACGTCTAGAAAAAATAAATAAAACACAATGCACCAAATTTAACTAAACAGCGTTTTAGTATGTAATATTTTTCCTTCTATTCAACTTAATTAAGTGTAAAATAGGTATATTGAAACGTTATTTTACGGAGAAACCTTTAACCAAATTAAAAAAAAAGTTAATAGTCAATCTAGTTTTTTTCTTTGCTGAGTCACATTTTTTCAAAGCCTTTTTTTTTAATTTCAACACTTTTCGGTAACCAACCTTATCCAATTAATTAAAACGTTTTACAAAAATAAAGTTTAAAATTAAAAATAAAATCTTGTTTATTTGCTGATTCACCAATTATACAGGTACTAGCCTAGTTGAGTATAGCTAATATGTACAGCAAATATATTCAACCATTTTGACTGTCAGTAAAAATTTAGTAATTTTTCACTTAAAATAGTTTTCTTGATATCTGTAAAATATTTTTGTTTTAAAATTTGTACTGCTATAAATTGATACCATTCTAAAACTTTACAAGGCAGTTCTTTGGTGTTTACCACTAAATATTTGAATAAGCCAAATATTTTTTTTCACCTTATTAAAAACACTTTAGTGTGCATAAGAATTAATCTAAAGTACAAGGAAAAATAATCTAAAAATTCAAAAGACAAAAAATTTTACCTTATGTATTTTTATTACGATGTTTAAAATGTTTATGTGTACATTTCAAATAAAACTTAGTGGATATATCTTTTATATAGAATTAAGTAGTATATATTCAATACTAAACAAAGCACATAAGTTTTAGAGAAATCAAACTTGATTTCAGTTAATTAATGTACATTACTTTTGTATAAAATAGGAAACATCCATGTTTAGTTATTTTAATTACTATTTGTTTGTTGAAAAACTAATTGAATTTAATTACATTTAAAATTTATTTCTAATTTACGAAATGCTGTTGAAAGTAAGAAGTAATTATTATCTTAATATTAATTTAGTAAACAAATAGTCCTTTGAATTAAATATAATATAATATGTAATAAACAAGTATAAAAATTACATCATTAGTCATTTCAAAACAAATAAAGACCTTTTATATACCTTTTTTTAAGTTATACGATTTTTATAGGTTTTTTAAAACTTAAAATGAACAGTTTAATTAGTATTTATATTTATTTGTTTTCATGAAAATGCGTTAGAAAAATGTACTCGATTCGTATTTATACTGTCATAATCTAAGAGTTAAATATAGTTATTGTATATTATTTAATCTGTAAGAATATACACATGAAAATTATAGAATCAGTAAGTTAAAAAGAAATCGAAAATACGTTTCCAAAAAAGTGGATAATTAAGTCAACTGTTATGTATTGAAACTTTCATACCCGAAAGACTTTCATTTTAATATTATTAAAAATGGTAGACTTTTTTTTAAAAACGGAATTCATTTTTAACTAATTTTAAATTGAGCTTAGTATGGAAGTTAGGTTAATTTATTATTTGTTAAACAAGGACTACAGATGTATGAACTTTGGAATTACGTGTTTGATGCAGCAAATCAAAAACACGTTAAAAACTGATTATTATGCTAGAACACATTAAAATTAATTTATTCTAAAGTAATGCTTAACACGTGAAGCTAGAGTTTGAGTTTTAGAAAATTTAGAAATCTTTCGTTGTTTTTCAATAACCTTTTATACATTAATATAGTTTATTAAATAGTACCGAGCAAAGTATTTAAAGTATATTAAAGAAACTTGAATTTTAATGAGTTTAAATAAATTTTAACTATAATAAAAGTCTGATGGAAAAGATCATTAAAAGTACATATTAAAACTTCATTTTTCTGAGTAACTTTAATCCAAATATTTTTTATAGTGTTAAAACGATGGTTGTCTTTTAATATATATGGCTTTAGTAAATCATCAAATTGAATAATTAAGAATATTTATCATTTAAATCTTTCGCACTAAAAAAATATAATATTTTTATATGTCTATATAATACTAATTATATTAAATAAGTACGAAGTACTAAATTAATTTAGTATTATAAAAACTAAAAAACACAGACATTTTTTTAAAAATGGTGTTATTAAACATTGTATTAATAGTTTTATTTTTAGTATTGATAAATTTTGTTTGTTACGTAATTGTACATGTGCAATGTTTTTAACATTTTTGACTAAACTTTTGTCATGTATTGTATCATAGATTAAAAAAAATTCAAAAAATTAAAAAAATATAATAGGCAGTTACAGAAAGTAAGTGTTTCACTTATTTTATAACCATTTAATCTTTTAAGCAAGTTTTAGTATGTAAAACAAAAATTTGCCTGTAATGTATAATACTTAAGATTTAATCGCAACATATTAAATTATAATAAACAGTAAAGTACAACTATTTAGAACTATTTAAGCTGAAAAAACAGTTCTTTTGTTGTAAAAACTGAGGTATACTTTTTTTGTAATAAGAAGTTTTAAATAAATTTCTATAACCATTAATTCAAGGGTCGGCAAACTGCGACCCGCAAGCACTTTTTTATTTTTAAAGGATTGTGGCCTGCCATAGACAATTCTTCGGCATGCGACTATGTAAATGTGGCCTGCAAAACAAAACTTTTTTTAAGTCGATTTTTTTATGGTAATATAATGTAATTGATTACTTTTTCTTTTAAATCACTCGAAAAAGTTTAAAACCCAA
Organism: Thalia democratica; assembly: GCF_965202585.1. Taxonomy (NCBI): domain Eukaryota; kingdom Metazoa; phylum Chordata; class Thaliacea; order Salpida; family Salpidae; genus Thalia; species Thalia democratica. The sequence goes on from NC_139167.1 coordinate 83,637,368, forward strand.
TAAAAAGTTTTACTGCTTAGGTTTTGAAATGTGCGAAAGAGAAATTAGTTTTCTTGCAGTGTTTTTTTTTAGTTTGGATATTAATAATTTTTAATTATCAAAATATTTTTAAAATATTAATTTTGTAAAACAGACTTTGGGTTTCAAAAAATGTTCACTCTTTTGAAAGTTCAATAACTAGTTGACTAGAAAAGTTTTTTAACTACTTGTATTCAAAAAAAAAAATTAACAATTTTTTTGAAATATAATGCTTTAAAATTTATAACTCACACCATAACGAATTGCAAGCATTCTGCAGTAAATCAAGGTGTTTTTTGAATTTTTAAACTAAAAAACTTTATAATTAAGTATTTTGTTAATGGCAAATTGAGTGCTAATCAATAAATAAAAGAATTAAAAGAAAGTTGTAAATTATGCAAACCTGTTGACGTAATTTGAAATAACGCAAACCTTAGCACCAAAGGTTTAATATAGTTCTAAAAATTTTTAAACTAAATTCTATCGACATATATTAAAATTTTATCTTGCAATGATTTTCTTTATCAGAGGTGTTAAAAAAAAGCAATAACGCTGTTCGTTTTTTGTTTTAATAAATAAAAAATTGAATGAAAATAATTGAAATTACAAATTTAAAAATAAATGAAGAGTTGTAAGCTTGCATTCTGGCTGCTTATGTTTAAACCAATTTAGAATCGCTCCTACCTGCGAATCAAAGCAAGCCATGTTTCTTGGCTGATCCAACGGTCCACTCTTGGCTGAACCAGTTGAAGTTTATTTAGCATTGATACATATTTTGATAAACAAGAACTATTTTCATGCTCAATTTTATGCAGTCGCAGTAGCCTGCAAGCTAACTCACATGATTCATCCGCTGTTTAGTAGCTGGTTTCTTGAATTTAGTTTTTTATTACAACCATAATAAAATATTAACATGAAGATTAACTCCTTGATGAATTAAGTGAATTTCATAACAATGTAAGTATGTGAAACAAAACAGGTATAAACAAATAAACTAAAATGAGCTAAAGCTTAATAATTCGACAGAAATAAACAATAATTTTAATTTGTTTTGTAAATAACATCAAATAAACTTCAAAAAAGCTAAAAATTTCTTAAAAATTTTTATATAAAAGATGTATAAGAGTACTGCATTAAGTAACATATTTTCGTTTATTCAACACGCTTTATCATATTTTTTTAAAACCAAACTAATTTCATAGTCATTAAAGTTAGAATTAAATGAATTTTTCTGAGCTGTTTTACCAACTCTTTAAAAATTACCCTAATAACAATAACGTAACAGTCAGTTCAAGTTTACATCATTCTATATTTATATATTATTATAGAGTGACTTAAATACAATTTTTTTAATTTTTACAATGTGACGTCACTAAAAACGAGAAATAATATGAGAGAAGAAAATAAATATTAAATGAGAGAAGATTTTTTCTAACTAAAATGGTTTTTGTTATTCGTGATTATATACAAAAAATAGACTTTAAGTCAATAAAGTTAATTTAGTCCATCAATTAAAACACGTGTGCTATTGTTTAATGACATTTATTCATTATTAAAATTTGCAACAACTTTAGAATACTGATGAGGTAGCTTAGAACAAATAGTACAAAAATCTCAGTTTATGACTAGAAGATCAACCATTGTTTCATACGAGATAAAAAACACAGTCACTGACATAAATAATACTGTTACAGCTGACTAACTCATTTTTTTAAGACATTACCTTAACAGTAGCTCTGAAAGTTTCTAAAAAAATTATTCAAGTTATGTTAGCATTTCGAATGGTAATTGATATTTTAAATAGGTCATTATTATCAAAACCAGCATCTTGAAAGTTTTTCCGTCCCCAAAAATTTTATGACTGTTATTAATCATAACAAACTTATTTGTACTGTATTTAATGATTTTAATCGATGCACGTGGATGGTAGAATGTCTTGGCTTTACACATATTTCTCTTGTCAAAAATAATGCTTTTCAAAAAGTTCGTTTCAAGCGTGTAATGATATTACTTGTGTATTTTGTTGCATTAAACAAGAGATATCATCATGAGTTTGAACAACATTAACTTTTTTTTTTACTGGCTCCGCCAATTATAAAAACATTATCTGAACGGTTTTACACTGTGAGTTTCTTTCTCTTTGAATGGATAGAACAACCTTTTGCAGCGCTGGCAGGTACATATTGGGATTATCCCCTACATTAAACGATTGCTTTTTCTGTCTTTGAAACTAATATATCGCTGATACATTCTGAGATTTTTCTGTTAAGTGTGTGCCTAATTCCATACCTTCAATAAGGGAAATCATATCAAACAATTACCCTGGATATTTTCAGGAACTAGAGCTTCTCTTCTAATATCATCGTCGCCTACAACTGCAAGCATTACGTCTTTATCTGCAAGCATTACGTCTTTATTTGCTTCTTTTAAATAGCTTGTAACATTTTCTTTCCACATTAACACTCACTAAGTGAAATTACAAGTTTCTGCCTTACGTCGAACACAGGTTGCTAATGTTCTAAAAAGTTCATCGTGTTCTTGGTGCAAGATTACTAGTTCTGCTCTTTTGACACCAACTGCTACTTTTATGACCGCTACAGACTCCATTAATATAGTTCTAAATCTTCTGACTTCATTATCAACTTAGGATAATTTGCCAACATGAGACCACCAAGTTTGTCAATCGCAAATTGCTACCGTTGTAAGCTTGCATTCAGGCTGCTTATTTTTGAACCAAATTTTGAATGTTTTTTTAGCTGATCCTACGGTTCACTTTTGACCGAATCAGTTGAGGTTCATTCGGTATTGATACACTTTTTGATGAACCAGAATTATTTTCATGCTAAACTTTAAGAGGGTCCAGTAGCCTGTAAGCTAACTCACAGGATTCATCCGGCGTTAAGTACCTGCATTCTTGAACTACGTTCTTTATTAAACTCACATTGAGATATTTTCGTGAAGAATAACTCTTTGTTGAATTAAGTAAATTTGATAATAATGTAAGGGTGTGATACAAAACAAGTATAAAGAGTGACTTTGATTATTTAAATTTGTTTTATAAATAAGATCAAGTAAACTTCAAAAAACCTAAACATATCTTAAACTTTTTTGTATAAAAAATGAGTTAGTGTATTGCTTTAAAGAACATTTATTTTGTTCATTCAACAAACGCTGTCATACATTTTGAAAAGTAAGTCTTAGTAATCAGTTATTAAATATAAAATCAAATAAATTATGTTGGTTGTTTAAAACAACTTTTAAAAACTTTCCTCATAACAATAACGTTATAGTCAACTCAAGCTACAAGTAAATAGCTTAAATTTATATATTGATTTGAATACAAATTTATTTTTTTTACAATGTGACGTCACTAAAAACGAGAATAAAAAGGAGAGAAGAAAAAATAAGAAAAAATCAGAGAATATTATTTTGAACTAAATTGGTTTTAGCTATTCGTCATTATATACAAAAATTAGACTTTTAGTCAATATAGTGAATTGAGCTAGCAATAGTTTTGTATAAGTATTACTTATAACAATAATTCTAACAAGATATTTGAGGCAAAACTTGTAGTTAGTAGTATGTATTTGAATTTATTAGTGATAAAATTAAATAATAATGAATAATTTTTATAGACACATTGTCAATACTAATATTTAATAAAAAATTTACTTTAAAAAATTTACTACATCCAAGACTGTATAAAGTTAAATAATAACAGTTGTTTAAGAATTTTCAGTTAAATTTTATATCAAATTATTTCTATCACTAACTTGGTAAAATATTTTTTAAACAAATTGCAATGAAAAACTTTCGCAGAAAAATTAATAGTTCAACTTCCTGTTTAACTTTGGTTTTATAAAATTTAAAATCTTTAATATAAAATATAAAAATTGGCATAAACTACAATCGCGTTGTACGACTTAAAAATAATGGTTTACCATCAAATTACAAATTTAAAGTTGCGAGAAAATTAATACAAATAAAAGAAGCTGATGTTGGCATAAATACATTTAGAACGTCAATAAATTTTATTTAAGCTATACATATAAGTAGTTTAAACTAAATAACTAAAAGCTTTGCGATAATAGTTTGTTATTATATGTGTAAAACATACTTTTCTTTACAAAAGTTTTTACTTGTTGAGCGTGCTCAAATTAAAGGTAACAAACCAATATTTTTTTTTTAACAAGCACAAGTTTGTTAAAAGAAAACAATATGCATTATAGTGTGACACATTACTATTGGCTAAAATTATAGTATGAAAAAGTCTTATAATAAGTTCATAACTTTTAATAAATAACTGTTTTTCTTTTGTTAACTTCCATTAAATTTGAATACTAAAATGTAAATTATAATTTGTTCTAGTTCAGTTAGTAGCTATTTATATTTATAGTTGATATAAGAATATATATAAACAGCTATATTTTCAGATATGTAAAATCTTTAAATTTAAAACTTTAAAGGGGAGTTATTTATTAATTTTTAGCGTTATTTATTTGTAATGTATAAAACCACACGACGAAAAAAAAAAGCATTCAAGGCATCCTACAAATAAATTTTAGTATATTACTGACTATAATTAAGTGATTAAAGTTAAAAAATTTGAATTTTTGAATTTTTTAGTTATATAAAAAGACAGTAAGGAAAATTATTATCAACAACGCAACTAATATGCTTTAACTTAATTGTTTTCAAAAACTTTATTAAAACTGTACACATATGCAATAAGGAAACCTTTGTTTAGTCTTAATTCAAACCACTTTGTGTAATACTTGAAGTTAAGTGTTTAGAAAAACTAGATAATAGGACCATAAAAATCAATTTAAAAAACAAAACAAGTATTAAAGGATACAAAAAATCAAAATTAAAGTATATAGCAAGAGTTTAAACTTTCGGCTATCTGGTGAGTAGAACTAAAATTGATATACAGTTGCTTTGTGTTTACTACTTGTATACAGTGGATCAATTTTATTATATGCTTTATAATATACAACTCGTTGATATTAAAACACAAATAAATCAAATATAAACATCACGAAATTTTTGTTTTTTAAAACTCAGATAGCGTTACTTGGTTAATTGATTTTTAGAAGATGTTTAAAGAAAAAGTATTTATATTTAAGATGTCTTTAATGTATTTAAACATTGCTGTAGTATTTGTAGTGTTGCGAATATTATATTCAAGTTTATGGCAACTTAGAAAATTTATTCTTTCATAAATTTTTTCAGATATTACTTCTTTTTAATCTATTGCGAATCTGGGTATTAACCAAAATTTTTCATGACTTACTAAACAATTTAAGTAAGTCTTATGTGTTTACTAAAGTGTAATAACCAGCTACAAACTTTTAATTAATATAAAAGAAAACAGTTATAGGTATAATAGATACAACATGTGTATATTAATCTTTTGATGTATATTTAACGAACTTAATGTAGTATATTTTTCTTAAATAACTTATAACTTTAGTTTTTATTACTTTTATTCTGTTGTAAACTAACTATAAAAGTTTAAGTTTAAATCTTGACTATAAATTAAATATAGTTAATAAAGTTTCTTTTACTACACCAAAGTAAAAACATTTTTTGGGAAGTAAAAGAGAAAATAGTTTTCATTTTAAGTAAAATAAGTTTAATTTATCTTATTTAGCTTCAAAAATTTTTTAAATTTATAAAGAAATTTACTTACTAATGAAATTAAATTTAAATAATTGTTGATAAATATCAGTAATCACAAAAAAATAAGTAACAAAATAAGCTATATGTTTCAAATTTAATTATTAGTTATAATAGTTTGTTGTTCAAAGCACATAATCGTGAAACAATAAAATAAAAATTATCGCTGACTCAGTTTGTAGGTTTTCTAAAACTTTTGTTTTTATATTTTCCCATTAACGTTCATGCTATTTTTTGACTATAAAATCATTTTGTTTTAACAGTTAAACTAAACTTATCTTTGTGATTATTATTGTACAAACACTAATTATTAGAAGTATGTAGTATGACAAACAATAACTCATGACTGAAGTAAAAACAACCCACTACTCTATTTAAAAAAGCCACTACTATTTTATTATTTATTCATATAAAAACTTCGATGTTTTTATAAACTATATTTTGTCAAAAAAAGTTTTGACTTTCATTTTCTAATAACTAATTTAATAGTTTTACACAGTATTTTATATAATAGTATCAATTCTGTTTTAACTATTATAACAAAACTTAAAAGTCGGAAAGAAACGACTTAAAATTAAAGCATTAATGAACAAGTATTTTGACTGTCAATGAAAATGTTCATCGGAATTTATACAACAACTGATAACTGTAGCTTGTGTGTATAATTTAGTGACGTAAACAGGTATATAGATGTTTTAATAAGTCTTCAATATACTTTTTCTTTATATAATCATTATGTCATTAATTTTAAGAAGTATTTTCTTGATATATCAGAGTATATATATATATATATATATATGTATGAAAAGTAATTTAGTTAATTTTCTTATCCTGTTTTCTGTATACAATAATACATAAAATTAATATTTAACCAAAATTATTTACTTTAGTTGCTGAATATTATTTTTCTAGCATGATTGTAATACACTTTAAATTATAAGTTTGAACAATTTTAATTTATAGAAAAAATAAAGTAATATTTAATTTAACTAATCAACAACTTTACTGTTTATTTTTTATTCTTTGAAAAAAAAGAAAAAAATAATCTTAAATCAAAACAACTTACTTGTAAAACTACTTTTAAATTAATGGTAAACAAATCAACTAAACTGATAATATTGAGTTTAATTTAAAAATCTATTTTATATTTAGTTGTTTTTAAGACATGTTCTTAAATTAAACTTTGTTTTAGAAAAACGAGTTATGAAAATAAATCAGTAAAATAGAATTAAATGAAGATATTGTTTTTACGATTTTTTTTTTGATTCGTTAAGTAAAATTACTTGTATTAATATTTACAAGTACTTTAACTTTATAATTGACTGTTACTTATTGTCAATATAACAAAAAAAATACTTGATAAAATATTAAATGATACTTAAAATAAAGAAATTTAATTTATGTACGAATTAATTTATTATTTATTAAGTGTTTTAAAATAATTGTTAAAAATTATAAATTAATAATATCAAAATGTAATTTGTTAAAACTTGCAAGTTCTTTAAAAACATGTGTTTTATAAGTATCCTACTGCATATGTGGGTAAAAAATGTGTCGTTAAGTATAAAAGAAGATTTGCGTTATAAAAGAATTTATACAAAAAATAAATTTAGAAGCAAATGTGCTGTTTATTTGTATGCATGTAAAATTACAATGTTGGCTTTAGTAGTCAAGACTTAAGAAATTTGTCATAATCAAAACAACTACTTTTTATTTTTATACAGCTATCTCAACGCTTTAATGCGTCTTAAATATGAGCAAATAAACCAAGACTTATATCTGTCTGATATTACTTGTAAATAGTGTCATTCAACTACGATGAAAATTAAACTATTTAAAACGTCAGATGCATAGCAATAATGGCAAAAGTTGCAAACTTTAATTTGTGAGAAAATGTATATGATGTCAATCGGCTCATTGATACTTTATATATTTTTAAGTTACGGATTAAAAAAAAAGGTCATAAAGTTTGGTCTAAGGACCTGGTTTAACAAAGAAGCTTTTAGTTATTCATGGGATCTTTATTAAATATCTTAGCAAATAGAAGTTAAAATTAGATTAATTTCTTTATGATTGTAATTATTTTTTGTTTTTATAAGTATTAGAATTTAAGGTTGCGTATAAGGTAATTAAAAATATATTATTCACAAAAAGTTATAAAGTGCATTAAATAAGACACAATCTATGATAAATCAAAACATTTTTTCCTCAAATTATTTTTCTATTAAAACAATAAAAACAAAGTTTACTATTTCGATAATCTAAAATAAATTAATTCTTAATTATTTTCAGCTTTGTTTTAATTAGAACTTACAGTTATAATTATCAAACAAATATATAATTAATTCTGCTACTAAATTATACAATACTTTAAATAAGTTATATTTAAAAATTTTATATATTAAGTGTTTTTTTTTATCGTGAATATTTTGACACCTCAAAAATTTTGTAATTTCTGTAAGACTTAACCAAACAAATATAATAAATACAAATTATAGCTTTAAGGTAAAAAAAATGGAAGCTTAATATAGAGGCTTCAATGTGTAGTTTATAAATTCGTAAAAAAAAAACATATCATAATAAATTATTTTTATACAAAATTGACTTATACTTTATGATACAACTTGAAATCTAAAACCCTAACAAAAGAAGAATAGTTATTGAATATACAAAACAATACGATAATTTGAAGCACAATTATGTTTAATTTGACAAACATAATATTTTTGTAAAGATCATAAAAAATCTTTTAATTTGTTTTAAATATTCTAAGCAGACCTTAAACGAAAGAACTAAGTTCTAAGTTTATAAAAACATTTTCTTAAACTTTTACTACTTTGTATTTCGAACGATGTTTTTTCTAGTTTATATAAGACATTTGTTTATTAGACTTAATTTCGGTAAAAAAATACATTCAAAGTAAAAAGAACTAAACGGTTTAATGATATATGTTTTCACAAAGTAAAAAATATAAGACTTTGTAATAGTTTTGACTTTTTTTAACTATTAACATTCGTTCAACAAACTAAATTTAGCAGGTTCTAAGCGCCTAATTTTTTTTTCATCCGGTACGTATAAAGATTATCGGAAACATCATTTAAAATATAATAATGAATATGAAATAAGTTAAGAAACGCTAAAAAAAATCGATAAATTAATCATTACTTTGAATTTTATTGACAACTTTGAAATAAATAAATTAAAAAACAACATTCTTTCAGTCTATATTTTTTTTATAAAACAGAAACGCAAAAATTGTTAAACCATGATATAAAATGCATGATATACCAAATCAATGACACGTTTAAAACTAACATAATATCATTCTGTCATGAATAATAACTTTTCACAATATTTTTACTTAAGTATGAAGCTGGTGTATATGTGAGCGGCGTCACTTAATTAACTTTTAAAAACATTTTAAATTTAAGTTGAATGTGAACTTTATAATAAAGATATTTTACGAGTTTTTTAACTGGTAAAACAGTAAAAATATTTAGTTAAAGTCCAGCTTTAAAAATTAATAATTAACAAAGCTATGGAAAATTGGAAGATTGATTAGAGTAAATTTTCATTGCGTGCTAGATGTAAAAAATCATTGGTACACTAAAAACTAAAGTTAATAACTCGTATGTATGTTTAAGCTAGTGTTCATTTACATTCATTGTTAGAATTATCATATTTAACTTTTAATTTTTATATCGTCACTAACAAATTTTAGTAAAATTATTTGTTACTTAAAATAAAAATCAGCATGGTGTGTTGCAATACAATAGTTCGACTAGCCTTCTTAATGTAATAAAAATATTTTTAGCTGATGTCGAGCCTTTTTTTCAACTAGTTTAAGTAAGAAAAAACATTTTGATTAAATTTTATGTAGATACTTCTCTTACTGTTTCTATATTAGTGTATAATATTATACTTAGAGTTTAGAATTAGTTTAGAAATTACATCGCAAAGTATTAAAAAAGTAGCAAGATTAACTGCAAATTATGAATAAAAATAGAAGTTATTGCATTTGCATGCTATTTACAAAAAATATATATTAGATTTTTCTTTAGTATAAATTTTATTACATCTAAAATAAACTATAACCAAGTTAGCATGTTGAAATACAAAAATTAATCAATTTTAGTTAAAGTAAACTATAAATTGATACACGGCAAATTATGAATATCTTTTAAAGATTACTCTAAAATGCCTGGCAAGCTTAAGCTGATTTGTTATATGATTTTCCTAAACTTATTGTAAACCTTTACTATTATTTTTTCTTGTTTTTTTTTTTAGTAAAGTAGGTGTGTGTTAATTAGTTAAAAACAAAATCAGATAGTAGTTTTTGAATTTATTTAGATTGGCTTAGAAAAAATTAATTACAGTTAAAAGGACAATGTTAAAATTGAGATAAACGGTACTGACAGTGTTGACTGTAAAGGAATAATAAATCTGAAAAGTCTAAATAAATTATAAAAAAATGTTGTAGCTTTGTATAAAAGATTTTTTATTAATTAGTGTAGTCTAGAGTTCTACTGGCTTTAATTTTCTTCTAATTTGAAGAAGTGTTAATTTTATAATATATTTCATAGTTTTTTAATTTGTCAGACATATTTATAAAATATATAAAAGAAGATAAAATGGTTTGTTTAGACATAAACTCGGCGTATACTTTTTTAATTATATTTTACATTATAAAATTTAAAAAAAAATGATTATTATACATTAAGTGATAAAAACATAGTTATCAATGTTACTGTAAGAATTTAAATATTAAATATTGTGAATTTAATAAATATGATGTACTTTAATTTAAATTTAGTTAAAACTTATACAAAAAAGTAATCCTTTGTTCCACTAACACGTTATTGAAGTAACAGAGTTCCTAATAATTTTTTTTTAGAATTCTTTAGACACCTGTTTTTAAAATAAAAATCTTTTATATTACATTTTTCGTAATTGTTTAAATGACGTCACCAAACAACCAGCATTTTGCACGCATTTATCTTAAAATAAATAAAAAAGTTTTGTTTGCAATTATTAAAATTGTTTTACCGATCTGTAATGTATATTGATAAAAAATCATAGCTCTTTTAATAAGTTCAATGAAGTTTAGAGTTTTTTTTTTAAGTAGATAAATCTTACTTTGTTGATTGTTCATTCGTTGAGTGTTACTAAACATAATTTACCATTGAAAATAAAAACTTTTATTGCAAAAATTTTGATATAATTCAGATAAAAACTGACAGTTACTAATTAAACAATTGTAAGTATTAAATTAGAAATTATTATGAATTACAGTCGCTTTTCACGACCTAAAATATGATATTATTAACTATTGTTGATATTATTCTATTGCTGTTATAGCTGCTTTTAAATATATCATACAACTGCAAGTCATAGTTTGTTGGAACATTTTAGTGACGTCACAAAGCAACTAATATTTTTGCGCGCATTTTGTAGTGTGGCAATTTGGTGAAAATGTTTTGATTTAGTTTAACGAGTTCTACTTTAGTTATCGTTCACTAATCAAAATTAAATTAACTTTGAGTTGTAAACTAGTTGATACTTAAATTAGAAAAATTTAATTTATTTACGAATTAATTTATTGTTTAATAAGTATATTAGAGTTATTCTTAAAAATTATAATTTACTAATATCAAAATACATTTTATTAAAGATTTTATTTAAAGAGCTATTGTTTTAGAAGTACTACTGCATCTGTGGGTAAAAAAAAATAGTCATTAAGAATAAAAAAGGATTGCGTTTTAAAAGAATTTAATCTCAAAATTATTTTAGAAACAAATGCATTATTAATTTGTATGCATGTAAAATTACAATGGTAGCTGTAGTAGTTAAGACTTGAAAAATTTGTCTTAAAAAAGTTTATTACTTTTTATTTTGTTTACAGCTGTTTCATCAAAATAAAATATATATAGTTGTATAATGTAACTTGTAAATAGTGTCATTCAACTAACACATTTTTATGATTTCATTAGTATGTGTTTTATTTCTAACTAGTGCTTTACCTTTTCATTTTATGTTTTTTAACAGTAAAAACAAATATAACTTAATACTTACTTAACCAATCAGTAAATTTTTACAAAACTGAAACATCTACTAAAGTTTGAATATTTGGAAGTTTTGTTGTAGCACATATGATTTAATGATTGAATAGATCAATACTTTATTAAACTTGAGCTTGTCTCACGGTAAACGGAAGTCCAGGCATCTGCTTTGCAGACTCTTGCCGATGATTTTGTTAATTGAAAGATAAAATGAAAAAAAATCTTAACTTATTTGTAAGGAGATTAATTTAACTTTCGTTATTTTAAGATAACATTTTTGAAACGACTTTTATTCAACATAAATATCTTCAGTTAGTGATAAAACCTAAAAAAACTTAAGTAAACATGTAAAAATATTTATACAAGGCTTACCAGTAATAAAAAAAAAGATTAATAATATAAAAAGTATATTTTTCCAAAAAATGTATAATCTACTTTTGATATAAAAGGACAACATCACTCTAAATTTGTCACGATTAGGTCGATAAGGATTATGTATTATATTTGAATTATTTTTACTCTAAAGTTTATGCTTTAGAAAATAGTTTTGTAATAGAGTTTTGCTTTTTATGTCTTTAAAGCTCACAATTTTAGTTTATAAGTTATTTTAAAACGTTTTCAAAGTTATCTTTATATAAAAATGTATTGAATAAATCTTTAAGATTATAGTTTACTAAAAAACTATTTGTTTTTAACAGTATTTAACGACTTTAAACATACTAGTATTAAGTAAAATCTTTGGAATTAACATAACTTGAATATATATTTTTTTTAAGTGCTAGCTATAGTTTGCTATTAAACTGTAGTGAAGCCACGCGACGAAAAATTTTATGCAATAAAAAATATAAATTGTTTTTTTGTGAAAATATTATTACAGATTCTACTATTGTGAACAAAATAAAAAAATATTAAATACTTGCGCGCATTATAATCGAAAAAATTAATTTTGTTAATATATTACCGAATACAACACTGTTGTTAACATAAGTTTAGAAGAAAACACTGTATTTAAAAGTATCTTATGCGCATATCATAATTTATCATACTTATAATCTTCATAATATTTTATAGAACTTTTTATTTGTGAAACTATGATACCAACAAAAGATATTTGAAAGAGTTTAAAGTTTTAGTCAAATGAGTTACAATTTTAGTATTTTATAGCTGCAAGTTTACATACATCATGCATGTAAACTTTATATATTATTTAACTTTATATTTTATTTATTGAAGTAGAACTCATTCATAGTTTAAAGTATTTAGACAATTTTATTGTCTTTTTATCATAATATTAATGAAATTAAGAAAAGAAATATAAATTAACGTTCAAAAATGCGATGTGACATGTTGACGTCACAAACATTAGCTTACAGTTATTGTATAAATTCAAACGCATTTTGTATAATATATTGCACAATCCGGTCTTATTTTGTAAGTCGTTTAACGCGACTATAAATTTTCTTTTAATTAACTTAAAAAAGCATAAAAAAGAATTTTCTTAGCTTTATTGAAGCTTTCAATATGAAACTAAGTTATCGCACAAACATCAGTTTGCAGTTGTTGTGTATATTTATTGAAATGGAATAAAAACTAATAGGGTTTAACTTTTCAGCTGTTAAATTTGTAAGTTGTTTGAAACTAGTAAAAATTTTTTTTCTAATATTAGGTTTAAGCGAAAAATTATCAATTTGGAACTTTACTTAATTTGTGATACTTTTTCATTTAAAAATTAATTCAGATTCAAAACTTAAGTTTTGTTCGTTTGTTTTCAAGAAAAAAAAAATTAACTTTTTTTAAATATTGTCTTAACTTTATATTTAGAATTATCGTTTAATTATTTGTCTTAATTGTCAATAATAAGTTTTTTTCCTATATAAATTAAATTTGAGCTGTTAATATCAGTTTTATACGTACTCAATAAGCTTAAGTAATATGTAATATGTTGCTGTTCTCATTTACAGTTTAGAACTAAATTTTTTGTTAAGATTATTTTTAAGCTTTTTAATAAGTCAACTAAAGTGTAAACAAGTTTTTGCTTTTCTCACTGGTGTATACTACTTTTAATGATTTTAAGTTTAATAAAAGTCATACGTTCGATATTTTTTTATTAACTTTACCATAATTGTTGTTAACAATTTTGTTATACCTTACGCTTATGTTAAGTAAATCACTCAGTATTAGTACATTTAGTATAAAATGAAAATTATCCAATTAACCATTTTCAGCCTATTTTAACGATATTTAGGTTTATTTGTTTAACTGTAAGTGGACTTCAGTACTTTCATTCAATAAAAAAGCTATAAAAAGTACATTTGACGTTATTTTTATTTGACATGAGTTAAACTTTTCTAATGTAAATGTTTAAAGTATTCAATTACTTAATAAAAGTTGTCAAATGACGTATACCATTTTTATACATTAAGTTATCTCTCACCTAAAATTGTTTAAATACTATTATTTAAAACTGTTTAATACACAAATACTCTAACAAACTTATAAAATGTCAAAGTCAAATAATAGAAAACAAGTAGAAAAAATATGTTAAGCTATAATTAAATATAGATTGAAGTAAAACTAATATAGAAATATACTTCTGAATCACATTTAATAGAAAACAAATTTACAAAAAAAAATTATTCAATTCGACAAAAATTCTACAAAATCCGAACTTTTTAGTATTAACTTAAAAGTTAACAAATGAAAAACATCAGCTTCATACATAAAGTAAAAATATAGTGGAGTATTTTCTTATTTTACTTTAAATGCCAATCGCTTAAAACGTGCTATACATATATTAACATCATGCACCTAATAATATAATTCGTATAACAAAATAGTTTATGTTTATAATTATTACTGTCGCAATAAACTGGTTGCTTATGGTTAAGAGGAGTATATAGGGTTTAAAAGACATTTTAGATAAATATAAAAGACTTATTTTTTCACACGTGCATGATACTATCTAATACTTATTTCGGGTATTGTTAAGAAAGTTGAGATGTTTCGAGCTATTAATAATAAATAACGAACTTTTCGCACGACTAGAAACAACAAAACTTAAAACAACCTACCCTCAGTAAAGTCCAGTATAAAAATAAATACAAATATAGTTTTTTTGTCAAATCAATGTAATCTTTAATAATAAATGTTCTTCTTTTATTATCAGTTGTATTTGTTAGAACTAGTCAATAATTGTTGCAGAGAAGCAACCGTACGTGGGTTAAGTTCAAAATAACTCTAATTTGATGTTTTTGTTCAAAAAAAGGTGTTAATTAAGCTTTTAAGTTATTTATGTTCTGAAACTACCTTTAATTGATTTTTAGTTTATGATTTTGACTAAGTTTTTTTTCAACCACTGCATCATTTTCCTCAAACTGAATTTTTCTTAAACTAGTATTTTAGAAGTGTAGTAGCATCTAAAAAAACAATTAATATAAGTATTCAATTTGTTTTTTAATAAGTAATCTAGTAATGACTATATATGTTTGATCTGATGAAAACAAGATGTATTAAGATCGTGTCGTACGACTGTAACTATTTGTTTGATAGAAGACTGTTTTTCAAATTACCTTACAATAGTGACAAAATAATAATTATTTGATCTTAAGCACGTGTTGCTAAAATTATATAACTACAAAAGTAACGTTTCTAAATTACTTAATTTAAGTAAGAATAATCAAATTGTATTAAAATTCTTAGAAAGTATTAATGCGTGTCTGATTGAAACATTAATGACACGTTAAAAACTAAATTATTGTATGAACATAAATGTTTCTGATGTTTTTATTATATTATACTGAACTGGTAAATATGATATTTGTAGGCTTATACAGTAACTTTTTATTGTGCTTTTTTAATTTTTATTCATATTTAATGTATATATGACATCTTATTTATCTGATTTAACTATGTATTATTAAAATCAGAAACGTTTTAAAAACATGATATGCAATAATTGATTTAAAGACAAAAGTAATATTCTGTAAACATTATAGTTTTAGTAACTTTCTTAAGTTTTATTATAATTTGGAGAGTGAAGTAACAAAACAAATATTTGGTTAAACAAGAAATTAACTATAAACGCATAAAAGCTAAAAACTTTAACATTTATTGTAAAAGTATTAGTTTTAAAATTTAAATATTTTTAAAGATAGTTCAATTCAACACGGCTTTTGAAATTTAAATACTTAAGAAGTTTGTTTCAAATTATAATACTTTGTTATAGAACTTTTTTGTCCTAATTTTAATTTTTGTATTGGTACTTAAACAACTGAATGATATAAATATTACCCTTAATTACATTACTTAATTTCACTTACTTTGAAAGTTTTTAGAGTAAAAAATATGTGTTTTTGTTTGATTTAAGGAATTATTTTAAACTTTTCTAAAGCGTTTTAATGACTAATTTTCTTTTGCTAACTTCCCTTAAGTTTAAAAGTAAAAATTTAAATTATAATTGGTACTCGTTCAGTTTTAGTTATTTATATTTATAGTTGATATAAGAATATATATTATCAACTATATTTTTAGATATATATAAACATTGATATAAGAATTTCTAAGGAACGTTTTTTACAATTTGTTAGCGTTATTTATTTGTAATGTATATAACCACACGACGATCAATAAAAGCATCCAAGACATTATCTACGAATAAGTTTTAGTACAATACTGATATTAATTAAGTTATCAAAATTAAACATTATTGAATATTTTAATTATATAAAAAGTAAGTAAAGAAACTTTTTATCAATATTGCAACTAATTTGCTTTAATTTAGATGAAAGCTTAATACTGTATAGATTAAACAGAATGCGATGATACAAAAATTTATTAAAAATTTATCACATAGTAATAATGAAACCTTTGTTAAATTTAAAGCCACTTCTCGTAATTCTTTATGTTAAGTATCAAGTTTTGTTAAGAGTAACTAGGAAATCGATTTTAAAAAGAAAACAGTTTTTAAAGTATACAAAACGTCAAAATTAAAATATATAACAAGAGTATAAACTATCGGCCATCTGGTGAGTAGAACTTAAATTGATTAACAGTTGTGTTTACTACTTGAAAACATAATTTTATTGTTTTAAAATGGGTCAATTTTATTATTTGCTTTATAATAATCAACTCGTTGGTATCAAAACACAAATACATCGAATATAAGCATTAATACAGTTTTGTTTATCTATACTTAGATAGCGTTAGTTGGTTAATTTGTTTTTAGAAGGTATTTAAAAAAAAAAGGATTTATATTTAAGATTACTTTAATGTATTAAAACATTGTTGTAGTATCTGTATTGCTTGAACAGTATATTCAAGTTTATGGCAACTTAAAAAAATCATGTTTTAAATGTTTAAATATTATATTGCAAAAATTTTAATTTTCAAGCTACAACTATGTATGTAAACAAAACTATTCTTTTATTATATTTTTGGTATCACTACTTTATAACCTATTCCGAATCTGGTATTAACCAAAACTTTTCATGACTTACAAAATAACTCAAGTAAGTCTTCTGTGTATACTAAAGTGTTATGACTAGCTACAAACTTTCAATTAATATAAATGAAAACAGTTATAGGTATAATAGATATATGATGTGTATATTAAGCTTTTGATGTGTTTTGAACGAATTTAATGTAGTAAATTTTACTTAAATAACTTACAACTTTAGTTTTATTTTACTTTTAGTCAGTTGCAAAATAGTTATAATGGTTTAAATTTAAATTTCGACTATAAATTAAACTTAATTAATAAAGTTTCTATTACTACACCTAAGTGAAATATTTTTTTCGGGAAGCAAAACACGAAATATTTTTTATTTCAAAGTAAAATAATCTTATTTATCTTATTTAGCTTCAAACGATTTTTAAATTTATTAAGAAATTTACATACTGATGAAGTTGAATTCAAATAATTGTTGATAAATATAAGTGTTCACGAAAAATTAAGTATTAAAATTGGCCATATGTTTTAAGTATATTTATTAGTTATAATTAGTTTGTTGTTCAAAACAGCTTTAATAACATATTATCTTGATTTACCACAAAATTTTTCATTTTATTATGAGTATTAAAAAATGCAAAACAAATGTCTAATTAAAACTAAAAACGTCTTAGTTGGTAACATGAAAATTATTTTAGCTTAATGGACTTAGTAGTATTTTCATAATAATTTATTTTTTTTATCAATAAATAGTTTTCGTGGTCTCATAATTAGTAAAAAGTTGATAGTTAATTTTTTAAGCATGTAAAAGTTAATTGTATTTACGGCATATCTTCTTAAGTTAAACTAGAATATATTAATCTACTCGGCATGTAACTGTATTTTTTACTGATCAATTAACTCTTCATAGTAAAAATAGTTTAATGGCATTAACTAATATACATTAAACTGTTATTAATTATTAAAAATGTATATAAGACTTTGCATAAATTAAATTTTAAGAATTGAAGTTCTCTTTAAACAAAAAGTAATTACTTTTAATAAAGCTTATTTTTATAACTTTAACGTTGTCAGCGATTGTTTAAAACTTTAAAATACTTAATTATTTTATAATTATTTATGTGTATTAGGTTACTATCCAAATCGTTAATAATACATTTTATTTTTTTCATCCTAAAACTCTTTAAAGAATGTTTGGTTATAAATCGTCTAAAATGTTTTTATATATACGTCAAAAACTATCATACTTTCTAATTTATATTTTAGTATTTACTGATATATAAAGCGAAAACCTATAACATAAAGTTTTAATACAGTGTTTATTAAATACTTTTATAACTGTATAGCAACTGTATTATTTAAAAGCAATAATACCTTAAAATTGCTTTAGTTAGTTTGATTTTAAATGTATGTGTTTGATAAAAGAGATCAATAATATGCTTAAACTATTGAGAAAAAACTGTTAATAAGCGTTCTGAATTACATAATTGTTAGGATGACAATTTATTAATAAATATTATGTCTTTTGGTTATAAAGAGACTTTAATTCGTTTGCGCTAAAGAAAAGGTTATGATAAAATGTAACTTTTGTTATTGATAGTTGAAACAAGTACTTTAAACTTCTTGTTTTCAAAATACTAATGTCAAAACTACTTTAATGTAAAAAGATATATAACTGTTTTAATTTTCAAAATCTAAAGTAAGTGATATTGAAGGTATGTATATAAAATAATTTAAGTAATATTATACATTGTAAACAATATTTATTTTTAGGTTACTTAAGTATTTAAGTAATTTTACTAGTAATAAAACTTTTAAAGAAGCTGTAAGAAGTAAACTAATTATACGTTATTGTGAAATCAACAAAAAACATCGGCGAAAGTCAGCAAAGCAGAAGCCTGGACTTTCGTTTGCCGTGAGACAAGCTCAAGTTTAACAAAAGGTGAAAATATAACAGAGACTTTTAGTTTTAAATTTTTGAAACAATTACACACTGAGCATAGTTTTTTAATGAATAGTTTTATCTTTGTAAATTAAGTAATTAGTACTCTCGTTTCCGACTGAAAAATATTATTTTAGTGCTTCTAAAATAAATTTTGATCAAACTTAATAACATTTATACGTATTTATGCCTTCAGTTTTATTATAATTTTATGTTATCTATTGTTATTAAAAGTAGTTTTAATCCTATCAGATATATTATGTTAGTTATATTTTCTGAATTAAATTAATGTTTGTAATACTCACTTGAATTAGTAAAAATGAACTATTTAAATTCGCATTGTACGACTTAAAATATTTGCTCAGAACATGAAGCTATTTTAATTTGTGACAGAATTAATAATGAAAAATTAATAAATTGATTTTTGTTGGAAAACAATAACGAGATCACTAAAAATCTAAATAATTTTCAATTTTTAACTGAGGTTGAAAAATTTAGAAACATTCTTAAAAAATTCTCAAATGTTTCAATAAAATAGAAGGAAATTGATTTATTGCATATATCAAGATTAAAAAAAAAGTAGCTCTGCATATAACATTTATTTATCTAAAAAAATTATTTGAGGCACACAATAAATAACATTTTGTTTTTATTGTTTATTCGACTTACGAACACGATGCTGATTTTTATATATTGTTACCTAGTAAAATAAATATTTAGTCTATTTTAGACGGCGCTTGTGATGATGTCGTTAAGTTACGTAATGTAATTAAATTAGAAGATAAATGTTTTGTAATTAAATATAAACGTACAGAACTCCATTCAAAATACTAAGCTTTAATTTATTATGTTTTTGCATTATGAAAATATAAAAACAAGGTAGTATATTTCCTAAGCATTTCTCATTTAAAAGAATTAAAATAATAATACTGTTAAGAATACTGTTATTTGAACTAATACAATCAAGTTAAAAAAAAGTATGGTCACAAACTAAAGTTAAACAAGCAAATTATATTTTCTTCGCTCGTTGAAAAAGTTGTTATACAAAATTAAGTAATGTTCTGTACAACTGATATTACCATCGCAAAAAAAGTTGTTAAAAAAATGTGAGCTTAAATTTTACATACAAGTATGTTGAAAAACTTTATACCACTAAATATAGCATAAGTTATTTAAAATGTTATTTACATTGAAATGTTTTAAAAATCCTAAAAGGTTTTGTTAGAAAGATTGTTTTAGTTAGTATTTTGTACTAAAAAACTATGATTTTTTATTACCAAACGTAATCATAATTTTTAAAAACTAAAACATTGTTTCAGTTTTCAATCTAATATAAAATGAGTAATGTTGAGCTGTATATAACTGCCCTTTAAAATTTCTAAAATAATTTCTTATTATAAAACAAGTTTGCAAATACTTAACTTATGTATATTCTTCGTGTTTATTTATATATTAAATTGTATAAAAACTTTATCTTTTTATATTGCAACGTCATTAAACCCGAGAAATAATATGAGAGAATGTATTTTTAAAACTTAAACCATCTATTGTTTTAGCGCTTGTTAATTTTAAAAGTTTTGTTTTTTCTAATGTCAATCTAGAAAATTTTAAAAATTACTTTTTTATCATTACAAATTATTTTTTTAATTTTTTTTATTTATTGTGATTATAAAATCATTAGAATGCATATAATTAGTGTTTAAATAACGTGTTTTAAGGAAAAAACTGTTTTTAACAGACTTTTAGTCAATAATTAACTTTAGAAAAATCAACATTATTAATTTTTAATAGTTATCGGTAAACATTAATAAAATTAGTATATTAAAAGTTAAGTAACTGAAACATACTTTTTTAGTTTAATTTTTTTAAAGCTAAATTAATTTTAAATATAAACAAAACTTTTAAGGCAGTTAATATATCTTAAATGATTTGTTTTTTTTGTTTTGCACTTAATGTCGTTAAAGGCTCTATTTTTTTTGTCGAATGTAAACTTATTGTAGTCAAGCATTACCTCGTATTTTATATACAAATGTTAAAAGAAAAAAATGTTTAGAAAAAAAAAGCAAGCTAAACAGTGTTGTTTAAAGGAAAATTAAAATTTGTGTGATTGATTAGTTTAAATTATTTTTAAACTGTTATTTGTTTTGCTATAGATGTTTTAAGCGTAGTAATTTGCAAGCAACTTTGTTACTAACTTAAAATATTATCAAGTTTATTACATATGTTTACTGCTAACTGTTATTGATTAACACTGTTAAGAATTAATAAAACAATTGCTGAAACAAAACAGATAAAACTTTTTAAAAAAATATATAGCTACAAAAAACTTTTTTTTTTCAAGTATAAAGAAAACATAAAATTATTTTAGTATAGTTAAACCCTTTATTGGCTATCTTGTAATAATTAATTGTGAATTATGATATCAAAAATAAACAAAAGTCAGAAATACTTTAGAGATTTCTTAAACATAGCAAAATATTAAATAAAATGATACGAACAGTGATAGATGCAAAAAATTTTACATGTGTAAATTTTAATTACAAAAAATTTTATAGTAAATAATTTAATTACAAATACTTTAGTTTTACAGTTTGAGTTGCAAAAAATTCTAGTTTGGTGAAAGTTTTAATTGCATAAGTTGTTTACGTTAAAAGTTATAATTGTAAATGTTTACGTTACAATAAGTAAAAAAATATAACTACTAAAAGTTTTACTTGAAAAAAGTTTAATCGTAAAATTTAATTGAAAAAATCTTCAATTATAAAAGTTTTACTTAAAAAAATTAAAAAAAAATATTTTAGTTGTAAAAGATTTAATTCGGAAAGTTATACTAAAAAAAAATTAATAAGAAAATCTTTTGTTGCAATAAGTTTTTTGTTACAAAAAAATTAATTCGTAGAAGTTTTAATTGCTAGAATTATTAATCATATAAAATTTTTCAAGTAAAATTGTTCGCCATTAAAATTGTAAATTACGCATCGCAGAATATTTAAGTTTGAAAAAAGTTTTTATATAAAATTTGCAGTCGTCATCATTTTCTTCAAATTTTTAAATAAAATGTATAAAATAACTATATATAACAATACTTGATAATTATAAATGTTATATAAATTTATTAATAAGATACAAAAAATTATTACTTGTTTTCTCATTTATTTTCCTTTAAGTAGTTTAGAATACAGAATCGTTAAGTTTAGTCTTTTAAATTTAAATTGGATGTTTAATTATTGTTTATTACTTGATTAAAAAACAGGTGTATCCAATTTCTCTATTATATAACTGATATTTTAAATAAGTTGTAGTAGTTTAAACTATAATTCTCATCGTCAAAACCATATAGTAAGTTGTTACACGTTGCATTTTTAATTTTTCATATTGAGAAAAAAAAAGTTAACAGACTGATTGCTTGCAATTATGAGTATGCATTACTTTATGATTAAAATATAAATACTTGCTATTTACATAACTTCAAAAGTAAAACACTTTATTTTATTCTTATTATTTTTCGTTATACAAAAATATCCTTAATACTGTTAAATACTGTTACATATATAAAAAAAAGTATGGTTAAAAAAAAGTTGAACAAGCAGATTATGTTTTCTATGCTAGTTGAAAAAAATTGTTATACAAAATTAAGTAATGTTCTGTCAATCCGATATTAGCATTGCATAAATAGTTGTTAAAAAAAGTTAAGCATAAATTTTACATATAAGTATGTGGTAAAACTTAAAAACACTAAATAAAGCTTTAAATATTTAAAACGTAAAAGTTTAGATTAGTTTTTATTTGTAATATTTAAAAAATCTGTAAAGGTTTTGTTATAAAGATTGATTTACTTATGATTTTATACTATAAATCTATTATTTTTTATAACCAAACATTATCATATTTTTAAAAACTAACACATTGTTTGAGTTTTTAATCTGATATAAAATGAGTAATGTTGAGCTGTGTAGAACTGCCCTTTAAAATTTATAAAATATTTTATTAATATAAAACAAGTATGAAATAACTTAACTTATGCATATTTATACATTAACTTGTAAAGAAACTTTATCTTTTTACACTTAAACGTCACTAAAAAGGAGAAATAAAATGAGAGAATATATTTTTCAAAACTAAACCGTATATCGTTTTAGTGCTTGTAAGTTTTAAAATGTTTCATCTTTCTAGTGGCAATTTAGTAAACTCTAAAAATATCGTTTATCTTAAATGTTAAAATTTTTTTTTTTTTAGTTTTATTGTGCTTTAAAAATGACAAGAATTCAGTAATTTGTGTTTAAATAACTTTTTTTAAGTGTCAAAGTTATTTAACGAATTGGTAATCAATAGCAAACTCAATATAATAAACATTACTAATTTTTAATCGTTAATCGTAAACATTGAAAAAAATCTTATTTATTAAACAAATTCAATAACTGCAACAAATTTATTCAGTGAAATTTCTTTTAAGCTTAATTAAGGTTATTTATAATCAAAACTTTACAGGCTGTAACCTTTTCTAAATAGTTAATTTTGTTTGTTTTGCACTTAATGTTGTTAAATGTTCTAATTTTTTTTGTCGAATGTAAACTATTATAGTCAAGCATTGCCTCGTATTTAATATAAAAATGTTTAAAGAAAAAAAAATTTAAAGCAAGATAAACATTCTTGTTTAAAAAAGTTAAAAGTTCTATAATTGATTATTTTTAATAAGTGTTAAACTGTTTTTTATTTTCCTATACTATTTTAAAGCGTCGCAATTTGAAAATAAACTATGTTACTGACTTATAATATTAATAAGATTATTAAAAGTGTATACTGCTAACTGTTTTTGATTAACATTGTTAAGAATTAATAGAACAATTGCTAAAACAAAACAGATATGACTTTTAATAGAAATACATTTCTAAATATATATTTTTTTTTTAATATAAAGAAAACAAAAATTTTATAATATTATTAATAATTATAATTTTTTTATACATTTAATAATAAGTTACAAAAAATTATTACTTGTTTTCTCATTTATTTTCCCTTAAGTAGTTTAGTTTTCAGAAATGTTAAGGTTTAGTCTTTTAAATTCAAATTGGATGTTTAATTATTGTTTATTACTTAGTTAAAAAACAAGCGTATCCAATTTCATTATTACATAACTAATATTTTAAATAAGTTGTAATAGTTTGAACTAAAATTCTCATCGTCAAAACCCAAAGTAAGTTGTTACACGTTGCATTTTCATTTTTCATTTTGAGAAAAGAATTTGTTAACAGATTGATTACTTGAAATTACGAGTATGCATTACTCTATAATTAAAATATAAAGACTTATTGCATACATAATTTTAAAAATAAAATACATGAATTTATTTTTAATTGTTTCTTTATAAAAAAATATCCTTGTAACTGTTAAATACTGTTACTTATATCAATATAATAAGTAAAAAAAAATATGGTTAAAAAAAAGTTGAACAAGCAGATAATGTTTTCTAAGCCAGTTGAAAAAATTGTTATACAAAATAAAGTAATGTGCTGTACATTCGATATTAGCATTGCAAAAATAGTTGTTAAAAAATTTAAGCATAAATTTTACATATAAGTATGTGGTAAAACTTAAAAACACTAAATATAGCTTTAGTTATTTAAAACGTAAAAATTTAGATTAATTTTTATTTGTAATATTTAAATAATCCTTAAAGGTTCTTTTATGAAGATTGATTTACTTATTATTTTATACTATAAAACTAAGATTTTTTATTACCAAACATTATCATAATTTTTAAAAACTAAAACATTGTTTGAAAATGAGTAATGTTGAGCTGTGTAGAACAGCCCTTTAAAATTTATAAAACATTATATTAATGTAAAACAAGTATGCAATACTAACTTATGTATATTTATATATTAACTTGTGTAGAAACTATATTTATATTTAAACGTCACTAAAAAAGAGAAATAAATGAGAGAGTATGTTTTTCAAAACTAAACCATTTATCGTTTTAGCGCTTGTAAGTTTTAAAAAATTTCATCTTTCTAGCGTAAATTTAGTAAATTCTAAAAA
The DNA here is from genome assembly GCF_965202585.1 of Thalia democratica. Taxonomy (NCBI): domain Eukaryota; kingdom Metazoa; phylum Chordata; class Thaliacea; order Salpida; family Salpidae; genus Thalia; species Thalia democratica. The sequence continues at coordinate 83,662,551 of NC_139167.1, forward strand.
TATACTTTTTTAGATAATAAAAATATTTTTTTCAGTTTTATTGTGCCTAAAAAATGATAAGAATTCAAATAACTAGTGTTTAATTATCTTGTTTCAAGTGTAAAAAATTTTTTTACATACTGGTAATCAATAGAAAACTTAATATAATAAACATTATTATATTTTAATCGTTAATCGTATACATTTATATAATTCTTTTTTGTTAATAAAATTCAATAACTGCAACAAATTTATTCAGTGAAATTTCTTTTAAGCTATATTATTGTTAACTATAACCATAACTTTACAGACTGTAATATTTTTTAAATAGTCAATTATGTTTGTTTTGCACTTAATATTGTATAAGATTCTATTTTTTTTGTCTAATGTAAACTTATTATAGTAATGTGAACTATATTATATTACAAGCATTACCTCGTATTTTATATATAAATGTGAAAAGAAAAAAAAAATTTAAAGGAAGCTAAACATTAATGTTAAAAAAAAAAATTAAAAGTTGTATGATTGATTATTTTTAAAAAAAGTTAAACTGTTATTTATTTTGCTTTACATATTTAAAGCGTAGCAATTTCAAAATGACTTTGTTACTGACTTATAATATTAATAAGTTTGTTAAAAATGTATACTGCTAACTGTTATTAATTAACATTGTTAACAATCAATAGAACAATTGCTAAAACAAAACAGATATGACTTTTAATAGAACTACATTGCTAATTTTTTTTTTCAATTATAAAGAAAACATAAAATTTTATAATATTATTGACGATAATAAATTTTATAATTTATTAATAAGTTACAAAACATCATTACTTGTTTTCTCATTTATTTTCCCTTAAGTAGTTTAATTTTCAAAAATGTTAAGGTTTAGTCTTTTAAATTTAAATTGGATGTTTTATTATTGTTTATTACTTAGTTAAAAACAAGTGTATCTAATTTCTCAATTATATAACTGATATTTTAAATAAGTTGTGATGGTTTGAATTAAAAGTCTTATCGCAAAAACCCAATAGTAAGTTGTTAAACGTTGCATTTTTAATTTTTCATCTTGAGAAAAAAAAAATGTTAACAGACTGATTGCTTGCAATTATGAGTATGCATCAATTTATAATTAAAATACAAATACTTATTATTTACATAAATTTAAAAGTAATCCACTTTAATTTATTCTTATTTTTTTCATTATACAAAAATATCCTTAATACTATTAAATACTGTTACTTATATCAATATAATAAGTAAAAAAAAATACGGTTATAAAAAAAGTTGAACAAGCAAATTATGTTTTCTATGCTAGTTGAAAAAATTGTTATACAAAATTAAGTAAGTTTCTGTACATCCGATATAGCATTGCATAAAAAGTTGTTTAAAAAATTTAAGCATAAATTTTACATACAAGTATGTGGTAAAACTTAAAAACACTAAATATAGCTTTAGTTATTTAAAACGTAAAAATTTAGATTAGTTTTTATTTGAAATATTTTAAAAAATCCTTAAATGTTTTGTTAGAAAGATTGATTTACTTAGTATTTTATACTATAAAACTTAAAGTATAATATTTTTTTTACCAAACGTTATCATATTTTTAAAAACTAAAACATTGCTTGAGTTTTTAATCTGTTATAAAATGAGTAATATTAAGCTGTGTAGAACTGCCCTTCAAAACTTATAAAATATTTTATTAATTTAAAACAAGTATGCAATAAATTAACTTATGTATATTTATATATTAACTTGTATAGAAACTCTATCTCTTTACATTTAAACGTCACTAAAAAAAGAGATATAAAATGAGAGAATATATTTTTCAAAACTAAACCATTTATCGTTTTAGCGCTCGTAAGTTTTAAAACGTTTCATCTTTCTAGTGTCAATTTAGTAAAATCTAAAAATATATATTTTCTTAAATTTTAAGACTATTTTTTTTTAGTTTTATTGAGCTTAATAAATTATAAGAATTTAAATAATTAGTGTTTAATTAACAAGTTTTAAGTGTAAAATTTTTTTAACAAGTTTGTAATCAATAGAAAACTTAATATAATAAACATTATTGATTTTCAATCGTTAATCGTATAAAATAATAATATTCTTATTTGTTCAAAAAAATCTATAACTTCGACAAATTTATTCAGTGAAATTTAATTTAAGCTAAATTAATGTTAATTATAATTAAAACTTTAGAGACTGTAATATTATTTAAAAAGTTAATTTTGTTTGTTTTGCACTTAATGTCGTTAAAGATTCTAATTTTTTTTGTCTAATGTAAACTTATTGTAGTCAAGCGTTACCTCGTACTTTATATATAAATGTAAAATAAAAAAAAATCTAAAAGCAAGCTAAACATTGTTGTTTAAAGAAAAACTAAAAGTTGTATGAATGATTAGTTTAATAACTGTTAAACTGTTATTAATTTTATTATACATATTTAAAGCGTAGCAAATTAAAAATAACTTTTTACTCTGACTCATAATATAAATAAGTTTTTTTAATAATGTATACTGCTAACTGTTATTGATTAACATTGTTAAGAATCAATAGAACAATTGCTAAAACAAAATAGATACGACTTATAATAGAAATACATTGCTAAAATTTTTTTTTTCAATTATATTGAAAACATAAAATTTTATAATATTATTGAATATTGTAAATTTTATATACATTTATTAATAAGTTACAAAAAATTATTACTTGTTTTCTCATTTATTTTCTCTTAAGAAGTTTAGTTTACAGTAATACTAAGGTTTAGTCTTTTAAATTTAAATTGGATGTTTTATTATTGTTTATTACTTATTTAAAAAACAAGTGTATCCAATTTCTCTGTTATATAACTGATATTTTAAATAAGTTGTAGTAGTTTGAATTAAAATTCTCATCGCCAAAACCCAACAGTAAATTGTTAAACAATGCATTTTTAATTTTTCATATTGAGAAAAAAATTGTTAACAGATGGATTGCTTGCAATAATGAGTATGCATCACTTTATAATCAAAATATAAATACTTATTATTTACGTAACTTCAAAATTAAAACACTTTTATTTATTCTTTTTATTTGCTTTATACAAAAATATACTTAATACTATTAAATACTGTTACTTATATCAATATAATAAGTAAAAAAAAAAGTATGGTTAATAAAAATTTAAACAAGCAAATTATGTTTTCTATGCTAGTTGAAAAAATTTGTATACAAAATTAAGTAATGTTATGTACATCCGATATTAGCATTGCATAAATAGTTATTAAAAAAATTTAAGCATAAATTTTACATATAAGTATGTGGTAAAACTTAAAAACACTAAATATAGCTTTAGTTATTTAAAACGTTAAAATTTAGATTAGTTTTTATTTGAAACATTTTAAAAAATCCTTAAATGTTTTGTTAGAAAGATTAATTTATTTAGTATCTTATACTATAAAACTATGATTTTTTATTACCATAATAACATAATTTTTAAAAACTAAAACATTGTTTGAGTTTTTATTCTAATATAAAATGAGTAATGTTGAGCTGTGAAGAACAGCCCTTTGAAATTTGAAAAACATTTTATTAATATAAAACAAGTATGTAATAACTTAACTTATGTATATTTATATATTAACTAGAATAGAAACTCTATCTTTTTCTATTTAAACGTCACTAAAAAAGAGAAATAAAATGAGAGAATATATTTTTCAAAACTAAAGCATTTATCATTTTAGCGCTTGTAAGTTTTTAAAAGTTTTAGCTTTCTAATGCCAATTTGTTAAAATCTAAAAACATATTTTTTCTTAAATTTTGAAACTATTTCTTTAGTTTTTTTGAGCTTAATAAATTATAAGAATTTAAATAACTAATGTTTAATTAACTAGTTTTAAGTGTAAAATTTTTTTAACAAGTTGGTTATCAATAGAAAACTAAATATAATAAATACTATTAATTTTCAATCGTTAATCGTATAAAAAAATAATACTCTTATTTGTTCAAAAAAATCTTTAACTTCAAAAATTTATTCATTAAATTTAATTTAAGCTAAATTTATGTTAATTATAATTAAAACTTTAAAGACTGTAATATTGTTTAAAAAGTTAATTTTGTTTGTTTTGCACTTAATATCGTTAAAGGTTCTAATTTTTTTTGTCGAATGTAAACTTATTATAGTCAAGCATTACCTCGTATTTTATATATAAATGTAAAAAGAAAAAAAAATCTAAAAGCAAGCTAAACATTGTTGTTTAAAGAAAAACTAAAATTTGTATGAATGATTAGTTTAATAACTGTTAAACTGTTATTTATTTTATTATACATATTTAAAGCGTAGCAATTTAAAAATAACTTTTTACTCTGACTCATAGTATAAATAAGTTTTTTCATAATGTATACTGCTAACTGTTATTGATTAACATTGTTAAGAATCAATAGAACAATTGCTAAAACAAAACAGTTACGACTTTTAATAGAAATACATTGCTATTTTTTTTTTTAATTATAATGAAATTATAAAATTTTTTAATATTATTGACTATTATAAATATTTTATACATTTAATAATAAGTTACAAAAAATTGTTACTTGTTTTCTCATTTATTTTCCCTTATTTAGTTTAGTTTTCAGAAATGTTTAGTTTTAGTCTTTTAAATTTTAATAGGATGTTTAATTATTGCTTATTACTTATTTAAAAAACAAGTGTTTCTAATTTCTCTATTATATACTGATATTTTAAATAGGTTTTAGTAGTTTAAACTAAAATTCTCATCTTCAAAACCCAATAGTAAGTTGTTACACGTTGCATTTTTGATTTTTCATCTTAAGAAAAAAATTGTTAACAGACTGATTGCTTGCAATTATGAGTATGCATTACTATATAATTAAAATACAAACACTCATTATTTATATAAATTCAAAAGTAAAACACTTTAATCTATTCTTATTTTTTTCTTTATACAAAAATATCCTTAATACTGTTAAATACTGTTACTTGTATCAATATAATAAGTGAAAAAAAGGATGGTTAAATAAAAAAGTTGAACAAGCAGATTATGTTTTCTATGCTAGTTGAAAAAATTGTTATACAAAATAAAATAATGTGCTGTACATCCGATATTAGCATTGCTTAAATAGTTGTTAAAAAATTTTAAGCATAAATTTTACATATAAGTATTTGGTAAAACTTAAAAACACTAAATATAGCTTTAGTTATTTAAAACATAAACATTTAGATTAATTTTTATTTGAAATATTTCAAAAATCCTCAAATGTTTTGTTAGAAAGATTGATTAACTTAGTATCTTATACTATAAAACTATGATTTTTTATTACCAAACGTTATTATGTTTTTAAAAATTAAAACATTGTTTGAGTTTTTAATCTGATATAAAATGAGTAATGTTGAGCTAAGTAGAAAAGCCCTTTAAAATTTATAAAACATTTTATTAATATAAAACAAGTATGCTATAACTTAACTATATGTATATTTATATATTAACTTGAATAGAAACTCTATCTTTTTATAATTAAACGTCACTAAAGAGAGAAATAAATGAGAGAGTATGTTTTTCAAAACTAAACCATTTATCGTTTTAGCGCTTGTAAGTTTTTAAAAATTTCATCTTTCTAGCGTAAATTTAGTAAAATCTAAAAATATACTTTTCTAAATATTAAAAATATATTTTGTCAGTTTTATTGTGGTTAAATAATGATAAGAATTCAAATAACTAGTGTTTAAATAACTTGTTTTAAGTGTAAAAGTTTGTTTAACAAATTGGTAATCAATAGAAAACAAAATATAATAAACATTATTAATTTTCAATCGTTAATTTGTAACATTAATAAAATTCTTATTTATTAAAGAAATTCAATGACTGCAACAATTTTATTAAGTGAAAGTTCTTTTAAGCTATATTATTGTTAACTATAACCATAACTTTACAGACTGTAATATTTTTTAATAGTCAATTTTGTTTGTTTTGCACTTAATATTGTATAAGATTCTTTTTTTTTTGTCTAATGTAAACTTATTATAGTCAAGCATTATCTCGTATTTAATATATAAATGTGAAAAAAAAAAAATTTAAAAGCAAGCTAAACATTATTGTTTAAAAAAAAATTAAAAGTTGTATGATTTGTTATTTTTAAAAATTGTAAAACTGTTATTTATTTTGCTTTACATATTTAAAGCGTAGCAATTTGAAAATGACTTTGTTACTGACTTATAATATTAATAAGTTTGTTAAAAATGTATACTGCTAACTGTTATTAATTTACATTGTTAAGAATCAATAGAACAATTGCTAAAACAAAACAGATACGACTTTTATAAGAATTACATTGCTAAATTTTTTTTTTCAACTATAAAGAAAACATAAAATTTTAAAATGTTATGGACGATAAAAAATTTTATATTTTATTAATAAGTTACAAAACATTATTACTTGTTTTCTCATTTATTTTCCCTTAAGTAGTTTAGTTTTCAAAAATGTTAAGGTTTAGTCTTTTAAATTTAAATTGGATGTTTAATTATTGTTTATTACTTAGTTAAAAACAAGTATATCCAATTTCTCTATTATATAAATGATATTTTAAATAAGTTGTGATAGTTTGAATTAAAATTCTCATCGCCAAAACCGAATAGTAAGTTGTTAAACGTTTCATTTTTAATTTTTCATATTGAGAAAAAAAAATGTTAACAGACTGATTGCTTGCAATTATGAGTATGCATCAATTTATAATTAAAATACAAATACTTATTATTTACATAATTTTAAAAGTAATCCACTTTAATTTATTCTTATTTTTTTCTTTATAGAAAATTATCCTTAATACTGTTAATACTGTTACTTATATCAATATAATAATTAAAAAAAAGTAAGGTTAAAAAAAAAGTTAAACAAGCAGATTATGTTTTCTATGCTAGTTGAAAAAATTGTTATACAAAATTAAGTGAGTTTCTGTACATCCAATAAAAGCATTGCATAAAAAGTTGTTTAAAAAATTTAAGCATAAATTTTACATATAAGTATGTGGTGAAACTTGGAAACACTAAATATAGCTTTAGTTAGTTAAAACGTAAAAATTTAGATTTGTTTTTATTTGAAATATTTCAAAATTCCTTAAATGTTTTGTTAGAAATATTGATTAACTTAGTATCTTATACTATAAAACAATGATTTTTTATTAATAAACGTTATCATATTTTTAAAAACTAAAACATTGTTTGAGTTTTTATTCTAATATAAAATTAGTAATGTTGAGCTGTGTAGAACAGCCCTTTGAAATTTATAAAACATTTTATTAATATAAAACAAGTATGCAATAACTTAACTTATGTATATTTATATTTTAACTTGTATAGAAACTCTATCTTTTTATAATTAAACGTCACTAAAAAAGAGAAATAAAATGAGAGAATATATTTTTCAAAACTAAAGCATTTATCGTTTTAGCGCTTGTAAGTTTTAAAATTTTCATCTTTCTAATATTAATTTATTAAAATCTAAAAATATACTTTTTCTTAAATATTAAATTTTTTTTTTTAGTTTTATTGTGCTTAAAAAATAATAAGAATTCAAATAATTAATGTTTTTTTATTTTGTTTAAAATGTAGAAGTTTTTTTAGCAAATTGGTAATCAATAGAAAACTTAATATAATAAACAATATTAATTTTCAATCGTTAATCGTATACATTAATAAAATTCTTATTTATTGAAAAAAATCAATAACTTCAACAAATTTATTCAGTTAAATTTCATTTAGGCTAAATTAATGTTAATTATAATTGAAATTTCAAAGACTGTAATATTTCTTAGATAGTTAATTGTGTTCGTTTTTTTTTTATACAAAAATATCCTTAATACTGTTAAATACTGTTACTTATACCAATATAATAAGTAAACAAAAGTATGGTTAAAAAAAAAATTTAAACAAGCAGATTATGTTTTCTATGCTAGTTGAAAAAATTGTTATACAAAATTAAGTAAGTTTCTGTACATCCGATATTAGCATTGCATAAAAAGTTGTTTAAAAAATTTTAGCATTAATTTTACATATAAGTATGTGGTAAAACTTAAAAACACTAAATATAGCTTTAGTTATTTAAAACGTAAAAATTTAGTTTAGTTTTTATTTGAAATATTTCAAAATTCCTTAAATGTTTTGTTAGAAAGATTGATTAACTTAGTATCTTATACTATAAAACTATGATTTTTTTATTACCAAACGTTATCATATTTTTAAAAACTAAAACATTGTTTGAGTTTTTAATCTGATATAAAATTAGTAATGTTGAGCTGTGTAGAACAGCACTTTAAAATTTATAAAACATTTTATTAATATAAAACAAGTATGCAATAACTTAATTTATGTATATTTATATATTAACTTGAATAGAAACTCTATCTTTTTATATTTAAACGTCACTAAAAAAGAGAAACAAAATGAGAGAATTATTTTTTTCAAAACTAAAGCATTTATCGTTTTAGCGCTTGTAAGTTTTTAAAAGTTTCAGCTTTCTAGTGTCAATTTATTAAAATCTAAAAATATACTTTTTCTATTATATTAAAAATATTTTTTTTTAGTTTTATTGTGCTTAAAAAATGATAAGAATTCAAATAATTAATGTTATATTATTTTGTTTTAAGTGTAAAAGTTTTTTTAACAAATTGGTTATCAATAGAAAACTTAATATAATAAACATTATTAATTTTCAATCGTTAATCGTATAGATTAATAAAATTCTTATTTATTGAAAAAAATCGATAACTTGAACAAATTTTTTCAGTCAAATTTCATTTAAGCTAAATTAATGTTAATTATAATTGAAATTTTAAAGACTGTAATATTTTTTAGATAGTTAATTGTGTTCGTTTTGCACTTAATGTCGTTAAAAGTTCTTTTTTTTTTTGTCGAATGTAAACTTATTACAGTCAAGCATACCTCGTATTTATTATATATATGTTAAAGGAAAAAATAAAAATTTAAAGCAAGCTAAACATTGTTGTTTTAAATTAATTAAAGTTGTATGATTGATTAGTTTAAATAATTGTTTAACTGTTTTTTTGACATACATATTTAAAGCGTAGCAATTTTAAAATAACTTTGTCACTGACTTGTAATATTAATAAGTTTTATAAACATGTATACTGCTAACTGTTATTAATTAACATTGTTAAGAATCAATAGAACCATTGCTAAAACAAAACAGATACGACTTTTAATAGAAAAACATTAATATATTTTTTTTCAATTATAAAGAAAATATTAAAATTTATAATATTATTGACGATTATAAATTTTATATAAATTATTAGTTGTTTTCTCATTTATTTTCTCTTAAGAAGTTTAGTTTACAGAAATACTAAGGTTTAGTCTTTTAAATTTAAATTGGATGTTTAATTATTGTTTATTACTTGATTAAAAAACAAGTGTTTCCAATTTATCTATAATATAACTGATATTTTAAATAAGTTGTGATAGTTTGAACTAAAATTCTCATCGCAAAAACCCAATATTAAGTTGTTAAACGTTGCATTTTTAATTTTTCATATTGAGAAATAATTTTGTTAACAGACTGATTGCTTGCAATTATGATTATGCATTACTTTATAATTAAAACTCAAATACTTAATATTTACATAATTTCAAAAGTAAAACACTTTAATTTATTCTTATATTTCCTTTATACAAAAATATCCTTAACAATGTTAAATGCTGTTACAGTAGACTACCGTTTAAGTACGCAAATTGAACCCGACCAAAAAATGTGTACTTAGCATGGGTAGTGCGTACTTTTTGACGACATAGTATATTATGAAATTTAGTTGTTTGTTTTCTTTCTTACAACTACCCACCAAATAATTCAGCCAAATAAACAAGCTTTTTTAATTTAAATAAAATAAAAAAGTAATACATTTATTTTTGTTTTCCATTAGCTAAAAAGTGTTTAATTTTATTTTTGAAAGAAAAACGTTTCAGGACTGTTTCTGTAAGAAAGTTTATATCAGTAAAAACATTTATAGTATAAGTGCATAATAATAAGATGCGCATTAAATTTTTTTCACTTTACTTTTTTGTTGCTGTTGTTTCTTTTTATATGTTTATTTTGACTTTATAAAATTAGTAACTAGTTTTTGTGGTTAAGTAGTTTGATATTATGTCACATTAATATTAGCCTTTCCTTTGCAAATATTCTGAAAGTTTTTAAATATAAAAAATAATTACAACATGTTAAAAATAATTATTTGAAATTTAGAAAATTGGATGAAAAGCGTCAAAAAATGACTCTTTGGAACAAGTCTAAGGATAAAGGTAAAGTCGCACCACCAAAATCAACATATGAGATAATATGAGGGAGCTTCTTAGGGTTTTCAATGCTGAAATGAGAATGAATTCTCGATAATTGTCTTTCTGTGGATAATTGCGTACTTAAGGCTGGGTGCGTACCAAAAAAAGTGCGTACATAAGCGGTAGTCTACTGTACTTATATCAATATAATAAGTAAAAAAAAGTATAATGAAAAAAAAGTTGAACAAGCAGATTATGTTTTCTATGCTAGTTGGGAAAATTGTTATACAAAATTAAGTAATGTTCTGTACATCTGATATTAGGATTGCATAAAAAGTTGTTAAAAAATTTAAGCATAAGTTTTACATATTAGTATGTGGTTAAACTTAAAAACACTAAATATATCTTTAGTTATTTAAAACTTTAAAATTTGATTAGTTTTTATTTGAAATATTTTAAAAAATCTTTAAATGTTTTGTTAGAAAGATTGATTTATTTAGTATCTTATACAATAAAACTATGATTTTTTATTACCATAATTAATATAATTTTTAAAAACTAAAACACTGTTTGAGTTATTAATCTGATATAAAATGAGTAATGTTGAGCTGTGTAGAACAGCCCTTTAAAATTAATTAAAACATTTTATTAATATAAAACAAGTATGCAATATCTTAACTTATGTATATTTATATATTAACTTGTATAGAAACTCTATCTTTTTACATTTAAACGTCACTAAAAAAGAGAAATAAAATGAGAGAATACATTTTTCAAAACTAAACCATTTATCGTTTTAGCGCTTGTAAGTTTTAAAAAGTTTCATCTTTCAAGTGTCAATTTATTAACATCTAAAAATATACTATTTCTTAACTATTAAAATGTTTTTTATATATTTATTTTAAAGTGATTTTAAAAATCACAAGAATTCAAATAATTAGAACTTAATTAATTTGTTTTAAGTGTAAATTTATTTTTACAATGATAATCAATAATAAACTAAATAAATAAAACTTATTTAATAAACACTATTAATTTTTAATGGTTAATCGTAAACATTATTGAAATTCTTATTTTTCGAAAAAATTAAATAATTGCAATAAATTTATTTAGTGAAATTTAATTCACGCTAAATAAATTTTAACTATAATTAAAATTTTAAAGACTGTTAAATCTTAAAAATAGTTAATTTTGTTTGTTTTGCACTTAATGTCTTTTAAGGTTTTGATTTTTTTTGTCGAATGTAAACATATTATAGTCAAGCATTACCTCGTATTTAGTATAAAAATGTGAAAAGAAAAAAAAATTAAAAGCAAGCTAAGCATTGTTGTTTAAAGAAAAATTAAAAGTTGTATGATTGATTAGTTTAAATAATTGATAAACTGTTATTTATTTTGCTATACATATTTAAAGCGTAGCAATTTGAAAATAACTTTGTCACTGACTTATAATATTAATAAGTTTATTAAAAATGTATAATGCTAACTGTTATTCATTAACATTGTTAAGAATCAATAGAACAATTTCTAAAACAAAACAGATAAGACTTTTAATAATAATACATTGCTAAGAAAAACTATTTTTCAATAACTAAGAAAACATAAAAGTTTATAATATTAATGACGAATATAAATTTTATATACATTTATTAAAAAAGTTACAAAAAATTATTACTTTTTTTCTCATTTATTATCACTTAAGTAGTTTAGTTTTCAAAAATGTTTAGTTTTAGTCCTTTAAATTTAAATTGGATGTTTTATTATTGTTTTTAACTTAGATAAAAAATAAGTATATCCAATTTATGTATTATATAACTAATATTTTAAATAAGTTGTAGTAATTTCAACTAAAATTCTCATCATCAAAACCCAATAGTAAGTTGTTACACGTTGCATTTTTAATTTTTCATATTGAGAAAAAATTTTGTTAAGAAACTAATTGCTTGCAATTGTGAGTATGCATCACTTTGTAATTAAAATACAAACACTCATTATTTACATAATTTCAAAAGTAAAACACTTTAGTTTATTCTTATTTTTTTCTTTATAGAAAATTATCCTTAATACCGTTAAATATTGTTACTTATATCAATATAATAAGTAAAAAAAGTATGGTTAAAAAAAAAAAGTTGAACAAGCAGATTATGTTTTCTAGGCTAGTTGAAAATATTATTTTACAAAATTAAGTAATGTTCTGTACATCCGATATTAGCATTGCATAAATAGTTGTTAAAAAAATTTAAGCATAAATTTTACATATAAGTATGTGGTAAAACTTAAAAACACTAAATATAGCTTTACTTATTTAAAACATAAAAGTTTAGATTAGTTTTTATTTGTAATATTTTAAAAATCCTTAAAGGTTTTGTTATAAAGATTGATTTACTTAGTATTTGTACTAAAAACTATGATTTTATATTACCAAAAGTTATCATAATTTTTAAAAACTAAAACATTGTTTGAGTTTTTAATCTGATATAAAATGAGTAATGTTGAGCTGTGTAGAACTGCCCTTTAAAACTTATAAAATATTTTATTAATATAAAACAAGTATGCAATAACTTAACTTTTGTATATTTGTACATTAATTTGTAAAGAAACTCTATCTTTTTATATTTAAACGTCACTAAAAAAGAGAAACAAAATGAGAGAATATATTTTTCAAAACTAAACCGTTTATCATTTTAGCGCTTGTAATTTTTCAAAAGTTTTATCTTTGTAGTGTCAATTTAGTAAAATCTAAAAATTTACCTTTTTTAAATATTTAAAAACAATTTTTTTAAAATTTTATTGTGCTTAAAATGATAAGAATTCAAATAATTAGTGTTTAATTAACTTGTTTTAAGTGTTAAGATTTTTTTTAGAAATTTTTAATCAATAGAAAACTTAATATAATAAACATCATTAATTTTCAATCGTTAATCGTATACATTAAAAAAAATCTTATTTATTAATAAAATTCAATAACTGCAACAAATTTATTCAGTGAAATTTCTTTTAAGCTAAATTAATGTTAACTATAACCAAAACTTCAAAGACTGTAATATTTTTAAATAGTTAATTTTGTTCGTTTAGCACTAAGTGTGGTTAAAGGTTTTTTTTTTGTCAAACTTTTTTAAAACTACGCATACTGAATCTATATTTTTTTAAGTACTTAAAAGTTTTAGTTAAAAGACTGTTTTTAGTATGTATATCAATGTGTGTCTAATATAGTTGATTAATCGCACTTTGAAAAAGAAATGAACCTAATAATTAATTACAAGTTAATATTAAGGTTGTTGTTTAAAATAAAATGCACGTCAGTGAAGTTAGTTAAGTTTTTGTACTATTTTTTGTTAATGTAAAAGTTTTTAAAGAAAAAAAAATGTTCAACTAAAATCATAACCATATGTTTCTTTTTAATTCCATGTTGTTTTACTCATGGTTTCTGTTTAATTCAATAAAAATTTTTCTAAGCAATACTTTTTGCTCATTTTGTTAAAAAGTCTTGTATGTTTTTTTTAGCAATTGTTTTGTTAATTCTTAATAATGTTAATCAATAGCTATTAGCATTATAGGTACAAGCTAAATAACTTGTTTTTATTATAAAGGAATAATAAATAAATTCAAAAACTCTACTCACAAAACATGTACAGCAAATTAAATATTAGTTTAACAATTATTGTGAATTATGATTATACAAAATTTAATATTTATTTAAACAAAACTGTTAAGCTCGCTATATATTTTTCTAATAACTTTTATTTTTATAACATTTGTTTATGAAATACGAGGTGATGCTTTACTATAAAATGTTAAATTAATTTATTCGACAGTTAAAAATAAAATAACCTTTAACGATATTAATTGCAAAACAAACAAAATTAACTATTTAAGAAATATTAAGTGTCTTTGAGTTTTAATTAAAGTTTACATTAATTAAGCTTAATAGAAAATTCTCTAAAAAAATTGATGCAAATATATAGCTTTTTCAATAAATAGAAGTTTAATTAATATTTACTATAACAATTTCGTTCTAGCAAAGTTATTAGCATTAATAGAAAATATATCGAGATAGTTATGAAAAGTTTTGAACGATATAATCAATAATTTAACGAATGCTTAAGATAATATTACGTATAAATAATAAATAAGAAGCTAAAAGCTATTCTTACGAAAATTTTATATTTTCGAAAGCTTCAACTGCATATATACTAAAAATACTGGCTTTAACTAAAAATTACATGAAGTATAAAACTTAATGAAGTTGTAGCTGCGTTGAAACTAACAAAAAAACAAAAAATAAACTAAAATACTTATACAAACACAAAAATTTCTTTAATTCAAACTAGGCATTTGAAAACAATGCTAACCAATAAAAAATGGTAATTATCTTTATGATAATTATATTTAAACAGTAATTATAACTTTAAACTTTTTTACACGAGATTTTTATACAAAATACATTTTAAAGAATCAGTTGTTAACATTTTGAAACGTAAAAGTGTCAGTTTATTTTAAGATTTACCAATTATCTAAACAACTACTACTAAGCTTATTTTTAAATCTCAATCAGTTTTTTTCCGGGTTTTTTTCTCAGAAAACTTCATCTCATGTAGATTTAAGTTTTTATAATACAGTTTATTTTAATGATAATGCAATTAGGTATGCGGGAATCATCTCATAAACATCTTTAACAGTCTTATGCATAACAATTCTAATTAAATCCTTACAAAAGCAAAATTCCCTTTTGTATCGGTTGTAGCGTCATTAGGCTTATAAACCTTTTTCTTGTTAATTACCATGAAAATAAATGACAATTTATTTTGTCCTTGTTTGTTGTAACTAATACCTTTTTTAAACTCATCGTCGTTACAGTTTGAACAGTTTCTGACGCAGTTACTACTCTCAAAAAATTCCTTGCACAAGTTCCAACAAGGTTTGTATTTAGACCAAATTATGTCACTATATCCATCTTTTAATACCTTTTCAAGCATGTCTAACTGTACTCCATGCAAAAGTAACTCTCCAAATTACTGATTTGACTTTTTACTTTTAGTTCTTTCTATTATATAAAAATGTGTCATAACTTTATCTTCTTCATAATCTAACGCTTTTAGCGCATTTTTCAAAAACATGAAGTCGTCCCTTTTATCTAGTTTTTCTATTTTAAGCTTTGTATTATTGTACTTCAATATTAAACCTTCGAATTCTAATTTCGCTTGACTTTTAATTGAGTTAAATTTATGTATATATTTGACAAAAAAAAAATCAGCCTTAAAATTACTATCAATAAGAGTTAATAATTTTTTCTTGAAATTTCCAGAACTCGGCAGATTTATCGAATGACAATTTTTAATTTAGTATTCTTGTTATAAACAAATTCTTTTATAAGTTCATGCTCATCAACTTTTGCGTAATTTGAACTAAAAATTTCAGTTTTACAAGACTTTCATGACCGACACTGATATATTGATTAAATCCACAAAACGTACCTTTCACTATTTTATGTTTGTTTAAGTAAAAGTTATTTTCATATTTACTTTGAAATACAGAAAATGGGATATTTGTAAATTAACCTCTACTTTTGTAAGTAGCAAGATCGTCATAATCGAGTAAATTTTCATTCGATAAAACCACATCAGGCATTACGCTACAAACAAAAATATAATTTTCCTGGTTAACTAAACCTGTTCTATTACAGCAAAGACACTTGGCGTATTCAAAAGCACGATCAGTATGATTTGTATACGCCAGGTCCTTTCGTACCAAATTTTGAAGGTAAAAAACCATACTTTAGGATTCCTTTTAGATTTTACCTTTAGTTCCATGAAGTATTAAAATTTTGTTCGACATTTGGTTAATTTCTGGTTGAGATTCAACAACTTTAAAGTATTTTACTTCAAATGACGTGCTGTTTTTTAACTTGACTGCGCTTTACTTGACACTGCGGATTTATTCTTAGCGAATCCGAAAGACCATTCAATGATGTCAAGTTCATCTTTTGATACAGAATCTTCTAACTTAAATTTAAATGATTTATCATTATTCTCAGTAATATTAGCGGTATAAAAAAATTGGTCTATTTTCTTACTTAGATCTGATTTCAGCGTCTGATTTTTTTATAAGATTTAAAGCTTTTTAATAGCTTTTTTAAGCAACTATTATCTTTATCAAGTATAATATTTTTCATTTGAAAAAACGGTTTATTAATTATGTATAACAGTCGCTATAAAAAATGTTTAGTAGTTTAACAGTAGTTTAACAGTGTAACTATACACTGTTATTGTTTTAATTACACACACCTAACGGATTTATAACAACTGTGGTTTAAACTTTAAGAAATCGTCAAAATATAAATATAAAATTACAAATTTACTTCAAATGTCAGTAAGAATATTCTAAAATAAAAGAATAGTTCTTTGTTCTAAATAAATGTCAGTTTTAATTGAATATTACGCTCAAATGATTGTTCGACAAATTTAGATATCTCACAATTAAAAAAAAAAAGAACGAGATAGAATGTTTAGGATAATTACCTATAGATCTAAGATTGCACTAGATTTTTTTGTGTTTTCAATATAGTAAAAAAAATTCACGTAGTAAGTCAAGCACCGAATAGCTTCCAACCCCTCATAAAAAGGAAACTTTTGTAAATTTTTTTCAAGGGGGCAGTTGAAAAAATTGAAAAACTCTGATTATAGTAAATGTTGTAGACGATATACAGTTTTAAAGAGGAACGACCTACAAAATTATCCTTGTTGTAATGATTCAGGTAATTAAATTTTGACCAATTGTTGCAAAGGCAAGAAGTAAAATATAAAGTGGTTAAAACAGTAATGAATGAGCTTTTTATAAATTAATAGATTTTCGTTATGTTTGCTTAAAATTAAAGTGCTTAAAGTCAAATAAAGTAAAACTGTTTAGTTGTAACTTTTACAAAATTGCTTATAGTTTGAGTGAAAAAGAAACAAAAATAGCAGTTTAGTTGTTACAAACAACCCTAATATATAAATAAACCCAGCAAGTAAGATTATTTCTTACATAAATACTTGTATTGATACATAAAATTGTTTAATACAAGCACCTACTTTTGAATTTTCAGTTGGAATTATTTGTGTTTGTATTTTAAAATCGTTCACTATCATTTCTAAATCGCTATAGTTTCTAACCCGATCATTTCTAACCCGAACATTTCTAACCCGATCATTTCTAGCCCGATCATTTCTAACTCAATCACTCCTAACCCGGTCATTTCTAACCCGATCACTTCTATCCCGATCACTTCTAACCCGATCATTTCTTACCTTATCACTTCTAACCCGATCATTTCTAACCCAGTTTAGCCCGATTGTTTCTAACCCGATCATTTCTAACCCGAACATTTCTAACCCGATCATTTCTAGCCCGATCATTTCTAACTCAATCACTCCTAACCCGGTCATTTCTAACCCGATCACTTCTATCCCGATCACTTCTAACCCGATCATTTCTTACCTTATCACTTCTAACCCGATCATTTCTAACCCAGTTTAGCCCGATTGTTTCTAACCCGATCAGTTCTAACCCGAACATATCTAACCCGATCACTTCTAACCCGATTATTTATAACCCGTTCACTTCTAACCCGATCGATTACTAAGACTAGTTTTTGTTTCATAATCGTTTGATTTTTGAAAAAAAAAGTTTATAAACAATACATTAAGAAAAATATTTTGTTGTTAAAACAATTTCATTTAGTTCTTAAGTTAGTTATTGTATTATTGTTTTATTTAGGTTTTGTTTCATAATAGTTAATTTTATTCATCGATAATTCTATTTCTTTAAGATAAGAATTTTTTAAGATACAGTTTCTTATTTTTAAGGTTTTTGTAAATACCTTAAAGTATTGTTTAACCAAAATTTTTTTATTTGTTTCACCGATAGCAGTAACTATTTATTAACAATAACTAACATCAAACAGTTCCTTACTAAGATAGTTTTTAGTTTAAAGTTTATATTGGTAAAGTGTTTGTTTTTATATGCATTTCATTTGGATTCACTTTTCATACAAAATATCATTTTAGTTTAAAAAATCTTCTAGCTCTAAAAATTCGGTTTTATAAACGGTTTTGTATTACTACGTCATATCATATATTTTTCAATTTTATTTACTTAGTTGTATAAATGTGAATTAGCTCTGTTAGTTTGAAGTTCATTGAAGAAGGACTAAAGTCCGAAATCGATTTGAACTAAAGAATGCAATAAACTTTTATATTTTAAAAACATCGTTTATTTATTTTTCGTAACTATTGATGCAAGGGAAAAAGTCACGAGTAAAAACAATAGACTGTGTCCTGGACCGATTTGACTAATATATAATATACAAATTATTATTATATATTAGTTTATCGTTATTTATACGCTACGTCACTGTTAGTACGGTATATTTTGTTTATTGACAACGTTTTGTAAGCTTATAAAAAGTTTTAAGCTAGCCAATTTATTCGCGTTTTAATGGCTTGAACAAGTTTTCTAGTTTGTACTAGACTTAATAAAAATAAAATAACTACAGCCGTGTTGTATGGCATAAAAATTATGAAATTTTTTAAGAACCTTGCTTTTAGACTACGTTATCTATATACTGTATTTTGAAAGAAAGTTTGTAAAAAAACAATAATGATGTAAACAAGTTGAATGTATGGCTCTAGCTATATTCAGAAAGTTTTGTAAAACTTGTATATTACTTCATTTACTTAGTTTTATATAAAATATAATTATAAAAAACCAATTTTTGCTTGCCAATATATTCTTTATAAATCGTTTCTTGTCTGGCTTAATTTCTTGTTTTAAATTTAGAGCATACGAAATTAAAAAAAAAAGGTATTTAAGGAGTTATTAAATAAAATTAAAAGTACATTTGGAGCTCTTAGTTATCCGTCAATTAACAACTAACAATACGTATTCTAAATTGAAAAAATATATCAGACAAGCACCAAGAAAATTCCCTAAATATTTAAGACACTCATATTATGGTAAAGATGCAACAGATCTTGAAAAGAATGTCAAAAACACAGTCAACTCTACTTTTAGATCTATTTAACAAATCTAATGCATATTTGATCGGTCTCAATTTTTAAACTTTTTACTGACAAAAATATAAGTGTAGTTTATTTACCTTGTTTACCTTTGGATAATTTAATGTTAAACTACAATTCTGATACTAATAATTTTAAATGAAATTTTACTAAGAAATTTTAAAAATGCAAAGACTTTATTTAGAATATTTTTTTAGTAGTTAAAGAGACTTAATTTCTTCAAACACTAGATTATCATAAGTTTTTAGTAAATTAAAGTACATAAAGTTATAATAAAACTGGTTTTAGTAAAGTATATGGAAAATATTTAATAGTGGACACGACGTTTCTTTTCCAATTTACCATACAAATTAAACCTATTCAAACGCTCAAGTACATTTAAATAAAATAATAATTTCTGCAACAAAACTTAGAGTTACCTGAAATGAAACTCGCAACTCTTAAATACCTACTACTAATTTTACAATAGTTTTCACGTATTGCAAGGTACAAATCAAACAAGGTAAACTATTACATAATTTATTGCTTTCAGAATTGCTAAAAAACACAACATGCCTAGATTATCTTATCGTTTTATCTTGAAAGCAAAACACTTGGTATTAAGCTCGCACTCCGCCACGAAGTCTCAACACCAATTGTATGGTTGATGCCCTTTCAATGTTGTAATCCATCAAAGTTTTTCCGTCTTCAAGTTGTCTTCCACCATTTATCAAACGTTGTTGACGTGTTGGGATACCTAAAACAAAACATTAATCTTTATTTTAAGCTCTACAAGTATTTTGATACAATTGTGCATTTTCTTCTCCATAGTGCAGCTCTTTGTAAATAGAATTGTTAATTTTTTGTTAATTTTTTAAAAACTTATTTTTTTTTGATCATTTAAGATTTATAAACATTATATTGGTTATCTAAGTCCTAGTTTATTACTTTTATGAGAAGGCATATGTTTTTATGTAGCATTTGGTGAGAGCGAATAATGTATATTAGAGTTCAATTTTGAAAAAACTATATTTTCTGATTGTTAAATTTAAAACTGAATAAGTATATTAAATACATTTCTATAACGAACAACACTTAATGTTTCTCATTTAATAACTTACAACAAATTAATAAGAATGATATATGACACTAAAAAAAATGTTTAAGTTGCTAAATTAATCCTCTTTTTAACAAATTACATTGAATACAGCTAATTATTGTAGAAATAATTTTGAGTTAGAAAAAATATTAACACCATGACATAAAAAGCCAAAAAACAACGTTAAAACTCACGATACATTAATTCAATCCTCTCTTTCACAGTTTCAACAGTGTCGAAAGAAAACAAATCAAGCGTGACGTATTTACCCGTTATCAATTTAACAAGTATCTGCTCAGTGTACCACAACGTAACAAACGAATAATCGTTAATGTCGTAATCCAAAAATACCTTGTCGTCTTCTAGCTGTGTTTCTTGGAAGAACAAACATTGTTGTTCGAAAGAAAATCCTAAAAAAAAACTAGGTTATTTGTTTGTTTTTTTTTTTTTTAATTTTAAAGTTTGAAAACTGTGAACACCACGTTTTTACAGTATTATTTAAAGAAAGTATTTTTTCGAAATGTGTTATAATTTTGTTTACATAAAAGGTTTAATTTGAAGATCATAATTTAGTTAAAAATTAAAACTATACTTCATGTTTGTAATATAGTTCAGATTATAAAATCTAAATTAAAACTTTTAAAAGTAATAACAGTTAAAATAAAAACAAGAGTTGAATATTTTTAGTTAAAAAACATTTTAAAATCTTTAAACTACTTTTAATCCTAATTTACACTTTAAACAAATATTTCGTATTTTTCATCAAGAACAGAGTTTTCCATTTAAATTTTCAAATGCCCCTTTTTAGAGAAACTAAAATGGTATGGCCTCATTTAATCACTATTAGAAAACACCTAAATCTTTTATTTAGTTTAAGCTTAAAAATTTTATGAATGCCTAAAGTATTAATAACTCTCTTTTTTTTCAACCCTTTACTATTTATTGTCCTAGGTCAATTTCCCACCCAGGGGTGCGGTATCGATAACTTGGGGATACCTCGATCTAGAATGACAACAATCTAATGAATAATATCATTACTGGTTTTTATTAGTAGGTGTCAAAACTCCAAGTTGCATTTTTGCACGAAAGGTCACTTTTGCACAAAGGGTCAGTTTCGCACGAAACTATATTGCAATAGTTTAATCTTTTTATTGATAAATCTTATCAATATTTTGTTTTTTTATCAATTTTTATTTTTATTTATTACAATTGTCACTTTACACCTACCCCTTACCTTCGGTCATCAATTTTTTTTGTGTTTTTTATATTAATTTATCTTATAGTTTTTTTCTGTGTTTAGAAAAACAATTTTTTGTTTACTGTCGTGCAATTTTGTCCCCATCTGCAAAATTTTCTTCATGAAAAAGTATTTTCGTGCAAGTTTGTCTTCGTGCACTTTTGAACCGTTTTCAAGCTGTATCACAGTTATTAAGGTAAGGGTAATGAATATTATATCATAAAATATTTATAGTTGTTGTTTAGTTTGATTTTTGTCATAAGTTAAATTCATGACAAATCTTTAATTGTCAAAAAGCACTATTTTAATGATTAATTTGTGTAAAATAACATAAGTTATTCTACTATTATAAAATTATTATTTATTATTATTATTATAGTATATTTAATAAAAAATGGTTACATGTTATTATTAAATGGTTGAATATAAAATTTAATAAGTGTTTAGCAGTCAAGTCAAATAATTTAACAAATACTAATTGATATTTACAGATTTTCAAAAATCAATTTAGTTTTTTTTATTCAGGTTTCTCATCTTATCATAATCACAATATTTTTAACTTTTATCTTTGTGCTCTTAAACTAACTGGTTCAAGCTAGAATTAAATCTTATATTACAAGCCCAAAACGCTAGGTCAACTTTTTTTTTCAATTTAATCTTAAATTTTTATTGGTTAGTAAACGTAATGCTGACTTTTTAAAAAAACTTTGTGTTTTAAAAATAATTTTTTTCTTTAATTTGTTATTTTATTTGTACAACATGTTTGTGACTTGTTTGTTCATATAGTTTAAAAAACCTGCAGTTTTGGAAAAAACACAAATCCCTAACCAACTCTACCAAAACATAATACAAACAAAATAAAAAGTAAAATACTTTATAGTTTGATTTTAAAAAATTGCTTAAATAGTTGCTAACTTTGTAAGAATGCAAGTTTATCCTAGGCATTTCATCTAACTTATAATCTTTAAAAGCTAAAAATAAAAAAAATCTTTATTTACCTTTTTTGTCTTGAATTCTTGCTTTAACAACTGCAACAGTGTCTGAAGGTTCAACATCCAATTCAAAGGAGTCGTATGTATATTCTGTCGCTACAGAAATAAAAAATAAGTAAAATAAACACGTTTTTTTATGAATAAATAAAGAAAAATTGGTTGGGGTGGTAAGTATACGTCAACTGCATACCGTCTCGCTTTAAAGAATAAAAATAAATAAACTAGTTTTAAAGATAAATAAATATACTTTGTATTTTTTTACTTTTAATTGAAACCTATGCTTATAACCTTGAAATGTTAATTGATAGAAATTAAAAAGTTTTTTGATGGTATGTTTACAAATTAAATTAAAATGCTTGTTTTGTAAAAAAAAACAATTTAAATTTAAACAAGCTTTTGATATTTACAAACAATTACACTATAAAATTATAAAGAATGGATAATTAAATTTTAGTTAAAGTAAGATTATATCTCTCTTTTCATATCACAAATACTAAATCACAAATAATTTAAAAAATTTAACTAACCTTCGATTTAATATATTAAAAAAGCTTGAAGTCACGTAGAAATAATTTAATTTTCAATTTTTATTACTAACAAAGTTTAAAATATGTTTAATCAAGTGATTACTACCTTCTGTGTCTCCTTCTTTTGTTCCATAACAACGTTCTATAAATTTGATAGCTTTTCTGTACACCAATTTCAAAGTTTACCCATGATAAATTTTGCATTCAGACAATGTCTTTCTATCTTCCAGATGTTTACCATTGAATATCAAGCGTTGCATTTTGTAAGGAATCCCTGTTTTTTTTTTCAAGTTTTTAATAAAACGAAATTTTCGTTTACTGTAATATGCTCAAATCGTTTAACCGTAATTAATTAGTTCTAGGCTGTTATAGTGAACTGGTCTGTAAGTATTTATGCTAAACTATCACCAATACATTCATTTTGTACCCACGTAAGACTTTATTGATTACGTTATAAAAGTAAGTGATAAGTAAATAACTTTCTTAAAAAGTATTTTAACACTGTGAAGTTACTGTTCCACTACTTTGAAATTTTATTTAATAAAATAATAACATTGAAAAAAAACATTGTATAATAAATTTGTTATTCCTTATTAAAAACCGAAAATTTTAAATAAAAATGACCAGTTTTTTATTATTATTAGTTTCAAAATATCTCTAGTTCATAATTATATAGATTTATATTTGACTAAAATATTATATTCCAAATATCTTAGAGATTTCAGATTGTTTGGCAACTTTCTTTAAAACTAAATTTTTATCATAGCAAAATATACTTCATGAAATTTTCAACTTTGAACTTTGTTTTACTATGAAAAAGCTGATATAAAAGGTTTTATTTTTTATTAATCAGAACTCATAAATGTACTTTTGATTCTTAGTCAATTTGGAAACGCGTTTTTTCATCAATTTTTTCATCAACTATTAGTTCATCATTTATATAATTTCGATAAATCTTAACTTTTTCAAATCACTTTTAAAATAATATTCTGTTTATTAAATCTACTTAAGTATACTTGTTTTTGCTTAAATTTAACTTTAATTCATACATAAATCGATATATACTGTGTTTTTTTCTCAGTTAAACCTTACATTTTTTCGCTATGAGATTTATTCTTTTGATAGTTAATAAAAATATACCTTCATATTAAGGTTTAAGCATTTTACAAATTTGAATATATTTACTATTTGTAAACATATACTTTTTAGCTAAAAATATATAATAGCAAAACAACCTTCTTGTTTTTGAATTTTAGCCTTTAAAGTAGCATTTGTATCAATCGGCTCAACAGCAAGTTTGAAAGTACTTTTTTTAGAAAGGTCGTCAACAAATACCTCCATATTTATATAGTATTCTAAAAAATAATTAAAAATAAATAATTAAAGCCAAAATATAACTTAAAGGTATAAGGATGTATTGAAATTTTATAAAGTATTGTGAAAAATGATTTTACACATAAGTGTTTTTTTTTTGTGTTTAGTTAAAATTTTATGGAATTCTTTAAGGACTTATAACTAGATTATTGTTTCACTAACAAAAAAACACACTCAAAATATCTTGTCAAAGATACTTGTTACGAGATAAAGCAAAAAATAATCTTCTGGTAATCGAGTTGCATACCACAGATGCGTTTTAAAGTTTTGTCCAGAACTGTTTAGTAATTGTTAAAGCATAGTGCCTGTTATGTCTTTTTTTTAATATTTATTTAAGGAACTGTAAGTGTTTTGTAGTTTTGATTTACTTTTACTGTAATGCATTTACTTTTCAAGTTCTACATTTCAAACAAGATGTTTTTTTTCTAGACTTAATATAGATATTTTATGACCTAAGTAGTGATGTCTTTTTGCCTATATACAAATAAACAGGGTTGTCAAACTTTCACATCACTTAAGATAAATTAGGTTAGTTTTAAATAATTAAAAAAATTAAGTCCAAAATAGGCTAGTTTTAAAATATTTTATAAAATATAACTTGTTTTTAATTACTTCAATAATACTTAATCATAAAATATGTACCTTAGCTACAACCTTAAGTTAGTAAAACTTAAGTTTAATTAATAGTGATATGTATATACACAGTATATTGATTTCAAGCTTAAGATCCACACTGCCTATTTTATCAAAGAGTAGCAACCCTAAATAAAACATTATATTAATAGCTTGTTGGTAACAAAAAGAGTCATGTGAACAAGAGTAGTTTTAGATAATGGATATTTCCACATTAATCTTTTTACAAACATTTTAAGATAATACTTTAACACTTATGATAAATTATTTCATAAAATCAATTAAATATATTGATATTTCAAATGAGTCTTTACAGTGCAATAAAGGTCAACAGAAGTTTCTTGATAATAGTACTTATTTTTAAAACATATGTTTTTCTGCATATAAGGATAAAAATGTTTCAGCAATTTGCAATTAAATTCATGTTAAAAAATATTAAATTCAGAAAATTAAAAAAAAAAATGATATTTTTATATTTTGTCCTTGTACCTATATTAAAGGTAAATGTTTCGTTCATAATAAATATTACTATAATTAGTATAGTATCTAAAACTTTAGATATAGGTAATTATTCAAAAAATTAATTAGTATATTAATGTTTACTACATTTTTACATTTGATTTGAATTTTTTATGTTAACATTTTTTTTTAAGAAACATTATCAGTTGCATTAAATCAGATTCCTACAAACTTTCACTTTGATGTTCAAATTTTAGGCTTAAAATTTTACAGCTCTGTGACAACTAATCATTTCAGTTTAACTACTGAAGGTTTGAAAAAAAATAACTGAAAATTTTAGTATTTTTTAAACTTATAGTTTAACTCAAAGTCAATGGTACTCTATCTTTGTATACTTTGTGATACTATAATAATTGTTAAATTTATATATAATTAAAATTCAATTCTTTTAACTTAACTAGTACTTTTTTTTAAACTAGAAAACTTGCAATGGTTGTAAAACATTTAATTAACCAAGTTTGTACAAAACAAAGTGTTAGCTTTAACTAAAGTTAAATTATCACTATAATACAGTCTCTCACTCAGTGAAACAAAGTATTGTCCTGGATGACATTTTACTGTCCTCGGTTGTCCTGATTTTTTCAAATCTATAAAAAAATGAAATAAAATTTTCATTATCTAAGTAAAAGTCGAGTTCTTTAACAAAATTTATAAAAATAACCCAACACTGTAATAAGACCTACTAGACCATATTAAATATTATAAAAAACTGATCTGATTCTTTTTTAATTTTTTAAACTCTCCTGAGACTTTAATAAAAAAAGCAACCTGTTTGAAGTCAACCTCTGATATTTATTCATTTTAATATGTCCTGACTTATACTGAATTATCCTGAGTCATCCTGAGATCTTTTTTTAATTTGCCCTGACTTATACTGAACATCTGCGATAGTAATGCCATATTCATATAGAACCTTTAAAATTAAACGCCATCAGCAATAATGGTAAATTACTAAATTACTATTCAAGAAAACAACAATTACAAAACTAATAATATTGAATTAAAAGATTCGTGGGAAAGGTATTAATCAGGGTTGCTAATTGTTTTTGGCAATTTTTTCCATTTTGTTCAAAGTACACAAATTTGTGTCTATTATTAATTTAAAATCAAATTTAAGGTATTAAACTGTATAAAATAGTATAAAAAAATTAAAAAGATTATCTATAGCTATTTTAAATATAATAAAAAAAATATATATATACATAATAAATTTTTTTAAATCAAATTAAAATTTTGCTACTGTACATCTTAAAATTGTTGAAAATTCCAGATTTTTCTAGTTTTTTTTTTCAAAATTTCTCAAAATCAAGGTTTTTAAAGGATTTTAGTTTAAATTGTCAAGTTCCTGATTTTTTCAAGTTTCAAGTTT
Organism: Thalia democratica; assembly: GCF_965202585.1. Taxonomy (NCBI): domain Eukaryota; kingdom Metazoa; phylum Chordata; class Thaliacea; order Salpida; family Salpidae; genus Thalia; species Thalia democratica. The sequence goes on from NC_139167.1 coordinate 83,689,596, forward strand.
TCTTTTGCAACACTTGTTAATATAACCTTTAACATCATGTTTTTATGATATTAAACAATTTATATACTTATATATAAAAAAAAAAGGTTTTATGTTTTAAGAACATGATTTAATAATTTTAGAAAATATGCATTCATTTTTCTTTAAATACTGTTTTATTATAATTCTTAAAACTTTAATATTTGAAAATTGTTAATCAAAAAAACTTAATAAGATTACTTAAAATAAAATTAAGATAAGTTGCAGTAATATTGTATTTTTAGTTTACATTTAATACAAGAAATTAATGAATTTGAAACTTTTATTATTTAATTCCGTTTTAAATTTTTAGAAATGTTAAAGAATCTGTTTGCTGAAATAAGGTTTTTAACAAATAAGCATCAATTCCAAATTTTTCCAGGTTTTAGTCAAAAACTTAAAATTTAAGTTGTTTCCAGACTAATTTTTATGAATAAATATGTTCTTGTTTAATTCATAAAGTATAAAATTCAAGGTATTTCATTATTGCTTTTCTAAATCTTTCATAATATTTTTTTTTCCATTAATCTAGTTCTAAGTTTATATACTTTCTAATACATTCTAAATGCACATCTATTAAAACATCAAACTTCAATATTAAATTATTTTTTAACTAAGAAGCTTTGCTTTAGTTTACTAGAGTTGTATATGTTCACAAAAATCTAATTCAAAAAAAATATTTACAAAAATTTATCTGCCTTACACTCAGCACAACATCTACTGAAACATCAAGTAAAACAAAGACAAAACTAATAATGACATAGAAGCATTAGTGATATGATCAGCTGTGAAGTCAGAATGTTAATGAACATAAATTAAACATTACCTTTGGTTATATAGCATAAAATAAAGAAAAATTACAGGCAGCTTATATTAAAAAAAATAAAGTGGAAAAAAACGTTTAGAAGTAATTTTAATGATACTAAAGTAGTTTGAACTAAATTTTAGTTTCACTTATTCAAAACTTATCTCATACAGTTTTCTTAACAACTAAGTAAATTTTTGACTAAATTTGTTTAAAGAATTTAAATGTTGTAAACATTACAAAACCTTTAAGGATAGTTGGAAAATGTAATTCAGATAACTGTAGCACCACTATTTAAACTTAACAAACTTACTTTCCAAGGCAATTTGTTAAGTAGATAGGATTTAAAAGCTGTAAATTTTTGCAGACTTTTTTTTTACAATGCTTAGGTTTTTGATAAATTTATATGATTCTGTAACGAGATTAAGGTAAAATTTTAAAGAAATTAATAAGTTAAGTATAAATCGACCTCAAATGCCAAGATAGCAGGATCTTTTTAAATTAAAATTAAAAAAAAAGCGCGTATTTTAATTAAAAGTTATAAGTTGCTGCAGATTTGCTGAAACGTGCCAGACAAGGTGAATAAACAGCGGTCGTCAAGTTGTACACGAAACGTTTTTTGGGTACACGAAGTTTTAGCGTACACGAAACTCATTCAGGGGTGCATGAAATTTTGACATTACTAAAATAATACAAAGAGTTAGATTAAGTATGTATTTAATTTTTAATAAAGTATTTGAAGGATACTAAACTGGGAATTTTTTGTTATTGCTGAGAAGTGTTCAATTGATAAGTATGTAAGTCAAAGCCATTTAACAAAAATATCGTTGTAAAATTAAGGTAAAACAGTTAAAGAAAAAGTTAAAAAATTTAGCATCCGTTGTTAATGGTTTGCATGTAAATACAAACTGAGTTATGACTTTTAGAAGATATTCACTAATAAAAGTCTTTACGTAGTCCCATCACTAGCGGAACTTTTTAAGATTAGATCATTAAACGCACCGATTTTATTTTTTGCAGTTATCAGTATAGTGCAGTGGTCGTAAAGCTAATCAAATTCTGTATATCTTGGCGACCACGGTTTAGTGCACCTTGCCTGGCACGTTTCAGATAATCTGGAGCAACTTATAACTTTATTATAAAATATGCGCTTTTGTTTTATTTTTAATTTAAAAAGTTCCTGCTATCTTGGCATTTAGTGTTCATATATACTTAATTTTGCATTTCTGAGTATTAGTTTCTACTTATAAATACTATTTAACACTTTTAATTACTTTAAAATTATACCTTAATCTTATAAAAGAAATATATAGATTTATCAAAAACCTAAGTTTTCTACAGCTTTTAAATCCAATCATCTTAACAAATTACCTTTGAAAGTAAGTTAGGTCCAAAGTAAAACTAACAAGTAGTACTTTGTTAAAGTTAAAAAACTCTGTGAGTTAAAAGTGTAACAATCTAGTGGTTAAAACATATACAATAAGAAAACCATTTAAAACAGTAAAAATTTTGTTTTAAAAAATGTTATCAAGTGAATTTGGATTTATAAACCTTTAAAGTTTAAGTAGTGGTGCTACAGTTATCTGAATTATATTTACAAACTTTTCTTAAAGTTTTTGTAATGTTTACAACTTTTAAATTTTTTAAACAAATTTAGTCAAAACTTTACTTAGTTATTAGGAAAACTGTATAAAAAAAAACTTTTATTAAGTAAAACTAAAATTTAGTTTCAATTATTTTGGGATCTTTTATATAAGTTTGAAACGTTTATTTCTTTTAAACTGTTTTAATATAAGCCAGCTGTATTTTCTCCTTAGTTTATTCTATATAATTAAAATCAAGGTGAATTTTTATATATGTTTATTAAAATTTTGACTTCACAGCTCATTATATCACTAATGCTTCTATTTCATCATTAAATTTTTTTTTGTTCTTCTTCTTGTTTCAGTTGTTCGTAAGCTAAGTGACAAGTAGATAAGTTTTTGTAAAACCTTTTTTTTTTGAGTAACATTTTTGTGAATATAAGCAAAGGTAAACTAAAGCTAAGCCTCTTAGTTAAAAAAATAGTTTAAGATTGAAGTATAATATTTTGATAAATATGCATTGTAAGTTTAGATTGTATTGAAAAGTTTATAAATTTAGCACTGGAACAATGGAAAAAATATATTATGAAAACTTTAAAAAAGTTATTTTAAAATACCCTGAATATAATACATAACAAGTTAAGCAGGAACAAACTAATTTACGGAAAAATAATATGGAAACAACTTGAACTTTAAATTTTCGAATAAAACCTGGAGTAAGTTGCAACTAATGCTTATTTGATAAAAACCTTATTTCAGCAAACAAATTCTTTCACAACTTTGAAAACTTAAAACAGATTTTCAATAATCAAAATTTTTAATTCATTAGTTTCTTGTATTAAATGCAAACTAAAAATACAAAGTTAACTGCAAACTGAATGTATAAGATTTATTATATTTTTAATATTAAAGTTTTATGAATAAAAAAAAAATAATAATTGAATATTTTCTAAAATGATAAAAAGTTTTTTTTTAAACATAAAACCTTTTATTTTTTAATTATAAGTATATAAACTGTTTAATATCATAAACAAATCATATTAAATGTTTCATTAATAAGTGTTGCCAAAAGAAAACTTGAAACATTAAAAAACCTAGAACTTGACAATTTAAACTAAAAAACCTCGAAGAACCTTTAATTTCAGACATTAAAAAAAGACCTGAAAAATCTAAAATTTAAGCCACTTTAACATATTTATTTTTTTAAATTAAGAAAGACTCAGATCAGATTTTTTTTATAATATTTTATATCTATCTACTAGACCTTATTACAATGTTAGGTTATTTTTACTAATTTTGTTGTAAAACTTGACTTTTTTTCCGGTACTGATTTTTTTTTTTCCAAATTTAAAAAACTCAGGACGACCCAGGACAATATAATGTCATCAAGGACAATGATTTTATTCAGTGAGTGAGAGACTGAATTAGAGTAATTATTTAATTTTTTTAAGTTGAAACTATTTTTTTGTCAAAAAATTTAATTACTTAAGTTTTTTTAAAACCATTGCAAGTTTTCTAGTTTTGGAAAAAATTACTAATTAAATTAAAGTAAATTGAATTTCAAAATAATAAAATTTAAAAATTTTTATAGTAGCACAAATTGTACGAATACAAAAAGTACTTTGATTTAAACTATAAGTATAAAAAATAACAAAATTTCAAAATATTTTTTTTCACAGTTTAGTAGTAGAAATGAAATAACTAGTTGTCACAGAGCAGTAAAATTTTTTTACTGGTTTTTACAGGGTTTTTAATTTGAACATCAAAATGAAAGTTTGTAGGAATATGATTTAATGCAACTGATAATGTTTTAAATAATTGTTAACATAAAAACTTAAATAAAAATTAATAGTTTAATAAAAACTTATACAATTTTTCAATTTTTTAATAATTACTTACATTTAAAGTTTTAAATATTATACTAAATATGGTTATAATTATTATAAACGAAACACTTACCTTTAATATAAGTACAAGGACAAAAATAAAACTACCATATGTTTTTTAGAAAAAAAAAACTTTCTCTTAATTCATAAACAATATTAAACTTAATATCTTTTACATGAATAGACATTTACATGAATTTTATTGCCAATTGCTGAAACAGTTTTATCCTTATATGCAGAAAAAAAATAGTATTTCTTATCATGAAACTTCTGTAAACCTTTATTGCACTGTAAAGACTCATTTAAAGTATTTATATTTATTTGATTTTATAAATAGTTTATCATATGTTTAAGAGTATTATCTTGAACTTTTTGTAAAAAGGTTAATGTGAAATTATCCATTATCTAAAATTACTCTTCTTAACATGATTTTTATATTACCAGCAAATTATTAAAAAATTGTTTTATTAAAGGTTGCTACTATTTGAGAAAACAGGCAGTATAGGTCTAAAGCTGGAAATTTATATATACTGTGTGAATACATATTACTAACAATCAAACTTAAGTTTGAGTAATTTAAGGTTTTAGCTAAGATACAACATTTTAGATTAAATAATATTAAAGTTATTTAAATTAGTTGTATTTTATAAAATATTTAAAAACTAGACTATTTTAGCCTTAGTTTTTTTAATCATTTCAAACTAGCCTGAGTTATCTTAAGTGGTGTGAAATTGTGACAACCTGTTTTTTTTTGTATATAGACAAAAAGACATCACTACTAAATCATAAAGTATCTATAATAAGTCTAACAAAACTATTGTAAAAAGTACAACATTGCTTCTACTGTCTTTAAAATGAACAAATAACACGCTTTCAATTCACTAGTACTTTCGTTTATTAAACATTATCAAGCGATAAACGGCTGAAAATATAAAACACAATTAATAGTAATTAATTTATAAAGAAAACAAAATAAAATAAAAGTTAAAACTTAGATTTTTAGGCTAAATAAATTGATAATTATTTTATATTATCAAATAACTATTTATCATACAAACGTTTCTTTAGAAAACTAAGATTCTACTAACTAACAACTCATAAATGCATACAAGTAAACAAGCCAAAACACAATGTACAAAAGTTCTCTTTTCCTAAAAATCCTAAAATAACAAGTTCTTAAATATTAAATCTTCTTAAACTGTTTTTTTTAAGTTATTTTTTGCATTTAAATTTTTTATCCATAAACTTTCTTTTTGTAGTCTAAGTTTTTAAATTCTGGCTGTTCTCAAAACATTATTTTGTAGGCATTTTCCAATCCCATATTCTTAATATCATTATGATGATTCTTAAAGTAGTGTTTAAATATTGCAGATTCGTCTCCTTTACAAACCAAGTTAAAATGTCTTTGGAATTTTTTCCAGTTGTTTCTATGTGCATTCCATCTTACGTTAAAACCGTTTTTAGTTTGTCCTACATAAATTTCCTTGCATTTTGTACACTGAGCAGAATATACCCCGTAACTTTTACAGTTTAATTTTGGTTTTATGTTTATTATTCTGTTTCTAACTGTTTTTATGTAGTTATTCTCATCAATCAAGTCTTTATAATTACTGTATTTTCCGCATAACGCACAATTTTTGCATTTTTTGCTCTTACGTTGCTTCTCTTTTTCGCTATACAACTAAATGTATTCAGCATTTGACCTATACTACTTGGTTTTGTGAAAGATGTTTTTGCATAATATATAACAAGTCATAAGACTATAATAAGTCTAGTTAATAAAAAACATCTTGTTTAAAATGTAGAAATTAAAAAGTAAATGCACTACAGTAAAAGTAGATCAAAACTACAAAATCGAAACATTCTCAGTTCCTTACATAAATATTAAAAAAAAAGACCTAACACGCACTATTCTTTAAAAATTACTAAATAGTTTTTAACAAAACTTTAAAACGTATCTGTGGTAGGCAACTTGATAACCGGAAGATTTTTTAGTGCTTCAGGTCCTAGGACAAGATATTACGAATGTATTTTTTTGTTAGTTAAACAATAATATAGTTGTCAGTCCTAAAAAACCTCCATAATATTTAACCAAACACAAAAAAATAAACTTATGTGTGAAATCATTTTCACAATACTAAATGAAATTTGTAATTATCCTTTAACTTCTTAGTTATATTTATGGCATTATTTATTTTTTTAAATATTTTTTTTAGAATACTATATAAATATGGAGGTATTTGTGGACGACCTTTCTAAAAAAAGTACTTTCAAACTTGCTGTTGAGCCAGTTGATACAAATGCCACTTTGAAGGCTAAAAATCAAAAACAAGAAGGTTGTTTTGCTATTATATACTTTTAGTTAAAAAGTATGTGTTAATAAGTATAATGTTTATTCTTATGAACTATCAAAAAATAGACTTAATATCGAAAAAGTATATGGCACAACTGAGAAAGAAAACACAGTAAATATCGATTAATTTATGATTTAAAGTTGAATTTAGCAAAAACAGGTATACTTCAGTCAATTTGTTAAATTTGCTAACAGAATAATATTTCTAAAATGATTTGAAAAAATTAAAGTTAAGTGAAAATTATATAATTAATAAACTAGTAGCTGTATTTGATCCATGATTAAAAACGTATTTAAAAATTACTATGAATCAAAAAAAAACATTAATGAATACTGATCAGTAAAAAAAAAGAAAAAAAATAAAAACACTTTTTTATCAGCTTTTTTATTGTAAAATAAAACTCAAAAATCAAAATTTCATTAAGAATATTTTTTACTAATAAAAATAAAGTCTTAAAGAAAGTTGCCAAATAACCTTAAATCTTGGAAGAAATGTTAAATTAAATATTTTAGTCAAATATAAGTATATAAAAATTATGAACTAGAGATTTTTTAAACTTAATAGTAAAAAAAATGGTTATTTTAATGTAAAATTTTGGGTTTTTGATAAGGAATAACAAATTTATTATACAACTTTTTTTTGTTATTAATATTTTATTAAAAAAGATTTTTAGACTAGTGTAAAAGTATCTTTTCAACGTTTTTATACTTTTTAAGTAAGTTATTTACCTATTAATAATTTTATATTTATATAGACAAAAAACCTTTGACAACTCTATAAATATCAGTTATAATAGAACTCCTTTTTTATAACGTAGTTAAAAAAGTGTTAAGTGAACACAGAATGAATGTATAGATGATACTTTAGCATAATTACAAAAATTCAGGTTCGCTAAAATAGCCCAGAACTAACTAATTAAGTGTAAACCAATTTGGCATATTACAGTCAACAAAAATTTCGTTTTATTTAAAACTTGAAAAAAAAACAGGGATTCCTTACAACATGCAACGCTTGATATTTGATGGTAAACATCTTGAAGATGGAAAGACATTGTATGAATGCAAAATTTATCATGGGTCACTTCTAAAACTAGTGTATAGAAAAACTATCAAATTTATTAGACGTTGTTATGGAATTAAAGAAGGAGACACAGAAGGTAGTAATCACTTGATTAAATATATTTTAAACTTTGTTGGTATCGAAAATTGATAATTAAATTTTTTCAACATGACTTAATGGTTTTTTAAAATATTAAATCGAAGTTTAGTTAAATATTTTATAATTATTTGTGATCTATTAGCTATGAAAACAGAGATACAATTTTAATTCAACTAAAATTTCATTATGGACTCTTTATTATTTTATAGTTTAATTGTTTGTAAATATCAAAAGCTTTTTTAGACTTAAATTGGTTTTATACAAAATAAGCGTTTTAATTTAATTTACAAACATATTCCTAAATAACTTTTTAACTTTTTCATCAATTAATAATTTAAGGTTATAAGCAAAAGTTTAAAATAAAATTAAAGGAATACAAAGTATATTTTGGTCATCTTTAAAACTAGGTCATTTATTTTTATTCTTTATAGCGAGACGGTATGCAGTTGACGGTATACTTACCACCCCAACCAATTTTTCTTTATTTATTCATAAAAAACGTTTGTATTTTACTTATTTTTTATTTCTGTAGCGAAAAAAAATACATATGACTCTTTTAAATTGGATGTTGAACCTTCAGACACTGTTGCACTTGTTAAAGCAAGAATTTAAGACAAAAAAGGTGAATGAAGATTTTTTTTTAAACTATAGATTTTAAAAGTACGCTTTAAAAGATTAGGATTTAGATAAAATGCCTGGAATAAACTTGCATTCTTGCAAAATCAGCAATTGTTTTGGACAATTTTTTAAAATTTCAGTATAAATTTTTTAATTTCAATTTGCTTGTATTATGTTTTGATAAAGTTGGTTAGGGATAAGGGTATACATTCAAACCAAATTTTTGAAATAGAAAACAAATACAGATTCAGCATTTGTGTTCTTTTGCACAACTGTTTGCAGGTTTTTCAAGCTACCTAAACATACAAGTTTTAGTATATGTTGTACAAATAGAATAATAAATTCGAGAAATAATATATTACTAAATTCAAAGTTTTCTTTAAAAAACAGTTATTATGTTTACTTACCAATAAAACTTTAAGACTAAATTGTAAAAAAAATAGTACACCTAGTATTTTAGGGTTGTAATACAAGATCTAGTTCTAGCTTCAGCCAGTTAGTTTAAGATTACAAAAATAAAAGTTATAAATATTATGACTATGATAAGATGAGAAATATAAATGATAAAACTAAATAGGTACGTAAAAATCTGTAAATATCAAACAAACTTGGTGAAATTATTTATTTTACTGTTTAATACTTATTAAAATTATATTATCAACAACTAAATAATAACATGTAACCATTTTTTATTAATAAGCTCATGTTATTCTAATTATATTAATTATTAAAACAGTTTTTTATGACTAGTTAAGATTTATTATAAAATTTAGTTCTAACAAAAACTATAAATATTTTTATGATATAATATTCATTACCCTTACCTTAATAACTGTGATAAAACTTGAAAACGGTTCAAAATTGCACGAAGACAAACTTGTACGAAGGACCAATTTTCCCCGAAAATACCTTTGCATAAAGACAAATTTGCACGTTGGGACAAAATTGCACAAAAATAATTTTTAATGGAGGCTCAATTTTGCACTAGTGACAATTTCTAGCGTGGAGTCATTTTTGCACGAGAGTAAACAAAAACAAAATGTTTTTTTTTTAAAGAAAAACAGAAAAAAAACTATAAAATGATAAAAAACACGAAAAATAAGTTGATGACCGAAGGTAAGGGGTAGGTCTAACAGTGATAGTAAAAGTAAGAACAAATACAAATATAATAAAATTACTACTATAAAAAAAATCATTAGAATGAAACTATAAAGAAAAAAATAAGTTATTAACTTAGGGTAAGGGTTAGTGGTAGCAGTGATGACTGTAATAGATAAATAAACTTGATAAAAAAACAAAACACAAAAAAAAATCATTTGAAATAAAAACAGCTATTGCATAAACGTTTCGTGAGAAATTGACCCTTTGTGCAAAATTAATCTTCGTGAAAATATGCCATGTTGAATTTTGACACCTACCCATAAAACCGGTTATTTTATCATTTATTAGATTTATGTCATTCTTGATCAGTGTATCCCCAAGTTGGCGGTACCGTCCCAAATTGGGTCGATTTTAGTAAGCCGTAGGGCAATAACTGTTAAGGGGCAGAAGAGAAAAAGAGTTTTTAATATTTTAGACGGTCATAAAACTAGATAAAAAGTTTTAGGTGTTTTCTAATGGTAGTTAATTGAGTAGTCTTGTTAAAGGAGGCCATAGCATTTTTATTTCTTTAAAAGAAGCAAATTGAAAATTTAATCGGAAAACTCTGTTCTCGATGAAAAACTACAATATATTTGTTTAAAGTGTAATTTAGGATTAAAAGTCGTTTAAAGATTTTATAATGTTTTTAACTATAAATACTAAACTCTTGTTTTAATTTTAGCTGTTATTACTTTTAAAAGTTTTATATTAGATTTTCTAATCTGAATTATATTACAAAAATGAAGTATAGTTTTATAAGTTATAATCTTTAATTTTAACTTATTTTGTAAACAAAATTATAACACACTTAGAAAAAAATTCTTTCTTTAAATAATACTGTAAAAACGTGGTGTTCAAAGTTTTCAAACTTTAAAATTAAAAAAAAAACAAACAAATAACCAAGTTATTTTTTTCTTAGGATTTCCTTTCGAACAACAATGTTTGTTCTTCCAAGAAACACAGCTAGAAGACGACAAGGTATTTTTGGATTACGACATAAACGATTATTCTTTCGTGACGTTGTGGTACACTGAGCAGATATTTGTTAAATTGATGACGGGTAAACACGTCACGCTTGATTTGTTTTCTTTCGACTCTGTTGAAACTGTGAAAAAGAGGATTGAATTAATGTATTGTGAGTTTTAACGTTGTTTTTCAACTGTTTATGTCATGGTGTTAATATTTTTTCTAACTCAAAACTAGTTCTAAAGTAACTAGCTGTATTTAATGTAATTTGTTATTAAAAAGGATTAGATTAGCAACTTTATAATTATTTTTAAGTGTTGCAATTCAAATTTGTTTATATTTTCTTTATTGATTCGCTGTAAGTTATAAAATGAGAAACTATAAATGTTGTTCGTTATAAAATTTTTTTTGAATATGGTTGTTCAGTTTTTAATTAAACAATCAAAAAACTTAGTTTATTCAAAATTCAACTCTAATATACTTTTCTAATAATTCGCTTTCACTGAACGCTACATAAAAACATATAAATTCTCATATAAGTAGTTAACCAGAACTTAAATTACAAATATAACGTCTATAGATCTTAAATGATTTAAATAAATATTTTTTTTTTAATTTAACGAAAATTTAACAATTCAATCTACAAAGAGCTGCACTGTTAAGAAAAAAATACACAGTTGTATCCAAATACTTGTAGAGCTTGATAAAAAGATAATTTTTTTGTTTTAGGTGTCCCAACACGTCAACAACGTTTGATATATGATGGAAGACAAATTAAAGCCGGAAAGATTTTGAGGGATTTGAGAAGGAATCCGTTCTATATTTGGTGTTGGGACTTCGTGGCGGAGTGCGAACTTGTTACCAAGTGTTTTGCTTTCAAGATAAAACGATAAGATAATCTAGGCATGTTGTGTTTATAGCAATTTTGAAAGCAATAAATTTTATAATATTTTACCTTGTTTGATGTGAACCTTGCAATAGTCGAATTTATTGTAAAATTGAAAGTAGGTATTTATGAGTTGCGAATTGTATTTTAGGTAACTCGAAGTCCTGTTGCAGAAATTATTATTTTATTTAAATGTACTTGAGCGTTTAAATAGGTTTAATTTGTATGGTGAATTCGAAAAGAAACGTTGTGCCCACTAGTTAATATTTTGCATATATTTTAATGTATTTTAATTTACTAAAAACTTATAATAATTTAGTGTTTGAAGAAATTAAGTCTCTTAAAAATAGTTAATTACTAAAAAGACATTCTAAATAAAGTCTTTACATTTAATTCCTTAGTAAAATTTCACTTAAAATTAATAGTATCAGAACTGTAGTTTAACATAAAATTATCCAAAGGTAAACAAGGTAAATAAACTTAACTTATATTTATGTCAGTAAAAAGTTTAAAAATTGAGACCGATTAAGTATGAAATTTTTTCGAACTTAATACTTACCATTTGATTAACTTTTTTTTTTTAAATTATTAGATATTTAAATTAAAATCTTTTTGTCTCAGTTATTTAAAGATTTTTTTTTTTAATTACTTTAAAAAATGTATTTATTTATGAAATATTTAACTAAACCAGAACTAAAGATATCATAAAAATTTCAAAAAATTGTATTTTTTTTTATTATTTATATTCCTTCAAAAAATTTTAAAATGTTCACTGTGCCTGTAATATGCAGGTTAAGTTTATTTAAACGTGCTACAATAAAGTGTTACTAAACTTCAAAGTAATCTCATAAACGATTTTTGTTTTTATTAAAGTTAAATTATTTTAAGCACTACTTATAAAACAAACTCATTGTACAAAATAATTTAACTTGTTAAAGATCTACTTAGCTTTTAACTTTAACTATCTGATAAAGTGTACAATTTTATCTAAAGAACATGTAAGGTCTCAAAATAATAAATAAAATATATAGCAAACTAATTACCTGAATTAGATATATGTGTGTCTTGCTTTGATTAGTTTATTAGTATCTTTGTATAGTCAACAGTAAACAATAAGTCCAAAAAAAAGTACGTGTAGTTTAAACAAAAGTTAAAGTCTTAAATTTGAACTAGTTAAAGAAACAAAATAAATAGTAGGATATTTAAAATTAAAAAGAAGTTTACCTGTGTTTAGTATAATTTGTGAACTTATTTGCTTTGGTATTTTAGATTAAGTGAATTTGTTTCAAAACTTTTATAATATGCAATGACATTGGATCTTGCGCTACATCGCTTATCTGACTTCATTTAACTACTGAATGACTTTTCAAGACATATAAAAAGAGTATTTTATTAACTAAAATTTATACTAGTTAGTTAAAAAGTAAAACACATTAAGATAGTGCCAATATATGTAATAATTGTTGTTAGTCATTACTTGAAAACATAATAACCAAACATACAAAACTTACGTATAAAAACATTGTTTATTGTGGTAAACGTGTATTACGCGTAAATTAAAACGAATCAAGAATAACCAGTATTTTGAATATTAATATAAGTTGCAACTGGAATTAATTTTCATAAATTATTGAAAATTTTCAAAGAAAAAAAAACCAAACTTATTAAAATTAAAGAATGATAAAGGTCAAGTTTTGTAATTAATTTGCTAGAATTTTTAACAAAACAACATAATTTGTTTCAGTTATGTTGTATTGAAACTTAGAAACACATTTGATAATAAAACATTTCTTAAGTTGGTTTTAAGAAATGTAAAGGTCTTTACCGCTAAAAAATAATTAAAATTAAACTAGCGCTCATTTGAAAATCTCAAATTTTATGGTTTTCTTCGTGAGTTTATTAATACTAAATTCTTGTACGGTTTACAGCATTACAACTTTTCGTTTAAATATTAGTTTGCTTAACTACTTGTATTTCATTACTTAAAATTAATTTTAATTTTTTTCACTTTGACCCTCCCGTTTATGTAAGTTAGAAAGAATAACTAGTTGCGATAATAAGAAAAATAATTGCTATCGGCGTATTAGCAATATAAAAGAAATGTAAACTTTTAATTTTCTATTATATTTAAGTACTGTCGTAAGTTAACAGACAGAATGATTTTATAATAGTTTTTAACCATTAATCTCTTTTATCATGCTTTTATGATTTATAAAAATAGGTGCTAAAAGATACGAATTCATGTTTTCTTTGTACGCGCCTAATGTAAAATATCAATGACGAGTTAAAAACAAATTATGATAATCTAGTAATTGTTAAATATCCAACGTTAACTAGTAAACCGAATTGAATAAAATGCTTGCGATTAATTATAACATAAGTTACTTTATCCTTTAGTTTTAGTACTATTTACTAACATACACTTATATTTTATATAAAGTTAAGCAATTGGAGTAACACTTAACTTGAAAACTTTTTTTTGTTTTAGAAATTTTCAAAATTTAAAAAGTTTGTACAAAACACCATCTTTATTGAACTATTCATTGCTTATTTATTTAAAAGTTATCTTTGAAAACCAAAAATAGGCCTCGGTCGGATCCGGATCAAAAAACAAAACATCTGATCGGATTTTGATACTGGATTCAGTAGATCACTAATTTTAAAATGCTTCTGCCCCCAAGGACTATTTTTTTTTACGGATCGGGACAACCGATTAAAAACGTTGCCCGCCTCTACTGTAGGATATATGTTAAATCCTTGTAAGTAAATTATTGATAAACTAATTGAACTAATTAAAAAAAACTTTAGAATAAAAAACAACATATTTGAACAGAAAGATAGTTGTGTATTCTTACAAATCTATTATAAAATAATATCATGAATATAGACTAATTATGACATAGGTTTAACCATATAACATCTAAACATTAAAAAAAATCTGTTGTTTACCTTTAAAAACAATAGAAGACCTTAATAAGTGTATATTAAGTACATAATATTCTGAAAAAAAATATCTACTTAAATATCGTAAATAATACCTATGAATACTATTTCAAGAACGAGTGTGAAGTTAGCTTGGTAACGTTTTTAAAGAATTAAAAAAATGTCCAAACTTTAAATTCAATTATTATCCTTATCGTAATAGCTATATAAGTTTTTTTTTATTCTAGATAACGGTCCGTTGTGTTTATCTAAAAAAAATTCCATTGATTTTGGGCTTGATTTGTAGTGTGGGCCCCTTAGAAAAAAGAGCTTATTATCATTTTTTTCTTAGCTCGAATTTTTTTTTTTTATTAATATTCATATTTATTAGTTAATAAATTCTGTACAACATTTTGTTTTCCAGCTGTTAATATTTTGTACTATTTATATTTATTCTAGTTTTTCTAACTCCGAAATATGGTAAAATAAAACAAAATATTAACATTTGAAAAATAAAAATGTATAACATTATTAACATATAAATATAGTAAAATAAAAATATTTTTTTTTAATTCGAGCTAAGTAAAAATCGATAACAAAAGTCATATTTCATACTATTTGGCCTTATTCCGGAATTAGGAATTCTAGAATAAGGCTAAACAGTACAAAATATTGACAGTTGGAAAAAAAAATGTTGTACAGAATTTATTTACTAGTAAACACAAACATTAAAATAAAAAAATATATTTTGAAATTTATTTATTTTTTCAAATTTGAGCAAAGTAAAAATAGATAAAACATTCAATTTTTCTATGGGGCCCCACACTAAAAGTCAAGCCTAAATCCAATAGATTTTTTTTGATTAAAGACAAAGGACCGTTCTCTACAACAAAAAAAAGTTTTTTTTTAGCTATTAAGATAAGGAAAATAGTTGGGTGTAAAGTTTGGACATTTTTTAAAAAATCTTGAAAAACGTTACCAAGCTTACTTCACGATCGTATTTCAAGAGTATATAACGTACATATTAAATAAAAAATAAGCAATAAAAATGACAAAACAATTTTTTTTTTCATTATAAAAATTTAATAGTGGTCTAATTCTAATACTTAAAACTTCGAATTATTGTTCTTTTATTCGGGATCTGTTTTTTCATCTTTTTCATATAAGTAAGTAATAAGTGAAAATAGTGAATTAGTTTTCTTTGCATCTTTATAAAAGTTTAGACTAAAAAGGTCATTTAATTTTGTAAGAAATATAAGTAATATAATTCATTAAGAAAATACTTTTAAAAGACTGAATTCAAAAAAAAAGAAACTTAGTTTATCGTTTAAAAAACTGGTCAAACAAAACCACTTTTTTTTCGAGCTAAATTTCACAAAATGGTACTTTCACACAG
Organism: Thalia democratica; assembly: GCF_965202585.1. NCBI lineage: Eukaryota > Metazoa > Chordata > Thaliacea > Salpida > Salpidae > Thalia > Thalia democratica. The sequence goes on from NC_139167.1 coordinate 83,705,328, forward strand.
GAAAAGTCAGTTAGACTCAAGTTGGAGGTAGCTTCAGTGTGTTTCCACGTCCACTTATTGTTAATAACGTCATAAACATCTATACGAGATCTATCATACTGCAGCACGAGTATTTTGCTTCCAATCGATAAAGCTTTAGTGCATGTAAGACTCGGGCTTTCTAAAAAAACAAACCCGTCACAACTGCTGTCAAAAACTTCACAAGAATCAAATCTCCCGACACAAATAACCAACAACTTGTTTTTGACTGCAACCAAACTGTGCTTGAAACTTTTTCTTATCATGTTAGGCAACCATGTCCAAGTATCATTGATAGCGTCATAGGATTCCACGCTTTTCTGAGGCTTTAAGTTGTTGTTCTGCCCACCAGAGACCACTATTCTTTCTTCAAACACACAGCAAACAGACCTTAACCTAAAATAAATACTCAAGTTAATGCACATTGTAGACGTTTTATACTAATTTTTAATATTATATTTTCTAATATCATTGCTCTCAGAAGAATTCAGTGTTTACAATACTTAAAGTATCTACAACGGTTCGTAGAGTAGTTATTGTAATTATTTTTTTAAAAGAAGTTGGAATTGTTTAAACCGAAATAAAAACTTTATCTATAAAGCTCAAACCTTTCTTCGCTCATCAAGTTAACTTCACTCCATTCTTCAGTGCGAACATCGAAATGTAAGCATGTGCTAGTAGCATGGCGGTCAATTTCTCCTCCAAACACGTATACGTCACCCATGAACGCGCAGCAACCGTAGTACTTACGCCGATCATTTACGTCACAAACTTTAGCCCAAGTTTCAGTAGAAGGTGAGTACTTGTCTACTGAATAAATCCAATTTCCACTCTTGCAAGTTCCACCCAGAATGTAAACTTGGCCTTTTATGCAAATTGCCGTGGCGTTCATCCTCTCTTGAGGCATTATAACCAGACGCGCTTTTGTCAAGTCGCTGGCGGAAAAGCTCGTCAAAGTCGCAACAGCTTTCTTTTTCACAATGTCGTAACCACCCAAAACTGCGATTTGAAACGAATCTTGGTCACAGTGCCTGCTTCTACAACGACTTGTTGACTTTCCTTTGCTTTCCAACGCTTTGTTCAACACTTCAACGCATTCGTCTATTCCAACGCATTCTTCTCTGATGCGCTTCAAAGTTTCTTCAGGCAACAGGGAAAGGCGGACCGACGTCAAAAGACTCTTGGCGAACTTCACGCGGTCTTCGAAGCTGTGCCCCAACCAACTGTCGGCTGCGTTGTACACTTCGAGTTCCGATGTGATGAGCAGTTGTGAACTTGAGAGTATTTTCGACACCACCGAGTATTCCAGCTCCAAAAAGTTTTCATCTTCAACGACTGCGGTGAAGCAGCGCTCAATGTAGCTGAAGGTGGATTTGAAGAGACTTGGTCGGTTGTAGGTTTTTGCGAATTGAAGATTAGTCAACACGTTTTGAGCGGTTATTTTGCTTTTAAGTAATTTACAACAAAGCTGTTTTTCTGTACTTTTGTCAAGCAAAATTTTGTTCAATTTTATGATGGGAAAAATTCCGCAGTCGTCCGGATTGGTATTGCCTAAAAATATAATTAATATTATTTGTTTAATAAAATCCATATAACGTCTACGATTTTTTATAAAACAATAGTTTTATCTATAATATTAGTTATATAGTTTTGAATCATTATGTTTTGAAAATAGATGCAAATAGCTCCATAACAATTTAAAGTAATTAAAGAAAAAAAAAAAATTTTCTCTAAGATATTGAGCTCTACAACAACAAATTATAAGAAAATGTATCAAAACACTTTGTCAATCAATCCAAAACAATAACATAATGATAGAATTTATACATTAACTTTGCTAGTATACTTTTATACTAGTATACTTAAAGGACAGTCCGATTTGGTTATTTGCTTTTTCTGCAAAAACAAAAAAATTTTCTTAAACATAATTGTTTAAAATTCTATTTTTTATTTTTTTTTTGTTATGTTTGTGAAAGGTAAGTTTAGGTAAAGGGAAAAAAAACTTTAAAATATTGAATACTCAGTATAAATACAAATTAGACTGACTTCTAAGTACACTGGCATAAAACTTAAAATTATTTACATACCTTGTTCTAAGTTGTTTCTAAACTTCAGTAAAATATTTTCATCGTAACTTTTAACAGCACTTTTAATAAAATAATTTACACACTGATGTTTATCAAAGTTGACACAAAATGGTCTACGACTTGTTTGTATTTTTTTGTTTCTGACTGCTTCATCAATTAAGGTCAGTTCTGTCATCTTGTGAGTGATCTCCGTGCAAGAAGTTTCGCGTTTAAGTTTGCCCATAATCTTTGTAATTTAGCTTCAAAATATAACTAATATTTGTTGATTTCAAGAGTTTCAAATACTACCAATGTTCTATAATGTAATTAGTACTACTTCTGCAAATAGTGAAAAAAGTTGTATAATAATCTAGAATTATTTACCATAAAAACGTTGTATTTACTTTTCTTAATCATATTTATTTGCTAAATTTTATTTCTATTACAAATTATTATACTATTTTTTTTTGTTTTAAGAATACAAATAAAAATATCTCAACTACTGGAGGAGAAATAATGAATTTATTATTTTAAGAATTTATTTTACAAACTAAGTTTCGGTCAAAGACCTCGTCAGTGCTTAAATAAGTCTTAAATTATATGTGACAGTCATGGAAAATAGCATTTAAAACATTTCAGTTAAAATTAAAACATATTTTTACTTAAAATTTTTGTTTTTAAAATATACAAATTAAACTTTATTTTAAAGATTTAGTTTAATGTAAAGTTTAATTTTTAGTTAAATTTTAAAATCAATATAATAACAACAATTTTAATAAAAGCTTTACCTAACTTTCTTTTTTCTTTTAGTTAATTTTCAAAGTATATTTTAACTTAAAAATTTATTTAAAAAACAATACAAATTAAATATTACAAAACTATTTAATTTTAAGATTGAGTTTAAGGTAAAATTTATTATTTAGTTAAGTTCTAAAATCAATATAATAACTATAATTTTAATAGAAGCTGTATGCTGTATGTAACTTTCTTTTTTCTTCTAGTTAATTTTCAAAGTGAACATTGTTTAAGCAAAAATGTAGTTAATAAAGTCAAATTGAAGTTAAGATGCATTTGGGTAGGTCTTTTTTCGGGCAGTATTTTATGGGCACTATTTTATATGTAGAATTGCTGCAATCAATTCTGCCCATAATTTACTGTGATGTCATTAAAATTATGTGTAGTATTTATATGTTGCTGCAATCAAATGAAAAATAAAATATTGTCCAGGCCTTATATAGATATTATGGATAGTTTTTGTAGTTTCAAATCTATAAACAAACCAATAAAAATAAACTTGAATACACTTAAACCAATCGTTTGATTTAAAAGTATGTTTATGTAATTTATATTAGTTATATTAACAGAAGTAATGGCTTGGCATATTATAAACATTTTGAAAAATTTTTTTATTTAAGGTTTTTTAAACAAAATTGAAATTGAACACACATAAACCAATTGTTTGATTTATAGTTGTATATATGTAATTTACATTTAGTAAACTTATAGAAGTAGTGGTTTGGTCTTTTGTGTACTATTTTATAGGCACTCTTTTATGTGTAGAATGCTTAAATCAATTATGCCCATAATTTTATGTGATTTCATTTGAATAATGGGTAGTATCTAGATGTTGCTGAATTTGAGTAAAAATAAGATACTGTCTACTTTTAAATCAAACAATTGGTTTGAGTGTATTCAAGTTTTTTTTTTTCTTTTTTGAATATTACATAAAAAACTATTCATAGTCTTTTAATAAGTCTAGCCACTACTTCTGTTTGTTTACAAAATTTAGTTTAGATAAATGTACAAATAAATCAAACTATTTGTTTATGTGTATTCAAGTTTTTTTTAATTTGTTTGTTTATGAGTTTAAAACTACAAAAACTATCCATAATATTTATATAAGGCCTAAACAGTATTTTATTTTTACCTAATTACAACAACATCTAAATACTACCCATAATTTAAATGAAATGATATAAAATTATGGGCATAACTGATTGAAGAAATTCTATACATAAAAGAGTGCCCATAAAATAGTACCGATAAGACCAAACCACTATTTCTATAAGTTTACTAAATGTAAATTACATTTTTAAAACTATAAATCAAATAATTGGTTAATGTGTGTTCAATTTTAATCTTTTTATTTTGTTTATAAAATCTTAAATAAAAAAAAAAATTCAAAATATTTATAATATGCCAAGCCATTACTTCTGTTAATATAACAAATATAAATTACATAAGTATACTTTTAAATCAAACAATTGGTTTAAGTGTATTCAAGTTTTTTTTTTATTAAATCTTAAATGAAAAAAATTTCCTTAAGCTTTTACTAAGTCTAGCACATACTTCTGTTAGTTTACAAAATATATTTTAATTAAATGTACAAATAAATCAAACTATTGGTTTATGTGTATTCAAGTTATTTTCTATTGGTTTGTTTATAAATTTGAAACTACAAAAACTATCCATAATATCTATATAAGGCCTGGACAGTATTTTATTTTTCATTTAATTGCAGCAAATTAGTTGCAGCAACACGTAAATACTACACATAATTTTAATGACATCACAATAAATTATTGGCAGAATTGATTGCAGCAATTCTACACATAAAATAGTGCCCATAAAATACTACCCATAAAAAATTTCTTCCGCAGATATAATATCTACTATAATTGACAAATATTTGTAATAGCTACAAATTATTATTTAAGTTTTTAGAATGTAAAATTCAGTTTTTATTCTGACCAAATGTATTCCCTTAACAGAAAATGTTATAACAGTGTGACATTTAATGATATAAGTAAACTGAGATAAAAAAATAATCAAAATACTCTAAATATAAAAAAAGTTAGTTTACTTAAAAATTTATGTTTTAACTATCAATAGTAAAAAAAAAATTTAAACTTTTTCATCTGTGGCTTGATTTTTAACAGGTACTTAACTTTGCTTTTAAAACTATATTTAATCAATTTATATGACAGTCATATTACTTAAACTATAATATTAACAACCAGTATTTTAATAATAATGATAATTATAATAATTAAAGTCTTATAGTTGAAGCTTAACTATTCGTCTAAGTGATAAAATAACATCCAAGTCAAAGTAGCTTTACACAGCTTGAGTATAAGTATAACATAAGTAGAAAGATCCAGAACTAGATAAAAAAATCATTTTCAAGCTTTAATCTACTTATCAAATCATAATAATGACAAAATAACTTCGCATCTCTAGAAAAATTTACTTTTTAACAAAAAACTGTCTTATGAGTCAAAAGAGTAGCCTAAAAGTTTGTGAGAAAACCTGATTAACAACAGTTTCAAAAAACCTGTTATCAATCCTGAGTCATTGGCAGCTTTACTGAAATTATATAATACATATTTCCTCTTTAAAAATACATTTATATCCCACTAGTAAGTTGATAAAACGTAAACTTTTAGAAATCCTTCAACTAAACAAACATTTAAATTTATAAAATTTAAGTATTGTAACCTACATAAAAATGTAGGTATTAACCTACACTCTACACTTGTAAATTAATAAGAACAATACTAGTTTGACTAATGTTGATTTTAAGTAATAACTTAGGGTTATTTTATATGAAATAACATGGCAGATAAACAACATATTTTATCAAAGAACAATTGCAACCATCAAAAAATATATAAAAACACCAACTTCAGAATTACTTTAACTGGAATGAAATATTTTAGCCAAAAATCAAATCTCCAAGGAATATACTTTAAAATATATAAATTTAATTAAGAACTGTTTAGTTGAAAATTAAATCAAATATAACTAATACATAAACAAAAACAAATTAAACAACAAAAAATGAAAATTTATTTTTAAACAACATGTTAGAAGCAGCAAAGTGGTCTAGAATGATCTCTTACCCAACTGATGAGTATTTATACAAGTCTGTTATATGTGAATGCAAACTTGCATCAGTAAAACACATGACTCAGCGAGCTTTCTCTTAAACGCTTGGATGAACAAGAACTTCAACTCAAAACTTCTCACTAAATTCAAACAGTTTTAATTGCGATTTGATATCCTGCAAAACTACATCTTCTTCCACTTTTGAAAGAGAATCTTTACACTGCTTCTCTTCCGCTTACACTACCCTAACTTGTTAAACGACAAAAAAGATAACACATCTTAAAATATAACTTGGACTCAAAACTATTATTAATATTTTCCAAAAAGAGGTTTAAGACATATTAGAAAAAGAAACTACTTAACAATTTATAATAAACGGTCTTTAAGCTTTTATACTTTATATATTCAAAAAATATTTTCATAATACTAGAACTTAAATAGATCCTTTAGTTTAAAAACTAACATCAAATATATGTTTTAACTTTTAACCTACCAGTGGCGTAGCGTGGTACTTTATTTAGGGGTGGGCAAAATTTACTCTTTTAAAAAAAAATAACCAAACTTAAAACTTTTGTTTTAAGCTATACAAAAAATTTAAGTGCTACAACTTAATTAACTTTATAATATAAAAAAGACTAGATTACAGTACAAGAACATACTTTTTTATTTCAAAATTAGGCATGTTTTAAACAACTACAGCTATATTTTTTATTTAAAATCAATTACAGTTTTCTTTACCTGATAACATGTAAAGTAAGCAACATAAAATTAATACTTAACTTATTATTAATAAACTACAACTATTACATCAAAAACATACTTCAACAAAGTCTACTATGTCAGGACGCGGCCAGATTACTTAGAGAATTTCAAACTTCTCGGTGTCATCAGTAATGCCATAAGTGATATACCTTTCCTAAAAAAATCTTAACTCAATGACAGGGTCCCGTATGATCTCAACCTGGAAAAAAGTGCAGTTTTTGTAGTCCCTTGTATCAAACTTCTGTTGTATGTAGGCCATACAGTGCGCGAAGTATTATATAAAGGGCTACCAATGTAACTTATCTTACCTTGGGGTTTAATTTGACCCCCATCTAATTCATTATTAGTTGAACTTACTGCCTTTTTTAAGGTGATCTTTTTTTCTAAAATTTTAGCATGGGCTACTAGTTTTGTAAGTTCCTCTATCTCCAAATATTCCCCCTCTAGTGAACTTTATAATCTAAAGACTTTTTCTGTCTATTGGTTTGCACATTTTAGGTAAATGGTTTTGATTGTATTTACCTATATAGGAATATTGTTTATAATGACCCCTTAATTCTTTTAAGTTATTTGTGTCCCTTAAAACATTTTGACTAAAATTTATCCTCAAGCTTTTTATTTTGATATTACCCCCTTTCACCTTGTGGTTATTATAAAAACTATCTGGGATATTCTAACTTTAATTGTTATGTTGGCCATTGTCATAATTTTAACAAATTTTAGATAAGTATTGAATTAGCATTCTTTTTATTTTCCAGTTAGTTTATAAAAAAAACCTTACGATTTCATTTTGTTTTACATCTGTAAACTTGGTGCACTATGTGTATAGTTTGAAACAAATTTAGTTGTTTTACAGAATTATATTTAAAGTAATTGATTAAAATAATATCTTAAACTGTAAATGGTGAAAAATACTCTTTGATCTTGAAATGATTCTCACTCACCCGCTACTAATGTTTAGCTACAGCAGATGCTGTTTCAGAATTTCGAATGTGGCCTTGACAGATTTTTTCAAGTTTTTTTTTTGTTTTTACAGATTTGATTGTCTTTCTGCTGTTTACTTTAGCTTTTTGAAAAAAATTCACATTAAATATTTTAAGAGAGAGCTTTATGATGACGGTTTTACCAGGGAACTGTGCAAATAATAAAATTCATTTCAACTTATTTTAAATGTGATTGTATTTAAATAAACAATCATTGTTGATTATAATATGAAGGTGTTCTAGAGTTTCTTTTCTAATAATTCAAACGATATTTAATGTAACAGTTGTTTAAATTAGATTTGGAATGAAAAAAAAACTTTTTTAAAGTTTAAATGCATTTTTTTTGATAACATATGTTTCTATGTTGAGAAATTTATTATTTATCTTTTTTAACAATTTTTTTAATGTTGCTATTTCAGTCGCAATTTCTTTAATATTGTTTTTTTCCAGGTTGTGTTAAAGGCTGTAAATACATTTTTTTAAAATATTTACGTTAAATTATTAAACAACATAGTTTTTCAAACAAAAACATTTTTACACTTATATTGATTTAAAATAACATCAAGGTTGCCAAAAAACCTAGAATGCTTGATAAACCTGGAATTTAGAAATTCAGGCTATAAAAAACCTAAAAAACCTTAAATGTGATATATTTTTGACAAAAATCACTAAAGAACCTGGAATTTAAAATAGTATTTACATTTTAAGTAGTTAAATTTCGATTTCACACAAAATTCTATCATATAGATAAAAAAGATTTATCATCATCAAAAACATTTTTATCACTTAACTTCTTTGAGAAAGCTTCAAGATATATTTTCCATGTCGTTATATTATTCATACATTTTTACATTAAAATTAATTCGAACAAAAAATGGACTCAAAACGTGTAATTTGAAAACCTAGAAGAAATTTTGATAAGACGAGAAATTAGCAAAATATTTTCCAAACCACGTAACATGTTTTTCAAAAATATTTTTTTGTTGTGTTTTTGTTTTGATATTTTATAGTTTTTACATGGAAGTTAAATAAAATATTAAATTTTTCTACTACTACATTATTTATTTTAAAAATATGTTTTATTTTTTTTAGTATAGAAAAATAATTCAAAAATGTTTGAAAAAAATTAAAAGTTTTGAGTTAAAGTTCCTGTTTATCCAAGCGTTTAAGAGAAAGTTTGCATAGCTACTTGTTATATTGGTGCAAGTTTTGATATAAGCAAATAATAAGCAGCCGCGAGTTTACTGATGCAAACTTGAATTACTGTATAAAAGCCATGTATAAACTCTCAACAGATGGAGCAGAGAGACATTCTAGCCAAGACCTGCTGCAATAAACATGTTATTCAAGAAAAGATATTTTTAATTTATTGTTGTGTTATTTAAAGTATTTTTTAAATATGTTTCTTTTCATATCTACTTTCTAATTATTATGTAATTAAACCTTGTTTTATACATTCTTAATATACATTCTAGTTAGATTAAATCTTGTGTAAAAGTTTTGACCACATTTAAAGTATTTTCTTTAATATTTTTTTTTATATATTTGATAGTGTTAGAAACTGTAATTAGTATAAACAGGAATGCTAAAAAACATAAATATGAAAATTTAGACTAAAATCCTGGAAAAAATTGTAATATGAGAAATTTTATATAAAACCTTAAAATAACTTTAAATTTTGACCAAAAAAATTAAAAAAAAAACCTGGAAGTTTTAACAGTTTTCATTTTTCAAGTAGTAAAGTTTTGATTTGACCCAAAAGTCTATCATATAGATAAGTGTTTTTTGTCATCATCAAAAGTATTTTTTTATTAAGATACACATTTTAATAAGTTTTATAGTAATTTTTTACATTTTTATAATATATAACACCGTTTCTTAAACTTAATTAAAAAAAAAGGTTCACAAATGTCTACTTATAAAAACCTGGAGGAAGTTTGCCAAAATTTGACAACCCTGTATAAGATAAACTTATAATTTGTCATGCCTACTTTTACATAGTGTAGAAAAAAGTTATTTGATATCAACATTTAGTATAAGTGAAGTATAAATTTAAATATTGTCTATAGTGTGACTGTACACTACACTATGACCATACAAATTTAATACTTAACTAACCGTTATAATTGGCGTCATCCAGGTAAAAAATAACCAGTTTTTTAGGTAACAGTTAAGAAAAAATTTTACCATTAAGTATTTTTACAAGTACACTACCTTTAATTTTTAAAGTAGTATTAATCAGATTTTTATTTTACATTTTTTAGATTAGTGTAACATTGATTTCTTTATGCATTTTATTTTACAGTAGATTTAGGAAAATTTACAATTAAGCTTCTATTTAATTTTTAAGAAACAATATTCAAATTTAAAACTTGCCCTTTTAAATGCCATTTAGGTTTAATATAACAAGAAAGAGTTAGGGGCTTAAAAAAACAATTAGGTTATACGGGATTAAAAAAATAAAATACCAAAGGGAGATTAAAAAGTTAATTTCAAATACTACTGACACAACTAAAGTTTTTAAGCCACAAAAAGTAGGGGACATTTTTTGTCAAAGTAAACCAAAAGGTACAAAAATAAACTTTAGTCTTTAAGACATAGAAATTTTGTGACAAAATTTAAGTAAAATAAGTCACAAGGGGTTTTTCCTAGTTCTAATTCAAAAACTGTTAAGAAATTTTGTTTTTGAAAATTATCTAAATTTTCTTTTTTTTTTGTTCTGATGTTCTAATAAAAAGAAATTAATAGTTTTTGAGTTTTTATTTTGTCTTTTAGGATGTGTTTCCTTTATTTCTTCATAAATCACGATGACTAGACTAGTTTGATGCAAATCAAGATATAAATTTGGTATTCTCAAAAAAGATTTTTACTCTATAAAATTGCAACCCTTTTAATAACCAGTTGAAGGTTTTAGTATGATTCAGTGTTGCCACACTAATACTAGTATAACTTTTAATAGAAATACAGTTTTTTTTATCTTATTTTTTTTAAGTAGTCTAGTTTTGGTATTTCTGTTAAATCTCTGAGTTTTATGTATGAATTTTTTTTATTATCTTATTTTTTACAATAATGTTACATTAAATATACTGCTTCATACTGTTTAGCTTTTGTTTTCTATTTTAAACTTAGGTTGACCCAACTTAGTTTGTTGTATCTCATGCAGAGTCTCACACACTTCGTATAACTTAGGCCAGTATAAATCCTTTAAAATTCTCTGGAAAATAAACAATAAATTTTTGAAAATTTTTTTAATGTTTTTTTCTTTCATTAAATGAATTTTTTTTTAGTTTCATTTTTAAAATTTTTCTTTAATTCAAGTTTGGTAAAATAATTTGAATTTTTATATTGAAACTAATTTATTTTGAATATTTATTTGTGATCTTTTATAAAAATATATCTAAAGTTTAAGGCTCAGGATAGTTTCTTGACTCAAAGATTAACAACCCTGCTTATGCTTTTTACTCAGGCTGATTTTGTTTTAGATTTAAGATGAGCAAATTTAACAACTATTGAATGGCAGCTGTTTTTATAAGTTTATTAGAAAATTTATAGTATGTGACTTAAAAATTGTAAATGTTAATTTACGTTTAACAAACATTCTTAAGAATGACTAATTTTATTTTCTTGTATTATAGTTGTATATAATTTTATATTAACATTTAGAATTTTAATATATGTGAATTATTAAGTTAGTTTTATCTGTTTTAGTTAGACTTATATTAATAATAAGTTTAACTTTTTAGATGTTTCAAAATATTTTACAGTTCTTCAGCTGTTTTATCTACTTTAAAATTAAAAAAAGCTGCTAATTAATATCTCTTTCAGTGTCTTTCTTATATAATTGCAAAATAAAGGTTGTTAAAAGGTTTTTTGACATTTTATCAAAACTTAGACTAGTAAAGATTTTTTTAATAGTCATGTTAGTTTATAATCTTTTTGGACTAATGACTAGTTTTAAATTTTAATTAACAACTCTTTTTTGCCTTAGAATTAATGTTTCACAATGTGTTTTTGTTATAACATTGATATTTGATGTAATTAACAAGGTTGCCAGAAATTCAGAATAATCCTTGATACTTCAAAACTTTTGAAAATATCACTATGACACAGGATAACTCAGAAATTTTTGAATTCGTTTTTTTATACTCTGGCTGACTCAGGATAGTTTTATTTTTAATATCTCAGTATAGTTTTAAGAGTTCAGACCAGTTTTTTTTTTACCTTTTGGATGAGATATAGTTAATTTTGTTTTTTATTACTTTGTGGTACTTTTTATGGAAAAGCTTGGTTTTTCTTGTCTTTGAAAAGTTTTAAAATTAAAAAAAAATGAAAAAACCCTGGATGGCTATTTATAATAATTAGAAAAAAAATTTTATACTTTAAAGCATTTCGTTAACTTTATTATTTCAGGTTGTTTATGTTGTTAAATTTCATACTGTTGAAGCATTTTTCTTTAAAGAAATTTATTTGGTCACAAATAGTACTGAATTTTATTTTCTGAATACTTATATAATAATTTATAGTATAAATATGAGTTAGCCAAGTTTTATAATGAATAAAAGTAATTGCAAAATTGTTTAAAAAAAAAAAGATTATTATGCAGTTTTTTTGTTACTATTTTAAGAAATAGTACTAACTACGTTACAAAACATTGATAATATTTGAATTTCTTAAAATCAACAGATAACTAATTATATTTTGAAGCTAAATTACAAAGATTATGGATAAATGTAAACGCGAAACTTCTTTTTTTGAGATCACTAACAAGATGACAGAACTGACGTTAATTGATGATGCAGTCAGAAACAAAGAAGATAAAATACAAACAAGTTGTAGATCATTTAGTAAAAATTTTAATAAACATCAATGTGTAAATTTTTTTATTGAAAGTGCTGTCAAGAGTTGCGATAGAAACATTTTACTGAAGTTTAGAAACAACTTAGAACAAGGTATGTAAAATATTTTAAATTTTATGCTAGTATACTTAGAAGCCAGTCTTATTTGCATGTATGCTGAGTAAGCATTTTTTTAAAGTATTTTTATCTGTATCCCTAGCTTACCTTTCACAAACATATTGAAAATAAATCAAAAATTATAGTTTTTAAAATTAAAAAATAGCAAATGTTTCTTTTTTTTTTTGCTGAATCAGCAAATATTAAAAATGGACTGTCCTTTAAGTATACTAGCATAAAAGTATACTAGCCTTATTTATGTATATATTATTATTTTCTTTTTTTGTAATGATTGACAAAGTGTTTCTATACAATTTTTTGTTGTATCTTAGTTATAGTCTTAGTTAGTACACTTATTTTATTTTTAAAATAACTTGAAGTTGTTTGAGAGCTATTTCCACCTATTTTCAATGCATAATGATTCAAAACTAAATAACTAATATTAATGATACAATTATGGACTATAAAATATTATATAGGTTATCTAAATTTTATTAAATAACTATTTTTTAATTATATTTTCAGGCAATACCAATCCAGATGACTGCGAAATTTTCCCATCATAAAATTGAATAAAATTTTGCTTGACAAAAATACAGAGAAACAGCTTTGTTGTAAGTTATTTAAAAGCAAAATAACCGCTCAAAACGTGTTGATTGGCCTTCAATTCGCAAAAACCTACCACCTACCAAATCTATTCAAAACCACCTTTAGCTACATTGAGCGTTGCTTCACCGCTGTTGTTGAAGATAAAAACTTTTTGGAGTTGGAATATTCGCTGGTGTCGAAAATACTCTCAAGTTCACAATTGCTCATCACATCGGAACTCGAAGTGTACAACGCAGCTGACAATTGGTTGGGACACAACTTCGAAGACCGCATGAAGTTCGCCAAGAGCCTTTTGACGTTGGTTCGCCTTTCCCTGTTGCCCGAAGAAACTTTGATGCGCATCAGAGAACATTGCGTTGGAATAGAAGAATGCGTTGAAGTGTTGAACAAAGCGTTGGAAAGCAAAGGAAAGTCAACAAGTCGTTGTAGTAGTAGGCACTGCAACCAAGATTCGTTTCGAATCGCAGTTTTTGGCGGTTACGACGTTGTGAAAAAGAAAGCTGTTGCGACTTTGACGAGCTTTTCCGCCAGCGACTTGACAAAAGTGCGTCTGGATATAATGCCTCAAGAGAGAACGTACTCCACGGCAATTTACATTAGGGGCAATGTTTACGTGCTGGGTGGAGCTTGCAAGAGCGGAAGTTGGATTTATTCAGTGGGCAAATACTCACCTTCTACTGAAACTTGGGCTAAAGTTTGTGACGCAAACGATCAGCGAAAGTACTACAGTTGCTGCGCGTTCATGGGTGACGTATACGTGTTCGGAGGAGAAATTGACCGCCATGCTACCAGCACTTGCTTGCATTTCGATGTTCGCACTGAAAAATGGAACAAATTTAAAGGGATGAGTGTAAAAAGGTTTGAACTTTGTAGTTTGAAGTTTTTATTCAGTTTTAACAATTCTAAAAGTTTAATAAATAATATTGACTTAAACTACTCTATAATCGTTGTAGATACTCTAAGTTCTTTTAACATTTAATTTCTCCAAGAGCAATGACGTTAGAAATTAAGACTAAAAGTTTGCATAAAACCTCAACAATGTGCATTAATTTAAGTATTTATTTTAGGTTGAGGTCGGTTTGCTGTGTGTTTGAAGAAAGAATAGTGGTCTCTGGTGGGGAATAGCGTGGAATCTTATGACGCTGTCAATGATACTTGGAAATGGATGCCTAACATGATGAAAAATAGATTCAATCACAGTTTGGTTGCAGTCAAAAACAAGTTGTTTGTTGTTGGTGGCGGAAGATTCCGTTCTTGTGAAGTTTTTGACAGCAATTGTGACAGGTTTGTCTTTTTGAAAAAGAGCCCGAATTTAAAAAACAACGAAGCCTTATCGATCGGAAGCAAAATACTCGTGCTGCAGTATGATAGATCCCATGTAGACTTTTATGACGTCATTAACGAAGAGTGGACGTGGAAATACTCTGAAGCTACCTCCAACGTTGGTCTATTTAACTTTTTCTGTGCGAAAATACCAGTTTGTGAAATTTAGCTCGAAAAATAAGTGATGTTGTTCGACCAGTTTATCAAACGATAAACTGATTTACTTTAGTTTTATTTAATAAATTCAGTCTTTTGGAAGTATTTTTTTATGACTAATTTTCCTTAAATATCTCATATTATTAAAGGATCTTTTTAGTTTAAACTTTTACAGACGTCAAGAAAACCAATTCGCTTTTTTCACTTATAACTTAGGTTAATAAATAGATCCTTAATAAAAGAACAATAAATTCGAAGTTTAAGTAAAAGAATTAGCCTACTGTTAAATGATAATAATATAAAAATACTATTTTAGAATTATTTTGCTTATTTTTTATTCTATATGTACCTTGTACTTCATTTACTAATGAAATAGTATACATAGGTACTATTACACAATTACACAGATGTGTAACATTACACAATTCTTTATCTATTATAAGATGTATTTTTGTATATTTATGTTTATAAAAATTCATTAAACTAAAAAAAATCTAAGAGATTTTGACAGAGATCTATGACATTACAGTGTCTACCTTATAATAAATATATTTTTATAAACCTTATAATAACTGTTCTATATTTATTTTACATGACCTATACTAATTTTATAAATACAATAACTTGTTTATAAAAACTTATTCAAGCATAAAAGTTTAAGGTAAGAATACAATTTGTATTATTAGTACAGTAACCTGTCACTTAGGTACGCCCTTTTAGGTACGCATTTTATACTGTGTTCTACAGGAACTTTTTCAACTTAGAAATTACAAAAAAATCAATTCTAAAAATACGTTACAAAAGTGCTCTTTTTTAAAATAGATTATACGATATTTAATTTGAAAAAGTCAAAACTAAACAAACCAGAAAAAAAACTATGAAGTTCAAGTTGTACACCAAATCTTATACTTAGAAAAAAAATTAAGTTTTATTTATTTAACAAAACTAACTGACAGCGCGATTTAAGTTTACATACATCATAACTAAAACATTGAGTTAGAAAATATTTAAAAGTTAATACAAAGCTTATTTAAGAAAAAAAAAATCGCCAAACATAAATGAAATCATACAAACATCTTCTATAAAACTTGGATTAATGAGAACTATGAACAAGGCAGTTGACATTTACATACTCTAAGATTAAAACATAAATGTTTAAACTTTTTAAAAAGCAATATCAATAAAAAATAAATGTTTGTTAGACTCAATGTAGGTAATTAAGTATCAAAATTTCTTAGGTACGCACTACCGGCTGGATACGCACTCTAGTGTATCTATTACCGGAAGTCCAGGGTTTAAATATTACATTAATGATATAAAATTTATTAGAAAAAACTTTTTAATACTGATCTTGGCAGGCTATTTTCTGTTGGATATTTGAGTATTGAATGCTTTAATTGTATTAAAACTTTTATTCTATTAAAATTAGAGTTTGAGGTCTTTCAAACAGAAATGAAATTACTTAAGATTGAAGAATCCCTTCGATGACTTTTATGATTTTATCTGTTTTATCTACAATTAGTTTTTGGCCATAAAAATTTTTAAAACTTAATGCATTAAACTAAAAACACAAACCTTTAAGAGATTGCCTTATTGTATTTTAATAACAAAATATTTATAAAAATATGAAAATAGCTCCTTTATAACTTTTGATTTCTTTCTTTCTGCGTTGGCTCTTCGGTCTTTAATTGCAAAGATCTCGTGTATAATTATTGTATTCATATCTTGTTGCAATACATAAAAAAAATGTATTTAGTTTGTTACATTCTTTAATTAATGTTTCGATAAGTTATATTTTATAAACGAGAGAAGTGTAGCATTCGAGAAGATTTAAATGATTCCAATTAGAATCATAATGTAGGTTGTAGGTAGGATCTTCTACCGATAACGGTTTCTTGGTCTCTTGTTGCACGGATCGCACTTAAACGGAAACTAATTTAATATATATATATATATATATATATGCACATATGAAAAAAATATTTTTAAATGACTGATTTATTGTATTTCAGTAAAAAATAATAATATATATTCAAATTATTCGTTGATGATTTATTCTTTATCTGCATCGGCTTCTATTATCAACAGAGAATCTTGTTGTGAGTTAAGTGAAATTATTAATGATATGTTTCTTGAGTTTTTTCTGATGATTCATATTTTATCTGCATCGGCTTCTATTATCAACAGGAATCTTGTTGTGAGTTACGTGAAGTTATTAATGTTTATGAAGTTTTTTCTGATGATACCCTTCTATCTGCATCGGCTTCTCGGTCTCTGGTTGCACGGATCACACCCGCACGAATCGTACCTCCGTCTTCTTCGACCCCTGGTTTCACATGTGTACCTTAAAATTAATGAAAATAAAGTGATAAAAACTAAGTAAAATAACAGCTGAAAATTGTTATTACGTTAAAATTTCATACGTTGATAATGAATTTGAACAATTTTACGTAAGTAAGCAAGTATAATATGAAGAAAACAAAGTTTGAAAAATAAGAATAAGTCATGAAAAGTAAACTGTTGAATGAGCAATTAATTTAAATATAGAGCAAAAACCTATCTAAACAACAAATATGTTATAGCAAAGAAAAGATAAATAACAAATTAAATATATAGGGTAAATTATTGCTTTTAAACTAGAACTATAATGTTAAAAACTATCAAAATTTTAATTTAATCCTCATTAGACTTGCTTACTTACGTATGGTTCAGACATTTTAGTATAATTAAACTACTCAATATACATAAACTAGATGAATATTAATTGATATGCTTAAAATTCTTACATATGGTGTTTACTTTTTTAATTTAGTTCGAAATTGAGTAGAAATTTTGATTATAATATTAGTTTGTTTGAAAGCTATTAAAACAAAAATATTCTTATATAAAAAAGATATCTGTAATTGTTTTTTAGCAATCAAACATATGCTACCAATTGTATTTTGAGTAGCCAAATTGAAAAAAAAACACTTGTGTACTACTACTTTGTACTGTTATTACTAAAAAGGTTTAGTCATTTGTTTTATTCGTATTTATGTTTATTTTTTCTTATATTATTACCTGTTGTAGGCGTAGTAACCAAACCCAAAGATGCACACTGCTGTAATGAGATAAAATAATTTGTTGCTTTTTGGTTCTGTTGGAAAATAAACATTTAGTAAAGTAGCTGTAAAACACAAAAAATAATGAAGAGTTATGTGATAAACAAGTAGTTGTATGACAACTTTAGTTAAAAATAAAGTTATTGTTATTGTTTGAAACTAATTAACAACTTACTTTTTTGACAATCTTATTAAGAAAAACAGTGGTTTTTCTTAAAGTTTTAAACAGTTAAACATTGAAACATTTGGATGATTTACTAAACTTACTAATAAAACGTTGAAAAATTTGATTCCAGAAATATAAGTAACCTTTAAATTAGAAATTAGAAAAAAAATTATATAAAAACCAATAAAACTAACCACAATGACAATCAATAACTTTGCATAATTCTGGAAAAGTGTCTCTTCCCCTTCTACAGTCTGAGTAATCGTGGTTAAACATTGGCTCTTTAAAAATTAAATTAATAACTACTTGTATAATAAATATTTTAATTAACAAAATATTTTAGAGCCTACGTTCGACCACCATTGTTTTAATTGCGATAGTGAGAGACACTTTTTGCAGAATTATCAGAGTTTAAGAATTTAGGTTGAAGTATTGAGAGTTATAGACAATTGCTAAAGTTAATAGACCTTCTTATTAAACGGACCGCAGCAAGGTTCGAAAAGTTCTGGAAAATTATTGGATATTTTCTTAATAGTGTCTCTGCCTCTACCGCAGTCTGAATAACGGGGATCGAACATTGGTTCTAGAAAACAAAAAGTATGCATATGTTTATTGAACAAACTTATATTTATCTACGTTTGTATTTACTTTTGTAACAATAATCATTTAATCTGATTTTCTACTTAGTGTTTATCAAAATAGAATGATCGATCTATATAAAACTTTCTTTTACACAGCTTCTAAATACTTAACTTATATAAATTATTACTTGTAGAATAAACCATAAAGCAGATAAATTTAAAAATTATTTATGTCATATTTTAAAATGGCGTGCATTTTCAATTTAATATAGTCTAACCAAAAACAAACTTATTTTGAAATATAAGTTTCAAAAAATATTATACTTAACAGTACGTCAAAAGTAAATTCATTTGCTACTTACTACAGTCATACATATTTTTGGCTTTTATTTTGCTGATCTCTGAAAATAACTCCGTTCACATACAAATAAAAACCTGTGAAAACTCTTTTCGTTATTAACCAAGTTGAATTTAACTTCATGACCAAACTATTTTTAACACAACTACTTCTAAAACATAAAACAAAGTAAAAAAATTTTAGAAATACTTCTTTATGAACTGAAATAAAATGAACTTTTTAATAAAATTTAGTTTAAAGTATTGCTACTCATCAATTTGGTTTATAAAAATTTTAAGCAAAACTTACCTATTATGCTTCAATTTGCTAAAAGTTAATGCTCGTATAAATTTAAACTTTCTGCTTTCCATGAAAGCTCTAAAAGTGTTCTTTTGCAGTTAAGTTACTACTTTCTTGTTAATATATATTTTAAACTTTAAAATGGAAAAAGTAACTAACCTTTAGCCTTTTTCTAAAAGCTTTCAATACACAAACAAGACAACAACAACAAATAACGGACAAAAACAAGATTTTATGTATTATAACTTATTTTTGAATTATGTAATTTAACTGACGTTATCTGTTGCTTAGTTACAAAAAAAATCACTTGTTTCGGAAGCTCTTTTTAATTTTATAACTAATATGCATAAATACTTTTAAGTTTTGTAAGCAATGGTTTCTTCTTGGTTGCAAAGGTATTGTTCTTTCTATAACATTATTTAAAAAAAAAAAAGTCAATGTTTGTTCTGTTGCTTTATTGAAATTTAGTAAAAACATTGATGTAAATTTGAGATTCTTCTTTTACAACCTTTGAGAGGTTGTTTTATTGCAATTTGGTAAAAATTTTTCACATAGTTTCAAAAGTCTTCTTTAATAATTTTTTCTTCCCTGATGATCCCCTAGTACCTGCAGCGGCTTCTCGGTCTCTGATTGCAAGGATCGCACCCGCAAGCATCCTGGATTCTCCGCCTTCTTCTGCCTCTGCCAGTGTCGCATTTCAGGTACCTGAAAAAAAAGAATTCAAAAAAAAATATTTTAAAAAGTAATAATTATTAAATGGAATTAAAGATAAATATTATTTAATGACTGTTTGTTGTTCTTTTAATAAACAAAGATCACTCTTTTTTCACACCAATCAAATCTGTAGTAACAACCAAGATGGTAGTATAATCTATTATTTTATCATTTTTACAATTTTTTCAAAATTTGTAATCTAAACATCAATAAATCTAAATATATAATAAAATCTAATATCTTATCATATTTAATTTTATCTTGATTATTATTCATAAATTTTACCTGTCGTAGGCGTAGTAACTAAAGTAAAGTATATTAGTTATTTTAAAAAAAATTACAATCAAATCTATTGTACCTAATGCATGCGTAATAACTAAGATAGTAGTAGAATCTATTATCTTATCTTATTTATATCTTAATTATTATTTTTAAATTTTACCTGTCGTAGGCGTAGTAGCTAAACCCAAAGATGCAAGCTGCTGCGATGATGTAGAACAATTTTTTGCCTTTTGGCTCTATTAAAAAATATTTGTAAATCAACACTGACAAAACTAAGAGTACATTAGTAGTTTTTGTTTACAACTGGATCACAAATGTATTTTTTATTTTAGCTTTAACTAAAACTTCAAAAAAGTCTAACAAAGAAACATTTTGGATAATTTTACTTCAGTCACAAAATAAAACGTTTAAAGATTTTAAGCTTTATTCCAAAAATATAGTTGAACGACATAAAAACTTAAGAGAGGAAGTAAAAACTTATTTGTGCGAAACGTACTAACGATCACTAAACCTCGACTTGGTTTTAGACTATTGTTCTAAAACAGGCAAAAGTTGGTCTAAGTAACCAGACAATTTTCGTCGTTAAATTCAAAAAGACACTGTAAGCATTATATTAAAAAACTATATTAAATAAATAAACTTACCACAGCAAGTGTTGTCGATAACTCCGCACAATTCTGGAAAAGTGTCCCTTCCTCTTCCGCAGTCCGAAAAATGGTGGTCGAACATGGGGGGTTCTAGAAAACAATAAATGTTTATAATATTTTTTAATATACAATAAAAATGTTTGATGTAAAAGTTTTTTATCTTCTAACTTCCGGATAATGATGGTCGGGTATTGATTTTAAAAGAAGTATTTTTGCGAAAAAAAAGTATGATATAACTATTTCACTGCTCGTCAAGTCTGAGTTATTGTTGTAATCGAACAAAATAGTTTTTAAAATTTTTTAATAGCTTTAATTGTATGAAAATATCAGCTAGTACATTTCCTTACCCTACAAGCTTGATTAAACATTGGTGCTAAAGAACAAAAAAGCATAAAAAAAACTTAGATGTAAACGAGGAAAAACTTAAAAAAAATGTCGTACGACTAATACTTATTTCAAGAATTGTACAGGACAGTCTTTTTGAACTCCCACTAAAGCTTTTATTCAAGTTTACTTTTTGTTATAATACTTGAGCTATTATAAAACAAATTCAAACTTATTTGATATTTTACTTATAAAATTACCTTTAGCTGGAAGTTTCTTTTGTAAAATTTCAATGACATTTATTTTAGTGCTTATTAAAAGAGAATAATCGATTTTTATGAAACTATTTTATTTGTTTAGCTTTCAAAAAAAAAACATGTTTTATGTTATGTAAAATCATTTAAAGATATTTTTTTCATACTTATGAAAATTTTTACAACTTCGATAAAATTTAGTAAAGTTATGAATAAACTATACTTATAAAATAAAACTTCTTCAAAACCTTGTTCTTTTATTTTTATATTAAAACTAAAGTTGTTTACTACTTACTACAGTCATACATCTTTTTGGTTTTTCCTCTGTCTATATTTTGAAGAGAAGTTCGTTTAGTTAAAACCTGTGAAATTTAATTTGATAATATATAAAAACAGCTTTAAGAGGTTTTAAATAACGGTAATATACTATTTTGCTATAACTTTAGTACTGTACTGTTTTTATGATCAGATTAACCTCTAAGGAAAAAAAACAAAGCAATAAGAAACAAGTTCCTGATAAATTGACATAAATATAACTTTTCAGGTAGTGTTTTTTTGTTCAAACTAAAACAATTCATAAATCTTTAGCAACTATTTTCTACAAAACACATCTAGTTTGCTTTAATTTTATTGTAGCTAATGCTAATACAAATAAAAATTCTCAGCAGTTTATGAAATTGAAAAAATCATTTTATCACTATGCCATTGATAAAAATGGTAAGAACCATTAAAAAAATCAGTCACAGTCTTTTACAACCACTTAGAATAGATCTTTCGTTTATTAAAAAACAAACATTTTCAATTCTTATTCAAATAGAATTCTATTTGAATAAGAATTGAAAATGTTTGTTTTTTAATAAACGAAAGATCTATTCTAAGTGGTTGTAAAAGACTGTGACTGATTTTTTTAATGGTTCTTACCATTTTTATTTATGTTTATCTAAAATTCAATCCTGTCCGGTCTTTAAAATCAAAAGAGGAAGACTACCTTCATCCCATTTTAATTACTATGCCATTGAGAGTTAAGTTACTAGTTTTTGTAACTGTATTATTTTCAACATAACAAATATTAAAGTAACTAACCTTAAAGTTTTCTTTTTGGTACTTTCAGTATACAAACAGGACAAAAACAAACAAACAATAAACTACAAATTAAAAAAAATTTTACTTTCAGTTATGCAAATTGAGTGACGTTGTTCTGTTGCTTGGTTACAGAAAGTTGAATTTCATTAATTTAAATGCTGAAGCTTTATTTTGCCTTACTTTTATGTAATTATGCTGTTCACATTTAAATCGTTAATTCAGGTTGGACAATCTTTTGTAAGTTGCGGGCCAACTTCTTAAAAAAATTACTTATAGGCAGCATTTGAAAAATAGTCTACCGCATCCGCAGTCACTATAAAAAACTAAAGTTATCAATAAAAAGTTACTAATTTAGATCAAAAGTGATACAAATAGCAGAAAAGGCAACAGTTTAAATGTGCTAACTATTGAATTTAGAGACTAATCGTAAGATTTTACGACAAAAAAGCTTTTATATATACAGTTCTGAAAAGTATGTTTTTAGCTGAAAAGTACATTGCGGGCCGTAATTTTTATCGCGCATGCTGAATTTGAAAGCATTCAAGTTTTAAATACAAAGGTTGGTTTATCTAAATCGAGTATCTTTATTAGAAGCGGATCAATATATTATAAAAAGATGCTCTCAGGCCTAATTAAAAAAATATAATTTAAACAAAAAAATTGTTAAAATATGCAACTAGTATGTACTAGTACACAGGGGTCGGTAGCCTTTTGTAACTCGCGGGCAAATTTTTCCAGAAGAAAGTTGCTCGCGGGCCGCACTATTTACAAAAAAGTTTTCGAGGGCCGCAAATATTCAAAAATAATCATAGGATTTAGTTGAAAAGTACAATTCTAAAGCAAAACTTTACAAATAAGCAGTAAAATAGCACTAGTTAAGAATAACTATTAAATTTGTGACGCTCGTGCTGTAGTGACCCGTTCTTATTAAATTAAAATCCTAATTGTAAGTTTTTACTGCAAAGTTTTTCTTTTTGTATGTTTTTAAAAAAGTTTGCTTTTAGCTAAAATCTACCTCGCGGCCACAGGTTGCCAACCACTGATTTAATTTCGAGAATCAAAATACAGTTTTTTTTCATTAAAAATCCAAGTTAAAAAAGGTTTTTAAAATAATATCCCAAACTTTTAAAGTTTGAAAATACTTAGAAAAATATGTCAGATATTCTTAACAGTAGTCTTAAAGTTCATAAAATTTGTAACAACTTGTTTTGAGTTTGCATAGTTGTTGTCATTTTTTGTTTTAAAATAGTTTCATGCTTTAAAATTACTTTGTAAATTTTTGAATACAACCACTTAATTAGAAGAAAAACAAAAAAAAAGGTTTAGTTTCAATAAATTTCAAATTTTGTTTATACATGAAGAAACAATGCTAAAACCAAGTTATGTTTCAATCTACTTGAAAATTAAATACATCAGTTTAGTGCTGGTTTAGATAGATTAGAGTTAAATTTTTTTAAATTTCAATACGGAAAAAATAAAAACAGAAATTATGGCATTTATTCCACGACAAAATTAAACATACATTACAAAAAATACCATGTTACATAAAGCTTATTCATAGATTAATAATTGTAAGTTTCTTTTAAAACAAATGTTTTCTACCTAAATACTTAATTTCATATTGTCTTGAGTAGATATTATGTTAAACCTTATTTATTTCTGCTTTTGATTTGTCTAAGACTTTGTTCAAAATTCAAATTATTTTACAAACTGTAAAAGAAGCAAGTTGAGGTAATTCTCTAATTTTATTCAGACACGAGTAAAGTAAACAATTTGTTTAACTTTAGTGCTTTTCTCATAAAACTGCTTTCAACAATGCTGTTAACAGGATAGAAAAAAATTACAGCTCACAGACAAAAATGGCAATTAAACACAATTTAGACACGTACAATTGTTTTTGATGCTTTTAAATTATTAAAATTAATAATTTACCAAAAATAAAAACAAATTGATTTTATTGTTTTGTAAAGTTTAACTATAGACTGAAAGCTTGTTTGTATTAATTTCGTTAAAACCTATTTAAGAAATTTTCATAAAAGTCACCAACATAAAATTAATCAAATAAAATATCATTTCTCCTTGCAGTGTTCAGCTGACTGACAAGTTGGAGGCTAGATCGCAGACCCTGTTGACTTCGGAATCCGAGAGGGTTTCTTCAGAAGTAACTGAAGTCAAAGATACTCCCGACATGTTTGAGAGGGTTTTACCTGTTATAAAATAAATAAAATTATAAGAACAATTTAAAGCATATCACTGCTGTATCATTAGTTAAAGATTAGAACTTAAAATAAAAGCATAGTTTAAAAATTAAAAGTTGTCTGTTAATTTTTGTGTATGTCGTTGTAATCCCAATCATTTGTAGATGAAACTAATTCTAACTTATTTCGAATAAAAGACAGTAATTTTTTTGATGATAATTCAATGACCTTCAAAAGCACTTTGATAACGTTTTGTGTTGGTTAAGTAGTTAAAAATAAGTTTAATACAAATTAAATAAAGTAAAGATCAAATTAAATGAAAAATCACACGTATAAACTGATAACAAAACTTACTTGCGTGACTTAAACTTAACATAAAAAACTCAAAAAATAGCGTTTTTTCCTTGATTTGATAAACTTCTGATTTCACTTTTATAGGTTTATTTATTTATTTATATACATTTTAAATTACAAACGTATTAAAAAGTACAATCTAAAGAAAAAAAAAACTAAGTATAAGGTTGCAAAATAGTTTATTTTTTAAACAGGCCGTAAATTGTCGAGGTAACAGAAAATTAAATTTTCACTCGATTTTTTATATTTTAAATAAAAACAACTTAAAAAAATTCTAACCCAGTCTCCTCTTTCTCCTTGACAACTTTGGAAGGGGCAGGGTCGCTCCGGGGATCTCGGGAAGATCTTTGGGAACCGAAGCGGACATGGGGGAGTCCCTCAACAGCAACAAAAAGTTTCTGTCGTACGTGATCCTGTTCACGTCTGAAATAAAGATTAAATATTATATGAATTGTAATAAAAAAAATAATATTTTAATATTACAGTTCAGTTATAAGTTACTATGTTAGTATTTATTAAAAACCAAAGGCTAATTGTTATAACTTTAATTAACTTGAGCAAAAAAATACTTGGATCATAAGTGACCGGTAATCACACAATAAGAAACACAAGGCGCAAAATTTCAATAAAACTTCAAGTAGTTCGAACATTTCTCATCATTAAAGTACAAAGCTTACAAGAGATAAGATTTAAAACTTAATAAATAAAGTGAATATACAACAATATGAACGATGTCACGACCAGAGATGTTAAAATGCTAAAAGTTACTATGGTAATTCAGCAATGAAGTGTTTTACTTTTGGTTTGTTTTAAGTTAGTAATTTCACGCTTGAGTAAACAAAGCAGAGCTTTTTAACATGTCTGGTCACGACTGCTAAAAGTATCGCAGCTTGTAGGAGAACATCAGTAAACCTAAAAATTTGTTTAGTATTGTGCAACAAAACAATTTGTTTTTTACGTAATTAAAACTTCTTTTGGCATTGCAAAAGTTTAAACACTTGAGTACTTACACACAAGCAAAACATATTGCGAAACACATAAAGCAGTAAAAAATTGTGAAATATTTTAAGTTACGTAACCTGCTACTTAATTGTTAAATAAAATTATCATTAAAAAGAATTAGTGAAAAAAAATATTAACCTTTATCAGTATTTTACACAAAATTTCATATTATAAAAAATTAGTTATCTAAATTAAACTAAATTCGTGTTATTTAGACAAAATCAGCGTTAATTTTCACTTAAGCTAAAAATTTTGTGCTCGGTCAAAAAGTTTGTTTAACAATTTACAAACTATAGAAAGTAGCCTTAAATTAATGATTTTTTAAACAATCTAAAAAATACATATGATAAATTTTAAACTTTAATAAACAATTAAGCTTAAAAGTTAGCAACTAATTTCTATTTAAGTTCTTGCACTTGAAAAAATTAAAAACTACTTCAGCGGAGTTTAAAAATAAAAAGTAAATAAACTAGATATGACATACTTAAATTCAAATAAAACAACTCTAACCTCCGCTTTTACTTCTAATGAGTCTTTGATCGGCTTCTGCTTTCCTCAATCTGCTGATTGGAAGTGAATTCGTTTTCACGAGCTGCTTCCTTTTGAATGACTTCACGGAGGCTAAAAAGTAAAAATTAGACCAATTTAATTCCAATTCAAGTCTTGTATTTAAAAGAACTAGTAGCGAAAAGTTTATGAAATAACTAACTAATATAGTTTTTCTTTTAATTTTACTGTTTTTAAGTTAAGTTTTAACGATCAAAAGTATTATAAAATTTTATAATAATGTTAGGCTAAATATTATTTTAAAACACTTTAGATGAGAATGAATAAGTAAGATTACTAATGATTTTGTTTACAATGTCGCTACTGACTTTTTTTTTTAATTACAGCTGATATAAATAAAACAAATTATTTTACTAGATGTTCATTGATAATACCTAAGCTAAAATAACATACTTACGTTGTTTAAAACACCTACATTAGCTATTTAAAAACACCATACTTCTAAAATATTTGAAAGTAATTTTAATCAAAAAACTAAGTTTTTTTTTTGTTTGTATAGTTAAAAGCTATTTATTTTAATTTGTAAACTTATGCTACTTTACCTTAAATCTATAACTGATAAAAGTCGTATAAAAGTTTTTTTAAAAATTATTTAGTAAAAATTCAAAGTATGTTAACTATAAGCTTAGTTTTAATCCTTAACTTTTCAACTCAACTACTAAACTCATCTTTTTGAAGTGATAACTTTTAAAATGTTAAAAAATATCAACAACATATATAAATTTTATTAAAATGTAAACTCACCTTGTTTAACTTTATCACTGTAGCTGATGAACGTTGGGTTCGAAGTCGCCTTTTCCTCACCACCTGCTGTTGGGACTATTTTCGTGTAAAATTTCCCGTTGGCTCCTTTCTTTGTGACCACTGTGGACCACGCTTGGTTGTTTAAATCGGCTGGCATCGTTAGATTAGTTTATTTATCACTACTATAAAAGTGTTATATATTTATATATACTACAGAAATATTAGTTAAGTATTTGAATAAATGGTTTAAAATAAAAATGTATATTGTTTATTGTAAATATATATCAAATATATATATAAAAGTTTGTAAGCTTATTATACTTTAGCTTTTCTTATTTGAATACAAGTAATAATTTTAAAATTAAAATAAATATATAACAGTTGTTAAAGCTTATCTGACACAGTTCAAGCTTTTGCTAATCATAATAAAACATTCGAAATATATATACAAGCCGCTAAAAGTGAAGTCACGCGAATCTGTTTACTGCTTTGATGTTGTTTTCTGAGCTAGTGTAATGTATAATAACCTAGTTAGATAACACTAATACATATATATATATACTGCTTAACAAGAAAAGTCACGCGATATAAATTAAACAAATAACATTTAAATTGAACAAAAAAACATTTTTGTAAAGTTAACTAATCCCTAGCTAATTACTAAACACAATAATCTATAGAGATAACACAAATATACAATGTATATATAATAAACTTTTATCTAAAGTCACGAGCTACAAATTACGTATTCCAGCAATTTCTCTATCAAATGTTTGTGTAGCTACTTGCATCCGCGTTCCATGTTTACACAAGCCTTTTGTCAAGTGCCACTTATCAACAGTATTAACAGTGGCAATACTACTGTGCAATAAGGTAGGTGTTAGTAAGGCGTTTCTGAAATCGATGTTTACTCATATTTGCCTATTAACTGCTGCGTCGTTCTCAAGATTTCACGTGCATTTCTTGAGTAAACTTTGCGTTTTTGTTTGTTTTGCACTTGTTGTGATGATATCAATTAGTAATGTTTTTGCGCTGACAAAGAAAAAATGTAAAAGTTTATTTTCTTTAACTCAAATTTAACTCAAATGTGATAAAATTGCACATGTAAATACATTTTAAACTGTTTACGATTTTTTTTCGTATGCCTGTTAATGAAATCTTAATAATAATTTAATAAAATGTAAAAATAGATGAACATTCAAAAATTTTATCGGTTTAAGTTTAAACAGGTTGAAACTTACTGTTTTAGATAAACAAAAATGGTTAAAAAAGAGTATTGAAATTTAATAGTTACCGCTAAAACGAAAAGCAAAAAAATCTAAATCAATAAATAAACGATTTAAAACATTTAAGAAAATCATGAAAAACACCAAAAACTTTTTCATACTTCAATAGCGTTTTTTATTAGCTAAATGTTTAAGATAATTTCATCGAAAAAATGTTATGGTCTATTGTTACTAAAATATGCTTGATTTTTTAGTTTTTGATAATAATATTTAAAATTTTATTCAGAAAAAACTTTTTTAAATACATAGCAAGTATAAAACACTCTTTAAAGCTTTTTGTGACAGTTAAATACGCATATCTCTACTTTTCGTAAGAAACTTACAGTAGAACAGAACATAAAATTAAGAATGTTTATCTTCTTAAAAACAAAATATTTTAACTAACAAAGTAAAAAGCGCAATAAATAATCAGTGTAAATTAATCATACATTAAGCTAAATACTATTAACGAAAAAAAAAAGGATAAACTAAGTAAACAAAAACACTTTGTAATCAAATTCTGTTTGTATGCACAATTTTGGTTTCTTTAAAAATATAGAGATAGCCTCCAACTTTACGAGAATAAAAACACTCTTACAATGATGTTATCTTTTAAATTTAAATATCTTAAATTCCTAGCAAAATTTCTTTTATTTATTAAATGTTTTATTACATTTTTTCTTGAATTTTTACACATTTAATATTTTGTTGACAAATAATCACTGTTTTAGTTTATAAGTTGATAAAAATATAATTAATAAATTGAATAATACAACTATTGTTTAAGGTTAATTTTCTGATTTTGTTTATATGCAGTTTCTATTAATTAACTAATTACGCATACATAGTACAACTGTCAACATGTTTCTGAAATAACATTTCTGTATTAAATTTTAAATACAAATTTGAAATAAAAGTTTTTAATAAAATAATCAAGCTTTGATACAAAAAGAAATTATTTTACATAAACAGGTGGAAAAAAAAAGTAAATGATTATTAAGTTATAGTTTTCCTAAGAATGTAAGATACTTGTCAAATTCAAAAACATATACTAGTTTAACAAGTTTAGAAATGTATAACTTTTAAAGTTTCAACATTGTCCGGACTAAAAACAATACTGATGAAAATTAAAGTTATTTATAAATAATAAATTAAAACTAATGTTTGTTGCTTACGTTTTGTTTGTCAATATAACATAAAATAATGAATATACGAATTGTAAACATAGTTTATATATAGCATTTTATAAATCAATATGAAAAATTTATAAAAAGGTTTAATTCTTTCTTTTGAAAATGAATCAGGCTGAAAGAAAAATTAAAATATTAATAACAATGTTAAACCTCAACGTTGAAGTTTAATGCAAAAATATAGCACGTTAGTGTTTTGGTTTAGAAAATAAGAAATAACCAAACGTATAAAAAGTTGTTTATGCTTTGGGAAATGATAATAAGCATATTTTAAAACTGCGTTAGTTTTTTAACTTTAAGTTAAAATTAAAGTTTATTGTAAACTAGCTAACGTCATCATACATGATAAAAAGTTATAAATAATAGTTTGAGGAAAGAAGTCATTAATTGGATTTTTAATGAGTAAAATTAAATGTACAGCGTTTGTAGATTTTTATTTTGTTAAATCATTTATTTATAAATTTCAAGAAAAAAAGCTTTAAAATAATTTATATGTTAACTTCTAAACTTGATATATTGCAAACTTAAAGTAATGAACAAAATCATCGTCAAAAAATTAAACTACATTTTTAAAAACGATAAACTCGAAAATACTTTTGAAACCTGTTAGACTAGAAGATTTATAATAAAGCTTGACCTTTTTTTAATGTTTTTTTTTTGTAACTAATGAAACAAGTTTATATACAAACTAAATAATTAAAACACCAACATTTTTGATACAAGCAACTTTCAAACTCAAAGTATACTATATTAGCTAAGCAGATACTATTAAAAAACTACAATTCTAAAATCAAGTTAGTCAACTTTTATCAAGACTCGTTGTAACCAGATTTTAATGAGTTAACTTATTAAGTGTATAGCGTTACCATCAGCTTAAAATTCTTGCAAATTAAATGGGAAATTATATATATCTTCTTACGTTTATATAAAAAAAAATAGTTTTAATGCCTGTGTTAAAAATTCTCCAGACAATATACAAAATTTTGAGTAAACTTTAATTGATTGTGTATAAAGTAATCTCCATAAACTCAAAAACACTACTTAAAAAAAAAAAAAAAAGTTTGATTCAGTTTAAGCGTTTTAAATACAACAAAGGTATAAATTTCTTAAATGGTTTATAATATTTTATATGTCGAAACAAAGGATTTTAAAGGTTTTCTTTTACCTAATCAAATCATTCTAAAGTTATGCTCTATTTTAACAATCTATATAAATCTTAATTAACTGTTTTAAAGTTAACAGTAACGATTCCTCAAGTCTCGTACAATTACTTTGAAATTAAATAACGGGCTTTGAAATAAAACTTGTTTTTTTTTGTTGTTTTATAGAAAAACCGAGTCGCAAAAGAATTTATCTATTAATGAGCTTCTTTTTTCATTTAATCTAGAGTAAGATATGAAAGTCTTTATAAATTGGTTTCAGCTAAACTTACACTTGTAAATGAAAAATCCAAATAAACAGTATTAGTATAAGCAATGACAATAATTTACTAGGAAAATTGTTTTGAAATTAAATCAGTTTTCAAAATAGGCTTAATAATATTAAAGAAAAAAATTCCACTAACTTAACAGAAGCTTTTATTTTATTCACTTTGCTTAGTTTAGTAATATATTTTTTTTACTTAACAAAAGTTTAAAAACAAAATTAACCAAAAGTTTCAAAACTTAAAACTCGATTAGTTTTTCGCAGCATGTTAAATAGTAATACTTTGGGACACGTTTAAAATCCACACGCGATAAAAATCAACCTAGTCAAGTTAGAGAACCGCTTACCGACCGAGGGTACGAATTAGGGGTTTGAGTGATAGTGAAAAATAAACAAAAATTAAAAAAAAAAATCGAAAACATATAAAATAAATTAGTAAATAAAGAAAAAGTAAAAATAAATTAAGTTGATTTTGAACATGGGTGGATTTTGATAGTATACCAACATTTTTTAGGTACACACTTTTTAGGTAGGCACTTAGTATAAAACTTTGGCTAATAACTAAATACTCTCAATGAAAGTTTTTACATAAATTGATATTTTTAAGGTAGGCTTTTCTGTTCAAAGTTTCTTTATTTTATCGTAAACACAATAACTTTTAGTTTTCGAAGAATAAATTTAATAAAATAAAATCAAAAATTCAAAATATTAATAATCAATTTTATTTTATATGGTTTATTTATAGGTTTTTTTACTTATTTAAAAAAATAATTCATTAGTTTTAATTATCAAAAATTTAAAGTACTAAATGATGATACAAAAAAAATATATCGCTGAACAAACTTGTACTTAAAGTTTTTGAAAGTTGTTATAATTTATTACTAGAAAGTTCAAAAGTTTTTTTATTTTCATGACGTTCCCACAAACAAAAGTTTAAAGACAGATTTTATATACAAAAAGATTTCTATTACGTTACAAAGAGCTAACTGAATTTAAAACCGTTAAACAAACGGTAAAAGTTAGATAGTTTTATTAATTTGAATTAATATAGTCTTTTTTATTTAAAAGTTGTGTTTTTGTAGACATAAGATTTCAACTATGTTTTTTTGAAAAATTTTGTTTAGATCTAAAATTTAATTTAAAAGTGATACATATATCTCTATGAGTCGCAGGCTAATGTACTTTAATTGTAATTTTTGTTGGTGATTTACTTCATTTAAACTATATATGTTGAAAAAGGTAGTTATATTAAAGTACGTCTAATAATTCTATTAGTCTATTGATCACAGTCTACTATTGTATATATATATATACATAGTTATTAATTTCTTCAAGCCTTTTAAAAACGTGCATTAGCTAAATACAATTTTGCTATTTTAACAATTAAGTAAGGGGAAATCAAGACAAACAAAAACTTTAAAATGTGGTTAACAGTTAACACTAAAAGAATAACTGATAAGATATATAAAAATAAAAAAAGTTTTAATTACAAGTTTTAATGATAACCAAATTGTAACTTTTAAAAATATTTAAAGCTTCTAATAATACATTAAAAAACTTAGCTTTTTTTAAATTTATCCCATCAACGAGATTGATTTTTAATTTCATATTTATAATATTAAACTAGCAAATCTTCTATGAAAGAAAGTTTATTATGATTATCAACTAATACGTTTTAAGCACAAGTTAAAAATATAATTAGTTTAGGCTCACATATATCAAATTGTAAATTTAACAACATTTATTTAATTTAATACGTTTTTAACAGTTAGTTAAAAAAAAACACTTTGTAAATAATTTGTCTTTTGTTATATAATCAAAAAAAGCTTTTTATTAAACTTTTTTATTCTTTAATTTAAGAACTGACAAAAAGAAAAAGCTAGGTGATAGTTGTATTAATTGACAAATTTAAATAAAAAAACTTGGTAAAGACAGTTTATGAAAGCAATATAACAAAAACTAAAATACCTAGTGTGTTTAGTTGTAAGAATAATAATTTTTGTTACCGCCTCATTTCCTTATTACACATAAAGTTATTATTTAAAGTCACAATTAGTAATATATTATTTAGTTTTAATAAAGCAGTTAAGCTGTTTTACGTAGCTTACAAATAAAACAAGTAAAATAGGTAAATATTCAATAAGTATTAATTTGTATGTTGAATGCTGACATCATTAACTTACTTACTAGTATTAACTTCAAGCAGATTTTTTTAAACTTATTGTCAGTTTAAACACGTTTGAATTTGAAGCCGTTGAAAACGCAGTATATTTATGTAATTTAGTAAAAAAAAATAATTAAATTATAATTAGCTTAAAGCGGTAAAGCTACAAGCATTTTAAAGTACAACATGTTTAAAAATTTGTTTACGAAAATTTAGTTAAATATAAAACTAAATTTATACTATAAAGCAAAAAAACTAAATTAAATTTTTTGAAGTCTGTTTTGTTATATTTTAAATGTTTATTTTTAGACATACGATATTCTTTGTTAAGCAGAAGTTAAATAGATGTTAACACCAAATTAAATCATCAGTTTTAAGTTTAAGCACTCAATTAACCACTATGGTAGATAGTTAAGTAAGTATAATAATGTAACACATTTTTATATAAATTGAAACCTACATAAAACAAAAAACATGTTTGTGTATAGTTTTGTTCTTACTTAATAGTAAAGTCTAGAAAAAAAAAAAATACGAACTAATTTCCTTTAATTTCTAAGCGTAGTTTTTTAAAAATAATAGAAGTTTACTTTTTAATCTATTGAAATATTACAAAGTAATTACATTTCTATAATTAAGTGTGTTTAAAACGTTTTCAACTTCAAGTTTTTTTTAGATGTTGTGATTGAACTATCCTTAAATGATTCATTTTTCGTGGTTACTTTAGCTAAGTCAGAAACTCTACCACAAATATCAGCATTATAAAATATTACTTATATTTAATAAAAATTTTGAAATTTTTAAGTAACCAGCAACTATTTTTAGACCGTTGAAAACGCGGTAAATTAATTGATGTTAGTTATTACTTATTTTAGAAAACTGATCAACACAAATAAAAACTGATATTTTATTAAGTATATAAAGAAGCTACAATAAAACGATTTTCCTTGCTACTATTTAATCAATGATAATGAGTCTAAATGTTTAGCATAATGTACTTTTGTAAAACATGTTTTTATAAATTTTTGAATATTATATAGTTATTAAAATTTATAGTTATTTGATTCATAATTTAACTCATTTCAAAGCATACTTTAAATTTTGGTTAACATGTTTGTTATATATCTTTAAACGATTTGTCTTTCTTTTAGGACTAGTTACTATGCAATAATAAAAACTTAAAAATCCACCAGATGTATCTTGTTTACATATGCTTAGCTACTGAGACTTGTGATGAAAATTTGTTTCATAAAATCTAGTTTAAAATTTAATAGTTTTAAAACTCACTCATAAATTCTGATTTTCCGTACTAACGAAAGTAATACGCTTTTTTATGTTGCATTATTATTTTATGTGTATTCTAATTTTTTGTTTATTTATTTTAGTTAACCTAGAATAATTAACATGATTTAACTATTTTTTGTTTAAAAATTAGAGTTTTAATAGCGTTTGTTTGTTTGTTTTTTTAGTGTAATTAATTTACATGCCAAGTTAAATTTTCTTAAATATGAACTGAAATTGTTTACAGTTGTCCTAGCTATGACGTATTCTAAACATAAGATTTTTTCAGATAAAATCCTAATAAAAATTGAGATGGTAAAAACAAAAGTGGAAGAAAAGATTTTAAAGAAGAGAGTCAAAATCATTAAGAACTGTTTGGAATTTGATTTATTTAAATTCAGTGCCCCCGGCTACTCAAGAAAGCAATACTTTAAGCTTAAATTTAAAAGTTTTTGTCGAAAATGTTAAGCTATTAATTTTGGAACCATGTGACTAATACTTTAAAATAATAATAATTACTAAGTTTTATTTTGGGTTGAGGTTTTTTTTTTAAAAACGACAATTTTAGCAACTAAAAACTGTTATAAATACTTTTAAAAAATCAATGCTAGTTTTGTGAAACTATATTTTAGAATTTTACTGCAAGTTTTAAAACGATAATACAGCATAATTAAATGCTTAGCTGTTATATCAAAACTTAAAATTTTACTCAAATGTAAGACATCGATAAATGAACCGAATTACTATTTTAACTTACTGTGAGAAAGCTTTTTTTGAGGGTTTGTTAAGTAACTACGTATACTTTTTTTTTGTCGTAAAAAACTATTTTTACTAAATAGATTATTTAAATTTAAAGTACAATATTAAAAAGCCTTTTAAACTGATTTACAGCAAAATTATTTAGAAACTTAGCGATCTCACTACAAACACTTTAAATGAATGCTTTAATGTACTCGAACTAATAGTGAGATAGTAGATACATATTAAAAATTACTAAAACTTTTAAACGCTGTAATATTTAACAGTTCATTACTGTTAACTTAATAAAATTTGTTTGATAACTGAGCAATCTTACCACAAGCAATAATATTAAAATTTCGAAAACATTACATACTTGTATTGTAGTTGCTTTGATTTGTGTAATCTGAAGCCGTTAACTACGATAACATTTGATAATTAGGTTTATTTATTTAATATGTTTTTACATTTTGATCATTTTTTGAGATATTAAAATAAGGTATTCAAACAATAAATTGTTTATATTAATATTAACAACTCATTAGTAGTATAAAATTTCAAAATTAATACTATCTAAAATAAGACTCGGTTACAGTTTTTTTTAAATTTTGCTTATTTATTTTATTACTGTAAACATTTCATATAGTGTTTTATTTCAGAATATTTTTTTAGGACAATCATGTATGCAAAGTAAATTGACGAAAAGCGTGATAAAAGAGCTTATGTGACTGTTGTTTTTTTTTTTAATACCAATTTTACGCTTTTAATGTTTATAGTTTACTTGATGTTATAAACTGACGGTTTAAATTATTTTTCAATGTTGTTCTATTTTTAGAAGAAATAAGTTTTAAATAAAATAACTTTATGTTTTGAACGACAGTTATTTCTAAATATATATTTTTGTAGTCAGATACT
Source organism: Thalia democratica (assembly GCF_965202585.1). Taxonomy (NCBI): domain Eukaryota; kingdom Metazoa; phylum Chordata; class Thaliacea; order Salpida; family Salpidae; genus Thalia; species Thalia democratica. Next base: position 83,741,714 of record NC_139167.1, read on the forward strand.
TTATTTACTTTTTACATATATAAGTCTAAAAGTCAATTTATTTATTAAAAATACTTTTTCCCAAGTAAAACATTTATTTTAAAGCATATTACTATTCAAAATTAAAAACAAACTTAAGAATTTGACTTTTTCTCAAAATTTTCATATTAACCAGTTTTTTTTTTCATTTCAAATTATAATGTTAAATCAGCACGTTTTCTATGAAAGAGGGTTGATTTTAATTTTTAATTAATACGTTTTAAACACAAGATGAAAAATAAAATTAATACAAGCTCAAATATATCAACTTGTAAATTTAAAAACAATTGTTTATTTTGATGCGTTTTCAACAGTTAATTTAAAATAACAATAGAAAGCAAACACTTTGTAAAGAATTTATCTTTTGTTGTATATTTAAAAACTTTTTTTAAAACCTTAATTAAACTTTTTTGTCCTAAACAACTTCATTTTAAGAACTGACGAATGGAAAAAGCTAATTGATAATTGTATTCATTGACGATTTTAAATAAGAAAACTTAGTGAAAACAGTTTATGAAAATAATACAACAAAAACTAAAATACCTAGTGTGTTTAGTTGTAAGAATAATAATTTCTGTTACCGCCTCATTTCCTTATTACACATAAAGTTATTATTTAAAGTCACAATTATTAAAAGGTTATTTAGTTTTTAAAAAGCAGTTGAGCTGTTTTACCTAGCTTGTAAATTAAACAAGTAAATATTGGCAAAGATTATATAAAAATTAATTTATATTTTTAATGCTGACGTCATTAAATTACTCACTGGTATTAATAATAAGCAGATTTTATTTATATAAAACTATTTGTCAAAAGTGTTTCATTTAAAACCTATTTGAATTCGAAGCCTTTCAAAACGCAGTATTTATGTAAAAAACTAGTCTAATTTGAAGTTACCTTAAAACTAAAATCATTATTAAGTACAACAGATTTAAACGATTGTTTACAAAAATTTATTTCATTATACAACTAAAATTATACTATATATTATACTAAATTAAATAGCCATTCTTGTTTTGAGTGTGTTCTGTCATTTTTTAAATGTTTATTTTTAAACATGCGATTTTTAGTGTTAACTAAATAAATATATCTTTCTTTGTTGAGTTTATTTACAAACTAATTAAAAGAATGATAAAATCTTTACAAGAAAATATAATGAAAGCTAGGTAAATACTTATACATCTCCCCCCAGATTTTATCACCAAGGAGATGAAACGACACATCTAGCTAACAAAACAAATTATTTACAAAATTGCAAACTTAAATACCGTTTTCTGTGCTAACATCAACGAAACAACACTCAAAACGAACGTAAATCACTAAAATGTTACAATAAACATAGTCAAAATTTGTACAAAAACATTAATTTTAACAACAGTTTAAACAGGTTTGTATGTACCGCTTTCGGCATCATAAATCTTTCTCCGGGTTCTTACACGACCGGAACGACGCAGTTCATTTTCTGGAAATACTCCATCGTCATTTAAATTTCTTTCAAATACCCTAGATTTATCATTAGGGTCCAAACGAGACAATACACCATTTTTCTGATTTGTAGAGGATTGGCTTTCATCAGTGCAATTTGAGTCCCCAGGTGAAAGGAAGGTAGCTGGTTTTGCTTTGAAAATTTTGTCAAAGTTATCTCCAGCTTTGAAACGTATTCCTTTATGGGAGCGCACACAATCAAAACTTTCCATGGAATCTTTTCTCTCATAGTTGCCAGAAAAAACCAACTTCTGCGTTGGTATGTTTGCTTTTCTAAGATAAGGGATACTATTTTGAGATTTGCAAACAGGAGGGTTAAATTTTCTTAAAAACTTTCGATTTCGTACAGTTAAGCGACCTGATCCATCAATCTTGACAACATACTGATGATAGTCTTTTAGCTCTACTATTACACCACTTTTCCCCCACTTGTTAGGGAAGTTACCTGCTTGATTCTGTATCATGACATGATCACCGCAATTCAATGGTGGCAACAATCTTGTGTGCTCACTTAAATTCTCGAGAGACTTAACATAACGAGACCTAAGAGCTTCTTCCTTTTTACTCCATGCGTTACGCCAAATGTTTAAGATCTGCGGGTTATTGTAAGCCATGATACTCTTCCTGAGGTAAGGCAAGGAGTCCTTTAAATTTCTTCCAAGAAGGATCTGTGCAGGTGATAGTTTGCATCCTGGATCAGGCGTGTTTCTCTGCGTAAGTAAAGCTTGTACCATTTTGTCATTATTTAGTTCACCATTTGAACCAACATTCTCCATTAACAATCGCTTAGAAGCCTTTACTGCTAATTCCGCCCTACCGTTTGACACTGGATGATATGCAGATGACATACGATGGTGTATACCCCATCGTTTCAGAAAATCTTTGGTAACTTTTGCAGAAAACTCTGGACCTCCATCAGAAGATATTTCAACTGGAACACCAAAAGTCACAAAAATACGACGCAAAGCTTTACACAGCCCTTTTGAACCAGAATCATTTGTACCCAATTTGATTCTTTGTTGTTCTGAAATTTGTGTATATGATCCACCAACTAGAAGTGCATTCGTCTCATCTGCACAATTGTTGTCACCATGATAAACTTTTTTCGTGGATTTAATCCAGCATTGCTTACATGTATTACACTCAATATGCTTGTAATTTTTCCTGCTCCAAATAAATTTTGTAGATGTTTTACTACATATATTACAAGTTATTTTACCACTTGGTCGTTTTGTAATTTTCCTAAAGGATTTGTACGAGGAAACTGAGGCAGTAACAGCAGGTTGTGTCATTGCATCTCGTGCCATCTCTTTTGCCTCAATAAAACTAATTGTCTCATTGACATCTTTCTCGTCTAAACTACCCCATCCTAACACCTCTTTGCGTATATCCTCATCAGCTAAACCGGTTACCATGACATCTTTAAGGATAATGTCTGTGAAATCTATCATTTGGTTACAGCCATCCTTTGGGCATTTACATGAGTACGAGCATGTACTAGCTTTTCCCTTTAAACGGGCAGCAAATGATCTCGTGTTTTCAGTCAAATCCTGTCTTGTACTAAGAAAGTCTGATCGTCGTACAACAACTGAAACAGGAATAACTGCAAGCTGCTTGATCATCCTTAAAAGCTCTTGCCCACTTAAATTTACTACATCATTATGTCCCTTCAAAATAGCATCGCCTAGATCTTCCTCACAGCACTGGTACAGTTGACGATGCTTTTCTACTTCTGTCATTTCCATACTATCTTTAAAAATAGTCCACTTCTGCAAAAATATGTTCCAACCCTCTTCATTGCAGTCTCTCCCTATTCGAGGACGGTCCATTTTTGGAGGCTTTGGTTTTGAAGAATTTGCATTAATGTGAACGTTGTTGTGAATGATAAGTAAAGAAGCAGCTACAGAAGCATCAACGTCTGGTGTTTCATATCTGCAACACTCAAGAGGGCATTTAATCACAGGCATTGTAGATTCAATATTGAATAAGATTCTATCATAAATAAATATATCTTTCTTTGTTGAGTTTATTTACAAACTAATTAAAAGAATGATAAAATATGTACAAGAAAATATAATGAAAGCCTGGTAAATACTTATACATTAACCAGTAGTTGAACAAATGTTAACGCCGAATAAATTCATCAGTTATAATTTTAAGCACTCAATTAAACGTAGTATGATAGATAGTTAACCAAGCTCAATAGTGTAACAGTGTTTTGTTTAAATTTAAACGTACATAAATCAGAAAATATGTTTGAGTATAGTTTTTTTATCACTTAATAGTAAAGCCTTTAAAGTAAAAAAAAATACGAACGAACTTGCTTTAAATTTAAACGTAGTTTTTCTGAAACTCTAAAAATTTACTTTTTTAATTTATAAAACCTTGTAAAGTAATGAAATTTCTTATAAATAAGTATGTTTAAAACGCTTTTAACTTCAACTTATTTATTATATGTTGTGTTTGAAATACCCTTAAACGATTCATTTTTTGTGAATTAAGTTCTACTTTAACTAAGTCAGAAACTGTAACACAAATATCAGCATTAAAAAAACATTATTTATATTAAATAAGATTTTAGAAATGTAATTACTGATGAGGAACTATTTTAAAACCGTTGAAAACGCGGTAAATTAAATAATTTTAGTTGTTACTTATTTAAGAAAACTAATCAACACAAACAAAAACTAATATTTTATTAATCATAAAAGGAAGCTTCAATAAAAAGATTTTCCATAGTAATATATAAACAATGATAATAATTCAATCTATTTAGCATACTGTACTTTTGTAAAACATGTTTTTATAAACTTATAACTTTTGTACACATAAATATTAAAGTTTATAGTCACTTAATTCTTAATTTAACTCATTTAAGAGCATACTTTAATTTTTGGTTAACTTGTTTGTTATATATCTTAAAACAATTTGTCTTTCTCTTTGGACTACTTAATATGCTATAATAAAAACTAATGCTTAAAAATTCACTATATACAGCTTCTGAATATATGTTTTGTAACGGAGATGTTTATGATTTTTTTTTTCGTTTATAAAACCTAAGTTAAATTAAATAATTCTAAAACTCACTCAAAAATTCTGATTTCAAAAGAAATTATTACAGTTTTTTATGTTGCATTATTGGTTTATTTATGTTTTAATTTTTTATACATCTGTTTTAGTTTATCTAGAATAACTAAAATGATTAAACTTTATTTTATTTTAAAATTTGTGTTTTAAAAGCGTATTTATGATTTTTATTAGTGTGATTAATTTACATGCCCTTACTTAACAATTCAAGTTAAATTCTTCTAAGTATGAACTGAAACAGTTTATAGTTGTCCAGCTATAAAGTATTCTAAACATAAGATTGTTTCATTTCCTGTTTCATAAGATTGTTTCATAATCCTAATAAAGATTTTGATGGTAAATACAAAAGTAGAAAAAATATATTTAAAGAAGGGAGTCAAAACCGTTAAGAACTGTTTGATTCGTTTTAATTTAGTGAATTCTCGAAAATAATATTTTCAGTTGAAAATGAACTTTTTTTCCGAAAATGTTAGATTATTAATTTTTAAATCATGTGACTTGTAATTTAATATAATACTACTTACTAAGCTTTATGTGGGTTAACGTTTTTTTCATTAAACAACGATTTTAGCAACTAAAAACTGTTATAAATAGTTTTAAGAAACAATGCTAGTCTAAACTTTGTTTAATATTATCGCAAACTTACCACAAATATTAGTGTTAAAGTTTCGAAAACATTACATACCTGAACTGTAGTTGCTTTGATTTGTAGTAATTTAAAGCCGTTAGCTGCGGTATTATTCGTTAACTAAGATTTATTTAATCAGTATTTTAATACGTTTTGATATTTTTTCTGATATATAAAAAATAAGGTATTTAAACAATAACTAATTATATTATAATGATATTAATTTTTACAACTAATTAGTAGTAAATAAGTTTTGAAATTATTACTATCGAAAATAAGACTCGGTTATAATTTTTAAAATTTTGATTATTTGTTTTATTACTATAAACATATCATATAGTGTTTTGTATCTAGATATTTATTTAGCAAAATCATGTATGCAAATAAAATTGATTAAAAACGTAATTAAAGAGCTTATGTGACTGTTGTTTTTTTTTTAAGTTTACGCTTTTATAACACTTAATGTAAACTATAAACTGACGGCTTTAATTATTTTTCACAGCTGTTCTATTTTTACAAGAAATAAGTTTTAATCAAAGTAGCCTTATGTTTTGAACTACATTGTAACGGCAATTAATTCTAGATATATTTCTTTTTTGTAATTAGATACTTTCTATACATGTTAAAGTACTCTTTACAACTAATTCAATAAAAACTTTTTTTTTCAACTAAAATATTATGTACAGAAATCTAAGACAAAATTCATTCAAAAACATCTTTATTAAAGCAACAAACAAGTAAAATCGATTTCGGCTAACGCTTTTCAATTACTTTAGTTAGCAACTAATTTTAAGATTAAATTTTGAGTATATAAATAGTTAGAGGTTACATCAGAAAAATCAATTAACACTAATTAGCATAATTGAGCAAAATTAATTAGACATTCACTATTCATAAATGCATATATAAAAACAGTTTATCAGTAATTTAACTAAGATAAACAACATTAAAAATAAAAATAAAATAAAAATAAGCGACAAAATTCAAATAAAATCTATAACAACTTATAAAGATTAGATTTATAAATGTATTGTTGCTTACACAATTTAGGTTTACATGTTTTTATAAATAGAGATTCTAAAACACTAAGGTGATAATCGTTACGAGCTTTACTTAAAATTGAAAAGTTACTATCACTATAGTTCTTTGCGCAATCTGAATTGTTTAATAAGTGTTCAGCTATCGCTGATGATCTATTAGATGGTTTTTTTAAACCAGTGTCCATCCATCTTCTGAGGGAATTAAAAACATGTTGGTCCCTTCTAATATGGAATCTTTGAGACGTTCTGCCAATATACTCACTGTCACAGTGGCACTTGTACATATAAATAATTTTGCTTTTTTCCTGATCGGCAGTACGGTCTTTGCAAATTCCATTTAAGGGCTTTCTTGTAGCATGACTGATTCTTAGTTGTACAGAGTTAAAAGTGGAGTTTACAGTGTATTTTACAGTCTTTTCTAGAGCAGTTGCTACTTTACCGAGATATGGCAATCTCAAATATACAGGGCATTTTCTAGGACCAAATTTAACCGGTTTTTCAAATTTTGAGATTGTATTGTTAATTGTCTTTCTGACTATATGCGATGGATAACCAAGAGCTTCAAAAATATTTTTTATTTTATCTAATTCCTCTTCAAACAACTTTTTCGAGCAAATCTTGTGTGCTCTGAATACCAAACAAGAGATTAAACCGAGTTTTTGAGATAAAGGGCAGAATGACTGAAATGGAATATATTGACCAGCAAATGTAGGTTTTCTGTACACAGTGGTAAGCAACTCGGAAGATGTACGCAACAGATGTACATCCAAGAAAGGTAAGCAATTGTCTTTTTCTTTTTCAATGGTAAATTTTAAATTTGGGTGTAAATTCGAAATTTTGCTAAATAATTCATCAATGTTATATTCATCATTGTAAGACACAAAAATGTCGTCAACATACCTAATATAGTTTATTGGTTTTTGATACTTGGAAAAGAGCAATGTTTCAAAGTATCCCACAAAAATGTTGGCTAAAATAGGGCCAAGTGGACTACCCATCGCTACTCCATCTATCTGTTTATAAATATAAGAATTAAATCTGAATTCAACATTTTTTACTGCCATGTTTAACATACTAAGACAAACATCTTTTGGAATAGAAGGAGCTGTAAGACCAGAATTGTAAAGTTCATTTAGACATATATTTATAGTTTCATCCACTGGGACATTAGTAAAGAGGCTTTTTATGTCAAAAGAACACATGTTACTTGGTAAAAAATCATTTTTTCTTATGACTTCAACGAATGAGAAAGAATCTTTTATACAGAAAGTGGAATACTTACTGGAAACTGGTTCGAGGATTTTGATTAGAAGCTTTGAAATTTTATATTGTGCAGAACTACAACTTTTGAAGCAATTTTTCACCCAAGAGATCATCAGAAATTCTGAAAAAAGTTATGCCAAGTATGTGACATTAGGCTTAAGTTAAGTTAAAACGGTAACTAATGTATGAAATGAATAAATACATACCTAATAGTAAATTTGCTGAGGTATTCACCTTTACTACAAATATTATAATTGTATATATATATAACGTGTTTTTTATTATTAAGACTACTTATCAATAACTAAATAATGCTAAAAATAAGGTGTATATAAACATATATGTGAATATCTTATTTTTTAATAATCGTGCTTAGAAACAAATCCGTTTATTAATTTTGCCTTGATAAAGTTTCAAAATATATAAACATTATATTTTACTTTTAGAAAGATAAAATGGTGATGACGTAAAAAAAATCATGACATGTAAACATGTTTAAAAAATGTACTTGATATTGTAGTATTTAAGACTACTAAAATTGTTTCAAACCATAATATAAAATTAAACGCTTACTTAATATCTATACTCTTTGTTTGATAATAGGTTACTAAACTTTTAAATTCTAAGTAAAGCGATTTCTTCATAGAAAAAAAATATTAACTAAACGATTACTAAAAAAATATTTAGCTTTAGTCTTCCATGGTAAAGTTTAATTTTAAAATATTAAAGGGCAGTGTACTTTAAATAACTTAAAATAAATTTAAGATTTAAAGCTTTGACATTTCACTTAATTGCGACACTAGTTTTTAATTAATTATTAAGAATGTTGGAAAAAAAAATGAGTTAAAAGGTTTTTATAAAATTACAATTAAAATGTGTTTAAAATTTAAAAGATACGAAATATATAAAAAAACTCTTTATTAGTCTAAGAAGCTATAAGTAAAATAATTGAAATGGAAAAGTTGTTAAGGAAAACGAAATATATATATTTTGTTTAAAAATCGCAAGTAAACCAAAAACATGCAAACTTAAATATTCAGTGATTTAAGGAACTTTATAACAAGTACTAGCCTGAAACCTATGCTTATGTATTACTAATTTATAAATTATTTTAAACTAAATATTAGTGGTTAAGTTTTGTAACTAATTGCGGAAAACTAATTATATGAACGAAGTACATGTATCGTTAGAACGTTTATCAATATTTCTTTTAGTAATGGATAATATTAATGACCCCTGGAATTTTTTTTTTTAGATCAGAACAAGTAAAATAATGATTTTAGATATACTTTAGCAAAACTTTAAATTACAATACAATGTCTATTTTACACAACTTCTTTTTTGATTTATTATTGCATAATATGTTTTTTTTAAAATACATTATTCACGTCAGTAGCATTACAACAAACATTAGTTTAAAAACAATTATTTTAAATCAAAAAAAAAAACCGAAGTGAAAAAACTTAGATTTCGGACAATTTTAAAACGTTAAAATCGCGGTATAACTAATTATCTAAAGAGATTATGTTAAAAATACAAAAATGAAGCGTATAAAAATTAATAAATGTTTGAACTAGTTGTTTAATTGAAATTATTTGATAGCTATCAAAAGCCTTTTTTTTCCAATTACCTTTTATTAGTTTTATAAATTAATTAAATAGAATTGGACTCATAAAATGATCTAATTTTTTTGAGGTCAACATGAACTAACACAAAACATAGCTTCAGTTAAATAGCATTTATGTAAAAAAAGTAAATAGAGGTTTCGAAATGATCTATCAGAACTGTAAATTTAAAAACCTTAAAATATATATTGCATTTAAAACATTGTTAAATTAGCCTTTGTAATCATGAAAATTTATGCAGTTCCTTTTACATATAAATAAAAGATTTAATTGAAATGAAGAATAGATGGATATTCAATCCAAACTGTGTGTAATTATCATTTTAAGCATCGAACCTGATACTTTTTTTTTAGTTAATTAAGTTATTACAAAACAACTGCTTATTGTTCATTTTAATTAAAACAAATTTAACTAATTTTAAATATACATGTGAAGACATTTTCTTACACTCTGATGTTTTGAAAAACTTTTTTTTTATGAAATTATTTATGATAGAATGTTGTTTATACATGAACATATATCGTTTACTGACTGTGTTGTGCTTCTTTTTATCTTTTTCTTTTTATCATGCAACACTATGAAACGCTATTTCAATCACTTAAGTAAATTTGATGTTATATAAAGTTTGAAAATCAATTTAAAGTAACATTTACTTATGTTAGCTTCACACTAAAAGGCATAATTTTTACATTAGTAATAAAAACAAGGCTTTGGTCTTTTGAATTATTTAGTTAGAACTTTTGTTATGTTTTTGTAAAGTGATGGTTTTATTTTATTTGTACAGTAATAAAATAAAACTATTTTGTTCATAAGGGTTAAGTTTAATTTAAACAACTGATAAAAATATCATTTTGATTGGTATAAAAGTCAAAAGTGATGTATATTTATTGCTATAAAACTAGAGAGTCTACTCAAAAATTAAGCAGTGTTGAGCTTAACAAATAAAAAAAATTTAAACTAATGTTCGACAATAAAAATGTAATAATATGGTTTGTTATGATTTCATACTAATTTTTATATGATCTGCATAACTTTGTATATAACTAATTTGCACTAGGGCACAATATTGTAAGAGTGAACAAAATTGCACGAAGAAATTAAATTTTATACCAAGAGTCAATTTTGCACAAAAGTACAACAAAAAAAAAATGAAAAAAAAAAACAAATAAAAAAAAGGTTAGAAGTAATAGTATAGAAAAAAAATATATAAAAGATTAAAATTAAAAAATATATATAATTTACGTACTAAGGGTAAGGGTCACGGGTAACAGTGATAGAATAATAGAAAAAAAAGAATGTAATCAGTGCAAAAATGTCTCCGTGCAATATTGTCTGCTCGTGCAAAAGTATCTTCGTGCAATTTTGTACGTTCGTGAAAATTTAACAGATACTAACACTACCTATAATTAAGTTATTTGATTACCATGTGAGTACATGATAATCAAAAGTTACTTTATCAAATTTAGTAGTGCAACTTCAAAAACAAAATAATGATTTCAAAACGTTTTACAAAATGTATCTAAATTAGTAACAACATCTTTTTTATTCTATTGAAAAAACGTCTTTATTATAGTTTTATTATTTAGTCTAACTAAGTTATTTAAAAAAAACTATTAAAAAATATCATGAGGTGATAGTTTATAACAGATAACATAGATTTTTACAACAATTTATGATCCCAAATAGCAAATATGTCAGTTTGTAGAATGGTAAAATGGATTTCATTTATATGAGACCTATGTAGTTGTTAAATGAAAAAAATATGATTTACTTGAAAATTGTAGTCCTAAGCACTTAAATTTTGTTTTAAATTTTACGTAAACAAAATGGACTTTTTTTTGTTTAAGTTTAAACTCATGGTAAAATATTTGTTAGCAAGCTATAATTAGTAAAGAAGCAAGCTCAAAAATAAAAAAAAATAGGACTGCCCAAAATTTTAAAATTGCTACCCCCCTCCTTTCGGTCATTTACACGTTATTGCCCGCCGACTTACTTAAATCGCCCACTTTGGAAAACCCTGATTAAGAGAAAGTTTAAATTAAAATGTAAAAAAATCGTTGTACGTTTAGATTTAATTTTATTAACTCAAATGAAACTTATACGTTAATTAAGCTTAAAGCTATAATTTTTTACGTAAAATCAATATAACTTATTGAGTTACTTATTTTAGTTATTAAATATTTACAATCTCGGTATATTTATTTTAAGTTGACGAACTTAAAGGTTTTTAAAAATAAAACACAACTTTTTTAAAATAAAAGCTTTTTAGTCTGTTAAACAGCAACAATTAAAGTTTTTAAAATACCCATTAAAGTTACAGAACTTTTTTTAAGTTACAAAAAAACAGAATAAAAAATTTAAGAAGTTTAGTTACGTCATCAACTTTATAAGCCTAAGTATTTTTTTAGCCTAAGTATTTAGTTTAAATATCAAATGTCTACTTTTTCAGCATGTTCATGATTTAAACTAAAAAAAATTCAATTGCTATTTTTAACTGTATATATATCTATATTGCAGTTTTATAATGAAATGCAATAAAGCAGACATCTTAATTGTTAGGTCAAATTTACATTTAAACAATTAAATCAAGTAAGTATTCATGCACATTAAAACCATGTACTTAACTTTAACCTTTCAGTATCATGTATTAAAAAAGTTTGCTATTTTATGTGTATATTGACAAAAGTAGAACTACAATTTAGGATATAAATATTTATAACGGAATGTTTATAGTGTTAAATACAAGATTTGTTTTGCAAAAATAGAACTATATACATATATCAACAAAAATCAATAAAGATAATTCGTTACGTACCTTAAAATCTGACTTTAAACATTAGACATATAGCATTAGGAATTTATTTAAACTAATCAACTAAACTGTTCTTTTACCGCGTTTCCAACGGTTTTAAAGTCTTTCTTGAAGACTTTCCAAAATTTTCGAAAGTTTTTTGTTTATTTACAATTAATTAAAACTACAATTTGCGGTAAAAGTTTTATAAACATATCCAACCAATTAGTAAATTACTTTATAACTAGATTTGAAACTTTATTTTTATTGCTTAGTAAAAAACTGATTAATTAAGCAAGAAATATATATTGCTTTGAAATTTGAGTCTTGTGCATTTTATTAGATACATTATTAAGTGTCAATAAAATATCTAAATTTATACCTTACAATAAATTTAGGTCGAATCAGGATCATACCTAGTTGTATCGTATAAAAATTAACGTTGAAATGGTATATTGAACAAAGTAAGTTAAAAATATTTATCAAAAACTACTCAAAAAGAAAAATATGTTTGACAGTTATTAAATACATTGATTAAAAACCTATATATAAGCATAAATAATTAAACATTGATAATATCGTAGTAATTATTTTCTAAATCACTTTTTTACCATCAATATAATAAACAAGTGCAAAGGGATTCTTGTTTTAAAACTTTTTAAACTAAAACGTACTATAAACTTTGATCATTCACTAAACAACAAACAGTTAAGTTTGTGCTTTTTGATGCATAGTCACGATCTGTTATGTTAAATCAACAAAGATCATTTACTTAATTACTTATACCGCATTTTCAACGGTACAAAATTTAGCTGAAATTACTGAGGTATTATTATTTTTATTATATATTTTAAGCACGTTTTTAACTATAATAATTGTCGTAAAGCTACTGACGTCATAAAGTTGTGTAATTAAAACAAAAACGAAACTTTACAAATTTAAAACATAGCTGAAATTGTTTACAAAACACTAAACCTTTATAAATTTAAAAACTTTTGAATTAAACAAATTTATGTTTTTGTATTAAAATTATCGTTCAGTGACGCCTTTTTTATAAGTAAACATTACTAAAAAAAGTTAATTTGTATGTTTGTAATAGTCAATTAACCTAGAGAATATTTTTGTACTTTCTAAAAATCTCTTAGTTATACAGTTAAATCTTTTACATTTTGGTAATTGAACAGTAAAAACATAAAGTTGTTAAACAGTTTAAGATAATGTTTTATAAAATCAATACAATTGGTGAGATAAGAAACTTGCTTATAATATAAAAAAACACATATAGAACTGTAAAAAAATTATAAAATCTCATTATAAAGTGTTTGATTAAACTAATAAAAACGTTCATAAATTATAAAAAACATTAATTATTCGCAAAATTAAATTCAAAATGCTTGTTAAAATCACAGATGTTAAAACTATTTAATGTAGTTGAAATTAATTTAGCTAAACTTTTAAATTTTTAAACTACATACTTATTTTACACTTGTTCATTTTGTTTAGAAATTTTGTTTATTTATAAGGTTGGTACTAACTAATCCGATTGTTTCTAATCCGATCTAACACGACAACTCGATCTGTATTAATATGTTTATTTATTATTGTTTTTTAAAAAGAATTAGTTTTTAAAACAAACTAATCTTAACAAAATTATTTTTCTATTGAAATTTAGTTTATATTGTTTAAAAGAAAACTTAATGTTCAGATAGCTTTAGTGAAATTTAATTTTTGGTAGTTATTCCTATTGTAAGTTTGTTGTCCTACGCTAGACCCGGGCATCAACATCTGGGCCACTTAAACTGAATGACACTTAACAAAATGACGAAAAGTTGTATGCTTTAAATTCAAAAACTACAGTTTTATTAAATTTCTATAGATTAACATTAAACAAATTAAATAGTACTAATCAACTTTTTTTTGACTTGAGTTAGGTTTTTTTTAAATTTTGTTATAAATTCATTATAAGAAATTTTAACGTCAACATTTTCAACAATTATTCAGTTTTAACTAAACCAAACATAGCTGCACAGTCGTTCATTATAGAAATAACTTCTAAACTATTTTTAACAAAAAACCTTCTCTACAAGATTTAACAACAAATATTGAGACGACTTAGTAAATTATTATTGAATAGCTTTAATGCAACAGTCAGCAAAATAAATCAATAAAAAGTTACCAATAATGATCAAACTTACGTTCTTTTCTCAATGCAACATTTTTGTAAAGAATCTTAGGTTGCATTTATTGTTATAATAATGAACGACAATAAAACTCATTCTATTCAGATATTAGTTAGGTAAAATGTTTAGTCTTTAAAATAAAAAAGAATGTAATACTCAAATAATTTTTGACTCATTACTGTTACACAAAATTGACATTTTAAGTAATTTGAAAGCAAACTTATATAAAAAACTTCGTTTCGCAGTTAATAACTTAGGTAAAAGAAATGAAACAATAATAAATAGTTTAGTTAAAAGGTAAATATATTTTTATTCAAACTCACTAAAAACAGTATGTTTAAGTATGTAAAATTAAAATAAAATTTTTAGGTTTTTAATATTTAAACTTGAAAGTAGCTTTTTCGAGTTTTTTGTTAATTCAATAAAGCAATCAATAAATTTAAAACATACAACGTAGTTTTATTAAGAACTCAATAGACAAAACAACACAAAACTTTTATATAAACCCAAAAATGTCTTTAAGTAACAATCATACTTAGTAAAATGATTCTTCTCAGTCCAACTCCTCATCTTTGAGTGTATTAATATTAGTGACGTCATTTGGACCTTCAGCTTTACTAATGTCATTACATCCACAATTGGTTTGAACATCATCAACATCTGCATCATTAAATTTAGTTTCACCTGTCTCCTTGTAATACTTTTGTAAAATTTCAGAGCTTTCAGTAATAACTTCAGCCCTCGCCTTGGCTAATTTCGCAAGCAAACTGAACCTGCTTTTTAACACCTGCAATTTGAGCGATGAAATACTTCCATCTTCTAACTCCATGTTAGCGAGAAGCTCATGTAGCTTATTTGCATTCGTTTGAACAGTATTCAGGTGCAAATTAGCAATAAACTTTTCAACCAGGCTCCTACTGTTGAGGCGACATGATTTATCCATACAAAAGTGATAAATATCAGACGTCATCATTGATTCATTCTTAATAAATTCAAAATTTTTAGAAGACAAAACAAATTCTTCTCAATCATCGTTGTTGTCAACAGAAACTACTCTTTCACGATCAACTGTTGATGCGCTCATTGTTTCGTCGTCGCAAAAACTGTCTTTGTTTACGTAGTTTTCTACGTCATCAACATCTGCTACATCATTATTAGCAATGACGTCATCACCGTATTTAGCAATATCACCAGACACGTCATCATCTTCATCATCACTACTAACAAGCGAATTTGATAGTTTTCAGCTTTCACATTCGTGTTGTTATCAACTCCTACGTCGTTAACGTTAACGTGGTTTTTTTGACGTCATCTACATTTCCTACATCATTGTTAGCGAGTACGTCAATACCAGTAGTTTTTACCAGATTTGAAAGTATTTCAGCATCTCTTTTGGCATCAGCTACTTCAAGCACTTTGATGCTGGTGCCAACCGCTTTTGTTGAGCTCTTCAGTTTATTTTCAATACACTTGAGTTTTTCTATGGACATGAAATATCCTCCATTTATAGAAACTAGTTGTTTGAGATTACTTTGTTCGTTCAAACGGCTGAGATGTTGTTCGATAAGGTCAGTTAGTTTATTGGTTTCTACCAAGATGTTGTCCAACTTTGCTTTTGTAATAGTAGCTTCAACAGATGAACGATTACTTTCAGAACTAATAGCAAAATCGTATTCAACAGAAGAATCTGACTCCATGTTTACTTTTATCAGCAACTAAATAAGGTTATTTGTTATGTTTTGAAGTTCAAATTAGTTTTGTGAAAACTTTAAGTTACTTAAGTTCAATATCAGATAGTTAATTTTAAAAAAAATATTATCCTTAGATCAAAAGTTGTAAAATATCTGAAAGATTCGTTTTCGTAGGTTTATAGAATATATTTGTAGAAATTCTTTCATTATTACGAAAAATTTCGGACCCAACTTACAGCTTAAGTTGCTTAAAACTACAAAATAGATTTCCTGTACAATTTTGAATCATTAGAAAATTGCTTACAAAATTTTGTTTTTTTATTAAAAAGACAGAAAACATAAAAAAGTCTTCACTAAGAATAATTTTTCTTCCTAAATGTAAAACTAATTTAAATATAACTTTGTTGCATTAATATTTATTCAAGTTTTATATATATTAATTTAGTTCATTTAAAGTTTATAATAATTTGGGATATATACTTTAAAATAGGTACAGGTAAAGCAGTTATTAAATTTTAAAATTAATTAAAGTTCTGTAAATTATAACTAAAAATAAAAAAACAAATATTTTCTTCTATATTTTGTACAATCATTTCAACAAGCAAGAAATATGTTTAAACATAATTTTTTATAATAAGAACAAAATTAAGTTTAAATTTTTTCTATATAGTAAAAAACGTAAATTGTTCTTTGACAAATAGTTGTTTAAGAGCCACAGTACAAGTTTTATAACTGAGCTTTTTAGATATTTTATTCTATACAATCAAGTTTTAAACAACACATTTTTGCTTGAGTTTTGAATCTTTTACATAAATAAATTATAGTTCAAATTAAATCAATAAAACATAATAAACAGCACCGCTAACAGCTATGGTCAAAAGGTATGTGGTGAGAAAGACCTTTTGATGTTGAAACTAACCAACACTTGCTTTGTTTAAACTGCTTTAAAAATTTATGTTTTCTAAAATATTTTCAAAGCTAATTATTATTGATATCATTACCACTAAATACTTTGGATAATTTGGTTTAATAAATATAATAAAACTTTTTAAACACCAATACTAACTATATTGTATGTATATGGAAGCTATGGCTAACCTTTGGCAATTTAAATTAAAATGTTTCAAGTTATCTTAAAAAAGTTAATATTGTAACTGATTGCTTAATAAGTAATATTTCCATATTAAATAAACATTCCACTTATACTAGTTTTCTGTTAATAAAATAAACTAATAGAGATGTTAAATATTATAAGCTTAGAAGGCCAAGAATAAATAATTGATCATTACAATACCTGTCGGCTAAATATTATTTTTAATGTTTACTATTTATCTTGTGCATAATAATGTTTCTGTTTTACACTAATATTTTTTGCCTATTGCTTTTTTGATATATCAATTAAAATATAAACTAATAAATAAGTTTCTTCAAACAGTTTATATTTATTTCCTTAAATGTTGAAAATGGCCATACTACATTTTTGGTTACAAGTTGGTTTGAACCTTTTGTAAATAAAAGGTCAGACTAACTAAAAAATATTTCTAGATAATTTATAATTATGATTTAAAAGGAAAAAAAAACAAGTCATTATAGCTTGATTAGTCTCCCGTTTAACAACTTGTATAATTGTTAAACAACTAGATTTTTTAATTTGAGTCAAAAAATTATTACGGTAAAACTTTAAAAAATGTAAACCATCAGACCATCAATGTTAATCTCCTAACAACTTACAGTAAACTCTGTTTTTTTAGCTTTTGAATATTTTAACTTTAAATTTTTTGCTAAACAGTTTTAGTTAAAAAAGTTTTGTCGGTTCGAATACGTTAGTTTGGCCTCAAATAGACCTATAGATTGACCTCTTATTGACCCATAAGTGTTCATTGTAAACCTAAAAATATTTGATCCTGAGCCTAGTGCACATAACAATTTCTTGGTTATCGAGTTGCACACCTAGGGTTCTCGTTTAACGTCTTGTTTAGTCAATTGAATATGATATTCTAATTAAGTAGTAAATGTAAAAAAATGATTTCTCGAAAAAATAAAATCAATACTAGATTAAGAAGCGTTACTCTTAGGCTGGAAAGTATTTTCTATGTTAGATAGACTTATTAAAAATAAAAATCGTATCGTGTATTATAAAAATCTGTTCCACATACAGAAAATATAAATTGTTAATAAACAACCATTTAATTATCAATAATCTGCCTAAAAATTGCAGCAATAGCATATTAAAAGTACTTAAAACAAAAATCATATGTTTTTAATTTAATTTGTTTCAAATATAAAAATACCAACATAGACCCGTCCTGCTGTAGAGTATTTTTGTATAACTTTATAGAAATATTTCTGTTGATTTGAAGTTACTTAAGCTTATCAAAAAGTTTTAGTTATTAAAATTAAGTATGTTCTAAGTTAGTACTTTAGTTTCAAGCTAATAATTTAACTTTATTTTTTTATTTTCAATCAAAGAAACTTTTTTTCAAAGTTTTATTTAACAAAAACAGGGTTTCCTGAACTGTTTTTCAAAAGATCCCTTTTGAAAAAACTTAAAAAAGCTAAGGTCTTCTCCGACAAAAAACTTAAACTACAATTAAAAATGCCTAAAATCTTTTTTTTTTGCTCTTCATCATCAAATCAAGAATACCTAAAATAAGTTTCAATTTATGACCTCAAAGAACCTTGTGGCCTCTTTACTGCTTTTGACCCTTCCTTTATTCCCTGTGCTTGTAATGGCTTACTTAATTTCTTTGTTAGCCCCAAGAATTAAACTTTAACTTTAAGAAACCCTGATAAACAAAGTGGTGCAAAATTTTTGTAAGATACAAGTTTTATTATCTTTTTTCTACATAAAAAAAGAAAGTTATAAAATTCAACTTTAAGTTAGTAAAAAAGAACTTAACTTAAAATCTTTTTTTTTTTTTAATTAACAATAAAAAAACAGTTCGTTTGATTAATCCCAATTAAATTTATTTAACACAGTTTACTATTAGAAAAATTACATTGAAGATTAAAAACTAATCATTTGGTAATCCGAATAATTGTAGAAACGGTAAACTCTTCTCAAACAAAAGAAAATTGAAAACTTCCATTAACTTGCTTGTTTGAAAGCGTTTAAAACTTGGTATAACTAAATCATATTAAATCTAATAATAATAATTTTTGCTTTAGTCTTTTTATAAGCTGTTGATATATGGTTAACTACAATTAGATCTTAATCCGTCCTGAAAAAATATACCGAATAAATTAATTGCAGAACCGCTAATTTTAATAAATTATTTAGAAAGAAATAATGACTAATTCTAAAAACAAGTTTTGTTAAACTAGAACTCAATTTAGGAAGAAAATTGTATCAACCATATGTCAAACTAACATTAATTAAATACAGTAGTAAAACAAATTCATCTTTCAATTCATAAAACCTGATTAATTAAGGTTTTAATTAGTAACCTTAAATTAAAGTAGTCTTTTCTTTAATATAAAAGTTAAATGATGTCATACAACAATAATCAAATTCATCTAGGTTTATACAACCTTATAAAATCTAGTAATGTAGTAATACTTGTGAAAAATATTTTTAATATTTTTTTAAACTTAAGAAAATTAGTTTTACAGCTTTTAGTGATAGTAAGTTATAGAGATCAATTTAAAGTTTATTAGTTTAAAAAAAACGCTTTAAATAAATAAAAATGTTTAATGCTGTATGTTGTTGAAAATAAAAACATTATTAATAATCGAGTAAGAGTTTGACTGACAAATTTATTACTTGACTAATTGACTAATTAGTTTTAAATACGATTTTAATAATACTCTGCTTAGTTGTAAAGTTCTATAGTGTTTGGATATTCTTGTTCAAAAACTTTAAGCTAACATAGTCTTTTCATGAACGTATCATAAATTTTTTTATACTAGTATCACCCAATTTTATATTTGTAACTACATTGATAAATCACTGTTTAATGAAATTAAATAAGATAAGTTGACATTTTTACCGCATTTTCAACGATTATAAATTAAATATCCAGGTACGTATCGTATATAAAAATTCATTAAGTTTATAAACAATAAATTGAGGGAAAGAATTGTGGTAAAGTTGCAGAATATAATAAAATTAATTAAAGTAAATAAAATAATTTCTTCAAACTCGTTTTCAATAAAAAAAATTAAAACTATACTATTGTGAGTAATGAAAGTTGTTCATACTATTCTATACAATAAACCTTTTTTTAAGTAATATTGTTTGACTTTTAACTTTGTATTAAATTTTGTCAACTCTTAGCACTATAGCTAACTATTGTTGATAGTTACTAATTAAAAATAAAATTTTTAAACTGTTTATTTTAATTTTTATTTAAACCATGCATCAGTTAAATATGCCATATCTTTTAAAAACTGAGTAAACTGATGCTAAATTACAAAATATCAAATTATAGATTTAAATAAAAATTACATCCTAACCCAATTATGTAATTGATTAAACAAATAAAGATGGTAATTACAAAAAATATTATTGCTACTAGTAAGCTAGACTTGTAACAATAATTAATTTTATCAAAACCTATTGGCTATATAAACTAAATTTATTTGTTAACTTTTGTTATTTAAAAAAACATGAAGTCATTAACTAATTGATAAACATACTTTTGTTTGATTAATTTTATTTAAATCGTATTAGTCTTTTATTATTAATTTTATTCGTAACTTGAAAATAATTTTAATTTAAGTCTTCATATATATTACTATTCAAAAACATAGTTTTTTATTTTATTTATTTACTCGAAAATATTAGTTAAAAAAATTTAAAATGTTTTAAGTATTAGAACAATCTTAAAATATGCTCAGTCTTTTTCTAAATTAATGAAACACCAAGTTAAAAACTATAATGAATAACAAAGAATTTTTTTTTTTAAATAACTTTTAGCAATTTTTTGTTTTAGCATAATGTAAAATATTTCTCAAAAGTTTGAAAAGAGCTTATATTTTTCACTGTAAAATTTTAAACATTCTGGTGTCATTTTTCAACTTTAAGTGCTTACTTTTTTAAAATTCATTAATGAAAAGGTTTAATTGCTGATGAAAATGTTTAAAAAATTTAACTTAAAATAGATAAACTATGTTCTTAATTTTTTTTTTAATTTCTACTTCAATAAAGACTTTAACAATTTAGCAGTATTTGCTTAAAAATAAAATTTATTGACAAAAAATAAATTTATAACGTAATTATAACATCTTAGTTGTGGTTCTTTTTTTTTGGGTCTGCTTTTAAATATTCAAAAGTTTGAAAAAATTTTAAAACTTAAAGCTTGAATGCGATTATCAGATTGTTTTTCCTACTCATTAATTCTTGATGCATAAAATTTATTTATATTTTAGCTAAGAGGTTTAACGTTTTCAAAAGCATAATACCAAAGATAAATTTTTAAAATAAGTTTTTTGGATTCTTTTATGAAGTTAATTTGTTTAAAATTAAGTTTAATGATTTATTACATCATTTAAGGTTAAACTAAGATTTAAAAACTAGGGAAAAAATATTTAAAAAGACTAATTTTATTTCTTTTAAGTCATTTGGTTTTTATTTTAAAACATAGACAATATTTACTAACTGACTAAACATTTAAAACATATTAAATACTACGTTTTGAACCACTTAAAACTGATAAAAACATCAACAGTAATTGATGAGAACTCTTTATGTTTATGTAAATTTAATTTAGGTTGAAATATGTTTGAAGAGAAAGATTTTTTAAGATATTTTTAAACATATTCATTATAGTTTTATACAACAATCAATGTTAATAACTATTAACACAGTAATTTAAAATTCTGTAACGACTATAGAGTTAAGTTCAAAACAATTCATTAACTAACTTTATATCATTGTTTATTGTACCTTATGCAATATTAAGTATAGTTTTTGGCTGTTTGTTTAACCAATTTTGTTAAAAATGTACTCTTAAATATATAACATTTTATAAATTAAAAAATTACCTGATAATTTAATTGAGAGTTTTGTATTTATTTTTTTAAGTGTTTATGGTATTCACTTTTCTAACTCAAATAGTAGTTTTATGCTGAACTTCAGACAATTAGTTTTGTTAAACAAACACATTTGAAAGCTTTGTACCCTCGTGCAAAAGTATGGTATTTGCAATTTCGTTGTCGTGCAATTTAGTCCTCTCGTGCGATTTAGTAACCTCGGGCAATTATGTCTTCGTTAATTTTCACCTTTTCCCATTATTTTAAGACATCATCATCAACAATAAATAAAACTGAAGATATATTAATAGCTAATTTGGAAAACAAAGTAGAGTTCTAGTGTAGTGTACAACCACACTAAAAACTATAATTAAATTTTAACCTGACTTAATGTTTCTTTTCAATATTTTTATAAGCAGATAGTTTAATTACTATTACAACTATAACAAAAATACTGCTAAAATTAAATCAAAATTGATTAATCATAAGCATGTTTAAAAAAAATCGATTTCATTTAGGAAATAAATGTTCAAGAAAGCTTTTTTAAGATGTGGGTATACTTTTAAGTTACAATAGAGTAATTTTATTATTTATTATGTGTTGATATTGCATTACAAAATGTTGTGTAATTAAATATCAGCAAAATGTATAACCGTCAGTAAAACTTGCCCACAAACGATAAGTTTAATTTATAGATTATATATAAAAAAAAACTTTCAGTTATTAATATTAGTTCACTCTTTGAATTTAAAACCGTAAGCAGCGCGTAAATATTGTACTAAAAGTAAAATTTGTTTCAATGCATTTGCTAAATGAAAAATTATTGAAACAAAAACGACTTTAAAAATAAATTCGACTTGTTTTGGAAAAACTTGTACTTATAAGCCATAATTTTATAATATATGAGCATAAGGTTTTTTATATCTCTAGTTAACTTCAAAATATAAATGTTTTCATTTACCAGAAAGTGGTAGAAAAAACTTAGAGTAAAATTATTAATTTATTTTAACAATTTTCAATGCTTAGAAAGTATTATGTAAACCATAATCCCTTTTAATAACTTAGTTTAAGTTTTATCCTCGTAGTATCGTTTAAAGTTATGACAAAACCATTAAAATGCTAAAACGTTTGAAAAATGTTGATCTTTATATATATTTTTATCAGATAGTTTTTGATTTCCTAAATTATATAGACGCAATGTTGCTGAAATGTTGCCTTTTGTTCTACTTTAGGTCATTGATTTAAATGCGTTATGTTTATATATTTAAGTTTTACGTTCATGTCTGTAACAAAGTTTTTCAATGTCATATATAACCGATAAGTTTTAGTCTTATTAAACTAAAATATTTATAATACTTGTAATCGTGCAGAAGATAAACTGTAAAAAACTTATAATTAAAAAATAAGCAATTTTCTAATTAATTTCAATTATAGCTTTAGTTACAATTTAATCTCCACAAACAATCTTACTTTATCCGCTCGTAGTGACGTCATGTAACGATTTTGCGCAAAATCTAAGCTCACATGCATATAAATATTTAAAAGTATATTTTAATAATAAACTTTTTTGATTGAGAAAGAATCGAAGTAGAAATTTTGAAAGTCACTGAAATGTGACTAAAATAATGTGAATAAAATATTATGGAAGTTTGAAACAAATAAATTTTTAAGTTAAGATAATTACACAAAGATATTTTGTTTGTGATTTTTTTTTATATGGGTGTAAAAAAAATGTAAAAATGTTTTATAGTGCATTTAGTTTAAAAAGTATCTTCACTATTAGTTAAAATCATTAAAAAAAAAACTTTTGATCAGTTTTTTTGATAAGCTTTAGACAGTTAGCAGAAAAACTTTTAATTATTATATAATAAAATAACTATAGTAATTACTTTTGTAGATATTCAGTTAGAAATTGAAATTATAAAACTAAACTTACTCACAAGTTATATTTAAATACATCTATTATCATTAAAATTCAAAGCTTTCATTTTTTTAATCATATATTACTTTTATTTTACAAAAGTTAACACAATAAAAATTGTTTAAAAGAATAATTTTATTTTCAGAAAGTTCAATTAATCCAATCGAATATGTTATTGTTAGTAAAAAATAAATAAATAAAAGAAACTACTAAATTTTTATGAACATTATTTAGTTTATATATACTTATTTAAATTTGTTTGTTGGTTTAGTCAAAGATGTTATTAAAATAAATTTCAAATAAATTTAAGTTAAAAAAATTAATGTAAAGAATAATGTAATTGTTTAAAAGTAAAAAGTTAAATTTAAAACATAGTAATGTATGTATAAAAGTAATTATTTAAAAAAACACAAATTAGTTTTATAATTAACATATTAAATCAAAATATTTATTATTTACCACGTTTTCATTGCTTTTAAACCTGCATTTTAACTAAATTTAATTTTAATTTTTTTTATATTTATCCACACTCTATTTAAGCTCAAGTGTGGTTTTTGAATCCTGTATTCGTCATTAACTATAAGTATTTTTAACCTTGTCAATTTTACTAATAATAAAAACCAATATTTTAATAAAACCTTACTTTTTACTATAAAGGTTTACTAATCATACTTATAATGTCTTCGTTTAAAACTTTACTATCATTTTTGTATAACTAAATAAAGAGAACAGCTATAATCTTATAACCTAATTTAGTTAAATAAACGAAAAAAAAAAATTATGTTTATTTAGTTGTCTACTGCTTTTGAACTTTACAAAGTTGTCGCATTTCAGTTTTAATTATTCCTTATATTTCAATATGTTTAAAAAATTAGAATTTGATAAATGAAAAATGATAAGTTTCAATTTTAAAAAAATGCACCACAAATACTTCAGCAGCTAATTTTGAACAGTTTATTTGAATTAAAGGCTTGTTGTTAAACGTCTTAAACATCAATGAATACATGTAAACTAAGTAAACAAGTTTAACTGAAAATACCATTAAGAAAAGTGTTCGTTTAAAAATTAATACTTTATAAAAGTAAAATTTAATAATATAACTAAGTACTTTGAAGACTATAGTATGTTTATTGGTTACATGATAATATTACAAAAATATTACAAATATTTTCTACGTAAAATATAACAAAAACATAATGAGTGAACCAGTGGCGTAGCGTGGTATTTTGGTCAGGGGTGCACAAATTTTTTTCTCAAAAAATCCTCTAAATTAAAACTTTTGTAGTTAGCTATAAAAAAACGTTTTATAAGTAATAAAATTGAAATAAATTTATTAAGTAAAATAAGTTCGTTAACTGTTTTAAAAAATATCTATACATTACAAAATTAAACAATTAAATAAAAGTATAAATTTTATTACAGTTACTTTGCAAAAAAATAAACTTACTAAAAAAAAATTTTTTTTATTACTTTTAGTAAACTAAATATCTTTAAAAATTAATATATTCAATAAAACGAAAGTATCTGTTTTATTTACGAAAAAAGCATCAATCTTTTTAATATACAATACAACAGTGATAACAACACCTCATTGCACATAATTTTAATAAAGTCACACAGAATTTAAAACATACCAACTTTATAACTGTTATTACAGTTTATTACAACTTTGTAAAATAGTTAAAAGTAAATTTCTAAAATTAATTTATTTGATTGTATTTATTGGAATAAAAATCACAAATCATTTCTCATAGGCCGACACGCTTATCTTGTATTTTTACAAAAATAAAGTTCAGAAAACTAACAGTAGTCTTAACAATGTAGCATAAAAAAAAATTGTAAAATTGTTTAATTTTTTTTTAAGCGTGACGTATTTTTGTAAATTTTTTGTAGAAAAATAATCTGCCATAAGGTTATACTACAGCGGTGCGTTTTATTAACTGCGTGCTTTTTGAGTCTAAATTCTTATGAAGTTAATGAACTTATAAAATTTTTCCTTCTGGAGTTTTTCATCAACATCAGTGCGCATTTGCAATTACGCTTCAAATCAGTATATTGAGTAATAACATGTACTTTCCTAACTTGTCACTAATTGGTATTCAAAATTTCGTTTAACTTTTTGAATACTAGATAAACATAGTTGAAAAAAGGCAAATTAAGCAGAAAAAGTAAACTATAAAGGATAAAGATATTACAATCTTTTTTTTACATTTTTCTTTTTTTGGGTGGCGCGCATGCGCCAGTGTCCCTCCCCACGCTACGCCCCTGGAGTGAACCAACAATAGCACACGAAATTCTCCAAAACAATTGTATTTTTGCTGTTAATTACATTTAAAGTTATAATTTTAATCTAGACGAACAGTACGAACCATTTTTATGTTATAAAGTCGCCTTTTATATAAAACATACTTAATCTTATAATTTTGGAAATATCCTTTAACTTTAACAAACTTGTGTTCATTTTTAAATTTTCTTTATATAACCACACACTAGATTTTTCAGCTAGTAAATATAATTGAGTGAAAAAATTAAAAAAAAAGTAATTGATGTAAGTTTTTTCTTATTATCTGAATTTAACTAAAAGTCGAAATAAAGAGAAGATTCGAAACTTTTTCACAAGAAATTATTCATTAATTAAATAATCATTATTATAATGAAGTTTAAACTCAACAAATTGTTTATTTTAGACTATTTCTACTCTTTGACTTAAGATTGAAAATGTCAGTTCAAATAAAAAACATTAAGACTATCTATCGGGGTTTAAATTAAATAAGAAACCCCTTTTAGCAAACTGAAATTTTTAACGTCTTTAAATTATTACAATTTATTATCAGCTTCTAAACGTTTAAGTTGTCTTATAACTAACTAATATTTTATTTTTGCCAACCTATCCTATACTATTTATCCGAAACAGACATTTTCGACTACTAATTTTTACTTTTTTCAAATTAAAACCAATGATGTATCGAGGTATTTTAGTAATTTTTGATTTTTACTTTTTTCCAAGTAAAACCAACATTGAATTAAGGTATGTAAGCTTATGTCCTAGGAATCTTAAAAGTGTGGCAACCCTAAATATAACCAGTTTTATACAAGTTTCTGGCACTAAACAAGTGTATAAAAAAACAAATTTTTAAAGACAAATTAATTCAAAGTTTCGCAAGTTTACAAAAAATCAAATTCTTCATTTACATTAATATAAGTTTATTAAAAGTTTTGTAGACAATATTTTTTTTAATATAATATTCATTATTTAGAAAGCAAGTTTTTATAAAAAACATTTTGAAAGTTTAAGATCTAAACTAAAATACATCATTTTCTTTAGATAAAAACTACATGAAAAAAATCTGTTTTCTACAAGTTGTTTAAAATTTAATTATAACTTAATTTTAACTTTCTTTAATTAGAATGTACATTTTTTTATAGAATTAAGAGGCCCTTCTTGAAGAATAACTCCTTGTTGATTTAAGTAAGTTAAAAAACGATGTAAGTTATCTGAAACAAGTATATACATAGAAACTAAAAAAAGCTAAAGCTTAATAATTCTGCACCCCCTTCAGCTCGTTTAAAAAAAATATATTTAAGGTAAAACAAAGCTCAAATTAGGTAATCTAGATAGGTAACAAAATCCATTTAAAAAAACTGATATAAATTGGATATACTAATAAAATTCAATCAGCTTTAACCATAGAAAACGCTGTAATAAATTAACGATTAACAAATAAATAATATAGTTTTATTACAACTAGAAAAAAAAAACATTACAATTAAATTCTACACAACTAAACACATCCAATTCAACATGAATCAATTCTTCTTTGGTAGTTTTACTAATTCGGACCTAAGTTCTTTCATCCTACGCAGAGCAAGTGGTACTCTCTTTTTATTAGGAATCATAGGAGCAGTGGTAGAGCCTCAACATTTATATAATTACCATCAGCTTTACTTGTCTCATTGGTTCTGGCATCATTCGAACTATGTGAAAACATTGAAAGTGAAACGGTATTTTAAAGACTTACATTGTCCTCTAGTAAGCTAGGTTGACCTCGAAGCCAACCATAGAATGACCTTTCATCAATACTCGTTGAGATTAGGTTGTACAACATCAAAAACTGTTCCTTCACGTCAATCTCTGTTAACCATCGATTGTCAACACGAAATAATCATGTGGAAGCACCTCCATTAAAACTCCCATCATGTCCCATTTACCTGGATGGTTGCCGCTTCTGGTTCTGCAGTAGACACATACTGCCAACGTACAAGTTCGCAACTTTCTATTTTATAAACTTCTGCATTTTGACGAAGCTTGTAAGCAGTGCCTCTTCTTTTAATTTCCATGCTTCTCAAGATATATGTTGCACCGCAAAATCAGATAACTTGTCCAGCTTGTTTAAAAAAGCAAAACTATCTCGAAGCTGTCGTCCTTATATAATTTCGGCTAGGGATACTTAACAACCGCTGTCAACTGAATCAGGTTGAGGTGTTCCTCAACTGAAACATCTCACTTAAAAATCTATCGCTACCTGATTCAGTAACATTGAACCTTAGGAGTATTTTTGTTTGCTCTACAGCGACTTCCGCTTTTCCATTTGACCATGGTTAGTATGCTGAAGCTACTCGATGTGGTTTTAATCCCAGGTTTTTTGAAATTCAATTCATTAACTAGATAAAAACTCTGGTCTTCCATCACTTGATATCTCCTCAGGTACTCCAAATCTAGAAAATAATAGGCACTTTATCAAACCATGTGAACCTGTATGAGATATTTCGCTGGGTGTTTAAAATATTTTTGTCCAACTTGACAATCTGTCTCCTAATACTAGAAAATTATTTCCAGCAAATATCAACTTTGCTCGTTTTAAAATTTCATCGCTTTTATCAACATTTTAAGATGCTTGTCATTGTTTAGTGACCTGTATTGACGATTATAAAATCATCAAAAATTTTATCAAGTACAATTGCTTTTTTGTTTCCATGTGATTTCATTTAAGGTGCAGCATTTTTTAATTTAAGATAAATTGTTTATATATTTCAAAAATTAGGTCAATTTCGGCCGTGAAAATTACCATCAGATAGCCGAAAGTTGCATTGAATATATTTTATTGTCGTGTGATCAGAATTAACGATTATAGATCATCTAAAAGTTTACTTTAACACTCTTACATTTTATAATTATACAAGTTTCTTAATATTTAAAAGATACAGAAATTTCAAATAAAATTTTTACACATTGCTTTTGATTCGAGTCATTTCAGTTAATTTGAAGACACCATCGGATCGCTAACCCTCACTGTACATTTTGAGTGCTTGTCAATGTTCTGTGACCACAAACAACTTTTCTATAACTCGTAAAAGTTTACTTCAAATATTATATTTTTTAAATTAAAAAGAGAAAGAAAAAATGGTCAAGTAAAATAAATATATAAACGTTTTCCGATTTTAAAAATTAATACTTTTATTTAATTAATTTTCTTCAATTTCTTCTACTTGGTTCAATCATTTATTTTAGTATTTCAACGTATGATTTTGCCAAATCAAAACAAACAATCTTTATCATCAATTTGAACTTCTCTGTATCACCTCTGCTAAAGGTTTTCATTATAGTTTTTTTTAACGGGTGTGGACTTAACTTGCGTATATGTTTTTCAAAATAAATTCTTAAACCCTCTTATAATACTAATGAGCCTTTTTAATTTGAACAACATTGGATTGTTGCAATTTTCGGTTATGATTCAATCGTTATTTTAAATACTTTGTATATTTTAAGTTGTAAATACTTTTTTACATTTTAAATTCGGTTTAAATTGTATCATAAAATTCAAAAAAAAAAATTTCCACCAACGCAGGATTAATTCTTACAAAATCGTATTTAAAAGAATTAAAGGTTAATATATTGGGTATGATGCATCTGTTGCCTCTCAAAAATTAAAGAAATTTGTAGTTCTCAATTATTATCGTTTAAGATTTGTTTTTTAATATTGAAATTAAAAAGAAAAACTTAAGAGGAATTATTTTCTAAAATTTTTAAAAACTTTATGGTCAGTAACACTGCAAAACGAAAATTTAGCAACAAGTCTTGTAAGTTTAACAAAAATACTTAAACTTTTATATGTATTTTATATATTATAAATTTTTTTTCACTTAAAAAATAAATTTGTTTGAAGGTTTTTTCTAAAAAAAAACTATCATAAATTTTTTCTTAAGTGTTTTCTAGCAAGGTTGCCTGAAATATGAAATATCTAAGTTCTAAAAAAATACTCGTTTGGTCCAAGTTAAAATACCATACTCAAGTATCTATGGGCGGATTTTTTAAGTCTACAAAAAAGTCAACCTTAACTTAAATCGGTAGACTCAATCTGGCAACGGTGGATCAATTTATTTGTAAATTATTATCAAGAAGTTGGTTAATCTTTGTATATAAAATGTCTTTTTTGTTTTATTTATTACAATTAGAGCATTACAGCATGATAATAACTTTTTTTTTCATTTTCGGAACTTACAGTACAGTACAAACTAAATATTTTAAAAAATTTAAGTTGACTAAGGGTGGCAATTATTCTTTAAATGCAACTTATAAAGATATAGAAAAATTTTACATTTAAAAATGTTTAACTGTTCCGAATCATTTGTTAATTAAATATAATGCGAATAGCGGCTAGCACTCTTGTTAGCCCAACGTTCATTTTGGACGTATGTATTGTAAACCTTGTAAGGATTGGTCGTCTTTTCAGACGAAGATGTTAATTCCATTTAGACGTGAGCTCAGTACGCAGGACCGGCAGCCAAAACTCAATCGATTGGCTGTCCAACTTTTTTGTTTGATAACAAAGATAATGATTAAATCTGAGTATAAAAATATTAAGTTATTTACTCTACTAAAACTTACAATGACAGCTTATCGGTTCTAGTTTTAGTCAATTTTTTTTATATAGAATTTAAGTTACATTTTTAAAGTATATATTTTTAGTTAGTTTGGTTAAATTTTTGTAACTATATATCACTACAATCTTTTAATTTTTGAGTAGTCTAAAAAGTTTTTATTATGAAATAAATATAAGGTACTCTTGAAATAATTAGCATAAACAAGCTTTTTAGTATACGATAAAGACTTTATTTGACCAAACATTAAAAGAATAAAAATGTATGTAAGAAATAAGTTTTATTTTGTTTAAAATCGTATTATAATTTTTTAACAATTATTTTTTTTTATCTTTTAACTCAAGGTTGTTAGAAAAGTAATACGATTTTAATTACGATATTAAATACCATGCTTTGTTTGTATCATGTAAGTAATTTTGATATATATCTCTTTTTTTAGCCAGTATTGCACTGACGTTTAAAGTTTAGATACTTAAAACGTTTATTTGTTTCACGGCTGATCATTTACTTTGATTTTTATTTATAAATCTTTATTCAAACTAATTATTTGCCACAACGAGATGCATGAAATCACTAAAACAAAGAAAGAGAAATGACGACATTTTGCGCGAGTAATTTTTTTTATATATATTCATTTATATTGTTATATTTAACAAAAACTTTTAACTAAAGTATTAATTAGAATCTCAATTAACTAACTAAATAAAAATATGCAATTCACCTTTTTTTTTAAGCTGATTATATAAAACATTTTACAACTTTAATAAATTTTAAAATTATTCAATTAAACCTCAAGTATTTTTCAATTTGATCACAAAATTTCTTAATCAGTAATTTAAACTTTTTAGTTTTAGATTTATTCCTTAGATAGATAATAGTAATAAAAACAAACTTGTTTACAACCCAAAGTTAAAACTAAATTATTTATTGTTTGTTCATATTTTTCGCATATGACAATATATATTTACAAAAAAATCTGTAACTTCTGTACACATTAATACTATTAGTCATAATGATTTACATTTAAAATAGGATTGATTGTCGTATAATTAAAAGTTTTATTAAAATATTCCACCATAAGAATTAAGCTGTTTTTATAAAAACAACTGTAAGCTAAAACAGTTTTTACATACTTTGTACACTTTTTTCATATTAGCATTAGACTTTATCTAGTGTGTATTAGTAAAATAGTACATACAAATAGATGTGCATATTTAGCCAGTTAACCTTGTAAGGATCGGTTGTCTTTTCAGACGGAGATGGTAACTCCATTGGGACGTGAGCTTTGTACGCAGGACCAGCAGCCGAAACTAAATCGGTTGGCTGTCCAGCGCCTACTTTTTTTGTGTTAACGTAGATAATGAATAAATCTAAGTATAAAAAAATACGAGTTTTTATTCTACTATAGCTTAAAGTGACAGTATATCGGTTTTAGTTTTAGTCAGAATGTTTTTCTATAGATTTAATGTAACATTTTAAAAATTTTTATTTCTAGATAGTTTAGCTATATATTCGTAAATAAATAGCACTAAAATCTTTTAACTTTTGACTTGTTTAAAAAGCTTTTAAAATAAAATAAATATTATATACTCTTGAAATAATTAGCATAAACCAGAATTTTAGTATTTTATAATACTTTTATATAACCTAACATTAGAAATTAAATATTTATTTTCAGTATCATAAACATGTTTTCTAATTTCCAAGTAATTTCGATTAATATTAATAAACCAGTTTTTAATTTAGTCATATATTGAGTAGAAAAAAAATAGTCTATTGCAGTTTATTAAAGCTCTAAGAATGTTTCAAAAGTTTTAATAATGTACTTAAATATTTATATTTAATAATTTACTTTAATCTATTTTAAATTTAGTATGTGAATAATTCAAAATGGCTTAACTCAAAACTCTTGCTAATTCCAAAACTGTAGTTAGCTGCAAATTCTTTTGTATACTAGATTTTTGTTTTTTTATTCAATAACACACTTAAAATAAAAAAGTTAAATGTTTTTTTTTTGTTTTAAATCGTATTAAAATTTTTTAACAATTTTAATTTTTTTTCTTCAAATCTTAGTTTGTAAGAAAAATAATACGATTTCTATTAAGTTACTAAATATCATGCATTATATCTATCATGGTAAATAATTTTGGTATATATGTTTTGTAGTCAGTATTGCACTGACGTTTAAAGTTTAGATTCTTAAAACGTTTATTTGTTTCACGGCTGATCATTTACTTTGATTTTTATTTATATATTTTCATTCAAACTAACTGTTTGCTACAACGAGCTGCATGACGTCACTAAAAAAAAGAAAAAGAAATGACGTCATATTGCACGAGTAAAAATATTCAATATATGTACATTTATATTGCTATATTTAAAAAAAACTTTTAAGTAAAGTATGTATTAAAATCTCAATTAATTTAATAAATCAAAATAAGCCTATCATATTTTCTTAAGGTGATTAGGTAAATATTTTACAACATTAATAAATTTTAAATTTTGTAAATTATCCTCAAGTATTCTTCAATTTGAACACAAAATGTCAATAACGGTTCTTAAAGCTTTTTAATTTTAAATTTATTCCTTAGATAGATATTAAATACAAAAATAAACTTATTTACAACCCAAAGTTAAAACTAATTTATTTATTGTTTGTTCATATTTTTATCGTATCTGTCAATATATATCTACAACAATTTTGTAGTTTCTGTACACATTAATACTATAAGTAATAATGATTTGCATTTAAGATAGGATTTTTTGTGATATTTATATATATTTTATTGAAAGATTCTACTACTACAATAAAGTTTTTTTTTTTAACCACTGTATGCTAAAGTAGCTTTTACATATTTTGTATTAATTTTTATACTTTCACATATTAGCAATATAAATTATCAAGGTTTTGTTCGTTAAATGATACTTACAAATTTAAAAGGTTTTGTAAAAAACACCAACAATAGTCTTAATCTAGTTAGTAGTAAAACCATTCCGAGAACAAAAAAAAAATTCTAGAAAGTAAACTTAAACAAATGAAACATAGTTTTACAAAAAAAACTATTTTTAGAAATTTAATGTGAAATTATTTATAAATATACCTCATTACGACTTTTATTTTATTTATTTATAATAAATAAGTTAAGTAAAATATAAATTTTATGCATGAAGTAGTAAAAGTGAGTAACGAAAAGCTTTATGAATTTTTTTTTTTTAATTTATTTTTAAATTATTTTTTTCAAACGTAAAACTATTGTATTCAAAACATGTATCGTCAGTATTTTTTTCAAATAACAATACAGGATGTATTGAGATATAAAACTTTAAAATATTGACTTTAACCTAAATCGAAACATTAACTTTTAAATTTGTTATTATACTGTAACAGCTAAATAACACTTTGAATGCATAAGTATTAAAATTAAATTTTTATTTACATTTTTAAATTTTTAATACTAGTTATTTTAGCTACATTTTCGTAACTAAAACGCAACACAAGTTTTTAGTTATTGAGTTGTTTAAAATGTTTAAATATGAAATAAATGTAATGTACTCTTGAAAAAATTAGCATAAACGAGCCTTTTAGTGTTCTATAAAACTTTTATATAACCAAAAAATTAAGAGATTAAAAATTTAATTTTATTATCATAAAAATGTTATCTTAGTTTTAAGTTATTTTGATTAATTAGAGCATATTAACAAAACAGTTTCATATTTAGTCATATATTTAGTAGCAAAAAAATTATCTTTGAAGTATATTAAAACTTTGAAAATGTTTAAAAAGTTTTAATAATGAATTTACTTCAATCTATTTTAAACATAATATTTAAAGAAATTATAATGGCGAAATTCAAAACTCTTGCTAAATCTAAAACTGTAGTTAGCTGCGAACTTTTAATATTCTAGATTTTATTTTTATCATTTTATAACACATTTAAATAAATAAGAAATATGTTTTTTTTTAATGTTAAATCGTATTAGAAATTTTAACAATTTTTTCTTTATCTATAAACCTAAGGTTGTTAGAAAAGTAATACGATTTTAATTTAAGTTATTAAATATCATGCTTTGTTTGTATCATGTAATTAATTTTGATAAATATATTTTTTTGTATCCAGTATTGCACTGACGTTTAAAGTTTAGATTCTTAAAACGTTTATTTCGTTTACAGCTTGTCATTTACTTTGATTTTTATTTATATATCTTTATTCAAACTAATTGTTTGCTACAACGAGCTGCATGACGTCACTAAAAAAATAGAAAAAGAAATGACGTCATATTGCACGAGTAAATATTCAATATATGTACATTTATATTGTTGTATTTAACAAAAATACCAAAGTAAAGTTATAATTAAAATCTCAAAAAACTTAAAAAATTAAAATGTAATGCTCATAATTTTTTTAAGCTAACTATATAAAATATTTTACACTTTAATAATTTTTTTAGCTAGTCAATTAAACCTCAAGTATTCTTTAATTTGAACACAAAATGTCTTTAACGGTTCGTAAACCTTTTTAGTATTTAGATTTATGCCTTTCATGATTAATACTTAGATAAATATTAAATACAAAATAAACTTATTTATAACCAAAGTTTTGTATTAAATTAATTTTTATTTGTTCAAAATAACTTTTTTTCTCTTTTCTGTCAATATATACCGACTAAAAAAATATGTAAATTCTGTACACATTAATATTATCAATCATAACAAGTTAAATTAAAAGTAGGTTTGTTTGTCGTATTATTAAAAGTTTTTTTGAAACATTCTACTATAACTAATAAACAATTTTACTAAAAATATCTGTGAGCTAAAACACCTTTTACATATTTTATATAGTTAAAAAACTAATTATTTTTACCTGTTCCACATAAACTATTTTAGAATGACTTAATCTAAACATGTTCAACAAAACAACAAATGCAGGTAAACATCTAATAATTATTTAAATTAAAATATAAGCTAAAACACCTTTTACATATTTTGTATCACTTTTTAACTTTCCACATATTATCAATATAAATTATCCAGTTTTTGTTAGTTAAATGATACATAGAAATATAAAAAATATTATAAAAAAACACCAAAAATAGTCTAAATTTAAGTAGTAGTAAAACCATTCCGAGAACAAAAGTTTCTAGACAGTTAACTTAAACAAATGAAACATAACTTTACAAAAAAAACTAATTTTTAAAAATTTAAAATGTATTTTTATATTAATATACCTCATTACAAGTTTCACTTTAACTATTTTTTATAATTTAAGTAAAAAGTAAATTTTATGCATGAAATAGCAAAAATGAGTAACGAAAATATTTTAAAAAATGTTTTTCTTTTTTTTTTTATCTTATTTATAAAATTTGCTTTTTTATAAGTAAAACTTTTGATTTCAAAATACACTTTTAAATTAATTTATTAAATATCATGCTTTGTTTGTAAATTGCTAAACAATTTTAGTATATATATTTTTTGTAGCCAGTATTGCACTGACGTTTAAAGTTTAGATTCTTAAAACGTTTATTTGTTTTACAGCTGATCATTTCCTTTATATTTTATTTATATATTTTCATTCAAACTAACTGCTTGCTGCAACGAGCTGCATGACGTCACTAAAAAAAAGAAAAAGAAATGACGTCATCTTGCACGAATAAAATTCAATATATGTACATCTATATTGTTATATTTAACAAAAATTTTAAGTAAAGTACTAATTAAAATTTGAATTAACTTAATAAATTAAAATATGTCATTCATCACTTTTTTTAAGCTGATTTTATAAAATGTTTTATCACTTTAATAAATTTTAAAATTAGTCAATTAGACCTCAAGTATTCTTGAATTTAAACACAAAATGTTTTAAACGGTTCTTAAAACTTTTTAATTCTATATTTATTACTAAGATAGATAAAAAATACAAAAATAAGCTTGTTTACAACCAAAATTTTGAAGTAATTTATTTTTGCTTTGTTCAAAATAACTTTTTTTCTCGTATCTGTCAATATATTTCTACAAAAATTATGTAGTTTCTGTACACATTAATACTATTAATCATAATAAATTACATTTAAAATAGGGTTGTTTGTCGTATTATTAAAAGTTTTATTGAAACATTCTACTATAACAATTAAAATGTTTTCATAAAGACCTGTAAGCTAAAACAAATTTTACATATTTTGTATCACTTTTTATACTTTCCATATATTAGCAATATACTTTATCCTAATTGTGTTAGTTAGATGATACTTACAAATATAAAATGTATTATAAAAAAAACCAATAATAGTCTTAATCTAAGTAGTAAAAAAACCTTTCAGACAACAAAAAAGAACTTCCTAGACAGTCAACTTAAACAAATGAAACACAGATTTACAAAAAGACTAATTTTTAAAAATTAAACGTGATTTTTTTTTGTTATTATACCTCATTACGAGTTGTACTTTATTTTTTTATGATTACTAAGTTAAGTAAAAAAGTAATTGTTATGCATAAAATAGTAAAAAAAAGTAACGAAAAGCTTCATAATTTTTTTTTTCTTTTTTTGTTTGTTTTTTAAAATTTCTTTTTTCATGTGTACTACTTTTGTATTCAAAATATGTTTCGTAAGTATTTCTCTTAAATCACAATACTTAAATTTTTAAATTCAAAACTAAAAAAATTACTTTAACTTGAATTGAATATGTTATTATACTGTAACAGATAAATAAAACTTTAAATGCATAAGTTTTTAAATTAATTTTTTTTTCAAAATTTAGTCTAGAATATGTGATTATTTAAATTTATCTTTTTTTTCTTAACAAAAGCTGTGAAGAGTGTGATGAATTCATCTATAAAAATCATGGTAATGATGCAAATGCTGCTAATATATTCTATACGCAAATCAAAGTAAGTATTATTGTATCAATGATAATTGTCATTATGTTATCTACTAATTTTGAAAGCTGTTTTTAAACATCTATATAATTCTTAATTTAAACTAAGCTCATATATCGGTTCTTTTTTTACATATGTTTAAAAGTTTATAAAAATTTGAGTTTCATTAAACGGTTTTTTAAATAAAATTATCTCTGGCATTAATAAATTTTTGCTCAGCTTAATGTAAATTTTGTTTAAGACAAATTAAGATAAATATTGTCTACTTCAATCATTAAAGCCATACAAATCTCTTTTTACGTTTTGAATAAATGCACATATAAAAGTGTTTTATATGTTTTTTATTTTTCATATTTTAGAAATATCTTTAAATAACAACCGTGATATTATTCAAAATTGGTAAATCAAATTTACAGTTATTCTTCAATTTAAACGAAAAATATCTTAGACGATGTGTAATCAATTTTAGATTTCTTAATTAGATTGAAAATAAATAAAAAAGCAAACTTTATGAAGTCAGTTCAATTTTTTAAACAAATATTTGTGATAAACTAAACTTTTATTTTTTAGACTATATACTGTGTAACTATTTAATCTATTTTTCACATAATTTAGATTAGTTTGTATCATTACTTTATAGTCAGACTTGTTTTCATGACTATTTTTTACCGTTCCAGTTATAGTATACTAAAAATCAATTTTTTTTTTAAGAATTTTTTCTTACTTTACTAGTAAAAGTTTGAAATGTGTTAGTTAAATAAGTTAAAAAAAAATAAAAGGAATCTTTTGGACTTTTTTATTTTCACCTATAAAAATAAATTTGTTTGAAAATTTTATATAAATATTAAAGATTTTATTTTTATTATTTAAAAACATACTTTAAATAAATAAGACTTATATTTTTATTTTGTTATAAATTGTGTTATAATTTTCTAACAATTACAATTTTTTTTATTTTTAAACCAAAGGTTGTTAGAAAAGTATTACGATTTTCATTAAGTTAAAAAATATCATGCACAGTGGGCTGAAAACGGGGATCAAGCGGCCATTGACATAAAACTGTCATTAAAAGCAGTATAATAC
Source organism: Thalia democratica (assembly GCF_965202585.1). Lineage (NCBI taxonomy): Eukaryota > Metazoa > Chordata > Thaliacea > Salpida > Salpidae > Thalia > Thalia democratica. The sequence continues at coordinate 83,780,246 of NC_139167.1, forward strand.
AATTTAAAGTTACACTAAGTGTTACAATATGACTAATGTTTGCTTTTTTTTTTTAAATAGTTAAAATTTTTATTTCTAATAAAACTTTAAAGAAAGAAACTTAAAAAGAAGAAAATAATAATTGGCTATGTCAAGAGAGTCACATTTATTTCCATTTTAGTTTAAATATGAATGAATTTTCAATATCAACCCGGGTGAAACTATACTCTAAATACAGTTTATTTTTAATTTAAGGCTGTTCTGTGTATATCAAAGTTTGTATTATTGATAACGTTACAATTGTACGAGTTTATCAAAAGAAAAAAAAAACCGTAAACATTTTGAACAATAAAAACATTTATTCGTTGCAAAACACTCAAAAAAACAAAAAAATTTAGCCTGTGATTAAAAAAAATACTTTAAATTTACTAAATATAGGTCAAACAGTAAGTTCTTAATATTTCTTTGAAATTAAGTTTCTAAAATAAATAAAACACTCTATTCAGTAGCACAAAGCATATGTAACAACGTTTCCCATTCTGAACTACATGATGAAATTTTTTCATCTAGCTGCAAACAACTTCGCGCAGTATGTCCAACTTCTTTACAATAAGTGCAATTCAGTCTGTCTAAAGTGTTGTTAACATCGTAGTCACTCTTGTCCCATAATCGATTTAAACAATCTGTTAAATTTTCATACTGAGAAGTTTTCCTTGAAAAGTTCATTCTGTACTGTCTTAGAAACTTGTTGTTAGCTTCTAATCCACTTTCGGTGTAATTTAGCAAACCTCTGCCGTTGTTTTGGTCAATTAGTTCAGCATTATGTGCAAGAACAGTATGCGCAGTTGGTGTAAAGCGAATTTATTTAACCGACATGACTAGCATCATTGTTTTTTGGCATAAAACTGAGTATTTCTCTACATTAATCTTTCTGTTAGAATTTATGAGGCATAAAATAATGGAAACATACAGAATAATTTTGTAAATGTTTTTTTTTAAACTAATATCAGAAATATGCTTCGTCAGCAGAGTCCTATTATTGGTGTTTAGCAAAGTTTTGACTACGTTACCTGTTGTAGAAGTTCCACCATGGCCTGTGGGATCCGGTTTTTCAAGAGCGACATTAATTTCTTCTTCTACACATTTCTGAATTTTTCTTTTTGACTTAATTAAATTATTTACACCTTGAATTTTAGATATTCCTTCAAATTTACAAACAGAACATACAAAATGGTCTTTTTTGTCATATAGAAAAATCAGGGATAGGATATTATATCAATTTTTTTAACAAAAATATCGCTTTTAAAAACCTAAAAAAATAGTTATATTTCACATGATAGATTTGTCTGTAAATTTGTATATAGAATCCTTGTCATTTTTACTAAATTATAAAAAAAAAAATTATGTTGGTTTACGATGGAGAATTAAGAAAATTAACCCTAAAGAATACCCTAAATTGCCAGAAAATCATCAGTGAATTTTCGACGAGAATAGAAGATTTTTTAAATGAGAAATAATATACTTTTACATTTAAACATTCAAAGAATTTTGACTTTTTTCAATTAACACTAAACCAAACAAATGAAAAAACTTTAAAAAAAATACTTGTATAAAAGCTTTTAAGGTTTTTTTTAACAGTAGATGTAGACCTTAATTTTGACAAAAATTTAAGCATTTTTCGAAGCTTTTTTAAACTTAAAAAGAGCAAACTTTGGCTACATTTAAGCTTACATAACTTTTAGTATACTTTAAGCAGAACAGAATAAACCCAGTTTTTAAAAGACGAAACCCCGCTCTAAACAATTAAATAAAAATCTTGTTTTAACTGTTTAGTCGCAAAAATAGTCAATAGCCACTTGCCAGCCCACTGTGTCATGCTTTATATATATCATGCTAAATAATTTTGGTATATATATTTTGTAGCCATTATTGCACTGATTTTTAAAGTTTAGATTCTTAAAACTTAAAATTTTTTTTACAGCTGATCATTTACTTTGATTTTTATTTATATATCTTCATTTAAACTAATTGTTTGCTACAAAGAGCTGCATGGCGTCACTATAACAAAGAAAGAGAAGTGACGTCATATTGTGCGAGTTAATATTCATTGTATATACATTTATATTTATATATTTAACAAAAACTTTTAAGTCAATCTTAGCTAACTTGTTAAATTAGAATATGCTTTTCATCATTTTTTTATTTAAGCTGATTATATAAAATATTTGACAACTTTAACAAGTTTTAAAATCGGTCAATTATACCTCAATTATTCTTCAACTTGAACACAAAATGTCGTAACCGGTTCTTTATGATTCTTAGTTTTAGATTTATTCCTTAGATCAAGGATCGGCAAACTGCGGCCCGCGGGCCAAATGCAGCCCTCCAAGAGTAAATCTGCGGCCCGCGAGCTTATTTTTTGAATAGAATGCGTCCCGCGGAAGAAAATTTTGTGGCCCGCGAGCTTGTAAATATGGCCTGCTGATCAAAAAAAAAAATAAGTTAAAATTATATTGGATTTTTGTTTAATTTTATTAATTTCGTTTTAAGTCCATGTTTATCATTTTAAAACAATTAAAAAACTTTACAGTATCAGCTTAAAAATGTAAAATGACAGGTTAACGTTTCACCAGGTTTTTTCTTAGTTTCTTCATAAATTTCTTCTTACAACAGCAAGTTTAGGTATTTTTTAAATATTTTTTTAAAACTAAGTTTATTCTATAGATGTTTTTTTACTTAAAGTTTTATTTGAGTGTGCACAAAAGCATTTAAAATAACGTATTAGTAATAAAAAAAGGTTTATTTTGTTTTGATTTTAACACATTTTGATTTTTCTATAAGTTTTTTAATCACTTTAAATTAATTCCTATGCACACAAATGCACAAAAATGCTCATATTTTGATTGGCATATTGACAATTTCCACTAAGATCATTTCCCAACCGACCAAATCACACCCACGCACAATTGCCACTCGAAAATAACTTTAACTATCTTTATTTATTCCTTTACTTTATAGTATTTTTGCTTTAGTTTTGTTTATTATTTATTATTAGTTTATGTTTTACTATCACTGTTACCCCTAACCCTTGGTTGGTAAGCGGTTCTCGGATTACTTTGATCGGGTGGGAAATGATCGCGGGTTGGAAATGAGCAGTTCCCATTTTAAACCACGTTTTATTTAATACTTTAACTAGATTAAGTTTAGTTAATTAATAATTTTCTAAAATTATTGTTTATACATGTAGTATCTAGGTGTGTAAAAACAAATTTAAAACAGTACATTATATAAATTAAAATATTTTTTGATAGGTATACATTTTCATTTTTCAAACAATGTTTTTTCGAAAAATTAAGTTAATTTTTATGCACTAATATACATAGTTACTGTTTTCTGAACTAAATTTTTAATACAAACTAAAGTTAGGGATGGTAAATTTATAACGTTTGTATATTGTTAATCAAAATAGTTCAATTTCAAGCAAATTAAGAACTAAACATTGCCACACACTTAAACTATGACTATCTGTAAATTTCAAATCTAAAGTCAATTTAGTCATTTTTTCAGTTTTTAGTTTGAATAGATACTTCTATACTGTAATCTTAGGCTGGCTTTTTTGCTGTATGAGTGACAAAATAAATTTATGATGTATGCTTTGTTCAATTTACAGTGTTGGTTTGAATTATAATATATGTTAAACTTTATGTTTTCAGCTGATAAAATTTGAAATATTATTTATGTAATTGTATACATATAGGTGTGAACAATTAATGTTGCTAAAAAACTTGAAACCCGGAAAAGCTTGGAATTTGAATAATTATGCTTAAAAATTCTGGAAAAACCTTGAATTTTGGAATTTGTGAAAAAAACTTGAAATTTAAACAATTATTATGTGTGAAGTAATGAAATTTCGTTTGACACAAATAATTTACTTTATAGATACTTTTAGTAAACACATTAAAAGTAGCTTAACAATATCTATTTAGTATTGCTATACTACTAAAGACAGTTTTTTGAAAGAAGCAGAAAATTCTACTTTTGAAAACTTTATGTAAGTGCATTGCATCTTTGATTTTAAAACGTGTTATCTTTTGTTGTGCATCGGAACTAAACCTAAAAACTTTTCTAAAAAATCGAAGTCAGAAAAACCACCTCTAATAAAAACTCCCAGATGAGCAATATTCTCTCATATAACAGACTGATTAAAATTCTAGTTTGATTTTTGTTGTTTTATAGTCTTTGAAGATTTAAAAAACACGATTTCTTGTTGTTATTTAAGAAATAAACTAAAATATTTTACTACCGCCAACAAAAATTCTTAAAAAAGTGTTTAATTCTAAACGGTATCTTATTTTTAGTAATTGTGCTTGCTACTTTAACGCTTGCCTTAACAGTTTTTTCTGATTAGTCTAAAGTTTAGAATATAATCATTTGCTTTGTTGAAACTGACTATAGCTATTTGTTTTTTTTTTTTTTTTGTTTCTCGCAATAACTCCTAACTAACGTTTTTTAGTTTTTATAGCTCATCTTATATTTCACATTTACTCTTTAAATAGAACATATTTATTGCAGATTAAAAATTGCCACAATGTTCAATAAAAAAGTTAATTTTTCTACTTTATTAATGGCTTACTAAATTTTTAAATATTGTTAAAAATTTTTAAGAAACGTAATTTTCCATTCAAGCTGACTTATAATACTATGTTTGCTATATATTTAATTTACTGCTAATAAACTTCGTTATTTCTTTATTTTGTGACTTTATTTTTAAAAGAATTGCCAAACATACTTTAAAAATTTAAAAATTCAAACTAAGTTAAACCTGTTTGAGACATTTAAAAGAAACTCAGGTGAACTTTTATTTTAAACAATTTAAATAAATCTTCAAATTCTCAGAACAGTGTTTATGAGTGTAGTATATTTTACTAATTGTAATTTTTTCTGGTCTAATTATACATTGTGTACTTTTTTTACTGATGGTATTTTTTAGTTATGGATCTGAGTTAAATTAATTGCAAGTTTTTGCACTTTTTTTAAGTGGAAACTATGTTAAAAGCTAATTAGTTACTAATAATGTACTTTATTAGAACATTCGAGCATAAATTATGTTTAAAAAAAGTACAAAGTTAATTAAGACGTAAGTATATCTGTCAATGTAAATTTTACTCGAATAAATATTTATAATTAAAATAGGCATTTTATGTGTAGCTAAATATCAATAAAATTAATAAAGTGAACAAAATTAAAACTTTCTTTAATGTGACTAAAACTAAAATCAAAAGATTGTTTAAATGTCACTAAAACTAAACCTGCGGCCCGCGAAGATTTTGTAAATTTGAAATTTGGCCCGCGAGCACCAACTGCCTACCGACCCCCTGCTTTAGATAGATATTAAATTAAAAAATAAACTTGTTTACATCCCAAAATTAAAAATAAATATTTATTTTTTGTTTATATTTTTTTCTTATCTTTCAATATATATTTACAAAAAAATCTGTAACTTCTGTACACATCAATACTATTAGTCATAATGATTTGCATTTAAGGTAGGATCGTTTGTCGTATTATTAAAAGTTTTATTGAAAGATTCTACTATAACAACTAAGCTATTTTTATAAAAACAACTGTTAGCTAGACAGCCTTTACATATTTTGTATCTTTTTTTATGCTTTTCACATATTGGCAGTAGACTTGATCTAGTTTGTATTAGTAAAATAGTACTTACAAATAGGTGTGCAAATTTAGATTGTAAACCTTGTAAGGATCGGTTGTCTTTTCAGACAGAGATGTTAATTCCATTTAGATGTGAGCTTGGTACGCAGGACCGGCAGCCAAAACTCAATCGGTTGGCTGTCCAGCGCCTACTTTTTTGTTCGTTAACGAAGATAATGAATAAATCTTAGTATAAAAAAATAAAGGTATTTACTTTACTAAATCTTACAATGACAGTATATCGGTTCTAGTTTTAGTCAAAAATGTTTTTATATAGTTTTAAGTTATATTTTTAAAGTTTATATTTCTAGTTAGTTTGGCTAAATTCTCATAATTAAATAGCACTACAATCTTTTAATTTTTGAGTAGTTTAAACAGTTTAAAACATGAAAAAAAATATAACGTACTCTTAAAATAATTAGCATAAACCAGATTTTTAGTATACTATAAAAACTTTATATGACCAAACATTAAGAGATTAAAATTAATTTTACTATCATAAAAATGTTATCTTAATTAAAGTTATTTAGATTAGATAGAGCATATTAATAAACCAATTTTATTTTTAGTCATATATTTAGTAGCAAGAAAATTATCTTTTAAAGATTATTAGATATCTGATAATGTATTAAAAGTTATAATAATGTTTTAACTTTAAACAATTTTAAATTTAGTATTTTAAGAAATTAAAATGGCTAAACCCAAAACTCTTACTAAATCCTAAACCGTAGTTAGCTGCAAATTTTTTTATATACTAGATTTTAGTTTGTTCATTTTATATAAACTTAAAATAAATAAGAATTATGTATTTTTTTTGTTATAGATCGTAATATAATTTTTTAACAACTTCAATTTTTTTATCTTTAAACCAAAGGTTGTTAGAAAAGTTATACGATTTTAACTAATTTATTTAATATCAGGATTATTTAGTGTCATGCAAAATAATTTTAATACTAATTTTATTTTATAGCCAGTATTGCACTGACGTTTAAAGTTTAGATTCTTTAAACGTTTATTTTTTTTACAGCTGATCATTTACTTTATATTTTATTTATATATCTTCATTCAAACTAACTGTTTTCTACAACGAGAACAAAAAAAAAGAAAATGAAATGACGTCATATTGAATGAGCTGATATTCATTATATATATACATTTATATTGTCATAATTAACCAAAACTTTTAAGTAAAGTCCTAATTAAAATCTCATTTAACTTAATAAATCAAAATATGCCATTTATCTTTTTTGAAGGTGATTATGATTTACAACTTTAGAAAGTTTTAAATTTTGTCAATTAAATTTCAATTATTCTTCAATTTAAACACAAAATGTTAATAACGGTTCTTTAAGCTTTTTAGTTTTAGATTTAATCCTTAGATAGATATTAAATACAAAAATAAACTTGTTTACAACCCAAAGTTAAAACTATATTATTTATTGTTTGTTCATTTTTTATAGTATCTGTAAATATATATCTACAAAAATTTTGTAGTTTCTATACACGTTAATACTATTAGTAATAATGATTTGCATTTAAGATAGGATTGTTTTTCGTATTTTTAAACACTTTATTGAAAGATCCTACTACAAGAATTAAGTTATTTTTTTAAAAACCACTGTAAGCTAAAGCAGCTTTTACATATTTTGTATCACTTTTTATACTTTTCACATATTAGCATTAGACTTTATCTAGTTTGTATTAGTAAAACAGTACATTCAAATAAGTGTGCAAATGTAGATAGTAAACCTTGTAAGGATCAGTCGTCTTTTCAGACGGAGATGGTAACTCTATTTAGACGTGAGCTTGGTACATAGGACCAGCAGCCAAAACTAAATCGGTTGACTGTCAAGCGCCTACTTTTTTTTTGTTAACGAAGATAATGTATTAATCTTATTTTTTAAAAAAGAGGTATTTACTATACTATAACTTAAAGTGACAGTTTATCGGTTTTAGTTTCAGTCATAATTGATTTTCTATTGATTTAATTTAACAATTTTAAAATTTTAATTTCTAGATAGTTTAGCTATACATTCGTAAATAAATAGCACTAAAATCTTTCAAATATTGAGTTGTTTAAAAAGCTTAAAAAATAAAATTAATATAATGTACTCTTAAAATAATTAGCATAAACCAGATTTTTAGTATAATATAAAAGTTTGATATAACCAAAAGTTAAGAGATTAAAATTTAATTTAACTATCACAAAAATTTTATTATAATTTTAAGTTATTTAGATTAATCAGAGCATATTGATAAACCAGTTTCATATTTAGTCATATATTTAGTAGCAAGAAAATCATCTTTTTCAGTTTATTAAAGTTCTGAAAATGTTTAAAAAGTTTTAATAATGTATTTAATTCAATCAACTTTAAACATAATGTTTAAAGAAACTATAATGGCGAAATTCAAAACTCTTGCTAAATCCAAAACTGTAGTTAGTTGCAATTTTTTTAAAAACTAGATTTTACTTTTACCATTTTTGAACACACTTAAAATAAATAAGAAATATGTTTTTATTAGTTTTAAATCGTATAAAAATTTTTAACAATTTTATTTTTTTTTATCTATGAACTCAAGGTTGTTAGAAAAGTAACACGATTTTAAGTAATTTATTTAATATCATGATTTGTAGGTATCATGCTAAATAATTTTGGTATATATATTTTGTAGTCAGTATTGCACTGACGTTTAAAGTTTAGAATCTTAAAACGTTTATTTCGTTTACAGCTGATCGTTTACTTTGATTTTTATTTATAAATTTTCATTCAAACTAATTTTTTGCTACAACGAGCTGCATGACGTCACTAAAAAAAAAAGAAAAAGAAATGACGTCATATTGCACTAGTAATTATTCAATATATGTATATTTATAGTGTTATATTTAACAAAACTTTCAAGTAAATTACTAATTAAAATTTGAATTAACTTAGTAAATTAAAATATGTCATTCATAATTTTTTTCAGCTGGTTATATAAACATTTTACAACTTTAGTAAATATTAAAATTAGTCAATTAAACCTCAGGTTTTCTTCAATATGAACACTAAGTATCTTAAACGGTTAGTAAAGAATTTTTATTTAAGATTTATTACTTAGATAGATATTAAATACAAAAAAATATATATTTACAATCCAAAGTTTGAACTAAATTATTTTTTGTATGTTCAGAATAACTTTTTTTTTATTTTTCTGTCAATATAGATCTACAATAAATTTTTGTAGTTCTTGTACACATTAATACTATTAATCATAATAAATTGCATTTAAAATAGTATTGTTTGTCGTAATATTAAAAGTTTATTGAAATATTCTACTATAACAAATAAACATTTTTTCTAAAAATACCTGTAAGCTAAAACACCTTTTTAGAATTTGGTATCACTTTTTATACTTTCTACATATTAGCAAAATACTTTATCCAGTTAGTGTTAGTTAAATGATGCTTACAAATATAAAAGGTATTATAAAAAACAATAGTCTTAATTTAAGTAGTTGTAAAACCATTCCGAGAGCAAAAAAAAAAACTTGAAAAATGAAACATAGATTTACAAAAAAAAACTAATATTTAAAAACTTAATGTGATTTTTTATGTTGATGTACCTTATTACGAGTTTTACTTTATTTTTATATGATTACTAAGTTAAGTAAAATATAAATTTTGTGCACGAAATAGTAAAAGTGAGTAACGAAAAGCATCATTAAACTATTTTCTTTTTTTTGTAACTTATAAAGTATCTTTTTTTTTTTTTTTTTAACCTTTGTATTGAAAATACGTTTCTTAATTATTTTTTTTAAATCAAAATATTTAAATTATTTAAGTATAAAACCAAGAAAAATTTATTTCAACTTGAATTGAAACATTAAATATCAAATATGTTATTGTAATGTAACAGCTAAAATACACTTTAAATGCCCAAATGTTTGAACTAAATTTTTATTTCAAGTATTAATTTAGAATTTGTGGTTTTTTAAATTTATCTTTTTGTTATTAACAAAAGTTGCATTGAAAAGCGTGTTGTAACGTCATGTATAAAAAATCGTGGTAATGATGCAACTGCTGCAAATATATTCAACGGGAAACTAAGTGAGTATCATTGTCCTAATGATAATTGTCATTATGTTATACATTAATTTTGAAAGCTGTTTTCAAACAGCTATATAATTCTTATTTTAAACTAAGTTCATATATCGGTTCTATGTTTACATATATTTAAGTATGTACAAAAGTTTGTTTTTTTTGTTAGAAGGTTTTTTAAATTAAATTGTCTGTGGCATTAATAAATGTTTGCTCAGCTTTATTTAAAGTATTGTTTATGACAAATTAAGTGTAAATACTGTCTACCTCAATCATTAAAGCCATACAATTCTTTTTGTGTTTTGAATAAAAGCACATATAAGTCTATTTTTTATGTTTTATAATAAATGCAATTATATTTTTTTATTTTTGATATTTTTTAATTATTAAATTTTTAAATTTTGTTGAATTATCTACCAATTACAACTGTGATAAATTTTAAAACTGGTCAATCAAAGTCACAATTATTCTTCAATTTGGTCGAAAAATATATTAGACGCCGTGTTATGCATGTTAGCTTTAGATTTGCTACTTAGATTAAAAAAAAAGTTTAAGTTTTTAAAAAATATTTCTGATAAATTAAACTATTATTTTTTCAAATTACGAACTCTGTAAGTATTTAATCTATTTTACATAATTTCGATTAATTTGTTTCATTACTTTAAAGTCTGACTTGTTTTTATGACAATTTATTTTCCTCTACGTTATTGTATACTAAAAATTGATAATTTTTTTTTGAAATTTTTTAATAGTTATCTAGAAAAGTTTAACTATCTTAGTTAAATTATTCTACTAAAAATAAAAAGGAATCTTTTAAATTTTTTCATTTCGCCGAAAAACAAATTAGTTTGAAGGTTTTTTGTTTATTTATAAATGTTTTCACTGTTGTAAAATTATTATCATATAAATGTATAAATTATTATAATTATATATAAATTATTATCATATAAACATATAAATGTAAAATTATTATCATGAAGTTGGTTATTCTTTGTATATAAAATATCTATTTGTTATATTTATTACACTTCGAGCATTACAGCATGATAATAACTTTTTTAATTTTTGCAACTTACAGTTCAGTAAAAACTAAATGTTTAAAAAAAGTTAAGCTGTCACAGGGTGGCTTTTATTCTTAAAGTGCAACTTAAATAAATCCGAATTAATTGTATATTTAAAAATGTTTAACTGTTCTTACTCTTTTGTTAAATGAAAATAATGCGATCAGCGGCTAGCACTCTTGTTAGCCCGATGTGCACTTGTATATTGTAAACCTTGTAAGGATTGGTCGTCTTTTCAGACGGAAATGGTAATTCCATTGGGACGTGAGCTTGGTACGCAGGACCGGCAGCCAAAACTAAATCGGTTGGCTGTCCGGCGCCTACTTTTTTATTGTTAACGAAAATAATGATAAAATCTTAGTATAAAAAATAAAAGTATTTACTTTAATAAAACTTAAAATGACAGTATATCGGTTCTAGTTTTAGTCGTAAATGTTTGATATATATCTTAAATTTCGTTTTTGAAGTTTATATTTTTAGTTAGTTTTACTAAATTTTCGTAATTAAATAGGACTACAATCTTTAAATTTTTGAGTAGTTTAAAAAGTTTTAAACATGAAATAAATATAATATACTCTTAAAAAAACTAGCTCAAACCAGCTTTTTAGTTTACTATAAAAACGTTATATAACCAAACCTTAAGATATTAAAAATTTATTTTACTATTATGAAAATGTTATCTTAATTTTAAGTATTCTGTTTAGATAGATCATATTAATAAACCAGTTTCATATTTAGTTAATGTTTAGTAGCAAGAAAATTATCTTTTGAAGTTTATTAAAACTCTGAGAATGTTTCAAAAATTTTAGAAATGTATATACTTTAATCAATTTTAAACATTATGTTTTAAGAAATTATAATGGCTAAGTTTAAAACTCTTACTAAATCCAAAACTGAAGTTAGCTGCAAATTTATTTATATACTAGATTTAAGTTTTATCATTTTATGAGACACTTAAACTAAATAAGAAATATGTTTTAAATCTTATTGTAATTTTCTAACATATTCAATTTTTTTTATCTTTAAACCCAAGGTGGTTAGAAAAGTAATACGATTTTAATTAATTTTTAATATATCATGCTTTATTTGTATCATGCTAAATAATTTTGATATATACATATTTTGTAGTCAGTATTGCACTGACGTTTAAAGTTTAGATTCTAAAAACGTTTATTTGTTTCACGGCTGATCATTTACTTTGATTTTTATTTATACATCTCCATTCAAACTAACTGTTTGCTACAAGGAGCTGCATGACGTCACTAAATGACGTCGTATTGCACGAGCTGATATTCAATACATTTATATTGCCGTATTTAACAAAAATTTTAAGTAAAGTACAAATTAAAATTTCAATTAAGTAAATAAATTAAAATATGTCATTCATCATTTTTTTAAGCTGATTATATAAAATATTTTACAACTTTAGTAAATTTCAAAATAAGTCAATTGAACCTCAAGTATTTTAAATTTGAACACAAAATATCTTAAACGGTTCGTAAGGATTTTAATATAGATTTATTACTTAGATAATTATAGAATACAAGAATAAACTTGATTACAACCCAAATTTTGAGCTACATTATTTTTTGTTTGGTCCAAATAGTTTTTTTTTCTCTTTTCTGTTAATATATATCTACAAAAACATTAATAGGTTTCTGTACACATTAATACTATTAATCAAAATAAATTTTGTTAAAATAAGATTGTTTGTCGTATTATTAAAAGTTTTTTTGAAACATTCTACTATAAAAAAAAACTATTTTTCTAAAAATACCTGTAAGCTAAAACAACTTTTACATATTTCATATCTGTCTTATATTTTCCACATATTAGCAATATACTTTATCCAGTTTGTGTTAGTTAAATGATGCTTCCAAATATAAAAGATATTATAAAAAAACACCAACAATAGTCTTAATCTGAGTAGTAGTAAAACCATTCTGAGAACAAAAAAAAGTTTCTAGAAAGTAAACTTAAACAAATAAAACATAGATTTACAAAAACTAATTTTAAAATTTAATGTGATTTTTTTTCTTTTACCTCATTACGAGCTTTACTTTATTTTTGTATAATTACTAAGTTAAGTAAAAAATAAGTCATACATCACGTGTCGTACACCATTCGTATTTAGTATATCATGTAACAAAAAAGTATAACGTACAAAAAAAATTTTGTAGAATTTAAAAACTAATTAGTTTTACCCAGGGTTTCCCAAAGTGGGCCAAGTGCCCCCCTGGGGGCCATGACAGATACTCAGGGGGCCATGAGTAGCAAAGGGGCCAAAGGGGGGGCCATGAGCAGTAAAGGAGCCTCAGGGGGGCCATGAGGCCACATAACTTGAAACTTACACTAGATATTCTCGAGTTGCAGATGAAGAGCAAAAAAAAAAAAAAAAAAAGGTCGGGGCCATTAGCAAAAAAGTTTAGGAAACCCTGATCTAAACTTTAAACGTCAGTGCAATAGTGGCTAAAAAGAAAATTATATCGAAATTACTTACATGGTACATTAAAGCATGATATTTATAATTTAATTAAAATCGTATTACTTTTCTAACAACCTTGGATTTAAAAATAAAAAAATTGTAAGTGCTAAAAAATTATATTAAAATTTAAAAAAAAATAAAAATATATGTTTTATTTACTTTAAATGTTTTATTAAATGATAAAAATAAATTGTTGTAAAAAAAAACTTAAGAAAACACTTATAGTAGCTTTAATATTTGTAAAAAGTTGTGAAACAATTTTGAATATTTAGCGGAAAATAAAAAAGTCAAAAAAATTCCTTTTATTTTTTCTCTAACTAATTTAACTCACATATTACAGACTTTAACTAATAAAATAGCTACAACTATTTAAAATAAAAATTGATTTTTAGTATACAATAACAAAAACGGAAAAACATTGTCATAAAAACAAGTTTAACTTTAAAGTAATGATACAAACTAATCTTAATAATGTGAAAAATAGATAAAATAGTTACACAGTATTTAGTCTAAAAAAATAAAAGTTTAGTATATGAGAAGTATTTGTTTAAAAACTTGAAGTTTACTTAATAAAGTTTTCTTTTTTATTAATTTCAATCTAAGTAACAAATCTAAAACTAAATTGCATAACGGACCATCTAAGATATTTTTCGTTTAAAATGAAGAATAATTTTAAGTTTGATTGACCAATTTTAAAATTTATCACATTTGTATTTAGTAGATGATTAAAAACATGAAAAATACAAAAATATATAAAACACTTTTTATGTGAATTTATTCAAAACGTAAAAAAAAGACTTATAGGTGCTTCAAAACGTTAAGTAGACTTTTATGGCTTTAATGATTGAAATAGACAATATTCATACTTAATTCGTTATAAACAACACTTTAAATAAAACTGACAAACATTTATTAATTAATATAATTTAGTTTGAAAAACTGTTTAATAATTATCAGATTTGTGTACAATTTTAAACATATGTAAACATAGAACCGACTTATGAGCTTAGGTAAGCATAAAATCAATATAGCTGTTTGAAAATAGCTTTCAAGATTATTAGATAACATAATGTTAATTATCATTGATACAATATTACTTAATTTGATTTGCCCGTTGAATATATTTGCAGCATTTGCATCGTTACTACGAAATTTTATACATGACGTCAGAACACGCTTTTCAATGAACTTCTGTTAAGATTATAAAGATAAATTTAATTAACCACATATTTTAGACTAAATTTTAAAAATAAATTTTAACTTAAAAATCTGTGCATTTATTATTAATCTGTTACAGTATAATCACTGTTTGAAATTTAATCTTTCAATTCAAGGAAAAGTATTTTTTTCTAGGTTTTATATTTAAATAATTAAAATATTGTGAATTAAAAAATACTTAAAAAACGGATTTTGAATAAAAAAGTTCTACATATGAAAAAGGAAATAAATTAAATAGAAAAAGAAAAAAAATTAAAATTATTGTCGTTACTCATTTTTAATATTTCATGCAAATAATTTTTTTTTACTTAAATTATAAAAAAAAATTAAAATTAAACTTGTAATGAGGTATAAACATAAAAAAAGTTCACATTAATTTTTTTAAAATTAGTTTATTTGTAAATTTATGTTTTATTTGTTTAAGTTTTCTGTCTAGAAACTTTTGTTCTCGGAATGATTTTACTACCACTTTGATTAAGACTATTGTAGGTGTTTTTTATAATACCTTTTATATTTGTAAGTATCATTTAACTAACACAAGTTGGATAATTCATATTGCTTATATGTAAAAAGTATAAAAAAGTCATACAAGTATGTAAAAGGTGTTTTATCTTACAGGTATTTTTAGAAATATAGTTTATTTGTTATAGTAGAATGTTTCAATAGAACTTTAATAATACGACAAACAAACCTATTTCAAATGCAAATTGTTATGATTGATAGTATTAATGTGTACAAAAACTACATAATCTTTTAGTAGATATATATTGACAGAAATAAAAAAGTTTTTCTGAACAAACAAATTTTAATTTCGTTGAAAACTTAGGTTGTAAACAAGTTTATTTTTTTATTTAATATCTATCTAAATAATAAATCTAAAATTGAAAACCTTTACGAACCGTTTAAGAAATTTTGTGTTTAAATTAAAAAATACATGAAGTTTAATTGACTGGCTAAAAAATTATTAAAGTTGTAAAATATTTTATATAATCAGTTAAGAAAAAATATGAACAGCAAATTTTAATTTATTAACTAAATAGAGATTTTAATTAATACTTTACTTTAGTTTTTTGTTAAATATAACAATATAAATGTATATATATATTGAATATTAGCTCGTTTAATATGACGTCATTTCATTATGTTTTTTTAGTGACGTTATGTAGCTCGATGTAGCAAACAATTAGTTTGAATGAAGATATACAAATAAAAATCAAAGTAAATGATCAGCCGTGAAACAAATAAACGTTTTAAGAATCTGAACTTTAAACGTCAGTGCAATACTGACTACAAAATATATTTACCAAAATTATTTAGCATTGTACATATAAAGCATAATATTTAATAACTTAGTTAAAATCGTATTACTTTTCTAACAACCTTGGGTTTAAAGATAAAAAATGGAAATTGTTTAAAAATTATATTACGATCTATAACAAAAAAAAAACATAATTCTTATTTATTTTAAGTGTGTTAAAAAATGACCAAACTAAAATCTAGTATAAAGTGTAACGTTAAAAGGTCTTAAATCCTTGAGATTCTGATAAACTAGGCTAATCGGAATATATACCAGTTATTGTGTTAAAACTTTATACCGACTAACGGCGTTTCACTGCTCTCAAATAAATGTAAGAACAGATCTACGGAGTCTATAAAATACTAACACACATTAGAAAAAAGCAGAAAAAGTGTATATAATTATTAAAAGTGTTTTTAAACCATAAAGTTCGTTTATAGTTACTACCTACATAAACACTATACATAGTTATACATGCTTTTTCTGCTTTTTTTCTAATGTGTGTTAATATTTTATACTCTCCGTAATCTGTTCTTAAATTTATTTGAGAGCAGTGAAACGCCGTTAGTAGGAATAAAGTTATAACACAATAACATCTGTGGTAAAATCTAGTATATAAATAAATTTGCAGCTAACTACAGTTTTAGATTTAGTAAGAGTTTTGAGTTTAGCCACTTTAATTTCTTCACTTATTAAATTTAAAATAGTTTGAAGTTAATACATTATTATAACTTTTGAAACATCCTCAGAGTTTTAATAAACTTCAAAAGATAATTTTCTTGCTACTAAATATTAACTAAAAATGAAACTGGTTTATTAATATACTCTATCTAATCTAATTAACTTATATTAAGATAACATTTTTATAAAAGTAAAATTAATTTTCAATCTCTTAATGTTTGGTTAGATAAAGTTTTTATAGTAAACTAAAAAGCTGTTTTTAGCTAATTATTTTAAGATTACATTATATTTATTTCATGTTTAAAACTTTTTAAACAACTCAAAAATTAAAAGATTTGTGGTGCTATTTAATTACGAAAATAAAGCCAAACTAACTAGTAATATAAACTTAAAAAAATGTAAATTAAAATCTATATAAAAACATATTTGACTAAAATTAGAATCGATATACTGTCATTGTATGTTTTAGTAGAGTAAAACCATTATTTTTTTATACTAAGATTTTATCATTATCTTCGTTAACAAACAAAAAAGTGTTGGATGCTGGTCCTGCGTACCAAGCTTACGTCTAAATGGAGTTACCATTTCCGTCTCAAAAGACGACCAATCCTTACAAGGTTTACAATATACAAGTGCACATCGGGCTAGCAAGAGTGCTAGCCGCATTTTATTTTCAATTTACAAATGATTAGGAACAGTGAAACATTTTTAAATATAAGATTTTTCTATATTCATTTAAGCTGCTCTTAAAGGGTAAAAGCCACGCTGAGTCAGCTTAATTTTTTTTTTAATTTGTAGTTTGTACTGTACTATAAGTTCCAAAAATGAAAAAAAAGTTATTATCATGCTGTAATGCTCAAAGTGTAAAAAAAAAACAACTTCATGATAATAATTTATACATAAACGGATCCACCGTTGCCAAATTGAGTGTACCGATGTGAGTTGAGATTGACTATTTTGTAAACTTAAAAAAACCGCCTATAGGTACTCGAGTATGGTATTTTAACTTAGAACAAGCGAGTATTTTTTTCAATATCCAGATATTTTACTTTTTAGGCACTCTTGCTAAAAAGAACTTAAGAAAACATTTATGTTAGCTTCGATTTTTTTAAAAAACCTTCTAACAAACTTTTTTTTTAGGTGAAATTAAAAAAAGTCCAAAAGATTCCTTTCTTTTTTTTAGTTAAAAAAATCAACTAACTTATTTAATCTTCTCTAGAAAACTAGTAGAGTAACTATAAATATTCAAAGAAAAAGATTTATGGTATACAATAACATAAAGGAAAATAAGCTGTCATAAAAACAAGTCTGACTTTAAAGTAATGATACAAACTAATCTAAATTAGGTAAAAATAGATTAATACACAGTACATAGTATAAAAACTAAAAGTTTAGTTTATCACAAATACTTATTTAAAAACTTGAACTTTACTTAATACAGTTTGTTTTTATATTTACTTTAAACCTAAGTAACAAATCTAAGACTAAAATTCATTACACACCGTCTAAGATGTTTTTCGTCCAAATTAAAGAACAATTGTAAGTTTGATTGACCAATATTGAAATTTATCACAGTTGTAATTCAAAGATAATTCAAAAATATGAAAAATATATATATATAACACTTTATATGTGCATATATTCAAAACGTACAAAGAGACTTGTATGGTTTTAATGATTGAAGTAG
Source organism: Thalia democratica (assembly GCF_965202585.1). Lineage (NCBI taxonomy): Eukaryota > Metazoa > Chordata > Thaliacea > Salpida > Salpidae > Thalia > Thalia democratica. The sequence continues at coordinate 83,798,444 of NC_139167.1, forward strand.
ACAACATTTATACTTTATTTGTCATAAACAATACTTTTAATAAAGCTGAGCAAACATTTATTAATGTCAGAGATAAATTAATTCAAAAAACCGTTTCATATAAATCAGATTTTTGTATACTTTTAAACTGTAAAAACATAGAACCGATAGATAAGCTTAGTTCAAAAAAAATATATATAGCTGTTTATAGACAGCTTTTAAAATTAATAGATAACATAATAACAATTAACATTGAGACAATATTACTTACTTTGATTTGCGTGTTAAATACATTTGCAGCATTTGCATCATTACCACGAATTTTTATACATGACGTCACAACACGCTTATCAATGCAACTTTTGTTAAGAACAAAAAAATAAATTTAAATAATCACATATTCTATACTAAATTTTGAAAATAAAAATTTAATTAAAAAGTTTGTGCATTTAAAATGTTATTTATCTATTACAGTATAGTAACATATTTAAATTTTTTTGTTTCAATTCAAGTTTATATAATTTTTCTTTGGTTTTATGTTTAAATATTGTTATCATAATAAAATAGTTAAGAAACGTATTTTGAGTATAAAAGTTTTACATATAAAAAATGAAATTTTCAAAAGTAAATAAAAAAAGAAAACAATTTCATGAAGCTTTTCGTTACTCACTTTTACTACTTAATACATAACATTTATTTTTTACTTAACTTCATAATAATATAAAAATAAAGTAAAACTCGTAATTAGGTATATTTAAAAAAAAATCACACAAATTTTTAAATATTAGTTTTTTTTGTAAATCTATGTTTTATTTTTCAAGTTTAATGTCTAGAAACATTTTGCTCTCAGAATGGTTTTACTACTACTTAGGTCTTAGATTAAGACTATTGTTGGTGTTTTTTATAATACTTTTTATATTTGTATGTATAATTTAACTAACACTAACTGGATTGAGTGTATTGCTAATATGTGGAAAGTATAAAAAATGATACAAAATATGTAAAAATTATTTTAGCTTACAGGTATTTTAATGAAAATAGTTTATAGGTTATAGTAGAATGTTTTAATAAAACTTTTAATAATACGATAAAAAACCCTTTTTTAAATGCAATTCCTTATGATTAATAATATTAATGTGTACAGAAACTACATAACTTTTTTAGTAGATATATATTGACAGAAAAGATAAAAAAAGTTATTTTGAACAACATAAAATAATTTAGTTCAAAATTTAGGTTTCAAACAAGTTTAATTTTGTATTTAATATCTATCTAAGTAATAAATCTAAAACTGAAAATCTTTACGAACCGTTTGAGACATTTTGTGTTCAAATTAGATAATACTTGAGGATTGATTGACTAATTTTTAAATTTATTAAAGTTGTAAAATATTTTATATAATCAGCTTTAAAAAAATGATGAGTGGCATATATTAACTTACTAAGTTAATTGAGATTTTAGTTAATACTTTACTCAAAGTTTTTGTTAAAAATTACAGTATAAATGTAAATTGAATATTAGCTCATGAAATATGACGTCATTTCATTTTGTTTTTTTAGTGACGTCATGCAGCTTGTTGTAAGAAACAATTAGTTTGAGTGAAGATATATAAATAAAAATCAAAGTAAATGATCAGCCGTAAACGAAATAAACGTTTTAAGAATCTAAACTTTAAACGTCAGTGCAATACTGACTACAAAATATATAGACCAAAATTATTTAGTATAATTCAAACAAAGCATGATATTTAATAACTTTATTAAGATCGTATTACTTTTCTAATAACATGGGTTTAAAGATAAAAAAAATTAAAATTGTTAAAAAATTTCAATACGATTTAAAACAAATAAAAACACATTTCTTATTTTTTTTTAAGTGTGTTATAAAATGATAAAACTAAAATCTAGTATATAAATAAATTTTTAGCAAACTATAGTTTTAGATTTAGCAAAAATTTTGTGCTTAGCCATTTTAATTTTTTTACACATTAAATTTGGAATTGATTATAGTAAAAACATTATTTAAACTTTTATAAAATTCTCAAAGCTTTTATAAACTTCAAAAGATTATTCTCTTTATACTCAATACTTGATTAAATATGAAGCTGGTTTATTAATGTGCTCTAATTAATAAAAAAAAACTTAAATTTAAGATAACATTTTGATGATACTAAATTTAAATATTAATCTCTTAATGTTTGGTTGTACAAAATCTTTATAGTATACTAAAAAGCTGGTTTATGCTAATTTTTTCAAGAGTACATTATATTTATTTCATGTTTAAAACGTTTTAAACTACTAAAAAAATAAAAGATTGTAATGATATTTAGTAATGAAAACTAAGCCAAACTAACTAGAAATATAAATTTTAAAAATGTAAATTAAAATCTATATAAAAACATGTTTAACTAAAGCTTGAACCGATATACTGTCATCGTAAATTTTAGTAAAGTAAATACCTTTATTTTTTTATACTAAGATTTATTCATTATATTCGTTAACAAACAAAAAAGTAGGCGCTGGACAGCCAACCGATTTAGTTTTGGCTGCTTGTCCTGCATACCAAGCTCAAGTCCCAATGCAGTTACCATCTTCCTCTGAAATGACGACAAATCCTTACAAGGTTTACAATATACAAATGCACATCTATTTGTATGTACTATTTGACTAATACAAACTAGATAAAGTTTAATGCTAATATGTGAAAAGTTTAAAAAGAGATACAATAAATATAAAAGCTGTTTTAGCTTACAAAGCTTAATTGTTATACTAGAATCTTTTAATAAAACTTTTAACTATACGACAAACAATCCTATCTTATATATAAATCATTATGTCTTAATTTTAATATGTATTATAATATTAATGTGTATTAGTTATAGTATTAATGTGTACAGAAGTTACAGATTTTTTTGTAAATATATAATGTCATATGCGAAAAAATATGAACAAACAATAAATAATTTATTTTCAACTTTGGGTTGTAAACAAGTTTGTTTTTGTTATTGTTATGTATCTAAGGAATAAATCTAAAATTAAAAAGCTAAAATTACTGATTAAGAATTTTTGTGTTCAATATGAAGAATAATTGAGGTTTAATTGACCATTTTTAAAATTTATTAAGTTGTAAAATGTTTTATATAATCAGTATAAAAAAAAGGATGAATTACATATTTTTATTTATTAAGTTAATTGAGATTTTAATTAATACTTTAGTTAAAAGTGTTTGTTAAATATAAAAGTATAAATGTATATATAATAAATATTTACTCGCGCAAAATGACGTCATTTCTCTTTCTTTGTTTAAGTGACGCCATGAATCTCGTTGTGACAAACAAATAGTTTGAATGAAGATATATAAATAAAAATTAAAGTAAATAACCAGCTGCAAAAGAAATAAACGTTTTTAGAATCTAAGCTTAAAACGCCAGTTCAATACTAACTACAAAATATGTATATATCAAGTTTATTTAGCACAATACCAACAAATCATGATACTATATAAGTTAATTAAAATCGTATTACTTTTGTAACAACCTTGGATTTAAAGATAAAAAAAAAATTTAATTGTTAAAAAATTGTAATACGATTTAAAACAAAAGAAAAACATATTTCTTATTTATTTTAAGTGTGTTTTAAAATATTTAAAACTAAAATATAGTGTAAAAGATAATTTGCAGCTAACTACAGTTTTGGATCTAGTAAGAGTTTTGAATTTAGCCATAATAATTTCTTCACATATTATATATAAAGTTGATTGAAGTAAATACATTTTTTAAACTTTTGAAACATTCTCAGAGCTTTTTTAAAATTCAAAAGAAAATTTTCTAGTTACTAAATAAATGACTAAATATGAAACATAAAAATAAATGCAGAAAATAACTAATCTATGGACCTTTTATCCGTAAAAATATTTCGCTTATTGACTTGCACACGAATTGGATACCTTATAAAGTCATTTTAAGTACTTTTTATACTATATTTAAAAGCTTATATCGAACTACAAAAAGGAAGGCTTAAGAAAATTCTATAGTTACTTTTTACTTTTAAATTCCTTCATAAGCGTGTTGACAACTTTACATATTCGTTTATCAATTTTGCAGTAAACTATACTTTTAGTTTGCTTTTAAATATTTTTTTCCTTACAAAGTTAATCTCTAATAAATTTAGTAAAATTTTAAATATAAACTCTGACTTGCGGTTTTTTATTTAATGATGTCTAAAGATGGGTTTTTTTATTTTATTTAAAAGAAAAGTTATTTAGTAAAAATATCGTGCCATTAAAATAATCTAATCAAATTTGGTTCAAATAGAAAAATTTAAAATAGTTTTAAGATAGTTCGTTAGATAACTATTTTTAAATGTGATATATAAAGTTTACAGTTAATTAACATTTAAAACTAGTTAACACAAATTAAATATTAGATGTAGTATTATAAAAAATTAAGCACTGAAGTATTTCTATGATTATTAAAGTAATTAAAATGCTGTCCACTAGGTATAACTTTCTTTAATTTCAATATTTTTATTCCACATTGTTTTTTTTATCCAGTGTTCAGTAGCTTACAAACTAGCTGCGATTCGTTATTTGGTCAAAATTATTATAAATTAATAAAATTAAGTAGTGCATTTTTAAGTTTGCTTGTTTGATCTTTTTGACATTGCTTAAGTTTTATACTACGAAAAGTATAAATTATAGTTGATGTAAAAACTAAATTTACCGAATTATTTAAATTTTTAGTGCACATCTTTTTTTATAAATTAATCCTAATTCAACTGCACTACTTTAAATAACTTAGTTTGAAGTTTTTGAACTTAATGTTAGTTTTAATTACAAACGTCGACATTAGTTTTAATAAATTTAGCTAAAAATATTTTTTAATTAGAAATAACTAAACGTTATAGTTTTAATCTCTATTCATAAGACTCACATATTTCTGACGTTTAAAAGTTTACCTAGTACTGAAATTTCTTTAAGTTTTAGATATAAATTTTTTTATTCTGTTATTGAAAATTACATGACTTCGTTATAATTTATCTAAAACCTTTCAACTAAAAAAAATAAACTATAATTTGAACTTTACTCTATATTCTCGATTTTAAAAAATATGTATATATTTTTAAGTTTCATTTAACCACTTACAAAAATTATATTTTTTTGCATAGCTTTTTAAAGTAACTTTTTTTTTGTGTAAAACTAATTATTACAAACTAAACATTTAATACATATAGCAAAATCTACATAGTAAAGAAAGTTTACATAGTGTGTATCTTAAAACTAATTAGCGTAATATTAGCTCCAATATCAAACATTTGTATTTGTTGTTTGATACAAAATTTCTTTCTTAAATTGATTTCGTAAACTTTTGATTCAAAATTATACGAGTTTTAAAACGCAAGTTTCATATAGAATAATAATATGATAATGTGCATAAGCAAACATATTAAACTTTACTTAGCTGATTAGTAGTAGCTAACAAAAATTATCTACTTAGAACACAGGCTTATCATTAATTTGTTGATGAATTTAATTGTAATAAAAAATTAAATATGTTGCGTTTTGTTAACTATGTAATTACAAGTTTAAAATGCAGTACACTTTAATTAAGTGTAGTTTCGAATCACTTGGTTTAAATACGCAAACAAAATGAATTTCATCTGAGCCCTTTAAACTGATTTTTATTGGTGCAATGAAAAAAAAATACTTTTTAACTAAATTTATTAACAAACCTAATCTATACAACCCGTTTTTTTTCAACTAAATTTTTAAACATACTTTGTGTTTACTGATTTATGTTGCAATTAAACAACTTATAATAGCTTTAAAATGTTTTCATAATATTTAAGCTTGACTAAACTTAAAAATTCTTACAAGTAGTTTATAAACATATATTTGGTGTCTGATGATTGGTAATTAAATAATAAATACTACTAAAAAAACACATAAATTTATATAAAACTTTTAATAACTAAATGTAAAAAAATTAAGTAAAATTTAAATAAGTTGTTTATTTTAATAAGTTTAATACTAAATTTAAGGTAACTTGTAGGATAAAATAGTTTTTGCTGGCGAGTTATTACACACAAACTGAGTTAAACTTTTAGAACAAAGGTGTAATACTGAATTTTAAAACAACTTACTTTGAATTTTTTTTTTTCAGAATAAGTAAATTGTATTAACATTTTTATCTGTTTAATTGAATAAATAATAAAAGATTCCCGTTAAACAAACGTGCTTTCTCAGAAATTAAGAATATTTTTTTCTGAAATAGAGTTTTAATTTAGTCGTATTTTAACGACTTTTAAAATTTCAACGACTAAGAAACCAAATGCTCTTTATCATGCAAACAAAAATTGATTTGATTATATACGTAGCAAACTTTAGACCGCTTCTAGGATCATATCTATGACGTCAGCGCATGATTTGAAATAAAAATTAACGCAAAAAATATGCGTTTTGCTAAATATATGATAAATTTGTGTTTGAATGAAATATGTTTTTAACTTTGCTTCGTTATCTAAAAAGACTTGTTTTTTTTTAAAACCAAAAATTATATAAAATATTACTTAATTGTATTTAAAACTATATGATATAATTTCAACACTATAATTATATAAATACAACTAAATACTATTTAGTATAATCATAATTATTTCAATAAACTGTAAAACTCTAAGGCGGTTAGTGGTATATTGTTGTCTTCTTCTATTCTCTACTCTTGTATTGTTTTATCTTTTTCAAGCCCTTGGTTCGTTTGAATAGGCCTTTTTATTGCTTTAGTTTTTACTTTAGAATGATTCTCTTTTTTATGAGCAACCATGCATATTTGTTAGACATCGCTACTAGCTTAAAGCTTAAGTGTAGAATTGACCGTGATTTTAAACAAGTAATAAAACAGTCATTTTTTATGTAGTTAGGTTAAACTTAAAATAAAATCATTTTTGTTTTAGCATGGAACATAATTTTTTGTTTTTAACAAAAAATAAAATTTTAAACTAATTTTTAAGGTTTTTATATTGTTACTCGAAGTACGTTGTGTTTGCAATATATAAATGACATAAATAATTCTATCTGGTAATATCTTAACGATTGGCATATCGATAACTAAAATGATTAAGCAAAACGTTAACAACATGTAAGTGTGAAACATGTTTATATTGGAAATATTAATACTAATATACATTTTAAAATTGTTAGACGCAATGAATTTTGGTACAGCTCCCTGTTAAAAATGAAAAACTGTTTAAAATAGCTAAAGAGTATTAGTAAATTTTTTTTTAATTAACACTATAACTGATGTAACTTGTAGTTTTGAACTTAATTGATGTAATGAAGCTTACCGTAGTAAACTGAAAACTTCCATTACTTTTATATGATGCAAATATTACACACTTTATGTTTTTACATTTTTTTTATTTAACATATTTCAAAAGTTTGCATTAAAAGGTGAGAATAAAACTTATTATTATAAACCTTTATTCCATACCACTTTTTTCTATAGATTTAAATTTATTCAAAATAAGCTGACTTACATTTAAATTAATTTATTTCTTCAATATTACATGAAATAAAATTATATTAAAATATTAATCTGTACAATAACATTATTAAAAGTAGTTTGATTGCATTTGTAACCTTTTACTTACTTTTGCAACATTATTATTTTTTTTTACTTAAATCTTAAATTAAAATATACAAGTTTTAAATAAAATTTGAAATATCCAAGTTTTTAAGTACTTAATTAGTATATCTTATATTAAAGTAATCTTTAAATGTATTATTGAATTAATTACAATAGTTTGTTGCTGTATTTTATTAATAAGATCATCTAACCTACAATAAAAAAATAACTATTTATATTTCTATATTTGTTTTTAACTTTTAATTCATTTTCTAAAACAGTACAGAATAAAATTGATATAGATGTTTTATACGAATAAAAAAAATTCTCATTGAGACTTTAAATTAAGAAAAGTCCAAACTTATAAATTAATAGATATTAAGCAAACGATTCAGATGAAATTTTAATAATGTATTCAGTTAATATGAAGTTTTTAAAAAGATAAGCTTAATTGTTTAAAATAAGTTCGCTACTTTAGTAAAACTTAGTCTTAGAAAGAAAATATTATTTGCTGAATTTTTATTTTGTATAATACATCTAATACATCATTGTCATTGTATTTGAATTTATTTAGTTCATTCAAAAGTGTATATAAAAAAATTATATAATGAACTGTTGATAGCTCAAAATTAAAATGTTTAGTGAAGTAGTTTTTTTTTTCTTTTTTTAAACATTTTAGCTATTAAAATTAATCATAGTAAAATAGTATCTAAAAAAATATAATATAAACTAAAATGTAAGTTAAATCTAGTTAATTTACGTTAATTAGCAGCTAAGTTATTCATTTAATTTTTTTTATTAGCTAAACAGTTTAAATTAAAAATCTATAAGTTATTAACATTTATTAACTAATAAAAGAAATACTAAATTAATAACTGTAAACAAACTACTAGGTATTAAGCTTGATTTATTCTGCTAAATTTGAAAGTAAAATAAGTTAAGTACTAATCGAATTTCAAAATATATTATCTGAAGTTCTTCATTAATAAATAAAATGAACGAACAACGTCTGTTTTTTATAATAGAGCAACCAGTTTTATTTTTGACGCTCCTGGGATTCGAACCCACGATAGCTCGTTCTGCGAGAGTGGTAATCAACATAATAATGCTTCGACCCAAACCACAACACGTTTAATCTGGGGTTATTAAATACTTATACTATTCATATTAAGCTTTTCACATATTAAGAACTCGAGTTAAGCTTAAATCGTTTTAGTTTAGCCTAGTTTAGAGAATTTGACAATTCGTGTTATAATCAAAAATCAAGCAAGTTACTTAAATTTGCAACCTGATAAAAATTTAAATAATTTTGTTTTTCTGAGAATTTTAATCAATAAAGTAGTTATTTTAGATTAATTTTAATGTTTTTTTATTCATTTTTTTGTTAAGATATTTCAGAATTTTAAAAACTATGAACAACCTATGGTTATGATAAGTAAAGCCGATGAACTTAAACTTTTATTTGTTAAGTTCAAATTTTTTTTTTAATTTAACGTAAGTTCTACTTATTATTTTAAATAAGCTTATATAAGTTTAAACTTATTGTTCTTTATATATAAAAGTTTTTGAACAGAATTAAAGTATTGTTAAAATTTCGTTAGATTAGGTTATATAATATAGTTTAAAGGCTTCCTGAATAAATAATCATAACAAAAATATCTTAAGAAATAATCTTATTTAGTTTGAAACAATTTGTAATAATCGAAATTTTTGATTGCATTTTTGCTTAGATTACTAAAAACATTAAATATATAAAAAAATGACTATGTATTACCTTTATAGCAGTTTATAAATCAATATTTTTAAAAGTCTCGTAAAAAATAACTTTGTATTTTTATTTAGTTATACAACTAATTTCAAACAAAGCATTACATTTGAATTGACAATTAATTAAACTTTTTTTTTTATTTATATAAAATCGACAGAAAGTTTTTGATGAATATAAATTTAATAATATGCTTCGAAATATTTTACAAGTAATAAATGATTTACATTATTAATACTTGTTATTTTAATTAAAGATTTTTAATAAAGTTTTTGACATAAATAAAAGTGTTACACAATGTTGCTTAAGTAATTAAAAATGTGAATAATGCAATTAAACTACTTTTGATAATGTTATTGCACTCAATTTGATTTTATTGTATTTAGAATAGTAAAACAATGAAGATATCAATTTATTAAATATAAATCAAATTTAAAAAGTAATTTTTAACTAAAAAAAAAAAGTTGATGTTTAATTTTATCTTTTTGTATTACACTAATATTATATAGTTATAAGTACACTAGTAAATAACATATGTTTAAAAAATTTTAAACATAATCTAAATGCAAATGGCTGTAGCTATGAATAAATTAAGTAATCACTTTATACCATTTATTTTTTCTGTCATTTATATCTTATTTTAAAAATTATTATTTTTTTTACAATAATCGTTTACTTTTCTCAAAGGAGTAAAATGTTAAAGATGCTTTAATTTTAGATTTTTTTACACTTTTAAAAAAAGAAAAAACTCTAAAATACTGTGAATGTATGTGTAACTTTTAACGATTTCAAATACTCCTGAATTTAAATCTGCTAACTTTACAAAATTTTTTAAAGTGTTTGTCATATTTAAAAAGAGGTAAGTTTTCCGTGAATTTAAAATCCACTTTTTTATTCACAAAACACTTTACACTTTACATAAGTAGGCAATGACACTGTACAGTACTTACTTACATATTAAAAAAATACTTTTACCATTCGGACTTTTTTTTTTTATTAAACTCTTTTCATTTAAAGTGTTAAGTTTCTTTTTTACTTTAAAGAAAACAATACTATAAATCCTAATTAGTTTTTGTTCTTTACAATTTTTACCTTAGTTTCAAAAAACAGTTAAAATTCAAATTTGAATATTTTACAGTTTCATTTTTAATACAATTTAATTACTAAATAGTTAAATTTATAAAATATGTAAAAAACTTACATCAGTTAAAATTTATTATTATTATTTTACTTAATCAGTTATATTTACAAGCTAAAATATCTAGTATGTGGTTAAAAAATTTTAAATTTATTCCGTTTTTGTACAATCTGTTTAAAATTTCGTTTGTCGTAAAGTTTAACAGACATCATTAGTTGCACGATAGTCAATAAAGCTACTTTTACATGAGTTAATTTCTTTATGTGTTTGAAAATATTTTCTGCAACATAGTAGATCTACGTTTTTTTTAAATTAAATCAACAATATTGAAATTATACTAAGATTTTAAATGATGTTTTCAAATTAAGATGGTAAACTTTAGAAGCAAGCCTATACTAAGTGTGATTACTAAAATAATATATTTTATTAAAAAAACCTGACTGTAGTCTTTTTATTATTATTTTTTTCTTGCTTTGATTAAAAATTATTGTTTTGAAAAATATTTTTATTTGTTCATATTTTCAAAGTAGACTTAATTATATAATTTTTTTCGAATGAATTTTTGTTATTACAATAAAGCATTGTGATGTTTCATACAAATGTTTATAAAAACATATAATACAAGAAGAAAAGATGAGTTTGTTAAACTTTGCTGTAATGTTACAATAGAATATCATGTCTTTAAAAAAATGAAAAACACACTAGCATGAATCAGTTTAAGCATAAATGGGCATTAGAAGTGAGCTGTTTTCTTTTACTTTTAGTAAAATGTTTTAGTACACAAAATCTTTGAATAAGTAAACTGTCTGATCAAAAGAATGAAAAAGTTTTACTGAAGTTTACGTATATAACGATTTTTATAATTTTTAATCTTTTTAGATATAAATTTTGTTTTATTTAACTATTTATTATTAGTAAAGCTTTTTTAACTAAAAAAAGTCAATTCTTAGTAAGAAAAATAGTTATGCATTTAATTTTATAAAAAAATTACGTGATATAGATTCAGTTGCAAAAACTTGGATTTTAAAGTATATTAAATTGATGGATATATCAATACTCAATACTATATCTTATCTGCTTAAAATTAAAATTTTTGTAAGTAAAATAAATTTTGTTATCAATTGAATTTTTTAATTAAAATCTTTGCATTTACTCAAATTGAATTCGAACGTTTAAATGTTCAAAAACTGATTAAACTAAATAAAATACAACGATTAAAAAAAAAAAAGATATCCTAGTTAAATTATATTGTGCCTTAAATGTTATCTTACTTGAAGTAAAAATTGTTGAAGAGCTATCAATAAACAAATTTTTATTCTTTTTTTTTACAGATAAACAGTACACTCAATATTCTGTATATTTTTTTGCAGAAAATACTTAAACCATTTTTACAATTTATCCAGATTACCAATTGATTAGTTTTTAATTCTCAATATAGTTTTTCTACTAGTAAGTTATGTTAAATAAAGTTAACTGGGATTAATCAAACGAAATATTTTTTATTGTTAATTTCAAAAACAAATAAAAACAAGACAAAATTTTAATTTTAAGTTAAGTTTTTCTTTACTAGTTTAAAGTTAAGTTTTTATAACTTTCTACATTTATGTAGAATAATGATAACAAAACTTGTATTTTACAAAAATTTTGCACCACTTTGTTTTTTAGAGGAATATGTTAGATCAGGCTTTCTAAAAGTAGGCCAAATTGTAACTTACACTAGAATTTTCGAGTTGATGATGAAGAGCAAAAAAAAAGGTTTTAGGCGTTTTTAATAGTAATTTTAATACTTGTTTGAATACTTTCTAAGTTTCAATAAAGGGGCCTTTTGAATAACATTCAAATAAAAGTTTTTACATCTAAAAGTCAATAAAGTTACATTATAAGCTTAAAAAGAAAATACTAAGTTATAAAGTTTATAATTTTTAAAACTATTTTCTTTATAAGCTAACTAACTAATCAACAGAAATATTTCTAAAAAATTATACAAGAATACTTTAGAGTAGGGGTGAATATATGACGGTATTTTTTAAACTCACACAAGTAAATAAAAAAATATAAATTTTGAATTAAGTACTATCAAATAATACTATCGATACAATTTTTAGCACAAATTAGTACTAATTAAAATTGTTGTTTAATAAGAATTTATATTTTCTTTATATAGAATAGTTTTTTTAAGTTACACGCTAAGCAAATATTTTTTTCAACATACCTATCCAAACTTTTTAACTTAGTATTAATTTATTTTTCAAGCTTTTTTTTTCTTAGTATATTCCGTGGTAAATTACTAAACACTTAACTAAAATACCAAATGCGGTTGACTAGACAAGACGTTAAACTTAGCCTAATAGGTGTGCAACTCGATAACCAAGAAAGTGCACTAGATTTAGGATCAAATATTTTGAGGTTCACAATGAACACTGATGTAATCTGTAAGTCAATTAGAAGCCAAATTAACGTATCCGAACCGACAATAAATTTCAACTAAAATTGTTTAGCAAAACATTTAAAGTTAAAATTTTCAAAAACAAAAAAAAAACGAAGTTTACTGTAGGTTGTAAAGAGATTGACGTGAATGGTCTATAAATATACACTTCTTAAATTTTAACCCTTAATTTTTTTGACTTTACTTCAAAAATATAGTTGTGTGACTAGTATACAAATTATTTAACAAAAGAATAATTAAGTTATTATAACATGTTAGTAATATTTTTTTTAGTTTTAAAAACATTTTTTTTTAGTTTTAATTTATACTATAAATTATTTGTAAAAACTGTTTAGTTAATCTGACCTTTCACTTACAAAAACATCATACCAACGTGTAACCAAAAATATAGTATGGCCATTTTCAACACTTAAGGATATAAATATAAATTGTTTGAAGAAGCTTATTTATTAGTTTATATTTTAATTGATATATCAAAAGAGCAATAGGCAAGAAGTATTAGTGTAAAACATCTATAACATTTATAATATTTAATATCTCTATTAGTATATTACATTAACAGAAAATTAATGTAAGTGGAATGTTAATTTAATTTTGAAATGTTTCTTTTTAAAGAACCAGTTACATTATTAAATTCTTTAAGATATATTGAAGCATTTTAACTTTAAATTGCCAAAGGTTAGCAATAGTTTTCATATGCAATAATGACAGTATTGGTTTTAAAAAGAGTTATTATATTTATTTAACCAAATTATATAAAGATTTAGTGATAATGATATCAATAATATTTGAGAGTATTTTAGAAAAAAAAAATTTAAAGCAGTTTAAACAAAGCAAGTGTTGGTTAGTTTCAACACCAAAAGGTCTTTCTCCACACAGTTCCATTTACCATAGCTGTTAGCGGTACTGTTTTTTATGTTTTTTTTGATTAAATTTAAATTATACTTAAATTATAATTTATTTAACTTATTAAATATGTTTTTAAAAAAACTTTAATTTTTAAGGTTCTTTTGTTTTTCTATGATAATATCAATGAATATTTAAGAAATTTGATAATGATACTTAAAACTATAGTCAATAGAATGATGTAGAATTTTACATGTGAAAACTTTTTATAATGTTTTTAGTTCTCAACTTTATCAAAAAGTATAAAACCAATTATCATTTTTATATTACAAAATAAGCTACACTTATTAGCAATGTTGACACTTTAACTTTTTCACTAGAATGAAAAAACCATCAGAACTTAACTAACTATCGCTTTTAAATTTAACAATTTAAAAGATTCAAACTCAAGCAAAAAAGGCTCACTTTGTATTATTTAAAACTTAATTTTTTAGAATAAAATTTCTTAAATGCTAAATTATAAAATTTGTTCTGTGGCTCTTAAATAAGTGTTTGTCAAAGAACAATTTACGTTTTTTTACTATATTGAAAATATTAAACTTAACTTTATCTTTATTATAAAAAACTATGTATAAATATTTTTCTTACTTGTTGAAATAACTGCATAAAGTGTAAAAGATAATATTTGATTTTTTTTTTTTAATTGTAATTTACAGAACTTTGATTAATTTTTAAGTTTAGTCTTTTTTAAAGTATATATCATAAATTATTAATAACTTAAAATAAGCTTAGTTACTTTTTATAAATCTTAAATGAATATTTAAGATTCTAAAATAATCAATTTTGCAAACAATTTTCTATTGATTCAGAATTGCAAAGAAAATCTATTTTCATAGTTTTAAGCAACTTCAACTGAAATTTGTGTCCGAAATGTTTAATATAATGAAAGAGGTTTTATAAATATATTCTACAAATATGCAAACATGAGTCTTTTAGATATTATACAACTTTTGACCTAAGTATAATAATACATTAGATATATAAGTATCTAATTTTGAACTCAAATAACTTAAAATTTTTACAAAAGTTATATCAATTTTAAAACATAACAAATAACCTTATTTAGTTGTTTATAATAATAAGCATGGAGTCAGATTCTTCTGTTGAATACAATTTTGCCATTAATTCTGAAAGTAATCGTTCATCTGTTGAAGCTACTATTACAAAAGCTAAATTGGACAACATATTGGAGGAAACTAATAAACTAACTGACCTTATCAAGCAACATCTCAGCCGTTTGAACGAACAAAGTAATCTCAATCAACTAGTTTCTATAAATGGAGGATATATCATATCCATAGAAAAACTCAAGTGTATTGAATATAAACTGAAGAGCTCAACAAAAGCGGTTAGAACCAGCATTAAAGTGCTTGAAGTAGCTGATGCCAAAAGAGATGTTGAAATACTTTCAAATCTGGTAAAAGCTATTGGTGTTGACGTACTTGCTAACAATGATGTAGGAAATGTAGATGACGTCATAACAAACCAAGTTGATATTAATGACGTAGGAGTTGATAACAACACGGATGAGAAAGATGAAAAATTCTCAAATTGGCTAGTTAGTAGTGATGATGAAGATGATGACGTGTCTGATGATGTTGCTAAATACGGTGATGACGTCATTGTTAATAATGATGTAGCAGATGTTGATGACGTAGGAAACTACGTAAACAAAGACAGTTTTTGTGACGACGAAACAATGAGCGCGTCAACAGTTGATCGTGAAAGAGTAGTTTCTGTTGACAACAACGATGATTGTGAAGAATTTGTTTTGTCTTCTAAAAATTTTGAATTTATTAAAAAAGAATCAATGATGACGTCTGATATTTATCACTATTGTATGGATAAATCATGTCGCCTCAACAGTAGGAGCCTGATTGAAAAGTTTATTGCTAATTTGCACCTGAATACTGTTCGAACGAACGCAAATAAGCTACATGAGCTTCTTGTTAACATGGAGTTAGAAGATGGAAGTGTTTCATCGCTCAAATTGCAGGTGTTAAAAAACAGGTTTAGTTTGCTTGCGAAACTTGCTAAGGAGAGGGCTGAAGTTATCACTGAAAGCTCTGAAAGTTTACAAAAGTATTACAAGGAGGCAGGCGAAACTAAATTTAATGATGATAATATTCAAACCAATTATGAATGTAATGACATTAGTAAAGCTGAAGGTCCAAATGAAGTCACTGATGTTAATGAATTCAAAGATGAGGAGTTGGACTGAGAAGAATCATTTTTCTAAGTACGGTTGTTTTTTGAAGACATTTTAGGGTGTATGTAAGAGTTTTTGTATTGTTATATCTACTAAGTTCTTAATAAAACTACGTTATATGTTTTAAGTTTTTAAGATCGCTTTATTGAATTAACAAAAAATCTAAAAAACTTCTTTCAAGTTTTTATATAATAGAATCTAAAAATCTTATTTTCTTTTGACATACATTTAAATACTTTTTTTAGCGAGTTTGACTAAAAATTTATTTACATTCTAACTAAACTATTTATTTTTTTTTCATTTATCTTACCTAAGTTATTAACTGCAAAACGAAGTTTTTATTATAAGTTTGCTTTCTAATTACTTGAATTGTCAGTTTTGTGTAACAAAAATAAGACCAAAATTATTTGAGTATTATATTATTCTAAAATATTAGCTAAATTGAATGATTTTTTATTGCCGTTCAATTATATAAAAATAAATGCAACATAAGGTTCTTTACAAAAATGTTGCATTGGGAAAACTTTGATCATTATTGTTAACCTTATAGAAATTGTAGTCCTTATAATTAACTTTAAGTAAGTGTTTTCAAAATAAATTATTATTAGTATTTTAGGTTAGAAATAGGATTTTTTAGAGAATGTCAGTTCAAAACTTGATCATGCTTTACATTTCAATTACAACATAAAAAATTTAACTGTACTACAAAAAGTCACTACATAGAACTTTAGTTTTTAACTTTTAATAAAAGAGTATCTTAATATTGTAATTTATGTTTAGAATATCTTTCTATTTAAGTTTATACTACTTTTTAATTATAACATTATATCATTATTTTTTTTCAAATATTGTTGAACAGTTTAGTGTTTTTAATGAGTAAGATATAAGTTAATTATTTGTTCAAAGTAAGTTTCTAAGGTAAGTAGCAGGAAATACTTAAAACTGTGCTTACTTAGTGCAAAGTAGGTAAGAGTGACATTTTATAGCTTCTATAACTTTTAAGTTCGGGAAATCCTTATTTAGTGAACAAGAAAATTATAACTTTTTTTTATTGAAACTGGAAAAACCATGGGAACAAGTCAAATATGCACGAAGAGTCATTTTTGAACGAGAGTAAAAAATTTTAAAAAATACATTATAAAAATTGGAGAAAAAATAAGTTACCTACCATGGGTAAGGGGTAACAGTGATAGTAAAAACAAAAAACTTATTAAAAAAAAAATTTTAATAATAATATTTGACAAAAAAAAATTAATTTGAAGAAACAAAAAGAATAAAAAAATGCTCAATTACCGACTGGGTTAGGGTTAGTTACCTACCGACCATGGGTAAGGGGTAACAGTGAGAGCAAAATTTTAAAAAATAAATTAATAAAAAAATTAAATGAATAAAAAAATTTGTATTAATAAAAAACATTAAATTAATTAATAATAAAAAAAATCAATCCGTGCAAAAATGTACCTTCGAGCATATTTGACTCCTAAACCAAAACCATAAAATTTACAAATAGTAAATGTACAAATACCCAATTATTGTGTGACATAATCTAAAAAGTTTGCTAATATCTAATTATCTTATTAGACAATATATACAAAAATACTGTATTTATTTACCTTTATTATTCTCAAGATAAAACTTTTTATATACAAAAATTTTACAAAACCATAAATGTAAAATTAAAAAAAGAAAAAACGACACATAAAAACAACAAAAAAGAGTAGAAGTTTATTACAGCAACAAATATATAAATGATTAATATAATAAAATTTAAGCAATCTATTGAATATAATGTGGTAGGCTAAAATAAAAAAAATAAATGTTAAAACCATCAAAATAGAGTTTGTATCGACTAACAGTAAAATATGATATCCTACAAGTTTTGGCATTAATAACAAACTAGACACTATTTAATACCACCTTAAAAATACATCATAATTGTAGCTTTTAACTAAATTTGAAAAACATTTTACTTATAGTAATATTTTGTTTATAGTAATTTTTTAAAACATTTCCTACATTTATAAACAAAGCTATTGACATTAAACACAATTTCCAAGTTTGTTAATATATCAAAAGCAGCTTAATAATTTTGTGTAAGTTTGAAAAATAGAACAACAGTGATACACTATATGCAAAACAAGCTGTTTGACTAAAACAATACTCAATTGATTAAATGTTAATTAAGTTGTGAAACTATAACTTATTTTTAAATGAAACAAATTCAAAAAATTTGATAAAAAATTACATTCAGTTTAAATTAGTAAATAAAAACTATGTTTGAATAATTAATGTTTGACACCAAAGTTCAATTTTTGACTAATATAATAAGTTATTTTTTAAATGAAACAGTCTCAAACCTAAATTGACTAAATGAAGAAATTACATTAAAGATTAAATACTAAACCAACTACCTAGAAACTACTTTATAAACATTTATAAACAATGTAGTAAAACATTTAGAAAAAAATTGTTATGCTGATCTGATTTTTAACCCTTTTAAAGAACTTATTATCGTTAAATCTTATCATTACAGAAGTTTTCTACACAGAACAACTAAAATTTTTCATGAATTTTTTTTTTTGTAGCAGGTTAGTGTTTCTTATACAGATTTACTTAAGATGTTGCAATATTTTTTAATATCATTTTACCATCTTTAGGTACAAAAACAATTTAACATAATGAAACACACATTTCAAATTGTTATAACAAGTTTCTACTTTAAATGCAGCAACATTTGATCAGGATTTTCCAAATAATTCTTCACCATATTGCTGAACCTAGCCATTGTTGCTCCTTCTATGACTCTGTGATATGCATATAATTATTATATAAATATTTTACTTGTAAGTTAAGTTACTTAAATTATTTAGTAAGTGTTCAGCTATATTAATACACATACTTGCGTATCTTATTTATATCATAACTAATTATAGCTAATTTGTATAATATGGAAATGACTTATCTATTATTCATTAAAATAAGTTTTTGCTTTCAAAACTCATCAATGCTTAAAAATCTAAAACTTTGAAAATCATACATAAGTCATGGATAAATTATATTCATGGTTGCCACTGATCAAACTGAGAAAAATTTCCTGACTTTTCCTGACTTTTTACCAAAATTTTCCTGACTTTTCTAAATCAGTTTTACTTATATAAATTGTTCACTTATTTTAATAAAATACTACCCAAACTATTTAATTCAAATCCTTAAATTAAAAATTAATTAAAAAAGAATATACTTAAGTAACTGTAAAAAAAAAGACACAAAAAAGTAAACTATATATCTGTTGTATAAAATATTTCCTCTTATCATTTAGTATAAAATTTGTAACAAATTAATATAATATTTACTTTCAAAACTTAAGTTACTCTACAACAAATACAAACAATAAGTAAACTTAATCTTGGCATATACCTTTCTTATAACTTAATTTATAAATTTAAACAACTTTGAAAAAATTATAAAGAGGTAAAGCATACACATTAACCTGTTACATAAAATACTAAACTAACTGCTTAGTTATAAAGAACTCGATTATTTAAACAAAGAACACTTTGATTCTAAAATTATGCTAGATAAACTTTTGTGTATACATCACAGTTTCACTATGGAAGTGTCCGTGCTACAGATCATCAATACTAAAAAGCTTACAAAATCTGCTTGTTCAAGCAGGGTACTTAATCAATATGTAAATAGAAAATTTTTGCAGTTTTATAAAGGATATTTTACTAATTTCTACCGGGTGAAGGCATTGGAAATAAAATATCCTTTATAAAACTGCAAAAATTTTCTATTTACATATTGAACAAGTACCCTACTTTTATAAATTTAAATATTTTTGTAAATTTCTAGGAAAATTTGGAATTTTTTCCTGACTTTAAAGGACTTTTAATTAATTTTTACCATTTAAAGGCTTTGGAAAACAAGGAATTTTGTAAATTTAAACTGACAAATCTGATTTTTTTAAATTTTATCAAATTTCCTGACTTTTACTGACTTTTTTTCAAAACCCCCCATTTTTTCCTGACTTTTCCTGACTTTTGTCATTTTTTTAAATTTTTCCAGACTTTTCCTGATTTCCTGACTTTTCCTTACTGAGTGGCAACCCTGTATATTGTTTTTCAATCTTGAATTGAGGAGCTTAAAAAGAAAAAAAATATTATCTATAATACCTGTTATATTAACTGTTATCAGTAGTAATTTCATACACATATATGTATTATACTAATTTTTTTTTTATTATAGTTTGTATATTACCTGTGATCAGCGGACCATGAAACGCACATGAGGTGTTGGCGGGAAACTTCGTTTGAATCCGGTGAAACGAACCGTGGCAATTGCTGTTTTGGCGGGAAAATATTAATATCATTACAAACAACAAGAGCTTAACATAAGGTGTATTTTTTATTTTGTCTAAACAATTCTTGATCAACTGCGTCACAATTTAACACAATGTATTTTGGCGGGAAAAGTATCAACGCAGACAAGATATCATACATAATTAAAATTTTGGAGTTAGAGTAAATAAGTATAAATAACTTTATGTACAACGTACTAAAAAGATAAAAAACGAACTTGTATTTTTCCGAGAGCTCCAATAGAAACTTGAGGTGGGAAAATAACTGGACGTGCGTAAGTACCTCCGATCTGTATAAAAATATTAAAATAATAAAATTAAACTACTGGACGTGCGTAAGTGCCTCCGATCTGTATAAAAAACTTATGAAGTATAAATAAGTAAAATTTAATATCTATGTGCATAAGTTCCCCCAATCTCTAAAAAATATAATCAACTAAATAATCGTATTATAACATAAAACAGTAGTAAAATTTTCCAAAATGTATAAATTAATTGACAAAATAAAAAATTATTTAAATTTCAACGAAAAAAAAAAAGTACCTCAATGTGACATGAACATTTAACGAAAAAATATTAATGAGTTTTCAATTTTTAAACTTTTTTGTTTCAATATACACTCTAACTTTTAACCAACTATAAATTATCATATACACTTGTTAATGAACAACTAACACTTCCGATATTACTAAGACTGAATGTGCCACCAATCAAGTCTGAAGGTTGCAGCTTGTTGTTCATACCGAGTTGTTGCAACCTCCTCAGTTCAACACTGATCTCACTTACAGACATTTCGTTCACCTGCTTCACTGTTGGTAATAGCAAGCCGTGTGGGGTGTCTACTGCCACTCCAATGTTGTGCTGGGACTGTGGGTAAAAAAATATTTTTACTATGTATAACTACTATCATCATTAACTTCTTCATTAATTATCATGATTGATAATTTTATAATAAGTTAGATCAATAAAAATATTAAGGGCATAGGGGGTTCCGACATTTTTTATTATTAAAAATGATATTGGATCTTATATGAAAGCTTGAAGTACAAACTACAAGCCAGTTTTTATAGAATTATAAAATATCAATTAATTTTTAGATATTGTAATTTTTATAAAAAGTTTCTGATACAAACGTATGGACCGCAAATGGTATGTCTACCGCTACTCCTATGTTGTGTTGAGACTGAAGAAATTTTATTTATCAAGTTAAATTATTCCACATTAGAAAAGTAAACTTAAGTAAACTAACTTATATAAAACAAACCTTGTAAACAATAGACTCGTTTTCAACATCAATGTGTGAATTTAATATGGGGAATTGGTTGAGCGCTAATGAACAAGCTTTCAGTATGAATGGCATAAATGAAATTTTGTGTCCTGTTAGAAAATATATGTTACATTTTAAAATATACTTGTAATTTCATTGTATATTGGATATTTTTAGTTTTACACACTGAACAACAAATATTTATTACAAATTGTCATTAATTTTCTTTTTCAGAGCTTTCATTATTAAAATTTAACTAAACTTATTAAACAAATGAAAATTTATAGCCTGTGATAAATTTGTAAGTTTGTAAATCAATAAAATATATAAAGTTATAAAATTTTGATTTACCAGTGACCCTCAAACTTTCTTCTTGCACGTGCTTCCTCAGCTCGACCAGTGACGTCATGTTTATTTCGTCATCGTACCCGAAGTGGGGAATCTGCAGCGATGACGTCATACTGTGCCACATTGCCTGTTGTGACGTAACAATATTTCTAATTATTAATTAGATTTTCAAAGTGAGATTCGCACAAAATGTAAAGATTATAAGAAATAGGGATCAATGAAAAGTTTTATATAAGATCGCCTGTTGTGACGTTATAAGAATCAATTTAGCATAACTTTATAAAATAAGTTGGTAAATTAACACAGCATTTATGGATTTATATTTCGTTTTTGGCATGGGGTAGATTTAAAAGGTAAAATTATTCAAAAGGTTAAGGTTGTAAGTTGTCATCGAAGGAACAAATACGTAGGGACAATGATATTTTAGTTATATAGCTTTGTCTCACATATATAAACTTTTCTCCTCAATTACTACAAAATCCCCAGCTCAGATTCTTTAAATAGTTTATTAAATATTAATTACATACTTAATCTAACTCTAGATATTTTTTGTAATCTCAAAATTTTGTGCACCCCTAAATGAATTTCGTGTACCCTAAAAATTTCGTTCACTCCAATAAAAGTTTTGTGTACACTAGTGTGCACCAGTATACACCTTGACGACCACTGCTTTAGAGCAATTAATTTAGTTAAAATTAAGTTTAAACTAAATTTTAATATAAATAACTTACCTTTCTAATGCCCTTAACTTTTTCAACTCTATCTTCTGCAACAACAGTGGGTTGTACAACAACTTTGCTTGGTTGCACTAAAGTTAGTGTTTCCGGTTTCTTCAAATCCTCCATTAAAATTCTACCGTTTTCGCCAGAACCCTGTAATAAAAATAAGTATATACAAAACATATGTACAAAAGCTAATAAGTTCAGAATCTTTATAAAATAAAACTTTATAAATTTAATGATTTTCTTCCATCATATTTCTTTATAAGAATGTAGTGACACAAAAATAAACAAAAAAGGTCAAACAAGCGTAGCATTGTTGACTGATTAATTAATTTAGGAATTCAACTTACAGTAACAGCAGTCAGGTCAATGTTATTAGTTTTGGCATAATGTCTGATAGCTGGAGTTGCCAGAACTTTCCCACTTGATACATCTGATGAAACATTTGTAGATTCAACTGTTGCGGATTGGTCAACTTTTGGCGGTTCAGATTTTATTTGTGGGGTTTCTTTCTTGACTTCCTCTGTCTCTGAGCCTTAAAAATGTTTCGATAAAAAAATAAATACACGTTTAAAGTTTACACGTAGGGTTTATTTTAAAAACAAATTATCTGATGGTTATCTTCAAAGCTAATAATAAAAATAAGCACAACTGTATATTCATATCACCTCCATCTATAATATCTACACAACACTTTGATAAAACTATAATAAGAAGTGAACTATTAATTATAACCAGTTATCTGCCAGATCAAACAGTTAGGACACGGATATTTTATAAAAATCAAGATCTGGATTGACTAATAACTACGTTTAAGTGCATTTCTCACCTCCCTCGAGCTTGATGTCAACAAGCGGGTCACCGACCTGAGCGACGTCTCCTACGTCATAATACAATTTCGTCACGTGCCCATCGAACCGTGACGTGATAACCACTGATGCCTTGTCGCTCTGTACCTGTTTAAACGTTATTATACAATGACTTATTACGAAACTATGATCTCATAATAAATTTTATTCACTGCAATTCTTACCTAAAATAGCAATTTACCTCTTGTTAATGTTACTAAGTTTTAATCTTATCTTTTTTGTAAGCTAACTCAAGTTTTCTTACATTATTTTTTAGAGCGACCTGTGACCAATACAAAGCTCTCTTTTTTGTTCGACAAACTTTTGTTCTTACCCAGACAGCGCGTTTGACATCAAGGGGGACGAAAAGCAACATAAAACAACTTAAATTGATTATTTAAATTACAGTTGGTGTTTATAAACTATACACACAATATATAATTCTATTCTACTCCATTCCTAAGCACAGGGAATAGTTTATTTGGTTTTAATACAAAAAACACTTTTTCTAAGAAAGTGTAAAAAACACATAAACAGCTGTTAATGTTGATTTGGATAAATAACTTCGATAAATATAAACATACACTAAATGTTTAAAAAAATTAATACTCATTTCTAAAACGTTATCAAATTGATAAAATTCTTCATATCAACAAACTGTTCAACTTACATGTATTTATCCTATACATACTAAAACACTTATTTCAAAATATCAACTGATATTAAAAATACGAACCTCACAAATGTCGTCGAATTGCGACACTTCGTCTCCTTTGTCAACAAACCATTCGATGACCTACAAATTTATATGTATATATAATATAACTGTATGTATAAATAAATATATAATATATCAAACAAAAAATAATGTTTAATAAAATTATTTACATACAAAATCTTCTGTAAAACTAACCTCGACTTCCTTGATACCCTCCCCGATATCCGACAACACGAACGGCACCACTTTGTGTGACGTCATAGTGGTGTGAAGAGATCTTACGTTGGGTGATGTCATTGCTGGTGGTTTTTGTGACGTGATCACGAGTACTTTTTGTGACGTCATATTGAAATTGCGAACTAGTCGTGAGTGACGCATCAAAGATGGCAGGATTCGTTTGAACAACATTTTAAAAATTGGTTTAGTTTTAATTTATACTTAAAATGACTGAAAGTTCAAAAAAGTAACATCTTATATTTATTTAATATTTTAAAACTTCTTAAGAATAACTATAATCTTGTTAACTCAAAATATTAAAGTTGAAATTTTTTCATTGAACTTTTTCATTAAAACTTGAAGTATATAAGTAAACCACTTCACTAAAGTATTGTAAGATAATAATTTAAAATCTATAATTTCATTATTTGATAACACTTCATTAAAAAGTTATAAATATAACTTACATAACATTAACAACCAAGTAGATCTGAAGAAAATTTTAAAAGATTAGTGGTTTAAAATGTTTTTGTAATTTATGTAAGATAACAACCAATTATATATAAATTATTGGCAAAGTTAATATTGCTCTAAGGAGTTATTTGAAGAAATAATTAAATCTCAAGAAAAATATAAAAAGAATTAAAACTAGATAGAACGAAACTCTAAATCTATGGTGTGAAATTATTAGTTCATCAAAAAATATTTCAAAAAAAAACAAAATAAAAGTTTTAAATCTAGTACCGTTTAAATAATTGTTATTAGTCATATTTCTATAAACAAAAAAAAATTAAAAAAATTTTTGACATCAAAACATTAAACGAAACACACAAAACATAAGCGCTAATTTAAGCTCAGTTTAAATAAATAAATATACAAATGTACTCTTTTATTTTTATGATAGTTTATTAGCATTCTTAAAGCCAACAAACACATATCAATGTAAAATATTTTAAAATTCCTTCAACTGTTTTATAAATATTTTATTAGCACTTTTTATTTTTATGCAATATACAATGGAATAAGTTAAGAACCATAAAAACTATTTTTAAATAAATTAGATTATTAGTAAAAAACTAAAATTAATATTTATAAATTTTTAAAACAACAAATCTAAAGTATTTATAAATAGCACCATTTCAAAATATTTAAAACATTCTAAGACAGTTCAAAAGATCCTGAATTTTTCAAATTAGATTATTGGTAAAATCTAAAGCATTTAAACTTAAATTAGTATTTTTGAACAACTTAGTTATTGTAAAACTAAACCAGTATCAAAAGCACCATTTCAAAAAGTTCAAAACAGTGAAATGTTCATAAGATCCATAACTTTCAACGCTCACAATGTAAAATTAAGACCACTATAAACATCAATAAGTCTGCCATGCTCAATCCAATACTAATTTATTTTGCGATGAACTTTTTACCATCTGTGCTGAACATACTCATGAAACTGTATCTCTTCTTGGCTGGCATGTCCGGCAAGTTCTTCGCACCCTTGGGTTTGGTCTGTGAAAAAAAAGTTTAAGATATAGTGCTGTTACTAAAATAAACTTTCTTTTAATTAAAACTACTAATTTTAGAAAATAGATATTTGGTGAAAAGCTAAAACTAAGAATTTTTCTTTTTTATTAAATACATAGTAAAACAAAGTATAATATATTATTTAGTATTATACAATAATTCCATAAGCTAAACTGTAAGTTACTTTTACAGTATATTAATTACAATTAACAGCAAATTAATCAAGTCCTAATTTAAGTGGCTTTAGTACTACTGAAATATTTTTTTCTTTAAAATTTTTTGGGAACAAATAAGCAAGTAGTAACAAAAACATAATAGCCTCAAACTAGAAGGCTTATGTACAATTTTTTGATATCCATCTATTTATGTTATAAAATAAAAAACAATAACAACGTAACATACCCTTAAGCTAGGAGGTTTATGCACAACTTCTTGAAAGCCAACTTTTTCATTTTTGAAAACTTCTTTCTCCTTCTTCTTGAAAAACATGTCACTTTTGCGCTTCATTTTCTTTTCATTCTTCTTGTCTTGCTGTTAGATCAAAACGTTTTATATAAAAAAATTATAACAAAGATATAGCTTTTTATAGAAAAAAATCTAGGTACAGGCTATATTGAATTTTAAAAAGCTTTTTAAATATTCACAAATTACACTAAAAAAGTAGAAGGACAATCAGATAACCTTATTTTATTGAGTACAAATATTAATTAAAACAACTGAAATATAAATTTATCAATATAAAAAGTGATTCAAATATAATTTATTGTTCAATCACCTTTGCTTTATTCTTCTCCTTTCTCTTCAACCTCTTCTTTTCTTTTTCATCTTCAAGTTCAGGGCAAACATCGGGCTGAAGTTTTGCATTTCGTATCTGCGCTCTTACTTCTTCGTCTAATCTAAAAAAATTGCACACTCAAATAAAATTGTGTAAAAAGTTCCAAAACTCATAAGTATGTTGTCTACTTAGATAATGATTATATAAATACATAAGGACTGAGTACATCAATTATAATATTAATCTTATGCTTTGCATTTGCTATTCTAGTTTTCAATTTTTTATATAATGTGTCAAATAAAAGATATGAGAATTGGCAGTATGTAAAATATTTTGTATTTATTAGTATGTAAAAAGTGTATGTCAAAAACTTGGCAAATGCTAAATGCGCTTTAAATTTTTAATCAAGTCTACAAAAGGTAGGCTGATAAAAAAGTGGAGTATTACTTGTAAATGTTCTTTATACATTGTTTGTAGTTAAGGCCATATGGGGGTCCAACACACTTTTTACAAAAAAAAATTGGCTTTTCTTTGGAAGCTTCAAGTACAAACTACAAGCCAGTTTTTATAGAATTCAAAAATATCAAAAAATTTTTGAGATATTTTATTATTTGTTAAAAGTTTCCGATACAAACGTATGGACCGCAAATTTTTTGGATTCAATTTTTTTTGGAAATTAAAAAAATCACTAAAAGTTTATCTCCTTCTTCATTTTTGAAGCAATCTTCTTGAAATTGTTACGAAATGTTCCTTACATTATAAGAAAAAAACTTAACTTATGAATTTTAATAAATTAAAAAAATTAAAATTTTATCATAAAAATTAGGAGAAAAAATATTTTTTTTAAGTAATTTTTGCTCAAAATTTTTCAAAGTCTAAAGTAAAACTTTTTTTGCTATTGTATAAAGGTTAGACTGTGAAAGTTTGGAGAAGATTGCTCGAAAAGTGTAGGAGATAGATTTTAAACAAAATAGTCTTTTTTCGCTGTTTTAGTTTTCCCTCCTCCTATGGCCTTAAATTCACTAAAACAGAGCAATTCTTAATTAATCATGTTTAACTATAATGGAAAATATGGCATTTCAAAAAGAGTAATATTGCCCCCTTATTGTCCCTTAAAGCTAGGTTTTACTCATTTAACATTTTTAACATTAAAGATTTTATTATATACTGTTTAGTTGATATTTTACATTTGCAATCTTTACTCTCTATAGTATGTCAATTCAAAACAATAATAAACAAATCAGTACTTAATCTATTGGTAAATAACTTTTACAAGTACTGTAACAAGCATACCCACAACATTACTTAGTATGTAGCTTCAATTTTTATATAATGCACAATTCTTTTATAAAACTTAAACAACATACAATTAGTACTGTACAAGAAAATATCAGTAAAACATGTGTAAGTACAAATGTTGTAGTACTAATGAATTTATATTTATAACACATGTCATTAAAATCAAAAAGCTATATTATAAAATACAATGTCAATTCAAGCAAGATCCTTACAATTTTAGTGGTTGGTGGCAGTACTACTTTACATAAGTAAAACATAACTATTTATGTAAGGGACGAAAAATATGTAGTATTGCAAAAGATATTTTAATTAGAACCTTTAAGTAATGTTTGATCTAATATAAAATTATAAAGATATAATCAAATGCAAATCAAAGTTTTACATTAAAAGTTAATATCAGTATTAATATATGTGATTAGGCCGTACATAAATCAGAATTTTCTGTACACAATCTTAGAAATAAATAACATGCTTAAAAGTTTTACTTTAATTGTTTATGCATTTTAAAACATCAGCAGTTTCAATGTAAAAAAGTGTATATACTTAGTTTTAAACGCTTTAAATTGTATAAAACAATACTGAAGTCAGGGTTGCCAAATGTATTTTAAGAAATTTCTTTTAGGTTTAAAAAATTTCTTCCAGGTTTACAAAAGTACATACAATTTTTTTGGTCTATTTTTAACACAAAATTAAACTTAAGGTTAAAAAAAGTCTTTAATAGTATAACAACATTGAAAAAATACTATACAGCTAATTTGACTGTGTTTTTTTATTTAAAAAAATTTTATGATATCAAAATATATATTAAATGATAGATTTTTTATGTCAAATCGAAATTTCATTACTTTAAATATAAAAAATTTCTAAATAAAAAGTTTTCCAGGTTTTTGGCAACCCTGTATTGTTTTGTGATTACTTAAGATTTAGAACAGATATTTTATGTATAAAATGTCTTGACCCCAGAATGGCATTAAATGAAAATCCAATTAACTGATAAATGGTTTTAAACATTTTATTTACCACCCTGGTATTTAGTTTTTCAAAACATATGAATAGTTTAAATATATTACATTTCAACAAACTATAAATGTATCATTATAAACTTAAATACGAATTTAAACCTCTTATTCATCTGATAATCTGTTTCTCCAAACATTCTCTCGTAAGCGCTCTTCGTATTCACTTTTTCTTCTTCAATTTTGGGGAGTTCCCTAAAATGAATGCCACCCTTGTAATGCACACCGTGGGCTCCCACCAGTTTCTCCTTGAGAGGAAGTTTCTCCTTTTGTTTGTTTTTTATTGGTTGTTTGAGTTCTTCTTTGGCTCTGATGAAGTCCTTCATCTTACTGGGTACTTGCTGAAAAAAAATAAATAAATATTAATTGTTAATCTACTTTTGCAATTTTTTAATACATTTGAACAATATCACCAGGAATCAAAGATTAGCTACTATTTGAATGAAAATAGCCAGTCGTAGTGACTAAAAACTAGCTTCAAACTGGCATGTGTCAAGTTGTAAAAATATTGAAAGAAATTTAAAAAAAAGGCAATAAAACTGAAAACATTTACAGCTGACAACTAATTAAAATATAGTGTGCCTCAAAAATATGCTAAAATGAGCTGAACTTAAAGACATAATAATTGGTCTGAGTATAAGAACATGTATAAGTTATCTTAAGTTTTAAATAAATTATTACTAAATACAAAAACCTAAAAAACTATCAATTTAGCTCAAGTAAGTGGCAACCTTGATATATGCACATTAAAAATTGCACACAAATATGCAACATTTTCAACTTTTAAATTTAAGAAGATGAATTCAAAATTATATATATAACTTGTCTCTGGTTATGTTTTATTTTGGGTGCCAAAGAAACTTTCTTTTGGTCAAAAATGTTTAAGTTAATTAAATCTGATAAAAAGATTTCAAAACTAAATTGCAAATAATAAATTTAAGGGCATAGGGGGTGCACCTTGATTTTTACAGGTTGATCTTAATTTATTGAGTTTTATCTGAGCTATCAGAAATTTTTAACCACTTGAAAAAATTCCAAGTATTTTTTGAGATATGAGCGATCAAAGTTGGTGACACCAATAGGTTTCTAATGGAAGGCACAAACTAAAAATGCGAAATATGACCATTTCATTAAAAATCTATCTCCTCCTTAATTTTATAAGCAATCTTCTTTAAATTTTTACAAAAAGTGTATTACTAAATTTTAAAAAGATTAAATGCGGGAATTTTTTTAATTTGGATAACAAAAATTAAAAAACAAAAAAAACACCATTTTTTTTTGTTATTTTAATCTTAAGTTTTTATTTTTAAATATTTTAAAAACTACAACAGCCAAAGTCTTTTAAACTATAAATGGAACGTTTCCTAAAAGTTTGAGGTATCTAGCTCAAAAAATAAAGGATAAGATAGGTTTTTAATATTTTTTTTAATTTCCAAAAATATTGACCCCAAAAAATTTGCAGTCTATAAGTTTGTATCAGAAGTTTTATATAAAAATTACAATATCTCAAAAGTTAAAAAAAAAATTAATTTTATAAAAACTGGCTTGTAGTTCGTACTTCAAGCTTTCAAATAAGATCCAATGTTATTTTCAGTAAAAAAATGTCAGACCCGCCCTATGCCCTTAAGTTAAACAATTAATAAAATTAATCAAAGTTGGTGTTCATTTATCAGCAAATTTAAGTTTCAGTAAAGTCTTACAGAAGTTAAAAAAAAACTTTTTATCTGTACATAAGTGTGTGGTTGCTTTGATTTATGTAAATTATAGTTGATATTATAAAATTAAACTATAAACATCTTCCTAACTACATCTCTTATAATAAAAGTTGTTAAAAATATTAA
This sequence comes from Thalia democratica, assembly GCF_965202585.1. Lineage (NCBI taxonomy): Eukaryota > Metazoa > Chordata > Thaliacea > Salpida > Salpidae > Thalia > Thalia democratica. The sequence continues at coordinate 83,829,442 of NC_139167.1, forward strand.
GGGCATAGGGGAGTAAACACCCTTTTTTGGTTTTTGATCTTATTTTATATAGTTTTTACTAAGCTACAAGATGCTTTTTACAGATTTAAAAAATTCAAAATAATTTTTGAGATATAGCCGGTCAAGTTGGAGGCAACAATAGGATCCTTATGGGAGGTGCAAACTAAAACGGCAAATAACTAGAAATCACTAAAAATCTATCTCCTCCTACGTTTTTTGAGATAACTACCTCAAATTTTCTGGAAATGTTCCTTGCAGTATTTAGAAAATTCTGTTGGAAGGAATTTCAAAAAATTTATAATAAAAAAACAAAAAAAAATGTTTTTTTGTTTATTTTTTATATAATTTTTTTTTTTAATTTTTTTTAAATTCCTTCCTACAGAATTTTCTAAATATATCAAGGAACACTTCCTGAAAATTTGAGGTAGTTATCTCAAAAAACGTAGGAGAAGATAGATTTTTAGTGAAATTATCTATTTTTGCTGTTTTAGTTTGCGCCTCCCATAAGGAACCTATTGTTGGCTCTGACTTTGACCAGCTATATCTCAAAAGTTGTTTTGATTTTTTTAAATCTGTAAAAATCATCTTGTAGCTTAGTAAAAACTATATAAAATAAGATCAAAACCAAAAAAAGGGTGTTTACCCCCCCCTATGCCCTTAAAATAAGCTAAGACAAATTTCAAACATTAAATAAAATAATCACAAGCTTATTCATATTTAACACCAGATGCTGACTACTTTTACGTCATCATCTAGGTTGCCACTTGAGTCATAAAAAACTGTTCAGAGTTACCAAAAACTGTACTGAGTGACCTTAAGATGTCATGAATCATCCTATGTATTTTAAATTGTAAAAAAATAACTTAAAAAAAATTAATAAAAAATAAATGTCTTCAAAAAAATATATATGATGAAATAACAAAATATTGCATGTTAATTAACTATACATCATTTAAAGTTTAGTAAAAACGGTTGTCAAATGTTTTAATCTTAAAACTATCCTGAACTCTTTATTACAGCAAAAATAAACTGATTTGAATCAGTTCAAGTTTAAAAAAATAAAAACATCCAAGTTATTCTGAGATTTTTAAAAACTACAAAATATCAGTAGTTATCCTAGTCTGTAACAACCCTGTTAAGAGTATAACATTCACAGAAAAGGACTTTAGAACTTAAAAAACATTTTAAAAAGAACAATCAACATACAACATAACGCCAAGTGTGGCAACCCGGATAAATTAAAAAGTCCAAACTAGATATTACTTATTCCTTATTGTATGAAAACCTTGATTAGATAAAATTGCATCTTTGACTAAATAATTATGTGATAGTACAACATACATGTTCACAATACAACCAAAGTTTAACCACTATATGCTGAATAATATCATGGGTAATAGATTGACAGGTAACAGTTGTTCTATTACTTATACAAAAGAAAGAAAAAATGACAAACATATAACATACTACCAAGAGTGGCAGCTTTGATAATTTAAAATGTGTGATAATACAACGTACTTGCTCCTGGTTATCTTTTATGTTGGGTGCTGATTTACTTTTTTTCATTTTCCTCTTGTTAACTCTTCCACCACCAAACTTCTGCTCACCATTTCCACCTTGTGGCTGGTTTGGAATTGCTACCGAACGACGCTTGTTTGGTTTGCCCATTTTTGTTTAATGTTATAACAATAACTGTAAATTAAAAATTGTATATTATTGTTAAATTAATATGCTGTTGGTATATTTAGGCAAAATATTTTCAAAAATTATAAGGCTTAATAACTTTCAAATAAATAATATCATTAACTGTGCATAACTACATAAAAAAAATTACAGTGGATAGAATATTAAGTAGGGTAAAAAGAACTCAAAAAATACTATTGTTTTGTCTTTTTATTAAAAAATGTTTATTAAATAAACTTAAAACATGTTGAGGGTATAGAGGGGTCTAAAGTTTTTTTTTACTAAAAATAACATTTGCTTTTCAATGAAAGCTTTGAGTACAAACTACAAGTCAGTTTTCGTAGAATTCAAAAACCTTGTTTAACTTTTGAGATGTTTATTTAACGTTTGAGATGTTAATTTTTGTAAAGCGTTTCCAATACAAATGTATAGACCTCAAATTTTTTGGAGTCAATTTTCTCAAAAATTTAAAAAAATCACTAAAAATCTATCTTTTTAGAATTATGTGTGAAACACTCACAATTATGGTCAATGTATTAGTGTGGGGAAATTATTTTGGTCATCAAGCTTGATAACATTTTGGTGAGCAATTTTAGTTTGCATTGTTTCCAAATAAAAACTTTAAGATTAATTATAAGTTTGCATCTTATAAAATATACTGTTTATTAATAAAACAATTTAAAAAATTTGAGCTAAACAATGGTAAACACTCTTTTCAAAACTGCCATATTGGCGATAAAAATCCAAAGTATTTATACTTACTATAGTCTACATTTTATTCTCCCTTAAATTTTAGTTTTTAATCATTTAAATTCAAATTTTTTGCCCTTTCTGCAAACACAAAAAATGCAACAAAGTCACACAAAAAAATGGAAACAGTTTAATTAAGGAGGCAAGTTTAGAATTTAAGTACTGTTTGTTTAATTACACTGGGTAATTTTTTATTAAAAGTGATTTTATAACATAACTATAAAAATAATGGCCACTGATTTTTTTTAAGTTTCTTTCAAGTGTTCTGATGTTTTTCCAGGACTTAAAAAAAAAAATTTTTCTTGACTTATTTAGAATAAATTAATTTAACGGTTTAAACTATTTTTTGAATAGTATAATTATACTGAAATAATAATGTGTTGCAACATATTTCTTACAAAATAAAATTTCAAATAACAAAAAAATTTCATTGTATAAAAATTATTCTTTGTATCTAAATTAATTTTTATTAATTTTTTTTGTAAAATTAGTTCAATTTTTATTTCAAAAAACATCAAACTACAGTTATTTTCCAGAATAAATTCCAGATATTTCAGCTATTCCACATTAAATGGCCATCTTGTAATGTATGGCTAAAAAACTTTATTAAAACAAATAGTTCAAGTGTTCAAAATATTAAGCTTGGTGAGTTTTTTAGGTTACAAACATGTGTGAATTAGTTTTACATTGCCTTTTTTTCGAAAATAAAAAACTTTTAAAAACCTTACCTTTTTAAACTTGGTTATTGTTTAATAGATAATTTTCAAATACCTTGAAATCTGCAGAAAAGATATAAAAAATAAATAAAAAATAAAAGGTTTATTAAATACACAGAAAATAATTTTCTTAAATTTAAGATTTTTTTACAATTTATTGTTTCTGAAGTCAAGCTAGGAATCAAAAGTGATTATTTGAATAAATTAGCCTTGCAATTATGAGTAAACATTATAGTAACAAAGATATTAAAGCTTTGCTAGAAGTTTCCACCTTAATATATTTCTTTACTCACTAACTTAAAACTATTTTGAGTCTTATAACTGGTAAAAGTACCAGTAAAACCAAATAAAAACCTACCTAACAATAAACTAAAAATGGTAGAGAACATATGTCAACTTGTTTTTAAGATATGTTACTATATTTATAATAAAAACTCAGCAGTTATTATATGGAAATTATGAAAATAAAAGTTTGGCCAAACAACATAGGTTTCCTAAAATTGGCTTTAAAAATTTTTTGAGTTGTGTTTTTCACAATTAAAACCGAGGGGTCAATGTTTTTATTAAAAAAAGTATACCAAACTAATTTAAACAAGTCAAACAAAAAACTAATAATCCTTATATACATTTTAGTTTTGTTTAAACTAGATTGTGTTTGATACTAACTTAAGAAAATTAATATACAATGATAAATTGATTTTAGGGCTTAGAAAACTTATATTGTACTTCTCTTGATGTGATGAAAGAAGAATACCATTTTTAATAATATACATTAAAATATTATATAATTAATATTATAAATTCTTTTTGTATTTTCTCACAAGAAACATTGCTTCTCCTTTTTATTTTTTTATTATATTTTATTAGTTCTCTACATTATTATATATTTTCCAGAAAACTTGGAAAATAACTTCATTTTTAACATTATTTTTGTTTTTCATTATTATATTTAATACTTTTTTGTGTACTTTTCCATACACCATATTTTGTGGGCAGTTATGATATTTGGTTTTTTATTGGTCAATTGTCCCTCAAATGTGTTTGCATCCAAAATTTAAAGAGGCAAGATAAATTGGCTTTTTTGTTTCTTGCAACAAATTTTTTTTGCAGCGGAGATTAATCTTTTATGCAATAAACTTAAGCTTTTACTCATGATAGTAATTTCAAAGATAAATATCAAAAGCTATACAAATGTGTGAAAAATATTATATTAAACCTTTTAGATTAAAAAAATAATTAGTATAGGTTTTTGTACTTTTATAACAAAGTTCTTTTCTAACCAAGAGTAAAATGCATATTTAGTATTATAATGTTCATTGTCATTCTTTAACCTTAATTTTTATCAAAGTTTCAGTATTACCAGTAAGCTTCGTTAACAGTTATTCAACTTCCTTTTTCTTATTACTTGAGTAATTAAGCAACAAATCTAAAAAAAATATAATTTATAACATGGTATATTCTATGACCAAAAGTTTTTTTTTTTAACACTATGTTCTAGGACCTAAACTTACGACTTTACGAGCGTTTTCCTTTTATCGGTTAAATAAAAGACTTTTGTTATAATAAAGTTTGGTAGTATATTGTAACCAAACATTACTCATTATTAACACTTCTAAATTTTTAGAATGTTTAATTTTTATAGTTTTTATTCAGCTTGTACAAATTTTGTTAATTTATGTTTAAAAAATTGCAGTGGTTGTATTCATTTCGTTAAAAAAAATATAAAAACCGTTTTATTACAAAAACAAAAAAAAATTATATTAAAAATCATTTATATAGTCAAAATAACTTTAAATTTAGATTATACTAACTTAATCAAAAAATTAGTCTATTTTTTTATTAATTATTAAACCAGAATAAGCAAGAACAATAAAAAAAATTTCCAAGTCTGTATATATATGATCAAAGTCTTTTTATATTTGAAATTAACAAGTTTCATTTTAATCTAAATCATTTTGAGAAATTCCAAGATAGACTTTAAATTATTTTTGTGTAAGGAAATAATGATTTTTAACTTTATTTTAAAAATTGGTTTGCTTGGTTATAATAACAATGATTTAGTCTATTTTGCTATGTGTTTATTCTTAAGATTATTTATTAAGATTATTGTTTTGAATATTTACAAACTTTTAGCTTTAGCATGTTTTAATGTAATTTGATCGAGTAATGGTTAAATTCACTTCTTTAAAAAGTAATAAAATTTATATGTTATTATTTATTTATTATACATAAATATTTTGAATGTTCCTATAAAATTAAAACTAAAAATTAAGGGTTTAAGTATTAAAACAAAGTATTTATAAAACTCAACGTAAAAGTGTTTTAAGCTTATTTAAAATCCACCTTCGATGAAAAGCTGCGGGGTTTCGGCCAATGGGCGACTTTTTTCTGCACAGTGCGGCCCGAGAGTATATTTTTACATAAATTTAGTTCGGCTCTTTGAACTTGGAAACCTTGTCATTAGCATAAATGAGCTAAATTGATAATACAGCAAAATATCAAAAACATTTAAATCATGATCCCTTACCCACTTGAGCCAAATATTTAAAAAACTAACCAAAAAAAAATTATTACTTAAAACTTAATATAAAAATAAGTAAATTATTAGCCAATCAGAAGCGACCTTAAAACTGCAACCGACGCGAAAAATTTCACGGGAATTAAAATAGCCGCTAGCTCCAGGCACAAAACAACGAGAAATAAGTAAAGAAAGAAACAAAAATAAAAAATAATATCAGCAAATTTATCTATTACTTCACTAATAAACCATTGTAAACAGTTTTTCTAACTGTTTCTACTTGTTTCATATAAGGTCCTAGGTTAGACTTTTACCGGTGAAAATATATTTTAAATTAGACAAAATAAATAATACAAAAATTAAAATTTCATAATGACTTGTAGAAAACTAGTATTTTACTTATGAGATACGTACAAGCAAGATACTTTACTAGAAAATGTTTGGTTAATAACTTTAGATATTAACGCCTTTGGCAATTCATAGATCTTAAGGCGGAAATAAAACGTCAACTAGATAGTTTAGTATCACTGGTAATATTTAATTTATATTCAAAAGTGTTTTATTTGTTTAAAAGTATGTACAATGTAAGTACTTTCATTGCTTAAATGTAGCTAATTACTTTAATTAAATATCAACGTCTTTGTTCTTTGCTATATGCTTACGCGAAAGTTACATATGATCTACTACTTGGTAGTTTAGAGATTTTTAATTAATTTATTTAAAATACTTATCGATTTAAAAAATAAACAAAATTTATAATATTGTTTTTTGACTGTAAACTGAATTTGTAGAAGTCTTTAATTCTAAGAACTAACTCGTAATTTTTTTTTCATATAGACATTGTTAATCATTATTTTTTGTATATATATTCTCTTATCTATTAATTTAGTGTATAAAAATTATAAATATATTATCAAAATATCGTGAATTGCACAATATTATAGAAAAAGTACCAATAATACTTTATGTGTTCAAACGATAAATAATTCTCAAAGGTTTTTATAAACTTCCTTTATCTTATTTTAAGAACTACTTGCATTAAAAAATATTTTGTCAACAAAAAAAAAAAAAAAGAAAAGAGAAGCTATAACGTGGCAATTAATAAAACATATAGAAAATTCATTTTTTTTACTTATGTAGACATAGTTTTTAGTAAAACTAAATAATATAATTATAAGATAAAAACTGTTTTAATTAAACTTTACTAATGTTTATTTAAACTGAACGATGAAAGAACAAACACTTAATTAAATATATCTAAATAAATTTCCTAGTTGTGATTTGAACGTAAACAGCTTATTTTCTACTTTCTCCTTCTAATTGGTACCATTTCAAACCCGTCTTTATCATATTCTTTGTGTTTTTTAATGTGCTGATTGCTTTTATCTCCCCTCGTTTTTCCAGACTTCAGTTCCTCGATGTTAATTTGAAATCTACCGATCAACCGTGCATTAGTCTGGATAAAGTTAATAACGTTAGTTTAAGAATAACAAATGTAAATCACGTAAGTATTCTAAGTGTATCAATCTAAGGCAGTGCTTCTCAATTAATCATGCATTAGTCTTTGCAAAAGTTTAAAATTTAATTTATATTGTCTGCTAAACTTACTTCAAAATAAATTTAAAGTAATCATAATATTTATACACCTTCTAAGAATAAAAAAAAACTTATTTTTAAAAACGAGTTGGTATAAATAAAAATGTTAATATAAAGTTAGTAAAAGCTTACCAAATCATCAAAAACTTGTTTAACGGAATCAGCATCTTCAAAAGTGACAAAACCGAAGTTAGGTTTTCCTCTGTAGCCAGTTTGTCTTGCATTCTGATCGACTATATTAACATCTTCCACGTTTCCGTAGTACTGGAAATGTTCCCCAATCTGATTTTCAGTGAGGAAATGTCTCAGATTTCCGATGTAAACTTTACGCTGGTCAGAAGAATTTCTTTGTTTGGCTTTATTGTGGTTTTTCGGTTTATCACTCGGCACACAGTATTGATTGGTGGTTGATGACTTTTCTTTAGCTTTAGTGGTCTAAGAATTTATATATAATAAGTTAATTTAAGAGAAGTAAACATACAAGTTATGTAGAAATAAAAATTCTGTATTAAAAGGTTTAAATAAATTTATGCTAATAAATAAAACTAACATAATGCTTAACGGCAGTTTCTTTCGATTTATTTATAGAAGGCCTGATTGTTGTTACTGGTTTTAGAGATGAAGTAGAGCCAACAGCATTCGCCCAAGAAGTCTTCGTTTGAGAATTGTTCGTTGGGTTGGTAACTTGTGAACAATTTCTTTGTTCAACTTGTTGTGAAATTTTAGTTTTCACTTTTGACGATCTTTTAGTCTGTTCATTGGCTTCAGTCTCTTTTTGAACTTTGTTTGAAAGGTTAGTTTTTCGTGGATGTTCTATTTTTGGCATGTTATCGTTATTGTTCTGTCTTACGGCTTCAATATTAATTTTATAGTTTTCAATCTTGCAAGCTTCCACCTAAGCAAAACATTTTTAAAGTGTTTTATTTAAAGCAAAAGATTAAGTTTAAGCTAATATACAAGATGTACGGAAAGAGTCCTACGTGCAAGTTTATCTATGACTACTATAAAAATTTTAAGCAAGAGTTTAATAAAGCTTTTTAACATTAATATATTTTTTTCTATATGAATGTTCTAAAATTAATGTATAATTTTACAATATAAGTTAAAATACAAAAATAATTAAATAAATAGTACATTACTAACCAAGTTCTCAAAAACATTTTCAACACTTTCCACACTTTCAAAGTAAACATATCCGTAGTTCGGTTTATTAAACTTGCGTTTTATAATAACTTGGCCAACATTTCCATACTTCTCTGTGTGAAAATAATACTCAGACTTAACTAACAGTCAAGTAATAATCTTTAAGCTACTAAAGAAGCTGTTAAAAATAGAAGATAGTTTTCAAAAATTAAAAACCCTTCTAATATATTTCAAATATAATTTTATGAGACTTAAAACCGTACTTATCAATGTTTTAAAGATTTGACCGACAATAAGTAAATATTTTCAAGCTGTTGTACAGTCAATTTGTAAATAATAATTTTTTCTAAAATATCTGTAAAAAATTTTAAACCACAACGCCGTACTAACCAAAATGCTCCTCAACCATTTGTTTTGTTAATGAATAATTGACATTGCCGATGAATACTTGTTGCTCGCGAGGATAAGGTACTTTGTGTTTCTTATGTTGAACAGATCTAGAATAGGCAAGTTGATCTTTCTTATCTTTCTCTGCATAAATATCATTCTTTTCTTTCTTAGATTGAACAGATGTGGAATTGGGGTCTACAAGTTGAACTTTTTTATATTTTTCATCTGAATTTTGGTCATCTTTTGTACCCAATTGCTTTTTTTCGACCTTTTCGACTGCATTTTTTTGACTATTTTCTTCTACAACTTCAGTAGAAGTAAATTGTTTCTCGGGAGAAGAAACTTCTTCAGTAAGTTTAGAAGCAGATGTAAGCTCATTTTTTTTATCGATCGAAGCTAGATGATTGTTTGTCTTCTTATCGGCAAAACAAGTATCTCCTTCTTTACTAACATGTTCTTCTATTACATCGACGCCTCCTTCTAAAGAATGGTTGTTACCACTTTTGTCATTGTAGTCACCTTCATCTTTCTGGCATTCGTCATTCTCATCACTTTTCAAGTCTTGTTTAATACCATCACTACTTTCAATGACAGCATCATCTTCTTTAATAGCAGTTTTACTTTCTTCACCGGTAGAGTGGCTTTCATTATCTGTATGACTTACTTCATCTCCGTCACTACTGCTTACATCATTATTTATATCTTTGTCACTATAGCTGTTAACATTTTTGTCATTATCATCGCTAAAACTATCTTTAATTTCTTCATCGCTACTACCTTTATCCTCATCACTATCTTCTTCACTTGAACTGTCATTATCACTACCACCATCATCATCATGATCTTTTTCACTTGAACCGTCATAAAAATTACCATCATCATCATTTTTTTCTTCAGTAGAATAGTCATTATCACTTCTACCATCATCATTATCTGTTGCACTAGAACTGTCATCATTACTATCACGATCATCATCATCATTTTCTTCTTCACTAGAATCGTCTGAATAACTACCATCATCCTCATTTTTATCATCATCCGTATCATCATCATCCGTATCATCATCAGTATCACTATGATAACCAGCAGCGTCATTACCCAATTCTATCGATTTTAATGATTCTGCTTTAAAGAAAAAATTTTTGGTTTGTTTATCAGCTATCTCTTCTACATGATTTTTTTCTTCTCCATCACTGCTTTCCTCACTGCTACTTTCGGTACCTTCATTATCATCGCCACCAATACCTTCATTGTCAGTGCTACTATTATCATCTACATCTGAACTACTGTCTTCATCATCATCATCTGTACTACTTTCTTCAACGTTTGGATCTTGATTAAGTGATGCCAACTCTCTTCTGAGATTAGCAATGAGTCTTGTATCTTCTCTTATACTTTTAGTTAGAGTTGCTTTTAATTTCGTGTCTTTTTCTACTATTTTAGTAAGGACAGAAATTTTTTCTTTAATCTCCATGATCCTATACTCTTTTGATTTACTTTTAACATACTCAGTCAAGATTTCGAGTTTTCTTATTATAATAAAATACTTGGAAGACCCTGATACAAAGTTTGTATGTTTAAACGCTGCAGCACGTTCAGAAATCTTGCCTAATTCTTTTGCAAAAAAATCCAAGTCTGAATCTAAGAAATCATCCTTTGGCGTTTTTTCACCTTTAGTCATATTGCTGCGAATCGATCTTGGAGATTTCATTTTTATAAGTTTTATCAATATATAAGTTTTTAAAATTAGCTCTGAAAATCAATTGAAACATTTTTCTACTTTAATTTTAACTCGGTACAAGTTTAGTTAAAAATAAAATAAAGTAAAACAATATTGATAAATAACCAACTCCTAATAGTTCTTTTTGTAGTTTATTTGTGAAATTTAATTTTGCGTAAATGTTTCATTTTAAACGTTTTTCTTACCAAACTGAAAGTTTCATACAGACTAGCATTTTTATATTGGGAATTAAAAAAAAAACTAGTACTTGCTTTATTTTTTATTAAATTTATTTAGTATTGAACTTTAATGTAGGGAAAAAATTAAGAAAAACCATCATTTTAATGTGGGAAGCATTTTCATAAAAACAGTTACTTTAATGTAGGGAGCATTTGATATAATTTATTATTTTCGTTTGGGGAGTATTTTGAGACAAACTATCATATTTATGTGGGTAACACTTTTATACATACTGCTATCATAATGTGGGAGCATTTTGATACAAAGTAGCTTATTTTTTAATTACATTTATTTAAAACTGCACTTTAATGTGGGGAAAATTTTCATACAAATTACCATTTTATTGTGGGGAGCATTTTCATACAAATTACCATTTTATTGTGGGGAGCATTTTCATACAAATTACCATTTTATTGTGGGGAGCATTTTCATACAAATTTCCATTTTATTGTTGGGAGCATTTTCATACAAATTACCATTTTATTGTGGGGAGCATTTTCATACAAATTACCATTTTATTGTGGGGAGCATTTTCATACAAATTACCATTTTATTGTGGGGAGCATTTTCATACAAATTACCATTTTATTGTGGAGTGCATTTTCATACAAATTATTATTTTATTGTGGGGAGCATTTTCATACAAATTACCATTTTATTGTGGAGTGTATTTTCATACAAATTATTATTTTATTGTGGGGAGCATTTTCATACAAATTACCATTTTATTGTGGGGAGCATTTTCATACAAATTACCATTTTATTGTGGGGAGCATTTTCATACAAATTACCATTTTATTGTGGGGAGCATTTTCATACAAATTTCCATTTTATTGTTGGGAGCATTTTCATACAAATTACCATTTTATTGTGGGGAGCATTTTCATACAAATTACCATTTTATTGTGGGGAGCATTTTCATACAAATTACCATTTTATTGTGGGGAGCATTTTCATACAAATTACCATTTTATTGTGGAGTGCATTTTCATACAAATTATTATTTTATTGTGGGGAGCATTTTCATACAAATTACCATTTTATTGTGGAGTGTATTTTCATACAAATTATTATTTTATTGTGGGGAGCATTTTCATACAAATTACCATTTTATTGTGGGGAGCATTTTCATACAAATTACCATTTTATTGTGGGGAGCATTTTCATACAAATTTCCATTTTATTGTTGGGAGCATTTTCATACAAATTACCATTTTATTGTGGGGAGCATTTTCATACAAATTACCATTTTATTGTGGGGAGCATTTTCATACAAATTACCATTTTATTGTGGGGAGCATTTTCATACAAATTACCATTTTATTGTGGAGTGCATTTTCATACAAATTATTATTTTATTGTGGGGAGCATTTTCATACAAATTACCATTTTATTGTGGAGTGTATTTTCATACAAATTATTATTTTATTGTGGGGAGCATTTTCATACAAATTACCATTTTATTGTGGGGAGCATTTTCATACAAATTACCATTTTATTGTGGGGAGCCTTTTCATACAAATTACCATTTTATTGTGGGGAGCATTTTCATACAAATTACCATTTTATTGTGGGGAGCATTTTCATACAAATTGTTATTTTAATGTGAGGAAAATTATCATACAACTTATTACTTCAATCTAGGAGTATTTTGAGACAAACTATTATTTTTATGTGGCTATCATTTTGTTACACACTTTTATCATAATGTGGGGATCTCCTATATGCAAGTATAGGAGTGAAACATTGTTTTGTTTGTAATAAACTGTTAAAATAAATATTGGATAATGTTGGGAGCATTTTTATACAAACTGTAACTTTTTTAATTTTTTATTATTTTATTCAAAATTGCACTTTTATGTGGGGAGCTTTAACAAAGTGGAACTTTAACGTGGAAATAAATTTGATGCAACAACTACATTTAAGGATCAACATTTTTCCAAATTTGACAATTTCGCTTCTTTATCGGCGATTTTGGCTTTCAGAGGGCAATAACTCGCAAGGGGTTAAAAATGGGCAACTAATCTAGGTGACGAATATGAAAATGAGTTTGGAAAACCCTAACCTAAACTAGTAGTCATACATGATGGTAATTTTTACCCAAAAAAGGCGGGTTTAGACCAGTTCCAGGAGTATATGCTAATCCTGAAAAAGGAGTTAAAGATATATTTTGCAAAAGATACTTTACAGATCCTAAAAATTTGATTTTGTTTTTTAATAACATTTTAAATGTTTATCTTACAAATTTTGTTCCATTGTAGCAGCTTAATGTAGGACTTTAGAAGCAGTTGCTGAAATTTTAGATCATAAAATTTATAATTTTATTATTTATATTACACTTTAAACATTATACCCTTTCTTAGTTAACATTAGATTTAATCTAATTTCAAAACATTTTGCTGATATGTATTTATAAATTTTATTTTAACACCGTTTCTTAAATACATACTGCAACTTAATTTTAAAAGGTTGAAAGTCAAATTTTAATTTTGATGTAAACAAATAAATTTGGAGAAATTAATTTGATTTAAAAACCACTTAAAAATATTTTAAAAATATAACATTTTAAAAATAGGTTAAGTTAAAACATCTCCACACATTTTAAAGCATTATTTTTCTCTTAGGATAGCAAATCCTTTTTTCAAAATTTTTTTCTAGGTTTTCCAAATTTCTTCCAGGTCAAACTGTATTAAATAGTATAAAAACGTTGAAAAGATACTGTAAAGCTACTTCAAATGTGTTTTTAAACAAAAAAATATTTAATAATGACAAAAAACTTTTATTTAAACGATTGTTTTTTGAGTCTAATCAAATTTTTACTACTGAACTTGTGAAAATTGTTAAAATTCCAGGTTTTTCTAGGTTTTATTAGTGATTTTTGTTCTAAATTACAGGTTGTTTCAGGTTTTTTTCAAAATTTGCCAAATTCCAGGTTGTTTTTCAAATTCCCAAATTCCAGGTTTTTCAAGGTTTTTTAGCCTAAATTGTCAAATTCCAGGTTTTTCCAGAATTCCAGGTAAAGTGGCAACCATGTTCCGCTTACTTAGTTGTAGTTTTTTTAAGTTTTGATGAACATATCTTATTAAAAACTAAACAGCAAATCTGAACCTGACTATAAAAATAAATCCATTAAATTGTTACAAAACTAACAATATTTTGAAATATAAGGAGTTGTATATAAATAAATTAGACCTTTTATAAAACAAACAAAATAATATCTGCTTCCTTTAGTTAAAGTCCATGTTCTTTTATAACTACTTACTTCATAAGTTAAAATTTCCCAAGATTTTTAGCTTAGTGAGTCTTAAAATTTAAATTACTCATGAATGTCTAATTAAAAAAAAAATGCCTGAAATCACCAAACTAGCTTGAGTCAACCCAAATTAATAATCAAATTTATAAAAAAAAATTTTAATCAAAACCAAAAAAATACTATTAACTAAGAAGATGTTATTAATTTCTTAAAAGGATCCTTTAAAAAAAAAGTTTAGTAAACCCTGATCTAAACTAAGCTGAGTTAAGCATTAAACTACAAACGTGCCTGAGTTTTAATAAGTAAAAATTAAGTAAGCTCAAAAATACACATTAATCTGAGACTTATTTTGAAAAATACCTTTAATCTTAATTTTAACAATATTGTTAAAAAAAAACTTTTGATTGTCCTGAACTATTAAAAAAACTCAAAAAAAATCCTACTTGACCTAAGATTCAATAAATAATTTAAACTGTTATAGTATGAGTATTTGAAAAATTTGTTTATAGGTTTATAATTCACATTTTATGCATTACTTTAATGGCCTACCAGGGTTTCCCAAAGTTAGCAATGTCACCTCCTAGTTTTTAAAGGGCGGGGAAAGGGAGAAGGAATGATTTTAAAATTTTAGGCGCCAAAGTGGGCGAAAAAAAAATGTCTCAGGTTTTCATTAATAATTTTGAAATTTACTTTAGATATTCTTGAAATGCAGATGAAGATCAAAAAAAAAAAGAAGGTCTTATGTGTTTTAAATGTAGTTTTTTGAGCAGTCTTGTTTGAGAGCGCAATAGCTTTTTTATCTTCTTCAAAGGGGTTGATTTGAAAAAGGTTTGGGAAACCCTGGCCTACACCAATTTTTATCATACATATGAATGCTTACCAGTCATTAATTAGCATAACATAATTCCTAAAATAATACCCTTTTTTTATGAAATAAATTATCACTGAATAACGCTATGTCTAAAAGTTAAAATTAGTTCTAAATTTTATCAGTTTGTTGGGCAGGATAACGAAAATTAAACTTAGAATTATTATTTTTTCAATCAACAGCTTTTGGTATTTAAATTATGCAACCTAACATACAATAGTTTTATTATATACAGGGTGTAAATTTCTTCCAGGTTTTCAACAACAAGTTTTTTAGTTTATTTAAAAAAAGGTAAACTTAAAGTTAACTAATGTCTTAAATAGTATAATAGAATTGAAGCAACACTGAAAAGCTACTTCAAATATTATTTTTTTAGAGATAAAACTTTTAATGATTAAATGTTGTTTGTCTTAAAAATTTATTTTTCTTTTCTAATGAAAGTTTTTATTAACTTCTCAAATTCCAGGTACTTTTTGCCTTAATCACCAAAATATAGATTTTTCCAGGATTCCAGGTTTGTTGGCAACCCAGCACACATTTAACTTTAGAAATAATAAAGAATTAAAAATCAACAGAACCAATATGGTAAATTTTAGCTATTCAGTGAGTTTTCTTTAATTTTCGTTGCCACTCATGATTGATAAAAAACAGATTTAAGGAACAAAAACTACCCTACATTATAAAAAACTAGCCACCTGAGTAAATTTTAAAATATGTATATTATTGTACACAAAATTAAAAATTAAAAAAAATAGAGAAATAAAGATATAATTGCTTAAAATCTAAAACATTTTAATTTGAATAATAATCTGAACTTATTAAAAATTAACCAAAACTTATATTAATTACTCTTTAAAAATAAACAAGCCTGAGTTTTAAGAAAAATTCAAACTAGCCTGAGTATTCATACTTTGTGGTAACTGTAATTAATGACAGGGTTTAAATTATTAATTAAAAAATCTTACAAACAGTAGGTATTAATGAATATTAGTTAAGCTTTTTAACACAATTTTTTTCATGGTAGAAAATTTATAATTGCTTATTCAATTGCCTTACAAAATTTTAACAAATTCAAAAATAATATAATACAATATTCATTTTCATAATTTATTAGAAAATATAAAAAATTTCTAAACTGTTGGGTCAGAGTGGTTGTAGAATGTAGACTTTTATATTTTGTCAACAAAATGATTTAAAACTTTTTTAAAGATTATGTATAGGCAAAACTTTAACTTTCAACTGACTACTTGAAAAACCTTTAGGTTAAACAGATTAAGGTTAGTTTATAAAATTTGCTTAAGTTAAGCATAACATAAATACACATTCATCCACCAGTAAGCTAAAATTTTGTACAAAATCAAAGTCTAAAATTCTTATGTTTTACTTTTTTTACAACTTTGTCAAAATCTATTTTTGTCACACCAGAATTCTTGATAGCATTTTAAAAATATGTTTAATGACTTTTCTTGGTTAGTAGATATATTTTTTTAAAAATAATGATTCAAATAAAAATTCTTATTAGTCAGCCTAAATTTTTTTAACTTTGTAGTTAGTTCATGCAGTAAGTTCAAAAATTTAAAAAAGTTATTATCACGCTAGAAGGCTTAAAGTGTCATCAATAAAAAAAAACTTTATATATAAAGAATAGACAACTATACAACAACAACTAATTATCAAAAGGAGCCATAGTTGCCGGATTGACTACAAACCACTTACAGATAATTGGTATTTCAACTTAAAACAAACAAGTATTTATTCACTATTCAGATTTGTTACTTTTAATTCAGGCAACCTTGCTAGAAAAAGGTACAGAAACCATCTTTATTAGCTTTAATGTTTACAAAAAACTTTGAACATGATCGGGTTTTTTTAAGTAAAAAGAAAAAAATTATAAAATGTTCTTATAGTTTCAATTCAAATTATTTTGTAGTTGTGTTTATATTTAAAAAAAAAAAAATTCAGTTAAGTTTTGAAGTCACTAGAAATGTTTCTAAAGAAGAATTTAAAACTTTAGTTTAGTAAACCTTTAAAGTAAAAATTGTCATTAAAACAAGCCAAACAATAATTTAAGCTAATCTGAGTAATGTAGAAAATAAAAAAGAACTTGTTTCAAGATATGCTTTACTACAATTTTAAAGTAATAGTGATATCTAATGTAGGCTTATTATACTCATATCCCACATAAAAATTGTAAATTGTCAATGCTTTCTTAAATTATTCTACTTGAAAACTGAAAATTATCATTGCTTATCTAATTAAAAAAAAACTAAAAATCTAAATCCACCTGGTAATAATAAAAATATTTTATGATTTTTATCCCTTATTCTAGTTATTTTATTGTACAAAAGATGAGTTAAGTTCTTAAAAACATATTGACAATAAAGTCAATATTTTAATATTTAAAAAATAACTGAGAACTAAAAGGAAATAGTTAGTTATTCTAAAAAATCTGTTAAAAACTTGAACTTTACTTAGTAAAGAAATTATCTTAAGTAAATTTTACACCCTGAGCTGTTACCTCTAGAACTGTTACCTTGAACTGATCTAGTTGAGTATGTTCTGTTAAAATGCATTTTTCACATCTTCCTGTCAAAATACTATATAAAATTATAAATAGACAACAACACTGAGTAGTAATTAGAATATTGAAAATTTTATTTTAATATTTTTAAAACCTACTATGTTTTAAATAAAAAAGCCAATTTGTAACAGCATAAGTTTTGTTATCTATTTTGTAATGCAATAAACGAGCATAAAGTTAATTTTATAGGCAAATTTATAAATTTTTCAAAAAACATAAAACTTTAATGTCAATTATTTTCCTTATCTTAAAAGCTATCTAAAAATTTTTTTTTTAATCTTAGAGAACGCACCTTTGTCTTTAATTTAAGAAAAAAAATTGGTTTGGGGTTTGAATTATTTCATGGGGTCCCTCCAAAAATAAAGGTTTTTTTTCTTTTTTTCATTCATATTGCCTTATAACCAAAAATAAATTAAAAAGATTTTTTATTTATTTTTGATTTCCTTTAGTTTGCATGTTATTTAAATTCTTCAATAGTTATTTTATAAATAATGTTAATATCTTTTACGATTTGGCCCCAAAACAAAATGATGTAAATTACACTATCATTTGCCTTTGCCATTTCCTAGATAAAAAATTGATAAAAGGAAAAAAACAATTAATAAGAATGTGAATTACAACAAATTTTATTAAATTATTATAGTTTATAATATACATCATTTTGTTTTGGGGCCAAATCGTAAAAGATATTAACATTATTTATAAAATAACTATTTAAGAGTTTAAATAACATGCAAACTAAGGGAAATCAAAAAAAAAATTAAAAAAAATATTCATTTTTGGTTATAAGGCAATAGAATGAAAAAAAGAAAAAAAAACTTTTATTTTTGGAGGGAGCCCATGAAATAATTCAAACCCCAAACCAAATTTTTTTTTAAATTCAAGACAAAGGTGCGTTCTCTGAGATAAAAAAAATTTTTTAGATAGCTTTTAAGATAAGGAAAATAATTGACATTAAAGTTTTATGTTTTTTGAAAAATTTATAAATTTGCCTATAAAATTAATTTTATGCTCGTATGCAATAATAAATAAATACTTTATAGATCTAAAAATTTATTAGATTGTAAAATAACTTTTTAATGTTTTCTTAAAAATTTTCTTCTAATGTAGCACCTGAATGTGGGCAGCACCTTCAAAATAGTAGCAAAATGTTTCAAATCACAAGAATTAGTTATCAAAGTTTATTAATTTAAACCCTGATGTAAACTTAAAAGCCTCTTTAGGTTTGCAATAGATTTAATTTCAATATAATTTGCTGCAGTAAGATTGTAAATTTTGATGATAAATTATTTTGAAATAGATATTGGCTTTTAAAAGCTTAAAAGTCTTTTAATGTTCAAGTAGACAAGCTTATTTAAAGAACTAATTTTGATTTTCAAAAAACATAGAAACATTTGAAAAATATAGCATTTTAAAACCAGGTTAAGTTAAAACTAATACGCACATACTTTAAAGCATGATTTTTTATACTTGATTTTAATTTTTAAAGGATTGACTAATACAGGGTTACCACTCGTTTTTTTATTTTTTTCCAGGTTTTTGAAAGAACACATTTTTAGATCTACTTTTAGTTTTGAGTTAATTTCTATATATAAAACTGTGTTAAATAGAATAAAAGATTGAAAAGACGCTGTAAAATTACTTTAAATGTGTTTTAAAAAAAATCTGATGGTGACAAAAAATTTTGTTTATTCGAAATATTTTTTGTGTTAAATCAGAATTTTACTACTGAGAATATAAAAAGTTTTAAAAATTCCAGGATTTCGTACAAAATTCCAGGTTTTTCTTGGCATTTTTGCCTAAACTTTTGAGTTCCAGTTGTTCCAGCTAAAGTGGCAACCCTACTAATATCAGGATTGCCAGTGACTTTTGACAAGTTTTCTACAGGTCTTCAAAATTTCTTCCAGTTTTTTGAAAAAACTTATTTTTGGGTCTATTTTTAATTTAAACTAAAGTTTTTTTGTAAAAAACTGTGAAAAATTGTATTAAGAACTTTAAAAAAACACTGTTGAGCTACTTTAAAAGTGTTTATTAATAAAAAAAGTTGTGTTGTTTACAAAGTTGTTCTATCTATTTGGCAGATTATTTGGGTCAAACCAAAATGTTGATACTTAACATGTAAAGATTTTTTAAAACCTAAGGATTTTCAAGAGTTTTCAAAATTTATCAAAATTCAGGTTTTTCTAGGTTATTTTACCTAATACATCAAATTACAGGTTTATCAGGTAAGGTGGCAACACTTTTATATAGCTTATTTAAAACTGACCAGCAAATTTGAACCTCCTTAGCAAGGAAGATTCTACATACTTTTATAAAACTAATTAAAATTTAAAAAAATAAAATGTTGCATATATTTTAATAAATAAACAGTCTATAGAATATAAAAAACAAATTCAGCTGTTTAATTTTCAGTTCAAGTCAGTGGTATTTCTGTCTACCAAGTTCTATAGTCAAAATTTCAATATATTTTAATTTGAGTAACTTATTAAACTTTAATTACTCCAAGAATGCCAAATTAAAAAAATGCCAGAATAACAAGAAACTAGCCTGGGTCAACCTAAGTTAATAATTAAAGTTGAAAAGAATTTTTAAAGCCATAACCTATAAAAATGTTAACTAGGCTTTAATATTTTTGAAATTTATAATGATAATAAGAAAATGATATACAATACAATAACAAACATAGGTAGTTATAAAAACTGGTTTGATACATTGATAACAATTTAGACTAGGATTTCCTAAATTAAGCCAAGTGGTTCCTTTGGTGGCCATTATAGAATTTTAGGGGATCATGAGCAGCAAAGGGGCCAATGAGGACATATTTTAATACTTACACTAAATTATTTGAGTTGATGGTAAAGTGCAAAAAAAATATTGGGAAATCTTGTTGGAAAGGGCCAGAACTTTTTTAATATTTTAAAAAGGGCCTTTTATAAATCAATTTAGGAAACCCTGATCTAAACTAAGCTGAGTCATGCAATAAACTACATAAAAGCATGAGTTTTAATGAATTCCAATTACTTAAATTAGGTCAAAAGTTTTTGAGGTGAATAAAAAAGTTCCAAAAGATTCCTTTAATTTTTAACTTAACTAATTTTGTAGTTATATGTGAATATTTTTTAATCTTCCTAGACAGAGGTAATGCAACTAGTTATATTTCTCATGAAAAAAATAATTTTTAGCATAACTTTAAAGAAAATAAATTGTCATAAGTAGCCTGACTTAAAAACAATGATCCAATTCAAATTAGACTGAATAGTATAAATAATAGAAAAAAAACCTGTCTTAAGATGAGTTGTACTAAAAATTTAAAAATAGGCTTATAATTGTAATCTATTGTAATCTCTGAAGTAGCTTTATCAAAATTATATTTCACATAAAAGTTGCAAATTTTCATTGTTCTTATTGATTGTTTTACTACAAATGTGAACATTATTATTATTTTCATAGTTTAAAAAAAATTATTCAGTAATTAATCCACCTTGTACTAAAAAAATGTTATAATATTATCATCTCTTTTTCTACTTATATTATTATACAAAAGTTAAAAAAAAACATATTGACAAGAATATGAAACTTTTAACATTTTAAAATTATTTAAGTACATAGACTAAAATTTGTTAATTTTGGTAAACTTACACAATATACAGTCTAAAAAACAAATAGTTAGTTTTTCTGAAGAACTTGCTGAAAAACTTGAAATTTATTTGATTATAGAAAATGTTTTAAGTAAACTTTACCTCTTGAGATGTTACTTCTAGCACTGTTACTTTAAACTAATTTAATTAAGTATGTTCTGTTAAATGCATTTTTCAACATATTCCTGTCAAAAATAAAAAAATTTAATAAAAAATCACAAAATAAACAAAATAAAAATAACACTTAGTAGTAATTGGAATATTAAAAGTTTTATTTTTATATTTTATATAAACTACCATGTTCTAAATAAAAAAAGCCATTTTGATACAGCATGAGTTGAGTCCGATTTTTACTTACAGGTGTTTCCCCTAATACTTTTCAAGTCAGCAACTTAAATAAAAAACAGTATTTTTCTTTCTTAATCCTTTACTTTAACCCACTTTACCCAATTTTTGTTTATTTTTTTGTTTATACCCTAAACCCTAATCCACCTTACCCAAACATATTAAAAACTAACAATAAAATGGAGCTTTATTTTATTTTTATGCTGACTCAGCAAATGTTGGGAAACACCTAGAATTTCAATAAGACTCGCGCAAGTTTTGTTATCTATTTAGTAATGCCAAAAATTAATAAGACATATTTAATCAATTTTAAATAATAAATAAGACATAATTAGAATTAAGTTAATTTTCATACATTAAAAAATATAAGAAAATAATGCACTAAAAAAACATGCTATTATATATTAGTCCTGGATATGACTTTAAACTGTATCCTGGTGTGTAACTCATTAACTAAAAGGTTCTTTCGTACACCAGGTCGTAGGACCAAATATTTGAACGCTTTATTTTTCATTCAATAAACAATATTGTATTTTCTCAGATACTTAAAACATTGAACAAAAACTTGAGAACTTAATGGTAATCTGCAGTTTTCAAAAATAAGAGAGAATAAATTTGAATAGTAACTACTAGTTTTCCTATACTTTTTAAAGTATATCAACTATTTTTTTAGTTTAATTGTAACTCGGTATAAAATTATAACTTTAATACTTTTTACTCGTACAAAATATCTAATTAGCCTTTTTTTATAAATATATTTGCTACTTTTATAAATTTTGAAACATTAAATTGTTGTCTATATTAATTCAATAGATAAAAATAATAAATATGCATCATTAATCTTATTGTAAAAGTTTAAAATTCTTCGACTATATTTTACTGAAAAAATAACTAGTATACTACTTTTACTTTAAATGCAAAAAATAAAACTCTTATAAAACAATAATCACGTATCAAACTTGTATATGCTTTTAGTTAGTAAATAACTTATTTTTGGTACTAAGACTTTAATGGTAAACACTAACCAAATAAAACTTTTCATAACATAAGGTAATATAAGTTTTGAAAAGTATAAAACCTGGTTTTAAACAGCCTTACTTTAATATATTGTACTTACCTGTTCAATTACAGGACTTTTCTTTATAAAAATTATTTTCTACAAAAAAAAAAATCCTAATTATTAAATTGGCAGCCGTTTGAAAATCAATCGTCCCGACTTTTTTGTAGAACTTTACTAGTTGCCTTTGATAGCCAAATTCACCTCTATATTATTATTTTTATTATAAGGAGCTATAGTGCCTAATTTAGGAAATTTTTTATTAAATTCTCGCCTAAATGTACAATAACTTTGTATTTTACATAAAATTTTCTGTCGGAATATTTTAGTATAGTACTTAGTTCTTAAGTTAATTTTTACAAATATTTTGTAAGTGTTCAGATTACTTTAGTTATTTTAAAATTTTAGATATTATTCATTATTTGCTTAACATGAATGATCATAATCCGGTTACTTTAAACATTGAAAAATCATATTATTTTTTAATCAATTTTTTACCAACGTATTTGAGAGTATATTGTAATATAAAGATTTTTGTCATCAAAAGAAAAAAAAGATGGAAAAAAGTTAAAGTTTATATTATTGTATTTTTTTGCTTTCATCTCGACTATTTAAAGTTTGTACACACTGTTAACATATTAAAAATTTTTAAAGAAATACTTTGTTAAAAAAATCTATTAAGTGTATTAAACTGTAAAGTGTACCTACTATAAAGTATGGATAATTTAGCAATTTAGATAAATAGTTAATGACTAAAGTTATAAATAATGAGTTTTAATGTAAATTTAAGCCAGGTTCGTATAAAATCTAAAAAAAAAATGATTGAATAAATATTTTTTGTTTTAAATTAAAACATCATGCTCGAGTTACTATGTGATTATTTACTCTTAAATTTTTGGCGTATATGCGTGTTTATTATGCAAGAAATTCTTAATGTCTGCTGACACAAAAACTAGTCTGTAACAAAATAGGCTAATTTATTACTGCAAATTCACATTTTATCTAAATTTAAATAAACCAAAACAAAATTTTCTCAAATTTCTTTTAAAAATTTCAAACTGCTTACTGTCTGTTGTTCATTTTTGTCTCAGGCATGATTGAAAGAAAAATTTGAGTAAAGTTATAAAATCAAAAAGTTGACTAGAAGGTTTTATCAACTGAAAAAAACTTATTTTCATAAAAGTTGTCTAAAAAGAACAGTTCAATAGTGACGTAATATTAAAGCTAACAATCAGGTTGAAGTAGTTCTGTTATGTATTTTTCAGTGGTTTTATTATGAACATAAGAAAACATGGAAGACAATATATATAAAACGTGTATTTCTGCAATTGAGAATTAGTATTTATACACTTAAAGTAATAATATTTAGGCTCTTATCTATTTTATACAATACTTAAAATCTTATCCCTAATCCATAAAATACTTTGACTCAACATAAAACAAAGCGTGTGTTTTACAACTTTAGTTTAAAAAAACATACAATAAACAATTATCAAACAGTTTGAAACACTTATTATTGAATATTAAATTCTCAATGTCTTTCCTGCCTGAACTGATTGTAAAAGCATGCTATATATTGCTGTCAAGAATGTTGCATTTAGAAAATTTTTATTTATAGACGAATTGATTTTGTCTTCAAAGGGAGTCTTTTGGGTCCTGCATTAGCTAGCATTTTTATCGGGTACCTTCAATCTATTTATTTAAGTATATAGATTAATCGTTAATTTATATTAGTTATGTAGATGATATTTCCAGCTCAAACGAAAAAGGCTACAACGTAGAACATTTATTTAATACAATTCCTAACCTATACTTTATACTATATAATACACTTAAATTTACTCGTGAAAATGAAGTTGACGAGTGTTTACGTTTTCTAGAGGTGTCATTACAACGAACATCAATTTCTTTTATTACATCCATACATTGGATGCCAGCATTGGTTGGCCAACACATCCCATTGAAGTGCTTCTATCCTACTTTTCAAAAAGTAAATCTTTTCTCGTGCTTAGTTTTTTTAGCGTATAAAACCTGCTCAAAATTCAAACTAAATAAAGAAAATGAAAATGGTAGTAGTATGTTTAGATCATTAGGTCACCCAGCGGATATAATTAATAAAACGATTAAAAGGACCATCGTAAAAATCACTAGTCCTAAAAACAAGACAGAAATAAAGTTTCCCATTTCACTTCAGACTTTTCTATTTATGTAATGAAGACAAAATCCTAGAAAATAAAGTAAAACACACAATCAATAGTACTTTTTCAGCAGTTACTTCAAATTACTAATTTATTTTGCTCTGTTGTTTTTGAAGGAAAGATATTTGATTATTCTGAAATTTATAGCATTTAGTAAAATCTCTATAGCATTATACATTAAAAGGGTACTTAAACTTTAGGCTTTTTTGAATTAAAAATTTACTTTTTTCAGTGATGATACGCCTATGTGTGTACAAGCTAAGTCAATTGAACGGTTTAAACATTATAAAAAACACAGAATAACTGTGTTTAAAATACTGTACACAATTTAAATTCACCTCTAATTTTCTATTAGATTTTAAATTTATAAGTGGTTAATACAAACCTAAATAAAAAAGAATTTGAGAAAATTCTTTAAAAAATCAGAAAAAAACTAAATTAATTACTAATTAACAAGTTATTATAAAATAATTCAATTTTTTCAAAATTTAAAATAATAAAATTAAAAGTAAATGTAAATCAAAACTAAAAAACAAACAACAATGCAGTTTACACCTATAGCCGCTGAAAGCTATTATTTACTTTCTTTAAACTTTAAATATACATTATATAGTATAGTTTCTAACAAATGTGCTGTTAAAGATATGACACTATATTAATATGAAATTTTCTAAAATAAAATTAGTATTGATGTATGTTCTAAATTAACCTTTTATTATCATACAAAATGTTCTTTTTAGTCTTTATTTGAGTTATTATAACAAATTTTTTCTTATACACAAAACAGAAAAATTGTTTTATAGTCATTATACTTGTAATTAAAAAAATGTTTTTGTTCAATTTTAATGCTTATAAATGGATTATCAGTTATATTTTAAAATTTAATTAATTTTAAAATAAAATATATCTAAAGTTAGTTAAAAATTCAATTTTAAACTTAAATTTGTTTGTAAAAACTAACATTTGACGTCATTTAGCTCACTCACGCAAACTTTAAAAACACTTTAGTTAATTTATACAATTTTAAGTAATAATGAGGGATAACCTTCTTGTACTAGTTTTTAAGTCACTTAACAAGCGACTAAAAAAAATAATTATCTTTGTTACACTAACCTCTAGTTTTGTTAAATGCAATGGCTAATTTTAGTAAATTAGGGAGAGTCATTGGCGTACTCAGTTTAAAAATAGTTTACTATGTCAAACTTAGTTTTATATTTTCCAATCTACAGCATGTTTTAAACCTTGTATTACTTTACTTAATAAATAGAAAAACTCCTTACTAAATTGAGATTAAACTTTTAAAAGTTAAAGGTACCATATCTATAATACTCATTTATCTAAATATTCTTTATAAGATAGTTAAAAGTATAATTCAGTGGACGCAATTCTATTTAACAGATTTCGTAATATGCTGTCAGAAAAAAGTCAAAATATTAAAAAAAATGTAATTTCTTAAAATTGTAAAACTAAGAATATACAGAACATTATACTTTTATCAAATTTAAACTTCATGAGCTAACTAAATGACATATATCGAATGTGTTTTCTTGAACTTTAATTTTTAAATCTTTATGTATATTTAACAGTTAGTTTCTATAATTTTAAAATTTTCAAATGATTAAGCAGTATTCTAGAATTAGATTTAATCTTTGTTTAAATATAATTGATTAGAACAATGGAGGCTGGATAAATTTAAGTATTTTACATAATTCTTCAATTTAAACATAGATGTTAACTATATTGTGACTAAATAATTTGAAAAGAAATAAATTATATTTTGATAGAGCCATACTTTTCAATAAAAATTTTCGAAATCTATTTAAACAACGACAAAATCATCAAAGTTTTTAAAAACCTTAAACAAAATGCAGTAAAATGTAAAGTTTTTTTATATGTTATAAAGACATTAACACAAAGCATCTTATGATAAAATCATCAGAACCCCAAAAAAACTTTATCCTATTTTATTAAGCATGCTATAACATCATTTTTTTTCCTTTATTAATTTATTTTGTTTTATTTTTTGTGCATACTAAGTTATATATATATATGATACAGGATATATTATTATATATTTTTTGTCTAACATCTTGCGAAGCAATCAAGCAATTTCACGCAAACTTTGAACCGAAACTTTAGTTTATTAATAAACTTTCTTTCGGTGTTTATTAATTTTTCAACTTATTTATACTATCACTGTTACCCCTGACCCTCACCTTCGGTAAAATATATATAAAAAAAAACTCAAACTTGTTTTTATATTTTTGAAGAATAATAATATGAAAATTTTATATGCAAATATTATATAGTATTGTTAATTTAAGTTAACATTTATAGTTGTTTAAAAATTTAAATGAATTAAAACTACAGTAAGTTTTGAATATAATATGTAAAACTACTTTAATTAAACAAAAACTAATATATAGCGTAGAAGGGAAAACTGTTGAGTTTTTAATACGAAATATAAATAATAGTCATGCCGAGTTACTAAGTACAAAACTTTATGTACTTTGTAACAAAAACTATAAAAGTGTTTTTCAATTTACTTCAGGTATGTATGATGACAAACAAAATTGCGCTTTATAAAGTAACGCCAATTTACTTAAACGTACAAGTTTTAAACTTTACAAAACTTAAATTACTAACTGTAAATGCAACTTATAATAACCTTTTCTAACTTCCTAGTTTATAAGTCATAGAAATGACTGAGTTATGTTTAAAATTACTATACTAAATAATAGAGATTATTTAGTAGTTGATAAACAAGTATTTTATGCATGCTTAAGTTGTTTGCATACATATGGAAATAATATCACTTACGTTTAACTTGATTTAAAAGTGTGTTTTTTAAATACGTTGTTCCGTATTTAATAATATAATAAAGTCAGGTATGAACAAAATATGCAACTAAAATTTTATTTACCTATAACAGCAAATAATACAACTTGCTTTCTGAACCGCCATTCTTGCGTCATTTAGTTTTTTCTAGCAAGTGTTTGAATAAAAGTTATGAACATATGGAAGTTAAATAAAATTTGTTTGACATACTTAACAAAAGTATTATCTTGTTGGAATACATATTACTATTAGATTGTAAGTCACTTAAGTAGTGACTAGAAAAATTAACGTTTATAAAATACTGAACATAGTTTATTTATTTAATTAAATTTACTTCATGATTAACCTTTATTGAGCATGATAATTAATAGGATCATCATACTTTAAATTTAGGTAGATAAACAGGCAAAATATCGAACAAATAGTAAAACACACAAGTTATATGAGAAACAATCACAAAGTGTGATCCGACCCAGTCGTGGTATAATAGGCTGACCTAGGGTCATTATAACTGAAAGGTCTACTCTTGTTACGAGGTGTTAGGACATGTTAGGTGAACGAATTAAGGAAAGTTTAACGTATAACAAACAAAAATCGTTTTTTTTTTATGAGTTCAATTTTTTTTTTGTAATGACTTATTACTACGTTATATCTACGTTAAAACGACCTGTCTAAATCAAAAAATGTTCGTCTATATAATATGGATTGTTGTTGATAGTTGCTTTAATTACTTGTACATAAGCAACATAACATTTTATTAAATATTCCTTACCGAAATTTTATGTTGATTAAGGTTATATTAAAAATTTGAATTATTAAGCTCTTAATGACGTAAAAGGTCAAAAGCTACAAGTACTAACTTTTTTTATTGCTTTAATAATAATTAACGAGACTATGGTTTACATTTAACACAAAGAAAGAAATTTTTAAGTTACTCAAATGTAGCTACTACTATTAGTTAAAAAATAATTTTTATTTAGCATTTAAAACTCAGATAGAAATAGTAAAATTTGTTACTTCAAGCTTCTAATACATAAATAAAGTAGTACTTAATGGTACCGCAACAAAATATTAAAATGACTAAAAATATGCAAATCCAAATAAAAAACATTGTTCTTATATATATTCGACTGCTACTATAAAAATTCGTTCAACATTTATGTGTTTGGTTACAATTCTTAAGGTTTTTACTTATACGTATCAGATCTTTCGTGATATTTTCTTAAACAGATTAAAATTACAACTATATTTAAGTCGTAAAATTATTAATGTGAACACTTTGTTTGCCGGAACTTTATATTTTTATGCAAATAGTAATTATAAATAAAATATTTAAAGGAGAAAAATATAAACATATTAATATAAATGATTACCTTAATGATGCGTAAAAAGTGAAATTTAATTTAGTTATTAAACAAAACAATACAATACGTTCATTTTATATACCGTCATTTAGCTTTTTATTTGTAAACGTTTAAACATACAATACTTATTTTTGACTACCTTGTTGAATTACATTAGGCTGTAATTCGGATAAGAACTGGCTAATATAAAAGTATAGTTTCACAAATACTTAACAATATTAAATTATGTTGTGTAACTTTATGTTGTTCTACATACCATCTGGCATATCGATATATAAAATAACTTAGCAAAAATTTAGAAATTATTAGTGTGTAATATATGAATCTAAAAGAAATTTTGGCGATATTTAGTTAAAAAATAAACAAAAGCATCGCATTTTTGTTGGGGTTTCTATCGAGAAAAAGTCTGTCTAACCTAACCAAAGATTCCTGTGAATTTCATATTAAATAAAACTATTAATAATAGAGCTAGTAATTTTTATTTATGTGAGGTCTTTTATCTTTACAGACGAACTTAAAATTTAAATTGTTTCTCTAAACAACTGCAATAGTGGTTAATATATTAAACTCAGTAAATAATAAAGCAGTTAGTTTCTGAGTTAATGGAATAATAAATAGGTATAAAGTAGAATTTTAATAGATCATTAAGTTTTTAGAAGATAAAAATTAAAATAAGATTCAAACTTAACACCTAATCAATAATTGTTTCTTCATACAAACAAACATAAAATATGAAACAGTAAAATATTTTGTATTGCAGTTCTTGTAAGCCACTAAAAGTAGCTAAAAGTATCATGTTTTCAAAACCAACTGCATTATTTATAGTTTAAGTTACTTTTAATAATAGAAAAAGAATTAGGTTAAAAAAGCTTAACTTAGACATTAAATGCAAAAATAGTAGGAAAATTTTAGAAACAAATATCTTTGAAAAATTAAATTTGATGTGTAAGATAAAATTTTGAACTTATTTATAAGTTAAATGCCAAGTATATAGTTTTCAGGCTAAGAAAGAGAATATAAAAAACGATTTATGTCAGGAGACTTACAATTACATTCTAATAAACATTTAAATTCAAGATCTTACGTCATTTAAATAGAAAAAGAAACACAAAGACTAAAAACTTAGAACTTATTAATAGTTTCGGATATAGCATTTTTCTAAAAACTTCTAGTCAAAATATGAATTTACTATTGCATATATAATTATAACAAAATGCAAATCTTAGTAGGTAAACCAGTGCTTTAAGTTTATTAAAATATTACAAATATAAACTAAAGTCATTGTTTTATCAACATTGTAAAAAGTTTGCCTCACATTATAAAACTTTTAGCTACTTAAAACATGTTAGACACTACTTCAACGACTTTACAAAATTTACAACTAATGTCGTGTCATTAATAAAAAAATACTAATAAAAAGTTATAGCTCATGTTGAGATTTGTGCGAATAAGCCTAATAACGTCAACTGTAGTTTTATGGTTTTTTTTCTTAAATAACGAACAGCATTTAAAAGTAAATAAGTTATTGTTGAAAATTGTAAGAGTAATCGTTTAAGCACTGTTTCCTAATAAAACAAAAAATATATTAAACAAATAGTATTTTGGTTTTAAATATTAAGCTATTAAGATATATATAAATTCAAAATTGTTTTTTTGCTTTTAGTTTTTTATTCATTTATTTCGTCTAAACAATTAATTGGTTTAACAAAGAAAAGTTTTAATCAACTAGTTGTAAAATATCTATAGAATTATTAAGAGTTTGTAAGTAACTTTCTACTAATTTTAAAATTATATTTTTTAAGAATAAGTCATACGCAAATTATACTTGCTTTTTATGAATCAATTAATAAAAAACTTGATTCAAAATTAAATTGACTTGACAAGCTCTTAAATCGAGATTCATATAATACCACAAACTCTAGAAAACTTTTTTTGATGTGAATACCATATAATCATTTTATAAACTAACTACCACTTATTTACGTGAAACTTAAAGAAATTGTCAATAGACTATGTTACGTATATTAATAAACTAACAATAACTAATAAACTAACAAAATAACTAACAATTACTTTTTGTGAAAATCTATTAGTCTCAAAAATTTAGATAAGAAATATTATACTAATAAATTATTAAATCATATTAAGGGAAAATAGTTGTTTATAAGTTGACACTGTTTTTACATAAACATTTACATTATATAAGTGTAATTTATTTAAACTTTATTCGTAGAAAATCATATAATTGTTAAAAGATATTTTAATCATACACACAATATTACTTAACATAACTTACATTAATAAAATTTATTGTAAAGTACAAAAAGAAAAACTTTAAAAAAACTTTATAAATGCAATATAAAATGTTTTTTGCCACAATAAACACGATTAAACAGCATTACTCCTCAGTTTATCATCAGAGTTTCGTTATTTATGATTTTATTTCAAGACTTCATAGTCAGGTTTTAAAAATTCATAATCATTCAATTTATATTTAAGGTTCGAAAATTAAGCTTTATTCGAAAACTAGTTTGGTGTAAAATTAACTAAAATTAAGTATCTTGGAATTACAACACTTTCATCTGCTACATACTCATCAATTGCACTTACATGACTTACTTCAACATTTCTGTATTTTTTTCCGATAGATTTTTATTTATAATCTCGTTTAATTGGTTGTTGACATACTGCAAAACTTTTTTTTTTTCAAACTAGTGCTCGAGTTTAATAGTTTGATCGCGGATGTATTGATCTCTACTGTGTTTGAATGTTTTCAGATTATCTGACTCTAGAACTTTGTTGACGTATCTTAA
This sequence comes from Thalia democratica, assembly GCF_965202585.1. NCBI lineage: Eukaryota > Metazoa > Chordata > Thaliacea > Salpida > Salpidae > Thalia > Thalia democratica. The sequence continues at coordinate 83,861,153 of NC_139167.1, forward strand.
TATATATCTTGTCATATATTTATCAAAACGACTACTATAAAAGCAGTTCTTAAGTATTCAGTCATATACGTTCCCTTTCCAAACCAACCCGCTTTAAAGTGTCTAAAACCTTCTTTTAATATTCTTTCAGATGCTTCTTCACTTGTAATATGAAACAACATTAAATTGCTGCGTTTTTGTTTTAATGTTTTCATAAGATTGCCTCAAGTATCTTGTATACGTTAAAAACACCTAAATTTTTGTACAATATTGAAGTCACAGTAATTTTATCAAAGAAATACTTTACAATCTTGTATTTATCAGAAATACAACTAAGCTTTGAACACTTGTATTCGTAGTCTTTTTTAGTGCTGTTTGTAAGTATATTTATTAAAATTTAAACAAATTCAAAAGTTTTATTTTATTTACAGACTAGTGTTTTAACTTTATACACGTAAGAAAAATTCAGTTTTCTGCAAGCAAACCCTCATTTTGATCAATTTAAGCTACCCTTAGTTGTATTAAGTCTTGGGAAACAACTAATTGTATATAAAGCTTGAACTGAATACTACTAGGGTTTCGACTGTTTCAATCAAAATTTTTGTCTAAGTGATTAACTTGTAGTCTGATTACAACAAACTATCCTGAGTTTTTGAACGTATTACTAATAACATAGTGAAGGCTTTGCTGATATAAAATAAGTTTTGATTAATCCAGTCATAAAAAAAGCTAACCGAAAGAAAAATAATCCAAAAATCATACTTTTTAAAAAAAAAAAAACAGTTTGAAATTTCATAAAATAAAAGAAGTTAAACTGAATTTGATAAAAAAAAATCATTTAACCTTAGTTAGCCTGAGAATTTCAAATATCATAGAACTATATTATAACAAGGTTTATGAATAGAACAGTTTATTAATTCTTTAGTAAAGGTTATTCTTTAAAAATATTAAAACGTTTTTTATTTTGTTAACAGTTTTACTAAGCATGAACCAGATTATCAATTTCTGATCTAAGTTTTGTCTAAACAGTTATAATAGAAATAGCTTAATCTCTATTTTGCAGTTATAAAATTTATCCCAAAAAAATATCAAAAAGTGGTCGTAAAAATAATACTTTGGTAATAAAAAACAAACAAACACACTTGTATTAATTAAAAGATGACTAAGTTTACTGGTTTACTTAATATTTATTTAATCGTAAATTTTAGTTTGTAAAAATAATTATAAAAAAAAATATTCAAAAACTTTAAAACATTTCTATGTAGAAAAAACTTACACATGATAGTTTATACAAACATTAAAACATAATTTGAACTAAATAATCTTTTTTACTATTTTTCTTTAAGCTTTTTATCTTAGAAAAGTTAACATGATACATTAAGTTAATTTTAAAATTTTTCTATTTAAAAAAATGTTTTATAAATTATTAGCTTAATAGTTTGAAAACTTCAAGCAATTTAACAATAATGGGACGATATAAAATACAAACATTTTAAATAGCATAGATAGTATAATGCTTATAAACTAACGTTAAAGTCAAAGTTAAATAGAATTAAATATTTATAAATCAGCTATAAAATATTGTTAAGATTTTAAATTATATGAATGTTTTACTATTAGTGACGTCATGTTACTTAGTCACGTAAATTTAAAAATCAAAAACCTACAAATAGTTTTCGATTCTTATAAAATATTAGCATAACTGTTGAAAATAATTTTATAAGTCACTCTAATAATGACTAGAAAAAATTGATTTGAAAAAAAAAAAAAAACAGTTTGTCTACTATAAAACGCTGTTAGTACAAATCAACTATTTACAACAATTTTGTTAAAACGTAAAAAAAAAACTAGTTGGTACACAGTCTTATAGTACTTGAATAAATATTGTTATACTCTAATTAATAAACATTAATAAGCTTAAGTTTTGATTTAATTCAAAAGTTTTCATATGTATTTCTTTTTCTACGGTTGTAATTTACTATAGATTTTTAAATTAACAAACAGTTAAAATGTCTTGACACAAAATTTTATAAAAATAAAATATTTAAGACATTTTTTTTGGGCTTTAAAAGTATAGAATTTATCATTTATTATACAACTTTCAATTAACAATTATCGTTAACTGCAGTTTATTGATATTAATTGTTTTGAGTTTTAGCTTTTATCTCAAGTTTGTATTTCTAAAAATTTTATAAATTGTAATTTTACAATATAAGTGTCCTATTTTTCAACTTAAAATCTTCTCATAAATTACTAATTTACAATATCAATACTTACATCAATAATTACGAATTTAAATTACATTTGAAAGTCGTAGATATTTATTTAAATAAAAACAACAAAACCTTACTTTAATTTTATAAATAGTTCTAGCTAATACGTACAATGCCAATTATCTACATATCTAGCTGGGATCTGATATAAGTAAACTAAGGAAAAGTGGCTAATTCTATATAATCTATATAAAATAGCTATATTTCGTTTGTAAAGTACAAAATTCCTTGTATATATTTAAACAAATTTAAAAACAAGGCTTAAATAAATAAAAGTAATATATCTTAAAAGAAGTAAAAAAAGTAAATGTGGTATTACATTTTAAATAAACTAAAATAGCAATCATGTATTTGAAACTTATTGAAACGTCATAAAGCTTAGAATTAGAAATTTTCAATTTATAACACTAAATTAAATTTGTGCAAAATCTATTATTTTAACACTGTAAAGATTTCTAGTTTGTTAATCTTTACAGTATAGCACTATGCCTACACATTACATAAATAAGAAGTAAAAACTAAATACAACGACCTCAAACTAAAGTTTCACAATTTTCGGACTTTACAAACAAATGGTAGCTTCATTACATTAGATTGGTTAGATTTCAACAGAGGTTTCTCTTGGGTATGCGTACCTGGAAACTTTTTATCTAAATCTAGAACTTTGAAATAGTGATAGAACTTTATAGCTACGTCATACCAACTTGGCAGGAGTCCTTTCGTAAATTAAATTATTTTTTCTAAAGTTTGCTAAACATATTTTACTAAAAATTAGTATTCATAATGACGTCATGCAGTTATTCATGTAGTTTGTTATTCAGTAATTTTTATTTACATAAAGATAATCTTTCTTTAAATAAATGCTTCAAAAGTAAAAAAATGATTAACAAATACTGTAAAGCTACTTAATATAATTGCGTTTTATATCAAACTAAAATAAAAAAATATTTGAACAATTTATCAGTATAATAGTTCAATTTATAAAGAACTTGTTTAATACTTAATTAAAATATCATATTAAATTGAGCAAATGGAAATAATTTCCTTCTAAAAGTTTTTGAGAAAGTTTATAAAGTCTGTTCTACCTTTATAAACAAAATGAAAAGTATCTGTGTGAAATTAAGTGAAGGAGCACAGATAAAAAAAAAAAATTAGTATGTTAAAGTGTTAGTAGTCTAATAAAACAATTAAAACTTATTTTTAGTCTGTAATTAATTGACTTATCACTTTGAAATTTAAAAACAATTGATTTTATTAAAACAACTTTAACTTTCATGTATTCTACATAAATCTATTAGTTTACTTTAAAAAAATCCTTAATAAATTTGTAATGACGTAATGCATCTTGAAACCACAACCTTTAAACTTGAAAACATGTATAAATAAAAGGTCTAGAAATATTAACTGATAGCATCTAATAATTTATATTTAGAGTCACTTAAATTGTGGCTAAAATAATTTTGATTAGTAGATGACAAAGCAAATATTTTACTGCACCAAAAATATTAATTTTAAATTGTCATACAAAAATGTAATCATAAAGATATTCATAACTAAATAAAGAAATTTTCCTTTGAATAAAGTTTTACTTTTTATTTTAATTTAGAAAAGTAAATCTAAAGCTGCTGTTTTGAGTAAGAGTCAAAAATTAAAACTTACTGTTTCTAATTTATTACAGTTCACATAAAATGTTAAAATTTTGTGATGGACTCATTTTAAGCTTTACGTTAAGCTTAAAATTATTACTTTTTAAACTGTTTGTCTTAAACTTTATCTATGAGTAAAACATTAAACTTCGTTTATTACTATACGTATGTTTATTAAATATGTAGGTTGTTAAATTTTAATAGTTTAATAAACTATTGTAAATTTTTTTTAAGAATTTTAAAGAAGTGATTTTTACAATAAATGAACTTAACTTTAATAAAAAAAGAAGATAAATACTGTAAAAATTATACTTTTAATGAGAAAAAAAAACTATAATAACTTAAACAATAATGTTATTTTCAACAACAAATTTCCTTCTTTTTAAAAAAGTTCTTTTTATTTCCTTTTTTTTTTGAATTTTTGTCCAAGTCTAAAGTTTTAATAAGACTTTTTTATGTTTGCAAAATTTGCAAACGTTAAAAGAAGAATGTTTTCTTTAATTTCCTCAAAAAAAAAAACAAAAGTCTGCTTGGATCACTTATCGTAGCTTATTATTTAAATACTTAATTTCTTGCTGAAGTAAAATTATCTAAAACTACTTTTTAACATTCAATACTAAAAAAGAAAAAAAATTGTATGCATAAAGAAATAAATTAAGTATTCTGAACTAAGTTCAGATTAGTAATATTAAAGAATAATCTTGAAATATAATCGTACAGAAAATGCTAAAACCTAGACTAAACCAATATTATTGTAAGCAAACAAATCAACTTTCGACCAAAAAAAAAACAAATGTATAAAAATAAATATAACTTTGGATATTAAATGACAAACACTATTAACTCCTTAAATAAAGTAAACAGACGAGTAGGAATGATCACTAATGACCTTGAGAATCTTTATTTAAAAGATAACTATTAAGCTCATCTTGGAACTTTCGAAATGACTTATAATTTTTAGATATAATGGTAGCTTAATCCATAACTTATTTCCTTGGTAGGATAGCGATTTATGACTTATTTTGCTGTTGAATCTAGGTAGGAAACAATTTGTTTCTGAAGACCTCGAATGATAATTATGGACATTTTTTACAATTTAATGGTAATTTTTAAAGTTTTTTGGTAACAAGTTATTATCAAACTTAAACTTAAACAGACCTATTTCATATAGATACAGACTTTCAACATCTAGTATTTTTTTCTGAGATTTTAATTCTCTTACACAATAACCATATTTTTATAATGTATGCATCTATGTGCTCTGTTTAAGAGAGCATTGATATCGTTTATACATTTTTTATTTGCTCTTTCCCAGCACAACAAGCCATATCTAACATTGATGATAAAAAAAGAATTGAAAAAATGAATATAATGCTTTCTCATTTAAGAAATGTCTTGTTTTAACCTTGTTAAATATTGTTAAACACCCAAATGTTTTGTAATTTTTTATAGCTTCCAGGTGTTCTGTTTATTTTAAATTCTTCTCAAAATTATACCCAAATATTTAAAGCTATCTGTATTTGTTATAACTGTTTTACCTATTTTAACATTAAGTTCTATATTTTACCAAGTTCTATTTTTGATTGGTGTAGAATCATGCTTCTGGTTTTATAAAGGTTTAGTTTAAGTTTGTTTCCCATAAGCCAATCTGATACCTTTTTTAGTTCTGTGTTGAACGCTTTATTGTCATTTAGGTGTGTGTCTTTTGTGAATGTTTTGTACTTGTATAACATCGTATCATCTTCAAAGTTGAGGACTTGAAGACTAGTACTATTTTGTAAGACACTTATGTGTATAAGTAATATCAACGGTCCTAATACTGAGCTTTGTGGTATCCAAACTTCACTTTTTTCACAGGTTGACTCATATCCTCCAAAGCTAACGAACTGTACTGCTAACTATTTTTTATATTTAAATTGAACCTTACACACTTTAAATTTTTGATAAACAAGGTGCTATTAGCAGTATATTAGTTTGAAAAAATTAATTTAAATATTCGCAATGACGTCACAAATAAAACTTTAGTCTGTTGCTTAACCAAAAAATCATAAATTGAAAATAAATGTTGCCTAATTATAAATGTTTCCTTCATTTGTTTTTAATCAGTTATAAATAATGTTCTCATTTTTAAAATAATTAAAGTAGTTTGATAAAAGTACTAACTTTAATTTAACAATGCTAAAACGTTGAAACATATTTTATCTTTATAAATAAAAATTTATGAGCGCAAAGAATAATTTTTAGTAAATTAAATTTTCTCGAAACTTTTTTCAGTTTTCGTTTAGTCAACTTTACTATCTGCGTTAAAATATCGTTTTTTAATATAAAAGTTTTGTAAATGCATGCTATAACTTTAACAATTATAACAATATTGCTAAAACTAATTTTTTAAAATAAAAATATATAATTAAAACTAACTACACTTTGTTGCACTAACAATATAAAAATTAAAAAAAACATTTTTATTCTATTAGCCATATTTTTTTTTGTACATTTAATTTTTTAAAAGAACTTCAAAATTTTTGAAAGCTCACGAAAAAGTTAAATCTTTTAAAATAATTTGTATTTAATCTAAATACACCTTTAAACTTATCTTAAAACCGTAATTGATGTCATCAATCAAAACTACAAATTATAGTTTTTGATTTCAACTTTATTTAATAGATTTTTTATAATTTTATGTGAAAATCTGGACCAAGAAAATTTGTAAGCTACTAAAAAGTAGTAAGTAAAAGTAAAAACTTATTAACTGTTTACATAAGTACAAAATACTGTCAGCATTATGAAATTATAGATCTGGGTTTTCAAAGGAGGTCCTTTTTAGGCAATTTCAGTAAGAAGGGGTAATACATTGCTGTAATTGGGAAAAAAGCAAGACAGCTAACTTTTATCAGAATTCGAATTAATATAGCTTTTTTGAAACTTATTTTTCAAATTTGATGCCATTACTGTTCTACATACAATGATTTAGTTATAAAGCTATATTTAACTGTATTGTAACAGTTTAAGAGTACTGAACACAATTTTATAAGTAGTACAAAGTGTTTATCTAGGTCTTGACTTAAAAACTTAAATCTGTCAAAAAAATCTGTAATGATTTTATCTTTAAAGTAACAATTTTTTTGATAATATCAATTTGTCTTTTTAAACCAGTATTTACGTCATGTAGTTCACCACAGCAAACTGTACATTTAAAGTACTTAATTTATATACTGAAAAACTATGCATTGATGTACTAGGATAAGTTTCAGTTTTTAAGTCATTTAAAAAATGACTAAAGGTGCCTTAAAATTTTCATAAATTAAAAAAAATCAAGTGATAAATTTTTACCGTGTTAAAGCTCTAACAAAAAAAGCTATCTAACTTAAAATTGTTATGTACTATCTTTTGCATGGTATTAACAAGCAGTAAACTTAACTTTATCTCAATAATCTTTTTAGAGATAGTAAAATAAAATAACTTCATTTAATAAGTTTGCTTAATATGTTTTCTTAAATAACTAGTTTTACTTATATGTTGTTTTGTAATGAGGGTTCTAAATTTAATTCAATTAACACGTAAAATTTATATAACAACGTATTTTTCTAGCCAAATTAAAATTACATTAAATCTTGTTTTGCTGTTGAACAAATTTATTTGAACCTCCAATAGAGATCACAAAAATTCACAAATTTTAGTTCGTCGCTTTAGATAATATATAATTTTTTTCTAAATGTAAAAAATAGTTTATTGAAAGCTTTATTCTTTTTCAAAAATTAGTTAAATCAAAGTATGTAGTATTATATTCACTATACTTAGAACTTAAAAAACGTTGTATCTATATCAAACTGTTTTTTTGATTACCAGAATTATTTTTCAGTACAATTAGTATTAGTTTTTAGTTTTGTTTTTAATGTAATTAAAATGTATCTTATCTCAACTTTTATTTTTTTTATTGTCTCTTCTCTGTTATTGTAAAAAAATTGACGATATATCACTAAAAGATATTTAACAAAAACTTTTTGGTAATGTTATATAGTTTATACAAGCAAAACTTTAAGTTGAGCTTCTTTATTAAAAATAACAAAAATTGCTTACCACTATAAAAAAATAATTGTAAGCATCTTCAAGGTGGCAATCTTATAAAATAAGATCTTTATTTAAATAATAATATCTTTTAAGGTAATAGTTTGTTAAATGAATTAAAATTTAAAATCGAGTCAAAACTTAAATCTAAATAGATATAAACAGGTATTTAATTATAATTGAGTTTTAAAGCTGATGGTTTTTTAGAGATGAATAAGAAATTATCTAAATTCTAACAAAATTTTAAATTAAAATAATTACACGACAAAAATAATAAAAAAAAACATTAGAAAACGCAAAAATTAAACTATGCTTTAAATACTTTTTCCTATTTTTGTATATGTTAATTTTTTAACACTAGAATTTTTTTATGTTATATACTAAACGGTTTTAAACGTTGTTTTGTTTTATAACATATATTTTAAGTCTGCTAGGATAAAGGAAAGAAAACAGTGATAGAAAAAAACAAAAGAAAAATCAACTTGTGCAAAATTGTTTTAGTGAAAAGTGTCCTGCCTTAGTACTTATTTTTTTAAAATAAAGTCATTGTTTAGTTATTCGATTAGTGTTCAATGCAAGCAGAGATATATTATTAAACTAAAAAATTAACATATTTTCTTACAAATAGAACTTTAAATAAATTATATATAGTTAAGTAAATTACAAATCAAAAAAAATATATTTTTTTAACTAATTAAACAGCTATGTTTTTAAACTAGTTTAATATATTTCCCCGAAAAGTTTTACATTTATATCCGTTTACCTCATGCGGTACTTAACCACAAATAGTAAACCAATTAAAAAGTATATATAAAGGGCATCTTATATATGAATATATTTTCCAGTAAACTACAGATTATTTGTCACTAATTAGTGACTACATTAACTGTTCATTTCTATTAGTTATTGGTCAACTTTTTTGATATATTTAAAACTTTATTTTTGAACAATTTTTTTAAATTTTATTGATGAAATTCAAGACTTAAACACTAAAATAGTTTAAATCAGTTTTTTTTTTAGTTCGTTTTTAACTAGTAAATGCAAGTTTATTTTCTAATATTGTACGATGTTTCTAAAAAATATCCAAGATTATTGATTAAACATGTTAAAACTTTTGTATAAATAATTATGTGGACTTGTTATTCAAAAATTTTTGGTATCTTTTTTTTAATGGTTTTAGTTGAGTTGTAAGTATATTTGTGTGAATAGTATTTTAATTATAACAACTACACTTTAGAAAAACATTAGTACTTGAATTGTTCCTTATCTTCGCAAGTAGTTATTTGCGAAAAACAAAATCTTTTTTAATAATTTTGTAAAATAAAAGGTAAATATTTTCGGTTTAGTTATATTTTCTTAATTAAAAAAAAAGTTTAACAATGAATATAAAAAGCTCAATTTTAAAGATAAAGCAACTTTTTGCCATAAATTATTTTAACTAGGTTTATTGATATTTATGAAATTATAAAACTTATTACACTTGTTTCGCGTTTGTATTTATGTTTTATGACTTTTTTTAAGATAAAAGTGTACAATTAAAATATTAAAAAAAATATTTTTCTATATATAAATCAATGACTAACATTTGGAATCTAAAATGTAACGTAACATCACATGCCAATCATTTTTAATAATAAAATCAAAAAATGAAAATTATTAATAAAAAAAAAACTTAAAACTCGCAACTTCTAGTTTTTAAACATTTATTATTATAACTTATTTCAATAGTTGAAATTTCAAGTTTGTTTAGGATTTTTCTAAGCTACAAAGTAGTTAACAAAAATATATAATTAATTCAGAAGCTGACAAATAACATTTATTGTTCTTTAAAGTACTTAAAGTAGAGTACAGAATGTAATTTTGTATAATAAGTTCATTTCTATTTTTATTTTTGTTGAGCTGAACTTAATTTTTTTAAGTAGCTCGTTTGACGAATAAGCATATAGGCAGTAGTTCGATTTCTAACAAACACATAATTGTATTTTTAATCGTTTCGTCTTAGTTAACTATCCACAAAAAATATCTTTTTTAGTTTAATTTAGAGGAACAAATGTTAAAAAATGCAAACTAATTAATTCTATTTACACAAATAAAGCTTTAACTGTTCAATTTTAACTTTACTTGATAACATAATAAAACTTAATTTGCGTTAATCTTATTAAATTAGCAAAACCTCAACGTAATATAGTTTTCCTTATTACAATAATGCTTATAAATTAGTATAATAAGTATAAACTATTAGCTTATATTACTATACATAATTGTAATATCAATAATAATAATATGCATAAAAAATAACTCATCTGGATTTTAAAAGTTCATAATGACGTATAACGCAAAAAAACTATTTATTATTGTTTTTAAATGTTTAAATTATATAAGTCATTGTTTATTTGTATGAGTTGATAAAAGTATAGTTTATAAGTTACTTTAAAGTAACTAAATACGATGAATTAAGTGTTTCTTTGTTTTTGGAACAAAAACATTTAAATTATATAGTGGGTACAGAGTAAAAACAACCGACCCGCCAACATTTAAAAAAAACTCGATCGAATTGGTCTCGCAAAAACGTCGCGGCCTAAATGCACGCTAAAACTGACAATATCTTGTATGGCACTAGAAATTGACACAGAAGACATACTATAAACCTAAACAATTTGATCTTTTTTTTTTAAGTTATAATCTACAATATTAGCTTGTTTAAAGCTTTAATTAAAAGCATATTTTTTTATATTATTACGAGATGGCAAACAAGTGTTTATTTTATACAAATATTAACAATAATATTAACCATGTACTAATTGCAACTTATTAATGCTAGTTTTAAAGTAAAATTTGCAGTTTTAAATTTGCAGCTCAAACATAGCGCTCTTAATTGCTTTTTTTTCTGCTTTAACATGTTCTGTATTTGCAAACAAATAACAAATATACGACTTGTTTGTTTTTTGTTATTTAAGATAGCAGTTTTGTACTTCAACAGCTCAAAAAAATTTTATATGAAAACTATGTACAGTAACCTCTCGCTTATTTACGCACATTGTGTCCACAGAAAAAGTGCGTAAAGATATGAGAGATCGTAAAGAAACGAGAGGTACCAAATATACTCACTATAATGGATGTTTTTTGATATTGCTTCTAGTAAAAAGCAGACTGGGGACTTTCCCACTTTTAACTATTTGTTTATTTCATTTATAAATATGAAAACAACAGATAAAACTATACATATATTAAAAAAAAGAATTTGAATTTCTATAAAATAATAATAATACGAGTAGAAATAATTTTACTATCTTAATAATAAGTAGAAATTATCTTTATCTTTATTTATATGTGACATTTATATTCTATTCTACTTAGCAAATTAAATTTATAATTAAGAATTTTTTTACAATTATAAAATGGTGTTTATTAATATATAGGGCAAAACTGCTGTATTATTTCTTTGTGTTTTAAACTCTCACGATTTCATTATACTTTCATTGTTAAACACAATCATGTTTATTTCAGAATTTTGATTTAATCTCTTATTGTTAAGAAAATTTCTGATAAACTGAGGTATAACTAAATGTTTAGCAATTAATCAAGGAACATAAATTTACAAAGTCTAAAGATATAGAGAGGTGTGTTAGCATTCAAAAACATATTTTAATTTAAATATATACATTAAACCTAATTTGTGCAACATTAAAAATAGTTTTTATTTTCTGAATTTTAAAGAATTCTGAAATGCGTAACTAAACGAGAGTGCGTAACGTCACGAGTGCGTAAAGATCCGAGAGGTTACTGTAAATACAAAATTTATAGTTTTATAAAATTTTTAATTAAATATAAAGCGCTTTAAAACTTAGCCGCATTAAGTTTATCGTAAAAAAATTTATCCGAAAAATATTTGTTTACACTAATTTTTAATTTTCTGTTTATAGGATTAAATAGTATACAATTTTTTTTAATAAATACAAACTTAGAAAATTGAAAGCTAATGAACAAAACAAAACAGTTTTTAGTTTTATTTGTTTATTTTTTTATTACAGTGACTTAACTTGAAAAAAAATATATAATGTTAAGTAGATTGATATCAAGTAAATGATTTTTATTTTAAAAACACTTATAGAGCAAAAAAAAACTTCATCTGTTTAACAAAATATAATTAAATTCGCTAAAAATAATCATATTTAAAGTAATAACTTGTTTTTTAAAGAATATGTATAGGCAAAACTTAGCTTGACTATTTGAAAAATCTTTTGGTACAAAAACTTAAGATTAGTCATGCATAACATAAATACATATTCATTCACCAATAAGCTAAAATTTTGTACAAAATCATCGTCTAAAATTCTTATGTTTTACTCCTTTTTACAACTATGTGAAATTCTATTTTTGTCACACCAGAATCCTTAATAACATTTAAAAAAACTTTTAATGACTTTTTTGCTTAGTAGATATCATGTTATATTTAGGATTATGATTCTTATAAAAACTCTTACTATTAAGTGTAAACTTTTCTAACCATGTCGTTTGTATTATGCACCAAGTTCAAAAAATTAAAAAGAGTAATTATCAAGCTAGAATGCTAAAAAGGTCATCAATAAAAAAAAAACTTATATATAAAAAGAATAAATAACTACATAACAATAATTCATTATCAAAAGGAGCCACAGTTACAAAATTGACTACAAATCACTTACAGATACTCGGTATTTAAACTAAAACAAACAAGTAATAATTCATTTTTCCGACTTTTTACTTTGAATATAGGCAACCTTGCCATAAAAAGATATAGATACCATCTTTTTTAGCTTTGATATGTACATAAAACTTTGAACAAGCTTGGGTTTTTTATGTGAAAAGAAAAAATTTAAAAAATTTCTTTCATTTCAAATAAATTAGTAGTTGTGTTTATCTTTTTTTTTCTAAAAAAAAAAGTCAAGTATTGAAGTCACTAGAAATTTTTAAAAGAAAAATTTTAGACTTTAGTATAGTACATCTTAAAAGAAAAAAATAGTTATGATAAACCAGACAACAATCCAAGATAATTTGAGTAATGTAGAAAAAAAAAGAACTTTTTTCAAGATAAGCTTCACTACAATTTTAAAATAATAGTGATATCTGATGTAGGCTTATGAAACTTATAGCACACATTAAAATTGTAAATTGTTAAATTAAATTTAAATTATTTTACTTAGAAGTTTAAGATAATCATTAATTATCTAATTTCAAAAATGCTAAACCATGCTGGTAATAATAAAAATATGATATGATTTTTATTTCTTTTTCTAGTTATTTTATTATGCAAAAGATGAGTTAAGTTTAACATATATCTACAAGAAAGTCAATACTTTAATATCTTAAAAACTAACTGAGTATATAAACTAAAATTTGTAAGTTTTAATAAATTCACACAATATATAGTTTAAAAAACAGATAATTAAGTTATGCTGTAAAATCTGTTTAGAAACTTGAACATTATTTGATTAAGAAAATTATCCTAATTAAATTCTACATCCTGAGCTATTACCTTTAGCACATTTACCTTGAACTGATTTAGTTGAGTATGATCTGTTAAAATGCATTTTTGCATATATTCTTATCAAAATACTTAATAAAAATTTTAAAGTAATCAACAACTTTTACTAATAACTTGAACATTGAAAGTTTTATTTTTCATACTTTATAAAAATTACCATGGTCTAAATAAAAAAAGCCAATTTGATACATCATAAGTTTTGTAATCTATTGAGTAATGTCAAAAACGAATAAAACATTTTTCATCAATTTGGAATAGTAAAGTACTCATTAGTAAAACTAAATGGATTTACATCCATCGAAAACATTAAAAAAAAACAATTCATTAAATGAACATATAAACAATTATAGGATACGGTTCTAAATTGCGCCAAATAAAAATTGCACGAGATTACTAAACTCCACGAGAACAAATTTGCACGAAGCCAAAATTGCAAGGGGACACAAAATTACACGTAGACGATTTTGACCAAGGGTCAATTTTGCACGAGAGTTATATCAATCAATACAAAGACTCATTTTGCGACATCAATTAAAAAATTTAAATTTATATTGAATAAGGTTAAAGAATAACCGTTAGTTTAGTATAGTATTAAAATTGTAGCTCAAAATGCGCTACTAACTTATTTAACTATGTTTTTGCCAACTATGTATATAGTTTTTGATAAGTATAGTTTAATAACTTAAGAATAACACGTTTTAAGTATCTTGGTATTCAAAGTTTTTATTGCTTTTTTTTTTGCTAAAAGATGCTAGTTAATTAACTTACATACTTATTATTTAAACGTTTTATTTATACTGTTGTCAAAATAATATGTTAAAAAAAATGTTTTAATGCCGTAATAAAAGTATAAATTTACTTAATATAATTATATTACAGTAAATTAATATGCTTACGTCACTGATTAAGACCAGAAAATTGTTGCTTATTAGGCAAGCATCAAGCACGTTTGTAGGTTGGTGACTGCAAGGTTTTCTGACGTAAGTGACTGATAAGTCCTAATAATTACGAAACCGGTCATAGCTACCGAAGGTTTTAGTCTGTTGATCTATTTAGTATAATAAACCCTATTGGTTTTTGCAAATTAAAATAAAAGAAAATAAGTTTAAACTTTTTATAATTTTTTGTGTATACTTGCAACTGAGCTAGTTGAAAAAAAACCAATAGTTTCCTAAAAATTGTAGCTCCTACTACATTTTGATTGCTTGTGTACGCATTATGTTATTTTGCATATAAACACATATATTAATCACGTAAATGTGATATGTTATTTGTTATGTTTTTAAAATGTATGTTTTTAAGCTAAACACGTAGTCTTGTTTTATTTGAAGTTAAATTACTTTTAGTCATTAAAACTAGTTAGTTAAGAAAAAAATTGTAACATATATATATTTTTTTTTAGTTTTCGTGTTAAAAATTTTTAAGAATATTAAAAAAAAAGTTTAATATATTAAACGAACTTATTATAGTGTAAAATTTTAAATAAACAAGTTATTGTAAAACATAATACAAATAATGAAGATCTAGTGTTGTAATGATGTAAAATCTAATAAGTACTACTTAAGTGACATAAAAAAAACTTAAACATTCATGTTTGTATGTTAAACTTAAAAGCAATAATTAATTCAATAAGTGCAAGCTTAAACTAATTTCAAGTTATCTGCGAGTTTAAACTACTATAATTAAAACGCTACTTATTAATGCAATTTTAGATCTTTCTTACGTTAATAATGCTCAGTTTGTCATTTGATTTTTAAATTGTTTGTTATTTCAATGTTTATTTTTGAGCTAATGTGTGCTAATAAATTTTAAGTTTCTATTATATTTATTTGTTTTGAAACTAAGAAAAAGCCCTAACAAAAGTTTAAAACTTAAAGTTTTTTTATAGGAAGACTTGTAGGAAGAAATATTTACAGAATTAGCAGGGTTAGTCAAATAATTTGGAAGTACTTATAATTAATTGTTAATTATTATGTCTTAGCTGTTCGTTTTTCAATCAAGAAGCATTAAAAATAAGTGTATCAAAATATAAATTTAAGTACTTTTACTTAGTGTCACTACGACTAAGAACTGCGCTTAGCGCAGAATGTTTGCTTAGTTAGTTTGATAAAAATGCACTTGGATAACTTTAATCATCACTTTGATTATCAGAACTTTGATGATTAGAACTTTGATTATCAAAGCAACTTTGATAACAATGCACTTGGATTAATGTCATTACTTTTTATTGTGTTTTTACTTACGGAGCATCTGATTAGATTGTTTTATAGTTTGCATAAAAATGTCTTCCTGAGTTACTTTCTTTCGTGTTTTTACTTACGGAGCATCTGGTTATATTGTTTTCTAGTTTGCATAAAAAATGTTTTCCTGAGCTTAAGCGTTTTAGTTTTGCTATCAGACTATTATTCCTAAATTAAATCAAATAACTTTAGAGAATATATTACTACATTATTAAGAAAGCATTTTGATAAAAATTAGTTTATACTAGAGTTAGTCTTAGAATCCATTTTTTACATAGTTTGATAATAGATTAAATATTTCTAGTAATAAACTATATATAAATTACTAGCCGCAAGTGTTTATCACAAGTTAATTTTTTTGCTTAAAGTATTACTAATTTAATTAAATATTGACGTTATATAGCTTATATTCAAATACTAAAAAGTTTAATTTGAGTATAAATTGTTTGGCATAATGCTAATCATATATAACATGTTATTCTAAAGTTTATATGTCTTCATAAATGAGACTATAAATTCATTTTTTCATAGTTTTTTTAAGCAAATGGAGTATTGTACTAAAAGTTTGTTTTTCTAATATAATATTATAAAAATATTTACAGAGCACAATAAAAATCATAAATAAATATAACTAATATGATTATTTTATAAACAAAAGCTTTTAAAAAAAATTTTGATATAAACAGTTGGTCAAATTGTGTACTTATGTTTTAACATTTACATATAATTAGTTTTCTTGAAACAAAGTGACTTAAATTACAGTAAAACATTAAAGTTATCTTGAAGAATTCAATAACTGTTTTTTTTTTGAACTTAACTCTAAATTAAGTTATCTTAAATTACATACTTTTATTTTTGAAACTAACCTTAACTTTGCTCCTGCTTTAAGTTGGAAAATAAATACTTCCTTATTAAAAAAGAAAAACTCAATTTAAAATTTTATAAGCCAAAAACTAAGATTATTGTTTTTTTTTAATTTTGTATTTTACATTATATTTTATTTTCTCACATGCCGTACTCTAGGTAAACAATCACCTTTATTGAGGTAACAAATCAATAAGACTAACACAGTATTTACCAAAACAAGTTTTACTTGTAAATTACCTTTTTTCAAGGCAACATCTATTACACTTTTATCTCACTTGTTTATATTTTGTCATTTCAAGTTTACAGGTTGAGATACACATCCAGTTAATCACTCGTCAACAGTGATTCAACAATGACTAGTAAATTTATAGTGTTGAAGAAGGCGTGCGTTTATTTTTAAAGCCTTTCAACTTTAAAGCTAGAAGAATGAGGCAGTAGAGTCGGCAGGGGTCGGCAAAATGCGGCCCGCGGGCCAAATGCGGCCCGCAAAGGGTAAATCTGCGGCCCGCGAGCATGTTTTAGTGGCCCGCCGATCAAAAGTATGTTTTAAGTTAAATTTGTTTGATTAGTTTTGTTTAAAGTTCCTGTATAACACTTTGAAACAACTAAAAGACTTTACTGATTTAGCTTAAAAATTTGAAAAAGACAGGTTATCATTACACCAGTTTTTTTTCTCAATTTCATTGTAACTTTCTTTCTACAACAGCAAATTATTTTCTGAAAAAAAGAGTGTAAAAAGTGCTTTGAATTAGTAAAATAGTTATATAATACCTTTTTGGTAAAAACTAAATGCAATTGTTTTCCATTTTGTACAAAAGTAATGCACAGTAATTAACTAAAATGCTATTTCTTTATAGTTTAGTTTTTTACACCTTTATTATATCTTAATTTCTATTACATATGTTTTATTACTAAATGTTATATTCTAGTGTGCACAAAAACATTTTAAATAAATATAATAAAAATAAGAAATAAGATTGATTTTATTTTGATTTTAACACCTTTGGTTTTTAAGAAGTTTCCTTTGCATTTTAAATTAACTCCTATGCACACCAATGAACAAAGATTCTCATATTTAAAACCACTTTTTATTTAAAATTCACGAGATAAAAATTATTTTATGCATAGTTTCTAACGTTGTTGTTTCTACATGTAATATCTAAGTGTGTAAAGACACATATGAACAATATATATGACATAAATTAAAAAAGTTTTTGTTAGGTATACTTTTTGATTTTTCAAACAATGTTTTTTTCGCAAAACAAGTTAATTTTAATGCGTTGCATACTAATATAAACAGTTGCTGTTTTTCGGAACTACCTATTTAATACAAACTAGATTGATAAATGGTAATTTATTATGTTTGTACATTTTTTATTAAAATAGTTCAAATTCGATAAAATAAATAAATAAAAATTGCCACACACTCAGACTATGACTTTTTAAGACTTCAAATTTCAGGCCAATTTAGTCATATTTAAGTTTTTGGCTTGAATTGCTTTTTGTATGCTAAAATATCAGGCTAGTTTCGGTCACTCGGACTGACTTTTTTGCTTTAAAGAGTGGTAAATTAAATTTATGATGTATTCTTTTGGTCAATGTTGGTTTGTTGCACAGTGTTGGTTTGAATAAAAATATATTTTAGGTTTAAAGTCTTGCAGCTGATATAATTTAAACTATTATTTATATTAGTTGTATACGTATAAAAGTAGCCAAAAAATCCCGGAAAAGCTTAGAACTTGACAAATTAATGCTTAAAAGATCTGTTAAAGCCTTGAGTTTGTGAATTATCGAAAAAACCTTGAATTTTAAACAACTTTTACACGTAAAGTAATGAAATTTCGATTTGCAAAAAAAATCTACCATATAAATATTTTTTATTAAAAAACACTTTTAATGTAGCTTAACAATATCTTTTAATTTAAATTATTTAAGATAGTTTATTTTTACTTTTAACTTAAATATATACTAAATATAGAAGTAAAAGTTCTACTTTTATAAACTTTATATTGGTGCATTGCACTTTTGCTTTTAAAATGTCTTAACCTATTGTTGTGCTTTGTACTGGAACTAAACCTAGAAATTTTTCTAAAATATCAAAGTTAGTAATACCACCTGTAATAAAAATTCTAAAATAAGCAATAATTGTTGTATCAGTTCTCACATCTTAACAAATTGATTAAAGTCCTAATTTGCTTAATACGACTTTATAGTCATCAGAAATTTCCTAAACATGATTTCTTGTTAATATTGAAGAAATAAACAAAAATATTTTACTAGCCCCAACACAGATTATTTAAATAAGTGTTCAACTCTAAAAGGTATCTTTTTTTAGTAATTACTTTTGCTGCTTCATAACTTGCCTTAGCAGTTTTTTCTGATCAGTCTGTAGTTACTAAAAATAATCATGTGCGTTGTTGAAACTGACTTAAGCGATTTACTTTTTTTTCATTTCTTGCAATAACTCCAAACTAACGTGTTATAGTTCTTATAGCTCGTCTTGCAATTCACATTTGCTCTTTTTAAATGCAATATATTTATTGCAGATAAAGAGTTGCTATAATGCTAAAAATATAGTTTTTATAACTCTTAAAAGCTTAATAATTTTTATACATTTGTTAAAAATTTTCAAAAACTTAGTTGTACATTCTAGCTTAGTAACAATGTTTTTATTTATATAAATAATTCATTGTTAATAAATTTCGGTATTTCTTTATTTTGTGAACTTTATTCTAAACAGGGTTGCCAAACAAACAGGCTAGTTTAATTTTTTTTTAATTCAGACTAGTTTAAAGCTGTTTAAAATTTTCTATAAAACTCAGGTTTATCTGAAACTTTTATTTCAAAGACTTTGAATAAATCTTCGAATTTTCAGAATAGTTTATTTGACTGTAGTTAATTTACTAATTGTATTTTTTGTTTATTTACATATTGTGGTTTTTTATAATAATGATGTTTTAGTTATGTATTAAAGCTTGATTACCAAAATGTTATTAGCTATTTGAACTTTTAGTAAACTTTTAATATAACTCTGACTTTTTTGTTTTTAAAGTGGCAACCGTGTAAAAGACTAATAAATTACTGATAAGGTATTTTATTAAAGTATTCTAGCATTAATTATGTTAAAAAATTGATATAGCTTATCTACAGTATAAATAAGTATTATTTTTATTTAACTAACTAATTACTGAGTCTTTTAGTTAATGCGAACTATTTAAAACGCAAAAAATAATTTCAAAAGATAAAATTGTTTAAAATATGAAAAGATGGTTCACAACATAAAAAGTTTATAAAAGTGACCAATAAATATTTTTCAAGCTCAGTTTTTAAAGAGAGTTAGGTTGTAAGTAAATCAAAAAAAAAAATATTAAGTTTAACTCATTAAGTGTTTATAAAAGCACATATTTTATATTTAAAAGTATATTAAACAATCTAAACTCTATTCAAATAGATATGTATATATTAATTAAGCCTTCTATGTGTAGCTAAATATCATTTAAAGTAATAAAGTGAATATCAGTAAAACTATCTCTAGTGTGACCAAAACTAAAGCCTAAAGATTATTTAAATATCACTAAAACTAAAACTGTGGCCCGCGAAGATTTTGAAAACTTGAAGTTTGGCCCGCGAGGACCAACTTCCTGCCGACCCCTTAGCTAGACAATCGTCACTGCACAACCAAACTCTATCTAAACGAAAATTTTTTTAACCCGTCAAACAAAAAAAAAAGACCTACTAATTGACATATTTATAATATAAAGTTCAAAATAAAGTACAAAACAAAATGATTAAATAATGTTAAAAATTTAAATAAAATAATGTGCGTAAGCACGATTCTTGAGATATGGAACTTTTTACGTTTTGCAATAAACTGTTATACTTAAATGTTTGTTTAAGCTTATTAAAGCGTTGTTTTTTATAATTAACTTTTCGCTTGTTTAAAATTATTGCAGTTCGGTATCATACTATTATTAATCTTGTTTTCTATTTGAGTAAATAGTATAAACTTCTTACATTAAGTTAGTCAATATCGCTAGAAATTTCTATGATAAATAGGTAATAACCTCATAATTTTTATTACCACAAACTTTTAGTTCAAAAATATTTATCTATATAACTGCGTACTTTTATAAACGCAATGACATTAGTTTTATAGTTTGTAAGTCACTTGATAGTGACTAAAATATGTATATAATATATTTACATATTTCTAATTGTTTTATGACATAAATTAACACTACATTATTTTAAGTTATAGCTTAAATTTTTTTTCTTTGACTTATATTTTTAAATAACTTTTACTACAAAGTAATAAATAATTACTGATAAATGACCTTGACAATCAACTCATGCAAAACTTTTTTTTTGTTTTTTTTAAGATTAATGTTTTAAAATAAATAGGTCGTAATTACGTCAATCATTAAAAACAGCAGTTTCTAGATTTTAGTTTAAATATAATAAAAGCAATTTTGAGCACTCTATACTTAAATTCAGTCAAACTTGTTATCTAAGCTATAAAGAAAGTAGCCAAGTAAATTATTATAAATAAAATATTATAACAATTGATTTATATACTTAGCTCATAATAAGTTAAATCTGACGTCAGTTGTCTTAAATTTTATTTCATATTACTAATAATATACAAAAAAAACAAAATCTGCTATTTTTTATAAATGGCGTCACTAGAGTAATAAGAATAAAAATATAATTTAATTTATTTCAAAGACTAAAATTAAATACTGATTAAGACTTTTATGGTAAATTTTATAGCATTAATGTCAAAAAAAAGTTTTTTAGTTTAATAGTATTTTCGTAAAGAGACATTTGGTTGTGACTGATTTCTGTACTGACGTTATGTACTTCATTACACCAAACTGTTATTTCGAACTTAAAAATCTATTAAGAGAGATTGTTATAAAACGTATTTTTAAAATTTATCAGCATATTTTAAGCTACTATCTTGTAATTCTTATAAAAATAAGTAAATTTTAGTCATAAATATATATATATATGTATACGATAAAAAAACTAGAGTATTAAAAAAATAGACTGAAATTTTATTAAATATTTTAAACAAAATATCAAGCAATAACAAGAGTTATTTTTATTTTTTGCAGTTGATTTTACAAAAAACGTTAACTAATACTAAAATATTTGTTTCATTGTTAAAGAAACACAAATGAAAAACCTAAACAATTTGTTAAATAAAGTGATACTAAAATTAGTTAGAAACAAGACTCTAGTTTTTTTACCACTTGAACATTAAACTTTATATTATAAACTTACATACGTTTAATTATTAGTAGCGCCTAGACAAGTGTATACAGCTATTATTTTTATAAAGCTCCTTTTAAAGAAACATAAAAAAACTTTGGCCCTGAATCGACAAGATTGCTCAAAAAAAAAACATTAAACCATTACCTCTAGAACCTTTTTTCTTGCTCTTTCAAAATATCTGTTAGCAGTTTTAAATTATGACTTCGTACAACTTTGTCACCCCCCTTTGTCACCTTTGCTGCTTATGGCTCCCATTTTTTTTATTAGTCTATAAAAGTTCCACTTTGAGATACCCTGATCTAAATTTTTTTGTTTTTTTTTATGTTTAAGTATGTATTTAATAAAAATATTTGAAATAAACGTGGTTTGTAAGGCACTAATAGTTTTAAGTTATGTTATGTTTTTGTTATAAGTCATTTAACTTATATTTGTAGATAGTTAGTTATACCAGTATGACTTAAGTTTGAACTTCAGAAAATGCATCATTTAGTTTAGTCTCTGTTAAATGACTTATAAACTAGTAAGTAAAAATTGTCTACTCTGCAATATTATAGCATTATGAAAAAAAATTGTTTTAACTTTAAAGGGTTGTTTGTTTAAGCACCATTACGTCAAAATTAGTTTGAATTAATTGTGAGGTGAACAAAAAACATGTATTAAGATTAATTTTAAGTTTATGTTTGATATAAATATTTGTCTTCATTATATTTCAACAAATACTTCTTTAAAATGCTCATAACTTTTTAGTTAGATGTTTTAAATGTAAAATTACTACACGAAAATGAAAATTAACTATGCAGACCACACGTTGTTTAATAGTTTTATGATTATTACACTCACTTTTACAGTGACTTACAAACTGCTGTGTATCAAGTTGGTCAAATATTTCAATTAGTTAGTACAATTTATGTGAACAATTTACTTGACATAGATAATACTGTAAAAAAGCAAGTTTTTGTATAACGAACGACTTTAATTTTATGTCAAACTTGATTGAAATATTTGTAAAAACATAATTTTATTTAAATATTGTAAAATAAAAAATATGCTTTATATTTACATCGAAAACTTTTTTAATATCTTTTTAAAGCCTCAGTTAAAAAAATAAAATAAAGTTTAAAATTTTCAAAAATAAAACGCATTGTATACTGAGTGAGTATACTCAGTTTTATGTAATTTCTTTTTTTTTTTCATTTTTTTTTATGCTTAATTTTTTTTTTTTTGTTTTACTTATTTTAGTTAAAATCATGTTACATCTATTTTTTTAAAACGTTCAATAAATATGTTAACAATGATAAACACATACCATTTAATATATTACTGAAAAATTGTTTTGTTTATTAAATTTTTTGAAAATAAAACCTATTAAGATGATTAGCAAAAAACTAATACAGTTTTGATTTATGATTTTATGTTTCAGTAATAGTAATTTTCTAATAATAGTTTTTATACTTTTATTAAAATTTAGTACTTAATACAAAAACTATATTTAAAGCAAAATAAGAACCTAATAAAACGTAAACAAAGCAATAAGGTTACAAAAAGGACAACATTAAAGCTTACAATATTTTAATTGCTAAGAATAAAGCAACATAATTAAAATCTACTCTAAACAAAAGTGTTCTATGCCAATCGTATAAAGTATAACTTTGCTTTTGTATTTTTTTAACAAAAAAAAAACACAGAAATTTTATAAGCTATTATTTTACTGAAAATCTATCCCTGATTGCTTTTTCTAATAGACACTGTTTTTGAGTTTAAGTTACACTTTTACTTTTGATACTTTGTCAATTTTACAATTAATTAAGATTTAGTTTTATTAAAACTTCAATAAAGAAATGTGACTTCAATAATTGCAAGATTAATAATAATACAGCTATGTTATAACTATACATGTTTAAATAATAAAACTAGCCTTTTAATTCTGTACTTACGTCATGGATCTTGTTACCACTAACTATTAGTTCAAATATATGTTTATATAAATTGTTTATTTTAAATTAAAAGAAAAAGCATTTATTTTATATTTTTAAGCAACTGTAAAGTAGCTACTAAATGCAATTAGGTTTTGTTTTAAAGTATATATGGCTTTTAATACTAATTATACTTATCAATACTGGAGATGTTACAAAAGTTGTATTTTAATTAAAAAAACATAAAGCCGACTACTCTCTAATAGTACTTAAAATAGTCATCTTCAACGAATGCAGTGAACTCTTTTTATTAATAAAAGTTAAGTTTATAAAACTAATTACTCTAAAATGATAAGAAAATAGAATGCACTAAAGTAATTGTATACTTTAATTTGCTAATTTATGTAAAATTTAATAGTACTTTATTTACTCTTAGTCTGTGTAAGTTTTATTAGAAAAGAGGAAAATATCTTTTGTTAATTATTGTATAATGTTAGTTCATATAATAACTGAAACTAAAACCAACTCGCTTCCTACCTAAGCTATACCTGAAATCAGTCCGTTAAAAATGAATATCATCAACCGCTATTTAGATTACTAAATTGTTTACTTATCAAGGTATTGAAATATTTATTTGGTTAACGCATTGCTTAAAAACTTACATTTGTTAACGAAACCACATTATAGTTTTTTAAAGTAAATTTTATTTCAGTTTTTGTAGTTTAGAGGTAGCTTGCTCTAGTATTAAGTTTTTATAATATTTTTATTTAACAAGCTTTATATTAAGTTTTTAAATGTTGATTAAGGGAAAATTCAAGTAACAAAAATGTCTTATTTAGTTTAATTTTAATACTAGCTAAAATTGTACATACTATCGTATGTATATTACAAAAGCTTTATCTCTTAACGAAACAATTGAGCTGTATAGCACAAGATAAAAAATTAATTCTGATTAGTTTGTATTAGTATTAAAAATAAAAAACTAACATTTTCGGACAAATTTATGAATTCATCCTAGCCTCCTTACAGAAGCTTACAAACTATTTCTAACACAAATAAGGACATTTATCACAAAAAGAGTTTTCATTTTGTTGTGAATGACAAAATTTGATTTTTCGGGATTTTTAAAAAATACGTTACTTCAAGGTTTTGAGTACAACTGTTAACAATTATGTGAACTTTTTTTTTACTTTAATAAATTCACAACACATTAAAACAAAAAATGTTTTTTCATTTAAATTTAAGATAAGAAACATCTGTATCTTTAAAAATTTAAAGGAATGCAAATTCTATTTTGATATATTATTATCTTTGAAAATAATGAATTAAAAAATTTAACTTTTTAAGCTAATAGACGTTCTTGTTTACATTTTATTAAATGAGAAACAAATTAACTGAATTAAGTTAAATATTTAAAAATCAGATTATTTTTGAAAAAAAAAAAGAATATATAAATTTTTTAGCAAACTTTAAAAATATAATTTATTAGTTTTACTTGTAAGATAAAATAAAAATGAAATGTAAATTTTTAATCATAAAAAAATACGTTTTTATTGTTGATTAATCTTTTTTTAACGTAATATTAGAAATAAACAATTTAATATATGCAAAACTTAAGTACGGGGTTTGTTTTGCAGTGTTATTTTTTTTTTTTGCATTTTGAACGCTAAAGTATTGTTAATTATTAAATAAAAAAATATAGTCTATGCTTAGTTTCATATATATTTAAAGTAAAAAACAAAAGTTTAAAATTGAACATATTTTTATGTTAGCAAGTGTAAGTAAAATTTAACTGTAAACCTTTTTAAAAAACTAACAATGTTTGTATTACTGTAATTGTATTTCTGAACAAATAGAATAAAATGTTCTTTAATAGAAGAACAAAGAAAAAGTGGTATACAAAAAAGGTTAACTAATTAAAAAAATCAAAACTATTTAATTATTTTTTTCCATCACAAGTAGTTCTAAGAAACTGGTCTACGTTATTAGCTCATAAAACTTAATTCATTAACTTTAAACATTTTGCCAAGCGCCAACAGTTGCTTAACAAATTAAAGTATGAAAATAAATTCCTAAATTGTTTAAGCATTTATATAAAGTTGTGCTAGGCACTGTGTTAGAGATTTAAAAAAGTTATAAGTTGTTAGCATTTTTGGTTTTTTTTACAAAAAATAACTAATAGTAAAACAAAGAATATAATTAATAATTATTTTAAAATAACTTAGTTTAAGTAGTTTTTAATATAAAAAAAACCTTTATAAAATAAATACTAATACAACTTATATGGCACTTTTTAGTCTTTTAATTAGTTCATTTAACAATTGAGTTCTTTAAAAAAGTATATAATATTTATTTAAGCCATTGTAATATAATTTTTTTTTTTTTTTTCATTAAAATTTATTTTTTTTTGTAGTAATTTTAAGAGATTTTATATAGCAATATTTTAAACTTTAAAAGAATACTTTTGACTTATTACTTTTGAAATGTCTTTAAGAAATTAAATTTGCTTCAAATTTACAAACTTATTATGAAGATGTTCTAGTTTTGAAATAATTAAAAACATAACAATCAGTATTAAAACAATCAGTGACGTATTTAAGCTCTTTGACAGACACTCTTAACTTCAATGCCTTGATTAATTTACTGCTAAATTGTTAAATGATGGCCTACTGTAGATAAGAGTTTTAAGTCACTTAAGTAGTGACTATTATTAAATTAGGTATAAATATCAAATTAGGTATACTTTATCGTTTAACCAGTTTTTTTTTCTGTTACAATTGTGTATAAAAAAATAAATATATACCTGGTAAAAATTACCTTATAGTAATAGAACTGAACCAAAAACCAATCTCTTAAGGATTTCAATAAAACTTAACATTTTAAGAAAGCTTAAAGCTTTCTATTATGTTATTGCAAAAATTTTTACTTTTATTATAAATATATTAGATGTGACTATATATATTTTTCTATTGTTTATAACTACTAAGTGTAATTTTACGTATTCTAGATTCGTTTTTAGTTTAAATAAAACAACAGTGAACATGTTTTACAATGAACTTAAATTGTTTTTTTGATCAGAAGTTTATTTCAAAACTTTATTTCTAGTTGTTTAAAGTGTTTCAACAACTTAGGTCTAATTTTTTTTTTCG
Organism: Thalia democratica; assembly: GCF_965202585.1. Taxonomy (NCBI): domain Eukaryota; kingdom Metazoa; phylum Chordata; class Thaliacea; order Salpida; family Salpidae; genus Thalia; species Thalia democratica. The sequence continues at coordinate 83,888,086 of NC_139167.1, forward strand.
TAATATAAAAGGTATTTGTTTAATCACCTTTAAAACTAAATAAAGCTTTATTTACTAAATAAATTCAAAACAACAAACGATTGGTGAAAAAGTATATGTCAAAACAAATATTTTGCCAAAACACTGCTTACAAATACACTTTTATTTTTAAACACTTCTAGTTTAGTTAATGTTTATTAACAAGACTTTAGTTATACTGTTCATAAGTGTTATTTTTTTCTTTAAAAATATATTCTACTCTAGTTATTTAAAATAAGTAAATTGGAAAAGTAGAGTTTGCAAACAAACGTCTTAAACGAAATTTGTTAAATATATTCTATTTTTGTATTTGAATTAAGGTATTTGTACAAACGTTTTTTGTCTATAAAGCAATTAAAAAAAATTGTTAAACTAACAAATTTTACACTTATAATAGGAATTTGTTGAACCAAACTGTAATTTTCTGCGCTAAAGTTATTTTATTTATCTCAAATTTTAACGTATTTGTTATTTTAATAGGGTTATGACACTACCATTTTGTTCACACAATACAATTAAGGTATATTTATTTCTGATTTTAGTTTCTAATAGTTATTAATCTTATGTATGCGTCTAACAAGGACAAAACTTCTAAGTATAAAATATTTTGTTGTTTAAGCTTGAAATTTTTTGTCTTTAAAAATTTTTTGTTTAGATACTAAATTTATTATAGTTTCAACTCTACAAAAATATATATATACAAAATTATAAAATATAGTAATAAACAATTTATAATTTTACAAAAGCAAATTGTCAGATAAAATATAATTTCTTAAAGTGTTCGTTTAAAAATTAAACTTAATTAAAACAACACTTTAAAAAACATAAACTTACACGTAATTTAAATAATTCGTTCAGTTGTCAAAATATTTTGACTTTAAAACTGTAATAACGTCACTCAGCTTATAAGCAAAACCTCTAGGTTTAAAATTTTGTATAAATTTTAAGTTAAACATCATATGAACATTTCTAAAACACAACTCCATAACTTTGAAATTACTGAAACTGTAACTTAACTTACTTAAGTTATTATTTAAAGCACAGCAATAAGAAAATTCAAAAAGAACGTGTAACCAAATTTTATTTAGTTAGATTTTAAACAAAAGTAATTCAATCAAAAATCAGTGAAATTGCGCTGGTGGCTTTAGATATGATTTGAAAGAAAGCAATTGTATTTCAAACAACATCATTTAAAAGGCAATTGTAAACTCTAACCTTAAAAAAATTTCTACATCGGCTTATGCTCCACTCAGTTCAGATTTCGGTATGCTAACCAAAAAAAAAATCTTTTAAAGGTGGTTACGAAAATGAGACTGAGCTTTCGAAGTATGTTTGCGGCCTAAAGCACAAAAACATTGATTTTAAATAAACTTGGGAGGCAATAAAAAGAACGCAGTCAATAGCAGATAGTAATAACTTTGTTTGTAGGCTGTACTTAAAAAAATCAACAGCTGTTATGTATGCGTTAAAAAAAGGAAGGTTAATAGTAGTGAATTTATATCGTCATATGAAAAAGCTCCTCTTAAAATACAATAAATTTTGAAGTATTTTATAGTCATTTAACTGTTGTCTTTGTGAATTTTAGTTGTTTCATTATTTAAATGGAAGATCGATTTTTGTACTGAATTTTTGTAATGCACAATTTTACGTCATACTGTTTTTTATTTTTTTTGCATAACTTTCGCATATATGTTTAGTAAAGTGCTTTTTATTTAAAATTGAACTTGCTCAAGATTAAAGCTTTATGAAACAATAAAATTTTATGAGACATTTTTATCAGTATTTTTAAAACCGTAGTTTCCCAATAAATTACAAAATTCCCTTCATGTCTGCTCTGTAGAAAGTGTCCAAGTTTGAGTAATAACCTTCTTTTATATTTTATACAAATTTTCTTTTATTCAAATTCTTTTATATTTTGAATATTTGTCTGAATATAAAATTGTAATAGTAGAGGGCAAACATTATTTGTAAACATAAAAAAGAAGTTTTTTTTTGTTGAATTTCCTCAGAAAAAGAAATTTTTTGTCATAAGTTTGCTTAAAACAGTTATCTCAGCCTACTTAATTTTCTGTTACTGTATATATCTTTTTTTTTTCTTTTTTACATTAGCATGCTAATAAAAATATAATATACAATGTATTAACAAAAAAAAAATATAATATTTGGTATTTTCTAATAATTATAGCCTCTCTTAAAGTAAAGTAAAGATAAAATACTTTGTTTAGGTTAGATATAGTAACAAACAACTACCTTTTTAAGAAGTATACTTTGGATCTAGTAGATTTGAAAAATATGTCAAAAGTTATTTAATGGATAGCTAAAAATTTATACGAGATGTTCTTTGTCTGATAGTGAAGAGCATAAAAACAAAAATGGTCTAAAGTGTCTGTTGTTTTATTTTGTTTTAAAGTGCATTATGTAAATAAGTTTAGGAAATCTTTTACCAAACTATCAAAAATAGTTGTAATAAGCAAATACTTTTTTTTATTTTATACTTTTTGATATATTTTTTGCAAAACTATTTTTTCATAACTGTACTTAAAAAAAATAACACAGTTAGATTATTAAGTTAAGTATACTGTTATTACTAAAGATTTCGCTAAAAAGCATTTTTAGCTTGACTATTAATATTTACTTAACTAAAAGAAAATTCAGCATTGTACTTAATAACTCTTAATTTTTTTTAAATATGTTAATAAATATATAGTTATGACAAAAAAATGCATTTATATGAAAATAATGAATAAGCATACAAAAAATTGGAATTTTATCAATACAAAAGTTATTATTTTATAAGACATAAACGAGATACTTAAAAAAGTTATTTACTTTTAAGTAGACGAATTTTTCCAGAAATGGGCCATTTAAAAAGATTAGGGGAACATAAACAGTAGTAAAAGATTATTTAAAAGACCACAGTAGAACATTAAGAAAAAATTTAAAACTTAAGCTAGATATTCTAGATTAGGTGGTAATAGTATGAGAAAAAGATCATAAATGTGTTAGTGGATAATAAAAAAAATATACAAAATGTTCAATATTTGGTATATTTTAAAGTAAGCAAAAAAGTAAGATATGATCTAATGCGTATGTTATTATTTTTTGTTTGAAAGGAACCTTATGAAAATTTGTTCAGGAAACGTTTTACTAAAGTATTAAAAATTATTTCCTAAAATTTTTAAAATATATTATTCTTCTTTTAATGATCTTGTAGTCAAAAACACATCCATTGTATGTTTATTATTTAGATAGTATATAAAAATATTTCAAGTTTATATATGTAATTTTAGATTAAATTTATTTTGTTTAAGTTTAAATATGTTTTATATTTTTCAGACAAAGTAGTACTTAGCTATTATGTTTAGTTTTATATAAAGATTATTGACAGGAAAAAACAAACAAAGTTTTCTTTACGTTTATAAAGTATGTAAATACAATTTTAAGATTTTTAATATGTTTTGTTTACTATAATAACTTCAAAATGTAAATGAGTCTTAAAAATATTTTTTCGAGTTTAAACTTTCAATGACGTCATGTATAATATACTCATAAAGTACAAATACAAAATTATGTTTAAATTTATTTTCTTATTGAAAAATTGATAGAATTGAAGTTTAGAAGCAACTATAATAAATTAAAAAAGAGGTTGTAATATTTTGAAATTTTGATAATTGCAAATCTTTTGTAAATAAAAATTTTTAATAAACATGTATGACGACAAAATAAAATACTTATACTTAATGGGAAATTTTTTTTGTAAAGTTTGATTATTTTTCTATAGTCCTAGTTTTATCAATAAAAAAGATTACATTTGTAATAAAAGATAAAAAAGTAAAATAAAAGAAAGTATACTTAAGAAAAAGAGTTATTCCAAAAATTGGGTTTCCGCTATATATTTATTTTAAATGTTAAATTTTTGACGTTTGAAATATATTTCATTCCTAATTTAGCATGAAAAATAAGTTGAACTCTAAATACAACTAAGTTTATAATATTTCAATACTGTATTGTTAAGCATAATTTAATTATTTTATGTTTGAAATATTTCATTTGTAGCTAAAGCTTTACAATTATTTGTAGCTTACAAGTTTTATTCTAATAAAGGAAATTATTACTAAAAATTTTTCTTTATTAAATGAAAAACTCATACAAACACCTTTTGTTTTTAACATTTGATTTTAGAGTTAAAAACAATAAACAACTGATAGAATTTAGGTTTAAAAACAGCAAATACAAATTTGAATACTCTTAATAAACTTGTCAAGACTTTTTTATTAAGTTAAATATTTAACTACCAATTTAAATTAGAGCAAAGTAAGTAGATTATCACTGTAAACAAATTAATAAAACTAAAACTTTACAAAATCAAAGTACGTTTAATATTGTATTAGTTTAACTTAAAGCAGCTTTAAATCTACTTTAAAATGAATATTTTTAATATCGTCAGTTTAAACCAAAGTTTAATTTATACATTTTTTATTTAGAATTAAAACGCAAAAATATTTACACGCCTAATTTATAATGGGAACTTTTCAGTATCTATCTGACAGCGCATATTTAATCAAACAAGTCTATAGTACTATTTTACTTTTGTCAAAAGGACTTTAACAATTTAAATATGCCTTAAACGTTAGTTTACAAACAAACTTTATTAAAACATGTTAAAACATGCACTTAATCTTTTGCACTTTTAATTAGTTTACCGAAGTATTATTACTTTTTATTATTTAAATAAAACAACTAACGTTTTAATTCTGCAGTGACGTCAAAGTTTTAAAAGATACAAATTCTAAATTTAAACCTACTTATTTTTAAAAGACGTGTTTATATAAAACAATTGTAAAACTAAAAAGTGTATTATTAAGCTACTTAGAAGTAGCTTTTAACAGTTCGGATTTTTGTATTTTTTTTCAAAACGTAAAAAGTTTATATGATTAAACTTAAGGTACAAACTGCAATATTTTCATTTTTAACTCACATATATGCTGAAAATGTATTGAAATTTAAAAAGTATTTACAGTAAATATTACTTATATTAAATTACTATATTTTTTTGAAGTGTTTTGGTAAACATTAATGTTTACTATATTATGAATTATTTTTAACATCCATGTGTTTAAATTATAACTGAAATGTTTTCTCACATACTTTAAAAAAAAAGTGAAAAAATAGAACATTGTCTAAAAAGTTATTTCAATATATTTACGTATAATTATAAAAATTATTTAAGTAAAATGAATGTAAGTAACGAAGTAAAACTAAAATTCTTATAAGTTAAATGAAATAAAAACAGCACTAAAAACTATAGTTAACGTAATGAAGCTAACTCAAACAAACCTTAAGTTTGCACGTAATAATATGTTTCTGATTAAATCTAATATTTAAAAAAATATATTACTTTAGTTTGTGAGTAACCAAAATTGTGACTGTAAAGAAATTATTAGTTTAATACTCTGAGTACTTACTTATTGTATTCAATTTGATTTGAAATTATTTATTTTTATAAGTACCAAAAGTTATTAGTTGAGGTAACTGTTCTGTATCTCTAAAAATAACCACCATTTTAAATATATTACAACTTTTTTTCTAAATTATCTTAGTATTGGAATTTATTTTTTTTAAGATTGTTGTATTTTTAAAACCACTTCATTTTTAAATTTTGTTGAAAAATAGCACAAGTTATTTAGATAACAAAATTGCTTAAAAAATTAGTTTAGAATTATTTGCATATTTTAAACTCTTCTTTTTATAGTAAAGTCTTACTATTTTCTATAGCTTTTAATTACGTGAATTACAGAAATCCACAACTTCAAGTTTTGTAATGTATATAAAAATTGTTAATAAGGTTCTTTATTTTGTTACATGAAGGACAGTAATTTGTAAGTTACAAAAGTAACTATTATAATTAACAAGTTAATAAATCAGCAGGTAGCGAAAGTTTTTAGATGAGGCAACTATATTTTTAAAGGTAAGTTTTAATTTTCAAAAATGGTATTTTGACCTTATATTTTTAAATTATATAATATTTTTAGTATTATTTTAGTGATAGTAATTACTATTAACGAGGGTCACTATAAACAATGTTCTAAGGTTTGATAGTGATTATTAACTTATAAAGAAAAAAAAAGTGTTTAAACTTTACTATAATCAATTTATAGTTTAATTAAAGTCAATAAGTTTGTTTTTCTACATATAACCAAACGTTAAAACTATTATTTAGTTATTAAAAATCTGACTTTGTCTTTAAATGAAAATTAAATATTGCTGTAAAGCTTTTTCCCACTTTTAAATAAAATGATACTTATTTTTTTGAAATAGTTTTGAAATGATGTTTTATAACCTCAAAATATTCGTATTGAAAATAAATTAACTACTTATTTTTAATAGTGAAAATATGAGGCTAATTTAGTTTAAAAAGAAAAATACTATTTTCCTAGTGCACATATTTGTAACGTCATAAAACTGTTTCGAACAAACGTTTGATTTATAAAAAGATATTTCAATACTGCAACATTAATTTCTAAACTATTAAACTTTTTTTCAGTTTGGAAGTCATTGAAATAGTGACTGTTTAGGAGTATTACATTTCAATACATAGTTTAGTTTAAATTTAGTGTTGAAGCTTTACTTTGCATGTTAAAGTTATTTCAGTAATAGTTTTAAATAAACTTTGCTTTGTTTAAGTTTAAGTTGATTATTCTACATTTAAATTAATTTTTTTATACACACATTCAGTATAAACTCTTATTAAACAGTAATTGCCAGTTTATATGGAGAAGAAAAGAAACGGTATTTTTCTTTAGTTTTTCTCGTTTAATTCTAAATAGTTTTTTTTACGTAGTATACGTTTATAAACTTTAAATTAGCCTGTATTAAATAGTTATTTGTCTGTATATACCAGGGGTCGGCAAACTGCGGCCCGCGGGCCAATTGCGGCCCGCGAGCACGTTATTTTTTTGAATGGAATGCGGCCCGCGAAAGAAAACTTTGTGGCCCGCGAGTATGTAAATGTGGCCCGCCGAGCAAAAATGTATTTCGAGTTAAATTTTTTCGTTAATTCGATTTAATTTGATTAGTTAGGTTTTAAGTCTATGTATAATATTTAAAAGTAATTAGAAGAAATTACTGCTTTAGTTTAAAAATGAGAAAAAGACAGATTAGCATTCTAACACGATATTTTTCACAGTTTCATAATAACTTCTTCTTTACAACAGCAAGTAATTATTTGAAAAAAAAAGTGTAAAGAGTGCTTGGATTTAATAAGTTAGATATATAATACCTATTTATTAAATAAACTAAATGCAAATGTTTTCCATTTTGTACAAAAGTAATACACAGTAATTAACTAAAGTGTCATTTCTTTATAGCTTAGACATTCTTTTTCAATATTTTTTATACCTAAATTTCTTTTATAGATTTTTATTTGTAAATGTTACATTTTAGTGTAAAAACATTTAATATAACATAGTAATAATAAATAAGGTTTATTTGATTTTTGTTTTGACACATTTTAATTTTTTTAAAGTTTTCTATGCACACCGACTTAAAAAGATGGTCATATTTTAAACCACTTTTTTTTTAATAATTTAGTTGGTTAAAGTTTAGTTTATGCGTAATTTTCTAACATTGTTGTTTCTACATGTAATATCTAAATTGTACAAACACATTTAAAACTATATATATAACATAAATTAATAAATTTTTTTTAGGTATACATTTTAATTTTTCAAACATTTATTTTTGTTAAGCTAAGTTAATTTTCATACCTTGCATATCAATACATACACACAGTTGCGGTTTTTGGGAGCTACCTATTTAATATAAACTAGATTTAGAGATGGTAAGTTTATTAAGTTTGTACATTGTTAATCAAAATAGTTCAAATTCAATCAAATAAACAACTAAACATTGCCACACACTCAGACTATCACTATTTGAAGACTTTAAATCTCAGGCAAACTAAGTCATTTTTTAAGTTTTTGCTAGAATTGCTTTATGTATACAAAAATATCAAGAATGTTTTTGTTGACTCAGGCTAGCTTTTTTGCTTGAAAGAGTGGTAAATTAAATTTCAGATGTATGTTTTGCTCAATCAACAGTGTTAGTTTGAGCTATAATATATGTTAAATTTTAAGTCTTGCAGCTAATATAATTCAAATTGTTATTTGTAAAATTGTGTACATTTAAGTGTGAACAATCAGTGTTGCCAAAAAACTTGAATTCAGGAAAAGCTTTGAATTTGAAAATTTATGCTTAAAAATTCTGGAAAAAAACTTAAATTTGAGAATTTTTGAAAAAACCAGGAATTTTAAGCAATTTTTACACATGTAAAGTGATAAAATTTCGATTTGACTTAAAACACTTAAATATTTTTCTATTATAAAATAAATTAAAGTAGCTTAACAGTATTCTTTAATATTGATATATTTGTTAAGACATTTTTTTCAACCTTAATTAAACTTTATACAAAAATAAAAGAAGGAATTGCACTTCCAAAAACTTTGTTTTGGTGCATTGCACCTTTACTTGTAAAATTTCACCGATTGTTGTGATTTGCTTTGAAACTAAACAAAGAAATTTCTACTAAAATGTCAAAGTTTTCTGATTATTCTGTAGTTACTGAAGATAATCATGTGCTTTGTTGGAGAACTGACTTTGATGATTTGTTTTTTTATCGTTTCTCGCAATAACTCCGAACTAACGTTTTTTTATTCTTTTTACAATTACTATTTTTAAATGCAATTTTCTTATTTCAGATAAAGAATTGCTAAAATGCTTAATAAAAATATGTTTTTCTACTGGGCTAATGACTCAATAGAATTTTATACTTTTGTTCAATTTGTTTAAGAATCTTAATTGTCAATTCCAGCTGACTTATATTTTTTGGCATTTAATTTGTTTACTGTTAATAAGCTTCGTTATTTCTTTATGTTGTGAACTTTATTTTAACTGGGTTGCTACACAAACAGGCTGTTTTAAAAGCTTAAAGACTCAGGTTTTTGTGAAACTTTTATTTTAAGCACTTTAAAGAAATCTTTCAACTCTCAGAATAGTTTTTATGACTGTAGTGTAGTTTACTAATTGTAATTTTTTCTTGTTTTCTTACATTTTGCGTACTTTTTGATAATGATGATATTTTAACTAGGTACTTAAGCTTGATTAGCAATTATTTATTAGCTTTTTCAAATTTTAATAAACTTAGGCTGGTTTGATACAACTCAGACATTTTTGCTTTATAAGTTGCAACCATGTAAAATACTAATTACTAATAAGATATTTTATTAAAATTTATTAGAACAAATTATATTAAAGAATTTGTTTTAGCTTTCTGGAATACAAACAGGTATTATTTTTTTTAAGTTAACTAATTAATAAATTTTCTAATGAGTGTAAATTATTTAAGACGCAAAAACTTTTTTTGAAGTAAATATTCTTAAAAATATGAAAAAAGGGTTGATAATATAACAAATGTATAAAAGTAACCCATAAAGTGTCTTTCAATTAGGTTTTAATAGATAGTTAGGTTGTAAGTAAAATTACAAAAGTATTAAGTTAAAGTTATTAAATGCTTATGAAAGTACATAGTTTATTAACACTTAAGTATATTAGTCAATGTAAATTCTATTCTAATAAATATTAATTTAAATAGGCATTCTATGTATAGTTAAAAGTCATTTAAAATACTAAGGTGAATAAAAGTAAAACCTTTCTTTTGTATGACTAAAACTAAATCCAAAATATTTTTAAAATGTCACTAAAACTAAAACAACGGCCCGCGAAGACTTTGGAAACTTTTAATTTGGCCCGCGACCACCAACTGCCTGCCGACCCCTGGTATATACTGATCAAAGTATACAATATAAATTAGTTTAACAAAAAAATTATTTGGTATTTTCACTAACTTAAATACTTATGTTGTTTAAACTTACATATACATAAAAAAATATATATAACTTTTATACCTTTAATGTACTGGAATTTCTTCAATAAAATAAATTTATAAGTAATCAATCAAGATAGAGGTGTCTGCACAAACAATAAAAAGTATTTCTAATGTTTGAAATTGTTAACTTAGGAGCTTTAGGCATGTCAAGCTTTGTCTAAAAATTTTTAAATGTTTTGTTCAAATTTAAAAAATATTTACAAGTTTGAGTAAAATTTAAAAAATGTCAAGTAAAATATATTTCAATTTTTAGCAATAAAAGTAATTAAGTAATAATATAGTTTAAGCTAAAATCAACTACTTGTATTAACTTCTGAACAAATAGCTGAAGAATACAATATAAATAGTATGAATATAAACGATAGAAAATTGTTTCTTTTTATAAAGTTAGTTCAAAATAGTATTCTGATTACAAAGTTTAGCGAATAGCCAAATAGTAAATACTGATTTTAAACTGAACCAATATTATTTAAACCTATCAAATCAACTTTTGAACTAATTTTTTTTATTATTAGATTAGTACGCATGTACATACATAATACCTAAGTGAAACAGATTAAACTAGCTCATTTACAAAATTAATTATTTTTTTTGCACTAGCTATTAAATCAGTATAACTTTTGTTTTGTTTAGTGATGACGTATTTACAAATATTATGAAAGACTAAATGAGAATTTCTGAGGTTATTTTATTGACGTCAATGCAAGTTAGAACTTGTACTTTTTATTTAAGATATTATTATTTTAAGCAAGAAAGATTTTCATTTAACAAGTAAGTTATAAAGTTTTATTGTTATCGGTTTTAGGTGTTTTTTTCAAGTAAAATGTTTTGTACAACACTTTAATTATACTACCTTTTATCCAGTTTTGATTAGATCATATATTTTTAAAAACTTTTAAATTTTTTTTTTGTTATTATAATTATGAGCTAGGTGTACCTTTTAAATTCGATTAACTGCTTTAAACGATTTAAATTCGTCATATTTTAACATTAATTATTTGAAAATTAAATTAAAATTACGTTAGAAAATCGAAAGAAAGTCTTTTTCAAGATTATTAGTAACATTCTCTCCGTTTCATTCAAAATTAAAACAAGTTGTTAAAAAATATATTAGAATAATTTAAATCTAATACTTCGTTATCAAAGAAAATGATGTAAATATTTTGCAACAAAGGCATTTCTAATCTTTAAAACAAATTAAAGAATTTTAAAAATAAACCATTGTAGCTTAAAAATATTATTAAATTATTTTATTACAAATTTTTATTCAACGTCGTTTGTAGGTCACCGAACGTGTGACTAAATTACAAATTTACTTATTAAAAGACATTATAATAATAAACATATAGTTGATATCTTTGAAACAATTATGTTTAACAATACTATTTGAACAATTAAATTAAACTAAAATTTTTAAATAAGTAATATAAACTGAATCGTCAATATATAACTATATGCACAGGATAAGAAAACACACCAACTTATTAAAAGAATTATGATAAATAATAGTATATAAAAACAAGTTTATTTTAAATATTATTAATAATTATATTAGTTTCAAATCTAACTAAAACTAATTTTTAAATTTTGATATTAAATAATGTCATAATAGTTATTACCTTAACGTGTACTTCAAAAACAATGTTATTGAAATCTACTAAATTTAGTAAAGTGTTTACTACATCTAAGCGTAAAAAGAAATCAGGTTTTGCTAAATATATAAGCTATCATATATAAAGAGATAAAACACTTGAAATTATTTAAGAAAATCCAAAATATATACAATTAAAGTAATAATTTAAATACATTTTTAGGATATTATAAATTCATTAATCAATCTCATAATGACGTTAATAATAAAACCCACCCTTCATTAGTTTTATTTGTTTATATAAATTATATAAAAGGTAAGAAATTAGTTTAAGCAGATTAATGCAAAAATTTGAGCACTTACATTTTAATCACAAACTATTCTGTTATATTACTTTGAAATGTACTTTTATATAAGTATTATTAAAAAGTTATTTCATCGAATTGAATTTGTACTACGGTAGTTTCTTTAATACAAAATTGAACAAAAAATAAAAACAAAAATTTTCTTTTTTATGATAGATAAGAAGTAATTTGAAGTTCGTTTAAGTTTACACTACTCTTTTTAAATTCTCTTTTTTCATTTTAGTCTTAACATATAATAGATTGTTTTATACTTTTTTAAAACTAAAGTATAAAATATAAATCTTTCAGTTGAATATTTGTATAATGCAAATAAATGATTGAATTTTGATTAGATTGTAGTTTTTGTTCTACTAAAGTTTTTCTTGTAATTACTCCAAAGTCTAAACGTATTGTCTTTATGTAGCTCGTTTAGTAAACTTTACAATTAAAATACTTAGTTTATTACAGTGGTATGTTAAAATTACTTGTTAATTCAGTTTACAATGATATTATAAACAAGTATTTGCATTAAATATTATAAAATGTCTGTTAATTAATTTAGTTTTAAACAAAATAATTGTTTTAACATACTTTTTTGTGACATATTTTTTAAACACAATGTGGTTTACACTTTCATATAAATAAAGAGCGGTTGAGTATTCATACAATTGATTTTAAAGTTTTTCTCAAAAAGCTTACCTTTAAGTTCTTCACATACAATACATTTCATGAAGTTCTTTACATTTAGTAAGTATGACTGAAAAGCAAGTAAACTCAGTTGCTTAAAAAGTATGTTTAAATCTAATATTTTAATAAAAACAAGTTTAATTAACAGAAATTTCATAACAATTAATGTAAATATTTAAAATAAAAAAATACTTAGTATATCATAATATGAATTTAAAATTAATTTAAAAATGATAATTTAACTTTTGTTTATACTTTTAAGAAGTAGAAGTTTTGTCTTGAAAACCACAATATGTCGCATAGTAGCTGATTTCAAAAAAACATAATTATAACATTTTTAAAATAACTGTGTTGTATAATTAAGCAAGTAACGAAAGACGCATTGCAAAAATTCTACTTACGTCACAATTTTATACACACAAACAATCGGTTTGTTAATGCATATAAATTAAAAGTACTAAAAAGCATCTTATTAATAATTGGATTATAAGAAATATTTCTAACTTTGAAAGTCGTTTAAATTGCGACTAACAAAACATAATTTATACATAGTTTATTTTTTATAGGTAGTTGCTTATTTATTTCTTGTTTCTGCAAACTTCATTTTTGTGTTTATACTTTTTTTATTTAAATTTATATCTTGAGATGTTTATACTACTTGAAACTAAAACTTTGTAACACTATAAAAAATCAAATTACTTATTTGTTTTCATTCATAACTACTTGTATAATTTTTTATAGAAACTTTTTTTAATATTAAGAATATTTAATAATGTATCAAAGTTTAGCAGTAATATATAATCTAAAAAATAAAAGACTCAAATATATTCTAAAATTTTTGACAAACTCACTATATAGAAAACATAAATAATATAGATTTTTCCGAAAAAAATTCTTAAAACTGCTAGTTTAAAAAATCACATAAAAATTTTTTTTTTGAGTATTTGTTCATTAGGACAAAGACAATTTGGTTAATTTAAAAAATAACTTTCACAATTTTTCTATGTTTTATTTAATATTTTTATGTTCTTTATTAGCGTTATAATATTTTTGTCCCGCGTTTTTAAGTTTAAGGATAATTATTTGGTTCTCATTGACTAAAGGTCATATAAATTAATCGAACTTTTCTCCGTCACAATTGAATAGTCATGGGCTTCTGATTGTGGCAAACTTTGTCTAAGATATTCATTGGCTTTATAAAAAAAGGTGACTTATTTCAGATATTTTGACGATTGTTTTGTGGTAGGAAAAGACGAGAAAGAAATTGTTTAACTCTGTGGTGTTTTGAGCAAAAACACAACCATCAATAAAAACTACATTAAAAAAGAAAAAAACAATAATAAATTGGCTTTTCTCGACGTTTTCGTTAAACGACACGAGAGCCAGTTTTTGGCTTATGTTTTTAAAATTAAAACTTTTAACGAAACATATTCAAACTTTAATTAATTTTGTAGCATAAAAAGAATGCCAAACTTGTTCAGAATGCTCTGCTACCAAGCACATAAAACTTGTTTAAAATAATTATTTGCTAGTGAATTAAATCAGACTAAGTTAATACTAAATAAAAATGACTGTCCACAAAAACTTGTAAATGAAATTTACACTTTAAAAGTTTAAACAAAATAAAGCCAGCAGGATCGGAAAAATTTCCAGCAGAACCGGAACTTCAAGTCATAGAGAAAAACATCAACAAATTAATAAGTAAATCTAATCATTTAGCAAAATCGAGAGTTATCTTTTTATCTAGATCAATGATTAGACCTTTGGGCAAAGATCCGAAACCAGAACAAAAAAAAGATAGTAGTTTTAACTTCTTCTGTGAAGGTAGTATTTTGGCATGACTTTAAGGCAATTTGGTAAAGAGGTAATATAAATATTCCAAAAAGTGTTGATAAATTTTTTAAACTGAGTATTAAGAAATATAAATCTAAAAGAGTAGTTAAAGCTTCAAAAAGATCTGCTATAGCAGAACATCTAGTTAGTAATTGTAACTTGAAAAGATTTAAAGTTATGAATTTTTTTTTAAATTTTTGGTTTAATTAGGCTTGAGACTATATATACTTTAATAAACGAACCTGAGTTGTGTAAACATAAAATTTTTATTTAATTGTTTATTTTATTAATATTCTTATTTTTTTGTAATGTTAATTATAAATTATCACGTATGACTACTTGTTTTTAGCTACATTGTATTTAAAAGTACTTATGCATTATTTATAGCCCTTTTCTCAAATATTATTACTTTTACATTAACTACCTTTCGACTTTAAAGCTAGATTTTAAACATTACTGTTACTGCTTAGTAAAATACTGACGAGTTAAGCAAAAATGTATATTGTTATGAAATCTGATTCTTGTGAATTACTTAAAACAGATTATTGAAGTGTCAAAGATTTTTAACTTTGTCAAAACAACTTTTATTGTTTTACTTTTGCTATTTTACTCAAAACATTATAATGTCATGTGTATAACGTCACTATGAACTTTAAAGTATAATTATTGTAATTTTTCGACACATTTACAAGTTTTGCTCCAAAAAAATATATTTTTGTTCTTCATATCTAAAATATATCTTTAAGCATATAATATTCGGTAAATTCTAAACTAAGACAAAAAAGAATAAAATTTGTATTTTAAAGTTTACAGTGACGTCTTTAACAAATACCCCTAATTGTAGTATTTCATTTTTATTAACATCCGCTATAAAAATATTTTATTAGTAAGGCGTTTGTTTTATACAATTTGTAAGCTGCTTTAAGCTACTAGTTCGAAATTTGATAAGTTTCATTCTTAAATGACAATGTTTGTGTTTATATTTAATGATCTTTCAGAAACTCATAAAATATTAACTATATAGTAAACTAAAATTGATTGTTATAACTTTCTTATAAATAATCGTTTGAAAATTTTTCAATGGCTGTAACTATAAAATTAATACAATATATTCTTTTTTATAACAATATTATAAGTAGTTTTCAACCTTTACATTGGGACTTTCCTATTTATTCAAATAAAAGATTATATTTTTTTTTAAACATTTGAGTTTTAACATTTTAAAAAAAGGTCTAAAGTTTAATGAAGAAAAACAAAGTTACTGTATTTGTATTCAAAGTCGTAATAACGTCATTAGATACAATTTTTGCTTCAATGTTTTGATATTTAACAAATTTTTAAGAAATCTTAAACATAAAATTATTTTAAAAAGGCATAGCAGACCATGCCTAATATAAAGATAAGTTTATTCAAATGTAAACATGTTGTTTTATTTAGCTTGTAACAATTAACCATGTAATTTGTATTTACACGTGAGAACACATAATTAATAAATAATATAGTTAATATATATAATTTAAGTTTTTTGTAATAATTATTCTAAGTTTTTATAGTTAACTTCTAAAGTATTTTTGATAATAAGTTTACGAGGAAAAGATATGCAAATACTGCAGTTTTACAAACAAAATCAATAATACATCAGAACTTTTTTTTGTATGTTTGTATTCTAATTTATACAGGATATAAGTTTTGTAGTGTCAAACATTTTTACCTAGTTCGTATTTTTTAATAGTTAACAATATTCAATACTCCTGAGTAGTTTTTCGTTAGTATAATTTATAAATCAAACATGTAAAATATTGCTCTTAAATGCTTGTTAAAAATAAATTATTAAAAACTACCTAAATTCATAAGCTTGACAACAATATACAACTAAATGGGAATGAATTAATTCTTTTAAACTAATGTACATTAAGTTTTTAAACGCAAGTTATTCAAAGTTCTGTTAGTATATAAAAAGTATATCTAATATTTACTACCAAGTTATTTAAGTGTCTTAATTCGTTTTATTTATTTGAACCTAAGTTTATTATTATAGTTTTTAAAATTATAAGTAAAATTTTAGATAAATTGAATAGCTTTGTTAAAAAATAGAGAAAATCTAACCTTATTTACTAAAATTTAAAAAAAATACTTGAAATAACTTAAACCTACATGTACTTTAAACAGATCTATTATATTCTAATTACAAATATTTAAGTAAAAACATTAAATTTGTTATGACATCATGCAGAGTATAGTCAAAAACTTTAGACAAAAAACTACGTATATATATTTTTTTAAATAACTACATCTCTAACAATCGATTATAAGAAAGTTTTTAAATTACTTAAAAGTATACAATAATAGTTTTCAAGTATTACGTATTAAAGCGTATTTCTAACGTTCAAAATATTGGTGGTTGAGATCACCTGGAAACGTTCATTCGTAGACTAAGCAACTTTGATATAAACAATTAATGATTAATCTGCTATTTTACTCAGACAAACGACTTGTTCACAAAGTTGCTTAGTCTACAAATTCACGTGTCAAAGTGATCTGAACAACCAATATGTTGGTGAGACTAAAAGACAACTTTTCGTAAGAATTGAAAAGTATATGACTCTAACTATTAGAGCGGTATTTAAACATATAAAGTTGTGCATGTTTAACTAATTGTAACAACATTGTAATTGTTTTGAAATTATTAAAACGCGCAGTTCTTATAATGATTTATTTATGACACAAGCTTTAAAAAACCGCAACTAAATTTAAATAATCAGCTTAGTTCGAAAAAGGATCAGGAATAACTATTAATAATTTAAATAGTCCCTTTTGTTTTGATTAGTTTATTTATAATAAATTCATTTATGTTAATCTGGCCGTTTTAAATAGTTGTGTTTTTTACAAATGATTTAGTTTCAAATTATTTTATGATATGTTTAGTTAACTTTCAGTGTTTAGTATTTTTGACAAGGGAGTTTATGAGTTCCGAGGCGCTTAAAATCTTAATAAAAGTTATAATGGAAAAAATCTTGTGTCTTGAAAAAACGTGATATTGTAATACATTTAAAGATATATATATACCTGTAATGCTAGGTAGTGTTTATTTCTATTTATTAAAAAAACAACATTACTGATAAGCTGTAAATTTCTAATCTTCTTTTTAAATTAAGAGTTAAAACACTTCATGAACATTGTTTGAGTTTAATTAATTAAACATTTATGGCTAACTTATTTAAAAATTGTTGATTTTCTTGAGTTTAAGAGAATAAATAAATATCAGCCTGTTAATAAATTTTTTTTAAAACAAAAATTGAAATGCTTTCTAAAAATAATAGTGACGTCCATTAGTCTTAATAAAACAAACATTTAATTTGTTAGACTATATTTAATTTCTTCAGATTGTAAAAAATGATTGAGCCCAAATTTATTCAGTTTGTAAGTCACTAAAGGTGATTGTTAATAATTTAATCTGATTAGTTCAAATAAACATATGTTAACTAGTTTTTTTATTCTTGACTCATACGGTCAAACCAGTCTTGAACGAATTTATCTGTGTTTAGCTTTAAGTTATTGTTTTGTAAAACATAAAGTCTTCCTTATAAAAATATTTCAATATAAAAGTTTTAAGTTTGAACTAAATAAAGCCGTTAAATAAATTTATTAAAACGCTTTTTTTTTGTTTTTTGGAAATTTGATTCAACAAAATTTTATCATTTGTTTTAAAATTCAGTTTAGGATTACTAAGATAGTTACAAGAATTTAAATTTTTACAACTTAACAAACAAAATACATAAAATAAGTATGCGATATATAAAAAGTATTAAACAATTTAATTTGATTTGAAAAGTTCGCAAAAAATATATCTGATAATGAAAATTTGCAGTTACGACATGAAACTTACTTAAGCAAATTTTAAACTTATACGACTAAATTTTTTTACCAATTATTAAAAATATTTACTACCTCTAGTATTTAAGTTTTTATTTTACGGCAATGATTGAAAAAACCCATTTTAAACTTTCTGATCAAGTATATGTTTATTAAAAAAATTCATATTCATGTACTAACTATGATTGAACCAGTCTAGAACGAAATTACTTATGTTTTTGTTTCTTTTAATAAATATTCGTTTTGTGTAACAAAAAATCCTATTTATTTTAACAAAATATACAACCAGTCAATGTTTTATACTCATTTGTTAATATATTTTTTCTATAAAACCTTATTAGTTTATAAGTTAGAAGATAAAAAGTTTAGAAGATTTTAAACTAACTTCTCTAAGGTGGAGATACAATAAATATTATATGTACTATAGTAATACTTTTGAGGCTTTATGAAAGTTTATAATAATACTCACAGACATATGTTTGAGTTGTGTTAAATCAAAGTTTAACAAAATATCTATGTTAGAACTAGTTTCGTTATAATAAGCACATTTTTATATCAAATTTTTCTCTAGAAATATTGAAGGCTACTAGAAAGTTTTTAATTATAAATGAATGGCATTCGCTTAAAAAGTCGCTGAAGTTAAAGAGTGTTAAAAATGTTTATAACTAAATAGTATAACTGAACCGAATGTTATTTAAAAACAAATTGCTATTTTTTTTATAAATATAAAACGTTATTGGCATTTTTAAGGTTGTCCAAATTGCTATTTTTATATGTTTTTGATGTTATTAATATATATTTATCAAAAAGTTAAGTTGCTGAAGATTTTTTTTTATATAAAATTTGATAATATGTGTTATAGGTAATTAAGTTACGGTTAATTAAGGTAGATATCGAATAATTTTAAGAAATTGTGATAAGTAGCTCAAACTTTCTTTCAAAATTTGAAATTAAGAATTTATAAATTTAAATTAGTTAAAACCTAGGCTTTTAATTTTAACTTTATGCCATCATTGTCAGAAAAAATTCAAAATCCAGAATATTGGAAAATATTAACAACAATAAAATGTACGAAATTTAGTGTAAATAAAAAATAAATCAGTTGAATAAACTTTTTAGCATATTAACTAAAGTAAATAAAAAGCAGATTTGTATGTAACTCTGATTAAGACTGCTTAAAAATATTTTTAGTTTAAGCAAATCGATCTAGTTAAATTCATGTTTAATTTTTATACTTATTTCGTTCGTTATGTTGAGTTTTAGACATATTTTATTTTTTATTTCTATAAAGTTTTAAAATTTAATTTTCAAACGCTTACAAAAAGTAAAAAATATAAAAATAATTAAATTATTAATGACTAAACATTACAGTTCTACAATTTTAAAAGTTCTAAAAATACTATTAATGGTTTTTGTTTTCCGGAATTGTTTTATAAAATAATTTAAAAATTTATTTGTTAACAAGGATCTTCCATACTTATAAAACATATAATATTGTTTACAAAAAAGTAAACTCGTTAAAATAACATAAACTAAATGGGTAGAAGTAAATATGCACAAAGGGACACGTTTGCACGAAGATACTTTTGCATGGGGTCAATTTTACGTGAGGGGCCGCTTTTGCACATGAATATTTTTGCAAAAAGACACTTTTGCACGGGTTGATTTTTTTTTTTCTTTTAAGAACTTAAACTTTTTATAATTTTTTCTTTTAATTTGCTTACATTTTTAGTTATTTAATTTTTATTTTCACTGTTAGCCCTAACCCTTACTCTCGGTCAGTAGTTTCATTTTTTCTTTTTGTTTTTATCATATTATTTATTATTATTGTTTTTCATTTTATTTATTTATAAAACAAAACTGCAACTTTTAACTACTATAATTTGTAGTTTCAATAATGCTGAAGTCTTAATTTTTCAATACTTAAATTTATAATTTGTAGCTTATATCACATAATTAGTCACCTTTTAGTAACTTACAAAATGTTAAGTCAAAAATCTTGAAACAATGGTTTTGCTAACTGATATTATCTATAAAAGAGAATAAATATAAACGACTTGTTTCGACAAATGACGTAGTTACGAGCTTAAAAACGCAATTTTCAAATCTTAATAATGAATAGCAAAAAAAATATAGAATGAAGATAAGACAAACTTTAGTTTAATTTTTATTTAAATTTTCAAATCTGTGAACGATATTTAAAAAAATTGAAATTAAAAGGTTTCTGCTTAATATGGTTAACACATTTTTAGACATTTAAAACATATTATGTATAAGGTGTAATATATAAATAAAAAAATATAGTTGTAAACTTAAAATATCTTCAAAACTAATATCTTCTATGTTTGATAAATGAAAAAGTAAGCTTGTAATACACAGTTAATAAAACAAAATTACCCCTTTCATAACGTTTAGCATTTATAAGTTAATAGATAAAATACGAAAAATTGTAAAACAGATGCAAATAAAATAGATACAAAAAATTAAATATTTAATAATGAAGAAAAACCGAATACGTCGTTAATTTTTATCAATTCTTATAACTATACGATGTTTCTGTTAATTACTACATAGTAATTATTTCTATCATAAAATAAGTTAAACAATATAAATAGTTTTACAAAGCCAGATATCAAGTAAAAATAAGAAGTCTATTAATATTAACATAATAGACGTGAAACGTTTCTTGAGCTTTAAACTGTAAACTGTTTAAAAAAGAAATATAAACTTTGTGGTTATTTATATTTAAATAACTATTTTTACTTATATTCAAAAACTTTGGTAACATGAAACCTCACATAAAACTAATTAATAAACATCAAAAACAAATTATTATTACATAATACATTGTGCTTAAAATGTATGATGAAGGAAAATTAGATAAATTATTATTGCATTACATGTAAGTATTACGTGGTTTTAAAAACAAGGCTTTCTTTGTATGTCCTAGCTATGACTGTGTTTAAAACGCCGCTTTTTTGTTCACTGTTATTTTGTAAGTCTAATTAACCACGGTGAAGAAGCTTAAAAAAAAATTGTTTGTTTCGTTACTTAAGGGTTACTGTACTTTCAGCCGAGCAAGTTTGAACTTACAATAAAAACTTAAACAAAAGACATATAAGGTGAAATTATGTTTATAAAACATTTATTCATACACATTAAATCATTCAAATCAGAAAAAATAAAATAAAACTCATTCTGTACTTCAGTTAAAACAAACATCGGCAGAAAATTTATAAATCTAGTAAAAAAACATTTCAACAAAAATAACCCATTATCAAAGATATTTAACAAACATAATATGCGAATCGGTTATTCATGTATGGCGAATTTGGAGAGGTTAATTAAGTCACATAATCAAAGGATTTTAAACAAAAGTAATTTAATCAAAAATCAGTGTAATTGCGCCGGTGGCTGCAAATACAATTTGAAGGGGGGCAATTGCCGGTCAGAGAACATTATTTACAAGGCAACAGTTAACTCTGACCTTGAAAAGAAGTTCTACATCGGCTTATGCTCCACTCAATTCAGATTTCGGTATGCCAACCATAAAAAATTCTTTAAAGGTGGTGTATACGAAAATGAAACTGAGCTTTCGAAGTATGTTTGCGGCCTTAAGCGCAAAAACATTGATTTTAAATTAACTTGGGAGGTGATAAAAAGAGCACAGCCAATAGCAAACAAACCTGTTTGTAGACTGTGCTTAAAAGAATCAACAGCCGTTATGTATGCGTTAAAAAAGGAAGGTTGTTTAAATAAGAGGAGCGAATTTATATCGTCTTGTCGACATATAAAAAAGCTTCTCTTAAAACACAACAAATTTTGAAGCATTTTATAGTCAATTAACTGTTGTTTTCGTTAATTTTGGTTGTTTGATTAGTTAGAGGGTAGATCGATTTTTGTACTGAATATTTGTAATTTACAATATTACGTATTACTGTATTTTGTTTTTTTGCATAACTTTTGTATCTTTGTTTAGTACAGTGCTTTTTATTTTGAATTTAACTGGCTGATGATTAAAGCTTTATGAAAAATTAAAGCTTTATGAAACATATGTTCCAGAATTTTAAAAATCGCCATTTCAATAAATTATTTAAAAGCCCTTCAAGTGGGCTCAGTTGAAAGTGTTTAAGTTTAAACATTAACCTTATTATATATATATATATATATATATATATAATATATACTCAAGCGTAAAGTTATTACTATACAACAAGCAAAATTTTTACGTTTAGTACTTAATTGAAATGGCAGCTACTATGGTATTAAGTCTTCTACAACTAAAAATAAAATTAATCTGTACTGTTGTAATTTAAATGTAAATTATGGTCGTTGTTCTAAATTAGGAGTGGGCAACGTTTTCAATTAACCTGCTATATCCGGAAAAATTTAGTCTTTGCGGGCCGGAGCAGTTCGAATTAGTGATTTACCGTCACCAGTATCCGGATCAAGCCGAAAAATGACCTTATAGATCCGAATCCGACTGGAAACTAGTTTTAAGTCCAGATACAGATCCGGACGGATTCTAATGTAAATAAAATAAAGGGACGGAATATAACTTTATCGGTACAGATAATCACTTTTTTAAATCATTCAAATTTAAAAAAGCTTTCTTAATTCTGACAACTTAAGATGTAGATTGAGACATGTCAGATGTTTAAATAATGTCTATAAATAGAATTGACGTTATAATTGACAAAAGTACGTGTGTAAAATATCGTACTTAAAAAAATACACTTTGCTTGGGGTATTTTACAAAAAGGTATTCCAACTAATTTAGAAAAACACAAAATATTAGGACAAAATGGTGTAAGTATTAATACAGATTAAATTATAAAGTGGCTATTTAGCATGTTGTCAAAGTCAAATTCTTATAGTTCTGTTTTGTAAAAATATGATACAAAGTTTTGTAAAAATTTTGAAATATTAACCGTTTACGGGCCTATAAATTTGCCCTCCGGCCGGTTATTTTCACTCCGCCGTTATTTTTTCCTGATATATTATTTTATAAACCTTTTAGAACAAACAACACCTAAAACAAACTAAAGTTAATTATATAGTAATAAATATAAATTAGTAAATATAATTATTTTAAATTTTCTTTATTCGAGTTGTAGTCAAAATTGTAAAGATTATACTTTATTAAACAGATTATACTATAAAAAGCATTGTAATATGTTTTTACTAATATAAAAACTACTTGTATTTAAAGCGTTTTTTTTTACTTAACTTTTAAGATTTAATTTTTTTTGTTTCTTTGATTAGTTCGTATTGAGACTTTACTTTTTTTGACAAAACTAATTAAATCATTTTTAGATTCCTTACAGACTTACAATTATCTAACAGCTAAAATTGTATATTCTAAAAATTTTATCTCTTAACGAAACAATTAAGCTATATAGCACAAGATTAAACATTAATTCTGATTAGTTTGTATTAGTATTAAAAAAATAAAAAAGTAAACAAATATTTACGGACAAACTTATGAATTTATCTTTAGCCTCCTTACAGAAGCTTAAAAATTATTTTGAAGACAAATAAGGATACTAATCATAATGAAAAATAATTTTATGGTGAACGATGAAATTTTTTTTTGTAGTTTTTGATTAAAACGTTACTACAAGGTTTGGAGCACAACTATTAATAATTACATTTTTTAAATATATTATTTTAACTATAATGAACTAGCAACAGATTAAAACGAAAATTGTTTTTGAATTGAAATTTAAGATAAGAAACATCTGTATCTCCTGAGATTTAAATGAATGCAAATTTTATTATGATATGTTATTATCCTTACAAAAAACTAATTAAAAAAATTTATTTTTTTTAAGCTAATAAACGTTCTTGTTTACATTTAATAAATAAAAAAATTTAATACTAACTAAATAAAATTAAATGATTTAAACAACAGATTATTTTTAATAAAAATAGAATATAAAAATCTTTCAGCAAATTATAAGGATGAAATTTAATAGTTTTACTTGTAAGATAAATCTAAATTAAAATTAATGTCTTAAATTAATAAAATTTTACGTTTTTACTATTGATTAATCTTTTTTCAAGCCTGTGATACTCGTAATATCAAAAATAAACTCTTTAATGTATGGAAAACTTAAGAAGTGGTGTTTGTTATGCAGTGTTAAAATTGTGCTTTTATTTGCATTTTTAACGCTAAAGCTTTGTTATTAAATAAATAAAAAATATAGTCTATGCTTAGTTTCATTTATAATTAAAATAAAAAATAAAAGTTTAAAATTGAACATATTTGTATGTCAGCAAGTGTTATTAAAATTTTTATGTAAACCTTATCAAAAAACTAACAATGTTTGTATTACTCTAATTGTGTTTTATAACCCATAGTTTAAAAAAAAAGTGATATGCTGAAAAGGTTTAACTAATTAAAAAAGTTCAATACTATTAAATTGTTTTTTTTCCATCACAAGATGTTCTAAGACACTGGTCGAACTGTTATTATGTCGTTAACATATAAAACTCAATTCATTATATTTAAACATATTGCCAAGCGCCAACAGTTACTTAAGCAAATTAAATTTGAAAATAAATGCCTAAATTGATAAAGCATATATATAAAATTGTTCTAGCCACTGCATTAGTGATTAAAAACAAACTGAATTTATATAGTTATAAGTTGTTAGCATTTTTGGTTTATTCAAAAAAAAAACTAGTAGTTAAACAAAGAATATAATTGAAAATTCCTTAATATAACTAAGTTCACGTAGTTTTTATAATTAAAAAAAAGTCTTTATAAAAAGAATACTAGTACAACTTATAATGCACTTTTTAGTCTTTTAATAAGTCCATATAACGGTTGAACCCTTGTAAAAGAATATAATAAATTTATTTAAGCTATTGTACAGCAATTTTTTTTTGTATTTTTCTTTGTTTTCTACTGAACTTAATTTTTTTTTATTGTAATTTAAGAAATTTTTAATAGTTATACTTTGAACTTTAAAATAATACTTTTAACTTACTTTTTTTAAGTTTTGAGAAAACTAAATTTAGTTTAACTTTGCGAACTTATTATGAAGTAGTTTAAGTTTTCAAATAAACGAAAATATAACAATCAGCATATTATACCTATTTAGTCAAACAAACAGTGACGTCTTCAAGCTCTTAGACACAAATTCTTAACTTCAATAGCTGGATTAAATTATTGCTGAATTATTAAATGTAGGCCCTACTGTAGATAGTAGTTTTTAAGTCACTTAATTAGTGACTAAAAGTAGTCAAACATTGACTTAATATTTAACATACTTTATTGTTTGACCAGTTTTTTTTGTGTTATATATATATGTATACATAAAAATATATATACTTGATGAAATTTATTTTGTAGTAATAGAACTGAACCAAAAACCAATCTCTTAATGATATGAATAAAATAAAACATTTTAAAATGGCATAGAGCTTTCTAGTATGTTTATGCAAAATTTTTTGCTTTTTTTAAAAATACATTAAATACTACTATAAAACTGTTTTCATTGTTTATAACCACTAAATTCAACTTAACTTTATAATAAAACAAAAGTGAACAGCTCTCACAATGAACTTGAATTGTTTAATTTGATTAGAAGTTCATTATTAAGCTTATAACTACAAAATTCAAATTTTGTCTAGAATATAAACGAAGCGCAAATATAGTATCTATAATAGTAAATAATTTGTAAGTTATTGTAATAATGACTAATACTTTAATTTATGTAAAGTTTTTTATTAACAAATTAAGTTGCTAAGTTTTGCTAATAAAGCTAGTCAGTGTAAAAAAATCTAAAAATAAAAAAGCTTTTATTGTTGTAAAAGTTATAAAAAGCACATATTTTATGTTTACTAGCTTTAATTTTACTTTTATTAATTTAGTTAAAAATCTTTAAAACTTCATTATTGATTAAATTTAGTCGAAGTCACTTGTGTAGTGATTTAAAATATTTGAAATTACAACAACACAGGTTTACATTAGATTTTTCAAATTTTTAATATGACAGGAACCAACTTCAATATGACAGTTCTAAAAAACTTAACCCTAACCATTTAATTTTGTCGTATATTACAATTTGTTTTAAAAATCAACTAATTTTAGCGTATACTTGGTTTTTCTTCGAATAAAACTTTTTTTAAATTCTTTGAAACAGTAACATAGTTTAATTGTAACTGTTTGTAAAAACTTGGTTTTTATTGCTTTAAAAGTTTAAAACTACTACAAAGTGGCTATATCATAAAATAAAGTCTATATTCAAATATCCAGATCTTTTATTTTCTTTTTTGATTATTTTATAATGACAATCTGAATATTTACTAGATTTTAATCGAAACTTTTTCTAGATTTTTTAAACGTAAATGATTATAAGTCTCAAAGTATACCTGTTAATATTTATTTATAATGATAATTTGTATGTTCAACAAATAAAAAACATTTTATCATCTTGATTTAAAGTTTTGTGATATTTTTGATATTCAACGAACTTTACCGTTTAATTTAACAGAAATAAACTTCAAATACATTGTTATAACTAACGTTTATATTAAGGAAAATGTTGTTTTGTAATAAGTTGCAACTTTTTACAAATTTTAGTTGTAATGTAAAACTTTTTTAAATTGATTTTTTTACTGATTTTAGAATTTTAACTTCGTATTGACATCACTAAGAAAACACACAAAGTTTAATTTTATTCCTCTTAATAATTCAAGTTTTTTTTGTATAAATTTATAAAGGTTTTCAGCGATAGTATTTGTAGGCTACTACAAAGTAGCTAAATGTTTAATGTACCGTGCTTCTGGAATCACTTATCAACTAATTTTATTGTAACCATCACTTCACAGTATGTAATCTTTAACAATAAATTTTTATCTTACTTTCTCTCAGTAAATTTTGGTTTTTAGTTTTATTATAATATTTGTACATAATAGTTTTAAAAGTTTTATAATTTAAAATTTATGATATTATAAAATTTAAAACTGATTAAGCTTAAACTAGAACTTTTGATTGATGATTGAGATAGTTTATCAGAAGCGATTTTAATGATATAAGATTAACATTTAAGTTTAACAACTACTTCTCATTACTTTTCAACTAGTTATAGTTTAGCCTGTTCAGAATATAATCAGCTTGCATTACAACAACAACTATACTTCACAACAGCATCATTTGTAAATTAAATCTTAATTGTAAAATATTTTTAAACCGTTACTTAAACACATATCTTAAAATAAATCTAATAAATACTTATTTTTTTGTTTGATAGATACTTTAATAAAAATACCCGTAAAATTACCTTGTTGCCTATTTAGATCAACCAATACTTCCTGTTGTTTTTAAAGTTTTTTAGAATTTGTTTAAGTGGAGTTAAAGTGTGCAATAGCGTCTTATTTTAATTTATTTAAGTAAACAGAACTATATCTACTTCAAATTTGTTAGTAACAGTGTTATGATATTTCCAGAAAACGTTCCAATTTGCATTGTTAAAATTAACCACTGTAGTAATAATTTATATATGTGTGTTGTAGTTCTGAGTTTGTAAGTTTCTTGAAATAGAGACTAAAATAATTTTAGTGTTGTTAGAATACTAATCATGGACTCGTTTAAATCTAAGGATTTTATAAATGCATGTAAAATGAAACTTTTAACTTTACCACTTACAATTTTTTATCGTTAATTTTTTCGGTTTGATGAGTTTATTTACAAACTAAATTTAGTTGACTTGTATAAGAAGTATTACAATTTACGAAGCTAAAAGATTATTGACATTTTTTAAAACTGATAAGATTTCTAACAATAACTTTTCTTAATGTAAAACTTAAAAAACAAATTAACAAAATTATAAATTTTAAGCCTTGCAATTACGTCATTGACAATTATTGCAATTTGTAGATGCATTTTTGTTGATAAATATAAGTTTCTTCTATTACCTGTATTAATAATATATTATTTATAGTTTGTATGCTAGTAAACATATAGTGGCTAAAAAAGTTATGTTCTTTAAGTTTTATTACAAAACATAAGATATCAAATCAATTAAGAACCTTATTAGAACAGTAATTTACAGTATGATATTTAAATAGTTATGTCATAATTATTTAATGCTAAGTAAAGTTTAGTTTTTCGTGAACTTACTAGTTATCATTTTTGCATTTAGACACAAATACAGAGTGCACATAGTTAAGGTTAAAAAAATAGTACATAACTATTTTTTTATAATTAGAAACAATAAAATTTAAAATAGTTTTATAAATATATTAATCAATGAATTAAAAAAAAATGTTTTTAATAAAAAATTCGACTACTAATCCTATTAGATAAGTGTGTGTTTTATTGTTAAAACGCTCCAAATGACTTTTGAAAAAAAAGACTGGCACTAAAACTCTTAAATCGAAGATTTAACAAGTAAAATAAAAGTATGTTGTTGTTTTTGAAAATTAAAATTAAAACCAAAGGGCGATAAAAAAAGCTGTTGTCAGATTTTTATTTAGTGATAAAAAATATTCAAATTTTTTAAACAATACGACGTCAGAACTAACTTCCAACACTTAGCGATTTGAATTTATCTCTAACAAATTTTGTATTTTCTAAAAACTTTTGTTTTCTTAATTCGCTAACTTTACAAAACAAATAAATTTTAAGTTATCTAACTTGATAATTTTATTTTCAGCACCTCCTAAAAAAGACCACCAGGCGACGCCAATGGGAGCTATTTAATGCGTTTTAGTTTGTCAGAATAAGACATTAATATCGTTAAGATACTAAAACCCAATCAAAATTCAATTAATTCAAATATAAAGTATTACAAACAACTAGTAAAGGTACAAATAATAATTAATTAAAATATAATTATTTTGTTGTTGCCATAAATTAAAAACAAAAACGAACACTGATTAAATTAAACATTTCCTTTTTTTGTTTATTAAATATTAAATACTAAATATGAAAAATTTTAGTTTGTTGAAACATGTGTGTTTACAAACCATAAACACTACCTAGTTGATCTAAAATGATAACACTTTTAATCATTTTTTGTTCCTATCAAATAAATAATACGTAATTATTTTTTTATGGTAGAAAATATTTTAAGAATGTTTTGAAATTTAATTTCATGGTTAAATACTTTAATTGCTTAAATATCTCATTTTTTTAAAGTTACTCTGATTTAAATATCAAAATATCTTAATTATTTTCATGACTAACATTTCTAGAAATATAGGTTTAAAAAATGTCGTCGAAAATAATTTAAATGTATTCTATTATTATTATTCGGAAATTTTATTTTAAAATTTGCACGCTTATAATTACATCATTTCCCGAAACTGGCAATTTATGTTTTTTGTTTGTAGTTTAATTTAATTACCAATTATGACTAATAATAAGGGCTACTTTACTTTAGTTTTAAAATTACTGAAAGTTAGCTAAATAATTAGAATGCTATTAATTTTAGTATGTAATAAAGTTTTAATTTAGACTTTTTTAATTTTAAATTATATAACAACATTTGAAATTTTAGTTTTATAAATAGGTATTGATTTTTAATGTTTATATATGTTTTTCGAGATTGAAAATAGTATTCAAAATCGTGATAAAAATAATTTAAAATGTTTAAATAATGTCTACGCATAAAAAACGCTAAAGTATTTTTTCAAAAAAAAGAAAATACTTGTAATTTGTGTTAAATTTATAGATTAATCTTTGATAACTTTTTAGCAAAATGAAAATAACATCACATAGATTCTTTTTAGATTTTTGAAGTAACTTTTTTGTCAAATTTCATTCATGTAAAAGTCTAATATATTAAACATGTTATCAAATTTATCAAAATGGTGCTATGTTATCAAGTAGAAATTAAAGTAAGCTTTGAAATTCAAGTGAGTTTTTAAAAACTAGACGACAGAGTTATAATAATAAGGTTTAAAATTAACAAAAAATATATTACTTGATTTATCAATTTTATTTACTTTAAGTGATTTCATATATAATATTATGGTAAACTATAAATTCACAGTTTTGTAATAATTTAAGGTGATAAATAAAAGGGGTTTGGTATAGTTGTGTAGTTTTAGAGTCATTACAACAATGACTAAAATTAAATCAGTCTTATCAAAATTTATACAATTGTTTAAGTAGCACAACATCTTAAATAACTTTTTAGCAGAAAAAATTAGGCTAATTAAGTTCAAACCAAGTTTTATCAATGAATTACCCGGACTTTATTTTTACAAAAAATAAAATAACTTCATTTATTGATTTTTTTTACCAAAAAAGTTACAGAACTCTTAAACTTTTTGTAAGTATTTTGTAGCTTGTAACCAGCATTTAAAATTTCACAATAGTTTTATACATAATCATTAAAATTTAATTATTCCTTAACAGTAATTAGTATTAGTAAATTAACATGTATTATTCTATAACAGGGGTCGGCAGCCTTATGTAACTCGCGGGCCAATTGTTTTAGAAAAATTTGCTCGCGGGCCACACTGTTTAGAAAAAACCTTTGAGGGCCGTATTTACCTTATAAAAATTCTGAAATCAGTAGAAAAACATTATTTAAGATCAAAAATATAACAAATTAAGTAATATTAGACTAATAATAAAGATTACTTATTGAATTAAGAACGTAAATGAAAGTTTTTATCACAAAAGATAAAATTTTTATTGTTTTTAAAATGTAAAGCTACAAAAGGAGCTTGCGTGCGGCAGTTTTTAGATTAAAAGGCCGTATTTGGCCCGCGGGCCGCAGATTGCCGACCCCTGTTCTATAATAAACAGCTAAATTTTGAAAACTTATACTTGCAACAGATCACAATATTTTTTTCAGCAAATAAACAAAAAGATTAAAGATAACTTTAACTTTATAAAACGATATAGCTTCTGTTTTATTTTTAAGCAACATTATGACTATATTAAGAAAGTTTTCATATTGTGATTTATTATTAAAAATAATATTACATTTAACAAAAATGGTTTTACTGTATCCAAGCTAAACAATATTTTATTACAATAAAAATTTATACTTATAGTTGCAAAATGCAAAGAAAAAAAAATCACATAAAGTATAATTGTTTACATAATAATAAAAATAATCCAAAGTATATCATTAACTAGTGTTAAACTTGAAACTTGTAACTCGTAAAACCAACATTTTTTTATTATCTTACTTAGCATAGCCAAAAAGTATTTGAAAGCAATCATGATTCTTAAAACCACCTGGTTATATTTAAAAGTTACTGTACTTATAATATATTTTAAAAACAAAGTTTATTCTGCATCATAGTATAAATGACAATAAAGTAATAAATTTTCTAGAAATCAAAATCAAAGTTTATTAGTATATAAAATTAATAAATCTTCTATCGTTAACAATAAAGTACTGTTCATAAATATTTAACAAAGTTTAAAAAACAGTTGAGTCACGAGTCCTGGTAATAAAACGCTTTTTGTTTTAGCTTACCTGTAGTAGCTTACAAATACTGAAGTTTTGTTCAGTAGCATGGCTTCGATCACAGAATATAATTAATATTTATGACAAAACTACAATTTTATTTTCTTAATGATGTCAATTAAGACTTGATATTTAAAAATACAAATATAAAGAAGTTTTATTATACAGTTTTAGTTGATCAGTAGTTTTAATAAGTTACTTAACAGCATTTTTCTTAAAAATATTCACAGTAAGAAAAGTTTCATTTTTAATATAATTCTATTTAAATAAAGTTAAAGTCCTCTATGAACATAAAAAAGTTTGACAAAAACTTTGTAAGAGATGTAAAGTTGTGTTTGTTATAAATTTTACATGAAATACACATTTATCGAAATTTTTAGATCTTAGTGTAGTTTTGATACTGTCTACCAGTCTGAATAAGTTATTAACTAACTGTAGCGTCTGATTTAAATTATGATACATTTTAGTAGCAAAAAATATAATAATAGAAAATTAAAAAATAGCAGGAATTTTTAGAAATTTAGAGTTTCCTGACCTCAACTAAAAGCAACAAACATGATGGAATACAGAAGTAACTGAAATAAA
The DNA here is from genome assembly GCF_965202585.1 of Thalia democratica. Taxonomy (NCBI): domain Eukaryota; kingdom Metazoa; phylum Chordata; class Thaliacea; order Salpida; family Salpidae; genus Thalia; species Thalia democratica. Next base: position 83,920,405 of record NC_139167.1, read on the forward strand.
GTTTTATTGCAAACTTAAATATTTTTAAATGCAAACTTTTATATGAAAGCATCCCGATATGATTCATGGTAGTACCTTGATTAAACACCAAACAAAAAGCATAAATTACAGGTTTTGGCAAACAACGTGATTATAAAAACCAATATAACAAATGTTTTGTTACAACAACCTAATTTTAAAAAAAAATCATTTAAATAAAATAAAATAAAATAAACTTCAAGTAGTTTTTGTCTGAACTTGTTAAACCTATAGTCTTCATATTTTGTAAGAACCATTTCGATTAATGTTAACATTCAAACAATTCAATATTATGCAACTAAAATATTCATTATAATATATATCTGAAGTAATAGACTTTTCTTTTAAACAATTAATTAAGTTAAGTGAAAATTAGTTTTAATATATAAAAATAACAAACAAAGAAAAACATACGAAGTAGTACACTATTTACGAATTAACAAATCTAAAATAACCTAAAGATTTATTGAAAAGTATATATTTCATATGATTTTATTTTTTTATCACAATGTTTTTTTAAGTATACGGATAAATACTTTTAAATTTTTGTCTTCTTTTTTCTATCTTAAACTTAAGTTGGCCCAAACTAGTTTGTTATCACTCATGCAGAGTCACACGTACTTAGTATAACTCAGGACAGTATAAATCATTTAAAATTGTCAGGACAGTTTATAAGTTTATTTAAACCTTTTTTCAATGTTTTTTCTTTTATTAATTAAAACTTCTTTGTCGTAGATTCAATTTTAAGGTTTTTTTTTTTTAATTTTAGTATGTTGAAAAACTTGAACTTTTATTTTTCAAGTTTGTTTATTTTAAAAGTTTATTTATTATGCTTATTAACATTTTTTAAACTTAAGGCTCAGGATGGTTTTTTGACTCAAAGAGTAACAACCCTGCTTATACTTGTTAGTCAGGCTGATTTTGTTTTAATTTTATGAAAAAACAAACTTAAAAATTATAATTGATTTGCCAATTAAAGATCTCAGTAATTTTATTTATGAAACATTAAAAAGCAACAACTTTTATTATTTTTTTAGAAGATTAATAGTATGTGATTTAAAAGATGATGTTACTTAATACTTTACAAACATTCTTAAAATAGACTTAAAGTGTTTGTTTTGTAGTTTATTAATGTATAATTTACATCAACAATTAAAAATTTAATATTTAAGAAGCATAAAGTTGCTTTTTTCTGTTTTATTAAGACTAATTTAAATGATGAGTTTAACTTTAAATTATTATAAAAATGTTGTATAGCTCTCCAGTTGTTTTAATTTACTTGAACTTTTAAAAAGAATTGTTAATTGATATCTCTATCAATTTTTTTATTAGGTAATTGCAAAATAAAGGTAGTCAAATGGTTTTTTGGTATCATTATCAAAACTTAGACAAGTAAGGATTCAAAATAATATTCATGTTAGTTTAGAAAGTTTTTTTACTAACTTAAGAATAATTGTTAATTTTAATTAACGAACCTTTTTGTCTTGAAATTAATTTTTTAAATTTTCTGATTGTTGTAACTTTGACATTTCAGGTTATTAACAAGGTTGCTACAAATTCACAACAATCGTTGATATTTTAAAACTTTTAAAAATCTCAGTATGACACAAGATAACTCAGGAAATTTTTTTTTTGAAACTATGGCTGTCAAAAACATTTATTACAATCTTAAAATAGTTCTACAAAGAGTTAATTTTTTTAACTTGAATTTTACAAATAATTGCTTAATGTAGTAAGTTTAAGTGTTTTGAGATTTTTTTTCTGAATTATAATAACGTAACATTTTATTAGAAAAGTTTTAAAATTATTATTTTTTGAAGTACTGTTTTTATTAAAAAACACTATTATATTTAAACTACTTTAGATTTTATGACTAAGACGTTTCAATCTTTTTTCATGTTAACTCATTTGACTCAACACATTTAAAAATATATTATTTTACAGTTAAACCTTAAATAAGTATAAATTAAATTACCCTAAAGGTTTAAGAATAAAAATTAACAATTTTTTTAAAAACCTTTAATACATAACTTGTTAAAGTTAGTATTTAACAGAACTTTTCATTAAGTTTAGAAGGTATGTTATTATTCTGATGAATAAATTTGACAAGTTAAGTAGAGTTTTGAAAATGCTAATGTTTCTATGCAGATTTAGCAATGAACACTTAATAAAGATTAGATTGTTATAACTAGAATGTCAATAGTGAGTAATGATGAGGTATTTTATTGTTAAATTCTGGCAATAATGAGTATTTTTTCTAATCTGTAACAGATAAGTTATGACTCGAAATTATGAACAAGATCTAATAAAATAAAATTCTATTATATATAAGACTTAAATATGGAAGTATAATTTTTAAATCAAAAAACCTTGTAAGCACAGTTATGAAACTTAAAGTTTCAGCAACATTGAAGATTAAAAAAAAAAATTTTAGTTTTTTTTACGAAAACAAAACATATTTTTCTTGTTTATTATATATTCTTTCACCTATCAAGAAAATATAAGCAAGATTAACAAAAGTTAACTTTAACTATTGTGTTAATAAATTCTGTTTGAAGAATGATCAACCATAAGTTTATCACAGATGTGTAGTTGTAGACTTGTAAAAGTAATAAAAACTACTTATTATTTTAGAAAAAACTTTTAAACTTATTTAAACTTTAACCTACAAAAAAATATGATTTTTAAGTTATCAGTTTTATTAAAAACGGTACCTACAAGTTTGATTGACTAAGTTTAGAATTATTTTTTTAATAATCTTAAATATAAAATGAAATTTTTAGAAACACTTTGTATTACCTGACCGCTTTATTGCATTTAATATTTGTAATTTATTTTAAGCCATATTTATAATGACTTGAAAATAGGAAAACTTTGAAGACATAATATTATTTAATATCTTCAAATTTAAATTTATAACAAAGAATTCACGTTTTATGACAACAAGTTATATGACATCACTAAAGTAAATTTATTGAAAAAAAAGTAAAATAGTTGTATATACACTAAACAATTGCTAGTTTGTAACTTTAACTAAACTATCGAAGCTTTTTTAGAATTAGTTTGATAACATAACGACATCTAAAAAAGTGTTATAACATTTAAATTTTGTATTTGATATTTTGCATCATATTTTTTCAATGATGTAAAAAAAGTAATTCTAGTTTAAACCACGTTCGCTTGATAAACTAATAAGAATATATTAGAATATAAGGAATGTTTGCATAAAAATTATTTTGATGCTGATGAAAAAAATTGTTTGTGTATAAATTGTTTTTAAGTTTTATTTACATTTTAATTAAAGTTCCAAGTTGAATAATCATAAGTTTAAATTTTAATATTACTTAACTTATTCCAGGCACAAGATCATTGACTTTAAAATACTTTGTATTTAGAAATTATTTAACATTCTCATATCTTACTAAATATAAAAATAATATAAAATTAAAGTTTGATGGTTAAGCAGCATGGCGTTACTATCATTTTACATTGTTAATAAATAAAATTTAGTTGTTAACATAATCTTATGTAAAGTATGTTATACTAAATTTATTGGTTATTTCAATTTACTCCTAGCTATTAGTTTCAGGTTAACTAATTCAGTTTTAAAAAAAATACTTAAATTATTTTTGTTTAAACCATCTAAACTTTTAAGTCTAATTGTTTTTTTTTTTTTTATCTAAAAGCTATGAATTTAAATAAGTCACTGTTACAGCGACTTACAAGTTAATTTTAAAGGTAAAGAGTAATCTTAAGTCTAATAGTTTTCATTTATTTATAAAAAGTTTAACATTATAATTTGAGGGTTAAAACTGTATGATGTTATTACGAATTTTGAAAAAACCAATCGAACCAACTAAAGCTATAAAATTATAAATTACCAATTTTATATTCTTCAAAAAAATAATAGTGAAACAAAAAATAATGTCAAAAATTGTTTGAAAATAACCTTATCTTATGTAATTGTTAATGCATTGTTTGAAAAAACAATAAAAAAAAACTAATACAAATTATGACGCACTTACTAGTCTTTTAATAAATTTATAGAAAGGCTGAATCATTTTAACGAAAAGAATAACTATAAGCAACTATACAATATTTTTTTTACACGGTATTAATTAATTTTTTTTTTATTTATCAAGTTTCTTTTGGTTATACTTTAAATTCTATAAAAACTTTTGAATTTAATTTTTAGAGTATTTTAAGAAAACTTAACTAAATTGACATTATCAAACGTTTTATGAAGCAACTCAAGGTTTCAAATAAACTTAAATATAACAAATAGCGTGTGATACCTGTCTAGTTAAACTAACAGTGACGTATTTAAGCTATTTCACACAAACTCTCAACTTTAAAGGCTAAATTAAATTACTGTTAAATTTTCAACGATGGTTCAAATGTAGACAATATTTTTCAAGTCACTTAAGTAGTGACTAAAAGTAGTCAAACATCATCTTAACTCTAAGTTTAATTTATGGTTTATCTGTTTTTTTTTTATTGTTACAATTATGTGTATACAAATTACTAAGAAAGTATATTGGGTGAAAGTTATCTTACAATAACAGAACTGAATCAATATTGATTTTTAAAGTTTTTTTTTAATTTTTTTACATATAAAAGAAGCTTAATCAGTGTTCAGTATTAAGTAGTTAGTAAAAACGTCAAAAACTAAAGTCAAGTTTTAAGTTAATCCAATAAACTCTATGTTTAAAAAAATGTTTATAAAACTTGTTAAAGTAAATAAGTTAAAGTATTTTTGGTAGGTATGTCCAATATTTTAAGTCTTTGATTTGTTAACTGAACCGTTTGTTGATTCATATCTAATAAATCATAAATTTAAATGATAATCAGATAATCTAGATTTGATTTAATTCTCAGTCTCTTAATATTTTAAACAAAACTAAATTTTTTAAGATAGCTCAGAATTAACTGATATATTAACGCTAAGTTCTTTGATTTAAAAAAATATAAATTTGACTATACAAATATTTCAATTGTTTTTTAATAACTAGATCTAAATTTAATTTTACTTCAAAATAAAACACAAGTAAGTAGCTCTTACTGTGAACTCCAAATGTTTATTTGATCATACTTTTAATCATATTGTCTTAATTTAACCTAAATTTTGAAGCTTAATCTAAATCTAGTTTGAAAACATAACACTATTTGGATAAAATTTTATACAATGTATTTTAAACTAAAACATATTTATAGTTTAGTTACCTATTAGTAACTTAGAAATTAAAGTCAACCAAAATTTATTTTAACTCAAAAATGGTAACTTGATTTATATACAACACGAAAAGCATAAATTGTGTGTTTCGGCAAATGACGTCTCTACAAGCTACACAACACATTTTGCAAAACTTAATAAATAAAAACGTTCAGTTTATGCAATATAAAAATAACTTTTGAACTTAAGTTATTTTTTAAATATTTTAATTGATTATTATTGTTATTTGAGTAGGCTACAAGGGCTTAAATATTTAAGACTAGTACTTTTCACCAATATCAAAACTATTAGTATACGATATTTTGCTCACTTATTTTTATGTCAAAACATAAAACATTAAATTTCGTATTAAACAATACTACGAGTCTGAGAGATCAGGTTTTTTTTTTTTTAAATATTGCTCAATTTAAATTCGAAAAACAATTCACATAACTAACTGCAACAAAAACTTATTTTTATATCGAAAATAGATACAAAACAAAAAAAAAAAGAGTGTCTATTTCAATTATTAAAAATTATAAAATATATATTCTTGAATAATTTTTTCTAAGACACAAAACACTTTTACATGTACAAAAAACATTGCACACTATAGTATAAATAAAAACACTAAAAATTATACTATTTTCGTATTTTCATTTAACATTAAATTTTTTTAACACTTACCAAAGGTTTTTATTAAAAAATATTTCGTCTGGTAATAGAGAGATTTTTTTTGCTTCATAAATTAATACTTAAAATAATCATTGACGTAAATTTAGTTTGTACTTTAATATTTAACACAAACAAATTTTTCGAAATAAACATATAAAACTAATGAGCAAAAAATTAAAAAAAAATTTATTTGTTTAGTTATAAACAGTAGTTAGAATTAAATTAAACGTTTTAAAACTTTTTTTATCAAAAAAGAAATTAACTTGTTACTTAAACTATTTCGTATTAACATTTGAATTTATTTTTACCGATTTATTAATTGAATTTTAGCTTTGTTAAAATCGCGACTATCCCTGCATGATAAGTCTTAATAAGTAGCAAACCGGTCGTAGAATATCTCAGATACTGTTTTTCTTGGTTGTTTTTATTATTTTTTTAGAACATCACAATAGTTTAATTATCTGCTTACTTATAAAACTTTATAATAGTACAACTTACTATTATACAAACATTTTTAAAATAAATGATCAAGAGTACCATATAGTATATTTAGTACCATGTTAAGTTAATTTAAAACAGAATTTATCAGCGAAAAAGTTAATAACTAATAATCAATTAAAACAAAATTATAACTTCACTATTGGAATTGATTTAGTGGTTTTTTTATTATTTTTATAAAACTTCACGAAAATAGCTATACATAAGAATAAAAAGTATTATAAATTTAGTTAGTAGTAATACATGTCAAACAACTATAGATTTTAAACTTCACAGAGTTTTGTCATTCATATTTATTGACTAATTTAGTTTTTTCGCTTGTATATTTATTAAATAACTATTGGTATAAAGATACTTTAGTTAACTTTTGTCATTTACATAATTAAAGTTTTGTGCAGACTTTTTAGTTACTATTAAGATGAACACATTTAAATATTTTGATAAATTTAGCCGCTTTGCAGATGCCTAAAAATGAATTTTGTTGCTTTAATATACCTGTTACAAAATCAAATTAATTTATTTTTTGTTTCATTTAACAGTTAGGTTTTATGATTTTCGATTGATGACGTATCTACGATTAGGAACAAGTTTTATTATTCTCAGACAACTGTTTTAAAGAAGTTATGACAATTTAAAATTGTCTTAACATTTTTATAAACAAATAAAGCGTGTACAAAAAATAGCTTGAGAAATAAATACTAAAAAACTGACAACTGGCAACTATAAAAAGAACACCTTAGTATAAACACCACATAATTTGTAATAACCTTAATATTGTTTAATATCGTTTTATATGAAAACAAATATACACAACTTAAAATTTTACAGTACTTAACTTCTCGTAATACATGAAAAATCCTTAAAACCTTTTGTTTAGTTGACAGATTATAATTCAAGAGAGTGTTGATTTGCTAAAAGTCAAACAAAATTAAATAATATACATTCACAAAATGTTTGAATTATGTCTTGGTAAGACCGTAAAAAACTAGATTCAAACACCTTCAACAGTTTACTCATTAAGAAAAATAAACTACTACGAAACATGTAAAATTATCAATTTGAAAGTTAAAAAATAAATAATCTTTAACTGGACCAAAATGCTTAGTGTGCTAGTAAGAATGTGCAATACAAAAAATTAAAAAAAAAAACAATTCAGCTTAAAACTTTCTAGCAAAGAATAACAAGACTTCACTTAACACAACTAAATTTAACTTTAATTTTTCTTTATTATAAGTGATAAAATTAACTATAAAAAAAAAGATTAAATTAAATTTTTTAATAATTTTAATTTTCTTTAAATATTTTATATAATTAATAACTAATATAAATGAAATTTTTTTGAAAAAAATTAAACCTACAAAAAGGTACAAATACTTTGATAAAATTTCTTGTACAGAAAAAACAATTTTCTAATCAATACTTTATGGTTATTATGCTTAATTTTTTATAGTTATAAGTTTATTTAGCTTTTTTTACCGTATAAATTAATTAAATAGTTGATATTGTACTTTCAAACTTAAATCTGATATTATATAATAAGCTATGATTAAAATAAAAATAGTTGAATGTTTGCACGGAAATAATTGTAACTTTGTATTGGTTTTGGAGTGATATACATTATATGCGGTTAAAAATATTGGACTCGTTGTAGGAGCCTAAAAATATGTGTTTAAATACTTGTTATACCTAATAAAAAATAAAAGTTTTTTTTTTAAAGATTTATATAAATTTAAATTATGATTGTTGTTTGATGACGTCACCACGAGTTTTATAAAGAAAGTTTTATCTATTTCAAGCAAATATTTGCGAAAAATATTAAGACAATTTAAAATTTGTTTTCATCTTAATAATTTTAAAAAAAGTGTTGCACACTAAATATTTCGTGATAAAAAATGCCGAAACTTGAGAAGAGACAAATAACAAAAGTACACCTTGTGTAAAATGTTACATGGTTTGAAGAAAGTTTTATGCAGTGTTTGCTCGATTTTGTACTTAAGAGTAAATTTTAAATTTCAGAATGAATTCTTCTTTATATATTAAAAACCTTATTAACAATCCATACAATTTTAGATGTTTAACCTTAAAATAATTTGAATGATCTATAAAACAACCGTTAAAGTGAAGATTAAAATTATAGTTAGATTTAATCTAACCGTAAGATAACAACCGGTCTTTTGATATTTTAAAAAATGTAGTATAAAACGTTAATTAGTGCAACTTAAGTTGTTGGAGTATTGTAAAATTAAAAAAGTTATCATTTACAATAATATACATCTAAAGCATTTGTAGAAAACGTTAAACATTCAAAAAGTAACGTGTTTAACTGAAATCAGCAATGATGTTTTTCGGCAGTTCTTTAAGTATAACTAACTTTTTGAATATATTTGTTTAAACATAAACATTTTATCTATCAAACTAATTTTAGAATAAAAACATACTACGTTTGTATTATTTTTTTAAAAGCTATCTTTCTTAAGCTAATAAATGGTTCACATTGATATAAATTCACTTTCAGTTCATGTTTTATAAACTAATTAGAATTTTTTTTCAAGTTAAAAACAAGTTTTTTAATCATTATGTAGACTATAACTAAAACTACATCATTACTAATTCAATGTTGCGTCATTTTCGAACAACTTTTTAGTGGCGTAATAGGTTATTCCCAAAAGCTGTTGGCTTAAGTGTAGATAAGCATTTATATACAAAATAATTACGCATTCAGAATTAAATTGATAATTCTTCTAATTTTTAAAGCTGCAGCCACAGCGGCAAAAACAAAAAAATATATATATAGGTCAAAGCTCGAACGAAAATACAAACGTTAATTGATGTATTATATAAAACTTTAATACTGTTTTTTTATCTCAATAAGTCAGGTTTATGAAAACAGTTGTGAAAGTATCAAGTTAGAATATTATAGGACAAAGTAAAAACTTAAACTGGTTTATTTTATACCATCTTAATTTTAACTTTTTTAATACCAAAATCAAAAGTCAAGCTATTTATTTTAAATAGCAAAAAATTAAACAAAAAAAACCGAAAACAAAATTACACGAAGTGACTAAAATAAGTTAAACAGTACTTAGTACAAAGTATAAATATTACTTACTTAATTTTTCAATTTTTAACAAATTTTTTGAAAAAGATTAGCGTTAAATATTAATAAACATTTTTGTTTTATGTTGCGAAAAATAGTTAATTTTTTTTTTCTGTAAAAATAATTCACTTATAAAGAAACTTTAACTGTTTATTAGATGAAAGTACTAGTTTTTAAAATAATAATCTCTTTAAAACGTTGAACCGTAAAAGTAGCCAATAAATTAATATAGCCATAAGGTTTTATATTTATCATAAAAACTAAAAAGTATGTAGTATAACAAAACTTAAGAATCAACTTCATTTAACTATTGAGTGGAAATCAAATAGGACACAGGGGAGATTAAAAAAAGTTTTTCATTTAATTTGTTTTTAAATCCATTAGTTTTTTTTAGAAACAAATAAAAAATTATTCAAAGTTTTTTTAAATTTGCTTTTAGAATATTATACAAGCTTAATTTTTATATTCCTATTGACTTCATGAAGCATAAATTCGGAAATAGTTAAAACAATTGTGAATAAAAAATTTTCAAGTTTCAATTATAAAACGCAGGTCCAACAATTGCTTCATTGTTAAGAATTGTTTTTAGGTCACTTAAAAGTGATTTCACATAAGCTGTTGAAATTAAAACTACTAAAAAATTTTGTATACTACAATTCTACAACACAACCTCCTTTAATCTAATTTATTTAATAACCTAAATAATCAAACAATAAATTACGTTTTTTGTTCGTGTATTTAATTATTTAAAATAGTTGTATTTATCGAGTATGTTCTCATTGATTTATTGCAACAAAAAACTCAATTTATATTAAAAACAAACATAGTCTCTTTTACACATATTTAAAGTAAAACTACTTTTAAATTTTAATTAAAACACAGTTGTTACACTTATAAAAAATAGAAAACAAACAAATTTTGTTAAAAAAAAACCACAATTTTGACGTAAGATTAAAAATAGCTTTTTTAAAATTAAAAGTAAATCACTAAATATTCAAAGGGCAAATTAAAAAATAATAATAAATCGCTAAATAAAGAAAATTTGTTTTATATAAATTATTACTCTTTACAACTTATTTTGAAAAATAAATTAAACTTAATCGAAACTAAAATAAGTGTTTTAAATGTCTGCTGTTTAAGTTTAACAGATCACTTTGTTTAAAACTAAAAAAGTATAAAAGCTTAAGTTCGAAACTAGAACGTTGTTTATAAAGGGAGCATAATGAAAGTTAGAACGAAACGTTCTACATCTAAATTCCAAACAATAAGATTTATTTTGCGTTCGTTTATCTCTTCGTGACGTCACGTAACTTGATCGCGCAAAATGTTAATAACAGTATAGTGTATATAAATAATAAGCCTGTGAAAAGATGAGTGTGATAAATAAAATACCAATTTTGTTGCAATTTTGTAAGTCATTCAAGTAATGAACAAATTTTATTATAGCAGTTTATAGTTTTAAACTATAGAATACAAATAATGTTTTTATACGTACCTAAATAGTTTAAGCCTCATTGTAAACGTACGACCTTATGAATATAATAGTTTTTATAGTCGTATATGCATAAAGATAGTTTTTTAATTTTTTATAAAAATCCAAGTTCCAATTTTTATTTTCATACACGTTGAATAGATCTAAAAACCAGTATTCTTTATCTAATATATTTTTTTTGAATAGTCTATTCAGTTGTATCATATCAAGATATTTTTATTTATTTAATTTAATATGAATGTTATTTAAATGTTTAAGGTAAAATTTTAAAAGCATTTTCATTATAGCCGCAAAACTCACGAAAAACGTTAAATTTAATGAAAACAATAAAATTGTGTAAAAAAGTTAATAAAAATGTTTGTTTCTTTACTTCACATAAGCTTTTTTTTCTAAAACATATATTTTAATGATGTAAATTTAAATATAGTAGATATTTAAGGTTCTATATAAAATAGCTAAAAAATAAATCCTATAAACTAAATCTAAAGTTTTAATTGAAAATATGAATAGTTGCTGCTCATGAAAATTTTTTAAAAGTACATTATTACAAATCAGAATGCAATTAACATTTTGCTATTTGAATCATAAAAGTTTTTAAATGTTGTGAATTAAAGTAAGATAACAATTAAACAATATAAACACGAACTTAACATTACTTTAATAGCCTTTTTGGAACATAAATTAGTATAGAATAAATAAAAGAAATTTTACTAATGATCTAAAGTAATAACAAAAACATAGACTATAACCAGATCTCATCAAGTTTAAAACTCATTTTAAACGACAAAACACTAATTTAACATTATATTAAACCGTTTATATTTATTTAGCCTTTCTATACTTTGTATTTTCTGTAAAAGGTTTAATAAGTGTATTTTTTACTTTTTATGATTATAAAGTAAATTTGTAAATTTCGTACAAATTCTTTAAAAGATAATTCAGCATTTTTAAAGAATATTGTTTTATAAAACTAATAAAAAACAAATTTTACAAAAAAGCAGCACAAAACCTCATGTTTAGTGTTGCACAAGGTTAAATTTTTGTCGCGTTTTTATATACAGTTGAACTTGCAGTCTTTAATCTATTAGTGACGTCATCAACTACAAATCGTTTTTTTTTGTTTTTAGATCGTATAAACAAATATACACTTTGAGCAAGATAAATCTAACTAAACTGCAAAAAAAATAATTTTTAAAAGCTACCAAAAAGTAGCTACAATAAAACCATTCTGCACAGTGGAATCAGCAGGTTCATATTAATCTCATACAACATTACTTTGTAGAAGAGATGTTTTGCAAAGTTTTTATTTTAAAGCTCCTTATTTACAGTCGATTTAAAGACTTTGTTCTTATATTTTTAAAGTATTTTAATTTTCAGTGACTTACAAACACAAACTACGACTATATATCGATTGGAACAGTATAAATTGTGAAGTATTTATATCTACGTATAATATTTATAAAGTTTGTTGTACAGAGTTTAATGACGTCAACGAACATAAAATTTTTTTTACAATATTCTAAACAATTTATATGCTTTAGTACTTGTCATTTTGTATTAGTTCCCATTTTGTTAAACAAAAATACCGACTGAGGGTAAGAGTCAGGGGTAACAGTGATAGTTAAAATAAAGTAAATAAAAGAATAAATTACATTTATAACATTTTCAAGCTAAAATTTCAAAACTAAGTAATCAAAAATACTCTGAGATCTGAAAATTCTAACTAATGGTTTTGTAGAATATTTGAAACAAATACAACATTTCATCTCTGATAAAGTTTTTGTTGCAGTTTTTTAATGATTGTTGAGCTTTAAGTTGAAAATTAATGGAATTACATCTAAATTAAATGTTTTTTTTTTACCAGGTGTCCTTTTAAGAAAAATGCTCTTAAGTAAAAAATTAAAACTTCTTATCAATTAAAATTTTTAAAAAAAGCTTTTGTAATTTCAGTTCAGTTTTCCTTTCAAAAATCAAGTCTTAAATTGAAATCATTAAAAAATAACAAATATTGAAGTTATTTTGTTAACGAGAAATTTTTTTTGTATTAGGATCACTGCTATAGAATCGATTGTCAAAACTTGTAAGATATTACAAGATAGCTAAAACAAAATGCTTCTCCCTACCAGGGCTCATGTTATCTCAAAATTGACAAACCATTAATTCACAGTAGGTCATTTTTCAATAACTTATCTAATCTTTTATGCTTTATTAATCCTAATATTCTTGTAAACTCATATTTATTTTGATATTTTTCTTTTCTGTTAAATACATGGTAAGTACATTAGTTTATTAAACATAACTAGATTTATGAACTACGATAGCTTACTAATGCTGTTTGTCTAGCCCAAAAAAGGTAACTGAAATATTAATTAACCGAAGTTTAGGATAAAAGAGACTGGTTTAAAGTAAAATTAAAACATTAAAAAATGAATTGGAGACATTTTAAAAAGGATAGCTCACTAAAAAATCTAAAAAAAAACTAATTAGTTGAAGCTATTTTTTGTTGCCGTATTATAGAATTTAATTTAAAAATATATTTTGGTAAAGACTCGTATAATTTTCAAGTTTTATCTTTTGTTTGTTTAGTACCAAACGTATCAAGTTGTTCTTTAAAAGTATTAATTTTGTTTATATTTTACTTATCAAATGTTTTAAATAACACATAATATTGTTTTAAGTTTAATTAATTACTTTTAACGTGTATAATAATTAATTACTTAAAAAGAAAACAACTTTAAATGATGTAATTGCTCAAGTTTTAAATATTTTAATTGATTTTATCTTATGACTTGCTGCTTTAAAACTAAAATTAAAACTTTATTGTTAAAACTATAAATTCCAATATAATTTGTTACATATCAAATTTGACTGATTGAGCTTTTTAAGATTGAGTTTAGTGAATAAAACTATATGGCGCCTTTGTAGACGCTTATAAATATGAAACTTGTTAGTAATTATGAATTGTTATATGTAAAAGCAAAATTATATTTTGCATTTTTATCTAAACGACTTTACTAAAAATTAAAAAAAATGTAAAAATTTATTTCACAAAATTGTTTGATATAACTACTTTAAATACCATTATAAATTTTGTATAGTACGATTTTTCTAAAATAAATGTTTTTATGTTTAAAATTAGTTTTTACTTATATAAGTTTAACCATTTTTTATTGTTATTTAACATTTTATATACTTTTTGAATTTTAAAAACAAGGCTTGAAAATAATTTAGAAACTGTTTTTCACTAATCACAATATAAACATATTTTTATATTTATATGTAAGTATATAATATACTATAATTAAAGCTTTTTAGTGATCAGTCAGCTTGTAAGCTTTAATGTACATAATTTAAATAATGTTAGTGTTAAAAGATTTAATGTTTTGTTTAAATAATAAAAATAGATCAACATAGTTACAAGAATTAAATAAGATCATGGTAACGAGCTATCAATGTTTAAAATATACTAATAACAAAAAAAATTATTTAGTTAGCATATTAATTGCTTATAAATTTATTATGTAAACACTAACAAATATTGTGGTCTCAAAATTCTAAAACTAGTTGAACAGTTTATTTTGATAATATTTTCATTTTTTGTATACACGAGAACTTAATTGTTTTTTTATAGAAAGCAACACTACGTCAAAGTGAGAATCAAAGTGCAAATTCAAATTTCAAATTTTTTACTAAGAGAAAGTGAGTTAATTTAATGTGATATTCGATTTTTCTACATTTGTTTATAAAAAAAGTTTTAATTATTAAAAACTATTTATTTATTGAGTTTACCAATGGATCTAATATGAATTTAAATTATTAAACTAATTTATACTGTTTAACTTTACTCAAACATCATTGTGAAGATAACAGTTAGTTTTATTTAGCAAAAAATAAAGTATATAAATATTAGAATAAAACAATGTACGTTAATTTTTTATAAATTAATTGTTTAACTTTTTATCTAACAGAAAAAATAAATGCTTTGTTTTTAATATTACTAAATTTGTTTTAGTTACTTCTTTAGTGACTTATTTACTAACAGCGTTTAAGTAGTAAAGTATTGGTTTAATTCAACCGTCAAGGTAAATATTACTGGAAAATATGAAGTGGTCTTTATATCGTGAGTACGATATTCGTTTCTTGCCGATATTTTTTTTAGTGTTTTTATCTGCATAATATGTAAATGAGTTGTAAAGTATTTAAAATAGCTTTTAAGATTTGAGAACAAAAAAATAAACTTAAAACTGCTAAGTAACTCTTTATCAAAAATAAAGTATGGCAACTTCTATACTTGCATTACTTAATATTATTACTGAAAGTGTACAGTATTTTAATTCTCTGAAGAAAGAAAGTTTATAACTTGTTAAAATAAGAGCTTAAGTAAGTAGCTTTTAAAGTTTGGCTGTAAGTTATATCATTAAATAAGCGAGACAGAAAAAAAAACTCACATAGTTTAGAAGTACTTATAGTCGTGTTGCTGTCGTTATACATATACAGAATTTTACTATATATTAATTATAATATTAGAGACTTTAATAGCTTTCATTCATATTTATGTTATTAATTAGTTTTTACGTTTATTACTTATTTAATTACTCTATAAGTTTCTAAAATGTCTGCTAGTAGTGACGCCAATATTGATAACTCACAAAATGTTACTTTATTTTTATATACTTATTTATATACATTATTGTGTAACCAAAATTATGTCAATAAAATATTTTGTAAGTTACTTCTTAGTAGCTATAAACATCATAAACTAACTTTTTCTGCAACCTAAACAGTAAAGAAAATCAAAATTCTATATTTCAGTAGACGTTTAATACTATATCTTTTTGTTCAGTTAAGCATAAACGAAAATTTACGAAAACAAAAACAAATGTGTACACTATATAGTAATATTAAAGAATATTATTAAAATTAATAAATAACATAAAATTTAAGTTTGGTATATTAATGTGCCTATTGACGTAAGAAAGTCTATCCCTTCAACTCTGAAACCTAAAAATTTTTTTTTTATTTATATATACAGAACCCCCTAATTGAATACATCAGTTTTAAAGTCAATCAAATATGTGAGTAGTCTTTATTATAGATAACTACATAACATAAAACATAAAAATCTGATTTTTGTTCTGAAGATGAAAATCGCATACAGTATTATTCTAAATATTATGTATATCGTTTACGGGACAACAAAAAGCGCTCGAAAAAATTTATATTAGGAACTGGTGCACAAAAAATTCTTTCGGTTATCGATTGAATAACGTAATAGTATAACTATATGTTAATTTAACAAATATAACTATTTATTAAATTTTTAAAATACATATTTTATTAAAAGTTATAAAAGTTATTAATAATTAGTTACAATACATAATGATACCTTAAAAAAAGTACTTTTCTTCTAAGAGAAAAAAATAGTTAAAGTATTATTTTATAAAAAAACAAAGTTTTGCGTTTTCGATAACTACGATTTTAAAAAGTTTCAAAAGTTACAGCTAGTACTTGACAAGTTAAATTTTTTCAAAAGTTATTTAATCCCATAAACTATTGTTTCAATAAATTAATAAAAACCTTACTAAATTCGTTATCAACTTTGTTGCCACTGTTTTGCATTTTGCAAGTTACCGAAAAAGCAACTGAACAGTTTTATATTAAAAATATATTATACGATAAATAAAAATAAACTTCATTGGTATTAGAGTAAAGTATATATTATCTTTTAATGTATAATATACAAAAAAAACTTTAGAGTTAAAATATCAGTTATAGGTTTATATTTGTTGAGTTAATAATACTAAGTAATACATAAATTATGTTCATAAAAAACTATTAATTAACTAACTTATGTTAGTTTCAAACTTTTACTACTTAAGTAAGTTTGAATTTATCTTGTTTCCTATGTGAAGTTGATAAAGTTTGTCAGCCTATTTATTAAAAAAAGAAATTTGTAGCTTGGTTTAACTAAAAAGATTTCATGCAGGCTGGCTTTAAAAAAGTTTTAGCTATAATAATCTCTAAAATAAATTTTAACGAATAAGCTATTTATTAAAAACTGAATGCTGTACATAACAAATAATTTTCTGACCTTTTTTTTTCAGATAATAATAAGCTTGGTTTTAATTGTTTTTAAGCTTATAAGCACAAAAAAGACGAGGCTATTGCTTCGCTGGTCGTTCTATGCATACCTTAAATTTATAACAATCACTATTGCAGTGACTTACATAAAGCATTTCTAATATTTGTAAAGTACATTAAAATGGCTATTATTAACCTTTAAAAACATATATTAAATTACTTAATTAATTTTTTACAATGTTTCTTTTCTAAAACTCTAAATGACCATTCAAGAACTTTCAGAGACTATTAGAACTTTATAAATTATTCTTTGAACTTTATGGTACTTTCAAGTGCTTTCAGAGATTGTGACTAATATGTGACCATACAAAAACTACGTTAAAATAAGAAGTTTTATCTAATAGAAAATTACCGAAACTACTGATAAAAGGCTTTCAGTTTTTAAAAAACTTAATTTACAAACTCTAACTAAAGTAAAATCTACAGTTTAGCAAAAAAAATAGGGGAAAAAATTCGAAATACTAGTTACAAATTACTAATTACGACTTTTTTCATTAAATTCCTATGTAAAAGAATTTTTTAATTTCTCAATGTATTTTGAAAGTTAGAAAATATAATATGATTATTAGTCTCTTAAAGTTTGGTTTATATAAGTTCCTTGAAACTTGGTAATTTTGATACAATAAAAGTGTTCAAAAGCTATTAACATACTACTTAAAAATCTTTTAAAGTAATAAAAATCAAACGTTATAATTTATAAATAAACAAATTTAAGGATTAAAAGTAAAAACGTGTTACACAAGAAAAGATATTTTTCTTTTTTACAAAAATCATAGTTTATAAAAATAAAATATAGTAATGAAAATTAAAATAATGAAAAAATTACAAAATAAAAAAAAATATGAAAAATAAAACTATTACAGCAAATTTCATAACAGTAAAAATATTTTATAGTAGGGGTTGGCAACTTACGGCAACGTTGTAAGTTTAAGCTAAGAATGCTACAATTGAGTAATTTTAGTAATCGAATTTTCGTATTACTAAAATTAGTGTTAATTTAGTCAAGCTTTATAACAAACATAATTAAATTTTTAAATATTAGAAAAACATTAATTTAAAATGTTCTATACCATAATATTTTAAAAAAATGGTATTGAAAAAGTTATCTACTGGTTTATTAAATTATTAGTCTGCCGATTCCATCTTATATTTATCTAGAGTACCGACCGGATATTATTCAAAAACTAGTACCCGGTTGGATCCGGATAATATTCTTAAATTAGCATCCGGATCTAAAAAGGCATTAACCATTAAATCCCTTGTTTAAAATGCTCCGGTCCGACAAGGACTGAAGTTTACTGGTTCTGGCCTGCCATTCAAAAGCGTAGCCAAACCCTATCATCAAGCTACTATAAATGTACCTAGCCTTGAACCAAATCTTAGGTGCGAATGTAGTAAGATAGTTATTATTGCCTAATTACTGCGCAAGTAAAATTTATTCCAATTTTTATAACTAGTATCGTAATAAAAACAATTTAAATTTTAAAACTTTAGTGAGGTCATTAAGTTTTTTCCCACATATTTAAAGTTCTCGTTGCTTTATTTAGTTACTGCATTAATATATCGTAGAAACTCCTTGAATGCAGTTAGTTTTTAAGTCACTTAAGCAGTGGCTCAAATCAGTTAATCCTTAAAGTGATACTATACAATGGCCAATTTAATTTGACATATATAACTTAAAAATAATTAAAAAACTATAACTTAACAGAGCATGTCTTGATTTACATTTTGTGGTTAAATTATAGAAAATTTTAGATTTCTTTTCATGATAAAATCTGAACGTTTAATTTTAAAATTGTTAAAAATTACTATTATCATTATTTTTTTTAGTACAGTTAGTTCACAAATTAAAATTAAAGTTTATGTTTCATTAAATTTTTAAAACTCAACTGAGAATTTTAATTAAACTTTTACTTAATTTAATAATTTTTTTTTACTTGTATGTTTTTCATGATAATCATTTTTAATCAACAAAGAAATAATTATGAAGTCACTTAAATTGTGAATAAAAGCATTATTGATTAATGATAATCAAAGCGAACATTACACTAAACCTTAAACAAAAATAACGATCGATATTACAATACTTGTAACCATGATGAGCTTCTGCATGAATAAAGTTATAATTTTAAAAACTACTATTTACAATGTAGAGAAAATTAAAGTAAAAAATTTGCAGACAAAACACAAAACATAAGTTTGCTTATTATTACTTTTTGTGTCAATACTTTTTAGTTAATAAGCGACATTCTTTAATCGAGCTCTTGAGTTTTGTTTTACAACTCTTACTTTTAGAATAGTAAGTTTTAAAAGGTAAACATGTGTTTTAATGAATTTTAATATGAATACAGTAAAGAATTTTTTGATTGATAAAGATTATCATATTTGATTTTAAAAAGTTGTTATAAATATTAAATAAAACTTACATGTGTCAAACAACAACAAAAATAGTTTTAAAAGTTTAATGATGTCCTGCAGTTTTAGGACGCAATATATAAGCTTAACTTTATGCATATTATAAATGTATTGCAATTATAATTCACAATTTCTATTCAACATCATTTGTAGGTCACCGAACCTGTGACTATAAAAGAAATTTACTTATTAATAAGTATAACAATAAAAAACGAAATTTTGAAACACTAATGTTTAACAATACTATGTAAAAAATTAAAAAACAATAATAATTTAAACAAGCTATATCGATTGCATCGTTAATAAATATCTAGATGCACAGGATTAAACTTCAAATCAACTTATGGAAATAGTTAAGATAAATGAAAGTATATAAGAAAAAAATCAAATTTTCAAAAATATTAATAATTATATCAATACGAAATCGCACTAAGAACTAATATTAAAAATTTTGTTTTTTAAACAAAGTGTGAATGATTATTACATGTAAATTCAAAACCATATAACTGAAATCTACTAAATTTAGTAAGGTGTTTACTTAACCTAAAACATAAAATGAAATAAATTTTTGATAAATATATAAGCTATCATATATAAAGATAAAATCGATTAAAAGTATGTCAGAAATGCCAAAATATTTTTAATTAAAGTGATAATTTAAGTACATTTTAAGAATAAATTCATTTAGCAATCTCGTAATGACGTAATTTATAAAAACCAACCTTTTCTATTTTATTTACTCATACAAATTATATAATAGAAAATAAATAGCTAAGAAAATTATAGTGCTCAACAGCACTTATATTTCAATCGCAAATTAGTTTGTTTATTTAATTTAAAATATTTTTCTATAAGTATTATTTCAAAGTTATTTCATCTAGCTGATATTCTACTACGGTTGTTTCTTTTATATGGAGTTGATTAAAAATATAAACAAAAGTTTTTTTATAGTAGAAAAAGTAATTTTAAGTTCGTTCAAGTTTGCACAAGTCTTTTAAAATCTTTGATTTCATTTTAGTCCAAATAAACAGTTGATTGTTATATTATTTATTTAAACTAAAAATTTATGTATATAAAAGTTTCAGTTTTAATATTTGTAAAATAAAAATAAATAATTGAATTTTAATTTAAATTTAGTTTGTGTTTTGCTAAAACTTTTGTTAAAATTACTTAAAAGTCTGTATGTATTATCGTTATGTACCTCATACAGTAAATTCTAAACTTGAAATATTTAAGTATTAAAGTTGTACAATAAAATTTGTTTTTTATTTTAATTTTTAATGTTATTATAAACAAGTATTTGCGTTGACTATTTTAATTTGTTTTTTTTCTAAATAACTATTTTAAATTAAGCTTTTTAAGCAACTGAGTTTACTTACTTTCAAATTATAAGTACCTGATCTAAAGAACTTCAAAAAATTTATTAAAGGGTAAGCTTTTTAAAACATATTTTAAAATCAGTTGTTTAATACTTAACCGTTTTTTTAAATTAAAAATATAAACCACATTGTTAAATTTAACAAAATATGTGCTTATTAGATTTTAATCTGCGTTTCAAATCAAATTCAAAATGTTAGTTTCACTTATCTTATATTGTTAAAAAATTAAATATTTGTTTTGTATACCACGATATATCGCGTATTAGCTGATTTCATAAAACATTGTTATATCATTGTAAATGTAACAGTGATAGATGATTAAGCAAAAAACGAAAGACGCATTGCAAAAATTCTACTGACGTCATAACTTTATATAAACAAACAATCGGTTTCTTAATGCATGTAAAAGAAAAGTATTAAAGAAAAGTGCGTTAATAATTAGATTATAAGAAATATTTCTAACTTTGAAAGTCGTTTAAATTGCGACTAAAAAAACATAATTTCTAAATAGTTTAAGTTTTATAGCTCATTGCTTATTTTAAATTTTCATAACCTGAAAATTACACATTATTTGGTTTTTATTGTAAATAAAACTCTTTCTTTTTTAGAAATAACCATAAAAAATTAAAAACCAATTTAAATTGTGTAATTGCTTAAATATTGAATTGTTTTAGTGTTATCGTTAATTAAACTGGTTTTAAAAATATATTATGAAAACTACAGATTTCAAAATATAGAAAAAAAATGATGTGAAGTTTATTTTATCTCTTTTTAACTCGTACTACTTTCTGAATAAGGTTTATTTAAAAACTTTTTTAGCTCGTAGTTACATCATTTGCCAAAACCGGCGATATATGTTTTTCATTTGTGGTTTATATCAAAGCTGCGTTTTATGTAACTTATTATAACAAAAATTGCAAATTACTGAAAAGTAGAGAGCAAACTAATTTGACTCACACTTTATGCACTTAAATTAAAGATTTCAGACGACATTAATATAATATTTATAATTTAATTATTAGTATAATCAAATTAAGTTTTTTAATCTTTAGAGTTATCATTATAGAATTAAACTATTCGGCTCGTTCACTAAAATTCAAGTCAAAGTTTTAACTTGTAATTTAAAACTAATCTTGGAAAAACATCTTTTTCTTTCAATCCCCATCTTGACTTCAGAACGTATTTCACCTAAGCTATTAACTCAAATTGCTTAATATTTATGCTGCACGACTAAACTTTGTGTAAGAAAAGCAAATTTCAGTTTTTAAGTCATTTTAGCAGTGACTAAAATAAGTTCAACATTAAAGATATGTCTTGTTAATAAAGATGATTAAATTGTACTATTTCTTTTATTGTTTACTGTAAGGTTTTTATTAATGATCTTTTTATTAAAATTTTTTTTCTGAAAACTTTACTAGGATATAATTTTAACTTTTATTTGTTTGTATTTTAACTAAAGATATAAACAAATAATAAGTATTAATAATAAAAAAACAAAAATAAAAAAAAACATATAGGTAAGAGCTTGATTTGAAATGCAACAGTTTATCTGCTGAATTAAATAAAACCTAAAGTTCTTAAAGCTAAATAATTTAGGTTTGAAAAATTAGAAGTAAGAATATTGTAGAATGAATTTATTACTCAAACAGGTTTGGTTTTATATCAGCTAAGTTTTCTTTATTTTTAATTTTTTTTTTTAAACAGCAAAAAACAAAGCAAAAAAGCTCATTATTTTAAACACATTTCGTATTAATAAACAATTTTAATTTAAAAGAGTTACCAAAGCATATGAAAAAAAAAAAAAAACAATTCTTGAAATATTGATAATTATTATTTTTTAAATTGAGTGAATATTTATGTGTATCTTGAAAAAGTTAGTTAATTTATCTTTTCTGTAAAGTTAGTTAACTTTAAAAGAAACCAAGATTAAAATGTTTAAGTTTAAAGTACAGAATCTGGAAAATTTTTTACTCCTGAAAACATTGAAGCGTAAAAGTAAGTTATAAATCAATTTTAACTATATAGCTTTTTATTTATAATAAAAACTAAAAATCTTTTAAAACATTAAATTTTAAAATTAAATTCATGACTACATATACTGTTGGTTTAGATATTTAAAGTTTACAAATAAACAAAAATTGATAGTTATTGTACAAAAAAAGGAACTTAATTAGTTAAATTATTTCTAATGATGTTTAAAAAGGTAAACTTTCACATTAAATGATGATACCTGATGCAACTATATGTTTAAAGTGACGTCACATAGTTTTTTCCCGCAAACTGTAACTTTTAATGCGTGTATTTAAGTTCAAACAAAATTAAAATTATATTCAATTACTGAATGTTGCAGTTATGCTGCTGTCAACTTTAAAGGTCTCTGTAAAGGAGACTAAAGTAAGTTTTGTGTTTAAAGAAGTTGAAAATAAATCTACAATCACTTATGTTTTATTGTTAGGTTTGTTATTTTTTTTTTATTAGTGATTGTTAACGTTTAATCTTATTTTGTTTTTAAGCTTTACTGTTTTAATTTTTTTAATTCTTCAATTAAACAAGTTAAATATTTTTAAATTCTTACATTAAGTATTAAAATTGAAGTTTTTTTTTTTAAGATTTCTGCTTAGTTAAAGTTTTAAATTTTTTTTTTTTTAAATGCTGAAATTAAAAGTGTTTAAGTATGCAACTAGTTTTTATTTAAAGCTATAAAATAAATTTAATATTTATAGTCAACACTTAGTTCAAGAAAAACCCTTTCTAAAACTATTGTATGTGCTCAGCAAGTCTAATTACAATCAACTTATCAAAATTTTTAAACACAACCAAAAGTTATATTTTGACACGAAGTTTAAAAGTATGCATGATTATCATAGAGAAATTTCATTTATAACACAATACGGTTTTTTTTTTGTCAAAAATTGAACGCTTTTTTTAGTTGAAAAATAGTTAAAAATAAGTTAAAAATATGTTGCAAGATATATAGTTTGACCACAAAGATCAACAAGAATAAGCTAATTTTAAACCTAATTGGTAATCGACTGCAGTTGCAGATTTCCCAAAACCGTCGTGAAACCCAAGGATTTAAACAACTTTAATATTTTATCAACCACAAGTGTTTCATCGATTTTTGTTATCTTTTTATGGTAAAACTGTTTGTTATATCTGAATTGATCGAAGTTTTGTTTATTTTATGTTTGCAAATATATGTAATGAATATTTCTTAGTTTATTTTTACTAAAATATAGTAGTTAAATCTTGTAATGCTAGTTTACTGTTAAGTTAAATATTACAAATGTAAACTTCAGCCAAGGATTGCTAAAATTAGATATTTACGAATACTTAATAGTTTTTTTTTATGTTTCCCTTAAAATATAACGGTCGAATAATGTTTAGTAGCTAAAAAACTGTATTTATAAGACTTACTAGTATTAAATTGGCCGAAAACAACACAGCTCTAAAGTGGTGTTTTATTAAGCAACGTCTCTTTAGTTTTAAAAATTACTTTTTTTTTGATAAATTATGTTATCATAAAAGTGCTTGTATATTAAAGCGCATTTATTACTATTAGTTTTTAGTTAAAATAATTCTAATTAAAAAGAACTAAATTTAGTTTATTTATGTGAATACAAGCTTACACTTCTGATGCATACCTTATAATAATTCAGATATAACATCAAACTTTAAGGATTTTAAAAAGAATTTGTACTTAAACTACTTAAATTTTCATTAGAATAAAAACTACAGAGTTAACCATAAGTTGTTATTTTTTAATTAAAAAATATCGAATTAAAAAATTGTACTTAAATTTAATTAGGTAGTTTATGTCTATTAATAAACCATGTTAAATATGCATTAGAATTATTTTATACAACAAGTATTTTAGTTAAAGTCAAACTTTCTATATTTAAAATTAATCTGGTTTCCATGTTTGCATCAAGGAGCTTGAAACTATATTTAATAAAAAAAGCTTTCAACTTGTAGTTACGTAATTAACTACAAGCTACAATTATTTTACAAACTAAAGCTTACTCTGTGTTTAATCGTGAACTAAGAAATCCTAAGACTTAAATTTATATATTACTATTTAATAATAAAAACATATTTACATTAAATATAACTATTTTCTCACACTATTTTTACTTGACTTTCAGCTTAAAAGTGCAAACTTTAAATTATCATTTTTTTTATTCACTTTAGCATAACAATTACGTGTTCCAGGGTGCCAAAATCTAAAATAAGCCCGCTTATAAATACAACCTATTTATGGTATTATAGAAAATTTAAATTCTTAGCTAATATTAAACTAGGGGTGGGCAACGTACGGCCCGCGGGCCGGATCCGGTCGCAAAGTGAAAATGACCGCCCCCCGACCGTTTTTAAACATTAATGGGATCTGTCCCGCAAATGAAAATGACCGGCCCGCAAGCAAAGTGACAGGCCCATTAAGGGTCAATATAACAAAGTTTTAATAAAACTTTGCATCATACTTTTACAAATCAAAACTATAAGAATTTGACTTTAAAAACATGCTAAAAAATGACTTTGTAAATTTATGTGTATTAATAAATATATCATTTTGTCCTAATATTTTGTGTTGTTCTAACTTAGTTGGTTAAACGTTTGGTCAAGTGCAGTTACCCAAGTAAAGTGTTTTTTAAAGTACAATATTTCACATACGTATCTTTGTCAATTAAATGTTAATTATACTTATAAATATTGTTTTAACACCTGACATGTCTCAATATATATCTTAATATATCAGACTTGAGAAAAATGTGTGAATTATTTAAAGGATTCAAAAAATGTGAATCCACTGTATCAATATAGATAGATTCCGGCCGGATCCGACACTTATATCTTTATTATAATCCGACTGGATCCAGATCTCGACTTAAAATTAGTATGCAGTCGGATTCGGATCTAAAAAGTTATTATTTGACTTGATCCGGTAAATAACTAATTCAAAATGCTCCGGCCAGCAAAAGACTAAATATTTCTGGATCCGGCCCGTTGATTGAAAAATATTGCCCATCTCTATATTAAACGATTGAAAAAAAAAAGAACTTACTAGTTCTAGTCAATGTATTCACTAAAATTTTTACTTAAAAAATGTGCCTAATTATTATTAAATTGTTGCAAAATTAAGAAATAAAATACTTAATTGTGTTAAATTTATTAATTTTAAAGTTAACAAGAATTTAATACTTGCCTGAGAATAACTAATATAGTTAAGAATATAAGTAGAACTTTTATACAATCTTATATTCTTAGGTCTAAAATTTAGTTTTCATTAATGTTTAAATAACAAAAAAAAATCTTAAATATTATTTTTGATAGTTAATTTTTTTTCAAAGTTAACAAATATCTATAAACTTAAACATAGATGTATGTTAAATCAGTCATTCAAACTTGCTTAAAATCTATTTTTGATTCGTAACTCTGTCTTGTATCTTATATTAACAAATTATAAAGTCAAGACTGCTTATTTTAAAGAAAACATAAAGTTATAAAAAGTAATTTGTATTTAAAAAAGTTTGGAGTCTCTGTTATAATGACTAATTTAAACGTTTAGTTAAATGGGATAAAATAAAAATTCATTCAACTTAAAAATTGTTAAATAATAACTGCAGTACTAATGGTCTTAATAACTTTAATAACAAATAAAGTTAGTGATTCTATTAAAATTACCAACACTTTTATTTTATTATAGTACATATGTTTACCTATAAAATTTAACCTTTATTCATGCGGAAGTATTAGCACCTTAGTTAATATGAAAGTTAGTTAAACAATTGAAGTAAAATATGCTTTAAGAATTTAATTCTTCCAATCATAAGGACTAGCAATATTTATTATCAACTACAACATTTCTGATTAAAATAAATTTTATTTTAAAAGTATAAGCTTATTCAGTAAGTTTATAAATTTGTATATAAAAATCAATGAAATAATAATTCGTACAAAATAAACTTTTATTTGTTACTACCGAGATCTTAGAGCTAAGCAGCTCTCTAGATACAATAATATAACGACAATCTAAAGCACTTAATATATGTAGATATAGTAAGGTAAATAGGGGTACTAAGTAATATTTTAATTAGTTAGACTAAAATTTCCCTAACTAAAGTTTTGATATAAGTCATTAGAAAAAATTTATTCAAATCTTTACAATGACATCACAAATAAAAAGCAGAAAATTTAGTTTGTTGCTTAACCATTAAAAAATAAATTGAAAGTAAATGTTGTCTAGTTATAAATGTTTCCTTCATTTGTTGTTAATAAGTATTAAATAGTTTTTTTATTTATAAAATAATTAAACCAAAGTACTAATTTTTATTATTACAACGCTAAAATGTTGAAATATACTTTATTTTTATCAAACTAAAAATCATGAGCGCGAAGAATAAACTTTAAACTTTTTTGAGTTTTCTTTTAGTTAACTTTACTATCTGCGTTAATTTATTGTTTTTTTAATTTAATTTTTTTGTGAATTCCCGCTATAATTTTAAGAATAATAATAATTTTACAAAAGTCAATATTTTTAAATAACAATATATAGTTATAAATAACTACCTTCTGCTGCATATACAATATAAAATTTTAGAAAACATAATTTTTGTTTTGTTGATTTAAGTTAAAAAAAAAAACTTTAAAGTTTTTTGAAGCTACAACTTATTTCTTTTAAAGTAATATTTTTTTGATCTAAATACACCTGCAAACTTCTCTCGAAACCGTAAGTGATGTCATCAACCAAAACTACAAGTTATAGTTTTTGGTTTCAAATTTATTACAAAGATTTTCTATTAATTTAATGTGAAGATCGGGACCAAGAAAATTTGTAAACTACTAAAAAGTAGTAAGAAAAAGTAAAAACTTATTAACTGTTTGCATAAGTATAAAATATTGTCAGCATTATGAAATTTGTAGATCAGGGTTTTCAAAGGAGTTACTTTTTAGGAATTTCAGTAAGAAGGGATAATACATTGTTGCAAGGACGTAGCTAGCTCAAAAAAGTTACGAATCTGCAAAAATTAAAACATCTTAAATAACTCGTGATAACGTCCTGGCGGGAACACAGCAATTTAAACTACCTCTAATGTTATTGAATTTAATCTGAAAAAATGAAGTTATGTTAATACATCAAAAATGGAATGATGAGGTACGAGTGATAACTGTATACAAGGCAATTTAATTTGCTCCACACCCCCTATGACTCTTTATGTCTTGCCACTTGTGCAAACCAAGAAAACATTCATTAAACGGTAGGAATTTTTATAGGTAGTTTTAAATATTGGGTACTTTCAATTGCAGAAAATTTGCAAAAAAAAATTACCAAATATTTTGATGATGTCATTAACTTTACTGTGGGTAGTTTCGAAGCTTAAACTTGTAAAAATAACAAAATTGCTGTCTAAGCCTATTTAAATTCACTTTTTTAATTTTCTTAATTATTAAAATAATCAAATCTGAAATAAAACAATAGAATAATACTAAACTTTCCCTATATTAACAAAATTATAAAAATATTTTTTGTTAACATAAAGTTACAATGTTAAATTCAAACACAATATATAAAAAAATAATTTTTAAATTTTTTCTTTTATAGTTTATTGATGAATTTAATTTATAAAAAAAACTGATTTAATTATACAGGAGTTATGTTCTTCAATAAAAGCTACCTTTTTATAGTTTGAAATAAAGTTAATAGGGTGGCCATCAAATCTAAATGCTTATGGGAATCTTGAAATGTTATATAAAATCCTAGAATGACTTTAAATTCTGATTCTCTAATTTGTCAAGAAAAGTAAATAAAACTTCAATTTAAAAAAAATGTATTAAATTTTGATAAATTCAAAGAAGTTTCAAAAAAACTTTAAGAGCCACCTTGGGTACAGGAAGGTGTAGACCACTTTTATTACAAGTTGATTTCACTTTATAAATTTAATCTAAACTACAAGTATCTTTATACAGATTATTTATATCAAAACAAATTTTTGATATAAAACATTAATTTAGGAGAGTACAAAAGGTTTTAATTGTAATCTTTTACTATTTTTTAAATATTGAATGGAATACTTCCTTTAAATTTGAGCAGGGTTTAAATTTAAAAACACCTGGAATCCAGGAGCTTGACAGTTTAAAAAAAAAACTGGAAAAACCTTGAATTTTTGAAATCAAAAAATTTGAAAAAATATGGTGTTTAAAAAAAATCATCAAAAAATCTGTAATTTTTAAACTAGTTCTACATGTAAAATAATGAAATTTTTATAAAATATAATAACTTAAAGTCATCAATAACCTAAAAAAGAAAAATTTTCAAAGTCAATAGCTTAATTTGTGGTTGAATTTAAAATTGCAACTTACACAAAAAATATCAAGGTTGAAAATTATATTTCCTTAATTTTGTTAACATAGTGAAATGTTTAGTATTGTTTTACTTCAGATACAACTATTTTTATATTAAGAAAAATTAACAAAGAGAATTTATCTTAGGCATAGACAGATTTTTTTTTTACCAAGTTTACGCTTAATAACTACCCAAAGTAAAGTTAGTGACATCAGCAAAATATTGGCTACTTTTTTTTTTGCAAAATTGAGGCAATTAAAAGTAGCCAATACTTAAAACTACCCATAAAAACTTAAAAAGTCCTGCCCTTCATAGAAAATAAGTACAAAAAATCACCATTTAACTCAAAAACACTTATACTGTATTAAAAATCAAACATTAAACGTAGTCAATAGTAACAACAAGTTATGCAATTTTTTGTAACATAAAATTGTATGATGTTGATTTTTGAACTACAGCTTCCTTTAGAATCAATTTTGCATTGCAGCTTTTTGACAAAATAAAGCTTTAACGCCCTAAATGTTACAATTTGGATGTATATAATTCGCTCAATTTTTTTACAACACTAAAAATGCTAAAGAGTACATATATGTCAAAATTATCTCCTAGGAGCGTAAAATTAAGCATAAATGAATTACCTTAAAGCTAAGACAGCAGAGTCTTTTCAGGATAAAATATAAGCAAGTTTTTTCGCACCTAAGTATACGTTTCTGTAGATTTGCAGAAATCTACCAAGCTACGTCCCTGCATTGTTGTAATTGGGCAAAAAAAGCAAGACAGCTAACTTTTATCAGATTTTAAATTAATACAATTTTTTTGAAACTTACTTTTCAAATTTGATGCCATTACTGTTCTACATACAATGATTTAGTTATAAAGCTTTATTTAACTGTATTGTAATAGTTTAAGAGAACTAAACACATTTTTATAAGTAATACAAAGTGTTTATCTAGGTCGTGACTTAAAAACTTTAAATCTATCAAAAAGTCCGTTATAATTTAATCTTTTAAGTTATTTCTTGTTTAATAATAGCAATTAGTCTTTTTAAACCAGTATTTTTGTCATGTAGTTCATCACAGCAAACTGTATACTTAAAATACTTAATTTAAATACTGAAAAACTATGCACCGATGTACTCTGCAGTTTTTTTCAGTTTTTAAGTCACTTAAACAATGACTAAAAGTGGCTTTAATCTTTAAAATACTCAAAATTAAAAAACCAAGTGATTAGTTTTTACCGTGTTAAAGCGTAAGCGAAAATAATAATAAAAATCTAACTTAAAATTGTTATGTATTATCTTTGGCATGTTATTGACAAGCAGTAAACTTAACTTTAACTCAACAATATGTCAAATATCTTTAAGAGAGAGTAAAAAACTAGAATTTTATTGAAGAAGTTAGCTTAATATGTTGTCTTAAATAACTAATTTTACTTATCTTTTGTCTTTGTAAAAGGGGATTCTTAAATAAAATTTAGTTAACGCGTATTATTTATATAATAGCATATTTTACTAGCCAAGTTAAAATTACATTAAATCTTGTTTTGCTATTGAACAAATTTATTTGAACCTCTTAAAGAGATCACAAAAAAGCCTTTAATAAAGTTAAACCTAAGATTTCTTCAAAAAATACGATATTTTAAATTTTTTTAATTTTGACTGATGATTTCATTTTGTGAGAAACTTTGTTTTAAAACGAAATACTTATGTACTTAAAGCTACATTTTTTAATTTTTATTAAGTAGAAACTTTTATTTTTCATATTTGTAGATAATTGTTATACAAATATAACCTAAATATACAACCAATTGGTTTTTAAATTTTTTGGTCAATAGTACTCAAAATATCAATAGAAGAGTTTAGTTATGTGATAAACGTCAACGTTTTACAACTGTTTCATATTTGAGATATTTCTATCCCATATAATCATCAAAAAAGAAAATAGTAAAAATAAATAAACAAAAAAAAAATTAGTATAGTTAAAATTAAAAGTAAAAACAAGTTACCCACCGAGGGTAAGGGTTACATTGATAGTAATATAAAAAAATAAACATTTTTGACATTTTACAAGTCCATTATATAGTGACTGGACTGTTTTTCCTATAACTAATTAAAAAATTTGTGGCTAAATATACATTTTTGATTATCCTTTATAATTTGATAAACGAACAATTTTGTTTGATTATTTTCATTAAAGAAAAATTAAAATTTTTATCTTATATAATTTATTGAAACTGATACTTTTAAGTTTTGTTTCATTTTAATACATTTTAAAGTTATTTATAAGTTATAAATTAAATACAATAAACCTTTTAAATTAGTAAAAATCAAACGTCGTAATTTGAATTTGAACAAATTTAATGTTTAAAATGAAGAAAATAATACAAAAAAAAAGGTATGTTTTGCTGTTGGTTCTAATTTATTAGTTTACATTAATAATGTATACTTATAAAAGTAAAAATAGATTGAAAAAATTACAAAAAAAAAATATTATTGAAAAAAAAACTATTACAGCCAATTTCATCGTAGTGTAGTTTTTGTATAGCTATGTTCTTAGCCGTTGACAAAATGTAAGCTTTGAAAGTAGTAGAATAATAATTATTATATAATTACTGTGCAAAATAATTTTTTTAAAACTTTTATAACTAGTATCGTGATGAAAATTATTCAAGTTTTAAAAACTCAATAAGGTCATTAAGTTTATTCCCACAAGGTTCAAGTTTACGTTGCTTTAATTATTTACTGTAGTTATATTTCACAACATTTCTCTAAGTCCTGTTAGTTTGTGAGTCACTGAAGTAGTGGCTATAATAAATACTTCCTTAAACTGTTATACAAGGAGTATTATTTTAAAATATTTTTGTCAAGCATGTTATAACATATCAATAATTAATTAATTACTTGCGTTTAATACTTATTTCTCAACTAATTTTTAGTTAAACACGATATAAAAAAAAGATTTAAAGTTAAGCTCACAAAAACTATTTATTTAAGTTTATAGAACAACAACCACTAAATAATAACAAAAAAATAACAACAAAATAAATCTAAAAACAAGAACAAACAAAGCAAAGATAAGTTAACTAGTACATAAATTGTTTTTAAAATAGGCTAACTAAAATTATTCAATTTTAGTTGAAACGTCACAATGTGTTTTTTTGTTTTATTCTTTAAAAATCTTACTTTGTTCTTTATTATCGTTCTGAGGAGATGCATAAAGCATCGAAACTAAGTAAACGATTTGAAAACTAGTTGTTTTTTTTATATTATAAATATCTAAGTTTATATATAATTAATTTGGTTTGTTTTAAATAGTTTTGCTCACTGTATTTAATATATATTAATTAACAATACTTTTCGTTACTTGTAAGTACATTTTTCAAAATTGTTTAGTTTATTATAAACATTGTCATGTCCTTTTAATAAAACTTAGTTTGTCTTAAAAAGCTTAGTAAACTATTTTTAAATCATTAATGTGTGTATACAATTAAAGAAACCATTAAAGCAACAAACTTTGTAAATTAATGGAGATAAAAACTTAAGATTTAACGTAGTTACACTTATTGCGATGTTAAAACATAATATTTCTTAATATATTTTTGTATAAATTTGTAGACATTTTAATTTCAAACTTTGAACTGTTGAAAATTATATAGCTTTAAAGTTAATGTGAAAATAAATACGTTATAAATACAGATTTTGAAAAAGTGTAATGAAGTAATAAGTAAAAATTTTGACGTCAAACGTATTTAACGTAAGATTTTAACTTAAACTATTTAAATTAATACCGCAAGGATGTACAAAAACGTTTAAAAAACGAATTGCAGTTATTAAATCACTTTAGGAGTGACTAAATTAGTTCAAAATTGTAAGAACATTAAACATATGTTTAGTTACTAAAGCTAGTTAAATTAAACTATTTGTAATAAAGTTATTTAAAACTTTTCAAAAAGCTTCTACTTCGAGCTCACTATTATCATAATTTTTTATTGTGTTTTATTTAACTTTTCACTGATGATCTTCTTGTTTAATTTTTGTTCGGAAAATTTTTCTTCAGTAAGATTATATATCATACATTTTATCTAATATCTAGGTAATATATAATGACCAAATATTTAAATCAACTGATTTATCGATAAATCATTGCACCAGCGCTCTTATAAGAACAGAAAGTTATGTTTAGCATAAAATAAATTCTGAAACTCGAACTGTTTTTTAGAAATGAATTTATGACAATATTTATAATGTAGCATTTTAGAGCAAAAAAAAAAATAATTTTTGTAACATTTGCATTGTGTAGCTCAAGAAATATTTGTAAATAATAGTAACAATTTTACATTATTAATACTTGTAGGAACTAATGTACACGAAGTATGAAATAAGCACTATTTATACAAACTATAAGTCATTTATCAAAACATATATATAAAGAATATTTTTTAAGAAATATGAAAAATTAAGTAACAGTAGAAAAGGTACTGATTTTTTTTTAATAATATTGTATTGTAGGTGATGTTAGTTTTTGTAACACAACTTAATTTTTATAAAATAAAACTTATTTTAAATACACCAATATTTTGTAAACAGTTTTACTATGAGTATAAAGAACACCTAAGATTCCGCTTTTAATTAAATCATTACAAGATAAAAGATTTAAAAATAGATAATAGCTTCAAACTATAGTTTAGTACAGTAAACTTAATTCAAATAAATTTTGATAACTTTGTTCGTTATACTAAAAAAGAAAGTCAACTATAATAATAAATTGAGATACAACCACCAAAGTTAGATATTTACAAAAAAGAGTTTAAATTAATGCAAATTTAACATTCGTAAATTTATTATTTACTTCAATTTAGATCGATATATGTTTAGTTTTGACGAATTAAAATTAAACAATATGTTTAAAACAACTATGTTTAATTGAATTGATTTGTGACGATCGACTCTCCTAAAAAACAGTAATTCAAGGAAAACGTTAAATCAACTATTTTAGCATTAATAAAATAAGTATTGTACCTAGAATATCATTTAATTTATTTATTCAAGTTAAACAAATGTAATATTTTTAATATATATCTTAAATCAGGTTTTATAGCTCCAACAAATTAAAATTAAACTAGCTTTTTAATTATCGTATTGACGTCATATTACTTACTAACTCAGACTCTTAATTTGAAGTCAGGTATTTATTCAGAAACATTTATAAATTTGATGGTATTACAGAATGGAAAAGTATTTAAAAGCTACTAGAGAGTAGCAAATATAAACACGAGCAGTTCCTTTAATTGTGTTAAAAATTCATAGATTTATATGTTAGATTAGTGAGTGAAAATTGTCATTTCAAGCTTCGTTAAAGTTTATAATATGCGTAGTACAATTATTTTTGCTTGTATTAATAAAAGTTGCTTGAAAAAGTATTAACCAGACCAAATAACTTTTATATTCATTATTTCGTACAAAACTAACTTAGTATATCCTGTTTTAGTATTTCGTGTTTAAAATAAAAATCATACTTTTAAGGTACTATAATTTGGAAAAATAGAAAAAAATACTCGACTTAATCTAGAATAATAAACCAAAAAACAGTTATTAACCTTTCATTAAACAAGTTGTAGTTGAGCTTGACTTAAAAATATTTTACTTGGTGTTGTTATTGGATAGTATTGACAAAAGAATAATTTTGTTTATTTTAACATGATATACAACGACTATTACTAGTTTTAGACTAAAAAAGATAACTTTCAAACAAAACATTATTATTATTGTGTAAATTAGTTTGTATAAAAAGTATCCTTATTAAAATTAAAGTACAAAAATTAACTTTTGACAACCAATATGTGACATTTATTTTTATATTTTGCTTTACTGATTAATCTAGTTTAGACAAAAACTATTTTCTTTAGCTTAAGCTTAAACTGAAACTAAATAAACTTTTATGACTAAAGTGTCTGAAAGTATTCGGTCTGCTTAAACGTAAGAGAACAAATATATTTAAACGTTATAAAGATTTCAATTATAACAAATGCAGCTAGTAATAACATTTGCTTTTAAAAAATATTAGTCACGTCATTTATCTCATCTTACGAGTATTTAAATTGCACGAAATATTTATTTGTTACTATATTGACGGTGTGAGTTATTTAAAGTTTTTTAGTTTGTAGATTACCGAAATGTCCATTGAATTATTTTTTTCTACTTATTTTAAATTGAATGATATGTTTTGGTAAAACTTAGAAATTTTCAATTAGCTTATTACCGTCTGACCTACTGAAACAAATATCTGACGTAAGGTAATTATGGCTAAAAGATCTATAATGAATACTTGGGGTAAAGGAAGTGTTAGGGGAGCGAAAAATGGAGAGTTAATTGTTATAATATCATAAATGCGCTACGAAAACTAAGTTATTGTATAAATATGCTTAGCTCTAACCTTGTATTTTATGTTATAATAAAATAATTTAAGGACTTCGTGGCAAAATCAATTCAACTTAAAATACCCTAAGAGTTAGTACTTAATAATTTACTAATTTTAGAAAACTCGAAAACTAATAACTTTAGTTTTCGATATGGTTAAAAAACTAATTTTAACTCAAACAAACAAATGTTAAATATATGTAAAGTCAAACAACAAATAGTTTTTACTATTTAAAACTATAAATATTAGTAAAGGTTTTATACTTACGTTATAGAAAGTTTTAAAGAATTATTTATTATAAACACACTACTGATTTTATCATAAAATTCTCAGAAACACTAAGAAGACACTTGAAAACGATTACTTACAACACACTTAAAAACGTAAAAACTATACTAAATACTTTAAACAGTTAAAAAAATTACAAAACCAAATTTACTAACTCAGTATTCGGCTAGAATCGATAAGGAATACTTGATACACGGATAACACGGTCCAATTGACCAAAGAATATACTGAAGTTTGTGCTGAATTTAGGATGACTGTCAAATCGCTCGACTGGCTATACCGAACAGCGATATTAAATATAGAAGTTTTAGAACTTTTTTGTGACTTTTGACGTAAAACCTCTGTGGATTAAAGCTTATGCGTGGTAAAACTAAAGAGGCTTGTGAAATTCAGCTTAACTTGTCGTTTTGTGCTGAATTTTCGAGATAAATCGCTTTTCTTTGAGTAGAATTTCTATTTGCGCAAAAATGCTTTAATCAAGTGCTTATGACACACTTTTAAAGGTTGAAAACTGTCATTTTTTAATAAGACGGTAAATATTTTTAAGAATATGCTTATACAAAAAGAACAGGTGGAGGAATGTCCTTACACTTTCTTCTCATACCATTTTTTAACGTCTTTCGCGTACTAGCTGTAGGGCTTATATTAATTCATTTAAAATAAATATACAGTCATTATTAGGTTCCATTATTTCTAAAATTATATTTTTTAAGGCAAATGGGGAGTGGATATTAAGAATTTAGCCGCTCTGCGTTAATAAAAAAGAAACATAAAAATTTAAATTATACATTAATAAATATATAAATATAAAAATATACCTAAATTAGTTTAATAAAAATCATATAAATAAAAAACTAGCTTAGGCTAGAGTATTTAAATATTAGTTGAATTGGTTAGTATGAAGGGTTTTTGAATCAATCAGTTTTATAAAAGAATTGTTAAAAAAAAAATAAAAAGCTGATAGTGAGAAAAATATTACACTTTTGTAAAAAACTACAAAGAGTAAGAAAAAATAAGAAGTAAGTTATATAACTAATTTTAGACTGTCTTAAAAAAAATTAAAAATTTATGGGTAGAATTTAAAAAAAATTTTATTATATTTTAAAACTTTGATTCAAATATAATTAAAATTAAAATAATGAGAACTGATAACTTTAACAATTAATAAAATTTCTAACAGTTGTTATAATTTATAAAATTTTTATAACTATTGATCTTAAAAATAAATAGAAATATAACACATACACACACACAAAATAAACGCAATTTAATTACACTATAACTGTACATACAATAAGATTCAGTTATGAAAATAATAAAGTATTTTAAAAAAACTTTATTTTAGCTTGTTTTTAAAATATTGATCAACTGCTGATAAGATTTTTAAAAAATTGATGATAACAAAACTTTAAAACTTTTAAAAGATTGCTATAGCTGTTAAATGCTTTAATGTAATATTTTGCAATTTTAAACACTAATTTACACCAAACTATATTCATTAGTAAATTATAAAAGATATTTTAACGTGTTTTTAAAGTTTCATAACTTTTTTTTTGTGATAAGAAAAAAAAAAATTAGATTGATGGTAGTATAAAAAATATTCTTAATAAATGTAGATAATGGTTTACTGATCTTAAAGAATAAATGTTAATACAGTTTTTGTATTTAGTTAAGTTTATAATTTGTATACTGATAGTTGATATTTAATTTAATTATTGGCGTTAATTGCTTACTGCTTTTTTAAAAAAGTTTATAAAAAAAGCTTTTTAAAAATAAAATCAATTTAATTTTTAAATAAACAAAGATTATATAGTAAAAAAATATTAGTAATAACTGTAATTAACAGTACAGAATAGTTTGTTTAGTCTCAAGTATCGTTCCAACAGATTCTATGTTAAAAAAATTGTGTAAATTTTTAAGTTTATGCATGTAAAATAATCTTGAAAAAAAATTTAAGTCACTAGAAATAGTGACTAAACTTACTTTCTAAATAGTAAACATATTTGGATAATAATTCGTTTCTCATTCTCTTAGAAATTTAATTAAACGACATATTTAAATTCGGTTTAATGTTTAGTATACGATACGATAAGTTAATTACTTTTATTAGAAGATACTTTACTTATTACTATTTAAATATTTTGACCATTAATTTTTAATCTAGACTTTAATTTTACTATAACATAATATGAAATTAGTAAGTTTTCAAAATAAATTAAAAATCAAACTTTAAGAAACAAAAAAAAAACACAATTTTTACCTATTTTTAGTATTTAAGATATATTAAAGATTAATTTTTTTCCTGAGTTGAAATTTAAACTGAAAACAGTTTTTTTTTTAACTGATTTTAAAACAGTAAAGAAAATAACATTAATTTTATATTAACTTATATAAAATTAAAAATAGTGTCTTTAATTATTCATTTAGTTTTTGTTATTTTTCAGAAACTCAAAAAACTACCATATTTTTAAACTCTAAATCTGTTTATCGTTTTTATTTAGAAAATAAAAATTTTGACAAATTAGTTTTACTGCCAGTTTATTTTAAAAAAAGATTATTAATACAAAAATCTTACTACAAAATTTAGTCATGTGAGCCTGTAATAGAAAATCGTTCACTCAGATACAGTTGAAAATAAATAGTAATACTACAATAGATAATACTCAGATATGGCGAAAAATTTAGTTCTATAACAAATTAGAATGAAATATTCAAAAAATTCATAGTAGAGAACAATATACGATATGTACAAAAAAGGTATGCAGATTTCAATCACAAACTGTAAATTTGCGTTTTTATATTTGTTCGAAGACTTTTAATAAAAAAAAGGTTTTAAAAAATTTTTTGGATTCTTAAACACTGAAAAGGGACTAAATTGAGTATTTAGTTAATTTAAGTTTCAAAATATCAGTATCTAAATCTAAAACAATAATAGTAGAATTTTTTTTAGATAAAATTAATGAGCGTCAAAATAAAAACTTCTATTTTTATTAGTTCTACTACAGCATGCTTAATAAGTAGCAATTTTAAGTATTGCTTATTAATTTTTATTTTTAGAATCAATTTCAAAATTTAAATATCTAATTAACAAGGTACGATTATCAGTTAACTAATTTTACGAAAAAAATACATATTTTATGTTGTTGATTTCTGTTATTGTTACTAATAGCGATTTTTTTAAGCTTCATATATGAAGAGTTTTGACATTTAAAACATATCGGTAACTTTATATAACTAAAAAATAAACACACTCTAATAATATTTCTATAAAAATTTACATTTACAATTTAATTGCAAAATTCAGTCTGGAAATATATATGAACAAGGAAATTAATTAGTTGTTGCATTTAGTGAAGTATGTATTATGAAAAGTTTTAAAAAGCTTTTTGAAAAAAAAGTTTAATTAGAAAATTATGTACTTAAATACAAAGTTTATTATTTTTATTTTTGTTTAGTTTAACTAATTTTCATGTTTAAAAATAATCTTTGAGTATCTTTAAGTTTATTAATAGTTTGAACAGCATAAATAAATAGGTTTAATAGTTAAAATGTTTTCTTAAAGTATGTTTATTGCTAAATCAAGCTTTATAAAAATATTGGTCGAAGTTATACCTTGTAGTTCAAAACTAATCTAAAATCAAAAATTTCTTATGACGTCATGCAGCTTATAACATTAAAGAACAGATTCGTAATCGAATATATACATTTAGAAGAGTAGCATTATAAGAATAGAAAAGTAAAATGTAAACGTAAATTCTTTTAGAATTTTAGTTTGTAAGTCACTGAAAATGTGACAAAGTAAAGCTTAAACTTCCTCATATCAAAATATACATTAACTAAACTTCATAATTAATCTAAACATATTGTGGTATTAAGTTCGCTATTTATAATTTTCTAAACATTAATAAAAAAAAATACTTTTAAAACTTGAGTTATACTTATAAATTAAACAGAAAAAGTTTTATTTTATAATTTTTTGTAAAGTAGTAAATAAAATGATAAAAGTTTGTTATGACACCTTGTTAAATAACAAATATCAATTTATTAAAAAAACTATTATCGAACTATATCGCAGTGCCATTCTGATACCCACCCAAAAGCAGGTAAATAGTTAACAACAGGCAGGTTTTACTAACGTAATTTATGTTGTAAACTGGTTTACTATTCATTATAAATTCATTAAGTAGTTCGAAATAGTATTAAACAACAATCTTCAAGATAAAATATTAAAATAGTTTACCTATTATAAAAAAATTAAATTAGTTTTTGTCTTTTCGACTGCTACTTTAATTTTTTTTCTTAATTTTATTTAATAATCTAAGTAAAATAAAATTAGAACAGACTGTAGTTTAGAAAAAACTCAAAATTGTCAAGGGAAAGTAAAAATTACTGCTTTTTAAAGTATCTTAGCAACTTACTTCTAAAAAAATGTGAAAACATAGCCTAGTAGAATCAATGTATATTGTAATGTTTTAGTGACGCTTAGGTTTAGCTAACTATAAACTTAAATTCTTATTTTAAGATACTATAATAATGTAACATTTCCTAAATTTGTTGTTCTAAGTATATAAGATACTAGAAAAGTGACTAAAATAAATTAATATATATTTAACAAACTATGCTTTGGTCAATATTTCTTACGATAAAAAGTATATTAATTACTATATCTACAATGATTTTTATAATGTAGTACAGTATCTATTCACAGTATTAAATTAAATCACAGTGAGTTCAGTTAATTAGTTTCATTCACAATTTAACGGTAAATAAACGAAGTATATTAAAGTCCTTAAAAAAATATTTAAAAATTTTGTTATTTAAACTACAGTTCTATTTACTTTATTAGTTTGTTATTAAAGACATTTAGTTGTTTGTAAGTTTCTAAAATCAGCTAAATTAAAACTTTATTTGTTCGATTCATCATCAAAATACTGATACTGTTACCAGAATTGTTTTGATTAAACTCACACATGAATTTTAGACATTTAACTTATTGAGAAAATTTTAAGTTTTCTAACAGTTTGTACGTTTGTTTATCAAAAGTTTAAGACTTTTTTTTAATGTTTTAATATACTAAAAAGTTAGTACTTGTCTTCAACTTTTACATTTAAATTTTGAGATTTTATGTTTTCTTGATTAAACATTATCATTATTAAAAAAAAGTGTTAAAATAAAATTGTAACAAATGCAAATTTTTGGAACATTTATATAAATTAAAAAAAAAACCAAGCTACTGTATTTAAAATCACTTTTTAATTTTTGTGATGATAAAACTTTAACATAAGTGTTTCAACTTTCTTGTAGTAACTTTTAATTACGTCTCTAAGCTCTTCACAGTAAGTTGTAAGCTTATTTTACTTATTATAAATAATGCAACAGTTAAAATCAATGCTAAACAATGGAGTTTTAGTTTGTATGTCACTTAGGTAGTGACAAAATAAATGTAGAAATACTAGTAAATCGCAAAATATTAGCTCAGTAATTTTACGATTAAATTGTTTTCAAAAGTTATAGCTAATATGCACAAAATAAAGAATTTAATTCAAATAAAATTAAGGATTTGATTAAAAGGATAAAAAAAAATAAATATAAGATTGAAAAATTATTTATAATAGAAAATTGCTCTAGCTGGACTTTTACTATTGAA
This sequence comes from Thalia democratica, assembly GCF_965202585.1. Taxonomy (NCBI): domain Eukaryota; kingdom Metazoa; phylum Chordata; class Thaliacea; order Salpida; family Salpidae; genus Thalia; species Thalia democratica. The sequence continues at coordinate 83,962,024 of NC_139167.1, forward strand.
ATTATATTAATACAAACTAGGCTTCACGAAAATTAATAATATTATTAACACATATTTGTTTAAAATAAGTAAGTTAAAATTTGAAAAAACCTTCTACGTTAGTTAGTTTTTTTTATGAGTAGAAAATTCCAAAATTTATTTTTATTGTAGAATATTTTTATTATAGTTTTAATAGAATAAAATAATTAAACTGTACTGACAAGTATAACAACTAGTCAAAAATTGGGTATATAATTTTTACAACCTAGAGCTAATTTAAGTCATACTTTTGTTAAATAGCGTTTTACTTAGTTTATTTTATGTAAAACATGTATATTATGACACATTTTAATAGAGATTTATAAAACAGTATCAAAATTTAAACTATGTAGATCAAATATGTATATATGTATAGGAAGAGCAAATATAAATTATACAACTATTTGAGATTTAGAAAAACTTGAAAAATATGCTACTGCAATAATAAATATTATATGGATAGTTACAACTTATAACAATTATGTAATATTATGTAACAACTAAGTGAGTAATTAGTTATAAGTAAAAAATCAACTCACGCTAAGCTTACACCATTATTTATTTTTGTTAGAAAAAAACCTCGTTTCGTTTCTATATAATAGTAGGTAAATTAAGAGTTGTGCTTTATAAGTTGAATGAAAGTGTTTTTGTTAGCTGCTACAAATATACTAAGTAATTTTGTTATAACTAAATTACTAAAATAAAATAGCTCATTATAGTTACAAATTTGACCTGAGTTATTTATTTCTTTTTGTTACAAAATAATATAATTTAAAAACTTGTTTTGCATCAAGTATGATAAGCTTACATTTGAACTACTAAAAGTTATCATTAATATTTAATTTGGAACTTAAAACTTTGAACAGAAGTATATACTTTTTTTATTTTTTGCACTCTTTAAAGTAAAAATTCATGTTCTAAAAAAATCCACGATTAATATTAGCTATGGTGTTGCATAAAAGCTTATTGTCTCTTGCTTAGTAGATTAACGCTTGATAAGATAATATTTAATAACATTTAATTTTAGAAATTGTTAGTTGTACTCATTACCTTACTACAATTTGAATTTATTTTAGTTTTTAGATGGTTAACTTTAAGTATTAAACGTGATTACCATGGTATGCAGGGACAAGATTAATTTTAAATATTAGGTTTTAGTTATTTTGCTATACCTTAAAAATTAGTTTTATACAGTTTTTTATAATTCAACTGTTAAAGTAAAGTTTTAAATTACATTTTAAAGCTGTAAACGTGTAAAATAAGAAAAATAAAAACTTTTTTTTTTAATATTAAATAGATATCTAAATAAATTCTTTACATTTGCCATAGTTTTAATTTAACCGCCTAAAAATAACATTAGATGCATGTTTAAAATTGCATTTATTGTTAAAGATTCTATGAACATATTACAAAAAAAAAATTATGTTTTAAATTTTAAGTTTTTAAAGCTTTGGAAACTTGCTGAAAGAAACACTTAAGAAGGTATCAAAAATTGTATAAGAAAACAATTTAGCTGTAACGAAAATTTTTAACTACTGTGATTTTCAAGAAACTAGGAATGTTTTAGTTACCTTATCACATTAAAGAAACATTTAATTTATTTCTTTGCAAATTATTTACTCATTTTAGTTGAAAATTTTATTAGGTCGTTTGAAACGAAAGTTAATATTTAAAATTTTTTATGAACTTAAATGTAAAAAATAGACAAACACTATTTTTTTTTAAACCCTTTTAACTTCATGAATTTTTTCAGTTAATTTTAGCAAACTTAAAAAAAAGTTACTATTTTTATGCACCGAAAATATATACTATGGCTTAGTTTAGTTATTTGTTTTTTTATTCACTGAAAAATGTGAACTGTGACAAAAAAAAGTTTTGTACTATAATAAAGTATAGGGTTAGTATATTCAATTTTGATGAATGGATTTTATCTAGCATGTTTCAATTACTTGCATAATATTTAAAAGAAGATATTCTTTTTTTCTTTAATTTCAAATACTTTAATGTTTGTTTTTATGATACACAATTAACAAGGCATACTAACTAAAAACAAGTTAATAAAATAAAACAAAAAAATTAATAAATAGTAAAATTAGTTTGACTTTATTACAATTTTAATTCTAAAAAAACTTCGATGGTAACACTATATTGTATAATAAATTAATTTCAACTAATTAAATAACTAAAATATATCGAAGATGACGTCAGTTAGTATTTTTTTAATTTAAAAAACTGTTTTAATATTAAATATAATTTTTTTAAATGCAAAACATAACATCAAAATTTTTTATTAAATTTTATATTATAGTTAAACTCTAAATTTAATTAAGTATTATAATTTTTTTTAGATCGATAATATTAATTTATGATTTTTAAGGACTATATAATTATTGAAATAAACTAATAAATTTAGAACAAATGAAAATTATTTATAAAATAGTATTTTAAATCAATATTTTATTGTTAAAGTTCCAAAACTTATATTCTTTAACTCTATGTTAAAAAGAATTTAATTTATGTCTTAAAAATTAAAAAAAATCATATCTTATTTTACGTTTTTTTATTAATATTTATGTTTCTATTTAATTTTTACTATTATTATAATACTCTAATTATTGGTTATTCTGAGTATAAAAATGAAACATAACATTGCAAAACATTTATTTTTTTAATAGAATAAATCTTTACAGCTTACGTAGTAAAATTAAATTTAGAGTGCACGTTTTAACGTCTTGTAAATTATTAAAACAAAATCTTAGTGCAAAATGAAGTTTAAACTTTTAACACAATTTACTAACTAACTGTGTATTGTTAACAAATATTTTTACGCTACTATGAAGTAGCTACTAATTTAAATTTGTGATTAAGTTTTCAAAAAACTTTGAAGTTTTATTCAAGTACAAAAAAAAAACTATTATTATTCTAAATATTTACTATATATTTTTTAGTAAGAGCTTTTATAAGTAAATTTAAATACTTTTCATATAATAAAACAATCTTGGTTAAAAAAATTATATTAGGTTGAAAACATTTTTATATTCAAAATGAACAAGTTTTAAATATATTTTGATAAAAAAAAAAACAAAAAAATGTCATAAATAGTCAAGTAAAAACATGTTCTAACACAATTTTACATTTTTAATTTTTTTATTTTAATTGTTTAAATACTGAAAACCAAATGCTTAACTCAGCATGACTAATGTCTTTTAAAAAACGTTTAAAAGAATGAAAACTAGTTATGCCATGCTGCTTTCTTATTAGTATTTTTAATTTATAGTTGTTCTATCACTCAAGCTTTTGAGTTCTGCTACTTTCGAATAGTTTATAAGTTACTGTGTCAGAGTATAATATAAGCTATATGTTGTTACGAATCTAAAGCAACTTAAAAGGTTTTGAAAAATTATTTTAAATGACAAAGTTTTAGATGCAAATTTATATATTAGTAAATTAGTTATATTATAAAATAAAATAGCTCCTCTAACTTCCGGTCTATTTTTGATATAAAAAACACGTACATTGTATGAGCTACTTTTTGTAACTTACAAACTATTCACTATATTATTTGACACTGCCTAGTCTTATTTATATTTAAATATTTAGAATTATAATAATAAAATTTTTTGGTTGAGCCAAATGACGTCATTTTGAGATTCTTAATGCATCTTTAAAATAAAGTTTAATAAAAATGATTCATTTAAATCTAAAATGATCAGTTCAAACATTAAAAAATTGATGTATAAATTAAAAAACTAAGGGAAATTTTCTAATATCAATTACGTAAGTAATTAAATTATGTTTAAGGCTTGTAAAAAAATATTTTTTGATTTGATAAACAAAGTTTGGTCTTTTGTAATATTTGTATAAAAATAAGTTTCACTTAAAAGATTAAGATTTTCGTTAGAGATTTTACATAAACAAAATAAAAAATATATATATTTAAAACTGTTTACTTATTTTAAGTCTTATAGATAGTTAAATATATGTTTCTTGCTTTTTAAATATTAGGTTAGGATTAAGTTATTTATTGATATCAAAATAATTCAACAATTATTTTGAAAATCTTCTAGTATTGGCATGTAATCTAAAATAAATAAGTTCAAATTCCAAATGGTCTAAACAAAAAATAATCAATAATTAAAAAAAAATTTATAAGTTTTTTATTGTATTGAACTAATAATGATGTAATTTACAAAAAACCGCAAACAATAATTTGTGTACAACAAAATTTAATTAATAAACTACATTTTTGAAATTTGGAAGTAGTATGGTTTAAATATATTTTATGTAACTTGTATATGTAAAAAGTTACAAAATATAGCATTGTGAGTTTAGTCGTTGTTGTATTTTTTTTTAATAAAAAAATCAATAATTTAGGTAAACTAAAAAACTGTTTGTATAACTTATATGATGCTTTTTTAATCTACTAATCTGTTAAATTTGAAACAATTAATTACTTTGATATTATCAAAGTTTTAATGGTTTTTGTTAATCATGTTTTTACTTTAAACACATTTAATACAATTCGTAGTAGTGAACATTATATTTTATAAGTAAGTAACTTGAAAATGACTTAAAAGTAAGCTTATTTTAGTTCAAATTTAGGTGTGATTTTTATTTGTAATTTTTTTTAAACTTAGAAGTTAAATATAGAATATATAATATAAAAATTATAGAAAAAAAAATTAACGAGATTATTAATAACGATAAAGAAAATAGCAGAGAATATATTCACAGAATAACACAAAACGGTTTAAGTCTAATCTAACTTAACCTTAATTTACATACAAGTATGTTACATGGTAATACTACTAGAAATTAAGTGACAAAATATTTAACATACATCAATGATGAAAATTTTTATACATTTGATTTATTTAAGGTTGTTTAAACTTATTTTTCAGTTTATCAACGTAAAGATAAAAGATTAAAATACAATCTAATGTTCAAGCATAAGTTAAGGTAGCAACTTCGCAGCAGCTTTTAAAAAATTCATGTTTTTGGTATATTAGTTGACCGATTTCTAGAACAACATTTGATAGCAGATTAAATGTGAGTTTGTGTGGTTCTAATAAACGATGTCCCTAGAATTTAGAATTAGATGCAACTATCAAAGTCGATTTTAAGTATTTATTGTGATTACACAGTTTTATTAAAACTAATTAAAATTCCAATACTGTATTTAGTAAGTATGCAAACAAACTTTATTATTTTGTTTTATACATTAAACCTAATTTCAATTTCATAAAAATAAATTAATCATATTATAGTTCTTAAATTTGATTTTGGGATTAGCTTAAAAAGACTTAATAAAGCCTTTAATAAGAAAAAAAACTTTTTTTAAGGTTATAAATTACTAGATCAACTTTTAGTTAATTATGGTGTAAAACTCTTAATGCCATAATTTAAATGGTAACAATACATGCATGTTTAATATTACAGTCTTATTTATTAAAATTAAACCTTAAGTATATAATCAACTTTGTTAAATAATCATTATATGTAAGTTTTTTTTATTTCGTTTGATAAAGTTATTTTTGTTTTTTTTTTTTTAAGTTCTACATTGTTTTATAAATTAGTTTTACACTTTTATGTATTAAACACTTGACTTTATCATCTACTAAACGTAAATTGAAACGTGTATTTCGAAAAAGTATCTAACATAAATTTATAATTGTAACTATAACTAACAAGCTGAGGTTCTTGAACTTAGTTGAAACTTAGATGTCATATTAATATATATATGTTTGTGTACTCTTTTGATAAATTTTACATACAAGTTACAGAACCGCTTATAATAATTAAAAACTAAATAGATTGAACAAAGTTTTAAAAGAACTAAAATAACACTAATATTCTAGTAAATTAATGAAATTTCAATAACCTTGTAAAATTTCTGCTACTTAGTAAGTTTAAAGTAATCTCTTAATAAAATTACAATAAATAACTTTCAAAGTCGATCGGTCGATTTACTTAAAAAGTGCTTTGTAGGCGAAATTGTTATAAAATCTTATTTAGCAGATTAATAAGAAAAGCTTCAATTTAAGGGGAAAATGTGTTTTTAATACAGTCATCGTTTACTGATAGCTATATAAGAAATAAAATAAACACCACATTTTTAAATATATTTTACTAATAAAGCTCTTTCTTGTTTAGCTTCTAAAAGTTGTTTTTAAGCTAAACATTACAAGACAGCTTGACTGGCCGTTTGTTGTCAATCACTTGATACAGTTTTTATATTTATAACAGTCATTATTGAAGTGATTTACAAGCTAAGGGGTGATTTTTATTTGAACACGTGGATTTTGTGGACCAAGGGGTAAATTTTTCACAAGTTAAAACTTTGCACGGAGATTAATTTTTGCACGACTGTAAAAACAAACAAAAATAAATATACAAAACAAAAGATAAATTAATAAAAAAACAAAAAGATAAAAATTACTGACCATGAGGAAAGGTTAGAGGTAACAGTGATAGTAAAAGTAGAAATAAAGGATATTTTATTCATAATAAATGAAGTTACACCTAAACTTTCTTGTTTTGTTATAAGATAAATATAAGTTTTGGATATAAGAGAAAAGATTGTTTTTAAATATTATATTTACCTATTTAGTTTAATTGAGTCTAAAATTTTCATATAATGTAAAAACATCGTTGAATATTACTTCAACAACTAGTTCAAACGTTTTAAGATTACATATATTTAGTAATTTATAACTTGTAATGACGCTATTTATCATAAACCGAAAATAATGTACTAGTTTATAATTTAATATTTGAAAATAAAAATTTTAAGATTATTTCTAAAAATTATAAAACTTTTAGCTGCTTAAATATAAATATTAAATGTTATTAATTTGTCATACTGAAACGATAATTTTAGATAAAGAATTTTCTGTTCTTCTGTGAAATAAAATCTCGAAGCTTAATAAAAAAATTTTTTGTGATTTTAAGTTAAACACTGGTTAGATTAAAATAAATGCTGATATACTTTACTAGAGTTGGTAAAAAAATAAAAGTAAGTTTTCTTTACTATAATTAAGTAAATAAAAAATTTAAAATATCACAGTTTAGTACACTCACATATTTTTTGTTATGTCTCATTTTAGCCAGTCATTTTAATTAGGTTAGAAGTATATAACTTTAGGTACATACTTTTGAATAATTTATATTATTTATTATTATTAATTTATGTACAAAAGTTAAAAAAAAATGTTTATGTTCATGAATTAAAAATGAATACTAGTACTTAACTCCGTCAAATTTGTAGTTTATAATTTTTACAACTTCTATTTTTAAGAGTCTAAGCTATAAAACATATAGAACACATGTTTTTAAAAAACACTAAAATTGGGTAAAGCTATATAGTTTATTTTTAATTAAAGTACGTACTTCAACTCAATGTGTTTTACACGTACAGGAAAAGTTTGTCAATATGAGTAAATTCTTTTTGAAAAATTGAGTAATCATATTACAGGAAAGTACTTTTTTCATTAAATGATTTAAGTTATTAAATCCTTATTTATAAAGATCACTCAAACATATTAATAAATTTGGATATCAATAAATTTCTATAATTATTTTTTTGACACAAGTTAATATCTTTCAATATCGCTTTTTAACTTATTTAGAAGTTTACAATACAAATCATTTAATGAAATAGTTTAATGTATAGTAAATACATCTAATATTTTCTATAAAAAACCATAAGTTGTTAAAATTTTATGAAAAAATTATGAACCTGTATTCAAATCTAAACTATTTTATAACAAAAATGTGTTTAACAAAAAATAAAAAATTTTAAATAAATTTATTCTAATATATAAAAATAACCCAGACTTTCGAGTTTTTGATCTTAACAATTTGTTGTAATAACTTAAATACCTTTCTTAGATTAAAATTTATTAAGTAGTGAGGAAATATATGTAAAAGTGTAGGTAGACATTTTTTAGTTATATTAACTTTTGCTTTTTTTAAAGTTACATATTTGTGTAAGTATAAGTTGAGGAATTTGGAAACTAATCATAAAATCAGAATATTTATTATTTTTTTAATGATTTTTGATTTTTAATGCTTATATAACTCTAGAGAACACTTTTACATATGTTTAGAATATTTAAATTTGTAATATTTATTTGAAAAAAGAAGGATATTTTAAATAGTCGTATAAAAATTAACAATAAACGTTTTCATTACTTAGATTCTTAGTTAAGTAAATAGTTGTTGTAAGAATATTCATCAATCAACACATGTATTTAAAACACAAGTCAATTTTTTTTGCGTGTAATTACTTAGTTTAGCTTATGACCACAAAATTAAAACTTTATCTTAAAAATATATTTAAAGCGCATAAAAGATGTTTAGTATCTATAAAATGAAATAATTTGTAAGTCATTGTAAAAATGACTATATTTCTATTCTCCTAAAGTATTTCCCAACAACTTAAGTTAATTTGTTTCGCTAAATAACCTAGTCAAAGTAAAAAATTAATTCTAATAAATATAAAAAAGTTATAGATTATGTATCAGTACTAAAAAGCACATTTTTTAAGTTTACTTGCTAAATGTGATTAAAAAATATCATTAAAACTATTAAATTTAATTTTAGTTATGTAGTTTTATTTTCTAATTTAACGATTTAAAAGTTGTTATTTCAGTTCAAAAAGTATAAACTATTAGAAGTAAAATAAATTAAGCACTTCTGATATTAAGTTGTATGAACTAATTAAAAGACTTTTTATTACATTCTGAAGGACATTAATTGTAGATGTATTAGCGTTATAAATAATATTTTAATTTGAGCTAATACTTTTTTATTAGATAGTATGAGACGCTTAGTTAATTCAATGTTTTGGTAATTTAGAAACTAAATTCTTTATCATATATCTAAGTAAATATAGTCTTTTAAATTTATAAAAAAGATACAAAATTACTAGTAGTTAGAAAATGGCGCTTAACATCAATATAATTAAAATAGTTTTTTTAAGAAAATTATTTTAAAGCATTGTAAGTTTAAACATTTTTATGTGTTGTTTATGTTTTATCAAAATTTGGTAATGTTTTAACACTTTTCGTAAAATTTCTAATTTCTTTCGTTCATTTTAAGCTATTTTTAGAATTAGTTTATTTTTGTAAAAAACAAGGTTTCACAAATTTAGTAATAATTAATTTCGAAAAACTTTGTTAAACTTATTCAATTTATTCGGCGAATAAAAATTATTTCTTCTGATATTATTTTCGTTTCTTAACAGTAATTTGTAGAAAATTATAAACTACGACATTAATTTTATACATTGAAATTTAAATGAAACAAATTATTTGTTTTTAAAACTAAATATTTGTAAACTATTTTACTACCATCTAAAAAACATCTCTGAGTTTTTTTATTTTACAGTATATTTGTTCAAGTGTTTTAAAACACATACAACAACCAACAGGGTTTTACAAAGTTTTAAATTATAAAACTTTAAAGTAACCCTGGTCAAAAACTAAATCTAAGTTGTTGAGTGTAGAAAAATGTTGCTATGGAAATAGTCTTTGTTGCTTAACATAAATTCAAAAGACTATCAAAGTCAGTGCTTTCAACTTCAGTTTTTTCTTAATTCAAATTATATAACAAAAATGTATAACTAACAATCTATTACGTCATTGTGAGGCTCATAACGTTAATTATCATTAATTATGATGCGTATAACAATGAACAACATAAAAAATATCTGGCGATAGAAAAAAAATAAACAAATTAATAAAGTGTTTCACGAATGTTAAGCATTCTTACTAGTGTTTTTGCTATTATTGCAGTGACTTTTAAATTAATAATAATACTAAACAGCAATAATTAATAAAATATATTCTAATAAATTCTTATTTTAAATATTACGTTTTGTTAAATTAAGCTATATTAAGTAACTACGAGTAGTATAGTTTAACATTTAAGTTTTTCTGTATAAAGTGATATCAATTTATAAAAGTTAATTTAAAAATTAGCAAATAAATTAATGTAATCAAAAGTTCTTGATTGTAGAAATATATTTTGTCCTACATTAAAATAGTATTAAACTCAGCACTATACACTTAACAGCATAAGTTTAGTATTAAAGTATTTTTTTTTTAGTTTTTTTTGATAATTGTTATTGAAAAACTTTAATTCTAAAAAACGGGAGTTCATTTATAATCAAAAATTAAGTTAAACTCAGCGAATATCCTTAATGGTAATTGGTACAAATCTGAACAGTGCAAAATAAAAATAAAATACTATATATATAGTTATTTAACTATTTTGGTTATAAAACTAAAGGAAACTTAGTCACGACTTATGTGACTTAAAAACTAAAAAAGAACTACTAGTTTTGAAATATATTAATTCGAATATTAAGAAATATAGCCAGATTATAAAGTTTGTTGGAAAAAGCTTACTAAGGACTGTTGGTTCTATAAGTATTAATTTACACAGCTCTATATTTTTCTCTACTTAAAAAAAATAATAAGCGATTTAAATTTTAAATAAATAAAAATTAAACAGTAATCTTTCCTTATTGTATAAGCATACGTTTTGCGTGTTAACGGATTAAAACACTTCAACTGGTTCTGTAGAAAAAATAAATACTGTAACGAAAAAATAGAAGTTAAAGTAGGTTTATACTTGTGTTCATTAAAATAAAATAGTTTATAGAGATTTTCAGAGATTAAAAGTTAAAAATAGGTAAAATACTTATCATTAAATCTGACTGTTATAAAACTATATAATATTTGTAATAAATAACTCTAAATTTAGTAAAGTACACTAAAATACACTACAAAACAACAAATCATAATATAAAACACTTACACTTATGGAAAGTTCACTGTACAATTTGTTTTCTATATATTCCAGTATACTTTTTTCACTTTGATTATTTTTTAACAAACATTTAAAATTATATTTTGAATAGTCAAACTATAAATATTAATTCAAAATTATATACTAGTTACTATGTTTGCATTTGTTTCCCCTATTTAAAATTTAAAAATGTAAAGCCAAAATAAAGTATGAGGTTATATTATAAAAAATATATATAGTTAAACTTGTATCTTAAACTTCAATAAAATATGAATTCTAAAAGTAAAAAAAAGTAATCCATATATATTTATACTTTGTACATTTAACTTCTTTCTAACAATAATTTAAGTTTTTAAAGTTTTTAAATCTTTGTTTAGTTCTATGACTTATAATCTAAAAAACTTAAAACAAAAAAACTTCTCCTAACACAAAATGTTTTAAACCAAACTGTTGAGCAGGAAACAAATTACGGTTTTCATTACTTTATATGAAAGTATTAGCTTGTTACTGAAATGTCAATGACTTTCAAACTAGTGGTTGTAAAAATAGCCATCTGTCGAATTAGGTGAAAAAAAAATAACATTAATTCTGTGATGAACGAGTAAACTGTGTTCGACATTATAAAAAATTAAATAAGATCTTATTAAATGCATTAAGTTCGATGTATATCGAACTTAATTTAGGCATCTTATAACAAACTCATGTTGTTAGTATATGCCATCTACAAACTACATTGTTTTTTTCAAGACATTTCTACTATCTAATCAAAGCTCAGACTTTTTTAACTCGAACGAACTTAGATAGTGCAGAAAACTACAAACTTAAATTTAATTATTTAACTGGCAGCATATTCTACTTTCAAATAACAATTTTATTAGTTTTAAAAAGTAATACTTTAAGATAAATCCTAATAACAATAAAACGAACTGTGAAATCTAAAATCAATAACGCTTAAACAAACAAATATATAACTAACCTTGTCTTTCAGGGTTAATTGATGTATTTTGTGTGTTTAAGTTCTTATATAAAACAAGAGTTTAAACAAAGTTTTACATTAACCTTTTAAATTGCAATTGATACAATATCAGATTTTAAATTCTTTATACGTCATTCAGGAAACTCTAACAAATATTAGACTTGCATAAATCATTCAATCTAAATACAATTTAACCATGCCTTGGCTTGTCTATTAATTAGTTTATAAGTCACTAAAATAGTAACTAAAAATAAATATTATAAAAGTTTAAATTGTAGACTAATTAATTTTTAGCAGTTAATTCTAATTTTAAAGTTTAGTTATATTATATATAGTATATGTTGTATTTAAGACTTGGAAAAGTATTGAATAAAAAGAAAATAAAACGAATGTTTTAAAATAGAAGAAAATTTGATGTTGTTAATATCATTATTGTTAAAATTGTTATAGTTTTTTATAGTTTTTTCTTATAAAAAGCATAAATTTTACACTACTTATTTTTATATTTTATAAAAGTTAAGTTCAGTTATTGTAAAAACTGTTTCTATAAAATTCATAAAAAAAGAAATTACAATAGTTTTCTTAACTATTCAAATGTAAAATTGTTGTTACTGTTAAAGTTAAATTATTAAACATAATCAAAATTATGTTTTTAACAAAATAATTATAAAATATTTATTATAAAACTTTTTACTTAAGTTATGATTTCAATCATTAACAAACGCACACAAAAAATTATATAGCTAATAAATGATTATAGCTATTAGGGATCTGATTGTAAAGCAAACTAAGTTATGGCTGTAAGCTCATAAAAAAAGAAAAACTATGTTTCCTTAATTGTTATACAGTAAAGTTTAAAATCTTTTTATAAGTTTTTAAGTCACTTAAAAAGGCTTAACACCTTTAAATAAAATGTTTTTTTAAATTATCATTTCTAAACGAAATAAATATGTTTTTAAAGAAAAATCAAGCGCTCTACTAAGTGAATAAGAAATAGTTTTAAAGTATTTAATTTACAGTCTTTATATCAAAAAAAAAAGAAAAAGTTTTAACTGTTGAAAAACTACCGAACTCTTTATATAAATGTAATAGTAGAATTTTTTTACAACTTTAGCTATGAAAACTCAATTAATTTGTAATCAACTACTAATAGTGACGATCTGAAACTTAAACACAACAAACTTTGTACTGGGACTAGGTATTCTTACAAGTTCAATTAATTAAAACGACCAATTCACACTTGGAAGTTAGTTTAAAGTCGCTTAAGTAGTGGCTAAAATAAACAAAATAAGTCATTAAAAAATAGCAATTTAAAAAGAAATACTATAGTTTATTAAGTTAAGTTTAAGTTACTTTTAAGTTTATATTTTTGTAGCCCAATAACTGCTCTTTAATAATATTATAAACACATTAATTCTAACCATTGAACTATAATAAAATATTATTTTAACCAAAAGTTACCGTTTTATACAAAATATTTTTGTTTTTATTTGTTGTGACATAATGTATTCTACAGTCTCAAGCTATAATTTAAGCTTCATGTATAAAATTATAATTTGAAACATAACTAAAATAATTAATTCAAAGTCACTTAATTCGTGACTCTAACAAGATGCGCATTAATATCAGATCTACATCATAGTTTCCCAAAACGGACCAAGTGGCCCACTCAAGCCATTAAAGAAATTTACACAATTACCAATTTAACCTTTTACTTTTTACCAATTTAATAGTAAAAGGCCGAAATGGAAGGGGGGATGAGTCGTAAAGGTGTCTTAGGAGGTCGAAAGTTCATAATCTGAAATTACAGCAGTTATTCTTGAGTTAATCATGAAAAAAAGAACAATAAGTGTTGGGCTTTTTATTGTCAGTTTTTTTGAAAAATCTTGTAGAATAGGGCAAAAGCTTTTTTATCTAAAAAAACCCTGGTCTATTCATTATCTAATCTAAAACATGAATGTTAAACGATATTTAATTGTATTTTAACTAAGTCTTTCTTTTTCACTAAATAAAACTAGCTGTATAATAAAAAAAATAGTATATAAAAATGTCAAAAAAAATCAGGTTATTTTTGTGGAACTACAATAAAGCTGTTTAAATTTTGGTCCAGGGACATGTTTACCGAAAAAGCTATTATACATGAGCTTCATCCTACAAATATCCTCCAAAGAAAATAGTTTTTGATATTTTTTGTGACATTTGGCTTTTGTAACATACTTTAAAAATAATTATAACCAAAGGATACACTAATTATATTGTTTTTTTATTGTTTTACAAACAGTAATAACTCTTTATCGTAATAAATGCAAAATGCAACTATTAATTTCATTAGCAAAAGTTTAGAGTTAGTCAAACCAAAGCACTCTTAATTAGCTTCTCAATATACATTAACAGCTAAAAGTTATTGTTTTGCATTATTATCATAGCAAAATAGCTATTTTATTTTTAGTTGAGATCAATACTATAATTTGATCATCTTACAATTTTTGTTCTTAACTAGATAAAAAAATTACATTTTTTATTTTATAAAAAGCTTATAGCTTTTAAATGGGAAATTTTTTTTAATTTATAATGTCTAAGTTTGTTGTATAGTTTTCATTTTTGTATGTAAATTTAATAATTTAAGTCTCGTTACTAAAAAGTCTAGTTATTATACAAACTTAAAACTATAGTAACTATTATGAAGTTTTAAAATATACATGTGAATACTATTACTTTAAAATAAGTTGTTTTGATATAATGTTGTAAGTGAAAAGTACTATTGTTTAAAAAACTAATTACTTATAAAGTTAAATGTTCCAAATTTATCTATTAAGAAAAGCAACAAAATTTGCATTATTGTTATGACCTCATAAAAATAAACACTGTAATTGTTAAAGAATATTTTGTTTGAAAAATCAGTGATGAAGTGAAGCTTATCAAAGCAAACTTTAGACGTCCAATATTTATATAACTTTTTTCAATACAGCAATTACGTTAATAAGTCATTAAAATGATGACTATACAAAGAGTTTTTGAGTTATTATTTTTAACATTTTCCTTAAAAGTAGAAATGCACTGTAAATAAGTAAAACAAGTAAAATTTCAATAAGTTATTAAAAATCAATCTCTATATTTTTATTTAGCAAATAATTTAGTATTATTGTTTTATATGATTAAAATGTTAATTGCAAATAATCTTGCTTTTTTTAATAATAATAAATCTAATTAAACTGAAAACTTTGTAAAATAGCAGGATACTAAACTATTAAATAAACATTAAGTAAATAACTTTTATAAACTAGAATTATTCAATATATTTGTTCAACCATACACAGTTATTCTTGATATAACAACAATTTTATTAATTAGTTTTTGTCATTTAATTTAAGCAATTCTTAATAAAGTTACTATTTTATTTAAGTTATTATAAACAGCTCAAAATTTAATTTTTCGAAACTTTAAAATGTTTAAAAAATGGTGAAGTAAAACCAACTTCATTTTGAATTGAATACTTTTTAATCTTTGCTTTGTAAATTGCATTGTTTAGTTTATAGTAAAGTTATAGACTATAAAGCTACAACTTATATGATTTAACTATTTAATTATAATATTTAAAAGAAATGTAGACTAAATCTACTAGTCTTCTGAGGTTATAAAAATTATCTTTTACAAATCACTACGTACTTCTTTTAGTTATTATTAAAACATTATTTTTATTCGTAGAGAAAATGTTTAAAAAGTATAAGAATTTACAAACTTAAACAATTTTATTATAAAAATAAAACTCTAAGTTTCAAGTATAAACTTACTAGTTATAAAAACTTGTATTTAAATAGGTATTAATAGTCAAAAAGGATATTTTTCGGCTTCTACAAAGAGAAAAAAATTATCAAACTTTTCAATGTTTATCAGAATTAAGTTTTGAAGAAAATCTATATTCACACATTAATAACTGTCTATTAAATTTACACTTAAAAAAGAAATTAATAAAATATTTTTTTATTAATGAAAACATAAACAAAATGAAATTTAAAAATTATACACGACTAACTTTATTTGTCGTTTTCTTTTTTTAATTCAAAAAAAATTGTATTGTAAGACTTACTGGTTTTTTTCAACTTTGAAATTCTTAAATTTTTAGTTATAGTTAAACAAGATAGTCTTATTTTGTATAAGAAAAAATAGGCCTACTGAAAGATGAAAAATTTGAACCTTATCCTTTTGAGAAAGTTGTCTATCTGATCTAGTATATCTAATAAACATAGCATTTAATTTTAAATTTTAAATTTAATATTTATCTTATAATTTCAATTCACTATAATCGGGCTCAACCAACAACTGTTAGTTTTTGTTTGACAATATAAATTTTTTTTAAACTATTTAAGTATGCAAACCTTTTTTCTTTCAGTTTGTATGCTACATAAATGTAGCTAATGTATTTTCCCATGTGTATTTTAGAATGTTTAAAATATTTTTAAAACATAGACTATTTAGTTACACTTTTTAGTCCATGAGTAGATCTTTTTTTTAGAAGCAATTTATAAAAGCAACAAATTATATAATAACTGTAAAAAAGTAATTTTATTAACATTATATAAACTTTGAAAAGTTTGAAAGTCACTTTAGTAGCATCTAAAAACCCAATTAACATTGCTACAATACGAAAATTTCTAAAATAGGCATTGACATATATTTTTTTTCAACAAACTTTGTTTTTATTTGTAAACAGTTATATTTAAAACTTTAAGCATAAATTTACTAAGCTCAAACGTTGCTATTGAAAAAATTTATGAACTTTACTACTCTACCATCAACAACAGTATCCGTCATTATCTACGACCGGTTTCGTCCTTATCGTTTTTTGGTTGTCTCTGATACCGTTGTTGATGGTGAAATGATTCATTTTTTGTTATTAATCGCGCGAAGCATATCAACTTTGTTGATAATGGCCGTAATAAATATTAATTTAATTCTCGGTTAAGGGTTTTCTAAGAAGCAAGCGATATTTGACTCTTGAGGGTTATAAACAAGAAGTAGTTTTAAAGATGTTTTAATACTAAAAATATTTACTTGGTTTGCTTAGCTTCGTAACAATTCAAAATTTATTATAGTCACTAATTCAGTGAATTTTAAATTGACGGAATACCAAAAATACACTAAAGAAAAAATAATTTTTAACTATAATATGTATAAAAAGTTAAAAGTTTGCTGGAATAAGCATATACTACATCACATCTAATGCTTGCACTGAAAGATGCTTTGATAAAAAGAATCCGTTTATCTTATTTGATTGTAAGTCAGGTTTTAATTTTTTTATTATAGTTAATGAATCGCAAGATCAGCAGCAGTAGCATCCGAGACAACCTACGACCGGTTTCGTCCTAAATGGGACTCTTCAGGCTAGCGTAGTCACGAGAAATCGCTGTTATGATCTAGACCAAGCGGGATTAAATACGAAGTACCAAAGCGACCGATTTTGGGTAAAGTTAAAAAAATGACATAGCTAAATCATTTACAGTTCAATGTCTCAGACATTGTCAGCTTATTGTGAGATCATAGTCTGCGCTCGTTTGATTAGTGATTTAACCAGTATTTATTTTTAAAATTAAATTTATTGTCATTTTAGTTTCACTGAGCATTTTCTCTAAAAGTATATTTAGAGAAATATTTCAATAAATACGGTTTTTATTTTTGAGAAGCTTTACTTACATCTACTCTGTGTCCCTTTTAAAAGCCCTTGAAATTTAACTAAAACCAGAAAGAAACACGAGGTTTTGAAATTTAAAATACAATACAGGATTAGATTGAACAAAGTATGATTTGGGTATTCAATAATAAGTCACCGAAAGATGGTAACAAAACTGAAGTTTACAAAGTCAAATAAATCTGAAAAATTTTAAGTCGGCAAATTCGAAATAGAACTGACAAATTTTACCCATAAGTCAACTATTAACTGGCAATTTTTAACTGCACAATGTAAGACTTGTTAGTTCTTAGTACCGAAAATTAAAAAAGACATGACAAATAAAAGTCCAAACTACTTATAAGAGTATGGACAATGTATGAGTACAAATATGTCACAAAAAGTTGTTACCAACTTTAAGTCGAAGTTAGTGATATTAAAATTTTGCAAGGCACTTAAATCTCAATAGTTTGATAAAAAAAAACAATTATTATTAGTTACTAAAACAGCAAAGACCATTAAAATTCTGAAACTTTTAGGAATTAATATCGTATGGGATAGGCATGACATTTGAGTGAATTTTTTTGTGGTTTTACCATGTATCTGTTTCTTAATGCTTCAATCTTTATTTTAGGTTTTAATACGCAATAGTATTTTTGATGTTAAAGTTAATTGTAGGAATTCTGTTAAACACAATATTTTTTATAAATCATTCTACTCAAAATTTTTAGAAATATATAGCCATTTGTTAAAAATTGTTTAGTTGTTCTTTCTTAGTTGTGAAAAAAATAAAATCCTTGTTGTTTATAAACTAATAACTTAGTTTGTATTTTCAGTGTAGGTAGACTATTAAAAACTAACTTAAAATTAGACTTATATCTTAGCTTATAGCAAACAGTTAACAAATATTAAAATGTAAAATTATAAGGCTTGTAATTATTTAAATGTATCAGTTTAGCTGTTTTGAAGCATGTTAATCATAGTCTTTTGTTTGAATTAATTTTGTTTTATAAATAACGAAAACTGTTAGATAAAGATAAATAAAATGATACATCTACTGCTTTGTAAATATACTATTTTACAAGTGTATTTATTTAAACAATTAAAACAAAACAACATAAAATAATCTTCATTTACGTTTACGTTGAACCGTTGCTTGATTTTATTATATCCTTATAGTTTTGTTTTTTCATTTCAAAATCACGTAATTGTAAGCATATTATACCGTAAAGTGGCTTACTTTAACAAACTATAAATTCAACTTTTTGTGTTTATCTAAAGAACTTAACGGGTAGCTATTTTTTCTTCTACACATAATAATTTGTAAGTCACTAACATAGTGACAAAATTAAGTTATTCATCTTTAACTAAATCTAAAAAATTCAAAAACCAAACTTGAAAAAATATGAGCTCAATAATGATCTTCAAAACATAAACAAAATAAATTGGTTTAATAAAATATTTTAATAAAAGTATTAATAAAACTTTATTTTTTAAAGTTTTGCAGTATTTTTATTCTGCTAAATTTTTATATTTTTTTTTATGTAGTTGTAAAAAATAACATTCGTTAGGTGAATTAAGCTGTTTTAGATACAATCGAAGTGTTAAACTAAAGATCGTTTCGTGTTGAAGTAACAAATTAAATTAACAAAGTAATTACTAACTTTACCTGCAAAAAGTATAATAAAACTAAAGTTTGTTAAAGATTTATCTTTAGACAATATTGTTATAATTAGATTGTATGTATATAACAAAACGCATATATTAATTTGATCAATATATTATTATTTTATTTAATTTTTTAATTTAAATGATAATAATTTTTACTTAGCATCAGCTTTTATTTTTTACTTTCTTTGTTTTTTAATTCTTATTTTTCACATTACTTTTATTCTTCTTGAATTAAATTATAAATTTATTAAGCTAGTTGATATTAGGGTTTTTATTATTATGTCTCATAATATAATTAAAATATTTTGACTACCATTCTGGAAAGCGTAATGTTTTTATTGAACTATATTTTGAATTTTATTAAAAAAGTTTTATAAGTTAAAGCCTTCAATTATAAACCATATTATAAGTTACTTTGTACATGTTTTTTTTTTTGTTGAAATGTATTTAAGTAAATGTTTAATGTCCTTCTTGCTTTTAACTCTTGTTTTTGATTTTATTTTACTTCTAGTTAGTTATGCAACATGAAGTTAGTTTTTAAAGCACAATTGTGATTAGAGAGTTTTTATGATAAAAAGGAAAAAAAAAGTATATGCATATTTTATATTAACTAAATAAATAATTATCAAAAAGAATGTAACAGTGCAGCCTAACTTATAACTTTTTATAATATATGTGAATGATCCCAGCAAACGTTAACACTTGCAATATTTAAATAACAATAGATATTGACATCTGGTAAGTTCATAAGTCACTAAAGTAATGGCTAAAAAACTTTAATAATGTTATAAAACAAAACATGAATTATTTTACTTAATAATGAATATATATATATATATATATATATATACATCATATGATTGTTTTACGTAAATTAAAACTTCGAAGAAAATAAGCTATGTCAATTTTGGTATCTTTATATCGTAAACAGCTCATACTTTTTGTAAAACATGATAAAAATGTTTTATTTCTTTAAAGTTTATGGAAAAAAAATATAGTTTACTTCAATACTAAAAGTTTCTATTTGTTATTTAATGACACTTATTTTCTATAGATTTCGAATCTTTTAGATACCATTATTTTTATGTAAATTTTTAAAAGTCACTTAAAATTTTACGTTATATTAAATTTGTCTACATGGCTAAACTACTCAAGATTGCTTAAAAACAAAATTGTTAAATATTAAGTTTTAAAGTAAACTAAAAGAAACAGTTATTAAAATAATTAAAATTTTAAAAAAATTGATATTTACAAATACATCGTATTACCTCAAATAAAACGACAAATGTTTGTTAAAATTGTACATTAGCTCTAACTTATAACTGCTCTTTTTTTTTTAATCGTCTTAACTGCTATGTTTAATTTATGAAGATGGCGATCATTGTTTAATTGTTACTTCGAAATTATACTTTATATTACTGACAAGTCGAATAAAAACTATATATTTTTAAAACTTGCTGTGATTTTACACAAAAACTTGTGACAGAAAAACTAGGATTCCACCAATGATTTTTTATGTGTATTAAAAGTTTGTTCAACACATTGTCTCAATTTTTACTTAGGACTGTTTCGAAATTTTAGTAAAACACAAGTCTACATGCTATCAAGTGTAGTCACTTTTTCAATAAAATATAAATTTGAAATTGATTTAAAAAACAATACAATTTGATAATATTGTGTTCTTAATTATTTTTACTAACTTTTTTACCTAAAATATTTGTTAAACTAAATACATGCTATGTGCTATAATGTAAAGTTCCAACAACCAAAGTTGTTTGAATTATGTAAGTTTGTTTCGCATGTTTCTAACGGGTGGGTGTCAGAATGACACAGCGACAAAATGACACGGTGCGTCACTTTGGCACGGTGCGTCACTTTGACACGGAGGGTCACTTTGGCACGGCGACAAAATGACACGGTGCGTCACTTTGGCACAGCGACAAAATGACACGGTGCGTCAACTTGGCACGGTGCGTCACTTTGGCACGGAGGGTCACTTTGGCACGGCGACAAAATGACACGGTGCGTCACTTTGGCACAGCGACAAAATGACACGGTGCGTCACTTTGGCACGGAGGGTCACTTTGACACGGCGACAAAACGACACGGTGCGTCACTTTGGCACGGAGAGTCACTTTGGCATAGCGACAAAATGACACGGTGCGTCACTTTGGCACGGAGGGTCACTTTGGCACAGCGACAAAACGACACGGTGCGTCACTTTGGCACGGAGGGTCACTTTGGCACAGTGGCAAAATGACACGGTGCGTCACTTTGGCACAGCGACAAAATGACACGATACGTCACTTTGACACAGCGACAAAATGACACGGTGCGTCACTATAGCATGGATAAACAAACTTATAAGCAAAACTAAACTTTTTCAGTAATATAACTTTTAATTGTAAAAATTTTATAGTAATTAGTTAAATTAAAGATTTATTATATTTTTTCCAAACTATAGTAGCTTGATACATTTGAAACTATATATGATACAATGCTTTAAAATTTAAGTCCAAGTATAAAAACAAAAATATTCTTAAGTTTTACTTTTTACATTCCACAACTTTTCATATTTATGTAATGAACAAAATTTAGTATTTTTTTGTTAAACGTTTAATTAATTATTGGATTGGAATTGTTGTAAAAAATAACTAAGATTTAATTTTATACAGTGTTATTTCGTTGTAAGAATAAGTCATGAGTGTTTTAACTCTAGTTTTTGAAAATACAGAGTTTAGCTGCTTTTGTAGTATCTAGCCAGTTATATTAAATATGTTTAATATTTTAACCTAGTAGTTTGTTTAAACATAAAAGTTTTATTATTACTGTTTTTTAAACGACAAAAGGTTATCGCTCGGAAAGTTATACCAAAGAACATTTCAGTTATCGAGTCGTAAATCACATGCTTTAACAATCTATTACGTGCAGTTAAAAATAATTTTTTTTAAAGTTAAGTCCTAAATTTCCAAAAACATACAAAAAAAATATTCAACAAAAGTTAATAACTTAGGATGTTTACTTAAAACTCTGTATTGAAAACGTATAATAAACTTGTCTAAAAGCAAATAATTAAAATAAACGGTCCTGGAGCCTAAATTTTTGAAAAAGTTAAAAATAGTATTATGAACAGTTGAGAGAAAATTAAGATTCTGATGCAACCATTCATGCGCATTTAAAAATTTATCACTTTTAAGAAAATTAAGCACTAGAGGTTATACAACTTGAGTCCTAATAAATCAAAATTAGTTGTTCTTAAAAATAGTGTATTATATGTTAAGTTTATTGTCAATTTAGTTAATTCTAATAAAGTTAACACTTCAAGTCTTTTAATTTTTACAAAATTTAGTAGCCTAAAATATAAAGAATTAAACTTAGAGTATGACAGATATTATAGTATTTTTTTGCATTAAAGGAATTAAATAGCATTTATACTTTTAGTTTTAGTATTATAATAGTAAGAAAAATTGTACTTTGTTAAAGGAAGTCTACAATAGTCTATTACAAGTGTGTAATAGTGGTTTATTGAGTTTTATTTAAAGAGATGCTTGATGTAGGGAATGTTTTGCTAAAAAAACTAATTTATTTGCGGTTATTTGTACTTATACTTTTATCTATGCAGTTTTAGTATTAGGTGCACAATTTTATTTGCGAAAGAGCATTATACTTCTACTTCTAAGTGCACGATATATGTTGCAACTAACAAAAGTCGCATAGAGGCGTAAAATTTCGATCTTTTAAGTCAAGTGCACAATGACTTTTTGAAGATGTTGCTACTAACGTAAATCGTCAGGAAACGCAGTATTTTAGTTCAAAATTGTCAGCTATTAAGTCGTCAAAAGAGCGCAAGTATCACTTTTTTTAAGCATAAAATCGAAAAATAAGAACCGCATTAGAATTTAGAATTACAACAGCAGAAAAGTTGTTTTCAATAACGTCTGAGTTTAAGTATATAAAACAAATTTTCTTCTGTGTTAACACCTACTAGTTTATTGTTTTGATATGCTGAATGATTGATCCAAAATGTAGATGTACTTTTTAAATCAGAATGTTGCTGAAGTTTAAAAAATAGGTTTATATGAGTTTTTATCTTTTTAGTCATAAAATGGCAAGTCATTTTTTAATTTTTATTACTCGTATCAAGTTCTAGTACAAAACTGTGTTTAAGTTTTTCCATTCGAAAGAAATCAAAAATAAATTCCCTTTAACTTTGGCAGTCGTATTTTGTTAAAAAAGTTGCTGCTTTTTCATCTTTTTGAACTTTGTTTAATACGAATAATTATTTGTCGTTTATTAAGCACAGCTTTTAAGCACACCTTACACCTTGCTACTGCTTAAAAGTGAGTATGTTGTTTATAAGTACAACGATGGACAATAGAAGGTATAAACATTACGTGTTTCACTTTATTTTATGAAGTCACAATCAAAAATTCATGCGGTCTTTGTTTTTAAAGTTAATCAATGTGATTTTGCTGATTCTACAAAACCGGTTAGAAGACAGGAAACCGAAAAGTTTCCTAAAAAAACAAGATCGTTGTCCATACCAATGAAGATTGAAGTTTCACAACAAATCGTTCCCTCCCTTATTAACCACCGTGTCATTTTGTCGCTGTGCTAAAGTGACCCTCCGTGCCAAAGTGACGCACCGTGTCGTTTTGTCGCTGTGTCAAAGTGACGCACCGTGTCAAAGTGACGCACCGTGTCGTTTTGTCGCTGTGCCAAAGTGACCCTCCGTGTCAAAGTGACGCACCGTGTAGTTTTATCGCTGTGCCAAAGTGACCCTCCGTGTCAAAGTGACGCACCGTGTCGTTTTGTCGCTGTGCCAAAGTGACCCTCCGTGCCAAAGTGACGCACTGTGTCATTTTGTCGCCGTGTCAAAGTGACCCTCCGTGCCAAAGTGACGCACCGTGCCAAAGTGACGCACCGTGTCATTTTGTCGCTGTGCCAAAGTGACGCACCGTGTCTATTTGACGACCGTGTCATTTTGTCGCTGTGTCATTCTGACCCGCTCCCGTTTCTAACATGTCTAACTCTAATTGCTGAGATCTGGTAAAACTGATTAGGTTATAATAGTGACTTATAAATCAATTTCTTTGATTTTATTTACAACTTAAATATCAAGAATTTAAATAAAGTGTAGTGAATTTGAAAGTTGTGTGTCATGACGTGACTATTATATTTAGAGTCCAAGATTTAATATTTGCACTAAAAGTTTGAGTTTTGTTATAAAGAAAAAAATAATGTTACTTATGACTTACGTATACATAAAATATAAGTTTAGTTAGCTATGTATCGTAATATATAGTATAATTTTTTATACTGCCTTTAAATACGCCTAAAACCTCATTTTTAGTTTTTAGCAATCAACTTATTATATCTATTACAAGTTTTTTAAATTTTCTTTAATACGACGATAGCTTTTTTTTTTCATCATCATTTACGTAATAGCTATTATAAGTATGAAATTATTTGAAAAAATATTTTATGGCCCATAACTAGGTACGGCTTCCTTTTTGAATTTTCTGCATCTAATGATTAGTTATAGGATGAAATTATTTAAAATATTTACATGTAATTTTCTCAGCCAGTATTTAGTTAATAATCTTAAGTATGTGTTTACGTCTACGTGTTTCATTATATTTTAAATTTTATTTTTTATAAAATTTTAAGGAATTTTTTTAAACCTCAATGTTAAAACATATGATTTATTAATTAATAGTATGATAAAAGAACTTAGAAACCACACAAAAATTTTAACAAACAACTTTATAACTAAAATAAACAAATAGCTGAAAAAATTTGAAATCCATTGGAGCGTAAATAAGTTATAATTTCAAAAAAAAAAAGAAGTAATTGTCCCCCTTAGTGCTCATTACTACTTATAGATTTTTTTTAAATAAAAAAAACTTTCTTTAACATAGAATAAACTAAATTTAAAAATATAATTTTAATTTTTTTTTATTCTACTTAATTTGTTAATAAAATTTAAAGAAATTTCTAATTTTTAAATGTTTAGCCTGAGTGTTGTTTATAAATTTAAAGCTGCACTGTTCACAGTTTATTTTTGACTAGCTATGGTATTTTTTACTGTAACTGATATGCTATGATAGTTTCCTGTTGTTATAATTGACGTTTTACTTTGTTATGTTCACCTTATTTTGCTTTAAAAGTAACAGCTTGCTAAAAAGCTCTATTAGGTGTTCTTTTCTGCTATTTTAAATTATTTGATTAGTGGTTTCTTTAAATATTTGTCGTAGAATCATTTTGTTATAGTTTGAACTCTTATCTACATTATACCTGTACCCATAAACTGTTCTATTACTAGAATCTGAATAAAACTAACTGCAACAAGAGTTTTCACTTGTTGAAACTCATAACAATAAATATTTCTTATTCTAAAATTTAAAACGAATGCAAACTTTATTTCTAAACTTGTTTTTAATTATAAAGAAAAATATACAAGTATAATATTCAAAAAATATACGAATTTCAAATATGACATATATTAAAGCAATATCACTTAAAATTATGCAAATTAAAGCAGATATAAAAAATAATGCCCACCACTTTAATATTATTACGTAGTTTTATTAGTAATTTACTTACATTAAAATTATTACTACTTAAAATTATTTCATTGCAAAAAGTTAATTTTGTTGTTAATAATCTACTGTTTTGCATTTTAATAAACTTAACTTTAACTAAACTTAGAAAACTCACAAATTTAAACAGAGCGTTCTTTTAAATATTTAACACAAAAAAAAATGATAATAAAAGAAACTTGGCAAACTAAAAGTAAATAATTTATTTAATTCTGTGAAACTTTATTTAAACTTAAATGAATTAAACATATAAAGTTTAAGAATCTTATAACTAAATTCTAATGACAAGTCTAAATACATAAATTTAGCTTAGTTTGTAAAATTTCTGTTAAGCACTGTGAAAATGTAGAAGTTAAAAGTTATAAGCACAAAACTTATATATAAATTTTGTAAGATATTTAAACATTTCAAAATAAACTGAAACTTATGTATTACGGTTATAAGCTTTTGAGCTTTAATTTTTCACCGTATAAATTTTTTAAATAGTTATTAGTGTATAGTTATAGACTTTCTTTAAAACTTAAAACAGGCATTATATAATAAACTCTGACCAAAAAAAAATATAACTGTTTACGTTGAAACAATTGTGATTTGTATTGGTTTTGTAGTAATAAACATTATAAACGTTTAATAAATTTGGTTTTCCTATAGTATTCTAAAAATATGAGTTTTGATACTTATATTTTAAATTTATTGTATTATATAAATTAATTTTCAAACTTTGAATATTATAAAATTGCACGAGGGAATAAAATTGCAAGATTACGATTTTTCACCAAGGGTCAATTATGTACAAGAGTAAACTTAAATAAGAAAAAAAAATATTGACTAAAGGTAAACGTTAGCAGTAACAGTGGTAGTAAAAAAGAAAATTTAAAAAATAAATTTAGAAATGAAAACATAAATGTTAAAATCTAAAAATATTTGTTACCGAGTGAGGGCAGGGTTAAAAGTAAGAGTGATAATAAAAAAAAGTCAAAACTAAAAATATTAAAAAATAATTAGAAAATAAAATTAATATTAAAACCCGTGAATAATGTCTCCATGCAGAAATGTCTGCTCGTGCTAAATTGTTATTGTGCAAAAATAAACTTTTATTCGTTTATTGTTATTTTATTCCCTCGTGCAGAATTGACCCTAAAATAAAATATATACCATGATAAACAGTTTTAGTTGCAAACATTTTATACTTTTTATATTTTTAGTGAATTAATTTACTTTTAGTAACGTCGTGCAGCTTGTTTGTAAAATAAATATATGATAAGTATATAATTTAAGTTTAATATTATACATAGCATTATGACTTATTATAAGCTATATTATAGAAGCCATTTTCTGAGTTGTAAAAAAATAAAACAGAAGCGTTTTACTTAAAAAAAAAAGATAAGTGAAAGAAAAGTTCACATTAATTGTGTAAAAGTCTTCATGAAGTTTATATAAATTTCACCAGGTTGAATACATAAAACTTTTAGATACTTATTCTTGAAATATTGAAGTAAGTTACATACGTTCATATTCATACATTCATTTCATTGTTACTAACCCAAAATAATAACATTTTATATTTAAAATGTGCATTAAGAAGCTTTTAACGACGCAGTAGGTAAAACAACAAGTTTTAACTTTTTGAATCGAAATAACAATCAATTATATAACCATTAGCTAAACTGCAGTCAAGACCATAGTTTGTGAGTTACTTAAATGTAGCTAATATTATATAAGTATTTTAATTGCTTTAAAATTACGTAGTAAACTAATCAAGTTTGATTTCAGTTTTTTTAATAATATAATATTTAACAAAAACTAACAATTAATTATTTAATTTATCAAAATTCGGAATTTGTTTTCAAGTTATTTTAGTTTTTACTTTGAGTTTACTTTCTTATAACGTAATTGTAATTATATATGTTAGTAATATTCTTTTTAACTTCAACTAGGAATCTTGAACAATATCTTACTTGGATACAATAGTTATTGTTTTTAATAAAGCAATAACTTTTGAAAAAAAATAAGTTGTGCTAATAAAGTTTTATTTAACTGTGAAATAAAAAAATAGAGATTGCTCTCTAAACTTTTAGCTTTTTTTACAAAAACGTTTAAACATACATTATTATAAGTGATATTTTGTTCTTTTGTTCTTATTATTTAGTTTATAAGTCACTTTAGTAGAGACAAATAAGTTTTAAAATTACTACTATACTAACATTAGGTTATACAAATTTCACGATTTAACTCTTTTAAGCATGGTTTTCCTATTTGCAAAAATGCTTTTAAAAAAATTAAATATATTGGAAAATTATTAAATAAATGGTCTAATACGCAAATAATAGGAAAAGCAAATAAAAAAATAAAAAAATTATTAAAATTTTTATGTTTTAAAAATGCATCGATAACTTTATTTCTAGTAAGAAAATAAAGTTAATTAAATTTCTCAAAATTAGTTGTAAATAGAAAAATTGTTTAGTTCTGTTGTCCTTATGTTAGATTTTGATAAAAGATAGTGTATTTCTTCAAGGACTTAAAAAGTTATAGTTTTTTATTAATAATTTAGAATTAAATTAAGTTAAAGGTTAGAAAATATCTTTTAAAAAATAGAAAAATATTAAAATATACTATTTTGCTACTTAAAATTTGTTAAACAAAAAAAAAATTTAAGTGATACAAAAAATTACACTGTATTAAAATTATACTTTGTATCTAAATTAGTTTTAATTATTTTCTTGTAAAATTAGTTCAATTTTTATTTTTGAAATAATTAAACTACAGTTCTTTTTATCGAAATTTTAATATTCCAGAATATTTCAGGCATTCCAGACTAAACAGCTATTCTGGAAAAGTATGGTTGAAAATTTTATAAAAACAAATAGTTTAAGTGTTAAAATTACTAAGCTGTGTGAGTTTTTTTGGAAAAAAACATGTGTGAATTAGTTTAACATAGACTTTTTTTTAACATAAAATCGTTTAAAAATCTCAACTTTTTTGAACACAGTTATCATTTAATAATAATTTTTTTAAATACTTTGAAAACTACAAACAAAAGGGATAAAAAATAAAAGGTTTATTAAAAAACAGGTTCTAGTTAAAACTGTGATTTTTTTTATTCATTGTTTTTGAAAACAGGCTAAGAATCAAAAGTGATTTTTGAATAAATTAGCCTTGGAATTAAGAGAAAACAATATATAATACCATATACCTATTTGTTTAGAAATCAGATTTACAAAAAAAAAAGAATAAGTGTAATTTCTTGAAAACATTTAATTTAGTCTAATGGATATTTTACATTGATTGAGTAGTTTCTTACAAATTAAAAGCAATCGTTTTTAAGTTTTACCTAAGCTTCTTTATAAAAAATATATAAATAAATATTTATTATTTTACAAATTAACTAGACTATTTAAATACGTCTAAATTTATTAACACTAATAAAAAAACTAATATATAAGCTTAGTTGATGTAAAAAGGTTATTTTTCGGAAAACATTTTAGTAAATTTTTTCGATAAAACTAAAACTTATTAAGCTATACAAACAAATAACAAGTTGATTTTTTTAAACAAATCTATAAAGTATAATAGATTACATTTGTTTAACCATGTAACATACGCTTGAGCAGTAGGCTTTCAAAAATGCCAGGAAAAAGAGTTCTGAATTCTGATTAATAATTTTTGTGTTTTGAGTTAAAATGTCATCATTGACTGATGAATATGGCAAGGACAAATCAACAACTACCAATGCTAACATACACTTAGCTGAGCAGCAAGGCATAACTTAATGAAAAAGTAAAACATTAATTGGATACATAAGACAGTTGATTTGAATAATAAGAAAGAAATGATTTTAAGTGATTGAGCAAATATTATCAAATTCTAGCATATAAAAACAGACCGCTACATTGTACATGTTGTTGTTCAGACATACTAGACAATTTTTTTTTAGAGAAAAATTCTTCTTTGGTTTAGTAGCTTTCAGAATTGTTTTAAAATATATAGAACTACTTTATACGTACAAATTGATATTAAAAACATTTTTCTAAGAACCAAAGAAGATCACAAGCAATTCATTTTTTAACAAATAAAAGAAACAGTAATCGAATTTGCTTTAGTTATCCTATTTGGCAGATCTTTTGTGTCAAATCAAAATTTTTCTACAAAGCATATAGTATTGTTTAAAACTCCAAATTTTTCAAGGATTTTTCAAAATTTCTCAACCTCCAGGTTTATCTAGTTATTTTTGCCTAGTTTATCAAATTACAGGTTTTAGATAAGGTGGCAACCCTTTAGTATAGCTTATTGAAAACTGGCCAGCAAATTTGAACTTTATTAGTAAGGAAGATTCTATAAATTTTTAAAACTAATAAAGATCTAATAAATAAAATGTTGCAAGCATATAAATAAAATAAACATTCTGTAAATTAGATAAAACAAAATCTGCTTTTTTATTTTCAGTTTAAGATATAATTTTAACATATCTACTTTTTATCCATGAGCAGCAAAGGGTCCAATAGGGCGTGCCATGAGAATAGATTTTAAAACTTACACTAGATTTTTTAAGTTGATGGTAAGGAGCAAAGAGAAAAGATGTTTTGGGAAAACTTGTTGGAAAGAGCAATAACATTTTTAACTTCTTTATAGGGGGCCTTTTATAAAACAATTTTAGGAAACCCTGATCAAAACTAAGCTGAGTCATGCAATTAACTGCAAACGTGCGATATCCAAATACTTAAATTAGATCAAAAGTTTTTGAAGTGAATAAAATAATTCTAAAAGATTTTTTTTTTATTTAACTAATTTTGTAGTTATATATAATTTTTTATTAAATCTTTCTAGTTAAGAAGTGATGTAACTAGATATATTTTGAAAGAAAGATTTAATTTTTGGTATATATTAAAGAAAAATAATTGTCAAAGTACAAGCCTAACTTAAAAACAATGATCCAATTCAAACTAGACTGATAAGTATAAATAGCAGTAAAAGAACCTGTCTTAAGATAAGTTGTAATATAACTTAAAATTATTGTGATTTTTTAGGTCTATTTTTAGTTTAAACTGAAAGATGCTGTAAAAAACTGTGAAAAATTGTAATTAAACATTAAAACATACTTTTAATCTACTTAAAATAAGTTTTTTAATAAAAAGTTATTTGATGATAACAAAATTGTTTTGTTTATATGGCAGATTTTTTGTGTCAAATTAAAATTTTTCTACTAAACATGTAAAAAATTGTTTCAAATTGCAGGTTTTTTCAGATTATGTTTTTTTGTTTCTCAAACTCCAGGTTTTTCAGGTCAATTTTGCCTAATTTCTCTAATTCTAGTATTTTTAGGTTTCCAGGTAAGGTGGCAACCTTTTAATATAGCTTTTTGAAAACTGACCAGCAAATTTAAACTTCATTAGCAAGGAAGATCCTAAAAACTTTTAAAACTAGTTAAAATTTAAAAAATTAAATGTTGCAAATATATAAAACATACTATAAAATAAATAAAACAAAATCTGCTTCTTTATTTTCAGTTTAAGTCAGTGGTATTTTTTAACTACCAACTTCTATAGTCAAAATTTCAATATATTATAAGCTAAGTGACTTATAAAATTTAAATAACTCCAAGAATGTCTAATAAAAAAAGCCAGAAAAACAAGAAACTAGCCTAAATCTATTAAGTTAAAAATAAATATTAAAATCATAAAAGCCTAAACCTGAAAAATACTGTTAACAAGGCTTTAATACTTTTTAAAATTGTAATAATTATAAGAAAATGATATAAAACACAGAAATAAAGAGAATTAAAATAAAGTATTTCTTAAAACTTGTTTGATATAGTGAAGGAAATCTAAACTAGCATTTCCCAAATCAGGCCAAGTGGAGGCCATTGTAAAAATTTAGGTGGCCATGAGCAACAAAGGGGCCAAAGAAGCCTTTGTTGCTCATGAGGACATATTTTAAAACTAATTTTATATTTTTTGAGTTGATGTTAAAGAACAAAAAAAATTTGAGAAATCTCGTTGGAGAGGGCTAAGTTTACTTGAACTAACTTTGATAATCAAAAAACATAGAAACATTTTAAAAATATGGCATTTTAAAATCCCAAATACCCTGATAATCCCAAAAGGGTTGATGAGGCGGAGTTACAAGAGACTGTGACACCTCTGATACAAAGGAGGTTAAAAAAATAACCCTGTACACAAGTTTACTTGAAAAACTAAATTTGGTAACCAAAAAACGTAAAAATATTTTAAAATATAGCATTTTAAGATCAGGTTAAGTTTTAAATAATACCCACACACATTAAAGGATGATTGTTATACTTACTTGTTTGTAAATTTTAAAGGTTTGACTAATATCAGAGTTGCCACTGACTTAGGGAAAATTTTCTACGGGTTTTCAAATTTTCTTCCAGGTTTTTGAAAGTACTTGTTTTTGGGTCTATTTTCAGTTTAACTTATGTTAACTGTAAAAAAATATTAAAAACTGTATAAAAAACTTTGAAAAAATACTGTCAAGCTACTTTAAATGTGTTCTTTAAAAAAAATGTTTTTGATGATTACAAATGTTTAATCTATATGGCAGATTTTTTGTGTCAAATCAAAATGCTTCTACTAAACATATAAAAAATGTTTAAATCTCAAAGTTTTTCAAAATTATTTTGCCTAATTTATCAAATTCTAGATTATTTTTACCTAATTTATCAAACTCCAGGTTTTTCCAAGTTATTTTAGCGTAATTTATCAATCTTTAGGTTTTTTAAGTTTCCAGGTAAAGTGGCAACACTTTAATATAGCTTATTGAAAACTGACCAGCAAATTTTAACCCCATTAGCAAGGAAGACTCTACTCTTTTAAACTCTTTAAAAATAATTAAATATTTAGACTAGTTCCCGGAGTATATACTACCCCTGATAAAGGATTTAAAGATCTATTTTGCATAAGATAACTTATAGATATAAAAACTGATTAGATATTAAAAATAATTTTTTAATGTTTTTCTTACCAATTTTTTTCCGATGTAGCACCTTAATGTAGGCAGCACCTTCAAAACAGTAACAAAATGCTTTGAATCACGAGAACTAATTATCAAAGACTATTAATTTAAACCCTTATGTAAGCTTAGAAGCCTCTCTAGGTTTGCAATGGATTTACTTTAATTTATTATTTATTTGCTGCAGTGAGATATTAAATTTCGATGATACACTATTTTTGAAATAGATATTGGCTCTTAAAAGCTTAAAAGTTATTTTAATGTTCAAATACGCAAGCTTACTTGAAAAACTAATTTTGGTGTTTAAAAAACATTTGAAAAATATAGCATTTGAAAATCAGGTTCAATTGAAACGAACATCCAAAATTCCACACACTTTAAAGCATGGTTTTTATATTTACTTGATTGTAATTTCAAAGGTTAGACTAATACAGGGTTACCACTCGTTTTTTTTTTTAATTTTTTCCAGGCTTATGAAAGTACACATTTTTGGGTCTGTTTTTAGTTTTAAGTTAATTTCTATATAAAAAACTGTGTTAAATAGAATAAATCACTGAAAAGATACTGTAAAATTAATTTGCATGTGTTTTTTAATAATCAAACTTTTGTTGATGACAAAAAATTTTTGTTTATATGAAAATTTTTTTGTCTTAAATCAAAATTTTACTACTAAAAATATGAAACATTTTGAAAATTCCAGGATTTTTATAAAAATTCCAGGTTTTTCAACTTTTCTAAAATTTTTCTCAAATTCGAGGTTTTTCCTGGTATTTTTGCCTAAATTTTTAAATTCCAGTTTTTCCAGCAAAAGTGGCAACCCTGCTAATATCAGGATTGCCACTGACTTTTGGCAAGTTTTCTACAGGTTTTAAAAGTTTCGTCCAGGTTTTTAAGTATTTATTTTTGGGTCTATTTAAATTTAAACTTAAGTAAACTGTAAAAAACTGTGAAAATTATATAAAAAACATTGAAAAGATACTGTTGAGCTACTTTAAATGTGTTTTTTAATAAAAAAATATGTTGTTGACAAAGTTGTTTTATCTATTTGGCAGATTATTTGGGTCAAACCATAATTTTTATACTTAACATGTAAATTTTTTTCAAACTCAAGGATTTTCAAGGTTTTTCAAAATTTCTCAAGTTCCAGGTTATTTTTCCTAATTTTTCAGGTTTCAGGTTTTTCTATGTTTCCAGGTAAGGTGGCAACACTTTAATATAGCTTGTTGAAAACTGGCCAGTAAATTATAACCTTATTAGCAAGGAAGATCCTATAAACTTTTTAAACTAGTTAAAATTAAAAAAATTAAATGTTGCATTTATATAAATAAACTAAACATTCTATAAAACAGATAAACAAAATCTGCTTTTTTATTTTCAGTTTAAGTCAGTGGTATTTTTTAACTATCAACTTCTAAAGTTAAAATTTCAATACATTTAGACTTTAGAGTTTAAAAACTTATTAAATTTAAATAACTCCAGGCAGGCCTAATTAAAAAAAATGCCTGAAAATTGGTAAAGCTAAGTTAATAATTAATAATAAAAAGAATTTTTTATGTTAAAACCTGTAAAAATGATAAATAGGCTTTAATACTTTTAAAACTTTTATTATAATAATAACAAGAAAATGATGTATAATACAGAAGTAAAACTTAATAAAAAGAAGTGTTTATGAAAAATTGGTTTGATACATTCAAATAAATCTAAACTAGGATTTCCAAAACTAGGCTAAGTGGCTCTCTTGGGGGCCATTTTATAAATTTAGAGAACTATGAGCAGCAAAGGGGCACATGAGGACCATGAGGACAGATTTTAAAACTAACACTAGAATTTTTGAGATGATGACAAAGAGCAAAAAAAGATTTTTTAGGAAATCTTGTTTGAGAGGACCATTTAATTTCTTTAGAGGGGGCCTTTAAAAATGTTTGGGAAACCCTGAACTAAACTAATCTGAGTCATGCAATTTACTACAAACAAGTCTGAGTTCTAATGAATTCCAAATACTTAAATTAGGTCAAAAGTTTTTGAGGTGAATAAAAAAGTTTCAAAAGGTTTCTTTAATTTTTTATATAATTAATTTTGTGTTATATATAATTTTTTTATTAAATCTTTCTAGTTAAGAAGTAATATAACTAGATATACTTTTAAAGAAAAAAATAATTTTTGGTATATCTTTAAAGAAAAATAATAGTCAAAATTACAAGCCTGACTTTAAAACAATGATCTAATTCAAACTAGACTGAATAGTATAAATAACAGAAAAAGAACCTATCTTAGAATATCAGTTGTACTAATACTTAAAATTATTCTAATTTTTTTTGGTCTATTTTTAGTTTAAACTTAAGTTTACTGTTAAAAAAAACATTCAAAAGATACTGTTGAGTTACTTCAAATGTGCTTTTTAATAAAAAAAAAACATGATGACAAAATTGTTTTATCTATATCGCAATTTTTTTTATGACAAATCAAAAGTTTTCTAATCAACATGTAAAAATTCTTTAAAACTCAAGGTTTTTCCAAGTTTTTTCAAAATTTCTCAAGTTCCAAGTCATTTTAGCCTAATTTATCCAGTTCCAGGTGCTTAGAGGAAGGATCAAGGAAATTCTATAAAATGTTTAAAACTAATTAATATTTTAAAAACATATACGCATATGTATAGTTCTATTAAACATTCTATAACATAGATAGAACAAAATCTGTTTTTTATTTTAAGTTTAAGTGGTGTTTTTTAACTATTACATCTACAGACAAAGTTTCAATATATTTTAAGTTTAGTGACTTATTAGTTATTATTATTTAAATAACTCCAAAAATGCCTAGTTAAAAAAAAATGCAAGAAAAACAAGAAAATAGCCTCAGTCAACTTAAGTTAATAATTAAAACTAAAAAGAATTCTAAAAGCAAAAACTTGTTAAATTGTTAACTAAGCTCTAATACTTTTGAAATTTTTAATGATAATAAGAAAAAGATAAACAATACAGAAATAAACTTATTTAAAATAAAATATTTCTAAAAAAAGATTTGATATATTGAAGAAAATCTAAACTAGGATTTTCCAAACTAGGTCAAGTGGCTCCCTTGGGGGCAATGAGCAGCAAAGGGTCCAAAAGGGCGTGTCATTAGGACAGATTTCAAAACTTACATTATTTTTTTTGGTTAAAGATAAAGAGCAAAAAAAATTGGTAAATCTTGTTGAAGATTGCCTTAGTTATTTTTTTTTTCTTTTAAGGGGGCAGTTATTTTAAAACAATTTTCGGCAACCCTGATCTAATCTAAGTCATGCAATAAACTTCAAACAAGCCTGAGTTCAAATGAATTCCAAATACTTAAATTAAGTCAAAAGTTTTTGAGGTGAATAAGAAAAATCCAAAAGTTTTCTTTAATTTTTAATTTAACTAACTTTGTAGTTATGAATGAAGTTTTTTAATTTTTTCAGTTAAGAAGTAATGTAACTAAATATATTTTTCAAGAAAACTTTAATTCTTAGTATAACTTCAAAGAAAAATAATTGTCATAAAGACAAGCCCGGTAAAAAAAAATAATTATCCAATTCAAACTAGACTGAATAGTATAAATATCAGAAAAAAACCTGTTTTAAGATGAGTTGTACTAAAATTTACAAGTGTTTTAATCTCTGAAGTAGGCAAATTAAACTTATGTTCTACATAAAAATTGCAAACTATCATTGTTTTTATTGATTGTTCAACTACAAATGTGAACATTATTGTTCTGTTCATAGTTTAAAAAAATGTTATAGTATTATCTTTTTTTCTACTTATTTTATTATACAAAAGTTTAAATAAACATATTGACAAGAATGTGAATCTTTTAATATATTTAAAACTAACTGAGTATTTAGACTAAATTACCTAGTTTCCTTTACCCTAACCCACTTTACCCTATTTTTTTAATTTTGTTTATACCCTAAACCCTAACCAACCTTACCCATACATATCAAAAAAAAACTAAAAAGTAGAATTTTATTTTATGCAGACTTAGCAAATATTAAGAAACACTTAGAATTTCAATAAGTAATAAGTAATGGGGTTTACAGTTTAAAAAATTTATTTCTAACGTCACTACGAGAGTACGAGTTATATTAATTTGTTTAACTTTTTTAGCACCTTTGGTTTCAAAATAAGTTATAGAATACATTTTAGATAGATAATTTTAGAAATAGAAGATAGTAAACTCTGAGTTTAGCAGAGATCACTTAAAATATCAGTTAAAATGAAAATAGTTCACGTCATGAAAGAGGATCATACCAAACTGATAGCTTGTAAAAATAACAAGATAAAATTAGAAGTAAAGTTAAATGAGTTGTTTTTAAGAAAGTGTAGTAAAACCAAAATATTTTAGCTTAACTTTTTAAACAAAGTTGTTCTGGAAAATTCTTATTTTTATATTACAATCAAATAGTTATAGATAACTATCTATTTACCGAAGTTTAGAAATTAAATGTAGTAAAAACATAAGTTAAGTTACATTTTCAGTGAACTACAAAATGCGTCAAACGTCACAATCTATTAAATGAAAATTTATTAAATTAAAATAAATTATATTGAGCTTAGTATTTAAGGTGTTAAGTTATTCATATTGACTTTAAATCTAATGTTGTAAATACACTAGTCATTTTGTTACTTTGATTTTGTAGTTATAACATTATCTGACTATAATAAACTATAATTTTTATTTTCTACACTAGTTTTTTTTTTCGAATACCTCATGAATAGTTCTGTTGTTCATAAAAATATACGTTGACGAGAAAAATGACATTAATTTTTTTTTAAATAGATACATATCTACAAATTTATTTTGACAAGTTTGAACTTAATTAGAATAGAAAGCATCACAAAAACATACTATGTAAAAAAGTAATACTAAAAACAATATGATAAGTTATAAATAAGTATTCAATGTCAGCATAAACTGACTTTTAGTTAAATTTCAACTAGTTACAACTATATTTAAGTTGAAAAAATGCAAGTAATGTCAATTCTAAAAAATGATGGTTTATAAACTGAAAAAGTTTTTTTTTAATTCTTAGCTGAAAATAAAGAACAAAAATAGCTATAACCAAGTATTAAAGACTTTTATAAAATTTAGTATATGGCTGGGGCGTAGCGTTGGGAGGGACGCTGGCGCATGCGTGCCACCCCAAAAAAAAAAGAAGTAAAAAAAATGCAATATCTTTATTGTTTATTTTTCTGCTTAATTTCCCTTTTTTAACTATGTTTTTCTAGTACTTGAAAAGTAGACGAAATTTCTAATACCAATTAGTGACAAGTTAGGGAAATTACCCAGTATACTGATTCGGTGCGTAATTGCAAATGCGCACCGATGTTGATGAAAAACTCCATAAGGAAAAATTTTAGAACTTCATTTACTTCATAAAAATTTAATCTCAAACAGTACGCAACTAGTTAATGCATCGCAGTAGTATAATCTTATGACAGAATTTTTTACAAGGACAAATGCTGACATTTGGTTAACAAACCATAAAGCTAAACCTGTTTTATAGTGATAATGATTCAAGAATAAACAAACTGTAGTAAAAATAGCAATTAACAACTGCTAATAAAATAAAAGTAAATTGATAATAAGAATAAAAAATATTAATAACATGATTTTAAAAAAAATAACAAAAACAGATAAAATAAAGAAATAAGTTAAAATAAAAATAAACAAACAGTTCATACTGTGATTACAGTTTTAATCTCACTATACGAAAAGTATTGTTTAAATTATCTAAAGTTAAATTTTTATTTAAAAGTAGTTTCTTTTTCTATTAAGATAACAAACAAATCAAACTTTGTTATTCTATCAGCCATAAAGTTTAAAAACTAATCAATTTTTGAAGCAAGGAATTTTATGAGTAAGGTTTTATAAATGTTTATTTCTTTATTTTTAAAGAAAATTATCAAGAAATTTTATTTCTGTTTTAATTTAGTCTTCACTCGAAGTTTCCCTAATTCAGACTGATCTAATCGAAAGGTTGGTAATTTTTAAAAGGATGCCATATAGTAATAGAAGACATGATGACTTATTATATAAACTAAGTATTTTATAAAATGCTAACCTTGCTAATACATTCTAAATAGTATCTATTTATGATATTTACCTAAGTACTGTTCAATAAGTTTTATAATTTATTACACAAATTAATATACATAAAACAAACACACTATAAAAAATAAATAAACAAAATAGCTGATTAAATAACTCTAGTCTTAAAAAAAAGTTAACATGTGGCTTTGGCTCACCATTTTACCAAAAACAACGTATATTGAAAGTTATCATATTTAAGCACTGAGAAATTAACCATTTTTTGCGATCTCTTCTGTTTTATAATTGAGAAAACAGTGAAGCATGCGACATTGCTATACTAGTAGATAAAATATATAGATAAGATACAGATAATATTAAATTGGTCACTACAAAATAAATTAGTTTCATTTTTTAAATATTTATCTTTAACTATAGTGAAGTAATTAAGCACGAAACACAACGTGTTTTATTATTTGGTAGTGTGTTATATAAATTAAACATTATTGAACATATATTTAGTACACAGAAAGTTTTTAAGCTAGTACTTAGTAGTAAAATAAAACAATTTTCTTTAGTGTAAAGAAGATTTTAAACATGTTATATTTGACACTACATCTTGTTTTATTTGCATAAATATTTTAAAAACTTTATTGGAAGTTTTCTTTCTCTGTAAATTTTCCATTTTTAAACCTGTAATTATGACATGTCATTATTAATTCAAAAAATATTTAATTTTTAATTAAAAGTACAAGTACTATTATAGTTATTTTTTCAATAAAATTCAGTCAAGAATTTTTAAAATTTTACAGTAAGATTGATGATGCAATAATAATTATATTTGATGTTTTTATCTTTTTAATTAATATAGATAAAATTTAATGTTTCAAAAACTATTAAAGTAGTAAAAAGATATATGAAATTGAATTAAAATGCTAATAAAATGTTTTTGTTTAAGTAAAAAGTATTAAAGTTTTTATTCTGAAATTTTTTCTATATACCTAGATACAATTAAACTTATTTGACTTTCTTTTCTTTTGCTTATTTTCTTTCGCTTATGAAAACTGAAGCATCTTGTTAGTTTTTAGTTTTTCTTCGAGGTTTTAAGTATAATAGAAATTATATAATTCTATACTTATTAAAGAAATTGATTTCTTAAATTTTTAATGGTTGTAAACGAATTTAGTTTTATTAAAAACTTATTTTTTATTAAAAATTGATTTAAATTTTTTCTTCATTTCTGACATTACTCATTAGATTACAAAACTTTAGTTGTATCAAATTGGCTTTTTTTATTTAGTACATGGTAGTTTTTAAAGAATATAAGATATTAAACTTTCAATATTCTAAATATTACTAAGTTTTGATGATTATTTATTTAATATGTTTAGTATTTTGACATGAAAATAAGCAAAATTCATTTTAAGAGAACATACTCAATTTAATCATTTCAAGGTAAATGTGCTTAAGGTAACAGCTCAGGATGTAGAATTTATTTAAAATAATTTTCTTAACCTAGTAAAGCTCAAGTTTTTAAACATTATTTTTAGAATAATTGAGTTATTTTTTTTTAAACTATATGTTGTGTAAGAATGTTAAAACTAACAGTATTTTATTTTAGTAGTCAGTTAGGTTTGAAGATATTACAAAATTCATTTTCTTGTCAACCTGTTTTTTTTTCAAACTTTACTTATCTTTTGTATAATAAAATAAATAGAATAAGAGAAAAAATGTTATATAATGTTATTTTATTATTACCAGCTGAACTTAATGCTTAGTAAAATTTTAATTAGAAAAGTGAGGATAATTTACAATTTTTTAGTGAAATATAAATGGTATGTGCCTACTTCAGAGATAATATATTAAAGTTGTAGTAAAACTCATCTTAAGACATATTCTTTTTGAATTTTCTGCATTAATCAGATTATAGTTGATTATTGTTTCTAAGTTAGGCTTGTTTTTATGTTTTTTTTCACTTCAAAAGTTTTACTTAACAAAAGTTTCAAGGTTTTTATTTAAATATATTTATTGTTACTTAACTATTAAATAAATAAAAATACAAAAATTACACAACTACAATGTTATTTGAATTTAAATTAAAGAAAAATTTAGGTATTCTTTTTTTTACTTTTTAAATCCAAGCTCATTTACAGTTCTTTTAAAAAATTAAAACTTTTATAGATGGTTATTATACTTTTTTCTAGCAGAGTAGCCTGAATTCAAAATAAAAAAATCTGAATACTTGAAAAACACTTTTTTGTTTTAAGTTAAAATATTATGCTTGAGTAACTTTTCGCGACTTGTTTGTAGTCAATCAGGCAACTTGACTACTTTTATTTATAAATTATTGTTCTATAGTTGTTTATCCTTTTTATATATAATATATCTTATTTTATTGATATCACTTTTTTTTATGAATAGCTTTTTTCATCTTTGAACTTATTACACAGTACAAGTTAAAATGAAAAAGGTATTTTATTCTGAAATATTTTCTATGTACCTAGTTAAAATTAAACTAGAAAAAAAGTTGATATACTTTAAAAAATACAGGAAAACTCATAATAAGTGTTTAAACTTTTTTTCTCTTGTTTTTGAAAACTGAAGCTTATTGAAAATTTCTCAGTTTTTCTTCAAGGTTTTAAGTATAAAAGAAGTTATATGCTTTTATAAGAAATTGATATCTTAAATTTTTAACGGTTGTAAATCCATTTAGTTTTAATTAAAACTTATTTATTATTAAAATTTTTTAATTTTTTATTCAATTCTGGCATTACTCATTAGATTACATAACTTTGGCTGTATCAATTAAGCTTTTTTTATTTAGTACATGGTAGTTTTCAAAAAATTTGAAGAATAACATATTCATTGTTCTAAATATTACTAAGTTCTGTTGATTATTCATTTGAAATGTTTAGTATTTTGACAGAAAAATGTGCAAAATGCATTTTAGCAGAACATACTCAATTAAATCAGTTTAAGGTAACAGCCTAAAAGTAACACTTAGGATGTAAAGTTAATTTAAGATAATTTTCTTTATCAAGTAAAGTTTAAGCTTTTAAACAGATTTTTTAGAATAACTGAGTTATTTGTTTTTTAAACTATATGCTGTGTAAGAATGTTAAAACTAACAATATTTTATTATAGTAGTCAGTTAGGTTTGAAGATATTAAAAAAATCATTTTCTTGTCAACATGTTTTTTTTTCAAACTTTACTGATCTTTTGTATAATAAAATAAATATAATAAGGGAAAAAATGTTATATAATGTTATTTTATTATTACCAGCTGAACTTAATGCTTAGTAAAACTTTAATTAGAAAAGTGAGGATAATTTACAATTTTTTAGTGAAATATAAATGGTATGTGCCTACTTCAGAGATAATATATTAAAGTTGTAGTAAAACTCATCTTAAGACATATTCCTTTTGAATTTTCTGCATTAATCAGATTATAGTTTATTATTGTTTCTAATTTAAGCTTGTTTTTATGTTTTTTTTTCCTTTAAAGTTGTACTAAACAAAAGTTTCAAGGTTTTTATTTAAATATATTTATTTTTACTTAACTATTAAAGAAATAAAAATACAAAAAATACACAACTACAATTTTATTTGAATTTAAATTAAATATTAAATTAAAATAAACACATAAGAAATAACTTAATAAAGAGTTAAATATATTTAAAATCAGTAAAACTACAATTTAGTGTTTTTGTCTAGTCTAATCAAAAACAATATTAATTTTTGATTACTGTAAAAATATTTTTTAAAGTTCATAATTTTAATAAAATTAACAAGTAGAAAATTATTAAACTTTAATTTGTAAATGTATTATGTTTATTTTAATTATTATTTTAAATAAAAAACTTGAAATCTACTTAGCAAGAAGTTTCATTAAAAATATATTATAAAGATGATTAAGATTTTTGATGAGACAAAAATTGTAAAAAACTGTTAAAAATAAAGGATTTTTAGATATTGATTTCGTCCAAAATTTTAGCTTACTGGTGGATGAATGTGTATTTATGTAATGCTTGACTAATCTTTAGCTTTATTACTAAAAGTTGTTCAACTAATTAGCTGGAAGTTAAAGTTTTGCCTATACCTAGTCTTTTTTTTAAATATTTTTTGGTCGAATTTTGTCGACAAAATATGAAAATCAGCATTCTTTAACCTTCCTGACCTAAAAGTTTTATAATAAAAAATATTATTTTATGTGAATTTTTTTTAATTTTATAATACAATTAAATTACATTAATAAATTTTCTTCCAAGAAAATAAATATTTTTGTTAAAAAACTTTACTAATATTTGTTAGTATCTACTGCTTGTTAGCATTTCTGTTATTTTTGATTTAAACATTTTCTTTAGGTACAATTACCAAAAAGTATAAATACTCAAGCTATTTTGACATTTATTTAATACTCAGGATTGTTCAACTTTAAAAGGGTGATTAAAATTAGCTATGGGATACCTTAATTTGAAATTTAGAACATAATGACTTAAATGTTTTTAGATTATTTTTTGTCTTTGTTTGGTTAATTCATTTTTTTATTCCTTTATTTTTCAGTTTTTTCTATTATTTCTTTTCTTTTTTATGTCTTAAAAACTTCGGCAAATTTAGATAGCTAATTATTTTACAATTAAGGGTTATGTTTCTTAATTGTGTATTGTTTATTACCCTTTGATTTATAATTACTTTGTTAGTTTTGTAACTTTATTTTTATTGCTTAGGTTACAAGTGACAAAATAAGCATATAATATATTAGATTCTGCAAAATAAGACTTATATTTATTTTTCTAATGACTAATTATTGATTTTAATTAAAGACCCGTTTTACCTTAAAATTAATGTGTCAAATTGTGTGTTTGTTATAACTGAGATATTTCAAGAAAAAATTCGGGAATAATCCTGGGTACTTTGAAATTTTTGAA
Source organism: Thalia democratica (assembly GCF_965202585.1). Lineage (NCBI taxonomy): Eukaryota > Metazoa > Chordata > Thaliacea > Salpida > Salpidae > Thalia > Thalia democratica. Next base: position 84,005,708 of record NC_139167.1, read on the forward strand.
AATCTCAGTATGACAAAGGATAACTTAGGAAATTTTTGATCTATTTTTTAGCCTAAACTAACTCACGATAGGTTGTTTTAAATCTCAGTATAGTTTTAAGATTTCAGGCTATTTTTTATGCTTTTCAATCAGATTGATTTTACTTGAACAAGTGACAAACTGATAAGTGGTAAGTGAATTTACTGGTATAAATCTAATCTTTGTCAAAGTAAGTGTCATATCGTAACTACTAATTTTTAATATCAGATATCATTTTTTTCGCGAATATTTCAAAACAAGTTAAACTGTATAATTACTACTAGTAGACATCATATTTATTTTACGTATTTCGTTTGTTAAGTTAATGAAGATAAAATCTTTTGAACTACCCTTTTAATCCCTGAAAATTAAAAAAAACTACGAAATGATGCATTTGATTTTAAAAACATTTAAAGATACAAAACATCATATACATAATTACTAAAACAAGAGAAGTAACCCAAAGGGGTAAAATTATCCAAGCTAATTAATCGCTGCATATACCAATAATAAAATTACACAAATGAACAAAAAACAATATGACGTAGTTATGAAACACTGTAAAGAACAAATTTCATAGTTATTAGACAAAAAGAATGAATAATATAGACGCATTTATGTTTAGAAAAGAAATTTTTTAACTTCAAACTGCTCTAAAGACATGATTTAGCTAGTAATTTAATTTATATTTCTACTTTCACTTGAACCTCTAAACATTACCCTCACTTAGTTCTTTTTTTAAATTTTTTCATTTATTTTTTTGTGTTTTTATTTTGAAAAACTTTATAAAAAATAACTTTACTATAGTGTAAAATTGAGCCTTATTGCAATAGTGACTCTCCGTGAAAAAGTTTTTACGTGCAAAGATGACCCCACGTGTAAAATTTACTCATTTTGATAAAGTTTTTTCTCGGAAAAAAAAATTATCTTCGTGCATATTTGACCAGTTACCAATTTATTAGTAATTAAAAGGAATACATTTTTACCTATAAACACTTTCCAATGTTTTTCATTAAGCTGAAAAAATATTGCAATGTTTGGTTAAAGATTGATAATTAATTAAATACTGAGTGTCAGAAAATCAATCGACCAGAACACAAGTATATAAAGCAAAGTTTTTTATTTTGTTTTCATTATTATAAAGAGTCGTTCTTGATAACAGCTAGAGACAGAGAATAAAGCTTTTTGTTTTTGCTAACTTATGCATGTAAAATTAGTAATGCAGTTTTTGGTTTAATTATGAAAAGAAAAATATTTAATTGTTTTAGAGTTTAAATATTGTTTTAAAGTTTTTAAATTTTTTTTCATTTGATCTTAATTTACTCATGTTTTAGTTACTTACCTTTGAATTATAAAATTAACATTTATATCTAAATTATTTAATTAAATAGTTGAATTCAAAAACAGCACATTGTTTAATAAAAGCTATTACTTAAAACCTATAGCTGCTTATGTTTGAATTGAATTATGATATGCATTAAATCTGCGGTTTTTAAACACTTTAAATTTTTTACTTCTTTTTAAAAGGTTATTACCAAATTCACTAACAGTATAAAAAAAGTTTATATTTTGAAAAAAACAGAACAAGTTTTTTGAAATTGAGCTAATAAAATATAAAAAACCTTAAAACTTGAAAAGTTTTAATTTAAGTTTAAATAAAGTTTCAGTTAAAAACTAACTAATAAACTAAGAAAAAATTGAGTAGTTTACATAATTTGTTTTCATAAATTTACACATATTCGAAGGTTTTTTTTCGTATTGTCTATGTAGTTTTCGAATAAAATACTTATGTTTTCGTTTTCTTCATCTTGACATACTTTAAATTCATAATTATAAGTTTCTGTGTTTTGCTACACTTTTATTACAGTTTTATATAGTTGTTTATACAAGTTTAATTATTAGTATTACTTTTTAAATCTTTTGTATTTAAGTAACTTGTATATATTTAATAAGATCATTTTGTTTTTTCTTTAGCTAAAATAGAATCTTTTATACGCTAGGAAAACAATATTATTTTTCTTAAAATATTTGAAAAGTAGTTTATACCATTAATTATTAGGTTTTAAAAATATATACCATGCTTAAATTGAGTTAATTATAGTTTTTCTAATTTTCACAACTGATTTGATAAACATTTATTGGTTTTGGCATTGTCTTTCGTTTTCAGTAGCGTGACTGCGTTTTTATTTTATTTTTTATTTATAAACCAAATTCTTGATTTGTTATAACTAGTCATCGTACATTAAAATAATTCTATTGTATGTTTAGTTTTATTTGAGTAAAATCAGAAAAGTGTTATCTTTAATGAAAAACTGTTTTCTACATGTTAATAAATGCATAAAAAACAAAATTAAAAACATACAAGTCTTTACTTACAAGACCAAAAAAGTAAGGGATTAAAAGCATAATTATCTGTTTACTTTTAAATTTGAAATAATTTTATACTAAATATATAGATAACTAGTGTTTATGTAAATAAATTAGAAAAACGCTGGTATAAACATATACTAAATAATATAATCGTAAAAGTTTCTACTTAAGGAAATTTTGACAACATCAAATTTAATCGTTAGTAATTTAGTCTTTTTTTTCAGATAAAACAATAAAAGTATTTGAAAAACAAAAAATGGAAATTACTAACAACCTTTTGAATATAAACGAAGGTATGTTAATAAAAATTTTATTTACATAATGAATGAAAGTTTCGAAGTACTCACACAAACGAGTTATAGTAAATAAAATTAATTATACAATACAAAAATAAAAATTAAGATTTTATTAGATACCTAATTGATTTATGAAAAGTTTCGAATAATAAAGTCTGTTTTTTTCTATTAACCATACTTTAACACATAAATATTTTTTTAAACTTTCAGGTCCTGAAATAATGACTAGCTCATCTAATTTGACTGACGTTTCAAACAAAAGCTTTCCAAACAACATGCCTACTGTAGATAATACTAGTTTGTATCATATGCGTTCAAGTTTCTCTCAATCAGGTGTGGTTATTACTTTTGTATCTAATGTATAAACTCATTTTAAGGTTATACAAGTTGTTTAATATGAAATAATATATTTATAACATACTAAAAGAAAATATAACAAATCAAATGAACAGTTTAAGTAATTGTCAAATATTTTACTAGCGTTTTAATTAGTAGTTTTGTAAACAAACTTTTAGTAAAACTGTTTCTAATTATACAGGTCCTGTAGATACGACGATCTCATCTAATTTAATTGACGTTGAGTGTTCTGAGAGTTACCATGCATCTCAACATAGTTTGCAGCAAAAAATTCATTTAGATAATTTGTCTGCTGATCTTAATACAAGTTCGCATCAAATCAATTCATACTCTGATCATTTACAATTTATGTCTAAAGCAGAAATGCTTAGCGACCCATTGTGTTGTGATTTAATGACAATGTCAGACCAGGAATTCATGTCTTTTATATCTTTCTATAGTACAAGTGTGCAACAGATGAGTTCAAACTCTGGCCCGTCAGGTATATAACATTTTTAAATTAATATACAATTCTGTTTATGTTAAAGTTGTTTACGACCCTAAATTTTCAGTTAATAACAGTAAAACACCATTAAAAATTCTTAAATACTTTTAACAAACTTACATTCGATATTAATTTACTTGTAAAATATCAAAAAGTCTTCAAAACGGTAGATAACTCTGAATTTAACAAGGAGTTTATTGCATAACATATATATATTAGATCATTATTTGTTCTTTAGATACTGTGCACACGATGCTAAAACTTAGTCTAATTTAGACATCTAATTAAAATCATTTACTCCTAAGCATTGTAAAAGTGTTTGATTAAATATTGTTAATTTTATTATCAATTTCAAGGTGGAAACCAATGGATTCCTAAAAACATCGAAAGTAAAGTAAAAAAAGCAAGAAAAGTAAGAACAAGAAGTCCAACGCGCAAAAATCCACCGGCAAAGTTTGTCGACAGGGGCCACACGTTCAACTTCTACAAGCACAACAAGAAGATGACGTCAAAAATTTGGAGGTGCGACAAGCGAGGTGGCGGATGCAAAGCCAGGATTCACACCGATGTGCGAACTAACGAGGTTAATGCTATTTTTATGTAAAACATTATGACTTGATTACATTAATAACTGTTAATTTAAATTGATAAATTTTTGTAGTTGGTAGAAAATATTATTTAATAATTTTCAACAACTTATATCTGTTTAAACTGTGTTTATAGAAGTGGGTAAAATTAAATTGTTGAAAGTCTTATCTTGTTTATGTTTATTTTTTTTGTGATTTATTTCTAGTAGGGGTTCCGTAACGTACAGCCAAAATGTTTCGTTCTGCCACTGACAGAAATCTCCAGCTTGCGATTTAGTTTAAAAAATGGGAAAAATACATTAAAATTAAGCTTTTTAGTAAAAGGGTAATCTCAACTTGATATTATTACATAATAGGATAGTGTTTATGAAGAATATTTCTATGAAATTTTACTTTAACTGATTTGATCATAACCCAAACTTTCAAAATTCTTTTCCACAAAAAGATTTTAAAATAAGTTCAAAATGGTTGTTTTTGGTCATCTAGCAAAGTTGCCCACCCTTAGTTTATATTCTTTACTGTTTATAATTCAAAGTGCGAAACCCTAAAGTTATTTTTTTAAATATTTTATTTATCACCATATATTGATAATTATTATTGTGTTATATAATTCATTATTGTACATAATAGGAAAGTTACGACGTATTAAAAACAATTGAAAACGTAATTTCAACAATACATAAATATTTCTTTAGAATACAAATTAATTCAACATTACCTCAAATCTATTCCTTTTTGCACAGTAGTTTTTGTCTTGGATTTCGTTTTATTATTCAGAATAAATATTTTTCTTTTTATAGATAATTTTTGTCAGCGAAACCGGGTTGGAATCAACATATTTAGTTGCACACCTCTCTATATAGTCAACTAAATAAATTTTAAATATTTATAACAGGTTGTTAAAAGAACAAATGGTCATATCCATAAAAGCAATCCTAAAGAAGTAGATTTGAAAAGATTGAGAGCTCTCGTTAAAATTAAATCTCTACAAACCAAGGACCGTCCAGATAAGGTTACTGTAAACTGTAAAAGCATTTAAACTATTTTGTAGGCATATATAGACAAATTATATAGTAAACACATTCTTGATAACATTAAACTAATTTCAAACAGAAGTAGTAGTAGTAGTAATTTAACATTTAATATCAAAAGTCAAAGTATAAAGTTTATTATAACCGATACTTACTTAAATTGAAGCTAATTTGTCCTGGACAAGAGGTTAAAAGGTATCTGTGGTGTGCAACCTGATAAGGTTTTTCGTGCACCAGGTCCTAGGACCAAACATATTAAGCGTTTTTTTAATTAATCAATAAATTATAATAATTATAATAACTTTTTACAAGTTTTTCTTAAACTAATTTATCAACTTTCAGTCTTAGTTTTTGTTTGACGATTTGCTGTAAAAGTAGGTATTTTTTATAATTAAAATTTTAATTAATTAGGTTATTGAGTCAAGTAAGAAGAAACTTGGCATAAAATTTGAGCTGGACGAAATTCAGAGGCGAAACTTAAAGAAGATTATTAAAAGAGAACGATCATTGAAAGAAACAACACCATTACTTCAAGAACCTTTGTTTTTTGAAAATAATAGTGGCGGTTAGTATTAAAGCCGTGTAACAATTAACTCATGTTTTACGTAAAAAATTATATTTATAAATATTTTATTTATGTAAAGTAAGTTTTATTACTACATTAGTCTAGATTTATGTTCATCAGATTTTAAAAACAAGTATAAACTCTGTTTTAATTTTTTAAATTTATACTTGTTTTATGATTGCACTTAATTAAACTTTACAGACTAAATAGCATTTCTTCTATCGTTTCTATTATTAAGTTAACATAGTTGTCCCAACCTAAAAATAAACAGTAGAAGAACCGGAGGAGAAAGAAGAAGTGATAAAACAATATCACCGAAATTCACAACAATACTATAACTATAAACATAACAGTTACAGTCGTCTTAGTAATGAGGAAGATTATTTCACTTACGGTGGCCCGCAGACGTTTGAAAATAAACAGCAAGATGTAAAGCCTGTAAAGGTTTTTGTAAAATCATCAGGTCAGTAAAATGAACTTTTATATTGTATACAAGTAAAAGAAGGAAAAATGTGGACGTTCACAACTATGGTCATTAGATTGGTTAGATAGAGACTTTTAAGTCCTTGAACCTTACACTATACATTTTATAACATTTTTTGAGCAGTTTTAATAAAAATTTATAAAATAAATTTAAGATCAATAAATGATCAATTATTATTATTTTATAATTATTATTTAATTTAAGTTTAACAAAATTATTAAACAAAAACTTTTACGACTCTTTTTTATAAATACTTCTGCCAATATTGACTTTGTTAACAATAGTCTAACATGAGCATTACACCTTCTCCTCCCTACATGAAACAAATGATGCTAATATCAATGGCGGTATGTAACTTAACTGATCATTACAGTAAAATACTAACTATCTTTCTTTATTGTTAAAATGAAAAGTAGAATTTAAATTTATAGTTTTGGTTATTCGGACTAACTAATTCTTAAAAAAAGTAAAAAAGTTTTTAAGAAAGTTTATTATTTTAACGCATTCAGTATCGAAAATTTTGCCTTTCCACACAAAAGTTTTAAACATTAAATCTTTAAACTTAAATAATAAAAGATTATTTAAATAATTCTTTGTTTTGTTTTCAGATCTACTAACCGTAGAAATAATTCAGGACGGTTCATTGAAGAAGCCATAAAATAAAGATCCTGGTTTTTAGGATATCTTGTAGAATAGTAAATAAAGAATAGCCTGCTTATTTTTACAGATAAATACTAAAAAACTTGAAACATATACAATATACTGTAAAACTTGTTACTTTAATAGATACATATTTAGTTCTTCAGTTTTAACTTATTTTTTGATAGTTTAATATACACAGCTTGCTAAAAAATGTTAACACTTTCTCAATAGATGTTTCAGAGTCGCTTTCTTTTATATTTACGTTTATTTATTGTTAGTGTAAAAATAAATTTATTTCTCTGATTACTGTTTGTTTTTTTTAGTATGTTTTCTAAAATTTGCTAACTTTAAACTTCTAAAAAGTATAAATTCAAAAAGTTCGTTGAAATAGCAAGTTTAAGAAATTATTATAAACAGAGTGTCAACTTTTATTAAACCTGATTTACTTCATTAGTCATAACAAAAACTTGTACCATTTTTAATAAACTTAAACTTTTAATAGTTTATATGATTACTCAAATTTACTATTTTTACTTGCATGAAGTCAATTTGACATTTTAGCTCCTAGTCTTAAAACATTTTATTAATTTTTAGCTTTAACAGTTTAAAATTTGCATTTTGTTTAGAGTTTGTTTCATACTTTTAAACTACATTTGTAATAAAACTGTCAATATTAAAATGATTCAAACTTGATAGTTAAGTCTCTTTGATATAAACTTACAAAGACTAAAAGGAATTGTTTTATTTATTTAAACTGATTACTTTTTTTCCACAACTGTGTAGTAATAATTTATTTACAATCATTAAGTAAATCTGTAAATATTTTAAGCAGAACCTGTTTTGTATACTTTGTATAATTTTTGATTTAATAATTGCGTACACAGAACAGAAGAGATATTAAAGAAAAAAGTTAGTCTAACGAAACTACAAAAAACTAAACACAATATCACGAATTTAAAAAACACTCAACAGTATCTAATTATTTTCTTTATAAAACATTTTTACAAAAATTCAGCTGCTTCAAATTAAAAAAATAGTGAGACAAAATCTTTTTTAAACCTTTCTTTCAAATAAAAGATATATATAAAAGCTGACTCAGTTGACTATGTAATTTAGTACTTATTTTATTCATTACAGTCCTTAAAAAAACAAGAACACAAAACTATTCTCCTTAGTACTCCTGATGAAATTTAAAACCGTTATAATTAGTTTCCACTCAAAATATTGTAAATAGTCATGAGTAATTTAATTATACGACTCATTTTTTTTTTGCCCAGGCTAATAATAAATAATTTTATTTTATTCATCACAAACCAAAATGATGTATACATGTATATTTATAATCTAAAAACTATAAAGCTTAAAAGAACTTGTGTTTGAAAGTTTATACCACGTTGATTTTTATTAACCAAAAATAAAACATTTCATTTAAAACAAAAAAATAAATCAGTGTCCTATTTAGTTTGCGCGATAAGTCTCCAAACTTATATTTTTTTTAAATTAAAAGCCTGATAAATTTTTTGTAATCTATTCCTGTATAAAACTGTTTTTATGTGTTTCTTCCCAGTAAAAGTGGCTGTAACTGAATAATTGCTTACTTAATTAAAGAACAATTTAAGCAGATTAAAGAAGTCGTAGAATAATATGTCTGACTAAAACTTCTTAGCTGATGAGGCTTAGTTATTTTAATTTCTTAAATTTAAATACCTCTTCAAACAGATACTAGATCGTTTTTTAGATTTTCAAAAACATATTGAGGTGTCCAAACTTATTTCAATTTATACAAACTTGAAGCTATCGTTCGTAACTGAGTTGACTATTTAAAACTAAATCAAATAAAATACAAAATAGCTTATAGTAAGTATATGATTAGAAAATTTATCGAATTTAATAAATTGTAATCCAGAAAAATAATTAAGATTTAGTAATATTGTACTAGACTTGGTTGTACAAATTTTCTTTTAAGACTCTCAAACAACTCGTTTTTTTACAGTACCTATGTTCTAATCATGAAACTAAAATTTGATTTTTTAATTAAAAATTAAACTCATTAAAGCTAGAATTACAAGCAAATAATTGGTTAACAGCATTTTAGTTTTTTACATTGGAAAGAAAAAGGAAAAAGCTTGCTAGCCTACAGTAACCCTCTGTTAAATATTTAAATCAATTTGATGAATAAGTATTTAGAATTAGCAACCATGAATAAATAAATTGTGTAAACCATACAATACAAACGCGTGCCGATATGACATGCTGTGCTTTATAGTTGGTTTGTTTTTAGTTTATAAATTTGTTCTTATGACTGAATTAATTCATTAGTTCAGTTGAGTGGAATTTATGTCTGAACGGAGCATTAGTATGGCTTCTATTGTTAAGTTCTACCACTCGGCCATCGCTGCTTGTCGGTTAACTTGATTTTAAATATATATTTTTATGAGAAAGGAGTATAAAGTTGGAAACTGTGCTTGGGTCAAAACGAAGCGTGTCCCTTTAATTGGAGGACTTTCAGTTTTTAAAATATTACTTACACTATAATTTTAATGTTAGAAAAAGAACATTAGAGATTTGTTCACGCTAATATCTTAGTTTAATGTTCAAATTTATATTGAAAGTAAAAACAAATTTGTAACAGAGTTTTTTATTAAAAACTAAAGGGTTTTATGCGCTGAGATATTTTAACCACCAAACTAATAGACAAATAAGTTTAGTTTATTATAAAATAAAGAAGGTCGTCTATGTAATATTTTTATATTTTTTATAAAGTATCTTAATATTAATATGCATGTTGTTTACTTTTAAAAATTAAAACTTATCTTTTTACTACTACCTTAAGCTTTAGATCTTATTTTTATGTAAAATAAATATTGATTTAGACCGTCTGACTGCTATTATAAGAATTTTTATAGCTTGATAATAATATTTTGTTTTAAATATAATCATTCGTATAAGCCAGCTCAGCTAAGACAAATGCCTAAAGAAAATAAGCAAATCAATATACTGGATATACTCCGAGAACACGGGTTTAATTCGGTATAGTTTGTTGAACTACAATATTAGTTTACGTTTACATAATCTTAAATCATTATAACAAAACTGTTGTATTGCTTATAACCTCATTTTTATAATATCTAGTAGAATATCAATATAAAAAAAACGGTGAATTTCAATCAGGACAAACAAGCCACTGCGCGGACTTGAACTCGGGTTATATGCTGCGCGTGCGCCGACACTCACCCCTACGCCATTGCTCATTTGAATTGGACTAATATATACACTATATGAAATATTGAAAATTTTAAATTGAGTTAAACTTACTTATTTTAAGTTTCAATAAAAATTTTGAACTATGTATTTGTAAGCTAATACTATTGAATCATATGAAAGAATGTATCTAAAGTTATAATAGTACAGGGAAAAATTTAAAAGTATAAGTCTAACTGCTATTACAAATGAAATAAGACAAAGCTATCAATAAAGTAATAACTTTTTTCGAGGACGTGATCTAAAACATTAAACACTTGAGAATACTAAGTTTAATATCCATTAAGCTATAAGATAATTTTATAAAACAAGGGTCGGCAAACTGCGGTCCTCAAAGTCAAAATATGCGGCCCGCGAGCTCCTTTTCAACCAAAGAATATTTTTAAAAAACAATATTTTGAAGTAAAATCTTACAGCTAGGCTCTTATTTCTTTATTTACGCTCTAATATTGCTCAGTTTATCATATTTTTGATCGTTAATAATATTTTTCTACTAATACCAGAACTTTTTTTAAATAGATGCGGCCATCAAATGTTTGTTTCTAAGTAGTGCGGTCCGGTAGCAACTTTTCCTAGGCCCGCGAGTTACATATGGCTGCTGACCCCTGTTATAAGACTATAAAACTACTTTGTACTTAGATACCAAAATAATTAAAAGAGTACGTTCTTTTTTGTTGTTTACCACAGGTTTCAATAACTTCAATTTACAATAAACAGTACTTAGTATAGTTTGTATGTATAGCTTGCTATTTTTGACTCATCATATTTAATTGAATTTATTCAATAGTTTAATGTGAGGCTTATCTTTTAATAATATCGATTAGACCTTAAACACTTATATTATTGAAAACTTATATAAATATCAAAAAATATTGATTTAAAATAAGAATTGAAATAAATTGAAAACAGGGTCAGTCTATTATACAAATTCATAAAATATTCTGTTATCATTGATAAACTATTAACTTAAGTCAATCTATTTTTGATTATCCGTAATTTTAGAACGCTTTTTTACAGCTAAAGTTATTGTTAGCTTAAGTATATAAAAACTTATAAAACTATAGTTTGAGTTTAAAACTCAAAAATGACTCATAATCTTAATTGAAATTAAACTGAAATAGTGACATGAACAACTTTTAATTGACTTTTATAAACAGACAGTCTACAAGATAGTTAAACAAAAATTTTTTTTGATACTTATGAGGCTTAGTACCATAAACACTAATTAAATAAATAAAATAAATACAATAAAATAGTTTAACTATTTGAATTACAATAAATACTGATAAACTAAACTACAATGCAAAACTGTTGTGTTACTTATAGAATAATACCAAGGTTGTCTACTATAAAACTGCATCATTCATAGTACAACACCATGGATATATACTATAAAACATTAAGCTTCACTTTTAGTTTAAACCTATCTGTTAAAAAAAAATTCTGCTTAGATTGGGCTGTTAGTAGAATTAAATACGAAACATAACAAACGCTCAAAGTTCAAGTTGAACAATAAATAAAATAACTTGACAGTCATAAGAAATCATAAGCTACCTAACAATACGAAACTGGATACAATTTAATGTCGTTAAGATTGAAGCATATATTTTAGTTAATCCAAGAGTTTTATTCACTTATAATTAAATATCCTACCTTTAACGACCCTATAAGATTTCCAAAGCATGCAAAGTACACTTTAAATATGTACAACTATATTCAGTCTTTACTTATTGGGCAAGAAATAGAACTAAACAGAAAAACATAATATAACAACAAAATAGACTTATACACAAATGACATTTATTAAAAAGAACACATAGATTTCTTTTTAAGTAAACCTTGAAAAAACTTTACTGTAATAATAATATATTAAAGTAGAATTAATTTAAGAAATAAGCAATTTGAAGCATAATTACAAATTAGACTTATAAATAAACATTAGAATAATTTTATAAGAAACCATACAAACACGTTTTTACACTTTTACAACTTTAAAAAATTCCACAGTAACATGAATGAATTATTAACTAGAATATGATGTAATTTTGTTAAGAGGAAAGAAAAAAATCATTAGTATAACACATTTTTCATCTAATTTCGAGTTTTGTTGAACTTTAAGCCAATACTTATCCAATGGAAAACGATCCCATAACATTAGAAAAAACTACATTGAGTACAATGAATGCTACAACGAAGTAGTTACATTCGGAAAACTCGCAGACATTTGAAAAGAGAATTAATTTGCCTTATTTCATTGAGTTTTATATTGGTGATATATGGAGAAATAGTATAAATGATCAGAATCGTTAAGAAAAGATGGGCAATAAGTTAAAAATTTAGTTAACTGTTTTAGTTATTGAAACATGTATTAAATATTGAGGCATTGTTAAACCAGACAGTTTAGATTTCATAAGACTCAAAATATAGTACTTATTTTCAATGTTTTTCAACTTTATTGAAAATTTTCCAAAAATATAACTTGGACAAGACCATTATGTTTGAAATACAAAAAAAAACTTAACTCCATATGGAGTAATCAAAATTTCTATAAACAATAACTAAACGAGACCCCAAAATTAAAATGGTTTTTGAACTGGCCTTGATTATAATAAAAACATAAGTTAAGTTGGGTGTTGTTTAATTTTTAAACTTAGAGACACATATAATGTTTGGAGGTAGAAGACTTAATAAGTTTTACAGGTCGTGAAACTAAGACTAAAAAATCACAAAGCTTTTATATAAGAAGTATATTCGAGCTGTAATTATTATCTGTAATGTTAAATGTTGGTTAAAGAATACATCTGGAAATAGTTATATAAACCAGCGCGACAAGATGACAGTTAATGATAAAAAAATAAGAGCAAATTTTAATTTAAAAATCAGTATGTTCTGAAAATAATAGGAGAATAAAACAAAATATATAGAGATGTATATATTAGATTGATTAAAGAGAAACCATAGGAAGAAAATTTTAGTTAACATCACAGTAATACGAACAAAACAATGTTATACCAACTAAAAATACGAAATTGGATCTAATTTTAGTCTTTTTAGTTTGTCAATTAACGCTGAATGCTTATTAAAAGTTGGTTCATTTAAAACTAAAATCTCTAGTGAGTAACAATCCGTTTAAACAAGTATGTTGCAGACATTTAAAACTAGATTTAGGGATTCAATTGAATTTTATATCGGTAATAAACAATTTTTTTTAGTAAAATTAAGATGATAACTAAATATAAATTACTTAAAGGTTATTGCAGTCTGTATACACTTTTAATATAAGTATACTTAAAACTATAAAATCATTGTATATAGATGATTGTTTACTAAACACTGGTGTAATATAAAACAAAAGGTGAACTAATGGATCATTAACAAGAAATAGAGTTTTTATTTTGATAATTAAGACTAAACTGATGGTCTTCGATTTTTGGTAGAAATAAAAATTATATATATGTGCTTAAAAAATTGTATGATTGAGGTTGATTATCGTATATATTTATACGTAATAGTTTAATTTAATTACAGACTATCTAATATTTATTATGGATAAATAACTAGAGTAGTAAAGTTTTTTTATACAAATATACAAGTTGCTCTACTTTGTCCATTAAGTCTATAGCAGTTTAAACAAAAATTAAGTTAAGTGTTATCTAATACTTGTTACGCATAAGTAGTTAGTGTTAGCTGTGTCTGTATTATGTAAGTTCCGTTTCAATTAAACATTTTATATATCAATGTATTTACTACCATAGTTAATAGAAAAATAGTAAGATTATATTTAAAGATACTATTGTACTATGACGTAATGATAATAATTAAAAAATTTATTTAAAATATTAACAAAATTAAATGAAAAACTATGGACAAAAACAGTATTTTGATAAAGGCCAAACTTTTTCATACAGATTAAGACGTAAATACTTGTTTATGGAAAGGTATATAAAAAAAAAGATTAAATTCTAACTGAATGAATTAAATCTTCTACCTACAATTTTGTGGTACAAATGTGTTAAAATTATTACAAGTTATGGCTTGAACCTACGACCACATCAAATTCAGTTATAACTTAGAAGTACTAGCACTTTAAATTAAGTTATGAATAACTAAACTTATTTACAAACATTATTAACTAAAGATAACCCTTGGAAAAGTTTTTAAATAAGTCTTAAAATAATTTTACAGTAACATAATAAAACAATGAAGTATCTAACTAAAAATATATATAAATCGTGAGTAAAAGATACTTTTGAATCTATAAAATTGAAACTAAAGAATATGAGGCCTACATAAATTCACCTCACATTTTCTAAACTTTATTAATATATAGATTCTAAAATAAAAAGAGTAAAAAATTAATGTTCAAAAAAGTTTAAACCAAGTAGACAGGCTTTAAAACATGTTAAACTAAGAAAATTTGCAAACAAGTTGACAGAAAATAAGACCATTATTTATGCAATCTTATATAGTTAAATGGCACTTAAAACAGCTAAAAAATTGACAAAAAAACAAAATACGACCTCGAAATTGAAATAGTTACTTGATTGGCGTAGTTTTATAACTTTGCCAGTATTTGGTTTAGACTCATTATATTTTAATCGATTTTATTTGTAACAGACTGTTTATTGTTTAAGACATAAAATCATAAATAACCATATGAAACAGCGCAACAAGATTATAATTAGAGATCAAATATTAAAAATTGAAAGCAATTTTAATATAAATTTTTTTGAGCGCAGTAAGGTATTGATTAAAACTGAATGCATACTTAATTGTATACTTAAGAAATACTGATCAACAAAGTGATTAGTATAAAATATACAAAGTTAATGTAGAAAAATAAGTTAATAAAAGGGTGAACTCGTGATAATAAGCTACTTATTGAGTGTTTAATTAGACAATTGAAACCAAACTGATGATCTAAATAAAAAGATTAAGATATAAAGTGTTTATTATCAGTAATACAATAACTGAGAAACAAATATCACACACTTTTACGTATATAGGCCCAAGCGTACCTGTATTATTCATTTTACATAGGTAAAATGCCTTTGTTGTTTGAAATAAGAACAGTGTAATGTTAAGCAAGAAAATACTTACATTAAGTAGATGCGCTTTAAAAAAATACGAACTAGGGAATTTAATTCTTTATGCTTAGATAAGACATTAGCAAACATTATGTATGGTATACACAACCTTGTAGACCAAAAGTTTGGCTTAAATGGCACAACATAAAATACAGCTGAAAAACAACTCTAAACAAAAACTTTAAGTAAGCATCTAAGTGGGATGTATATTTGAACTGTAATTATTACTTAAAAGAAACAATTTAATCTTTTAAATATATAGATAAACATATGTTGTTTGTGACATAAAACTAGAAATAATCATATAAACCAGCACAAATTGATAATAAGTAATGATTAAGTATTATTAATTTATTGTAATTTTAATATTAGTTTAAATTAAACGCAGCAATAAAGTATAAAAAGAGTTAATTGCCAAATACATATATATTATTTAGTTAAGATGCACCTTATCCAATATTTATCATTATGTTATGATTACACAACCTTATCGATATTCCTTACGTACTTAAGACAGAATACACTACTTACCTTGAAAAAATTCTACCAAAATTAATCTTTTAAAACGACTTAAAAGTTGAATAAAAAATGAGAATAATAGTAGTAAACTAAATAAATAAATAGTAGAAACCAGCTAGTTGGGCTACATAAAGCCCAAGCGTAATCTTCAGTTTTGAGACAAGTGTACCCTTGTGTTTACATTAAATCAGTAAGAAAATATAAAATCTTTAAATTAAATGTTCACGCATTACAAACATACGAATTTGAAGATACCAAATGCTTATAAGAAAAAATATAATTTAGACAAGACAAGTATGTATGATATTCTCATTCTTGTATACAAAAAACTTTGCTACTTCAAAAACTATTCTTAAAAAATTATAAACAAGACCTCAAAAATAAAACAGTTACTTAATTGGTGTAACTCTGTTCGGTTTAAAAATATTATTTAAAGCTGGTAACCAGTTAATCAATTCGCCATTTTAAGTTGAGGTTGAGACAGTTTTATAGTGTAAATATATACAGGGTTGTCACATATCTAGTTAAACAAAATTTACGGATTTTTGGATTCAACTCAAAAATACATATACTTAAAAAATGGTAACTTTAGTTTTAATCTCATTGAATTTCGAGTGAAATAAATATTTTTCAATGCAATAAACACAACAGTATAAACTAGCGCAACAAGATGATAATTAATGATAAAATCATAAGAGTTTGTTGTAGTTTGAATATTTGTTTAAATTAAGTTTAGTAAGGGAGTGTACATAAATAAATGAGTAAAACTGTTTAATTAAGAAACACTGCTCTATGTAATTAAAATAGTAGGAAAACAAACAACAATGATTGTTTGATATCGAAATTGAAATAAACAAGACTTATGATCAGGGTTGCCACAGGATTTCTTCTAGGTTTTTTAAATTACAAGTTTATTGGTCTATTTTAAGTTAAAAGTTAAGTTTTAGGTAAAAAAAAACTGTGTTAAAAAGCATAACAACATTACTGTGAAGCTACTTTAAATGTATTTTTAAATAAAAAAATTATGATGACAAAAAGTATTTATACATTTGATAGATTATTCGCGTCAAAACAAGATTCTACTACTTAACATGTAAAAGTTGTATAAAATTCAAGGTTTTTTCAAAATTTCACAAGTTCTAGGTTTTTTGGCAACCCTGAATGATCTAAATTTTACAATAAACATAAAAAGTAGTTATTAGTATCAATAAATTATTGTGTACCTTTTACTTTATAGATCACAATGAAAGTTTTTGACTAAATAATAAGGAGAATAATCAATTCAATATTTTAAACTTTAATAACGAAACAATGTTTCTCTCGTTTGAACTAAATCAAACGAGACCAAGCAATTAAATGTTACTAGTTGCTTACCATATATGATAAGATACAAGAATTTTATTAAAAAAACACATTATCTATTTCTTATTATGCATATGTAAGTGGCCCCTGCAAGCATTAACAACCAATAAATAAAAACAAGGCAACTACAACAGACTAAAACATAAAAAAACTAGTAAAGCTTGATATAATTGATGATATTCTTCCATTATTCGAAGTTCTGGGTTTTTCCAGGATTCTAGGTTACAAAAAGTAGACAGCATCGCTCTTTATAGGGGCAACAATAAGTAATAAAAGTGAGGAAGCGAAAAAGTAAATGTGTTATCAACAGTAAGGAGTTTTTGTTACTTGTACCTAGGGGACATTTAAAAAACTAGTTTGTGAAACCTCGGAACTAAGAGCTTGATAAAAATTTAATCATAAAATTAGAATCGTTGCTACTTTAGCATATTAAACTAATCAAAGTGTATAAGAATCAACCCTACTTGATTTAATGTCGAAAAAGCGAGCTTAATCTGGAATATGACTTTGTTTATTGAATTAGTTAAGAAAGTAGTTTGACTGACAGGGTCATGACTTTGAATGATTAAAGTATAAGAAACATTAACTTTATTTTTGACTAACAAAAAACAAACATATAACAAAAATAATGCAGTATGCCAACATGAAATGTGACATTTTTAATTCAACCGAGGACTAACCTGAGAGTGCTAAGTATAAAAAACAAATAAGTTCACAAACAAGTTTAAATATATCAAAAATAAAAGAACATTAGTCATTACTTTCCACATAAAAAATAACTTTAAATTGCTAAACAAAATATGTTTGTTTAAAGAATCAATAATTAATAAAGGAGCCACTGATTGTATATACTAAATACAATTAACGTAGCTACAGAAAACGTAAACATAAATTGTATTTGTTTAACAATAGTAATTAGGCAATAGTAAATATTGTTACGAAATGAACGGTTTAGTTATCAAATTAAAAACAAATACATATAAATAAAAAAATCAAGTATGACTAAAACCTGAAATATTTATTGTTAATACGTTAAGGTCTATAGTTAGTAAGTAGTTTTGATTAAATTAAAATTTATAAAAAATAGTAGATATTTTTATCAAAACAAGAAAATTACCTAAAATAGAAAACTAAATGGAGTTAACTAACTGCTGGACATAGCAATCGTAAAAAAGTTAAAAATCATATATGTACTTGGAAAAAAACAATTAGTTTATTTGAATTTAATATGTAAAGTTGCAACTTAAGAGAGTTAAACATTTCAGTTGGAATATTGTTAACCTTTTATGACTTAATAGTTTGGCACAGATATAATCTATTTATTAGTGTACTTAATAAGTTTTTATATACTTTGCATATTAAACTATAAGGTTCTGTCTAGATTAAGTATAATCTTTATTAAAATATGCAGTAACAAGTAGTACATACACACATATAATTAAGCTGTTACTTGTTATAACTAAATAATTTTTATATAGAAAATTTTGTGTTAACGTTTACCATTGCTACTTAAGCATTTTTAACTACTTGCAAAAGATAGCTTTTTAAAATAACTTGCACATACTTACATGATAAATATTATACATAATTATTAATAAACTTATAATCAATGAGACTACCGGATTATGACGCAAGAACATAGTAAAGTATAGATTTGTAAATTTACCTAATTTCATGTGGACAAATTAAGATGTAAATATTTTGTATAAGTATTTAAAACAAGTGGCTCATGAGTAACTTATATCTGTTATCTTTCATACAACTAAAGAGTGAAATCAGTCTGTTCTATCTAATAGGTTCTAGTGAAAATAAAGTTTAGTTATGACTTAGAAGTACTAGCACATTAACTACGTAACTCATAACTGTTTAAAAAAAAAACCTAGTAAAGCTTAATATAATTGATGTTATTCTTCCATTATTAGAAAGTTATTTGCTTCAAAAGATAGTTTATAAATATAACCTGCATGTACTTAACATAAGTATCAAAAGCCTAATAAATTATAAAAAAAAGAGAGACTACCTCATTATGACGCAACAATATGGTAAAATAAAAATAAAAAATTTTAGGATTTAATGTGGAAAAATAGCAGAAAAAGAAAAGTCAGTATAATTGATGCAAATGGACTTTTAAATTCCCTAACTTTATGTGGACAAATTAAGAATAAAATGTTTTATGTATAAGTAGCATGAATTAAAAACAAGTTGCTCATGAGTAATTTAAATCTGTTATCTTTCATACAACTTAAAGAGTAAAATACTTGTTTATGGAAAGGTATATAAAAAAAAAGATTAGCTTATAACTGAATGAATTAAATCTTCACATACAATTATGTGGTACGAATGTGTTAAAATTATTATTAGTTAAGACTTGAACCTACGAGCACATCAAATTTAGTTATGACTTAGAAGTACTAGAACTTTAATTAAGTTATGATTTAGAAGTCTAGCACTTTAAATTAAGTTATGATTTAGAAGTACTAGCACATTAACTCGTACATCCAAGTCATAACTCAAGAAGGTGCCGACCAGCAGAGTAACCGGGCCTAAAGGATAAGAATTAAAAAAAAACTAAGGGCAGGCCGGGGAGATGACAGGTGCGGAGCACCGTGTCATCGACCGGCCGTAGCCCTTTGTTTTTTTTAATTCTTGTCCGCTACCTCAACACTTACTAATCAAACTCATCAATATAAAACCACTCAGTCAATAACTAAAAAACTATAACTGATATTACCGTCAGGCCTTTAATGGTTAAACACTGATAAGTTAAATCACATAAGCTCAAGGTTAGTAAAAGATAACAGATAAAGACCGTACAAATATAACGCAAAAACGTATATTTGTTTGGCAGTTACGCTACTCACGGTCCATTTGACAGAAAAAGGTGGCCTTCAAGAAAATAGGCCGTGGAGAAAAAGAGAGAAGGAAAAATATGAAAAATTTTTCGCCGGCGGAGCCGGCGAAATGCCTTAGAAAAATAATTTCAAATAATCTTCATCAAAAAATTCCAACCCATTTTTCACTTTTGGGGAATCCCCATTTTGAAAAAAATGGGTGACAGGCTTTTAAATTTAGTGCGTACCTTACGTGGATGCGTACTTCTTAGAAACAACCTTTACTTATAAAAGAGAATGTGTAATCAAAAATTTAGTGCGTACCTTATGCGGATGCGTACCTCTCAGAAACAACCATTACTTATAAGAGAGAATGTGTAATCAAAAATTTAGTGCGTACCTTACGCGGATGCGTACTTCTTAAATAATACCTTTAGTTGCAACAGAAAATGTGCTGTTAAAAATTAGTGCGTACCTTATGCGGGTGCGTACTTCTCAGAGTGCGTACCTTATAGATGTTTTTAATTTGCTAGAATAACATTTTTAAGTTATGGTTTAGATCCTAAATGAAATGAAATATAGTTTCAGACATTACACCACCCTAGTTTATTACCTAATGTTTTACATATACATAGA
This sequence comes from Thalia democratica, assembly GCF_965202585.1. Lineage (NCBI taxonomy): Eukaryota > Metazoa > Chordata > Thaliacea > Salpida > Salpidae > Thalia > Thalia democratica. The sequence goes on from NC_139167.1 coordinate 84,026,238, forward strand.
AAACAGTTCATAGATCTAGCTGATGTATTTCTTAATGACAGAAAATGAACCAAATAAAAAGTTTAATGTGAAACAACATATTTTTTAAATGTTTACTTTGAAAAGTCTATTTACATGATTGAACTGTATTATATGTATATTTAAACAAAAGTCACTTAACTTGCTTATGTAAATTGATTTTAATTAGTAACCTTTTCAAAACAGTATAAACTTGAATTATTAAAAGTAAATCAACACTTGAGATTAAACTAAACAGTTGAAGTAATTTTGATAGGAGCAGTAACTGTATTTTTGTTTAACTTCAATTTTATACTGTTCCTACTACAGGATGTCATTTTAATTGTCGTTCAACTTACATAAGCTAAAGTTTTCCATGCGGTTAAATTTGTCTCATTTTTAAGTGTTTATCTAGCAATCTAATAGACTTAAACTTTTAACGTTTACCATTGAATTTAGACAACTTATTATGTGTTTCTTAAAGTGTGCATAGAAATTAAAGGTGTTTTGAATTCATCATATTAATACATTGTTACAAACTAAAACAGTTAAACCATACTACTTTGTGTCAATAACATATGTTTGGTAGCCTGTAGTTCATCTTAAAGTTTGTCAAATACTTGCATCTTAAATACTCTGCACTTAACATCATTTAAAATAATCATGGCTGTAATCAACTAATATTTATAATATTCCCAAAGTCTTTACATTTGTTATATACATAGAAAACAGTACAGCAAGTTGTTGATAAAAGCTTGTTAGTGCATTCACATGAAAAAAGGAAATTTCAGATAGATAAAAGATTAGAAAGAAGTTAGTTAAAAACAATAGAACAATTTAAGCAAAGGTAAAAGTAAACCTCACACACACATATGCACTAACAACCTTTAAATCTTCCTTGCTGTGAACTGCTTTGTAAATATATAAATGTAAACTTACAAGATTTTGCTTTTTGTTTAATAGCAAACCTAATCATCATATGGTTTAACTGCTTTCTAAACAGTTTACTTTTGAAACTAATAACAATTTTGATTTATAATTGCTCTTGCTACTAATCTTTCATGCACACTTTAAGAAGTATTTCTTAATACTAACTGTTAATCTATGAATATATAAACTACATTTGTACAGTCAGATTAACCTACTCAAACTTTATGTTGTAAATAAACTTCTATACTTAACTTACTGTCTCTTTGGGCTTTATTCAGGAATACAATGCTTTTTTGCACAAGCTTATAAAATTTACCACAATGTTTTTAATAATTTTATTTATGTTTGAGTCAAATTAAAGTTTTCTTTAAAGGTAGCTTCGTAATCTAAGGAGAATGAAGCCCAACAAGACAAATATATGTTTATGGTATAAACCAAGGTTACAGCTCTATGAATAGAAAGTGCTAGTCTGAATTTGTGCAAATTTCAATTAATATCTAAAGCTTAAGTTGTCCAAGCATGAGCAGTTAAAAATTTTAATAGTAACAAAAGGATTCAACAAAAAATAAGTAATATAAAATCTTAAGACAAAACATCATGATTTATTAAAAATATCCAAAAAACCTTTACTTTCTTATATTCAACTACTAACTCTGGCAAAAAATACTAAGTTTTGCACAAATTCAAACAATCTAATTAACTATTAAACAAACTAACCTCAACAGCTGCTGTAGTAGGTACTCATCATCCAAACAAAATCCATAAAAGTTTGATCCATTTTCTAAACTCAACCTATAGGAATAGTTAAAACTTAAAAAGATAAAGACTTTGACTCAGAGGTCGTTCAAAAGATTTTTCAAAGCATTCTATTACTCAGTTCACTTTACAATAGTGTTTCAAAGGCTGAGGTGCAAGTTTTAAAGCTTCTTATTAAAGAGTTTTTTTCTAGCATCATGTAAGTGCATTCAAGCCAATTGATGTTGTCTGAAATGTCATACTTGTGAGCCAATTTTTATCAATGAATAAGATATATTCATTCTATGATGAATTACAAGATCAAATAAAGATTTTTTTCATAGGTTTTGCATGGGAAAATGAATATTAGTTATCAACATAAACTTTCAAGACTGTTGATTCCCAAACTATGTCAAATGCTTTCTTCAAGTTACTCAAACAATGTAGAAATATAAGAGTTTTAAAAGATTAAATGAGAAACAACTATCAAGAACTAGTTTTGTCTTCAAGAATATTGACAATCAATCAGAGTTTCTTAGTATTTTACAAAGCTTACTTAAACAGAATAAAAAGAGAAAAAAATAGTTTTAGAGTTAACACATGTTACTACTACAAGTGCTTTTCTCAAAAGAATATTCATTAAAAACATACTTTTCAAAACACTTTCTAGATCAAGTTATTTCTTAAACTTACTCAGAAAATATAAAGAAATTAATGTTTTAGAAGATAAGGTAATGATAAAAATAATCTTCTTTAACAAGATTTTACTTAATAAACATTGGCAATTGATAAATAAAGTACTTTGTTTAGTGTACTCAAACTGCACAATGAAAGAGAAGAAAAATTAGAGTCCAGAACCTAGAGCTCCTTCTCCTACAACTACTTTTAACAAATGATTTGGCCCAGGCAAAAAAATATCTTGCAAAATGCTTTCTTGTTGTGATGTCACATTAAAATGTAAGATTTTCCAGAATTCATTAAAAACTACAAATCGAAACACTATCTAAGCATAGCAGAGCGAATTTTAACTTTTTCCAACATAAAGTATTTTTTATTTTACGGAGTGTTAAACATCACTTTTTTTTCATTTGTAAAAGCTAAATTACTTGTTTAAACAGTTTAAATCTTATTTTAGTTTGATAATTCTTTTATCTATTCTTTTTATAAATTTTCTTCATTAAGTTTTACTTTTTTTACTGTATAAGTGACACTTGGTTAAGCATATTGTTTAAAATTAAAGTTAAAAAAATCATTATGCTCATATAAACTACAATTGACACCATTTATAAAGTATATAAAACAAGTATTTAACTTTAAATTTTACAATTTTAATTAATTTTGAAAGTGTTTATCACTTAATAATTTGTTCAAGATGAACTATGTTTAATTTAGAAACATTTTTTCGTCAGTTTATAGCATTACATTTGAAGCTTTGTAAACTCATTTTAGTTATAATTTAGTTTAAAACATTTTGCCATGTTTGCCAAAAACTACAGAGTTTTTCATTGATATAACAATTTGTTAAACTTTAAATTTGAAGCAAATAGATAAAAAAAACATATTGCATAGTGAATAAAAGCTTAACAAAGACACAGTTATTAAAGTATATAAAATAAATATTTAACTCTAAATTTTACGAAATTGTATTTTTATTTGTTCCAAAGATGTTTAACGCTTAATAATTTCTATAAGATTTATTACATTTAACTTAAAGCCTTTAATTTCATCAGGCTACATTTAACTTTTGCAAACTCATTTTAGTTACAATTTAGTTTGAATCGCCATATTTGTCCAAAACTAGTTAGATCTTAGTCATTGGTGTAACAACTTTTTGAAGCAGCTAGAAAACAAAAAGCCATAGTGTGCATAGTGAGTGAAAGCTAAACAGAGACACAATTATAAAAACATTTATGAATGAAAAAATAACTGTTAATAATATTTAATATGTTACAACAAAACTCTTGTTGAATATTTTTGAAACAAAGTTCAAATAGTTTAATAATCAATTTCTATCATAATTCTCACACAGCTATTACTTGTATGTGCACAAATTTAAATCTAAAAGCTGATCAACTTTTGAATTTTTTTATTTTATTTAAAAGTAAATAATTAAACCATTATTATGTTAAGATATTTGTAAAATGTTTCAATAAACAAACAAAGTATGTCAACTCTATTTACTGGTTTTTTGTCTTAAACACTAAACTATTACATTAACTTTAAATGTATTTTTAATGACTTATAATGTCACATAGTTCATTGATAAGTGCCTGAAACAATTTTAATGATTACATACAACTTTGTTTTTTGTAATTAACCAAACATAATGTTATTAGAAAACATATTATTTTAATGAAGTTGTTATGACTAACTATGAATTTCAAGCAGTTTTAAGTCACAAAAAAGATCAGTTTTAATTTTGTTTTATTTAACTGAATAACTGTTGATATAATACTGCTGTAAAGTACTGCTTCTCATGTAGCTAGACTAAACAATTTCTTAGAATTTAGTCTGATTTTGGAAATTATAAACATTAACTACTTGTAAGCTCTATTTAAAATTACATTAGTGCTTATAATAACTTAAATTAATATTTCAAGTCCTTGAAACATTCAAACAATAAAACTATTTGTACAAATATTTTTACAGAAAAATTTCATCAAGATACCCAACACAAGTAAAAGCTTAACTAGAGGGTAACAATATTGTTAAACGTCTAACAGAAAATGTATTATAACCAACTAAATGTCATCACCAAAAAACTTTTTTTACTTCTATAAATAACTTAAATTAATATTTCAAGCCCTTGAAACATTCAAACCATACAACTATTTGTACAAATATTTTAAACAGAAAAATTTCATCAGAATACCCAACACAAGTAAAAGCTTAACTACAGGTTAACAACATTGTTAAAATTCTAACAGAAAATTAATTATAACCAACTAAATGTCATCACCAAAAAACTTTTTTGACTTCTTCTATGAGAAGGCTGATCTGAAGAAACCACCTGATTTTGAAAATGGAGTTCCTTCTGAAACTGAGATGAGATATAGGAGTGAGGGACCCAAGTTCATACAAGAAGTTTTGTAAGTGAGTTTTTTTTATTTGTTTTACTTTATCACAAGTTCATACAGTAAGTTGTAACATCTGTCAGCTGGATTTTACTATTTTACTGTGATATATAAGGATATATATGTTTTATATATAATCATATATATATAAATAATATATACTTTTAAACTTCTTTCCAAACAGAGTTTTCTTGATATATGTATTATATATAAATAATATGTATCTAATATAGTATATACATTATATATTTTTGTATATATTGTTGTGTAGGTGCTTTTGTAACATGCAGACTTTGTTTTTTTGATTTCATTTTTGTCATAAATATTTATTTGTTTATTCAAACAGTGTTGTTCAAACCAAGTTTTCAAAACTAATTTGCATTTTAAATTCATTAACATCTATAAAATAGTTAACAGATTAATATGAACCATTCAATTCAGCTTCAAAGTATAAATAATGTTTGTAACTTTGTTATGGTAATATTTAAATATTAATTTGATGAATAATACAGGGTTGCCAAAAAGTCAGAAAACTTTGAAAAACCTGAAAATTTTAACAATTTTTACATCTTACTTAGTATAATTTCGATTTGATAAAAATAACCTATCATATAGATAAATATTTTTTGTCATCCATCATCATTTTTTTTTTTGAAGCTACAAGATATGTTATCAATGTTTTACACTGTTTAAAACAGTTTCTTAACTTGAACTTAACCTTAAACTAAAATAGACCCAAAAGTGTGTATTTTTGAAAACCTGGAGAAAATTTGCCAAAAACATTTGACAACCCTGTTAGCAGGAAACATGTTTGTCTTTTTGAAAATATTTTTGCTGTTAAACATTTTGCTTTTGGAGTTTCCACAGTATAATTGTGAAAAACAAAAATTAACTGATTGTAATTATTATTTTCGTTATGAATTTTTCTTTCAAGACTTGATTATTTTAGTTATCATAAATTTTAGTTTTCAACCAGTAAGTAATTATTTCCAATGATTAGTGTTAGTTTTTAAATTTGCTTAAAATTTAAGATTTGTTGTACAAATTTTTAGTTCAAATCTTTTTGTACTTATCAAAACAAAAACCTGTGATTCAAGTTCAAATTTATCCCCAACTGACATTGAATGTAAGTTTGTTTGTCTTAATTTGAGATAGATAGTTAAAAAGTTGAATTAGGTTGTTTGTGTTGAGTATCTATTATATTTAATATGTTTTGTAAAGTTATACATATTCTGTTTAGTTGTAGAAATATTTGTTAAATTTTTTATTGCGTTCAAATTATTTTTGTATACTCTAAAAAATATATGAATGTATTATTTTGTATCCACCTTAAAAAGAATGTAAGTTTGTGTTAAATCATTTTAATAACTATGAAATATAACAAAAATTTAGTTATTTATTTTCAAACCTAGATAATTTAACTAGCACTTATAAAACATTCTATTTTTAAACTACTACTTAAATCATTGGCATTAATATTTTAAATAATAAAAGTTTAAAATTTATCAAGGTTCAAGGCAAAAGCAGAGTTCTTTCAACCAGCCAATTAGCAATCAGAGTTCTTTCAACCAGCCAATGAATAGACCGGAATCCAGAATGAGCCAGATTAGCAATTCTACTTTGGATGGGGGGTTCCAAATGGTTTGTTTGGTTTTTAATAAATAAGTTAAGAAATTTATTTTTATCAATATTTTTTCACGGTATTATCTTAATTTATTTATGAAATGGTTGGTTTAGTTTTTATTAAAATTGGTCAGATCTCAATTATGTTTATCATAATGTATTAACAATTTTTTTTATTTATGGTAAAGTCTTAATGCATTATATAGATTTGAACCTCAGTTACCAATTTTACCTTTTGTATTTACTTATATTCAATCTTTTTGCTATAAAACAAATAATAAAGCTGAAAAAATATTGCAATGTTTGGATATTGATTGATTATTGTTTTAGTATTGAGTGTGAGAAAATCAGTCGACCAGAACACAAGTATATAAGGCAAACTTTTTAATTTTGTTTTCATTATTATCAAGGTTTGTTCTTGATAAGAGCTAGAGATAGAGAATAAAGCTTTTAGTTTTTGCTTACTATTGCATGTAAAATTACTAGTGTATTTTTTGGTTTAATATTAAAAAAACAATTAAGACATTTAAGACATTAAGATAATTAAGACACTAAGACAATTAAGACAAGTTGTTGATTAGACAGAGAATAAAACTTTTAGTTTCTGCTTACTATTCCATGTAAAATTACTAGTGTATTTTTTGGTTTAATTATGAAAATTATTATTTGAACAATATTTAATTTATTTATAACTAGTCTTTGTTAATTAAATTAATTCTATTGTACATTTAATTTTCCATGAGTTAAATTAGAAAATGTTATATTTTATAAGAAAGTGTTTTATACATGTTAATAAATACATATAAACACACAACCAAAAACATACAAGTCTTTATTTATAATGCCAAAAAAGTCAGGGATTATAAGCATAGTTATCTGTTTACTTTAAAATTTTAAATAATTTTATACTAAATATATAGATAAATGGCGCTTATGAAAATAAATTAGAAAAACGCTTGTATAAACATATACTAAATATTATAATCGTATAAGTTTCTATTTGAGCAAATTTGACAACATCAAATTTAATCGTTAGTAATTTAGTTTTTTTTTTTACAGATAAAACAAAAGTACTTGATAAGCTAAAAAAAATGGAAACTACTAACAACCTTTTAAATACAAATGAAGGTATGTCAATAATTTTTTTTTACAAAATGAATGAAAGTTTCGAAGTACTAACACAAACGAGTAATAGTAAATAAAATTAGATAAACTACACAAAAATATAAATGTTAATTTTATAAAATACCTAATTGGTTTATGAAAAGTTTTAAATAGTAAAGTCTGTTTTTTCTATTAACCATACTTTAACACATAAATATTTTTTTAAACTCTCAGGTCCTGAAAAAATGACTAGCTCATCTAATTTGACTGACGTTTCAAGCAAAAGCTTTCCAAACAACATGCCTACTGTAGATAATACTAGTTTGTATCATATGCGTTCAAGTTTCTCTCAATCAGGTGTGGTTATTAGTTTTGTATCTAATGTATAAACTCATTTTAAATTTATTCAAGTTGTTTAATGTAAAACAATATACAACTAATTATAAAACATTTGTAACATACCAAAAGAAAATATAACAATTCAAACGAACAATTTAAGCAATTGTCAAATATTTTACTAGCTTATTAATTAGTAGTTTTATAGACTAACTTTTAGTAAAACTGTTTTTTATTATACAGGTCCTGTAGAAACGACAATCTCATCTAACTTAATTGACGCTGAAAGTTCTGGGAGTTACCATGCATCTCAACATAGTTTGCAGCAAATAATCCATTTAGATAATTTGTCTGCTGACCTTAATACAACTGTGCATCAGATGAATTCATACTTTGATCAATTAGGTATATATAATTTATATAAAATAATTACATTTGAATATATATATAAGAAACTTATTGTGAATTACAACCCAAACTTGTATCTAAACAATAACATTTAAAAGAGTTTTGACAAATTTTAATGAGTAAATAAGTAGATATTAAGTATTTTTTAATGTTTTATACTTAAAGTTTTTTTTTCTACTTTTTAACTCAATCTATTTATTATTATTCAGTTTCTGAAGCAGAAATGCTTGGCAGCCAATTTGATAACTTTAGTTGTCGTGATTTACTGGCAATGCCAGAGCAGGAATTGATGTCTTTTCTATCTTTCTATAGTACAAGTGTGCAACAGATGAGTTCAAACTCTGGCCCGTCAGGTAATTAACATTTCTAAATTAATATACAATTCTGTTTATGTTAAAGTTATTTACGACCCTAAATTTTCAGTTAATAATAGTAAAACACCATTAAAAATTCTTAAATACTTTTAACAAACTTACACTCGATATTAGTTACCTGTAAAATATCAAAAAAGTCTTCAAAACGGTAGTTAACTTTGAACTTAACAAGGAGTTTATTGCATAACATATAAATATTAGATAATTAATTGTTCTGTAGATACTGTGCACACAATGCTAAAACTTAGTCTAATTTAGACATCTAATTAAAATAGTTTACTCTTAAATATTGTAAAAGTGTTTGATTAAATATTGTTAATTTTATTATCAATTTCAAGGTGGAAACCAGTGGGTTCCTAAAAACATCGAAAGTAAAGTAAAAAAAGCAAGAAAAGTAAGAACAAGAAGTCCAACGCGCAAAAATCCACCAGCAAAGTTTGTCGACAGGGGCCACACGTTCAACTTCTACAAGCACAACAAGAAGATGACGTCAAAAATTTGGAGGTGCGACAAGCGAGGTGGCGGATGCAAAGCCAGGATTCACACCGATGTGCGAACTAACGAGGTTAATGCTATTTTTATGTAAAACATTATGACTTGATTACATTAATAACTGTTAATTTAAATTGATAAATTTTTGTAGTTGGTAGAAAATATTATTTAATAATTTTCAATAACTTATATCTGTTTAAACTGTGTTTATAGAAGTGGGTAAAATTAAATTGTTGAAAGTCTTATGTTGTTTATGTTTATTTTTTTTGAGATTTATTTCTAGTAGGGGCTCCGTAACGTACAGCCAAATTGTTTCGTCCTGCCACTTACAGAAATCTCCAGCTTGCGATTTAGTTTAAAAAATGGGAAAAATACATTAAAATTAAGCTTTTTAGTAAAAGGGTAATGAAATGTTTTCTCAATTTGTTATTATTACATAATAGGATAGTGTTTAGAAAGAATATTTCTATGAAATTTTACTTTAGCTGATTTGATCATAACCCGAGCTTTCAAAATTCTTTTCCACAAAAAGATTTTAAAATAAGTTCAAAATGGTTTTTTTGGTCAACTAGCAAAGTTTCCCACCCTTAGTTTATATTCTTTACTGTTTATAATTCAAAGTGCGAAACCCTAAAGTTTTTTTTTTTAATATTTTATTTATCACCATATATTGATAATTGTTATTGTGTTATATAATTTATTATTGTAAATAAAAGAAAAGTTACGACGTATTAAAAACAATTGAAAACATAGTGTCAACAAAACATAAATATTTCTTTAGAATACAAATTAATTCAACATTACCTCAAATCTATTCCTTTAAGCACAGTATTTTCTGTCTTGGATTTTGTTTTCTTACTCAGAATAAATATTTTTCTTTTTATAGATATTTTTTGTCACCGAAACCGGGTTGGAATCAACATATTTAGTTGCACACCTCTATATATAGTCAACTAAATAAATTTTAAATATTTATAACAGGTTGTTAAAAGAACAAATGGTCATATCCATAAAAGCAATCCTAAAGAAGTAGAGTTGAAAAGATTGAGAGCTCTCGTTAAAATTGAATCTCTACAAACCAAGGACCGTCCAGATAAGGTTACTGTAAACTGTAAAAGCATTTAAACTATTTTGTAGCCATATATAGACAAATTATATAGTAAACACATTCTTGATAACATTAAAACAATTTCAAACAGAAGTAGTAGTAGTAGTTTAACATTTAATATCAAAAGTCAAAGTGTAAAGTTTATTTTAACCGATACTTACTTAAATTGAAGCTAATTTGTCCTGGACAAGAGGTTAAAAGGTATCTGTGGTGTGCAACCTGATAAGGTTTTTCGTGCACCAGGTCCTAGGACCAAACATATTAAGCGTTTTTTTAATTAATCGATAAATTATAATAACTATAATAACTTTTTACAAGTTTTTCTTAAACTAATTTATCAACTTTCAGTCTTAGTTTTGTTTGACGATTTGCTGTAAAAGTAGGTATTTTTTATAATTAAAAGTTTAATTAATTAGGTTATTGAGTCAAGTAAGAAGAAACTTGGTATAAAATTTGAGCTTGACGAAATTCAGAGGAGAAACTTAAAGAAGATTGTTAAAAGAGAAAGATCATTGAAAGAAACAACACCATTACTTCAAGAACCTTTGTTTTTTGAAAATAATAGTGGCGGTTAGTATCAAAGCCGTGTAACAATTAACTCATGTTTTACGTTAAAAATTAAATTTATAAATATTTTATTTATGTAAAGTAAGTTTTATTACTACATTAGTCTAGATTTATATCCATCAGATTTTAAAAACAAGTATAAACTCTGTTTTAATTTTTTTAAATTTGTACTTGTTTTATGATTGCACTTAATTAAACTTTACAGACTAAATAGCATTTCTTTTATCGTTTCTATTATTAAGTTAACATAGTTGTCCCAACAAAATATAAACAGTAGAAGAACCGGAGGAGAAAGAAGAAGATATAAAACAATATCACCGAAATTCACAACAATACTATATCTATAAACATAACAGTTACAGTCGTCTTAGTAATGAGGAAGATTATTTCACTTACGGTGGCCCGCAGACGTTTGAAAATAAACAACAAGATGTAAAGCCTGTAAAGGTTTTTGTAAAATCATCAGGTCAGTAAAATGAACTTTTATATTGTATACAAGTAAAAGAAGGAAAAATGTGGACGTTCACAACTATGGTCATTAGATTGGTTAGATAGAGACTTTTAAGTCCTTGAACCTTACACTATACAATTTATAACATTTTTTGAGCAGTTTTAATAAAAATTTATAAAATAAATTTAAGATCAATAAAAAATCAATTATTATTTTTTAATTATTATTTAATTTAAGTTAAACAAAATTATTAAACAAAAACTTTTTCGACTCTTTTTTATAAATACTTCTGCCAATATTGACTTTGTTAACAATAGTCTAACATAAGCATTACACCTTCTCCTCCCTACATGAAACAAATGATGCTAATATCAATGGCGGTATGTAACTTAACTGTTCATTACAGTAAAAATACTAACTATCTTTCTTTGTTGTTAAAATGAAAAGTAGAATTTAAATTTATAGTTTTGGTTATTCGGATTAACTAATTCTTAAAAAAATTAAAAAAGTTTTTAAGAAAGTTTATTATTTTAACGCATTCAGTATCGAAAATTTTGCCTTTCCACACAAAAGTTTTAAACATTAAATCTTTAAACTTAAATAATAAAAGATAATTTATATAACTATTTGTTTTGTTTTCAGATCTACTAACCGTACAAATAATTCAGGACGGTCCATTGCAGAAGCCATAAAATAAAGATCCTGGTTTTTAGGATATCTTATAGAATAGTAAATCAAGAATAGCCTGCTTATTTTTACAGATAAATACTAAAAAACTTGAAACATATACAATATACTGTAAAACTTGTTACTTTAATAGATACATATTTAGTTCTTCAGTTTTAACTTATTTTTTGATAGTTTAATATACACAGCTTGCTAAAAAATGTTAACACTTTCTCAATAGATGTTTTAGAGTCGCTTTCTTTCATATTTACGTTTATTTATTGTTAGTGTAAAAATAAATTTATTTCTCTGATTACTGTTTGTTTTTTTAGTATGTTTTCTAAAATTTGCTAACTTTAAACTTCTAAAAAGTATAAATTCAAAAAGTTCGTTGAAATAGCAAGTTTAAGAATTATTATAAATAGAGTGTCATCTTTTATTAAACCTTATTTACTTCATAAGTCATAACAAAAACTTGTACCATTTTTAATAAACTTAAACTTTTAATAGTTTATATGATTACTCAAACTTACAATTTTTACTTGCATGAAGTCAGTTTGACATTTTAGCTCCTAGTCTTAAAACGTTTTATTAATTTTTAGCTTTAACAGTTTAAAATTTGCATTTTGTTTAGAGTTTGTTTCATACTTTTAAACTACATTTGTAATAAAACTGTCAATATTAAAATGATTCAAACTTGATAGTTAAGTCTCTTTGATATAAACTTACAAAGACTAAAAGGAATTGTTTTTTTTATTTAAACTGATTACTTTTTTTCCACAACTGTGTAGTAATAATTTCTTTACAATCGTTAAGTAAATCTGTAAATATTTAAAGCAGAACCTGTTTTGTATACTTTGTATAATTTTTGATTTAATAATTGCGTACACAGAACAGAAAGATATTAAAGAAAAAAGTTAGTCTAACGAAACTACAAAAAACTAAACACAATATCACGAATTTAAAAAACACTCAACAGTATCTAATTATTTTCTTTATAAAACATTTTTACAAAAATTCAGCTGCTTCAAATTACAAAAATAGTGAGACAAAATCTTTTTTAAACCTTTCTTTCAAATAAAAGATATATATAAAAGCTGACTCAGTTGACTATGTAATTTAGTACTTATTTTATTCATTACAGTCCTTAAAAAAACAAGAACACAAAACTATTCTCCTTAGTACTCCTGATGAAATTTAAAACCGTTATAATTAGTTTCCACTCAAAATATTGTAAATAGTCATGAGTAATTTAATTATACGACTCATTTTTTTTTGCCCAGGCTAATAATAAATAATTTTATTTTGTTCATCACAAACCAAAATAATGTATACATGTATATTTATAATCTAAAAACTTTAAAGCTTAAAAGAACTTGTGTTTGAAAGTTTATACCACGTTGATTTTTATTAACCAAAAATAAAACATTTCATTTAAAACAAAAAAATAAATCAGTGTCCTATTTGGTTTGCGCGATAAATTTCTCAAACTTATAATTTTTTTAAATTTAAAAGCCTGATAAATTTTTTGTAATCTATTCCTGTATACAACTGTTTTTATGTGTTTCTTCCCAGTAAAAGTGGCTGTAACTGAATAATTGCTTACTTAATTAAAGAACAATTTAAGCAGATTAAAGAAGTCGTAGAATAATATGTCTGACTAAAACTTCTTAGCTGATGAGGCTTAGTTATTTTAATTTCTTAAATTTAAATACCTCTTCAAACAGATACTAGATCGTTTTTTAGATTTTCAAAAACATATTGAGGTGTCCAAACTTATTTCAATTTATACAAACTTGAAGCTATCGTTCGTAACTGAGTTGACTATTTAAAACTAAATCAAATAAAATACAAAATAGCTTATAGTAAGTATATGATTAGAAATTTTTTCGAATTTAATAAATTGTAATCCAGAAAATTAATTAAGATTTAGTAATATTGTACTAGACTTGGTTGTAAAAATTTTCTTTTAAGACTCTCAAACAACTCGTTTTTTTACAGTACCTATGTTCTAATCATGAAACTAAAATTTGATTTTTTAATTAAAAATTAAACTCATTAAAGCTAGAATTACAAGCAAATAATTGGTTAACAGCATTTTAGTGTTTTACATTGGAAAGAAAAAGGTAAAAGCTTGCTAGCCTACAGTAACCCTCTGTTAAATATTTAAATCAATTTGATGAATAAGTATTTTGAATTAGCAACCATGAATAAGAAAATTGTGTAAACCATACAATACAAACGCGTGCCGATATGACATGCTGTGCTTTATAGTTGGTTTGTTTTTAGTTTATAAATTTGTTCTTATGACTGAATTAATTCATTAGTTCAGTTGAGTGGAATTTATGTCTGAACGGAGCATTAGTATGGCTTCTATTGTTAAGTTCTACCACTCGGCCATCGCTGCTTGTCGGTTAACTTGATTTTAAATATATATTCTTATGAGAAAGGAGTATAAAGTTGGAAACTGTGCTTGGGTCAAAACGAAGCTTGTCAATTTAATTGGAGGACTTTCTGTTTTTAAAGTATTATTTATACTATAATCTTAATGTTAGAGATGTAACATTAGAGATTTGTTCACGCTAATATGTTAGTTTAAGATTCAAATTAACATTGAAAGTAAAAACAAATTTGTAACAGAGTTTTTTGTTAAAAACTAAAGGGTTACATGCGCTGGGATATTTTAAACACCAAACTAATAAACAAATAAGTATACAATATTATAAAATAAAGAAGGTTATCTATGTAATATTTTTGCATTTTTTATAAAGTATCTTAGTATTAATATGCATGTTTTTCACTTTTAAAAATTGAAACTTACTTTTCAGTACTACATTAAGCTTTAGATTCTATTTTTAGGAAAAATAAGTATTGATTTAGACCGTTTGATTTTTATTAGATGAAATTTTATAGTTTGACAATAATATTATGTTTTTACTACAATATTGGTTTACATTTACACAATCTTAAATTATTAAACAAAACTATTGTATTGCATAGCTAATAGAATATTAATTAAAAAAAAACAGTGAATCCCTTTAAAAAATAAAATAACACTGCGCGGACTTGAACTCAGATCTGTCGCTTGGCGTGCTCCGGCACTCAGCTCTACACCATTGCTCGTTTGAATAAATAGAATATATACACTATATAAAATACTAAATACGTTACTTGAGTTAAATTTTACATAATTTTAAGTTTCAATAATATTTTTAAACTATGTATTTCTAATATTATTGAATCATATGTAAGTATGTATTTAAAGTTCTAATAGCTTAAGTAAAAACTATAAAATATAAGTCTAAACTGCTGTTACAAATGAAATAAAATTCTGCTATCAATAAAGTAATAAGTTTAACTTGACGAACAAAATATATACGACCAGGAAACTATTGAGCTGTTGAAGGATCTTAATACTGATAATTAGCTTTCATTGAGTTTTACGGCAGTCAACAGCAGCGCAATGAAAAATTTATTCGAAATTAGCTTTTTTACGATAACTGTAGGTAGTATATTTCTTTAATAAACAAATAGTGGCTAGATTTAAAAAAATATATTGATCTAGCTTTATTTGATTTAAATCAAGGTACAGTATAATAACATTTATTCAATATTTCTTAGCTAGTTTTATACTTTTACTATTTTTAGTACTTATTATATTTACTTAAATTGTGTTAAATATTTTCCAGTCGTTCAAATTATATTTTATCAAACAAAACTTACTATACAGAGAAGTATTCCCCTTGAAAATGCACTTTGAACAAAATTTTAAAGTGCTCCTCAAGGGAAGTATGTCCTCCAAAAATTTTGGTATTATTTTACAAAAAAGAAAACTCAGATATTTTAAAAGTAGCATATGTCGTCTTAAATCTCTACATTAAAATATAAACATGTATTTGAAGCAATACTTGTTCTAATTAAACTTAATTACGCACAAAAACAAAATATTGTCTATTTATAAAGTACTAATTTAAAAAAAAAGTTTTTGTTAGTTCATTTAATTTGTCTTGTTATAAATACGTTAAACAGTTACAAATTCAAAGTAAATCTCTAATTTTTTTCTCAAAAGGGTGCTTAATTAGATGTTTAATTATTAAAAAAGATTTTTAATAGAAAAAAAAATAAATTCGTGAAAATTTTAACACTTTTTTTTTCTGACTAAAGATATAAATAATATTTAAGTTTTTTGCAAAGATATAAGAGTGAACATGTAAGAAAAAAAAAACTGACTACCATAAAAAGTTTAACTTAACTCGCAAATAATTTTGAACTGACAGGTTAGAAACAAAAATCTGGCACATTTCAGGTTCGAACACTCAAAGTCTGGATTTCCATTCCACCGCCTTGACCACTGGGCCATCACTGCTTTTCGGTTAAGCTTGATTTGTAATATATATTCTTATGAGAAAGGTGTATAAAGTTGGAATTAATGTGCTAGGGTCAGAACGAAGCGTGTCCCTTTAATTGGAGGACTTTCAGTTTTTAAAATATTACTTACACTATAATTTTAAAGTTAGAAAAAGAACATTAGAGATTTGTTCACGCTAATATCTTAGTTTAATGTTCAAATTTATATTGAAAGTAAAAACAAATTTGTAACAGAGTTTTTTATTAAAAACTAAAGGGTTTTATGCGCTGAGATATTTTAACCACCAAACTAATAGACAAATAAGTTTAGTTTATTATACAATAAAGAAGGTCGTCTATGTAATATTTTTGTATTTTTTATAAAATATCTTAATATTAATATGCATGTTGTTTACTTTTAAAAATTAAAACTTATCTTTTTACTACTACCTTGATTTTTAGATCTTATTTTTATGTAAAATAAATATTGATTTAGACCGTCTGACTGCTATTATAAGAATTTTTATAGCTTAATAATAATATTTTGTTTTAAATATAATCATTCGTATAAGCCAGCTCAGCTAAGACAAATGCCTAAAGAAAATAAGCAAATCAATATACTGGATATACTCCGAGAACACGGGTTTAATTCGGTATAGTTTGTTGAACTACAATATTTGTTTACATTTACATAATCTTAAATCATTATAACAAAACTGTTGTATTGCTTATAACCTCATTTTTATAATATCTAGTAGAATATCAATATAAAAAAAACGGTGAATTTCAGTCTGGATTAACTAGCCACTGCGCGGACTTGAACTCAGGTTATATGCTGCGCGTGCGCCGATACTCACCCCTACGCCATTGCTCCTTTGAATAAGACTAATATATACACTATATAAAATATTGAAAATTTTAAATTGAGTTAAACTTACTTATTTTAAGTTTCAATAAAAATTTTATTAAACTATGTATTTGTAAGCTAATTCTATTGAATCATATGAAAGAATGTATCTAAAGTTCTAACAGTTCAAGTAAAAATTTAAAATTGTTAGTCTAAACTGCTATTACAAATGAAATAAGACAAAGCTATCAATAAAGTAATAACTTTTTTCGAGGACGTGATCTAAAACATTAAACACTTGAGAATACTAAGTTTAATATCCATCAAGCTATAAGATAATTTTATAAGACAAGGGTCGGCAAACTGCGGCCCTCAAAATCAAAATATGCGGCCCGCGAGCTCCTTTTCAACCAAAATATATTTTTAAAAAACAATATTTTGAAGTAAAAACTCACAGTTAGGCTCTTATTTCTTTATTTATGCTCTAATATTGCTCAGTTTATCATATTTTTGATCGTTAATAATATTTTTCTACTAATACCAGAACTATTTTTAAATAGATGCGGCCATCAAAGGTTTGTTTCTAAGTAGTGCGGTCCGGTAGCAACTTTTCCCAGGCCCGCGAGTTACATATGGCTGCTGACCCTGTTATAAGACTATAAAGCTACTTTGTACTTAGATACCAAAGTAATTAAAAGAGTACGTTCTTTTTTGTTGTTTACCACAGGTTTCAATAACCTCAATTTACAATAAACAGTACTTAGTATAGTTTGTACGTATAGCTTGCTATTTTTGTTATACTCATCATATTTAATAAAACTTGTTCAATAGTTTAATGTGAGGCCTATCTTTAAATAATATCAGTTAGACCTTAAATACTTATACTATTGAAAACTTATATAATTATCAAAAAATATTGATCTAAAATAAGAATTGAAATAAATTGAAAACAGGGTCAGTCCATTAAACAAATTCATAAAGTATTCTGTTATCATTGATAAACTGTTAACTCAAGTCAATCTATTTTTGATTATCCGTAATTTTAGAACGCTTTTTTTTACAGCTAAAGTTATTGTTAGCTTAAAAAACGTGTTATAAAAACTTATAAAACTATAGTTTGAGTTTAAAACTCAAAAATGACTCTTAATCTTATGAAAACTAAGAACAATTAAGAGGAGTATTATAGATGTATTTAAACTTTTATAAATAGACGATATAATTGTAATAGCAGTTACTTTAGTTATTAACTTTTGTCTAATCATTTGCTACTTATACGACATATTATCGTACTTAAAAAAAATAGTATCTAAAGTCGATTACAAAAGAATAATTATAACAAATTTAATTACAATAACTATTTAAAACTGTTGAATCGTGAAACTTTGCTTTTAATGTCAAATAAATCCATGTGATTAGTTATAAATTTTAAGGAAAACAAATAACACGTAGTATGTCTAATTGAAATTAAACTGGAATAGTGACATGAACAACTTTTAAGTGACTTATATAAACAAACAGTCTACAAGATAGTTAAATACTAAACAAAATTTCATTGGATACTTATGAGGCTTAGTACCATAAATACCAATAAAATAAATATATAATAAATACAATAAAATAGTTTAACTATTTGAATTACAATAAATACTGATAAACTAAACTACAATGCAAAACTGTTGTGTTACTTATAGAATAATACCAAGGTTGTCTACTATAAAACTGCATCATTCATAGTACAACACCAATGATATATACTATAAAACATTAAGCTTTACCTTTAGTTTAAACCTATCTGTTAAAATAATAATTCTGCTTAGTTTTGGGCTGTTAGTAGAATTAAATACGAAACAGCATTAACTCTCAATAACAAATGCTCAAAATTCAGGTTGAACAAAAAATAAAATAACTTGACAGTCATAAGAAATCATAAGCTACCTAACAATACGAAACTGGATACAATTTAATATATTTTAGTTAATCCAAGAGATTTATTCACTTATAAATAAATATCTTACCTTTAACGAACCTATAAGATTTCCAAAACATGCAAAGTACACTTTAAATATAAATATATACAACTATATTCAGTCTTTACTTATTGGGCAAGAAATAAAACTAAACAGAAAAACAAAAAAACATAATATAACAACAAAATAGACTTATACACAAATAACATTTATTAAAAAGAACACATAGATTTTAATTTTTAAGTAAACCTTTAAATAACTTTACTGTAATAAAAAAAAAAACAATGAAGTGTTAACTATAAGTAAACTTGCTATATTTTAATGGTTTGTAGCACAGTTGTCAGGCTGGATACCAAGGTTTTTTACAGATGATTGATAACTTTAAGTTTTTGAATTTAAACTTTTACTAATAATACTAATACTATCAATAATATTATCAATGTTTTAATTATTACGTCACTGTACTTAAAACTTCGATGTTTTTAAAATTTTGTACAGTAAAAGTGGACTGGACAGAAAAATTTTGATTATTGGATTTATTTTAAAAATCGCATAAAAAACGGGTGAATTTCAAATTTAGAATGATAAATCAAAATAATTGTTTTATAAGAACTGAAAATAAACTTTAGAGCAAGTTTAGAAACATTAGAACATAATTGAAAATTTAGATAAAAAGTTGTGGTCGAAATATATACAAAACATTGTAAAAAATATATCAAATATAATCAATATGAACTGTAAGCAGTAATCAAAAACTAATAGAGATACTACATGTGTTTGAAAGATGTGAAAAAGTGACAAAAATTTAACGGTTAAACTAAAATTTAAAAGTTATTTAGGTGATGCAAGTAATTTAATTCAGCTTCGAAACAAAAACAAATCTAAGGGCTAGAAATGTCTTAAAATGGTATGTTTGAACTTGCTTTAGTTTAGGCAAGAAACTAATTCTAAGTGTTTTTAATAAAACAAAATAAAAACTTACAATGTTTTAGACATGGAATTTGAATAGGCGACGATACAGCGAACAAACAAGATTAATTCAAGGAAACATAAAACAACGATGTCACTCTGAATCAGTTCCGTATAATTGTTGAACTTGATTTAGAGCATGATAGCCGGATTATTGACTACAAATATGTATAACTTGTAGTCAATATCCAGCAAATAATACTAAAAACCACGGTACAAAAATACGAAACTTTATACAGGGTTACCAAAAGTTTTTTTGAAAAATTCTTCTAGGTTTTTTAAGAACAAGGTTTTTTGCTCATTTCTAGTACAAAATATAATTAAAGCTGAAAATTTGTTTTAACTAGTAAAACACTGTACTATAAAGCAAATTTATATAAATATATTTTTAAATGATACATAATTTATCTATATTAATGGTATTTAATAGAATTTTCAATACTTAACATAAAAAGATTCTTATTTCTTTTAAATTTTTACAGGTTTTTAAATGATTTCAGTTCAAAATTCTAGGTTTTTTGAGAGTTTTTTAACCCAAGTTGTCAAATTCCAGGTTTTTAAGTCTTTTTGCAACCCTATTTATACACTACTTTGGTACTTTAAAAGAATTTTGCGTAAAATACAATCGTAGTAATTAACTGTACTAGAAATTAATGAAGTAACTTAAAAATTAAACTACTAAAAAACTTTAGAAAGAAAATAAGTGAATTGCTGGTTTATTAGACAGATTGTTTCAGTATTTAAACAGAAACTAGATTGAAAAACCAAACAAGCTTAGATGTTGTTAAAATTAAACTTGAAAGAAATATACACAATAAAGAGGAAACAAAGAAGATAAAACAATGGACTGGTACAGTAAAATTAAACAAATGTTTTAACAGCTGAAAAAAGAAATACAAAGTATTCAAGCTTGATGTGCAATATATCTACAACAACCTACAAGATATAACTAACAAAAAAATGTTTCACATTTATATAACAAAGCAAAGCTTAAGAAAGATATAAGATAAAAATGGCGGACAAATTGATATTTTACAACAAGGCTTGAATATTTACAAAAAAAAACTAAAGTTAAGCTAACTAGATTTAGATACACACTTAGCTTTAAAAAAGTTAGTGTAACGGTTGAATATCAAATAAAAATTATTTGACCATGAAACTGGACTGAATAAGTCATAAAGATTTTAGATAGGAAGTATATTTGAACTGTGTTCATTACTTGAAGGTAAAATAGGTATTGTTTGAGACGTAAAGTTGAACTAATCATACAAACCAACATAACAAGATGATGATTGGTAATAAAATACTAATAATGAATGTAGTGGGCTAGAAGTAGAATTAACTTACGAAATGTAATACCGTTTTAGACTTAAAAACAAACGCTATTAATTTTAGAGAAACTATAGAGAATATTTTTCAAACAAACTTTTTATTAATTTTACAGTAATACGAACAAAATATTGAGCTACCAACTAAAATACAAAATTGGATCTAATTTCAATATTGTTAGAATGAGGTATGTTTAAATACGAATATGACATAATTCACAACTAATCCCACAATTTTCTTCTACACTAGACAAATACCTTTTAAAAAAAATTATTTGAAATAATAAAGTTATTGTTGAAAAATAACTAAAGAATTAGTTGGCGTAACGGCATTTGATTTAATTAATCAAAAGTACAGAGCTTTAAAACATTGTTTTTATTGTCAAATAAATCCATATGGTTGCTTATAAATTTTAAGTAAAACAAATAACACGTAGTATGTCTAATTGTAATTAAACTGAAATAGTGACAACTTTCAACTGACTTTATAAACAAACCGTCTACAAGATGTTTGGTATTTATGAGACTTAGTATTAATTATCATAAAACACTTTAAATATTTTAATCACAATAAATACTGATAAACTAAACTACAATGCAAAACTTTTGTGTTACTTATATAATTATACCAAGGTTGTCTACTATAAAACTTAACCATTCATATTAAAAAACCAAGGATATATACTATAAAACATTTAGCTTTACTTTTAGTTTAAACTATTTGTTAAAACAAATAATAGAACTCTGTTTAGTATTTAGTTAGCTTTGGGCTGTTAGTAGAATTAAATACGAAACAGCATTAACTCTCAATAACAAACGCTATTAGTTCAGGTTGAACAAAAGTTTAAATAACTTGACAGTCATAAGAAATCATAAAAAAATCTAAAAATTGATGCAATTTAATGTCGCTAAGAGTGAGACATATATTTTAGTTAACCCAAGAGTTCATTTTTAGTTTTAGAGTTTTATTCACTTATAAATCAATAACTTTTCCACCTTTAACGACCCTATAAGATTTTCAAAGCATACAAAATACATGTTAAATATAAGTATTTATTATTATATTTAGTTTTTACCTAGCCTTGGGGAAGAAGTAGAACTAAATTACGAAACAAAAAAACATAATACAACAACAAACTAAACTTTTAGTAAAGTAAGATGTAAAGTGAATAGTCTTAGCAGATAAGGTAATACAAAGTAGGATTATTTGTAGAATGAGTTACGTTGAGAAGTAAAATTGAAGGAAAAGAATATTCGTAAACATCTGCTTCTCTTAAATTAAATGCAAACACATGCATAGATTTCTAGAGATGTAAATAAAATTACCCTTTCCACATTATTTATCTTATTGAGCAATGCATCCAAAATCAAACCGACCAAATAGTTCACAGCTCATTAATAAAAAACATAAATTAGTGTAATAAATTACGAACAACAATACAAAAACTAAGAAAAAGCAAGAAGATCTTTATCCATACATCTGGACACTTTAAACGATATGTTACTAAAATTTAGAGAAAGTTAACATACTAAATGAGCCTACAAGATGACGTAATATTAGTGGGCATTAAGACTAAGTAAATTTTTAAAATAAATGGACAAAAAAAGACATTTTGTTACTATAACAATGCATACAACTTTATGTGGACAAACTAAGACGTTTGTTATGAGAAATTTGAAATTAATTGGTAGTTAAGTGGAAATTATTTGCGCATAAAAGAACATGCTTAATTACTTGCACTTGAAATAACTAAACTTATTTACAAACATTATTAAGTAAAGAGAACCCGTGGAAAAGTTTTTATGTATGCCTTAAAATTATTTTACAGTAACAACAACAAAACAATGAAGTGTCTAACTAAAAACATATCTAAATCATGAGTAAAACATACTTTTCAATTTACAGATTACTTTTAAACCAAAATTTATCGAAGTAGAATTAAATTAGGAAGAAATAAATATAAAGTATAATAACGAATTTGACTTATAAACAAACTTTAGTTAAACTAAACCATAAATAAATTCAAGTAGATAAAACCATAACAATGTTTAAACAAAATCAAGTAACTCTACAGTAATGCCAATAAAACATTAACTAAAACATGATCCTTTTTTGGTTTATAAGACTTCGATTGACCCATAAATAAATTAAAACTAAAGAATATGAGGCCTACTAAAAAATTCCACTTCACATTTTCTAACCTTTCTTTATATAATGATTTCAAAAAAGAACAGTAACAAATAAATGTTCAAAAAATTTTAAACCAAGTAGACGAGCTTTATGTTAAACGTATACAATCTTATAGAGTTAAATGGCACTTAAAACAGCTTAACAAGTTGAAAAAAAATACGACCTCAAAACTGAAATGGTTACTTGGTTTGCGTAGTTTTATAACTTTGCCAGTATTTGGTTTAGACTCATTATATTTTAATCGGTTTTATTTGTAACAGACCGTTTATTGTTTAAGACATAAAATTGGAAATAACCATATTAAACAGCGCAACAAGATGATAATTAGAGATCAAATATTAAGAACTGAAAGTAATTTTAACATAAATTTATTTTAAGCGCAGTAAGGTATTGATTAAAACTGAATGCATACACAATTGTTTACTTTAGAAATAAATATCTATCAAAGTGATTAGTATAAAATAAACAAAGTTAATGTAGAAAAATAAGTTAATAAAAGGGTGAACTCGTGATAATTAGCTACTTATTGAGTGTTTAATTAGACAATTGAAACCAAACTGATGATCTAAATTAAAGATTAAGATATAAAGTGTTTATTAACAGTAATACAATAACTGAGAGTCAAATATCACACACTTTTACGTATATAGGCCTAAGCGTACCTGTATTATTCATTTTACTTAGGTAAAAGTAAAGTTACAGCTGAAAAACAACCCTAAACAAAAACACTTATAAAGCCTATTAATGGGATTTATATTTGAACTGTAATTATTACTTATAAAAACAGTTTAATCTTTTAAATATATAGATAAATATGTGTTGTCTGTGACATAAAACTACAAATAATCATATAAACCAGCACAAAATGGTAATAAATAAAAATTAAATGTTAAGAATTTACTGTAATTTAAATATTAGTTTAAATTAAACGCAGCAATAAAGTATAAAAAGAGTTAATTGCCAAATACATATATATACTATTTAATTAAGATGCACATTATCCAATATTTTTTTATGATGTAATGATTATATTACCTTATCGATATTTCTTACGTACTTAAGACAGAATACACTACTTACCTTGAAAACTTCTACCAAAATTAAACTTTTAAAACGACTTAAAAATTGAATAGAAAATGAGAATTATAGTAGTAAACTAAATAAAGAAATATTAGAAACGAGCTAGTTGGGCTACATAAAGCCCAAGCGTAATCTACAGTTTTGAGACAAGTGTACCCTTGTGTTTACATAGATTAAATCAGTAAGAAAATATAAAGTATTTAAATTAAATGTACACGCATTACAAACATACGAATTTGAAGACACCAAATGTTTATAAGAAAAAATATAATTTAGACAAGACAAGTATGTATGATATTCTCATTCTTGTATACAAAAAAACTTTGCTACTACAAAAATTATTCTTAAAAAATCATAAACAAGACCTCAAAAATAAAACAGTTACTTAATTGGCGTAACTGTGTTCGGTTAAAAAAAATATTTAAAGCTGGTAACCAGTTTATCAGTTCGCCATTTTAAGTTGAGACAGTTTTATAGTGTAAATATATACAGGGTTGTCACATATCTAGTTGAAAAAAAGTACGGATTTTTGGATTCAATTCAAAAACACATATACTTAAAAAATGGTAACTTTACTTTTAATCTCATTGAATTTCGAGTGGAATAAATGTTTTTTAATGCAATAAATACAACAGTATAAACTAGCGCAACAAGATGATAATTTATGATAAAATCATAAGAGTTGGTTGTAGTTTGAATATTTGTTTAATTT
The DNA here is from genome assembly GCF_965202585.1 of Thalia democratica. NCBI lineage: Eukaryota > Metazoa > Chordata > Thaliacea > Salpida > Salpidae > Thalia > Thalia democratica. Next base: position 84,051,544 of record NC_139167.1, read on the forward strand.
AAGTTTAGTATTACATGAATAAAACTGTTTAAGTAAGAAACACTGCTCTATCAAATTGAAATAGTTGGAAAACAAACAACAATGATTGTTTGATATCGAAATTGATTTAATAAAATCAAGACTGATGATCAGGGTTGCGACTGGATTTCTTCTGGGTTTTTTAAATTACACGTTTATTGTTCTATATTTAATTAAAAGTTAAGTTTAAGGTAAAAAACTGTGTTAAAAAGCATAACAACATTACTGTGGAGCTACTTTCAATGTATTTTAAAATAAAAAATCAATGATGACAAAAAATATTTATACACTTAATAGATTAATCGCGTCAAACCAAGATTTTACTACTTAAGATGTAAAAGTTGTTTGAAATTCAAGGTATTTTCAAAATTTCACAAGTTCCAGGTTTTTTGGCAACCCTGAATAATCTAAATTTTACAATAAACATAAAAAGTAGTTATTAGTATCAATAAAGTATTGTGTACTTTTTACTTTATAGATCACAATGAAAGTTTTTTACTAAATAATAAGGAGAATTTTTAAATTTTATTAACAAAACAATGTTTCACTCGTTTGAACTAAATCAAACGAGACCAGGCAATAAAATATTACTAGTTGATCACCATACATGCTTAAATACAAGTATTTTATTAAAAAACATGTTATTCATTACTTGTTATGCATATGTAAGTGGTCCCTGCAAGCATACAAACCAATAAGTAAAAAACAAGGCAACTACAACAGACTAAAACATAAAAAAAACCTAGTAAAGCTTGATATAATTGATGATATTCTTCCATTATTAGAAAGTTTGCTTTAAAATATATATATAATAATATAACTCTATTAATAATAATAAGTAAATAATAATATCAAATAATATAACTTACATGTATTTAACATAAGTAGCAAAAACCTAATAAGTTATTAAAAAAAGAGACTACCTCATTATGACGCAACAATAAGGTAAAATAAAATAAAAAATTAAGAATTTAATGTGGAAAAATAACATACTAAAGGAACGTGCATACCTACTCGTACATCAAACAAAAAACTAATTAGGTGCCGACCAGCAGAGTAACCGGGCCTAAAGGACAAGAATTAAAAAAAAACTAAGGGCAGGCCGGGGAGATGACAGGTGCGGAGCACCGTGTCATCGACCGGCCGTAGCCCTTTGTTTTTTTTTTAATTCTTGTCCGCTACCTTAAACTTACTTTTCAAACTCACCAATATAGAACCACTCAGTCTATAATTAAAAAATCAAAACTGATATTACCGTCAGGCCTTTAATGGTTATACATTGACAAATTAGATCACATAAGCTCAAGGTTAGTAAAAGATAACAGATAAAGACCGTACAAATATTACGCAAAAACGTATACTTGTTTGGCAGTTACGCTACTCACGGTCCATTTGACAGAAAAAGGTGGCCTTCAAGAAAAAAGGCCGCAGAGAAAAAGGGAAGAGGAAAAATGTGAAAAATTTTTCGCCGGTGGAGCCGGCGAAATGCCTTAAAAAAATTATTTTAAATTATCTTCATCGAAAATTTCCCTCCCATTTTCGGTTTTGGGGATTCCCCATTTTTGAAAAAATGGGTGAGGGGGCTTAAAAAATCAGAGCGTACCTTATGCAGCTGCGTACTTTATAAAAACATATACAGCTACTAAATAAATGTGTTATTAAAAATTTAGCGCGTACCTTACGCGGATGCGTACTTCTTAAATAATACCTTTAGTTGCAACAGAAAATGTGCTGTTAAAAATTAATGCGTACCTTATGCGGGTGCGTACTTCTTAGAGTGCGTACCTTATAGATGTATTTATTTTGCTAAAATAACATTTTTAAGTTATGGTTTAGATCCTTAATGAAATGAAATATAGTTTCAGACATAACACCACCCTAGTTTATTACCTAATGTTTTACAAATACATAGCAAACAGTTTATCAGTAGATATGTGTACTTTTTAATGACATAAAATGTACCAAGTAAAAATAGAATATGAGTCTTAATGTGGACATTGACAAATCTATTTATATGATTGAACTGTATATTCAAACAAAAGTCATTTAACTTGCTTATGTAAATTGATTTTAATTAGTAACCTTTTCAAAACAGTATAAACTTGAATTATTAAAAGTAAATCAACTCTTGAGATTAAACTAAACAGTTGAAATAATTTTGATATGAGTAGTAACTGTATTTTTGTTTGACTTCAATTTCATACTGTTCCTACTACAGGATGTCATTTTAATTGTCATTCAACTTACATAAGCTTAAGTTTTCCATGACAGTTAAGTTTGTCTCATTGTTAAGTACTTATCTAGCAATCTAATAAATACAAAGCTTTGCACAGTTACTACCATTACTACTTATTAACTGGCATACTTTAAATATTTATTAATAGACTAAACTTTTAAAGCTTACCATTGAATTCAGACAACCTATTATGTGTTTCTTAAAGTGTGCATAGAAATTAAAGGTGTATTACAAACTAAAACAGTTAAACCATTCTACTTTGTGTCAATAACATATGTTTGGTAGCCTGTAGTTCATTTTAAAGTTTGTCAAATACTTGCATCTTAAATACTCTGCATTTAACATCATTTATAATCTTCATGGCTGCATTCAACTAATATTTATACTATTCCCAAAGTCTTTACATTTGTTATATACATAGAAAACAGTACAGCAAGTTGTTGATAAAAGCTTGTTAGTGCATTCACATGAAAAAAAAAGAAATTTCAGATAGATAAAAGATTAGAAATTAGTTAAAAAAAAAATAGAACAATTTAAGCAAAGGTAAAACTCACACACATATGCACTAACAACCTTTAAATCTTCCTTGCTGTAAACTGCTTTGTAAATATATAAATGTAAACTTACAAGACTTTTGCTTTTTGTTTAATAGCAAACCTATCATCATATGGTTTAACTGTTTTCTAAACAGTTTACTTTTGAAACTAATAACAATTTTGATTTATAATTGCTCTTGCTACTAATCTTTCATGCACACTTTAAGAAGTACTTCTTAATACTAACTGTTAATCTATGAATATATAAACTACATTTGTACAGTCAGATTAACCTACTTAAACTTTTTGTTGTAAATAAACTTCTATACTTAAATTACTGTCTCTTTGGGCTTTATTCAGGAATACAATGCTTTTTTGCACAAGCTTATAAAATTTACCACAATGTTTTTAATGATTTTATTTATGTTTGAGTCTTACTAAAGTTTTCTTTAAAGGTATCTTAGGAGAATGAAGCCCAACAAGACAAATATATGTTTATGGTATAAACCAAGGTTACAGCTCTATGAATAGCTAGTCTGAATTTGTGCAAAAATCAATTAATATCTAAAGCTTAAGTTGTTCAAGCATGAGCACTTAAAAATTTTAATAGTAACAAAAGGACTCAACAATTAATAAGTAGAAAATATAAAATCTTGAGAAAAGTATAACATCTTAGAACAAAACATCATGACTATCAAAAATATCCAAAAAACCTTTACTTTCTTATATTCAACTAGTAACTCTGGCAAAAAATACTAAGTTTTGCACAAATTCAAACAATCTAAATAACTATTAAACAAACTAACCTCAACAGCTGCTGTAGTAGGTACTCATCATCCAAACAAAATCCATAAAAGTTTGATCCATTTTCTAAACTCAACCTATAGGAATAGTTAAAACTTAAAAAGATAAAGACTTTGACTCAGAGGTCGTTCAAAAGATTTTTCAAAGCATTCTTTTACTCAGTTCACTTTACAATAGTGTTTCAAAGGCTGAGGTGCAAGTTTTAAAGCTTCTTATTAAAGAGTTTTTTTCTAGCATCATGTAAGTGCATTAAAGCCAATTGATGTTGTCTGAAATGTCATACTTGTGAGCCAATTTTTATCAATGAATAAGATATATTCATTCTATGACGAATTACAAGATCAAATAAAGATTTTTTTCATAGGTTTTGCATGGGAAAATGAATATTAGTTATCAACATAAACTTTCAAGACTGTTGATTCCCAAACTATGTCAAATGCTTTCTTTAAGTTACTCAAACAATGTAGAAATATAAGAGTTTTAAAAGATTAAATGAGAAACAACTATCAAGAACTAGTTTTGTCTTCAAGAATATTGACAATTAAATAGAGTTTGTTAGTATTTTACAAAGCTTACTTAAACAGAATAAAAAGAGAAAAAAATAGTTTAACAGTTAACACATGTTACTACTACAAGTGCTTTTCTCATAAGAATATTCATTGAAAATATACTTTTCAAAACACTTTCTGATCAAGTGATTTTTTAAACTTACTCACAAAATATAAAGAAATTAATGTCTTAGAAGATAAAGTAATGATAAAAGTAATCATCAACAACAAGATTTGACTTAAAAACATTGGCAATTGATAGATAAAGTACTTTGTTTAGTGTACTCAAACTGCACAATGAAAGAAAGAAAATTAGAGTGTAGAACCTAGAGCTCCTTCTCCTACAACTACTTTTAACAAATGATTTGGCCCAGGCAAAAAAATATCTTGCAAAATGCTTTCTTATTATGATGTCACATTAAAATGTAAGATTTTCTAGAATTCATTAAAAACTACAAATTGAAACACTATCTAAGCATAGCAGAGCGAATTTTAACTTCTTTCAACATAAAGTATTTTTTATTTTACGGAGTGTTAAACACCACTTTTTTTTCATTTGTAAAAGCTAAACTACTTGTTTAAACAGTTTAAATCTTATTTTAATTTGATGATTCTTTTATCTATTCTTTTTATAAATTTTTTTCATTAAGTTTATCTTTTTTTACTGTATAAGTGATACTTGGTTAAGCATATTGTTTAAAATTGAAGTTAAAAAAATCATTATGCTCATATAAACTACAATTGACACCATTTATAAAGTATATAAAACAAGTATTTAACTTTAAATTTTACAATTTTAATTAATTTTGAAAGTGTTTATCACTTAATGTTTTGTTCAAGATGAACTATGTGTAATTTAGAAACATTTTTTCATCAGTTTATAGCATTACATTTGAAGCTTTGTAAACTCATTTTAGTTATAATTTAGTTTAAAACATTTTGCCATGTTTGCCAAAAACTACAGAGTTTTTCATTGATATAACAATTTGTTCAACTTTAAATTTGAAGCAAATAGATAAAAATAATATATTGTGTATACTGAATGAAAGCTTAACAAAGACACAGTTATTATAAAGTATATAAAATAAGTATTTAACTCTAAATTTTACGAAATTGTTTTTTGTTTGTTCCAAAGATGTTTAAAACTTAATAATTTCTATAAGATTTATTACATTTAGCTTAAAGCCTTTAATTTCATCAGGTTACATTTAACTTTTGCAAACTCATTTTAGTTATAATTTAGTTTGAATCGTTTTGCCAAAACTAGTTAGATCTTAGTCATTGGTGTAACAACTTTTTGAAGCAGGTAGAAAACAAAAAGCCATATTGTGCATAGTGAGTGAATGCTAAACAGAGACACAATTATAAAAACATTTATGAATGAAAAATAACTGTTAATAATAATTAATATTTTACAACAAAACTCTTGTTGAATATTTTTGAAACAAAGTTCAAATAGTTTTATAATCAATTTCTATTATAACTCTCACACAACTATTACTTGTATGTGCACAAATTTGAATATAAAAGCTGATCAACTTTTGAATTTTTTTATCTTACTTTAAGATAAATAAAGACCCTTATTATGTTAAGATATTTCCAAAATTTTTCAATAAACAAACAACATATGTCAACTATATTTACTGGTTTTTTGTCTTAAACACTAAACTATCACATTAACATTAAATGTGTTTTTATGACTTATGATGTCACATAAATACTGATAAGTGCCTGAAACAATTTAAATGATTACATACAACTTTGTGTTTTTGTAATTAACTAAACATAATGTTTAGTAGAAAACATATTATTTTAATGAAGTTGTTATGACTAACTATGAATTTCAAGCAGTTTTAAGTCACAAAAAAGATCAGTTTAAATTTTGTTTTATTTAACTGAATAAGTGTTGATATAATACTGCTGTAAAGTACTGCTTCTAATGTAGCTAGACTAAACGATGTCTTAGAATTTAGTCTGCTTTTGGAAATTATGAACATTAACTACTTGTAAGCTGTACTTAAAATTACTTTAGTGCTTATAATAACTTAAAATAATATTTCAAGTCCTTGAAACATTCAAACCATACATCTATTTGTACAAATATTTTAAACAGAAAAATTTCATCAAGATACCCAACACAAGTAAAAGCTTAACTAAAGGTTAACAATGTTGTTAAACTTCTAACAGAAAATGTATTATAACCAACTAAATGTCATCACCAAAATTTTTTTTTGACTTCTATGAATAACTTAAATTAATATTTCAAGTCCTTGAAACATTCAAACCATACAACTATTTGTACAAATATTTTAAACAGAAAAATTTCATCAAGATACCCAACACAAGTAAAAGCTTAACTAAAAGTTAACAATATTGTTAAACTTCTAACAGAAAATGTATTATAACCAACTAAATGTCATCACCAAAAAACTTTTGACTTCTTCAATGAGAAGGCTGATCTGAAGAACTCACCAAATTTTGAAAATGGAATTCCTTCTGAAACTGAGATGAGATATAGGAGTGAGGGACCCAAGTTCATAAAAGAAGTTTTGAAAGTGAGTTTTTTTTTATTTGTTTTACTTTATCACAAGTTCATACAGTAAGTTGTAACATCTGTCAGTTGGATTTTACTATTTTTATTTTACTGTGATATATAAGGATATATATGTTTTATATATAATTTTTTTCATATATAATATATACTTTTAAATTTCTTTCCAAACAGAGTTTTCTTATTATTTGTATTATATATAAATAATATGTATCTAATATAGTATATACATTATATACTTTTATATATATTGTTTTGTAGGTGCTTTTGTAACATGCAAACTTTGTTTTTTGATTTCATTTTAGTCATAAATATTTATTTGTTTATTCAAACAATGTTGTTTAAACCAAGTTTTCAAAACTAATTTGCATTTTAAAATCATTGAGATCTATAAATTGTTTACAGATTTATATGAACCATTCGATTTAGCTTCAAAGTATAAATACTGTTTGTAATTTTGTTATGGTAATATTTAAATATTAATTTGATGAATAATACAGGGTTGCCAAAAAGTCTAAAAACCTGGAAAAGCCTGAAACTTTTAACAATTTTCACATCTTACATAGTATAACTTGGATTTGATACAAATAACCTATCATAAAGATAAATATTTTTTGTCATCATCATTCTTTTTTGAATCAAAAAACATATTTAAGAAGCTATAAGATATGTTATTAATGTTTTTACACTGTTTAACACAGTTTCTTACCTTAAACTAAAATAGACCCAAAAATGTGTACTTTTGAAAACCTGGAGTAAATTTCAAAAACCTGGAGAAAATTTGCCAAAAACATTTAGCAAAGCTGTTAGCAGGAAACATGTTTGTCTTTTTGAAAATATTTTTGCTGTTAAAAATTTTGATTTTGGAGTTTCCACAGTACAATTGTGAAAAACAAAAATTAACTAATTGTAATTATTATTTTTGTTATGAATTTATTTATTCAAAACTTGATTATTTAGTTATCATAAATTTTAGTTTTCAACCAGTAAGTAATTATGGCCAATAATTAGTGTTAGTTTTTTAATTTGCTTAAAATTTTAGATTTGTTGTAAAAATTTTTAGTTCAAAATCTTGTTGTACTTATCAAAACAAAAACCTGTGACCCAAGTTCAAATTTATCGCCAACTGACATTGAATGTAAGTTTGTTTTTCTTAATTTGAGAAAGTTAGTTTAAAAGTTAAATTAGGTTGTTTATGTTGAGTATCAGTTAGTTTTGATATGTTTTTTAAAGTTGAACATTTTCTGTTTTGTTGTAAAAATATTTGTTAAATTTTTTATTACGTTCAAATTATTTTTGTATACTCTAAAAAATATATGAATGTATTATTTTGTATCCACCTTAAAAAATGTAAATTTGTGTTAAATCATTCTAATAACTATAAACTATAACATAAATTTAGTTTTTTTTTTTTCAAACCTAAATAATCAAACTAGCAATTATAAAAGTTTCAATTTTTAAACTACTACTTAAACCATTGGCATTAATATTTTAAATGATGTCAGTTTAAAATTGATCAAGGTTCAAGGCAAAAATTGCTCTGGATTCTACGATGACAGAAGGCAATACTGGACTGTTGTTTTTGACAAGGCAAATTTATTGTTTGAATTTTCAAAACAGGTTAACAAAAAATTATAAACTAAAACAACAATTTAAAATATTACTTTATTTTAATATGTACCCATTACATATCATAAACTTGTGTTTCATTAATCATACTTTTATAACTTTTGTAAACATTTTTTTTTGGAAATATTAACTTAGTTTTTTTACTAACATTGTACATTTAGTTTTATTAGTAGTTTTTAAAGATGTTAATTTTTTTTGTAGGTAGCAATCTGCAAATTTTATTCAAATCCTTCAAGTAACCAGTTTCTAAGTGTTGATATTAGAGCTAATAATAAAGAAAACTCATCTATTGTTAACACAGGTTTGATATTTGTATTTAAATTTTTTGATTTTTTTTTTTTTTGCAGTTATTTATTATTGAGTAAAGAACACATAGATACAGACATATAAGCATTTTGATGATACGAACTTTTTTATATAATTTCATCAGGATTACTAAATCAGGTTGTTTGGTAAAATCATCATACAAATATGTAGCTTTAACAAATTCAATGTAATTATCTCTAAATTAAACATGATGATAAATGTTTACTATTATTTGATTTTATAAAAAATTGTCATAGTTCATTATCTATTCAAGTTATATAAGACAAGTTATATATAAATTAGTTTAAGTTCGACCATTTCTTTAATCAAAACTACCAACAAAAATTTGTCCCATATATGTTAGAAATATGTTAAAACAACCCAGTCACTTTTTACCCGCTTGAAAAAATTCAAATATTTTTTGAGATATGAGCAAACGATCTAATATTATTTTTCATATAAGAGCCAATGTTATTTTTAGTAAAGAAAAAAATGTCAGACCCCCCTATGTACTTAACTCTTACAACTGACTTTTGCATTTTTACAGTTTATTTTCTAAAAATTGAAAAAATTTTGTATTTTTTTTAATAATTTTTGACAACATAAACACGGACTGCAAAAAATAACCAAACAGCTTTTTTTTTAACTGGTAGTTCAAATTAGGTTTTTATGCTTTGTTAACAAATTTAACATCATTCCACAGGCATCATCATCTTCATTGACTTCTTTCGCCACTACTCAATCATCGTTCCTATTGGACCAGCAACAACCAATGAGCAACCGACATTCCGTTCAACAGCCAATTAGCAATTAGCATCCCACGCAGCAACCAATTACCGTCCAGACTGCCCAACAGCCGTTCATGCATGCGATGCAGCAACCAATGAGCGTGCAGAGTTCTTTCAACCAGCCAATTAGCAATCAGAGTTCTTTCAACCAGCCAATGAACAGACCGGAATCCAGAATGAGCCAGATTAGCAATTCTACTTTGGATGGGGGGTTCCAAATGGTTTGTTTGGTTTTTAATAAATAAGTTAAGAAATTTATTTTTATCTGTATTTTTTTACGGTATTATCTTAATTTATTTATCAAATGGTTGGTTTAGTTTTTATTAAAATTGGTCAGATCTCAATTATGTTTATCATTAAGTATTAATATTTTTTTTTATTTATGGTAAAGTCTTAATGCATTATATAGATTTGAACCTCAGTTACCAATTTTACCTTTTGTATTTACTTATATTCAATCTTTTTGCTATAAAACAAATAATAAAGCTGAAAAAATATTGCAATGTTTGGTTATTGATTAATAATTGTTTGAGTATTGAGTGTGAGAAAATCAGTCGACCAGAACACAAGTATATAAGGCAAACTTTTTAATTTTGTTTTCATTATTATCAAGGTTTGTTCTTGATAAGAGCTAGAGACAGAGAATAAAGCTTTTAGTTTTTGCTTACTATTGCATGTAAAATTACTAGTGTATTTTTTGGTTTAATATTGAAAAAACAATTAAGACATTTAAGATAGTTAAGACATTAAGACAAGTTGTTGATTAGACAGAGAATAAAACTTTTAGTTTCTGCTTACTATTCCATGAAAATTACTAGTGTATTTTTTGGTTTAAATATGAAAATTATTATTTGAACAATATTTAATTGATTTATAACTAGTCTTTGTTAATTAAATTAATTCTATTGTACATTTAATTTTCCATGAGTTAAATTAGAAAATGTTATCTTTTATAAAAAAGTGTTTTATACATGTTAATAAATACATATAAACACACAATCAGAAACATACAAGTCTTTATTTATAATGCCAAAAAAGTCAGGGATTATAAGCATAGTTATCTGTTCACTTTAAAATTTTAAATAATTTTATACTAAATATATAGATAAATGGCGCTTATGAAAATAAATTAGAAAAACGCTTGTATAAACATATACTAAATATTATAATCGTATAGGTTTCTATTTGAGCAAATTTGACAACATCAAATTTAATCGTCAGTAATTTATTTTTCTTTTTACAGATAAAACAAAAGTACTTGATAAGCTAAAAAAATGGAAACTACTAACAACCTTTTAAATACAAATGAAGGTATGTCAATAATTTTTTTTTTACATAATGAATGAAAGTTTCGAAGTACTAACACAAACGAGTAATAGTAAATAAAACTAAATAAACTACACAAAAATATAAATGTTGATTTTATAAAATACCTAATTGATTTATGAAAAGTTTTAAATAGTAAAGTCTGTTCTTTCTATTAACCATACTTTAACACATAATTATTTTTTTTAAACTCTCAGGTCCTGAAAAAATGACTAGCTCATCTAATTTAACTGACGTTTCAAACAAAAGCTTTCCAAACAACATGCCTACTGTAGATAATACTAGTTTGTATCATATGCGTTCAAGTTTCTCTCAATCAGGTGTGGTTATTAGTTTTTTATCTAATGTATAAACTCATTTTAAGGTTATACAAGTTGTTTAATATGAAATAATATATTTATAACATACTAAAAGTAAATATAACAAATCAAATGAACAGTTTAAGTAATTGTCAAATATTTTACTACCGTATTGATTAGTATTTTTATAGACAAACTTTTAGTAAAACTGTTTCTTATTATACAGGTCCTGTAGATACGACAATCTCATCTAATTTAATTGACGTTGAGTGTTCTGAGAGTTACCATGCATCTCAACATAGTTTGCAGCAAATAATTCATTTAGATAATTTGTCTGCTGATCTTAATACAAGTGTTCATCAAATCAATTCATACTATGATCATTTACAATTTATGTCTAAAGCAGAAATGCTTAGCGACCCATTGTGTTGTGATTTAATGACAATGTCAGACCAGGAATTTATGTCTTTTATATCTTTCTATAGTACAAGTGTGCAACAGATGAGTTCAAACTCTGGCCCGTCAGGTATATAACATTTTTAAATTAATATACAATTCTGTTTATGTTAAAGTTATTTACGACCCTAAATTTTCAGTTAATAACAGTAAAACACCATTGAAAATTCTTAATTACTTTTGACAAACTTACATTCGATATTAGTTTACTTGTAAAATATCAAAAAGTCTTCAAAACGGTAGATAACTCTGAATTTAACAAGGAGTTTATCGCAAAAACATGTATACATTAGATCATTATTTGTTCTTTAGATACTGTGCACACGATGCTAAAACTTAGTCTAATTTAGACATCTAATTAAAAAAGTTTACTCTTAAATATTGTAAAAATGATCGATTAACAAAATTTTAATTTTATTATCAATTTCAAGGTGGAAACCAATGGATTCCTAAAAACATCGAAAGTAAAGTAAAAAAAGCAAGAAAAGTAAGAACAAGAAGTCCAACGCGCAAAAATCCACCGGCAAAGTTTGTCGACAGGGGCCACACGTTCAACTTCTACAAGCACAACAAGAAGATGACGTCAAAAATTTGGAGGTGCGACAAGCGAGGTGGCGGATGCAAAGCCAGGATTCACACCGATGTGCGAACTAACATGGTTAATGCTATTTTTATGTAAAACATTACGACTTGATTACATTAATAACTGTTAATTTAAATTGATAAATTTTTGTAGTTGGTAGAAAATATTATTTAATACTTTTCAATAATTTATAACTGTTTATAGAAGTGGGTAAATTAAACTGTTTATTACCTTGTTTATGTTTATTTTTTTTGAGATTTATTTCTAGTAGGGGCTCCGTAACGTACAGCCAAAATGTTTCGTCCTGCCACTGACAGAAATCTCCAGCTTGCGATTTAGTTTAAAAAAATGGGAAAATACATTAAAATTAAGCTTTTTAGTAAAAGGGTAATGAAATGTTTTCTCAATTTGTTATTATTACATAATAGGATAGTGTTTAGAAAGAATATTTCTATGAAATTTTACTTTAACTGATTTGATCATAACCCGAACTTTCAAAATTCTTTTCCACAAAAAGATTTTAAAATAAGTTCAAAATGTTTTTTTCGGTCAACTAGCAAAGTTTCCCACCCTTAGTTTATATTCTTTACTGTTTATAATTGAAAGTGCGAAACCCTAAAGTTATTTTTTTTAAATATTTTATTTATCACCATATATTGATAATTATTATTGTGTTATATAATTCATTATTGTACATAATAGGAAAGTTACGACGTATTAAAAACAATTGAAAACATAATGTCAACAATACATAAATATTTCTTTAGAATACAAATTAATTCAACATTACCTTAAATCTATTCCTTTAAGCACAGTATTTTCTGTCTTGGATTTCGTTTTCTTACTCAGAATAAATATTTTTCTTTTTATAGATATTTTTTGTCACCGAAACCGGGTTGGAATCAACATATTTAGTTGCACACCTCTATATATATTCAACTAAATAAATTTTAAATATTTATAACAGGTTGTTAAAAGAACAAATGGTCATATCCATAAAAGCAATCCTAAAGAAGTAGAGTTGAAAAGATTGAGAGCCATCGTTAAAATTGAATCTCTACAAACCAAGGACCGTCCAGATAAGGTTACTGTAAACTGTAAAAGCATTTAAACTATTTTGTAGCCATATACAGACAAATTATATAGTAAACACATTCTTGATAACATTAAAATAATTTCAAACAGAAGTAGTAGTAGTAGTTTAACATTTAATATCAAAAGTATAAAGTATATTATAACCGATAATTACTTAAATTGAAGCTAATTTGTCCTGGACAAGAGGTTAAAAGGTATCTGTGGTGTGCAACCTGATAAGGTTTTTCGTGCACCAGGTCCTAGGACCAAACATATTAAGCGTTTTTTTAATTAATCAATAAATTATAATAACTTTTTACAAGTTTTTCTTAAACTAATCTATCAACTTTCAGTCTTAGTTTTTGTTTGACGATTTGCTGTAAAAGTAGGTATTTTTTATAATTAAAAGTTTAATTAATTAGGTTATTGAGTCAAGTAAGAAGAAACTTGGAATAAAATTTGAGCTGGACGAAATTCAGAGGAGAAACTTAAAGAAGATTGTTAAAAGAGAAAGAACATTGAAAGAAACAACACCATTACTTCAAGAACCTTTGTTTTTTGAAAATAATAGTGGCGGTTAGTATTAAAGCCGTGTAGCAATTAACTCATGTTTTACGTTAAAAATTAAATTTATAAATATTTTATTTATGTAAAGTAAGTTTTATTACTACATTAGTCTAGATTTATATTCATCAGATTTTGAAAACAAGTATAAACTCTGTTTTAATTTTTTTAAATTTGTACTTGTTTTATGATTGCACTTAATTAAACTTTACAGACTAAATAGCATTTCTTTTATCGTTTCTATTATTAAGTTAACATAGTTGTCCCAACAAAATATAAACAGTAGAAGAACCGGAGGAGAAAGAAGAAGAGATAAAACAATATCACCGAAATTCACAACAATACTATAACTATAAACATAACAGTTACAGTCGTCTTAATAATGAGGAAGATTATTTCACTTACGGTGGCCCGCAGACGTTTGAAAATAAACAGCAAGATGTAAAGCCTGTAAAGGTTTTTGTAAAATCATCAGGTCAGTATAATGAACTTTTATATTGTATATAAGTAAAAGAAGGAAAAATGTGGACGTTCACAACTATGGTCATTAGATTGGTTAGATAGAGACTTTTAAGTCCTTGAACCTTACACTATACATCTTATAACATTTTTTGAGCAGTTTTAATAAAAATTAATGAAATAAATTTAAGATCAATAAAAAATCAATAATTATTTTTTAATTATTATTTAATTTAAGTTAAAAAAAATTATTAAACAAAAACTTTTTCGACTCTTTTTTATAAATACTTCTGCCAATATTGACTTTGTTAACAATAGTCTAACATGAGCATTACACCTTCTCCTCCCTACATGAAACAAATGATGCTAATATCAATGGCGGTATGTAACTTAACTGTTCATTACAGTAAAAATACTAACTATCCTTCTTTATTGTGAAAATGTAAAGTAGAATTTAAATTTATAGTTTTGGTTGTTCGGACTAACTAATTCTTAAAAAAAGTAAAAAAGTTTTTGAGAAAATTTATTATTTTAACGCATTCAGTATCGAAAATTTTGCCTTTCCACACAAAAGTTTTAAACATTAAATCTTTAAACTTAAATAATAAAAATAATTTATATAACTATTTGTTTTGTTTTCAGATCTACTAACCGTAGAAATAGTTCAGGACGGTCCATTGAAGAAGCCATAAAATAAAGATCCTGGTTTTTAGGATATCTTATAGAATAGTAAATCAAGAATAGCCTGCTTATTTTTACAGATAAATACTAAAAAACTTAAAACATATACAATATACTGTAAAACTTGTTACTTTAATAGATACATATTTAGTTTTTAAGTCTTAATTTTTTTTTAATATAATACACACAGCTTGATAAAAAATGTTACTACTTTCTCAATAGGTGTTTTAGAGTCGCTTTATTTCATATTTACGTTTATTTATTGTTAGTGTAAAAATAAATTTATTTCTCTGATTACTGTTTGTTTTTTTAGTATGTTTTCTAAAATTTGCTAACTTTAAACTTCTAAAAAGTATAAATTCAAAAAGTTCGTTGAAATAGCAAGTTTAAGAAATTATTATAAATAGAGTGTCATCTTTTATTAAACCTGATTTACTTCATAAGTCATAACAAAAACTTGTACCATTTTTAATAAACTTAAACTTTTAATAGTTTATATGATTACTCAAACTTACAATTTTTACTTGCATGAAGTCAGTTTGACATTTTAGCTCCTAGTCTTAAAACATTTTATTAATTTTTAGCTTTAACAGTTTAAAATTTGCATTTTGTTTAGAGTTTGTTTCATACTTTTAAACTACATTTGTAATAAAACTGTCAATATTAAAATGATTCAAACTTGATAGTTAAGTCTCTTTGATATAAACTTACAAAGACTAAAAGGAATTGTTTTATTTATTAAAACTGATTACTTTTTTCCACAACTGTGTAGTAATAATTTATTTACAATCATTAAGTAAATATTTAAAGCAGAACCTGTTTTGTATACTTTGTATAATTTTTGATTTAATAATTACGTACACAGAACAGAAGAGATATTAAAGAAAAAAGTTAGTCTAACGAAACTACAAAAAACTAAACACAATATCACCAACTCTAAAAACACTCAACAGTATCTAATTATTTTCTTTATAAAACATTTTTACAAAAATTCAGCTGCTTCAAATTACAAAAATAAAGAGACAAAATCTTTTTTAAACCTTTCTTTCAAATAAAAGATATATATAAAAGCTGACTCAGTTGACTATGTAATTTAGTACTTATTTTATTCATTACAGTCCTTAAAAAAACAAGAACACAAAACTATTCTCCTTAGTACTCCTGATGAAATTTAAAACCGTTATAATTAGTTTCCACTCAAAATATTGTAAATAGTCATGAGTAATTTAATTATACGACTCATTTTTTTTTTGCCCAGGCTAATAATAAATAATTTTATTTTGTTCATCACAAACCAAAATGATGTATACATGTATATTTATAATCTAAAAACTATAAAGCTTAAAAAACTTGTGTTTGAAAGTTTGTACCACGTTGATTTTTATTAACCAAAAATAAAACATTTCATTTAAAACAAAAAAATAAATCAGTGTCCTATTTGGTTTGCGCGATAAATTTCTCAAACTTATAATTTTTTTTAAATTTTAAAGCCTGATAAATTTTTTGTAATCTATTCCTGTATAAAACTGTTTTTAAGTGTTTCTTCCCAGTAAAAGTGGCTGTAACTGAATAATTGCTTACTTAATTAAAGAACAATTTAAGCAGATTAAAGAAGTCGTAGAATAATATGTCTGACTAAAACTTCTTAGCTGATGAGGCTTAGTTATTTTAATTTCTTAAATTTAAATACCTCTTCAAACAGATACTAGATCGTTTTTTAGATTTTCAAAAACATATTGAGGTGTCCAAACTTATTTCAATTTATACAAACTTGAAGCTATCGTTCGTAACTGAGTTGACTATTTAAAACTAAATCAAATAAAATACAAAATAGCTTATAGTAAGTATATGATTAGAAATTTTATCGAATTTAATAAATTGTAATCCAGAAAATTAATTAAGATTTAGTAATATTGTACTAGACTTGGTTGTAAAAATTTTCTTTTAAGACTCTCAAACAACTCGTTTTTTTACAGTACCTATGTTCTAATCATGAAACTAAAATTTGATTTTTTAATTAAAAATTAAACTCATTAAAGCTAGAATTACAAGCAAATAATTGGTTAACAGCATTTTAGTGTTTTACATTGGAAAGGAAATGTAAAAGCTTGCTAGCCTACAGTAACCCTCTGTTAAATATTTAAATCAATTTGATGAATAAGTATTTTGAATTAGCAACCATGAATAAATAAATTGTGTAAACCATACAATACAAACGCGTGCCGATATGACATGCTGTGCTTTATAGTTGGTTTGTTTTTAGTTTATAAATTTGTTCTTATGACTGAATTAATTCATTAGTTCAGTTGAGTGGAATTTATGTCTGAACGGAGCATTAGTATGGCTTCTATTGTTAAGTTCTACCACTCGGCCATCGCTGCTTGTCGGTTAACTTGATTTTAAATATATATTCTTATGAGAAAGGAGTATAAAGTTGGAAACTGTGCTTGGGTCAAAACGAAGCTTGTCAATTTAATTGGAGGACTTTCTGTTTTTAAAGGATTATTTATACTATAATCTTAATGTTAGAGATGTAACATTAGAGATTTGTTCACGCTAATATGTTAGTTTAAGATTCAAATTAACATTGAAAGTAAAAACAAATTTGTAACAGAGTTTTTTGTTAAAAACTAAAGGGTTACATGCGCTGGGATATTTTAAACACCAAACTAATAAACAAATAAGTATACAATATTATAAAATAAAGAAGGTTATCTATGTAATATTTTTGCATTTTTTATAAAGTATCTTAGTATTAATATGCATGTTTTTCACTTTTAAAAATTGAAACTTACTTTTCAGTACTACATTAAGCTTTAGATTCTATTTTTAGGAAAAATAAGTATTGATTTAGACCGTTTGATTTTTATTAGATGAAATTTTATAGTTTGACAATAATATTATGTTTTTACTACAATATTGGTTTACATTTACACAATCTTAAATCATTAAACAAAACTATTGTATTGCATAGCTAATAGAATATTAATTAAAAAAAAACAGTGAATCCTTTTAAAAAATAAAATAGCACTGCGCGGACTTGAACTCAAATCTGTCGCTTGGCGTGCTCCGGCACTCAGCTCTACACCATTGCTCCTTTGAATAAATCGAATATATACACTATATAAAATACTAAATACGTTACTTGAGTTAAATTTTACATAATTTTAAGTTTCAATAATATTTTTAAACTATGTATTTCTAATATTATTGAATCATATGTAAGTATGTATTTAAAGTTCTAATAGCTTAAGTAAAAACTAAAAAATATAAGTCTAAACTGCTGTTACAAATGAAATAAAATTCTGCTATCAATAAAGTAATAAGTTTAACTTGACGAACAAAATATATACGACCAGGAAACTATTGAGCTGTTGAAGGATCTTAATACTGATAATTAACTTTCATTGAGTTTTACGGCAGTCAACAGCAACGCAATGAAAAATTTATTCGAAAGTAGCTTTTTATGATAACTGTAGGTAGTATATTTCTTTAATAAACAAATACTGGCTAGATTTAAAAAAAAATATTGATCTAGTTTTATTTGATTTAAATCAGGTTACAGTATATTAACATTTATTCAATTTTTTTTAGCTAGTTTTATAGTTTTTTATTTTTAGTACTTATTGTATTTACTTAAATTGTGTTAGATATTTTCCAGTCGTTCAAATTATATTTTATCAAACAAAATTTACTATACAGAGAAGTATTCCCCTTGAAAACGCACTTTGAACAAAATTTTAAAGTGCTCCTCAAGGGAAGTATGTACTCTAAAAATTTTGGTTTTAATTTACAAATAACAAAACTCAGATATTTTAAAAGTAACAAATGTCGTCTTAAATCTGTACATTAAAATATAAACATATATTCGAAGCAATACTTGTACTAATTAAACTCAACTACGCACAAAATCAAAATGTTGTCTATTTATTAAGTATTAGTTTCAAAAAAACTTTTTATTTGTTAACTTAATTTTTCTTGTTATAAACAAGTTAAACAGTTACAAATTCAAAATAAATCTCTAGTTTTTTTCTCAAAAGGGTTCTTAATTAGATGTTTAATTATTAATAAAGATTTTTAAAAGAAAACAAGGAATTGTTAAACTCGTGAAAGTTTTAATACCATTTTTTTCTGACTATAGGCTGACTATAGATATATACAAAACTTAAGTTTTTTGCAAAGAAAGAAGAGTGAACATGTTACTTTGAGAAAAAAAAACTGAGCACCATAAAAAGGTTAATTTTATTTAATTTAAATATAACTTGTAAATTAAAGTAAAAACAATAAAATATAAAACAAAAACTTCAAAAGTAAACAACTAGCCTAAAAGGCTCGTTTAGATGTTACTAGTTTTTTATTTTGTTTATTATAATTAACCATTAAACCATTATTTTAAAATTTTCAAAACATACATAAACATAGTAGAGCATCTTGCAAATAATTTTGAACTGACAGGTTAGAAACACAAAAAAAAACTGGGACATGTCGGGGTTCGAACACGCAAAGTCTGGATTCCATTCCACCGCCTTGACCACTGGGCCATCACTGCTTTTCGGTTTAGCTTGATTTGTAATATATATTCTTACGAGAAAAGAGTATAAAGTTGGAGACTGTGCTTGGGTCAGAACGAAGCGTGTCCATTTAATTGGAGGACTTTCAGTTTTTAAAGTATTACTTATACTATAATTTTAATATTAGAAATACAACATTAGAGATGTGTTCACGCTAATATGTTATTTTAATGTTTAAAATAATATTGAAAGTAAAAACAAATTTGTAGCAGAGTTTTTTATTAAAAACTAAAGGGTTACATGCGCTGGGATATTTTAACCACCAAACTAATAGACAAATAAGTATACAATATTATAAAATATAAAAGGTTGTATATGTAATATATTTATATTTTTTATAAAGTATCTTAGTATTGATATGCATGTTGTTTACTTTTAGAATTAAAAATCATTTTTTCAGTACTACCTTAAGCTTTAGATTCTATTTTTAGGTAAAATAAGTATTCATTAGGACCGTTTGACTGCTATTATATGAATTTTTATATCTTGATAATAATATTTTGTTTAAATTATAATCATTCGTATAAGCCAGCTCAGCTAAGACAAATGCCTAAATAAAATAAACAAGTCAAAATACTGGATATACTCCGAGATCACGGGTTTAATTCGGTATAATTCGTTAAACTACAATATTTGTTTACATTTACATAATCTTAAATCATTATAACAAAACTATTGTATCGCTTATAACCTCATTTTTATAATAGCTAATAGAATATCATTTAAAAAAAAAGTGAATCTCTAAATAGAATAACAGGCCACTACGCGGACTAGAACTCAGGTTTCTCGCTGCGCGTGCGCCGACACTTACCTCTACGCCATTGCTCCTTTGAATAGATCGAAAAAATATACTATATAAAATATTAGAAAAGTTAAATTGAGTTAAATTTTACTTATTTTAAGTTTCAATAACAATTTTGAACTATGTATTTGTAAGCTAATATTATTGAATCATATGAAAGTATGTATCTAAAGTTCTAATAGTTCAAGTAAAAAGTTAAAAGTATAAGTCTAAACTGCTATTACAAATGAAATAAGATAAAGATATCAATAAAGTAATAACTTTTTTCGTGGACGTGATCTAAAACATTAAACACTTGATGATACTAAGTTTAATATCCATTAAGCTATAAGATAATTTTATAAGACAAGGGTCGGCAAACTGCGGTCCTCAAAGTCAAAATATGCGGCCCGCGAGCTCCTTTTCAACCAAAGAATAGTTTTAAAAACAATATTTTAAGTAAAAACTTACAGTTAGGCTCTTATTCCTTTATTTATGCATTAATATTGCTCAATTATCATATTTTTGATCTTTAATAATATTTTTCTACTGATACCAGAACTATTTTTAAATAGATGCGGCCATTAAATGTTTGTTTCTAAGTAGTGCGGTCCTGTAGCAACTTTTCCTAGGCCCGCGAGTTACATATGGCTGCTGACCCTGTTATAAGACTATAAAACTACTTTGTTCTTAGATAAATACCAATATAATTAAAAGAGTACTTTTTTGTTGTCTACTACAGGTTTCAATAACTTCAATTTACAACAAACAGTACTTAGTATAGTTTGTATGTAAAGCTTGCTATTTTTGTTATATTCATCATATTTAATTAATTTTATTCACTAGTTTAATGTGAGGCCTAACTTTAAATAAAATCAATTAGACCTTAAACACTTATATCATTGAAAACTTGTATAATTATCAAAAAATATTGATTTAAAATAAGAGCTGAAATAAATTGAAAACAGGGTCAGCACCCTATTAAACAAATTCATAAAGTATTCTGTTATCATTGATAAACTATTAATTTAAGTCAATCTATTTTTGGTTATCCGTAATTTTAGAACGCTTTTTTACAGCTAAAGTTATTGTTAGCTTAAATATATAAAAACTTATAACACTATAGTTTGAGTTTAAAACTCAAAAATGACTCTTAATCTTATGAAAACTAAGAACAATTAAGAGGAGTATTATAGATGTATTTAAACTTTTATAAATAGACCGTATAATTGTAATAGCAGTTACTTTAGTTATTAACTTTTGTCTTATCATTTGCTACTCATACGACATATTATCGTACTTAAAAAAATAGTATCTAAATTCGACTACAAAAGAATAATTATAGAAAATTTAATTACAATAACTATTTAAAACTGTTGAATCGTTGAAACTTTGCTTTTATTTTCAAATAAATCCATGTGGTTTTTTATAAATTGTAAGGAAAACAAATAACACGTGGTATGTCTAATTGAAATTAAACTGAAAAAGTGACATGAACAACTTTTAACTGACTTTTATAAACAAACAGTCTACAAGATAGTTAAATACTAAACAGAAATTTTATTTGATACTTATGAGACTTAGTACCATAAATACTAATTGAATAAATACCATAAAATAGTTTAACTATTTGAATTACAATAAATACTGATAAACTAAACTACAATGCAAAACTGTTGTGTTACTTACAGAATAATACCAAGGTTGTCTACTATAAAACTGCATCATTCATAGTATAACACCAAGGATGTATACTATAAAACAACAAGCTTTACTTTTAGTTTAAATCTATCTGTTAAAAAAAATCTGCTTAGTTTTGGGCTGTTAGATGAATTAAATACGAAACAGCATTAACTCTCAATAACAAACGCTCAAAGTTCAGGTTTAACAAAAAATAAAATAACTTGACAGTCATAAGAAATCATAAGCTACCTAACAATACGAAACTGGATACAATTTGATGTCGTTAAGATTGAAACATATATTTTAGTTAATCCAAGAGTTTTATTCACTTATAAATAAATATCCTACCTTTAACGACCCTATAAGATTTCGAAAACATGCAAAGTACACTTTAAATTTAAATATATACAACTATATTCAGTCTTTACTTGTTGGGCAAGAAATAGAACTAAACAGACAAACAAAAAAACATAATATAACATCAAAACAGACTTATACACAAATAACATTTATTAAAAAGAACACATAGATTTATTTTTAAGTAAACCTTTAAATAACTTTACTGTAATAACAAAAAAACAATAAAATGTTAACTATAAGTAAACTTGCTATATTTTAATTTTAGCACAGTTGTCAGGCTGGATATCAAGGTTTTTTACAGATGATTGATAACTTTAAGTTTTTGAATTTAAACTTTTACTAATAATACTAATACTATCAATAATATTGTCAATGTTTTAATTATTACGTCACTGTACTTAAAACTTCGATGTTTTTAAAATTTTGTACAGTAAAAGTGGAATGGACAGAAAAATTTTGATTATTGGATTTGTTTTTAAAATCGCATAAAAAACGGATGAATTTCAAATTTAGAATGATAAATCAAAATAATTGTTTTATAAGAACTAAAATAAACTTTATAGCAAGTTTAGAAATATTAGAACATAATTGAAAATTTAGATAAAAAGTTGTGGTCGAAATATATACAAAACATTGTGAAAAATATATCAAATATAATCAATATGAACTGTAAGCAGCAATCAAAAACTAATAGAGATACTACATGTATTTGAAAGATGTGAAAAAGTGACAATTTGCAAAAATTCAACGGTTAAACTAAAATTAAAAAGTTATTTAGGTGATGCAAGTAATTTAATTCAGCTTTGAAACAAAAACAAATCTAAGGGCTAGAAAATGTTCTTAAAATGGTATGTTTGAACTTGCTTTAGTTTAGGCAAGAAACTAATTCTAAGTGTTTTTAATAAAACAAAAACTTACAATGTTTTAGACATGGAATTAGAACAGGCGACGATACAGCGAACAAACAAGATTAATTCAAGGAAACATAAAACAACGACGTCACTCTGAATTAGTTCCGTATAATTGTTGAACTTGATTTAGAGCATGATAGCCGGATTATTTACTACAAATATGTATAACTTGTAGTCAATATCTAGCAAATAATACTAAAAACCACGGTACAAAAATACGAAACTTTATACAGGGTTACCAAAAGTTTTTTTTGAAAATTTCTTCCAGGTTTTTTTAAGAACAAGATTTTTTGCTCATTTTTAGTACAAAATATAATTAAAGCTGAAATTTTTTTTTAACTAGTAAAACAACGTACTATAAAGCAAATTTAAATATTTTTTTTTAGTGATATATAATTTTATCTATATTAATCGTATTTAATAGAATTTTCAATAATTAAAAACTCTTTCTTTTAAATTTTTACAGGTTTTTTAATGATTTTAGTTCAAAATTCTAGGTTTTTTGAGAGTTTTTTAACCCAAATTGTCAAATTCCTGGTTTTTAAGTCTTTTTGCAACCCTGTTTATATACTACTTTGGTACTTCAAAAGAATTTTGCTTAAAATACAATCGTAGTAATTAACTGTGAAGTTACTTAAAAATTAAACTACTAAAAAACTTTAGGAAGAAAATAAATGAATTGCTGGTTTATTAGAGAGATTGTTTCAATATTTAAACAGAAACTAAATTGAAAAACCAAACAAGCTCAGATGTTGTTAAAATTAAACTTGAAAGAAATATACACAATAAGTAGGAAATAAGAAGATAAAACAATGGACTGGTACAGAAAAGATTAGAAAATGTTTTAACAGCTGAAAAAAGAAATACAAAGTATTCATGCTTAATGTGCAATATATCTACAACAACCTACAAGATATAACTAACAAAAAAATGTTTCACGTTTATATAACAAAGCAAAGCCTAAGGAAGAAATAAGATAAATATGGCGGACAAATTGATATTTTACAACAAGGCTTGAATATTTACAAAAAAAAACTAAAGTTAAACTAACTAGAATTAGACACACACTTAGCTTTAAAAAAGTTAGTGTAACGGTTGAATATCAAGTAAAAATTATTTGACCATGAAACTGGACTGAATAAGTCATAAAGATTTTAGATAGGAAGTATATTTGAACTGTGTTCATTACTTGAAGGTAAAATAGGTATTGTTTGAGACATAAAGTTGAACTAATCATACAAACCAACATAACAAGATGATGATTGGTAATAAAATACTAATAATGAATGTAGTGGGCTAGAAGTAGAATTAACTTACGAAATGTAATACCGTTTTAGACTTAAAAACAAACGCTATTAATTTTAGAGAAACTATAGAGAATATTTTTCAAACAAACTTTTTATTAATTTTACAGTAATACGAACAAAATATTGAGCTACCAACTAAAATACAAAATTGGATCTAATTTCAATATTGTTAGAATGAGGTATGTTTAAATACGAATATGACATAATTCACAACTAATCCCACAATTTTCTTCTACACTAGACAAATACCTTTTAAAAAAAAATATTTGAAATAATAAAGTTATTGTTGAAAAATAACTAAAGAATTAGTTAGCGTAACGGCATTTGATTTAATTAATCAAAAGTACAGAGCTTTAAAACATTGTTTTTATTGTCAAATAAAACCATGTGGTTGCTTATAAATTTTAAGTAAAACAAATAACACGTAGTATGTCTAATTGTAATTAAACTGAAATAGTGACAACTTTCAACTGACTTTATAAACAAACCGTCTACAAGATGTTTGGTATTTATGAGACTTAGTATTAATTATCATAAAACACTTAACCATTCATATTAAAAAACCAAGGATATATACTATAAAACATTAAGCTTTACTTTTAGTTTAAACTATTTGTTAAAACAAATAATAGAACTCTGTTTAGTATTTAGTTAGCTTTGGGCTGTTAGTAGAATTAAATACGAAACAGCATTAACTCTCAATAACAAACGCTATTAGTTCAGGTTGAACAAAAGTTTAAATAACTTGACAGTCATAAGAAATCAAAAAAAAATCTAAAAATTGATGCAATTTAATGTCGCTAAGAGTGAGACATATATTTTAGTTAACCCAAGAGTTCATTTTTAGTTTTAGAGTTTTATTCACTTATAAATCAATAACTTTTCCACCTTTAACGACCCTATAAGATTTTCAAAGCATACAAAATTCATATTAAATATAAGTATATATAATTATATTCAGTTTTTACCTAGCCTTGGGGAAGAAGTAGAACTAAATTACGAAACAAAAAAACATAATACAACAACAAACTAGACTTTTAGTAAAATAAGATGTAAAGTGAATAGTCTTAGCAGATAAGGTAATACAAAGTAGGATTATTTGTAGAATGAGTTACGTTGAGAAGTAAAATTGAAGGAAAAGAATATTCGTAAACATCTGCTTCTCTTAAATTAAATGCAAACACATGCATAGATTTCTAGAGATGTAAATTAAATTACCCTTTCCACATTATTTATCTTATTGAGCAATGCATCCAAAATCAAACCGACCAAATAGTTCACAGCTCATTAATAAAAAACATAAATTAGTGTAATAAATTACGAACAACAATACAAAAACTAAGAAAAAGCAAGAAGATCTTTATCCATACATCTGGACACTTTAAACGATATGTTACTAAAATTTAGAGATAGTTAACATACTAAATGAGCCTACAAGATGACGTAATATTAGTGGGCATTAAGACTAAGTAAATTTTTAAAATAAATGGACAAAAAAAGACATTTTGTTACTATAACAATGCATACAACTTTATGTGGACAAACTAAGACGTTTGTTATGAGAAATTTGAAATTAATTGGTAAGTGGAAATTATTTGCGCATAAAAGAACATGCTTAATTACTTGCACTTGAAATAACTAAACTTATTTACAAACATTATTAAGTAAAGAGAACCCGTGGAAAAGTTTTTATGTATGCCTTAAAATTATTTTACAGTAACAACAACAAAACAATGAAGTGTCTAACTAAAAACATATCTAAATCATGAGTAAAACATACTTTTCAATTTACAGATCACTTTTAAACCAAAATTTATCGAAGTAGAATTAAATTAGGAAGAAATAAATATAAAGTATAATAACGAATTTGACTTATAAACAAACTTTAGTTAAACTAAACCATAAATAAATTCAAGTAGATAAAACCATAACAATGTTTAAACAAAATCAAGTAACTCTACAGTAATGCCAATAAAACATTAACTAAAACATGATCCTTTTTTGGTTTATAAGACTTCGATTGACCCATAAATAAATTAAAACTAAAGAATATGAGGCCTACTAAAAAAATCCACTTCACATTTTCTAACCTTTCTTTATATAATGATTTCAAAAAAGAACAGTAACAAATAAATGTTCAAAAAATTTTAAACCAAGTAGACGAGCTTTATGTTAAACGTATACAATCTTATAGAGTTAAATGGCACTTTAAACAGCTTAACAAGTTGAAAAAAAATACGACCTCAAAACTGAAATGGTTACTTGGTTTGCGTAGTTTTATAACTTTGCCAGTATTTGGTTTAGACTCATTATATTTTAATCGATTTTATATGTAACAGACTGTTTATTGTTTAAGACATAAAATTGGAAATAACCATATGAAACAGCGCAACAAGATGATAATTAGAGATCAAATATTAAGAATTGAAGTAGTTTTAATATAAATTTATTTTAAGCGCAGTAAGGTATTGATTAAAACTGAATGCATACACAATTGTTTACTTTAGAAATAAATATCTATCAAAGTGATTAGTATAAAATAAACAAAGTTAATGTAGAAGGGGGAACTCGTGATAATTAGCTACTTATTGAGTGTTTAATTAGACAATTGAAACCAAACTGATGATCTAAATTAAAGATTAAGATATAAAGTGGTTATTAACAGTAGTACAATAACTGAGAGTCAAATATCACAGACTTTTACGTATATAGGCCTAAGCGTACCTGTATTATTCATTTTACTTAGGTAAAAGTAAAGTTACAGCTGAAAAACAACCCTAAACAAAAACACTTATAAAGCCTATTAATGGGATTTATATTTGAACTGTAATTATTACTTATAAAAACAGTTTAATCTTTTAAATATATAGATAAATATGTGTTGTCTGTGACATAAAACTACAAACAATCATATAAACCAGCACAAAATGGTAATAAATAAAAATTAAATGTTAAGAATTTACTGTAATTTAAATATTAGTTTAAATTAAACGCAGCAATAAAGTATAAAAAGAGTTAATTGCCAAATACATATATATACTATTTAATTAAGATGCACATTATCCAATATTTTTTTATGATGTAATGATTATATTACCTTATCGATATTTCTTACGTACTTAAGACAGAATACACTACTTACCTTGAAAACTTCTACCAAAATTAAACTTTTAAAACGACTTAAAAGTTGAATAGAAAATGAGAATTATAGTAGTAAACTAAATAAAGAAATATTAGAAACGAGCTAGTTGGGCTACATAAAGCCCAAGCGTAATCTACAGTTTTGAGACAAGTGTACCCTTGTGTTTACATAGATTAAATCAGTAAGAAAATATAAAGTATTTAAATTAAATGTACACGCATTACAAACATACGAATTTGAAGACACCAAATGTTTATAAGAAAAAATATAATTTAGACAAGACAAGTATGTATGATATTCTCATTCTTGTATACAAAAAAACTTTGCTACTACAAAAATTATTCTTAAAAAATCATAAACAAGACCTCAAAAATAAAACAGTTACTTAATTGGCGTAAATGTGTTCGGTTAAAAAAAAATATTTAAAGCTGGTAACCAGTTTAGCAATTCGCCATTTTAAGTTGAGACAGTTTTATAGTGTAAATATATACAGGGTTGTCACATATCTAGTTGAAAAAAAGTACGGATTTTTGGATTCAATTCAAAAACACATATACTTAAAAAATGGTAACTTTACTTTTAATCTCATTGAATTTCGAGTGGAATAAATGTTTTTTAATGCAATAAATACAACAGTATAAACTAGCGCAACAAGATGATAATTAATGATAAAATCATAAGAGTTGGTTGTAGTTTGAATATTTGTTTAATTTAAGTTTAGTATTACATGAATAAAACTGTTTAAGTAAGAAACACTGCTCTATCAAATAAAAATAGTAGGAAAACAAACAACAATGATTGTTTGATATCGAAATTGATTTAATAAAATCAAGACTGATGATCAGGGTTGCCACTGGATTTCTTCTGGGTTTTTCAAATTACACGTTTATTGTTCTATATTTAATTAAAAGTTAAGTTTAAGGTAAAAAACTGTGTTAAAAAGCATAACAACATTACTGTGGAGCTACTTTCAATGTATTTTAAAATAAAAAATCAATGATGACAAAAAATATTTATACACTTAATAGATTAATCGCGTCAAACCAAGATTTTACTACTTAACATGTAAAAGTTCTTGAAATTCAAGGTATTTTCAAAATTTCACAAGTTCCAGGTTTTTTGGCAACCCTGAATAATCTAAATTTTACAATAAACATAAAAAGTAGTTATTAGTATCAATAAAGTATTGTGTACTTTTTACTTTATAGATCACAATGAAAGTTTTTTACTAAATAATAAGGAGAATTTTTAAATTTTATTAACAAAACAATGTTTCACTCGTTTGAACTAAATCAAACGAGACCAGGCAATAAAATATTACTAGTTGATCACCATACATGCTTAAATACAAGTATATTATTAAAAAACATGTTATTCATTACTTGTTATGCATATGTAAGTGGTCCCTGCAAGCATACAAACCAATAAGTAAAAAACAAGGCAACTACAACAGACTAAAACATAAAAAAAACCTAGTAAAGCTTGATATAATTGATGATATTCTTCCATTATTAGAAAGTTTGCTTTAAAATATATATATAATAATATAACTCTATTAATAATAATAAGTAAATAATAATATCAAATAATATAACTTACATGTATTTAACATAAGTAGCAAAAACCTAATAAGTTATTAAAAAAAGAGACTACCTCATTATGACGCAACAATAAGGTAAAATAAAATAAAAAATTAAGAATTTAATGTGGAAAAATAACATACTAAAGGAACGTGCATACCTACTCGTACATCAAACAAAAAACTAATTAGGTGCCGACCAGCAGAGTAACCGGGCCTAAAGGACAAGAATTAAAAAAAAAACTAAGGGCAGGCCGGGGAGATGACAGGTGCGGAGCACCGTGTCATCGACCGGCCGTAGCCCTTTGTTTTTTTTTAATTCTTGTCCGCTACCTCAAACTTACTTTTCAAACTCACCAATATAGAACCACTCAGTCTATAATTAAAAAATCAAAACTGATATTACCGTCAGGCCTTTAATGGTTATACATTGACAAATTAGATCACATAAGCTCAAGGTTAGTAAAAGATAACAGATAAAGACCATACAAATATAACGCAAAAACGTATACTTGTTTGGCAGTTACGCTACTCACGGTCCATTTGACAGAAAAAGGTGGCCTTCAAGAAAATAGGCCGCAGAGAAAAAGGGAAGAGGAAAAATGTGAAAAATTTTTCGCCGGCGGAGCCGGCGAAATGCCTTAAAAAAATTATTTTAAATTATCTTCATCGAAAATTTCCCTCCCATTTTCGGTTTTGGGGATTCCCCATTTTTGAAAAAATGGGTGGGGGGCCTTAAAAATTCAGAGCGTACCTTATGCAGCTGCGTACTTTATTTATAAAAACATATATAGCTACTAAATAAATGTGTTATTAAAATCTACTGCGTACCTTACGCGGATGCGTACTTCTTAAATAATACCTTTAGTTGCAACAGAAAATGTGCTGTTAAAAATTAATGCGTACCTTATGCGGGTGCGTACTTCTTAGAGTGCGTACCTTATAGATGTATTTATTTTGCTAAAATAACATTTTTAAGTTATGGTTTAGATCCTAAATGAAATGAAATATAGTTTCAGACATAACACCACCCTAGTTTATTACCTAATGTTTTACAAATACATAGCAAACAGTTTATCAGTAGATATGTGTACTTTTTAATGACATAAAATGTACCAAGTAAAAATAGAATATGAGTCTTAATGTGGACATTGACAAATCTATTTATATGATTGAACTGTATATTCAAACAAAAGTCATTTAACTTGCTTATGTAAATTGATTGTAATTAGTGACCTTTTCAAAACAGTATAAACTTGAATTATTAAAAGTAAATCAACTCTTGAGATTAAACTAAACAGTTGAAATAATTTTGATATGAGTAGTAACTGTATTTTTGTTTGACTTCAATTTCATACTGTTCCTACTACAGGATGTCATTTTAATTGTCATTCAACTTACATAAGCTTAAGTTTTCCATGACAGTTAAGTTTGTCTCATTGTTAAATACTTATCTAGCAATCTAATAAATACAAAGCTTTGCACAGTTACTACCATTACTACTTATTAACTGGCATACTTTAAATATTTATTAATAGACTAAACTTTTAAAGCTTACCATTGAATTCAGACAACTTATTATGTGTTTCTTAAAGTGTGCATAGAAATTAAAGGTGTATTACAAACTAAAACAGTTAAACCATTCTACTTTGTGTCAATAACATATGTTTTGTAGCCTGTAGTTCATTTTAAAGTTTGTCAAATACTTGCATCTTAAATACTCTGCATTTAACATCATTTAAAATCTTCATGGCTGCATTCAACTAATATTTATACTATTCCCAAAGTCTTTGCATTTGTTATATACATAGAAAACAGTACAGCAAGTTGTTGATAAAAGCTTGTTAGTGCATTCACATGAAAAAAAGAAATTTCAGATAGATAAAAGATTAGAAAGAAGTTAGTTGAAAAAATAGAACAATTTAAGCAAAGGTAAAAGTAAACCTCACACACATATGCACTAACAACCTTTAAATCTTCCTTGCTGTGAACTGCTTTGTAAATATATAAATGTAAATTTACAAGATTTTTTTTGTTTAATAGCAAACCTAATCATCATATGGTTTAACTGCTTTCTAAACAGTTTACTTTTGAAACTAATAAGAATTTTGACTAATAATTGCTCTAATCTTTCATGCACACTTTAAGAAGTAATTCTTAATACTAACTATTAATTTATGAATATATAAACTACATTTGTACAGTCAGATTAACCTACTTAAACTTTATGTTGTAAATAAACTTCTATACTTAACTTACTGTCTCTTTGGGCTTTATTCAGGAATACAATGCTTTTTTGCACAAGCTTATAAAATTTACCCCTATGTTTTTAATGATTTAATTTATGTTTGAGTCTTATTAAAGTTTTTTTAAAGGTATCTTAGTAATCTTAGGAGAATAAAACCCAACAAGACAAATATATGTTTATGGTATAAACCAAGGTTACAGCTCTATGAATAGCTAGTCTGAATTTGTGCAAAATTCAATTAATATCTAAAGCTTAAGTTGTTCAAGCATGAGCACTTAAAAATTTTAATAGTAACAAAAGGACTCAACAATTAATAAGTATAACATCTTAAGACAAAACATCATGATTATCAAAAATATCCAAAAAACCTTTACTTTCTTATATTCAACTAGTAACTCTGGCAAAAAATACTAAGTTTTGCACAAATTCAAACAATCTAAATAACTATTAAACAAACTAACCTCAACAGCTGCTGTAGTAGGTACTCATCATCCAAACAAAATCCATAAAAGTTTGATCCATTTTCTAAACTCAACCTATAGGAATAGTTAAAACTTAAAAAGATAAAGACTTTGACTCAGAGGTCGTTCAAAAGATTTTTCAAAGCATTCTTTTACTCAGTTCACTTTACAATAGTGTTTCAAAGGCTGAGGTGCAAGTTTTAAAGCTTCTTATTAAAGAGTTTTTTTCTAGCATCATGTAAGTGCATTAAAGCCAATTGATGTTGTCTGAAATGTCATACTTGTGAGCCAATTTTTATCAATGAATAAGATATATTCATTCTATGACGAATTACAAGATCAAATAAAGATTTTTTTCATAGGTTTTGCATGGGAAAATGAATATTAGTTATCAACATAAACTTTCAAGACTGTTGATTCCCAAACTATGTCAAATGCTTTCTTTAAGTTACTCAAACAATGTAGAAATATAAGAGTTTTAAAAGATTAAATGAGAAACAACTATCAAGAACTAGTTTTGTCTTCAAGAATATTGACAATCAAATAGAGTTTGTTAGTATTTTACAAATCTTACTTAAACAGAATAAAAAGAGAAAAAAATAGTTTTAGAGTTAACACATGTTACTACTACAAGTGCTTTTCTCAAAAGAATATTCATTAAAAATATACTTTTCAAAACACTTTCTAGATCAAGTGATTTCTTAAACTTACTCAGAAAATATAAAGAAATTAATGTTTTAGAAGATAAGGTAATGATAAAAATAATCTTCTTTAACAAGATTTTACTTAATAAACATTGGCAATTGATAAATAAAGTACTTTGTTTAGTGTACTCAAACTGCACAATGAAAGAGAAGAAAAATTAGAGTCCAGAACCTAGAGCTCCTTCTCCTACAACTACTTTTAACAAATGATTTGGCCCAGGCAAAAAAATATCTTGCAAAATGCTTTCTTGTTGTGATGTCACATTAAAATGTAAGATTTTCCAGAATTCATTAAAAACTACAAATCGAAACACTATCTAAGCATAGCAGAGCGAATTTTAACTTTTTCCAACATAAAGTATTTTTTATTTTACGGAGTGTTAAACATCACTTTTTTTTCATTTGTAAAAGCTAAATTACTTGTTTAAACAGTTTAAATCTTATTTTAGTTTGATGATTCTTTTATCTATTCTTTTTATAAATTTTCTTCATTAAGTTTTACTTTTTTTACTGTATAAGTGATACTTGGTTAAGCATATTGTTTAAAATTAAAGTTAAAAAAATCATTATGCTCATATAAACTACAATTGACACAATTTATAAAGTATATAAAACAAGTATTTAACTTTAAATTTTACAATTTTAATTAATTTTGAAAGTGTTTATCACTTAATAATTTGTTCAAGATGAACTATGTTTAATTTAGAAACATTTTTTCGTCAGTTTATAGCATTACATTTGAAGCTTTGTAAACTCATTTTAGTTATAATTTAGTTTAAAACATTTTGCCATGTTTGCCAAAAACTACAGAGTTTTTCATTGATATAACAATTTGTTCAACTTTAAATTTGAAGCAAATAGATAAAAATAACATATTGTGTATACTGAATGAAAGCTTAACAAAGACACAGTTATTATAAAGTATATAAAATAAGTATTTAACTCTAAATTTTACGAAATTGTTTTTTGTTTGTTCCAAAGATGTTTAAAACTTAATAATTTCTATAAGATTTATTACATTTAGCTTAAAGCCTTTAATTTCATCAGGTTACATTTAACTTTTGCAAACTCATTTTAGTTATAATTTAGTTTGAATCGTTTTGCCAAAACTAGTTAGATCTTAGTCATTGGTGTAACAACTTTTTGAAGCAGGTAGAAAACAAAAAGCCATAGTGTGCATAGTGAGTGAATGCTAAACAGAGACACAATTATAAAAACATTTATGAATGAAAAATAACTGTTAATAATAATTAATATTTTACAACAAAACTCTTGTTGAATGTTTTTGAAACAAAGTTCAAATACTTTTATAATCAATTTCTATTATAACTCTCACACAACTATTACTTGTATGTGCACAAATTTGAATATAAAAGCTGATCAACTTTTGAATTTTTTTATCTTACTTTAAGATAAATAAAGACCCTTATTATGTTAAGATATTTCCAAAATGTTTCAATAAACAAACAACATATGTCAACTACATTTACTGGTTTTGTGTCTTAAACACTAAACTATCACATTAACATTAAATGTGTTTTTATGACTTATGATGTCACATAAATACTGATAAGTGCCTGAAACAATTTAAATGATTACATACAACTTTGTGTTTTTGTAATTAACTAAACATAATGTTTAGTAGAAAACACATGATTGTAATGAAGTTGTTATGACTAAACTCTGAATAAGAAGCAGTTTTAAGTCACAAAAAAGATCAGTTTAAATTTTGTTTTGTTTAACTGAATAAGTGTTGATATAATACTGCTGTAAAGTACTGCTTCTAATGTAGCTAGACTAAACGATGTCTTAGAATTTAGTCTGCTTTTGGAAATTATGAACATTAACTACTTGTAAGCTGTACTTAAAATTACTTTAGTGCTTATAATAACTTAAAATAATATTTCAAGTCCTTGAAACATTCAAACCATACATCTATTTGTACAAATATTTTAAACAGAAAAATTTCATCAAGATACCCAACACAAGTAAAAGCTTAACTAAAGGTTAACAATGTTGTTAAACTTTTAACAGAAAATGTATTATAACCAACTAAATGTCATCACCAAAAGACTTTTTTGACTTCTTCTATGAGAAGGCTGATCTGAAGAACTCACCAAATTTTGAAAATGGAATTCCTTTTGAAACTGAGTTGAGATATAGGAGTGAGGGACCCAAGTTCATAAAAGAAGTTTTGAAAGTGAGTTTTTTTATTTGTTTTACTTTATCACAAGTTCATACAGTAAGCTGTAACATCTGTCAGTTGGATTTTACTATTTTTATTTTACTGTGATATATAAGGATATATATGTTTTATATATAATTTTTTTCATATATAATATATACTTTTAAATTTCTTTCCAAACAGAATTTTCTTATTATTTGTATTATATATAAATGATATGTATCTAATATAGTATATACATTATATACTTTTATATATATTGTTGTGTAGGTGCTTTTGTAACATGCAAACTTTGTTTTTTGATTTCATTTTAGTCATAAATATTTATTTGTTTATTCAAACAATGTTGTTTAAACCAAGTTTTCAAAACTAATTTGCATTTTAAAATCATTGAGATCTATAAATTGTTTACAGATTTATATGAACCATTCGATTTAGCTTCAAAGTATAAATACTGTTTGTAATTTTGTTATGGTAATATTTAAATATTTATTTGATGAATAATACAGGGTTGCCAAAAAGTCTAAAAACCTGGAAAAGCCTGAAACTTTTAACAATTTTTACATCTTACATAGTATAACTTGGATTTGATACAAATAACCTATCATAAAGATAAATATTTTTTGTCATCATCATTCTTTTTTGAATCAAAAAACATATTTAAGAAGCTATAAGATATGTTATTAATGTTTTTACACTGTTTAACACAGTTTCTTACCTTAAACTAAAATAGACCCAAAAATGTGTACTTTTGAAAACCTGGAGTAAATTTTAAAAACCTGGAGAAAATTTGCCAAAAACATTTAGCAACGCTGTTAGCAGGAAACATGTTTGTCTTTTTGAAAATATTTTTGCTGTTAAAAATTTTGATTTTGGAGTTTCCACAATACAATTGTGAAAAACAAAAATTAACTAATTGTAATTATTATTTTTGTTATGAATTTATTTATTCAAAACTTGATTATTTAGTTATCATAAATTTTAGTTTTCAACCAGTAAGTAATTATTGCCAATAATTAGTGTTAGTTTTTTAATTTGCTTAAAATTTTAGATTTGTTGTAAAAATTTTTAGTTCAAAATCTTGTTGTACTTATCAAAGCAAAAACCTGTGACCTAAGTTCAAATTTATACCCAACTGACATTGAATGTAAGTTTGTTTGTCTTAATTTGAGATAGTTTGTTGAAAACTTAAATTAGGTTGTTTGTGTTGAGTATCAGTTAGTTTTAATATGTTTTGTAAATTTGAACATTTTCTGTTTAGTTGTAGAAATATTTGATAATTTTTTTATTAGGTTCAAATTTTTTTTGTATACTCTAAAAAATATATGAATGTATTATTTTGTATCCACCTTTAGAAAAATGTAAATTTGTGTTAAATCATTCTAATAACTATGAACTATTAAAAAAATTTAGTTTATATATACTTTTTTCAAATCTAAATAATCAAACTAGCACTTATAAAAAATTCTATTTTTAAACTACTACTTAAATCATTGGCATACATATTTTAAATATTAAAAGTTTAAAATTGATCAAGGTTCAAAGCAAAAATTGCTCTGGATTCTACAATGACAGAAGGCAATACTGAACTGTTGTTTTTGACAAGGCAAATTTATTGTTTGAATTTTCAAAACAGGTTAACAAAAAATTATAAACTTAAATAACAATTTTAAATATTACTTCATTTCAATATGTCCCCATTACATATCATAAACTTGTGTTTCATTAATCATATTTTTATAACTTTTGTAAACATTTTTTTTTGGAAATACTAACTTAGTTTTTTTACTAACATTATACATTTAGTTTGATTAGTAGTTTTTAAAGATGTTGATTTTTTTTGTAGGTAGCAGTCTGCAAATTTTATTCAAATCATTCAAGTAACCAGTTTCTAAGTGTTGATATTAGAGCTAACAATAAAGAATACTCATCTATTGTTAACACAGGTTTGATATTTGTATTTAAATTTTTTGATATTTTTTTTTTGCAGTTATTTATTATTGAGTAAAGAACACATAGATACAGACATATAAGCATTTTGATGATACGAACTTTTTTATATAATTTCATCAGGATTACTGAATCAGGTTGTTTGGTAAAATCATCATACAAATATGTAGCTTTAACTAATTCAATGTAATTATCTCTAAATTAAACATGATGATAAATGTTTACTATTGTTTGATTTTATAAAAATTGTCATTGTTCATTATCTATTCAAGTTATATAAGACAAGTTATATATAAATTAGTTTAAGTTCGACCATTTCTTTAATCAAAACTACCAACAAAAATTTGTCCCATATATGTTAGAAATATGTTAAAACTACCCAGTCACTTTTTACCCGCTTAAAAAAATTCAAAGTATTTTTTGAGATATGAGCAAACGATCTAATATTATTTTTCATATAAGATCCAATGTTATTTTTAGTAAAGAAAAAAATGTCAGACCCCCCTATGTACTTAACTCTTACAACTGACTTTTGCATTTTTACAGTTTATTTTCTAAAAATTGAAAAAAAATTGTATTTTTTTTAATAATTTTTGACAACATAAACACGGACTGCAAAAAATAACCAAACAGTTTTTAACTGGTAGTTCAAATTAGGTTTTTATGCTTTGTTAACAAATTTAACATCATTCCACAGGCATCATCATCTTCATTGACTTCTTTCGCCACTACTCAATCATCGTTCCTATTGGACCAGCAACAACCAATGAGCAACCGACATTCCGTTCAACAGCCAATTAGCAATTAGCATCCCACGCAGCAACCAATTACCGTCCAGACAGCCCAACAGCCGTTCATGCATGCGATGCAGCAACCAATGAGCGTGCAGAGTTCTTTCAACCAGCCAATGAACAGACCGGAATCCAGAATGAGCCAGATTAGCAATTCTACTTTGGATGGGGGGTTCCAAATGGTTTGTTTGGTTTTTAATAAATAACTTAAGAAATTTATTTTTATCCGTATTTTTTTACGGTATTATCTTAATTTATTTATCAAATGGTTGGTTTAGTTTTTATTAAAATTGGTTAGATCCTAATTATGTTTATCATTAAGTATTAATATTTTTTTTTTATTTATGGTAAAGTCTTAATGCATTATATAGATTTGAACCTCAGTTACCAATTTTACCTTTTGTATTTACTTATATTCAATCTTTTTGCTATAAAACAAATAATAAAGCTGAAAAAATATTGCAATGTTTGGTTATTGATTGATATTTGTTTGAGTATTGAGTGTGAGAAAATCAGTCGACCAGAACACAAGTATATAAGGCAAACTTTTTAATTTTGTTTTCATTATTATCAAGGTTTGTTCTTGATAAGAGCTAGAGATAGAGAATAAAGCTTTTAGTTTTTGCTTACTATTGCATGTAAAATTACTAGTTTATTTTTTGGTTTAATATTGAAAAAACAATTAAGACACTAAGACAGTTAAGACAAGTTGTTGATTAGACAGAGAATAAAACTTTTAGTTTCTGCTTACTATTCCATGTAAAATTACTAGTGTATTTTTTGGTTTAATTATGAAAATTATTATTTGGACAATATTTAATTTATTTATAACTAGTCTTTGTTAATTAAATTAATTCTATTGTACATTTAGTTTTCCATGAGTTAAATTAGAAAATGTTATCTTTTATAAAAAAGTGTTTTATACATGTTAATAAATACATATAAACACACAATCAAAAACATACAAGTCTTTATTTATAATGCCAAAAAAGTCAGGGATTATAAGCATAGTTATCTGTTTACTTTAAAATTTTAAACAATTTTATACTAAATATATAGATAAATGGCGCTTATGAAAATAAATTAGAAAAACGCTTGTATAAACATATACTAAATATTATAATCGTATAAGTTTCTATTTGAGCAAATTTGACAACATCAAATTTAATCGTTAGTAATTTAGTTTTTTTTTACAGATAAAACAAAAGTACTTGATAAGCTAAAAAAAATGGAAACTACTAACAACCTTTTAAATACAAATGAAGGTATGTCAATAATTTTTTTTTACATAATGAATGAAAGTTTCGAAGTACTTACACAAACAAGTAATAGTAAATAAAATTAAATAAACTACACAAAAATATAAATGTTGATTTTATAAAATACCTAATTGGTTTATGAAAAGTTTTAAATAGTAAAGTCTGTTTTTTTCTATTAACCATACTTTAACACATAAATATTTTTTTAAACTCTCAAGTCCTGAAAAAATGACTAGCTCATCTAATTTGACTGACGTTTCAAACAAAAGCTTACCAAACAACACGTCTACTGTAGATAATACTAGTTTGTATCATATGCGTTCAAGTTTCTCTCAATCAGGTGTGGTTATTAGTTTTGTATCTAATGTATAAACTCATTTTAAATTTATTCAAGTTGTTTAATGTAAAACAATATACAACTAATTATAAAACATTTGTAACATACCATAAGAAAATATAACAATTCAAATGAACAATTTAAGCAATTGTCAAAATTTTTACTAGCTTTTTAATTAGTAGTTTTATAGACTAACTTTTAGTAAAACTGTTTCTTATTATACAGGTCCTGTAGAAACGACAATCTCATCTAACTTAATTGACGCTGAAAGTTCTGAGAGTTACCATGCATCTCAACATAGTTTGCAGCAAATAATCCATTCAGATAATTTGTCTGCTGACCTTAATACAACTGTGCATCAGATGAATTCATACTTTGATCAATTAGGTATATATAATTTATATAAAATAATTACATTTGAATATATATATAAGAAACTTATTGTTAATTACAACCCAAACTTGTATCTAAACAATAACATTTAAAAGAGTTTTGACAAATTTTAATGAGTAAATAAGTAAATACTAAGTATTTTTTAATGTTTTATACTTAAAGTTTTTTTTCTACTTTTTAACTCAATCTATTTATTATTATTCAGTTTCTGAAGCAGAAATGCTTGGCAGCCAATTTGATAACTTTAGTTGTCGTGATTTACTGGCAATGCCAGAGCAGGAATTGATGTCTTTTCTATCTTTCTATAGTACGAGTGTGCAACAGATGAGTTCAAACTCTGGCCCGTCAGGTAATTAACATTTTTAAATTAATATACAATTCTGTTTATGTTAAAGTTATTTACGACCCTAAATTTTCAGTTAATAATAGTAAAACACCATTAAAAATTCTTAAATACTTTTAACAAACTTACATTCGATATTAGTTACCTGTAAAATATCAAAAAAGTCTTCAAAACGGTAGTTAACTTTGAACTTAACAAGGAGTTTATTGCATAACATATAAATATTAGATCATTATTTGTTCTGTAGATACTGTGCACACAATGCTAAAACTTAGTCTAATTTAAACATCTAATTAAAATCACTTACTCCTAAGCATTGTAAAAGTGTTTGATTAAATATTGTTAATTTTATTATCAATTTCAAGGTGGAAACCAATGGATTCCTAAAAACATCGAAAGTAAAGTAAAAAAAGCAAGAAAAGTAAGAACAAGAAGTCCAACGCGCAAAAATCCACCGGCAAAGTTTGTCGACAGGGGCCACACGTTCAACTTCTACAAGCACAACAAGAAGATGACGTCAAAAATTTGGAGGTGCGACAAGCGAAGTGGCGGATGCAAAGCCAGGATTCACACCGATGTGCGAACTAACGAGGTTAATGCTATTTTTATGTAAAACATTATGACTTGATTACATTAATAACTGTTAATTTAAATTGATAAATTTTTGTAGTTGGTAGAAAATATTATTTAATACTTTTCAATAATTTATAACTGTTTATAGAAGTTGGTAAATTAAACTGTTTATTACCTTTTTTATGTTTTTTTTTTTTGAGATTTATTTCTAGTAGGGGCTCCGTAACGTACAGCCAAAATGTTTCGTCCTGCCACTGACAGAAATCTCCAGCTTGCGATTTAGTTTAAAAAAATGGGAAAATACATTAAAATTAAGCTTTTTAGTAAAAGGGTAATGAAATGTTTTCTCAATTTGTTATTATTACATAATAGGATAGTGTTTAGAAAGAATATTTCTATGAAATTTTACTTTAACTGAATTGATCATAACCCGAACTTTCAAAATTCTTTTCCACAAAAAGATTTTAAAATAAGTTCGAAATGTTTTTTTCGGTCAACTAGCAAAGTTTCCCACCCTTAGTTTATATTCTTTACTGTTTATAATTCAAAGTGCGAAACCCTAAAGTTATTTTTTTAAATATTTTATTTATCACCATATATTGATAATTATTATTGTGTTATATAATTCATTATTGTACATAATAGGAAAATTACGACGTATTAAAAACAATTGCAAACATAATGTCAACAATACATAAATATTTCTTTAGAATACAAATTAATTCAACATTACCTCAAATCTATTCCTTTAAGCACAGTATTTTCTGTCTTGGATTTCGTTTTCTTACTCAGAATAAATATTTTTCTTTTTATAGATACTTTTTGTCACCGAAACCGGGTTGGAATCAACATATTTAGTTGCACACCTCTCTATATATTCAACTAAATAAATTTTAAATATTTATAACAGGTTGTTAAAAGAACAAATGGTCATATCCATAAAAGCAATCCTGAAGAAGTAGAGTTGAAAAGATTGAGAGCTCTCGTTAAAATTAAATCTCTACAAACCAAGGACCGTCCAGATAAGGTTACTGTAAAAGCATTTAAACTATTTTGTAGCCATATATAGACAAATTATATAGTAAACACATTCTTGATAACATTAAAATAATTTCAAACAGAAGTAGTAGTAGTAGTTTAACATTTAATATCAAAAGTATAAAGTTTATTATAACCGATACTTACTTAAATTGAAGCTAATTTGTCCTGGACAAGAGGTTAAAAGGTATCTGTGGTGTGCAACCTGATAAGGTTTTTCGTGCACCAGGTCCTAGGACCAAACATATTAAGCGTTTTTTTAATTAATCAATAAATTATAATAATTATAATAACTTTTTACAAGTCTTTCTTAAACTAATTTATCAACTTTCAGTCTTAGTTTTTGTTTGACGATTTGCTGTAAAAGTAGGTATTTTTTATAATTAAAAGTTTAATTAATTAGGTTGTTGAGTCAAGTAAGAAGAAACTTGGTATAAAATTTGAGCTTGACGAAATTCAGAGGAGAAACTTAAAGAAGATTGTTAAAAGAGAAAGATCATTGAAAGAAACAACACCATTACTTCAAGAACCTTTGTTTTTTGAAAATAATAGTGGCGGTTAGTATTAAAGCCGTGTAGCAATTAACTCATGTTTTACGTTAAAAATTAAATTTATAAATATTTTATTTATGTAAAGTAAGTTTTATTACTACATTAGTCTAGATTTATATTCATGAGATTTTAAAAACAAGGATAAACTCTGCTTTAATTTTTTTAAATTTATACTTGTTTTATGATTGCACTTAATTAAACTTTACAGACTAAATAGCATTTCTTTTATCGTTTCTATTTTAAGTTAACATAGTTGTCCCAACAAAATATAAACAGTAGAAGAACCGGAGGAGAAAGAAGAAGAGATAAAACAATATCACCGAAATTCACAACAATTCTATAACTATAAACATAACAGTCGTCTTAGTAATGAGGAAGATTATTTCACTTACGGTGGCCCGCAGACGTTTGAAAATAAACAGCAAGATGTAAAGCCTGTAAAGGTTTTTGTAAAATCATCAGGTCAGTAAAATGAACTTTTATATTGTATACAAGTAAAAGTAGGAAAAATGTGGACGTTCACAACTATGGTCATTAGATTGGTTAGATAGAGACTTTTAAGTTCTGAACCTTACACTATACATTTTATAACATTTTTTGAGCAGTTTTAATAAAAATTTATAAAATAAATTTAAGATCAATAAAAAATCAATTATTATTTTTTAATTATTATTTAATTTAAGTTAAACAAAATTGTTAAACAAAAACTTTTTCGACTCTTTTTTATAAATACTTGTGCCAATATTGACTTTGTTAACAATAGTCTAACATGAGCATTACACCTTCTCCTCCCTACATGAAACAAATGATGCTAATATCAATGGCGGTATGTAACTTAACTGTTCATTACAGTAAAAATACTAACTATCTTTCTTTATTGTGAAAATGAAAAGTAGAATTTAAATTTATAGTTTTGGTTATTCGGACTAACTAATTCTTAAAAAAAGTAAAAAAGTTTTTAAGAAAATTTATTATTTTAACGCATTCAGTATCGAAAATTTTGCCTTTCCACACAAAAGTTTTAAACATTAAATTTTTAAACTTAAATAATAAAAGATAATTTATATAACTATTTGTTTTGTTTTCAGATCTACTAACCGTAGAAATAATTCAGGACGGTCCATTGAAAAAGCCATAAAATAAAGATCCTTGTTTTTAGGATATCTTATAGAATAGTAAATCAAGAATAGCCTGCTTATTTTTACAGATAAATACTAAAAAACTTGAAACATATACAATTTACTGTAAAACTTGTTACTTTAATAGATACATATTTAGTTCTTCAGTTTTAACTTATTTTTTGATAGTTTAATATACACAGCTTGCTAAAAAATGTTAACACTTTAGAGTCGCTTTCTTTCATATTTACGTTTATTTATTGTTAGTGTAAAAATAAATTTATTTCTCTGATTACTGTTTGTTTTTTTTAGTATGTTTTCTAAAATTTGCTAACTTTAAACTTCTAAAAAGTATAAATTCAAAAAGTACGTTGAAATAGCAAGTTTAAGAAAATATTATAAATAGAGTGTCATCTTTTATTAAACCTGATTTACTTCATTAGTCATAACAAAAACTTGTACCATTTTTAATAAACTTAAACTTTTAATAGTTTATATGATTACTCAAACTTACAATTTTTACTTGCATGAAGTCAGTTTGACATTTTAGCTCCTAGTCTTAAAACATTATATTAATTTTTAGCTTTAACAGTTTAAAATTTGCATTTTGTTTAGAGTTTGTT
Source organism: Thalia democratica (assembly GCF_965202585.1). NCBI lineage: Eukaryota > Metazoa > Chordata > Thaliacea > Salpida > Salpidae > Thalia > Thalia democratica. The sequence goes on from NC_139167.1 coordinate 84,095,310, forward strand.
TCATACTTTTAAACTACATTTGTAATAAAACTCTCAATATTAAAATGATTCAAACTTGATAGTTAAGTCTCTTTGATATAAACTTACAAAGACTAAAAGGAATTGTTTTATTTATTTAAACTGATTACTTTTTTTCCACAACTGTGTAGTAATAATTTATTTACAATCATTAAGTAAATCTGTAAATATTTTAAGCAGAACCTGTTTTGTATACTTTGTATAATTTTTGATTTAATAATTGCGTACACAGAACAGAAGAGATATTTAAGAAAAAAATTAGTCTAACGAAACTACAAAAAACTAAACACAATATCACGAATTTAAAAAACACTCAACAGTATCTAATTATTTTCTTTATAAAACATTTTTACAAAAATTCAGCTGCTTCAAATTACAAAAATAGTGAGACAAAATCTTTTTTAAACCTTTCTTTCAAATAAAAAATATATATAAAAGCTGACTCAGTTGACTATGTAATTTAGTACTTATTTTATTCATTACAGTCCTTAAAAAAACAAGAACACAAAACTATTCTCCTTAGTACTCCTGATGAAATTTAAAACCGTTATAATTAGTTTCCACTCAAAATATTGTAAATAGTCATGAGTAATTTAATTATACGACTCATTTTTTTTTGCCCAGGCTAATAATAAATAATTTTATTTAGTTCATCACAAACCAAAATAATGTATACATGTATATTTATAATCTAAAAACTTTAAAGCTTAAAAGAACTTGTGTTTGAAAGTTTATACCACGTTGATTTTTATTAACCAAAAATAAAACATTTCATTTAAAACAAAAAAATAAATCAGTGTCCTATTTGGTTTGCGCGATAAATTTCTAAAACTTATAATTTTTTTAAATTTTAAAGCCTGATAAATTTTTTGTAATCTATTCCTGTATAAAACTGTTTTTAAGTGTTTCTTCCCAGTAAAAGTGGCTGTAACTGAATAATTGCTTACTTAATTAAAGAACAATTTAAGCAGATTAAAGAAGTCGTAGAATAATATGTCTGACTAAAACTTCTTAGCTGATGAGGCTTAGTTATTTTAATTTCTTAAATTTAAATACCTCTTTAAACAGATACTAGATCGTTTTTTAGATTTTCAAAAACATATTGAGGTGTCCAAACTTATTTCAATTTATACAAACTTGAATCTGTCGTTCGTAACTGAGTTGACTATTTAAAACTAAATCAAATAAAATACAAAATAGCTTATAGTAAGTATATGATTAGAAAATTTATCGAATTTAATAAATTGTAATCCAGAAAAATAATTAAGATTTAGTAATATTGTACTAGACTTGGTTGTACAAATTTTCTTTTAAGACTCTCAAACAACTCGTTTTTTTACAGTACCTATGTACTAATCATAAAACTAAAATTTGATTTTTTAATTTAAAATTAAACTCATTAAAGCTAGAATTACAAGCAAATAATTGGTTAACAGCATTTTAGTTTTTTTACATTGGAAAGTTTGCTAGCCTACAGTAACCCTCTGTTAAATATTTAAATCAATTTGATGAATAAGTATTTTGAATTAGCAACCATGAATAAGAAAATTGTGTAAACCATACAATACAAACGCGTGCCGATATGACATGCTGTGCTTTATAGTTGGTTTGTTTTTATGACTGAATTAATTCATTAGTTCAGTTGAGTGGAATTTATGTCTGAACGGAGCATTAGTATGGCTTCTATTGTTAAGTTCTACCACTCGGCCATCGCTGCTTGTCGGTTAACTTGATTTTAAATATATATTTTTATGAGAAAGGAGTATAAAGTTGGAAACTGTGCTGGGGTCAAAACGAAGCTTGTCAATTTAATTGGAGGACTTTCTGTTTTTAAAGTATTATTTATACTATAATCTTAATGTTAGAGATGTAACATTAGAGATTTGTTCACGCTAATATGTTAGTTTAAGATTCAAATTAACATTGAAAGTAAAAACAAATTTGTAACAGAGTTTTTTGTTAAAAACTAAAGGGTTACATGCGCTGGGATATTTTAAACACCAAACTAATAGACAAATAAGTATACAATATTATAAAATAAAGAAGGTTATCTATGTAATATTTTTGCATTTTTTATAAAGTATCTTAGTATTAATATGCATGTTTTTCACTTTTAAAAATTGAAACTTACTTTTCAGTACTACATTAAGCTTTAGATTCTATTTTTAGGAAAAATAAGTATTGATTTAGACCATTTGATTTCTATTAGATGAAATTTTATAGTTTGACAATAATATTATGTTTTAACTACAATATTGGTTTACATTTACACAATCTTAAATCATTAAACAAAACTATTGTATTGCATAGCTAATAGAATATTAATTAAAAAAAACAGTGAATCCCTTTAAAAAATAAAATAACACTGCGCGGACTTGAACTCAAATCTGTCGCTTAGCGTGCTCCGGCACTCAGCTCTACACCATTGCTCCTTTGAATAAATCGAATATGTACACTATATAAAATACTAAACACGTTACTTGAGTTAAATTTTACATAATTTTAAGTTTCAATAATATTTTTCAACTATGTATTTCTAATATTATTGAATCATATGTAAGTATGTATTTAAAGTTCTAATAGCTTAAGTAAAAACTAAAAAATATAAGTCTAAACTGCTGTTACAAATGAAATAAAATTCTGCTATCAATAAAGTAATAAGTTTAACTTGACGAACAAAATATATACGACCAGGAAACTATTAAGCTGTTGAAGGATCTTAATACTGATAATTAGCTTTCATTGAGTTTTACGGCAGTCAACAGCAACGCAATGAAAAATTTATTCGAAAGTAGCTTTTTATGATAACTGTAGGTAGTATATTTCTTTAATAAACAAATACTGGCTAGATTTAAAAAAAAATATTGATCTAGTTTTATTTGATTTAAATCAGGTTACAGTATATTAACATTTATTCAATTTTTTTTAGCTAGTTTTATAGTTTTACTATTTTTAGTACTTATTGTATTTACTTAAATTGTGTTAGATATTTTCCAGTCGTTCAAATTGTATTTTATCAAACAAAATTTACTATACAGAGAAGTATTCCCCTTGAAAACGCACTTTGAACAAAATTTTAAAGTGCTCCTCAAGGGAAGTATGTACTCTAAAAATTTTGGTTTTATTTTCAAATAACAAAACTCAGATATTTTAAAAGTAACAAATGTCGTCTTAAAACTCTACATTAAAGTATAAACATATATTCGAAGCAATACTTGTACTAATTGAGCTCAACTACGCACAAAATCAAAATGTTGTCTATTTATTAAGTATTAGTTTAAAAAAAACTTTTTATTTGTTAACTTAATTTGTCTTGTTATAAACAAGTTAAACAGTTACAAATTCAAAATAAATCTCTAGTTTTTTTCTCAAAAGGGTTCTTAATTAGATGCTTAATTATTAATAAAGACTTTAAAAGAAAACAAGGAATTGTTAAACTCGTGAAAGTTTTAACACCATTTTTTTCTGACTATAGGCTGACTATAGATATATACAAAACTTAAGTTTTTTGCATAGAAAGAAGAGTGAACATGTTACTTTGAGAAAAAAAAACTGAGCACCATTAAAAGGTTAATTTTATTTAATTTAAATATAACTTGTAAATTAAAGTAAAAACAATAAAATATAAAACAAAAACTTCAAAAGTAAACAACTAGCCTAAAAGGCTCGTTTAGATGTTACTAGTTTTTTATTTTGTTTATTATAATTAACCATTAAACCATTATTTTAAAATTTTCAAAACATACATAAACATAGTAGAGCATCTTGCAAATAATTTTGAACTGACAGGTTAGAAACACAAAAAAAACTGGGATATGTCGGGGTTCGAACACGCAAAGTCTGGATTTCCATTCCACCGCCTTGACCACTGGGCCATTACTACTTGTCGGTTAAACTTGATTTGAAATATATATTCTTATGAGAAAGGAGTACAAAAATGGAATTAATGTGCTTGGGTCAGATCGAAGCGTGTCCATTTAATTGGAGGACTTTCAGTTTTTAAAGTATTACTTATACTATAATTTTTATATTAGAAATACAACATTAGAGATGTGTCCACGCTAATATGTTATTTTAATGTTTAAAATAATATTGAAAGTAAAAGCAAATTTGTAGCAGAGTTTTTTATTAAAAACTAAAGGGTTACATGCGCTGGGATATTTTAACCACCAAACTAATAGACAAATAAGTATACAATATTATAAAATAAAAAAGGTTGTATATGTAATATATTTATATTTTTTATAAAGTATCTTAGTATTGATATGCATGTTGTTTACTTTTAGAATTAAAAATCATTTTTTCAGTACTACCTTAAGCTTTAGATTCTATTTTTAGGTAAAATAAGTATTCATTAGGACCGTTTGACTGCTATTATATGAATTTTTATATCTTGATAATAATATTTTGTTTAAATTATAATCATTCGTATAAGCCAGCTCAGCTAAGACAAATGCCTAAGGAAAATTAACAAGTCAAAATACTGGGTATACTCCGAGATCACGGGTTTAATTCGGTATAATTCGTTTAACTACAATATTTGTTTACATTTACATAATCTTAAATCATTATAACAAAACTATTGCATCGCTTATAACCTCATTTTTATAATAGCTAATAGAATATCATTTAAAAAAAAATGAATATTTACATAGAATAACAGGCCACTACGCGGACTTGAACTCAGGTTTCTCGCTGCGCGTGCGCCGACACTTACCCCTACGCCATTGCTCCTTTGAATAAAAAGAAAAAATATACTATATAAAATATTAGAAAAGTTAAATTGAGTTAAATTTTACTTGTTTTAAGTTTCAATAACAATTTTGAACTATGTATTTGTAAGCTAATATTATTGAATCATATGAAAGTATGTATCTAAAGTTCTAATAGTATAAGTCTAAACTGCTATTACAAATGAAATAAGATAAAGATATCAATAAAGTAATAACTTTTTTCGAAGACGTGATCTAAAACATTAAACACTTGAGAATATTAAGTTTAATATCCATTAAGCTATAAGATAATTTTATAAGACAAGGGTCGGCAAACTGCGGCCCGCGAGCTCCTTTTCAACCAAAGAATATTTTTAAAGAACAATACTTTGAAGTAAAAACTTACAGTTAGGCTCTTATTTCTTTATTTATGGTCTAATATTGCTCAGTTTATCATATTTTTGATCTTTAATAATATTTTTCTACTAATACCAGAACTTTTTTTAAATTGATGCGGCCATCAAAGGTTTGTTTCTAAGTAGTGCGGTCCGGTAGCAACTTTTCCTAGGCCCGCGAGTTACATATGGCTGCTGACCCCTGTTATAAGACTATAAAACTACTTTGTACTTAGAATACTACCAAAATAATTAAAAGAGTACTTTTTTGTTGTCTACTACAGGTTTCAATAACTTCAATTTACAACAAACAGTACTTAGTATAGTTTGTATGTAAAGCTTGCTATTTTTGTTATACTCATCATATTTAATATAACTTATTCAATAGTTTAATATGAGGCCTATCTTTAAATAATATCAATTAGACCTTAAACACTTATATTATTGAAAACTTGTATAATTATCAAAAAGTATTGATTAAAAATAAGAATTGAAATAAATTGAAAACAGGGTCAGCCTATTAAAAAAATTCGTAAAGTATTCTGTTATCATTGATAAACTATTTACTTAAGTAAATCTATTTTTATTATCTGTAATTTTAGAACGCTTTTTTTACAGCTTAAGTTATTGTTAGCTTAAATATATAAAAACTTATAAAACTATAGTTTGAGTTTAAAACTTAAAAATGACTCTTAATCTTATGAAAACTAAGAACAATTAAGAGGTGTATTATAGGTGTACTTAAACTTTTATAAATAGACGATATAATTGTAATATCAAATACTTTAGTTATTAACTTTTGTCTTATTATTTGCTACTTATACGACATGTTATCGTACTTAAAAAAAATAGTACCTAAAGTCGATTACAAAAGAACAATTATAACAAATTTAATTACAATAACTATTTAAAACTGTTGAATCGTTGAAACTTTGCTTTTATTGTCAAATAAATCCATGTGGTTGTTTATAAATTTTAAGGAAAACAAATAACACGTAGTATGTCTAATTGAAATTGAACTGAAATAGTGACATGAACAACTTTTAACTGACTTTTATAAACAAACAGTCTACAAGATAGTTAAATACTAAACAAAAATTTTATTTGATACTTATGAGACCTAGTACCATAAATACTAATAAAATAAATAAAATAATTACAATAAAATAGTTTAACTATTTGAATTACAATAAATACTGATTAACTAAACTACAATGCAAAACTGTTGTGTTACTTATAGAATAATACCAAGGTTGTCTACTATAAAACTGCATCATTCATAGTACAACACCATGGATATATACTATAAAACATTTAGCTTTACTTTTAGTTTAAATCTATCTGTTGAAAAAAATCTGCTTAGTTTTGGGCTGTTAGTAGAATTAAATACGAAACAGCATTAACTCTCAATAACAAAGCTCAGGTTTAACAAAACTTTTAACAACTTGACAGTCATAAGAAAACATAAAGATATCTAAAAATTGACAACCTTTAATGTCGCTAAGAGTGAAACATATAATATAACCCAAGAGTTTTATTCACTTATAAATCAATAATTATCCTACCTTTAACGACCTATAAGATTTTCAAAGCATACAAAACACATTTTAAAAAAAAGTATATATAATTATATTCTGTTTTTAATTAACGTTGGGCAAGAAATAGAACTAAATTACGAAACAAAAAAACATAGCAAAACAACAAATTATATTTATTAGTAATATTAATTATTATATTTAAGTTAAATAAATGTTGTTTAAAGAGTAATATTGGAAATAATCATATAAACCAGCGCAACAAGTTGATAATTAATGACAAAATATTAAGTTATTTATATTAAAAATATTTATATTTTAAAATCAGTATATGATTTGAAAATGATGAATGTAAGAAAACATATAGATGTATATATTAGATTGATTTAAGAGAAACCATAGTTACCAAGAATTTTTTTAATATTACAGTACTACGAACAAAAAAGTGTACTACCAACAAAAAATTGGAAACTAGATATGATTTTAATCTCGTCGAGAATAAGTATATTTAATACGAATGTACAAAATTACATTAACAAAACTTTTTTAAATTAAAATGATAGGAAAACAAACAACAGTGATTGTTTAATATCGAAATTAATTTAAATAAATCAAGACTTATGATCAGGGTTGCCACAGGACTTCTTCTAGGTTTTTCAAATTACACGTTCATTGGTCTATATTTAATTAAAAGTTAAGTTTAAGGTAAAAAAACTGTGTTAAACAGTATAACAACATTACTGTGAAGCTACTTGTATTTTTAAATAAAAAATTTATGATGACAAAAAGTATTTATACATTTGATAGATTATTCGCGTCAAACCAAGATTTTACTACTTAACATGTAAAAGTTGTTTAAAATTCAAGGTTTTTTCAAAATTTCACAAGTTCCAGGTTTTTTAGCAACCCTGAATGATCTAAATTTTACAATAAACGTAAAAAGTAGTTATTAGTATCAATAAAGTGTTGTGTACTTTTTACTTTATAGAACACAATGAAAGCTTTTGACTAAATGATATGAAGAATAATCAATTCAAATGTTTTAATTTTATTAACAAAACAATGTTTCACTTGTTTGAACTAAATCAAACGAGATCAGGCAATAAAAAATTACTAGTTGATTACCATATATGTTTTAATACAAGAATTTTATTGAAAAAACATGTTATTCATTATTTATTATGCATATGTTAGTAATGCCTGCATTATATGATACTTATATACTTCGCTAACAAAGTACAAAACATTTTAACACTAAACAATATCTGATATTTACTATGTGTCCATAACTTGTGGTAATATAAAATTATAATTAATAATAAATGAGACTACCAAAAATGATGACGTAATAATCATGATAAATAAAAATACCAAAGTTTCATGAAAAAAACAATAATTTGTTTGTTAGATTTTTGAAAATGGCTACGTTTTATGAGTACAAATTAAGGTGTAAATATATATTTTTCTGAAGGAGAGCATGGAAAAGTTTAGCTCAGTGTCTATTCAAGTAACAATTAAAGTTTCCAACGATGCATTATGGTTGATAATAACGACTACAGTGAACAACTTAAATATTTTGTGGCTTAGATACCGGTTGCAAAAAACTAGAAAAAAAAAATGAGTAACTTGTACGGGCTTTATCTCTTTTAAACAACGTCAGAGTGAAATTAGTTTTTACTTAACTTTGTTCTACATATACAATTACGAAACAACAAAACTAAAATATAGTTACGAGCTACACATATATGTAAACAATATAATTACTTTAAGAGAAACCATAGAAACAATGTTTAAACAGCCATTAGAAGAAAACAATTAAACATAACTTAAATTATGACAATGAATCCAATTTCAACTTTCTTGAACTCTTGTAAAACAAATCATTAGTTAATTTTTAAACCAATACTTATCTAACGGAAAACGTCCACATAATAGTTCTAATTATAGTAAATTACCTTGCTTACCATGAATGCTGACGTAAATAATTACATAGGGAATACTTAAGGCATTTAAAAATCATAACTAAGGAATATTTACTTAATTCTATTGTATTTCATATTAGTGATAAACAGAAGACTTATCAACAGTCGAGAAGCTAACAGAACGATATAAACATATTTGTCAATATTATAAAACTTTGAGGCATTGTTTGAGTAATGAACTCATATTTTTACTAAAACTGCAATGCATAAAATTTAGTTACTTAATATATATCTTTTCATTTGAAGTTAATTTCAGTTGGTAAGATTTAACATATAAATAAATAGATGGATGTAACAAAATTAAGATAACATAAGGCAGAATTACATAAGGCCCAGAGGTGTACCTTATTTAAAATGCGTACTTTACAGTTTTAAGATATCCTATCATATTTTTACATAGACAAAATAAGATGTCTTCATTAATTTTATATATAAAAATGCCAAACAAGCACACCAATTAGAATTTTTATAAATAGACCTTCAAATATAGAATAGTCAGTTCATAATCAAAAGCAAAATAAAAACTAAGGAGACTTATACAAACCGTAAAACTAGACTGAAAAACTCTCAAAGTATTTTCGGACTGTAGTTCTAATGTGAAAGTTTAAGTTGTACGAAAATTGTACAAGTAATAAAATTGAAAATAATCATACAAACCAGCGCAACAATGATAAAATACTAAAAGCTGATTCTATTTTAAGAATTAGTTTATTTTAAAAATAGTAAGAAAATCTACACATACCAAAGTTTGTATTTAGGAAATACTTTATATTCAAACTGAAATACTTTAAAAAAAACAAGTTTATGTAAAAAACAAAATGATTGAAGAGTGAACTAATGAATCAATTGATTAATTTGATAGCTAAAACTAAACCTGTGATCGTACTGAAATACATAAAGCCCAGAGGCGTACCTTACTTTAAATGCGTAACTTACATTTTTTAGATACCCTAAAAGTTTTACGTAGTTTGAATAAGGTGTCTTTACTATTTCCAAACGTATAAATGCCAAACAAGAACGAAACTTATATCTTATTTTTACAAAATAAAAATTAATTAAACATACGCATATTAAAAGCATACAAAACTGAGAAGACTTATACAAATTTTCAAACTAGAATGAACTTTAAACAAGTACTGTTTGAGACATAAGGTTTAAATGTTCATAAAAGCAAGCACAACAACATGATAGTTAATAACAAAACACTAATGACTGACTGTAGATAGAAGATTAGTATATTTTGAAAATATTAAGAGAAGGTTGTCTAATAAATCTTTTATGGATGACAAAAAAAATATTAAGAGCTTAGCAGTAAGAAATGCTATGAAAAGATTGGCAATAGTGAACATTTAATTAACAATCTTAATTGTGAAAATACTAAATGTTGATTGTACATTTCTTTTAAGTTTTAAAAAATAAGCTTTTTGGTCCATTTTTAGTTGGTCCTTTAAAGTTAAATATAAGTAAAATAAAATTGTCTTTAATAGCATTAAATCATTGTAAATATACTGTACATAAAATAATTATTAATGTTTTTAATTATTTTGGTTCGAAGTTCTGGGTTTTTCAAGGATTCTAGGTTCCAAAAAGTAGACAACATCGCTCTTTTTAGGGGCAACAATAAATAATATAAGTGAGGAAGCGGAAAAGTAAATGTGTTATCAACAGTAAGGAGTTTTTGTTACTTGTACCTAGGGGACATTTAAAAAATTAGTTTTTGAAACCTCGGAACTAAGAGCTTGGTAAAAATTTAATCATAAAATTAGAATCGTAGCTACTTTAACATATTTAAACTAATCAAAGTGTATGCAAATCAACCCTATTTGATTTAATGTCGAAAAAACGAGCTTAATCTGGAATATGACTTTGTTTATTGAATTAGTTAAGAAAGTAGCTTGACTGAAAGGGTCATGACTTTGAATGAATAAAGTATAAGAAACATTAACTTTATTTTTGACTAACAAAAAACAAACATATAACAAAAATAATGCAGTATGCCGACATGAAATATGACATTTTTAATTCAACCGAGAACTATCCTGAGAGTACTAACTATAAAAACCAAATAAGTTCACAATCAAGTTTAAATATATCAAAAACAAAAGAACATTAGTCATTACTTTCCACATAAAAAATCACTTTAAATTGCTAAACAAAATATGTTTGTTTAAAGAATCAATAATTAAGAAAGGAACCACTGATTGTATATACTAAATACAATTAACTTAGCTACAGAAAACGTAAACATAAACTGTATTTGTTTAATAATGGTAATTAGGCAATAGTAAATATTATTACGAAATGAACGGTTTAGTTAACAAGTCAAAAACAAACACATATAAATAAAAAAAAATCAAGTATGACTAAAACCTGGAATATTTATTGGTAACACGTTAAGGTCTACAGTTAGTATGTAAAGTAGTTTTGATTAAATTAAATTTATAAAAAAATAGTAGATATTTTTATCAAAACAAGAAAAATACCTGAAATAGAAAACTAAATGGAATTAACTAACTGCTGGACATAGCAATCGTAAAAAAGTTAAAAATTATATTTGTACTGGTAAAAAACAATTAATTTGTTTGAATTTAATATGTAAAGTTGCAACTTTTGAGAGTTAAACATTTCAGTTGGAATATTGTTAACCTTTTATGACTTAATAGTTCGGCACTGTTATAATCTATTTACTAGTATACTTAATAAGTTTTTATATACTTTGCATATTAAACTATAAGGTTCTGTCTAGATTAAGTATAATCTTTATAAAAATATGCAGTAACAAGTAGTACATACACACATATAATTAAGCTGTTACTTGTTATAACTAAATAATTTTTATATAGAAAATTTTGTGTTAACGTTTACCATTGCTACTTAAGCATTTTTAACTACTTGCAAAAGATAGTTTTTTAAAATAACTTGCATATACTTACATGATAAACATTATATATAATTGTTAATAAAATTATAACCAATGAGACTACCGGATTATGACGCAAGAACATAGTAAAGTATAGATTTGTAAATTTACCTAATTTCATGTGGACAAGTTAAGACGTAAATTTTTAGTAGAAGTATTTAAACAAGTGGCTCATGAGTAACTTATATCTGTTACCTTTCATACAACTAAGGAGTGAAATTAGTCTGTTCTATCTAATAGCTTCTAGTGAAAATAAAGTTTAGTTATGACTTCGAAATGCTAGCACATTAACATTAACTACGTAACTCATAACTGTTTAAAAAAAACCTAGTAAAGCTTAATATAATGGATGTTATTCTTCCATTATTAGAAAGTTATTTGCTGCAAAAGATAGTTTATAAATATAACTTGCATGTACTTAACATAAGTATTAAAAGCCTAATAAATTATAAAAAAAAGAGAGACTACCTCATTATGACGCAACAATATAGTAAAATAAAAATAAAACAATTTTAGGATTTAATGTGTAAAAATAGCAGAAAAAGAAAAGTCAGTATAATTGATGCAAATGGACTTTTAAGTTCCCTAACTTTATGTGGACAAATTAAGAATAAAATGTTTTATGTATAAGTAGCATAAAATAAAAACAAGTTGCTCATGAGTAATTTAAATCTGTTATCTTTCATACAACTTAAAAAGTAAAATACTTGTTTATGGAAAGGTGTATAAAAAAAAAGATTAGCTTTTAACTGAATGAGTTAAATCTTCACATACAATTATGTGGTACAAATGTGTTTAAACTATTACTAGTTATGACTTGAACCTACGAGCACATCAAATTCAGTTATGACTTCGACCAGCAGAGTAACCGGGCCTAAAGGACAAGAATTAAAAAAAAACTAAGGGCAGGCCGGGGAGATGACAGGTGCGGAGCACCGTGTCATCGACCGGCCGTAGCCCTTTGTTTTTTTTTAATTCTTGTCCGCTACCTCAAAACTTACTAATCAAACTCATCAATATAAAACCACTCAGTCAATAATTGAAAAACTATCAACCGATATTACCGTCAGGCCTTTAATGGTTATACATTGACAAATTAGATCACATAAGCTCAAGGTTAGTAAAAGATAACAGATAAAGACCGTACAAATATAACGCAAAAACGTATACTTGTTTGGCAGTTACGCTACTCACGGTCCATTTGACAGAAAAAGGTGGCCTTCAAGAAAATAGGCCGTGGAGAAAAAGAGAGAAGGAAAAATGTGAAAAATTTTTCGCCGGCAGAGCCGGCGAAATGCCTTAAAAAAATTATTTTAAATTATCTTCATCAAAAAATCCCCACCCATTTTCGGTTTTGGGGATTCCCCATTTTTTCAAAAATGGGTGGGGGGGCCTTAAAAATTCAGAGCGTACCTTATGCGGATGCGTACTTTATTTATAAAAACATATATAGCTACTAAATAAATGTGTTATTAAAAATCTACTGCGTACCTTACGCGGATGCGTACTTCTTAAATAATACCTTTAGTTACAACAGAAAATGTGCTGTTAAAAATTAGTGCGTACCTTATGCGGGTGCGTACTTCTTAGAGTGCGTACCTTATAGATGTATTTATTTTGCTAAAATAACAATTTTAAGTTATGGTTTAGATCCTAAATGAAATGAAATATAGTTTCAGACATAACACCACCCTAGTTTATTACCTAATGTTTTACAAGTACATAGAAAACAGTTTATCAGTAGATAAGTGTACTTTTTAATGACATAAAATGTACCAAGTAAAAATAGAATATGAGTCTAAATGTGGACATTGACAAATCTATTTATATGGTTGAACTGTATATTCAAACAAAAGTCACTTAACTTGCTTATGTAAATTGATTTTAATTAGCAACCTTTTCAAAACAGTATAAACTTGAATTATTAAAAGTAAATCAACACTTGAGATTAAACTAAACAGTCGAAATAATTTTGATATGAGTAGTAACTGTATTTTTGTTTAACTTCAATTTCATACTGTTCCTACTACAGGATGTCATTTTAATTGTCATTCAACTTACATAAGCTAAAGTTTTCCATGACAGTTAAGTTTGTCTCATTTTTAAGTGTTTATCTAGCAATCTAATAAATACAAAGCTTTCTCATGCACAGTTACTACCATTACTACTTATTAACTGGTATACTATTTATTAATAGACTTAAACTTTTAACGCTTACCATTGAATTCAGACAACTTATTATGTGTTTCTTAAAGTGTGCATAGAAGTTAAAGGTGATTTGAGTTTATCGTATTAATACATTGTTACAAACTAAAACAGTTAAACCATACTACTTTGTGTCAATAACATATGTTTGGTAGCCTGTAGTTCACTTTAAACTTTGTCAAATACTTGCATCTTAAATACTCTGCATTTAACATCATTTAAAATCTTCATGGCTGCATTCAACTAATATTTATACTATTCCCAAAGTCTTTACATTTGTTATATACATAGAAAACAGTACAGCAAGTTGTTGATAAAAGCTTGTTAGTGCATTCACATGAAAAAAAAAGAAATTTCAGATAGATAAAAGATTAGAAAGAAGTTAGTTAAAAACAATAGATCAATTTAAGCAAAGGTAAAAGTAAACCTCACACACATATGCACTAACAACCTTTAAATCTTCCTTGCTGTGAACTGCTTTGTAAATACATAAATGTAAACTTACAAGATTCTTTTTGTTTAATAGCAAACCTAATCATCATATGGTTTAACTGCTTTCTAAACAGTTTAATAAAACAGTTTACTTTTAAAACTATTAACAATTTTGATTTATAATTGCTCTTGCTACTAATCTTTCATGCACACTTTAAGAAGTACTCTTTAATACTAACTGTTAATCTATGAATATATAAACTACATTAGTACAGTCAGATTAACCTACTTAAACTTTATGTTGTAAATAAAATTCTATACTTAACTTACTGTCTCTTTGGGCTTTATTCAGGAATACAATGCTTTTTTGCACAAGCTTATAAAATTTACCACAATGTTTTTAATTATTTTATTTATGTTTGAGTCTTATTAAAGTTTTCTTTAAAGGTAACTTGGTAATCTTAGGAGAATGAAGCCCAACAAGACAAATATATGTTTATGGTATAAACCAAGGTTACAGCTCTATGAATAGAAAGTGCTAGTCTGAATTTGTGCAAAATTCAATTAATATCTAAAGCTTAAGTTGTTCAAGCATGAGCACTTAAAAATTTTAATAGTAACAAAAGGACTCAACAACTAATAAGTAGAAAATATAAATTCTTAACATCATGATTTATTAAAAATATCCAAAAAACCTTTACTTTCTTATATTCAACTAGTAAAATACTAAGTTTTGCACAAATTCAAACAATCTAATTAACTATTAAACAAACTAACCTCAACAGCTGCTGTAGTAGGTACTCATCATCCAAACAGAATCCATAAAAGTTTGATCCATTTTGTAAACTTAACCTATAGGAATAGCTACAACTTATAAAGATAAAGACTTTGACTCAGAGGTCGTTCAAAAGATTTTTCAAAGCATTCTGTTACTCAGTTCACTTTACAATGGTGTTTCAAAGACTGAGGTGCAAGTTTTTAAAGCTTCTTATTAAAGAGTTTTTTTCTAGCATCATGTAAGTGCATTCAAGCCAATTGATGTTGTCTGAAATGTCATACTTGTGAGCCAATTTTTATCAATAAAGATATATTCATTCTATGATGAATTACAATATAAAGTAAAGATTTTTTCATAGGTTTTGCATGGGAAAATGAATATTAGTTATCAACATAAGCTTTCAAGACTGTTGATTTCCAAACTATGTCAGATGCTTTCTTTAACTTACTCAAACAATGTAGAAATATAAGAGTTTTATAAGATTAAATGAGAAACAACTATCAAGAACTAGTTTTGTCTTCAAGAATATTGACAATCAAATAGAGTTTGTTAATATTTTACAAAGCTTACTTACACAGAATAAAAAAAGATAAAAATAGTTTCAGAGTTAACACATGTTACTACTACAAGTGCTTTTCTCAAAAAAATATTCATTAAATATATAATTTTCAAAACACTTTCTAGATCAAGTGATTTCTTAAACTCACTTAAAAAATATAAAGAAATTAATGTTTTAGAAGATAAGGTAATGATAAAAATAATCTTCTTCAACAAGATTTGACTGAAAAAACATTGGCAATTGATAGATAAAGTACTTTGTTTAGTGTACTCAAACTGCACAATGAAAGAAAGAAAAGTTAGAGTGCAGAACCTAGAGCTCCTTCTCCTACAACTACTTTTAACAAATGATTTGGCCCAGGCAAAAAAATATCTTGCAAAATGCTTTCTTGTTGTGATGTCACATTAAAATGTAAGATTTTCCAGAATTCATTAAAAACTACAAATTGAAACACTATCTAAGCATAGAAGAGCGAATTTTAACTTTTTCCAACATAAAGTATTTTTTATTTTACGGAGTGTTAAAAATCACTTTTTTTTCATTTGTAAAAGCTAAATTACTTGTTTAAAAAGTTTAAATCTTATTTTAATTTGATGATTCTTTTATCTATTCTTTTTACAAATTTTTTTCATTAAGTTTTACTTTTTTTACTGTATAAGTGATACTTGTTTAAGCATATTGTTTAAAATTGAAGTAAAAAAATTCATTATGCTCATATAAACTAAAATTGACATCATTTAAAAAGTATATAAAACAAGTATTTAACTTCAAGTTTTACAAAACTGTTTTTTATTTATTTTGAAAGTGTTTACCACTTAATAATTTGTTCAAGATGAACTTATGTGTAATTTAGAATCATTTTTCATCAGTTTATAGCATTACATTTAAAGCTTTGTAAACTCATTTTAGTTATAATTTAGTTTAAAACATTTTGAAATGTTTGCCAAAAACTACAGAGTTTTTGTGGTCATTGATATAGCAAATTGTTCAACTTTAAATTTGAAGCATATAGATAAAAAAAACATTTTGTGCACAGTATATGAATGCTTAACAAAGACACATTTATTAAGGTATATAAAATAAGTATTTAACTCTAAATTTTACGAAATTGTTTTTTATTTTTTCCAAAGATGTTTAACGCTTAACAATTTCTATAAGATTTATTACATTTAGCTTAAAGACTTTAATTTCATCATGTTACATTTAACTTTTGCAAACTCATTTTAGTTATAATTTAGTTTGAATCGTTTTGCCATATTTGCAAAAAAATAGTTAGATCTTAGTCATTGGTGTAACAACTTTTTGAAGCAGGTAGAAAACAAAAAGCCATATTGTGCATAGAGAGTGAATGCTAAACAGAGAAACAATTATAAAAACATTTATGAATGAAAAATAACTAATTTTAATAATTAATTATAGTGTAATATGTTACAACAAAACTCTTGTTGAATATTTTTGAAACAAAGTTCAAATAGTTTAATAATCAATTTTTATTATAATTCTCACACAACTATTACTTGTATGTGTACAAATTTGAAATTAAAAGCTGATCAACTTTTGATTTTTTTGTTTTTCTTAAAAATAAATAATAAAACCATTATTGTGTTAAGATATTTCTAAAAAGTTTCAATAAACAAAATATGTCAACTCTATTTACTGGTTTTTTGCCTTAAACACAAACTATTACATTAACATTAAATGTGTTTTTAATGACTTATAATGTCACATAGTTCATTGATAAGTGCCTGAAACAATTTAAATGATTACATACAACTTTGTTTTTTTGTAATTAACTAAACATAATGTTTAGTAGAAAACATATTATTTTAATGAAGTTGTTATGACTAAACTATGAATTAGAAGCAGTTTTAAGTCACAAAAATGATCAATTTAAATTTTGTTTTGTTTAACTGAATAAGTATTGATATAACACTGCTGTAAAGTACTGCTTCTCATGTGGCTAGACTAAACAATGTCTTAGAATTTAGTCTGTTTTTGGAAATTATAAACATTAACTACTTGTAAGCTCTATTTAAAATTACATTAGTGCTTATAATAACGTAAATTAATATTTTAAGTCCTTTAAACATTCAAACTAAAAAACTATTTGTACAAATATTTTTAACAGAAAAATTTCATCAAGATACCCAACACAATTAAAAGCTTAACTAAAGGGTAACAATGTTGTTAAACGTCTAACAGAAAATGTATTATAACCAACTAAATGTCATCACCAAAAAACTTTTTTTACTTCTTCTATAAATAACTTAAATTAATATTTCAAGCCCTTGAAACATTCAAACCATACAACTATTTGTACAAATATTTTAAACAGAAAAATTTCATCAGAATACCCAACACAAGTAAAAGCTTAACTAAAGGTTAACAATATTGTTAAACTTCTAACAGAAAACGTATTATAACCAACTAAATGTCATCACCAAAAAACTTTTGACTTCTTCAATGAGAAGGCTGATCTGAAGAACTCACCAAATTTTGAAAATGGAATTCCTTTTGAAACTGAGTTGAGATATAGGAGTGAGGGACCCAAGTTCATACAAGAAGTTTTGTAAGTGAGTTTTTTTTATTTGTTTTACTTTATCACAAGTTCATACAGTAAGTTGTAACATCTGTCAGTTGGATTTTACTATTTTTATTTTACTGTGATATATAAGGATATATATGTTTTATATATAATTTTTTTCATATATAATATATACTTTTAAATTTCTTTCCAAACAGAGTTTTCTTATTATTTGTATTATATATAAATAATATGTATCTAATATAGTATATACATTATATACTTTTATATATATTGTTGTGTAGGTGCTTTTGTAACATGCAAACTTTGTTTTTTGATTTCATTTTAGTCATAAATATTTATTTGTTTATTCAAACAATGTTGTTTAAACCAAGTTTTCAAAACTAATTTGCATTTTAAAATCATTGAGATCTATAAATTGTTTACAGATTTATATGAACCATTCAATTCAGCTTCAAAGTATAAATACTGTTTGTAATTTTGTTATGGTAATATTTAAATATTAATTTGATGAATAATACAGGGTTGCCAAAAAGTCTGAAAACCTGGAAAAGCCTGAAACTTTTAACAATTTTTACATCTTACATAGTATAACTTGGATTTGATACAAACAACCTATCATAAAGATAAATATTTTTTGTCATCATCATTCTTTTTTGAATTAAAAAACACATTTTAAGAATTTATAAGATATGTTATCAATGTTTTTACACTGTTTAACACAGTTTCTTACCTTAAACTAAAATAGACCCAAAAATGTGTACTTTTGAAAACCTGGAGGAAATTTTAAAAACCTGGAGAAAATTTGTTAAAACATTTGACAACCCTATTAGCAGGAAAAATTTTGAAAATATTTTTGCTGTTAAACATTTTGCTTTTTGAGTTTCCACAGTATGATTGTGAAAAACAAAAATTAACTAATTGTAATCATTATTTTCGTTATGAATTTATTCTTCCAAGACTTGATTATTTTAGTTATCATAAATTTTAGTTTTCAACCAGTAAGTAATTATTTCAATGATTATTGTTAGTTTTTAAATTTGCTTATTTTTTGTAAAAATTTTCAGTTCAAAATCTTGTTGTACTTATCAAAGCAAAAACCTGTGACCTAAGTTCAAATTTATACCCAACTGACATTGAATGTAAGTTTGTTTGTCTTAATTTGAGATAGTTAGTTGAAAACTTAAATTAGGTTGTTTGTGTTGAGTATCAGTTAGTTTTAATATGTTTTGTAAAGTTGAACATTTTCTGTTTAGTTGTAGAAATATTTGTTAAATTTTTATTTCGTTCAAATTATTTTTGTATACTCTAAAAAATATATGAATGTATTATTTTGTATCCACCTTTAGAAAAATGTAAATTTTTGGTAAATCATTCTAATAACTATGAACTATTAAAAAAATTTAGTTTATATATACTTTTTTCAAATCTAAATAATCAAACTAGCACTTATAAAAAATTCTATTTTTAAACTACTACTTAAATCATTGGCATACATATTTTAAATATTAAAAGTTTAAAATTGATCAAGGTTCAAGGCAAAAATTGCTCTGGATTCTACAATGACAGAAGGCAATACTGAACTGTTGTTTTTGACAAGGCAAATTTATTGTTTGAATTTTCAAAACAGGTTAACAAAAAATTATAAACTTAAACAACAATTTAAAATATTACTTTATTTCAATATGTCCCCATTACATATCGTAAACTTGTGTTTCATTAATCATATTTTTATAATTTTTGTAAACATTTTTTTTTGGAAATATTAACTTAGTTTTTTTACTAACATTATACATTTAGTTTGATTAGTAGTTTTTAAAGATGTTAATTTTTTTTTAGGTAGCAATCTGCAAATTTTATTCAAATCCTTCAAGTAACCAGTTTCTAAGTGTTGATATTAGAGCTAATAATAAAGAAAACTCATCTATTGTTAACACAGGTTTGATATTTGTATTTAAATTTTTTGATATTTTTTTTTTTTGCAGCTATTTATTATTGAGTAAAGAACACATAGATACAGACATATAAGCATTTTGATGATACGAACTTTTTTAAATAATTTCATCAGGATTACTGAATCAGGTTGTTTGGTAAAATCATCATACAAATATGTAGCTTTAACTAATTCAATGTAATTATCTCTAAATTAAACATGATGATAAATGTTTACTATTATTTGATTTTATAAAAAATTGTCATTGTTCATTATCTATTCAAGTTATATAAATTAGTTTAAGTTCGACCATTTCTTTAATCAAAACTACCAACAAAAATTTGTCCCATATATGTTAGAAATATGTTAAAACTACCCAGTCACTTTTTACCCGCTTGAAAAAATTCAAAGTATTTTTTGAGATATGAGCAAACGATCTAATGTTATTTTTCATATAAGATCCAATGTTATTTTTAGTAAAGAAAAAATGTCAGACCCCCCTATGTACTTAACTCTTACAACTGACTTTTGCATTTTTACAGTTTATTTTCTAAAAATTGAAAAAATTTTGTATTTTTTTAAATAATTTTTGACAACATAAACACGGACTGCAAAAAATAACCAAACAGCTTTTTTTTTAACTGGTAGTTCAAATTAGGTTTTTATGCTTTGTTAACAAATTTAACATCATTCCACAGGCATCATCATCTTCATTGACTTTTTTCGCCACTACTCAATCATCGTTCCTATTGGACCAGCAACAACCAATGAGCAACCGACATTCCGTTCAACAGCCAATTAGCAATTAGCATCCCACGCAGCAACCAATTACCGTCCAGACAGCCCAACAGCCGTTCATGCATGCGATGCAGCAACCAATGAGCGTGCAGAGTTCTTTCAACCAGCCAATGAACAGACCGGAATCCAGAATGAGCCAGATTAGCAATTCTACTTTGGATGGGGGGTTCCAAATGGTTTGTTTGGTTTTTAATAAATAAGTTAAGAAATTTATTTTTATCCATATTTTTTTACGGTATTATCTTAATTTTTTTATCAAATGGTTGGTTTAGTTTTTATTAAAATTGGTCAGATCTCAATTATGTTTATCATTAAGTATTAATAATTTTTTTTTATTTATGGTAAAGTCTTAATGCATTATATAGATTTGAACCTCAGCTACCAATTTTACCTTTTGTATTTACTTATATTCAATCTTTTTGCTATAAAAGAAATAATAAAGCTGAAAAAATATTGCAATGTTTGGTTATTGATTAATAATTGTTTGTGTATTGAGTGTGAGAAAATCAGTCGACCAGAACACAAGTATATAAGGCAAAATTTTTAATTTTGTTTTCATTATTATCAAGAATACAGGAATAAAGCTTTTAGTTTTTGCTTACTATTGCATGTAAAATTACTAGTGTATTTTTTGGTTTAATATTGAAAAGACAATTATGACATTTAAGACATTAAGATAATTAAGACAAGTTGTTGATTAGACAGAGAATAAAGCTTTTAGTTTTTGCTTACAATTGCATGTAAAATTACTAGTGTATTTTTTGGTTTAATTATGAAAAGTATTATTTGAACAATATTTAATTGATTTAGAGTTGAAATAAATTGTTGTCGTAACATTAATAAAAGTTTCTAAAATATTTTCATTTGATGTTAATTTCTTCTTATGTTTTAGTTACTTACCTTTGGATTATAAAATTAACATTTATTTCTAATTCATCTATTACACTGTTATATAGTTGTTTATAAAAGTTAAATTATTAGTATTACTTTTTAAATCCTTGATTTTTAAGTAACTTGTAAATAATAAATAAGATTGTTTTGTTTTTCTTTAGCTAAGCTAGGATATTTTATACGCTAGGAAAACAATATTATTTTGATTAAAATATTTGAAAAGTAATTTATATCAGTATTTATAAGGTTTAAAAAAATTTACCATGCTTAAAATAAGTTAAGTATAATTTTTCTAAATTTTCACAACTGATTTAATAAACGTTTAATGGTTTTGTCATTTTTTTCTGTTTTCATTAGCTTGAATGCCTTTTTTTTAATAATTTATTTATACACCAAATTCTTAATTTTCAAACTACTTTTTATTTATAACTAGTCTTTGTACATTAAAATAATTCTATTGTACATTTAATTTTCCATGAGTTAAATCAGAAAATGTTATCTTTTATAAAAAAGTGTTTTATACATGTTAAGAAATACATATAAACACAAAATAAAAAACATACAAGTCTTTACTTACAATGCCAAAAAGTTAGGGATTAAGAGCATAATTATGTGTTTACTTTAAAATATGAAATAATTTTGTACTAGATGTATAGATAAATGGCGCTTATGAAAATAAATTAGAAAAACGTTTGTATAAACATATACTAAATATTATAATCGTATAAGTTTCTATTTGAGCAAATTTGACAACATCAAATTTAATCGTTAGTAATTTAGTTTTTTTTTTACAGATAAAACAAAAGTACTTGATAAGCTAAAAAAAAATGGAAACTACTAACAACCTTTTAAATGCAAATGAAGGTATGTCAATAATTTTTTTTTACAAAATGAATGAAAGTTTCGAAGTACTAACACAAACGAGTAATAGTAAATAAAATTAAATAAACTACACAAAAATATAAATGTTGATTTTTTAAAATACCTAATTGGTTTATGAAAATTTTTAAATAATAAAGTCTGTTTTTTTTCTATTAACCATACTTTAACACATAAATATTTTTTTAAACTTTCAGGTCCGGAAAAAATGACTAGCTCATCTTATTTGACTGACGTTTCAAACAAAAGCTTTCCAAACAACATTCCTACTGTAGATAATACTAGTTTGTATCATATGCGTTCAAGTTTCTCTCAATCAGGTGTGGTTATTAGTTTTGTATCTAATGTATAAACTCATTTTAAGGTTATACAAGTTGTTTAATATGAAATAATATATTTATAACATACTAAAAGAAAATATAACAAATCAAATGAACAGTTTAAGTAATTGTCAAATATTTTACTAGCGTTTTGATTAGTAGTTTTCTAGACAAACTTTTAGTAAAACTGTTTCTTATTATACAGGTCCTGTAGATACGTTATTCTCATCTAATTTAACTGACGTTGAAAATTCTGAGAATTACCATGCATCTCAACATAGTTTGCAGCAAATAATTCATTTAGATAATTTGTCTGCTGATCTTAATACAAGTGTGCATCAAATCAATTCATACTCTGATCATTTACAATTTATGTCTAAAGCAGAAATGCTTAGCGACCCATTGTGTTGTGATTTAATGACAATGTCAGACCAGGAATTCATGTCTTTTATATCTTTTTATAGTACAAGTGTGCAACAGATGAGTTCAAACTCTGGCCCGTCAGGTATATAACATTTTTAAATTAATATACAATCCTGTTTATCTTGAAGTTATTTACGACCCTAAATTTTCAGTTAATAACAGTAAAACACCATTAAAAATTCTTAAATACTTTTGACAAACTTACATTCGATATTAATTTACTTGTAAAATATCAAAAAGTCTTCAAAACGGTAGTTAACTCTGAATTTAACAAGGAGTTTATCGCAAAAACAAATATATATTAGATCATTATTTGTTCTTTAGATACTGTGCACACGATGCTAAAACTTAGTCTAATTTAGACATCTAATTAAAATAGTTTACTCCTAAGCATTGTAAAAGTGTTTGATTAAATATTGTTAATTTTATTATTAATTTCAAGGTGGAAACCAGTGGGTTCCTAAAAACATCGAAAGTAAAGTAAAAAAAGCAAGAAAAGTAAGAACAAGAAGTCCAACGCGCAAAAATCCACCGGCAAAGTTTGTCGACAGGGGCCACACGTTCAACTTCTACAAGCACAACAAGAAGATGACGTCAAAAATTTGGAGGTGCGACAAGCGAGGTGGCGGATGCAAAGCCAGGATTCACACCGATGTGCGAACTAACGAGGTTAATGCTATTTTTATGTAAAACATTATGACTTGATTACATTAATAACTGTTAATTTAAATTGACAAATTTTTATAGTTGGTAGATAATATTATTTAATAATTTTCAATAACTTATATCTGTTTAAACTGTGTTTATAGAAGTGGGTAAAATTAAATTGTTGAAAGTCTTATGTTGTTTAAGTTTATTTTTTTTGAGATTTATTTCTAGTAGGGGCTCCGTAACGTACAGCCAAAATGTTTCGTCCTGCCACTGACAGAAATCTCCAGCTTGCGATTTAGTTTTAAAATGGGAAAAATACGTTAAAATTAAGCTTTTTAGTAAAAGGGTAATGAAATGTTTTCTCAATTTGTTATTATTACATAATAGGATAGTGTTTAGAAAGAATATTTCTATGAAATTTTACTTTAACTGATTTGATCATAACCCGAACTTTCAAAATTCTTTTCCACAAAATGATTTTAAAATAAGTTCAAAATGTTTTTTTGGTCAACTAGCAAAGTTTCCCACCCTTAGTTTATATTCTTTACTGTTTATAATTCAAAGTGCGAAACCCTAAAGTTATTTTTTTTAAATATTTTATTTATCACCATATATTGATAATTATTATTGTGTTATATAATTCATTATTGTACATAAAAGGAAAGTTACGACGTATTAAAAACAATTGAAAACATAATGTCAACAATACATAAATATTTCTTTAGAATACAAATTAATTCAACATTACCTCAAATCTATTCCTTTAAGCACAGTATTTTCTGTCTTGGATTTCGTTTTCTTACTCAGAATAAATATTTTTCTTTTTATAGATATTTTTTGTCACCGAAACCGGGTTGGAATCGACATATTTAGTTGCACACCTCTATATATTAACTAAATAAATTTTAAATATTTATAACAGGTGGTTAAAAGAACAAATGGTCATACCCATAAAAGCAATCCTGAAGAAGTAGAGTTGAAAAGGTTGAGAGCTCTCGTTAAAATTAAATCTCTACAAACCAAGGACCGTCCAGATAAGGTTACTGTAAACTGTAAAAGCATTTAAACTATTTTGTAGCCATATATAGACAAATTATATAGTAAACACATTCTTGATAACATTAAAATAATTTCAAACAGAAGTAGTAGTAGTAGTTTAACATTTAATATCAAAAGTCAAAGTATAAAGTTTATTATAACCGATACTTACTTAAAATGAAGCTAATTTGTCCTGGACAACAGGTTAAAAGGTATCTGTGGTGTGCAACCTGATAAGGTTTTTCGTGCACCAGGTCCTAGGACCAAACATATTAAGCGTTTTTTTAATTAATCAATAAATTATAATAATTACAATAACTTTTTACAAGTTTTTCTTAAACTAATTTATCAACTTTCAGTCTTAGTTTTTGTTTGACGATTTGCTGTAAAAGTAGGTATTTTTTATAATTAAAAGTTTAATTAATTAGGTTATTGAGTCAAGTAAGAAAAAACTTGGTATAAAATTTGAGCTGGACGAAATTCAGAGGAGAAACTTAAAGAAGATTGTTAGAAGAGAAAGATCATTGAAAAAAACAACACCATTACTTCAAGAACCTTTGTTTTTTGAAAATAATAGTGGCGGTTAGTATTAAAGCAGTGTAACAATTAACTCATGTTTTACGTTAAAAATTAAATTTATAAATATTTTATTTATGTAAAGTAAGTTTTATAACTACATTAGTCTAGATTTATATTCATCAGATTTTAAAAACAAGTATAAACTCTGTTTTAATTTTTTTAAATTTATACTTGTTTTATAATTGCACTTAATTAAACTTTACAGACTAAATAGCATTTCTTTTATCGTTCTATTTTAAGTTAACATAGTTGTCCCAACAAAATATAAACAGTAGAAGAACCGGAGGAGAAAGAAGAAGAGATAAAACAATATCACCGAAATTCACAACAATACTATAACTATAAACATAACAGTTACAGTCGTCTTAGTAATGAGGAAGATTATTTCACTTACGGTGGCCCGCAGACGTTTGAAAATAAACAGCAAGATGTAAAGCCTGTAAAGGTTTTTGTAAAATCATCAGGTCAGTATAATGAACTTTTATATTGTATATAAGTAAAAGAAGGAAAAATGTGGACGTTCACAACTATGGTCATTAGATTGGTTAGACAGAGACTTTTAAGTCCTTGAACCTTACACTATACATTTTATAACATTTTTTGAGCAGTTTTAATAAAAATTTATAAAATAAATTTAAGATCAATAAAAAATCAATTATTATTTTTTAATTATTATTTAACTTAAGTTAAACAAAATTATTAAACAAAAACTTTTTCGACTCTTTTTTATAAATACTTCTGCCAATATTGACTTGGTTAACAATATTCTAACATGAGCATTACACCTTCTCCTCCCTACATGAAACAAATGATGCTAATATCAATGGCGGTATGTAACTTAACTGTTCATTACAGTAAAATACTAACTATCCTTCTTTATTGTGAAAATGTGAAGTAGAATTTAAATTTATAGTTTTGGTTATTCGGACTAACAAATTCTTAAAAAAAGTATAAAAGTTTTTAAGAAAGTTTATTATTTTAACGCACTCAGTATCGAAAATTTTGCCTTTCTACACAAAAGTTTTAAACATTAAATCTTTAAACTTAAATAATAAAAATAATTTATATAACTATTTGTTTTGTTTTCAGATCTACTAACCGTAGAAATAATTCAGGACGGTCCATTGAAGAAGCCATAAAATAAAGATCCTGGTTTTTAGGATATCTTATAGAATAGTAAATCAAGAATAGCCTGCTTATTTTCACAGATAAATATTAAAAAACTTCAAACATATACAATATACTGTAAAACTTGTTACTTTAATAGATACATATTTAGTTCTTCAGTTTTAACTTATATTTTGATAGTTTAATATACACAGCTTGCTAAAAAATGTTAACACTTTCTCAATAGATGTTTTAGAGTCGCTTTCTTTCATATTTACGTTTATTTATTGTTAGTGTAAAAATAAATTTATTTCTCTGATTACTGTTTGTTTTTTTTAGTATGTTTTCTAAAATTTGCTAACTTTAAACTTCTAAAAAGTATAAATTCAAAAAATTCGTTGAAATAGCAAGTTTAAGAAATTATTATAAATAGAGTGTCATCTTTTATTAAACCTGATTTACTTCATAAGTCATAACAAAAACTTGTACCATTTTTAATAAACTTAAAATTTTTATAGTTTATATGATTACTCAAACTTACAATTTTTACTTGCATGAAGTCAGTTTGACATTTTAGCTCCTAGTCTTAAAACATTTTATTAATTTTTAGCTTTAACAGTTTAAAATTTGCATTTTGTTTAGAGTTTGTTTCATACTTTTAAACTACATTTGTAATAAAACTGTCAATATTAAAATGATTCAAACTTGATAGTTAAGTCTCTTTGATATAAACTTACAAAGACTAAAAGGAATTGTTTTATTTATTTAAACTGATTACTTTTTTTCCACAACTGTGTAGTAATAATTTATTTTCAATCATTAAGTAAATCTGTAAATATTTAAAGCAGAACCTGTTTTGTATACTTTGTATAATTTTTGATTTAATAATTACGTACACAGAACAGAAGAGATATTAAAGCAAAAAGTTAGTCTAACGAAACTACAAAAAACTAAACACAATATCACGAATTTAAAAAACACTCAACAGTATCTAATTATTTTCTTTATAAAACATTTTTACAAAAATTCAGTTGCTTCAAATTACAAAAATAGTGAGACAAAATCTTTTTTAAACCTTTCTTTCAAATAAAAGATATATATAAAAGCTGACTCAGTTGACTATGTAATTTAGTACTTATTTTATTCATTACAGTCCTTAAAAAAACAAGAACACAAAACTATTTTCCTTAGTACTCCTGATGAAATTTAAAACCGTTATAATTAGTTTCCACTCAAAATATTGTAAATAGTCATGAGTAATTTAATTATACGACTCATTTTTTTTGCCCAGGCTAATAATAAATAATTTTATTTTGTTCATCACAAACCAAAATGATGTATACATGTATATTTTTAATCTTAAAACTATAAAGTTTAAAAGAACTTGTGTTTGAAAGTTTATACCACGTTGATTTTTACTAACCAAAAATAAAACATTTCATTTAAAACAAAAAAATAAATCAGTGTCCTATTTGGTTTGCGCGTTAAGTTTCTCAAACTTATAATTTTTTTAAATTAAAAGCCTGATAAATTTTTTGTAATTTATTCCTGTATAAAACTGTTTTTATGTGTTTCTTCCCAGTAAAAGTGGCTGTAACTGAATAATTGCTTACTTAATTAAAGAACAATTTAATCAGATTAAAGTAGTCGTAGAATAATATGTTTGACTAAAATTTCTTAGCTGATGAGGCTTAGTTATTTTAATTTCTTAAATTTAAATACCTCTTCAAACAGATACTAGATCGTATTTTAGATTTTTAAAAACATATTGAGGTGTCCAAACTTATTTCAATTTATACAAACTTGAAGCTATCGTTCGTAACTGAGTTTACTATTTAAAACTAAATCAAATAAAATACAAAATAGCTTATAGTAAGTATATGATTAGAAAATTTATCGAATTTAATAAATTGTAATCCAGAAAAATAATTAAGATTTAGTAATATTGTACTAGACTTGGTTGTACTAGACTTTTCTTTTAAGACTCTCAAACAACTCGTTTTTTTACAGTACCTATGTTCTAATCATGAAACTAAAATTTGATTTTTTAATTAAAAATTAAACTCATTAAAGCTAGAATTACAAGCAAATAATTGGTTAACAGCATTTTAGTTTTTTACATTGGAAAGAAAAAGGTAAAAGCTTGCTAGCCTACAGTAACCCTCTGTTAAATATTTAAATCAATTTGATGAATAAGTATTTTGAATTAGCAACCATAAATAAATAAAATGTGTAAACCATACAATACAAACGCGTGCCGATATGACATGCTGTGCTTTATAGTTGGTTTGTTTTTAGTTTATAAATTTGTTCTTATGACTGAATTAATTCATTAGTTCAGTTGAGTGGAATTTATGTCTGAACGGAGCATTAGTATGGCTTCTATTGTTAAGTTCTACCACTCGGCCATCGCTGCTTGTCGGTTAACTTGATTTTAAATATATATTTTTATGAGAAAGGAGTATAAAGTTGGAAACTGTGCTTGGGTCAAAACGAAGCTTGTCAATTTAATTGGAGGACTTTCTGTTTTTAAAGTATTATTTATACTATAATCTTAATGTTAGAGATGTAACATTAGAGATTTGTTCACGCTAATATGTTTGTTTAAGATTCAAATTAACATTGAAAGTAAAAACAAATTTGTAACAGAGTTTTTTGTTTAAAACTAAAGGGTTACATGCGCTGGGATATTTTGAACACCAAACTAATAGACAAATAAGTATACAATACTATAAAATAAAGAAGGTTATCTATTTAATATTTTTGCATTTTTATAAAGTATCTTAGTACTAATATGCATGTTTTTCACTTTTAAAAATTGAAACTTACTTTTCAGTACTACATTAAGCTTTAGATTCTATTTTTAGGAAAAATAAGTATTGATTTAGACCGTTTGATTTCTATTAGATGAAATTTTATAGTTTGACAATAATATTATGTTTTAACTACAATATTTGTTTACATTTACACAATCTTAAATCATTAAACAAAACTATTGTATTGCATAGCTAATAGAATATTAATTAAAAAAAACAGTGAATCCCTTTAAAAAATAAAATAGCACTGCGCGGACTTGAACTCAAATCTGTCGCTGGGCGTGTTCCGGCACTCAGCTCTACACCATTGCTCCTTTGAATAAATCGAATATATACACTATATAAAATACTAAATACGTTACTTGAGTTAAATTTTACATAATTTTTAGTTTCAATAATATTTTTAAACTATGTATTTCTAATATTATTGAATCATATGTAAGTATGTATTTAAAGTTCTAATAGCTTAAGTAAAAACTAAAAAGTATAAGTCTAAACTGCTGTTACAAATGAAATAAAATTCTGCTATCAATAAAGTAATAACTTTAACTTGACGAACAAAATATATACGACCAGGAAACTATTGAGCTGTTGAAGGATCTTAATACTGATAATTAGCTTTCATTGAGTTTTACGGCAGTCAACAGCAACGCAATGAAAAATTTTATTCGAAAGTAGCTTTTTTATGATAACTGTAGGTAGAATATTTGTTTAATTATCAAATATTAGCTAGATTTTAAAAAAAGAGTATTGATTTAGTTATATTTGGTTTAAATCAAGGTACTGTATTATAACATTTATTCAATTGTTTTTTAGCTAGTTTGATAGTTTTACTATTTTTAGTACTTAATATATTTACTTAAATTGTGTTAGATATTTTCAAGTCGTTTGAATTATATTTTATCAAACAAAACTTACTATGCAGAGAAGTATTCCCCTTGAAAACGCACTTTGAACAAAATTAAAAAGTGTTCCTCAAGGGAAGTATGTACTCTAAAAGTTTTAAATATATATTAAAATTATAAAATATAAATTAATAAAACTTAATTTGAAATATATATTCTTATGAGAAACGAGTACAAGGTTGGAACTAATGTGCTAGGGTCAGAACAAAGCGTGTCCAATTAATTGGAGGACTTTAAAATATTACTTATACTTATCTTAAGTATCTTAATATTAGTATGCATGTTGTTTACTTTTAAAAATTAAAACTTATCTTTTTACTACTACCTTGATTTTTAGATTCTATTTTTAGGTAAAATAAGTATTTATTTAGACCGTTTGACTGCTATTATATAAATTTTTATAGCTTGATAATAATATTTTGTTTTAATTATAGTCATTTGTATAAGCCAGCTCAGCTAATATAAATGCATAAAGAAAATAAGCAAGTCAATATACTGGATATACTCCGAGACGAGTAACGGGTTTAATTCGGTATAGTATATTAAACTACAATGTTTGTTTACATTTACATAATCTTAAATCATTAAAAAAAATTTTTAATAAGCTAATAGAATATCAATTTAAAAATAGTACACCTCTTTCTAGAAAAACAGGCCACTGCGCGGAATTGAACTCAGGTTTTTCGCTGCGCGTCCGCCGACACTCACCCCTACGCCATTGCTTCTTTAGATAAACAGAATATATATACTATATAAAATACTAAATACGTTACTTAAGTTAAATTTTACTTTATTCTAAGTTTCAATAATATTTTAAACTATGTATTTCTAAGCTAACATTATTAAATCATATGAAAGTATGTATCTAAAGTTCTAATAGCTTAACTAAAAACTAAAAAATATAAGTCTAAACTGCTGTTACAAATGAAATAAAATTCTGCTATCAATAAAGTAATAACTTTAACTTGACGAACAAAATATATACGACCAGGAAACTATTAAGCTGTTGAAGGATCTTAATACTGATAATTAGCTTTCATTGAGTTTTATGGCAGTCAACAGCAACGCAATGAAAAATCTTATTCGAAAGTAGCTTTTTTATGATAACTGTAGGTAGTATATTTCTTTAATAAACAAATATTGGCTAGATTAAAAAAAAAGTATTGATCTAGTTTTATTTGATTTAATATAAGGTATAGTATAACAGTTATTCAACTTTTCTTAACTAGTTTTATAGTTTTATTATTTTTAGTACTTGTTATATTTACTTAAAATATGTTAGATATTTTCCAGTCGTTCAAATTATATTTTATCAAACAAAACTTACTATGCAGAGAAGTATTCCCCTTGAAAGCGCACTTTGAACAAAATTTTAAAGTGCTCTTCAAGGAAAGTATGTAATCCAAAAATTTTGGTATTATTTTACAAAAAAGAAAACTCAGATATTTGAAAAGTAGCAAATGTCGTCTTAAATCTTTACATTAAAGTATAAACATATATTTGATGCAATACTTGTACTAATTAAACTCAATTACGCACAAAAACAAAATATTGTCTATTTATAAAGTATTAGTTTCAAAAAAATTTTTTATTAGTTTATTTAATTTCTCTTGTTATAAATACGTTAAACAGTTACAAATTCAAAGTATATCTCTAATTTTTTTCTGAAAAGAGTGCTTAATAAGATGTTTAATTATTAATAAAGATTTTTATTAAAGAATTGTTAAACTCGTGAAAATTTTAACAGTATTTTTTTTCTGACTATAGGCTGACTATAGATATATATAATATTTAAGTCTTTTGCAAAGAAATAAGAGTGAACATGTTATTTTGGGGGAAATGAAACTGACTACAATAAAAAGTTTAACTTAACTTTATTTAAGTATAACTTGTATATCAAAGTAAAAACAATAAAGTATAAAACGAAAACTTCAAAAATAAACAACTAGCCTAAAAGGCACGTTTAGATGTTACTAGTTTTTTATTTTGTTTATTATAATTAACCATTAAACAATTATTTTAAAATTTTCAAAAGAGCTTTTTATACATAAACATAGTAGAGCATCTCGCAAATAATTTTGAACTGACAGGTTAGAAACAAAAAACTGGCATGTCAGGTTCGAACATGCAAAGTCTGGATTGCCATTCCACCGCCTTGACCACTGGGCCATCACTGCTTGTCTGTTAAACTTGATTTGAAATATATATTCTTATAAGAAAGGAGTACAAAG
The DNA here is from genome assembly GCF_965202585.1 of Thalia democratica. Taxonomy (NCBI): domain Eukaryota; kingdom Metazoa; phylum Chordata; class Thaliacea; order Salpida; family Salpidae; genus Thalia; species Thalia democratica. Next base: position 84,127,962 of record NC_139167.1, read on the forward strand.
TTGGAATTAATATGCTAAGGTCAGAACGAAGCGTTGGAGGACTTTCTGTTTTTAAAGTATTATTTATACTATAATTTTAATGTTAGAAATACAACATTAGAGATGTGTACACGCTAATATGCTAGTTTAATGTTCAAAATAATATTGAAAGTAAAAACAAATTTGTAGCAGAGTTTTTTTTAAAAACTAAAGGGTTACATGCGCTGGGATATTTTAACCACCAAACTAATAGACAAATAAGTAAACAATATAACAAAATAAAAAATTAAAATATTTTTTTTTATAAATAAATTAATAAAAAAAAGCACAAGATTAAGTAGATTCATTCACAAAATAAAGAATAGTAACCCTGATTGGAGAAAGATGATAAAATGGGAAATTGTTCATCGCAGTAACCAAAACAAGCCCAGTAAAATTTGCACCCTATGTAACTTAGAAAGACTCGAAATCGCATTTGCGGATAAAAACAAACTTTTAAACTTGAGATCAGAACTGGTGGGAAAATGTAGACATTTTACAAAATTTTATTTAAAGTCTTAATTTGCTAGATTTAAGTTTAATCTACCTTTGTTTTCATTATATAGTTTTGTTTTTATCGTTTGATTTTTGTTATGATTGCATTTACGTTAATTATAATTTATCTTGCTGAATATTACTAAAATTCAATTAGTTAACTAATCACCTAATCAACTAACTACTTATCTAAAACTATATAAAATGTTTGTCCGTTGCAACTTATTAGTTTGTTTACTTTTACTTGTGATCATCGCACTAGCGTGAAACAATTGTTAAGTAATAAACTTTTTAACAATTTAACTTTTGTCATAATTGTATAAAGGCTCCTTAATTGTGAAGCTCTTTAAAAAATTTATTGTTAAAACAACTTCAATATAAAATAAAAAAGGTCGTATATGTAATATTTTTATATTTTTTATAAAGTATCTTAGTATTGATATGCATGTTGTTTACTTTTAGAATTAAAACTCATTTTTTCAGTACTACCTTAAGCTTTAGATTCTATTTTTAGGTAAAATAAGTATTAATTTGGACCGTTTGACTGCTATTATATGAATTTTTTTAGCTTGATAATAATATTTCGTTTTAATTATATCATTTGTATAAGCCAGCTCAGACAAATGCCTAAAGAAAATAAACAAGTCAAAATACTGGATATACTCCGAGATCACGGGTTTAATTCGGTATAATTCGTTAAACTACAATATTTGTTTACATTTACATAATCTTAAATCATTAAAACAAAACTATTGTATTGCTTATAACCTCATTTTTATAATAGCTAATAGAATATCAATACAAAAAAAAAGTGAAACTCTATGTAGAATAACATGCCACTGCGCGGACTTGAACTCAGGTTTCTCGCTTCGCGTGCACCGACACTCACCCCTACGCCATTGCTCCTTTGAATAATTCGAAAAAATATACTATATAAAATATTAAAAAAGTTAAATTGAGTTAAATTTTACTTCTTTTAAGTTTCAATAACAATTTTGAACTATGTATTTCTAAGCTAATACTATTGAATCATATGAAAGTAGGAATCTGAAGTTCTAATAGTTCAAGTAAAATTTTATAAGTATAAGTCTAAACTGCTATTACAAATGAAATAAGACAAAGCTATCAATAAAGTAATAACTTTTTTCGAGGACGTGATCTAAAAAATTAAACACTTGATAATACTAAGTTTAATATCCATTAAGCTATAAGATAATTTTATAAGACAAGGGTCGGCAAACTGCGGCCCTAAAAGTCAAAATATGCGGCCCGCGAGCTCCTTTTCAAACAAAATATATTTTTAAAAAACAATATTTTGAAGTAAAAACTTACAGTTAGGCTCTTATTTCTTTATTTATGCTCTAATATTGCTCAATTTATCATATTTTTAATCTTTAATAATATTTTTCTACTAATACCAGAACTTTTTTTAAATAGATGCGGCCATCAAATGTTTGTTTCTAAGTAGTGCGGTCCGGTAGCAACTTTTCCTAGGCCCGCGAGTTACATATGGCTGCTGACCCCTGTTATAAGACTATAAAACTACTTTGTACTTAGATAAATACGAAAATAATTAAAAGAGTACGTTCTTTTTTGTTGTTTACCACAGGTTTCAATAACCTCAATTTACAATAAACAGTACTTAGTATAGTTTGTATGAATAGCTTGCTATTTTTGTTGTACTCATCATATTTAATTTAAAAGTTTAATGTGAGATTATGATAATTTATTCAATAGTTTAATGTGAGGCCTATCTTAAAATAATATCAATTAGACTTTAAACACTTATATTATTGAAAAATTGTATAATTATCAAAAAATATTGATTTAAAATAAGAATTGAAATAAATTGAAAACAGGGTCAACCTATTAAAAATATTCATAAAGTATTCTGATATCATTGATAAACTATTTACTTAAGTCAATCTATTTTTATTATCTGTAATTTTAGAACGCTTTTTTTACAGCTTAAGTTATTGTTAGCTTAAATATATAAAAAATTTTAAAACTATAGTTTGAGTTAAAAACTCAAAAATGACTCTTAATCTTATGAAAATTAAGAACAATTAAGAGGGGTATTATAGGTGTAATTAAACTTTTATAAATAGACCATATAATTGTAATAGCAGTTACTTTAGTTATTAACTTTTGTCTTATCATTTGCTACTTATACGACATACTATCGTACTTAAAACAAATTGTATCTAAAGTCGATTACAAAAGAATAATTATAACAAGTTTAATTACAATATTTATTTAAAACTGTTTAATCGTTGAAACTTTGCTTTTATTGTCAAAAAATCCATGTGGTTGTTTATAAACTTTAAGGAAAACAAATAACACGTAGTATGTCTAATTGAAATTAAACTGAAATAGTGACTTGAACAACTTTTAAGTGACTTTTATAAACAAACAGTCTACAAGATAGTTAAATACTAAACAAAATTTTTTTTTGATACTTGTGAGACTTAGTACCATAAATACTAATTAGATAAATAAAATTAAATACCATAAAATAGTCTAACTATTTGAATTACAATAAATACTGATAAACTAAACTACAATGCAAAACTGTTGTGTTACTTATAGAATAATACCAAGGTTGTCTACTATAAAACTGCATCATTCATAGTACAACACCATGGATATATACTATAAAACATTTAGCTTTACTTTTAGTTTAAACCTATCTGTTAAAAAAAATCTGCTTAGTTTTGGGCTGTTAGTAGATATAATATGAAACAGCATTAACTCTCAATAACAAACGCTCAAAGTTCAGGTTTAACAAAACTTTTAACAACTTGACAGTCATAAGAAAACATAAAAATATCTAAAAATTGATACACTTTAATGTCGCTAAGAGTGAAACATATATTATAACCCAAGAGTTTTATTCACTTATAAATCAATAATTATCCTACCTTTAACGACCTATAAGATTTTCAAAGCATACAAAACACATTTTAAAAATAAGTATAAATAATTATATTCTGTTTTTACTTAACGTTTGGCAAGAAATAGAACTAAATTACGAAACGAAAAAACATAGCAAAATAACGAATTATATTTATTAGTAATAGTAATTATTATGTTCAAGTTAAATAAATGTTGTTTAAAGAGTAATATTGGAAATAATCATACAAACCAGCGCAACAAGTTGACAACTAATGACAAAATACTAAGTTTATATTTATATTTTAAAATCAGTAAATGATTTGAAAATGATGAATGTAAGAAAACATATAGATGTATATATCAGATTGATTTAAGAGTAACCATAATTAAACAAGAATTTTATTAATATTACAGTACTACGGACAAAAAAGTGTACTACCAACTAAAAATAGGAAACTAGATATGATTTTAATCTCGTTGAGAATAAGTATATTTAATCACGAATGTACAAAATTACATTAATAAAACTGTTTAATTAATAAACACTGCTTTATCAAATTAAAATAGTAGGAAAACAAACAACAGTTATTGTTTAATATCGAAATTAATTTAAATAAATCAAGACTTATGATCAGGGTTGCCACAGGATTTCTTCTAGGTTTTTCAAATTACACGTTCATTGGTCTATATTTAATTAAAAGTTAAGTTTAAGGTAAAAAAAAACTGTGTTAAACAGCATAACAACATTACTGTGAAGCTACTTTATATGTATTTTTAAATTAAAAATTTATGATGACAAAAAGTATTTATACATTTGATAGATTATTCGCGTCAAACCAAGATTTTACTACTTAACATGTAAAAGTTGTTTAAAATTCAAGGTTTTTTCAAAATTTCACAAGTTCCAGGTTTTTTTGGCAACCCTGAATGATCTAAATTTTACAATAAACATAAAAAGTAGTTATTAGTATCAATAAAGTATTGTGCCATTTTACTTTATAAAACACAACGAAAGTTTTTGACTAAATGATATGAAGAATAATCAATTCAAATGTTTTAATTTTATTAACAATGTTTCACTTGTTTGAACTAAATCAAACGAGATCAGGCAATAAAATATTACTAGTTGATTATTTACATGTTTTAATACAAGAATTTTATTGAAAAAAACATGTTATTTATTATGCATATGTTAGTAATGCCTGCATTATTTGACACATATATACTTCGCTAACAAAGTACAAAACATTTTAACACTAAACAATATCTGATATTTACTATGTGTCCATAACTTGTGGTAATATAAAATTCTAATTAATAATAAATGAGACTGCCCAAAATGATGACGTAATAATCATAAATAAATAAAAATACCAAAATTTAATGAAAAAGACAGTAATTTGTTTGTTAGATTTTTGAAAATGGCCACGTTTTATGAGTACAAATAAAGGTGTAAATATACATTTTTATGAAGGAGAGCATGGAAAAGTTTAGCTCAGTGTCTATTTAAGTAACAATTAAAGTTTCCAACGATGCATTATGCTTGATAATAACGACTACAGTGAACAACTTAAATATTTTGTGGCTTAGATACCGGTTGCAAAAAAACTAGAAAAAAAAAAAGAGTAACTTGTACGGGCTTTATCTCTTTTAAACAACATCAGAGTGAAATTAGTTTTTACTTAACTTAGTTCTACATATAAATTTTACGGAACAACAAAACTAAAACATAGTTCGAGCTAGACATGTAAAAAATATAATTACTTTAAAGAAACCATAAAAAAATTTTTGAAACAGCCATTAGAAGAAAACAATTAAACATAACTTAAATTATGACAATGAATCCAATTTCAACTTTCTTGAACTCTTGTAAAACAAATCATTAGTTAACACTATGTTTCAATTTATCCCAGAGCTTAGTTAATTTTTAAACCAATACTTATCTAACGGAAAACGACCACATAAAGTTTTTAAATATAGTAAATTATCTTGCTTACCATGAATGCTGAAGTTTTAATACTTTTAACGGAACGTTTGCTTAATTCTGATCTATTTTATATTAGTGATAACCAGAAGGCTTATCAATAATCGAGAAGCAAATAAAAGGTTGACGATAGTATTAGTCATATTTAATTAATATTATAAAATTTTGGAGGAAAATGAACTTATATTTTTACTAAAACTATAATGCATAAAATTTAGTTGAATAAATATATATTTTTTCATTTAAGCTTATTTTCAATTGGTAAGATTTAACATATAAATTATAGGATATATGTAATAAATTTAAAGTATCATTAGGCAGAATTACATAAGGCCCAGAAGTGTACCTTACTAAAAATGCGTACTTTACAGTTTTAAGATACCCTATCAAATTTTTACATAGATAAATATAAAAATGCCAAACAAGCACAACAATTAATTATTAATAAACTTTTAAGTATAAAACAATCAATTCATCATCAAAATCTAAAAAAAATAAGGAGACTTATACAAACCGTGAATTTAGACTGAAAAAATCTCAAAGCTAAAAAGGAAGTATACTCGAACTGTAATGTAAAAGTTTAATAAAAAAATAATTAAAGTATTAAGAAATAAGGTTGAAAAGAACTATGCAAACCAGCGCAACAATGATAAAATACTAAAAGCTGATTGTAGTTTGAAAATTAGTTTATTTTTAAAATAGTAAGAAAATCTACACACACCAAAGTTTGTATTTAAGAAATACTTTATATTCAAACTGAAATAGTTTCAAAAAAGCAAGTTTATGTAGAAAAACAAAATGATTGAAGAGTAAACTAATGAATCAATTGATTAATTTGATAGCTAAAACTAAACCTGTGATCGTACTGAAATACATAAAGCCCAGAGGCGTACCTTACTTTAAATGCGTAACTTACATTTTTTAGATACCCTAAAAATTTTACATAGTTAAAATAAGGTGTCTTTACTATTTTCAAAAATAAAAATGCCAAACAAGAACGAAACTTATATCTTATTTTTATAAAAAAAGTTAATTAAACATACGCATATTAAAAGCTTAGAAGACTTATACAAATCCTGAAACTAGAATGAACTTTAAACAAGTATTGTTTGAGACATAAGGTTTAAATGTTCATAAAAGCAAGCACAACAACATGATAGTTAATAACAAAACACTAATGACTGACTGTAAATCGAAGATTAGTATATTTTGAAAATACTAAGAGAATGTTGTCTAATAAATCTTTTATGAATGACATAAAAAAATATTAAGAGCTTAGCAGTAAGAAATGATATGAAGAGTTTGGCAATAGTGAACATTTAATTAACAATGTTAATTGTGAAAATACAAAACGTTGTTTGTAAATTTCTTTTAAGTTTTAAAAAACAAGCTTTTTGGTCCATTTTTAGTTGGTCCTTTAAAGTTAAACATAAGTAAATTAAAATTGTCTTTAATATCATTAAAACATTGTAAATTACTGTAAAGGTACTCTTAGTGTGTAATAAAATAAAATTATATTTTGGTGATACAAAAATTCGTTACTTTACATAAAATAATTAAAAATGTTTTTATTAATTTTTGATCGAAGTTCTGGGTTTTTCCAGGATTCTAGGTTCCAAAAAGTAGACAACATCGCTCTTTATAGGGGAAACAATAAATAATAAAAGTGAGGAAGCGAAAAAGTAAATGTGTTATCAACAGTAAGGAGTTTTTGTTACTTGTACCTAGGGGACATTTAAAAAATTAGTTTTTGAAACCTCGGAACTAAGAGCTTGGTAAAAATTTAATCATAAAATTAGAATCGTAGCTACTTTAACATATTTAAACTAATCAAAGTGTATGCAAATCAACCCTATTTGATTTAATGTCGAAAAAACGAGCTTAATCTGGAATATGACTTTGTTTATTGAATTAGTTAAGAAAGTAGCTTGACTGAAAGGGTCATGACTTTGAATGAATAAAGTATAAGAAACATTAACTTTATTTTTGACTAACAAAAAACAAACATATAACAAAAATAATGCAGTATGCCGACATGAAATATGACATTTTTAATTCAACCGAGAACTATCCTGAGAGTACTAACTATAAAAACCAAATAAGTTCACAATCAAGTTTAAATATATCAAAAACAAAAGAACATTAGTCATTACTTTCCACATAAAAAATCACTTTAAATTGCTAAACAAAATATGTTTGTTTAAAGAATCAATAATTAAGAAAGGAACCACTGATTGTATATACTAAATACAATTAACTTAGCTACAGAAAACGTAAACATAAACTGTATTTGTTTAATAATGGTAATTAGGCAATAGTAAATATTATTACGAAATGAACGGTTTAGTTAACAAGTCAAAAACAAACACATATAAATAAAAAAAAATCAAGTATGACTAAAACCTGGAATATTTATTGGTAACACGTTAAGGTCTACAGTTAGTATGTAAAGTAGTTTTGATTAAATTAAATTTATAAAAAAATAGTAGATATTTTTATCAAAACAAGAAAAATACCTGAAATAGAAAACTAAATGGAATTAACTAACTGCTGGACATAGCAATCGTAAAAAAGTTAAAAATTATATTTGTACTGGTAAAAAACAATTAATTTGTTTGAATTTAATATGTAAAGTTGCAACTTTTGAGAGTTAAACATTTCAGTTGGAATATTGTTAACCTTTTATGACTTAATAGTTCGGCACTGTTATAATCTATTTACTAGTATACTTAATAAGTTTTTATATACTTTGCATATTAAACTATAAGGTTCTGTCTAGATTAAGTATAATCTTTATAAAAATATGCAGTAACAAGTAGTACATACACACATATAATTAAGCTGTTACTTGTTATAACTAAATAATTTTTATATAGAAAATTTTGTGTTAACGTTTACCATTGCTACTTAAGCATTTTTAACTACTTGCAAAAGATAGTTTTTTAAAATAACTTGCATATACTTACATGATAAACATTATATATAATTGTTAATAAAATTATAACCAATGAGACTACCGGATTATGACGCAAGAACATAGTAAAGTATAGATTTGTAAATTTACCTAATTTCATGTGGACAAGTTAAGACGTAAATTTTTAGTAGAAGTATTTAAACAAGTGGCTCATGAGTAACTTATATCTGTTACCTTTCATACAACTAAGGAGTGAAATTAGTCTGTTCTATCTAATAGCTTCTAGTGAAAATAAAGTTTAGTTATGACTTCGAAATGCTAGCACATTAACATTAACTACGTAACTCATAACTGTTTAAAAAAAACCTAGTAAAGCTTAATATAATGGATGTTATTCTTCCATTATTAGAAAGTTATTTGCTGCAAAAGATAGTTTATAAATATAACTTGCATGTACTTAACATAAGTATTAAAAGCCTAATAAATTATAAAAAAAAGAGAGACTACCTCATTATGACGCAACAATATAGTAAAATAAAAATAAAACAATTTTAGGATTTAATGTGTAAAAATAGCAGAAAAAGAAAAGTCAGTATAATTGATGCAAATGGACTTTTAAGTTCCCTAACTTTATGTGGACAAATTAAGAATAAAATGTTTTATGTATAAGTAGCATAAAATAAAAACAAGTTGCTCATGAGTAATTTAAATCTGTTATCTTTCATACAACTTAAAAAGTAAAATACTTGTTTATGGAAAGGTGTATAAAAAAAAAGATTAGCTTTTAACTGAATGAGTTAAATCTTCACATACAATTATGTGGTACAAATGTGTTTAAACTATTACTAGTTATGACTTGAACCTACGAGCACATCAAATTCAGTTATGACTTCGACCAGCAGAGTAACCGGGCCTAAAGGACAAGAATTAAAAAAAAACTAAGGGCAGGCCGGGGAGATGACAGGTGCGGAGCACCGTGTCATCGACCGGCCGTAGCCCTTTGTTTTTTTTTAATTCTTGTCCGCTACCTCAAAACTTACTAATCAAACTCATCAATATAAAACCACTCAGTCAATAATTGAAAAACTATCAACCGATATTACCGTCAGGCCTTTAATGGTTATACATTGACAAATTAGATCACATAAGCTCAAGGTTAGTAAAAGATAACAGATAAAGACCGTACAAATATAACGCAAAAACGTATACTTGTTTGGCAGTTACGCTACTCACGGTCCATTTGACAGAAAAAGGTGGCCTTCAAGAAAATAGGCCGTGGAGAAAAAGAGAGAAGGAAAAATGTGAAAAATTTTTCGCCGGCAGAGCCGGCGAAATGCCTTAAAAAAATTATTTTAAATTATCTTCATCAAAAAATCCCCACCCATTTTCGGTTTTGGGGATTCCCCATTTTTTCAAAAATGGGTGGGGGGGCCTTAAAAATTCAGAGCGTACCTTATGCGGATGCGTACTTTATTTATAAAAACATATATAGCTACTAAATAAATGTGTTATTAAAAATCTACTGCGTACCTTACGCGGATGCGTACTTCTTAAATAATACCTTTAGTTACAACAGAAAATGTGCTGTTAAAAATTAGTGCGTACCTTATGCGGGTGCGTACTTCTTAGAGTGCGTACCTTATAGATGTATTTATTTTGCTAAAATAACAATTTTAAGTTATGGTTTAGATCCTAAATGAAATGAAATATAGTTTCAGACATAACACCACCCTAGTTTATTACCTAATGTTTTACAAGTACATAGAAAACAGTTTATCAGTAGATAAGTGTACTTTTTAATGACATAAAATGTACCAAGTAAAAATAGAATATGAGTCTAAATGTGGACATTGACAAATCTATTTATATGGTTGAACTGTATATTCAAACAAAAGTCACTTAACTTGCTTATGTAAATTGATTTTAATTAGCAACCTTTTCAAAACAGTATAAACTTGAATTATTAAAAGTAAATCAACACTTGAGATTAAACTAAACAGTCGAAATAATTTTGATATGAGTAGTAACTGTATTTTTGTTTAACTTCAATTTCATACTGTTCCTACTACAGGATGTCATTTTAATTGTCATTCAACTTACATAAGCTAAAGTTTTCCATGACAGTTAAGTTTGTCTCATTTTTAAGTGTTTATCTAGCAATCTAATAAATACAAAGCTTTCTCATGCACAGTTACTACCATTACTACTTATTAACTGGTATACTATTTATTAATAGACTTAAACTTTTAACGCTTACCATTGAATTCAGACAACTTATTATGTGTTTCTTAAAGTGTGCATAGAAGTTAAAGGTGATTTGAGTTTATCGTATTAATACATTGTTACAAACTAAAACAGTTAAACCATACTACTTTGTGTCAATAACATATGTTTGGTAGCCTGTAGTTCACTTTAAACTTTGTCAAATACTTGCATCTTAAATACTCTGCATTTAACATCATTTAAAATCTTCATGGCTGCATTCAACTAATATTTATACTATTCCCAAAGTCTTTACATTTGTTATATACATAGAAAACAGTACAGCAAGTTGTTGATAAAAGCTTGTTAGTGCATTCACATGAAAAAAAAAGAAATTTCAGATAGATAAAAGATTAGAAAGAAGTTAGTTAAAAACAATAGATCAATTTAAGCAAAGGTAAAAGTAAACCTCACACACATATGCACTAACAACCTTTAAATCTTCCTTGCTGTGAACTGCTTTGTAAATACATAAATGTAAACTTACAAGATTCTTTTTGTTTAATAGCAAACCTAATCATCATATGGTTTAACTGCTTTCTAAACAGTTTAATAAAACAGTTTACTTTTAAAACTATTAACAATTTTGATTTATAATTGCTCTTGCTACTAATCTTTCATGCACACTTTAAGAAGTACTCTTTAATACTAACTGTTAATCTATGAATATATAAACTACATTAGTACAGTCAGATTAACCTACTTAAACTTTATGTTGTAAATAAAATTCTATACTTAACTTACTGTCTCTTTGGGCTTTATTCAGGAATACAATGCTTTTTTGCACAAGCTTATAAAATTTACCACAATGTTTTTAATTATTTTATTTATGTTTGAGTCTTATTAAAGTTTTCTTTAAAGGTAACTTGGTAATCTTAGGAGAATGAAGCCCAACAAGACAAATATATGTTTATGGTATAAACCAAGGTTACAGCTCTATGAATAGAAAGTGCTAGTCTGAATTTGTGCAAAATTCAATTAATATCTAAAGCTTAAGTTGTTCAAGCATGAGCACTTAAAAATTTTAATAGTAACAAAAGGACTCAACAACTAATAAGTAGAAAATATAAATTCTTAACATCATGATTTATTAAAAATATCCAAAAAACCTTTACTTTCTTATATTCAACTAGTAAAATACTAAGTTTTGCACAAATTCAAACAATCTAATTAACTATTAAACAAACTAACCTCAACAGCTGCTGTAGTAGGTACTCATCATCCAAACAGAATCCATAAAAGTTTGATCCATTTTGTAAACTTAACCTATAGGAATAGCTACAACTTATAAAGATAAAGACTTTGACTCAGAGGTCGTTCAAAAGATTTTTCAAAGCATTCTGTTACTCAGTTCACTTTACAATGGTGTTTCAAAGACTGAGGTGCAAGTTTTTAAAGCTTCTTATTAGAGAGTTTTTTTCTAGCATCATGTAAGTGCATTCAAGCCAATTGATGTTGTCTGAAATGTCATACTTGTGAGCCAATTTTTATCAATAAAGATATATTCATTCTATGATGAATTACAATATAAAGTAAAGATTTTTTCATAGGTTTTGCATGGGAAAATGAATATTAGTTATCAACATAAGCTTTCAAGACTGTTGATTTCCAAACTATGTCAGATGCTTTCTTTAACTTACTCAAACAATGTAGAAATATAAGAGTTTTATAAGATTAAATGAGAAACAACTATCAAGAACTAGTTTTGTCTTCAAGAATATTGACAATCAAATAGAGTTTGTTAATATTTTACAAAGCTTACTTACACAGAATAAAAAAAGATAAAAATAGTTTCAGAGTTAACACATGTTACTACTACAAGTGCTTTTCTCAAAAAAATATTCATTAAATATATAATTTTCAAAACACTTTCTAGATCAAGTGATTTCTTAAACTCACTTAAAAAATATAAAGAAATTAATGTTTTAGAAGATAAGGTAATGATAAAAATAATCTTCTTCAACAAGATTTGACTGAAAAAACATTGGCAATTGATAGATAAAGTACTTTGTTTAGTGTACTCAAACTGCACAATGAAAGAAAGAAAAGTTAGAGTGCAGAACCTAGAGCTCCTTCTCCTACAACTACTTTTAACAAATGATTTGGCCCAGGCAAAAAAATATCTTGCAAAATGCTTTCTTGTTGTGATGTCACATTAAAATGTAAGATTTTCCAGAATTCATTAAAAACTACAAATTGAAACACTATCTAAGCATAGAAGAGCGAATTTTAACTTTTTCCAACATAAAGTATTTTTTATTTTACGGAGTGTTAAAAATCACTTTTTTTTCATTTGTAAAAGCTAAATTACTTGTTTAAAAAGTTTAAATCTTATTTTAATTTGATGATTCTTTTATCTATTCTTTTTACAAATTTTTTTCATTAAGTTTTACTTTTTTTACTGTATAAGTGATACTTGTTTAAGCATATTGTTTAAAATTGAAGTAAAAAAATTCATTATGCTCATATAAACTAAAATTGACATCATTTAAAAAGTATATAAAACAAGTATTTAACTTCAAGTTTTACAAAACTGTTTTTTATTTATTTTGAAAGTGTTTACCACTTAATAATTTGTTCAAGATGAACTTATGTGTAATTTAGAATCATTTTTCATCAGTTTATAGCATTACATTTAAAGCTTTGTAAACTCATTTTAGTTATAATTTAGTTTAAAACATTTTGAAATGTTTGCCAAAAACTACAGAGTTTTTGTGGTCATTGATATAGCAAATTGTTCAACTTTAAATTTGAAGCATATAGATAAAAAAAACATTTTGTGCACAGTATATGAATGCTTAACAAAGACACATTTATTAAGGTATATAAAATAAGTATTTAACTCTAAATTTTACGAAATTGTTTTTTATTTTTTCCAAAGATGTTTAACGCTTAACAATTTCTATAAGATTTATTACATTTAGCTTAAAGACTTTAATTTCATCATGTTACATTTAACTTTTGCAAACTCATTTTAGTTATAATTTAGTTTGAATCGTTTTGCCATATTTGCAAAAAAATAGTTAGATCTTAGTCATTGGTGTAACAACTTTTTGAAGCAGGTAGAAAACAAAAAGCCATATTGTGCATAGAGAGTGAATGCTAAACAGAGAAACAATTATAAAAACATTTATGAATGAAAAATAACTAATTTTAATAATTAATTATAGTGTAATATGTTACAACAAAACTCTTGTTGAATATTTTTGAAACAAAGTTCAAATAGTTTAATAATCAATTTTTATTATAATTCTCACACAACTATTACTTGTATGTGTACAAATTTGAAATTAAAAGCTGATCAACTTTTGATTTTTTTGTTTTTCTTAAAAATAAATAATAAAACCATTATTGTGTTAAGATATTTCTAAAAAGTTTCAATAAACAAAATATGTCAACTCTATTTACTGGTTTTTTGCCTTAAACACAAACTATTACATTAACATTAAATGTGTTTTTAATGACTTATAATGTCACATAGTTCATTGATAAGTGCCTGAAACAATTTAAATGATTACATACAACTTTGTTTTTTTGTAATTAACTAAACATAATGTTTAGTAGAAAACATATTATTTTAATGAAGTTGTTATGACTAAACTATGAATTAGAAGCAGTTTTAAGTCACAAAAATGATCAATTTAAATTTTGTTTTGTTTAACTGAATAAGTATTGATATAACACTGCTGTAAAGTACTGCTTCTCATGTGGCTAGACTAAACAATGTCTTAGAATTTAGTCTGTTTTTGGAAATTATAAACATTAACTACTTGTAAGCTCTATTTAAAATTACATTAGTGCTTATAATAACGTAAATTAATATTTTAAGTCCTTTAAACATTCAAACTAAAAAACTATTTGTACAAATATTTTTAACAGAAAAATTTCATCAAGATACCCAACACAATTAAAAGCTTAACTAAAGGGTAACAATGTTGTTAAACGTCTAACAGAAAATGTATTATAACCAACTAAATGTCATCACCAAAAAACTTTTTTTACTTCTTCTATAAATAACTTAAATTAATATTTCAAGCCCTTGAAACATTCAAACCATACAACTATTTGTACAAATATTTTAAACAGAAAAATTTCATCAGAATACCCAACACAAGTAAAAGCTTAACTAAAGGTTAACAATATTGTTAAACTTCTAACAGAAAACGTATTATAACCAACTAAATGTCATCACCAAAAAACTTTTGACTTCTTCAATGAGAAGGCTGATCTGAAGAACTCACCAAATTTTGAAAATGGAATTCCTTTTGAAACTGAGTTGAGATATAGGAGTGAGGGACCCAAGTTCATACAAGAAGTTTTGTAAGTGAGTTTTTTTTATTTGTTTTACTTTATCACAAGTTCATACAGTAAGTTGTAACATCTGTCAGTTGGATTTTACTATTTTTATTTTACTGTGATATATAAGGATATATATGTTTTATATATAATTTTTTTCATATATAATATATACTTTTAAATTTCTTTCCAAACAGAGTTTTCTTATTATTTGTATTATATATAAATAATATGTATCTAATATAGTATATACATTATATACTTTTATATATATTGTTGTGTAGGTGCTTTTGTAACATGCAAACTTTGTTTTTTGATTTCATTTTAGTCATAAATATTTATTTGTTTATTCAAACAATGTTGTTTAAACCAAGTTTTCAAAACTAATTTGCATTTTAAAATCATTGAGATCTATAAATTGTTTACAGATTTATATGAACCATTCAATTCAGCTTCAAAGTATAAATACTGTTTGTAATTTTGTTATGGTAATATTTAAATATTAATTTGATGAATAATACAGGGTTGCCAAAAAGTCTGAAAACCTGGAAAAGCCTGAAACTTTTAACAATTTTTACATCTTACATAGTATAACTTGGATTTGATACAAACAACCTATCATAAAGATAAATATTTTTTGTCATCATCATTCTTTTTTGAATTAAAAAACACATTTTAAGAATTTATAAGATATGTTATCAATGTTTTTACACTGTTTAACACAGTTTCTTACCTTAAACTAAAATAGACCCAAAAATGTGTACTTTTGAAAACCTGGAGGAAATTTTAAAAACCTGGAGAAAATTTGTTAAAACATTTGACAACCCTATTAGCAGGAAAAATTTTGA
This sequence comes from Thalia democratica, assembly GCF_965202585.1. NCBI lineage: Eukaryota > Metazoa > Chordata > Thaliacea > Salpida > Salpidae > Thalia > Thalia democratica. Next base: position 84,143,674 of record NC_139167.1, read on the forward strand.
AAATATTTTTGCTGTTAAACATTTTGCTTTTTGAGTTTCCACAGTATGATTGTGAAAAACAAAAATTAACTAATTGTAATCATTATTTTCGTTATGAATTTATTCTTCCAAGACTTGATTATTTTAGTTATCATAAATTTTAGTTTTCAACCAGTAAGTAATTATTTCAATGATTATTGTTAGTTTTTAAATTTGCTTATTTTTTGTAAAAATTTTCAGTTCAAAATCTTGTTGTACTTATCAAAGCAAAAACCTGTGACCTAAGTTCAAATTTATACCCAACTGACATTGAATGTAAGTTTGTTTGTCTTAATTTGAGATAGTTAGTTGAAAACTTAAATTAGGTTGTTTGTGTTGAGTATCAGTTAGTTTTAATATGTTTTGTAAAGTTGAACATTTTCTGTTTAGTTGTAGAAATATTTGTTAAATTTTTATTTCGTTCAAATTATTTTTGTATACTCTAAAAAATATATGAATGTATTATTTTGTATCCACCTTTAGAAAAATGTAAATTTTTGGTAAATCATTCTAATAACTATGAACTATTAAAAAAATTTAGTTTATATATACTTTTTTCAAATCTAAATAATCAAACTAGCACTTATAAAAAATTCTATTTTTAAACTACTACTTAAATCATTGGCATACATATTTTAAATATTAAAAGTTTAAAATTGATCAAGGTTCAAGGCAAAAATTGCTCTGGATTCTACAATGACAGAAGGCAATACTGAACTGTTGTTTTTGACAAGGCAAATTTATTGTTTGAATTTTCAAAACAGGTTAACAAAAAATTATAAACTTAAACAACAATTTAAAATATTACTTTATTTCAATATGTCCCCATTACATATCGTAAACTTGTGTTTCATTAATCATATTTTTATAATTTTTGTAAACATTTTTTTTTGGAAATATTAACTTAGTTTTTTTACTAACATTATACATTTAGTTTGATTAGTAGTTTTTAAAGATGTTAATTTTTTTTTAGGTAGCAATCTGCAAATTTTATTCAAATCCTTCAAGTAACCAGTTTCTAAGTGTTGATATTAGAGCTAATAATAAAGAAAACTCATCTATTGTTAACACAGGTTTGATATTTGTATTTAAATTTTTTGATATTTTTTTTTTTTGCAGCTATTTATTATTGAGTAAAGAACACATAGATACAGACATATAAGCATTTTGATGATACGAACTTTTTTAAATAATTTCATCAGGATTACTGAATCAGGTTGTTTGGTAAAATCATCATACAAATATGTAGCTTTAACTAATTCAATGTAATTATCTCTAAATTAAACATGATGATAAATGTTTACTATTATTTGATTTTATAAAAAATTGTCATTGTTCATTATCTATTCAAGTTATATAAATTAGTTTAAGTTCGACCATTTCTTTAATCAAAACTACCAACAAAAATTTGTCCCATATATGTTAGAAATATGTTAAAACTACCCAGTCACTTTTTACCCGCTTGAAAAAATTCAAAGTATTTTTTGAGATATGAGCAAACGATCTAATGTTATTTTTCATATAAGATCCAATGTTATTTTTAGTAAAGAAAAAATGTCAGACCCCCCTATGTACTTAACTCTTACAACTGACTTTTGCATTTTTACAGTTTATTTTCTAAAAATTGAAAAAATTTTGTATTTTTTTAAATAATTTTTGACAACATAAACACGGACTGCAAAAAATAACCAAACAGCTTTTTTTTTAACTGGTAGTTCAAATTAGGTTTTTATGCTTTGTTAACAAATTTAACATCATTCCACAGGCATCATCATCTTCATTGACTTTTTTCGCCACTACTCAATCATCGTTCCTATTGGACCAGCAACAACCAATGAGCAACCGACATTCCGTTCAACAGCCAATTAGCAATTAGCATCCCACGCAGCAACCAATTACCGTCCAGACAGCCCAACAGCCGTTCATGCATGCGATGCAGCAACCAATGAGCGTGCAGAGTTCTTTCAACCAGCCAATGAACAGACCGGAATCCAGAATGAGCCAGATTAGCAATTCTACTTTGGATGGGGGGTTCCAAATGGTTTGTTTGGTTTTTAATAAATAAGTTAAGAAATTTATTTTTATCCATATTTTTTTACGGTATTATCTTAATTTTTTTATCAAATGGTTGGTTTAGTTTTTATTAAAATTGGTCAGATCTCAATTATGTTTATCATTAAGTATTAATAATTTTTTTTTATTTATGGTAAAGTCTTAATGCATTATATAGATTTGAACCTCAGCTACCAATTTTACCTTTTGTATTTACTTATATTCAATCTTTTTGCTATAAAAGAAATAATAAAGCTGAAAAAATATTGCAATGTTTGGTTATTGATTAATAATTGTTTGTGTATTGAGTGTGAGAAAATCAGTCGACCAGAACACAAGTATATAAGGCAAAATTTTTAATTTTGTTTTCATTATTATCAAGAATACAGGAATAAAGCTTTTAGTTTTTGCTTACTATTGCATGTAAAATTACTAGTGTATTTTTTGGTTTAATATTGAAAAGACAATTATGACATTTAAGACATTAAGATAATTAAGACAAGTTGTTGATTAGACAGAGAATAAAGCTTTTAGTTTTTGCTTACAATTGCATGTAAAATTACTAGTGTATTTTTTGGTTTAATTATGAAAAGTATTATTTGAACAATATTTAATTGATTTAGAGTTGAAATAAATTGTTGTCGTAACATTAATAAAAGTTTCTAAAATATTTTCATTTGATGTTAATTTCTTCTTATGTTTTAGTTACTTACCTTTGGATTATAAAATTAACATTTATTTCTAATTCATCTATTACACTGTTATATAGTTGTTTATAAAAGTTAAATTATTAGTATTACTTTTTAAATCCTTGATTTTTAAGTAACTTGTAAATAATAAATAAGATTGTTTTGTTTTTCTTTAGCTAAGCTAGGATATTTTATACGCTAGGAAAACAATATTATTTTGATTAAAATATTTGAAAAGTAATTTATATCAGTATTTATAAGGTTTAAAAAAATTTACCATGCTTAAAATAAGTTAAGTATAATTTTTCTAAATTTTCACAACTGATTTAATAAACGTTTAATGGTTTTGTCATTTTTTTCTGTTTTCATTAGCTTGAATGCCTTTTTTTTAATAATTTATTTATACACCAAATTCTTAATTTTCAAACTACTTTTTATTTATAACTAGTCTTTGTACATTAAAATAATTCTATTGTACATTTAATTTTCCATGAGTTAAATCAGAAAATGTTATCTTTTATAAAAAAGTGTTTTATACATGTTAAGAAATACATATAAACACAAAATAAAAAACATACAAGTCTTTACTTACAATGCCAAAAAGTTAGGGATTAAGAGCATAATTATGTGTTTACTTTAAAATATGAAATAATTTTGTACTAGATGTATAGATAAATGGCGCTTATGAAAATAAATTAGAAAAACGTTTGTATAAACATATACTAAATATTATAATCGTATAAGTTTCTATTTGAGCAAATTTGACAACATCAAATTTAATCGTTAGTAATTTAGTTTTTTTTTTACAGATAAAACAAAAGTACTTGATAAGCTAAAAAAAAATGGAAACTACTAACAACCTTTTAAATGCAAATGAAGGTATGTCAATAATTTTTTTTTACAAAATGAATGAAAGTTTCGAAGTACTAACACAAACGAGTAATAGTAAATAAAATTAAATAAACTACACAAAAATATAAATGTTGATTTTTTAAAATACCTAATTGGTTTATGAAAATTTTTAAATAATAAAGTCTGTTTTTTTTCTATTAACCATACTTTAACACATAAATATTTTTTTAAACTTTCAGGTCCGGAAAAAATGACTAGCTCATCTTATTTGACTGACGTTTCAAACAAAAGCTTTCCAAACAACATTCCTACTGTAGATAATACTAGTTTGTATCATATGCGTTCAAGTTTCTCTCAATCAGGTGTGGTTATTAGTTTTGTATCTAATGTATAAACTCATTTTAAGGTTATACAAGTTGTTTAATATGAAATAATATATTTATAACATACTAAAAGAAAATATAACAAATCAAATGAACAGTTTAAGTAATTGTCAAATATTTTACTAGCGTTTTGATTAGTAGTTTTCTAGACAAACTTTTAGTAAAACTGTTTCTTATTATACAGGTCCTGTAGATACGTTATTCTCATCTAATTTAACTGACGTTGAAAATTCTGAGAATTACCATGCATCTCAACATAGTTTGCAGCAAATAATTCATTTAGATAATTTGTCTGCTGATCTTAATACAAGTGTGCATCAAATCAATTCATACTCTGATCATTTACAATTTATGTCTAAAGCAGAAATGCTTAGCGACCCATTGTGTTGTGATTTAATGACAATGTCAGACCAGGAATTCATGTCTTTTATATCTTTTTATAGTACAAGTGTGCAACAGATGAGTTCAAACTCTGGCCCGTCAGGTATATAACATTTTTAAATTAATATACAATCCTGTTTATCTTGAAGTTATTTACGACCCTAAATTTTCAGTTAATAACAGTAAAACACCATTAAAAATTCTTAAATACTTTTGACAAACTTACATTCGATATTAATTTACTTGTAAAATATCAAAAAGTCTTCAAAACGGTAGTTAACTCTGAATTTAACAAGGAGTTTATCGCAAAAACAAATATATATTAGATCATTATTTGTTCTTTAGATACTGTGCACACGATGCTAAAACTTAGTCTAATTTAGACATCTAATTAAAATAGTTTACTCCTAAGCATTGTAAAAGTGTTTGATTAAATATTGTTAATTTTATTATTAATTTCAAGGTGGAAACCAGTGGGTTCCTAAAAACATCGAAAGTAAAGTAAAAAAAGCAAGAAAAGTAAGAACAAGAAGTCCAACGCGCAAAAATCCACCGGCAAAGTTTGTCGACAGGGGCCACACGTTCAACTTCTACAAGCACAACAAGAAGATGACGTCAAAAATTTGGAGGTGCGACAAGCGAGGTGGCGGATGCAAAGCCAGGATTCACACCGATGTGCGAACTAACGAGGTTAATGCTATTTTTATGTAAAACATTATGACTTGATTACATTAATAACTGTTAATTTAAATTGACAAATTTTTATAGTTGGTAGATAATATTATTTAATAATTTTCAATAACTTATATCTGTTTAAACTGTGTTTATAGAAGTGGGTAAAATTAAATTGTTGAAAGTCTTATGTTGTTTAAGTTTATTTTTTTTGAGATTTATTTCTAGTAGGGGCTCCGTAACGTACAGCCAAAATGTTTCGTCCTGCCACTGACAGAAATCTCCAGCTTGCGATTTAGTTTTAAAATGGGAAAAATACGTTAAAATTAAGCTTTTTAGTAAAAGGGTAATGAAATGTTTTCTCAATTTGTTATTATTACATAATAGGATAGTGTTTAGAAAGAATATTTCTATGAAATTTTACTTTAACTGATTTGATCATAACCCGAACTTTCAAAATTCTTTTCCACAAAATGATTTTAAAATAAGTTCAAAATGTTTTTTTGGTCAACTAGCAAAGTTTCCCACCCTTAGTTTATATTCTTTACTGTTTATAATTCAAAGTGCGAAACCCTAAAGTTATTTTTTTTAAATATTTTATTTATCACCATATATTGATAATTATTATTGTGTTATATAATTCATTATTGTACATAAAAGGAAAGTTACGACGTATTAAAAACAATTGAAAACATAATGTCAACAATACATAAATATTTCTTTAGAATACAAATTAATTCAACATTACCTCAAATCTATTCCTTTAAGCACAGTATTTTCTGTCTTGGATTTCGTTTTCTTACTCAGAATAAATATTTTTCTTTTTATAGATACTTTTTGTCACCGAAACCGGGTTGGAATCAACATATTTAGTTGCACACCTCTCTATATATTCAACTAAATAAATTTTAAATATTTATAACAGGTTGTTAAAAGAACAAATGGTCATATCCATAAAAGCAATCCTAAAGAAGTAGAGTTGAAAAGATTGAGAGCTCTCGTTAAAATTGAATCTCTACAAACCAAGGACCGTCCAGATAAGGTTACTGTAAACTGTAAAAGCATTTAAACTATTTTGTAGCCATATATAGACAAATTATATAGTAAACACATTCTTGATAACATTAAAATAATTTCAAACAGAAGTAGTAGTAGTAGTTTAACATTTAATATCAAAAGTATAAAGTTTATTATAACCGATACTTACTTAAATTGAAGCTAATTTGTCCTGGACAAGAGGTTAAAAGGTATCTGTGGTGTGCAACCTGATAAGGTTTTTCGTGCACCAGGTTCTAGGACCAAACATATTAAGCGTTTTTTTAATTAATCAATAAATTATAATAATTATAATAACTTTTTACAAGTTTTTCTTAAACTAATTTATCAACTTTCAGTCTTAGTTTTTGTTTGACGATTTGCTGTAAAAGTAGGTATTTTTTATAATTAAAAGTTTAATTAATTAGGTTATTGAGTCAAGTAAGAAGAAACTTGGTATAAAATTTGAGCTGGACGAAATTCAGAGGAGAAACTTAAAGAAGATTGTTAAAAGAGAAAGATCGTTGAAAGAAACAACACCATTACTTCAAGAACCTTTGTTTTTTGAAAATAATAGTGGCGGTTAGTATTAAAGCCGTGTAACAATTAACTCATGTTTTACGTTAAAAATTAAATTTATAAATATTTTATTTATGTAAAGTAAGTTTTATTACTACATTAGTCTAGATTTATATTCATCAGATTTTAAAAACAAGTATAAACTCTGTTTTAATTTTTTTAAATTTGTACTTGTTTTATGATTGCACTTAATTAAACTTTACAGACTAAATAGCATTTCTTTTATCGTTTCTATTATTAAGTTAACATAGTTGTCCCAACAAAATATAAACAGTAGAAGAACCGGAGGAGAAAGAAGAAGAGATAAAACAATATCACCGAAATTCACAACAATACTATAACTATAAACATAACAGTTACAGTCGTCTTAGTAATGAGGAAGATTATTTCACTTACGGTGGCCCGCAGACGTTTGAAAATAAACAGCAAGATGTAAAGCCTGTAAAGGGTTTTGTAAAATCATCAGGTCAGTAAAATGAACTTTTATATTGTATACAAGTAAACGAAGGAAAAATGTGGACGTTCACAACTATGGTCATTAGATTGGTTAGACAGAGACTTTTAAGTCCTTGAACCTTACACTATACATTTTATAACATTTTTTGAGCAGTTTTAATAAAAATTTATAAAATAAATTTAAGATCAATAAAAAATCAATTATTATTTTTTAATTATTATTTAATTTAAGTTAAAAAAAGTTGTTAAACAAAAAATTTTTCGACTCTTTTTTATAAAAACTTCTGCCAATATTGACTTTGTTAACAATAGTCTAACATGAGCATTACACCTTCTCCTCCCTACATGAAACAAATGATGCTAATATCAATGGCGGTATGTAACTTAACTGTTCATTACAGTAAAAATACTAACTATCCTTCTTTATTGTGAAAATGTAAAGTAGAATTTAAATTTATTGTTTTGGTTATTCGGACTAACTAATTCTTAAAAAAAGTAAAAAAGTTTTTAAGAAAATTTATTATTTTAACGAATTCAGTATCGAAAATTTTGCCTTTCCACACAAAAGTTTTAAACATTAAATTTTTAAACTTAAATAATAAAAGATAATTTATATAACTATTTGTTTTGTTTTCAGATCTACTAACCATAGAAATAATTCAGGACGGTTCATTGAAGAAGCCATAAAATAAGGATCCTGGTTTTTAGGATATCTTATAGAATAGTAAATCAAGAATAGCCTGCTTATTTTTACAGATAAATACTAAAAAACTTGAAACATATACAATATACTGTAAAACTTGTTACTTTAATAGATACATATTTAGTTCTTCAGTTTTAACTTATTTTTTGATAGTTTAATATACACAGCTTGCTAAAAAATGTTAACACTTTCTCAATAGATGTTTTAGAGTCGCTTTCTTTCATATTTACGTTTATTTATTGTTAGTGTAAAAATAAATTTATTTCTCTGATTACTGTTTGTTTTTTTTAGTATGTTTTCTAAAATTTGCTAAGTTTAAACTTCTAAAAAGTATAAATTCAAAAAGTTCGTTGAAATAGCAAGTTTAAGAAATTATTATAAATAGAAAGTCATCTTTTATTAAACCTGATTTACTTCATAAGTCATAACAAAAACTTGTACCATTTTTAATAAACTTAAACTTTTAATAGTTTATATAATTACTCAAACTTACTATTTTTACTTGCATGAAGTCAGTTTGACATTTTAGCTCCTAGTCTTAAAACATTTTATTAATTTTTAGCTTTAACAGTTTAAAATTTGCATTTTGTTTAGAGTTTGTTTCATACTTTTAAACTACATTTGTAATAAAACTGTCAATATTAAAATGATTCAAACTTGATAGTTAAGTCTCTTTGATATAAACTTACAAAGACTAAAAGGAATTGTTTTATTTATTTAAACTGATTACTTTTTTTCCACAACTGTGTAGTAATAATTTATTTACAATCATTAAGTAAATCTGTAAATATTTTAAGCAGAACCTGTTTTGTATACTTTGTATAATTTTTGATTTAATAATTACGTACACAGAACAGAAGAGATATTAAAGAAAAAAGTTAGTCTAACGAAACTACAAAAAACTAAACACAATATCACGAGTTTAAAAAACACTCAACAGTATCTAATTATTTTCTTTATAAAACATTTTTACAAAAATTCAGCTGCTTCAAATTACAAAAATAGTGAGACAAAATCTTTTTTAAACCTTTCTTTCAAATAAAAGATATATATAAAAGCTGACTCAGTTGACTATGTAATTTAGTACTTATTTTATTCATTACAGTCCTTAAAAAAACAAGAACACAAAACTATTCTCCTTAGTACTCCTGATGAAATTTAAAACCGTTATAATTAGTTTCCACTCAAAATATTGTAAATAGTCATGAGTAATTTAATTATACGACTCTTTTTTTTTTGCCCAGGCTAATAATAAATAATTTTATTTTGTTCATCACAAACTAAAATGATGTATACATGTATATTTATAATCTAAAAACTTTAAAGCTTAAAAGAACTTGTGTTTGAAAGTTTATACCACGTTGATTTTTATTAACCAAAAATAAAACATTTCATTTAAAACAAAAAAATAAATCAGTGTCCTATTTGGTTTGCGCGATAAGTTTCTCAAACTTATAATTTTTTTTAATTAAAAGCCTGATAATTTTTTTGTAATCTATTCCTGTATAAAACTGTTTTTATGTGTTTCTTCCAAGTAAAAGTGGCTGTAACTGAATAATTGCTTACTTAATTAAAGAACAATTTAAGCAGATTAAAAAAGTCGTAGAATAATATGTCTGACTAAAACTTCTTAGCTGATGAGGCTTAGTTATTTTAATTTCTTAAATTTAAATACCTCTTCAAACAGATACTAGATCGTTTTTTAGATTTTCAAAAACATATTGAGGTGTCCAAACTTATTTCAATTTATACAAACTTGAAGCTATCGTTCGTAACTATGTTGACTATTTAAAAATAAATCAAATAAAATACAAAATAGCTTATAGTAAGTATATGACTAGAAAATTTATCGAATTTAATAAATTGTAATCCAGAAAAATAATTAAGATTTAGTAATATTGTACTAGACTTGGTTGTACAAATTTTTTTTTAGACTCTCAAACAACTCGTTTTTTTACAGTACCTATGTTCTAATCATGAAACTAAAATTTGATTTTTTAATTAAAAATTAAACTCATTAAAGCTAGAATTACAAGCAAACAATTGGTTAACAGCATTTTAGTTTTTTACATTGGAAAGAAAAAGGAAAAAGCTTACTAGCCTACAGTAACCCTCTGTTAAATATTTAAATCAATTCGATGAATAAGTATTTTGAATTAGCAACCATGAATAAATAAATTGTGTAAACCATTCAATACAAACGCGTGCCGATATGACATGCTGTGCTTTATAGTTGGTTTGTTTTTAGTTTATAAATTTGTTCTTATGACTGAATTAATTCATTAGTTCAGTTGAGTGGAATTTATGTCTGAACGTAGCATTAGTATTGCTTCTATTGTTAAGTTCTACCACTCGGCCATCGCTGCTTGTCGGTTAACTTGATTTGAAATATATATTTTTATGAGAAAGGAGTATAAAGTTGGAAACTGTGCTTGGGTCAAAACGAAGCTTGTCAATTTAATTGGAGGACTTTCTGTTTTTAAAGTATTATTTATACTATAATCTTAATGTTAGAGATGTAACATTAGAGATTTGTTCACGCTAATATGTTAGTTTAAGATTCAAATTAACATTGAAAGTAAAAACAAATTTTTAACAGAGTTTTTTGTTAAAAACTAAAGGGTTACATGCGCTGGGATATTTTAAACACCAAACTAATAGACAAATAAGTATACAATATTATAAAATAAAGAAGGTTATCTATTTAATATTTTTGCATTTTTATAAAGTATCTTAGTACTAATATGCATGTTTTTCACTTTTAAAAATTGAAACTTACTTTTCAGTACTACATTAAGCTTTAGATTCTATTTTTAGGAAAAATAAGTATTGATTTAGACCGTTTGATTTCTATTAGATGAAATTTTATAGTTTGACAATAATATTATGTTTTAACTACAATATTGGTTTACATTTACACAATCTTAAATCATTAAACAAAATTATTGTATTGCATAGCTAATAGAATATTAATTAAAAAAAACAGTGAATCCCTTTAAAAAATAAAATAACACTGCGCGGACTTGAACTCAGGTCTGTCGCTTGGCGTGCTCCGGCACTCACCTATACACCATTGCGACTTTGAAAAGATCGAATATATACACTATATAAAATACTAAACACGTTACTTGAGTTAAATTTTACTTTACTCTAAGTTTCAATAATATTTTTAAACTATGTATTTCTAATATTATTGAATCATATGTAAGTATGTATTTAAAGTTCTAATAGCTTAAGTAAAAATTAAAAAGTATAAGTCTAAACTGCTGTTACAAATGAAATAAAATTATGCTATCAATAGAGTAATAACTTTAACTTGACGAACAAAATATATACGACAAGAAAACTATTGAGCTGTTGAAGGATCTTAATACTGATAATTAGCTTTCATTGAGTTTTACGGCAGTCAACAGCAACGCAATGAAAAATTTTATTCGAAAGTAGCTTTTATATGATAACTATAGGAGTATATTTCTTTAATAAACAAACATTGGCTAGATTTAAAAAAAAGTATTGATCTAGTTTTATTTGATTTAAATTAAGGTACAGTATAATAACATTTATTCAATTTTTTTTAGCTAGTTTTATAATTTTACTATTTTAGTACTTATTATATTTACTTAAATTGTGTTAGATATTCCCCAGTCGTTCAAATTATATTTATCAAACAAAACTTACTATACAGAGAAGTATTCCCCTTGAAAACGCACTTTGAACAAAATTAAAAATTGCTCCTCAAGGGAAGTATGTACTCTAAAAGTTTTAAATATATATTAAAATTATAAAATATAAATTAATGAAACTTAATTTGAAATATGTATTCTTATGAGAAAGGAGTACAAGGTTGGAATTAATGTGCTAGGGTCAGAACAAAGCGTGTCCAATTAATTGGAGGACTTTAAAATATTACTTATACTTATCTTAAGTATCTTAATTTTAATATGCATGTTGTTTACTTTTAAAAACTAAAACTTATCTTTTTACTACTACCTTGATTTTAAGATTCTATTTTTAGGTAAAATAAGTATTTATTTAGACCGTTTGACTGCTATTATATGAATTTTCATAGCTTGATAATAATATTTTGTTTTAATTATAATCATTCGTATAAGCCAGCTCAGCTAAGACAAATGCCTAAAGAAAATAAGCAAGTCAATATACTGGATATACTCCGAGACGAGTAACGGGTTTAATTCGGTATAGTATATTAAACTACAATATTTGTTTACATTTACATAATCTTAAATCATTAAAAAAAATTTTAATAAGCTAATAGAATATCAATTAAAAAAAATTGTGAACCTCTTTCTAGGAAAACAAGCCACTGCGCGGAGTTGAACTCAGGTTTTTTTCTGCGCGCCCGCCGACACTCACTTCTACACCATTGCTTCTTTTGATAAATCGAATATATATACTATATAAAATACTAAATAAGTTACTTGAGTCAAATTTTACTTTATTCTAAGTTTCAATAACATTTTTCAAGTATGTATTTCTAAGCTAACATTATTGAATCATATGAAAGTATGTGTTTAAAGTTCTAATAGCTTAAGTAAAAATTTAAATGTATAAGTCTAAACTGCTGTAACAAATGAAATAAAATTCTGCTATCAATAAAGTAATAACTTTAACTTGACGAACAAAATATATACGACCAGGAAACTATTGAGCTGTTGAAGGATCTTAATACTGATAATTAGCTTTTATTGAGTTTTACGGCAGTCAACAGCAACGCAATGAAAAATTTTTTTCGAAAGTAGCTTTTTTTCTGATAACTGTAGGTAGTGAATTTCTTTAATAAACAAATAGTGGCTAGATTTAAAAAAAAAGTATTGATCTAGTTTTATTTGATTTAAATTAAGGTACAGTATAATAACATTTATTCATTTTTTTAGCTAGTTGTATAGTTTTACTATTTTTAGTACTTACTATATTTACTTAAATTGTGTTAGATATTTTCCAGTCGTTCAAATTATATTTTATCAAACAAAACTTACTATACAGAGAAGTATTCCCCTTGAAAACGCATATTGAATAAAATTTTAAAATGCTTCTCAAGGGAAGTATGTACTCTAAAAATTTAGGTATTATTTTACAAAAAAAGAAAACTCAGATATTTTAAAAGTAGCAAATGTCGTCTTAAATCTCTACATTAAGATATAAACATATATTTGAAGCAATACTTGTACTAATTAAACTCAATTACGCCCAAAAGCAAAATATTGTCTATTTATAAAGTATTAGTTTCAAAAACTCTTTTTATTAATTTATCTAATATCTCTTGTTATAAATACGTTAAACAGTTACAAATTCAAGTAAATCTCTAATTTTTTTCTCAAAAGGGTGCTTAATTAGATGCTTAATTACTAATAAAGATTTTTAAAAGAAAACAAGGAACATGACGGATGTTGTTAAACTCGTGAAAATTTTAACAATATTGTTTTTCTGACTATAGATATATATAATATTTAAGTTTTTTGCAAAGAAATAAGAGTGAGCATGTTACTTTGAGATAAAAAAAACTGACTACCATAAAAAGACTAAAACTTTATTTAAACCTAACTTGTAAATTAAAGTAAAAGTAATAAAGTATAAAACAAAAACTTAAAAAATAAACAAATAGCCTAAAAGGCACGTTTAGATTTTACTAGTTTTTTATTTTGTTTATTATAATTAACCATTAAAAAACTATTTTAAAATTTTCGAAAGTACTATTTATACATAAACATAGTAGAGCATGTCGCAAATAATTTTGAACTGACAGGTTAGAAACAAAAAAATTGACACATGTCAGGTTCGAACACGCAAAGTCTGGATTTCCATTCAACCGCCTTGACCACTTGGCCATCACTACTTGTCGGTTAAACTTGATTTGAAATATATATTCTTATGAGAAAGGAGTATAAAGTTGGAAACTGTGCTTGGGTCAGAACGAAGCGTGTCCATTTAATTGGAGGACTTTCTGTTTTTAAAATGTTACTTATACTATAATTTTAATGTTAGTAATACAAAATTAGAGATGTGTTCACTCTAATATGTTATTTTAATGTTCAAATTAACATTGAAAGTAAAAACTAATTTGTAACAGAGTTTTTTGTTAAAAACTAAAGGGTTACATGCGCTGGGATATTTTAACCACCAAACTAATAGACAAATAAGTATACAATTTTATGAAATAAAAAAGGTTATCTATGTAATGATTTTTTATTTTTTATAAAGTTTTTATAGATTATCTTAGTATCAACTATCAATATGCATTTTGTTTACTTTTAAAATTAAAACTTATTTTTTTGGTACTACCTTAATCTTTAGAATCTATTTTTAGGAAAAATAAGTATTGATTTAGACCGTTTGATTGCTATTATATGAATTTTCATAGCTTGATAATAATATTTTGTTTTAATTATAATCATTCATATAAGCCAGCTCAGCTAAGACAAATGCCTAAAGAAAATATACTCCGAGATCACGGGTTTAATTCGGTATAGTTTGTTAAACTACAGTATTTGTTTATATTTACATAATCTTAAATCATTAAAACAAAAACATCTATTGCTTATAACCTCATTTTTATAATAGCTAATAGAATATCAATTAAAAAAAATGTGAATTTCTATCTATAATAAAGGCCACTACGCGGACTTGAGCTCAGTTTGCTTGCTTCGCGTGCCCCGACACTCACCCCTACGCCATTGCTCCTTTGAGTAATACGAATATATATACTATATAATATATTAAAAAAGTTAAATTTCATTAAATTTTACTTATTTTAAGTTTCAATGACAATTTTGAACTATGTATTTGTAAGCTAATATTATTGAATCATATGAAAGTACGTATCTAAAGTTCTAACAGCTCAAGTAAAAATTTAAAAGTATAAGTCTAAACTGCTATTACAAATGAAATAAGACAAAGCTATCAATAAAGTAATAACTTTTTTCGAGGACGTGATCTAAAGCATTATACACTTGAGAATACTAAGTTTAATATCCATCAAGCTATAAGATAATTTTATAAGACAAGGGTCGGCAAACTGCGGCCCTCAAAATCAAAATATGCGGCCCGCGAGCTCCTTTTCAACCAAAATATATTTTTAAAAAACAATATTTTGAAGTAAAAACTCACAGTTAGGCTCTTATTTCTTTATTTATGCTCTAATATTGCTCAGTTTATCATATTTTTGATCGTTAATAATATTTTTCTACTAATACCAGAACTATTTTTAATTAGATGCGGCCATCAAAGGTTTGTTTCTAAGTAGTGCGGTCCGGTAGCAACTTTTCCTAGGCCCGCAAGTTACATATGGCTGCTGACCCCTGTTATAAGACTATAAAACTACTTTGTACTTAGATACCAAAATAATTAAAAAAGTATGTCTTTTTTGTTGTTTACCACAGGTTTCAATAACTTCAATTTACAATAAACAGTACTTAGTATAGTTTGTATGTATAGCTTGCTATTTTTGTTATACTCATCATATTTAATTGAATTTATTCAATAGTTTAATGTGAGGCTTATCTTTTAATAATATCGATTAGACCTTAAACACTTATATTATTGAAAACTTATATAATTATCAAAAAATATTGATTTAAAATAAGAATTGAAATAAATTGAAAACAGGGTCAGTCTATTATACAAATTCATAAAGTATTCTGTTATCATTGATAAACTATTAACTTAAGTCAATCTATTTTTGATTATCCGTAATTTTAGAACGCTTTTTTACAGCTAAAGTTATTGTTAGCATAAGTATATAAAAACTTATAAAACTATAGTTTGAGTTTAAAACTCAAAAATGAATCATAATCTTAATTGAAATTAAACTGAAATAGTGACATGAACAACTTTTAATTGACTTTTATAAACAGACAGTCTACAAGATAGTAAAATACTAAACAAAAATTTTATTTGATATTGATGAGGCTTAGTACCATAAACACTAATTAAATAAATAAAATAAATACAATAAAATAGTTTAACTATTTGAATTACAATAAATACTGATAAACTAAACTACAATGCAAAACTGTTGTGTTACTTATAGAATAATACCAAGGTTGTCTACTATAAAACTGCATCATTCATAGTACAACACCATGGATATATACTATAAAATATTAAGCTTCACTTTTAGTTTAAACCTATCTGTTAAAAAAAAATTCTGCTTAGATTGGGCTGTTAGTAGAATTAAATACGAAACAGTATTAACTCTCAATAACAAACGCTCAAAGTTCAGGTTGAACAATAAATAAAATAACTTGACAGTCATAAGAAATCATAAGCTACCTAACAATACGAAACTGGATACAATTTAATGTCGTTAAGATTGAAACATATATTTTAGTTAATCCAAGAGTTTTATTCACTTATAAATAAATATCCTACCTTTAACGACCCTATAAGATTTCCAAAGCATGCAAAGTACACTTTAAACATAAATATATACAACTATATTCAGTCTTTACTTATTGGGCAAGAAATAGAACTAAACAGAAAAACATAATATAACAACAAAATAAACTTATACACAAATGACATTTATTAAAAAGAACACATAGATTTCTTTTTAAGTAAACCTTAAAAAAACTTTACTGTAATAATAATATATTAAAGTAGAATTAATTTAAGAAATAAGCAATTTGAAGCATAATTACAAATTAGACTTATAAATAAACATTAGAATAATTTTATAAGAAACCATACAAACATGTTTTTACACTTTTACAACTTAAAAAAATTCCACAGTAACATCAATGAATTATTAACTAGAATATGATGTAATTTTGTTAAGAGGGAAGAAAAAAATCATTAGTATAACACATTTTTCAACTAATTTCGAGTTTTGTTGAACTTTAAGCCAATACTTATCCAATGGAAAACGATCCCATAACATTAGAAAAAACTACATAGAGTACAATGAATGCTACAACGAAGTAGTTACATTCGGAAAACTCGCAGACATTTGAAACGAGAATTAATTTGCCTTATTTCATTGAGTTTTATATTGGTGATATATGGAGAAATAGTATAAATGATCAGAATCGTTAAGAAAAGATGGGCAATAAGTTAAAAATTTAGTTAACTGTTTTAGTTATTGAAACATGTATTAAATATTGAGGCATTGTTAAACCAGACAGTTTAGATTTCATAAGACTCAAAATATAGTACTTATTTTCAATGTTTTTCGACTTTATTGAAAATTTTCCAAAAATACAACTTGGACAAGACCATTATGTTTGAAATACAAAAAAAAACTTAACTCTATATGGAGTAATCAAAATTACTATAAACAATAACTAAACGAGACCCCAAAATTAAAATGGTTTTTGAACTGGCCTTGATTATAATAAAAACATAAGTTAAGTTAGGTGTTGTTTAATTTTTAAATTTAGAGACACATATAATGTTTGGAGGTAGAAGACTTAATAAGTTTTACAGGTCGTGAAACTAAGACTAAAAAATCACAAAGCTTTTATATAAGAAGTATATTCGAGCTGAAATTATTATCTGTAAGTTTAAGTTAAATGTTGGTTTAAGAATACATCTGGAAATAGTTATATAAACCAGCGCGACAAGATGACAGTTAATGATAAAAAATTAAGAGCAAATTTTAATTTAAAAATCAGTATGTTCTGAAAATAATAGGAGAATAAAACAAAATATATAGAGATGAATATATTAGATTGATTAAAGAGAAATCATAAAAAGAAAATTTTAGTTAACATCACATAATACGAACAAAACAATGTTATACCAACTAAAAATACGAAATTGGATCTAATTTTAGTCTTTTTAGTTTGTCAATTGAGCGCTGAATGCTTATTAAAAGTTGGTTCATTTAAAACTAAAATCTCTAGTGAGTAACAATCCGTTTAAACAAGTATGTTGCAGACATTTAAAACTAGATTTAGGGATTCAATTGAATTTTATATCGGTAATAAACAATTTTTTTAAGTAAAATTAAGATGATAACTAAAGATAAATTACTTTAAGGTTATTGCAGTCTGTATACACTTTTAATATAAGTATACTTAAAACTATAAAATCACTGTATATAGATGATTGTTTACTAAACACTGCTGTAATATAAAACAAAAGGTGAACTAATGGATCATTAACAAGAAATAGAGTTTTTATTTTGATAATTAAGACTAAACTGATGGTCTTCGATTTTAGGTAGAAATAAAAATTATATATTTGTGCTTAAAAAATTGTATGATTGAGGTTGATTATCGTATATATTTATACGTAATAGTTTAATTTAATTACAGACTATCTAATATTTATTATGGATAAATAACTAGAGTAGTAAAGTTTTTTTATACAAATATACAAGTTGCTCTACTTTGTCCATTAAGTCTATAGCAGTTTAAACAAAAATTAAGTTAGGTGTTATCTATTTTCTTTTTCTCTTTTTGTGTGTCCTGTTTAAGTGGCTCAGGTTTTGATGCCTGAGTCCAACATTGCACAATAAACAAAATAATAATAATAATAATAATAATACTTGTTACGCATAAGTAGTTAGTGTTAGCTGTGTCTGTATTATGTAAGTTCCGTTTCAATTAAACATTTTATATATCAATGTATTTACTACTATAGTTAATAGAAAAATAGTAAGATTATATTTAAAGATACTATTGTACTATGACGTAATGATAATAATTAAAAAATTTATTTAAAATCTTAACAAAGTTAAATGAAAAACTATGGACAAAAACAGTATTTTGATAAAGGCCAAACTTTTTCATACAGATTAAGACGTAAATACTTGTTTATGGAAAGGTATATAAAAAAAAAGATTAAATTCTAACTGAATGAATTAAATCTTCTACCTACAATTTTGTGGTACAAATGTGTTAAAATTATTACAAGTTATGACTTGAACCTACGACCACATCAAATTCAGTTATAACTTAGAAGTACTAGCACTTTAAATTAAGTTATGAATAACTAAACTTATTTACAAACATTATTAACTAAAGATAACCCTTGGAAAAGTTTTTAAATAAGTCTTAAAATAATTTTACAGTAACATAATAAAACAATAAAGTATCTAACTAAAAATATATATAAATCATGAGTAAAAGATATTTTTGAATCTATAAAATTAAAACTAAAGAATATGAGGCCTACATAAATTCACCTCACATTTTCTAACCTTTATTTATATATAGATTTCAAAATAAAAAGAGTAAAAAATTAATGTTCAAAAAAGTTCAAACCAAGTAGACAGGCTTTAAAACATGTTAAACTAAGAAAATTTGCAAACAAGTTGACAGAAAATAAGACCATTATTTATGCAATCTTATATAGTTAAATGGCACTTAAAACAGCTAAAAAAATTGACAAAAAAACAAAATACGACCTCGAAATTGAAATAGTTACTAGATTGGCGTAGTTTTATAACTTTGCCAGTATTTGGTTTAGACTCATTATATTTTAATCGATTTTATTTGTAACAGACTGTTTATTGTTTAAGACATAAAATCATAAATAACCATATGAAACAGCGCAACAAGATTATAATTAGAGATCAAATATTAAAAATTGAAAGTAATTTTAATATAAATTTTTTTTGAGCGCAGTAAGGTATTGATTAAAACTGAATGCATACTTAATTGTATACTTAAGAAATACTGATCAACAAAGTGATTAGTATAAAATATACAAAGTTAATGTAGAAAAATAAGTTAATAAAAGGGTGAACTCGTGATAATAAGCTACTTATTGAGTGTTTAATTAGACAATTGAAACCAAACTGATGATCTAAATAAAAAGATTAAGAAATAAAGTGTTTATTATCAGTAACACAATAACTGAGAAACAAATACCACACACTTTTACGTATATAGGCCCAAGCGTACCTGTATTATTCATTTTACATAGGTAAAATGCCTTTGTTATTTGAAATATGAACAGTGGAATGGCTAAGCAAGAAAATATTTATATTAAGTGGATGCGCTTTAAAAAATGCGAACTAGGGAATTTAATTCTTTATGCTTAGATAAAACATTAGCAAACATTATGTATGGTATACACAACCTTGTAGACCAAAAGTTTGGCTTAAATGGCACAACATAAAATACAGCTGAAAAACAACTCTAAACAAAAACTTTAAGTAAGCATCTAAGTGGGATGTATATTTGAACTGTAATTATTACTTAAAAGAAACAATTTAATATTTTAAATATATAGATAAACGTATGTAGTTTGTGACATAAAACTAGAAATAATCATATAAACCAGCACAAAATGATAATAATTAATGATTAAGTATTATTAATTTACTGTAATTTTAATATTAGTTTAAATTAAACGCAGCAATAAAGTATAAAAAGAGTTAATTGCCAAATACATATATATTATTTAGTTAAGATGCACCTTATCCAATATTTATTATGATGTTATGATTACACAACCTTATCGATATTCCTTACGTACTTAAGACAGAATACACAACTTACCTTGAAAAAATTCTACCAAAATTAATGTTATAAAACGACTTAAAAGTTCAATAAAAAATGAGAATAATAGTGGTAAACTAAATAAAGAAATAGTAGAAACGAGCTAGTTGGGCTACATAAAGCCCAAGCGTAATCTACAGTTTTGAGACAAGTGTACCCTTGTGTTTACATAGATTATATATGTAAGAAAATACAAAATCTTTAAATTAAATGTACACGCATTACAAACATACGAGTTTGAAGATACCAAATGCTTATAAGAAAAAATATAATTTAGACAAGACAAGTATGTATGATATTCTCATTTTTGTATACAAAACAACTTTGCTACTACATAAACTATTCTTAAAAAATTATTAACAAGACCTCAAAAAAAAAAAACAGTTACTTAATTGGTGTAACTCTGTTCGGTTAAAAAAATTATTTAAAGCTGGTAACCAGTTTATCAATTCGCCATTTTAAGTTGAGGTTGAGACAGTTTTTTAGTGTAAATATATACAGGGTTGTCACATACCTAGTTGAAAAAATTTTACGGATTTTTGGATTAAATTCAAAAATTTATATACTTAAAAAATGGTAACTTTACTTTAAATCTCATTGAATTTCAAGTAAAATAAGTATTTTTTAATGCAATAAATACAACAGTATAAACAAGCGCAACAAGATGATAATTAATGATAAAATCATAAGAGTTGGTTGTAGTTTGAATATTTGTTAAATTTAAGTTTAGTATTACATGAATAAAACTGTTAAAATAAGAAACACTGCTCTATGTAATTAAAATAGTAGGAAAACAAACAACAATGATTGTTTGGTATCGAAATTAATTTATTAAAATCAAGACTGATGATCAGGGTTGCCACTGGATTTCTTCTAGGTTTTTCAAATTACACGTTTATTGTTCTATTTTTAATTAAAAGTTAATTTTAAGTTTAAGGT
Organism: Thalia democratica; assembly: GCF_965202585.1. Classification (NCBI taxonomy): domain Eukaryota; kingdom Metazoa; phylum Chordata; class Thaliacea; order Salpida; family Salpidae; genus Thalia; species Thalia democratica. Next base: position 84,164,900 of record NC_139167.1, read on the forward strand.
AAAAAACTGTGTTAAACAGTATAACAACATTGCTGTGAAGCTACTTTAAAGGTATTTTAAAATTAAAAATTATTGAAGACAAAAAACATTTATACATTTGATAGATTATTCGCGTCGAATCAAGGTTTTACTACTTAACATGTAAAAATTGTTTAAAATTAAAGGTTTTTTCAAAATTTCACAAGTTCCAGGTTTTTTGGCAACCCTGAATGATATAAATTTTACAATAAACATAAAAAGTAGTTATTAGTATCAACAAAGTGTTGTGTACTATTACTTTATAGATCACAATGAAAGTTTTTGACTTAATAACAAGGAGAATAATCAGTTCAATATTTTAAACTTTAATAACGAAACAATGTTTCTCTCCTTCGAACTAAATCAAACGAGACCAGGCAATTAAATGTTACTAGTTGCTTACCATATATGATAAGATACAAGAATTTTATTAAAAAAACATGTTATCCATTACTTATTTTGCATATGTAAGTGGTCCCTGCAAGCATACAAACCAATAAATAACAAACAAGGCAACTTCAACAGACCAAAACACAAAAAAAATTTAAGGCATTAAGCAAGTTGTGTTAATGGAGTAATACTTTAGAATATACACAAAGGTTGAGTACAAAGTATTAAGTACAATTAAACAAAGTTTGTTTGTTAGATCTAATTAAAGGATGAGTAAGAAATTATACATATAAAAGAACTAGTAAAACTTGATGTTATTCATCCATTATTTATTAGAAGTTATTTGCTTTAAAAGATAGCTTATAAATATAACTTGCACGTATTTTACATAAGTAGCAAAAACCTAATGAATTAAACAAAAAAGAGACTACCTCATTATGACGCAACAATATACTAAAAAAATAAATTTAATTTAAGGGTTTAATGTGGAAAAATAGCAGAAAAAGAAAAGTTCTTACAATTATTGTAGATTATTTTTTTTATTCCCTACCTTTATGTGGACAAATTAAGAACAAATTGTTTTATGTATAAGTTGCATGTATTAAAATCAAGTCGCTCTTGTACAATTAATGCAAATGATTTGTAAATTTACCTAATTTTATGTGGACAAATTAAAACGTAAATTTCTAGTATAAGTATTTAAAACAAGTGGCTCATGAGCAATTTAAATCTGTTATCTTTCATACAACTTAAAGAATAAAACAAATCTTTGTAGTATATGATAATTACTATGCATGGATATCTCTAACAGTATACAATCAATCAAATGAAATCATGATTTTCTAAAACACAAGTACATAGCTTTAAAAGTTAAAATATGATCAAACTCGACTGGTTCAAGCTTTATTTTTTTTTCATTTAAAGGAAATCTTTATTTTTAAATAGATTAATTGTTTAAATAATATATGCTTTGATATTGGATGATGGTCAAAATTGACTGAAATTACCATACATTGGACTTAGTTTTAATTTTTTTGAGAGAAAGATAAAATAAGTTTCAAGTTAAACATACTTTTTAGTTAGCAAAGAGAATATCACTTAAAATATGCTTAATTTAATAACAGTAAAAGCTAATACTTTCTACTTTAAGGACAAAACTTTTGGTAAACATTTTTGTCCACTTCAAAACCAATACTTGTCTAATGAAAATAACTTCAAGTCAAAATTTAAAAGCGAAAAAAAAAGAAATGTAATTAAACTACGGTAACATGACCATATTTTAGCTTGTACGCACTAATTTTAAATTTAGAGTAGTCTTAGAAATAAGTATACCAGTTAAGTATAAACTATAAAATCTTAGCTTATCAGATTATATTTTAAATATAAGTTCACCTTGTGCATGTTTATTGTAATTTATCATAAATTTTAGCACAACTGTGTTTGTATAGTTCATTAGTAAGATCAATCTAATCAACAAATTAGTTAGTACTTAGGTCGGAAAGCAATTTTAATCTTGAAACTAACTTTATTGTAAAATTAAGTAAGTATTTTGAGCAACATGATGTAGCTTAAGTTTAAGGCTTTTACCTACTTTAAACGGGTTGTACAAGTTGTGTGAACGGACTAATACTTTAGAAATAAGAATATACACAAAGGTTGACCAAAGGAATCTCGGAAGTGTGAAGTTATTTGCTTTTTAAGATAGTTCATGAATATAACTTGCATGTATTTTAAAAAGGTTGTAGAAACATATTAAATTAAAAAAATGAGAACACCGGATTATGACGCAACAATATGGTAAAATAAAAATTGAAAAGTTCAAGGAATTAAGATAATATAAGTATACTTAAAACTATAAAATCATTGTATATAATTGATTGTTTACTAAAAACTGCTGTAATATAAAACAAAAGGTGAACTAATGGATCATTAATAAGAAATTGAGTTTTTAATTTGATAATTAAGACTAAACTGATGGTCTTCGTTTTAAGATAGAAATAAAAACTATATAGTTGTGCTTATAAAATTGTATGATTGAGGTTGACTATCGTATATATTTATAAGTACAGTAACCTCTCGCTTATTTACGCACATTGTGTCCACAGAAAAAGTGGTTAAAGATACGAGAGGTAGCAAATATAATGGCTGTTTTTTGATATTGCTCTAGTTATAAGCAGACTGAGGACTTTTTTACTTTTAACAACTTGTTTACTTTATTTATAAATAAGAAAACAAAAGATAAAACTAAACATAAACTAGAAAAAAGGACTAAAAGTTATATAAAATAACAATACTAGTAAAATAATGTTACTAATTTTAGTAATAAGTAGATTTTATCTTAATCTTTATTTATATGTGACTTATTTGATACTTAACATTTATATTCTATTCTACTTAGCAAATACAAATTATAACAAGGCATTTGTTTAGAATTAGAAAATGGCCTTTTTTCATATATAGGTCATTAGTGCTGTATTATTTATTTGTGTTTTAAACTCTCATTATTTCATTATTTAACACAGTCATATTTCTTGTCAAATTTTAATTTAGTCTCTTAATGTTAACAAAATTTCTGATATACTAAATGTTTATCACAAAGTCAAGGAACATAAGTTAACAAATTCTAAAGACATAGAGAGGTGAGTTAGCATTTAAAAACACACTTTAAATTAAAAACATACAATAAAGGTAATTTGTGCAATATTGTGAACATTAAATTAATTAAAATTTTTATCTCTATTGAATTTTTAAGAATTTTCAAATGCGTAACTAAACGAGGGTGCGTAACGTCATGAGTGCGTAAAGATGCGAGAGGTTACTGTAACAGTTTAATTTAATCACAGACTATCTAATATTTATTATGGATAAATAACTAGAGTAGCTTTTTATACAAATATATAAGTTGCTCTACTTTGCCCATTAAGTATAAAGCACTTTAAACAAAAATTAAGTTAAGTGTTATCTAATACTTGTTACGCATAAGTAGTTAGTGTTAGCTGTGTCTGTACTATGTAAGTTCCGTTTCAATTAAACACTTTATATATCAATGTATTTGCTACTTTTGTTAATAGAAAAACAGTAAGATTATACTTAATGATACTATTGTATTATGACGTAATTATAATAATTGAAAAATTCATTTAAAATCTTAACAAAATTAAATGAAAAACTATGGACAAAGACAGTATTTTGATAAAGGCCAAACTTTTTCATACAGATTAAGACGTAAATACTTGTTTATGGAAAGGTATGTAAAAAAAGACTAGCTTCTAACTGAATGAATTAAATCTTCACATACAATTATGTGGTACAAATGTGCTAAAATTATTACAAGTTATGACTTGAACCTACGAGCACATCAAATACAGTTATGACCTAGAAGTACTAGCACTTAAATTTAAGTTATGATTTAGAAGTACTAGCACATTAACTCGTACATCCAAGTCATAACTCAAAAAGGTGCCGACCAGCATAGTAACCGGGCCTAAAGGACAAGAATTAAAAAAAAACTAAGGGCAGGCCGGGGAGATGACAGGATTTCCATTACTTATTTTGCATATGTAAGTGGTCCCTGCAAGCATACAAACCAATAAATAACAAACAAGGCAACTTCAACAGACCAAAACACAAAAAAAATTAAGGCATTAAGCAAGTTGTGTTAATGGAGTAATACTTTAGAATATACACAAAGGTTGAGTACAAATTATTAAGTACAATTAAACAAAGTTTGTTTGTTAGATCTAATTAAAGGATGAGTAAGAAATTATACATATAAAAGAACTAGTAAAACTTGATGTTATTCATCCATTATTTATTAGAAAGTTATTTGCTTTAAAAGATAGCTTATAAATATAACTTGCACGTATTTTACATAAGTAGCAAAAACCTAATGAATTAAACAAAAAAGAGACTACCTCATTATGACGCAACAATATACTAAAAAAATAAATTTAATTTAAGGGTTTAATGTGGAAAAATAGCAGAAATGACAGAAAAAGAAAAGTTCTTACAATTGATTTAATTGATTTTTTAAATTCCCTACCTTTATGTGGACAAATTAAGAACAAGTTGTTTTATGTATAAGTTGCATTGTTAACATCAAGCTGCTCTTGTACGACTAATGCAAATGATTTGTAAATTTACTTAATTTTATGTGGACAAATTAAAACGTGAATATTTTGTAGAAGTATTTAAAACAAGTGGCTCATGAATAATTTATATCTGTTATCTTCATACATCTTAAAGAGCGAAACTAGTCTAGCCCTGAACCCTAGCCTTCCGCACAAAAAAAAATCGTTTTAATCCAAATTAGAGTGTATTTCAAGCTTGACCTTTAACGCGCTAGCTCTAATGTTGAAATAGTGGTAGAAAGGAGAACACCTGTTAAGTACAAACTTAAATAATTACTTAGCTGGTTATAGTTTAAATACAAGCATGTTTATCATTATAGAATTGTATTGTAAAACAAAAGTCAGCACAACTGTGTTCGTATGGTTTATACAACATATTAGATGGTACTTCAGTGGGAAAGCAAGATTACTGTTGAAGTAAACCTTGTTGTAATACTTGAGTAAGCTTGAATTTTAGGCTTTTAACTACTATAAATAGAACATCAAAAAATGAACAATAAACTATATAATAGTTAGGAAATGACTTTGGTAATAAACGTAAAGGAATAGCCACAAAAATTGTTCAGATATTTAAACTGAGTCACATATAAAATTTAAACTGAGTCACATAAACTGAGTCTACCACAACAATATAGTAAAATTGAAATAAATGAATAGATAAATTCACGGATTTAATGTGGAAAAAAGCAGAAAAGGAAAAGTTGGTATAAATAACGCAAATGATTTGTAAAAATCTCTAATCATATGTGGAAAAATTAAGAAGAAAATAGTTTATGTAGAAGTAGCATGAAATCACAAAAAATTGCTCATGAGTAAATTACAGCTGTTAAGTTAGTCTTTCATATCTTAAAACTTAACTTCTAGATAAATCAATTTAGTTGCATCCAAGTCATAGCTAATAAAGGTGCCGACCAGCGTAGTGGCCAAGGACAAGAATTAAAAAAAACTAAATTAAAACCACTTACATCTATATTAAACTATATGTTAAGAGAAAAATAACATACTATAAGAACGTGCGTAACTACTCGTACATCAAACAAAAAACTAATTAGGTGCCGACCAGCATAGTAACCGGGCCTAAAGGACAAGAATTAAAAAAAAACTAAGGGCAGGCCGGGGAGATGACAGGTGCGAAGCAAATCATTTTGATCAAAATCAATTTGATGAATAAGTATTTTGAATTAGCAACCATGAATAAATAAATTGTGTAAACCATACAATACAAACGCGTGCCGATATGACATGCTGTGCTTTGTAGTTGGTTTGTTTTTAGTTTATAAATTTGTTCTTATGACTGAATTAATTCATTTATGTCTGAACGGAGCATTAGTATGGCTTCTATTGTTAAGTTCTACCACTCGGCCATCGCTGCTTGTCGGTTAACTTGATTTTAAATATATATTCTTATGAGAAAGGAGTATAAAGTTGGAAACTGTGCTTGGGTCAAAACGAAGCTTGTCAATTTAATTGGAGGACTTTCTATTTTTAAAGTATTATTTATACTATAATCTTAATGTTAGAGATGTAACATTAGAGATTTGTTCACGCTAATATGTTAGTTTAAGATTCAAATTAACATTGAAAGTAAAAACAAATTTGTAACAAAGTTTTTTGTTAAAAACTAAAGGGTTACATGCGCTGGGATATTTTAAACACCAAACTAATAGACAAATAAGTATACAATATTATAAAATAAAGAAGGTTATCTATGTAATATTTTTGCATTTTTTATAAAGTATCTTAGTATTAATATGCATGTTTTTCACTTTTAAAAATTGAAACTTACTTTTCAGTACTACATTAAGCTTTAGATTCTATTTTTAGGAAAAATAAGTATTGATTTAGACCGTTTGATTTTTATTAGATGAAATTTTATAGTTTGACAATAATATTATGTTTTTACTACAATATTGGTTTACATTTACACAATCTTAAATCATTAAACAAAACTATTGTATTGCATAGCTAATAGAATATTAATTAAAAAAAAACAGTGAATCCCTTTAAAAAATAAAATAACACCGCGCGGACTTGAACTCAAATCTGTCGCTTGGCGTGCTCCGGCACTCAGCTCTACACCATTGCTCCTTTGAATAAATCAAATATATACACTATATAAAATACTAAATACGTTACTTGAGTTAAATTTTACATAATTTTAAGTTTCAATAATATTTTTAAACTATGTATTTCTAATATTATTGAATCATATGTAAGTATGTATTTAAAGTTCTAATAGCTTAAGTAAAAACTAAAAAATATAAGTCTAAACTGCTGTTACAAATGAAATAAAATTCTGCTATCAATAAAGTAATAAGTTTAAATTGACGAACAAAATATATACGACCAGGAAACTATTAAGCTGTTGAAGGATCTTAATACTGATAATTAACTTTCATTGAGTTTTACGGCAGTCAACAGCAACGCAATGAAAAATTTATTCGAAAGTAGCTTTTTATGATAACTGTAGGTAGTATATTTCTTTAATAAACAAATACTGGCTAGATTTAGAAAAAAATATTGATCTAGTTTTATTTGATTTAAATCAGATACAGTATATTAACATTTATTCAATTTTTTTTAGCTAGTTTTATAGTTTTGCTATTTTTAGTACTTATTATATTTACTTAAATTGTGTTAGATATTTTCCAGTCGTTCAAATTATATTTTATCAAACAAAATTTACTATACAGAGAAGTATTCCCCTTGAAAACGCACTTTGAACAAAATTTTAAAGTGCTCCTCAAGGGAAGTATGTACTCTAAAAATTTTGGTTTTAATTTACAAATAACAAAACTCAGATATTTTAAAAGTAACAAATGTCGTCTTAAATCTGTACATTAAAATATAAACATATATTCGAAGCAATACTTGTACTAATTAAACTCAACTACGCACAAAATCAAAATTTTGTCTATTTATTAAGTATTAGTTTCAAAAAAACTTTTTATTTGTTAACTTGATTTTTCTTGTTATAAACAAGTTAAACAGTTACAAATTCAAAATAAATCTCTAGTTTTTTTCTCAAAAGGGTTCTTAATTAGATGTTTAATTATTAATAAAGATTTTTAAAAGAAAACAAGGAATTGTTAAACTCGTGAAAGTTTTAATACCATTTCGTTCTGACTATAGGCTGACTATAGATATATACAAAACTTAAGTTTTTTGCAAAGAAAGAAGAGTGAACATGTTACTTTATGAAAAAAAAACTGAGCACCATAAAAAGGTTAATTTTATTTAATTTAAATATAACTTGTAAATTAAAGTAAAAACAATAAAATATAAAACAAAAACTTCAAAAGTAAACAACTAGCCTAAAAGGCTCGTTTAGATGTTACTAGTTTTTTATTTTGTTTATTATAATTAACCATTAAACCATTATTTTAAAATTTTCAAAACATACATAAACATAGTAGAGCATCTTGCAAATAATTTTGAACTGACAGGTTAGAAACACAAAAAAATACTGGGACATGTCGGGGTTCGAACACTTAAAGTCAGGATTTCCATTCCACCGCCTTGACCACTGGGCCATCACTGCTTTTCGGTTTAGCTTGATTTGTAATATATATTCTTACGAGAAAAGAGTATAAAGTTGGAGACTGTGCTTGGGTCAGAACGAAGCGTGTCCATTTAATTGGAGGACTTTCAGTTTTTAAAGTATTACTTATACTATAATTTTAATATTAGAAATACAACATTAGAGATGTGTTCACGCTAATATGTTATTTTAATCTTTAAAATAATATCGAAAATAAAAACAAATTTATAGCAGAGTTTTTTATTAAAAACTAAAGGGTTACATGCGCTGGGATATTTTAACCACCAAACTAATAGACAAATAAGTATACAATATTATAAAATAAAAAAGGTTGTATATGTAATATATTTATATTTTTTATAAAGTATCTTAGTATTGATATGCATGTTATTTACTTTTAGAATTAAAAATCATTTTTTCAGTACTACCTTAAGCTTTAGATTCTATTTTTAGGTAAAATAAGTATTCATTAGGACAGTTTGACTGCTATTATATGAATTTTTATATCTTGATAATAATATTTTGTTTAAATTATAATCATTCGTATAAGCCAGCTCAGCTAAGACAAATGCCTAAATAAAATAAACAAGTCAAAATACTGGATATACTCCGAGATCACGGGTTTAATTCGGTATAATTCGTTAAACTACAATATTTGTTTACATTTACATAATCTTAAATCATTATAACAAAACTATTGTATCGCTTATAACCTCATTTTTATAATAGCTAATAGAATATCATTTAAAAAAAAAGTGAATCTCTAAATAGAATAAGATGCCACCGCGCGGACTGGAACTCAGGTTTCTCGCCGCGCGTGCGCCGACACTTACCTCTACGCCATTGCTCCTCTGAATAGATCGAAAAAATATACTATATAAAATATTAGAAAAGTTAAATTGAGTTAAATTTTACTTATTTTAAGTTTCAATAACAATTTTGAACTATGTATTTGTAAGCTAATATTATTGAATCATATGAAAGTATGTATCTAAAGTTCTAATAGTTCAAGTAAAAAGTTAAAAGTATAAGTCTAAACTGCTAATACAAATGAAATAAGATAAAGATATCAATAAAGTAATAACTTTTTTCGTGGACGTGATCTAAAACATTAAACACTTGATGATACTAAGTTTAATATCCATTAAGCTATAAGATAATTTTATAAGACAAGGGTCGGCAAACTGCGGTCTTCAAAGTCAAAATATGCGGCCCGCGAGCTCCTTTTCAACCAAAATATATTTTTAAAAAACAATATTTTGAAGTAAAAACTTACAGTTAGGCTCTTATTCCTTTATTTATGCATTAATATTGCTCAATTATCATATTTTTGATCTTTAATAATATTTTTCTACTGATACCAGAACTATTTTTAAATAGATGCGGCCATTAAATGTTTGTTTCTAAGTAGTGCGGTCCTGTAGCAACTTTTCCTAGGCCCGCGAGTTACATATGGCTGCTGACCCTGTTATAAGACTATAAAACTACTTTGTTCTTAGATAAATACCAATATAATTAAAAGAGTACTTTTTTGTTGTCTACTACAGGTTTCAATAACTTCAAATTACAACAAACAGTACTTAGTATAGTTTGTATGTAAAGCTTGCTATTTTTGTTATATTCATCATATTTAATTAATTTTATTTACTAGTTTAATGTGAGGCCTAACTTTAAATAAAATCAATTAGACCTTAAACACTTATATCATTGAAAACTTGTATATTTATCAAAAAATATTGATTTAAAATAAGAGCTGAAATAAATTGAAAACAGGGTCAGCACCCTATTAAACAAATTCATAAAGTATTCTGTTATCATTGATAAACTATTAATTTAAGTCAATCTATTTTTGGTTATCCGTAATTTTAGAACGCTTTTTTACAGCTAAAGTTATTGTTAGCTTAAATATATAAAAACTTATAACACTATAGTTTGAGTTTAAAACTCAAAAATGACTCTTAATCTTATGAAAACTAAGAACAATTAAGAGGAGTATTATAGATGTATTTAAACTTTTATAAATAGACCGTATAATTGTAATAGCAGTTACTTTAGTTATTAACTTTTGTCTTATCATTTGCTACTCATACGACATATTATCGTACTTAAAAAAATAGTATCTAAATTCGACTACAAAAGAATAATTATAGAAAATTTAATTACAATAACTATTTAAAACTGTTGAATCGTTGAAACTTTGCTTTTATTTTCAAATAAATCCATGTGGTTTTTTATAAATTGTAAGGAAAACAAATAACACGTGGTATGTCTAATTGAAATTAAACTGAAAAAGTGACATGAACAACTTTTAGCTGACTTTTATAAACAAACAGTCTACAAGATAGTTAAATACTAAACATAAATTTTATTTGATACTTATGAGACTTAGTACCATAAATACTAATTGAATAAATACAATAAAATAGTTTAACTATTTGAATTACAATAAATACTGATAAACTAAACTACAATGCAAAACTGTTGTGTTACTTACAGAATAATACCAAGGTTGTCTACTATAAAACTGCATCATTCATAGTATAACACCAAGGATGTATACTATAAAACAATAAGCTTTACTTTTAGTTTAAATCTATCTGTTAAAAAAAATCTGCTTAGTTTTGGGCTGTTAGATGAATTAAATACGAAACAGCATTAACTCTCAATAACAAACGCTCAAAGTTCAGGTTGAACAAAAGTTTAAACAACTTGACATTCATAAGAAATCATAAGCTACCTAACAATACGAAACTGGATACAATTTGATGTCGTTAAGATTTAAACATATATTTTAGTTAATCCAAGAGTTTTATTCACTTATAAATAAATATCCTACCTTTAACGACCCTATAAGATTTCGAAAACATGCAAAGTACACTTTAAATTTAAATATATACAACTATATTCAGTCTTTACTTGTTGGGCAATAAATAGAACTAAACAGACAAACAAAAAAACATAATATAACATCAAAACAGACTTATACACAAATAACATTTATTAAAAAGAACACATAGATTTATTTTTAAGTAAACCTTTAAATAACTTTACTGTAATAACAAAAAAACAATAAAATGTTAACTATAAGTAAACTTGCTATATTTTAATGGTTTGTAGCACAGTTGTCAGGCTGGATATCAAGGTTTTTTACAGATGATTGATAACTTTAAGTTTTTGAATTTAAACTTTTACTAATAATACTAATACTATCAATAATATTGTCAATGTTTTAATTATTACGTCACTGTACTTAAAACTTCGATGTTTTTAAAATTTTGTACAGTAAAAGTGGAATGGACAGAAAAATTTTGATTATTGGATTTGTTTTTAAAATCGCATAAAAAACGGATGAATTTCAAATTTAGAATGATAAATCAAAATAATTGTTTTATAAGAACTAAAATAAACTTTATAGCAAGTTTAGAAATATTAGAACATAATTGAAAATTTAGATAAAAAGTTGTGGTCGAAATATATACAAAACATTGTGAAAAATATATCAAATATAATCAATATGAACTGTAAGCAGCAATCAAAAACTAATAGAGATACTACATGTATTTGAAAGATGTGAAAAAGTGACAATTTGCAAAAATTCAACGGTTAAACTAAAATTAAAAAGTTATTTAGGTGATGCAAGTAATTTAATTCAGCTTTGAAACAAAAACAAATCTAAGGGCTAGAAATGTCTTAAAATGGTATGTTTGAACTTGCTTTAGTTTAGGCAAGAAACTAATTCTAAGTGTTTTTAATAAAACAAAAACTTACAATGTTTTAGACATGGAATTAGAACAGGCGACGATACAGCGAACAAACAAGATTAATTCAAGGAAACATAAAACAACGACGTCACTCTGAATTAGTTCCGTATAATTGTTGAACTTGATTTAGAGCATGATAGCCGGATTATTTACTACAAATATGTATAACTTGTAGTCAATATCCAGCAAATAATACTAAAAACCACGGTACAAAAATACGAAACTTTATACAGGGTTACCAAAAGTTTTTTTTGAAAATTTCTTCCAGGTTTTTTTAAGAACAAGATTTTTTGCTCATTTTTAGTACAAAATATAATTAAAGCTGAAATTTTTTTTTAACTAGTAAAACAACGTACTATAAAGCAAATTTAAATATTTTTTTTTAGTGATATATAATTTTATCTATATTAATCGTATTTAATAGAATTTTCAATAATTAAAAACTCTTTCTTTTAAACTTTTACATGTTTTTTAATGATTTTAGTTCAAAATTCTAGGTTTTTTGAGAGTTTTTTAACCCAAATTGTCAAATTCCTGGTTTTTAAGTCTTTTTGCAACCCTGTTTATATACTACTTTGGTACTTCAAAAGAATTTTGCTTAAAATACAATCGTAGTAATTAACTGTGAAGTTACTTAAAAATTAAACTACTAAAAAACTTTAGGAAGAAAATAAATGAATTGCTGGTTTATTAGAGAGATTGTTTCAATATTTAAACAGAAACTAAATTGAAAAACCAAACAAGCTCAGATGTTGTTAAAACTAAACTTGAAAGAAATATACACAATAAGTAGGAAATAAGAAGATAAAACAATGGACTGGTACAGAAAAGATTAGAAAATGTTTTAACAGCTGAAAAAAGAAATACAAAGTATTCATGCTTAATGTGCAATATATCTACAACAACCTACAAGATATAACTAACAAAAAAATGTTTCACGTTTATATAACAAAGCAAAGCCTAAGGAAGAAATAAGATAAATATGGCGGAAAAATTGATATTTTACAACAAGGCTTGAATATTTACAAAAAAAAACTAAAGTTAAACTAACTAGAATTAGACACACACTTAGCGTTAAAAAAGTTAGTGTAACGGTTGAATATCAAGTAAAAATTATTTGACCATGAAACTGGACTGAATAAGTCATAAAGGTTTTAGATAGGAAGTATATTTGAACTGTGTTCATTACTTGAAGGTAAAATAGGTATTGTTTGAGACATAAAGTTGAACTAATCATACAAACCAACATAACAAGATGATGATTGGTAATAAAATACTAATAATGAATGTAGTGGGCTAGAAGTAGAATTAACTTACGAAATGTAATACCGTTTTAGACTTAAAAACAAACGCTATTAATTTTAGAGAAACTATAGAGAATATTTTTCAAACAAACTTTTTATTAATTTTACAGTAATACGAACAAAATATTGAGCTACCAACTAAAATACAAAATTGGATCTAATTTCAATATTGTTAGAATGAGGTATGTTTAAATACGAATATGACATAATTCACAACTAATCCCACAATTTTCTTCTACACTAGACAAAAAACTTTTTAAAAAAAATTATTTGAAATAATAAAGTTATTGTTGAAAAATAACTAAAGAATTAGTTGGCGTAACGGCATTTGATTTAATTAATCAAAAGTACAGAGCTTTAAAACATTGTTTTTATTGTCAAATAAATCCATATGGTTGCTTATAAATTTTAAGTAAAACAAATAACACGTAGTATGTCTAATTGTAATTAAACTGAAATAGTGACAACTTTCAACTGACTTTATAAACAAACCGTCTACAAGATGTTTGGTATTTATGAGACTTAGTATTAATTATCATAAAACACTTTAAATATTTTAATCACAATAAATACTGATAAACTAAACTACAATGCAAAACTTTTGTGTTACTTATATAATTATACCAAGGTTGTCTACTATAAAACTTAACCATTCATATTAAAAAACCAAGGATATATACTATAAAACATTTAGCTTTACTTTTAGTTTAAACTATTTGTTAAAACAAATAATAGAACTCTGTTTAGTATTTAGTTAGCTTTGGGCTGTTAGTAGAATTAAATACGAAACAGCATTAACTCTCAATAACAAACGCTATTAGTTCAGGTTGAACAAAAGTTTAAATAACTTGACAGTCATAAGAAATCATAAAAAAATCTAAAAATTGATGCAATTTAATGTCGCTAAGAGTGAGACATATATTTTAGTTAACCCAAGAGTTCATTTTTAGTTTTAGAGTTTTATTCACTTATAAATCAATAACTTTTCCACCTTTAACGACCCTATAAGATTTTCAAAGCATACAAAATTCATATTAAATATAAGTATTTATTATTATATTTAGTTTTTACCTAGCCTTGGGGAAGAAGTAGAGCTAAATTACGAAACAAAAAAACATAATACAACAACAAACTAGACTTTTAGTAAAATAAGATGTAAAGTGAATAGTCTTAGCAGATAAGGTAATACAAAGTAGGATTATTTGTAGAATGAGTTACGTTGAGAAGTAAAATTGAAGGAAAAGAATATTCGTAAACATCTGCTTCTCTTAAATTAAATGCAAACACATGCATAGATTTCTAGAGATGTAAATAAAATTACCCTTTCCACATTATTTATCTTATTGAGCAATGCATCCAAAATCAAACCGACCAAATAGTTCACAGCTCATTAATAAAAAACATAAATTAGTGTAATAAATTACGAACAACAATACAAAAACTAAGAAAAAGCAAGAAGATCTTTATCCATACATCTGGACACTTTAAACGATATGTTACTAAAATTTAGAGAAAGTTAACATACTAAATGAGCCTACAAGATGACGTAATATTAGTGGGCATTAAGACTAAGTAAATTTTTAAAATAAATGGACAAAAAAAGACATTTTGTTACTATAACAATGCATACAACTTTATGTGGACAAACTAAGAAATTTGTTATGAGAAATTTGAAATTAATTGGTAGTTAAGTGGAAATTATTTGCGCATAAAAGAACATGCTTAATTACTTGCACTTGAAATAACTAAACTTATTTACAAACATTATTAAGTAAAGAGAACCCGTGGAAAAGTTTTGATGTATGCCTTAAAATTATTTTACAGTAACAACAACAAAACAATGAAGTGTCTAACTAAAAACATATCTAAATCATGAGTAAAACATACTTTTCAATTTACAGATCACTTTTAAACCAAAATTTATCGAAGTAGAATTAAATTAGGAAGAAATAAATATAAAGTATAATAACGAATTTGACTTATAAACAAACTTTAGTTAAACTAAACCATAAATAAATTCAAGTAGATAAAACCATAACAATGTTTAAACAAAATCAAGTAACTCTACAGTAATGCCAATAAAACATTAACTAAAACATGATCCTTTTTTGGTTTATAAGACTTCGATTGACCCATAAATAAATTAAAACTAAAGAATATGAGGCCTACTAAAAAAATCCACTTCACATTTTCTAACCTTTCTTTATATAATGATTTCAAAAAAGAACAGTAACAAATAAATGTTCAAAAAATTTTAAACCAAGTAGACGAGCTTTATGTTGAACGTATACAATCTTATAGAGTTAAATGGCACTTTAAACAGCTTAACAAGTTGATAAAAAATACGACCTCAAAGTGAAATGGTTACTTGGTTTGCGTAGTTTTATAACTTTGCCAGTATTTGGTTTAGACTCATTATATTTTAATCGATTTTATTTGTAACAGACCGTTTATTGTTCAGACAAAAAATTGGAAATAACCATATGAAACAGCGCAACAAGATGATAATTAGAGATCAAATATTAAGAATTGAAGTAATTTTAATATAAATTTATTTTAAGCGCAGTATGGTATTGATTAAAACTGAATGCATACACAATTGTTTACTTTAGAAATAAATATCTATCAAAGTTATTAGTATAAAATAAACAAAGTTAATGTAGAAAAATAAGTTAATAAAAGGGTGAACTCGTGATAATTAGCTACTTATTGAGTGTTTAATTAGACAATTGAAACCAAACTGATGATCTAAATTAAAGATTAAGATATAAAGTGTTTATTAACAGTAATACAATAACTGAGAGTCAAATATCACACACTTTTACGTATATAGGCCTAAGCGTACCTGTATTATTCATTTTACTTAGGTAAAAGTAAAGTTACAGCTGAAAAACAACCCTAAACAAAAACATTTATAAAGCCTCTTAATGGGATTTATATTTGAACTGTAATTATTACTTATAAAAACAGTTTAATCTTTTAAATATACAGATAAATATGTGTTGTCTGTGACATAAAACTACAAATAATCATATAAACCAGCACAAAATGGTAATAAATAATGATTAAATGTTAAGAATTTACTGTAATTTAAATGATAGTTTAAATTAAACGCAGCAATAAAGTATAAAAAGAGTTAATTGCCAAATACATATATATATACTATTTAATTAAGATGCACATTATCCAATATTTTTTTATGATGTAATGATTATATTACCTTATCGATATTTCTTACGTACTTAAAACAGAATACACTACTTACCTTGAAAACTTCTACCAAAATTAAACTTTTAAAACGACTTAAAAGTTGAATAGAAAATGAGAATTATAGTAGTAAACTAAATAAAGAAATATTAGAAACGAGCTAGTTGGGCTACATAAAGCCCAAGCGTAATCTACAGTTTTTAGACAAGTGTACCCTTGTGTTTACATAGATTAAATCAGTAAGAAAATATAAAGTATTTAAATTAAATGTACACGCATTAAAAACATACGAATTTGAAGATACCAAATGTTTATAAGAAAAAATATAATTTAGACAAGACAAGTATGTATGATATTCTCATTCTTGTATACAAAAAAACTTTGCTACTACAAAAATTATTGTTAAAAAATCATAAACAAGACCTCAAAAATAAAACAGTTACTTAATTGGCGTAACTGTGTTCGGTTAAAAAAAATATTTAAAGCTGGTAACCAGTTTATCAGTTCGCCATTTTAAGCTGAGACAGTTTTATAGTGTAAATATATACAGGGTTGTCACATATCTAGTTGAAAAAAAGTACGGATTTTTGGATTCAATTCAAAAACACATATACTTAAAAAATGGTAACTTTACTTTTAATCTCATTGAATTTCGAGTGGAATAAATGTTTTTTAATGCAATAAATACAACAGTAAAAACTAGCGCAACAAGATGATAATTAATGATAAAATCATAAGAGTTGGTTGTAGTTTGAATATTTGTTTAGTTTAAGTTTAGTATTACATGAATAAAACTGTTTAAGTAAGAAACACTGCTCTATGTAATTAAAATAGTAGGAAAACAAACAACAATGATTGT
This sequence comes from Thalia democratica, assembly GCF_965202585.1. Classification (NCBI taxonomy): domain Eukaryota; kingdom Metazoa; phylum Chordata; class Thaliacea; order Salpida; family Salpidae; genus Thalia; species Thalia democratica. Next base: position 84,182,110 of record NC_139167.1, read on the forward strand.
TTGATATCAAAATTAATTCAATAAAATCAAGACTGATGGTCAGGGTTGCCACTGGATTTCTTCTGGGTTTTTTAAATTACACGTTTATTGTTCTATATTTAATTAAAAGTTAAGTTTAAGGTAAAAAACTGTGTTAAAAAGCATAACAACATTACTGTGGAGCTACTTTCAATGTTTTTTAAAATAAAAAATCAATGATGACAAAAAATATTTATACACTTAATAGATTAATCGCGTCAAACCAAGATTTTACTACTTAACATGTAAAAGTTGTTTGAAATTCAAGGTATTTTCAAAATTTCACAAGTTCCAGGTTTTTTGGCAACCCTGAATAATCTAAATTTTACAATAAACATAAAAAGTAGTTATTAGTATCAATAAAGTATTGTGTACTTTTTACTTTATAGATCACAATGAAAGTTTTTTACTAAATAATAAGGAGAATTTTTAAATTTTATTAACAAAACAATGTTTCACTCGTTTGAACTAAATCAAACGAGACCAGGCAATAAAATATTACTAGTTGATCACCATACATGCTTAAATACAAGTATATTATTAAAAAAGACATGTTATCCATCACTTATTATGCATATGTAAGTGGTCCCTGCAAGCATTAACAACCAATAAACAACACACAAGGCAACTACAACAGACTAAAACATAAAATAAAACTAGTAAAGCTTGATATAATTGATGATATTCTTCCATTATTAGAAAGTTTGCTTTATAATATATATATAATAATATAACTCTATTAATAATAATAAGTAAATAATAATATCAAATAATATAACTTACATGTATTTAACATAAGTAGCAAAAACCTAATAAGTTATTAAAAAAAGAGACTATCTCATTATGACGCAACAATAATGTAAAATATAATAAAAAATTAAGAATTTAATGTGTAAAAATAACATACTAAAAGAACGTGCGTAACTACTCGTACATCAAACAAAAAACTAATTAGGTGCCGACCAGCAGAGTAACCGGGCCTAAAGGACAAGAATTAAAAAAAAACTAAGGGCAGGCCGGGGAGATGACAGGTGCGGAGCACCGTGTCATCGACCGGCCGTAGCCCTTTGTTTTTTTTTAATTCTTGTCCGCTACCTTAAACTTATTTTTCCAAATCATCAATATAAAACCACTCAGTCATAATTGAAAAACTATAACTGATATTACCGTCAGGCCTTTAATGGTTATACATTGACAAATTAGATCACATAAGCTCAAGGTTAGTAAAAGATAACAGATAAAGACCGTACAAATATAACGCATAAACGTATATTTGTTTGGCAGTTACGCTACTCACGGTCCATTTGACAGAAAAAGGCAGCCTTCAAGAAAAAAGGCCATGGAGTGAAAGAGAAAAGGAAAAAGGTGAAAAATTTTTCGCCGGCGGAGCCGGCGAAATGCCTTAAAAATTATTTCAAATAATATTCATCAAAAATTTTCCACCCCGTTTTTCACTTTTGGGGAATCCCCATTTTGAAAAAATGGGTGGGGGCCTTAAAAATTCAGAGCGTACCTTATGCAGCTGCGTACTTTATTTATAAAAACATATATAGCTACTAAATAAATGTGTTATTAAAAATCTACTGCGTACCTTACGCGGATGCGTACTTCTTAAATAATACCTTTAGTTTCAACAGAAAATGTGCTGTTAAAAATTAGTGCGTACCTTATGCGGGTGCGTACTTCTTAGAGTGCGTACCTTATAGATGTATTTATTTTGCTAAAATAACATTTTTAAGTTATGGTTTAGATCCTAAATGAAATGAAATATAGTTTCAGACATAACACCACCCTAGTTTATTACCTAATGTTTTACAAATACATAAAAAACAGTTTATCAGTAGATATGTGTACTTTTTAATGACATAAAATGTACCAAGTAAAAATAGAACATGAGTCTAAATGTGGACATTGACAAATCTATTTATATGGTTGAACTGTATATTCAAACAAAAGTCACTTAACTTGCTTATGTAAATTGATTTTAATTAGCAACCTTTTCAAAACAGTATAAACTTGAATTATTAAAAGTAAATCAACTCTTGAGATTAAACTTAACAATTGAAATAATTTTGATATGAGTAGTAACTGTATTTTTGTTTAACTTCAATTTCATACAGTTCCTACTACAGGATGTCATTTTAATTGTCATTCAACTTACATAAGCTAAAGTTTTCCATGACAGTTAAGTTTGTCTCATTGTTAAGTATTAAACTAGCAATCTAATAAATACAAAGCTTTCTCATGCACAGTTACTACCATTACTACTTATTAACTGGTATACTATTTATTAATAGACTTAAACTTTTAACGCTTACCATTAAATTCAGACAACTTATTATGTGTTTCTTAAAGTGTGCATATAAATTAAAGGTGATTTGAGTTTATCGTATTAATACATTGTTACAAACTAAAACAGTTAAACCATTCTACTTTGTGTCAATAACATATGTTTGGTAGCCTGTAGTTCATTTTAAACTTTGTCAAATACTTGCATCTTAAATACTCTGCATTTAACATCATTTATAATCTTTATGGCTGCATTCAACTAATATTTATACTATTCCCAAAGCTTTACATTTGTTATATACATAGAAAACAGTACAGCAAGTTGTTGATAAAAGCTTGTTAGTGCATTCACATGAAAAAAAAAGAAATTTCAGATAGATAAAAGATTAGAAATTAGTTAAAAAAAAAATAGAACAATTTAAGCAAAGGTAAAAGTAAACCTCACACACATATGCACTAACAACCTTTAAATCTTCCTTGCTGTAAACTGCTTTGTAAATATATAAATGTAAACTTACAAGACTTTTGCTTTTTGTTTAATAGCAAACCTATCATCATATGGTTTAACTGTTTTCTAAACAGTTTAATAAAACAGTTTACTTTTGAAACTAATAACAATTTTGATTTATAATTGCTCTTGCTACTAATCTTTCATGCACACTTTAAGAAGTACTTCTTAATACTAACTGTTAATCTATGAATATATAAACTACATTTGTACAGTCAGATTAACCTACTTAAACTTTTTGTTGTAAATAAACTTCTATACTTAAATTACTGTCTCTTTGGGCTTTATTCAGGAATACAATGCTTTTTTGCACAAGCTTATAAAATTTACCACAATGTTTTTGATGATTTTATTTATGTTTGAGTCTTACTAAAGTTTTCTTTAAAGGTATCTTAGGAGAATGAAGCCCAACAAGACAAATACATGTTTATGGTATAAACCAAGGTTACAGCTCTATGAATAGCTAGTCTGAATTTGTGCAAAATTCAATTAATATCTAAAGCTTAAGTTGTTCAAGCATGAGCACTTAAAAATTTTTATAGTAACAAAAGGACTCAAAAATTAATAAGTATAACATCTTAAGACAAAACATCATGATTTATTAAAAATATACAAAAAACATTTACTTTCTTATATTCAACTAGTAACCCTGGCCAAAAAATACTAAGTTTTGCACAAATTCAAACAACCTAATAACTATTAAACAAACTAACCTCAACAGCTGCTGTAGTAGGTACTCATCATCCAAACAGAATCCATAAAAGATCCATTTTCTAAACTCAACCTATAGGAATAGTTATAACTTATAAAGATAAGGGCTTTGAAACAACCTCAGAAGTTTAAAAATCTTACAGAGGTCGTTCAAAAGATTTTTCAAAGCATTCTTTCACTCAGTTCATTTTACAATGGTGTTTCAAAGACTGAGGTGCAAGTTTTTAAAGCTTCTTATTAAAGAGTTTTTTCTAGCATCATGTAAGTGCATTCAAGCCAATTGATGTTGTCTGAAATGTCATACTTGTGAGCCAATTTTTATCAATAAATAAGATATATTCATTCTATGATGAATTACAAGATCAAATTAAGATTTTTTTCATAGGTTTTGCATGGGAAAATGAATATTAGTTATCAACATAAACTTTCAAGACTGTTGATTCCCAAACTGTGTCAAATGCTTTCTTTAACTTACTGAAACAATGTAGAAATATAAGAGTTTTAAAAGATTAAACTATCAAGAACTAGTTTTGTCTTCAAGAATATTGACAATCAAATAGAGTTTGTTAGTATTTTACAAAGCTTACTTAAACAGAATAAAAAAAGATAAAAATAGTTTCAGAGTTAACACATGTTACTACTACAAGTGCTTTTCTCAAAAGAATATTCATTAAATATATAATTTTCAAAACACTTTCTAGATCAAGTGATTTCTTAAACTCACTTAAAAAATATAAAGAAATTAATGTTTTAGAAGATAAGGTAATGATAAAAATAATCTTCTTCAACAAGATTTGACTTAAAAAACATTGGCAATTGATAGATAAAGTACTTTGTTTAGTGTACTCAAACTGCACAATGAAAGAAAGAAAAATTAGAGTGCAGAACCTAGAGCTCCTTCTCCTACAACTACTTTTAACAAATGATTTGGCCCAGGCAAAAAAATATCTTGCAAAATGCTTTCTTGTTGTGATGTCACATTAAAATGTAAGATTTTCCAGAATTCATTAAAAACTACAAATTGAAACACTATCTAAGCATAGCAGAGCGAATTTTAACTTTTTCCAACATAAAGTATTTTTTATTTTACGGAGTGTTAAACATCACTTTTTTTTCATTTGTAAAAGCTAAATTTACTTGTTTAAACAGTTTAAATCTTATTTTAATTTGATGATTCTTTTATCTTTTCTTTTTATATTTTTTTTATTAAGTTTTACTTTTTTACTGTATAAGTGATACTTACTTAAACATATTGTTTAAAATTAAAGTTAAAAAAATCATTATGCTCGTACAAACTACAATTGACACCATTTATAAAGTATATAAAACAAGTATTTAACTTTAAATTTTACAATTTTAATTAATTTTGAAAGTGTTTATCACTTAATAATTTGTTCAAGATGAACTATGTTTAATTTAGAAACATTTTTTCGTCAGTTTATAGCATTACATTTGAAGCTTTGTAAACTCATTTTAGTTATAATTTAGTTTAAAACATTTTGCCATGTTTGCCAAAAACTACAGAGTTTTTCATTGATATAACAATTTGTTCAACTTTAAATTTGAAGCAAATAGATAAAAATAACATATTGTGTATACTGAATGAAAGCTTAACAAAGACACAGTTATTATAAAGTATATAAAATAAGTATTTAACTCTAAATTTTACGAAATTGTTTTTTGTTTGTTCCAAAGATGTTTAAAACTTAATAATTTCTATAAGATTTATTACATTTAGCTTAAAGCCTTTAATTTCATCAGGTTACATTTAACTTTTGCAAACTCATTTTAGTTATAATTTAGTTTGAATCGTTTTGCCTAAACTAGTTAGATCTTAGTCATTGGTGTAACAACTTTTTGAAGCAGGTAGAAAACAAAAAACCATATTGTGCATAGTGAGTGAATGCTAAACAGAGACACAATTATAAAAACATTTATGAATGAAAAATAACTGTTAATAATAATTAATATTTTACAACAAAACTCTTGTTGAATATTTTTGAAACAAAGTTCAATCAGTTTTATAATCAATTTCTAATATAACTCTCACACAACTATTACTTGTATGTGCACAAATTTGAATATAAAAGCTGATCAACTTTTGAATTTTTTTATCTTACTTTAAGATAAATAAAGACCCTTATTATGTTAAGATATTTCCAAAATGTTTCAATAAACAAACAACATATGTCAACTATATTTACTGGTTTTTTGTCTTAAACACTAAACTATCACATTAACATTAAATGTGTATTTATGATTTATGATGTCACATAAATACTGATAAGTGCCTGAAACAATTTAAATGATTACATACAACTTTGTGTTTTTGTAATTAACTAAACATAAAGTTTAGTAGAAAACACATGATTGTAATGAAGTTGTTATGACTAAACTCTGAATAAGAAGCAGTTTTAAGTCACAAAAAAGATCAGTTTAAATTTTGTTTTGTTTAACTGAATAAGTGTTGATATAATACTGCTGTAAAGTACTGCTTCTAATGTAGCTAGACTAAACGATGTCTTAGATTTTAGTCTGCTTTTGGAAATTATGAACATTAACTACTTGTAAGCTGTATTTAAAATTACATTAGTGCTTATAATAACTTAAAACAATATTTCAAGTCCTTGAAACATTCAAACCATACATCTATTTGTACAAATATTTTAAACAGAAAAATTTCATCAAGATACCCAACACAAGTAAAAGCTTAACTAAAGGTTAACAATGTAGTTAAACTTCTAACAGAAAATGTATTATAACCAACTAAATGTCATCACCAAAATTTTTTTTTGACTTCTATGAATAACTTAAATTAATATTTCAAGTCCTTGAAACATTCAAACCATACAACTATTTGTACAAATATTTTAAACAGAAAAATTTCATCAAGATACCCAACACAAGTAAAAGCTTAACTAAAAGTTAACAATATTGTTAAACTTCTAACAGAAAATGAATTATAACCAACTAAATGTCATCACCAAAAGACTTTTTTGACTTCTTCTATGAGAAGGCTGATCTGAAGAAACAACCTAATTTTTAAAATGGAATTCCTTCTGAAACTGAGATGAGATATAGGAGTGAGGGACCCAAGTTCATAAAAGAAGTTTTGAAAGTGAGTTTTTTTTATTTGTTTTACTTTATCACAAGTTCATACAGTAAGCTGTAACATCTGTCAGTTGGATTTTACTATTTTTATTTTACTGTGATATATAAGGGTATATATGTTTTATATATAATCATATATAATATACTTTTAAAGTTCTTTCCAAAAAGAGTTTTCTTGATATATGTATTATATATAAATAATATGTATCTAATATAGTATATACATTATATATTTTTATATATATTGTTGTGTAGGTGCTTTTGTAACATGCAGACTTTGTTTTTTCGATTTCATTTTTGTCATAAATATTTATTTGTTTATTCAAACAGTGTTGTTTAAACCAACTTTTCAAAACTAATTTGCATTTTAAAATCATTGAGATCTATAAATTGTTTACAGATTTATATGAACCATTCAATTCAGCTTCAAAGTATAAATATTGTTTGTAATTTTGTTATGGTAATATTTAAATATTAATTTGATGAATAATACAGGGTTGCCAAAAAGTCTAAAAACCTGGAAAAGCCTGAAACTTTTAACAATTTTTACATCTTACATAGTATAACTTGGATTTGATACAAATAACCTATCATAAAGATAAATATTTTTTGTCATCATCATTCTTTTTTGAATCAAAAAACATATTTAAGAAGCTATAAGATATGTTATTAATGTTTTTACACTGTTTAACACAGTTTCTTACCTTAAACTAAAATAGACCCAAAAATGTGTACTTTTGAAAACCTGGAGGAAATTTTAAAAACCTGGAGAAAATTTGTTAAAACATTTGGCAACCCTATTAGCAGGAAACATGTTTGTCTTTTTGAAAATATTTTTGCTGTTAAACATTTTGCTTTTTGAGTTTCAACAGTATGATTGTGAAAAACAAAAATTAACTAGTTGTAATTATTATTTTCGTTATGAATTTATTCTTCCAAGACTTGATTATTTTAGTTATCATAAATTTTAGTTTCCAACCAGTAAGTATTATTTCAATGATTATTGTTATTTTTTAAATTTGCTTAAAATTGTTGAAAACTTATTTTTTGTAAAAATTTTCAGCTCAAAATCTTGTTGTACTTATCAAAACAAAAACCTGTGACCCAAGTTCAAATTTATCCCTAACTGACATTGAATGTAAGTTTGTTTGTCTTAATTTGAGATAGTTAGTTAAAAAGTTGAATTAGGTTGTTTGTGTTGAGTATCAGATAGTTTTAATATATTTTGTAAATTTGAACATTTTCTGTTTAGTTGTAGAAATATTTGTTAAATTTTTTATTTTGTTCAAATTGTTTTTGTATACTCTAAAAAATATATGAATGTATTATTTTGTATCCACCTTTAGAAAAATGTAAATTTGTGTTAAATCATTCTAATAACTATGAACTATTAAAAAAATATAGTTTATATATACTGTTTTCAAATCTAAATAATCAAACTAGCACTTATAAAAAATTCTATTTTTAAACTACTACTTAAATCATTGGCATACATGTTTTAAATATTAAAAGTTTAAAATTGATCAAGGTTCAAGGCAAAAATTGCTCTGGATTCTACAATGGCAGAAGGCAATACTGAACTGTTGTTTTTGACAAGGCAAATTTATTGTTTGAATTTTCAAAACAGGTTAACAAAAAGTTATAAACTAAAACAACAATTTAAAATATTACTTCATTTAAATATGTCCCCATTACATATAATAAAATTGTGTTTCATTAATCATATTTTTATAACTTTTGTAAACATATTTTTTTGGAAATATTAACTTAGTTTTTTTACTAACATAAACATTATACATTTAGTTTGATTAGTAGTTTTTAAAGATGTTAATTTTTTTTGTAGGTAGCAATCTGCAAATTTTATTCAAATCCTTCAAGTAACCAGTTTCTAAGTGTTGATATTAGAGCTAATAATAAAGAAAACTCATCTATTGTTAACACAGGTTTGATATTTGTATTTAAAATTTTTGATATTTTTTTTTTTTGCAGTTATTTATTATTGAGTAAAGAACACATAGATACAGACATATAAGCATTTTGATGATACGAACTTTTTTATATAATTTCATCAGGATTACTGAATCAGGTTGTTTTGTAAAATCATCATACAAATATGTAGCTTTAACTAATTCAATGTAATTATCTCTAAATTAAACATGATGATAAATGTTTACTATTATTTGATTTTATAAAAAATTGTCATTGTTCATTATCTATTCAAGTTATATAAGACAAGTTATATATAAATTAGTTTAAGTTCGACCATTTCTTTAATCAAAACTACCAACAAAAATTTGTCCCATATATGTTAGAAATATGTTAAAACTACCCAGTCACTTTTTACCCGCTTAAAAAAATTCAAAGTATTTTTTGAGATATGAGCAAACGATCTAATATTATTTTTCATATAAGATCCAATGTTATTTTTAGTAAAGAAAAAAATGTCAGACCCCCCTATGTACTTAACTCTTACAACTGACTTTTGCATTTTTACAGTTTATTTTCTAAAAATTGAAAAAAAATTGTATTTTTTTTAATAATTTTTGACAACATAAACACGGACTGCAAAAAATAACCAAACAGTTTTTAACTGGTAGTTCAAATTAGGTTTTTATGCTTTGTTAACAAATTTAACATCATTCCACAGGCATCATCATCTTCATTGACTTCTTTCGCCACTACTCAATCATCGTTCCTATTGGACCAGCAACAACCAATGAGCAACCGACATTCCGTTCAACAGCCAATTAGCAATTAGCATCCCACGCAGCAACCAATTACCGTCCAGACAGCCCAACAGCCGTTCATGCATGCGATGCAGCAACCAATGAGCGTGCAGAGTTCTTTCAACCAGCCAATGAGCAGACCGGAATCCAGAATGAGCCAGATTAGCAATTCTACTTTGGATGGGGGGTTCCAAATGGTTTGTTTGGTTTTTAATAAATAAGTTAAGAAATTTATTTTTATCCATATTTTTTTACGGTATTATCTTAATTTATTTATCCAAATGGTTGGTTTAGTTTTTATTAAAATTGGTCAGATCTCAATTATGTTTATCATTAAGTATTAATAATTTTTTTTTTTATGGTAAAGTCTTAATGCATTATATAGATTTGAACCTCAGCTACCAATTTTACCTTTTGTATTTACTTATATTCAATCTTTTTGCTATAAAAGAAATAATAAAGCTGAAAAAATATTGCAATGTTTGGTTATTGATTGATAATTGTTTGTGTATTGAGTGTGAGAAAATCAGTCGACCAGAACACAAGTATATAAGGCAAACTTTTTAATTTTGTTTTCATTATTATCAAGGTTTGTTCTTGATAAGAGCTAGAGACAGAGAATAAAGCTTTTAGTTTTTGTTTACTATTGCATGTAAAATTACTAGTGTATTTTTTGGTTTAATATTGAAAAGACAATTATGACATTTAAGACATTAAGATAATTAAGACAAGTTGTTGATTAGACAGAGAATAAAGCTTTTAGTTTTTGCTTACTATTGCTTGTGAAATTACTAGTGTATTTTTTGGTTTAATATTGAAAAGACATTTAAGATAATTAAGACATTAAGACAATTAAGACAAGTTGTTGATTAGACATAGAATAAAGCTTTTAGTTTTTGCTTACAATTGCATGTAAAATTACTAATGTATTTTTTGGTTTAATTATGAAAAGTATTATTTGAACAATATTTAATTGATTTAGAGTTGAAATAAATTGTTGTCGTAACATTAATAAAAGTTTCTAAAATATTTTCATTTGATGTTAATTTCTTCTTATGTTTTAGTTACTTACCTTTGGATTATAAAATTAACATTTATTTCTAATTCATCTATTACACTGTTATATAGTTGTTTATAAAAGTTAAATTATTAGTATTACTTTTTAAATCCTTGATTTTTAAGTAACTTGTAAATAATAAATAAGATTGTTTTGTTTTTCTTTAGCTAAGTTAGGATATTTTATACGCTAGGAAAACAATATTATTTTGATTAAAATATTTGAAAAGTAATTTATATCAGTATTTATTAGGTTTAAAAAAAATTTACCACGCTTAAAATAAGTTAAGTATAATTTTTCTAAATTTTCACAACTGATTTAATAAACGTTTAATGGTTTTGTCATTTTTTTTTTGTTTTCATTAGCTTGAATGCCTTTTTTTTAATAATTTATTTATACACCAAATTCTTAATTTTCAAACTACTTTTTATTTATAACTAGTCTTTGTTAATTAAATTAATTCTATTGTACATTTAATTTTCCATGAGTTAAATTAGAAAATGTTATCTTTTATAAAAAACTGTTTTATACATGTTAATAAATACATATAAACACACAATCAAAAACATACAAGTCTTTACTTACAATGCCAAAAAGTTAGGGATTAAGAGCATAATTATGTGTTTACTTTAAAATATGAAATAATTTTGTACTAGATGTATAGATAAATGGCGCTTATGAAAATAAATTAGAAAAACGTTTGTATAAACATATACTAAATATTATAATCGTATAAGTTTCTATTTGAGCAAATTTGACAACATCAAATTTAATCGTTAGTAATTTAGTTTTTTTTTACAGATAAAACAAAAGTACTTGATAAGCTAAAAAAAAATGGAAACTACTAACAACCTTTTAAATGCAAATGAAGGTATGTCAATAAATTTTTTTTTACATCCTGAATGAAAGTTTCGAAGTACTAACACAAACAAGTTTCTTAGTAGTAAATAAAATTAAATAAACTACACAAAAATATAAATGTTGATTTTTAAAAATACCTAATTGGTTTATGAAAAGTTTTAAATAATGAAGTCTGTTTTTTCTATTAACCATACTTTAACACATAAATATTTTTTTAAACTTTCAGGTCCGGAAAAAATGACTAGCTCATCTAATTTGACTGACGTTTCAAACAAAAGCTTTCCAAACAACATGTCTACTGTAGATAATACTAGTTTGTATTATATGCGTTCAAGTTTCTCTCAATCAGGTGTGGTTATTAGTTTTGTATCTAATGTATAAACTCATTTTAAATTTATTCAAGTTGTTTAATATGAAATAATATATTTATAACATACTAAAAGAAAATATAACAAATCAAATGAACAGTTTAAGTAATTGTCAAATATTTTACTAGCGTTTTGATTAGTAGTTTTATAGACAAACTTTTAGTAAAACTGTTTCTTATTATACAGGTCCTGTAGATACGACATTCTCATCTAATTTAACTGACGTTGAGTGTTCTGAGAGTTACCATGCATCTCAACATAGTTTGCAGCAAATAATTCATTTAGATAATTTGTCTGCTGATCTTAATACAAGTGTGCATCAAATCAATTCATACTCTGATCATTTACAATTTATGTCTAAAGCAGAAATGCTTAGCGACCCATTGTGTTGTGATTTAATGACAATGTCAGACCAGGAATTCATGTCTTTTATATCTTTCTATAGTACAAGTGTGCAACAGATGAGTTCAAACTCTGGCCCGTCAGGTATATAACATTTTTAAATTAATATACAATTCTGTTTATCTTGAAGTTATTTACGACCCTAAATTTTCAGTTAATAACAGTAAAACACCATTAAAAATTCTTAAATACTTTTGACAAACTTACATTCGATATTAATTTACTTGTAAAATATCAAAAAGTCTTCAAAACGATAGTTAACTCTGAATTTAACAAGGAGTTTATCGCAAAAACATATATATATTAGATCATTATTTGTTCTTTAGATACTGTGCACACGATGCTAAAACTTAGTCTAATTTAGACATCTAATTAAAATAGTTTACTCCTAAGCATTGTAAAAGTGTTTGATTAAATATTGTTAATTTTATTATTAATTTCAAGTTGGAAACAAGTGGGTTCCTAAAAACATCGAAAGTAAAGTAAAAAAAGCAAGAAAAGTAAGAACAAGAAGTCCAACGCGCAAAAATCCACCGGCAAAGTTTGTCGACAGGGGCCACACGTTCAACTTCTACAAGCACAACAAGAAGATGACGTCAAAAATTTGGAGGTGCGACAAGCGAGGTGGCGGATGCAAAGCCAGGATTCACACCGATGTGCGAACTAACGAGGTTAATGCTATTTTTATGTAAAACATTATGACTTGATTACATTAATAACTGTTAATTTAAATTGATAAATTTTTGTAGTTGGTAGAAAATATTATTCAATACTTTTCAATAATTTATAACTGTTTATAGAAGTGGGTAAATTAAACTGTTTATTACCTTGTTTATGTTTTTTTTTTGAGATTTATTTCTAGTAGGCCAAAATGTTTCGTCCTGCCACTGACAGAAATCTCCAGCTTGCGATTTAGTTTAAAAAAATGGTAAAATACATTAAAATTAAGCTTTTTAGTAAAAGGGTAATGAAATGTTTTCTCAATTTGTTATTATTACATAATAGGATAGTGTTTAGAAAGAATATTTCTATGAAATTTTACTTTAACTGATTTGATCATAACCCGAACTTTCAAAATTCTTTTCCACAAAAAGATTTTAAAATAAGTTCAAAATGTTTTTTTCGGTCAACTAGCAAAGTTTCCCACCCTTAGTTTATATTCTTTACTGTTTATAATTCAAAGTGCGAAACCCTAAAGTTATTTTTTTAAATATTTTATTTATCACCATATATTGATAATTATTATTGTGTTATATAATTCATTATTGTACATAATAGGAAAGTTACGACGTATTAAAAACAATTGAAAACATAATGTCAACAATACATAAATATTTCTTTAGAATACAAATTAATTCAACATTACCTCAAATCTATTCCTTTAAGCACAGTATTTTCTGTCTTGGATTTCGTTTTCTTACTCAGAATAAATATTTTTCTTTTTATAGATACTTTTTGTCACCGAAACCGGGTTGGAATCAACATATTTAGTTGCACACCTCTCTATATATTCAACTAAATAAATTTTAAATATTTATAACAGGTTGTTAAAAGAACAAATGGTCATATCCATAAAAGCAATCCTAAAGAAGTAGAGTTGAAAAGATTGAGAGCTCTCGTTAAAATTGAATCTCTACAAACCAAGGACCATCCAGATAAGGTTACTGTAAACTGTAAAAGCATTTAAACTATTTTGTAGCCATATATAGACAAATTATATAGTAAACACATTCTTGATAACATTAAAATAATTTCAAACAGAAGTAGTAGTAGTAGTTTAACATTTAATATAAAAAGTATAAAGTTTATTATAACCGATACTTACTTAAATTGAAGCTAATTTGTCCTGGACAAGAGGTTAAAAGGTATCTGTGGTGTGCAACCTGATAAGGTTTTTCGTGCACCAGGTCCTAGGACCAAACATATTAAGCGTTTTTTTAATTAATCAATAAATTATAATAATTATAATAACTTTTTACAAGTTTTTCTTAAACTATTTTATCAACTTTCAGTCTTAGTTTTTGTTTGACGATTTGCTGTAAAAGTAGGTATTTTTTATAATTAAAAGTTTAATTAATTAGGTTATTGAGTCAAGTAAGAAGAAACTTGGTATAAAATTTGAGCTGGACGAAATTCAGAGGAGAAACTTAAAGAAGATTGTTAAAAGAGAAAGATCGTTGAAAGAAACAACACCATTACTTCAAGAACCTTTGTTTTTTGAAAATAATAGTGGCGGTTAGTATTAAAGCCGTGTAACAATTAACTCATGTTTTACGTTAAAAATAAAATTTATAAATATTTTATTTATGTAAAGTAAGTTTTATTACTACATTAGTCTAGATTTATATTCATCAGATTTTAAAAACAAGTATAAACTCTGTTTTAATTTTTTAAAATTTGTACTTGTTTTATGATTGCACTTAATTAAACTTTACAGACTAAATAGCATTTCTTTTATCGTTTCTATTATTAAGTTAACATAGTTGTCCCAACAAAATATAAACAGTAGAAGAACCGGAGGAGAAAGAAGAAGAGATAAAACAATATCACCGAAATTCACAACAATACTATAACTATAAACATAACAGTTACAGTCGTCTTAGTAATGAGGAAGATTATTTCACTTACGGTGGCCCGCAGACGTTTGAAAATAAACAGCAAGATGTAAAGCCTGTAAAGGGTTTTGTAAAATCATCAGGTCAGTAAAATGAACTTTTATATTGTATACAAGTAAACGAAGGAAAAATGTGGACGTTCACAACTATGGTCATTAGATTGGTTAGACAGAGACTTTTAAGTCCTTGAACCTTACACTATACATTTTATAACATTTTTTGAGCAGTTTTAATAAAAATTTATAAAATAAATTTAAGATCAATAAAAAATCAATTATTATTTTTTAATTATTATTTAATTTAAGTTAAAAAAAATTATTAAACAAAAACTTTTTCGACTCTTTTTTATAAATACTTCTGCCAATATTGACTTTGTTAACAATAGTCTAACATGAGCATTACACCTTCTCCTCCCTACATGAAACAAATGATGCTAATATCAATGGCGGTATGTAACTTAACTGTTCATTACAGTAAAAATACTAACTATCCTTCTTTATTGTGAAAATGTGAAGTAGAATCTAAATTTATAGTTTTGCTTATTCGGACTAACTAATTCTTAAAAAAAGTAAAAAAGTTTTTAAGAAAATTTATTATTTCAACGAATTCAGTATCGAAAATTTTGCCTTTCCACACAAAAGTTTTAAACATTAAATCTTTAAACTTAAGTAATAAAAATAATTTATATAACTATTTGTTTTGTTTTCAGATCTACTAACCATAGAAATAATTCAGGACGGTTCATTGAAGAAGCCATAAAATAAGGATCCTGGTTTTTAGGATATCTTATAGAATAGTAAATCAAGAATAGCCTGCTTATTTTTACAGATAAATACTAAAAAACTTGAAACATATACAATATACTGTAAAACTTGTTACTTTAATAGATACATATTTAGTTCTTCAGTTTTAACTTATTTTTTGATAGTTTAATATACACAGCTTGCTAAAAAATGTTAACACTTTCTCAATAGATGTTTTAGAGTCGCTTTCTTTCATATTTACGTTTATTTATTGTTAGTGTAAAAATAAATTTATTTCTCTGATTACTGTTTGTTTTTTTTAGTATGTTTTCTAAAATTTGCTAACTTTAAACTTCTAAAAAGTATAAATTCAAAAAGTTCGTTGAAATAGCAAGTTTAAAAAATTATTATAAATAGAGTGTCATCTTTTATTAAACCTGATTTACTTCATAAGTCATAACAAAAACTTGTACCATTTTTAATAAACTTAAACTTTTAATAGTTTATATAATTACTCAAACTTACTATTTTTACTTGCATGAAGTCAGTTTGACATTTTAGCTCCTAGTCTTAAAACATTTTATTAATTTTTAGCTTTAACAGTTTAAAATTTGCATTTTGTTTAGAGTTTGTTCCATACTTTTAAACTACATTTGTAATAAAACTGTCAATATTAAAATGATTCAAACTTGATAGTTAAGTCTCTTTGATATAAACTTACAAAGACTAAAAGGAATTGTTTTTTTTATTTAAACTGATTACTTTTTTTCCACAACTGTGTAGTAATAATTTATTTACAATCATTAAGTAAATCTGTAAATATTTTAAGCAGAACCTGTTTTGTATACTTTGTATAATTTTTGATTTAATAATTACGTACACAGAACAGAAGAGATATTAAAGAAAAAAGTTAGTCTAACGAAACTACAAAAAACTAAACACAATATCACGAGTTTAAAAAACACTCAACAGTATCTAATTATTTTCTTTATAAAACATTTTTACAAAAATTCAGCTGCTTCAAATTACAAAAATAGTGAGACAAAATCTTTTTTAAACCTTTCTTTCAAATAAAAGATATATATAAAAGCTGACTCAGTTGACTATGTAATTTAGTACTTATTTTATTCATTACAGTCCTTAAAAAAACAAGAACACAAAACTATTCTCCTTAGTACTCCTGATGAAATTTAAAACCGTTATAATTAGTTTCCACTCAAAATATTGTAAATAGTCATGAGTAATTTAATTATACGACTCATTTTTTTTTGCCCAGGCTAATAATAAATAATTTTATTTTGTTCATCACAAACTAAAATGATGTATACATGTATATTTATAATCTAAAAACTTTAAAGCTTAAAAGAACTTGTGTTTGAAAGTTTATACCACGTTGATTTTTATTAACCAAAAATAAAACATTTCATTTAAAACAAAAAAATAAATCAGTGTCCTATTTGGTTTGCGCGATAAGTTTCTCAAACTTATAATTTTTTTAAATTAAAAGCCTGATAAATTTTTTGTAATCTATTCCTGTATAAAGCTGTTTTTATGTGTTTCTTCCCAGTAAAAGTGGCTGTAACTGAATAATTGCTTACTTAATTAAAAAACAATTTAAGCAGATTAAAGAAGTCGTAGAATAATATGTCTGACTAAAACTTCTTAGCTGATGAGGCTTAGTTATTTTAATTTCTTAAATTTAAATACCTCTTCAAACAGATACTAGATCGTTTTTTAGATTTTCAAAAACATATTGAGGTGTCCAAACTTATTTCAATTTATACAAACTTGAATCTATCGTTCGTAACTAAGTTGACTATTTAAAACTAAATCAAATAAAATACAAAATAGCTTATAGTAAGTATATGATTAGAAAATTTATCGAATTTAATAAATTGTAATCCAGAAAAATAATTAAGATTTAGTAATATTGTACTAGACTTGGTTGTACAAATTTTCTTTTAAGACTCTCAAACAACTCGTTTTTTTACAGTACCTTTGTTCTAATCATGAAACTAAAATTTGATTTTTTAATTAAAAATTAAACTGATTAAAGCTAGAACTACAAGCAAATAATTGGTTAACAGCATTTTAGTTTTTTACATTGGAAAGAAAAAGGTAAAAGCTTGCTAGCCTACAGTAACCCTCTGTTAAATATTTAAATCAATTTGATGAATAAGTATTTTGAATTGGCAACCATGAATAAATAAATTGTGTAAACCATACAATACAAACGCGTGCCGATATGACATGCTGTGCTTTATAGTTGGTTTGTTTTTAGTTTATAAATTTGTTTTTATGACTGAATTAATTCATTAGTTCAGTTGAGTGGAATTTATGTCTGAACGGAGCATTAGTATGGCTTCTATTGTTAAGTTCTACCACTCGGCCATCGCTGCTTGTCGGTTAACTTGATTTTAAATATATATTTTTATGAGAAAGGAGTATAAAGTTGGAAACTGTGCTTGGGTCAAAACGAAGCTTGTCAATTTAATTGGAGGACTTTCTGTTTTTAAAGTATTATTTATACTATAATCTTAATGTTAGAGATGTAACATTGGAGATTTGTTCACGCTAATATGTTAGTTTAAGATTCAAGTTAACATTGAAAGTAAAAACAAATTTGTAACAGAGTTTTTTGTTAAAAACTAAAGGGTTACAAGCGCTGGGATATTTTAAACACCAAACTAATAGACAAATAAATATACAATATTATAAAATAAAGAAGGTTATCTATGTAACATTTTTGCATTTTTTATAAAGTATCTTAGTATTAATATGCATGTTATTCACTTTTAAAAATTGAAACTTACTTTTCAGTACTACATTAAGCTTTAGATTCTATTTTTAGGAAAAATAAGTATTGATTTAGACCGTTTGAATTCTATTAGATGAAATTTTATAGTTTGACAATAATATTATGTTTTTACTACAATATTGGTTTACATTTACACAATCTTAAATCATTAAACAAAACTATTGTATTGCATAGCTAATAGAATATTAATTAAAAAAAAACAGTGAATCCCTTTAAAATATAAAATAACACTGCGCGGACTTGAACTCAAATCTGTCGCTTGGCGTGCTCCGGCACTCACCTCTACACCATTGCATCTTTGATTAAATCGAATATATACACTATATAAAATACTAAATAAGTTACTTGAGTCAAGTTTTACTTTATTCTAAGTTTCAATAACATTTTTCAACTATGTATTTCTAATATTATTGAATCATATGTAAGTATGTATTTAAAGTTCTAATAGCTTAAGTAAAAACCAAAAAGTATAAGTCTAAACTGCTGTTACAAATGAAAAAAAATTATGCTATCAATAGAGTAATAACTTTAACTTGACGAACAAAATATATACGACAAGAAAACTATTGAGCTGTTGAAGGATTTTAAAACTGATAATTAGCTTTCATTGAGTTTTACGGCAGTCAACAGCAACGCAATGAAAAATTTTATACGAAAGTAGCTTTTATATGATAACTATAGGAGTATATTTCTTTAATAAACAAATATTGGCTAGATTTTAAAAAAAAGTATTGATCTAGTTTTATTTGATTTAAATTAAGGTACAGTATAATAACATTTATTCAATTTTTTTTAGCTAGTTTTATAATTTTACTATTTTAGTACTTATTATATTTACTTAAATTGTGTTAGATATTCCCTAGTCGTTCAAATTATATTTATCAAACAAAACTTACTATACAGAGAAGTATTCCCCTTGAAAACGCACTTTGAACAAAATTAAAAAGTGCTCCTCAAGGGAAGTATGTACTCTAAAAGTTTTGAATATATATTAAAATTATAAAATATAAATTAATAAAACTTAATTTGAAATATGTATTCTTATGAGAAAGGAGTACAAGGTTGGAATTAATGTGCTAGGGTCAGAACAAAGCGTGTCCAATTAATTGGAGGACTTTAAAATATTATTAAACTTATCTTAAGTATCTTAATTTTAATATGCATGTTGTTTACTTTTAAAAACTAAAACTTATCTTTTTACTACTACCTTGATTTTAAGATTCTATTTTTAGGTAAAATAAGTATTTATTTAGACCGTTTGACTGCTATTATATGAATTTTCATAGCTTGATAATAATATTTTGTTTTAATTATAATCATTCGTATAAGCCAGCTCAGCTAAGACAAATGCCTAAAGAAAATAAGCAAGTAAATACACTGGATGTACTCCGAAATCACGAGTTTAATTTGGTATAATTTGTTAAACTACAATATTTGTTTACATTTACATAATCTTAAATCATTAAAAAAAATTTTAATAGGCTAATAGAATATTAATTAAAAAAATTGTGAACCTCTTTCTAGAAAAACAAGCCACTGCGCGGACTTGAACTCAAATTTGTCGCTCAGCGTGCGCCGACACTCACCTCTACACCATTGCTCCTTTGAATAATTCGAATATATACACTATATAAAATACTAAATACGTTACTTGAGTTAAATTTTACATAATTTTAAGTTTCAATAATATTTTTAAACTATGTATTTCTAATACTATTGAATCATATGTAAGTATGTATCTAAAGTTCTAATAGCTTAAGTAAAAACTAAAAAGTATAAGTCTAAACTGCTGTTACAAATGAAATAAAATTCTGCTATCAATAAAGTAATAACTTTAACTTGACGAACAAAATATATACGACCAGGAAACTATTGAGCTGTTGAAGGATCTTAATACTGATAATTAGCTTTCATTGAGTTTTACAGCAGTCAACAGCAACGCAATGAAAAATTTTTTCGAAAGTAGCTTTTTTTCTGATAACTGTAGGTAGTGAATTTCTTTAAAAAACAAATAGTGGCTAGATTTAAAAAAAAAGTATTGATCTAGTTTTATTTGATTTAAATTAAGGTACAGTATAATAACATTTATTCATTTTTTTAGCTAGTTGTATAGTTTTACTATTTTTAGTACTTACTATATTTACTTAAATTGTGTTAGATATTTTCCAGTCGTTCAAATTATATTTTATCAAACAAAACTAACCATACAGAGAAGTATTCCCCTTGAAAACGCATTTTGAACAAAATTTTAAAATGCTTCTCAAGGGAAGTATGTACTCTAAAAATTTAGGTATTATTTTACAAAAAAAGAAAACTCAGATAATTTAAAAGTAGCAAATGTCGTCTTAAATCTCTACATTAAGATATAAACATATATTTGAAGCAATACTTGTACTAATTAAACTCAATTACGCCCAAAAGCAAAGTATTGTTTATTTATAAAGTACTAGTTTCAAAAACTCTTAAATTAATTTATCTAATTTCTCTTGTTATAAATACGTTAAACAGTTACAAATTCAAGTAAATCTCTAATTTTTTTCTCAAAAGGGTGCTTAATTAGATGCTTAATTACTAAGAAAGATTTTTAAAAGAAAACAAGGAACATGACGGATGTTGTTAAACTCGTGAAAATTTTAACAATATTGTTTTTCTGACTATAGGCTGACTATAGATATATACAATATTTAAGTTTTTTGCAAAGAAATAAGAGTGAGCATGTTACTTTGGGATAAAAAAAACTGACTACCATAAAAAGACTAAAACTTTATTTAAACATAACTTGTAAATTAAAGTAAAAGCAATAAAGTATAAAACAAAAACCTCAAAAATAAACAAATAGCCTAAAAGGCACGTTTAGATTTTACTAGTTTTTTATTTTGTTTATTATAATTAACCATTAAAAAACTATTTTAAATTTTTCGAAAGTGCTATTTATACATAAACATAGTAGAGCATGTCGCAAATAATTTTAAACTGACAGGTTAGAAACAAAAAAACTGGGACATGTCGGGGTTCGAACACGCAAAGTCTGGATTTTCATTCCACCGCCTTGACCACTTGGCCATCACTGCTTGTCGGTTAAACTTGATTTGAAATATATATTCTTATGAGAAAGGAGTATAAAGTTGGAAGCTGTGCTTGGGTCAAAACGAAGCTTGTCAATTTAATCGGAGGACTTTCTGTTTTTAAAATATTATTTATACTATAATTTTAATGTTAGTAATACGAAATTAGAGATTTGTTCACGTTAATATGTTAATTTAATGTTCAAATTAACATTGAAAGTAAAAACTAATTTGTAACAGAGTTTTTTGTTAAAAACTAAAGGGTTACATGCGCTGGGATATTTTAAACACCAAACTAATAGACAAATAAGTATACAATTTTATGAAATAAAAAAGGTTATCTATGTAATGATTTTTTATTTTTTATAAAGTTTTTATAGATTATCTTAGTATCAATATGCATTTTGTTTACTTTTATAATTAAAACTTATTTTTTTGGTACTACCTTAAGCTTTAGATTCTATTTTTAGGAAAAATAAGTATTGATTTAGACCGTTTGATTGCTATTAGATGAATTTTTATAGCTTGATAATAATATTTTGTTTTAATTATAATCATTTGTATAAGCCAGCTCAGCTAAGACAAATGCCTAAAGAAAATAAGCAAGTCAATATACTCCGAGATCACGGGTTTAATTCGGTATAGTTTGTTAAACTACAATATTTGTTTACATTTACATAATCTTAAATCATTAAAACAAAAACATGTATTGCTTATAACCTCATTTTTATAATAGCTAATAGAATATCAATTAAAAAAATGTGGATTTCTATCTACAGTAAAGGCCACTACGCGGACTTGAACTCAATTTACTTGCTTCGCGTGCGCCGACACTTACCCCTACGCCATTACTCCTTTGAGTAATTCGAATATATATACTATATAATATATTGAAAAAATTAAATTGCATTAAATTTTACTTATTTTAAGTTTCAATGACAATTTTGAACTATGTATTTGTAAGCAAATATTATTGAATCATATGAAAGTATGTATCTAAAGTTCTAACAGTTCAAGTAAAAATTTAAAAGTATTAGTCTAAACTGCTATTACAAATGAAATAAGATAAAGCTATCAATAAAGTAATAACTTTTTTCGAGGACGTGATCTAAAACATTAAACACTTGAGAATACTAAGTTTAATATCCATCAAGCTATAAGATAATTTTATAAGACAAGGGTCGGCAAACTGCGGTCCTCGAAGTCAAAATATGCGGCCCGCGAGCTCCTTTTCAACCAAAATATATTTTTTAAAAACAATACTTTGAAGTAAAAACTTACAGTTAGGCTCTTATTTCTTTATTTATGGTCTAATATTGCTCAGTTTATCATATTTTTGATCTTTAATAATATTTTTCTACTAATACCAGAACTTTTTTTAAATTGATGCGGCCATCAAAGGTTTGTTTCTAAGTAGTGCGGTCCGGTAGCAACTTTTCCTAGGCCCGCGAGTTACATATGGCTGCTGACCCCTGTTATAAGACTATAAAACTACTTTGTACTTAGATACCAAAATAATTAAAAGAGTATGTTCTTTTTTGTTGTTTACCACAGGTTTCAATAACTTCAATTTACAATAAACAGTACTTAATATAGTTTGTATGTTATACTCATCATATTTAATATAATTTATTCAATAGTTTAATATGAGGCCTATCTTTAAATAATATCAATTAGACCTTAAACACTTATATTATTGAAAACTTGTATAATTATCAAAAAATATTGATTTAAAATAAGAATTGAAATAAATTGAAAACAGGGTCAGCCTATTAAAAAAATTCGTAAAGTATTCTGTTATCATTGATAAACTATTTACTTAAGTCAAATTATTTTTATTATCTGTAATTTTAGAACGCTTTTTTTACAGCTTAAGTTATTGTTAGCTTAAATATATAAAAACTTATAAAACTATAGTTTGAGTTTAAAACTTAAAAATGACTCTTAACCTTATGAAAACTAAGAACAATTAAGAGGTGTATTATAGGTGTACTTAAACTTTTATAAATAGACGATATAATTGTAATATCAAATACTTTAGTTATTAACTTTTGTCTTATTATTTGCTACTTATACGACATGTTATCGTACTTAAAAAAAATAGTACCTAAAGTCGATTACAAAAGAACAATTATAACAAATTTAATTACAATAAGTATTTAAAACTGTTGAATCGTTGAAACTTTGCTTTTATTGTCAAATAAATCCATGTGGTTGTTTATAAATTTTAAGGAAAACAAATAACACGTAGTATGTCTAATTGAAATTGAACTGAAATAGTGACATGAACAACTTTTAACTGACTTTTATAAACAAACAGTCTACAAGATAGTTAAATACTAAACAAAAATTTTATTTGATACTTATGAGACTTAGTACCATAAATACTAATTAAATAAATAAAATAAATACAATAAAATAGTTTAACTATTTGAATTACAATAAATACTGATTAACTAAACTACAATGCAAAACTGTTGTGTTACTTATAGAATAATACCAAGGTTGTCTACTATAAAACTGCATCATTCATAGTACAACACCATGGATATATACTATAAAACATTTAGCTTTACTTTTAGTTTAAACCTATCTGTTAAAAAAAATCTGCTTAGTTTTGGGCTGTTAGTAGAATTAAATACGAAACAGCATTAATTCTCAATAACAAAGCTCAGGTTTAACAAAACTTTTAACAACTTGACAGTCATAAGAAAACATAAAGATATCTAAAAATTGACACACTTTAATGTCGCTAAGAGTGAAACATATAATATAACCCAAGAGTTTTATTCACTTAAAAAACAATAATTATCCTACCTTTAACGACCTATAAGATTTTCAAAGCATACAAAACACATTTTAAAAATAAGTATATATAATTATATTCTGTTTTTAATTAACGTTGGGCAAGAAATAGAACTAAATTACGAAACAAAAAAACATAGCAAAACAACAAATTATATTTATTAGTAATATTAATTATTATATTTAAGTTAAATAAATGTTGTTTAAAGAGTAATATTGGAAATAATCATATAAACCAGCGCAACAAGTTGATAATTAATGACAAAATACTAAGTTATTTATATTTAAAATATTTATAATTTAAAATCAGTATATGATTTGAAAATGATGAATGTAAGAAAACATATAGATGTATATATTAGATTGATTTAAGAGTAACCATAGTTACCAAGAATTTTTTTAATATTACAGTACTACGAACAAAAAAGTGTACTACCAACAAAAAATTGGAAACTAGATATGATTTTAATCTCGTCGAGAATAAGTATATTTAATACGAATGTACAAAATTACATTAATAAAACTTTTTTAAATTAAAATGATAGGAAAACAAACAACAGTGATTGTTTAATATCGAAATTAATTTAAATAAATCAAGACTTATGATCAGGGTTGCCACAGGATTTCTTCTAGGTTTTTCAAATTACACGTTCATTGGTCTATATTTAATTAAAAGTTAAGTTTAAGGTAAAAAAACTGTGTTAAACAGTATAACAACATTACTGTGAAGCTACTTGTATTTTTAAATAAAAAATTTATGATGACAAAAAGTATTTATACATTTGATAGATTATTCGCGTCAAACCAAGACTTTACTACTTAACATGTAAAAGTTGTTTGAAATGCAAGGTTTTTTCAAAATTTCACAAATTCCAGGTTTTTTGGCAACCCTGAATGATCTAAATTTTACAATAAACGTAAAAAGTAGTTATTAGTATCAATAAAGTGTTGTGTACTTTTTACTTTATAGAACACAATGAAAGCTTTTGACTAAATGATATGAAGAATAATCAATTCAAATGTTTTAATTTTATTAACAAAACAATGTTTCACTTGTTTGAACTAAATCAAACGAGATCAGGCAATAAAAAATTACTAGTAGATTACCATACATGTTTTAATACAAGAATTTTATAAAAAAAAACATGTTATTCATTATGCATATGTTAGTAATGCCTGCATTACATGATACGTATATACTTCGCTAACAAAGTACAAAACATTTTAACACTAAACAATATCTGATATTTACTATGTGTCCATAATATGTGGTAATATAAAATTCTAACTAATAATAAATGAGACTACCCAAAATGATGACGTAATAATCATGAATAAATAAAAATACCAAAATTTCATGAAAAAGACAGTAATTTGTTTGTTAGATATTTGAAAATGGCCACGTTTTATGAGTACAAATTGAGGTGTAAATATACATTTTTATGAAGGAGAGCAAAATAGCTATATGGAAAAGCTCGGTGTCTATTTAAGTAACAATTAAAGTTTCCAACGATGCATTATGCTTGATAAAAACGACTACAGTGAACAACTTAAATATTTTGTGGCTTAGATACCGGTTGCAAAAAAACTAGAAAAAAATATGAGTAACTTGTACGGGCTTTATCTCTTTTAAACAACGTCAGAGTGAAATTAGTTTTTACTTAACTTTGTTCTACATATACAATTACGAAACAACAAAACTAAAATATAGTTCGAGCTAGACATATATGTAAACAATATAATTACTTTAAGAGAAACCATAGAAAAAAAATTCAAACAGCCATTAGAAGAAAACAATTAAACATAACGCAAATTATGACAATGAATCCAATTTCAACTTTCTTTAGCTCTTGTAAAACAAATCATTAGTTAACAGTATGTTTCAATTTATCCCAGAGCTTAGTTAACTTTTAAACCAATACTTATCTAACGGAAAACGTCCACATAAAGTTTCTAATTATAGTAAATTACCTTGCTTACCATGAATGCTGACGTAAATAACTACATAGGGAATACTTACAGACATTTAAAAATGATAACATTTACTTAATTCTATTGTATTTCATATTAGTGATAAACATAAGACTTATCAACAGTCGAGAAGCTAACAAAAGGTTGACGGTATAAACATACTTGTCAATATTATAAAACTTTGAGGCATTGTTTGAGTAATGAACTCATATTTTTACTAAAACTGTAATGCATAAATTTTGTTGAGTTAATATATATTTATTCAATTAAACTTAATTTCAGTTGGTAAGATTTAACATATAAATAAATAGATGGATGTAACAAAATTAAGATAACATAAGGCAGAATTACATAAGGCCCAGAGGTGTACCTTATTTAAAATGCTTACTTTACAGTTATAAGATATCCTATCAATTTTTTTACATAGACAAAATAAGATGTCTTCATTAATTTTATATATAAAAATGCCAAACAATTAGAATGAAATTAGAAATGCCAAACAATTAAAAAAAAAGGAAAACAATTAGAATTTTTTATAAATAGACCTTCAAATATAAAATAGTCAGTTCATCATCGAAAGCAAAATAAAAACTAAGGAGACTTATACAAACCGTAAAACTAGACTATATAAGATTGAAAATAATTATACAAACCAGCGCAACAATGATACTAGATACTAAAAGCTGATTCTAGTTTTAAAATTAGCTTATTTTTTAAATAGTAAGAGAATCTACACATACCAAAGTTTGTATTCAAGA
This sequence comes from Thalia democratica, assembly GCF_965202585.1. Taxonomy (NCBI): domain Eukaryota; kingdom Metazoa; phylum Chordata; class Thaliacea; order Salpida; family Salpidae; genus Thalia; species Thalia democratica. Next base: position 84,208,936 of record NC_139167.1, read on the forward strand.
TATACTTTATATTCAAACTGAAATAGTTTCAAAAAAAAACAAGTTTATGTAGAAAAACAAAATGATTGAAGAGTGAACTAATGAATCAATTGATTAATTTGAAAGCTAAAACTAAACCTGTGATCGTACTGAAATACATAAAGCCCAGAGGCGTACCTTACTTTAAATGCGTAACTTACATTTTTTAGATACCCTAAAAATTTTACATAGTTAAAGTAAGGTGTCTGTACTATTTTCAAACATATAAATGCCAAACAAGGACGAAACTTATATCTTATTTTTATAAAAAAAATGATTAAACATACGCATATTAAAAGCATACAAAACTGAGTAGACTTATACAAATCTTGAAACTAGAATGAACTTTAAACAAGTATTGTTTGAGACATAAGGTTTAAATGTTCATAAAAGCAAGCACAACAACATGACAGTTAATAGCAAAACACTAATGACTGACTGTAGATAGAAGATAAGTATATTTTGAAAATAGAAGGTTGTCTAATGAATCTTTTATGGATGACAAAAAAATATTAAGAGCTTAGCAGTAAGAAATGATATAAAGAGATTGGCAATAGTGAACATTTAATTAACAATCTTAATTGTGAAAATACTAAATTGTAAATTTCTTTTAAGTTTTAAAAAACAAGCTTTTTGGTCCATTTTTAGTTGGTCCTTTAAAGTTAAATATAAGTAAAATAAAATTGTCTTTAATAGCATTAAATCATTGTAAATATACTGTACATAAAATAATTATTAATGTTTTTAATTATTTTGGTTTGAAGTTCTGGGTTTTTCCAGGATTCTAGGTTCCAAAAAGTAGACAACATCGCTCTTTTTAGGGGCAACAATAAATAATAAAAGTGAGGAAGCGGAAAAGTAAATGTGTTATCAACAGTAAGGAGTTTTTGTTACTTGTACCTAGGGGACATTTAAAAAACTAGTTTTTGAAACCTCGGAACTAAGAGCTGGATAAAAATTTAATCATAAAATTTGAATCGTAGCTACTTTAACATATTTAAACTAATCAAAGTGTATAAGAATCAACCCTATTTGATTTAATGTCGTAAAAACGAGCTTAATCTGGAATATGACTTTGTTTATTGAGTTAGTGAAGAAAGTGGTTTGACTGAAAGGGTCATGACTTTGAATGAATAAAGTATACGAAACATTGACTTTATTTTTGACTAACAAAAAACAAACATATAAAAAAAATAATGCAGTATGCCGACATGAAATGTGAGGACTCAACCGAGGACTAACCTGAGAGTACTAACTATAAAAACCAAATAAGTTCACAAACAAGTTTAAATAAATCAAAAATAAAAGAACATTAGTCATTACTTTCCACATAAAAAAAACACTTTAAATTGCTAAACAAAATATGTTTGTTTAAAGACTAAATAATTAAGAAAGGAACCACTGATTGTATATACTAAATACAATTAACGTAGCTACAGAAAACGTAAACATAAACTGTATTTGTTTAACAATAGTAAATATTAATTACGAAATGAACGGTTTAGTTATCAAATTAAAAACAAATACATAAAAATAAAAAAATCAAGTATGACTAAAACCTGAAATATTTATTGGTAATACGTTAAGGTCTATAGTTAGTATGTAAAGTAGTTTTGATTAAATTTATAATATTTTTATCAAAACAAGAAAATTACCTAAAATAGAAAACTAAATGGAATTAACTAACTGCTGGACTTAGCAATCGTAAAAAAGTTAAAAATCATATATGTACTGGAAAAAAACAATTAGTTTGTTTGAATTTAATATGTAAAGTTGCAACTTTAGAGAGTTAAACATTTCAGTTGGAATATTGTTAACCTTTTGTGACTTAATAGTTTGGCACAGATATAATCTATTTATTAGTGTACTTAATAAGTTTTTATATACTTTGCATATTAAACTATAAGGTTCTGTCTAGATTAAGTATAATCTTTATAAAAATATGCAGTAACAAGTAGTACATACACACATATAATTAAGCTGTTACTTGTTATAACTAAATAATTTTTATATAGAAAATTTTGTGTTAACGTTTACCATTGCTACTTAAGCATTTTTAACTACTTGCAAAAGATAGTTTTTTAAAATAACTTGCATATACTTACATGATAAATATTATACATAATTATTAATAAACTTATAATCAATGAGACTACCGGATTATGACGCAAGAACATAGTAAAGTATAGATTTGTAAATTTACCTAATTTCATGTGGACAAGTTTAGACGTAATTTTTTAGTAGAAGTATTTAAAACAAGTGGCTCATGAGTAGTTCATATCTGTTATGTTTCATACAACTAAATCATAGTTATCTGTTTATTTAACAAGTTTTATCTAATTAGTCTGTTCTATCTAATAGCTTCTAGTAAAAATAAAGTTTAGTTATGACTTAGAAGTACTAGAACATTAACATTAACTACGTAACTCATAACTGTTTAAAAAAACCTAGTAAAGCTTAATATAATGGATGTTATTCTTCCATTATTAGAAAGTTATTTGCTTCAAAAGATAGTTTATAAATATAACTTGCATGTACTTAACATAAGTATCAAAAGCCTAATAAATTATAAAAAAAAAGAGAGACTACCTCATTATGACGCAACAATATGATTAAAAAAAAAAAAAATTTTTAGGATTTAATGTGGAAAAATAGCAGAAAAAGAAAAGTCAGTATAATTGATGCAAATGGACTTTTAAATTCCCTAACTTTATGTGGACAAATTAAGAATAAAATGTTTTATTAGAAAGTAGCATAAATTAAAAACAAGTTGCTCATGAGTAATTTAAATCTGTTATCTTTCATACAACTTAAAAAGTAAAATACTTGTTTGTGGAAAGGTATATAAAAAAAAAGATTAGCTTTTAACTGAATGAGTTAAATCTTCACATACAATTATGTGGTACAAATGTGTTAAAATTATTACTAGTTATGACTTGAACCTACGAGCACATCAAATTCAGTTATGACCTAGAAGTACTAGCACTTAAATTTAAGTTATGATTTAGAAGTTTAGCACTTTAAATTAAGTTATGATTTAGAAGTACTAGCACATTAACTCGTACATCCAAGTCATAACTCAAAAAGGTGCCGACCAGCATAGTAACCGGGCCTAAAGGACAAGAATTAAAAAAAAACTAAGGGCAGGCCGGGGAGATGACAGGTGCGAAGCACCGTGTCATCGACCGGCCGTAGCCCTTCGATGTTTTTTTTTAATTCTTGTCCGCTACCTCAACACTTACTAATCAAACTCATCAATATAAAACCACTCAGTCAAAAACTAAAAAATTATCAACCGATTCTACCGTCAGGCCTTTAATGGTTATACACTGACAAATTAGATCACATAAGCTCAAGGTTAGTAAAAGATAACAGATAAAGACCGTACAAATATAACGCAAAAACGTATACTTGTTTGGCAGTTACGCTACTCACGGTCCATTTGACAGAAAAAGGTGGCCTTCAAGAAAAAAGGCCGCAGAGAAAAAGGGAAAAGGAAAAATGTGAAAAATTTTTCGCCGGCTCCGCCGGCGAAATGCCTTAAAAAAATTTTTTTAAATTATTTTCATCGAAAATTTCCCACCCATTTTCGGTTTTGGGGATTCCCCATTTTTTAAAAAATGGGTGGGGGGCTTTAAAAATTCAGAGCGTACCTTATAAAAACATATATAGCTACTAAATAAATGTGTTATTTAAAATTTAGTGCGTACCTTACGCGGATGCGTACTTCTTAAATAATACCTTTAGTTGCAACAGAAAATGTGCTGTTAAAAATTAGTGCGTACCTTATGCGGGTGCGTACTTCTTAGAGTGCGTACCTTATAGATGTACTTATTTTGCTAAAATAACATTTTTAAGTTATGGTTTAGATCCTAAATGAAATGAAATATAGTTTCAGACATAACACCACCCTAGTTTGTTACCTAATGTTTTACATATACATAGAAAACAGTTTATCAGTAGATAAGTGTACTTTTTAATGACATAAAATGTACCAAATAAAAATAGAATATGAGTCTAAATGTGGACATTGACAAATCTATTTATATGATTGAACTGTATATTCAAACAATGGTCACTTAACTTGCTTATGTACATTAACTTTACTTGGTAACCTTTTCAAAACAGTATAAAATTAAATTACTCAAAAAAAAACTTTTGAGGTGTTGAAATTGTTTTGATTTATAAACTTTTTCTCAAAGATTACATTTAAATTGTCACACTGTGTTTATAGCTTTATTTAAATTCAATTTTATACTGTTCCTACTAAAAAATATCATTTTACTTTTAATGTAACTTACAAATAACTTTACTTGTTAATCAATTATCTAGCAATCTATTAAAACAAGTGCTTTTCATGCACTGTTACTATCATTACTAACTAGTGTATTTTAACTAACATTATACTTTTACTGATAGACTTAAAATTAGACTGTCTAGTGCATTAATCATTTAATTCAGACAGCTTATTAAGTGTACATATAAACTAAAGGTGTTTGCTGTTTTGAATTCATTAATACATTGTTACAAACTAAAACAGTTAAACCATACTACTCTACTTGACTGATTTTCCTGTTATTCATTTCAAACTACTTGCATCTTAAACACTCTGCAGATAACATCAAGTAAAACCCATATGTCTGTAATAACCTGATATAACAAATAACTTTTATACTATTCCCAAAATTTAGTCTTAACACAAGAACTATATTAAGTGTTGTTTCGTTAGCATTAAACCTTTTTTAAATCTTTTATAAACTTTTTATTTTTGCCATATACATAGAAAAGAATACAGCAGGTTGTTGATAAAAGCTTGTTAGAGCATTCATATGAACAAAAGAAATTATTGATAGATAAAAGATTAGAAAGAAGTAAGTAATAGAAGAACAGAAAAATTTAAAACAAAAGTAAACCTCATACACATATGCACTAACAACCTTTAAACTTTGCTTGCTGTAAACTACTTTGTAAATGTGTGAATGCAAACTTAAAATTCGGAACATTTTGTTTACTAAAAAACCTAATCCTGATATGTTTTAATTGTTTTCTTTTGTAAACAGTTCAATAAAACAGTTAGCTTTTGAAACTAATAGAGAAGTACTACAACTTTGCTTTGAAATCGCTTTTGCTACTTTTCTTACATGCACAGTTTAAAAAGTACTTATTGCTGCAAATGATTAATCTAAGAATTTATAAACTACATTTAAACAGTCTGAATTTAAATTTTATGTTGAAAATAAACTTCTGCACTTAGCTTAGATGGCTGTCTATTTGGGCTTCATTCATCAATATAATACATCTTTATAAAATCTTACATAATTAAGAACAAATGTTGCTCTTTTTTAATGATCTTGTCTAGTTTAAGTTTCATGTTAAGGTAGCCTATTAATTTTAGGAGAATGAAGCCCAAGTACAACAATATATTTATAATATTTAACATCTGGTCATTATAAACCAAGGTTACCAATCTTTGAATAGAAAATGCTAGTCAGAGTTATTTGTGTAAAACTTAACATTTAAAAGCTTAACAAATTTAAAGTTATTCAGGCCTGAGTACTTAAAGATTTACAATGCTAACAAAGGGTCTCAATTAACAAACAAAAATTTAATGACAACAAACGATTTTATCAAGATTTTTTATAAGTATCTGAAAATCTTATTTTTATTACTGAACACCTAACTAGTCTGATTGGTAACCCTGGCAAAAACAGTTAGTTAATTCTAGGAATATTTTATCTAATACATCAAACTAACCTCAACAACTGCTACTGTAGTAGGTGCTCATCATCCAAACAGAATCCATAAAAGTTTGATCCATTTTCTAAACTCAACCTATAGGAACAGTTACAACTTATAAAGATAAAGGCTTTGAATTAACCTCAGAAGTTTAAAAATCTTACAGAGGTCGTTCAAAAGATTTTTCAAAACATTCTTTTACTCAGTTCACTTTACAATGATGTTTCAAAGACTGAGGTGCAAGTTTTTAAAGCTTCTTTTTAAAAAGTTTTTTTCTAGCATCATGTAAGTGCATTCAAGCCCAATTGATGTTGTCTAAAATGTCATACTTGTGAGCCAATTTTATCAACAAAGATATATTCATTCTATGATGAATTACAAGATCAAATAAAGATTTTTTTTTCAGAGGTTTTGCATGGGTTAATATTAGTTATCAACATAAACTTTCAAGACTGTTGATTCCCAAACTATGTCAAATGCTTTCTTTAACTTACTCAAACAATGTGGAAACATAAGAGTTTTAAAAGATTAAATCAGAAACAACTATCAAGAACTAGTTTTGTCTTCAAGAATATTGAAAATCAAATAGGGTTTGTTAGTATTTTACAAAGCTTACTTAAAGAGAATAAAAAGAGAAAAAAATAGCTTTAGAGTTAACACATGTTCCTACTACAAGTGCTTTTCTCAAAAGAATATTCATTGTAAATATACTTTTCAAAAGATTTTCAAGATCAAGTGATTGCTTAAACCTACTCAGAAATGATAAAGAAATTAATGTTTTAAAAGATAAGGTAATAATCATCAATAACAAGATTGGCAATTGATAGATGAAGTACTTTGTTTAGTGTACTCAAACTGCACAATGAAAGAAAGAAAAATTAGAGTCCAGAACCTAGAGCTCCTTCTCCTACAACTACTTTTAACAAATGATTTTGCCCAGGCAAAAAAATATTTTCCAAAATGCTTTCTTGTTGTGATGTCACATTAAAATGTAAGATTTTCCAGAATTCATTAAAAACTACAAATTGAAACACTATCTAAGCATAGCAGAGCGAATTTCAACTTTTTCCAAAATAAAGTATTTTTATTTTACGGAGTGTTAAACATCACTTTTTTTTCATTTGTAAAAACTAAATTTACTTGTTTAAACAGTTTAAATCTTATTTTAGTTTGATGATTCTTTTATCTTTTCTTTTTATAGTTTTTTTTCTTAAGTTTTACTTTTTTTACTGTATAAGTGATACTTGGTTAAACATATATTTTAAAATTGAAGTTAAAAAAATCATTATGCTCATATAAACTACAATTGACACCATTAAAAAGTATATAAAACAAGTATTTAACTTTGAATTTTACAAAACTGTTTTTAATTTATTTTGAAAGTGTTTATCACTTAATATTTTGTTCAAGATGAACTATGTGTAATTTAGAAACATTTTTTCATCAGCTTATAGCATTACATTTAAAGCTTTGTAAACTCATTTTAGTTATAATATGTTAATTTATTTTGCCATGTTCGCCAAAAACTACAGAGTTTTTGTATTCATTGATATAAAAACTTGTTCAACTTTAAATTTGAAGCAAATAGATAAAAAAACATATTGTGCATTGTGAATGAAAGCTTAACAAAGACACAGTTATTATAAAGTATATAAAATAAGTATTTAACTCTAAATTTTACGAAAATGTTTTTTGTTTGTTCCAAAGATGTTTAACACTTAACAATTTCTATAAGATTACATTTAACTCAAAGCATTTAATTTCATCAGGTTACATTTAACTTTTGCAAACTCATTTTAGTTATAATTTAGTTTGAATTGAACCGTTTTGCCAAAACTAGTTAGATCTTAGTCATTGGTGTATTAACTTTTTGAAGCAGGTAGAAAACAAAAAACCATATTGTGCATAGTGAGTGAATGCTAAACAGAGACACAATTATAAAAACATTTATGAATGAAAAATAACTACATTAATTATAGTGTAATATGTTACAACAAAACTCTTGTTGAATATTTTTTAAACAAAGTTCAAATAGTTTAATAATCAATTTCTATCATAATTCTCACACAGCTATTACTTGTATGGACACAAATTTAAATCTAAAAGCTGATCAACTTTTGAATTTTTTTATTTTACTTAAAAATAAATAATTAAACCATTATTATGTTAAGATATTTTTAAAATGTTTCAATAAACAAACAAAGTATGTCAACTCTATGTACTGGTTTTTTTTCTTAAACACTAAACTATTACATTAACATTAAATGTGTTTTTAATGACTTATAATGTCACATAGTTCATTGATAAGTGCCTGAAACAATTTAAATGATTACATACAACTTTGTTTTTTTGTAATTAACTAAACATAATGTTTAGTAGAAAACATGTTATTTTGATGAAGTTGTTATGACTAAACTATGAATTAGAAGCAGTTTTAAGTCACAAAAATTATCAATTTAAATTTTGTTTTGTTTAACTGAATAAGTATTGATATAACACTGCTGTTAAGTACTGCTTCTCATGTAGCTAGACTAAACAATGTCTTAGAATTTAGTCTGTTTTTGGAAGTTATGAACATTAACTACTTGTAAGCTCTATTTAAAATTACATTAGTGCTTATAATAACTTAAATTAATATTTTAAGTCCTTTAAACATTCAAACCATAAAACTATTTGTACAAATATTTTTAACAGAAAAATTTCATCAAGATACCCAACACAAGTAAAAGCTTAACTAGAGGGTAACAATATTGTTAAAGTCTAACAGAAAATGCATTATAACCAACTAAATGTCATCACCAAAAAACTTTTTTTACTCTTCTATAAATAACTTAAATTAATATTTCAAGCCCTTGAAACATTCAAACCATACAACTATTTGTACAAATATTTTAAACAGAAAAATTTCATCAGAATACCCAACACAAGTAAAAGCTTAACTAAAGGTTAACAATATTGTTAAACTTCTAACAGAAAATGTATTATAATCAACTAAATGTCATCACCAAAAAACTTTTGACTTCTTCAATGAGAAGGCTGATCTGAAGAACTCACCAAATTTTGAAAATGGAATTCCTTTTGAAACTGAGATGAGATATAGGAGTGAGGGACCCAAGTTCATACAAGAAGTTATGTAAGTGAGTTTGTTTTTTTTGTTTTACTTTATCACAAGTTCATACAGTAAGTTGTAACATCTGTCAGTTGGATTTTACTATTTTTATTTTACTGTGATATATAAGGATATATATGTTTTATATATAATCATATATATATATATATATATATATAATATACTTTTAAAGTTCTTTCCAAACAGAGTTTTCTTGATATATGTATTATATATAAATAATATGTATCTTATATAGTATATACATTATATATTTTTATATATATTGTTGTGTAGGTGCTTTTGTAACATGCAGACTTTGTTTTTTTGATTTCATTTTTGTCATAAATATTTATTTGTTTATTCAAACAGTGTTTTTCAAACCAAGTTTTCAAAACTAATTTGCATTTTTAAATCATTGAGATCTATAAAATAGTTAACAGATTTATATGAACCATTCAATTCAGCTTCAAAGTATAAATAATGTTTGTAACTTTGTTATGGTAATATTTAAATATTAATTTGATGAATAATACAGGGTTGCCAAAAAGTCAGAAAACTTTGAAAAACCTGAAAATTTTAACAATTTTTACATTTTACTTAGTATACTTTCGATTTGATAAAAATAACCTATCATATAGATAAATATTTTTTGTCATCATCATTTTTTTTTGTATGAAGCTACAAGATATGTTATCAATGTTTTTACACTGTTTAACACAGTTTCTTAACTTGAACTTAACCTTAAACTAAAATAGACCCAAAAGTGTGTATTTTTGAAAACCTGGAGAAAATTTGCCAAAATTATTTGACAACCCTATTAGCAGGAAACATGTTTGTCTCTTTGAAAATATTTTTGCTGTTAAACATTTTGCTTTTGGAGTTTCCACAGTATAATTGTGAAAAACAAAAGTTAACTGACTGTAATTATTATTTTCGTTATGAATTTTTCTTTCAAGACTTGATTATTTTAGTTATCATAAATTTTAGTTTTCAACCAGTAAGTAATTATTTCCAATGATTAGTGTTAGTTTTTAAATTTGCTTAAAATTTAAGATTTGTTGTACAAATTTTCAGTTCAAATCTTGTTGTACTTATCAAAACAAAAACCTGTGACCCAAGTTCAAATTTATCCCCAACTGACATTGAATGTAAGTTTTTTTGTCTTAATTTGAGATAGTTAGTTAAAAAGTTGAATTAGGTTGTTTGTGTTGAGTATCAGTTAGTTTTAATATGTTTTGTAAAGTTATACATTTTCTGTTTAGTTGTAGAAATATTTGTTAAATTTTTTATTGCGTTCAAATTATTATTGTATACTCTAAAAAATATATGAATGTATTATTTTGTATCCACCTTAAAAAGAATGTAAGTTTGGGTTAAATCAATATAATAACTATGAAATATAACAAAAATTTAGTTATTTATTTTCAAACCTAGATAATTTAACTAGCACTTTCAAAAAATTCTATTTTTAAACTACTACTTAAATCATTGGCATTAATATTTTAAATAATAAAATTTTAAAATTTATCAAGGTTCAAGGCAAAAGCAGAGTTCTTTCAACCAGCCAATTAGCAATCAGAGTTCTTTCAACCAGCCATTGAATAGACCGGAATCCAGAATGAGCCAGATTAGCAATTCTACTTTGGATGGGGGGTTCCAAATGGTTTGTTTGGTTTTTAATAAATAAGTTAAGAAATTTATTTTTATCAGTATATTTTACGGTATTATCTTAATTTATTTATCAAGTGGTTGGTTTAGTTTTTATTAAAATTGGTCAGATCTCAATTATGTTTATCATAATGTATTATCAATTTTTTTTTTATTTATGGTAAAGTCTTAATGCATTATATAGATTTGAACCTCAGTTACCAATTTTACCTTTTGTATTTACTTATATTCAATATTTTTGCTATAAAACAAATAATAAAGCTGAAAAAATATTGCAATGTTTGGTTATTGATTGATATTTGTTTGAGTATTGAGTGTGAGAAAATCAGTCGACCAGAACACAAGTATATAAGGCAAACTTTTTAATTTTGTTTTCATTATTATCAAGGTTTGTTCTTGATAAGAGCTAGAGACAGAGAATAAAGCTTTTAATTTTTGCTTACTATTGCATGTAAAATTACTAGTGTATTTTTTGGTTTAATATTGAAAAAAACAATTAAGACATTTAAGACATTAAGATAGTTAAGACATTAAGACAAGTTGTTGATTAGACAGAGAATAAAACTTTTAGTTTCTGCTTACTATTCCATGTAAAATTACTAGTGTATTTTTTGGTTTAATTATGAAAATTATTATTTGAACAATATTTAATTGATTTATAACTAGTCTTTGTTAATTAAATTAATTCTATTGTACATTTAATTTTCCATGAGTTAAATTAGAAAATGTTATCTTTTATAAAAAAGTGTTTTATACATGTTAATAAATACATATAAACACACAATCAAAAACATACAAGTCTTTATTTATAATGCCAAAAAAGTCAGGGATTATAAGCATAGTTATCTGTTTACTTTAAAATTTTAAATAATTTTATACTAAATATATAGATAAATGGCGCTTATGAAAATAAATTAGAAAAACGCTTGTATAAACATATACTAAATATTATAATCGTATAAGTTTCTATTTGAGCAAATTTGACAACATTAAATTTAATCGTTAGTAATTTAGTTTTTTTTTACAGATAAAACAAAAGTACTTGATAAGCTAAAAAAATGGAAACTACTAACAACCTTTTAAATACAAATGAAGGTATGTCAATAAATTTTTTTTTACATAATGAATGAAAGTTTCGAAGTACTCACACAAACGAGTTATAGTAAATAAAATTAATTATACAATACAAAAATAAAAATTAAGATTTTATTAGATACCTAATTGATTTATGAAAAGTTTTAAATAATAAAGTCTGTTTTTTTTCTATTAACCATACTTAAACACATAAATATTTTTTTAAACTTTCAGGTCCTGAAATAATGACTAGCTCATCTAATTTGACTGACGTTTCAAGCAAAAGCTTTCCAAACAACATGCCTACTGTAGATAATACTAGTTTGTATCATATGCGTTCAAGTTTCTCTCAATCAGGTGTGGTTATTAGTTTTGTATCTAATGTATAAACTCATTTTAAATTTATTTAAGTTTTTTAATGTAAAACAATATACAACTAATTATAAAACATTTGTAACATGCCAAAAGAAAATATAACAATTCAAATGAACAATTTAAGCAATTGTCAAATATTTTACTAGCTTTTTAATTAGTAGTTTTATAGACTAACTTTTAGTAAAACTGTTTCTTATTATACAGGTCCTGTAGAAACGACAATCTCATCTAACTTAATTGACGCTGAAAGTTCTGAGAGTTACCATGCATCTCAACATAGTTTGCAGCAAATAATCCATTCAGATAATTTGTCTGCTGACCTTAATACAACTGTGCATCAGATGAATTCATACTTTGATCAATTAGGTATATATAATTTATATGAAATAATTACATTTGAATATATATATAAGAAATTTATTGTGAATTACAACCCAAACTTGTATCTAAACAATAACATTTAAAAGAGTTTTGACAAATTTTAATGAGTAAATAAGTAAGTATTAAGTATTTTTTAATGTTTTATACTCAAAGTTTTTTTTTCTACTTTTTAACTCAATCTATTTATTATTATTCAGTTTCTGAAGCAGAAACGCTTGGCAGCCAATTTGATAACTTTAGTTGTCGTGATTTACTGGCAATGCCAGAGCAGGAATTGATGTCTTTTCTATCTTTCTATAGTACAAGTGTGCAACAGATGAGTTCAAACTCTGGCCCGTCAGGTAATTAACATTTTTAAATTAATATACAATTCTGTTTATGTTAAAGTTATTTACGACCCTAAATTTTCAGTTAATAATAGTAAAACACCATTAAAAATTCTTAAATACTTTTAACAAACTTACACTCGATAGTAGTTACCTGTAAAATATCAAAAAGTCTTCAAAACGGTAGTTAACTTTAAACTTAACAAGGAGTTTATTGCATAACATATAGATATTAGATAATTATTTCTTCTGTCGATACTGTGCACACAATGCTAAAACTTAGTCTAATTTAGACATCTAATTAAAATCATTTACTCCTTAAGCATTGTAAAAGTGTTTGATTAAATATTGTTAATTTTATTATCAATTTCAAGGTGGAAACCAATGGATTCCTAAAAACATCGAAAGTAAAGTAAAAAAAGCAAGAAAAGTAAGAACAAGAAGTCCAACGCGCAAAAATCCACCTGCAAAGTTTGTCGACAGGGGCCACACGTTCAACTTCTACAAGCGCAACAAGAAGATGACGTCAAAAATTTGGAGGTGCGACAAGCGAGGTGGCGGATGCAAAGCCAGGATTCACACCGATGTGCGAACTAACGAGGTTAATGCTATTTTTATGTAAAACATTATGACTTGATTACATTAATAACTGTTAATTTAAATTGATAAATTTTTGTAGTTGGTAGAAAATATTATTTAATACTTTTCAATAACTTATATCTGTTTAAACTGTGTTTATAGAAGTGGGTAAAATTAAATTGTTGAAAGTCTTATGTTGTTTATGTTTATTATTTTTGAGATTTATTTCTAGTAGGGGCTCCGTAACGTACAGCCAAAATGTTTCGTCCTGCCACTGACAGAAATCTCCAGCTTGCGATTTAGTTTAAAAAATGGGAAAAATACATTAAAATTAAGCTTTTTAGTAAAAGGGTAATGAAATGTTTTCTCAATTTGTTATTATTACATAATAGGATAGTGTTTAGAAAGAATATTTCTATGAAATTTTACTTTAACTGATTTGATCATAACCCGAACTTTCAAAATTCTTTTCCACAAAAAGATTTTAAAATAAGTTCAAAATGTTTTTTTCGGTCAACTAGCAAAGTTTCCCACCCTTAGTTTATATTCTTTACTGTTTATAATTCAAAGTGCGAAACCCTAAAGTTATTTTTTTAAATATATTATTTATCACCATATATTGATAATTATTATTGTGTTATTAATTCATTATTGTACATAATAGGAAAGTTACGACGTATTAAAAACAATTGAAAACATAATGTCAACAATACATAAATATTTCTTTAGAATACAAATTAATTCAACATTACCTCAAATCTATTCCTTTAAGCACAGTATTTTCTGTCTTGGATTTCGTTTTCTTACTCAGAATAAATATTTTTCTTTTTATAGATACTTTTTGTCACCGAAACCGGGTTGGAATCAACATATTTAGTTGCACACCTCTCTATATATTCAACTAAATAAATTTTAAATATTTATAACAGGTTGTTAAAAGAACAAATGGTCATATCCATAAAAGCAATCCTAAAGAAGTAGAGTTGAAAAGATTGAGAGCTCTCGTTAAAATTGAATCTCTACAAACCAAGGACCGTCCAGATAAGGTTACTGTAAACTGTAAAAGCATTTAAACTATTTTGTAGCCATATATAGACAAATTATATAGTAAACACATTCTTGATAACATTAAAATAATTTCAAACAGAAGTAGTAGTAGTAGTTTAACATTTAATATAAAAAGTATAAAGTTTATTATAACCGATACTTACTTAAATTGAAGCTAATTTGTCCTGGACAAGAGGTTAAAAGGTATCTGTGGTGTGCAACCTGATAAGGTTTTTCGTGCACCAGGTCCTAGGACCAAACATATTAAGCGTTTTTTTAATTAATCAATAAATTATAATAATTATAATAACTTTTTACAAGTTTTTCTTAAACTAATTTATCAACTTTCAGTCTTAGTTTTTGTTTGACGATATGCTGTAAAAGTAGGTATTTTTTATAATTAAAAGTTTAATTAATTAGGTTATTGAGTCAAGTAAGAAGAAACTTGGTATAAAATTTGAGCTGGACGAAATTCAGAGGAGAAACTTAAAGAAGATTGTTAAAAGAGAAAGATCGTTGAAAGAAACAACACCATTACTTCAAGAACCTTTGTTTTTTGAAAATAATAGTGGCGGTTAGTATTAAAGCCGTGTAACAATTAACTCATGTTTTACGTTAAAAATTAAATTTATAAATATTTTATTTATGTAAAGTAAGTTTTATTACTACATTAGTCTAGATTTATATTCATCAGATTTTAAAAACAAGTATAAACTCTGTTTTAATTTTTTAAAATTTGTACTTGTTTTATGATTGCACTTAATTAAACTTTACAGACTAAATAGCATTTCTTTTATCGTTTCTATTATTAAGTTAACATAGTTGTCCCAACAAAATATAAACAGTAGAAGAACCGGAGGAGAAAGAAGAAGAGATAAAACAATATCACCGAAATTCACAACAATACTATAACTATAAACATAACAGTTACAGTCGTCTTAGTAATGAGGAAGATTATTTCACTTACGGTGGCCCGCAGACGTTTGAAAATAAACAGCAAGATGTAAAGCCTGTAAAGGTTTTTGTAAAATCATCAGGTCAGTAAAATGAACTTTTATATTGTATATAAGTAAAAGAAGGAAAAATGTGGACGTTCACAACTATGGTCATTAGATTGGTTAGACAGAGACTTTTAAGTCCTTGAACCTTACACTATACATTTTATAACATTTTTTGAGCAGTTTTAATAAAAATTTATAAAATAAATTTAAGATCAATAAAAAATCAATTATTATTTTTTAATTATTATTTAATTTAAGTTAAACAAAATTATTAAACAAAAACTTTTTCGACTCTTTTTTATAAATACTTCTGCCAATATTGACTTTGTTAACAATAGTCTAACATGAGCATTACACCTTCTCCTCCCTACATGAAACAAATGATGCTAATATCAATGGCGGTACGTAACTTAACTGATCATTACAGTAAAATACTAACTATCTTTCTTTATTGTGAAAATGAAAAGTAGAATTTAAATTTATAGTTTTGCTTATTCGGACTAACTAATTCTTAAAAAAGTTAAAAAAGTTTTTAAGAAAATTTATTATTTTAACGCATTCAGTATCGAAAATTTTGCCTTTCCACACAAAAGTTTTAAACATTAAATCTTTAAACTTAAATAATAAAAATAATTTATATAACTATTTGTTTTGTTTTCAGATCTACTAACCATAGAAATAATTCAGGACGGTTCATTGAAGAAGCCATAAAATAAGGATCCTGGTTTTTAGGATATCTTATAGAATAGTAAATCAAGAATAGCCTGCTTATTTTTACAGATAAATACTAAAAAACTTGAAACATATACAATATACTGTAAAACTTGTTACTTTAATAGATACATATTTAGTTCTTCAGTTTTAACTTATTTTTTGATAGTTTAATATACACAGCTTGCTAAAAAATGTTAACACTTTCTCAATAGATGTTTTAGAGTCGCTTTCTTTCATATTTACGTTTATTTATTGTTAGTGTAAAAATAAATTTATTTCTCTGATCACTGTTTGTTTTTTTTAGTATGTTTTCTAAAATTTGCTAACTTTAAACTTCTAAAAAGTATAAATTCAAAAAGTTCGTTGAAATAGCAAGTTTAAGAAATTATTATAAATAGAGTGTCATCTTTTATTAAACCTGATTTACTTCATAAGTCATAACAAAAACTTGTACCATTTTTAATAAACTTAAACTTTTAATAGTTTATATAATTACTCAAACTTACTATTTTTACTTGCATGAAGTCAGTTTGACATTTTAGCTCCTAGTCTTAAAACATTTTATTAATTTTTAGCTTTAACAGTTTAAAATTTGCATTTTGTTTAGAGTTTGTTTCATACTTTAAAACTACATTTGTAATAAAACTGTCAATATTAAAATGATTCAAACTTGATAGTTAAGTCTATTTGATATAAACTTACAAAGACTAAAAGGAATTGTTTTATTTATTTAAACTGATTACTTTTTTTCCACAACTGTGTAGTAATAATTTATTTACAATCATTAAGTAAATCTGTAAATACTTTAAGCAGAACCTGTTTTGTATACTTTGTATAATTTTTGATTTAATAATTACGTACACAGAACAGAAGAGATATTAAAGAAAAAAGTTAGTCTAACGAAACTACAAAAAACTAAACACAATATCACGAGTTTAAAAAACACTCAACAGTATCTAATTATTTTCTTTATAAAACATTTTTACAAAAATTCAGCTGCTTCAAATTACAAAAATAGTGAGACAAAATCTTTTTTAAACCTTTCTTTCAAATAAAAGATATATATAAAAGCTGACTCAGTTGACTATGTAATTTAGTACTTATTTTATTCATTACAGTCCTTAAATAAACAAGAACACAAAACTATTCTCCTTAGTACTCCAGATGAAATTTAAAACCGTTATAATTAGTTTCCACTCAAAATATTGTAAATAGTCATGAGTAATTTAATTATACGACTCATTTTTTTTTGCCCAGGCTAATAATAAATAATTTTATTTTGTTCATCACAAACTAAAATGATGTATACATGTATATTTATAATCTAAAAACTTTAAAGCTTAAAAGAACTTGTGTTTGAAAGTTTATACCACGTTGATTTTTATTAACCAAAAATAAAACATTTCATTTAAAACAAAAAAATAAATCAGTGTCCGCGATAAGTTTCTCAAACTTATAATTTTTTTAAATTAAAAGCCTGATAAATTTTTTGTAATCTATTCCTGTATAAAGCTGTTTTTATGTGTTTCTTCCCAGTAAAAGTGGCTGTAACTGAATAATTGCTTACTTAATTAAAGAACAATTTAAGCAGATTAAAGAAGTCGTAGAATAATATGTCTGACTAAAACTTCTTAGCTGATGAGGCTTAGTTATTTTAATTTCTTAAATTCAAATACCTCTTCAAACAGATACTAGATCGTTTTTTAGATTTTCAAAAACATATTGAGGTGTCCAAACTTATTTCAATTTATACAAACTTATAAAACGCTATCGTTCGTAACTAAGTTGACTATTTAAAACTAAATCAAATAAAATACAAAATAGCTTATAGTAAGTATATGATTAGAAAATTTATCGAATTTAATAAATTGTAATCCAGAAAAATAATTAAGATTTAGTAATATTGTACTAGACTTGGTTGTACAAATTTTCTTTTAAGACTCTCAAACAACTCGTTTTTTTACAGTACCTATGTTCTAATCATGAAACTAAAATTTGATTTTTTAATTAAAAATTAAACTCATTAAAGCTAGAATTACAAGCAAATAATTGGTTAACAGCATTTTAGTGTTTTATATTGGAAAGAAAAAGGTAAAAGCTTGCTAGCCTACAGTAACCCTCTGTTAAATATTTAAATCAATTTGATGAATAAGTATTTTGAATTAGCAACCATGAATAAATAAATTGTGTAAACCATACAATACAAACGCGTGCCGATATGACATGCTGTGCTTTATAGTTGGTTTGTTTTTAGTTTATAAATTTGTTCTTATGACTGAATTCATTCATTAGTTCAGTTGAGTGGAATTTATGTCTGAACGGAGCATTAGTATGGCTTCTATTGTTAAGTTCTACCACTCGGCCATCGCTGCTTGTCGGTTAACTTGATTTAAAATATATATTCTTATGAGAAAGGAGTATAAAGTTGGAAACTGTGCTTGGGTCAAAACGAAGCTTGTCAATTTAATTGGAGGACTTTCTGTTTTTAAAGTATTATTTATACTATAATCTTAATGTTAGAGATATAACATTAGAGATTTGTTCACGCTAATATGTAAGTTTAAGATTCAAATTAACATTGAAAGTAAAAACAAATTTGTAACAGAGTTTTTTGTTAAAAACTAAAGGGTTACATGCGCTGGGATATTTTAAACACTTTTAAAAATTGAAACTTACTTTTCAGTACTACATTAAGCTTTAGATTCTATTTTTAGGAAAAATAAGTATTGATTTAGACCGTTTGATTTCTATTAGATGAAATTTTATAGTTTGACAATAATATTATGTTTTAACTACAATATTGGTTTACGTTTACACAATCTTAAATCATTAAACAAAACTATTGTATTGCATAGCTAATAGAATATTAATTAAAAAAAACAGTGATTCCCTTTAAAAAATAAAATAACACTGCGCGGACTTGAACTCAAATCTGTCGCTCAGCGTGCGCCGACACTCACCTCTACACCATTGTTCCTTTGAATAGTTCGAATATATATACTATATATAATACTAAATAAGTTACTTGAGTCAAATTTTACTTTATTCTAAGTTTCAATAATATTTTTAAACTATGTATTTCTAATACTATTGAATCATATGTAAGTATGTATTTAAAGTTCTAATAGCTTAAGTAAAAACTAAAAAATATAAGTCTAAACTGCTGTTACAAATGAAATAAAATTCTGCTATCAATAAAGTAATAACTTTAACTTGACGAACAAAATATATACGACCAGGAAACTATTGAGCTGTTGAAGGATCTTAATACTGATAATTAGCTTTCATTGAGTTTTACGGCAGTCAACAGCAACGCAATGAAAAATTTATTCGAAAGTAGCTGTTTATGATAACTGTAGGTAGTATATTTCTTTAATAAACAAATACTGGCTAGATTTAAAAAAAAATATTGATCTAGTTTTATTTGATTTAAATCAGGTTACAGTATATTAACATTTATTCAATTTTTTTTAGCTAGTTTTATAGTTTTACTATTTTTAGTACTTATTGTATTTACTTAAATTGTGTTAGATATTTTCCAGTCGTTCAAATTATATTTTATCAAACAAAATTTACTATACAGAGAAGTATTCCCCTTGAAAACGCACTTTGAACAAAATTTTAAAGTGCTCCTCAAGGGAAGTATGTACTCTAAAAATTTTGGTTTAATTTTACAAATAACAAAACTCAGATATTTTAAAAGTAACAAATGTCGTCTTAAATCTGTACATTAAAATATAAACATATATTCGAAGCAATACTTGTACTAATTAAACTCAACTACGCACAAAATCAAAATGTTGTCTATTTATTAAGTATTAGTTTCAAAAAAACTTTTTATTTGTTAACTTAATTTGTCTTGTTATAAACAAGTTAAACAGTTACAAATTCAAAATAAATCTCTAGTTTTTTTCTCAAAAGGGTTCTTAATTAGATGTTTAATTATTAATAAAGATTTTTAAAAGAAAACAAGGAATTGTTAAACTCGTGAAAGTTTTAACACCATTTTTTTCTGACTATAGGTTGACTATAGATATATACAAAACTTAAGTTTTTTGCAAAGAAAGAAGAGTGAACATGTTACTTTGAGAAAAAAAACTGAGCACCATAAAAAGGTTAATTTTATTTAATTTAAATGTAACTTGTAAATTAAAGTAAAAACAATAAAATATAAAACAAAAACTTCAAAAGTAAACAACTAGCCTAAAAGGCTCGTTTAGATGTTACTAGTTTTTTATTTTGTTTATTATAATTAACCATTGAACAATTATTTTAAAATTTTCAAAAGTGCTTTTTATACATAAACATAGTAGAGCATCTCGCAAATAATTTTGAACTGACAGGTTAGAAACAAAAAAACTGGCACATATCGGGTTCGAACACGCAATGTCTGGATTTCCATTCCACCACCTTGATCACTGGGCCATCCCTGCTTGTCGGTTAAACTTGATTTGAAATATATATTCTTATAAGAAATGAGTATAAAGTTGGAAACTGTGCTTGGGTCAAAACGAAGCTTGTCAATTTAATTGGAGGACTTTCGTTTTTAAAATATTACTTATACTATAATTTTAATGTTAGATATAAAACATTAGAGATGTGTTCACGCTAATATCTTAGTTTAATGTTCAAATTAACATTGAAAGTAAAAACAAATTTGTAAAAGACTTTTTTGTTAAAAACTAAAGGGTTACATGCGCTGGGATATTATAAACACCAAACTAATAGACAAATAAGTATAAAATATCATAAAATAAAATAGGTTGTCTATGTAATATTTTTGTATTTTAAAAAAAGTTTCTTAGTATTATTATGCATGTTTTTTACTTTTAAAAATTGAAACTTATATTTTCAGTACTACCTTAAGCTTTAGATTCTACTTTTAGGTAAAATAAATATTGATTTAGAACGTTTGACTGCTATTATATGAAGTTTTATAGCTTGATAATGTTATTTTGTTTTAATTATAATCATTCGTATAAGCCAATATATAAGTCTAAACTGCTGTTACAAATGAAATAAAATTATGCTATCAATAGAGTAATAACTTTAACTTGACGAACAAAATATATACGACAAGAAAACTATTGAGCTGTTGAAGGATTTTAAAACTGATAATTAGCTTTCATTGAGTTTTACGGCAGTCAACAGCAACGCAATGAAAAATTTTATTGGAAAGTAGCTTTTATATGATAACTATAGGAGTATATTTCTTTAATAAACAAATATTGGCTAGATTTAAAAAAAAGTATTGATCTAGTTTTATTTGATTTAAATTAAGGTACAGTATAATAACATTTATTCAATTTTTTTTAGCTAGTTTTATAATTTTACTATTTTAGTACTTATTATATTTACTTAAATTGTGTTAGATATTCCCCAGTCGTTCAAATTATATTTATCAAACAAAACTTACTATACATAGAAGTATTCCCCTTGAAAACGCACTTTGAACAAAATTAAAAAGTGCTCCTCAAGGGAAGTATGTACTCTAAAAGTTTTAAATATATATTAAAATTATAAAATATAAATTAATAAAACTTAATTTGAAATATGTATTCTTATGAGAAAGGAGTACAAGGTTGGAATTAATGTGCTAGGGTCAGAACAAAGCGTGTCCAATTAATTGGAGGACTTTAAAATATTACTTATACTTATCTTAAGTATCTTAATATTAATATGCATGTTGTTTACTTTTAAAAATTAAAACTTATCTTTTTACTACTACCTTGATTCAAGATTCTATTTTTAGGTAAAATAAGTATTTATTTAGACCGTTTGACTGCTATTATATGAATTTTCATAGCTTGATAATAATATTTTGTTTTAATTATAGTCATTCGTATAAGCCAGCTCAGCTAAGACAAATGCCTAAAGAAAATAAGCAAGTCAATATACTGGATATACTCCGAGACGAGTAACGGGTTTAATTCGGTATAGTATATTAAAATACAATGTTTGTTTACATTTACATAATCTTAAATCATTAAAAAAAATTTTAATAAGCTAATAGAATATCAATTAAAAAAATAGTGAACCTCTTTCTAGGAAAACAAGCCACTACGCGGAGTTGAACTCAGGTTTTTCGCTGCGCGCCCGCCGACACTCACTTCTACACCATTGCTTCTTTGGATAAGCCGAATATATAAACTATATAAATACTAAATAAGTTACTTGAGTTAAATTTTACTTTATTCTAAGTTTCGAAAATACTTTTCAACTATGTATTTCTAAGCTAACATTATTGAATCATATGAAAGTATGTATCTAAAGTTCTAATAGCTTAAGTAAAAACTAAAAAATATAAGTCTAAACTGCTGTTACAAATGAAATAAAATTCTGCTATCAATAAAGTAATAACTTTAACTTGACGAACAAAATATATACGACCAGGAAACTATTGAGTGTTGAAGGATCTTAATACTGATAATTAGCTTTCATTGAGTTTTACGGCAGTCAACAGCAACGCAATGAAAAATTTTGTTCGAAAGTAGCTTTTTTATGATATCTGTAGGTAGTATATTTCTTTAATAAACAAATATTGGCTAGATTAAAAAAAAAGTATTGATCTAGTTTTATTTGATTTAATATAAGGTATAGTATAACAGTTATTCAACTTTTTTTAACTAGTTTTATAGTTTTATTACTTTTAGTACTTATTACTTAACATTACTTAAAATATGTTAGATATTTTCCAGTCGTTCAAATTATATTTTATCAAACAAAACTTACTATGCAGAGAAGTATTCCCCTTGAAAACGCACTTTGAACAAAATTTTAAAATGCTTCTCAAGGGAAGTATGTACTCTAAAAATTTTGGTATTCTTTTACAAAAAAAGAAAACTCAGATATTTTAAAAGTAGCAAATGTCGTCTTAAATCTCTACATTAAGATATAAACATATATTTGAAGCAATACTTGTACTAATTAAACTCAATTACGCACAAAAACAAAATGTTGTCTATTTATAAAGTATTAGATTCAAAAAAACTTTTTATTAGTTTATTTAATTTCTCTTGTTATAAATAAGTTAAACAGTTACAAATTCAAAGTAAATCTCTATTTTTTTTTTCTCAAAAGAGTGCTTAATACGATGTTTAATTGTTAATAAAGATTTTTAAAAGAAAACAAGGAATTGTTAAACTCGTGAAAATTTAAACACTATTCTTTTTCTGACTATAGGCTGACTATAGATATATATAATATTTAAGTTTTTTGCAAAGAAATAAGAGTGAACATGTTATTTTGGGAAAAAAAAAACTGACTACAATAAAAAGTTTAACTTAACTTTATTTAAGTATAACTTGTACATTAAAGTAAAAACAATAAAGTATAAAACGAAAACTTTAAAAATAAGCAACTAGCCTAAAAGGCACGTTTAGATGTTACTAGTTTTTTTATTTTGTTTATTATAATTAGCCATTAAACCATTATTTTAAAATTTTGAAAAGTGCTAGTTAAAGTGACAGGTTAGAAACAAAATACTGGCACATTTCAGGTTCGAACACGCAAAATCTGGATTTTCATTCCACCGCCTTGACCACTTGGCCATCACTGCTTGTCGGTTAAACTTGATTTGAAATATATATTCTTATTAGAAAGGAGTATAAAGTTGGAAACTGTGCTTGGGTCAAAACGAAGCTTGTCAATTTAATTGGAGGACTTTCAGTTTTTAAAGTATTACTTATACTATAATTTTAATGTTAGAAATACAACATTAGAGATGTGTTCACGCTAATATGTTATTTTAATGTTTAAATTAACATTGAGAGTAAAAACAAATTTGTAACAGAGTTTTTTGTTAAAAACTAAAGGGTTACATGCGCTGGGATATTTTAAACTAATAGACAAATAAGTATACAATATTATAAAAAAAAAAAGGTATCTATGTAATATTTTTGTATTTTTTATAAAGTATCTTAGTATTAATATGCTTGTTTTTTACTTTTAAAAATTAAAACTTACTTTGTCAGTACTACCTTAAGCTTTAGATTCTATTTTTAGGTTAAACAAATATTGATTTAGACCGTTTGATTGCTCTTAGATGAAGTTTTATAGTTTGTCAAGAATTTTATGTTTTAATTATAATCGTTCGTATAAGCCAGCTAAGTTAAGACAAATGCCTAAAGGAAATAAGCAAGTAAAAACACTGGATGTACTCCGAAATCACGAGTTTAATTTGGTATAATTTGTTAAACTACAATATTTGTTTACGTTTACACAATCTTAAATCATTAAACAAAACTATTGTATTGCATAGCTAATAGAATATTAATTAAAAAAAACAGTGAATCCCTTTAAAAAATAAAATAACACTGCGCGGACTTGAACTCAGGTTTGTCGCTCAGCGTGCGCCGACACTCACCTCTACACCATTGCTCCTTTGAATAAATCGAATATATACACTATATAAAAAACTAAATACGTTACTTGAGTTAAATTTTACATAATTTTAAGTTTCAATAATATTTTTAAACTATGTATTTCTAATACTATTGAATCATATGTAAGTATGTATTTAAAGTTCTAATAGCTTAAGTAAAAACTAAAAAATATAAGTCTAAACTGCTGTTACAAATGAAATAAAATTCTGCTATCAATAAAGTAATAACTTTAACTTGACGAACAAAATATATACGACCAGGAAACTATTGAGCTGTTGAAGGATCTTAATACTGATAATTAGCTTTCATTGAGTTTTACGGCAGTCAACAGCAACGCAATGAAAAATTTATTCGAAAGTAGCTGTTTATGATAACTGTAGGTAGTATATTTCTTTAATAAACAAATACTGGCTAGATTTAAAAAAAAATATTGATCTAGTTTTATTTGATTTAAATCAGGTTACAGTATATTAACATTTATTCAATTTTTTTTAGCTAGTTTTATAGTTTTACTATTTTTAGTACTTATTGTATTTACTTAAATTGTGTTAGATATTTTCCAGTCGTTCAAATTATATTTTATCAAACAAAATTTACTATACAGAGAAGTATTCCCCTTGAAAACGCACTTTGAACAAAACTAAAAAGTGCTCCTCAAGGGAAGTATGTACTCTAAAAGTTTTAAATATATATTAAAATTATAAAATATAAATTAATAAAACTTAATTTGAAATATGTATTCTTATGAGAAAGGAGTACAAAGTTGGAATTAATGTGCTAGGGTCAGAACAAAGCGTGTCCAAATAATTGGAGGACTTTAAAATATTACTTATACTTATCTTAAGTATCTTAATATTAATATGCATGTTGTTTACTTTTAAAAACTAAAACTTATCTTTTTACTACTACCTTGATTTTAAGATTCTATTTTTAGGTAAAATAAGTATTTATTTAGACCGTTTGACTGCTATTATATGAATTTTCATAGCTTGATAATAATATTTTGTTTTAATTATAATCATTCGTATAAGCCAGCTCAGCTAAGACAAATGCCTAAAGAAAATAAGCAAGTCAATATACTGGATATACTCCGAGACGAGTAACGGGTTTAATTCGGTATAGTATATTAAACTACAATATTTGTTTACATTTACATAATCTTAAATCATTAAAAAAAATTTTAATAAGCTAATAGAATATCAATTAAAAAAAATTGTGAACCTCTTTCTAGGAAAACAAGCCACTGCGCGGAGTTGAACTCAGGTTTTTTTTCTGCGCGCCCGCCGACACTCACTTCTACACCATTGCTTCTTTGGATAAATCGAATATATATACTATATAAAATACTAAATAAGTTACTTGAGTCAAATTTTACTTTATTCTAAGTTTCAATAACATTTTTCAAGTATGTATTTCTAAGCTAACATTATTGAATCATATGAAAGTATGTGTTTAAAGTTCTAATAGCTTAAGTAAAAATTTAAATGTTAAAGTCTAAACTGCTGTAACAAATGAAATAAAATTCTGCTATCAATAAAGTAATAACTTTAACTTGACGAACAAAATATATACGACCAGGAAACTATTGAGCTGTTGAAGGATCTTAATACTGATAATTAGCTTTTATTGAGTTTTACGGCAGTCAACAGCAACGCAATGAAAAATTTTTTTCGAAAGTAGCTTTTTTTCTGATAACTGTAGGTAGTGAATTTCTTTAATAAACAAATAGTGGCTAGATTTAAAAAAAAAGTATTGATCTAGTTTTATTTGATTTAAATTAAGGTACAGTATAATAACATTTATTCATTTTTTTAGCTAGTTGTATAGTTTTACTATTTTTAGTACTTACTATATTTACTTAAATTGTGTTAGATAATTTCCAGTCGTTCAAATTATATTTTATCAAACAAAACTTACTATACAGAGAAGTATTCCCCTTGAAAACGCATATTGAACAAAATTTTAAAATGCTTCTCAAGGGAAGTATGTACTCTAAAAATTTAGGTATTATTTTACAAAAAAAGAAAACTCAGATATTTTAAAAGTAGCAAATGTCGTCTTAAATCTCTACATTAAGATATAAACATATATTTGAAGCAATACTTGTACTAATTAAACTCAATTACGCCCAAAAGCAAAATATTGTCTATTTATAAAGTATTAGTTTCAAAAACTCTTTTTATTAATTTATCTAATATCTCTTGTTATAAATACGTTAAACAGTTACAAATTCAAGTAAATCTCTAATTTTTTTCTCAAAAGGGTGCTTAATTAGATGCTTAATTACTAATAAAGGTTTTTAAAAGAAAACAAGGAACATGACGGATGTTGTTAAACTCGTGAAAATTTTAACAATATTGTTTTTCTGACTATAGGCTGACTATAGATATATATAATATTTAAGTTTTTTGCAAAGAAATAAGAGTGAGCATGTTACTTTGGGATAAAAAAAACTGACTACCATAAAAAGACTAAAACTTTATTTAAACCTAACTTGTAAATTAAAGTAAAAGCAATAAAGTATAAAACAAAAACTTCAAAAATGAACAAATAGCCTAAAAGGCACGTTTAGATTTTACTAGTTTTTTATTTTGTTTATTATAATTAACCATTAAAAAACTATTTTAAATTTTTCGAAAGTGCTATTTATACATAAACATAGTAGAGCATGTCGCAAATAATTTTAAACTGACAGGTTAGAAACAAAAAAATTGACACATGTCAGGTTCGAACACGCAAAATCTGGATTTTCATTCCACCGCCTTGACCACTTGGCTATCACTACTTGTCGGTTAAACTTGATTTGATATATTCTTATGAGAAAGGAGTATAAAGTTGGAATTAATGTGCTTGGGTGAGAACGAAGCGTGTCCATTTAATTGGAGGACTTTCTGTTTTTAAAATATTACTTATACTATAATTTTAATGTTAGTAATACAAAATTAGAGATTTGTTCACGCTAATATGTTATTTAATGTTCAAATTAACATTGAAAGTAAAAACTAATTTCTAACAGAGTTTTTTGTTAAAAACTAAAGGGTTACATGCGCTGGGATATTTTAACCACCAAACTAATAGACAAATTAAGTATACAATTTTATGAAATAAAAAGGTTATCTATGTAATGATTTTTTATTTTTTATAAAGTTTTTATAGGTTATCTTAGTATCAATATGCATTTTGTTTACTTTTAAAATAAAAACTTATTTTTTTGGTACTACCTTAAGCTATAGATTCTATTTTTAGGAAAAATAAGTATTGATTTAGACCGTTTGATTGCTATTAGATGAATTTTTATAGCTTGATAATAATATTTTATTTTAATTATAATCATTTGTATAAGCCAGCTCAGCTAAGACAAATGCCTAAAGAAAATAAGCAAGTCAATATACTCCGAGATCATGGGTTTAATTCGGTATAGTTTGTTAAACTACAATATTTATTTACATTTACATAATCTTAAATCATTAAAACAAAAACATGTATTGCTTATAACCTCATTTTTATTACAGCTAATAGAATATCAATTAAAAAAACATGTGAATTTCTATCTATAATAAAAGGCCACTGCGCGGACTTGAACTCAGTTTGCTTGCTTCGCGTGCGCCGACACTCACCCCTACGCCATTGCTCCTTTGAGTATTACGAATATATATACTATATAACAGTGCTTCTGAAATGGGGTTCCGCGAAGCCTTTTGAAATTAAAAAAGAACATTTATTTAATTAAAAATTTTATACAAAATTAAAATTAGGGGTTCCGCGGAAAAGTTGAAGTTTGGAAAAGGGTTCCGCAACTAGAAAAAGGTTTAGAAGCACTGCTATATAATATATTAAAAAAATTAAATTGCATTAAATTTTACTTATTTTAAGTTTCAATGACAATTTTGAACTATGTATTTGTAAGCAAATATTATTGAATCATATGAAAGTATGTATCTAAAGTTCTAACAGTTCAAGCAAAAATTTAAAAGTATTAGTCTAAACTGCTATTACAAATGAAATAAGATAAAGATATCAATAAAGTAATAACTTTTTTCGAGGACGTGATCTAAAACATTAAACACTTGAGAATACTAAGTTTAATATCCATCAAGCTATAAGATAGTTTTATAAGACAAGGGTCGGCATCTACTAATACCAGAACTTTTTTTAAATAGATGCGGCCATCAAATGTTTGTTTCTAAGTAGTGCGGTCCGGTAGCAACTTTTCCTAGGCCCGCGAGTTACATATGGCTGCTGACTCTGTTATAAGACTATAAAACTACTTTGTACTTAGATACCAAAATCATTAAAAAAGTACGTCTTTTTTGTTGTTTACCACAGGTTTCAATAACTTCAATTTACAATAAACAGTACTTAGTATAGTTTGTATGTATAGCTTGCTATTTTTGACTCATCATATTTAATTGAATTTATTCAATAGTTTAATGTGAGGCTTATCTTTTAATAATATCGATTAGACCTTAAACACTTATATTATTGAAAACTTATATAAATATCAAAAAATATTGATTTAAAATAAGAATTGAAATAAATTGAAAACAGGGTCAGTCTATTATACAAATTCATAAAATATTCTGTTATCATTGATAAACTATTAACTTAAGTCAATCTATTTTTAATTATCCGTAATTTTAGAACGCTTTTTTACAGCTAAAGTTATTGTTAGCTTAAGTATATAAAAACTTATAAAACTATAGTTTGAGTTTAAAACTCAAAAATGACTCATAATCTTAATTGAAATTAAACTGAAATAGTGACATGAACAACTTTTAATTAACTTTTATAAACAGACAGTCTACAAGATAGTTAAACAAAAATTTTATTTGATACTTATGAGGCTTAGTACCATAAACACTAATTAAATAAATAAAATAAATACAATAAAATAGTTTAACTATTTGAATTACAATAAATACTGATAAACTAAACTACAATGCAAAACTGTTGTGTTACTTATAGAATAGTACCAAGGTTGTCTACTATAAAACTGCATCATTCATAGTACAACACCATGGATATATACTATAAAACATTAAGCTTCACTTTTAGTTTAAACCTATCTGTTAAAAATAAATCTGCTTAGTTTTGGGCTGTTAGTAGAATTAAATACGAAACATAACAAACGCTCAAAGTTCAGGTTGAACAATAAATAAAATAACTTGACAGTCATAAGAAATCATAAGCTACCTAACAATACGAAACTTGATACAATTTAATGTCGTTAAGATTGAAACATATATTTTAGTTAATCCAAGAGTTTTATTCACTTATAATTAAATATCCTACCTTTAACGACCCTATAAGATTTCCAAAACATGCAAAGTACACTTTAAATATAAATATATACAACTATATTCAGTCTTTACTTATTGGGCAAGAAATAGAACTAAACAGAAAAACATAATATAACAACAAAATAGACTTATACACAAATGACATTTATTAAAAAGAACACATAGATTTCTTTTTAAGTAAACCTTAAAAAAACTTTACTGTAATAATAATATATTAAAGTAGAATTAATTTAAGAAATTAGCAATTTGAAGCATAATTACAAATTAGACTTATAAATAAACATTAGAATAATTTTATAAGAAATCATACAAACACGTTTTTACACTTTTACAACTTTAAAAAATTCCACAGTAACATGAATGAATTATTAACTAGAATATGATGTAATTTTATTAAGAGGAAAGAAAAAAATCATTAGTATAACACATTTTTCAACTAATTTCGAGTTTTGTTGAACTTTAAGCCAATACTTATCCAATGGAAAACGATCCCATAACATTAGAAAAAACTACATTGAGTACAATGAATGCTACAACGAAGTAGTTACATTCGGAAAACTCGCAGACATTTGAAACGAGAATTAATTTGCCTTATTTCATTGAGTTTTATATTGGTGATATATGGAGAAATAGTATAAATGATCAGAATCGTTAAGAAAAGATGGGCAATAAGTTAAAAATTTAGTTAACTGTTTTAGTTATTGAAACATGTATTAAATATTGAGGCATTGTTAAACCAGACAGTTTAGATTTCATAAGACTCAAAATATAGTACTTATTTTCAATGTTTTTCAACTTTATTGAAAATTTTCCAAAAATACAACTTGGACAAGACCATTATGTTTGAAATACAAAAAAAAAACTTAACTCCATATGGAGTAATCAAAATTTCTATAAACAATAACTAAACGAGACCCCAAAATTAAAATGGTTTTTGAACTGGCCTTGATTATAATAAAAACATAAGTTAAGTTGGGTGTTGTTTAATTTTTAAATTTAGAGACACATATAATGTTTGGAGGTAGAAGACTTAATAAGTTTTACAGGTCGTGAAACTAAGACTAAAAAATCACAAAGCTTTTATATAAGAAGTATATTCGAGCTGTAATTATTATCTGTAAGTTTAAGTTAAATGTTGGTTAAAGAATACATCTGGAAATAGTTATATAAACCAGCGCGACAAGATGACAGTTAATGATAAAAAATTAAGAGCAAATTTTAATTTAAAAATCAGTATGTTCTGAAAATAATAGGAGAATAAAATAAAATATATAGAGATGTAAGATGTAACGTTATAAGGCGTTAAATCCTGGAGATCCTGATAAGCTAAGCTAGACTTTTTGAGACTCCGTAGATCTGTTCTTAAATTTATTTGAGAGCAGTGAAACGCCGTTAGTTGAAATAAAGTTTTAGCATAGGAAGAAAATTTTAGTTAACATCACAGTTATACGAACAAAACAATGTTATACCAACTAAAAATACGAAATTGGATCTAATTTTAGTCTTTTTAGTTTGTCAATTGAACGCTGAATGCTTATTAAAAATTTGTTCATTTAAAACTAAAATCTCTAGTGAGTAACAATTCGTTTAAACAAGTATGTTTCAGACATTTAAAACTAGATTTAGGGATTCAATTGAATTTTATATCGGTAATAAACAATTTTTTTTAGTAAAATTAAGATGATAACTAAAGATAAATTACTTAAAGGTTATTGCAGTCTGTATACACTTTTAATATAAGTATACTTAAAACTATAAAATCATTGTATATAGATGATTGTTTACTAAACACTGCTGTAATATAAAACAAAAGGTGAACTAATGGATCATTAACAAGAAATAGAGTTTTTATTTTGATAATTAAGACTAAACTGATGGTCTTCGTTTTTAGGTAGAAATAAAAACTATATATTTGTGCTTTAAAAATTGTATGATTGAGGTTGATTATCGTATATATTTATACGTAATAGTTTAATTACAGACTATCTAATATTTATTATGGATAAATAACTAGAGTAGTAAAGTTTTTTTATACAAATATACAAGTTGCTCTACTTTGTCCATTAAGTCAATAGCAGTTTAAACAAAAATTAAGTTAAGTGCTATCTAATACTTGTTACGCATAAGTAGTTAGTGTTAGCTGTGTCTGTATTATGTAAGTTCCGTTTCAATTAAACATTTTATATATCAATGTATTTACTACTATAGTTAATAGAAAAATAGTAAGATTATATTTAAAGATACTATTGTACTATGACGTAATCATAATAATTAAAAAATTTATTTAAAATCTTAACAAAATTAAATGAAAAACTATGGACAAAAACAGTATTTTGATAAAGGCCAAACTTTTTCATACAGATTAAGACGTAAATACTTGTTTATGGAAAGGTATATATAAAAAAAAGATTAAACTCTAACTGAATGAATTAAATCTTCTACCTACAATTATGTTGTACAAATGTGTTAAAATTATTACAAGTTATGACTTGAACCTACGACCACATCAAATTCAGTTATAACTTAGAAGTACTAGCACTTTAAATTAAGTTATGAATAACTAAACTTATTTACAAACATTATTAACTAAAGATAACCCTTGGAAAAGTTTTTAAATAAGTCTTAAAATAATTTTACAGCAACATAATAAAACAATGAAGTATCTAATTGAAAATAAATATAAATCATGATTAAAAGATACTTTTGAATCTATAAAATTAAAACTAAAGAATAT
The DNA here is from genome assembly GCF_965202585.1 of Thalia democratica. NCBI lineage: Eukaryota > Metazoa > Chordata > Thaliacea > Salpida > Salpidae > Thalia > Thalia democratica. The sequence goes on from NC_139167.1 coordinate 84,241,382, forward strand.
GAGGCCTACATAAATTCACCTCACATTTTCTAACCTTTATTAATATATAGATTCCAAAATAAAAAGAGTAAAAAATTAATGTTCAAAAAAGTTTAAACCAAGTAGACAGGCTTTAAAACATGTTAAACTAAGAAAATTTGCAAACAAGTTGACAGAAAATAAGACCATTATTTATGCAATCTTATATAGTTAAATGGCACTTAAAACAGCTAAAAAAATTGACAAAAAAACAAAATACGACCTCGAAATTGAAATAGTTACTTGATTGGCGTAGTTTTATAACTTTGCCAGTATTTGGTTTAGACTCATTATATTTTAATCGATTTTATTTGTAACAGACTGTTTATTGTTTAAGACATAAAATCATAAATAACCATATGAAACAGCGCAACAAGATTATAATTAGAGATCAAATATTAAAAATTGAAAGTAATTTTAATATAAATTTTTTTTGAGCGCAGTAAGGTATTGATTAAAACTGAACGCATACTTAATTGTATACTTAAGAAATACTTATCTATCGAAGTGATTAGTATAAAATAAACAAAGTTAATGTGGAAAAATAAGTTAATAAAAGGGTGAACTCGTGATAATTAGCTATATACTGAGTTTTTAATTAGACAATTAAAACCAAACTGATGATCTAAATTAAAGATTAAGATATAAAGTGTTTATTATCAGTAATACAATAACTGAGAAACAAATACCACACACTTTTACGTATATAGGCCCAAGCGTACCTGTATTATTCATTTTACATAGGTAAAATGCCTTTGTTATTTGAAATATGAACAGTGGAATGGCTAAGCAAGAAAATACTTACATTAAGTAGATGCGCTTTAAAAAAATACGAACTAGGGAGATTTAATTCTTTTAAATTACTAAACAGCAAGTTTATGCTTAGATAAGACATTAGCAAACATTATGTATGGTATACACAACCTTGTAGACCAAAAGTTTGGCTTAAATGGCACAACATAAAATACAGCTGAAAAACAACTCTAAACAAAAACTTTAAGTAAGCATCTAAGTGGGATGTATATTTGAACTGTAATTATTACTTAAAAGAAACAATTTAATATTTTAAATATATAGATAAACATATGTTGTTTGTGACATAAAACTAGAAATAATCATATAAACCAGCACAAAATGATAATAATTAATGATTAAGTATTATTAATTTATTGTAATTTTGTTATTAGTTTAAATTAAACGCAGCAATAAAGTATAAAAAGAGTTAATTGCCAAATACATATATATTATTTAGTTAAGATGCACCTTATCCAATATTTATTATGATGTTATGATTACACAACCTTATCGATATTCCTTACGTACTTAAGACATAATACACTACTTACCTTGAAAAAATTCTACCAAAATTAATCTTATAAAACGACTTAAAAGTTCAATAAAAAATGAGAATAATAGTGGTAAACTAAATAAAGAAATAGTAGAAACGAGCTAGTTGGGCTACATAAAGCCCAAGCGTAATCTACAGTTTTGAGACAAGTGTACCCTTGTGTTTACATAGATTATATATGTAAGAAAATACAAAATCTTTAAATTAAATGTACACGCATTACAAACATACGAGTTTGAAGATACCAAATGCTTATAAGAAAAAATATAATTTAGACAAGACAAGTATGTATGATATTCTCATTTTTGTATACAAAACAACTTTGCTACTACATAAACTATTCTTAAAAAATTATTAACAAGACCTCAAAAAAAAAAAAAACAGTTACTTAATTGGTGTAACTCTGTTCGGTTAAAAAAATTATTTAAAGCTGGTAACCAGTTTATCAATTCGCCATTTTAAGTTGAGGTTGAGACAGTTTTTTAGTGTAAATATATACAGGGTTGTCACATACCTAGTTGAAAAAATTTTACGGATTTTTGGATTAAATTCAAAAATTTATATACTTAAAAAATGGTAACTTTACTTTAAATCTCATTGAATTTCAAGTAAAATAAGTATTTTTTAATGCAATAAATACAACAGTATAAACTAGCGCAACAAGATGATAATTAATGATAAAATCATAAGAGTTGGTTGTAGTTTGAATATTTGTTTAATTTAAGTTTAGTATTACATGAATAAAACTGTTAAAATAAGAAACACTGCTCTATGTATTTAAAATAGTAGGAAAACAAACAACAATGATTGTTTGGTATCGAAATTAATTTAATAAAATCAAGACTGATGATCAGGGTTGCCACTGGATTTCTTCTAGGTTTTTCAAATTACACGTTTATTGTTCTATTTTTAATTAAAAGTTAATTTTAAGTTTAAAGTAAAAAAAATGTGTTAAACAGTATAACAACATTGCTGTGAAGCTACTTTAAAAGTATTTTAAAATTAAAAATTATTGAAGACAAAAAACATTTATACATTTGATAGATTATTCGCGTCGAATCAAGGTTTTACTACTTAACATGTAAAAATTGTTTAAAATTAAAGGTTTTTTCAAAATTTCACAAGTTCCAGGTTTTTTGGCAACCCTGAATGATATAAATTTTACAATAAACATAAAAAGTAGTTATTAGTATCAACAAAGTGTATTTATAGATCACAATGAAAGTTTTTGACTTAATAACAAGGAGAATAATCAGTTCAATATTTTAAACTTTAATAACGAAACAATTTTTCTCTCCTTCGAACTAAATCAAACGAGACCAGGCAATTAAATGTTACTAGTTGCTTACCATATATGATAAGATACAAGAATTTTATTAAAAAAACATGTTATCCATTACTTATTTTGCATATGTAAGTGGTCCCTGCAAGCATACAAACCAATAAATAACAAACAAGGCAACTTCAACAGACCAAAACACAAAAAAAATTTAAGGCATTAAGCAAGTTGTGTTAATGGAGTAATACTTTAGAATATACACAAAGGTTGAGTACAAAGTATTAAGTACAATTAAACAAAGTTTGTTTGTTAGATCTAATTAAAGGATGAGTAAGAAATTATACATATAAAAGAACTAGTAAAACTTGATGTTATTCATCCATTATTTATTAGAAGTTATTTGCTTTAAAAGATAGCTTATAAATATAACTTGCACGTATTTTACATAAGTAGCAAAAACCTAATGAATTAAACAAAAAAGAGACTACCTCATTATGACGCAACAATATACTAAAAAAATAAATTTAATTTAAGGGTTTAATGTGGAAAAATAGCAGAAAAAGAAAAGTTCTTACAATTATTGTAGATTATTTTTTTTATTCCCTACCTTTATGTGGACAAATTAAGAACAAATTGTTTTATGTATAAGTTGCATGTATTAAAATCAAGTCGCTCTTGTACAATTAATGCAAATGATTTGTAAATTTACCTAATTTTATGTGGAAAAATTAAAACGTAAATTTCTAGTATAAGTATTTAAAACAAGTGGCTCATGAGCAATTTAAATCTGTTATCTTTCATTAACTTAAAGAATAAAATAAATCTTTGTAGTATATGATAATTACTATGCATGGATATCTCTAACAGTATACAATCAATCAAATGAAATCACGATTTTCTAAAACACAAGTACATAGCTTTAAAAGTTAAAATATGATCAAACTCGACTAGTTCAAGCTTTATTTTTTTTTCATTTAAAGGAAATCTTTATTTTTAAATAGATTAATTGTTTAAATAATATATGCTTTGATATTGGATGATGGTCAAAATTGACTGAAATTACCACACATTGGACTTAGTTTTAATTTTTTTGAGAGAAAGATAAAATAAGTTTCAAGTTAAACATACTTTTTAGTTAGCAAAGAGAATATCACTTAAAATATGCTTAATTTAATAACAGTAAAAGCTAATACTTTCTACTTTAAGGACAAAACTTTTGGTAAACATTTTTGTCCACTTCAAAACCAATACTTGTCTAATGAAAATAACTTCAAGTCAAAATTTAAAAGCGAAAAAAAAAGAAATGTAATTAAACTACGGTAACATGACCATATTTTAGCTTGTACGCACTAATTTTAAATTTAGAGTAGTCTTAGAAATAAGTATACCAGTAAGTATAAACTATAAAACCTTAGCTTATCAGATTATATTTTAAATATAAGTTCACCTTGTGCATGTTTATTGTAATTTATCATAAATTTTAGCACAACTGTGTTTGTATAGTTCATTAGTAAGATCAATCTAATCAACAAATTAGTTAGTACTTAGGTCGGAAAGCAATTTTAATCTTGAAACTAACTTTATTGTAAAATTAAGTAAGTATTTTGAGCAACATGATGTAGCTTAAGTTTAAGGCTTTTACCTACTTTAAACGGGTTGTACAAGTTGTGTGAACGGACTAATACTTTAGAAATAAGAATATACACAAAGGTTGACCAAAGGAATCTCGGAAGTGTGAAGTTATTTGCTTTTTAAGATAGTTCATGAATATAACTTGCATGTATTTTAAAAAGGTTGTAGAAACATATTAAATTAAAAAAATGAGAACACCGGATTATGACGCAACAATATGGTAAAATAAAAATTGAAAAGTTCAAGGAATTAAGATAATATAAGTATACTTAAAACTATAAAATCATTGTATATAATTGATTGTTTACTAAAAACTGCTGTAATATAAAACAAAAGGTGAACTAATGGATCATTAATAAGAAATTGAGTTTTTAATTTGATAATTAAGACTAAACTGATGGTCTTCGTTTTAAGATAGAAATAAAAACTATATAGTTGTGCTTATAAAATTGTATGATTGAGGTTGACTATCGTATATATTTATAAGTACAGTAACCTCTCGCTTATTTACGCACATTGTGTCCACAGAAAAAGTGGTTAAAGATACGAGAGGTAGCAAATATAATGGCTGTTTTTTGATATTGCTCTAGTTATAAGCAGACTGAGGACTTTTTTACTTTTAACAACTTGTTTACTTTATTTATAAATAAGAAAACAAAAGATAAAACTAAACATATACTAGAAAAAAGGACTAAAAGTTATATAAAATAACAATACTAGTAAAATAATGTTACTAATTTTAGTAATAAGTAGATTTTATCTTAATCTTTATTTATATGTGACTTATTTGATACTTAACATTTATATTCTATTCTACTTAGCAAATACAAATTATAACAAGGCATTTGTTTAGAATTAGAAAATGGCCTTTATTCATATATAGGTCATTAGTGCTGTATTATTTATTTGTGTTTTAAACTCTCATTATTTCATTATTTAACACAGTCATATTTCTTGTCAAATTTTAATTTAGTCTCTTAATGTTAACAAAATTTCTGATATACTAAATGTTTATCACAAAGTCAAGGAACATAAGTTAACAAATTCTAAAGACATAGAGAGGTGAGTTAGCATTTAAAAACACACTTTAAATTAAAAACATACAATAAAGGTAACTTGTGCAATATTGTGAACATTAAATTAATTAAAATTTTTATCTCTATTGAATTTTTAAGAATTTTCAAATGCGTAACTAAACGAGGGTGCGTAACGTCATGAGTGCGTAAAGATGCGAGAGGTTACTGTAACAGTTTAATTTAATCACAGACTATCTAATATTTATTATGGATAAATAACTAGAGTAGCTTTTTATACAAATATATAAGTTGCTCTACTTTGCCCATTAAGTATAAAGCACTTTAAACAAAAATTAAGTTAAGTGTTATCTAATACTTGTTACGCATAAGTAGTTAGTGTTAGCTGTGTCTGTACTATGTAAGTTCCGTTTCAATTAAACACTTTATATATCAATGTATTTGCTACTTTTGTTAATAGAAAAACAGTAAGATTATACTTAATGATACTATTGTATTATGACGTAATAATAATAATTGAAAAATTCATTTAAAATCTTAACAAAATTAAATGAAAAACTATGGATTTTGATAAAGGCCAAACTTTTTCATACAGATTAAGACGTAAATACTTGTTTATGGAAAGGTATGTAAAAAAAAGACTAGCTTCTAACTGAATGAATTAAATCTTCACATACAATTATGTGGTACAAATGTGCTAAAATTATTACAAGTTATGACTTGAACCTACGAGCACATCAAATTCAGTTATGACCTAGAAGTACTAGCACTTAAATTTAAGTTATGATTTAGAAGTTTAGCACTTTAAATTAAGTTATGATTTAGAAGTACTAGCACATTAACTCGTACATCCAAGTCATAACTCAAAAAGGTGCCGACCAGCATAGTAACCGGGCCTAAAGGACAAGAATTAAAAAAAAACTAAGGGCAGGCCGGGGAGATGACAGGTGCGGAGCACCGTGTCATCGACCGGCCGTAGCCCTTTGTTTTTTTTTAATTCTTGTCCGCTACCTCAACACTTACTAATCAAACTCATCAATATAAAACCACTCAGTCAATAACTAAAAAATTATCAACCGATATTACCGTCAGGCCTTTAATGGTTATACATTGACAAATTAGATCACATAAGCTCAAGGTTAGTAAAAGATAACAGATAAAGACCGTACAAATATAACGCAAAAACGTATACTTGTTTGGCAGTTACGCTACTCACGGTCCATTTGACAGAAAAAGGTGGCCTTCAAGAAAAAAGGCCGCAGAGAAAAAGGGAAGAGGAAAATGTGAAAAATTTTTCGCCGGCGGAGCCGGCGAAATGCCTTAAAAAAATTATTTAAATTATCTTCATCCAAAATTTCCCACCCATTTTCGGTTTTGGGGATTCCCCATTTTTTCAAAAATGGGTGGGGGGCCTTAAAAATTCAGAGCGTACCTTATGCAGCTGCGTACTTTATTTATAAAAACATATATAGCTACTAAATAAATGTGTTATTAAAAATCTACTGCGTACCTTACGCGGATGCGTACTTCTTAAATAATACCTTTAGTTGCAACAGAAAATGTGCTGTTAAAAATTAGTGCGTACCTTATGCGGGTGCGTACTTCTTAGAGTGCGTACCTTATAGATGTATTTATTTTGCTAAAATAACAATTTTAAGTTATGGTTTAGATCCTAAATGAAATGAAATATAGTTTCAGACATAACACCACCCTTTCAAATTTATTCAAATTTATTTATTATTATTTATTATTTATTGATTCAAATTTATCCCCAACTGACATTGAATGTAAGTTTGTTTTTCTTAATTAGAGATAGTTAGTTTAAAAGTTAAATTAGGTTGTTTATGTTGAGTATCAGTTAGTTTTGATATGTTTTTTAAAGTTGAACATTTTCTGTTTTGTTGTAAAAATATTTGTTAAATTTTTTATTACGTTCAAATTATTTTTGTATACTCTAAAAAATATATGAATGTACTATTTTGTATCCACCTTAAAAAATGTAAATTTGTGTTAAATCATTCTAATAACTATAAACTATAACATAAATTTAGTTTTTTTTTTTTCAAACCTAAATAATCAAACTAGCACTTATAAAAGTTTCAATTTTTAAACTACTACTTAAACCATTGGCATTAATATTTTAAATGATGTCAGTTTAAAATTGATCAAGGTTCAAGGCAAAAATTGCTCTGGATTCTACGATGACAGAAGGCAATACTGGACTGTTGTTTTTGACAAGGCAAATTTATTGTTTGAATTTTCAAAACAGGTTAACAAAAAATTATAAACTAAAACAACAATTTAAAATATTACTTTATTTCAATAGGTACCCATTACATATCATAAACTTGTGTTTCATTAATCATATTTTTATAACTTTTGTAAACATTTTTTTTTTGGAAATATTAACTTAGTTTTTTTACTAACATTATACATTTAGTTTTATTAGTAGTTTTTAAAGATGTTAATTTTTTTGTAGGTAGCAATCTGCAAATTTTATTCAAATCCTTCAAGTAACCAGTTTCTAAGTGTTGATATTAGAGCTAATAATAAAGAAAACTCATCTATTGTTAACACAGGTTTGATATTTGTATTTAAATTTTTTGATTTTTTTTTTTGCAGTTATTTATTATTGAGTAAAGAACACATAGATACAGACATATAAGCATTTTGATGATACGAACTTTTTTATATAATTTCATCAGGATTACTAAATCAGGTTGTTTGGTAAAATCATCATACAAATATGTAGCTTTAACTAATTCAATGTAATTATCTCTAAATTAAACATGATGATAAATGTTTACTATTATTTGATTTTATAAAAAATTGTCTTTGTTCATTATCTATTCAAGTTATATATAAATTAGTTTAAGTTCGACCATTTCTTTAATCAAAACTACCAACAAAAATTTGTCCCATATATGTTAGAAATATGTTAAAACTACCCAGTCACTTTTTACCCGCTTGAAAAAATTCAAAGTATTTTTTGAGATATGAGCAAACGATCTAATATTATTTTTCATATAAGATCCAATGTTATTTTTAGTAAAGAAAAAAATGTCAGACCCCCCTATGTACTTAACTCTTACAACTGACTTTTGCATTTTTACAGTTTATTTTCTAAAAATTGAAAAAATTTTGTATTTTTTTTAATAATTTTTGACAACATAAACACGGACTGCAAAAAATAACCAAACAGCTTTTTTTTAACTGGTAGTTCAAATTAGGTTTTTATGCTTTGTTAACAAATTTAACATCATTCCACAGGCATCATCATCTTCATTGACTTTTTTCGCCACTACTCAATCATCGTTCCTATTGGACCAGCAACAACCAATGAGCAACCGACATTCCGTTCAACAGCCAATTAGCAATTAGCATCCCACGCAGCAACCAATTACCGTCCAGACAGCCCAACAGCCGTTCATGCATGCGATGCAGCAACCAATGAGCGTGCAGAGTTCTTTCAACCAGCCAATTAGCAATCAGAGTTCTTTCAACCAGCCAATGAATAGACCGGAATCCAGAATGAGCCAGATAAGCAATTCTACTTTGGATGGGGGTTCCAAATGGTTTGTTTGGTTTTTAATAAATAAGTTAAGAAATTTATTTTTATCAATATTTTTTTACGGTATTATCTTAATTAATTTATCAAATGGTTGGTTTAGTTTTTATAAAATTGGTCAGATCTCAATTATGTTTATCATAATGTATTAACAATTTTTTTTATTTATGGTAAAGTCTTAATGCATTATATAGATTTGAACCTCAGTTACCAATTTTACCTTTTGTATTTACTTATATTCAATCTTTTTGCTATGAAACAAATAATAAAGCTGAAAATATATTGCAATGTTTGGTTATTGATTGATAACTGTTTGAGTATTGAGTGTGAGAAAATCAGTCGACCAGAACACAAGTATATAAGGCAAACTTTTTAATTTTGTTTTCATTATTTTCAAGGTTTGTTCTTGATAAGAGCTAGAGACAGAGAATAAAGCTTTTAGTTTTTGCTTACTATTGCATGTAAAATTACTAGTGTATTTTTTGGTTTAATATTGAAAAAACAATTAAGACATTTAAGACATTAAGATAATTAAGACAATTAAGACAAGTTGTTGATTAGACAGAGAATAAAACTTTTAGTTTCTGCTTACTATTCCATGTAAAATTACTAGTGTATTTTTTGGTTTAATTATGAAAATTATTATTAGAACAATATTTAGTTGATTTATAACTAGTCTTTGTTATTTAAATTAATTCTATTGTACATTTAATTTTCCATGAGTTAAATTAGAAAATGTTATCTTTTATAAAAAAGTGTTTTATACATGTTAATAAATACATATAAACACACAATCAAAAACATACAAGTCTTTATTTATAATGCCAAAAAAGTCAGGGATTATAAGCATAGTTATCTGTTTACTTTAAAATTTTAAATCATTTATACTAAATATATAGATAAATGGCGCTTATGAAAATAAATTAGAAAAACGCTTGTATAAACATATACTAAATATTATAATCGTATAAGTTTCTATTTGAGCAAATTTGACAACATCAAATTTAATCGTTAGTAATTTAGTTTTTTTTTTTACAGATAAAACAAAAGTACTTGATAAGCTAAAAAAAATGGAAACTACTAACAACCTTTTAAATATAAATGAAGGTATGTCAATAAATTTTTTTTCACATAATGAATGAAAGTTTCAAAGTACTCACACAAACGAGTAATAGTAAATTAAATTAAATAAACTACACAAAAATATAAATGTTGATTTTATAAAATACCTAATTGGTTTATGAAAATTTTTAAATAATAAAGTCTGTTTTTTTCTATTAACCGTACTTTTACACATAAATATTTTTATAACTTTCAGGTCCGGAAAAAATGACTAGCTCATCTAATTTAACTGACGTTTCAAACAAAAGCTTACCAAACAACACGTCTACTGTAGATAATACTAGTTTGTATCATATGCGTTCAAGTTTCTCTCAATCAGGTGTGGTTATTAGTTTTGTATCTAATGTATAAACTCATTTTAAATTTATTCAAGTTGTTTAATGTAAAACAATATACAACTAATTATAAAACATTTGTAACATACCAAAAGAAAATATAACAATTCAAATGAACAATTTAAGCAATTGTCAAATATTTTACTAGCTTTTTAATTAGTAGTTTTATAGACTAACTTTTAGTAAAACTGTTTCTTATTATACAGGTCCTGTAGAAACGACAATCTCATCTAACTTAATTGACGCTGAAAGTTCTGAGAGTTACCATGCATCTCAACATAGTTTGCAGCAAATAGTCCATTCAGATAATTTGTCTGCTGACCTTAATACAACTGTGCATCAGATGAATTCATACTTTGATCAATTAGGTATATATAATTTATATGAAATAATTACATTTGAATATATATATAAGAAACTTATTGTGAATTACAACCCAAACTTGTATCTAAACAATAACATTTAAAAGAGTTTTGACAAATTTTAATGAGTAAATAAGTAAATATTAAGTATTTTTTAATGTTTTATACTTAAAGTTTTTTTCTACTTTTTAACTCAATCTATTTATTATTATTCAGTTTCTGAAGCAGAAATGCTTGGCAGCCAATTTGATAACTTTAGTTGTCGTGATTTACTGGCAATGCCAGAGCAGGAATTGATGTCTTTTCTATCTTTCTATAGTACAAGTGTGCAACAGATGAGTTCAAACTCTGGCCCGTCAGGTAATTAAAATTTTTTAATTAATATACAATTCTGTTTATGTTAAAGTTATTTACGACCCTAAATTTTCAGTTAATAATAGTAAAACACCATTAAAATTTCTTAAATACTTTTAACAAACTTACACTCGATATTAGTTACCTGTAAAATATCAAAAAAGTCTTCAAAACGGTAGTTAACTTTGAACTTAACAAGGAGTTTATTGCATAACATATAGATATTAGATAATTATTTCTTTTGTCGATACTGTGCACACAATGCTAAAACTTAGTCTAATTTAGACATCTAATTAAAATCATTTACTCCTAAGCATTGTAAAAGTGTTTGATTAAATATTGTTAATTTTATTATTAATTTCAAGGTGGAAACCAGTGGGTTCCTAAAAACATCGAAAGTAAAGTAAAAAAAGCAAGAAAAGTAAGAACAAGAAGCCCAACGCGCAAAAATCCACCGGCAAAGTTTGTCGACAGGGGCCACACGTTCAACTTCTACAAGCACAACAAGAAGATGACGTCAAAAATTTGGAGGTGCGACAAGCGAGGTGGCGGATGCAAAGCCAGGATTCACACCGATGTGCGAACTAACGAGGTTAATGCTATTTTTATGTAAAACATTATGACTTGATTACATTAATAACTGTTAATTTAAATTGATAAATTTTTGTAGTTGGTAGAAAATATTATTTAATAATTTTCAATAACTTATATCTGTTTAAACTGTGTTTATAGAAGTGGGTAAAATTAAATTGTTGAAAGTCTTATGTTGTTTATGTTTATTTTTTTTGAGATTTATTTCTAGTAGGGGCTCCGTAACGTACAGCCAAAATGTTTCGTCCTGCCACTGACAGAAATTTCCAGCTTGCGATTTAGTTTAAAAAATGGGAAAAATACATTAAAATTAAGCTTTTTAGTAAAAGGGTAATGAAATGTTTTCTCAATTTGTTATTATTACATAATAGGATAGTGTTTAGAAAGAATATTTCTATGATATTTTACTTTAACTGAATTGATCATAACCCGAACTTTCAAAATTCTTTTCCACAAAAAAATTTTAAAATAAGTTCAAAATGTTTTTTTCGGTCAACTAGCAAAGTTTCCCACCCTTAGTTTATATTCTTTACTGTTTATAATTCAAAGTGCGAAACCCTAAGGTTATTTTTTTTTAATATTTTATTTATCACCATATATTGATAATTATTATTGTGTTATATAATTCATTATTGTACATAATAGGAAAGTTACGACGTATTAAAAACAATTGAAAACATAATGTCAACAATACATAAATATTTCTTTAGAATACAAATTAATTCAACATTACCTCAAATCTATTCCTTTAAGCACAGTATTTTCTGTCTTGGATTTCGTTTTCTTACTCAGAATAAATATTTTTCTTTTTATAGATATTTTTTGTCACCGAAACCAGGTTGGAATCGACATATTTAGTTGCACACCTCTATATATATTCAACTAAATAAATTTTAAATATTTATAACAGGTGGTTAAAAGAACAAATGGTCATACCCATAAAAGCAATCCTGAAGAAGTAGAGTTGAAAAGGTTGAGAGCTCTCGTTAAAATTGAATCTCTACAAACCAAGGACCGTCCAGATAAGGTTACTGTAAACTGTAAAAGCATTTAAACTATTTTGTAGCCATATATAGACAAATTATATAGTAAACACATTCTTGATAACATTAAAATAATTTCAAACAGAAGTAGTAGTAGTAGTTTAACATTTAATATCAAAAGTATAAAGTTTATTATAACCGATACTTACTTAAATTGAAGCTAATTTGTCCTGGACAAGAGGTTAAAAGGTATCCGTGGTGTGCAACCTGATAAGGTTTTTCGTGCACCAGGTCCTAGGACCAAACATATTAAGCGTTTTTTTATTAATCAATAAATTATAATAATTATAATAACTTTTTACAAGTTTTTCTTAAACTAATTTATCAACTTTCAGTCTTAGTTTTTGTTTGACGATTCGCTGGAAAAGTAGGTATTTTTTATAATTAAAATTTTAATTAATTAGGTTATTGAGTCAAGTAAGAAGAAACTTGGCATAAAATTTGAGCTGGACGAAGTTCAGAGGCGAAACTTAAAGAAGATTATTAAAAGAGAACGATCATTGAAAGAAACAACACCATTACTTCAAGAACCTTTGTTTTTTGAAAATAATAGTGTCGGTTAGTATTAAAGCCGTGTAACAATTAACTCATGTTTTACGTTAAAAATTAAATTTATAAATATTTTACTTATGTAAAGTAAGTTTTATTACTACATTAATCTAGATTTATATTCATCAGATTTTAAAAACAAGTATAAACTCTGTTTTAATTTTTTTAAATTTATACTTGTTTTATGATTGCACTTAATTAAACTTTACAGACTAAACAGCATTTCTTTTATCGTTTCTATTTTAAGTTAACATAGTTGTCCCAACAAAATATAAACAGTAGAAGAACCGGAGGAGAAAGAAGAAGAGATAAAACAATATCACCGAAATTCACAACAATACTATAACTATAAACATAACAGTTACAGTCGTCTTAGTAATGAGGAAGATTATTTCACTTACGGTGGCCCGCAGACGTTTGAAAATAAACAGCAAGATGTAAAGCCTGTAAAGGTTTTTGTAAAATCATCAGGTCAGTAAAATGAACTTTTATATTGTATACAAGTAAAAGAAGGAAAAATGTGGACGTTCACAACTATGGTCATTAGATTGGTTAGATAGAGACTTTTAAGTCCTTGAACCTTACACTATACAGTTTATAACATTTTTTGAGCAGTTTTAATAAAAATTTATAAAATAAATTTAAGATCAATAAAAAATCAAATATTATTTTTCGACTCTTTTTTATAAATACTTCTGCCAATATTGACTTTGTTAACAATAGTCTAACATGAGCATTACACCTTCTCCTCTCTACATGAAACAAATGATGCTAATATTAATGGCGGTATGTAACTTAACTGTTCATTACAGTAAAATACTAACTATCCTTCTTTATTGTGAAAATGTAAAGTAGAATTTAAATTTATAGTTTTGGTTATTCGGACTAACTAATTCTTAAAAAAAGTAAAAAAGTTTTTAAGAAAATTTATTTTTTTAACGCATTCAGTATCGAAAATTTTGCCTTTCCACACAAAAGTTTTAAACATTAAATCTTTAAACTTAAATAATAAAAAATAATTTATATAACTATTTGTTTTGTTTTCAGATCTACTAACCGTAGAAATAATTCAGGACGGTTCATTGAAGAAGCCATAAAATAAGGATCCTGGTTTTTAGGATATCTTATAGAATAGTAAATCAAGAATAGCCTGCTTATTTTTACAGATAAATACTAACAAACTTGAAACATATACAATATACTGTAAAACTTGTTACTTTAATAGATACATATTTAGTTCTTCAGTTTTAACTTATTTTTTGATAGTTTAATATACACAGCTTGCTAAAAAATGTTAACACTTTCTCAATAGATGTTTTAGAGTCGCTTTCTTTCATATTTACGTTTATTTATTGTTAATGTAAAAATAAATTTATTTCTTTGATTACTGTTTGTTTTTTTTAGTATGTTTTCTAAAATTTGCTAACTTTAAACTTCTAAAAAGTATAAATTCAAAAAGTTCGTTGAAATAGCAATTTTAAGAAATTATTATAAATAGAGTGTCATCTTTTATTAAACCTGACTTACTTCATAAGTCATAACAAAAACTTATACCATTTTTAAAAAACTTAAAATTTTAATAGTTTATATAATTACTCAAACTTACAATTTTTACTTGCATGAAGTCAGTTTGACATTTTAGCTCCTAGTCTTAAAACATTTTATTAATTTTTAGCTTTAACAGTTTAAAGTTTGCGTTTTGTTTAGAGTTTGTTTCATACTTTTAAACTACATTTGTAATAAAACTGTCAATATTAAAATGATTCAAACTTAATAGTGAAGTCTCTTTAATATAAACTTACAGAGACTAAAAGGTATTGTTTTATTTATTTAAACTGATTATTTTTTTTCCACAACTGTGTAGTAATAATTTATTTACAATCATTAAGTAAATCTGTAAATATTTAAAGTAAAACCTGTTTTGTATACTTTGTATAACTTTTTGATTTAATAATCACGTACACAGAACAGAAGAGACATTAAAGAAAAAAGTTAGTCTAAAGAAACTACAAACAACTAAACACAATATCACGAACTCTAAAAACATTCAACAGTATCTAATTTTTTTCTTTATAAAACATTTTTACAAAAATTCAGCTGCTTCAAATTACAAAAATAGTGAGACAAAATCTTTTTGAAACCTTTCTTTCAAATAAAAGATATATATAAAAGCTGACTCAGTTGACTATGTAATTTAGTACTTATTTTATTCATTACAGTCCTTAAAAAAACAAGAACACAAAACTATTCTCCTTAGTACTCCTGATGAAATTTAAAACCGTTATAATTAGTTTCCACTCAAAATATTGTAAATAGTCATGAGTAATTTAATTATACGACTCATTTTTTTTTTGCCCAGGCTAATAATAAATAATTTTATTTTGTTCATCACAAACCAAAATGATGTATACATGTATATTTATAATCTAAAAACTATAAAGCTTAAAAGAACTTGTGTTTGAAAGTTTATACCACGTTGATTTTTGTTAACCAAAAATAAAACATTTCATTTAAAACAAAAAAATAAATCAGTGTCCTATTTGGTTTGCGCGATAAGTTTCTCAAACTTATAATTTTTTAAAATTAAAAGCCTGATAAATTTTTTGTAATCTATTCCTGTATAAAACTGTTTTTATGTGTTTCTTCCCAGTAAAAGTGGCTGTAACTGAATAATTGCTTACTTAATTAAAGAACAATTTAAGCAGATTAAAGAAGTCGTAGAATAATATGTCTGACTAAAACTTCTTAGCTGATGAGGCTTAGTTATTTTAGTTTCTTAAATTTAAATACCTCTTCAAACAGATACTAGATCGTTTTTTAGATTTTCAAAACCATATTGAGGTGTCCAAACTTATTTCAATTTATACAAACTTGAAGCTATCGTTCGTAACTGAGTTGACTATTTAAAACTAAATAAAATACAAAATAGCTTATAGTAAGTATATGATTAGAAAATTTATCGAAATTAATAAATTGTAATCCAGAAAAATAATTAAGATTTAGTAATATTGTACTAGACTTAGTTGTACAAATTTTCTTTTAAGACTTACATAACAACTCGTTTTTTTACAGTACCTATGTTCTAATCATGGAACTAAAATTTGATTTTTAAGTTAAAAATTAAACTCATTAAAGCTAGAATTACAAGCAAATAATTGGTTAACAGCATTTTAGTTTTTTACATTGGAAAGAAAAAGGAAAAAGCTTGCTAGCCTACAGTAACCCTCTGTTAAATATTTAAATCAATTTGATGAATAAGTATTTTGAATTAGCAACCATGAATAAATAAATTGTGTAAACTATACAATACAAACGCGTGCCGATATGACATGCTGTGCTTTATAGTTGGTTTGTTTTTAGTTTATAAATTTGTTCTTATGACTGAATTAATTCATTAGTTCAGTTGAGTGGAATTTATGTCTGAACGGAGCATTAGTATGGCTTCTATTGTTAAGTTCTACCACTCGGCCATCGCTGCTTGTCGGTTGATTTTAAATATATATTTTTATGAGAAAGGAGTATAAAGTTGGAAACTGTGCTTGGGTCAAAACGAAGCTTGTCAATTTAATTGGAGGACTTTCTGTTTTTAAAGTATTATTTATACTATAATCTTAATGTTAGAGATGTAACATTAGAGATTTGTTCACGCTAATATGTTAGTTTAAAATTCAAATTAATATTGAAAGTAAAAACAAATTTTTAACAGAGTTTTTTGTTAAAAACTAAAGGGTTACATGCGCTGGGATATTTTAAACACCAAACTAATAAACAAATAAGTATACAATATTATAAAATAAAGAAGGTTATCTATGTAATATTTTTGCATTTTTTATAAAGTATCTTAGTATTAATATGCATGCTTTTCACTTTTAAAAATTGAAACTTACTTTTCAGTACTACATTAAGCTTTAGATTCTATTTTTAGGAAAAATAAGTATTGATTTAGACCATTTGATTTCTATTAGATAAAATTTTATAGTTTGATAATAATATTATGTTTTAACTACAATATTGGTTTACATTTACACAATCTTAAATCATTAAACAAAACTATTGTATTGCATAGCTAATAGAATATTAATTTAAAAAAACAGTGAATCCCTTTAAAAAATAAAATAACACTGCGCGGACTTAACTCAAATATGTCGCTTGGCGTTCTCCGGCACTCAGCTCTACACCATTGCTCCTTTGAATAAATCGAATATATACACTATATAAAATACTAAATAAGTTACTTGAGTCAAATTTTACTTTATTCTAAGTTTCAATAATATTTTTCAACTATATATTTCTAATATTATTGAATCATATGTGAGTATGTATTTAAAGTTCTAATAGCTTAAGTAAAAACTAAAAAGTATAAGTCTAAACTGCTGTTAAAAATGAAATAAAATTATGCTATCAATAGAGTAATAACTTTAACTTGACGAACAAAATGTATACGACAAGAAAACTATTGAGCTGATGAAGGATTTTAAAACTGTTAATTAGCTTTCATTGAGTTTTACGGCAGTCAACAGCAACGCAATGAAAAATTTTATTCGAAAGTAGCTTTTATATGATAACTATAGGAGTATATTTCTTTAATAAACAAATATTGGCTAGATTTAAAAAAAAAGTATTGATCTAGTTTTATTTGATTTAAATTAAGGTACAGTATAATAACATTTGTTCAATTTTTTTAGCTAGTTTTATAATTTTACTATTTTAGTACTTATTATATTTACTTAAATTGTGTTAGATATTCCCCAGTCGTTCAAATTATATTTATCAAACAAAACTTACTATACAGAGAAGTATTCCCTTTGAAAACGCACTTTGAACAAAATTAAAAAGTGCTCCTCAAGGGAAGTATGTACTCTAAAAGTTTTAAATATATATTAAAATTATAAAATATAAATTAATAAAACTTAATTTGAAATATGTATTCTTATGAGAAAGGAGTACAAGGTTGGAATTAATGTGCTAGGGTCAGAACAAAGCGTGTCCAATTAATTGGAGGACTTTAAAATATTACTTATACTTATCTTAAGTATCTTAATATTAATATGCATGTTTTTACTTTTAACAATTAAAACTTATCTTTTTACTACTACCTTGATTTTAAGATTCTATTTTTAGGTAAAATAAATATTTATTTAGACCGTTTGACTGCTATTATATGAATTTTTATACCTTGATAATAATATTTTGTTTTAATTATAATCATTCTTATAAGCCAGCTCAGCTAAGATAAATGCCTAAAGAAAATAAGCAAGTCAATATACTGGATATACTCCGAAATCACGGGTTAAATTCGGTATAGTTTGTTAAACTACAATATTTGTTTACATTTACATAATCTTAAATCATTTAAAAAAATTTTAATAAGCTAATAGAATATCAATTATAAAAAATAGTGAGCCTCTTTCTAGAAAAACAAGCCACTGCGCGGACTTAAACTCAGGTTTTTCGCTGCGCGCCCGCCGACACTCACCCCTACGCCATTGCTTCTTTGCATAAAACGAATATATATACTATATATAATACTAAATAAGTTACTTAAGTTAAATTTTGCTTTATTCTAAGTTTCAATAATATTTTTCAACTATGTATTTCTAACATTATTGAATCATATGAGGTCATATGTATCTAAAGTTCTAATAGCTTAAGTAAAAACTAAAAAATATAAGTCTAAACTGCTGTTACAAATAAAATAAAATTCTGCTATCAATAAAGTAATAACTTTAACTTGACGAACAAAATATATACGACCAGGAAACTATTGAGCTGTTGAAGGATCTTAATACTGATAATTAGCTTTCATTGAGTTTTATGGCAGTCAACAGCAACGCAATGAAAAATTTTATTCGAAAGTAGCTTTTTTATGATAACTGTAGGTAGTATATTTTTTAATAAACAAATATTGGCTAGATTAAAAAAAAAGTATTGATCTAGTTTTATTTGATTTAATACAAGGTATAGTATAACAGTTATTCAACTTTTTTTAACTAGTTTTATAGTTTTATTTATTTTAGTACCTATTATATTTACTTAAAATATGTTAGATATTTTCCAGTCGTTCAAATTATATTTTATCAAACAAAACTTACTGTGCAGAGAAGTATTTCCCTTGAAAACGCACTTTGAACAAAATTTTAAAGTGATCTTCAAGGGAAGTATGTACTCTAAAAATTTTGGTATTATTTTACAAAAAGAAAACTCAGATATTTTAAAAGTAGCAAAGGTCGTCTTAAATCTCTACTTTAAAATATAAACATATATTTGATGCAATACCTGTACTAATCAAACTCAATTACGCACAAAAACAAAATGTTGTCTATTTTTAAAGTATTAGATTTAAAAAAACTTTTTATTAGTTTATTTAGTTTGTCTTGTTATAAATAAGTTAAACAGTTACAAATTCAAAGTAAATCTCTATTTTTTTTTCTCAAAAGAGTGCTTAATAAGATGTTTAATTATTAATAAAGATTTTTAAAAGAAAACAAGGAATTGTTAAACTCGTGAAAATTTTAACATTATTTTTTTGTCTGACTATAGGCTGACTATAGATATATATAATATTTAAGTTTTTTGCAAAGAAATAAGAGTGAAAATGTTATTTTGGGAAAAAAAAACTGACTACAATAAAAAGTTTAACTTAACTTTATTTAAATATAACTTGTATATTAAAGTAAAAACAATAAAGTATAAAACGAAAACTTCAAAAATAAACAACTAGCCTAAAAGGCACGTTTAGATGTTACTAGTTTTGTATTTTGTTTATTATAATTAACCATTAAACAGTTATTTTAAAATTTTCAAAAGTGCTATTTTTACATAAACATAGTAGAGCATCTCGCAAATAATTTTGAACTGACAGGTTAGAAACAAAAAACTGGCATGTCAGGTTCGAACACGAAAAGTCTGGATTTCGATTCCACCGCCTTGACCACTGGTCCATCACTGCTTGTCGGTTAAACTTGATTTGAAATATATATTCTTATGAGAAAGGAGTATAATGTTGGAATTAATGTGCTAGGGTCAGAACGAAGCGTGTCCATTTAATCTGAGGACTTTCTGTTTTTAAAATGTTACTTATGCTATAACTTTAATGTTAGAGATACAACATTAGAGATGTGTTCACGCTAATATGTTAGTTTAATGATCAAATAAATATTAAAAGTAAAAACAAATTTGTAACAGAATTTTTTACTAAAAACTAAAGGGATACCTGCGCTGGGATATTTTAAACACTAAACTAAAAGACAAATAAGTATACAATATCATAAAATAAAATAGGTTGTCTATGTAATAGTTTTGTATTTTTTTTAAAGTATCTTAACATTATTATGCATGTTTTTAACTTTTAAAAATTGAAACTTATATTTTCACTACTACCTTAAGCTTTAGATTCTACTTTTAGGTAAAACAAATATTGATTTAGACCGTTTGACTGCTATTATATGAAGTTTTATAGCTTGATAATAATATTTTGTTTTAATTATAATCATTCGTATAAGCCAGCTCAGCTAAGACAAATGCCTAAAGAAAATAAGCAAGTCAATATAATGGATATACTCCGAGATCACGGGTTTAATTCGGTATAATACGTTAAACTACAATATTTGTTTATATTTACACAATTTTAAATCATTAAAACAAAGCTATTGTATTGCTTATAACCTCATTTTTATAATACCAAGTAGAATATCAATATAAAAAAACGGTGAATTTCAATCTAGATTAACAAGCCACTGCGCGGACTTGAACTCAGGTTATATGCTGCGCGTGCGCCGACACTCACCCCTACGCCATTGCTCCTTTGAATAAGACTAATATATATACTATATGAAATATTGAAAAAATTAAATTGAGTTAAACTTAGAATAAAAATTTTGAACTATGTATTTGTAAGCTAATACTATTGAATCATATGAAAGAATGTATCTAAAGTTATAATAGTACAGGGAAAAATTTAAAAGTATAAGTCTAAACTGCTAATACAAATAAAATAAGGTAAAGCTATCAATAAAGTAATAACTTTTTTTTGAGGACGTGATCTAAAACATTGAACACTTTAAAACACTAAGTTTAATATTCATTAAGCTATATAATAATTTTATAAGACAAGGGTCGGCAAACTGCGGCCCTCAGAGTCAAAATATGCGGCCCGCGAGCTCCTTTTCAAACAAAATATATTTTTAAAAAACAATATTTTGAAGTAAAAAATTACAGTTAGGCTCTTATTTCTTTATTTATGCTCTAATATTGCTCAATTTATCATATTTTTGATCTTAAATAATATTTTTCTACTAATACCAGAACTTTTTTTAAATAGATGCGGCCATCAAAGGTTTGTTTTTAAATAGTGCGGTCCGGTAGCAACTTTTCCTAGGCCCGCGAGTTACATATGGCTGCTGACCCTGTTATAAGACTATAAAACTACTTTGTACTTAGATACCAAATAAATTAAAAAAGTACGTCTTTTTTGTTGTTTACCACAGGTTTCAATAACTTCAATTTACAATAATCAGTACTTAGTATAGTTTGTATGTATAGCTTGCTATTTTTATTATACTCATCATATTTAATTAAATTTATTCAATAGTTTAATGTGAGGCCTATCTTTAAATAAAATCAATTAGACCTTAAACACTTATATTGTTGAAAATTTATATAATTATCAAAAAATATTGATTTTAAATAAGAATTGAAATAAATTGAAAACAGGGTCAGTCTATAAAAAAAATTCATAAAGTATTCTGTTATCATTGATTAACTATTTACTTAAGTCAATCTATTTTTATTATCTGTAATTTTAGAACGCTTTTTTTACAGCTTAAGTTATTGTTAGCTTAAGTATATAAAATTTTATAAAACTATAGTTTGAGTTTAAAACTCAAAAATGACTCATAATCTTATGAAAACTAAGCACATTTAAGAGGGGTATTATAGGTGTACTTAAACTTTTATAAATAGACCATATAATTGTAAAAGCAGTTACTTAAGTTATTAACTTTGTCTTATAATTTGCTACTTATACGACATATTATCGTACTAAAAAAAATAGTATCTAAAGTCGATTACAAAAGAATAATTATAACAAATTTAATTACAATAACTATTTAAAACTGTTGAATTGTTGAAACTTTGCTTTTATTGTCAAATAAACCCATGTGGTTGTTTATAAACTTTAAGGAAAACAAATAACACGTAGTATGTCAAATTGAAATTAAACTGAAATAGTGATATGAACAACTTTTAACTGACTTTTATAAACAAACAGTCTACAAGATAGTTAAATACTAAACAAAAGTTTTATTTGATACTTATGAGACTTAGTACCATAAATACTAATTAAACAAATAAAATAAACACCATAAAATAGTTTAACTATTTGAACTACAATAAATACTGATAAACTAAACTACAATGCAAAACTGTTGTGTTACTTATAGAATAGTACCAAGGTTGTCTACTATAAAACTGCATCATTCATAGTACAACACCATGGATATATACTATAAAACATTAAGTTTTACTTTTAGTTTAAACCTATCTGTTAAAAAAAATTCTACTTAGTTTTGGGCTGTTAGTAGAATTAAATACGAAACAGCATTAACTCTCAATAACAAACGCTCAAAGTTCAGGTTGAACAAAAAATAAAATAACTTGACAGTCATAAGAAATCATAAGCTACCTAACAATACGAAACTGGATACAACTGAATGTCGTTAAAATTGAAACATATATTTTAGTTAATCCAAGAGTTTTATTCACTTATAAATAAGTATCCTAACTTTAACGACCCTATAAGATTTCCAAAACATGCAAAGTACACTTTAAATATAAATATATACAACTATATTCAGTCTTTACTTATTGGGCAAGAAATAGAACTAAACAGAAAAAGATAAAACATAGTATAACAACAAAATAGACTTATACACAAATAACATTTATTAAAAAGAACACATAGATTTATTTTAAAGTAAACCTAAAAATAACTTTACTGTAATAACAAAAAACAATGAAGTGTTAACTGAAAGTATAGAACAGGTTCTAACTTTAGTTTATTAAAGTAGAATTAATATATGAAATAAGAAATTTGAAGCATAATAACAAATTAGACTTATAAATAAATATTAGAATAATTTCATAAGAAACCATACAAACATGTTTTTAGAATTTTACAATTTTAAAAAATTCCACAGTAACATCAATGAATTACCAACTAAAATGTGATGTAATTTTGTTAAGAGGAAAGAAAATAACCATTAGTAAAACACAATTTTCAACTAATTTCGAGTTTTGTTGAACTTCAAGCCAATACTTATCCAATGGAAAACGATCCCATAACATTAGAAAAAACTACAGTGAGTACAATGAATGCTACAACGAAGTAGTTACATTCGGAAAACGCGCAGACATTTTATATGTGAATTAATTTGCCTAATTTCATTGAGTTTTATATTGGTAATATATGGAGAATAAGTATAAATGATCAGAATCGTTACGAAAAGATGGGCAATAAGTTATAACATAGTATTTAGTTAACTGTTTCAGTTATTGAAACATTTATGAAATATTGAGGCATTGTTAAACCGAACAGTTTAGATTTCATAAGACTCAAAATATAGTACTTCTTTTTCATATTTTTCAACTATATTGAAAATTTTCTTAGACAAGACCATTGTGTATGAAAAACAAAAAAAAAACGTGGCTTGGTATGGAGTTATCAAAATTACTGTAAACAATAATTAAACGAGACCCCATAATTAAAATGGTTTTTGAACTGGCCTTGATTATAATAAAAACATAAGTTAAGTTGGTTGTCGTTTAATTTTTAAATTTAGAGACACATATAATGTTTGGAGGTAGAAGACTTAATATGTTTTACAGGTCGTGAAACTAAGATTAAAAAATCACAAAGCTTTTATATAAGAAGTATATTCGAGCTGTAATTATTATCTGTAAGTTTAAGTTAAATGTTGTTAAAAGAATAAATCTGGAAATAGTTATATAAGCCAGCGCGACAAGATGACAGTTAATGATAAAACACTAAGAGCAAATTTTAATTTAAAAATCAGTATGTTCTGAAAACAATAGGAGAATAAAACAACATATATAGATGTATATATTATATTGATTAAAGAGAAACCATAGAAAGAAAATTTTAGTTAACATCACAGTAATACGAACAAAACAATGTTATACCGAATATATTATATTTATATTAAGGTTTTAGACTAAATGTTAAGGAGAATAATCAATTAAACTTTTTAAATTTTATTAACAAAACAATGTTTCACTTGTTTGAACTAAATCAAACGATATCAGGCAATAAAATATTACTAGTAGATTACCATACATGTTTTAATACAATAATTTTATTTAAAAAAACATGTTATTCATTATTTATTATGCATATGTTAGTAATGCCTGATACGTATATACTTCGCTAACAAAGTACAAAACATTTTAACACTAAGCAATATCTGATATTTACTGTGTCCATAACTTGTGGTAATATAAAATTCTAATTGATAATAAATGAGACTAACCAAAATGATGACGTAATAATCATGATAAATAAAAATACCAAAATTTCATGAAAAAGATAGTAATTTGTTTGTTAGATTTTTGAAAATGGCCACTTTTTATGAGTACAAATTAAGGTGTAAATATACATTTTTATGAAGGAGAGCATGGAAAAGTTTAGCTCAGTGTCTACTTAAGTACAGTGCTTCCTCGCTAATCCGGCCAAGTTGGGCAAGATTTTTTTGAAAATACGGCCGGATTTGCCTTTGGCCGGATAAGAACAAAATATCGCTTTTTTTTTACAAATTATCTACCTTAGTTATATTATGAATGTATATAACGAAACGTACTATAAAATTTATGTTAGTTTAACTTATTTTACTTTATTCAAAGAAAATAGAATTAAAACAGACAAAACTAAACGAAACAAAAATTTATAAGTTCAAAATTAATGGAAAAAAACTACACTGCTTTAGGCACATTATTGTTTGCCATTTTGCAAACTTTTAACTTGTTTTCAATTGTTAGTTGAACGCGTTTTCGTTTCTTTGCTGTCTTATCCATTTTTTAACAAGATATGTTGATTGTAGTATATTAAAGTGTAACTTGCTTAGCAAAGACAGAAAAATTGCAATTGAATAATAAACAAGTTTTTTACAACTGAGCGGGAAAAGTATGAACGAGACTTAAGATTATACAAATGATACTTTATTATGACGTAACAATATATTGCCTGCATTATTATAAAACGTAAATTGAAAACTTTTTCGAAGTAAAATGAAATTAAACGCAAAAAACGCTAAAGTAAATAAGTCGACTTCTCGACTAAAACCGGCCGGATTAGCGAGGAACCGGATTAGCGAGGACCGGATTAGCGAGGAAGCACTGTAACAATTTAAGTTTCCAACGATGCATTATGCTTGATAATAACGACTACAGTGAACAACTTAAAATATTTTGTGGCTTAGATACCGGTTGCAAAAAAAACTAGAAAAAAAATATGAGTAACTTGTACAGGCTTTATCTCTTTTAAAAAACGTCAGAGTGAAATTAGTTTTTACTAAACTTTGTTCTACATACATAATTACGAAACAACAAAACTAAAATATAGTTACGAGCTACACATATATGTAAACAATATAATTACTTTAAGAGAAACCATATAAACAATTTTTAAACAGCCATTAGAAGATAACAATTAAACACAACTTAAATTATGACAATGAATCCAATTTCAACTTTCTTGAACTCTTGTAAAACAAATCATTAGTTAATTTTTAAACCAATACTTATCTAACGGAAAACGTCCACATAATAGTTCTAATTATAGTAAATTACCTTGCTTACCATGAATTCTGACGCAAATAATTACATAGGGAATACTTAAGGCATTTAAAAATCATAACTAAGGAATATTAACTTAATTCTATTGTATTTCATATTAGTGATAAACAGAAGACTTATCAACAGTCGAGAAGCTAACAGAACGATATAAACATATTTGTCAATATTATAAAACTTTGAGGCATTGTTTGAGTAATGAACTCATATTTTTACTAAAACTGCAATGCATAAAATTTAGTTACTTAATATATATCTTTTCATTTGAAGTTAATTTCAGTTGGTAAGATTTAACATATAAATAAATAGATGGATGTAACAAAATTAAGATAACATAAGGCCCAGATGTGTACCTTATTTAAAATGCGTACTTTACAGTTTTAAGATATCCTATCATATTTTTACATAGACAAAATAAGATGTCATCATTAATTTTATATATAAAAATGCCAAACAAGCACACCAATTAGAATTTTTATAAATAGACCTTCAAATATAGAATAGTCAGTTCATAATCAAAAGCAAAATAAAAACTAAGGAGACTTATACAAACCGTAAAACTAGACTGTAAAACTCTTTTCGGACTGTAGTTCTAATGTGAAAGTTCAAGTTGTACGAAAATTGTACAAGTAATAATACTGAAAATAATCATACAAACCAGCGCAACAATGATAAAATACTAAAAGCTGATTCTATTTTAAAAATTAGTTTATTTTAAAAATAGTAAGAAAATCTACACATACCAAAGTTTGTATTTAAGAAATACTTTATATTCAAACTGAAATAGTATAAAAAAAACAAGTTTATGTAAAAAACAAAATGATTGAAGAGTGAACTAATGAATCAATTGATTATTTTGATAGCTAAAACTAAACCTGTGATCGTACTGAAATACATAAAGCCCAGAGGCGTACCTTACTTTAAATGCGTAACTTACATTTTTTAGATACCCTAAAAGTTTTACGTAGTTTGAATAAGGTGTCTTTACTATTTCCAAACATATAAATGCCAAACAAGAACGAAACTTATATCTTATTTTTACAAAATAAAAATTAATTAAACATACGCATATTAAAAGCATACAAAACTGAGAAGACTTATACAAATTTTGAAACTAGAATGAACTTTAAACAAGTACTGTTTGAGACATAAGGTTTAAATGTCATAAAAGCAAGCACAACAACATGATAGTTAATAACAAAACACTAATGACTGACTGTAGATAGAAGATTAGTATGTTTTGAAAATATTAAGAGAAGGTTGTCTAATAAATCTTTTATGGATGACAAAAAAATATTAAGAGCTTAGCAGTAAGAAATGCTATGAAAAGATTGGCAATAGTGAACATTTAATTAACAATTTTAATTGTGAAAATACTAAATGTTGATTGTACATTTCTTTTAAGTTTTAAAAAACAAGCTTTTTGGTCCATTTTTAGTTGGCCCTTTAAAGTTAAATATAAGTAAAATAAAATTGTCTTTAATAGCATTAAATCATTGTAAATATACTGTACATAAAATAATTATTAATGTTTTTAATTATTTTGGTTCGAAGTTCTGGGTTTTTCCAGGATTCTAGGTTCAAAAAGTAGTCAACATCGCTCTTTATAGGGGCAACAATAAATAATAAAAGTGAGGAAGCGGAAAAGTAAATGTGTTATCAACAGTAAGGAGTTTTTGTTACTAGTACCTAGGGGACATTTAAAAAATTAGTTTTTGAAACCTCGGAACTAAGAGCTGGATAAAAATTTAATCATAAAATTTGAATCGTAGCTACTTTAACATATTTAAACTAATCAAAGTGTATAAGAATCAACCCTATTTGATTTAATGTCGTAAAAACGAGCTTAATCTGGAATATGACTTTGTTTATTGAGTTAGTGAAGAAAGTGGTTTGACTGGAAGGGTCATGACTTCGAATGAATAAAGTATACGAAACATTAACTTTATTTTTGACTAACAAAAAACAAACATATAAAAAAAATAATGCAGTATGCCGACATGAAATGTGAGGACTCAACCGAGGACTAACCTGAGAGTACTAACTATAAAAACCAAATAAGTTCACAAACAAGTTTAAATAAATCAAAAATAAAAGAACATTAGTCATTACTTTCCACATAAAAAAAACACTTTAAATTGCTAAACAAAATATGTTTGTTTAAAGACTAAATAATTAAGAAAGGAACCACTGATTGTATATACTAAATACAATTAACGTAGCTACAGAAAACGTAAACATAAACTGTATTTGTTTAACAATAGTAAATATTAATTACGAAATGAACGGTTTAGTTATCAAATTAAAAACAAATACATATAAATAAAAAAAACAAGTATGACTAAAACCTGAAATATTTATTGGTAATACGTTAAGGTCTATAGTTAGTATGTAAAGTAGTTTTGATTAAATTTATAATATTTTTATCAAAACAAGAAAATTACCTAAAATAGAAAACTAAATGGAATTAACTAACTGCTGGACATAGCAATCGTAAAAAAGTTAAAAATCATATATGTACTGGAAAAAAACAATTAGTTTGTTTGAATTTAATATGTAAAGTTGCAACTTTAGAGAGTTAAACATTTCAGTTGGAATATTGTTAACCTTTTGTGACTTAATAGTTTGGCACAGATATAATCTATTTATTAGTGTACTTAATAAGTTTTTATATACTTTGCATATTAAACTATAAGGTTCTGTCTAGATTAAGTATAACCTTTATAAAAATATGCAGTAACAAGTAGTACATACACACATATAATTAAGCTGTTAGTTGTTATAACTAAATAATTTTTATATAGAAAATTTTGTGTTAACGTTTACCATTGCTACTTAAGCATTTTTAACTACTTGCAAAAGATAGTTTTTTAAAATAACTTGCATATACTTACATGATAAATATTATACATAATTATTAATAAACTTATAATCAATGAGACTACCGGAT
This sequence comes from Thalia democratica, assembly GCF_965202585.1. Classification (NCBI taxonomy): domain Eukaryota; kingdom Metazoa; phylum Chordata; class Thaliacea; order Salpida; family Salpidae; genus Thalia; species Thalia democratica. The sequence continues at coordinate 84,270,431 of NC_139167.1, forward strand.
TATGACGCAAGAACATAGTAAAGTATAGATTTGTAAATTTACCTAATTTCATGTGGACAAGTTTAGACGTAATTTTTTAGTAGAAGTATTTAAAACAAGTGGCTCATGAGTAATTCATATCTGTTATGTTTCATACAACTAGATCATAGTTATCTGTTTATTTAACAAGTTTTATCTAATTAGTCTGTTCTATCTAATAGCTTCTAGTAAAAATAAAGTTTAGTTATGACTTAGAAGTACTAGCACATTAACATTAACTACGTAGCTCATAACTGTTTTAAAAAAACCTAGTAAAGCTTAATATAATGGATGTTATTCTTCCATTATTAGAAAGTTATTTGCTTCAAAAGATAGTTTATAAATATAACTTGCATGTACTTAACATAAGTATCAAAAGCCTAATAAATTATAAAAAAAAAGAGAGACTACCTCATTATGACGCAACAATATGATAAAAAAAAAAATAAAAAATTTTTAGGATTTAATGTGGAAAAATAGCAGAAAAAGAAAAGTCAGTATAATTGATGCAAATGGACTTTTAAATTCCCTAACTTTATGTGGACAAATTAAGAATAAAATGTTTCATGTATAAGTAGCATAAATTAAATACAAGTTGCTCATGAGTAATCAAAATCTGTTATTTTTCATACAACTTAAAGAGTAAAATACTCGTTTATGGAAAGGTATATAAAAAAAAGATTAGCTTTTAACTGAATGAGTTAAATCTTCACATACAATTATGTGGTACAAATGTGTTAAAATTATTACTAGTTAAGACTTGAACCTACGAGCACATTTACTAGGACTTTAAATTAAGTTATGATTTATAAGTCTAGCACTTTAAATTAAGTTATGATTTAGAAGTACTTGCACATTAACTCGTACATCCAAGTCAAAACTCAAAAAGGTGCCGACCAGCAGAGTAACCGGGCCTAAAGGACAAGAATTAAAAAAAAACTAAGGGCAGGCCGGGAGATGACAGGTGCGGAGCACCGTGTCATCGACCGGCCGTAGCCCTTTGTTTTTTTTTAATTCTTGTCCGCTACCTTAAACTTATTTTTCCAAATCATCAATATAAAACCACTCAGTCATAATTGAAAAACTATAACTGATATTACCGTCAGGCCTTTAATGGTTATACATTGACAAATTAGATCACATAAGCTCAAGGTTAGTAAAAGGTAACAGATAAAGACCGTACAAATATAACGCGAAAACGTATATTTGTTTGGCAGTTACGCTACTCACGGTCCATTTGACAGAAAAAGGTGGCCTTCAAGAAAAAAGGCCGTGGAGAAAAAGAGAGAAGGAAAAATGTGAAAATTTTTTCGCCGGCGGAGCCGGCGAAATGCCCTAAAAAAATAATTTTAAATAATCTTCATCAAAAAATTCCCCCTCCCCGTTTTTCACTTTTGGGGAATCCCCATTTTGAAAAAAAATGGGTGACAGGCTTTAAAATTTAGTGCGTACCTTACGTGGATGCGTACTTCTTAGAAATAACCTTTACTTATAAAAGAGAATGTGTAATCAAAAATTTAGTGCGTACCTTATGCGGATGCGTACCGCTCAGAAAAAACCATTACTTATAAGAGAGAATGTGTAATCAAAAATTTAGTGCGTACCTTACGCGGATGCGTACTTCTTAAATAATACCTTTAGTTGCAACAGAAAATGTGCTGTTAAAAATTAGTGCGTACCTTATGCGGGTGCGTGCTTCTTAGAGTGCGTACCTTATAGATGTTTTTAGTTTGCTAGAATAACATTTTTAAGTTATGGTTTAGATATTAAATGAAATAAAATATATTTTCAGACATTACACCACCCTAGTTTATTACCTAATGTTTTACATATACATAGAAAACAGTTCATAGATCTAGCTGATGTACTTCTTAATGACAGAAAATGAACCAAATAAAAAGATTAATGTGAAACAACAGATTTTTTAAATGCTTACTTTGACAAATCTATTTATACGATTGAACTGTATATTCAAACAAATGTCACTTAACTTGCTTATGTAAATTAATTTCAATTAGTAACCTTTTCAAAACAGTATAAACTTGAATTATAAAAAGTAAATCAATTCTTAAATTAAACTAAACAGTTGAAATAATTTTGATATGAGTAGTAACTGTATTTTTGTTTAACTTCAATTTCATACTGTTCCTACTACAGGATGTCATTTTAATTGTCATTCAACTTACATAAGCTAAAGTTTTCTATGACAGTTAAGTTTGTCTCATTGTTAAGTGTTTATCTAGCAATCTAATAAATACAAAGCTTTCTCATGCACAGTTACTACTATTACTACTTATTAACTGGTATACTATTTATTAATAGACTTAAACTTTTAACGCTTACCATTGAATTCAGACAACTTATTATGTGTTTCTTAAAGTGTGCATAGAAATTAAAGGTGTTTTGAATTTATCATATCATACAAACTAAAACAGTTAAACCATACTACTTTGTGTCAATAACATATGTTTGGTAGCCTGTAGTTCATTTTAAACTTTGTCAAATACTTGCATCTTAAATACTCTGCATTTAACATCATTTAAAATCTTCATGGCTGCATTCAACTAATATTTATACTATTCTTAAAGTCTTCACATTTGTTATATACATAGAAAACAGTACAGCAAGTTGTTGATAAAAGCTTGTTAGTGCATTCTAATGAAAAAAAAGAAATTTCAGATAGATAAAAGATTAGAAATTAGTTAAAAAAAATAGAACAATTTAAGCAAAGGTAAAAGTAAACCTCACACACATATGCTCTAACAACCTTTAAATCTTCCTTGCTGTGAACTGCTTTGTAAATATATAAATGTAAACTTACAAGATTTTTGCTTTTTGTTTAATAGCAAACCTATCATCATATGGTTTAACTGCTTTCTAAACAGTTTACTTTTGAAACTAACAACAATTTTGACTTATAATTGCTCTTGCTACTAATCTTTCATGCACACTTTAAGAAGTACTTCTTAATACTAACTGTTAATCTATGAATATATAAACTACATTTGTACAGTCAGATAAACCTACTTAAAACTTTATGTTGTAAATAAACTTCTATACTTAACTTACCGTCTCTTTGGGCTTTATTCAGGAATACAATGCTTTTTGCACAAGCTTATAAAAATTACCACAATGTTTTTAATGATTTTATTTATGTTTGAGTCTTACTAAAGTTTTATTTAAAGGTATCTTAGGAGAATGAAGCCCAACAAGACAAATATATGTTTATGGTATAAGGTTACAGCTCTATGAATAGCTAGTCTGAATTTGTGCAAAATTCAATTAATATCTAAAGCTTAAGTTGTTCAAGCATGAGCACTTAAAAATTTTAATAGTAACAAAAAAACCCAACAACTAATAAGTAGAAAATATAAATTCTTAACATCATGATTTATTAAAAATATACAAAAAACATTTACTTTCTTATATTCAACTAGTAACCCTGGCCAAAAAATACTAAGTTTTGCACAAATTCAAACAAACTAATAACTATTAAACAAACTAACCTCAACAGCTGCTGTAGTAGGTACTCATCATCCAAACAGAATCCATAAAAGATCCATTTTCTAAACTCAACCTATAGGAATAGTTATAACTTATAAAGATAAGGGCTTTGAAACAACCTCAGAAGTTTAAAAATCTTACAGAGGTCGTTCAAAAGATTTTTCAAAGCATTCTTTCACTCATAACATTTTACAATGGTGTTTCAAAGACTGAGGTGCAAGTTTTTAAAGCTTCTTATTAAAGAGGTTTTTCTAGCATCATGTAAGTGCATTCAAGCCAATTGATGTTGTCTGAAATGTCATACTTGTGAGCCAATTTTTATCAATAAATAAGATATATTCATTCTATGATGAATTACAAGATCAAATTAAGATTTTTTTCATAGGTTTTGCATGGGAAAACGAATATTAGTTATCAACATAAACTTTCAAGACTGTTGATTCCCAAACTGTGTCAAATGCTTTTTTTAACTTACTCAAACAATGTAGAAATATAAGAGTTTTAAAAGATTAAACTATCAAGAACTAGTTTTGTCTTCAAGAATATTGACAATCAAATAGAGTTTGTTAGTATTTTACAAAGCTTACTTAAACAGAATAAAAAAAGATAAAAATAGTTTCAGAGTTAACACATGTTACTACTACAAGTGCTTTTCTCAAAAGAATATTCATTAAAAATATACTTTTCAAAACACTTTCTAGATCAAGTGATTTCTTAAATTCACTTAAAAAATATAAAAAAATTAATGTTTTAGAAGATAAGGTAATGATAAAATAATCTTCTTCAACAAGATTTGACTTAAAAAACATTGGCAATTGATAGATAAAGTACTTTGTTTAGTGTACTCAAACTGCACAATGAAAGAAAGAAAAATTAGAGTCCAGAACCTAGAGCTCCTTCTCCTACAACTACTTTTAACAAATGATTTGGCCCAGGCAAAAAAATATCTTGCAAAATGCTTTCTTGTTGTGATGTCACATTAAAATGTAAGATTTTCCAGAATTCATTAAATACTACAAATTGAAACACTATCTAAGCATAGCAGAGCGAATTTTAACTTTTTCCAACATAAAGTATTTTTTATTTTACGGAGTGTTAAACATCACTTTTTTTTTCATTTGTTAAAGCTAAATAACTTGTTTAAACAGTTTAAATCTTATTTTAATTTGATGATTCTTTTATCTATTCTTTTTATAATTTTTTTTCATTATGTTTTACTTTTTTTACTGTACAAGTGATACTTGGTTAAGCATATTGTTTAATATTGAAGATAAAAAATTCATTATGCTCATATAAACTAAAATTGACACCATTTAAAAAGTATATAAGACTAGTATTTAACTTTAATTTTTATTATTTTTGTATAGTTTATTTTAAAATTGTTTATCACTTAATAATTTGTTCAAGATGAACTATGTGTAATTTAGAAACATTTTTTTATCAGTTTATAGCATTACATTTAAAGCTTTGTAAACTCATTTTAGTTATAATTTAGTTTAAAACATTTTGCCATGTTCGCCTAAAACTAAAGAGTTTTTCATTGATATAACAATTTGTTCAACTTTAAATTTGAAGCAAATAGATAAAAATAAAATATTGTGCGTATAGAATGAAAGCTTAACAAAAACACAGTTATTAAAGTATATAAAACAAGTATTTAACTCTAAATTTTACGAAATTGTTTTTTATTTGTTCCAAAGATGTTTAAAACTGAACAATTTCTATAAGATTTATTACATTTAGCTTAAAGCCTTTAATTTCATCAGGTTACATTTAACTTTTGCAAACTCATTTTAGTTATAATTTAGTTTGAATCGTTTTGCCAAAACTAGTTAGATCTTAGTCATTGGTGTAGTAACTTTTTGAAGCAGGTAGAAAACAAAAAGCCATATTGTGCATAGTGAGTGAATGCTAAACAGAGACACAATTATAAAAACATTTATGAATGAAAAATAACTGTTAATAATAATTAATATTTTACAACAAAACTCTTGTTGAATATTTTTGAAACAAAGTTCAAATAGTTTTATAATCAATTTCTATTATAACTCTCACACAACTATTACTTGTATGTGCACAAATTTGAATATAAAAGCTGATCAACTTTTGAATTTTTTTATCTTACTTTAAGATAAATAAAGACCCTTATTATGTTAAGATATTTCCAAAATGTTTCAATAAACAAACAACATATGTCAACTATATTTACTGGTTTTTTGTCTTAAACACTAAACTATCACATTAACATTAAATGTATTTTTATGACTTATGATGTCACATAAATACTGATAAGTGCCTGAAACAATTTAAATGATTACATACAACTTTGTGTTTTTGTAATTAACTAAACATAATGTTTAGTAGAAAACACATGATTGTAATGAAGTTGTTATGACTAAACTCTGAATAAGAAGCAGTTTTAAGTCACAAAAAAGATCAGTTTAAATTTTGTTTTGTTTAACTGAATAAGTGTTGATATAATACTGCTGTAAAGTACTGCTTCTAATGTAGCTAGACTAAACAATGTCTTAGAATTTAGTCTGTTTTTGGAAATTATGAACATTAACTACTTGTAAGCTGTATTTAAAATTACTTTAGTGCTTATAATAACTTAAAATAATATTTCAAGTCCTTGAAACATTCAAACCATACATCTATTTGTACAAATATTTTAAACAGAAAAATTTCATCAAGATACCCAACACAAGTAAAAGCTTAACTAAAAGTTAACAATGTTGTTAAACTTCTAACAGAAAATGTATTATAACCAACTAAATGTCATCACCAAAATTTTTTTTGACTTCTATGAATAACTTAAATTAATATTTCAAGCCCTTGAAACATTCAAACCATACAACTTTTTGTACAAATATTTTAAACAGAAAAATTTCATTAGAAAACCCAACACAAGTAAAAGCTTAACTAAAGGTTAACAATATTGTTAAACTTCTAACAGAAAATGTATTATAACCAACTAAATGTCATCACCAAACAACTTTTTTGACTTCTTCTATGAGAAGGCTGATCTGAAGGAACCACCTTATTTTGAAAATGGAATTCATTATGAAACTGAGTTGAGATATAGGAATGAGGAACCCAAGTTCATACAAGAAGTTTTGTAAGTGAGTTTTTTTATTTGTTTTACTTTATCACAAGTTCATACAGTAAGTTGTAACATCTGTCAGTTAAATTTTACTATTTTTTATTTTACTGTGATATATAAGGATATATAGTTTATATATAATTTTATATATATATATAATATACACTTTTAAAGTTCTTTCCAAACAGAGTTTTCTTAATATTTGTATTATATATAAATAATATGTATCTAATATAGCATATACATTATATATTTTTATATATATTGTTGTGTAGGTGCTTTTGTAACATGCAGACTTTGTTTTTTTGATTTCATTTTTTTAATAAATATTTATTTGTTTATTCAAACAGTGTTGTTCAAACCAAGTTTTCAAAACTAATTTGCATTTTAAAATCATTGAGATCTATAAAATAGTCAACAGATTTATATGAACCATTCAATTCAGCTTCAAAGTATAAATAATGTTTGTAACTTTGTTATGGTAATATTTAAATATTAATTTGATGAATAATACAGGGTTGCCAAAAAGTCAGAAAACTTTGAAAAACCTGAAAATTTTAACAATTTTTACATCTTACTTAGTATAATTTCGATTTGATAAAAATAACCTATCATATAGATAAATATTTTTTGTCATCATCATTTTTTTTTGAAGCTACAAGATATGTTATCAATGTTTTTACACTGTTTAACACAGTTTCTTAACTTGAACTTAACCTTAAACTAAAATAGACCCAAAAGTGTGTATTTTTGAAAACCTGGAGAAAATTTGCCAAAAACATTTGACAACCCTATTAGCAGGAAACATGTTTGTCTCTTTGAAAATTTTTTTGCTGTTAAACATTTTGCTTTTTGAGTTTCCACAGTATAATTGTGAAAAACAAAAATTAACTGATTGTTATTATTATTTTTGTTATGAATTTTTCTTTAAAGACTTGATTATTTTAGTTATCATAAATTTTAGTTTTCAACCAGTAAGTAATTATTTCCAATGATTAGTGTTAGTTTTTAAATTTGCTTAAAATTTAAGATTTGTTGTACAAATTTTCAGTTCAAATCTTGTTGTACTTATCAAAACAAAAACCTGTGACCCAAGTTCAAATTTATCCCCAACTGACATTGAATGTAAGTTTGTTTGTCTTAATTTGAGATAGTTAGTTAAAAAATTGAATTAGGTTGTTTGTGTTGAGTGTCTATTATATTTAATATGTTTTGTAAAGTTATACATTTTCTGTTTAGTTGTAGAAATATTTGTTAAACTTTTTATTGCGTTCAAATTAATATTGTATACTCTAAAAAATATATGAATGTATTATTTTGTATCCACCTTAAAAAGAATGTAAGTTTTTGTTAAATCATTCTAATAACTATGAAATATAACAAAAATTTAGTTATTTATTTTCAAACCTAGATAATTTAACTAGCACTTATAAAAAATTCTATTTTTAAACTACTACTTAAATCATTGGCATTAATATTTTAAATAATAAAAGTTTAAAATTTATCAAGGTTCAAGGCAAAAGCAGAGTTCTTTCAACCAGCCAATTAGCAATCAGAGTTCTTTCAACCAGCCAATGAATAGACCGGAATCCAGAATGAGCCAGATTAGCAATTCTACTTTGGATGGGGGGTTCCAAATGGTTTGTTTGGTTTTTAATAAATAAGTTAAGAAATTTATTTTTATCAATGTTTTTTTTACGGTATTATCTTAATTTATTTATCAAATGGTTGGTTTAGTTTTTATTAAAATTGGTCAGATCTCAATTATGTTTATCATAATGTATTAACAATTTTTTTTATTTATGGTAAAGTCTTAATGCATTATATAGATTTGAACCTCAGTTACTAATTTTACCTTTTGTATTTACTTATATTCAATCATTTTGCTTTAAAACAAATAATAAAGCTAAAAAAATATTGCAATGTTTGGTTATTGATTAAATAATTGTTTGAGTATTGAGTGTGAGAAAATCAGTCGACCAGAACACAAGTATGTAAGGCAAACTTTTTAATTTTGTTTTCATTATTATCAAGGTTTGTTCTTGATAAGAGCTAGAGATAGAGAATAAAGCTTTTAGTTTTTGCTTACTATTGCATGTAAAATTACTAGTGTATTTTTTGGTTTAATATTGAAAAAACAATTAAGATATTTAAAATAATAAAGACACTAAGACAATTAAGACAAGTTGTTGATTAGACAGAGAATAAAACTTTTAGTTTCTGCTTACTATTCCATGTAAAATTACTAGTGTATTTTTTGGTTTAATTATGAAAATTATTATTTGAACAATATTTAATTTATTTATAACTAGTCTTTGTTAATTAAATTAATTCTATTGTACATTTAATTTTCCATGAGTTAAATTAGAAAATGTTATCTTTTATAAAAAAGTGCTTTATACATGTTAATAAATACATATAAACACACAATCAAAAACATACAAGTCTTTATTTATAATGCCAAAACAGTCAGGGATTATAAGCATAGTTATCTGTTTACTTTAAAATTTTAAATAATTTTATACTAAATATATAGATAAATGGCGCTTATGAAAATAAATTAGAAAAACGCTTGTATAAACATATACTAAATATTATAATCGTATAAGTTTCTATTTGAGCAAATTTGACAACATCAAATTTAATCGTTAGTAATTTAGTTTTTTTTTACAGATAAAACAAAAGTACTTGATAAGCTAAAAAAAATGGAAACTACTAACAACCTTTTAAATACAAATGAAGGTATGTTAATAATTTTTTTTACATAATGAATGAAAGTTTCGAAGTACTAACACAAACGAGTAAAAGTAAATAAAATTAAATAAACTACACAAAAATATAAATGTTGATTTTATAAAATACCTAATTGGTTTATGAAAAGTTTTAAATAGTAAAGTCTGTTTTTTTTCTATTAACCATACTTTAACACATAAATATTTTTTTAAACTCTCAGGTCCTGAAAAAATGACTAGCTCATCTAATTTGACTGACTTTTTAAACAAAAGCTTACCAAACAACACGTCTACTGTAGATAATACTTTTTTGAATCATATGCGTTCAAGTTTCTCTCAATCAGGTGTGGTTATTTGTTTTGTATCTAATGTATAAACTCATTTTAAATTTATTCAAGTTGTTTAATGTAAAACAATATACAACTATTTATAAAACATTTGTAACATACCATAAGAAAATATAACAATTCAAATGAACAATTTAAGCAATTGTCAAACTTTTTACTAGCTTTTTAATTAGTAGTTTTATAGACTAACTTTTAGTAAAACTGTTTCTTATTATACAGGTCCTGTAGAAACGACAATCTCATCTAACTTAATTGACGCTGAAAGTTCTGAGAGTTACCATGCATCTCAACATAGTTTGCAGCAAATAATCCATTCAGATAGTTTGTATGCTGACCTTAATACAAGTGTGCATCAGATGAATTCATACTTTGATCAATTAGGTATATATAATTTATATGAAATAATTACATTTGAATATATATATAAGAAACTTATTGTGAATTACAACCCAAACTTGTATCTAAACAATAACATTTAAAAGAGTTTTGACAAATTTTAATGAGTAAATAAGTAAATATTAAGTATTTTTTAATGTTTTATACTTAAAGTTTTTTTTCTACTTTTTAACTCAATCTATTTATTATTATTCAGTTTCTGAAGCAGAAATGCTTGGCAGCCAATTTGATAACTTTAGTTGTCGTGATTTACTGGCAATGCCAGAGCAGGAATTGATGTCTTTTCTATCTTTCTATAGTACAAGTGTGCAACAGATGAGTTCAAACTCTGGCCCGTCAGGTAATTAACATTTTTTAATTAATATACAATTCTGTTTATGTTAAAGTTATTTACGACCCTAAATTTTCAGTTAATAATAGTAAAACACCATTAAAAATTCTTAAATACTTTTAACAAACTTACACTCGATATTAGTTACCTGTAAAATATCAAAAAAGTCTTCAAAACGGTAGTTAACTTTGAACTTAACAAGGAGTTTATTGCATAACATATAGATATTAGATCATTATTTCTTCTGTCGATACTGTGCACACAATGTTAAAACTAGTCTAATTTAGACATCTAATTAAAATCATTTACTCCTAAGCATTGTAAAAGTGTTTGATTAAATATTGTTAATTTTATTATCAATTTCAAGGTGGAAACCAGTGGGTTCCTAAAAACATCGAAAGTAAAGTAAAAAAAGCAAGAAAAGTAAGAAGAAGAAGTCCAACGCGCAAAAATCCACCGGCAAAGTTTGTCGACAGGGGCCACACGTTCAACTTCTACAAGCACAACAAGAAGATGACGTCAAAAATTTGGAGGTGCGACAAGCGAGGTGGCGGATGCAAAGCCAGGATTCACACCGATGTGCGAACTAACGAGGTTAATGCTATTTTTATGTAAAACATTATGACTTGATTACATTAATAACTGTTAATTTAAATTGATAAATTTTTGTAGTTGGTAGAAAATATTATTTAATAATTTTCAATAACTTATATCTGTTTAAACTGTGTTTATAGAAGTGGGTAAAATTAAATTGTTAAAAGTCTTCTGTTGTTTATGTTTATTTTTTTTGAGATTTATTTCTAGTAGGGGCTCCGTAACGTACAGCCAAAATGTTTCGTCCTGCCACTGACAGAAATCTCCAGCTTGCGATTTAGTTTAAAAAATGGGAAAAATACATTAAAGTTAAGCTTTTTAGTAAAAGGGTAATGAAATGTTTTCTCAATTTGTTATTATTACATAATAGGATAGTGTTTAGAAAAAATATTTCTATGAAATTTTACTTTAACTGATTTGATCATAACCCGAACTTTCAAAATTCTTTTCCACAAAAAGATTTTAAAATAAGTTCAAAATGTTTTTTTCGGTCAACTAGCAAAGTTTCCCACCCTTAGTTTATATTCTTTACTGTTTATAATTCAAAGTGCGAAACCCTAAAGTTATTTTTTTTAAATATTTTATTTATCACCATATATTGATAATTATTATTGTGTTATATAATTCATTATTGTACATAATAGGAAAGTTACGACGTATTAAAAACAATTGAAAACATAATGTCAACAATACATAAATATTTCTTTAGAATACAAATTAATTCAACATTACCTCAAATCTATTCCTTTAAGCACAGTATTTTCTGTCTTGGATTTCGTTTTCTTACTCAGAATAAATATTTTTCTTTTTATAGATATTTTATGTCACCGAAACCGGGTTGGAATCAACATATTTAGTTGCACACCTCTATATATAGTCAACTAAATAAATTTTAAATATTTATAACAGGTTGTTAAAAGAACAAATGGTCATATCCATAAAAGCAATCCTGAAGAAGTAGAGTTGAAAAGATTGAGAGCTCTCGTTAAAATTAAATCTCTACAAACCAAGGACCGTCCAGATAAGGTTACTGTAAACTGTAAAAGCATTTAAACTATTTTGTAGCCATATATAGACAGTTTATATAGTAAACACATTCTTGATAACATTAAAACAATTTAAAACAGAAGTAGTAGTAGTAGTTTAACATTTAATATCAAAAGTATAAAGTTTATTATAACCGATACTTACTTAAATTGAAGCTAATTTGTCCTGGACAAGAGGTTAAAAGGTATCTGTGGTGTGCAACCTGATAAGGTTTTTCGTGCACCAGATCCTAGGACCAAACATATTAAGCGTTTTTTTAATTAATCAATAAATTATAATACTTACAATCACTTTTTACAAGTTTTTCTTAAACTAATTTATCAACTTTCAGTCTTAGTTTTTGTTTGACGATTTGCTGTAAAAGTAGGTATTTTTTATAATTAAAAGTTTTATTAATTAGGTTATTGAGTCAAGTAAGAAGAAACTTGGTATAAAATTTGAGCTGGACGAAATTCAGAGGAGAAACTTAAAGAAGATTGTTAAAAGAGAAAGGTCATTGAAAGAAACAACACCATTACTTCAAGACCTTTGTTTTTTGAAAATAATAGTGGCGGTTAGTATTAAAGCCGTGTAACAATTAACTCATGTTTTACGTTGAAAATTAAATTTATAAATATTTTATTTATGTAAAGTAAGTTTTATTACTACATTAGTCTAGATTTATATTCATCAGATTTTAAAAACAAGTAAAAACTCTGTTTTAATTTTTTTAAATTTGCACTTGTTTTATGATTGCACTTAATTAAACTTTACAGACTAAATAGCATTTCTTTTATCGTTTCTATTATTAAGTTAACATAGTTGTCCCAACAAAATATAAACAGTAGAAGAACCGGAGGAGAAAGAAGAAGAGATAAAACAATATCACCGAAATTCACAACAATACTATAACTATAAACATAACAGTTACAGTCGTCTTAGTAATGAGGAAGATTATTTCACTTACGGTGGCCCGCAGACGTTTGAAAATAAACAGCAAGATGTAAAGCCTGTAAAGGTTTTTGTAAAATCATCAGGTCAGTAAAATGAACTTTTATATTGTATACAAGTAAAAGAAGGAAAAATGTGGACGTTCACAACTATGATCATTAGATTGGTTAGATAGAGACTTTTAAGTCCTTGAACCTTACACTATACATTTTATAACATTTTTTGAGCAGTTTTAATAAAAATTTATAAAATAAATTTAAGATCAATAAAAAATCAATTATTATTTTTCGACTCTTTCTTATAAATACTTCTGCCAAATTTGACTTTGTTAACAATAGTCTAACATGAGCATTACACCTTCTCCTCCCTACATGAAACAAATGATGCTTATATCAATGGCGGTATGTAACTTAACTGTTCATTACAGTAAAAATACTAACTATCCTTCTTTATTGTGAAAATGTAAAGTAGAATTTAAATTTATAGTTTTGCTTATTCGGACTAACTAATTCTTAAAAAAAGTAAAAAAGTTTTTAAGAAAGTTTATTATTTTAACGCATTCAGTATCGAAAATTTTGCCTTTCCACACAAAAGTTTTAAACATTAAATCTTTAAACTTAAATAATAAAAGATAATTTATATAACTATTTGTTTTGTTTTCAGATCTACTAACCGTAGAAATAATTCAGGACGGTCCATTGAAGAAGCCATAAAATAAAGATCCTGGTTTTTAGGATATCTTATAGAATAGTAAATCAAGAATAGCCTGCTTATTTTTACAGATAAATACTAAAAAACTTGAAACATATACAATATACTGTAAAACTTGTTACTTTAATAGATACATATTTAGTTCTTCAGTTTTAACTTATTTTTTGATAGTTTAATATACACAGCTTGCTAAAAAATGTTAACACTTTCTCAATAGATGTTTTAGAGTCGCTTTCTTTCATATTTACGTTTATTTATTGTTAGTGTAAAAATAAATTTATTTCTCTGAATACTGTTTGTTTTTTTAGTATGTTTTTTAAAATTTTTTAACTTTAAACTTCTAAAATATATAAATTCAAGTAATTCATTGTAATAGCAAGTTTAAGAAATTATTATACATAGAGTGTCATTTTTTATTAAACCTGATTTACTTCATAAGTCATAACAAAAACTTATACCATTTTTAATAAACTTAAACTTTTAATAGTTTATATGATTACTCAAACTTACAATTTTTACTTGCATGAAGTTAGTTTGACATTTTAGCTCCTAGTCTTAAAACATTTTATTAATTTTTAGCTTTAACAGTTTAAAATTTGCATTTTGTTTAGAGTTTGTTTCATACTTTTAAACTACATTTGTAATTAAACTGTCAATATTAAAATGATTCAAACTTGATAGTTAAGTCTCTTTGATATAAACTTACAAAGACTAAAAGGAATTGTTTTATTTACTTAAACTGATTACTTTTTTTCCACAACTGTGTAGTAATAATTTATTTACAATCATTAAGTAAATCTGTAAATATTTAAAGCAGAACCTGTTTTGTATACTTTGTATAATTTTTGATTTAATAATTACGCACACAGAACAGAAGAGATATTAAAGAAAAAAATTAGTCTAACGAAACTACAAAAAACTAAACACAATATCACGAATTTAAAAAACACTCAACAGTATCTAATTATTTTCTTTATAAAACATTTTTACAAAAATTCAGCTGCTTCAAATTAAAAAAATAGTGAGACAAAATCTTTTTTAAACCTTTCTTTCAAATAAAAGATATATATAAAAGCTGACTCAGTTGACTATGTAATTTAGTACTTATTTTGTTCATTACAGTCCTTAAAAAAACAAAAACACAAAACTATTCTCCTTAGTACTCCTGATGAAATTTAAAACCGTTATAATTAGTTTCCACTCAAAATATTGTAAATAGTCATGAGTAATTTAATTATACCACTCATTTTTTTTTGCCCAGGCTAATAATAAATAATTTTATTTTGTTCATCACAAACCAAAAGGATGTATACATGTATATTTATAATCTAAAAACTATAAAGCTTAAAAGAACTTGTGTTTGAAAGTTTATACCACGTTGATTTTTATTAACCAAAAATAAAACATTTCATTTAAAACAAAAAAATAAATCAGTGTCCTATTTGGTTTGCGCGACAAGTTTCTCAAACTTATAATTTTTTTAAATTAAAAGCCTGATAAATTTTTTGTAATCTATTCCTGTATAAAACTGCTTTTATGTGTTTCTTCCAAGTAAAAGTGGCTGTAACTGAATAATTGCTTACTTAATTAAAGAACAATTTAAGCAGATTAAAGAAGTCGTAGAATAATATGTCTGACTAAAACTTCTTAGCTGATGAGGCTTAGTTATTTTAATTTCTTAAATTCAAATACCTCTTCAAACAGATACTAGATCGTTATTTAGATTTTCAAAAACATATTGAGGTGTCCAAACTTATTTCAATTTATACAAACTTGAATCTGTCGTTCGTAACTGAGTTGACTATTTAAAACTAAATCAAATAAAATACAAAGTAGCTTATAGTAAGTATATGATTAGAAAATTTATCGAATTTAATAAATTGTAATCCAGAAAAATAATTAAGATTTAGTAATATTGTACTAGACTTGGTTGTACAAATTTTCTTTTAAGACTCTCAAACAACTCGTTTTTTTACAACCTATGATCTAATCATGAAACTAAAATTTGATTTTTTAATTAAAAATTAAACTCATTAAAGCTAGAATTACAAGCAAATAATTGGTTAACAGCATTTAAGTTTTTTACATTGGAAAGAAAAAGGAAAAAGCTTGCTAGCCTACAGTAACCCTCTGTTAAATATTTAAATCAATTTGATGAATAAGTATTTTGAATTAGCAACCATGAATAAATAAATTGTGTAAACCATACAATACAAACGCGTGCCGATATGACATGCTGTGCTTTATAGTTGGTTTGTATTTAGTTTATAAATTTGTTCTTATGACTGAACTAATTCATTAGTTCAGTTGAGTGGAATTTATGTCTGAACGGAGCATTAGTATGGCTTCTATTGTTAAGTTCTACCACTCGGCCATCGCTGCTTGTCGGTTAACTTGATTTTAAATATATATTTTTATGAGAAAGGAGTATAAAGTTGGAAACTGTGCTTGGGTCAAAACGAAGCTTGTCAATTTAATTGGAGGACTTTCTGTTTTTAAAGTATTATTTATACTATAATCTTAATGTTAGAGATGTAACATTAGAGATTTGTTCACGCTAATATGTTAGTTTAAGATTCAAATTAACATTGAAAGTAAAAAAAAAATTTTAACAGAGTTTTTTGTTAAAAACTAAAGGGTTACATGCGCTGGGATATTTTAAACACCAAACTAATAGACAAATAAGTATACAATATTATAAAATAAAGAAAGTTATCTATGTAATATTTTTGCATTTTTTATAAAGTATCTTAGTATTAATATGCATGTTTTTCACTTTTAAAAATTAAAACTTACTTTTCTGTACTACATTAAGCTTTAGATTCTATTTTTAGGAAAAATAAGTATTGATTTAGACCGTTTGATTTCTATTAGATGAAGTTTTATAGTTTGATAATAATATTAGGTTTTAACTACAATATTGGTTTACATTTACACAATCTTAAATCATTAAACAAAACTATTGTATTGCATAGCTAATAGAATATTAATTAAAAAAAACAGTGAATCCCTTTAAAAAATAAAATAACACTGTGCGGACTTGAACCCTTTGAATAAATCGAATATATACATTATATAAAATACTAAATACGTTACTTGAGTTAAATTTTACATAATTTTAAGTTTCAATAATATTTTTAAACTATGTATTTCTAATATTATTGAATCATATGTAAGTATGTATTTAAAGTTCTAATAGCTTAAGTAAAAACTAAAAAGTATAAGTCTAAATTGCTGTTACAAATGAAATAAAATTATGCTATCAATAGAGTAATAACTTTAACTTGACGAACAAAATATATACGACAAGAAAACTATTAAGCTGTTGAAGGATTTTAAAACTGATAATTAGCTTTCATTGAGTTTTACGGCAGTCAACAGCAACGCAATGAAAAATTTTATTCGAAAGTAGCTTTTATATGATAACTATAGGAGTATATTTCTTTAATAAACAAATATTGGCTAGATTTTAAAAAAAAGTATTGATCTAGTTTTATTTGATTTAAATTAAGGTACAGTATAATAACATTTATTCTTTTTTTTTTAGCTAGTTTTATAATTTTACTATTTTAGTACTTATTATATTTACTTAAATTGTGTTAGATATTCCCCAGTCGTTCAAATTATATTTATCAAACAAAACTTACTATACAGAGAAGTATTCCCCTTGAAAACGCACTTTGAACAAAATTAAAAAGTGCTCCTCAAGGGAAGTATGTACTCTAAAAGTTTTAAATATATATTAAAATTATAAAATATAAATTAATAAAACTTAATTTGAAATATGTATTCTTATGAGAAAGGAGTACAAGGTTGGAATTAATGTGCTAGGGTCAGAACAAAGCGTGTCCAATTAATTGGAGGACTTTAAAATATTACTTATACTTATCTTAAGTATCTTAATATTAATATGCATGTTTTTACTTTTAACAATTAAAACTTATCTTTTTACTACTACCTTGATTTTAAGATTCTATTTTTAGGTAAAATAAATATTTATTTAGACCGTTTGACTGCTATTATATGAATTTTCATAGCTTGATAATAATATTTTGTTTTAATTATAGTCATTCGTATAAGCCAGCTCAGCTAAGACAAATGCCTAAAGAAAATAAGCAAGTCAATATACTGGATATACTCCGAGACGAGGAACGGGTTTAATTCGGTATAGTATATTAAAATACAATGTTTGTTTACATTTACATAATCTTAAATCATTAAAAAAAATTTTAATAAGCTAAAAGAATATCAATTAAAAAAATAGTGAACCTCTTCTAGGAAAACAAGCCACTGCGCGGACTTGAACTCAAGTTTTTCGCTGCGCGCCCGCCGACACTCACTTCTACACCTTGCTTCTTTGGATAAGCCGAATATATATACTATATAAATACTAAATAAGTTACTTGAGTTAAATTTTACTTTGTTCTAAGTTTCAAAAATACTTTTCAAATATGTATTTCTAAGCTAACATTATTGAATCATATGAAAGTATGTATCTAAAGTTCTAATAGCTTAAGTAAAAACTAAAAAATATAAGTCTAAACTGCTGTTACAAATGAAATAAAATTCTGCTATCAATAAAGTAATAACTTTAACTTGACGAACAAAATATATACGACCAGGAAACTATTGAGCTGTTGAAGGATCTTAATACTGATAATTAGCTTTCATTGAGTTTTACGGCAGTCAACAGCAACGCAATGAAAAATTTTATTCGAAAGTAGCTTTTATATGATAACTATAGGAGTATATTTCTTTAATAAACAAATATTGGCTAGATTTAAAAAAAAAGTATTGATCTAGTTTTATTTGATTTAAATTAAGGTACAGTATAATAGCATTTATTCATTTTTTTAGCTAGTTGTATAGTTTTACTATTTTTAGTACTTACTATATTTACTTAAATTGTATTAGGTATTTTCCAGTCGTTCAAATTATATTTTATCAAACAAAACTAACCATACAGAGAAGTATTCCCCTTGAAAACGCATTTTGAACAAAATTTTAAAATGCTTCTCAAGGGAAGTATGTACTCTAAAAATTTAGGTATTATTTTACAAAAAAAGAAAACTCAGATATTTTAAAAGTAGCAAATGTCGTCTTAAATCTCTACATTAAGATATAAACATATATTTGAAGCAATACTTGTACTAATTAAACTCAATTACGCCCAAAAGCAAAATATTGTCTGTTTAGAAAGTATTAGTTTCAAAAACTCTTTTTATTAATTTATCTAATTTCTCTTGTTATAAATACGTTAAACAGTTACAAATTCAAGTAAATCTCTAAATTTTTTCTCAAAAGGGTGCTTAATTAGATGCTTAATTACTAATAAAGATTTTTAAAAGAAAACAAGGAACATGACGGATGTTGTTAAACTCGTGAAAATTTTAACAATATTGTTTTTCTGACTATAAGCTGACTATAGATATATATAATATTTAAGTTTTTTGCAAAGAAATAAGAGTGAGCATGTTACTTTGGGATAAAAAAAAACTGACTACCATAAAAAGACTAAAACTTTATTTAAACATAACTTGTAAATTAAAGTAAAAGCAATAAAGTATAAAACAAAAACTTCAAAAATAAACAAATAGCCTAAAAGGCACGTTTAGATTTTACTAGTTTTTTATTTTGTTTATTATAATTAACCATTAAAAAACTATTTTAAAATTTTCGAAAGTGCTATTTATACATAAACATAGTAGAGCATGTCGCAAATAATTTTGAACTGACAAGTTAGAAACAATAAATTGGCACATGTCGGGTTCGAACACGCAAAGTCTGGATTTTCATTCCACCGCCTTGACCACTGGGCCATCACTGCTTGTCGGTTAAGCTTGATTTGAAATATATATTCTTATGAGAAATGAGTATAAAGTTGGAAACTGTGCTTGGGTCAAAACGAAGCTTGTCAATTTAATCGGAGGACTTTCTGTTTTTAAAATATTACTTATACTATAATTTTTATGTTAGTAATACAAAATTAGAGATTTGTTCACGCTAATATGTTAATTTAATGTTCAAATTAACATTGAAAGTAAAACCTAATTTGTAACAGAGTTTTTTGTTAAAAACTAAAGGGTTACATGCGCTGGGATATTTTAACCACCAAACTAATTGACAAATAAGTATACAATTTTATGAATTAAAAAAGGTTATCTATGTAATGATTTTTTATTTTTTATAAAGTTTTTATAGATTATCTTAGTATCAATATGCATTTTGTTTACTTTTAAAATTAAAACTAATTTTTTTGGTACTACCTTAAGCTTTAGATTCTATTTTTAGGAAAAATAAGTATTGATTTAGACCGTTTGATTGCTATTAGATGAATTTTTATAGCTTGATAATAATATTTTGTTTTAATTATAATCATTTGTATAAGCCAGCTCAGCTAAGACAAATGCCTAAAGAAAATAAGCAAGTCAATATACTCCGAGATCACGGGTTTAATTCGGTATAGTTTGTTAAACTACAATATTTGTTTACATTTACATAATTTTAAATCATTAAAACAAAAACATGTATTGCTTATAACCTCATTTTTATAATAGCTAATAGCATATCAATTAAAAATAATGTGAATTTTTATCTATAATAAAGGCCACTGTGCGGACTCGAACTCAGTTTGCTTGCTTCGCGTGCGCCGACACTCACCCCTACGCCATTGCTCCTTTGAGTAATTCGAATATATATACTATTTAATATATTAAAAAAATTAAATTGCATTAAATTTTACTTATTTTAAGTTTCAATGACAATTTTGAACTATGTATTTGTAAGCAAATATTATTGAATCATATGAAAGTATGTATCTAAAGTTCTAGCAGTTCAAGTAAAAATTTAAAAGTATTAGTCTAAACTGCTATTACAAATGAAATAAGACAAAGCTATCAATAAAGTAATAACTTTTTTCGAGGACGTGATCTAAAATAATAAACACTTGAGAATACTAAGTTTAATATCCATTAAGCTATAAGATAATTTTATAAGACAAGGGTCGGCAAACTGCGGTCCTCAGAGTCAAAATATGCGGCCCGCGAGCTCCTTTTCAACCAAAGAATATTTTTAAAAAACAATATTTTGAAGTAAATACTTACAGTTAGGCTCTTATTTCTTTATTTACGCTCTAATATTGCTCAGTTTATCATATTTTTGATCGTTAATAATATTTTTCTACTAATACCAGATTTTTTTTAAATAGATGCGGCCATCAAAGGTTTGTTTCTAAGTAGTGCGGTCCGGTAGCAACTTTTCCTAGGCCCGCGAGTTACATATGGCTGCTGACCCCTGTTATAAGACTATAAAACTACTTTGTACTTAGATACCAAAATACTTAAAAAAGTACGTCTTTTTTGTTGTTTACCACAGGTTTCAATAACTTCAATTTACAATAAACAGTACTTAGTATAGTTTGTATATATAGCTTGCTATTTTTGTTATACTCATCATATTTAATTGAATTTATTCAATAGTTTAATGTGAAGCTTATCTTTTAATAATATCGATTAGACCTTAAACACTTATATTATTGAAAACTTATATAATTATCAAAAAATATTGATTTAAAATAAGAATTGAAATAAATTGAAAACAGGGTCAGTCTATTATACAAATTCATAAAGTACTCTGTTATCATTGATAAACTATTAACTTAAGTCAATCTATTTTTGATTATCCGTAATTTTAGAACGCTTTTTTACAGCTAAAGTTATTGTTAGCTTAAGTATATAAAAACTTATAAAACTATAGTTTGAGTTTAAAACTCAAAAATGACTCATAATCTTAATTGAAATTAAACTGAAATAGTGACATGAACAACTTTTAATTGACTTTTATAAACAGACAGTCTTCAAGATAGTAAAATACTAAACAAAAATTTTATTTGATATTTATGAGGCTTAGTACCATAAACACTAATTAAATAAATAAAATAAATACAATAAAGTAGTTTAACTATTTGAATTACAATAAATACTGATAAACTAAACTACAATGCAAAACTGTTGTGTTACTTATAGAATAATACCAAGGTTGTCTACTATAAAACTGCATCATTCATAGTACAACACCATGGATATATACTATAAAACATTAAGCTTCACTTTTAGTTTAAACCTATCTGTTAAAAAACAATTCTGCTTAGATTGGGCTGTTAGTAGAATTAAATACGAAACAGCATTAACTCTCAATAATAAACGCTCAAAGTTCAGGTTGAACAATAAATAAAATAACTTGACACTCATAAGAAATCATAAGCTACCTAACAATACGAAACTGGATACAATTTAATGTCGTTAAGATTGAAACATATATTTTAGTTAATCCAAGAGTTTTATTCACTTATAAATTAATATCCTACCTTTAACGACCCTATAAGATTTCCAAAGCATGCAAAGTACACTTTAAATATAAATATATACAACTATATTCAGTCTTTACTTATTGGGCAAGAAATAGAACTAAACAGAAAAACATAATATAACAACAAAATAGACTTATACACAAATGAAATTTATTAAAAAGAACACATAGATTTCTTTTTAAGTAAACCTTAAAAAAACTTTACTGTAATAATAATATATTAAAGTAGAATTAATTTAAGAAATAAGCAATTTAAAGCATAATTACAAATTATGACTTATAAATAAACATTAGAATAATTTTATAAGAAACCATACAAACATGTTTTTACACTTTTACAACTTTAAAAAATTCCACAGTAACATCAATGAATTATTAACTAGAATATGATGTAATTTTGTTAAGAGGAAAGAAAAAAATCATTAGTATAACATATTTTTCAACTAATTTCGAGTTTTGTTGAACTTTAAGCCAATACTTATCCAATGGAAAACGATCCCATAACATTAGAAAAAACTACATTGAGTACAATGAGTGCTACAACGAAGTAGTTACATTCGGAAAACTCGCAGACATTTGAAACGAGAATTAATTTGCCTTATTTCATTGAGTTTTATATTGGTGATATATGGAGAAATAGTATAAATGATCAGAATCGTTAAGAAAAGATGGGCAATAAGTTAAAAGTTTAGTTAACTGTTTTAGTTATTGAAACATGTATTAAATATTGAGGCATTGTTAAACCAGACAGTTTAGATTTCATAAGACTCAAAGTATAGTACTTATTTTCAATGTTTTTCAACTTTATTGAAAATTTTCCAAAAATACAACTTGGACAAGACCATTATGTTTGAAATACAAAAAAAAACTTAACTCTATATGGAGTAATCAAAATTACTATAAACAATAACTAAACGAGACCCCAAAATTAAAATGGTTTTTGAACTGGCCTTGATTATAATAAAAACATAAGTTAAGTTGGGTGTTGTTTAATTTTTAAATTTAGAGACACATATAATGTTTGGAGGTAGAAGACTTAATAAGTTTTACAGGTCGTGAAACTAAGACTAAAAAATCACAAAGCTTTTATATAAGAAGTATATTCGAGCTGTAATTATTATCTGTAAGTTTAAGTTAAATGTTGGTTAAAGAATACATCTGGAAATAGTTATAGATACCAGCGCGACAAGATGACAGTTAATGATAAAAAATTAAGAGCAAATTTTAATTTAAAAACCAGTATGTTCTGAAAATAATAGGAGAATAAAACAAAATATATAGAGATGTATATATTAGATTGATTAAAGAGAAACCATAGGAAGAAAATTTTAGTTAACATCACAGTAATACGAACAAAACAATGTTATACCAACTAAAAATACGAAATTGGATCTAATTTTAGTCTTTTTAGTTTGTCAATTGAACGCTGAATGCTTATTAAAAGTTGGTTCATTTAAAACTAAAATCTCTAGTGAGTAACAATCCGTTTAAACAAGTATGTTGCAGACATTTAAAACTAGATTTAGGGATTCAATTGAATTTTATATCGGTAATAAACAATTTTTTTTAGTAAAATTAAGATGATAACTAAAGATAAATTACTTAAAGGTTATTGCAGTCTGTATACACTTTTAATATAAGTATACTTAAAACTATAAAATCATTGTATATAGATGATTGTTTACTAAACACTGGTGTAATATAAAACAAAAGGTGAACTAATGGATCATTAACAAGAAATAGAGTTTTTATTTTGATAATTAAGACTAAACTGATGGTCTTCGATTTTAGGTAGATTATATATTTGTGCTTAAAAAATTGTATGATTGAGGTTGATTATCGTATATATTTATACGTAATAGTTTAATTTAATTACAGACTATCTAATATTTATTATGGATAAATAACTAGAGTAGTAAAGTTTTTTTATACAAATATACAAGTTGCTCTACTTTGTCCATTAAGTCTATAGCAGTTTAAACAAAAATTAAGTTAAGTGTTATCTAATACTTGTTACGCATAAGTAGTTAGTGTTAGCTGTGTCTGTATTATGTAAGTTCCGTTTCAATTAAACATTTTATATATCAATGTATTTACTACTATAGTTAATAGAAAAATAGTAAGATTATATTTAAAGATACTATTGTACTATGACGTAATGATAATAATTAAAAAAATTATTTAAAATATTAACAAAATTAAAATATAAATAAAACTATGCACAAAAACAGTATTTTGATAAAGGCCAAACTTTTTCATACAGATTAAGACGTAAATACTTGTTTATGGAAAGGTATATAAAAAAAAAGATTGAATTCTAACTGAATGAATTAATTCTTCTACCTACAATTTTGTGGTACAAATGTGTTAAAATTATTACAAGTTATGACTTGAACCTACGACCACTTCAAATTCAGTTATAACTTAGAAGTACTAGCACTTTAAATTAAATTATGAATAACTAAGCTTATTTACAAACATTATTAACTAAAGATAACCCTTGGAAAAGTTTTTAAATAAGTCTTAAAATAATTTTACAGTAACATAATAAAACAAAGAAGTATCTAACTAAAAATAAATATAAATCATGAGTAAAAGATACTTTTGAATCTATAAAATTAAAACTAAAGAATATGAGGCTTACATAAATTCACCTCACATTTTCTAACCTTTATTAATATATAGATTCCAAAATAAAAATAGTAAAAAATAAATGTTCAAAAAAGTTTAAACCAAGTAGACAAGCTTTAAAACATGTTAAACTAAGGAAATTTGCAAACAAGTTGACAGAAAATAAGACCATTATTTATGCAATCTTATATAGTTAAATGGCACTTAAAACAGCTAAAAAAATTGACAAAAAAACAAAATACGACCTCAAAATTGAAATAGTTACTTGATTGGCGTAGTTTTATAACTTTGCCAGTATTTGGTTTAGACTCATTATATTTTAATCGATTTTATTTGTAACAGACTGTTTATTGTTTAAGACATAAAATCATAAATAACCATATGAAACAGCGCAACAATATTATAATTAGAGATCAAATATTAAAAATTGAAAGTAATTTTAATATAATTTTTTTTTGCGCGCAGTAAGGTATTGATTAAAACTGAATGCATACTTAGTTGTATACTTAAGAAATACTGATCAACAAAGTGATTAGTATAAAATATACAAAGTTAATGTAGAAAAAAAAGTTAATAAAAGGGTGAACTCGTGATAATAAGCTACTTATTGAGTGTTTAATTAGACAATTGAAACCAAACTGATGATCTAAATAAAAAGATTAAGAAATAAAGTGTTTATTATCAGTAATACAATAACTGAGAAACAAATATCACACACTTTTACGTATATAACATAACGCCCAAGCGTACCTGTATTATTCATTTTACATAGGTAAAATGCCTTTGTTGTTTGAAATAAGAACAGTGTAATGTTAAGCAAGAAAATACTTACATTAAGTAGATGCGCTTTGAAAAAATACGAACTAGGAAATTTAATTCTTTATGCTTAGATAAGACATTAGCAAACATTATGTATGGTATACACAACCTTGTAGACCAAAAGTTTGGCTTAAATGGCACAACATAAAATACAGCTGAAAAACAACTCTAAACAAAAACTTTAAGTAAGCATCTAAGTGGGATGTATATTTGAACTGTAATTATTACTTAAAAGAAACAATTTAATCTTTTAAATATATAGATAAACATATGTTGTTTGTGACATAAAACTAGAAACAATCAAATAAACCAGCACAAAATGATAATAATTAATGATTAAGTATTATTAATTTATTGTAATTTTAATATTAGTTTAAATTAAACGCAGCAATAAAGTATAAAAAGAGTTAATTGCCAAATACATATATATTATTTAGTTAAGATGCACCTTATCCAATATTTATTATGGTGTTATGATTACACAACCTTATCGATATTCCTTACGTACTTAAGACAGAATACACTACTTACCTTGAAAAAATTCTACCAAAATTAATCTTATAAAACGACTTAAAAGTTCAATAAAAAATGAGAATAATAGTGGTAAACTAAATAAAGAAATAGTAGAAACGAGCTAGTTGGGCTACATAAAGCCCAAGCGTAATCTACAGTTTTGAGACAAGTGTACCCTTGTGTTTACATAGATTATATATGTAAGAAAATACAAAATCTTTAAATTAAATGTACACGCATTACAAACATACGAGTTTGAAGATACCAAATGCTTGTAAGAAAAAATATAATTTAGACAAGACAAGTATGTATGATATTCTCATTTTTGTATACAAAACAACTTTGCTATTACATAAACTATTCTTAAAAAATTATTAACAAGACCTCAAAAAAAAAAAAAACAGTTACTTAATTGGTGTAACTCTGTTCGGTTAAAAAAATTATTTAAAGCTGGTAACCAGTTTATCAATTCGCCATTTTAAGTTGAGGTTGAGACAGTTTTTTAGTGTAAATATATACAGGGTTGTCACATACCTAGTTGAAAAAATTTTACGGATTTTTGGATTAAATTCAAAAATTTATATACTTAAAAAATGGTAACTTTACTTTAAATCTCATTGAATTTCAAGTAAAATAAGTATTTTTAATGCAATAAATACAACAGTATGAACTAGCGCAACAAGATGATAATTAATGATAAAATCATAAGAGTTGGTTGTAGTTTGAATATTTGTTTAATTTAAGTTTAGTATTACATGAATAAAACTGTTTTAATAAGAAACACTGCTCTATGTAATTAAAATAGTAGGAAAACAAACAACAATAATTGTTTGGTATCGAAATTAATTTAATAAAATCAAGACTGATGATCAGGGTTGCCACTGGATTTCTTCTAGGTTTTTTTAAATTACACGTTTATTGTTCTATTTTTAATTAAAAGTTAATTTTAAGTTTAAGGTAAAAAACTGTGTTAAACAGTATAACAACATTGCTGTGAAGCTACTTTAAGTTATTTTAAAATTAAAAATTATTGAAGACAAAAAACATTTATACATTTGATAGATTATTCGCGTCGAATCAAGGTTTTACTACTTAACATGTAAAAATTGTTTAAAATTAAAAGTTTTTTCAAAATTTCACAAGTTCCAGGTTTTTTGGCAACCCTGAATGATATAAATTTTACAATAAACATAAAAAGTAGTTATTAGTATCAACAAAGTGTTGTGTACTATTACTTTATAGATCACAATGAAAGTTTTTGACTTAATAACAATCAGTTCAATATTTTAAACTTTAATAACGAAACAATGTTTCTCTCCTTCGAACTAAATCAAACGAGACCAGGCAATTAAATGTTACTAGTTGCTTACCATATATGATAAGATACAAGAATTTTATTAAAAAAACATGTTTTCCATTACTTATTTTGCATATGTAAGTGGTCCCTGCAAGCATACAAACCAATAAATAACAAACAAGGCAACTTCAACAGACCAAAACACAAAAAAAATTAAGGCATTAAGCAAGTTGTGTTAATGGAGTAATACTTTAGAATATACACAAAGGTTGAGTACAAATTATTAAGTACAATTAAACAAAGTTTGTTTGTTAGATCTAGTTAAAGGATGAGTAAGAAATTATACATATAAAAGAACTAGTAAAACTTGATGTTATTCATCCATTATTTATTAGAAAGTTATTTGCTTTAAAAGATAGCTTATAAATATAACTTGCACGTATTTTACATAAGTAGCAAAAACCTAATGAATTAAACAAAAAAGAGACTACCTCATTATGACGCAACAATATACTAAAAAAATAAATTTAATTTAAGGGTTTAATGTGGAAAAATAGCAGAAATGACAGAAAAAGAAAAGTTCTTACAATTGATGTGAATGATTTTTTAAATTCCCTACCTTTATGTGGACAAATTAAGAACAAGTTGTTTTATGTATAAGTTGCATTGTTAACATCAAGCTGCTCTTGTACGACTAATGCAAATGATTTGTAAATTTACTTAATTTTATGTGGACAAATTAAAACGTGAATATTTTGTAGAAGTATTTAAAACAAGTGGCTCATGAGTTATTTATATCTGTTATCTTCATACATCTTAAAGAGCGAAACTAGTCTAGCCCTGAACCCTAGCCTTCCGCACAAAAAAAATCGTTTTAATCCAAATTAGAGTGTATTTCAAGCTTGACCTTTAACGCGCTAGCTCTAATGTTGAAATAGTGGTAGAAAGGAGAACACCAGTTAAGTACAAACTTAAATAATTACTTAGCTGGTTATAGTTTAAATACAAGCATGTTTATCATTATAGAATTGTATTGTAAAACAAAAGTCAGCACAACTGTGTTCGTATGGTTTATACAACATATTAGATGGTACTTCAGTGGGAAAGCAAGATTACTGTTGAAGTAAACCTTGTTGTAATACTTGAGTAAGCTTGATTTTTAGGCTTTTAACTACTATAAATAGAACATCAAAAAATGAACAATAAACTATATAATAGTTAGGAAATGACTTTGGTAATAAACGTAAAGGAATAGCCACAAAAATTGTTCAGATATTTAAACTGAGTCACATATAAAATTTAAACTGAGTCACATAAACTGAGTCTACCACAACAATATAGTAAAATTGAAATAAATGAATAGATAAATTCACGGATTTAATGTGGAAAAAAGCAGAAAAGGAAAAGTTGGTATAAATAACGCAAATGATTTGTAAAAATCTCTAATCATATGTGGACAAATTAAGAAGAAAATAGTTTATGTAAAAGTAGCATGAAATCACAAAAAATTGCTCATGAGTAAATTACAGCTGTTAAGTTAGTCTTTCATATCTTAAAACTTAACTTCTAGATAAATCAATTTAGTTGCATCCAAGTCATAGCTAATAAAGGTGCCGACCAGCGTAGTGGCCAAAGACAAGAATTAAAAAAAACTAAATTAAAACCACTTACATCTATATAAAACTATATGTCAAGAGAAAAATAACATACTATAAGAACGTGCGTAACTACTCGTACATCAAACAAAAAACTAATTAGGTGCCGACCAGCATAGTAACCGGGCCTAAAGGACAAGAATTAAAAAAAAACTAAGGGCAGGCCGGGGAGATGACAGGTGCGGAGCACCGTGTCATCGACCGGCCGTAGCCCTTCGATGTTTTTTTTTAATTCTTGTCCGCTACCTTAAACTTATTTTTCCAAATCATCAATATAAAACCACTCAGTCATAATTGAAAAACTATCAACCGATATTACCGTCAGGCCTTTAATGGTTATACATTGACAAATTAGATCACATAAGCTCAAGGTTAGTAAAAGATAACAGATAAAGACCGTACAAATACAACGCAAAAACGTATACTTGTTTGGCAGTTACGCTACTCACGGTCCATTTGACAGAAAAAGGTGGCCTTCAAGAAAAAAGGCCGCAGAGAAAAAGGGAAGAGGAAAATGTGAAAAATTTTTCGCCGGCGGAGCCGGCGAAATGCCTTAAAAAAATTTTTTAAATTATCTTCATCGAAAATTTCCCACCCATTTTCGGTTTTGGGGATTCCCCATTTTTTCAAAAATGGGTGGGGGGCCTTAAAAATTCAGAGCGTACCTTATGCAGCTGCGTACTTTATTTATAAAAACATATATAGCTACTAAATAAATGTGTTATTAAAAATCTACTGCGTACCTTACGCGGATGCGTACTTCTTAAATAATACCTTTAGTTGCAACAGAAAATGTGCTGTTAAAAATTAGTGCGTACCTTATGCGGGTGCGTACTTCTCAGAGTGCGTACCTTATAGATGTATTTATTTTGCTAAAATAACAATTTTAAGTTATGGTTTAGATCCTAAATGAAATGAAATATAGTTTCAGACATAACACCACCCTAGTTTATTACCTAATGTTTTACAAATACATAGAAAACTGTTTATCACTAGATAAGTGTACTTTTTAATGACATAAAATGTACCAAGTAAAAATAGAACATGAGTCTAAATGTGGACATTGACAAATCTATTTATATGGTTGAACTGCATATTCAAACAAAAGTCACTTAACTTGCTTATGTAAATTGATTTTAATTAGCAACCTTTTCAAAACAGTATAAACTTGAATTATTAAAAGTAAATCAACACTTGAGATTAAACTAAACAGTCGAAATAATTTTGATATGAGTAGTAACTGTATTTTTGTTTAACTTCAATTTCATACTGTTCCTACTACAGGATGTCATTTTAATTGTCATTCAACTTACATAAGCTAAAGTTTTCCATGACAGTTAAGTTTGTCTCATTGTTAAGTATTAATCTAGCAATCTAATAAATACAAAGCTTTCTCATGCACAGTTACTACCATTACTACTTATTAACTGGTATACTATTTATCAATAGACTTAAACTTTTAACGCTTACCATTAAATTCAGACAACTTATTATGTGTTTCTTAAAGTGTGCATAGAAATTAAAGGTGATTTGAGTTTATCGTATTAATACATTGTTACAAACTAAAACAGTTAAACCATACTACTTTGTGTCAATAACATATGTTTGGTAGCCTGTAGTTCATTTTAAACTTTGTCAAATACTTGCATCTTAAATACTCTGCATTTAACATCATTTATAATCTTCATGGCTGCATTCAACTAATATTTATACTATTCCCAAAGTCTTTACATTTGTTATATACATAGAAAACAGTACAGCAAGTTGTTGATAAAAGCTTGTTAGTGCATTCACATGAAAAAAAAAGAAATTTCAGATAGATAAAAGATTAGAAATTAGTTTAAAAAAAATAGAACAATTTAAGCAAAGGTAAAAGTAAACCTCACACACATATGCACTAACAACCTTTAAATCTTCCTTGCTGTAAACTGCTTTGTTAATATATAAATGTAAACTTACAAGACTTTTGCTTTTTGTTTAATAGCAAACCTATCATCATATGGTTTAACTGTTTTCTAAACAGTTTACTTTTGAAACTAATAACAATTTTGATTTACAATTGCTCTTGCTACTAATCTTTCATGCACACTTTAAGAAGTACTTCTTAATACTAACTGTTAATCTATGAATATATAAACTACATTTGTACAGTCAGATTAACCTACTTAAACTTTATGTTGTAAATAAAATTCTATACTTGACTTATTGTCTCTTTGGGCTTTATTCAGGAATACAATGCTTATTTGCACAAGCTTATAAAAATTACCACAATTTTTTTAATAATTTTATTTATGTTCGAGTCTTATTAAAGTTTTCTTAAATAGATAATCTTAGGAGAATAAAGCCCAACAAGACAAATATATGTTTATGGTATAAGGTTACAGCTCTATGAATAGCTAGTCTGAATTTGTGCAAAATTTAATTAATATCTAAAGCTTAAGTTGTTCAAGCATGAGCACTTAAAAATTTTAATAGTTACGAAAGGACTCAACAATTAATAAGTAAAAAATATCATATTAAGCAAAACATCATGATTTATTAAAAATATCCAAAAAGCATTTACTTTCTTATATTCAACTAGTAACCCTGGCCAAAAAATACTAAGTTTTGCACAAATTCAAACAATCTAATTAACTATTAAACAAACTAACCTCAACAACTGCTACTGTAGTAGGTACTCATCATCCAAACAGAATCCATAAAAGTTTGATCCATTTTCTAAACTCAACCTATAGGAATAGTTAAAACTTATGAAGATAAAGACTTTGACTCAGAGGTCGTTTAAAAGATTTTTCAAAGCATTCTGTTACTCAGTTCACTTTACAATGGTGTTTCAAAGGCTGAGGTGCAGGTTTTAAAGCTTCTTATTAAAGAGTTTTTTTCTAGCATCATGTAAGTGCATTAAAGCCAATTGATGTTGTCTGAAATGTCATACTTGTGAGCCAATTTTTATCAATAAATAAGATATATTCATTCTATGATGAATTACAAGGTCAAATTAAGATTTTTTTCATAGGTTTTGCATGGGAAAACGAATATTAGTTATCAACATAAACTTTCAAGACTGTTGATTCCCAAACTATGTCAAATGCTTTCTTTGTCTACTGAAACAATGTAGAAATATAAGAGTTTTAAAAAATTAAATGAGAAACAACTATCAAGAACTAGTTTTGTCTTCAAGAATATTGACAATCAAATAGAGTTTGTTAATATTTTACAAAGCTTACTTACACAGAATAAAAAGAGAAAAAAATAGTTTTAGAGTTAACACATGTTACTACTACAAATGCTTTTCTCAAAAGAATATTCACTGAAAATATACTTTTCAAAACACTTTCTAGATAAAGTGATTTCTTAAACTTACTCAGAAATATAAAGAAATTAATGTTTTAGAAGATAAGGTAATGATAAAAATAATCTTCTTTAACAAGATTTTACTTAAAAAACATTGGCAATTGATAGATAAAGTACTTTGTTTAGTGTACTTAAACTGCACAATGAAAGAAAGAAAAATTAGAGTCCAGAACCTAGAGCTCCTTCTCCTACAACTACTTTTAACAAATGATTTGGCCCAGGCAAAAAAATATCTTGCAAAATGCTTTCTTGTTGTGATGTCACATTAAAATGTAAGATTTTACAGAATTCATTAAAAACTACAAATCGAAACACTATCTGAGCATAGCAGAGCGAATTTTAACTTCTTCAACATAAAGTATTTTTTATTCTACGGAGTGTTAAACATCACTTTTTTTCATTTTTAAAAGCTAAATTTACTTGTTTAAACAGTTTAAATCTTATTTTAATTTGGTGATTCTTTCATCTTTTCTTTTTATATATTTTTTTTGTTAAATTTTACTTTTTTTACTGTATAAGTGATACTTAGTTAAACATATTGTTTAAAATTGAAGTTAAAAAAATCATTATACTCATATAAACTACAATTGACACCATTCAAAAAGTATATAAAACAAGTATTTAACTTCAAATTTTACAAAACTGTTTTTTATTTATTTTGAAAGTGTTTATCACTTAATAATTTGTTCAAGATGAACTATGTGTAATTCAGAAACATTTTTTCATCAGCTTATAACATTACATTTAAAGCTTTGTAAACTCATCTTAGTTGTAATATGTTTTAAAACATTTTGCCATGTTTGCCAAAAACTACAGAGTTTTTCATTGATATAACAATTTGTTCAACTTTAAATTTGAAGCAAATAGATAAAAACAACATATTGTGCATAGTGAATGAAAGCTTAACAAAGACACAGTTATTATAAAGTATATAAAATACGTATTTAACTTTAAATTTTACGAAAGTGTTTTTTATTTGTTCCAAAGATGTTTAATACTTATTAATTTCTATAAGATTTATTACATTTAGCTTAAAGCCTTTAATTTCATCAGGTTACATTTAACTTTTGCAAACTCATTTTAGTTATAATTTAGTTTGAATCGTTTTGCCAAAACTAGTTAGATCTTAGTCATTGGTGTAACAACTTTTTGAAGCAGGTAGAAAACAAAAAGCCATATTGTGCATAGTGAGTGAATGCTAAACAGAGACACAATTATAAAAACATTTATGAATGAAAAATAACTAATTTTAATAATTAATTAAAGTGTAATATGTTAAACAAAACTCTTGTTGAATATTTTTGAAACAAAGTTCAAATAGTTTAATAATCAATTTCTATTATAATTCTCACACAACTATTACTTGTATGTGCACTATTTGAATCTAAAAGCTGATCAATTTTTATATTTTTTTTCACTTAAAAATAAACAACTAAACCATTATTATGTTAAGATATTTCTAAAATGTTTCAATAAACAAACAATATGTCAACTCTATTTACTGGTTTTTTGTCTTAAACACTAAACTATTACATTAACATTAAATATGTTTTTTTATGACTTATAATGTCACATAGTTCATTGATAAATGCCTGAAACAATTTAAATGATTCCATTCAACTTTGTTTTTTTTGTAATTAACTAATCATAATGTTTATTTGAAGACATATTATTTTAATGAAGTTCTTATGACTAAACTATGAATTTCAAGCAGTTTTAAGTCACAGAAATGATCAGTTTAAATTTTGTTTTATTTAACTGAATAAGTATTGATATAATACTGCTGTAAAGTACTGCTTTTCATGTAGCTAGACTAAATACTGTCTTAGAATTTAGTCTGTTGTTGGAAATTATGAACATTAACTAATTGTAAGCTTGTAACTGTATTTAAAATTACATTAGTGCTTATAATAACTTAAATTAATATTTCAAGTCCTTGAAACATTCAAACCATACAACTATTTGTACAAATATTTTAAACAGAAAAATTTTATCAGAATACCCAACACAAGTAAAAGCTTAACTAAAGTTTAACAACATTGTTAAAATTCTAACAGAAAACGAACTATAACCAACTAAATGTCATCACCAAACAACTTTTTTGACTTCTTCTATGAGAAGGCTGATCTGAAGGAACCACCTAATTTTGAAAATGGAATTCATTATGAAACTGAGTTGAGATATAGGAATGAGGAATCCAAGTTCATACAAGAAGTTTTGTATGTGAGTTTTTTTATTTGTTTTACTTTATCACAAGTTCATACAGTAAGTTGTAACATCTGTCAGTTAGATTTTACTATTTTTTATTTTACTGTGATATATAAGGATATATATTTTATATATAATTTTATATATATATAATATACACTTTTAAAGTTCTTTCCAAACAGAGTTTTCTTAATATTTGTATTATATATAAATAATATGTATATAATATAGTATATACATTATATATTTATATATATATTGTTGTGTAGGTGCTTTTGTAACATGCAAACTTTGTTTTTTGATTTAGTTTTAGTCATAAATATTTATTTGTTTATTCAAACAGTGTTGTTTAAACCAACTTTTCAAAATTAATTTGCATTTTAAAGTCATTGAAATCTATTTAAATCATTGTTTACAGATTTATATGAACCATTCGATTTAGCTTCAAAGTATAAATATTGTTTGTAATTTTGTTATGGTAATATTTAAATGTTAATTTGATGAATAATACAGGGTTGCCAAAAAGTCTAAAAACCTGGAAAAGCCTGAAACTTTTAACAATTTTTACATCTTACATAGTATAACTTGGATTTGATACAAATAACCTATCATAAAGATAAATATTTTTTGTCATCATCATTCTTTTTTGAATTAAAAAACACATTTTAAGAAGCTATAAGATATGTTATTAATGTTTTTACACTGTTTAACACAGTTTCTTACCTTAAACTAAAATAGACCCAAAAATGTGTACTTTTGAAAACCTGAAGGAAATTTTAAAAACCTAGAGAAAATTTTTTAAAACATTTGGCAACCCTATTAGCAGGAAAAATTTTGAAAATATTTTTGCTGTTAAACATTTTGCTTTTTGAGTTTCCACAGTATGATTGTGAAAAACAAAAATTAACTAATTGTAATTATTATTTTCGTTATGAATTTATTCTTCCAAGACTTGATTATTTTAGTTATCATAAATTTTAGTTTTCAACCAGTAAGTAATTATTTCAATGATTATTGTTAGTTTTTGAATTTGCTTATTTTTTGTAAAAATTTTCAGTTCAAAATCTTGTTGTACTTATCAAAGCAAAAACCTGTGACCTAAGTTCAAATTTATACCCAGCTGACATTGAATGTAAAATTGTTTGTCTTAATTTGAGATAGTTAGTTGAAAACTTAAATTAGGTTGTTTGTGTTGAGTATCAGTTAGTTTTAATATGTTTTGTAAAGTTGAACATTTTCTGTTTAGTTGTAGAAATATTTGTTAAATTTTTATTTCGTTCAAATTATTTTTGTATACTCTAAAAAATATATGAATGTATTATTTTGTATCCACCTTGAGAAAAATGTAAATTTTTGTTAAATCATTCTAATAACTATTAACTATTAAAAAAATTTAGTTTATATATACTTTTTTCAAATCTAAATAATCAAACTAGCACTTATAAAAAATTCTATTTTTAAACTACTACTTAAATCATTGGCATACATATTTTAAATATTAAAAGTTTAAAATTGATCAAGGTTCAAGGCAAAAATTGCTCTTGATTCTACAATGACAGAAGGCAATACTGAACTGTTGTTTTTGACAAGGCAAATTTATTGTTTGAATTTTCAAAACAGGTTAACAAAAAATTATAAACTAAAACAACAATTTAAAATATTACTTTATTTCAATATGTCCCCATTACATATCATAAACTTGTGTTTCATTAATCATATTTTTATAATTTTTGTAAACATTTTTTTTGGAAATATTAACTTAGTTTTTTTACTAACATTATACATTTAGTTTGATTAGTAGTTTTTAAAGATGTTAATTTTTTTTTTAGGTAGCAATCTGCAAATTTTATTCAAATCCTTCAAGTAACCAGTTTCTAAGTGTTGATATTAGAGCTAATAATAAAGAAAACTCATTTATTGTTAACACAGGTTTGATATTTGTATTTAAATTTTTTGATATTTTTTTTTTTGCAGTTATTTATTATTGAGTAAAGAACACATAGATACAGACATATAAGCATTTTGATGATACGAACTTTTTTATATAATTTCATCAGGATTACTGAATCAGGTTGTTTGGTAAAATCATCATACAAATATGTAGCTTTAACTAATTCAATGTAATTATCTCTAAATTAAACATGATGATAAATGTTTACTATTATTTGATTTTATAAAAATTGTCATTGTTTATTATCTATTCAAGTTATATAAGACAAGTTATATATAAATTAGTTTAAGTTCGACCATTTCTTTAATCAAAACTACCTACAAAAATTTGTCCCATATATGTTAGAAATATGTTAAAACTACCCAGTCACTTTTTACCCGCTTGAAAACATTCAAAGTATTTTTTGAGATATGAGCAAACGATCTAATGTTATTTTTCATATAAGATCCAATGTTATTTTTAGTAAAGAAAAAATGTCAGACCCCCCTATGTACTTAACTCTTACAACTGACTTTTGCATTTTTACAGTTTATTTTCTAAAAATTGAAAAAATTTTGTATTTTTTTTAATAATTTTTGACAACATAAACACGGACTGCAAAAAATAACCAAACAGTTTTTTTTTTAACTGGTAGTTCAAATTAGGTTTTTATGCTTTGTTAACAAATTTAACATCATTCCACAGGCATCATCATCTTCATTGACTTCTTTCGCCACTACTCAATCATCGTTCCTATTGGACCAGCAACAACCAATGAGCAACCGACATTCCGTTCAACAGCCAATTAGCAATTAGCATCCCACGCAGCAACCAATTACCGTCCAGACAGCCCAACAGCCGTTCATGCATGCGATGCAGCAACCAATGAGCGTGCAGAGTTCTTTCAACCAGCCAATTAGCAATCAGAGTTCTTTCAACCAGCTAATGAACAGACGGGAATCCAGAATGAGCCAGATTAGCAATTCTATTTTGGATGGGGGGTTCCAAATGGTTTGTTTGGTTTTTAATAAATAAGTTAAGAAATTTATTTTTATCAATATTTATTTACGGTATTATCTTAATTTATTTATCAAATGGTTGGTTTAGTTATTATTAAATTGGTCAGATCTCAATTATGTTTATCATAATGTATTAACAATTTTTTTTATCTATGGTAAAGTCTTAATGCATTATATAGATTTGAACCTCAGTTACCAATTTTACCTTTTGTATTTACTTATATTCAATCTTTTTGCTATAAAACAAATAATAAAGCTGAAAAAATATTGCAATGTTTGGTTATTGATAATTGTTTGAGTATTGAGTGTGAGAAAATCAGTCGACCAGAACACAAGTATATAAAGCAAACTTTTTAATTTTGTTTTCATTATTATCAAGGTTTGTTCTTGATAAGAGCTAGAGATAGAGAATAAAGCTTTTAGTTTTTGCTTACTATTGCATGTAAAATTACTAGTGTATTTTTTGGTTTAATATTGAAAAAACAATTAAGACATTTAAGACATTAAGATAGTTAAGACATTAAGACAAGTTGTTGATTAGACAGAGAATAAAACTTTTAGTTTCTGCTTACTATTCCATGTAAAATTACTAGTGTATTTTTTGGTTTAATTATGAAAATTATTATTTGAACAATATTTAATTGATTTATAACTAGTCTTTGTTAATTAAATTAATTCTATTGTACATTTAATTTTCCATGAGTTAAATTAGAAAATGTTATCTTTTATAAAAAAGTGTTTTATACATGTTAATAAATACATATAAACACATAATCAGAAATATACAAGTCTTTATTTATAATGCCAAAAAAGTCAGGGATTATAAGCATAGTTATCTGTTTACTTTAAAATTTTAAATAATTTTATACTAAATATATAGATAAATGGCGCTTATGAAAATAAATTAGAAAAACGCTTGTATAAACATATACTAAATATTATAATCGTATAAGTTTCTATTTGAGCAAATTTGACAACATCAAATTTAATCGTTAGTAATTTAGTTTTTTTTTTACAGATAAAACAAAAGTACTTGATAAGCTAAAAAAAATGGAAACTACTAACAACCTTTTAAATACAAATGAAGGTATGTCAATAAATTTTTTTTTTACATAATGAATGAAAGTTTCGAAGTGCTAACACAAACGAGTAATAGTAAATAAAATTAAATAAACTACACAAAAATATAAATGTTGATTTTATAAAATACCTAATTGGTTTATGAAAAGTTTTAAATAGTAAAGTCTGTTTTTTTCTATTAACCATACTTTAACACATAAATATTTTTTTAAACTCTCAGGTCCTGAAAAAATGACTAGCTCATCTAATTTGACTGACGTTTCAAACAAAAGCTTTCCAAACAACATGCCTACTGTAGATAATACTAGTTTGTATCATATGCGTTCAAGTTTCTCTCAATCAGGTGTGGTTATTAGTTTTGTATCTAATGTATAAACTCATTTTAAATTTATTCAAGTTGTTTAATATGAAATAATATATTTGTAACATACTAAAAGAAAATATAACAAATCAAATGAACAGTTTAAGTAGTTTTCAAGTATTTTCCTAGCGTTTTAATTAGTAGTTTTATAGACAAACTTTTAGTAAAACTGTTTCTTATTATACAGGTCCTGTAGATACGACAATCTCATCTAATTTAATTGACGTTGAAAATTCTGAGAGTTACCATGCATCTCAACATAGTTTGCAGCAAAAAATCCATTTAGATAATTTGTCTGCTGATCTTAATACAAGTTCGCATCAAATCAATTCATACTCTGATCATTTACAATTTATGTCTAAAGCAGAAATGCTTAGCGACCCATTGTGTTGTGATTTAATGACAATGTCAGACCAGGAATTCATGTCTTTTATATCTTTCTATAGTACAAGTGTGCAACAGATGGGTTCAAACTCTGGCCCGTCAGGTATATAACATTTTTTAATTAATATACAATTCTGTTTATGTTAAAGTTATTTACGACCCTAAATTTTCAGTTAATAACAGTAAAACACCATTAAAAATTCTTAAATACTTTTAACGAACTTACATTCGATATTAATTTACTTGTAAAATATCAAAAAGTCTTCAAAACGGTAGATAACTCTGAATTTAACAAGGAGTTTATCGCAAAAACATGTATATATTAGATCATTATTTGTTCTTTAGATACTGTGCACACGATGCTAAAACTTAGTCTAATTTAGACATCTAATTAAAATAGTTTACTCTTAAATATTGTAAAAATGATCGATTAACAAAATTTTAATTTTATTATTAATTTCAAGGTGGAAACCAGTGGGTTCCTAAAAACATCGAAAGTAAAGTAAAAAAAGCAAGAAAAGTAAGAACAAGAAGTCCAACGCGCAAAAATCCACCGGCAAAGTTTGTCGACAGGGGCCACACGTTCAACTTCTACAAGCACAACAAGACGATGACGTCAAAAATTTGGAGGTGCGACAAGCGAGGTGGCGGATGCAAAGCCAGGATTCACACCGATGTGCGAACTAACGAGGTTAATGCTATTTTTATGTAAAACATTATGACTTGATTACATTAATAACTGTTAATTTAAATTGATAAATTGTTGTAGTTGGTAGATAATAGTATATAATACTTTTCAACAACTTATATCTGTTTTAACTCTGTTTATAGAAGTGGGTAAAATTAAATTGTTGAAAGTCTTATCTTGTTTATGTTTATTTTTTTTGTGATTTATTTCTAGTAGGGGTACCGTAACGTACAGCCAAAATGTTTCGTCCTGCCACTGACAGAAATCTCCAGCTTGCGATTTAGTTTAAAAAATGGGAAAAATACATTAAAATTAAGCTTTTTAGTAAAAGGGTAATCTCAACTTGATATTATTACATAATAGGATAGTGTTTATGAAGAATATTTCTATGAAATTTTACTTTAACTGATTTGATCATAACCCAAACTTTCAAAATTCTTTTCCACAAAAAGATTTTAAAATAAGTTCAAAATGGTTGTTTTTGGTCATCTAGCAAAGTTGCCCACCCTTAGTTTATATTCTTTACTGTTTATAATTCAAAGTGCGAAACCCTAAAGTTATTTTTTTTAAATATTTTATTTATCACCATATATTGATAATTATTATTGTGTTATATAATTCATTATTGTACATAATAGGAAAGTTACGACGTATTTAAAACAATTGAAAACATAATGTCAACAATACATAAATATTTCTTTACAATACAAAATAATTCAATATTACCTCAAATCTATTCCTTTAAGCACATTATTTTCTGTCTTGGATTTCTTTTTCGTATTCAGAATAAGTATTTTTCTTTTTATAAATATTTTTGTCACCGAAACCGGGTTGGAATCAACATATTTAGTTGCACACCTCTATATATAGTCAACTAATAAATTTTAAATATTTATAACAGGTTGTTAAAAGAACAAATGGTCATATCCATAAAAGCAATCCTAAAGAAGTAGATTTGAAAAGATTGAGAGCTCTCGTTAAAATTAAATCTCTACAAACCAAGGACCGTCAAGATAAGGTTACTGTAAACTGTAAAAGCATTCAAACTATTTTGTAGCCATATATAGACAAATTATATAGTAAACACATTCTTGATAACATTAAAATAATTTCAAACAGAAGTAGTAGTAGTAGTAGTTTAACATTTAATATCAAAAGTATAAAGTTTATTATAACCGATACTTACTTAAATTGAAGCTAATTTGTCCTGGAAAAGAGGTTAAAAGGTATCTGTGGTGTGCAACCTGATAAGGTTTTTCGTGCACCAGGTCCTAGGACCAAACATATTAAGCGTTTTTTTAATTAATCAATAAATTATAATAATTATAATAACTTTTACAAGTTTTTCTTAAACTAATTTATCAACTTTCAGTCTTAGTTTTTGTTTGACGATTTGCTGTAAAAGTAGGTATTTTTTATAATTAAAATTTTAATTAATTAGGTTATTGAGTCAAGTAAGAAGAAACTTGGCATAAAATTTGATCTGGACGAAGTTCAGAGGCGAAACTTAAAGAAGATTATTAAAAGAGAACGATCATTGAAAGAAACAACACCATTACTTCAAGAACCTTTGTTTTTTGAAAATAATAGTGGCGGTTAGTATTAAAGCCGTGTAACAATTAACTCATGTTTTACGTTAAAAATTAAATTTATAAATATTTTATTTATGTAAAGTAAGTTTTATTACTACATTAGTCTAGATTTATATTCATCAGATTTTAAAAACAAGTATAAACTCTGTTTAATTTTTTTAAAATTTATACTTATTTTATGATTGCACTTAATTAAACTTTACAGACTAAATAGCATTTCTTTTATCGTTTCTATTTTAAGTTAATATAGTTGTCCCAACAAAATATAAACAGTAGAAGAACCGGAGGAGAAAGAAGAAGAGATAAAACAATATCACCGAAATTCACAACAATACTATAACTATAAACATAACAGTTACAGTCGTCTTAGTAATGAGGAAGATTATTTCACTTACGGTGGCCCGCAGACGTTTGAAAATAAACAGCAAGATGTAAAGCCTGTAAAGGTTTTTGTAAAATCATCAGGTCAGTATAATGAACTTTTATATTGTATACAAGTAAAAGAAGGAAAAATGTGGACGTTCACAACTATGGTCATTAGATTGGTTAGATAGAGACTTTTAAGTCCTTGAACCTTACACTATAAATTTTATAACATTTTTTGAGCAGTTTTAACAAAAATTTATAAAATAAATTTAAGATCAATAAAAAATCAATTATTATTTTTTTTTAATTATTATTTAATTTAAGTTAAACAAAATTGTTAAACAAAAACTTTTTCGACTCTTTTTTATAAAAACTTCTGCCAATATTGACTTTGTTAACAATAGTCTAACATGAGCATTACACCTTCTCCTCCCTACATGAAACAAATGATGCTAATATCAATGGCGGTATGTAACTTAACTGTTCATTACAGTAAAAATACTAACTATCTTTCTTTATTGTGAAAATGTAAAGTAGAATCTAAATTTATAGTTTTGCTTATTCGGACTAACTGATTCTCCAACAAAGTAAAAAAGTTTTTAAGAAAATTTATTATTTTAACGCATTGAGTATCGAAAATTTTGCCTTTCAACACAAAAGTTTTAAACATTAATCTTTAAACTTAAATAATAAAAGATAATTTATATAACTATTTGTTTTGTTTTCAGATCTACTAACCGTAGAAATAATCCAGGACGGTCCATTGAAGAAGCCATAAAATAAGGATCCTGGTTTTTAGGATATCTTATAGAATAGTAAATCAAGAATAGCCTGCTTATTTTTACAGATAAATACTAAAAAACTTGAAACATATACAATATACTGTAAAACTTGTTACTTTAATAGATACATATTTAGTTCTTCAGTTTTAACTTATTTTTTGATAGTTTAATATACACAGCTTGCTAAAAAATGTTAACACTTTCTCAATAGATGTTTTAGAGTCGCTTTCATCATATTAACGTTTATTTATTGTTAGTGTAAAAATAAATTTATTTCTCTGATTACTGTTTGTTTTTTTTAGTATGTTTTCTAAAATTTGCTAACTTTAAACTTCTAAAACTATAATAAAACAAATGTTTAAGCACTGCTTTGGTATATTACCTGGTTTCGGTGAGCCTTAGCCGACCTTTTCAAATAAATTCAAAACAGTAAATAACATTTAGACATTGGCAGTAATGTGAATCTGAACTCATTGATGCGTAAAAAATAAATAAATATTAACTATTCAAATTTTAATGAAAAATGCATAATTAGGTGAACTAAATATTGGTATTAATTAATAAATAAAAATAAAAGAAGTTAAACAACTAAATGCAATAATATAAACGAAAACACAACAAATTCTTAACAAAATTCTGAAAAAAACTAACGGATGATTAAAATGCTAAAAATCTTTAAATTATTAGGTTTTAGACTCATTCCAATAGAATAATAAAAATTTGTTTCTGTGCCTGCAAGAACTCATTACTTCTGATCTTTTATTAATACAGTTCTTATCTGCTTGTAGGATCTTTAATGCTTCTTTCAAGCACAACCTGCACGTCTCGATTCTCGGTCTTGATTCATATTCTTTTTCCAGTATTGCCCAAGTCAATTCAAAATTCTTATTTTCGTTCTTCAATGTGTGGATGTATTTTGATAGCTCAGTTGCTTGTTTGTATTGAATATAATTTCTATCTTCTGGGTTGCTATTTATTGTTGTTCTGTGGGTTGCCACTCTTTTTTTAAATTGGTTGGCGCTTAGACCAATATATTATTTAGTTGCATTGTCAGTTTTTACTGTGGCCTGGTATATGACATTTTTTGCTCTACAGTTACCGCCTTTCAAAGGACATTTCTCTTTGTTTCTACAGTTACATGTTTCATCTTCATCATTCTTGTTGCAGTTTGTGAGCTTCTTGTTATGATTCTTTATGATTGTCTCAATGTTTGGCAAACAGCTGTAACTTAATTTGATGTTGTTCTTATTCAAGTATTTTTTGAATTTACTGTCTACTCCGAAGTATTTGTTTATTATTTGGAGAAATTTCTTGCCAATGTTTGTTTTTATTGATTTGCAGTATGGTGGATTAAACCATATTATTTTTCTTTTTCTAGGCCGTTTCTTTCCATCATCTTCATCTTTGAACTTTATTTTGTAATTATAGCAAATTAACTTTATTGCGTCATTGTAATCTTTACTTATTTCATTGAATAGATTTTCATTGCTAGAATTTTTGGAAAGTCTTTCTTCTATCATTTTTGGGATTTGTTTCAGTATTGCTGGAGGGTGGTTGGACTTTGAATTAATATATATAATTTTGCTGTTTTCTTTTCTATATGGTTGGAATGTGTGGTTGTATAGATTGAAGCTTAGGTCTAGATAGTTAATTTTACGTGAAGGATTTTCAACATCTAACTTTATTCCCATTTTTTTTTGATATGTTGTGCATGGATTTTTTAATTTTCTCTATATCAACATTACTTTTGTTT
Organism: Thalia democratica; assembly: GCF_965202585.1. Taxonomy (NCBI): domain Eukaryota; kingdom Metazoa; phylum Chordata; class Thaliacea; order Salpida; family Salpidae; genus Thalia; species Thalia democratica. Next base: position 84,314,943 of record NC_139167.1, read on the forward strand.
TTTTCTATGACCATTAAGCCATCGTCGCGGTACAGTCCTGTTGTTAGATTTGGGAGCGCATTTTTGAGTTTATGTAGTATATAGAGACCTACTAGTTCGCATATTTCCGCTCCATGCTTACCTCCCATGGTGATGTCGAAAAGTTCATTCTCTTCTGTGTTACTCTTTCTTTTTACCCAAACTTCTTCTTTATTATGTAATACAGATTTAGATGCGTTTAAGATGATCTTCATTTCTTGTTCGCTTATTTTTGTACTTTCTTTTGCAAAAGCTAAGGCTTTACTTAATAGTTTCTCTGATATAGATGGGTAAAACTCCACAATGTCAAACTTCATGAACTTGTATTTGTGTTTTTTTAGTTTTTTGTACCAGTTTAACACTTCTTGGGAACTTCGCCACTGGAGGTATTTGTTTGATTTTCTTAAGACATTGTTGATTCTGTCAATTTTATATTTGCTAATTTTACCTATGTCTGAATAGCTAGGATTTATTAATCTTGTTTTGGGATTGCTGGCGAAATCCTTTTTGTGGTCTTTTAGCGTTATATAGCATTGTTGCTTAGGTAAGTAGTTTATTAATTTCTTTTCAAGTTTTAGATTTGTTACTATTTCTTTGGCTTCTTTATTTATCTCATTCATAATTGTTTTGTCACTTTTTTTATATGATTTTCGGATCGATTTTAGTAATAGGCTGTCGTATTCTAATTTAGGAATCTTGTAGTAGTTGTTTGTCTTGTCGGCTGGTACTATTAGGCTTTTGGTCTTGCCTATTTGTCTTAAGTCTTTTTTAAGCTCTTGTTGGAAATTGTCTTTAGATTTTCTAAATTTAACTTGATTAATTAGATCGAACATGTCATTTTCAAAATTCTTGAGTTCTTCAGGTTGCTTCGGCTTCTAATAACTTCTAAAACTATAAATTCAAAAAGTTCGTTGAAATAGCAAGTTTAAGAAGTTATTATAAATAGAGTGTCATCTTTTATTAAACCTGATTTACTTCATAAGTCCTAACAAAATCTTATTTCATTTTAAAAAATTTAAACTTTTAACAGTTTATATGATTACTCAAACTTACAATTTTTACTTGCATGAAGTCAGTTTGACATTTTAGCTCCTAGTCTTAAAACATTTTAATACTTTTTAGCTTTAATAGTTTAAAAACTTGCGTTTTGTTTAAAGTTTATTTCAAACTTTTAAACTAGGTTTGTTATTAAACTGTCAATATTAAAATGATTCAAACTTGATAGTTAAGTCTCCTTAATATAAACTTACAAAGACTAAAAGGTATTGTTTTATTTATTTAAACTGAATATTTTTATCTACAACTGTGTAGTAATAATTTATCTACTATCATTAAGTAAATCTGTAAATATTTAAAGTAGAACCTGTTTTGTATACTTTGTATAATTTTTGATTTAATAATTACGTACACAGAACAGAAGAGATATTAAAGAAAAAAGTTAGTCTAACGAAACTACAAAAAACTAAACACAATATCACGAACTCTAAAAACACTCAACAGTATCTAATTATTTTCTTTATAAAACATTTTTACAAAAATTCAGCTGCTTCAAATTACAAAAATAGTGAGACAAAATCTTTTTTAAATCTTTCTTTCAAATAAAAGATATATATAAAAGCTGATTTAGTTAACTATGTAATTTAATACTTATTTTATTCACTACAATACTTAAAAAACAAGAACACAAAACTATTCTCCTTAGTACTCCTGATGAAATATAAAACCGTTTTCCACTCAAAATGTTGTAAATAGTCATGAGTAATTTAATCATACGACTATTTTTTTTTGCCCAGGCTAATAATAAATATTTCTTTATTGTTTATCACAAACCAAAATGATGCATACATGTATATTTATATTCTAAAAACTATAAAGTTTAAAAGAACTGGTGTTTGAAAGTTTATACCACGTTGATTTTTATTAACCAAAAATAAAATATTTCATTTCAAACAAAAAGATAAATCAGTGTCCTATTTGGTTTGCGCGATAAGTTTCTCAAACTTATAACTTTTTTAAATTAAAATCCTGATAAATTTTTTGTAAGCTATTCCTGTATAAAACAGTTTTGTGTTTATTACCAGTAATAGTGGCTGTAACTGAATAACTGCTCACTTAATTAAAGAACAATTTAAGCAGATTAAAGAAGTCGTAGAATAATATTTTCGACTAAAATTTCTTAGCTGATGAGGCTTAGTTATTTCAATTTCTTAAATTTAAATACCTCTTCAAACAGATACTAGATCGTTTTTTAGATTTTCAAAAACATATTGAGGTGTCCAAACTTATTTCAATGTTATACAAACTTTAAGCTACCGTTCGTAACTAATTTGACTATTAAAAACTAAAACAAATAAAATACAAAATAGCTTATAGTAAGTATATGATTAGAAAATTTATCGAATTTATTAAATTGAAATCCAGAAAAAATAATTAAGATTTAATAATGTTGTACTAAACTTGGTTGTACAAGTTTTCTTTTAAGACTTACATAACAACTCATTTTTTTACAGTACCTATGTTCTAACCATAAAACTAAAATTTGATTTTTTAACTAGAAATAAAACTCATTAAAGCTAGAAATACAAGCAAATAATTGGTTAACAGCATTTTAGTTTTTTACATTGAAAAAAAGGTAAAAGCTTGCTAGCCTACAGTAACCCTCTGTTAAATATTTAAATCACTTTGATGAATAAGTATTTTGAATTGGCAACCATGAATAAATAAATTGTGTAAACCATTCAATACAAACGCGTGCCGATATTACATGCTGTGCTTTATAGTTGGTTTGTTTTTAGTTTATAAATTTGTTCTTATGACTGAATTAATTCATTAGTTCAGTTGAGTGGAATTTATGTCTGAACGGAGCATTATTATTGCTTCTATTGTTAAGTATTATTATATTGTTAAGCTTCTATTGTTAAGTTCTACCACTGGGCCATCACTGCTTGTCGGTTAACTTGATTTGAAATATATATTTTATATGAGAAAGGAGTATAAAGTTGGAAACTGTGCTTGGGTCAGAACGAAGCGTGTCCATTTAATAGGAGGAATTTCTGTTTTTAAAATATTATTTATACTATAATTTTAATGTTAGAGATGTAACATTAGAGAATTGTTCAAGCTAATATGTTAGTTTAAGGTTCAAATTAACATTGAAAGTAAAAACAGATTTGTAACAGAGTTTTTTGTTAAAAACTAAAGGGTTACATGCGCTGGGATATTTTAAACACTAATCTATAATTTCAATTTCAATTTGAAAATAAGTATACAATATCATAAGATAAAGAAGGTTGTCTATGTAATATTTTTGTATTTCTTATAAAGTATCTTAGTATTGATATGCATGTTTTTTACTTTTAAAAATTAAAACTTACTTATTCAGTACTACCTTAAGCTTTAGATTCTATTTTTAGGTAAAATAAATATCGATTTAGACCGTTTGATTGCTATTAGATGTGGTTTATAGTTTGATAATAATATTATGTTTTAATTATAATCGTTCGTATAAGCCAGCTAAGTTAAGACAAATGACTAAAGGAAATAAGCATGTAAATACACTGGATATACTCCGAAATCACCAGTTTAATTTGGTATAATTTGTTAAACTACAAAATATTTAAATCATTATAACAAAACTATTGTAATGCATAGCTAATAGAATATTAATAAAAAAAACAGTGAATCCCTATAAAAATTAAAAAGCCACTGCGCGGTCTTCAACTCTAATCTGTCGGTTGGGGTGCGCCGACACTCACCTCTACACCATTGCTCCTTTGGATATATCGAATATACATACTATATAAAATATTAAAAAAGTTAAATTGAGTTAAATTTTACTTATTTCAAGTTTCAATAACAATTTTTAACTATGTAATTCTAAGCTAACATTATTGAATCATATGAAAGCATGTATTTAAAGTTCTAATAGCTTAGGTAAAAACTAAAAAGTATTATTATAAACTGCTGTTACAAACGAAATAAAATTCTGCTATCAATAAAGTAATAACTTTAACTTGGCGAACAAAATATATACGACCAGGAAACTATTGAGCTGTTGAAGGATCTTAATACTGATAATTAGCTTTCATTGAGTTTTACGGCAGTCAACAGCAACGCAATGAAAAATTTTATTCGAAAGTAGCTTTTTTATGATAACTGTAGGTAGTATATTTCTTTAGTAAACAAATATTGGCTAGATTCTAAAAAAAATATTGATCTAGTTTTATTTGATTTAAATCAAGGTACAGTATAATAACATTTATTCAATTTTTTTTTAGCTAGTTTTATAGTTTTGCTATTTTTAGTACTTACTATATTTACTTAATTTGTGTTAGATATTTTCCAGTCGTTCAAATTATATTTTATTAAACAAAACTTACTATACGGAGAAGTATTCCCCTTGAAAACGCACTTTGAACAAAATTTTAAAGTGCTCCTCAAGGGAAGTATGTACTCCAAAAATTTTGGTATTATTTTACAAAAAATAAAACTCAGATATTTTAAAAGTAGCAAATGTCGTCTTAAATCTCTACATTAAAATATAAACATATATTTGAAGCAATACTTGTACTAATTAAACTCAATTACGCACAAAAACAAAATATTGTCTATTTATAAAGTATTAGTTTCAAAAAAACTTTTTATTAGTTTATTTAATTTGTCTGGTTATAAATACGTTAAACAGTTACAAATTCAAAATAATTCTCTAAAGTTTTTCTCATAAGGGTGCTAAATTAGATGTTTTATTACTAATAAAGATTTTTTAAAGAAAACAAGGAATTGTTAAACTCGTTAAAATTCTAACACTATTTTATTTTCAGACTCTAGGCTGACTATAGATATATATAATATTAAAGTTTTTTGCAAAGAAACAAGAGTGAACATGTTACTTTAGGATAAAAAAACTGACTACCATAAAAGTTTAACTTAACTTTATTTAAGTATAACTTATAAATTAGAGTAAAAACAATAAAGTATAAAACGAAAACTTCAAAAATAAAATACTAGCCTAAAAGGCACGTTAAGATATTACTAGTTTTATTTTTGTTTATTATAATTAGCCATTAAACAATTATTTTTAAATTTTCGAAAGTGCTATTTATACATAAACATAGTAGATCATCTCGCAAATAATTTTGAACTGACAGGTTAGAAACAAAATGAAACTGGCACATGTCGGGTTCGAACGCGCAAAATCTGGAATTTAATTCCACCGCCTTGACCACTGGGCCATCACTACTTGTCGGTCAAACTTGATTTGAAATATATATTCTTATGACAAAGGAGTATAAAGTTGGAATTAATGTAATAGGGTCAGAACGAAGCGTTTCCCTTTAATTGGAGGACTTTCAGTTTTTAAAATATTACTTATACTATAATTTTAATGTTAGAAATACAACATTAGATATTTGTTCACGCTAATATCTTAGTTTAATGTTCAAATTAATATTGAAAGTAAAAACAGATTTTTAACAGAGTTTTTTTTATTAAAAACTAAAGGGTTACATGCGCTGGGATATTTTAAACACCAAACTAATAGACAAATAAGTATACAATATCATAAAATAAAATAGGTTGTCTATGTAATATTTTTGTATTTTTTATAAAGTATCTAAATATTAAAATGCATGTTGTTTACTTTTAAATTAAAACTTATTTTTTAAGTACTACCTTAAGCTTTAGATTCTATTTTTAGATAAAATAAGTAATCATTTAGACCGTTTGACTGCTATTAGATAAATTTTTGTAGCTTGATAATAATATTTTGTTTAAATTATAATCATTCGTATAAGCCAGCTAGGTTAAGAGAAATGCCTAAAGGAAATAAGCAAGTAAATACACTGGATATACTCAGAGATCACGGGTTTAATTCGGTATAATACGTTAAACTACAATATTTGTTTATATTTACACAATCTTAAATCATTAAAACAAAACTATTTTATTGCTTATAACCTCATATTTATAATAGCTAATAGAATATAAATTGAATAAAAAAGAGAGAGTCATTATGTATAATAACATGCCACTGCGCGGACTTGAACTCAGATTAGTTGCTGCGCGTGCCCCGACACTCACCCCTACGCCATTGATACTTTGAATATTTCGAATATATATAGTATATAAAATATTAAAAAAAATAAATTGAGTTAAATTTTACTTCTTTTAAATTTCAATAACAATTTTAAACTATGTATTTGTAAGCTAATATTATTGAATCATATGAAAGTATGTATCTAAAGTTCTAAAAGTTCAAGTAAAAAGTTAAAAGTGTAAGTCTAAACTGCTATTACAAATGAAATAAGATAAAGATATCAATAAAGTAATAACTTTTTTCGAGGACGTGATCTAAAACAGTAAACACTTGAGAATACTAAGTTTAATATCCATTAAGCTATATAATAATTTTATAAGACAAGGGTCGGCAAACTGCGGCCCTCAAAGTCAAAATATGCGGCCCGCGAGCTCCTTTTTAACCAAAATATATTTAAAAAAAACAATATTTTGAAGTAAATACTTACAGTTAGGCTCTTATTCTTTATTTATGCTCTAATATTGCTCACTTTATCATATTTTTGATCTTTAATAATATTTTTCTACTAATACCAGAACTTTTTTTTAAATAGATGCGTCCATCAAAGGTTTGTTTCTAAGTAGTGCGGTCCGGTAGCAACTTTTCCTAGGCCCGCGAGTTACATATGGCTGCTGACCCTGTTGTAAGACTATAAAACTACTTTGTACTTAGATACCAAAATAATTAAAAAATTACGTCTTTTTTGTTGTTTACCACAGGTTTCAATAACCTCAGTTTACAATAAACAGTACTTAGTATAGTTTGTATGAATAGCTTGCTATTTTTGTTATACTCATCATATTTAATATAATTTATTCAATGGTTTAATGTGAGGCCTATCTTTAAATAATATCAGTTAGACCTTTAATACTTATATTATTGAAAACTTATATAATTATCAAAAAATATTGATTTAAAACAAGAATTGAAATAAATTGAAAACAGGACATTGTAAATGTCCATTAAACAAAATCATAAAGTATTCTGTTATCATTGATAAACTGTTAACCCAAGTCAATCTATTTTTGATTATCTGTAATTTTAAAACGCTTTTTTACAGCTAAAGTTATTGTTAGCTTAAAATATAAAAACTTATAAAACTATAGTTTGAGTTTAAAACTCAAAAATGACTCATAATCTTATGAAAACTAAGAGGAGTATTATAGGTTTACTTATACTTTTATAAATAGACGATATATTTGTAATAGCAGTTACTTTAGTTATTAACGTTTGTCTTATCATTTGCTACTTATACGACATATTATCATACTTAAAAAAATAGTATCTAAAGTCGATTACAAAAGAAAAATTAAAACAAATTTAATTACAACAACTATTTAAAACTGTTGAAGCGTTAAAGCTATGCTTTTATTGTCAAATAAATCCATGTGGTTGTTTATAAATTTTAAGGAAAACAAATAACACGTAGTATGTCTAATTGAAATTAAACTGAAATAGTGACATGAACAACTTTCAACTGACTTTTATAAACAAACAGTCTACAAGATAGTTAAATAGTAAACAAAAATTTTATTTGTTACTTATGAGACTTAGTACCAAAAATACTAATTAAACACCATAAAATTTAACTATTTGAATTACAATAAATACTGATAAACTAAACTACAATGCAAAACTGTTGTGTTACTTATAGAATAATACCAAGGTTGTCTACTATAAAACTGCATTATTCATAGTACAACACCATGGATATATACTATAAAACATTAAGCTTTACTTTTAGTTTAAACCTATCTGTTAAAAAAAATCTGCTTTGGGCTGTTAGTAGAATTAAATACGAAACAGCATTAACTCTCAATAACAAACGCTCAAAGTTCAGGTTTAACAAAACTTTTAACAACTTGACAGTCATAAGAAGTCATAAAAATATCTAAAAATTGATACACTTTAATGATACGCTAAGAGTGAAACATATATTATAACTCAAGAGTTTTATTCACTTATAAATCAATAATTATCCTACCTTTAACGACCTATAAGATTTTCAAAGCATACAAAACACATTTTAAAAATAAGTATATAAAAATTATATTCTGTTTTTACTTAACGTTGGGCAAGAAATAGAACTAAATTACGAAACAAAAAAACATAGCAAAACAACAAATTATATTTATTAGTAATAGTAAATATTTAATTTGAGTTAAATAAATGTTGTTTAAAGAGTAATATTGGAAATAATCATATATCAACAGCGCAACAAGTTGATAATCAATGACAAAATACTAAGTTTATATTTTTATTTAAAAATCAGTATACTTTGAAAATGATAGGAGAATGTAAGAAAACATATAGATGTATATATTAGACTGATTTAAGAGTAACCATAGTTAAACAAGAATTTTATTAATATTACAGTAATACGAACAAAAAAGTGTACTACCAACTAAAAATAGGAAACTAGGTATGATTTTAATCTCGTTGAGAATAAGTATATTTAATCACGAGTGTACAAAATTACATTAATAAAACTGTTTAATTAAGAAACACTGCTTTATGAAACTAAAATAGTAGGAAAACAAACAACAGTGATTGTTTAAAATCGAAATTAATTTAAATAAATCAAAACTTATTATCAGGGTTGCCAGAGGATTTCTTCTAGGTTTTTCAAATTACACGTTCATTGGTCTATATTTAATTAAAAGTTAAGTTTAAGGTAAAAAACTGTGTTAAACAGTATAACAACATTACTGTGAAGCTACTTTAAATGTATTTTTAAATAAAAAAATTATGATGACAAAAAGTATTTATACATTTGATAGATTATTCGCGTCAAACCAAGATTTTACTACTTAACATGTAAAAGTTGTTTAAAATTCAAGGTTTTTTCAAATTTTCACAAGTTCCAGGTTTTTTGGCAACCCTGAATGATCTAAATTTTACAATAAACATAAAAAGTAGTTATTAGTATCAATAAAGTATTGTGCCATTTTACTTTATAGAACACAATGAAAGTTTTTGACTAAATGATATGAAGAAAAACCAATTCAAATTTTATTAACAAAACAATGTTTCACTTGTCTGAACTAAATCAAACGAGATCAGGCAATAAAATATTACTAGTTGATTACCATGTATGTTTTAATACAAGAATTTTATTAAAAAAACATGTTATTCATTATTTATTATGCATGTGTTAGTAATGCTTGCATTATATGATACTTATAGACTTCGCTAACAAAGTACAAAACAATTTAACACTAAACAATATCTGATATTTACTATGTGTCCATAACTTGTGCTAACTTAAAATTCTAATTAATACTAAATGAGACTACCCAAAATGATGACGTAATAATCATGAATAAATAAAAATACCAAAATTTCATGAAAAAGACAGTAATTTGTTTGTTAGATTTTTGAAAATGGCCACGTTTTATGAGTACAAATTAAGGTGTAAATATACATTTTTATGAAGGAGAGCAAAATAGATATATGGAAAAGTTTAGCTCAGTGTCTATTTAAGTAACAATTAAAGTTTCCAACGATACATTATGCTTGATAATAACGACTACAGTGAACAACTTAAATATTTTGTGGCTTAGATTGCAAAAAACTAGAAAAAAAAAAGAGAAACTTGTACGTCTCTTTAAAACAACGTCAGAGTGAAATTAGTCTTTACTTAACTTTGTTCTACATACACAATTACGAAACAACAAAACTAAAATATAGTTACGAACTAGACATATATGTAAACAATAGAATTACTTTAAGAGAAACCATAGAAAAAATTTTTAAACAGCCATTAGAAGAAAACAATTAAACATAACTTAAATTTTGACAATGAATCCAGTTTCAACTTTCTTGAACTCTTGTAAAACAAATCATCAGTTAACACTATGTTTCAATTTATCCCAGAGCTTAGTTACTTTTTAAACCAATACTTATCTAACGGAAAACGTCCACATAAAGTTTCTAATTATAGTTAATTACCTTGCTTACCATGAATGCTGACGTAAATAGTTACATAGGGAATACTTACAGACATTAAAAAATGATAACATTTACTTAATTCTATATTTCATATTAGTGATAAACATAAGACTTATTAACAGTCGAGAAGCTAACAAAAGGTTGACGATATAAACATATTTGTCAATATTATAAAACTTTGAGGCATTGTTTGAGTCCTGAACTCATATTTTTACTACAACTGTGATGCATAAAATTTAGTTGAATTGATATGTATTTTTTCATTTAAACTTAATTTCAGTTGGTAAGATTTAACATATAAATAAATAGATGGATGTAACAAAATTAAGATAACATAAGGCAGAATTACATAAGGCCCAGAGGTGTACCTTAATTGAAATGCGTACTTTACAGTTTTAAGATGTCCTAACATATTTTCACATAGACAAAATAAGATGTCTTAATTAATTTTATATATAGAAATGCCAAACAAGCACAACAATTAGAATTTTTTATAAATAGACCTTCAAGTATAGAATAATCAGTTCATAATCAAAAGCAAAAAAAAACTAAGGAGACTTATACAAACCGTAAAACTAGACTGAAAAACTCTAAAAGTATTTTCGGACTGTAGTTATAGTGTGAAAGTTTAAGTTGTACGAAAATTTTTTAAGAAATAAGATTGAAAATAATCATATAAAACAGCGCAACAATGATAAAATACTTAAAACTGGTTCTATTTTGAAAATTAGTTTATTTTAAAAATAGCAAGAAAATCTACACATACCAAAGTTTGTATTTTTGAACTACTTACTGTAATAGTTTCAAAAAAAAAACAAGTTTATGTAGAAAATCAAAATGATTGAATAGTGAACTAATGAATCAATTGATTAATTTGATAGCTAAAACTAAACCTGTGATCGTACTGAAATACATAAAGCCCAGAGGTGTACCTTACTTTAAATGCGTAACTTACATTTTTAGATACCCTAAAAATTTTACATAGATAAAACAAGGTTTCTTTACTATTTTTAAACATATAAATGCCAAACAAGAACTAAACTTATATCTTATTTTTATAAAAAGAAAATTATTAAACATACGCATATTAAAAGCATACAAAACTGAGAAGACTTATACAATTCTTGAAACTAGAATGAACTTTAAACAAGTATTGTTTGAGACACAAGGTTTAAATCTTCATAAAAGCAAGCACAACAACATAATAGTTAATAACAAAACATTAATGACTGACTGTAGATAGAAGATTAGTATATTTTGAAAATATTAAGAAGTTGTCTAATGAATCTTTTATGGATGACAAAAAATATTAATAGCTTAGCAGTAAGAAATGATATGAAGAGATTGGCAATAGTGAACATTTAATTAACAATGTTAATTGTGAAAATACTAAATGTTGATTGTAAATGTCTTTTAAGTTTTAAAAAACAAGCTTTTTTGTCCATTTTTAGTTGGTCTTTTAAAGTTAAATATAAGTAAAATAAAATTGTCTTTAATAGCATTAAAACATTGTAAATATACTGTAAAGGTACTCTTAGTGTGTAATAAAATGAAATTGTATTTTGGTGATAAAAATTTGTAACTTTAAATAAAATAATTAAAAATGTTTTTATTAATTTTGGTTCGAAGTTCTGGGTTTTTCCAGGATTTTAGGTTCCAAAAAGTAGACAACATCGCTCTTTATAAGGGCAACAATAAATAATAAAAGTGAGGAAGCGAAAAAGTAAATGTGTTATCAACAGTAAGGAGTTTTTGTTACTTGTACCTAGGGGACATTTAAAAAATTAGTTTTTGAAACCTCGGAACTAAGAGCTTAATAAAAATTTAATCATAAAATTTGAATCGTAGCTACTTTAAAAAATTTAAACTAATCAAAGTGTATAAAAATCAACCCTATTTGATTTAATGTCGAAAAAGCGAGCTTAATGTGGAATATGACTTTGTTTATTGAATTAGTTAAGAAAGTGGTTTGACTGAAAGGGTCATGACTTTGAATGAATAAAGTATACGAAACATTAACTTTATTTTTGACTATCAAAAAACAAACATATAACAAAAATAATGCAGTATCCCGACATGAAATATGACATTTTTAATTCAACCGAGAACTAACCTGAGAGTGCTAACTATAAAAACCAAATAAGTTCACAAACAAGTTTAAACATATCAAAAATAAAAGAACATTAGTCATTACTTTCCACATAAAAAATCACTTTAAATTTCTAAACAAAATATGTTTGTTTAAAGACTCAATAATTAAGAAAGGAACCACTGATTGTATATACTAAATACAATTAACGTGGCTACAGAAAACGTAAACATAAACTGTATTTGTTTAATAATAGTAATTAGGCAATAGTAAATATTATTACGAAATGAACGGTTTAGTTAACAAATTAAAAACAAATACATATAAATAAAAAAATAAAGTATGAGTAAAACCTGAAATATTTATTGGTAATGCGTTAAGGTCTATAGTTAGTATGTAAAGTAGTTTTGATTAAATTAAAATTATAAAAATACTAGAAAGTTTATCAAAACAAGAAAAATACCTTAAATAAAAAACTAAAGGGAATTAACTAACTGCTGGACATAGAAATCGTAAAAAAGTTAAAAATCATATATGTACTGGAAAAAAACAATTAATTGATTGAGTTAAATATGTAAAGTTGCAACTTTAGAGAGTTAAACATTTCAGTTGGAATATTGTTAACCTTTTATGACTTAATAGTTTGGCACAGATATAATCTATTTATTAGTTTACTAGATATGTTATTATACACTTTGCTTATTAAACTATAAGGTTCTGTCTAGATTAAGTATAATCTTTAAAAAAATACGCAGTAACAAGTAGTACATACACACATATAATTAAGCTGTTACTTGATATAACTAAATAATTTTTATATAGAAATTTTTTTGTTAACGTTTACCATTGCTATTTAATTATTTTTAACTACTTGCAAAAGATAGTTTTTTAAAATAACTTGCATATATTTATGTTATAAACATTAAACATAATTATTGATAAACTTATAATCAATGAGGCTACCGAATTATGACGCAAGAACATAGTAAAATATAGATTTGTAAATTTACCTAATTTCATGTGGACAAGTTAAGACGTAAATATTTAGTAGAAGTATTTAAAACAAGTGGCTCATGAGTAATTTATATCTGTTATGTTTCATACAACTAAAGAGTGAAATTAGTCTGTTCTATCTTATGGCTTCTAGTGAAAATAAAGTTTAGTTATGACTTCGAAATGCTAGCACATTAACATTAACTACGTAACTCATAACTGTTTAAAAAAGACCTAGTAAAGCTTAATATAATGGATGTTATTCTTCCATTGTTAGAAAGTTATTTGCTTTAATAGATAGTTTATAAAAATAACTTGCATGTATTTTACATAAGTATGAAAAGCCTAATAAATTATAAAAAAAAAACAGAGACTACCTCATTATGACGCAACAATATGGTAAAAGAAAAATAAAGAAAATTTAGGATTTAAAGTGGAAAATTAGCAGAAAAAGAAAAGTTTGTATAATTGATGCAAATGAACTTTTAAATTCCCTAATTTTATGTGGACAAATTGAGAATAAAATGTTTTGTGTATAAGTAGCATAAATTAAAAACAAGTGGCTCATGAGTAATTTATATCTGTTATCTTTCATACAACTTAAAGAGTAAAATAAGTCTGTTGTATCTAACAACTTATAGTGAAAATAAAATTTAGTAATGACTTAGAAGTGCTAGCACATTAACTCGTACATCCAAGTCATAACTAAAAAAGGTGCCGACCAGCATAGTAACCGGGCCTAAAGGACAAGAATTAAAAAAAAACTAAGGGCAGGCCGGGGAGATGACAGGTGCGAAGCACCGTGTCATCGACCGGCCGTAGCCCTTTGTTTTTTTTTAATTCTTGTCCGCTACCTTAAACTTACTTTTCAAACTCACCAATATAGAACCACTCAGTCTATAATTAAAAAATCAAAACTGATATTACCGTCAGGCCTTTAATGGTTATACATCAACAAGTTAGATCACATAAGCTCAAGGTTAGTTAAATATAACAGATAAAGACCGTACAATTATAACGCAAAAACGTATATTTGTTTGGCAGTTACGCTACTCACGGTCCATTTGACAGAAAAAGGCGGCCTTCAAGAAAAAAGGCCATGGAGTGAAAGAGAAAAGGAAAAATGTGAAAAATTTTTCGCCGGCGGAGCCGGCGAAATGCCACAAGAAATTATTTTAAATAATCTTCATCAAAAATTTCCCACCCATTTTTAACTTTTGGGGAATCCCCCATTTTGAAAAAAATGGGTGGGGGCCTTAAAAAACTAGTGCGTACCTTATGCAGCTGCGTACTTCATAGAAACCTATATAACTACTAAAAAGAATGTGTTACTAAAAATTTAGTGCGTACCTTACGCGGATGCGTACTTCTTAAATAGTACCTTAAGTTGCAACAGAAAATGTGCTGTTAAAAATTTAGTGCGTACCTTACGCGGATGCGTACTTATTAAATAATACCTTTAGTTGCAACAAAAAATGTGCTGTTAAAATTAGTGCGTACCTTATGCGGGTGCGTACTTCTTAGGGTCCGTACCTTATAGATGTATTTATTTTGCTAAAATAACATTTTTAAGTTATGGTTTAGATCCTAAATGAAATGAAATACAGTTTCAGACATTATACCACCCTAGTTTATAACCTAACGTTTTACAAATACATAGAAAACAGTTTATCAGTAGATCAGTGTACTTTTTAATGATATAAAATGTACCAAATAAAAATAGAATATGAGTCTAAATGTGGACATTGACAATTCTATTTATATTATTGAACTGTATATTCAAACAAAAGTCACTTAACTTGCTTGTGTAAATTGATTTTAACTAGTAACCTTTTCAAAACAGTATAAACTTGACTTATTAAAAGTAAATCAACTCTTGAGATTAAACTAAACAGTTGAAATGATTTTGATATGAGTAGTAACTGTATTTTTGTTTAACTTTAATTTCATACTGTTCCTACTACAGGATGTCATTTTAATTGTCATTCAACTTACATAAGCTAAAGTTTTCCATGACAGTTAAGTTTGTCTCATTTTTAAGTGTTTATCTAGCAATCTAATAAATACAAAGCTTTCTCATGCACAGTTACTACCATTACTACTTATTAACTGGTATACTATTTATTAATAGAATTAAACTTTTAACGCTTACCATTGAATTCAGACAACTTATTAAGTGTTTCTTAAAGTGTGCATAGAAATTAAAGGTGTTTTGAATTTATCATATCATACAAACTAAAACAGTTAAACCATACTACTTTTCAATAACACATGTTTGGTAGCCTGTAGTTCATTTTAAAGTTTGTCAAATACTTGCATCTTAAATACTCTGCATTTAACATCATTTAAAATCTTCATGGCTGTATTCAACTAATATTTATACTATTCCCAAAGTTTTTACATTTGTTATATACATAGAAAACAGTACAGCAAGTTGTTGATAAAAGCTTGTTAGTGCATTCACATGAAAAAAAGAAATTTTAGATAGATAAAAGAATAGAAAGAAGTTAGTTAAAAAATAGAACAATTTAAGCAAAGGTAAAAGTAAACCTCACACACATATGCACTAACAACCTTTAAATCTTCCTTGCTGTGAACTGCTTTGTAAATATATAAATGTAAACTTACAAGATTTTTGCTTTTTGTTTAATAGCAAACCTAATCATCATATGGTTTAACTGCTTTCTAAACAGTTTACTTTTGAGACTGATAATAATTTTGATTTATAATTGCTCTTGCTACTAATCTTTCATGCACACTTTAAGAAGTATTTCTTAATACTAACTGTTAATCTATGAATATATAAACTACATTTGTACAGTCAGATTAACCTACTTAAACTTTATGTTGTAAATAAACTTCTACACTTAACTTATTGTCTCTTTGGGCTTTATTCAGGAATACAATGCTTTTTTGCACAAGCTTATAAAATTTACCACAATGTTTTTAATAATTTTGTTTATGTTTGAGTCTTATTAAAGTTTTCTTTAAAGGTATCTTAGTAATCTTAGGTGAATGAAGCCAAACAAGACAAATATTTGTTTATGGTATAAACCAAGGTTACAGCTCTATGAATTGAAAGTGCTAGTCTGAATTTGTGCAAAAAACAATTAATATCTAAAGCTTAAGTTGTTCAAGCATGAGCACTTAAAAATTTTAATAGTAACAAAAGGACTCAACAACAAATAAGTAGAAAATATAAATTCTTAACATCATGATTTATTAAAAATACACAAAAAACATTTACTTTCTTATATTCAACTAGTAACCCTGAAAAAAAATACTAAGTTTTGCACAAATTCAAACAATATAATTAAATATTAAACAAACTAACCTCAACAGCTGCTGTAGTAGGTACTCATCATCCAAACAGAATCCATAAAAGTTTGATCCATTTTCTAAACTTAACCTATAGGAATAGTTATAACTTATAAAGATAAAGACTTTGAAACAACCTCAGAAGTTTAAAAATCTTACAGAGGTCGTTCAAAAGATTTTTCAAAGCATTCTTTTACTCAGTTCACTTTACAATGGTGTTTCAAAGACTGAGGTGCAAGTTTTTAAAGCATCTTTTTAAAGAGTTTTTTCTAGCATCATGTAAGTGCATTCAAGCCAATTGATGTTGTCTGAAATGTCATATTTGTGAACCAATTTTTATCAATAAAGACATAAACATTCTATGATGAGTTACAAGATCAAATAAAGATTTTCTAATAGGTTCTGCATGAGAAAATGAACATTAGTTATCAACATAAACTTTCAAGACTGTTGATTTCCAAACTATGTCAAATGCTTTCTTTAACTCACTCAAACAATGTAGAAATATAAGAGTTTTAAAAGATTAAATGAGAAACAACTATCAAGAACTAGTTTTGTCTTCAAGAATATTGACAATCAAATAGAGTTTGTTAGTATTTTACAAAGCTTACTTAAACAGAATTAAAAGAGAAATAGAGAAAAAAAAGAGTTTTAGAGTTAACACATGTTACTACTACAAGTGCTTTTCTCAAAAGAATATTCATTGAAAATATACTTTTCAAAACACTTTCTAGATCAAGTGATTTCTTAAACTTACTCAGAAAATATAAGAAATTAATGTTTTAGAAGATAAGGTAATGATGAAAATAATCATCAATAACAAGATTTGACTTAAACAACGTTGACAATTTATAGATGTAGTACTTTGTTTTGTGTACTCACTGCACAATGAAGAAAGAAAAATTAGAGTCCAGAACCTAGAGCTCCTTCTCCTACAACTACTTTTAACAAATGATTTTTCCCAGGCAAAAAATTTTTTGCAAAATGCTTTCTAGTCGTGATGTCACATTAAAATGTAAGATTTTCCAGAATTCATTAAAAACTACAATCGAAACACTATCTAAGCATAGCAGAGCGAATTTTAACTTTTTCCAACATAAAGTATTTTTTATTTTACGGAGTGTTAAACATCACTTCTTTTTCATTTGTAAAAGCTAAGTTTACTTGTTTAAACAGTTTAAATCTTATTTTAATTTGATGATTCTTTTATCTTTTCTTTTTATATTTTTTTGAAAAGTTTTACTTTTTTACTGTATAAGTGATACTTACTTAAACATATTGTTTAAAATTAAAGTTAAAAAAATCATTATGCTCATATAAACTAAAATTGACACCATTTAAAAAGTATATGAGACAAGTACTTAACTTTAAATTTTATAAATTTTTTTATAATTTATTTTAAAAGTGTTTATCACTTAATAATTTGTTTAAGATGAACTATGTGTAATTTAAAAACAATTTTTCATCAGTTTATAGCATTACATTTAAAGCTTTGTAAACTCATTTTAGTTATAATTTAGTTTAAAACATTTTGCCACGTATGCCAAAAACTACAGAGTTTTTCATTGATACAACAATTTGTTCAATTTTAAATTTGAAGCAAATAGATAAAAATAACATATTGTGCATAGTGAATGAAAGCTTAACAAAGACACAGTTATTATAAAGTATATAAAATAAGTATTTAACTCTAAATTTTACGAAATTGTTTTTTGTTTGTTCCAAAGATGTTTAACATTTAACAATTTCTATAAGATTTATTACATTTAACTCAAAGCATTTAATTTCATCAGGTTACATTTAACTTTTGCAAACTCATTTTAGTTATAATTTAGTTTGAACCGTTTTGCCGTATTTGCCAAAACTAGTTAGATCTTAGTCATTGGTGTAACAACTTTTTGAAGCAGGTAGAAAACAAAAAACCATATTGCGCATAGTGAGTGAATGCTAAACAGAGACACAATTATAAAAACATTTATGAATGAAAAATAACTACATTGATTATAGTGTAATATGTTACAACAAAACTCTTGTTGAATATTTTTGAAACAAAGTTCAAATAGTTTAATAATCAATTTCTATCATAATTCTCACACAGCTATTACTTGTATGGACACAAATTTAAATCTAAAAGCTGATCAACTTTTGAATTTTTTTATTTTACTTAAAAATAAATAATTAAACCATTATTATATTAAGATATTTTTAAAATGTTTCAATAAACAAACAAAGTATGTCAACTCTATTTACTGGTTTTTTGTCTTAAACACTAAACTATTACATTAACATTAAATGTGTTTTTAATGACTTATAATGTCACATAGTTCATTGATAAGTGCCTGAAACAATTTAAATGATTACATACAACTTTGTTTTTTGTAATTAACCAAACATAATGTTAGTAGAAAACACATTATTTTAATGAAGTTGTTATGACTAAACTATGAATTAGAAGCAGTTTTAAGTCACAAAAATTATCAATTTAAATTTTGTTTTGTTTAACTGAATAAGTATTGATATAACACTGCTGTAAAGTACTGCTTCTCATGTAGCTAGACTAAAAAATGTCTTAGAATTTAGTCTGTTTTTGGATATTATGAACATTAACTACTTGTAAGCTCTATTTAAAATTACATTACTGCTTATAATAACTTAAATTAATATTTTAAGTCCTTTAAACATTCAAACCATAAAACTATTTGTACAAATATTTTTAAAAGAAAAATTTCATCAAGATACCCAACACAAGTAAAAGCTTAACTAGAGGGTAACAATATTGTTAAACGTCTAACAGAAAATGTATTATAACCAACTAAATGTCATCACCAAAAAACTTTTTTTACTTCTTCTATAAATAACTTAAATTAATATTTCAAGCCCTTGAAACATTCAAACCATACAACTATTTGTACAAATATTTTAAACAGAAAAATTTCATCAGAATACCCAACACAAGTAAAAGCTTAACTAAAGGTTAACAATATTGTTAAACTTCTAACAGAAAATGTATTATAACCAAATAAATGTCATCACCAAAAAACTTTTGACTTCTTCAATGAGAAGGCTGATCTGAAGAACTCACCAAATTTTGAAAATGGAATTCCTTTTGAAACTGAGTTGAGATATAGGAGTGAGGGACCCATGTTTATACAAGAAGTTTTGTAAGTGAGTTTTTTTTATTTGTTTTACTTTATCACAAGTTCATACAGTAAGTTGTAACATCTGTCAGTTGGATTTTACTATTTTTATTTTACTGTGATATATAAGGTTATATATGTTTTATATATAATCATATATATATATATATGTATATATATATATATATAATATATACTTTTAAAGTTCTTTCCAAACAGAGTTTTCTTGATATATGTATTATATATAAATAATATGTATCTAATATAGTATATACATTATATATTTTTATATATATTGTTGTGTAGGTTCTTTTGTAACATGCAGACTTTGTTTTTTTGATTTCATTTTTGTCATAAATATTTATTTGTTTTTTTTCAAACAGTGTTGTTCAAACCAAGTTTTCAAAACTAATTTGCATTTTAAAATCATTGAGATCTATAAAATAGTTAACTGATTTATATGAACCATTCAATTCAGCTTCAAAGTATAAATAATGTTTGTAACTTTGTTATGGTAATATTTAAATATTAATTTGATGAATAATACAGGGTTGCCAAAAAGTCAGAAAACTTTGAAAAACCTGAAAATTTTAACAATTTTTACATCTTACTTGGTATAATTTCGATTTGATAAAAATAACCTATCATATAGATAAATATTTTTTGTCATCATCATTTTTTTTTTGAAGCTACAAGATATGTTATCAATGTTTTTACACTGTTTAACACAGTTTCTTAACTTGAACTTAACCTTAAACTAAAATAGACCCAAAAGTGTGTATTTTTGAAAACCTGGAGAAAGTTTGCCAAAAACATTTGACAACCCTATTAGCAGGAAACATGTTTGTCTCTTTGAAAATATTTTTGCTGTTAAACATTTTGCTTTTGGAGTTTCCACAGTATAATTGTGAAAAACAAAAATTAACTGATTGTAATTATTATTTTCGTTATGAATTTTTCTTTCAAGACTTGATTATTTTAGTTATCATAAATTTTAGTTTTCAACCAGTAAGTAATTATTTCAATGATTATTGTTAGTTTTTAAATTTGCTTATTTTTTGTAAAAATTTTCAGTTCAAAATCTTGTTGTACTTATCAAAGCAAAAACCTGTGACCTAAGTTCAAATTTATACCCAACTGACATTGAATGTAAGTTTGTTTGTCTTAATTTGAGATAGTTAGTTGAAAACTTAAATTAGGTTGTTTGTGTTGAGTATCAGTTAGTTTTAATATGTTTTGTAAAGTTGAACATTTTCTGTTTAGTTGTAGAAATATTTGTTAAATTTTTATTTCGTTCAAATTATTTTTGTATACTCTAAAAAATATATGAATGTATTATTTTGTATCCACCTTGAGAAAAATGTAAATTTTTGTTAAATCATTCTAATAACTATTAACTATTAAAAAAATTTAGTTTATATATACTTTTTTCAAATCTAAATAATCAAACTAGCACTTATAAAAAATTCTATTTTTAAACTACTACTTAAATCATTGGCATACATATTTTAAATATTAAAAGTTTAAAATTGATCAAGGTTCAAGGCAAAAATTGCTCTTGATTCTACAATGACAGAAGGCAATACTGAACTGTTGTTTTTGACAAGGCAAATTTATTGTTTGAATTTTCAAAACAGGTTAACAAAAAATTATAAACTAAAACAACAATTTAAAATATTACTTTATTTCAATATGTCCCCATTACATATCATAAACTTGTGTTTCATTAATCATATTTTTATAATTTTTGTAAACATTTTTTTTGGAAATATTAACTTAGTTTTTTTACTAACATTATACATTTAGTTTGATTAGTAGTTTTTAAAGATGTTAATTTTTTTTTTAGGTAGCAATCTGCAAATTTTATTCAAATCCTTCAAGTAACCAGTTTCTAAGTGTTGATATTAGAGCTAATAATAAAGAAAACTCATTTATTGTTAACACAGGTTTGATATTTGTATTTAAATTTTTTGATATTTTTTTTTTTGCAGTTATTTATTATTGAGTAAAGAACACATAGATACAGACATATAAGCATTTTGATGATACGAACTTTTTTATATAATTTCATCAGGATTACTGAATCAGGTTGTTTGGTAAAATCATCATACAAATATGTAGCTTTAACTAATTCAATGTAATTATCTCTAAATTAAACATGATGATAAGTGTTTACTATTATTTGATTTTATAAAAATTGTCATTGTTCATTATCTATTCAAGTTATATAAGACAAGTTATATATAAATTAGTTTAAGTTCGACCATTTCTTTAATCAAAACTACCAACAAAAATTTGTCCCATATATGTTAGAAATATGTTAAAACTACCCAGTCACTTTTTACCCGCTTGAAAACATTCAAAGTATTTTTTGAGATATGAGCAAACGATCTAATATTATTTTTCATATAAGAGCCAATGTTATTTTTAGTAAAGAAAAAAATGTCAGACCCCCCTATGTACTTAACTCTTACAACTGACTTTTGCATTTTTACAGTTTATTTTCTAAAAATTGAAAAAATTTTGTATTTTTTTTAATAATTTTTGACAACATAAACACGGACTGCAAAAAATAACCAAACAGTTTTTTTTTTAACTGGTAGTTCAAATTAGGTTTTTATGCTTTGTTAACAAATTTAACATCATTCCACAGGCATCATCATCTTCATTGACTTTTTTCGCCACTACTCAATCATCGTTCCTATTGGACCAGCAACAACCAATGAGCAACCGACATTCCGTTTAACAGCCAATTAGCAATTAGCATCCCACGCAGCAACCAATTACCGTCCAGACAGCCCAACAGCCGTTCATGCATGCGATGCAGCAACCAATGAGCGTGCAGAGTTCTTTCAACCAGCCAATTAGCAATCAGAGTTCTTTCAACCAGCCAATGAACAGACCGGAATCCAGAATGAGCCAGATTAGCAATTCTACTTTGGATGGGGGGTTCCAAATGGTTTGTTTGGTTTTTAATAAATAAGTTAAGAAATTTATTTTTATCCATATTTTTTTACGGTATTATCTTAATTTATTTATCAAATGGTTGGTTTAGTTTTTATTAAAATTGGTCAGATCTCAATTATGTTTATCATAATGTTTTATTAATTTTTTTTATTTATGGTAAAGTCTTAATGCATTATATAGATTTGAACCTCAGTTACCAATTTTACCTTTTGTATTTACTTATATTCAATCTTTTTGCTATAAAACAAATAATAAAGCTGAAAAAATATTGCAATGTTTGGTTATTGATTGATAATTGTTTGAGTATTGAGTGTGAGAAAATCAGTCGACCAGAACACAAGTATATAAGGCAAACTTTTTAATTTTGTTTTCATTATTATCAAGGTTTGTTCTTGATAAGAGCTAGAGACAGGAATAAAGCTTTTAGTTTTTTCTTACTATTGCATGTAAAAATACTAGTGTATTTTTTGGTTTAATATTGAAAAAACAATTAAGACATTAAGATAGTTAAGACATTAAGACAAGTTGTTGATTAGACAGAGAATAAAACTTTTAGTTTCTGCTTACTATTCCATGTAAAATTACTAGTGTATTTTTTGGTTTAATTATGAAAATTATTTTTTGAACAATATTTAATTTATTTATAACTAGTCTTTGTTAATTAAATTAATTCTATTGTACATTTAATTTTCCATGAGTTAAATTAGAAAATGTTATCTTTTATAAAAAAGTGTTTTATACATGTTAATAAATACATATAAACACACAATCAAAAACATACAAGTCTTTATTTATAATGCCAAAAAAGTCAGGGATTATAAGCATAGTTATCTGTTTACTTTAAAATTTTAAATAATTTATACTATATATATAGATAAATGGCGCTTATGAAAATAAATTAGAAAAACGCTTGTATAAACATATACTAAATATTATAATCGTATAAGTTTCTATTTGAGCAAATTTGACAACATCAAATTTAATCGTTAGTAATTTAGTTTTTTTTTACAGATAAAACAAAAGTACTTGATAAGCTAAAAAAAATGGAAACTACTAACAACCTTTTAAATACAAATGAAGGTATGTCAATAATTTTTTTTTTACATAATGAATGAAAGTTTCGAAGTATTAACACAAACGAGTAATAGTAAATAAAATTAAATAAACTACACAAAAATATAAATGTTGATTTTATTAGATACCTAATTGATTTATGAAAAGTTTTAAATAATAAAGTCTGTTTTTTTCTATTAACCATACTTTAACACATAAATATTTTTTTATACTCTCAGGTCCTGAAAAAATGACTAGCTCATCTAATTTGACTGACGTTTCAAACAAAAGCTTTCCAAACAACATGCCTACTGTAGATAATACTAGTTTGTATCATATGCGTTCAAGTTTCTCTCAATCAGGTGTGGTTATTAGTTTTGTATCTAATGTATAAACTTATTTTAAATTTATTCAAGTTGTTTAATGTAAAACAATATACAACTAATTATAAAACATTTGTAACATGCCAAAAGAAAATATAACAATTCAAATGAACAATTTAAGCAATTGTCAAATATTTTACTAGCTTTTTAATTAGTAGTTTTATAGACTAACTTTTAGTAAAACTGTTTCTTATTATACAGGTCCTGTAGAAACGACAATCTCATCTAACTTAATTGACGCTGAAAGTTCTGAGAGTTACCATGCATCTCAACATAGTTTGCAGCAAATAATCCATTCAGATAATTTGTCTGCTGACCTTAATACAACTGTGCATCAGATGAATTCATACTTTGATCAATCAGGTATATGTAATTTATATGAAATAATTACATTTGAATATATATATATGAAACTTATTGTGAATTACAACCCAAAATTGTATCTAAACAATAACATTTAAAAGAGTTTTGACAAATTTTAATGAGTAAATAAGTAAATATTAAGTATTTTTTAATGTTTTATACTTAAAGTTTTTTCTACTTTTTAACTCAATCTATTTATTATTATTCAGTTTCTGAAGCAGAAATGCTTGGCAGCCAATTTGATAACTTTAGTTGTCGTGATTTACTGGCAATGCCAGAGCAGGAATTGATGTCTTTTCTATCTTTCTATAGTACAAGTGTGCAACAGATGAGTTCAAACTCTGGCCCGTCAGGTAATTAACATTTTTAAATTAATATACAATTCTGTTTATGTTAAAGTTATTTACGACCCTAAATTTTCAGTTAATAATAGTAAAACACCATTAAAAATTCTTAAATACTTTTAACAAACTTACACTCGATATTAGTTACCTGTAAAATATCAAAAAAGTCTTCAAAACGGTAGTTAACTTTGAACTTAACAAGGAGTTTATTGCATAACATATAGATATTAGATCATTAATTGTTCTGTAGATACTGTGCACACAATGCTAAAACTTAGTCTAATTTAGACATCTAATTAAAATAGTTTACTCTTAAATATTGTAAAAATGATCGATTAACAAAATTTTAATTTTATTATTAATTGCAAGGTGGAAACCAGTGGGTTCCTAAAAACATCGAAAGTAAAGTAAAAAAAGCAAGAAAAGTAAGAAGAAGAAGTCCAACGCGCAAAAATCCACCGGCAAAGTTTGTCGACAGGGGCCACACGTTCAACTTCTACAAGCACAACAAGAAGATGACGTCAAAAATTTGGAGGTGCGACAAGCGAGGTGGCGGATGCAAAACCAGGATTCACACCGATGTGCGAACTAACGAGGTTAATGCTATTTTTATGTAAAACATTATGACTTGATAACATTAATAACTGTTAATTTAAATTGATAAATTTTTGTAGTTGGTATAAAATATTAATTTAATAATTTTCAATAACTTGTATCTGTTTAAACTGTGTTTATAGAAGTGGGTAAAATTAAATTGTTGAAAGTCTTATGTTGTTTATGTTTATTTTTTTTGAGATTTATTTCTAGTAGGGGCTCCGTAACGTACAGCCAAAATGTTTCGTCCTGCCACTGACAGAAATCTCCAGGTTACGATTTAGTTTAAAAAATGGGAAAAATACATTAAAATTAAGCTTTTTAGTAAAAGGGTAATGAAATGTTTTCTCAATTTGTTATTATTACATAATAGGATAGTTTTTATGAAGAATATTTCTATGAAATTTTACTTTAACTGATTTGATCATAACCCGAACTTTCAAAATTCTTTTCCACAAAAAGATTTTAAAATAAGTTCAAAATGTTTTTTTTGGTCAACTAGGAAAGTTTCCCACCCTTAGTTTATATTCTTTACTGTTTATAATTGAAAGTGCGAAACCCTAAAGTTATTTTTTTTAAATATTTTATTTATCACCATATATTGATAATTATTATTGTGTTATATAATTCATTATTGTACATAATAGGAAAGTTACGACGTATTAAAAACAATTGAAAACATAATTTCAACAATACATAAATATTTCTTTAGAATACAAATTAATTCAACATTACCTCAAATCTATTCCTTTAAGCACAGTATTTTCTGTCTTGGATTTCGTTTTCTTACTCAGAATAAATATTTTTCTTTTTATAGATATTTTTTGTCATTGAAACCGGGTTGGAATCAACATATTTAGTTGCACACCTCTATATATAGTCAACTAAATAGATTTTAAATATTTATAACAGGTTGTTAAAAGAACAAATGGTCATATCCATAAAAGCAGTCCTAAAGAAGTAGAGTTGAAAAGATTCAGAGCTCTCGTTAAAATTGAATCTCTACAAACCAAGGACCGTCCAGATAAGGTTACTGTAAACTGTAAAAGCATTTAAACTATTTTGTAGCCATATATAGACAAATTATATAGTAAACACATTCTTGATAACATTAAAATAATTTCAAACAGAAGTAGTAGTAGTAGTTTAACATTTAATATCAAAAGTATAAAGTTTATTATAACCGATACTTACTTAAATTGAAGCTAATTTGTCCTGGACAAGAGGTTAAAAGGTATCTGTGGTGTGCAACCTGATAAGGTTTTTCGGGCACCAGGTCCTAGGACCAAACATATTAAGCGTTTTTTTAATTAATCAATAAATTATAATAATTATAATAACTTTTTACAAGTTTTTCTTTAACTAATTTATCAACTTTCAGTCTTAGTTTTTGTTTGACGATTTGCTGTAAAAGTAGGTATTTTTTATAATTAAAAGTTTTATTAATTAGGTTATTGAGTCAAGTAAGAAGAAACTTGGTATAAAATTTGAGCTTGACGAAATACAGAGGCGAAACTTAAAGAAGATTATTAAAAGAGAAAGATCATTGAAAGAAACAACACCATTACTTCAAGAACCTTTGTTTTTTGAAAATAATAGTGGCGGTTAGTATTAAAGCCGTGTAACAATTAACTCATGTTTTACGTTAAAAATTAAATTTATAAATATTTTATTTATGTAAAGTAAGTTTTATTACTACATTAGTCTAGATTTATATTCATCAGATTTTAAAAACAAGTATAAACACTGTTTTAATTTTTTTAAATTTGTACTTGTTTTATGATTGCACTTAATTAAACTTTACATACTAAATAGCATTTCTTTTATCGTTTCTATTATTAAGTTAACATAGTTGTCCCAACAAAATATAAACCGTAGAAGAACCGGAGGAGAAAGAAGAAGAGATAAAACAATATCACCGAAATTCACAACAATACTATAACTATAAACATAACAGTTACAGTCGTCTTAGTAATGAGGAAGATTATTTCACTTACGGTGGCCCGCAGACGTTTGAAAATAAACAGCAAGATGTAAAGCCTGTAAAGGTTTTTGTAAAATCATCAGGTCAGTAAAATGAACTTTTATATTGTATACAAGTAAAAGAAGGAAAAATGTGGACGTTCACAACTATGGTCATTAGATAGAGACTTTTAAGTCCTTGAACCTTACACTATAGATTTTATAACGTTTTTTGAGCAGTTTTAATAAAAATTTATAAAATAAATTTAAGATCAATAAAAAATCAGTTATTATTTTTTAATTATTATTTAAGTTAAACAAAATTATTAAACAAAAACATTTTCGACTCTTTTTTATATAAACTTCTGCCAATATTGACTTTGTTAACAATAGTCTAACATAAGCATTACACCTTCTCCTCCCTACATGAAACAAATGATGCTAATATCAATGGCGGTATGTAACTTAACTGTTCATTACAGTAAAATACTAACTATCTTTCTTTATTGTAAAAATGTGAAGTAGAATCTAAATTTATTGTTTTGCTTTATCGTACTAATTCTTCAAAAAAGTAAAAAAGTTTTTAAAAAAATTATTTTTTTAACGCATTCAGTATCGAAAACTTTGCCTCTCCACACAAAAGTTTTAAACATTAAATCTTTAAACTTAAATGATAAAAGATAATTTATATAACTATTTGTTTTGTTTTCAGATCTACTAACCATAGAAATAATTCAGGACGGTCCATTGAAGAAGCCATAAAATAAGGATCCTGGTTTTTAGGATATCTTATAGAATAGTAAATCAAGAATAGCCTGCTTATTTTTACAGATAAATACTAAAAAACTTGAAACATATACAATATACTGTAAAACTTGTTACTTTAATAGATACATATTTAGTTCTTAAGTTTTAACTTATTTTTTGATAGTTTAATATACACAGCTTGCTAAAAAATGTTAACACTTTCTCAAAAGATGTTTTAGAGTCGCTTTCTTTCATATTTACGTTTATTTATTGTTAGTGTAAAAATAAATTTATTTCTCTGATTAATGTTTGTTTTTTTTAGTATGTTTACTAAAATTTGCTAACTTTAAACTTCCAAAAAGTATAAATTCAAAAAGTTCGTTGAAATAGCAAATTTAAGAAATTATTATAAATAGAGTGTCATCTTTTATTAAACCTGATTTACTTCATAAGTCCTAACAAAAACTTGTACCATTTTTAATAAACTTAAACTTTTAATAGTTTATATGATTACTCAAACTTACAATTTTTACTTGCATGAAGTCAGTTTGACTTTTTAGCTCCTAGTCTTAAAACATTTTATTAATTTTTAGCTTTAACAGTTTAAAATTGGCATTTGGTTTAGAGTTTGTTTCATACTTATAAACTACGTTTGTTATTAAACTGTAAATGTTAAAATTATTTAAACTTAGTAGTTAAGTCTCTTTAATACAAACTTACAATGACTAAAAGGTATTGTTTTGTTTATTTAAACTAATTTTCTTTTTCTACAACTGTGTAGTTTTTACTATCATTAAGTAAATCTAAATCTGTAAATATTTAAAGTAGAACCTGTTTTGTATACTTTATATAATTTTTGATTTAATAATTACGTACACAGAACAGAAGAGATATTAAAGAAAAAAGTTAGTCTAACGAAACTACAAAAAACTAAACATAATATCACGAACTCTAAAAACACTCAACAGTATCTAATTATTTTCTTTATAAAACATTTTTACAAAAATTCAGCTGCTTCAAATTACAAAAATAGTGAGACAAAATCTTTTTTAAACCTTTATTTCAAATAAAAGATATATATAAAAGTTGACTATATAATGTAATTTAGTACTTATTTTATTCACTACAATCCTTAAAAAAACAAGAACACAAAATTATTCTCCTTAGTACTCCTGATGAAATTTAAAACCGTTATAATTAGTTTCCACTCAAAATATTGTAAATAGTCATGAGTAATTTAATTATACGACTCATTTTTTTTTGCCCAGGCTAATAATAAATAATTTTATTTTATTCATCACAAACCAAAATGATGTATACATGTATATTTATAATCTAAAAACTATAAAGTTTAAAAGATCTTGTGTTTGAAAGTTTATACCACGTTGATTTTTACTAACCAAAAATAAAACATTTCATTTAAAACAAAAAAAATAAATCAGTGTCCTATTTGGTTTGCGCGATAAGTCTCCAAACTTATAATTTTTTTAATTTAAAAGCCTGATAAATTTTTTGTAATCTATTCCTGTATAAAACTGTTTAGTGTTTCTTCCCAGTAAAAGTGGCTGTAACTGAATAATTGCTTACTTAATTAAAGAACAATTTAATCAGATTAAAGTAGTCGTAGAATAATATGTTTGACTAAAATTTCTAAGCTGATGAGGCTTAGTTATTTTAATTTCTTAAATTTAAATACATCTTCAAACAGAAATAGGTTACTTGAGTTAAATTTTACTTTGTTCTAAATTTCAATAATATTTTTCAACTATGTATTTCTAAGCTAACATTGTTTGTTGAATCATATGAAACTATGTATTTAAAGTTCTAAAAGCTTAAGTAAAAACTAAAAAGTATAAGTCTAAACTGCTGTTACATATGTAACAAAATTCTGCTATCAATAAAGTAATAACTTTAACTTGACGAACAAAATATATACGACCAGGAAACTATTGAGCTGTTGAAGGATCTTAATACTGATAATTAGCTTTCATTGAGTTTTACGGCAGTCAACAGCAACGCAATGAAAAATTTTATTCGAAAGTAGCTTTTTTATGATAACTGTAGGTAGTATATTTGTTTAAAAAACAAATATTGGCTAGATTTAAAAAAAAATATTGATCTAGTTTTATTTGATTTAAATCAAGGTACAGTATAATAACATATATTCAACTGTTTATAGCTAGTTTTATAGTTTTACTATTTTTAGTACTTGTTATATTTACTTAAATTGTGTTAGATATTTTCCAGTCGTTCAAATTATATTTATCAAACAAAATTTACTATACAGAGAAGTATTCCCCATGAAAACGCACTTTGAACAAAACTTTAAAGAAGCTCCTCAAGGGAAGTATGTAATCCAAAAATTTTGGTTTTATTTTACAAATAACAAAACTCAGATATTTTAAAAGTAGCGAATGTCGTCTTAAATCTCTACATTAAAATATAAACATGTATTTGAAGCAATACTTGTACTAATTAAACTTAATTACGCACAAAAACAAAATATTGTCTATTTACAAAGTATTAGTTTTAAAAATTTTTTTTATTAGTTTATTTAGTTTCTTTTGTTAAGTAATAAGTTAAACAGTTACAAATTCAAAGTAAATCTCTAATTTTTTCTCAAAAGGGTGCTTAATTAGATGCTAAATTATTAATAAAGATTTTTAAAAGAAAACAAGGAACATGACGGATGTTGTTAAACTCGTAAAAATTTTAACACTATTTTTTTTCTGACTATAGGCTGACTATAGATATATATAATATTCAAGTTTTTTGCAAAGAAATAAGAGTGAACATGTTACTTTGGGAAAAAACTGACTACCATAAAAAGTTTAACTTAACTTTATTTAAATATAACTTGTAAATTAAAGTAAAAACAATAAAGTATAAAACGAAAACTTCAAAAATAAACAACTAGCCTAAAAGGCACGTTTAGATGTTACTTGTTTTTTATTTTGTTTATTATAATTAACCATTAAACAATTATTTTAAAATTTTCGAAAGTGCTATTTATACACAAACATGGTAAAGCATCTCGCAAATAATTTTGAACTGACAGGTTAGAAACAAAAAAACTGGCACATGTCAGGTTCGAACACGCAAAGTCTGGATTTTCATTCCACCGCCTTGACCACTGGGCCATCACTGCTTGTCGGTTAAATTTGATTTGAAACATGTATTCTTATGAGAAAGGAGTATGTGCTAGGAATTAATGTGCTAGGGTCAGAACAAAGCGTGTCCATTTAATCGGAGGACTTTCTGTTTTAAAAATATTACTTATACTATAATTTTAATGTTAGAAATACAACATTAGAGATTTGTTCACGCTAATATCTTAGTTTAATGTTCAAATTAACATTGAAAGTAAAAACATATTTGTAACAGAGTTTTTTATTAAAAACTAAAGGGTTACATGGGCTGGGATAATTTAAACACCAAACTAATAGACAATTAAGCATACAATATTATAAAATATAGAAGGTTATCTATGTAATACTTTTGTATTTTTTATAAAGTATCTTAATACTAATATGCATGTTGTTTTCTTTTAAAATTACAACTTATTTTTTCACTACTACTTTGAGCTTTAGATTCTATTTTTAGGTAAAATAAGTATTCATTTAGACCGTTTGACTGCTATTAGATGAACTGTTATGGCTTGATAATAATATTTTGTTTTAATTATAATCATTCGTATAAGCCAGCTTAGCTAAGACAAATGCCTAAAGAAAATAAGCAAGTAAATATACTGGATATACTCCGAGATCACGGGTTTAATTCGGTATAATTTGTTAAAATACAATATTTGTTTACACTTACATAATCTTAAATCATTAAAACAAAACTAATGTATTGCTTAATACCTCATTTTTATAATAGCTAATAGAATATCAATATAAAAAAAGTGAATCTATGTAGAATAACAGGCAATGGCGTGCGCCGACACTCACCCCTACGCCATTGCTCCTTTAATTATATCGATAAAATATACTATGTAAAGTATTAAAAAAGTTAATTGAGTTAAATTTTACTTATTTTTAGTTTCAATAACAATTTTGTACTATGTATTTCTAAGCTAATATTATTGAATCATATGAAAGTATGAGTTATCTAAAGTTCTAATAGTTAAAGTAAAAATTTAAAAGTATAAGTCTAAACTGCTATCACAAATGAAACAAGGTAAAGCTATCAATAAAGTAATAACTTTTTTCGAGGATGTGATCTAAAACATTAAACACTGGAGATAATAATATCCATTAGTTTTTAAGATAATTTTATAAGACAAGGGTAACTGCGGCCCTCAAAGTCAAAATATGCGGCCCGCGAGCTCCTTTTCAACCAAAGAATAGTTTTAAAAAACAATATTTTGAAGTAAAAACTTACAGTTAGGCTCTTATTTCTTTAATTATGCTCTAAAATTGCACAATTTATTATATTTTTGATGTTTAATAATATTTTTCTACTAATACCAGAACTTTTTTAAAATAGATGCGGCCATCAAAGGTTTGTTTTTAAATAGTGCGGTCCGGTAGCAACTTTTCCTAGGCCCGCGAGTTACATATGGCTGCTGACCCTGTTATAAGACTATAAAACTACTTTGTACTTAGATACCAAATAAATTAAAAAAGTACGTCTTTTTTGTTGTTTACCACAGGTTTCAATAACTTCAATTTACAATAATCAGTACTTAGTATAGTTTGTATGTATAGCTTGCTATTTTTGTTATACTCATCATATTTAATTAAATTTATTCAATAGTTTAATGTGAGGCCTATCTTTAAATAAAGTCAATTAGACCTTAAACACTTATATTGTTGAAAATTTATATAATTATCAAAAAATATTGATTTTAAATAAGAATTGAAATATATTGAAAACAGGGTCAGTCTATAAAAAAAATTCATAAAGTATTCTGTTATCATTGATTAACTATTTACTTAAGTCAATCTATTTTTATTATCTGTAATTTTAGAACGCTTTTTTTACAGCTTAAGTTATTGTTAGCTTAAGTATATAAAAACTTATAAAACTATAGTTTGAGTTTAAAACTCAAAAATAACTCATAATCTTATGAAAACTAAGCACAATTAAGAGGGGTATTATAGGTGTACTTAAACTTTTATAAATAGACCATATAATTGTAAAAGCTGTTACTTTAGTTATTAACTTTGTCTTATAATTTGCTACTTATACGACATATTATCGTACTAAAAAAAATAGTATCTAAAGTCGATTACAAAAGAATAATTATAACAAATTTAATTACAATAACTATTTAAAACTGTTGAATTGTTGAAACTTTGCTTTTATTGTCAAATAAATCCATGTGGTTGTTTATAAACTTTAAGGAAAACAAATAACACGTAGTATGTCTAATTGAAATTAAACTGAAATAGTGATATGAACAACTTTTAACTGACTTTTATAAACAAACAGTCTACAAGATAGTTAAATACTAAACAAAAGTTTTATTTGATACTTATGAGACTTAGTACCATAAATACTAATTAAATAAATAAAATAAACACCATAAAATAGTTTAACTTTTTGAACTACAATAAATACTGATAAACTAAACTACAATGCAAAACTGTTGTGTTACTTATAGAATAATACCAAGGTTGTCTACTATAAAACTGCATTATTCATAGTACAACACCAAGGATATATACTATAAAACATTAAGTTTTACTTTTAGTTTAAACCTATCTGTTAAAAAAAAATTCTACTTAGTTTTGGGCTGTTAGTAGAATTAAATACGAAACAGCATTAACTCTCAATAACAAACGCTCAAAGTTCAGGTTTAACAAAAAATAAAATAACTTGACAGTCATAGGAAATCATAAGCTACCTAACAATACGAAACTGGATACAATTTAATGTCGTTAAGATTGAAACATATATTTTAGTTAATCCAAGAGTTTTATTCACTTATAAATAAATATCCTACCTTTAACGACTAACTAAATATATCCAAAACATGCAAAGTACACTTTAAATATAAATATATACGACTATATTCAGTCTTAACTTATTGGGCAAGAAATAGAACTAAACAGACAAACAAAAAAACATAATATAACAACAAAATAGACTTATACACAAATAACATTTATTAAAAAGAACACATAGATTTATTTTTAAGTAAACCTAAAAATAACTTTACTGTAATAACAAAAAAACAATGAAGTGTTAACTGAAAGTATAAAACAGGTTCTAACTTTAGTTTATTAAAGTAAAATTAAAATATGAAATAAGAAATTTGAAGCATAATAACAAATTAGACTTATAAATAAATATTAGAATAATTTCATAAGAAACCATACAAACATGTTTTTAGAATTTTAAAATTTTTAAAAATTCCACAGTAACATCAATGAATTATCAACTAAAATGTGATGTAATTTTGTTAAGAGGAAAGAAAATAACCATTGATAAAACACAATTTTCAACTAATTTCGAGTTTTGTTGAACTTTAAGCCAATACTTATCTAATGGAAAACGATCCGATAACATTAGAAAAAACTACATTGAGTACAATGAATGCTACAACGAAGTACTTAAATTCGGAAAACTCGCAGACATTTGAAACGAGAATTAATTTGCCTAATTTCATTGAGTTTTATATTGGTGATATATGGAGAAAAAGTATAAATGATCAGAATCGTTAAGAAAAGATGGGCAATAAGTTATAACATAGTATTTAGTTAACTGTTTTAGTTATTGAAGCATGTATGAAATATTTAGGCATTGTTAAAACAAATAGTTTAGATTTCATAAGACTCAAAATACAGTACTTTTTTTTAATGTTTTTCAACTTTATTGAAATTTTTCTAAAAATACAACTTAGACAAGACCATTATGTATGAAATACAAAAAAAAAACTTGGCTCTATATGGAGTTATCAAAATTACTGTAAACAATAACTAAATGAGACCCCAAAATTAAAATGGCTTTTGAACTGGCCTTAATTATAATAAAAACATAAGTTAAGTTGGCTGTTGTTTAATTTTTTAATTTAGAGACACATATAATCTTTGGAGGTAGAAGACTTAATAAGTTTTATAGGTCGTGAAACTAAGACTAAAATATCACAAAGCTTTTATATAAGAAGTATTTTCGAGCTGTAATTATTATCTGTAAGTTTAAGTTAAATGTTGTTTAAAGAATAAATCTGGAAATAGTTATATAAACCAGCGCGACAAGATGACAGTTAATGATAAAATACTAAGAGCAAATTTTAATTTAAAGTTCTGAAAATATTAGGAGAATAAAACAAAATATATAGATGTATATATTAGATTGATTAAAGAGAAACCATAGAAAGAAAATTTTAGTTAACATCACAATAATACGAACAAAACAATGTTATACCAACTAAAAATAGGAAATTGGATCTAATTTTAGTCTTGTTGAGAATAAATATATTTAATGAATCTTAATTCAAAGCTCTATGCTAAACCAATATTTATTTAAACTATAATAATTGAATAACGTAAAGATTGACAAAAGTAGGGCAAATTTACGAACTAGAGTTGCCACAATACCATTGTCAATTGAACGCTGAATGATTATTAAAAGTTGGGTCATTTAAAACTAAAATCTCTAGTGAATAATTTGTAAGGTAAGCAATTCGTTTAAACAAGTATGTTGCAGACATTTAAAAACTAGATTTAGGGATTGAATTGAATTTCATATCGGTAATAAACAGAATATTTTAGTAAATTTAGATGTAGAGTAAATAGTCAAAGTAGATAAGTTAGTTCAAAGCAGGATTATTTGTAGTTATGAAGTGAAATTAAAGGAAAACAGTATTAAATCTGTGAACAACTGCTTCACTACATCTTATATCAAGTATAAACACATGCATAGATTTCCAATAATCTAACGTTTAACTGCATCCAAAATCAAACCGACCAAGTAGTTCTACAGATCATTAATAACAAACAAAATAAGTGTAATAATTAACAAACGAATAACAATGCAATAACTAAGAAAAAACTAGAACGTGAATGGTAAAACATTAAAAGAAGCTCTTCATCAATATATCTTGACACTTTAAAGCATATGTTATTAAAACTTAGAGAAAAATACCATACTTAATGAGGCTATATGATGACGTAATAATAGTGTGTTATAAGACTAAATAAATTTCAACTAAAACACCTAAACTAAATGGATAAAAAGATATTTCGTTGCTTGTACAATGCAAACAATTTTATGTGGACAAACTAAGACGTTTATTATGAGAAATTTGAACTTGATTGAAAATTATTTTCGCTTAAAAGAAAATTGATTATATACTTGCATTTAAAAGAACTAAACCTATTTACAAATATTATTACCTAAAGAGAACCCGTGGAAAAGTTTTTAAGTAAACCTTGGTATTTAAATTGTAAAGTTATTTTACAGTAACATCAACAAAACAATGAAGTGTTACTAAACTAAAAATATATCTAAACCATGAGTAAAACAAACTTTTTAATATAAAACTCTTTTTTAAACCAAAATTTATCGAAGTAGAATTAAATCAAGAAAAAAAAAATTTACAATATAATAACGAATTAGACTTGTAAACCAACTTTAGAACAAATTTATGAAAAACCATTTATTTTTAAACAAACTTTCAAGTAATTCTACAGTAATAACAATAAAACATTAACTAAAACATGACCCGTTTTTGGTTGGTAAGACTTAGATTGACCCATAAATAAATTAAAACTAAATAATATAAGGCTAAATAAATCCACTTCACCGTTTTCTAACCTTTCTTTATATACAGATTTGAAAAAATAAACGTTCAAAAAAGTTTATACCAAGTAGACGAGCTTTAAAACATGTTAAACTAAGGAAATTTGCAAATTAGTTGACAGAAAATAAGACCATTATGTATACAATCTTATAGAATCAAATGACACTTTAAACAGCTAAAAAATATACGACCTCGAAATTGAAATGGTTACTTGATTGGCTTAGTTTTATAACTTTGCCAGTATTTATTTTAGACTCATTAGATTTTAATCGATTTTATTTGTTTCGGACTGTTTATTTTTTAAGACATAAAATTGGAAATATCCACATGAAACAGCGCAACAAGATGACAAATAAAGATCAAGTATTAAGAATTGAAAGTAATTTTAGTATAAATTTATTTTAAGCCCAGTAAGGTATTTATTAAAACTGAATGCATACTTAATTGTTTACTTAAGAAATACTGATCAACAAAGTGATAAGTATAAAATAAACAAAATTAATGTAGAAAAATAAGTTAATAAAAGGGTGAACTAGTGATAATTAGCAAATTATTAAGTGCTTTACTAGACAATTAAAACCAAACTGATGATCTAAATAAAAAGATTAAGATATTAAGTGTTTATTATCAGTAATACAATAACTGAGAAACAAATATCACACACTTTTACGCATATAACATAAGGCCCAAGCGTACCTGTATTATTCATTTTACTTAGGTAAATGCCTTTGTTATTTAAAATAAGAACAGTGTTATGGCTAAGCAAGAAAATACTTATATTAAGTAGATGCGCTTTAAAAAAAATACGAACTAGGGAATTTAATTCTTTTAAATTACTAAACAGCAAGTTTATGCTTAGATAAGACATTAGCAAACATTATGTATGGTATACACAACCTTGTAGACCAAAAGTTTGGCTCAAATTGCACAACATAAAATACAGCTGAAAAACAACTCTAAACAAAAACTTTTAAAGCCTCTAAGTGGGATGTATATTTGAACTGTAATTATTACTTAGAGGAAACAGTTTAATCTTTTAAATATATAGATAAATATACACTACTTACCTTGAAAAATTCTACCAAAATCAACCTTTTAAAACGACTTAAAAGTTGAATAAAAAATGAGAATAATAGTAGTAAACTAAATAAAGAAATAGTAGAAACGAGCTAGTTGGGCTACATAAAGCCCAAGCGTAATCTACAGTCTTGAGACAAGTGTACCCTTGTGTTTACATAGATTATATATGTAAGAAAATACAAAATCTTTAAATTAAATGTTCACGCATTACAAACATTTAAATTTGAAGATACCAAATTCTTATAAGAAAAAATATAATTTAGACAAGACAAGTATGTATGATATTCTCATTCTTGTATACAAAAAACTTTGCTACTTCAAAAACTATTCTTAAAAAATTATAAACAAGACCTCAAAAATAAAACAGTTACTTAATTGGTGTAACTCTGTTCGGTTTAAAAAATTATTCAAAGCTGGTAACCAGTTTATCAATTCGCCATTTTAAGTTGAGGGTTGAGAAAGTTTTATAGTGTAAATATATACAGGGTTGTCACATATCTAGTTGAAAAAAATTTACGGATTTTTGGATTCAACTCAAAAATACATATACTTAAAAAATGGTAACTTTACTTTTAATCTCATTGAATTTCGAGTGAAATAAATATTTTCCAATGCAATAAATACAACAGTATAAACTAGCGCAACAAGATGATAATTAATGATAAAATCATAAGAGTTGGTTGTAGTTTGAATATTTGTTTAAATTAAGTTTAGTAAGGGAGTGTACATAAATAAATGAATAAAACTGTTTATTTAAAAAACACTTCTCTATCAAATTAAAATAGTAGGAAAACAAACAACAATGATTGTTTAATATCGAAATTGATATAAACAAGACTTATGATCAGGGTTGCCACAGGATTTCTTCTAGGTTTTTCAAATTACACTTTTATTGGTCTATTTTTAATTAAAAGTTAAGTTTAAGGTAAAAAAACTGTGTTAAAAAGTAAAACAACATTACTGTGAAGCTACTTTAAATGTATTTTAAAATAAAAATCAATGATGACAAAAAATATTTATACACTTAATAGATTAATCGCGTCAAACAAAGATTTTACTACTTAAATTTAAATTAAAAATTGTTTAAAATTCAAAGTTTTTTCAAAATTTCACAAGTTCCAGGTTTTTTGGCAACCCTGAATGATGTAATTTTACAATAAACATAAAAAGTAGTTATTAGTATCAATAAAGTGTTGTGTACTTTTTACTGTATAGATCACAATGAAAGTTTTTGACTTAATAATAAGGAGAATAATCAATTCAATATTTCAAATTTTATTAACAAAACAATGTTTCTCTCGCTTGAACTAAATCAAACGAGACCAGGCAATTAAATGTTACTAGTTGCTTACCATATATGATAAGATACAAGAATTTTATTAAAAAAACATGTTATCCATTACTTATTTTGCATATGTAAGTGGTCCCTGCAAGCATACAAACCAATAAATAACAAACAAGGCAACTTCAACAGACCAAAACACAAAAAAAATTTAAGGCATTAAGCAAGTTGTGTTAATGGAGTAATACTTTAGAATATACACAAAGGTTGAGTACAAAGTATTAAGTACAATTAAACAAAGTTTGTTTGTTAGATCTAATTAAAGGATGAGTAAGAAATTATACATATAAAAAAACTAGTAAAACTTGATGTTATTCATCCATTATTTATTAGAAGTTATTTGCTTTAAAAGATAGCTTATAAATATAACTTGCACGTATTTTACATAAGTAGCAAAAACCTAATGAATTAAACAAAAAAGAGACTACCTCATTATGACGCAGCAATATACTAGAAAAATAAATTTAATTTAAGGGTTTAATGTGGAAAAATAGCAGAAAAAGAAAAGTTCTTACAATTATTGTCGATTATTTTTTTTATTCCCTACCTTTATGTGGACAAATTAAGAACAAATTGTTTTATGTATAAGTTGCATGTATTAAAATCAAGTCGCTCTTGTACAATTAATGCAAATGATTTGTAAATTTACCTAATTTTATGTGGACAAATTAAAACGTAAATTTCTAGTATAAGTATTTAAAACAAGTGGCTCATGAGCAATTTAAATCTGTTATCTTTCATAAACTTAAAGAATAAAATAAATCTTTGTAGTATATGATAATTACTATGCATGGATATCTCTAACAGTATACAATCAATCAAATGAAATCACGATTTTCTAAAACACAAGTACATAGCTTTAAAAGTTAAAATATGATCAAACTCGACTAGTTCAAGCTTTATTTTTTTTCATTTAAAGGAAATCTTTATTTTTAAATAATATATGCTTTGATATTGGATGATGGTCAAAATTGACTGAAATTACCATACATTGGACTTAGTTTTAATTTTTTTGAGAGAAAGATAAAATAAGTTTCAAGTTAAACATACTTTTTAGTTAGCAAAGAGAATATCACTTAATATATGCTTAATTTAATAACAGTAAAAGCTAATACTTTCTACTTTAAGGACAAAACTTTTGGTAAACATTTTTGTCCACTTCAAAACCAATACTTGTCTAATGAAAATAACTTCAAGAAAAAATTTAAAAGCGAAAAAAAAAGAAATGTAATTAAACTACGGTAACATGACCATATTTTAGCTTGTACGCACTAATTTTAAATTTAGAGTAGTCTTAGAAATAAGTATACCAGTAAGTATAAACTATAAAATCTTAGCTTATCAGATTATATTTTAAATATAAGTTCACCTTGTGCATGTTTATTGTAATTTATCATAAATTTTAGCACAACTGTGTTTGTATAGTTCATTAGTAAGATCAATCTAATCAACAAATTAGTTAGTACTTAGGTCGGAAAGCAATTTTAATCTTGAAACTAACTTTATTGTAAAATTAAGTAAGTATTTTGAGCAACATGATGTAGCTTAAGTTTAAGGCTTTTACCTACTTTAAACGGGTTGTACAAGTTGTGTGAACGGACTAATACTTTAGAAATAAGAATATACACAAAGGTTGACCAA
Organism: Thalia democratica; assembly: GCF_965202585.1. Classification (NCBI taxonomy): domain Eukaryota; kingdom Metazoa; phylum Chordata; class Thaliacea; order Salpida; family Salpidae; genus Thalia; species Thalia democratica. Next base: position 84,355,750 of record NC_139167.1, read on the forward strand.
AGGAATCTCGGAAGTGTGAAGTTATTTGCTTTTTAAGATAGTTCATGAATATAACTTGCATGTATTTTAAAAAGGTTGTAGAAACATATTAAATTAAAAAGATGAGAACACCGGATTATGACGCAACAATATGGTAAAATAAAAATTGAAAAGTTCAAGGAATTAAGATAATATAAGTATACTTAAAACTATAAAATCATTGTATATAATTGATTGTTTACTAAAAACTGCTGTAATATAAAACAAAAGGTGAACTAATGGATCATTAATAAGAAATTGAGTTTTTAACTTGATAATTAAGACTAAACTGATGGTCTTCGTTTTAAGTTAGAAATAAAAACTATATAGTTGTGCTTATAAAATTGTATGATTGAGGTTGACTATCGTATATATTTATAAGTACAGTAACCTCTCGCTTATTTACGCACATTGTGTCCACAGAAAAAGTGGTTAAAGATACGAGAGGTAGCAAATATAATGGCTGTTTTTTGATATTGCTCTAGTTATAAGCAGACTGAGGACTTTTTTACTTTTAACAACTTGTTTACTTTATTTATAAATAAGAAAACAAAAGATAAAACTAAACATATACTAGAAAAAAGGACTAAAAGTTATATAAAATAACAATACTAGTAAAATAATGTTACTAATTTTAGTAATAAGTAGATTTTATCTTAATCTTTATTTATATGTGACTTATTTGATACTTAACATTTATATTCTATTCTACTTAGCAAATACAAATTATAACAAGGCATTTGTTTAGAATTAGAAAATGGCCTTTATTCATATATAGGTCATTAGTGCTGTATTATTTATTTGTGTTTTAAACTCTCATTATTTCATTATTTTACACAGTCATATTTCTTTTCAAATTTTAATTTAGTCTCTTAATGTTAACAAAATTTCTGATATACTAAATGTTTATCACAAAGTCAAGGAACATAAGTTAACAAATTCTAAAGACATAGAGAAGTGAGTTAGCATTTAAAAACACATTTTAAATTAAAAACATACAATAAAGGTAATTTGTGCAATATTGTGAACATTAAAATAATTAAAATTTTTATCTCTATTGAATTTTTAAGAATTTTCAAATGCGTAACTAAACGAGGGTGCGTAACGTCATGAGTGCGTAAAGATGCGTAACTGTTTTAGTTATTGAAACATGTATTAAATATTGAGGCATTGTTAAACCAGACAGTTTAGATTTCATAAGACTCAAAATATAGTACTTATTTTCAATGTTTTTCAACTTTATTAAAAATTTTCCAAAAATGCAACTTGGACAAGACCATTATGTTTGAAATACAAAAAAAAACTTAACTCCATATGGAGTAATCAAAATTTCTATAAACAATAACTAAACGAGACCCCAAAATTAAAATAGTTTTTGAACTGGCCTTGATTATAATAAAAACATAAGTTAAGTTGGGTGTTGTTTAATTTTTAAATTTAGAGACACATATAATGTTTGGAGGTAGAAGACTTAATAAGTTTTACAGGTCAGGAGGCTAAGACTAAAAAATCACAAAGCTTTTATATAAGAAAGATATTCGAGCTGTAATTATTATCTGTAAGTTTAAGTTAAATGTTGGTTAAAGAATACATCTGGAAATAGTTATATAAACCAGCGCGACAAGATGACAGTTAATGATAAAAAATTAAGAGCAAATTTTAATTTAAAAATCAGTATGTTCTGAAAATAATAGGAGAATAAAACAAAATATATAGAGATGTAAGATGTAACGTTATAAGGCGTTAAATCCTGGAGATCCTGATAAGCTAAGCTAGACTTTTTGAGACTCCGTAGATCTGTTCTTAAATTTATTTGAGAGCAGTGAAACGCCGTTAGTTGAAATAAAGTTTTAGCACAAGAACATCTGTGGTATATAGAGATGTATATATTAGATTGATTAAAGAGAAACCATAGGAAGAAAATTTTAGTTAACATCACAGTTATACGAACAAAACAATGTTATACCAACTAAAAATACGAAATTGGATCTAATTTTAGTCTTTTTAGTTTGTCAATTGAACGCTGAATGCTTATTAAAAATTGGTTCATTTAAAACTAAAATCTCTAGTGAGTAACAATTCGTTTAAACAAGTATGTTTCAGACATTTAAAACTAGATTTAGGGATTCAATTGAATTTTATATCGGTAATAAACAATTTTTTTTGTAAAATTAAGATAAATTACTTAAAGGTTATTGCAGTCTGTATACACTTTTAATATAAGTATACTTAAAACTATAAAATCATTGTATATAGATGATTGTTTACTAAACACTGTTGTAATATAAAACAAAAGGTGAACTAATGGATCATTAACAAGAAATAGAGTTTTTATTTTGATAATTAAGACTAAACTGATGGTCTTCGTTTTTAGGTAGAAATAAAAACTATACATTTGTGCTTTAAAAATTGTATGATTGAGGTTGATTATCGTATATATTTATACGTAATAGTTTAATTTAATTACAGACTATCTAAAATTTATTATGGATAAATAACTAGAGTAGCTTTTTATACAAATATATAAGTTGCTCTACTTTGCCCATTAAGTCTATAGCAGTTTAAACAAAAATTAAGTTAAGTGTTATTTAATACTTGTTACGCATAAGTAGTTAGTGTTAGCTGTGTATGTATTATGTAAGTTCCGTTTCAATTAAACATTTTATATATCAATGTATTTACTACTATAATTCATAGAAAAGTAGTAAGATTATATTTAAAGATACTATTGTACTATGACGTAATGATAATAATTAAAAAATTTATTTTAAATCTTAACAAAGTTAAATGAAAAACTATGGACAAAAACAGTATTTTGATAAAGGCCAAACTTTTTCATACAGATTAAGACGTAAATACTTGTAAATGGAAAGGTATATAAAAAAAAAGATTAAATTCTAACTGAATAAATTAAATCTTCTACCTACAATTATGTGGTACAAATGTGTTAAAATTATTACAAGTTATGACTTGAACCTACGACCACTTCAAATTCAGTTATAACTTAGAAGTACTAGCACTTTAAATTAAGTTATGAATAACTAAACTTATTTACAAACATTATTAACTAAAGATAACCGTTGGAAAAGTTTTTAAATAAGTCTTATAATAATTTTACAGTAACATAATAAAACAATGAAGTATCTAACTAAAATATATATAAATTGTGAGTAAAAGATACTTTTGAATCTATAAAATTAAAACTAAAGAATATGAGGCCTACATAAATTCACCTCACATTTTCTAACCTTTATCAATATATAGATTCCAAAATAAAAAGAGTAAAAAATTAATGTTCAAAAAAGTTTAAACCAAGTAGACAGGCTTTAAAACATGTTAAACTAAGAAAATTTGCAAACAAGTTGACAGAAAATAAGACCATTATTTATGCAATCTTATATAGTTAAATGGCACTTAAAACAGCTAAAAAAATTGACAAAAAAACAAAATACGACCTCGAAATTAAAATAGTTACTTGATTGGCGTAGTTTTATAACTTAGCCAGTATTTGGTTTAGACTCATTATATTTTAATCGATTTTATTTGTAACAGACTGTTTATTGTTTAAGACATAAAATCATAAATAACCATATGAAACAGCGCAACAAGATTATAATTAGAGATCAAATATTAAAAATTGAAAGTAATTTTAATATAAATTTTTTTGAGCGCAGTAAGGTATTGATTAAAACTGAATGCATACTTAATTGTATACTTAAGAAATACTGATCAACAAAGTGATTAGTATAAAATATACAAAGTTAATGTAGAAAAATAAGTTAGTAAAAGGGTGAACTCGTGATAATAAGCTACTTATTGAGTGTTTAATTAGACAATTGAAACCAAACTGATGATCTAAATAAAAAGATTAAGATATAAAGTGTTTATTATCAGTAATACAATAACTGAGAAACAAATACCACACACTTTTACGTATATAGACCCAAGCGTACCTGTATTATTCATTTTACATAGGTAAAATGCCTTTGTTGTTTGAAATAAGAACAGTGTAATGTTAAGCAAGAAAATACTTACATTAAGTAGATGCGCTTTAAAAAAATACGAACTAGGGAATTTAATTCTTTATGCTTAGATAAGACATTAGCAAACATTATGTATGGTATACACAACCTTGTAGACCAAAAGTTTGGCTTAAATGGCACAACATAAAATACAGCTGAAAAACAACTCTAAACAAAAACTTTAAGTAAGCATCTAAGTGGGATGTATATTTGAACTGTAATTATTACTTAAAAGAAACAATTTAATCTTTTAAATACATAGATAAACATATGTTGTTTGTGACATAAAACTAGAAATAATCATATAAACCAGCACAAAATGATAATAAGTAATGATTAAGTATTATTAATTTATTGTAATTTTAATATTAGTTTAAATTAAACGCAGCAATAAAGTATAAAAGGAGTTAATTGCCAAATACATATATATTATTTAGTTAAGATGCACCTTATCCAATATTTATCATGATGTTATGATTACACAACCTTATCGATATTCCTTACGTACTTAAGACAGAATACACTACTTACCTTGAAAAAATTCTACCAAAATTAATCTTATAAAACGACTTAAAAGTTCAATAAAAAATGAGAATAATAGTGGTAAACTAAATAAAGAAATAGTAGAAACGAGCTAGTTTGGCTACATAAAGCCCAAGCGTAATCTACAGTTTTGAGACAAGTGTACCCTTGTGTTTACATAGATTATATATGTAAGAAAATACAAAATCTTTAAATTAAATGTACACGCATTACAAACATACGAGTTTGAAGATACCATATGCTTATAAGAAAAAATATAATTTAGACAAGACAAGTATGTATGATATTCTCATTTTTGTATACAAAACAACTTTGCTACTACATAAACTATTCTTAAAAAATTATTAACAAGACCTCAAAAAAAAAAAACAGTTACTTAATTGGTGTAACTCTGTTCGGTTAAAAAAATTATTTAAAGCTGGTAACCAGTTTATCAATTCGCCATTTTAAGTTGAGGTTGAGACAGTTTTTTAGTGTAAATATATACAGGGTTGTCACATACCTAGTTGAAAAAATTTTACGGATTTTTGGATTAAATTCAAAAGTTTATATACTTAAAAAATGGTAACTTTACTTTAAATCTCATTGAATTTCAAGTAAAATAAGTATTTTTTAATGCAATAAATACAACAGTATAAACTAGCGCAACAAGATGATAATTAATGATAAAATCATAAGAGTTGGTTGTAGTTTGAATATTTGTTTAATTTAAGTTTAGTATTACATGAATAAAACTGTTAAAATAAGAAACACTGCTCTATGTAATTAAAATAGTAGGAAAACAAACAACAATGATTGTTTGGTATCGAAATTAATTTAATAAAATCAAGACTGATGATCAGGGTTGCCACTGGATTTCTTCTAGGTTTTTCAAATTACACGTTTATTGTTCTATTTTTAATTAAAAGTTAATTTTAAGTTTAAGGTAAAAAACTGTGTTAAACAGTATAACAACATTGCTGTGAAGCTACTTTAAAGGTATTTTAAAATTAAAAATTATTGAAGACAAAAAACATTTATACATTTGATAGATTATTCGCGTCGAATCAAGGTTTTACTACTTAACATGTAAAAATTGTTTAAAATTAAAGGTTTTTTCAAAATTTCACAAGTTCCAGGTTTTTTGGCAACCCTGAATGATATAAATTTTACAATAAACATAAAAAGTAGTTATTAGTATCAACAAAGTGTATTTATAGATCACAATGAAAGTTTTTGACTTAATAACAAGGAGAATAATCAGTTCAATATTTTAAACTTTAATAACGAAACAATGTTTCTCTCCTTCGAACTAAATCAAACGAGACCAGGCAATTAAATGTTACTAGTTGCTTACCATATATGATAAGATACAAGAATTTTATTAAAAAAACATGTTATCCATTACTTATTTTGCATATGTAAGTGGTCCCTGCAAGCATACAAACCAATAAATAACAAACAAGGCAACTTCAACAGACCAAAACACAAAAAAAATTTAAGGCATTAAGCAAGTTGTGTTAATGGAGTAATACTTTAGAATATACACAAAGGTTGAGTACAAAGTATTAAGTACAATTAAACAAAGTTTGTTTGTTAGATCTAATTAAAGGATGAGTAAGAAATTATACATATAAAAGAACTAGTAAAACTTGATGTTATTCATCAATTATTTATTAGAAGTTATTTGCTTTAAAAGATAGCTTATAATTATAACTTGCACGTATTTTACATAAGTAGCAAAAACCTAATGAATTAAACAAAAAAGAGACTACCTCATTATGACGCAACAATATACTAAAAAAATTAATTTAATTTAAGGGTTTAATGTGGAAAAATAGCAGAAAAAGAAAAGTTCTTACAATTATTGTAGATTATTTTTTTTATTCCCTACCTTTATGTGGACAAATTAAGAACAAATTGTTTTATGTATAAGTTGCATGTATTAAAATCAAGTCGCTCTTGTACAATTAATGCAAATGATTTGTAAATTTACCTAATTTTATGTGGACAAATTAAAACGTAAATTTCTAGTATAAGTATTTAAAACAAGTGGCTCATGAGCAATTTAAATCTGTTATCTTTCATAAACTTAAAGAATAAAATAAATCTTTGTAGTTAATGATAATTACTATGCATGGATATCTCTAACAGTATACAATCAATCAAATGAAATCACGATTTTCTAAAACACAAGTACATAGCTTTAAAAGTTAAAATATGATCAAACTCGACTAGTTCAAGCTTTATTTTTTTTCATTTAAAGGAAATCTTTATTTTTAAATAATATATGCTTTGATATTGGATGATGGTCAAAATTGACTGAAATTACCATACATTGGACTTAGTTTTAATTTTTTTGAGAGAAAGATAAAATAAGTTTCAAGTTAAACATACTTTTTAGTTAGCAAAGAGAATATCACTTAATATATGCTTAATTTAATAACAGTAAAAGCTAATACTTTCTACTTTAAGGACAAAACTTTTGGTAAACATTTTTGTCCACTTCAAAACCAATACTTGTCTAATGAAAATAACTTCAAGAAAAAATTTAAAAGCGAAAAAAAAAGAAATGTAATTAAACTACGGTAACATGACCATATTTTAGCTTGTACGCACTAATTTTAAATTTAGAGTAGTCTTAGAAATAAGTATACCAGTAAGTATAAACTATAAAATCTTAGCTTATCAGATTATATTTTAAATATAAGTTCACCTTGTGCATGTTTATTGTAATTTATCATAAATTTTAGCACAACTGTGTTTGTATAGTTCATTAGTAAGATCAATCTAATCAACAAATTAGTTAGTACTTAGGTCGGAAAGCAATTTTAATCTTGAAACTAACTTTATTGTAAAATTAAGTAAGTATTTTGAGCAACATGATGTAGCTTAAGTTTAAGGCTTTTACCTACTTTAAACGGGTTGTACAAGTTGTGTGAACGGACTAATACTTTAGAAATAAGAATATACACAAAGGTTGACCAAAGGAATCTCGGAAGTGTGAAGTTATTTGCTTTTTAAGATAGTTCATGAATATAACTTGCATGTATTTTAAAAAGGTTGTAGAAACATATTAAATTAAAAAGATGAGAACACCGGATTATGACGCAACAATATGGTAAAATAAAAATTGAAAAGTTCAAGGAATTAAGATAATATAAGTATACTTAAAACTATAAAATCATTGTATATAATTGATTGTTTACTAAAAACTGCTGTAATATAAAACAAAAGGTGAACTAATGGATCATTAATAAGAAATTGAGTTTTTAACTTGATAATTAAGACTAAACTGATGGTCTTCGTTTTAAGTTAGAAATAAAAACTATATAGTTGTGCTTATAAAATTGTATGATTGAGGTTGACTATCGTATATATTTATAAGTACAGTAACCTCTCGCTTATTTACGCACATTGTGTCCACAGAAAAAGTGGTTAAAGATACGAGAGGTAGCAAATATAATGGCTGTTTTTTGATATTGCTCTAGTTATAAGCAGACTGAGGACTTTTTTACTTTTAACAACTTGTTTACTTTATTTATAAATAAGAAAACAAAAGATAAAACTAAACATATACTAGAAAAAAGGACTAAAAGTTATATAAAATAACAATACTAGTAAAATAATGTTACTAATTTTAGTAATAAGTAGATTTTATCTTAATCTTTATTTATATGTGACTTATTTGATACTTAACATTTATATTCTATTCTACTTAGCAAATACAAATTATAACAAGGCATTTGTTTAGAATTAGAAAATGGCCTTTATTCATATATAGGTCATTAGTGCTGTATTATTTATTTGTGTTTTAAACTCTCATTATTTCATTATTTTACACAGTCATATTTCTTTTCAAATTTTAATTTAGTCTCTTAATGTTAACAAAATTTCTGATATACTAAATGTTTATCACAAAGTCAAGGAACATAAGTTAACAAATTCTAAAGACATAGAGAGGTGAGTTAGCATTTAAAAACACATTTTAAATTAAAAACATACAATAAAGGTAATTTGTGCAATATTGTGAACATTAAAATAATTAAAATTTTTATCTCTATTGAATTTTTAAGAATTTTCAAATGCGTAACTAAACGAGGGTGCGTAACGTCATGAGTGCGTAAAGATGCGTAACTGTTTTAGTTATTGAAACATGTATTAAATATTGAGGCATTGTTAAACCAGACAGTTTAGATTTCATAAGACTCAAAATATAGTACTTATTTTCAATGTTTTTCAACTTTATTAAAAATTTTCCAAAAATGCAACTTGGACAAGACCATTATGTTTGAAATACAAAAAAAAACTTAACTCCATATGGAGTAATCAAAATTTCTATAAACAATAACTAAACGAGACCCCAAAATTAAAATAGTTTTTGAACTGGCCTTGATTATAATAAAAACATAAGTTAAGTTGGGTGTTGTTTAATTTTTAAATTTAGAGACACATATAATGTTTGGAGGTAGAAGACTTAATAAGTTTTACAGGTCAGGAGGCTAAGACTAAAAAATCACAAAGCTTTTATATAAGAAAGATATTCGAGCTGTAATTATTATCTGTAAGTTTAAGTTAAATGTTGGTTAAAGAATACATCTGGAAATAGTTATATAAACCAGCGCGACAAGATGACAGTTAATGATAAAAAATTAAGAGCAAATTTTAATTTAAAAATCAGTATGTTCTGAAAATAATAGGAGAATAAAACAAAATATATAGAGATGTAAGATGTAACGTTATAAGGCGTTAAATCCTGGAGATCCTGATAAGCTAAGCTAGACTTTTTGAGACTCCGTAGATCTGTTCTTAAATTTATTTGAGAGCAGTGAAACGCCGTTAGTTGAAATAAAGTTTTAGCACAAGAACATCTGTGGTATATAGAGATGTATATATTAGATTGATTAAAGAGAAACCATAGGAAGAAAATTTTAGTTAACATCACAGTTATACGAACAAAACAATGTTATACCAACTAAAAATACGAAATTGGATCTAATTTTAGTCTTTTTAGTTTGTCAATTGAACGCTGAATGCTTATTAAAAATTGGTTCATTTAAAACTAAAATCTCTAGTGAGTAACAATTCGTTTAAACAAGTATGTTTCAGACATTTAAAACTAGATTTAGGGATTCAATTGAATTTTATATCGGTAATAAACAATTTTTTTTGTAAAATTAAGATAAATTACTTAAAGGTTATTGCAGTCTGTATACACTTTTAATATAAGTATACTTAAAACTATAAAATCATTGTATATAGATGATTGTTTACTAAACACTGTTGTAATATAAAACAAAAGGTGAACTAATGGATCATTAACAAGAAATAGAGTTTTTATTTTGATAATTAAGACTAAACTGATGGTCTTCGTTTTTAGGTAGAAATAAAAACTATACATTTGTGCTTTAAAAATTGTATGATTGAGGTTGATTATCGTATATATTTATACGTAATAGTTTAATTTAATTACAGACTATCTAAAATTTATTATGGATAAATAACTAGAGTAGCTTTTTATACAAATATATAAGTTGCTCTACTTTGCCCATTAAGTCTATAGCAGTTTAAACAAAAATTAAGTTAAGTGTTATTTAATACTTGTTACGCATAAGTAGTTAGTGTTAGCTGTGTATGTATTATGTAAGTTCCGTTTCAATTAAACATTTTATATATCAATGTATTTACTACTATAATTCATAGAAAAGTAGTAAGATTATATTTAAAGATACTATTGTACTATGACGTAATCATAATAATTAAAAAATTTATTTTAAATCTTAACAAAGTTAAATGAAAAACTATGGACAAAAACAGTATTTTGATAAAGGCCAAACTTTTTCATACAGATTAAGACGTAAATACTTGTAAATGGAAAGGTATATAAAAAAAAAGATTAAATTCTAACTGAATAAATTAAATCTTCTACCTACAATTATGTGGTACAAATGTGTTAAAATTATTACAAGTTATGACTTGAACCTACGACCACTTCAAATTCAGTTATAACTTAGAAGTACTAGCACTTTAAATTAAGTTATGAATAACTAAACTTATTTACAAACATTATTAACTAAAGATAACCGTTGGAAAAGTTTTTAAATAAGTCTTATAATAATTTTACAGTAACATAATAAAACAATGAAGTATCTAACTAAAATATATATAAATTGTGAGTAAAAGATACTTTTGAATCTATAAAATTAAAACTAAAGAATATGAGGCCTACATAAATTCACCTCACATTTTCTAACCTTTATCAATATATAGATTCCAAAATAAAAAGAGTAAAAAATTAATGTTCAAAAAAGTTTAAACCAAGTAGACAGGCTTTAAAACATGTTAAACTAAGAAAATTTGCAAACAAGTTGACAGAAAATAAGACCATTATTTATGCAATCTTATATAGTTAAATGGCACTTAAAACAGCTAAAAAAATTGACAAAAAAACAAAATACGACCTCGAAATTAAAATAGTTACTTGATTGGCGTAGTTTTATAACTTAGCCAGTATTTGGTTTAGACTCATTATATTTTAATCGATTTTATTTGTAACAGACTGTTTATTGTTTAAGACATAAAATCATAAATAACCATATGAAACAGCGCAACAAGATTATAATTAGAGATCAAATATTAAAAATTGAAAGTAATTTTAATATAAATTTTTTTGAGCGCAGTAAGGTATTGATTAAAACTGAATGCATACTTAATTGTATACTTAAGAAATACTGATCAACAAAGTGATTAGTATAAAATATACAAAGTTAATGTAGAAAAATAAGTTAGTAAAAGGGTGAACTCGTGATAATAAGCTACTTATTGAGTGTTTAATTAGACAATTGAAACCAAACTGATGATCTAAATAAAAAGATTAAGATATAAAGTGTTTATTATCAGTAATACAATAACTGAGAAACAAATACCACACACTTTTACGTATATAGACCCAAGCGTACCTGTATTATTCATTTTACATAGGTAAAATGCCTTTGTTGTTTGAAATAAGAACAGTGTAATGTTAAGCAAGAAAATACTTACATTAAGTAGATGCGCTTTAAAAAAATACGAACTAGGGAATTTAATTCTTTATGCTTAGATAAGACATTAGCAAACATTATGTATGGTATACACAACCTTGTAGACCAAAAGTTTGGCTTAAATGGCACAACATAAAATACAGCTGAAAAACAACTCTAAACAAAAACTTTAAGTAAGCATCTAAGTGGGATGTATATTTGAACTGTAATTATTACTTAAAAGAAACAATTTAATCTTTTAAATATATAGATAAACATATGTTGTTTGTGACATAAAACTAGAAATAATCATATAAACCAGCACAAAATGATAATAAGTAATGATTAAGTATTATTAATTTATTGTAATTTTAATATTAGTTTAAATTAAACGCAGCAATAAAGTATAAAAGGAGTTAATTGCCAAATACATATATATTATTTAGTTAAGATGCACCTTATCCAATATTTATCATGATGTTATGATTACACAACCTTATCGATATTCCTTACGTACTTAAGACAGAATACACTACTTACCTTGAAAAAATTCTACCAAAATTAATCTTATAAAACGACTTAAAAGTTCAATAAAAAATGAGAATAATAGTGGTAAACTAAATAAAGAAATAGTAGAAACGAGCTAGTTTGGCTACATAAAGCCCAAGCGTAATCTACAGTTTTGAGACAAGTGTACCCTTGTGTTTACATAGATTATATATGTAAGAAAATACAAAATCTTTAAATTAAATGTACACGCATTACAAACATACGAGTTTGAAGATACCATATGCTTATAAGAAAAAATATAATTTAGACAAGACAAGTATGTATGATATTCTCATTTTTGTATACAAAACAACTTTGCTACTACATAAACTATTCTTAAAAAATTATTAACAAGACCTCAAAAAAAAAAAAACAGTTACTTAATTGGTGTAACTCTGTTCGGTTAAAAAAATTATTTAAAGCTGGTAACCAGTTTATCAATTCGCCATTTTAAGTTGAGGTTGAGACAGTTTTTTAGTGTAAATATATACAGGGTTGTCACATACCTAGTTGAAAAAATTTTACGGATTTTTGGATTAAATTCAAAAGTTTATATACTTAAAAAATGGTAACTTTACTTTAAATCTCATTGAATTTCAAGTAAAATAAGTATTTTTTAATGCAATAAATACAACAGTATAAACTAGCGCAACAAGATGATAATTAATGATAAAATCATAAGAGTTGGTTGTAGTTTGAATATTTGTTTAATTTAAGTTTAGTATTACATGAATAAAACTGTTAAAATAAGAAACACTGCTCTATGTAATTAAAATAGTAGGAAAACAAACAACAATGATTGTTTGGTATCGAAATTAATTTAATAAAATCAAGACTGATGATCAGGGTTGCCACTGGATTTCTTCTAGGTTTTTCAAATTACACGTTTATTGTTCTATTTTTAATTAAAAGTTAATTTTAAGTTTAAGGTAAAAAACTGTGTTAAACAGTATAACAACATTGCTGTGAAGCTACTTTAAAGGTATTTTAAAATTAAAAATTATTGAAGACAAAAAACATTTATACATTTGATAGATTATTCGCGTCGAATCAAGGTTTTACTACTTAACATGTAAAAATTGTTTAAAATTAAAGGTTTTTTCAAAATTTCACAAGTTCCAGGTTTTTTGGCAACCCTGAATGATATAAATTTTACAATAAACATAAAAAGTAGTTATTAGTATCAACAAAGTGTATTTATAGATCACAATGAAAGTTTTTGACTTAATAACAAGGAGAATAATCAGTTCAATATTTTAAACTTTAATAACGAAACAATGTTTCTCTCCTTCGAACTAAATCAAACGAGACCAGGCAATTAAATGTTACTAGTTGCTTACCATATATGATAAGATACAAGAATTTTATTAAAAAAACATGTTATCCATTACTTATTTTGCATATGTAAGTGGTCCCTGCAAGCATACAAACCAATAAATAACAAACAAGGCAACTTCAACAGACCAAAACACAAAAAAAATTTAAGGCATTAAGCAAGTTGTGTTAATGGAGTAATACTTTAGAATATACACAAAGGTTGAGTACAAAGTATTAAGTACAATTAAACAAAGTTTGTTTGTTAGATCTAATTAAAGGATGAGTAAGAAATTATACATATAAAAGAACTAGTAAAACTTGATGTTATTCATCAATTATTTATTAGAAGTTATTTGCTTTAAAAGATAGCTTATAATTATAACTTGCACGTATTTTACATAAGTAGCAAAAACCTAATGAATTAAACAAAAAAGAGACTACCTCATTATGACGCAACAATATACTAAAAAAATTAATTTAATTTAAGGGTTTAATGTGGAAAAATAGCAGAAAAAGAAAAGTTCTTACAATTATTGTAGATTATTTTTTTTATTCCCTACCTTTATGTGGACAAATTAAGAACAAATTGTTTTATGTATAAGTTGCATGTATTAAAATCAAGTCGCTCTTGTACAATTAATGCAAATGATTTGTAAATTTACCTAATTTTATGTGGACAAATTAAAACGTAAATTTCTAGTATAAGTATTTAAAACAAGTGGCTCATGAGCAATTTAAATCTGTTATCTTTCATAAACTTAAAGAATAAAATAAATCTTTGTAGTTAATGATAATTACTATGCATGGATATCTCTAACAGTATACAATCAATCAAATGAAATCACGATTTTCTAAAACACAAGTACATAGCTTTAAAAGTTAAAATATGATCAAACTCGACTAGTTCAAGCTTTATTTTTTTTCATTTAAAGGAAATCTTTATTTTTAAATAATATATGCTTTGATATTGGATGATGGTCAAAATTGACTGAAATTACCATACATTGGACTTAGTTTTAATTTTTTTGAGAGAAAGATAAAATAAGTTTCAAGTTAAACATACTTTTTAGTTAGCAAAGAGAATATCACTTAATATATGCTTAATTTAATAACAGTAAAAGCTAATACTTTCTACTTTAAGGACAAAACTTTTGGTAAACATTTTTGTCCACTTCAAAACCAATACTTGTCTAATGAAAATAACTTCAAGAAAAAATTTAAAAGCGAAAAAAAAAGAAATGTAATTAAACTACGGTAACATGACCATATTTTAGCTTGTACGCACTAATTTTAAATTTAGAGTAGTCTTAGAAATAAGTATACCAGTAAGTATAAACTATAAAATCTTAGCTTATCAGATTATATTTTAAATATAAGTTCACCTTGTGCATGTTTATTGTAATTTATCATAAATTTTAGCACAACTGTGTTTGTATAGTTCATTAGTAAGATCAATCTAATCAACAAATTAGTTAGTACTTAGGTCGGAAAGCAATTTTAATCTTGAAACTAACTTTATTGTAAAATTAAGTAAGTATTTTGAGCAACATGATGTAGCTTAAGTTTAAGGCTTTTACCTACTTTAAACGGGTTGTACAAGTTGTGTGAACGGACTAATACTTTAGAAATAAGAATATACACAAAGGTTGACCAAAGGAATCTCGGAAGTGTGAAGTTATTTGCTTTTTAAGATAGTTCATGAATATAACTTGCATGTATTTTAAAAAGGTTGTAGAAACATATTAAATTAAAAAGATGAGAACACCGGATTATGACGCAACAATATGGTAAAATAAAAATTGAAAAGTTCAAGGAATTAAGATAATATAAGTATACTTAAAACTATAAAATCATTGTATATAATTGATTGTTTACTAAAAACTGCTGTAATATAAAACAAAAGGTGAACTAATGGATCATTAATAAGAAATTGAGTTTTTAACTTGATAATTAAGACTAAACTGATGGTCTTCGTTTTAAGTTAGAAATAAAAACTATATAGTTGTGCTTATAAAATTGTATGATTGAGGTTGACTATCGTATATATTTATAAGTACAGTAACCTCTCGCTTATTTACGCACATTGTGTCCACAGAAAAAGTGGTTAAAGATACGAGAGGTAGCAAATATAATGGCTGTTTTTTGATATTGCTCTAGTTATAAGCAGACTGAGGACTTTTTTACTTTTAACAACTTGTTTACTTTATTTATAAATAAGAAAACAAAAGATAAAACTAAACATATACTAGAAAAAAGGACTAAAAGTTATATAAAATAACAATACTAGTAAAATAATGTTACTAATTTTAGTAATAAGTAGATTTTATCTTAATCTTTATTTATATGTGACTTATTTGATACTTAACATTTATATTCTATTCTACTTAGCAAATACAAATTATAACAAGGCATTTGTTTAGAATTAGAAAATGGCCTTTATTCATATATAGGTCATTAGTGCTGTATTATTTATTTGTGTTTTAAACTCTCATTATTTCATTATTTTACACAGTCATATTTCTTTTCAAATTTTAATTTAGTCTCTTAATGTTAACAAAATTTCTGATATACTAAATGTTTATCACAAAGTCAAGGAACATAAGTTAACAAATTCTAAAGACATAGAGAGGTGAGTTAGCATTTAAAAACACATTTTAAATTAAAAACATACAATAAAGGTAATTTGTGCAATATTGTGAACATTAAAATAATTAAAATTTTTATCTCTATTGAATTTTTAAAAGTTGAAAAACTGAGTCTTATGAAATCTAAACTGTCTGGTTTAACAATGCCTCAATATTT